>NC_066620.1:66203285-68603285 GCF_025201925.1 Gopherus flavomarginatus | reverse complement strand
ATTTTGTAAAAAGTTATGGCTTGGCAGAGCATCTGATCATACATCAAAAAAACACCTACTAAGCTGTTTTAAAAAGCAACACCTGACAGTATCTCTTGCAGAATTAGTTCTTGTGCAGTATTTATGAACTCTTTACCTTATTTCAAGTCCAAAAGGAGGCAGTTAAAATTTTGATTTAAGTGGGACCAGAAAATATGTAAGACATAACCAAGATAATGCCACTTTTTTCCTACATAACATTGAAGGAGTCACATGAATAGGCAACTTCGAATACTAATCTGATATTTTGGGTAGTAGAGCAATTGGATGTTTTTTCACTTGCCCTGTGAATATATTTTTCTTCGTGAAATATCAACTAAAGTAGCTACAGTCACCTTGAATCAGTTGATTCAAGTTGATTATACCGAAAGAATCCCTTTTTTACTAAATGATTACTGGAAAGATATTAAATTATATTTTTAGAGAAAGGAATGTAAACTGAGGGAGAGACGCATTCAGGGTCTGTTAGCTTCACCACATAGGTTTCTGGGGCCACTGGTTTTAAAAACTGAGAATGCTGTTACAAATATCTGGAATGTAATTCATTTTGACCACACAACACAAATCATGAATTTTTCACTAGAAATAGTGTTTTAATACTGTTGCTCCAATACAAAAGTTAATTCCCTTTGCAGGCTTTATCGGCAAAGATTTATGGGTATTTTTCTAAAATGTTTAAATCTAAGTGAAAAAATGTACAGTCAATTTTCTGCTAAAAGTACTACAAGCACAAAATATAGAAAAATATAGGAATTTTTAATAACAAATTGCTTTTAATACCCTACTAAAATTTATTTTCTAGATTTGTAGCTGAAGTATTGGGTTTTCATCCAAAATCATTTTAATTTTTTTCTTTTAAGATCTGAATTAAGTTTAGTGCTTCTGAAAGTGAGACATTAACAGATATGTGTTGAGTGCAGCTTCTGACAGCTACGCGCAAAGTGTCTGCAGCTTGTTTCAGTTTTCTCCCTGTTCAGCATTCTTCTGTCTGTGAGATGTGGAGCAAGTAGGAGATGAGGCTACTGACCACTACAAGATTTTCACTTGTTCCCTAAATGAAGATTTAGAACCTGTTTTTTTTTTTAATGTGGAAAGCTAATGTACTAACTGTAGCAACTGTACTGAAATGTACTGAAGAAATAAATATGTTAACACAACACAACCACGGTACATTATAGGTGCTACAAGGCTCAGCTTAGAAATGCTGTAGTATTAGGGATTCATCTTTTTGAACTGGACCTGATGTACTTGACGCTCACTATTAAGGGGTGTGTATGTAGTTATCTTTCAGTAAATGAGAAGTGGCAGTGCTACATCACAGAACTTTATATCACCAGTTTGCTGAACAGTAAATCTAGGGAGTAAAGGAAAAGGCATAATAGCATGCAAGAGACTTGACTGCATCCATAGAAAATTGGAGGCAACTTCTTCTGAGATGGACTTCTCACAGTAGAGAAGCCATTTGTCTGAGTACAAGGCTATGTTCTCAAAGGGATCAGTGAAAATCAAAACTTTCTGCATAAAGTGGATGTGATGGAAAATAAGGCCCAAATAGTCTCAAAATTGTGAGAGTGCTAGAGAAGCTGGAGCAAAAGCCCTTCCATGTCTTGTCTTTCTTAAATGGATTATAAACCTCTGAGACAGAATCTCTTCAAGTCATCGAATTTCATTTCTGCCTAGAGACTGCTTCTCTCTGTCAAGACTGCACTTATGTCCTTTTAAATTATCCTTATAAGAAACATAATTCTTATAACAGCTATATTTGCAGGGCATTTAAATTTTCAATAAATGAGGGGATTTACAATGCCTATATAGTATATCTCTCCAAGGAGATAACACTCTTAAATGTTGAAAGTCAGCTATGCTGAATAGGATTAGAATTTGTAATAGTGTATCTAGAATAACATGCAGTGAAATTCTACTGGAATAATCTTCTTCACAACTGTAGAAGATATGAAAGTTTTATAGCAAATAAGATGTAAACATCCATATTCACTAATCACAACTTCTACTCAGATTGTTTTATACACAAAGTGACCTTATTCCTGTAAGCAATCAGCTTACTTCTGTTCAAGACGGCGAATCCTTAGAGATACTCATTTTTTTTCATATTAGTATGTATCATCCTGATATTGATACATGAAATGAAGTATTAACTGCATCCCTTGTGCAGTACTTATGAGGATGAGGAATTAATAGAAGGTGCTCAAAGTACCACATTGAGTGGTGTAAATTCCCAAATAGTTATTTGGAAATACTATATGTCATACCAGTGTACTGTAGTACAATCTCTTTATCACAAAAGTTGAACTTACAAATGTAGAATTATGTACCAAAAAAACTGTTTTATTTTTTAATGCAATGTAAAACTTCAGCGCGTACAAGTCCACTCAGTCCTACTTCTTGTTCAGTCAGTCGCTCAGACAAACACATTTGTTTACATTTGCAGAAAATAATGCTGCCGACTTCTTGTTTACAATCTCACCTGAAAGTGAGAACAAGTATTTGCATGGCACTGTTGTAGTCAGTGTTGCAAGGTATTTTATGTGCCAGATATGCTAAACATGTATATGCCTCTTCATGCTTTGATTTGTAGGATCTCAAGTTTTACATTGTTTTGGTTTTGAGTGGTTATGTAAAAAAATTCTACATTTGTAAGTTATGTATAAAAATACAGCGTATCCTCCTCAAAGTCACAGCACTTATTCTTTAACTGTCAAATGAATTAACAGACAATTTACGAGTAAATCTCTTAATTAGTTTAGGAGTGACAGTTATTGTAAAACGTGTAACATCGTGAGAGAATAGTTAAAGTGTTAAGTATCTTTTAATTCAGTTTCATCTGGTCTGGGAGGACTACAAACATTAAAGCTACTTAGTCATAATCATATAAATGTTGCAAAGTAATGCAGGTCAGAGTTAAGGTTGTATAGGTGCCCAGATTGTGCATTTTCATACCTTAACATGTTTGGATTTAAGTTTAAACTCTCTCTTTTCTGTGAAAGAGAGAGAATTGAAGTTCTATGACAAACAATTGGTTAATCCACGGCCAAATTCCATAACACTAAATGCATACACTATTAAACTAAGCTAGCTATTGGAAAGATTTAATAAAAATAAGATCACCCATGAGAATGCTGAAGATATGTACTGGGATAATTCTGTAAAATTAAGCTATTGATGTAAGTAGAACTAAAAATTAATAGTTTTCTTGTGAATTGCCAGATGTGCTTGTAACTAATGTATTACTTTCCACAAAAATTTTAGTCGCTAAGCAACAAAATATTTTGATTGTATTTAAATCTCTATTTAAATGATTTTCTGCTCTTAAATAGAACAGTGCTATAAACTGGAATGGCAAACACTCTTTTTGTTGGGTTTATAAAGAATCTTAAATACAGTTAGTGTAACTTAATGGTGTTCTATTAAAATATATTTGGTAATATACAGTATAGTTGTATGATTTATTTTAGACTTTCTTAGTACCTTCAGCCCAACGAAAGTTTGGTGAACAATAGAGTGATGTGATAGAAACTTGATAATAAGTAAAAGAGCCCATCCTTCAAAATGCAAATGGAATATGAACGGTGTTAGTTTTTAATTAGAATGTTTATGTTGACTGGTGATTATCTGTGGAGAGATGTGCTGTTTTGATTTTTTGTTTTGTATATATTTTAATAAGAAGGATACATACAGCCTAGATAGGCATTTATCTATGTTGTATTTTAAACCAAAGTCAGTAAATAACCTCTGTTTGTCAAACCAGAAATTTACAAGTTCGCATACAAAATAGCTGAACAAAAAATGTTAATATAAACTGACTTGCTGTGTTATGGACCAGGACAGGACAGGAATCTGCTGTCAAAACCAAACTTGTGGTTACAATTAAATCTTTCTCTAAGACTCCCTGATGTATATCTTTGATCCTTCTCATTCAACCACTCAGATGGATTTTGCATGTGAAACTTCTTGTGTAGCAGTTTGGGTGTTTCACTGCTGTGTGCATGTGTGCCTTGAGAGATCCAGTATGCTTCACTTCAGCACTCAGTTCTGTGAGTTGTTGTGTTAGTAGCAGTGCACAGGGGTGGTCTTGCCATGTTGATTGTCAGCAGTGAGATGGGATATGAGTGGACTGTGGGTTTAATCATGAGTAAGTGAAAGTATAGAATTAGTTGTCAGAGTGGGCATAAGGGTGAAGTGATTGTAAAATTTAGCAGATGTGATCATATTTCTGTGTGTGTTTCTAAGTGTGTGTATAAAGCAGGTGTAAATTTCTCCTGTTCAGTACAGTTCTTGCTTTGTGTTCTGAAAGTTCCACTGTCTACAAAGGTAGAGTGTGCATGTCCCATTGAGCCACTTAATTCCTGTGACAATATACTGCCTTTAAAATCCTTTACCTAATCTTGCTGCACATACATGTGTCAATCTCTTTTGTGGTTTAGATTGTTGTGTACCATTCTAAAGAGCCAAACTTGTCTTTCAATAAACAGCATTTCCAATAGCGCTTCCCCAAAGGGGCAGTAGGTATGGCACAGTAGCTGCGATCAACATTGTAACTGAATAAATCAATTGGGGGACAATCAGAACCATAGTTTGAGCCCCACATGTGCACAAAAAATAAGAACTTAATCATGTAAAATTCCGGGGGAGGGAAAGCCTTGCTCAAATGACCTCAAATTTGAACCACGAACCGTATCCAGAACTCGGCAAAGCGTGGCAAATTTCAAGTGAGCAAGTGGGTTTTAGAGCAGCCTTGTCAAGCTTAACTACAGCAGAGCTGATGCCCTGCTATGATATTTTCTTTCAGCTGAAATGAAGAATATCAAAAAGCCTTAGCAAATCAGTGGAAATCATTTCACAGTCAGAAAGTTCTATATTCTGAATATTATCTCCTTGATCCTGGCTGTGAGGGTGCTGCTGTCCAGTTCACCATCTACATGCAGCCTCAGAGAGTTGGTAAGATGTCATGGGCTCATGTGCCAGCAATTTAAATATTGAGGCCCATTGCTTTGATGAAATCAGCCCCTGGATGAAGAACAGCAGATTGAAGCTGAATCTTAGCAAAATGCTGGTGGTCAGAGATAAGCACTTTGAGGAGGCTGTACCCACAATATGGTTTCCTTTGGTTAAAGGGCACACACCCAAAACTGGTGAATTCAGTCCATTGCTTAGGTGTTCTCCTGGATTCCTCCCTGAAGCTAAGCAATTATATAAGTGTTTTGAGTAACAGCTAACCAGAGACAGTAGAAAGTAAGAGATTATATCCCATCTTGGTGGATGATGAGGTGCCTCAGTTGCACATGCCTTCAACGCCTCCCAGCTGGACAACAGCAATGCAATACACTAATGCATGAATCCATCAACTGCTAGACTATTCCAACTAGTTTAGCATATGCCAATGTATTTCCTCAATAACATGCACTTTTATCAAACCTGGCCTCAGTCCTCTGAAACTCTCTTCCAATAGAATATTGAGTCAAGTTCAAGGTTTCAGTCCTTAATTTTTTGGTACTCAGTGGCTGGAGCCCAAGATAAATGAGAAATGTATTAAAATTACAAACAAGACAAAAACACAAGAAAATTGTCTTTCTTTTAACCAGAATATTTACCCAGAGGGAAATGCACCATTCCTGGAAACACTGAAATACCAGGTTGATGCATGGAATGAATGGAGCAAGCTCCTCTTCCACCTCCCTTCTTCAAAAATCCATTTAATATAAAGTTCTCAAAGATAGGCTCTGAAACTCTAGGATCAGGACTGTAGTCAACATTGTAAGTCTTTCCATTGACTTCAGTGCACGCTGCATCAGGCCCATAAACCTTCAGGCTAAGCCTGTCATTTTGGCCAAGGAAGCCAAGTACTAAACTAGACCTCAAATTTTATTGGCTTCTAAATGTTTTCGTTCTTATTAACGAAGGTGGAAAAGTCAAGGTGCCGCAAACTCCTCCCACTCTTTTTGGACAGGTTTTTCTTAAAAAATTTGCTTTTTAACTAAGCAGACTTGGAGCTCTGTTTTAACTTTTAAGTTAAACTCTTCAACAGTTTTCTCATTAAATGGATTTTAGAAGTCTTTAATGTCTTAGAGGGATGCTGTGTCAGTTTATGGAGCAAGGCCCAGATCTTGCAAAGATATGCTTGAGTAACAATGCAAGTGAGGTAGTTGCGTTGAGATCACTGTATCTACTTACTTGTGCATAGTTGGTTGCAGGATTGGGCCACTTTTTAACAAGATACATTGTTACTAATACTTTACATTAATGCCAAAAGGCTCTTTAAGTGAACTTTTCAAAATTAATGCTGGTGGTTTCCCTTTAGCCTTCATTCATTCCATTGTATGAAAAGAAGTTAGTCTTTCATGTCTGTTTCTAGTTAATTTTGCTTTCAACATCAGTACTTCAGTTTTGGGTTACAGATACTGTGTCAGAATATATAAATGCAGCCACGCTTCTAAAGGAAACCCTTATGATCAAGTTTCATAAAATCTTTTACCAGATTTAAATTTTGGGTCTAGACCTCTCTGAAAGTGTGCTTTTAAGACCAAATCATATTTTCCCTAATTTCATTTTCTTCTTCTGGTCCTCAGGATCATGTTCCAAGTTGTTTTTTTGCCTCTAAAATGTAGAAAGACCCTTTCTGAGACACTTAAAAATAAATTAACTGTACAGTAGATGTAAAAAATGACACCCACCAGAAGTGAAGTAACAGGTGTGTGTGTGTGTGTGTGCTACCCAGCTGAAAAATAACCAAGAATTTTGTTCACTTGAGCCCCTGCCACAGGTGGAATAACTTACAAAAGCTTTCACTTTGCTTTTGTTTGTATTGATATAGTATTCCAGTATAAATTACCTGGATGAATTACTGAAACAGTTTCATAATTAGTCACTCATGGGGATAGTGCTCTACTTCATTTGTATATGAGGTTTATTTTTTTAAAAAGAAGTGCTTGATGTCTGGTGATTTAACATGGCAGAGCTTTAGAAACCCTCTCAAAGTAAAAATTTTGCCTGGGCAAGTAGCCTGAGTGGGACCAGGGAACAAGTGGCTCTTTGACTTGAGGTCACAAGAGGAAAAAAGTAGCAGAACAACTCAAGCTTCCCAGTTACTTAAGGATCCAAATGTCCTGTTCTTTTAAAAGGGATGAGGAGGAAAGCACAGAATAGCCTAGACACTACTATTCTTCAGGATGATTCTAGGGGTGTGTGAGCAAGGCAGTTGCCTTGGGTACCAACTTCAAGAGAACATCATACCTCTGTGACACTCAGGGTTTTTTGGCGAGTGGCGGTTAGGTGTTGTGTTTTGTTTGTATGCCTGACTGCTGGAGCAGCAATTAACTTTTTTTCACCCTGGCTGGTAAAATTGCTTCAGGCTGCTCCTGATTCTTCTCTAGGAAGAGAAGCGCAAGATTGTAGAATGGAACAGATGCTACATCTCCTTAAAAAGGAGGAGGAGCAGGGTTGCTGGAACTGCTGCTGTTCATTTAGTGGAGTGGTGTCAAGAAGCCAGACCACTCCATGTGGAGAAGAGCTCCTGGGAGGCTGAGGGTTTCTTGCAGGGCCATCCTTAGGATTTATGGTGCCCTAGGCGGGATTATTATACTGGTGTCCCTGTGCCTGTCTTGCTCTTAGCAACACAAACATAAGCTGACACTATTGAAAAACTTGCCACATGCATGTTATTAAAACCAGTTTAACTTAATTAAGTACACTGTAATGCTGATGGACGAGCGCTAAAGAAGTAGCACTATAGAAAAAATTCTGATTTGACAGAATGATGCAAATAATAAATTTTAAAAAATATATCAACATTTTATTGGAAATTTATATTAAGAGGTATTGAAACAAGGATTTGTTTTTAATTAAAAGCAATCTTTCTGGCTTTTTTGGCTGCAAAATCAGTAATAACGTCATTGTATGACAAAGAAAAAATGATGTCTTGTTCAATTGAAAGAATAGCAAGACCAGTCAAGTTTTCTTGACTCATTGTAGAGCGGAGATAGTTTTTAAAGAGCTTTAGTTTTGAGAAACTCCGTTCTCCTGATGCTACTGTTTACAGGAATTGTCAGTAGAATGCGAGTGGCAATATGCACATTAGGATATATGTCAACACGTTTGCTGGTATGAATAAACTGTACAATCTCTATCATCGATTTTGCATGTGGCAACAACTTAATTCTTCATACAGTTCAAGTCCATTTAAATCAAAACGATCACTGTGCTTCAGGAGGCTCTTTAGGTCAGGGGTCACCAACATGGTGCCAGCGGGCGCCATGGTGCCTGCAGGGGCCTCTCAGTGCACCCGCGTACTGGCCAGAGGATGAGCATCTGCTGAAATGCCTCCGAAATTCGGCGGCATTTCGGTGCTGACGCCTCTGGATGACACCATTTGCCACTGAAAGCAGTGTCATCCAGAGATGTTGCCACCAAAATGCCACCGAATTTCGGCAGCATTTCAGCGGATGCTCATCCGCCACCACGGTCCTTTGTCTGGCACCCGCCAGGCGAAAAAGGTTGGGGACCACTGGTCTAGGTTCTTGCACTTTGTCATTAGTTGCTCTTGTTTTCTTATTTCATTGAATTTAGTCCTGCTCAGCCCGCCTATCAGCTGAGTGAATGAATGAATGGAACCCCAGGCTGACAGCGGGTTGAGTGGCTCAGCTGGAGCCTAAGCCGCCGCTCTACTCAGCCCGCTGCCAGCCAGGGGTTCCTTAGGGGTCACCAGGCCAGCAGTGGGTGCTGAGTGGGGCTGGCAGCAAGGATCCCGGATGGCAATGGGGCAGCAGCCAGAACCCCACATCAGTGGCGGACTGTGCTGCTCAGCCCGCCGCTGCATGCCATCCAAAATTAGCTCACGTGCCACCTTTTGCACATATGCCGTAGGTTGCTAACCCCTGCTCTATACATTAGTAAGGAGATGAGCATATTACAATTGTTGGAGGGCTCTATTTAGCAGTAACAGGGCTATAGGAAAGTCAGTCAACATTTTTTGTTTCTCTGATGAAAACTGGCCCACTCCCTTCCCCATGCCAAACTTGTCACAAATAATTGTCGTCAACTTAATTTTCTGTTTTTGGCTAAGATATTGATTATTTTTTTTAAAAAATTAAAATTTAATTCAGGATTGTTAACAAGCATATTTGGCAAACAAATTTGTTAAATGACAATCTAAATGGCAACACAGCACTGCTTTCATGCTTGGCTCATCCCCTAGCCTGCTGGTCCAACAGCTGCAGTAGAGGAGGAGATAGGTGGAAAACTGCAGGACCCCAAAATCCACCTCTTGGGGTGCAGAGTGGCCACAGCAGCAGCAAACCCTCAGGTCCGATCACACGCCAGTGGGCACCACCGCCAGGCCAATGGACCATGGTGAAGTTAGCACAGCATCTGACCTCAGGGACGGGGCACCCATGGAGCCACAGCAGCTCACCCTGCCCTGTGCAGCTCCCCCCGGATGAGATGGATCACTACCAGCCCTGGGGAGAGACACGCTCCCCAGCTAGGGTGACCAGGTCCAGATGTCCTGATTTTATAGGTCCAGTCCCGATATTTGGGGCTTTGTCTTATATAGGCACCAATTACCCTCACCTAGCGTGACCAGACAGCAAGTGTGAAAAATCAGGACGGGGGATGGGGGGAAATAGGAACCTATATAAGAAAAAGGCCCCAAAATTGGGGCTGTCCCTGTAAAAGTGGGACATCTGCTCACCCCACCCCAACCTTCTGTTCTGATTTTTCACACATGCTATCTGGCTATCCCCAGCGCAGCCCTGTGCGACCATTCCAATCCTGGCTGCCTGCCGAGGAAGTGAGTTACTTTCACTTTCATTCCTCAGCAGGCAGCCAGACAACCCCCTCCCAGCACCTCATCCAACCGATCCCTGACAGGGGAGGGGGGAGAGAGAGGTGCTTCGTGTGGGGGAGGGAGAAAGGGGGGTGCTCCGTGGGTCAGAAGGGAGAAGAATGGACATTATGGTGGACAACAAAGGATAATGGTGCCAGAGCCACCGAGCCTGCCTCACTTCACGTAGGGGGAAAGAGTCACACTCACAGGTGAGTTCCTTCCCCAGCTTCTTCCCAAAGACCTCAGCAGCCAGTCCCCTCTCTCAGGCTGTGCTGCATTTGGCTCTCTCTAGGACCCAGCAGCCCTGCTCTTACATGCTGCACTGCTTCCTGTGATCATGGTATCTCCCCTGCCAGGTATGTCTGTCCAAGCTCCCGGCAGAGTGGTGCCCCCAGACCTAGTGGTACCCTAGGCGGCTGCCTGTTCTGCCTATGGCTAAGGACGGCCCTGGTGTCTTGCATGTCTAGGAGGGCTTGTTGTTTATTTGGGGCAAGGTGGGAGTCCTAGACCTGTTTAATGGGGTTGATACAAAGTATGCTAGCCTTGTGGAAGATTACTTGTTTTAGTATGCTCCATTCCCCAAAGCTGCTGCTTTATTAGTTCTCATGTCTTCCCTACTCCCAAATAGTAATTGCTGTACTATTTCTGATTGGAAATCATCTTATCCATTATTTATACTGTGTAATCGAAACCAAAGTGCCACATTGTCTGTTGCTGAGAATCTGTTTATCTGCTGTATTAGTATTCTGTTTTTCATTTTATAAATATGGAAGAAAAAATTTATCAAGATCCCTTGTTGGTTGGTGAAGAGTTCTCTTTGCTGGGGAGAACTGAAGCAGTGAATTTTACCATTTCAAAATGTTCTATTTTGTGTCCAAAAAGTTGCATAACTTCGTTGGTCTTTCCATTTTTTCTGTCCTTCCAACAGCTGATCTCCTTATTTTTTCCTTTTCTGTGTTTAATTTCTAAAATGAACATAATGAAGACTTCTTGTGAAGATTCTTTTTCAATGAGCAGATTTATTTCTGAAATTGTTTTATTAAGCAGTTTTCTTAATTTATAGTAAGCACAGTACGTTAAAGTACGTTATGCATGGTTTTTTTCCAAGTTTGATTTATTTTTTTATTGTTCCCAGGTATATTATTTTAAAATATAGTGATGTGTATTAATGTCTGGTTTTAGCCACAGGTAGAACTATAAAGCCTTAAGTCGACCTACCCCGGTAGTGAAGACAAGCGCAGAAAGTCTCAGTCTAGGCCTAGGTGAAGTCATAACTATTGCTGTTTCTAAAGTAGTAATAGTTGACTGACAGGGAGAGGTGTGGTTTTATACCTCTGAAGAAGATATATATTCATGTCTATTTATTGTTTTGTCTGCAAATTACTGTTGCAGTCTATGAAATGAAGTGTTGCCCTTGTCCAGATTTTAGTGCCTGAAAGTGTACTTAGGAATGTTCAGTTACTTAATCATTTTGGGTTGTGGGGTTTGTGTTTATATTCCCACATTTGGGAACCTTGGATGTAGCTGAAATACCTTTCACTGAGAAATTTATATTGGCATCTACTTCCAACTAGTTAAAACTTTTTTTTTTCATTTAGTAAAAATAAAATGCAAACACAGATAATGGTATCATACCCACATCTGATACCAGACTGGGAGGGACTAAAGAGAGCCATCTATATGGAATCAAGTGTGTTGAGGCCACTCTGGCTACCACTTTCTTAATGACCTCCTTTGATGAAGTGGCTCCCCTAAAAATTGTCGGTTAGAGATTGGATGATAACTGGTGAGGTTGCTGGCATCAAGAGAGGGCTTTCTGAGTAATAACCTCACGCTGTTTCTTTAAGGGCAGCTGTCACTCAGCTTCAATATGGAGGAAAGTAGGATGAACTAAAAACTCAGCACTAACCTACAGCTATGAGTTAAGTTTGTAGCTCAGTAATGTTTGACCACCATGTCCTTAACACATGTAGCATAAACCTCAGTGAAAGAAAGTGGACAATACCTCACCATTGAAGGTGGCACACGTATATAATCTCCTGCTTAGATTCATCTCCCATGGTGCTAAACAAATCAGCCCATGGAAGACGGATATTTTCAGCTAACAAGTAGAAAACTCCACAGAGCAAGAAACTGCATAGAACAAAACAAGTAAAATTCACTAGATTACCAAGAAGTCTGATAAATTCTGCTGAGCACAACTTTGTTTATACTGTATCACCAAATAACTACTCTTTTGCTTGTATCAGAGCCACTATTTAGGGAAATAAATAAGAAACCCTCCTTCCTGTAATCACCTTCCATGTGTTTTTTCACCATTTGTTCTCAGTCTTGCTTCCTTGTTGATTCCCTAGTCACAAGTTCTATTCTGTGTGCGCGCGCTCTCTCTCACACTCACACACTCTTTTTCTCTCTCTCTATGAGATGAACTTTATTCAGATGAAATGGCATAGCAATAAATCTTTGATCCAGTCATTTTTGGCCCATGGTTATCTAATAGACCAGCAAATGCATACATGTAATGTCTTCAATTTACCAATAAGATACCATGACAGAAAATGTGAATTTCAGAATAGACTGCAGTTTAGGCATACCTGCTTGAGCAAGTGAGATATGTTGAAAATTACCATCAAATCCTTTTTTTTTTTTTTTTTTTTTTTTTTTTTAACCACTTTAACCTTTTTTTTTTTTTTTTTCTTTCATCCCTTCATTAGTGTTTACTTTCACAACCTAAATTCTGGGCCATTCAAACTTCAGCCTTACTTCTCCGGACAAAGCTTGAGAAAGGAAGCACTCGTCGAGTGGAACGGGCAATGAGGCAGACTCAGGTAGGTCTTCCATTGTTACTGCTTCCAATCCTCATACATATTCTCTTACAAGCATTTAGACAGCCAGCTTTGAAAGAAAGCTAGCATTTTTTCAAAGTATTTAATTTTGTAAATAAAAACACTTTTTTACATTAATCCTTTGGAAGGTTGAAACCCAGAATCTGGTTCCTTAACTTTTCTTCTTTCTGTGACATTCAAATGGTTATTTTGTACTGGTTTGTGAATGCAAAACCTATTAGCTAACAAAATCCACAAAACATTTCAATTGTGAGGTATGTTCCCTTATCTATAATTCTATAGAACTTAATAGGGAAATTTAATTTTTCTGTGGAACATTTTTTAAAATAGTCTGTCATCTTTACAAATTTAAAGTTGGTTCATGTCAGTGGTCAGCAGGCATTTCCCATGCATCTGTTTTGTCCTTAATAGCTCACACATGTAAATTTCATGAGTTGAGGGTTGTGTGGATAAATCCTGAGGAACTGTTGTTTCACCAGAAAACTTTATTAGTTAAATGTGTGGTGAATCTGCACTGGGGCAAATATGTTGCTGCTTTTTTCTTCTGCTAGCAGGGGAAGATCCCTTGGCAGTTAAGAAGAAGGGTGTCCAAAGTCTTGGGATAAGTGTCACATTTGAAGACAGTTAGAAGAGGGCCCATCAAGTGCTAGAGCCGTAGAGTCTTATCAGCTGAAGTGCCTACAATATTTGCCTCAGCCATACTACACCGGGCATATTAACAGAGACTGTCAATACAAAATTGGTAACATAGCGTGCTGGAATCATCACTAGTTTTATAAACTACCACTTTCAGTGCTCAGGAAAGTAGTTTAACTAGTAGTTACCTGAAAGTGAGGAGAGATTACTCTTTCTTGGGTTTTTTTTCTGGATACTTTTGGCTGTCCTGATCAAATTTCTGCATAATGAAGTTTGGATCCATGAAAATAAGGTTAGAGTGAGTTTTCATCCAGTATTTTTCAGGAAGTACTAGATGAAAAAACAGGAAACAGCAATCAAGAGCTAAAACAGAGAGCTCTACTTGAATGTGTTTAAAGATGACCTCGATAATATATTAGTGTCTAAATGGGGCCAATGATTGTCCAAAGATACATTTTAGTTGGCATTGTGTGCTTTTTTTAATGGTGATACTCCTGAGCGTAAATTCCCTGTACCCTTGATTAAAGGGGTTGAACGAAAATGAACAGACAGTATGGATGGGGTAGGGTGAAGAGAGGAAAAGTGGGAGAGGAGCTGGAGGAGAAAAGTGATAACTTTTAATAGCTCTCTCCCCACAAATGGTAGCTGCCATTTCAGCAGCAGTTTTTGGACCTCAACCCATTTTCTGTTGTACAAAAATAAAGTGGGAACCGTTAATAATGGAAGGTGAGTTAGAATAAGTTGTTGAACCACAGAATGTTACCAAAAGTGCATCTGAAGCTTTATGATAGAATTAGAAAGAAGAGGTTCAAATAGTCCAGGAAACTTGTTTGTTTTAAAAGAGAAGAAGAACAAAAAAAGGTAGTTGAGTGGGGAAAGAATAAAAAAAGATCTGTTTTTTAAATATTTGAATAAAGACAGGGCTATAACTTACTACTGCAGGGGTCGGCAACCTGCGGCTCGTGGGCTGATTTCTAGTGGCACGCTGCTGCCAGCTGGGGTCCCGGCCACCGGCCCCTCTCAGCCTGCTGCTGGCCTGGGTCGGCAGGGGGCTGAGCGGGGCTGGTGGCCGGGACCTTGGCTGGCAAGAGGCTGGTGACTGGGACCCCAGACTGGAAGTGGGCTGAGCGGCTCATCCTGTCTGGGGTCCCGGCTGCCGGCCCCACTCAGCCCGCTGCTGGTCTAGGGTTCCATCTTCCGCCTGCGCTGCTGGTCTGGCATATGAAACCTTTTACTGGCACGCGAAACCTTAAATTAATGAAGACTTAGCACACCACTTCCCAAAGGTTGCCAGCACCTGTACTACTGTGTCTGATGCATATGTGGCATAAGTATACTTCACCATCACATTGCTTCTTACAAAAAAATTTTTTCTAAAGAAAAGGAAATTGATCCTTACCCAGTAAGCCACTTCAAGGAGTGTACAAAGCAGCTACTTGTAGATTACTTGGGCAGTTGAAGGAGTGAGACCAAAGTCATCCTGCTTCACAGTACACACAAGGCCTGGTATCAGTAACCTGTTAATGCTCTCTCTATTGTGGTTTGATCTTTATGGTTACAGTGGATACCTATACACTCAGAACTTTTGTCAGTTAGTCAGATTCCTGCTTTCCTAATCATGTTCTCTAGCTTGTTAGCTGCACCTTGTGGTAGCACACTTCTTTGTCAGTCATTTCACATGATTCTCCCAATATTGCTAAGATATAGGGGGCGAGGGGGTGTATTCACACACACACACACATAGCTGTATCTCTTGCTTTCCTTTCCTTGGCAGCCTAGGAATTTGCCTGTTAGCAGGAATGAAATGTCTTTGGAAAAAAATGTTTTTAATAAGAGTTTAGTAGAGCTGGGAGTGGAGTGGCAATCTATGGGCTAATCATTGTCTAAGATTGAAAGGTCACATGAAATCTTGTTTTACGTCTCTTAGTCATACACAGATGTATGTGGTTGAGAATTTGGTCCCAGCTGCTGTGTAATTTTCACTTACTGAACTTTGGAGTGTTATTTTCTGCAAGCAACTGAAGTTTTTCTGCATGTATCAAAAAGAGAGGAAATGATTTCTTGGTTCTAATTATTTCTTACTAGAAGGGCACTAGACATTTTCTTTTCTGCAGTTAGTGTTTAATTCTTTCTAATTATAAAAAAGTGTTTAGTGTGTGGTTATGGAAAGAATAGAGAAAGTTGACCCTTATTCCTAGTCCAGATCCCTTTTTCAGGAGAAAGGTCTCTGAACAACAGGATATTCCAGCAGATAACCAGGTTCCTCAGAACACTAGAGAGTCCTCACTAATTCAGCAGTCAATTGCACAGTTGCAAACTGCTGCATCAAGGAGAGTGACAGCTTCTGATCAGGGTTGTGGATTCACAGTATTGAGTCTGTTATACCCTGAAGAGCCAACATACTATTGTAGACCAAACAAGACAAGATACAGATAATTTTGATAGCACGTTACTGACTCACAGGTCCTCGGGTTTTCCATTTAAATCACATAGTGCTTGGCACCATCTTTGTTCCTTTCAGTAAGCAACTACATTCTTTTTCAAAGATCCGCTTCCACTAAAATCTAGGAAAAATGAACCTGGCAGTGTGACACTGAACAGGATGCTCTGCAGAAAGTATGATATTCAGAAGAAGTCATCCAGACACTTCTCACAGCCTAGAAACCTTCTACCACACAGCTATGTTCTGCACATTTGAATAGGTACATTATTTTGTGTATAGAAACAATTAACAACCAGCTGTCTATACTACAGTTTCTGTGGAATATTTCAGCCAATATTTTTAAGGGACAGGCCTCTGCACTTATTTTGGCATTATACTCATAAACATTTTCTCAAAGCAGCTGAAAAAGTTAAACCTCCTAGGTTTTTTTCAAATGCTTCATTTAGACCCTTAACTCAATTTTGAAGGTACTTAGCTCTCTTCCTTTAGAGCTTTTCCATTCGGTGTCACTATATTTCATGATGGTCTTAGTAGTCAGTCTCAGCTTGGAGACTCTCTGAGCAGGAAGTCCTCTTAGTGGAAAACAGTATTGCACTTTCTGCACTTACAAAGTGGTATCAAAAGTAATTACAAAGAAGAATACAATTATCCATAAATCCCAAGCACATAGTGCACTTTTTTTTTGTCCACACCCTAGGGTGAAAGAACAGATGATACTACCTTGATTTTAACAGAACTGAACTGTTGAGAAAATCCAGATCCCTGTTCTTTATACAGTCAACCGAGCTGCAGGGTATGGAAAGCTCATAAATATCATCCCCTAGATCTAAAATTGAGTAGAAAAATTCTATGCAGCCTGAAAATGCCTTAATGCCCTCTAAGAATCTGCGCATTAAGTCTCTGTTTGGACAAACCCTTGATCTGAAAAAGCCTATGCATTGGCAGAAGAAATTGATAAAGCAGCCATGCTGTCCAACATATATGCCTGTGCTGGATGCTACAAAATGGAGACTCTCAGTTGGCAGCTGATGCAGCTTTTGGCAGGAGGATACTTCACACTGAAACTCTTACTGTGCTCAAGTCAGTAGTGATCATTGGTCATGTCCCCTCTTTTCCTTCTCTTCTCCTCACTTTTCTTTGGCTGCTGCTGGCTACCCCATGAGTAAGGGTCAGTGAGCAGGCTAACTCAGGGCAGAAAGATTGTCTAAACTATAATTTCTCTTTCCCTAAGAAAGGCAGGTCCAGTGACCTGAAATGCACACACAAACACACCAAATGAGCTAACCTAATTTTGGGCTCCTTTTGCATATATAATACTTACGTGTTCAGTTCATGATAATAACTGGGATCAATAACTTACCTTTTTCAAAACTTATATCTGGTCAGGAAGCAAAGGGGCCAGTTTTAAACACATCCTTAGTACTTTAATCGACAGCTTTGGGTGCTCCAAAGACTGCAGAGAAAGTATCTGACCCATAAGTAAAATTTGTGGACATGATTTTCTCAGAATAAAAATTAATAGTGAGACACACATTTTTTTCTTTAAAAAGAAAAATTATCCAATAAGCCACCCCTTCTCTACAGGTTAGTTAAGGGGAATTTAGATGTTTTTAATTACGCTCAGATTCTAATTTATATCTGCAAAATATATTGTTAAAGCAGACTAAGAAGTATCTACCATGAGCAGATTCATCCTACATGAAGTCTTCAATGACTTTTAACATTGAAAAGTATACACTCAGCATTGATTATCAGTGAGCATCATGCTCAACTTGTCCAGAACAGGAAACTTGTTGTTACATTATTATTCTCATAGTCTGGAAAGGAAGTCAAAGTGACTTCTTTATAATAACACACTTCATCAGGGTGTTAACTATTGATGACAGTGCTACAGATCCAAATGATAATAGTATGGGAAGTGCTGTATGTATCCTCTTCTATTGTTTCCCTCTCAGCTAGAAATGGAAAGGAAAAACTACGTCAGATGTTCACGAGTGAATTATGTGCCACTAGTGACTGTGACCTATTCTGTGTTAATTTGATAACTAATGCTTTAGATTTATGTGGCATTAATTGTTGAAATCAGTTCCTACTGTCTGCTTTCTTCTCTGCCTCCTCTTCAAAAAAAAAAACCCTTTTTTTAGTGTAAAAAAAAAAAAAAAAGACACTGACAGCCTAAATTAATATTATAATGGTGCCACAGCACCTCTGTAGTTTAGGTTGCATCACAACTTCTGTTTAAAGGTTAACCTTTCTAAGTCCTCTAAAATTGATGTGCTTAGTCAGATTCCTTTGAAATTTGATGTGCTCCAGAAGGGTGCAGAATAGGGTTAGTGACCCAAACATGGGATCATTTGAGGTAAGGGTTATGAGTTTCAGGGTTAAGCACAAGTAGCAAGTAAGAACAATATGCATTTAAAACATATACCACTGATTTGGCATTAATGTCACCACGCAGTCCTGAACTAAATAAGCAGCAGGCACTCAGGTTTTTGAATAAGCTTTCAGAGTAGCAGCCGTGTTAGTCTGTATCCGCAAAAAGAACAGGAGTACTTGTGACACCTTAGAGACTAACACATTTATTTGAGCATAAGCTTTCGTGGAAGTGGGCTGTAGCCCACGAAAACTTATGTTCAAATAAATTTGAAAAAGCTGTTATTCTTTGCCTTGTGGTTATCTGCTGCAATTAGTAAAAGCAGGCCTGTGAACATCAGCCCTCAGGGCAGAGATCTTCACCTCCCCTGTGGTATGGTTGTCTCCCTCTGGGTCTGGCTGAATTAACTGACGAGTTTGGCATCTTTTTTTTTCCTTTATACTAGGGGGTGGAATTGGTCTCCACCATTGGAGATTCCCTGCTAAGCATGCTGCATGGGCTCGTGAACTTTTTTCATTTTTGTTTACCTGGTAGTCCCAGGCTAGCTGGAGTCAGGGGACAGCTGCTTCACTCTTCTGGCAAATAAACAAAAAAACCCACTGAGTACTGCTATTTAAAAGGAGCAGCAACAGAAGCATGGGGTACGTGAGCACAGGGATGAGCTGCATGTGTGTACCTTCAGGATCCAGTATGCATAGTTTAGTGGAGAATTTTATATGTTGTGTAATTAGCAGGACACAGGTTTTATTATAAAGGATATTGTCAATAATAAGCTGGAGTATGAGAGCCTTCTACGCATTTATTATCTGCATGCAGTCTAGGTAAAGTGAGAATGACTGGAGTCAGGTATAGCTGTACCAAATAGTGGAGACAGTAATTAGCTCTGCTTGTTACGTGTATGTTTGCAAGGTCTGTGAATTACTTTGAGGTTGTGTGACAGAGCTGTGATCATGATTTGGGGAGATTTGTGTTTTCCATCCTTTTGTCTAATGAAGACCCGCTAAATCAATGGCAGAGTGCTCTCCGGTTGACCCCAGTACTCCAGCTCCCCGGGAAGATTAAGTCAAGTCAGCGGGAGAGCATCTGCCGTCGACATGGTGCAGTGAAGCCACTGGGGTAAGTTAACCTAAGCTACATTGACTCCAGCTACGTTATTCACGTAACTGGAGTAGCATAACTTACGTCGACTTACCCCTGTAGTGATGACAAGCCCTGTGTATTTCCTGGCTTTCAGAAGTTTGAGTTTTGCTCAACTCAAAGTTCTGCAAAGGGACAACATACTATCAAGCAACCTTATCTCTGGGCGTTAATATAGTTTTTTGTCATTGGACTTTTAATTAGTTTGCTAATGTTAGAAATTTAAAAATGAGATTTGTTTGCACAGATTTGTGGTCTGACAAACAAAAAATATTCAAGGCTTAGTCTCTATCACATCAATCTTCCTAAAAAAGTATGTGACTTGGGGCATTCCTTCACGTCCGAAACCACCATATCTTCCAATACTGTCCTAATCAGCAACCCCTGGACCAACATACTCTAATTGCCAGTATGTTCCTGTATTTCAAAGGTTTGATACAGTGTGAATTCATGCAGGCAAACTCCAGAAATTTTAGAGCCAGCACAACTGTGCGGCTGCTACTTTTAGCTGTCATCTTTATCTAAATACCTTAAGAATTCTTAACCTTCCCTCCCCCCTCAATGTAGCAGGCTACTGTAGATAGGATACCTTAGTGGGAGTTAGGAGAGGTAGGTGCTTTGTTCCTGCCTGTGTTACTGATTCTACTGTGTGATCTTGAACAGAACACTTACTTCTCTGGTTCTCTGTTTTCCTCACCTGTTAATGGAGGCCAATAATAATAATAATAATATTATATTATTATTATTATTATATTCCAGCTTTGTAAAGCACTTTGAAAATACTGATGAAAAGTGCTATATAATTGTGCTAATGTTTCTGATTACTTATTACTGTTTGAGCAGCTTCTCAGGAATTAGCAACAATAGACTCTTACAGCCACCCAGCCTTAAAATTTAATCTATTCTGAGGAGGATTTCCTGGCACCTGCCCCTGCAAGGAGAATCCCATTGAATAACATCTTTAAAAAAGATGCTCCTTTCCTTCAGGACTTTGGGAGTTTAAGGATGTAGATGATGATGGAGGATTTTATGGTCTAAAAACATAGGAAGTACCTGGGTTCTGTGAAGGAGAAATGTAAAGAGGAATTGTAATTTGGTCAAATAAGTGGGGGATAAATTACCAGAGTTAAAAAAAGGAGAGATGGATACATAGGTGTTACAAACGTTGTACTTATAGCTGTCTGGCATTTTCTATCATTTAAAACAGTAGTTCTCAAAGCCAGTCCGCCCCTTGTTTACCTGCCGCCAGTTTGTTTACCTGCCGCGTCTGCAAGTTCAGCTGATTGCGGCTCCCACTGTCCATGGTTCGCCGCTGCAGGAAGTGGCGTGGGCCGAGGGATGTGCTGGCCGCCCTTCCTGCAGCCCCCACTGGCCTGGAGCTGTGAACCGCACCAGTAAACAAACTGGCCCAGCCTGCCAGGGGCTTTCCCTGAAGAAGGGGCGGACCAGCTTTAAGAACCACTAATTTAAAACATATCAGAAAGTTATATTACTAGGACAGCACTGTGCCAGAAAAGTGAGGAATGTGAAAGACACATCAGAGTAAAGGTGAATGTATGAATTGCCTATTTGTCTATTCAATTAAAGAGGGATGAGACTTGATGCTTTAATGAATTTTTAAATGGTCCAGTTTTCTGAAATAAGGATCATATTAAATGTAATAGATTCTCAGTGTTTGTTAAAACAAGAAAGAGTCAGGAAAAACTGACTAAAGCTTATAAAGTTGGCATAATGGCAATATACCTTTATGTTGAGTTTAACATAAAATTTTAATCCCATTGTGGATGAATAAATAGTTGTCCACTGCAAGTAAAAACAGAGGTTAAGAAGTAGACTGAACAAATCATGAATGCATAGAAGGACCTCAATGTGTTTCAGTTTCAGGGATTCACCATAAATAGATATGCAAACACACATTTATAAGATCAGGTTATTTTTTTAAAAAGAGGATCTGTTTTATAATCATTCCATAAAATAACTGCTTAGGAGCTAAATTAAAATAAATAGACAAAATATATCTTACATTTTGAATTTTATTTATGTAGCTGTCAAGAAAAATGTAAAACATCCCTATGTAAAGTTATAGGTTCCCTAATTAAAAAAAAAAATTAACTTACAATTGCATAATTTACCTCCAAGCAGCAATAAATAATCATACAGTAGAATATTAACTCAGACACCCAATATACCAAAGCATCAAAAAAGCCCCTTTTGCACCATCCACTCCTCTCCCACAGTAACCATCTTACCCCCAAAGCCTGTCAAGTAAATGGCTTTTGCAGCATGCCCAGAAGTTTCCAAGTGTAGGTGATTTTAGATCAAAGCAAGTTTGAGAATCACAGAGCCAACCCCCTTGGTCCAGCTCAGGCATAATACTTGAGTAATTTTTTAAAAAGTTAGTTTAGTACATATTGGAAAGGTTTCAGCTTTGTTCTGAATATTTCTTCCAGTAGGTGGTTTGTTGATAGTTATTATTGTGCTGTTTTTTCCATTGCAGGAAATAAGATGCTGATCTGATTTTAATTTTAGAAGTATTTAAAGTCCAAGAATCTGAAAATAGATGTGGGTAGAATAAATTGTAGTGTATAGAAGTTGAAATAGGTAAGAATATGTTTGTAATTAATTGACCATGTAACTCTCCATTATTAGAGCCCTGCAAATCTGTAGATATGACGGACCATATTTGCGGAGCAAATGCAGATACAAATTGTGTACCTCGGCAAGGCTCTAACCATTATTAATCCTCAGTCTATCTTGATATACATGCTAATTTGTTTCCATTACTCTATAAATATAGTATCAGTTGGGTTTTTAATACAGAAAATATTTCTGTCTTTCTTTCTGTCTTTCTTTCCATCTTCCCACCGTGCTCTAAATATAACAGTGTGTTAGGTGTGGTTCTAATTCAGAAGCTTCCTTACTATTAGAAATGATGCTTCTCAGCAGGAATAGTAGCTGTAATTTCACATAAACCATGATGTGGAAAAAGAATCCCATCACATTTGCTTTAAGTATAGTAACAAAAGCTGAAAGAAATTGTACTCAAGTTTGGAAAATAGAGGAAAATTAGAGTAGAGTCTTAGACCATTATATTAGAAACATTTTTTTATTATGTAGGTCAGCACCACAGACAACGACATGAAAATCTTGAGCAGATTTATTTCTTAAATGTCAGTTAAGAATTTGATTTGATTTGATCAGATTTAGCAATAAAATTAGAACTGTGTGATATAAGCCTCCCAGATTTTTATGCCTAGACTCAAAGGGTATTGGTTCAGAATTACTGGGGTGGAATGATGTGTGGAATGTTGTAAGAAAGGTATTAAAACCAGCGACAAACCTTGTTAATGGAGAAATAATGAAGAAAAGTGAGGATCGTTTGTTTGTAGATAAAGGTCCAGAAATTAAAGAAGGAATGGAATGTACAGTAACAATGTAATTACTGAGGGGAAAATGATTTTCCTTTTTTCTGGCTTGATGACAATACAAGTATAGAAACTGAATCTAAAAATTAAAATACCACCGCTAGAAATGTATCTGTAAATGAGATACTGGAGGAGCAAGTTGTAAATGCTCTTCCCAACAGACCCTCCAACAAAAACAGAATCTCCAACATTCCAAAAAACAAAATCTATAATTTATAAATTTACAAGGGAGGGGAGTGTGTGTGAAGCTAAATGTTGGTGACTGTGTGTGCTTGCTGCACCTCTGATGTCTGGAATGCGCATTTAACAGACTTGTCAGTTGGAAGCAGCTGCTCTGGAGTCTGAACCCAAGAGCAAAGGGGGTTGGATGTAACTTGTGAATAAGGACTCACATGGTGGGCTAACTCAACTTATTTCATTGTTTTATTTTTTCATTGTCTTTCCAATCCAATGACAGTTATGAAATCAAAATACTTACTTACTTTAGAGGATCCCAAACTGATCTGTTGAGCAGTTTGTGTTGCTTAATGGAGAGCTGGATGGTCACTGGTTCTCTTCATTGTTTTCACTTTCTTTTACAGTTATCTAGTGTAACTATGCTGCCTCTGGCAGGACACAACTGAGAGCATCAGTTCAGGACAAACTGCTTAGAGCAGGGCAGTTACAGCCCAGTGCTGGGTTTCCTTTATCATTAAGGCACACCAAACCAGCCAAAGAGAGAGGACTTCGGTCTCACCCCATTGGCTAACCATAAGTCATACAAGCAATTCCCTTAGACACTCCAGTTTCCTAGTATCACCACCAGTGCCACTTGTTATGGGGACGAATGGTTATGAAAACCAATACCCCAGTAAAAGAAAAAAGGTTCTCTCGATTCCAAAGACCAAGCCCCGGATCCAGGTCAATATACAAGTCAGATATTACCCACAAATCATGCTGTTGCTAATCCTTTAGAATCTAAAATCTAAAGGTTTATTCGTTAAAGAAAGAAATATAGATGAGAGCTAGAATTGGTTAAGTGGAATCAATTACGTACAGCAATAGTAAAGTTCTTGGTTCAGGCTTGTAGCAATGATAGAATAAACTGCAGGCTCAAATCAAGTCTCTGGAGTATATCCACAGCTTGGATGGGTCATTCAGTCCTTTGTTCAGAGCATCAGTGTAGCAAGGTTCCTCCAGAGGTAAGAAGTAGGATTGAAGACAAAATGGAGGGGTTTCCAGAGCCTTTTATATTCTTTCTCTTCTGGGTGGAAACCCCTTTGTTCTCCAGTGCAAAGTCCAGCAACAAGATGGAATTTTTAGCCACCTTGGCAAATCACATGTCCATGCATGACTCAGTTTGCAGGCAGCAGCCATTGCTGACATGCTAGTTTGAACTTTCCCAGGAAGACTTCTCATGTGGATTGGCATCTCCCAAGGTCCATTGTTAGTTAAGCGTTTCCTGATTGGGCACTTAATCTGCAAATTCCTTTCTCAAGAAGCTGACCAAAAGCTTCACTAATACTACTTAAAATCAAACACATTGAGATACAAGTACATAGCCAATATTCATAACTTCAGCTACAAAATTGATACATGCATGGAGATAGGTTATGATCGGCTGGTTATAATTATGC
Organism: Gopherus flavomarginatus; assembly: GCF_025201925.1. Taxonomy (NCBI): domain Eukaryota; kingdom Metazoa; phylum Chordata; order Testudines; family Testudinidae; genus Gopherus; species Gopherus flavomarginatus. The sequence goes on along the minus strand of NC_066620.1, from coordinate 68,578,931 downwards.
TTTCCATAGACACCTTACTGGACCTCCTTTGTACAAGATTTGGTGCAACTATATGACCTTGGTTGCAACAATGATCTATACGGTACCAGTTCATGTCAATAACATCACATCTAGCCCAGGGGTTCTCAAACTTCATTGTGCCATGGCCCCCTTCTGACAACAAAAATTACTACACAACCCTAGGAGAGGGAACCAAAGCCTGAGCTGTAGACACTGTGTAAGTCTATGTAAGTTATGTCAACTTAAGTAATGTAACTCATGTAATTTAACTAGTGTAACTTAAATCAACTTACAGCATTAGTGTAGACAAGGCCGCAAAACTGTCAACATTGACACCGCTAGCTGGGAAGATGCAGCTAACAGTCTATGCTGGGGGGCTGCTCTGGAACAGGGAGCCAGAGGCAGAGGAAAGGTGGTTGAGAGAGGGTAAAATGAAGAAAGCAAAGAGGAAAGCACAGCAGGTCTCAGGTGCTAATAGTGTGCTCTCTTCATCTTATGGCCCTGTGCTTTACACCTGTATTAACTATGGCAAGCACCTTCACTCAAAAATTGGACTCTTCAGTCACACATGATACTGTAGCATGACACAGTAATTGAATTGTTTTGGTGCTTACACAACCATTTCTCAAGCTGGAAGGGTGCCATTATATTACCATATATTGTGTGTTTGCCGGGTCAGGCCCAGCCGTTGAAAGAGTGTTTTGTGCCAAGTGGTTTCTTAACAAAAGTTAACTAGATATCTCTCATGTTTTCATGTTAGTTAGGGCAGTCATGTTTGGGAAAGAATGAAATGTTGTGAAGAGGAAAAATAGTAAGAATCTGACTATTCTGAAACAGTTTAATCAAAGGCAGGAGTAAAGAGACTGAACTTGTTTTTCCTGTTCTGCCTCCACTGCCACCCTCCAAGTCAAATTAACAAAAGATGTGTTGTAATTTGTAATTGATTGAGCAGAGTAAAAATGCAGACCCAAAAGAGCTTTTTTGGGGTCAGATACATTCCCTCCATCTTCTGACACTTGTCACCATAAGAAGGAACTGTTATTGTTAAAGCTTAGGTTAACTGAATGTCTGTGGTTTAGAAGCTTGTACTCAGATGGACTAATTAGATAAAAGAGTAGATGTAAATGTTTTCTCCACTTTGTGGGCTCTTCAGGAAAAAAAGGAATATTATTGGTAACATGAAGCAGTCATCCAGTTTCAGCTCATGTGGTAGGTCAGAATTGAAATACCTGGAAGATGGAACATTTCATTCATTTTCTACATTTTTACCTCTGTGAAAGAATAGGGTACGGTTAACAACAAAGTCTCTATTTACGAAGAGAGAAAGAAGCAGGAAATGAATAATTTGTGACTGATAACCATGTCTTAGAGACTTTTCACTAATATCCTTTTTCTTTTTAATTGTTTATTGAATGGAGTTGTCTTTTTTTAAATATAATAATCAAATTCTTAGGGTTTTCTAATATATGTATTTTTAAATTATAACAGCTATTTTGCAATCTCACAAGCTTTTATCAGTGCAGAATCTTAATTTTATGAAATCAAGTTGAGATTAGGCTTTTTCTAATTGCTTACATAAAGAATGCATTGATATTTTTATGTATTCTTCATAAACATACCATGAATTAGTTAAATGCACTGGAGGTACATAAGATTAGTTCAACTTAAACCATATAGCAATAGAAAATTTGCAAGATGATTCTTTCGGAATGTTCTCTTCTGTACAGTGTAAACACAGTTAACAAGTGAAAAGGATCATAAGGAGACATGACTTTATTCAAACAGCATACATGTAAAAGCAATGAAATACAGTACTTAAAAATATTTTTAAAAAAGATTGATTAGGTCATCTCATTGTGTTTGTCTTTGAGGATGAACTCAGTCTCTTAAAGAATGCAGCTGTTATGCCGTTAGCCCAAGTTTTTGACATAATTTTTTCAGCACATCTCTTATTGTAATGCCTGACTTGGGAAAAAGGTTGCAGTAGAAAGCAATAAATGATATCTAATTTCTTTTTCCTGTCCAAAATATAGATACTGCCCTTGATACAATGATTCTTTTCCCATGGTCTTTTCTTAAAGGAGATATCAGTGGAAACTTCAGAGGCATTGAATTTGCAAATGTTGGAAAATCCCTACATATAAACAGTGATGGGGAAACATCCTATATTCTGTTTAGGGTGATGCTAAGAATCTGTAGAGCTAAATAAGCTGGCTAATACCTAGAGCAATATCCCACTCACCAAAGGCTGGCCTGAAGAAACTCATACTAGCATTCTTGTAAGTCCAGGGAGACGAGAAAGGGCTGACTACCTCTCTTGATTTTAAAGAACGAGGAGTACTTGTGGCACCTTAGAGACCTAAGGTCTCTTAGGGCACCTTAGAGACCTAAGAGACCTTAGGTCTCTAAGGTGCCACAAGTACTCCTCGTTCTTTTTGCTGATACAGACTAACACAGCTACCACTCTGAAACCTGTCTCTTGGGTTTGACCTTCCTCAGGCCACCTCATAAATGTCCTTGTCCTCAGTTTTCTCTCAGTCCTGCTGATACGTCCTCTGGTAGTGCTGAACAGTCCTTTCATATCACAGATACTCTATCAGCATTAACAACAGAGGAGCCAGAAATGTTGCAGTGAAATATGCCGCAGCGCTTCTGCCTGCCTAATGTGCCCAGAAAGACACTATACTGGTTGAGTGCAGAGACCAAGTATGGACTGAGAGAAAGGAATAATGGGGAGAACGTACTATGTTCTCTGCTGACACATGCTCAGATTCAGCAAGGTGTTTAAACATATGCATAACTTTAAACTTGTAATTCCATTGGCTTGAAAGACTACTTATGCTTAAAGGTGTTCAGTCAGAGCCATAGTTGTGACACAGGATATGCCTGACCAGTACATTAATGTATGACAGAGGTCAGAGTCTTTCACCATTGTTTGAAGGTAAATTCTACTATTAATTAAAATAATTTATTAGAAACCTATGTAAAATATGCAATTATTCATATTAAGCTACTAACGTTAGTTTTCTGTTCACATTGTTTTAAGAGAAACATTAAACTACCGAACGTGTACATTTTCTGCACAAATTGTTCGCGTGCATAACAATATTTACCTCTCAAATCTATGGAAGATACATTTTTACACATGCATGAAAACAGCAGAACCTTAAAACTTGCAACTTGCATGTTGGTACTCTTCATTGTGGAATAGTTAGTGTCAGGTTTTTTGGTGTTTGGGGGAACAAATAACTCTCATTTAAAGTCACTTAAAAATGTTATTTTTATATGGATAAAGTTCACTCCCATTAATACGAAATTTCTGTTAAGTTTGTCATTGTATAGTTGCTGGTGGAATTATCAGTTGGGGTTTCAACACTCTGCAAAGGCAGGAGTAGGTCATAAAACAGAATATAAATTCATCCCCCATAAATACTTCCAATTTCTTGTCACTTTTTATAAAGGTTTCTTTCCAGACTTTTTGTTTCGAAGCATTGAGACCTAATTAAAAGTGATTTTTTGGTGGCAAGTTTGGGGATTGATTTGGCCAATTTTAAGTTATCAGCATATGAAAAAATTACTTCAATGCAAAAACAGTTAAAATAACTAATGCAAAGCTGCAGTTTAAAGCGAATTTAAAGGAAAAAATAGTACGTTTCACATTATTTAAAAAACAGTATGTTACAATGAAATTAAAGTCATAAAACAAATGCTCAGAGGGGCAGAATTAAGATTTTGCATTTATGCACTGTTTCTGTTCTCATTTGGAATCTTGCTGAAGGAAACTGTCCTGTTGTTTCCATCCAGGTAAGGCTACAGGAAGTTGGGACTAGATCATATTTTGGGAGGATGGTGACCCCTAAGTCTAGAGATCAGGTGGCAGTGCCCTTTACAGCCTTAATGTAGTTATTGACATGTTATATTTGATACAATAATAAAGGGGTTCTTGTTAAGAACACCTAATTGAATGGTTCATAAACCATTCATAATACAGTCATTTAGGTTTGGAAACTTCCACCTTGCCAGAAACCCGCCAATTGGAATATTTTTCAACTAAGCCTGATTTTAAGTCTGAGGTTGTTTTCTAGCACTAATTAAATTGCTGTGGCCAACCAATCTTTTGCTTTTGCTTTTCCAAACTGCTCTCTGTCATTAGCTTTATGGCATAGATGGCCTGTGCTATTAGACTTACTAATTTTTTTTAACAGACTTTAAAGCTGCTCTCATACCATCTAATCTTATAGTGATATGTGACAGACCACTCCAGATCTTAAAGAATACTATTTTTGACCTTTGAAGTAAGCTCATAACCTACTGGCAAGGATGGAAGCATGAAAGAAGGACTATAAGGGACATAAAAGGACTCCCGGGCAACCCTCTGCTCCCTGGCAATATATACACCTGCCCAAAAAAGAAAATACTACAGGCAGTCCTACAAACCTAGACTGGTGACTCAACAGTTTTATCATTAGCCATCTTATGATTCTCCTAGTAAGAGACCAAGGGTACCTAAGTCTCATTTCACTACACCTTCCACATCTACAGCACTGTCTTAACCCCATCCCCCAGATAAAAGATATTTTTGTCAGAAGTTCAAGAGCTGCAAACCATCAGGGGTGCCAGCACTATCCAATCCCTGCATCTCCTTTCAGGGTCATTCAATACTTTTTTCCCCCTCACAAAAAAAGTTACCCTGTTCACCAAACTCCACCTATGCTGCTTTCAGGCCTGGCTCCAAATACTGTATTCCCCAATCAAACATAACATAAATAGCATGATTACAATTCCTTCCAGATAACCTCACTTTTAATGTGGTAGAAGTATCTCCATCAAATATGTGTGGGCATAACTTCCTATTCCCTTCACTGGACAAGACGATCATCATAAATGTCTCCCTCTTTGGCTGGGGAGCCTGCATGGACGGCCACACAGCACAGGGTGCTTGGATGCCCTGAAAGGTCAGGATTCATATCCACCTTTTGGAACTTCAGGTACTCGGAGAAACTTGCAAGACTTTTTTTTTTGCAATTTAACTAGTCCCGCTATTTTCATATATCAGAGAACGTAATGACTATCTTTTACTCAACAAACTGGGATGGGTGAGATCCATTCCCCTGTGTATAGAAGTGATCACCTTATGAGATTAGTGTATCAAGAATATAATCACTCTGTTGGCATCTTACTCCTGGGAACTTAGAATATGTTGGCGGACCCCCCCTTAGCAGGCATTTTGTCATTGATCACATGTGGGAGGTGCGCAACAGTGTCTTTGCTCAGTAGGGGAATCCCACTTGTGATCTGTTTGCCTCCCTAATGAACAGGAAATGCAGCATTTACTATTCCAGAGGAACTCTAGGTCTATATTCTCAGGGCAATGCCTCCATCTCCCCTGTCAGACCATATGAGCTTTGTCTTTCCTCCCTTATTGATCCTACCTTGGGTCTTATGGAAGATTTTTCAGGACAGGGCATGAGTCAACCTCATTACCCCCAATTGGCCCAGACAGTTTAGGTTCCCAAATCTTCTACAAATGGCATCTCGTCCTCCAGTATCTGGTCCTTTCCCGATCACTTGACCCAGGAGACGGGCAGGATCAAGCATCTCAACCTCAAAGCACTTCATCTCAAAGCTTGGTTTTGGATGGGTATCAGCCCTAGAATGTTCCTGCTCTGAAGCCATCCAAACCATCCTCAATAATAGCAGAAAAGATTGGAAGTGTTTTGTCATCTGGACACAACAGAAATATGTATCTGTTGAGTACACTAATAGTCCCAAATAAGGGAAATATCTTCTTTCTCTCAAAATGGCTGGGCTCTCATAGAGTTCTCTAAGAGTCTAGATGTCAGTAGTCAGTGCATGCTATACACCATCAGATGATTATTCAATTTTTACTCACCTGTTAGCTAACAGATTCTTGAAAGACCTAATAAGAACCTTCCCAACAGAAAGGAAACCTACTCTTCATTCAGACTTAAACCTTGTATTTTTGGCACTCACTTAAGCCTCTGTTTGAACCACTAGTTACATGTTCCATGTTTCACCTGTCAATTAAAGTTCCATTCCTTATGGCCATCAGCTCAGCCAGAAGGGGTACATGAACTTGGAGCCTTAATGGCAGACCCGCCATATGCTAAATTTCATAAACCAGTTAATCTACTTACTTATGTATTTCCCCAAATCTCCTGCATCTGAGGAAGAGAGGGGATTTCACTCCCTCCATGCGCAACTCACTGTGGCCCTGTATCTACAAAGAACAAAACCAATCAGAAGATCGCCTAGTCTGTTTCTCATTGTAGAAAAATGAATCCAAGGTCAAGCTATATTCTCCCAGATAACCTCTAAATAGATCTCTAGCTGTACTTTGCTCTGTTGCCAGTTGGTACTCAGGATCTGAGAGTTCAGTCTACAAGAGCACAAACAGCCTCAGTGGCCGCGTTTCAGGATGTACCTCTACTTGACATTTGCAGGCAGCTACGTGGAGTTCCATCCACACGTTCATGAAATATTATACTCTAGTACAGAACTCGTCCACTGATACATCCTTTGGGGCAATGGTTGTACAAGCAACTGCATCCTATATCCTCACACCCTCCCCCTCTTTGCTGACTGCTTGTACGTCACGCAAAGTGGAATATGCAGAGGTTATGTCTACACAGGGATAAAAGACACGTCCTCCCCAGCCCGAACTAGCAGCTGAGCCTGGCACAGAGTAGGAGCCACCAGCTGGGTCTTCTCCAGTTCTACCTTCTGCCCCACAGTGATTTACCTCTCTGCCGGCTGCCCTGTGCACCCAAAACATAGTGCTGGGGTTGATCGGATGACCGCTCTTGTGGCTTCCCTTTGCTTCCCCATCACAAAGTCACTTTTCTGCAGGGGACATAAATTCTGTGCATGTGCAGTTGCGCAGAATTCCCCCAAGAGTATGAAATAGAAACTGGCCCACTGAACTCAGATTCCCCGTTAGCTGTCCAATTTGATGTTAGTCAGCAAGGCAAATTGTCCAGAGGGACTTCAACATCTGGGTATGTTGAAAAACCTTTCTGTTTACACAGGCTTTTCCCGAAGGCAGTGATTAAGTAGGAAGGATTTTTTTGGAGTGGGATAGGGGGGCAGGTTGAGTGTGTGAGAGAATTGCTCATTTAGTTTCGTTGACTTTTTAAGTTTTGTTGATTTATAGTTGTATGGTTTATTTTCAGCTATGGAGTAAGGGTAGGATTCTCCCTCCCTACACGCTAGCCACATTTTAAATTTTCAAGCATCATTTAGAAACATATAGTTCAATACTCTCCCAGTGATCTGTTATCCACAGATCATTGGCATACTCAACCATAACAGCTCCCTGTTCTTAAAACATACTTGGGAGCGCTTAAATCTATGAATTATAAGAAATGCTGTGGTCTGTTGCATTTTTTCTTATCTAGGGAGCTTTTAATCTTCAGATACTTTCATGTGTAGTAATTTGGAACTGCAGACAGAGTACAGTCATTACTTTCTGTTGGATGGAGGTGAGGAGTCTTTTTTTTTTATAAATATCCATATTCTAATACAGCATTTTATTTACATTAAGCTGTTTCCAAGCATCCAGCATAGCAGATGGAGTTAGTTGGGCATTTTCTGATGAATCCTTTTGCTTCCAGAAAATGCCGTTGCTTCAAAATTAAAGCTTTCTGCAGGAATCCATGTCAATTTCAGTGAAATTACATTTTAAAGATAAATAAAACGAAGCATTTTGCTATTGTTGAAAAGGAATATGAGACATTGGACCCCATAATGCTTTATAGAAATATGCTTATGAGTGTAAATATGACATAACTGGAATATGTTTTATTCTAGATATGTCATGTAACATATCTTTGCAAAGGTTATGTTCTACTGAATATATTCAAGCTATTCGTATGCATGTATAATTTTTATATCTGAAGTTATGAGTGTTGCCTCTGCCTGTATTTAAAGTGTTTGCTGTAGGAAGCACATAAGGCAGATTTGGTCCACCTAGTGTGAAGGGGTTTTTCATGTAATTGGGAGTACTTAGCTGACAATAAACCTTGAGAGATGCCGATCAACATCTGAGCTTTCCTGGGAACTTTGAAACTAGCATGTAGACAGTGGTGTTGGCCTATAAAGAACTGAGTCATGCATGGACATGTGACTCCAAAACTCCATCTTGTAACTGTTATTCTGCACAGAAGAACACAAGGGGTTTTCACCCACAAGAGAGAGACCATATAAGCCCTTGGAAACCCCTCCATTTGGTCTTCAGCTGGCTCAGAAGATAGTCTCTCCACCCCAAAGAGATGCCTGAAAGAAACTGGAACAAAGGGCAGTAACTACAGGGGTGTGAGTGATTGCTGGACCTTTATTCTGTCTTATTACTTGGAACCACCTAAGTCCTACTTTTTATATTTAATAAAATCACTTTTTACTCATTAATTAACCCAGAGGAAGTATTAATACCCGGGGGTGAGAGTGGGGATGCAAACAGCTGTGCATATCTCTCTATCAGTGTTATAGAGGGCGAACAATTTACAAGTTTACCCTCTATAAGCTTTATACAGAGTAAAACGGGTTTATTTGGGTTGGATCCCATTGGGAACTGGGTATCTGAGTGTTGGAGACAGGAGCACTTTTTAAGCTGTTTTCAGTTAAACCTGCAGCTTTTGAGGGACGTGGTTCAGACCTGGGTCTGTGTTTGTAGCAGGCTAGTGTCTGGCACAACCAGGCAAGGTACTGAAGTCCCAAGCTGCCAGGAAAAACGGACTTAGAGATAATCTCGGCACCTCAGGTGGCAGTCCCAAGAGGGGTTCTGTGACCCAACCTGTCATAGAATTTTTTTGAATGTTTTTGTTTCAAAATTACTTAATATAAAATAATTTTTGAAATTATATTATACCCTATAATATATAAAACAAAAAAAGTCTAAATCAAACAAAACATTTAGATTTTAATGAACTGGAGCACTTGACCCCAAACTAGTCTTTTCCAGAACATTTTGAAATTTTTTTTGTTTTGTTTCAATTTGGAGTAAAACCAAACCTGCAAAATCATAGAATTTCCCACCAAACAGAAATCCTGATTCCTACACAGCTCTTGTAAAATAAATAACACACACCTAATGAACTGGACAGTTTTACTGTTATCTTTTGCTTTACTGGAATGTGTATAGAAAAATGTAGCCTACACTTCTAAGTGATGTCAGAATACAGTTTGCAACTATAGACTGTGGTCAATTAACTTCTTTATCTAAATCATCTTGTTTTGCACAGCGTATTAAAAAATGGTTTGAATCCCTCCTTGGACTACATAGAATGATGCATAAGAATGTGACATTACTATTCTGTTTCTTTGTGGTTTGATGGAAGATACCGTACATACACCTCAGCCAGGCGCCTGAGGTAGATTCTGATTAATCTCTGAGACTAGGGCTCCATAGAAATAATTTAATGGGAGAGAATTTAAACAAAGGCCAAGGTTTTAAAAAATAAGTGTTTAAAACTAGGCTTGTAATCCACAGTCAGGCTCCTAAATCACTGGCTTGATTTTCAAAAGTGCAAAGCACCCAATAGCATCCACTGAAGTCACCATAGATCCTGGAACTAGGCCCCTGGGCTTGAAGTGGTTTCTATTATATATAGGGTTTACAGTTTGGTTCAATGGCTCTCAGCACCCCCCCCCCCACCTATAAAAATTGTTTCAGCACTGCTGGAAATCACTGATATTTCCAAGTTGCTCAGTAATTTTAAAATCATATCACTGAGATTGCTAACATTAGGCACCTATTTTTGAAATTCTTGAGCTAGCTTAGTAAATCAGTAGCTAGTTTTCAAAATGTATTGCCCCCACAGGTCACAACCCAACTTCTCCACTTCTTCGGAGTATTTGCATTTTTTCCCCTAGTGGACAAGAATTGAGAGAGAAAGGACGAGACATGTCTCTAACTTGTCTCTGTGCTGAACTGTGTACACATAGTGGCAAGAGGAGCCCTTTTAGGGTTCTGCTTTAAGTGGTTGAGTTCAATATGAGATTTGGTGGTCAGACTAATTATGTGAAAGCAAATAACCTATCTCTGGCCTTACATGTGCTTCCATTTTAAATATGTGGATTTATTGGTACAGCCATCTGAAGGAGATTCTTTCTTTAAAATTCCTAATCTACTTTCTAGCTGTAAATAATTCACACTGTTTTTTTCTTATCCTGCTAGCTCTGTTGAATTTCCATATGTTGACTTGAGACAGGTTTACTGTGCAAAACTAACTTACAGAGATAGATGGGAGGCAAGAACATACATTTCTCTCTCATAAATTCACATTTGTCCTGAAGAAAAACATGAATTGAGTTGTCTTCCCAATTAGACCAGTGTAGTCTATGTTAGAGGTGTGGTTATGAAAGTCTGACTTGGAGAACAGTGGGCTTGACTTTGATGTGTTTTTTCCCTACAGACTTAAGGTTATTCAGTGTTCTCTCTCTCAGAAAAAGCTAAGTAGGCACTGAAATATATAAGCTGATATCACCTTAACTCCAGTCGTCTTATCTTTTGTCAAATATTCTTACATAACAGCATTTATTCAACATATGCATAATGGCAGGGTTTTTATTGTTTGGGTTTTTTAAATTGCTAAACTGTTTGGGTGGGAATTAGAAATTTGATTCTTTCTTGTTCTTGCTTTATGCAATGTAAGGTTCTATTGTATTTGATAAGGTTTGTATGCTCTTGGAAGTTCAATTTTATGTATGTTTTAGTATATAATGGAGGGTTTAAATTTGATTAATTGTCTTGTATGTAAGTATAGCCCATCTCCTTGATAAAAATGTCTTTTTTTTAATCTCATTATAGCATCGCATAAGGAGGGCAGAATTAAGCTTTTGTGTGCCTGGCTCCAAACATATTTGTGGGCCCCCATGCAGGCAATGGAGCATGGCATGGGGAGGTCAGTCTCCAGAGCGAGGGGCCAGCCAGGGGCAATGGGGTATGGCATGGCAGGGGCCTCCCCGCTCCGCCTAGCAGTTGCCAGATGCACAGTGGCCTGCCCGGCTCTGTGGTGCCAGCGTGCCCCTTCCCCTCATGGCAGACCCATGCCGTGCCACACAGCCCCCACACCCAACACAAACACACACACCCCGAATCCCTATGGCCTTAAATCTTCCCCCCGCCCTCTTCTGGGCCCATTATGCCCAGTGCCCCTCCAGACTCCCTCCACAAAGGCACGACACACTGCACAACACCACCTCTGCCCATTGCCCCCCTGCATACAGCCCCACTACAACTGCCCAGAAGCCCCATTCCCTAGTGCCCCAACACAAACATCTTCCCCACCCCCTCACAGCCCAGCACCCCCCCCAAGTGCCCCAGAAACCCACTCCCCCACGCCCTGCCTCCCACCTGCACTCACCGGCCCTGCTGGGAAGCGACTATGTTTGCCAGGCTGATCTGGCAGTACAGCCAGGGCTGGTCCAGGGGCCGGGAAACACTCTGGTCCCTCAGGAGTGGCGTGATCAGCCCGGCCAGGGCCTGACCTGGCTGCACTCCCTCAGGATCCACTTGCCTAGAGGGGCCCAGCCAAGCCCCACACATTGTCCCACCTGTCCCCAAACTGACCAGAACTGGCCAGGCTTCTGCACCAGTCCCAGGTGACTCAGCTCTGGGAGACAGGCAGGACCGCGCAGGTAGTGGGAAGCAAAGACTGCCCGGAGCTGGAGGTGCACTGGGGTCTGGCAAAGGGGCAGATAGGAGCCAGTGGGTGGGACCAGGGGGCAGAGAGGAGCCCTTGGCTGGGCTGGCAGGGTCTTGGGGGTAGTGCAAGCAGAGCAGGCTGGGGCCCCTTCTGAGCATGGGCAAGGCTCCATGGTGCCACTAGCGCCATTGTAAACCCGGTACTGCTAAGTTAGACTTGAATACCTGATACTGTTATAGCTGCTATCTTATAGCTTATATCAAGGGCACCTACAGTCTCAGGCACCTTTTTATACTTAAATAAATCTAAATAATAAATGAATATGCTTTGTACTTGTAGGCACTTGCAGATCAGTTTGAAGACAAGAAAACAGTGGTATCTGAACGACTGAAGATTTTCTATAGTTGTCAGGTGCCTCCACACTGGGCCATAGAGGTACAAGCTAACAATATGACATTTACTCTAGATACCATCAAATTATATTTGATATTGCATGCTATTTTGTGAAGTACCATGTCCTGGAAGCTGCAGTAGAAACCCACTGTCTGCTGCATGTTACCATATCTAAATAGGAAAACTTGTTGAAAAAATTGGATTAACCTAACAATATTGGAATATGTAGTGTTTTGTTTTGTTTTTTTTAAGAAATCAAATTCTAGAACATGTGCAGCTTTTTTATATACATTTCTGTCATACACAGAATTGACTGCTTGCTTCAAGATGTTTGCTTGCAAAACAGCTTTTCTGTATGGTCTTTTCCTTTTTTGCTTTAATGGAAAACAGAATAATAATTCTTCAAAATTAGAAGGAGCAAATATAGTTAGTGTGTTCTACGGTTACCAAAATACCATAAATGAAAAGAGATGGTTGCCATTCTTAGGGATCTGCTTCCTGTTTCTCCACCTACCCATTAATGAGGTAGACTAGGTCTTGTGGGAGGTGGGTCATGGCCAGAGTACTCTGCGTCAGTGGGTGTTTCCATTTTGTTTGTTTCCATTTTCCACATAAGCCTGAAGTCCTTGTATACCTCAGTAAGGTTCTGCCTTCTAGATGTTGGCCTTTTACTTTGGTCCAGGCCCACTCCCCTTCTCCACTATGTGATGGATTTTCTTAAGAAATCCCTCTTTTCCCCTGTGGAATCTGATACCTCATCCCACAAGAGGACTGCCAAAGCTGAAGCACTCTTATTTTCTAGTCATGCACCTTCTTTTTTCGTAGGATGAAGAGGGCATTTTTTTCCAGCTATATTTTAATTTTAAGTGGAAGGTCATGCTATTCTAAAAATTTCAGACTGTGCATAGTCTTATCTGGTATTATTATATTTAACCCTAAACTTGAAAACTATTAAAATAAGGTTCAAGACTTTGAGGCTAAAAGGTTTCCCTAAATCATGCATTTTTCTTATTTTTAAATGTTTCTGTTTTATGAGAGTTTTTCCTCTTTTGATACTATAGACTCATAGACTCTAGGACTGGAAGGGACCTCGAGAGGTCATCGAGTCCAGTCCCCTGCCCTCATGGCAGGACCAAATACTGTCTAGACCATCCCTAATAGACATTTATCTAACCTACTCTTAAATATCTCCAGAGATGGAGATTCCACAACTTCCCTAGGCAATCTATTCCAGTGTTTAACTACCCTGACAGTTAGGAACTTTTTCCTAGTGTCCAACCTAAATCTCCCTTGCTGCAGTTTAAGCCTATTGCTTCTTGTTCTATCATTGGAGGCTAAGGTGAACAAGTTTTCTCCCTCCTCCTGATGACACCCTTTTAGATACCTGAAAACTGCTATCATGTCCCCTCTCAGTTTTCTCTTTTCCAAACTAAACAAACCCAATTCCTTCAGCCTTCCTTCATAGGTCATGTTCTCAAGACCTTTAATCATTCTCGTTGCTCTTCTCTGGACCCTCTTCAATTTCTCCACATCTTTCTTGAAATACGGTGCCCAGAACTGGACACAATACTCCAGTTGAGGCCTAACCAGTGCAGAGTAGAGCGGAAGAATGACTTCTCGTGTCTTGTTTACAACACACCTGTTAATGCATCCCAGAATCACATTTGCTTTTTTTGCAACAGTATCACACTGTTGACTCATATTAAGCTTGTGGTCCACTATGACCTCTAGATCTTTCTGCCATACTCCTTCCTAGACAACTATGCATACTGTCTTAACCAATCGTCATTTCTTCCAGTGTTGCCCAAAGTATTCCACATGTAATCTTTCAACAAACACTTCAAATAAACACAATCAAACCTAATTTTCATTTCCAGTTTTCAGAGTAAGTGTGGCACTTTTCAGTCCAAGTCAATTTTCTAAGTCAATGTTAGAAATGCTAAAATAGAAGTGTACTTTGTAAAGTGTGGCAGTCTTAACTATAGTCATTACCTCTCTCTAAATTTTACCAAATTTGACCCAGAGAGTAAATTAAATTTTAAATTTTCCTGTATGTGGAATTAAATATTTTCCCTGAATAGACTCATAGCCTTTAAGGTCAGAAGGGACTATTATGATCATCTAGTCTGACCTCTTGCACAATGCAGGCCACAGAATCTCACCCACCCACTCCTGTAACAAACCCCTAACCTATGTCTGAGTTATTAAAGTCCTCAAATTGTGGTTTAAAGACTTCAAGGTGCAGAGAATCCTCCAACAAGTGACCCGTGCCCCACATTGCAGAGGAAGGCGAAAAACCTCCAGGGCCTCTGCCAATCTTCCCTGGAGGAACGTTCCTTCCCGACCCCAAATATGGCAATCAGTTAAACTTTGAGCATGTGGGCAAGACTCACCAGCCAGCACCAGGGAAGAATTCTCTGTAGTATCTCAGATCCCATCCCATCACAGACCATTGGGCATATTTACCTGCTAATAATCAAAGATGAATTAATTGCCAAAATTAGGCTATCCCATCATATCATCCCATACCATCAAAGTCTAGAAAACACAGCTTAATACAGGGGTGGGCAAACTTTTTGGCCCGAGGGCCACATCTGGATATGGAAGTTGTATGGCGGGCCATGAATGCTCACGAAATTGGGGGTTGGGGTGCGAGAGGGGATCAGGCCCCTGGCTGGGGTTCTGGGCTCTGGGGTGGGTCTGGGCAGGAGGGGCTGAGGATACAGGAGGGTGATCCGGGCTGGGACCAAGGAGTTCGGAGTGCAGGAGGGGGATCAGGGGTGGGGCAAGGGATTGGGGTGTAGGGGAATCCAGGGGTGCAGGCTCCGGGTGGTGCTTACCTCAAGCAGCTCTCGGAAGCAGCGGCATGTTCCCCCTCCACCTCCTACACGGAGGCACGGCCAGGTGGCTCTGCACACTGCCCCATCCACAGGCGCCATGGTTCCTGGCCAATGGGAGCTGTGGTGGCGGCGCTTGGGGCAGGAGCAGCATACGGAGCCCTCTGGCTGCCCCTACGTGTAGGAGTTTGAGGGGGGACATACTGCTGCTTGTAGGAGCCGCGCGGAGCGGGGCAAGCCCTCGACACTGCTCCCCAGCTGGAGTGCCAGAGTGGGGCAAGCCCTAGACCACGCTCCCCAGCAGGAGCTTGAGGGCCAGATTAAAAACATCTCAAGGGCTGGATGCTGCCCCGGGCCATAATTTGCCCATCCCTGGCTTAATAAATTAGTTTAAAATGGAATTACTCATTTGTAAAAGTTAAATAAATATTGTATTGCAAAGCATCTGCTCTCAAATCTTTGCCTTACCTTTAAGTCAGATTTGTATGGCTGCTCAAACTGGACTGATGTGCCTTCTGGAAGTAGCTCTCAATTTTTCCAATTTTTTTTACATAAAAAATTATTTATGGAGACTGTTATATTATGTGGACAAGTTTACTTTAACTATATTTGAAACAACGCAGAGGAATTTTTATTAGGATGATTTGTCAGTGATGAACAATTTAGACGTTTGATTGGGATTAATCACCCAGAAGTTGTACCTTATCCAAACTTTATCCCAACTTCATTAGTCTTCAGAGTTAGGATACAAATCTCAGGAGAACTGTTTCTCGTATTTTTTGTATGTTTTCTGTTCAGGCCAGAAATACCTGTAACATCTTTTCTAAAAATGATAATGAACATGCATCTAACTTTTTTCTATTTTGACTTTCAGCGACAACTTGCAAACTTACTCTTTGAACTGGGGTGCACAAGTTCAGCTCTACAGATCTTTGAGAAGCTGGAAATGTGGGAAGCTGTAGTAATCTGCTATGAAAGAGCAGGACAGCATGGGAAGGTGAGAGAGTCTTATTATCTGAGCTGAGTTTCTTGGATTTTGTTATTTATATTACAGTATCACCTAGAAATCCTGTTGTGCTACACACTGTATACATGTGTACACATACAAATACAGAGGTGTTATGTAGTAATATAAATAGATATTAACTCATCCAACTTTTTTCTATTTAGCAGTTCAAACAGTGGCTGATTTATTCTCGGTGTCATGGCAGAAGTGAGTCTGGAGAAGGTATTTGAACTGGGAGAGTGTAGTAAAGGTCAGCCTACGGTCAGCATCCATGCACAAGGAGAAGTGTGTGAAGAAAATATTGGTGGGAAAAGAGAACAAGCAGCAAATGAGTTTAGCATCATTGGTAGAACTGAGAGGACCTGTGGTTGGGGACACGGTGGGAGAGGATTGAGTGAGTGAGAAGTGGCTTTGGAGGTGAGAGCAAGAAGTTTGAACTTGGGGTGTGTGTGAGAGAGAGCAAGAAGTTTGAAGTGTGTGTGTGTGTGTGTGTGAGTGTGTGTGTGAGAGAGAGAGAGAAGGGTGATGTGGTCCTGGCTATGGACAGTGAAGATTGTTTTGTATGGCGGGGTACAATGTGAGTGTTACAGATGAGGAGGTTTAAATAATCAAAATGGGGAGTTGCTGAGGGCCAGGACAAGAATTCTGACTGTGAGAAGAGGTAATCCAGTTATAATCCCTACTTAACTTTAGTTCTTCTTCGAGTGATTGCTCATATCCATTCCAGTTAGGTGTGTGCGCCGCGCGTGCACATTCGTCGGAAAACTTTTACCCTAGCAACTCAGTGGGCCGGCAGGTCGCCCCCTAGAGTGGCGCCGTCATGGTGCTCGATATATACTCCTGCCGGCCCACCCGCTCCTTAGTTCCTTCTTACCGCCCGTGTCGGTCGTTGGAACAGTGGAGCGCGGCTTAGCTGACCTCCACTTCCCTAGCTACTCGTAGTTCTCGTATATAGTTATGCAGTTATAATCCTTTTATATATATTTGTATAGTTATACGTTTTTTCTTTGCTAACATAGTTAGTTTAGTAATAGTTAGCGGGGTTCAGGAAGTAGCCCCTTCCCTGCACCCGGTGCCGGAGCCCATGCACGGCTCACCGGGTTTTAAAATGGGCTCGGCCTGCCAGAAGCCGATGCCGAAGGGAGATCCACACGACTCCTGTTTGAAGTGCCTCAGGGAATCACACTTGACAGCTAAGTGCCCCATTTGCAAGGCTTTTAAGCCGAGAACAAAAAGGAGCGGGACTTTCACTTACCCCTCCACCTTTGGCACCGAGCGATGATCAAGCGGCTGGCAGAAGCGCCTCCTCGGCACTGGACCCCGCCGGTACTGCCAAGGCCTTTCGGCACCGGCCGTCGCCGGCACCGAAGTCGACTCGGCACCGCTCCCTTCCTCCGAGGTCGAGAGAGCCTACAATTCCTGCTGGTGCCTGACGGCTCCCCGGCACGCGCCGTGGTTGAGCCCCCTGCTCCTGCTGCTTCCGTGCCACCTGCATTGCAGCCAGAGAGCTCGTCTAAGTCGGATTGCCCGGCACCGACACCTGAAGAGGCACCGATGACATCAGCACCGTCGATTCCAGTCCCCCAGGGCTATTGAATCCAGTGCCTGACAGCTCCCCGGCACGCGCCATGGTAGAGCTTACTGCTCCCGCTGCTTCTGTGCCAACTGCACCGCAGCCAGAGAGCTCGTCTAAGTCGGATCGCCCGGCACCGACACCTGCTGAGGCACCGACGACGTCGGCACCGTCGATCCCGGTCCCACAAGGGCCGTCGAATCCGGTGCCTGACGGCTCCCCGGCACGCGCCGTGGTTGAGCTTACTGCTCCTGCTGCTTCTGTGCCAACTGCACCGCAGCCAGAGAGCTCGTCTAAGTCGGATCGCCCAGCACCGACACCTACCGAAGCTCTGACGACCTCGGTACCGTCGATCCCGGTCCCACGAGGGCCGTCGAATCCGGTGCCTGACAGCTCCCCAGTATGCACTGTGGTTGAGCCTGCTGTTCCCTCCACGCCGGAGACATTACCAATGGCGAGGGATCTCATTGCCATGACAGTCGATGCTGCCTGACCCCGGCACCGCCAGTGCGGGTAATACAGTCTCTTCATATGACCGTCCTCTGCCAGCACAGCAGAGCGGCACCGTTCATGATCACGGTCCCGCAGACGCTCCAGGTCCCGTCGGCACACCCGATATCACTTGCAGTCCCGGTGCTGTTTTCCTCATCGGTACTGGTCGCACTCGCCGCACTGGTCGGCATCCCGTTCGCCGACCCGCTACTATCGGCACCGTTCCGACTCCCGGCACAGCGACAGGTACCGTGACTCCCGTAGCCTCTTCCCGAGCCTCGGGATCTCGGTCGACCTCCCGGCACCGTTCTGGTTGCAGCTCTGGATCTCGTTCCAGGTACCGGTACGCCTCCCGGTGCCGGTCCCCGGTGCCGAGTTGGGCAAGGTCTGATAGAGTCAGAGACTCTGCCCATGCCTTTTTTTAGTACCTCCACAACCTGAGGTGGAGGAGGTCCCAGAGGTAGAGGACCCGGTATGGGGCCCTCTAAGGGGTACGACTACTCGTCTGTCCGCTCTCCTCTCTGCTCACTAGTCTTTCAGTCGGTTAAGGAGAGGTATTGGCATGGCCAGCGGGCACCAGCCCCGAAACCAAAGGAGGCTTGGCGAATGAACCTACTTGACCGCCAGGTGTACTCTGCAGAGGCCCTGCAGCTCTGGGTAGCAAAGCAACAAGCCTTGCTTAACTGCTATAATTATAGCACCTGAGTGAAGGTAGTTTAGTTTATGGAGTTTCTCCCTCAAAACTCCCGCCAAGAGTTCGCTGCCGTCTTCGAGGACGGGGGAAAAAGGTACCCAGAGCGTCCCTCCAGGCCTCGTTGGATGCTGCAGACTCAGCAGCCAGGACTCTGGCCTTTGGTGTCGCCATGAGTTGCATCTCATGGCTTCAGGTTTCAAACCTCCGGCCGGAGCTGCAGTATGCCATTCAGGATTTACCCTTTGTTGGTAAAGGCCTCTTCGCGGCAAAGACAGCCCCAGGCTGCGAAGCCTATGGACAATAGGGTCCTAATGCGCTCTCTCAGCATGCATATGCCAGCGACCAAACGCAGGCCTTTCTGTCCCCAGCCGCCATACTCTGTGCCTAGCCAGAGACAGGACTTTGGCAAACGGCGAGGCCAGGGTGGTCGCAGTCGAACGTCAGGACCCCTAAAGAGCCAAGGTCAAGGTCCCTCGCAATTACCACTGGGACCAAAGACGAACCTTCCAAGGTGCGCCTGAGGGCGGTGTACCAGTCACAGGCCGGGATCCCAATCCCACTTTCTCCTGCCGTGGCCCCAGTTAATTTCAGATTGCTGGGTCCTGCGCACGGTGGAGCATAGGTACCACCTCTAATTTGTTCCAGCCCTGTCCCCCTTCAGGGACCCCTCTCACGAGCAATTCCTCTTACAAGAGGTGCAGACGCCGACTGACGAAAGGGGCAAGGGGGTCTACTCCTGTTATGCCCTAGTCCCCCACTCGAACGGAGGTCTCAGACCTTCCTAGTCCTGCGTGGACTCAACCAGTTTAGGATAAGGTTGAAGTTCCGCATGGTATCCCTGGGAACCATTATTCCATCCTTGCCTCCTGGGGGCTACTATGCCGCCCTCGATATGAAGGACGTGTACTTTCGCAACGCCATCTTCCCTCCGCACAGGAGATACCTCCGCTTTCTAGCCAACCGTCAGTACTTCTGGTTTACGGCCATAGTCGCCGCCCACCTTCGGTGATGTCGGATATGCGTTTTTCCGTATCTGGACGATCCGCTTATCCGAGGAGACTCCGAGACACAAACCACTCAGCACGTGGGCATCGTCACGGTCTTATTCACAGGTCTAGGGCTGATGATTACTATGGAGCAATCCAATCTGGTTCCCACGCAGAGGTTGGACTTACTAGGGGCTATCCTGGTCTCCAACCTAGCCGGAGCCTGCTTATCACAACTGCGGTTTTAGGCGATGGCAACAATCATCCGAGGTCCGCAGACTTTCCCAACGACCTCGGCTCTCACTTGTCTCAGTCTCCTGGGTCCATGGCTGCCCGCAAGTTTGTAACCAAACACGCCAAGCTCCGCCTCCGTCCTCTCCAAGTCCGGCTCACCTTGGCGTACCACCCGGACAGGGAGCCAATGGTCATGGTAGTCACCGTTCCCTCAAGCACTTTAGGCTCCCTAGAGTGGTGGCTAACTCCCTCCCTGGTGTGGGCAGGGATGTGGTTCCATCCGCCCCAGCCCTCACTGCCTCTGACGACGGACGCGTCATCTCTTTGCTCGAGTGCTCATCGTCACCTCCGAGCTTAAGGCCTTTGGTCTTCTCGGGAGCTGGCATTCCACATCAATGCCCCAAAAATGAGAGTAGTCCGCCTGGCGTGCCAGGGGTTCCAGCGGCAGCTGCGAGGCCGTTGTATCTTGGTGTTTACAGCCAACACAACGGCCATGTGCTTCATAAATAACCAGGGAGGGACATGGTCCTCCCCCCTTTTGTCAGGAGGCCATCCATTTCTGGGACTTTTGCATGGCCCACTCGATGGAGCTGGTGACGTCCTTTCTCCCAGGCGTTCGGAACGCCTTGGCGCTTTGACTCAGCAGGTCTTTCCTGTCTTACGAGTGGTCACTCTGCCCCATGTGAGGTGTTCTGCTTTCCAGAAGTGGAGATTTTTCCTCACATAGACCTGTTCGCTTACTGCGAGAGCGGAAAATGCCAGATGTTCTGCTCCTTCCAAGGTCTCTCCTCGGGATCGATCTTGGACGCATTCCTGATGCCGTGGAAAGACCAACTCCTTTATGCCTTCCCACTGTTCCCACTGGTTCATTAGGTCCTACTCAAACTCCGCAGGGGCAGCGCGCGCATCATCATGATCACTCCAGCCTGGTCCAGGCAGCACTGACATACCACGTTGCTCGGCCTGTCAATAACCGACCCAATTACCCTGCCACCCCACCCAGACCTCATCACTCAGGGCCACGACAGGCTTCGTCACCCGGACCTGCAGCCTCTTCGCCTCACGGTGTGGCTGCTGCGTAACTGAGCCGGGGTGACAGGAAGCCTTCCACCTGGTCAACGTACCGGGCCGAGTGGAAGCGTTTCTTCTACAGGTGCAATACGCTCGATCTTGCTCCTACCGAGGTCTCGATCCCCTCTATTTGGCCTGCCTCTGGCCTTCAGCGGCAGGGCCTGGCGATATCATCGCTGAGGGTACACTCGGCAGCCATCTCTACCTTCCAGCCAGGCTAAGGTGGACGTTCCGTGTTCTCACACTCTGAGTTCAAGGTCCCTCAAGGGCTTGGAGCGCTTGCACCCTCGGGTGCGCCGCCCAGCCCCAACCTGGGACCTCAACCTAGTTTTAACCAGACTTATGTCTCCCCCATTCGAGCCGTTCGCGACCGGCCCTCTGCTATACCTGTCTTGGACGACAACTTTCCTCATAGCTGTTACATCGGCCAGACGAGTCTCCGAGCTCAGAGCTCTTACGGTGGTTCCGCCGTACACTAGGTTTCACAAAGACAAGGTGCAGTTATGACCGCACCCGGCTTTCCTCCCTAAGGTGGTTTCGGCCTTTCATGTTACCCACAGCTCAATGCAATGGGCGCAGCAATTGCACTCCCTGGACATCTGTAGAGTGCTCGCATTTATATTGCGCTGACAGAACTATTTCGTAAGGTGCCCCAGCTCTGTCATGGTAGCAGATCAAAGGGAAGGCTTGCTTGTTTTCCTCTCAGAGGATCTCATCTTGGGTGATGGCGTACATCCGCACTTGTTATGATTTGGCTCATATTTCCCCAAGCCACATCACCGTACATTCTACCAGGGCTCAGGCTTCATGTGCCGCCTTGCTGGCTCGTGTTCCTACCCACGAGATCCGTCGCACAGCTCCATTGGTCCTCGGTCCATACCTTTGCTTCGCAGTATGCCCTGGTTCAACAGTCAAGAGATGCTGTAGCCTCTGGCTCAGCAGTTTTCATTCTGCCACATTTCACTCCGACCCCACCGCCTACGTAAGGCTTGGGATTCACCTAACTGGAATGGATATGAGCAATCACTCGAAGAAGAAAAGACCGTTACTCACCTTTGTAACTGTTGTTCTTCGAGATGTGTTGCTCATATCCATTCCATACCCACCCTCCTTCCCCACTGTCGGAGTAGCCGGCAAGAAGGAACTGAGGAGCGGGTGGGCCGGCAGGAGTATATATCGAGCACCATGACGGCGCCACTCTAGGGGGCGACCTGCCGGCCCACTGAGTTGCTAGGGTAAAAGTTTTCCGACGAATGTGCACGCGCGGCGCACACACCTAACTGGAATGGATATGAGCAACACATCTCGAAGAGCAACAGTTACAAAGGTGAGTAACCGTCTTTTCTCTTTTAACTGTAGCTCAAACAGACATATGCTGTACATTTTGTTTTAAAAAAGTATAGTTTTAGAACATCATTAAGATAAAGAAAACAAATAATCAGAAAATGCAGTTTTAAGACTGGAAGTTCCACTTTACCTCTGCCTCCTTGGTTGTTTATCTGCTGAAGTTTCTCTGAACTTCTCTCCATTGACCTAGCACTTGTGGCCAGCAGTGGAAGCACTAGTGCAGGCTAGCCAGTTGACATTTACTGCTGTCATTGTCCATAGACAGGACCACATTTCCTCTCTCTCTCTCTCTCTCTCTCTCTCTCTCTCACTCACACTCTAGCAAGTTCATCAAGGAATATGCTGATGACACAGTAGTATAAAGCTGCTGGTGACTAGTCTGTACTAGCTCTATGCGTTGCTCACGCCAATGAAAATGAACGAGTGCTAAAGCACTGATGGAAGGAATTAAAGAAAATGCTTACTGGATATGTTGCCTGCTGCCAGTCTGGGGTTCCGTCTGCCAGCGCCTGTAAATGTAAAATGTATTACTAGCACCCGAAACCTTAAATTACAGTAAATAAATGAAGACTTGGCACACCACTTCTCAAAGGTTGCCAACCCCTGCTGGTACATGGAAAGATTGGGCTTACATTGAGTTAAGGTTGCAGAGGCAGTTGTAAGCCTTTTTATACAGAATTGTAACTTGTCAATTAAAACAAATAACCTAGAATTTCTTATAATGCCTTATGTAACTTTTTCCAATTATACTAGGCCAATATGTAGATCTTGGTAATTATAAACTGACAGATCTGTGTTTCACTGCCAACTGCCATGTCACGTTATGCATGCCTTGGGGATACTGTGCTACTATGAGGACTCTTTCAATACAGTAGAGAAATAAAGGTCAATATTTTCCATTTCCTGGAAACACGTTCTGTTCTAGTTAAATTCACCGACTGCCCGTAGGGAGTTATGAAAATGGCATTCAGACAGAGTATCTGACACAGGAAACTGCTTTCAAAATTGATGTTTGTAAAGCACTTTGAAAATATAAAATGCTATATAAGTGCTAAGTAGCAAGAGTACTGAAAACAAGGTTAGATCTGGAGCAAAACGACAAAAAATACAAACCTTTAACTGTAAGACAAGGAGTGAGTACATTTATGCTCATTATCAAGAGAGCTTTATTAATGTGAAATATTCCTATTAAAACCACACCGTAACTAGACTTGTGGAAATGTATGAGAATCTGGTAGTGCAAAATATTGTCAGTGGACGGAGCAGCCTCAGAGCAAGCTGTGTTAGACAAGGCTTTGTACCTGATTCTCAAGATTGCTATTGTAAAACAAGAGTAATGAAAAGCTGAAAAAACTTACAAAATGGTCAAACATTAGAGAATATTAAGGGGGAATACTAAGCACTAGAGTCACATCATGCTCCTTATTTCTACTTTTGAATACTTGGTTGACAAAAAAGTTACAAACATCAACAATGCAGATACAGAAGTGAATAAGTAAAGTAGTGCCACAACAAATATTGCAGCACATATTAGATTCATGTATTAGATCTAATATGCTTGAGAAAAGCCTAAATGATAACTGAGGGAGTGCATATAGCAGCATAAAAATTGCTAAAACCAAGAGGTTACTAAAGTTTACTAAACTGTTTTCTGGTGGTGGTTGTTTTTTTTATGATTATTGGATATGATTCTACTTGTTTATTTCGTAATATGAATATAATTAGTGGAATCTGGTATCATAAAGTGAGCCAGAAAAAGAGCAACACTGTTCCAAGCAAGGCGCAAAACAGGACACTTACACAAAGAGAGCAGTTTAAGATGTGAACACGCAGTGTGTTGATAGTTACTGATGTTGTCATTCCAATTTTTTTACTTATTGCATTCCTCCATTAAACCTATTGAAGAGCACATGCCAGTCTTCATGGATGTGATGAAAAAAGTAGGCTGAGGACAGGGGCCTGAGCCTGTCAGTATTACTGAAAACTAAAGAGAAGCATTTGTACCAAGTGGGAATGTTACTGCGAGCATAAATGTGCGGGCGGGGGCCATGGCTATAGAAGCTAAGATGGTCCCTTGACCTTGGAACCTCGAATAAGGCATCTGGTTTAAAAATATCCCCCTAGCCTCCAGCGCCTGCCCTGCGCCCACTCTTCCCCTTCCTCTCCCCTTTAGCCAGAGAACTGCATGTTTTGCCAGCTGGCTAGTAGACCTACACCCACTACTTCCTATCTGCTTTGCCTCCTCCATGCTGCTTGGTCTGTGTCAAAGGGGTAAATGAAGGATTGTTAGGAGCAGAGTTCCCTCCTCAGCTTCTCCTGCATTAGTTCCAGCCATTGAACGCACTGTGGTTCATTAGGGTCAGGTAAGACATCAGAAGAGTGGGCTGCTAGCTTGGTTCTTAAGACATCTTCAGGACAAGACACACTTCCTTCTGTCATCATGGAGGCTTGGTGGGAAATTGTTCCTTACCCTAATTTGGGGGTAAGGTGCCTGCCCAGCTCCTCATCCACCTTCCCTAGCCTTTGATTTACCTGTGAATTTCCACATTGACAAGTGCCAGTGTAACAAGCCAGTAGATGCTTGTGAGATGGACACTGCTTTGGAGGAGGGGAATTGCTCCCCCTAGGACTGAGGTATTTGGGGACAGAGTTGTGGGGAGCCTGCGTAGGGGTTGGCCCCCCTGACCATTTTCCGTGTTAGGGAGAGAGCAGGAATGTGATGAGAGGGAGGAAGCAGAGGTGTTAAGGATATTAGAATATGAAAAGTTCCTGGAATGGGGTGGGGACTCCCTCATGTGCAGGAGCCCTAAAACGCTGCTTCCCCTTCTTCCCCAGGTGGGAAAAGCCAGGAACAGAGTCCAGCTTTGCAGCTGCAAAGGCAGCAATCCATATGTCAGTAATCATCCTTGTCACCACAGGAGAAGTCTGTGAATGCAAAACCACAAAACATTACAAATGTTACTTCATGCACAGGAACAGCAATAGGAAGAGCTGTGTCCTAGTGTAAGCTGGGACCAACATGCCTACAACACTGCCTGTGCAATTTGTGGCAGAAAAGGAGTATCATGAGGTGCTGTGGAGCACAGGAACATGGGAAGGGGAAAGACAGGACAATTTAGATGGAATATCAGGAAAAGCTTCCTCAGAGCAAGATCAAACCTAGTATATAAATTAATACTTTACATGATGCTTTGAAAATGTAACTACTACCATTAAATTAACAACAGGTTTGTGAGATAAGGGGGGAGGGATAGCTCAGTGGTTTGAGTATTGGCCTGCTAAACCCAAGGTTGTGAGTTCAATTCTTGAGGGGGCCATTTGGGGAATTAGGGTAAAAATCTGGGGATTGGTCCTGCTTTGAGCAGGGGGTTAGACTAGATGACCTCCTGAGGTCCCTTCCAACCCTGATATTCTAGGCTTCTAAGTAAGTATTCCCTATATGTAGATGAGAAAACTGAGACAGACTATTCAATGAGTAAGTTCCAAAGCAGGAATTAGAATTTGGGAGTTTCTGTCTCCCACCCTCATGCTCAACCCATTCTGTCATACTACTGCTCTAGTAGACTGTCAAATACAGTCCCATTTTTAAAGGAACAGTCCCATATTTAAGCCCTCCTACGTGTCCCAACTTTTTCTTAAAAATGGGCAAATTGTCCTGTATTTTGTGTCCCCCTCCTCCCCCTCTGTCCTGTTTCTCTCCTCCCCTGAATCAGTACTGGTGGGTTCTGCTGCTGGCTGGATCCCTGCTTGCCAGCTGCCTGCCCACCAACGGAGAGTAGAAGGATCCAGTGGCCGACAATGGGGGTGGTTGTGCAAGGCTGGTGGCAGGGCAAAGCTGCAGCCCACCGGGCCAGCCACTCCCCCTGCTGATCCATCAGCACAACCCCCTCTGCATACTGGCTGTCAGCCAGCAGAGCCTCGCCCCAATCCCGTTTCTAGTCAGCACTGGCTGTGTTCCATAGTGGTTAGTGAGACAGCGCCCAGTTCTGCGTTGCCTCTGCTGCCCACCCCATCGGCCCATTACATGTTCCCCCCTCTCGTCGTCCTCTCCCTGCTTTGCCCCTTGACCCCCGCCCCCAGCCCCACTGCTCCTCCTCCATATCCCCTTGGACAGGGCACATCCTGCTCCCAGCACTGTGCGGAGAACCAGCCCCTCTGGTCAGAGCACTCAGCTCATCAACAGCCTGGCCAGCAGGCTCCTGCCTTCCCCTACTGCCTCTGGCTGGGCCGGTGCCCGAGGAAGACTCAAGACCCTCTGACCCGTGCATTGGCCAGGAGGAGACAATCCCTGCATATGCCAAAGCCCCACACAGTGCTGGCCTCTCCACCCCTCAGGTAAGCGGTGGAGTGGCGAGGGGGAAGCGATTGCCAGCCTGTTCGTGTCCTGACCCTGAAGGCTCCACAGCAGCTCCCCGGGCAGCGGCTTAGCAACCTCTTCACCCACCCTTCCCTGCTCTGTTACCTAGGCACCCTCTGCTGTTGAGCCACCTCTCTGGCTAGGTTCACTGAAGCCCCTACAGTCAGGTTCCCTGGGCCTTGGTGCACAATGCATCTTTATGGCTTAACCTCTTCTTGCCCGCACTGTAGCCAGAGGACAGGAGGTGGCTGGGTTATGTCAGTGGCCATCAGCAGCCTGGAAGTATTAGCTGCCTTTCAACACTGTGTGGGCAGGAAGGGACAAGCTACTTCCAGCCACTGGAGGGTGAAAGGGATGGGGTGGGTTGGAGAAGGAGAGATGAGCTCTGCAAAAACACAGGCCAGGTCATTCCTCCCCCCTCCCCGCACAGCTGGAAACAGCCCCTCCCGGCCCCTCCTTCCCGCACAGTGCCGAAAGGCTGCTACTGGCCACGTTCTGGTGTGAACCCTGGCAGAAATCGGGAGGGGGGGATGTGATCCTGTGCCCACCCCCCATGTGTTGCCTCAGGAAGACACGACACCAGGTACCAGGAGAGGCGGATCCGTCCTGGGGGCCCAGCTAGGCATGGAGGGTGGAGAGTGCTGGGAGGGGAGGGTCGGTCACAGACACACGCGCTCATACACACACATACCGTGTACGAGGTGAACCCTCATGAACCCTAAAGTCTTAAAGATAAGAAGGTAAATAAAAAGAATCCAACTACGCAGTATTTCTTTTTAACGAGCTCAGTCAACTTGATGTTAATTTGGACATTTGTACTGCATAGTTGAACTTGCCAGTGAACTTGCTTGAATATGAGCAATTTTGCCAGGTGTCCTGTATTCAACATAGGGAAATATGGTCACTCGCCCAAGGGAAATGATGAAAATTTCATTTTAGGATATATTTAAAATTAGATAGTCCAAAGCACAAAAATATACAGCATTTAAGACTGTAGTATAATGAGTGAGTGACGGAGACTCATGAATGGAAAGAAAATAGGGTCTATAAAAGGGAAAGAGCAGATGAGTAGACACACTGATGGACATTTTTGAGGCTGAGAAGCCTATTTCTGGGGCAGTGTTAAGCTTGGTACATGGGAGTCTGCAATGAGGATCAAAAAGGAATTAATCACACTTGTGCATTTCTAGCTACCAGCACATTCTTTGTTGTTCTCTCTCTGCATGCTTAATACTCTGTTTTCGTTGCTGTATCCCAACACATCAGGTGCATGCTCTTATATCTTACTTCGTGTTTTAAATAAGTGTCTAGTGAACTGAGCTCTTGCTTTCATTCCAGTTCAGCTTGGGCACTCCTGTCCAAACCATTTAATTGTAACCAAATCTTGTTTAAATCAGCAATATTTATTAAACTGTAAGTTTAGTTTTTATTTACCACGTTAAATTTCACCTTTTTCTAAAGTTAAATTTAAGAAGTTTTGTGAAGATTAAGAAAAATAGCTTGTTCTATGGCTTGGGGACATGCTCAAAATATATTTTTCAAAAGTTCATTTTATTTAGATTGCATTGCTAATTATGTAACATTTCAAGTTATTAAAATTTTAGTTAATGATTAAGAATTATGAAATGAATCTCTCACATAGTGATTACACTTCATTTATCTAAATTATGGTCTTACCAAGAGAAAATCACCACTCAGATCCACATGAAGGATTTTGCTTCCAATATTTTTCTTTCCACAGAACCAGAATTCCCGTCAAAGAGCAGGATACCAGTTTTTGCTCTTAACAAAAATGCACAGCATAATGGGAAATCTTGATTTAAAGCATTATCCAGATTTGTATGAGCAAACAGACTAATCATTTTTTTAAATCCAGATAAATTTGTGACTTTATGATAAGAATCATTTGCATTAGTCCTGTGAAGATTAGAGGAACAAAGAGAGGATGAAAATCCAACTGCATAATATATATGGGAGGTGAACAGCCAAAGTATATTTAAGTATATTTAATTATTCTGTTTTATCTCCAAGCTGGAATATTTATGTTGGCAATGAATCCCTGCAAATTCAGGCCAAAACATACTGGTTTTGCGCACTTACATGTAAAATGTAATCAGTGAATGGCTGGGCTGTTCGTGTAGTCTGTAACAGTACTAGGCACTACCATACAGAGACCTGGGTTTGGGAGTGACTTACACAGGATGAGGTAAAGGAGCAGCATGCAAGGCCCTTTTCACCTCATAGCTGCTGTTCACAGCAGAATTTCAGTCTTGTTTAAAAAAAAAAAAAAAAAGCCTGAACTTTCAGATGATGCCTGCTATGACTGCAACTATTTTAACTGTGTGGTTCTCTCTGTTCTAGAACCATTCATCTTTGAGATCAGCTGTCAATATTTATTCATTTAATCATAGTCATAGATAGGGTGACCAGAGGGCAAGTGTGAAAAATTGGGACAGGGGTGGGGGGTGATAGGTGCCTATATAAGAAAACAATAAAAAATAAAATCGGGATTCTCCCTATAAAATCAGGACACCTGGTCACCCTAGTCATAGAAATTAGAGGTGAGAGGAAACATTGTTTATCTAGTCCTTCCCTCTGCCAGTTCAGGGTTCTTTGTGAAGGTACGTTTTTCTCATCCTTTTCCCAGTCTAATAATAAATGTCTCAAGTAATAGAGACTTCACAGCCTCATTTAGAAAACTCTTCCACTGCTTAAGAACTCTTACTGGTTAGCAATTTTTCCTGAGACTCAGCCTACAATTTTCTGCTTCTTAATTTGGTACCATATTTTCCAATTATGTTCCTATACAACCCTAAACAATTCCTCTCCCTTCTTGATGTTTATGCCCTTGCAATATTTGCGGACTGTTATGTTTCTACTAAATCTTCACTTACTATAGATGACAGCGAGAATATCTTGTTAATATATTAGAGACGAAAAAATTCACAACAAAGTGAAACCCTTGAAAGGGCTCTTTCTTTCTGAAGATTTCTGAATGGGCTCTTTGAACTTTATCAATAGTCCAAAATTAACCTGAATGCCCAAGATTCAGGAAGGGGCAGTAGAAGACTGCACACACATCAGCCTTTTTTTCTGACTGAATTCCCTAGGGATTATGCAAATATGAGGAAGGAAAATAGCTTTCGTTAGAACAGGAGAGAGAAGAATCATTCCTACATGAAGATCAACAGTGCAGTTGCCTTAGGTAGATGGAGTGGCACACTGCAGGGGGATGTGATTAATAATAAACTGCTCAAACTTGGCTCTGTGGCAGGATTTGTTGGATTTAGCTGTAATCTCATGTGGTTCAAACTGATCCTTTCAAATAGAGAGCATACACTGAGTTGAATTCTGTATGATGCTGCTAATATCTGTGTATGTTATGTGTTGAGGTTACATTTGGGAGGGGGGATATTTATTTATTTATTGGTGAGACTAAGGAGAGGAAAGTATCTTTTTGAAACTTTGAAGTTAGAGAGAGAGTGGAACCTGGCACTGAGGAGAGTAAGCCAGAGTTATAAAGGGTATTGTAGGCAGCTCAATTTTAAAAGGTCTTGTGGGAACTCCAGCGTGTATCCTCTCTTCCAAAAGCCTGCAAAACCTCTGAAGCTTGCTTTTTAAATGCTTGCTTACTTTCTGAGCATATTTTTATTTCCTACAGTTAGACCAAAATATAGCTTTTATTTGTATGTTTTGTAGAACAGTAGCAGCCGCAGCGAAGAGGGAGTGAAGAGAGAGGTAACATAAAACATGTTGGAAGCATTGCCTCCAGAGGGGACAAATTAGAGATCAGAAAACGGAATAAACATTGAGTATACTTAATGAGGTGATTCAAACAAAGAAGAATAAAAGCAGGCAGGGTCTGTCAGTAGCCTAATAGTAGCGGCAGTGCACTACCATGTAGGAGATACAGATTGGATTTCTAGGGTTGGTATTTGCTCATTGGGCAAAAGATACAGTTGACGCATGAAATGGGAAACAGCTATTTGCAGCTTTGACATAGTGACTCTTTTCTCAGTACAAAGAAATAAAGGTTAATCCCATTTTGAACTGAGGTGCTCCCAGGTTGTACCATATTTCAAAATTTTACTGGGGAAGAATTCTCCTTTTCACATAGTCGTCCTGTGCTTTATCTCCAAATAGTCCTCTGCCTGAAAATGTAAGAGTTCTTTGACTTCTTTGAAAAACAGTTTGAAAAAATTTCATCTCTGAAATGACTTAATTTTACCACACTAGAGTTGCAATGAAAATGAATATGGCTTTAGGATTTAACATAAGTAAATTATGCCTTAAGGTTCATGTAGACATGAACAGAATTTTAACAGCACTTAAATGTTAGTCTTTGGGCTTTACAAGATGTAAAAGAACTTATGGAGCATTTTTTTCACAGATTTATCTCTGACACAGACTTTGTTCAAGATACTGTTTTGTTTTTCAGATTTCTTGACTTTTCTTAGATTATGTAAAAAACTGCTACGGTGTAAAATCTGAGGGACAATGGTAGTATATGGTTAGATTGACCATGGATTCTCCTATTAAGGGGCTCTGTAGAGAGGGTTTGTCGGGGTTTGTCCCTCTCTGGGGCGGTGAGGACCCACACCTTCTCCCTTGGTCCTGGCCCAGCCCCTTGGGGAATCAGGCCACAGGAGTCCTGGCTCACGCCATCCAGCAGGGGGCTGAGCACACACAGATAACAATTAACAGATAACTAGCCCAGGCCCTGGGTCAGGGCCGGGGAGTAAAGAGTCCAAGGCTCAGGCCCTCAGGCAGGGGCTTAGCAAACACAGGTAAATAGCACACCCAGGCTCCAAGCAGCCTGGGAAAGGGGGAGACTGCCACCCATGCGTTGGGTGGCGGGGGGGGGGGACACAGGCCCTCCCACTCCACTGCGTCCCAACCCAGTGCCCTAGCAGTGGCCAAAGGCCCACTGCTGTGTCTGTGGGGATCTTGGCCGCAACTTGCTGACATGAGTTCCAGCTGTGCTGCAGCCAGATTCGGGTTGGCTGCCCCCAGGCTACTTCCCAACTCTCCCTCTGGAGGTATCTGGGTCAAGGTGGTGTCCTCAGGGGGGTCGATCACCGCTGGATCCTCAGGGTAGGGTCAGCGACTCTTCGGGGTAGCTGGCGAGAAGTAGGCTCAGTTACTCTCTGACACGCAGGTTTGTGTCAAGTGGCGGCCAGTCAGGCCAGTATCCAGGTCTGCTGCTGGTTGCTGGAGTCTCTCTGGTGGGAGCTGGGCCGGAGGTGTCTGGCCTCTCCAGCAGCTGCCTCCTGAGTGAGCTCTAGGATTGAGCTCTTATACTTCCTGTCCAGCCTCTGACCCTCTGGGGGGTGGGCTTGGAGTGCTCTGGCTCCGCCTACTCTGGTGTTTGGTGGAGCTTGTCCCTCTCTGGGGTACCAGGGAACCACACCGCCTCCCTACAGTCTCATTTCCTTTTTGTTTTTATAATAGGCGGAAGAAGTCTTGAGGCAAGAGCTAGAAAAAAAGGAAACACCAGGATTATATTGCTTGCTTGGCGATGTTCTTAAAGATCACCAATACTATGACAAGGCTTGGGAGTTATCTAAGCATCGCAGTGCCCGGGCCCAGCGCTCCAAAGGCCTCCTCTATCTTCGCAACAAAGAGTTCAGAGAATGCGTGGAGTGCTTCGAACGTTCGGTGAAGATTAACCCCATGCAGGTTGGGAAAGAAAAACAAATATGGTTTTTAAAGTTAGGATGTTTACTTTTTAATTGTTGTGTTTTTAATGTTTAATGTTTTTCAAAATTTAAAAACAGGTTAACTGTGTTCACGAATGGTCAGACTATCAGTCTTAACTTTATTAATTTATTAATGTGGTAAATATTGATGATCTTTAAGATGAGAGACTAAGAGCTCTGTCTAGAAGCAGCATAATAAGGGAATGGACATGTACAAGCTTTCCTATGCAGGCTTTCTGCCAAAATTGCGACTTGGCTTGTTGCATCCCGACTGTCCCCAAAATGCCAAGACACTCCTTCCTTTTCCGCTGGCAAAAGATTTTTAAACACTAATATATTTATAAATTTCATTGACTGTCTTGCATCCTAGTTAAAGAAAATAGAGCATATAGATTTTTCAGTAGAAAATCCTGTGAAAGAGAGTGGTAGGAACTAAATCAAGGGAAAATCTAGAAACTGGAGTTGTCTTTATACCATTATGGATTGATGGGATTACACGGCAGAGCTGATGACACAAACCTCTCTGGAAGATCCTGGCTAACTGCACTAAAAATGCAGCTGATACACTAATGAGTTGTTGTATATTAATGAATTTGTGTAATAATTAATTAAGTCTCAGTATTGACTAGGGACCCGGAAGTGTTTACCTACTGAGGAAACAGCTTCTGCTGCAGTGTACAACTGTTTTGGGTAGTGACAGGCTTATGGGTGCTGCTAAATCCGTTCAGATTTAGAAACATTTATGTTGATGTTTCAGTTTAGGGCTGAATTGTGTCTTATAGCTAATGCCTTGTTTTGGGAATGGATTAGAGCTACCACTTCCCAGCAGGTACAGTGCTTCATAGATGACTCCTAGAGCTCCTTAACAAACATGGGGAACACACCCACTGCTCACACCCCATAAGACCTTCCTTGGACTCATTTCTTCTGCACATCCCTTGGCTGGGTAGTGATTCTAGACCAACAAAGTTTTTCCTCTTGGATGAGTTTGAGGATTTTTGGCTATGAATAGGCTTGCATGAACAGCACAAGCCAAGAATGGAGTCTTATGGCCTATCCCTCCCTCTGTGCAGTAGCTAACCCCATTCTGGTCCTTTATGAAGAGATCTGCAAACCAAACAAATAAGCTGAAAAGGTCTGGGAAAGCAAAAAAGATCCATCTCTTGGTTCAAGGAGATTGAAGTAAGTTTGGGATCTTCTCACAAAGCCAACCACAAGGAATAAGGGAAGAGTGAGCACCATGAAAAAGGCCTTGATTTGCTGTGAGAATAAGGGGATCCTGCAGTTGGAGAAAAAAGGGTACTAATGGGTACAAGCAGTAAAGTAGCCTTATCCTTTAAATTTTTCAGATTATGATTTCTGGTACCTCTGTCATCGTGTAACCAAAAGCTTTAAAAGAAGATGCCAAAGAACATGAGAGAGAGAGAGGTTGGGAAAAGGGTACATTTGGGAGAAATTTGGTCATGTGGATAAACAGAATTCAACTAAGGGGAATGCCATGCAAGACGAGCCGTGGAGATAATACCACATCTGAGTTTGAAAAAAAAAAGGAGGTGGGGGGTGGACTTCATCACTCAGGGGTGAAAGCGAGGAAGAGGAAAACACTCCAGAGCCAGTGTCTGTATGTGTGACTGACTTGAGCCATCTCTGTGAGTTGGCAAGAACTTTCATAAATTGAGATGATAATGAGGCTGTTAACTGAGGCAGGAGAGAAACATAGTAGAGCTGCATTAGAAGGTTTTTGAAAATTAGAAATTTGAGGTACATCGAGCATGTAGGAAATAAAAAAAATGACTTTGAAAATGTTGCTAGCACAGTAAAGGAAAGCACAGAGAAAGGTGCAACATTCCAAAGAGTTGATTGAGAACCTTGAAGAAAAAGATTAATAGACCCTGATTATTTTATCCACAAGCTAATTAGCAATCTGTAGTAAACAAAGCACTTAACTGTTTATGCCAAACTAGGTTTCTGATTGAGTGTTCACCTTATTTTCTGAAAAAGTTAAGTGAAAATAAAAAGAAAGGAATGTATTAGTGCAGTGGTTCCCAAACTGGGGTTCACAAAATGTTACAGGGGGTTCTTGGGGGGAAAAAAATCTCTAATGGCAGACAGAGCTGTCCCTAGGGATCCCAGGCATCACAGGGCCAGCAGCTCAGAGCTCCAGGGACTTCCAAGAGCTATGCAGATCAAAGCAAGCATATCTGTCACACTCAGAAGATTTAAACTTCAAGACGCCTTATAAGAAATTGAAAGGGAGGTGGATTTTTTTTTGCTGTTTTTAAAATTAAATAGGCTGCTGGTATTGTTTTTTAAATTATGAAGAACAAGTTTAAGCTTTGTGTAACGTGCGTCGTTTGCCTGGTCTGCTCAAGACCTGAATGTTGTGTAGGAAGAACTCGTTGAGTTAGCTTCTTAAATATCTTCATGCTGTTTCATATCTGATACTCCTTGATGAAACATAGGAGCCTTGTCTTATAACAAGCTTAATCAAAGGGATACAAGCTACAAAAGTGAGGTCTTGGAAGAGTGTTGCCGTTTTCATAATGTAATATAATACTGTAATGATAAAAACAAATTTTATACTTCCAAGATCATTGCTTTTGTACTTCATCCTCAGGTAAGGGAGAAAATCCCTGGAAATATTTATTTTTAGGAGGGGGTTCAGGAGACTTGACATTTTAGTGAAAGGGGTTCATGGGTTGTTAAAGTTTGGGAACCACTGTTTTAGTGTCATTGTGCCAAGAAATAAAAGTATAAAAACCTGCAAGCAAATTTAAAAGTCTGAGTAAAAGCACACTTCTGTAGTTAGAATGGAGATAGTAATGTTAAATAGTTTACTTTCCAGCCTGAGACCTTCAGAGACGCTAGAAATTCATTGTTAAAATTGAACCTGCAGCTCACTTGGAAAGGTTTGTTGTGCTAAAGTATTCTGGGCAGTTCACTCCAGCTATTCTGTAGTAATTTGGCTGAAAGTAGGTTAGTGAACAATGTTACCTGGCATCCAAAGAAAAATAGTAAATTATTAGTAAAGAGCTCCTGTACTACAACAGGAGAATTAATTGAGGTTTTCAGAAATTTAATGATAAGCTTCTTTAAATATGGCTAGTTTTCTTTTTAACACCCCTCTCACCCCCTCTGTCCCCCGTCCCCCCACAAAAATAGAAAGCATCTGTTTCCTTGCTCTGAGATTTGTATTCCTGCTCCATAGCATGTTTGTTTTCTCTCTTGACTTAGCAGGGAAAATGAAAACAATGCACTGCCAGTGGCAGTTGCTCTTCCTTAAACTTTATTACATGTGGTGACAATTGTTTGATGAGATAAAAACTTGTATTTCAACAGAAATTGTTTTTTTTACAAGACTAAAGTAAACTGAATAATTTCCACTGAAGTTATTTTTCAGCTAAATCTTCACATTTGTTTGTCTCACAGTATACTGAAAGCATTCTTGATGTATCAGTAATTCTGCATTTTTGGTGTTGAAATCTATAAATGCTTGAGCATAACTCTCAAGCATTATAAGGTAATGCACGGAACACATTTCACCTGCTTATTTTGGCAATACCAAAAGCTTGTTCTAATGCAGATTATATGGAAGATTGTTGATTAAGATCTTCCCACTGTCACAGAGACAGCTGTGCTAGAGAGAGTTCTGGAGCCATCTATAAGAAATAAAACCAGTAATTCAGCATCTGTGACCTTAAGCTACCTTCATCTGTGAAGCAGCTGGCAGCCTTACTGTTCCATTTTACAGTCTGCCTTCTAAAGTCTTTCTTCAGTTTGTAACAATTTTCTCTGATGGGGAGGAAATTTGAATAAAACTGGTCTTCTGCACTGTTATGTCCAACTTCTAATACATATAGAAACAATTTAATCTTCCTACAGCAATCTCTGCGAAGTGAACTACAGTGTCTTCGTCTCTGTCTGCCTTTAGAGTTACTCATGATTAAGGTTAAGTGTCTGTCACAGGTATTTTTACTAAAAGTCAGGAACAGGTTGTGGGCAATAAACAAAGATTTACGGAAGTCTGTGACCTGTCCCGAACTTTTACTAAAAAATATCTGGGAGGTAGGGGGCTAATAGTGGGAGCGGTGCAGGGGCTAACCTCCAGCAGCTGCTCCAGCTGCCCCATGGATGGCCCCAGGCCACTGCTCTGGCGGCCCTATGGAATGTTGCTCCGGCAGCCCTGGGGCCGATTCTCTTCCCCCCACACACACACACACACAATTTCTTCAGCCCCAGGCCGCTGCTCCAGCGTCTGTGGGATTGACAGCTGCTTCAGCCTTGCTGATGCAGAAGTAGTCATGGAGGTCCTGGAAAGTCATGGAACCAGTGGCCTCCATGACAGAATTGTACCCTTACTCATGATCACTACTGTGCTTGTGGTGGTGGTGGTAATTTGCATTAGAGTAGTACCTAAAGGCCTCATTCAAGATGAGGTCACTGTTGTGCTAGGCACTGAATGAACATATAGTTTACAATCTGAATAGACAAGACAGAACAGGTTGGCAGAAAGAAAGTGATATTATCCACATTGTATAGAGAGAAAAGTGAGGCACAGGTATTAAATTACCTGCCTGTGGTCAGCAGAAAAGTCTGTGCAGAGCCAGAAATTGAGCCCAGATCTCTTGCATGCCTCGACTGCAACACTATCTTTCATATCAGTTTTGAGTAGTTTGACAGTTCTTCTCCAACCTCACCTTTCTAAATATTGTGGTAATTAGTTTCTCTTACTCCTCTATTTTTGGGTGCAATTGACATTCATAGAACTATTTTCCTATTTCTGTGCATACCAGAATTTCTGTCTGCAATTAATGCAACACAGGACTTCTGCTTTTCTTTCCAAAGGCGAGTGGCTTGTCAGATCCCACCCACATTTACCCCGCTGTATACAGAGGTACATTTTCTGTAGCATCAGTTTTTTGGCTACTATTATGTGTGATGCCTACTCCAGTAATGTCTGTCCTTTAAAGGATGTAGATATTTTAAATATGCTTTCCCCTCCTCTATGTCTGTATATTGTGCTTCTCATAACTGTTTCCCAGCTTCATGAGAAGATGGCATAAAATTCCTCCCCCTCCAAATCTCCTGTCTTTCCACAGAATCGTACCAAAACCACCACTGCTACTTGTAGTTCTACACAAACAAATCACCCTTCTTCCTGTAGGAAAATATTTCCCTGAAGCGTTAAGAATTTTAATCCTGAAGTGATTCAGTGCTTAAATGACATGTTTGATTCCAGTGAGTCAGAGCCTGATTCCGATTTATACAAGGACTCAAGGTCACTGAAACTATATACACATTAGAAGCTAAAAAAGGAAGAAAGATCCATTCTTGTCTTCCTGTCCCTGTCTCCCACAGGAAATGCAAAGGGAAAAAAAACATTTCAGGTCAAATTCAGCTGGTATTATTCAGGCAAAATTCTCACTTAAGGCACAAGGAGTTTTGGTTAATAAAGGGCAGCAGGTTTCATTCCTTAAAGAGTAAAATTAACAAGCATTCTTCTGAGAGGTGCTCTTCATTTTTTGTGTTCCATCCAAAAAAAGCTTTTAAATGAAAGCCAATCCAAGAAAAATAAAAATGAGCAGCTTTCCTCCATATAGGAGAGAGAAATTTCCTGTTCCTCAGGATGCTCTACCTAAGATTTAGAGGCAAATTGTTTGAGACAAGTTGGACAAAGTGATGTATCTTCTCCTTGCCCCCCCACCCTCCCCACCCCCGGATACTGAAGATTTTCATACTCCATTGTCTTCTAAAGATCTGCCTAAAATATATCCTTCCAAAAGTTAATTCTCTCTTCCAGAATATCTTGGAAGAAATGTAGATTCCTCCCAAAAATTATGAATGATTCAACTACATAAATGATACATTCTCTGTTGCTAAGAATCTATTCTTCCTTTCTAGCATTGATCAAAAACTTCCTGATTTCTGTGGACAGAGTCCAGTGTTCCCAAAGATTTCTTAGATAAAGAAATTGACTATTCTTTCTAACCAGGTTTTTGAGACTGAGGTTAGAAATGGCTTACGTTTCCACAGCCAGAGTCTTGCTACAATGGGTTGTGGCCATTCCAGTGACAATTGGCAGCCAAGTAATCTGCCAATGAGAACTCTTGATACATATACAATCCCATTCATGCTACTGCTTCACTTCACCAATAAAATTACAGCATATGAATTAGAAGGCGAGGAGAGGTGATAGTTGAGATAACTTGAGAAGCCTTGAGAAGTTCTGGTCTCCCATGTTTAAAAAGGATGAATTCAAACTGGAACAGGTTCAGAGATGGGCTACTAGGATGATCCGAGGAATGGAAAACCTGTCTTGTGAAAGGAGACTCAAAGAGCTTGGCTTGTTTAGCCTAACCAAAAGAAGGTTGAGGGGGGATATGCTTGCTCTTTATAAATATATCAGTGGGATTAATATTAGGGAGGGAGAGGAATTATTTAAGCTTAGTACCAATGTAGATACAAGAACAAATGCGTATAAACTGGACACTAGGAAGTTTAGACTTGAAATTAGACGAAGGTTTCTAACCATTAGAGGAGTGAAGTTCTGGAAGAGCCTTCCTAGGGGGGGCAAAAGACATATCTGGCTTTAAGACTAAGCTTGATAAGTTTATGGAAGGGATGGTATGATGGGATAGCTTAATTTTGGCAATTGATCTTTGATTATCAGCAGGTAAGTATGCCCACTGGTCTGTGATGGGATGTTAGATGGGATGGGATCTGAGTTACTGCAGAGAATTCTTTCCTGAGTGCTGGCTGGTGAGTCTTGCCCACATGCTCAGAGTTTAGCTGATCGCCATATTTGGGGTCGGGAAGGAATTTTCCTCTAGGGCAGATTGGCAGAGGCCCTGGAGGTTTTTCGCCTTCCTCTGCAGCGTGGGGCATGGGTCACTTGCTAGTGGATTCTCCGCAGCTTGAGGTCTTCAAACCACAAT
Organism: Gopherus flavomarginatus; assembly: GCF_025201925.1. Taxonomy (NCBI): domain Eukaryota; kingdom Metazoa; phylum Chordata; order Testudines; family Testudinidae; genus Gopherus; species Gopherus flavomarginatus. The sequence continues at coordinate 68,539,641 of NC_066620.1, read as the reverse complement.
TTGAAGACTTCAGTAACTCAGACATAGATTAGGAGTTTGTTATAGAAGTGGATGGGTAGGATTCTGTGGCCTGCTTTGTGCAGGAGGTCAGACTAGATGATCATATTGGTCCCTTCTGACCCTAAAGTCTATGAGTCTATAAGACTTCTTCCACCTATTGAGTTAACACCTTTATTTAGCTGTGACACTTGAGTACCTTTCCCAGAGCTGAAGAAGAGCTCCATGGAGCTCAAAGGGCTCTCTTGCACTAATGGAAGTTGGTCCAATAAAATATATTACCTCACTCATCTTGTTCCTCTACTATCTTGGGACCACCATGGCTATAACAACACTGCAGGCACTTTTCTGGAAGTGGCAGACTAAAGCATGTGGCTGATATAACTTATCATGCTAGCCTGCATGGATTTGAGAGAGCCTGCAGATAGGTCACATATCAATATCTCTCTGGAAGTCAGCTTGCCATCGACTGCAACTAGATTTCAAAGCTTCAAACAAAGCAGTAAAAGTCTTACTCTCAGGAATCTCCCTTTGAAAATCAGCCAGCCTTGTAGCGAGTGGCAGTGGGCAAAGGTAACTTATGTAATCAAACAGGGTTGAACTTTTATTCTAAACTTGCCTTGGATTTCCTGGGGATAACACAGATCTGAGCCTAAATTATCATCATATGATGGTATCTGCCCTCAATTGAGTCTTAACAGTTCCCTCTTATCTCTGTTTTTCTAATCAGTGGAGAGACTTGGACCTCAAGCCAACAAACTAGTGCCAAAAAGGAACTTTAATCTAGTTTTACAAGCCTTGACAAAATTGTTTTTTGAACCTCTGACAAAGTTTGCCTTATGCTACTTTTCAGTCACTTTCTTCAGAGCAATTATTACATCAGCCAGCATAGTCCGATTTGATGCCCTGCCCAATAAAGTGGAATTCTTATTCTTTCTGCACAGAATATTGCCAAATGCGTCTCTAAACTAGCAACTTGTTCACTTTTCATCTTAGTAAAAAATGTCATTACTCACCTTAGAAACACCCAGAGAAGGTACATGTACTCTTTCTAGATGTTCAAAGGGCAGATAAATGTTACCTCAGTACAGCAGAGGATCGAAGGAAATTTATTCATTAATTGGTTTTGATGGGGGTCACAAAAGAGGCATAAAAACTTCAAATGCCGCTTCCTGTAGTAGTCAGAATGGCCATTACTAAAGCCTATGGACTTGATTCTGAGAAGCACCTAAGGTAGGTAGGTCCTAAGCTTTTTAGAACTTACAGGTCAACACCAGCTCCTTACTGGGAGATTTTCAAAGATGTATATAGAAATCAAGCATCTAATTTGCATTGAAAGTTTGTCTTTTGAAAATCTTCCTTTTAAATTCCACCTAGAAACCCACAAGCAGCGAGTGCAAATCATAGAGCACTGATCTCTTATGCTCTCAGTGAAATACTTAATTTACCAGGGAAATAAATTCTGTGTCAGCTTCAGTTTCCAGATTATTTTAAGATATAGCCCCAGACAGAGTATTTTTTAATACTCTAATCTAGAAGTGACACAGAAGTATGGATAATAGTCACAAGGTCTGTATCTGAAAGGAACAGTTGCAACCTCCTGGAGATTCTTAAATCGACCCAGATACTGAGTATGCTCATTGGCTGCTTTGCCCAGATATAATGAAATGGAGTGCATCATCATCACCCGGAAAACACTGCAGCCCATGTCTCCTTAATTTACCCAGCATACAGGCTGAACAACGTATTTATTGGGTGCTTTAAGTTTCTGTCCTTCCAAATAGCTCTTCTCAGTTTATATATAATCATGCACAAACTATGTTAAAAACATGGAGGTCTCTTATTTACTGGGCAGCTATTCAGTATTTTGTTTTCTCCTTGTTCAGTGTGTGGCTCAGTGCCTTATTTACTGTACACTATTCAACCCCTGCTATTGAGACAGAATTAATTTCCTCATGGTGTTTTCTATGACGCTCATCACTATATAGTATCTGACTGTTTCATAAATGATTTATTATTTTTTCCACAATACCCTGGTGAAATAAGGGGGTATTACCCCCATTTTACAAAGAGGGAACTGAGGCACAGAAATTAAGGTCAAAATTTCCAGCTAAGTTTGGGTGCCGAAATTGAGACTCCTAGGACCTGGTTTTTCAAAGTACGTAGTATTTAAATCATTCAAAGCACATTTCCCATTGACTTCAGCTCCAGTTGTGAATGCTCACCAGTTCTTTAAAACAGACCCCACAGGGTGTCAAGTTGGGTATCCAGAAAATGAGGAATGCACAGTTAGTGATGCCTATAGAAAGTTTGGTGTCAGTGACTTACTAGCATCATATTGGAACTCTGTGGCATGGAGAGAATCCAGTTTTCTAGGGCAGCATTCAACTGTCTTAATCATGAGACTGTCCTTTCTTTACATGAATCCGCTGCCTCATTCACTGTACAACTTCCAGATTCTGCAACAAATGAAGCAGACAATAGTCTCCTTCCTTACATAAACCTGTGAAATAGCATGAGATTGGAATGGAACATGTTGCCAGTGGGTTTCACAGATATTTGTGTACAGCAAAGGAATATTGAGACTCTTGAATCTTGTGTTCCACTCCAGGCTCTTGAGAGGACTGTGCTCTAGTAGGCACTGATTCTTCTGCCTGTTTTCCCCAACCTTGACCATTCTGTCTCTTCCCCCTACCTCCCTTACAACCTGTCGCTGTCTTTGTCCCACCCCTGACTCCTCACCCCGTCTCACTTTCCTCACTTATCCAGTCCCACTCTCCACTCCTCAGGCTTTTCATCCAAGCTATAGTCTCACTGCTCAGCAAGCCTAGCTCCACCCTGCTGGCTCCTTGTTGGATCTGTCTGTTTCTTTCTTGGCCTGTGACCACCCCTGTGCTCACATTCCCTGTCTCCATTGGCTTCTGGTCCCAGCCTCCCTCTCAGATCTCCTCAACTAATCAGAGTACTCCCAATTTCCATTCCCAGCCAGTTCCAGTTCTCCTCTCAGTATCTAGTTCCTCTCGGTATCTAGTTCCTCGTCAGATCTCTCTCATTTCTCTCTCCATCTCCTTGCTCCTGTCCCAGTCTTCTTGCCCAGTGAGTCCCATATTAGGGGAAACTATGCTGTTTTCCCATGTTCAATCCAGAGGGGATAAGAACTGGACCTTGGGTTGGGGAGGGAGTAGACTGGTATAAGGAGCCTAGGGGGAGAAGACTGAGACTGGAGGCTGGAAGTGGAAGGAGAGAGAAACTGACTGGCAGTGAGACTATGGCTTGGATGAAAAGCCTGAGGAGTGGAGAGTGGGACTGGATAAGTGAGGAAAGTGAGACGGGGTGAGGAGTCAGGGGTGGGACAAAGACAGTTTCTCTCTCCTTCCACTTCCAGCCTCCAGTCCCAGTCTTCTCCCCCTAGGCTACTTATACCAGTCTACTCCCTCCCCAACCCAAGGTCCAGCTCTTATCCCCTCTGGATTGAACATGGGAAAACAGCATAGTTTCCCCTAACCTCTGTTTCAGAAATGGCTGAACAGTGTTGGCTGAAATTTTTCTAAAAAGATTCCACTGGGGGAGACACCCAGCCTCAAAAATTTCAGCCAAAACCGTTAATGTTGTAAAGTTCTAAGCAACTGAAAAATGGGTCTTACAACAGGAAGTATTGGGCAACCTTGATAGTAGTAGTGCCAAACCTTTCTTCTGCAATGATTTTTATAAATGTATTTTAAAAGCACCGATAATCGTTTTCCAGAATCTAAGCTTTCATTGTTTTAAAAACCAAGTTTGTAGACTGGCTCCAATGATTGCCTTAAAATGTGAACTAAATATAAACCGATGTAATAATGTCTGCCTAAGTCTGCAGAGAGCCTGAAAGGTTTGAATTTCTCTCTTCGTCTCCGAGGGATGTTAACTCAGAAACCTAACAATACTTTCAGTGTCAGCATAGCTAAGTATTTCATGGATGATCGCTTTAGCGGAAAGATCAAGCTAATGTACTACTTTTATTGTTAGGTGTTCCTGCATATGTTGGGCAGGGTTGGGTGGTTCTTCCTAATAAGGTTTCCTGGGATGAGGAGTGAAGAATTCAAGTCTTACTATGTCCCACATCTAGAGTCACCTTCTATCCTGCCAAAAATGTAGAGAGTGGGATAAAGCAAATGCAGCCGCTCCCCAATACCAAAAGCCTCGACTGCTTTGTGGGTGTCAAAAACAACTCCCATACAGTCCTGAATGCCAAAAGCCTCACCTGTCAGCTGTCAAACCCACATACCTTCCATGACTTGTAGAAGGCCTCTGTGTCTTTTCAATACAGATATCTTCAGCCCAGTGAAAACTGAAAATTTTGAAAGAATAAAATCAATTAATTTTAATATTAATAAACAACAGGGAATTACTGGTCTGGTTGGACTGGTGTGGGGCCAATGAACTGAAAGTAGGAGACTAGTGTGGATAGAAATGTACATCATAATGAACTTCCTGATGCAGCGCTCATTTGAGCTACCAGCTTTTGGTCACTAACCTTGTCTGTGCCCTGAATTGCAAATGGTAACGCTTTGTATGTACAAATAACTTTTATACTTGCATAGTGAGAGCCTAGGTTAATGTCAGAACTGCTTGCTACAAGACCAGCAGAAAATGGACCTGTTAATTTTGTTACAACAAGGTCATTTGTGATACCTTTACTTACATAAAAACCTTCCTCCACAAGTAGTGAAGTTGAAATCAAAAAAACAGTGTGTGGAATAAGATACTGCTACACAGTATGAATTAAGGATAACTTAATCTGACACAATTTTTTTTCCTTCCTAGAAAAATAGTGACCTTTTCTTTCATTGTTCTTATCCTGGCACTTTGAATGATGGAGGCTTTTTACGGTAGATATTAGAATCTGGAACAATTCCCCAGCTGATTATGAAATGTTGAAATCCAGTTTGTTTTTTTTCGTGGAAGTGTTTAACCAGCAAGGACCTCAGAAAATGTTTTATCAATGTATTTAGGACTCAGTATCTAAACCAGATTACTTGTTCTGAAATATAATAAAGTTTATCTTAAGTTGCTGCTTTTGGAAAAGTTACTGTTTGACCAACTCAGACATTAGCAAGAGCATTCACTTCTTTGGCTTTTCAAGACTAAACCTATACTGCACACCTCTTGTGATGGCATATAGGGTATGGGTAGTTGCATGCCGCAGTGAAAATCATACTGCGCCCACACTGTGGTGTGTAGCTACCTGTCAGTGAAAGGATCTGGCAGTGGGGCGGCATTGGGGGAGCGTTTCCCTGCTGCTGAAGTCTTTCCCTGTGTCAGGGAAAGGCTCAGACAGCAGGTTGCTGAAAGAGTTTTCCCACTGCTGGAACCTTTCTCTGCGATGGGAAAAGCTTCAGCAGCAGGACACTACACTGGTAAAAATAGCAGTATAGACAAGGGAGAGACACAGCTTGGTGAGTAGAGGCCCCTGTAGGGTACATATCCGTATACATACTCTCAGGGTTCAGGAGTGTCTTTACTCGCTTAAGCAGTGCCTTAACATCTAATTATTGCACAAAAAAGGATTAGAGGTGTGTTTGTAGGTAATGCTAGTTGAAGCTTATCAACACAAGTTTGCTGCATTCAAAACAAGAAAACTAAACACATTAGTTGGGCAGTTTTCTCTCTCTAAAAATGTTAGGGTTTTTTAAAAAATTGTAATTAGTGGGAAAATTTAATATTGTAACATCATAGCTTTTGCAGCTATAATTCATTTTTAATTATCCAAAATTTTAATGTAGAAAATATAATTTTGTACTGCAAAACACATTTTCTACCATTAACAATGATATTTATAGCCAGGACCCAAAAATGAACATAATTTTCTCACAAAATACAACAAAAGATGCAACCTTTTTGAGTGTTATTCACTTGCTTTTCTAAATGAGTGTGCATTGGTGCTGTTCACTGTAAGTGCAAACCTTGTGTGGAGAATGAAGCATTTCTCACATATTTTATACTTTTGTATATCCATAATCGTTAAAAAAAAAAAAACTTTGGACAAAAACTGCTCCATATTTTGTTTGGAAGATATTACTTATAGTAATACAAAGTTGTATATGAATATCTAAATATCATCTAGACAGAGTCCCCACCTGATCCCAGCTCTTCTAAGAGCATGTCATGTGGAAAGGGAGGATAGTGGCCCTCCTGCAGCCCCCGGAAATAGTGTGTAACCTTCTTCCATCCACAGGCCCGTATAAATGTTGGGCACCCCCCCCTCTGCCGGGCACCCCCCACCCACTGTACCTAGAGAATACCAGACACCTCATATCTGTCAGGTACCCTCTGCCCCCTGCCCACTGGTCCTCCAAGAATATTAGTCACCCCTCACCTACCATCTGTTCTCTCTGTGATAGCAATCCATTTTAGTTGCTGGAGTAGGCCTTTTCCGAGACACAGTTGAATTTCTCTGCCCTGTGTACTTAAATTGTGTGCAGAGAAGGCCTCATTTAAGCATCAGTTCACAGTGTGAACTGCTTCCACTTTTCATTGATCAAAATCGAAAAACTACATCTCGACTTTTTCAGAATATAAAAAAAAACCCTTCCGTTTTAAAAAAAAAAACAGAACAGGAGTGAGTTTGAATGTTTGCACTGCCCATGTTGTGCCATAGAAGTTGGCACCTGGGCTCACCAGATTAAAGAACATTTGGAAAGTAAACTACATTTAAGGCTAAGAGATGAAAGCAAAAACAGAAGTAAATGTACGTTGGAAGCAATATTCACACATGCACGGAAGAAAAATCAAGATTGACGTGACGTAATGAGTGAATTTCTCTGCGCCCTGTGCTTCTCAGGGCAATAGTTAGGCCTTGGTGATGGTGATGGTGTTTTGGGAGATTCTGTGTGAAAGTTCTGCCTGGCTGTGAAAATCCCTGCCAAATTCAATCAACCTGACCAAGTCATATTTGCTCTGCTCTGCCTCTTACTGCGTGAAAGTAACACAGGAAGTAAAGCTGAATGAAAAACCTGAATTGCTTTGTTTGTCTTGCCAAGGTCATCTACTGTGCATTGCTCTCTCATGCAGTAGGTATTCCAGAAATGGCTAATTTAAGGAGGTTAATAATTGAAGCGAGTGCTATTTTTTGGTATTCCAGTAAAATGAAAAATATCTTCTGTGATGTCTGGAAAGAGAACAAATTTGAATGCAGCCTTCCAATTGCCGTGATACTGAAAAGATGGTGTAGTTGGTAGTTAGTTGTACAGAGTGTTCAGAAGGCATGGAGTATCCTCATTCAGCTGTAAGATTCTGAAGAGTTCAGCTGTGCAAAAGCTGAAAATTCAAGCAGCTACTCAAGAAACTAGGCAAATCCTTTGCACAAAACTCAAATTTTGATGAAAACCCTTCAGTCATTGTATGAAATATAAAAGAAATTGGAATCTTGTTCTTCAGCAGACACAACGTTCTCTAAGACAGAAGCATATGGCACTCTGGTCAACAGTGTCACTGCAGAACTTTGCACAAAAGCACATCTGGGGAGATTCTAGAAAAAAATAAATTCTTTCATGTCCATTTTCTCAGTCAGCGAGCAATACTGAGAAAGGCTTTCCACAATTTTCATGCAGAACTATGTCACTCGTGTCCCCTGAGGCTTTTAAGAACAAATTAGCATTTTGGAAAATTATTGTGCTGTTTGACCATCATTGTAGTAGTGTGGTCTCTGATAATATATTTAATGAAGAAAGGGCTAACCTGAAAAGCAAGCTCCATACTTACATGGTGATGCCTTCTCCAGCCAATGGCGGCACCACTCCATTTGAATTCTGAAAAAATCACCACACCAACTTTCCAGATTTGAGCTATATTGCTTTCCTCATCCTCAGTGTCCTGCCTAGCTCAGCTGACGTGGAAGGAATATTGTTCTAAATTCTGGTACATCCAAGACTGCAAGAGAATGAACTTTTGAACAGACATTTTGAAAAAAAAGCTGAAAACCTATTCTACCCAGGACTTTTGGATTTTACCCTGACAGCCTTTATCTCAAGCATAACAACTGTAAATTGTTTTAAAAGAAAAAAATTAATCACATCAGTAAACTTCTTTTGCTTTCACTACTTAGTTTTCTGTTTTTTCCCTCTCCCCTGTCCCCCAGCGTTAACCCCAATAATTATCCAGGAAACTGTGAAGTTAATTTTCACCATTTTTTCAAATGCAATAAACACTAAAAAAAAAATTCTAAACAAAATAAAAACTGGAAGTGAAGGGCCTTACATATAGCGCAATCCCCTATAACACCAAGTAATGTATGGATTTGAGCATGGAGGAATCTTAACTAATTTCTTTTGGGCAGAACATACATACTGAATTCCCTTTCTCTTTGTTTTCTTTTCAGTTGGGTGTGTGGTTTTCTTTGGGCTGTGCCTATTTAGCTTTGGAAGGCTATGACGGTGCTGCCAAAGCATTTCAGCGCTGTGTGATGTTGGAACCTGAAGTATGTACAATTTATTGAAGATTTATTTTCGCTCATTTAATAGTTTGTGAAAGCAACCAGTAAACCCCCCCAAAAAAAAAAATGTGGTTCATGCCTTAGTTCTAATTGTTCAATTTTTACCCTATTCATAAAGGATGCATTTTCTCATTAAGCATCACAAAAATATTTGCTTGATACTTGACTTTTCTATTTTATACATATACATTCACACACCCACACATGGTAAAGTCCTTTATGGTGTCATACAACATTAAAATAAAGCAGATAATGCACAAGTTCTTTTTGATTAAAAAAATTTGACATGAAGGAGCATATTATTAAACAGATAATTTGTTAAAATGCTTAGTCCACTCTAGACTTTAAAAGAGCCTCCTGCATTCTTCAGTCAGCTGTGCTGCTTAATTAATCTTTCTGTGGAAGTGGCGAACTAATCTCAGTTAGAAACACTCACTGAAGAAATGGCAGATAATTGGCCTTTGGGACTAAATTTGAGATTGAACTCAGTCTCCCACAAACTGGGAGGTGTTTGGGATCCACCTTTACAGGTGTGCAGCATGCAGGTGTGTGTCCACCATTGCCATGCTCACAGGATGCCAGCAGGATTATACTCCCTATGTTTTTTGTGTGTAAGTTATATAGGGAAGAGTGCTTTGAGTTTGCACAAGGGTATGTTGGCCTGTACTGTTCTATCAGCAGGTCTGGCCTGAGGAGTAGAAACCTCTATCTCATCCTCCTTGCTTCAAGAGAAGTATCTTGATAGCATTCATTTATTTTTACTTAAATAAATAAATTTAAAAAACAAATTATCTCAGTGTAATCTGAAATGTAACTCAGTTATGCATTTTTTTCTATCCATGAATATGAATTGTTAAACCGTAAATTAAAACCAACTTTTTATGGAAATCATTCCAACTTGTTTGGTACAGCTCAGTCCTGTCTGTATGCACAAGAATAGACCAGTTGATTTCCTAATGGCTTAAATGGAATTTATGCGAGGAGAGGATGCAGGATTGGGCTCTTAATCCTGGTCTACACCTAAAATTTAGGTTGACCTAGCTATGTTGTTCAGAGGTGTGAGAAATTTATATCCCCTGAGAGACTTAATTAGCTTGTTCTCAAGCCCCACTGTAGACACTGCTACGTCGATGGAAGAGTTCTTCTGTAGACCTAGCTATCTCCACTCTGGTGGTTGATTTACTACAGCAACGGAAAAACCCTTTCCATATCTGTAGCAAGTGTCTTCAGTACAATGCTACAACAGTGTAGCTGCAGCACTGCAGTTGTGCCAGTATAGCACTTGTAGTGTAGACATACTCTTACTCACAGTAAGTGAAATTCACTCTGTGCAAAAGTCTATCACAAGGCCATTACACTAGTTAAGTCTAAACTAAGCCTGCAAAACACTGGGGCCTTCAGTGGTCCATAAGTCTGTTGCCCTCAGCCCCAGAGTTATTTTCGCTGAAATATTCTGGTTCTGTTCTTGTTTTGGGTTTGCACCATTGTCACTCCAGGTTTTCATCGGTGTAAGTGAAAGCAGAATTAGACTCAATATGTTCAATGCCAGAACAGAATTAATTTAACCATTTCTCTTGTATTTCTGATTGTTGCTATCATTTTGTTTAGTTACCAGGCAAATTTTATATTTTTAATTAATATTATTGCCACCTTAATATTTAATATGTATGTGCATTTATTAATGTATGTATATGATAAGGAAAATTGGTCATGTAAATCTATTATTTTTGTTTTATTCAAATGATTTTTCCCAAATAAGTGGAATGTCTTTGATTTTGTTAAGTGCTTCCTCTGTTGTAATTGCAGAATGCTGAGGCCTGGAACAATTTATCAACTGCATATATCAGATTGAAACAGAAGTAAGTACTTCAAAAGGTTTAGAGAATACTGCTTCCAAAATAAATATTTCTGATTTCCTTTCTCCTAACACTGAGATATTATTCTCACAATGTGATTTACTCATTAATGCTAGTCCTCTACCCTTCAGTCTAGTCTCCCTGTACGTTTCCTACAGTGAAACTAATTAGAAATTAATCATCTTTCAATTGGAGAAAAATATATTTAATTAGCTTTTAAAGAGAAAGATAATTTGGAGCTGATATTTTCAAATTCATAATTCATCACTTATTATACACTAAGTACAAATGAATCAAAATTATTCATACTAGAAATGGAAATTAATTGGACTATGAAGCCAAAAAAGATGTGTCCATTTTAAAACAGAGGATATAGTAAACCTGTGTTGATTCATGCTATATTCAGCTCATGAGATCTGAAGGAACAAGAAGTAGTTTACTATTCATATCATAAAAGCAGATGGAGATTCATAATAGGCTGCTTGTTCTTTTCCCTCCAAAGTAACCATTAGTAGAGGAAACCCAGACTCAAAGCAGACTAACTTCTTATTTCTGCATTTTGACTTGTTGTAATATTAAAGTTCCCTATAGATACCTTTTGGTAATATTCTTGCAAGGCCTTAATATTGAAGAACAATTTAATTGAGATAATACTCTGTACTTGGACTGTGTCCCATTATATTTTCTACCAAAAAAGAATAACACTTTAGAATGAAAAGTAGAAGCATGAAACTGTCAGTATATTGAAATTGCCAGGGTTTTGTTTTAAAAACTGACAGCGTGAACAATTTGTCGTTTAACTTTCATGAAATGAAATAAAAATGAGAAGAACAGTGAGTTCACGTGAAGTGGTAAACACATGAAATAAATTCCCATGAAAACGCATTGTAGCAAATGCTATAAATAAGTCTGAGACATTTAGACATAATTATGGAGGGACAAGAGAAGAAAGCAAGGGGTAGAATGACTACCCAGGCTGAAATGAGGAATAGAAATAAACAGATACCTAGTTTGTTTGACCAAATGTCCTTTTCTTCAGCTCCTGATGCCTTCGTGGAAGTGTTTTGAAGGAACTTCACAATCAGTTATCAAAATCAGGAAGATTGAATCAGACTATTACTTATATATTTGTTGTCCCTGTTGAATGCTAAAAAGGACAACCTGTTACCTGTTCGCAAGATAGTGTGGTTATACAATCACTCAGAATTCACTGTTTTAATTTAGAGGTATATTAATTCAAAATGTTTCCTCTTCCAATTAGCAGATGTTGGTGTTTGACTCCTACTTCTCAACCTACAGAGCATGCTATGGCACTTCAAGGGCTGTATGCATTGTCCTACGCCTAATAATTAGAAGTATGCTTCATCAGAATGATTTCCACCTGCCCGTTTACAGCATAGGGCAAAATCACTATTGAGTGATGTGGTCTACTTTACTTTTTTTACTTTGACTTCAGTTTTATGGTATCAAGAAAAACTCATGCCAAAATTGCCAAGTATTTTATATCCTTAACATAGACAAAAATATTAAGCGTTAAAATATTTTTGATGTGCTGTGAGTTGAATCATCATTTTCGTATTTCTTTCAACTGTAATAACTCAGCATTAAAAAGCTATTTTATTTTTCAAAAGTCGATTACAAGTGCAGCGAGAGGTTGATTGCATTGTCATTTGTTGGCAGAATTCAGAGTCAAGATATCAATATATATGGCCAAACTGCATGAGGAGATTTAAATCCAAAGATGCTTTTAAAATAACAGTGGAAACCGTTGTGTTGGTGAAGTTCTATGGCCTGTGTTTTATACAGAAGGCCACACTAGATGATCAAGTGTCCCTCTGGCTTTGGAATCTCTTAATCTACTGTGTTCTTTTTTTAAAAACAAGAAAAAGTTACCAAGCAATAAGAATGACAGTTTTTTATTTTGCCAAAATGTAACAGCATTTACAGTTAATGAAATGATTAAATAAACACCTTCTTTCTATTTTCTTTTTCCTGTACAATTGTTGTATTTATTGTAATATTTTCTTGTTTACATACATAATATTGTATGTATAACAAACAATAGTAAAAGGTCTGTCCATTATACTAGGTATCTTTCATTGCTGTTAATTGGAAAGGGCCAAAGTTGTATTTATCACTGTTGATTAATGACAGTTACATTTTTTTGTTTCTTGTTCAAAACCTTATATGATCTGATCAAGTGTTTGCAGACAACTTACTACAGTAAATTTTTTGGTTTTTCTTTTGTAGATTACGTGTAAGGGGAGATTAATGGAGTATTTTTCATTATCTGCGGTTGCTGAATTTAAGGGCTAGCTCAATGTCTTTTCAAAGGAAGGTGGATAACAAATAGGTCCTGCAAAACACCTTATTTATTAACAGCTGAGGTTTCTGAGTATTCAAGAAGCAAATCAATAGTCAACTTATGTTGCTGTCCCAGGGAGAAAGGATTTGAAAGTAGTCAAAGACCACTGACTCAATATATATCACTAGAACAATAATAGAGGAGGAATTATTGCAGGAAGGCCAACAACTGTGTCATCTTCACTAATGCCAACTGGTATCACTGAGAGAGAGAGAACGATATCTCAGAACACGTATGAGATAGTGAGCTATGTAATCAACTGGTTTGAGCAGAAGGGCATGAAAAAAAGGGATTCTCAGGCTGTCGTGTAAATTCTGAGCAACTAATCTTAACATTGCATCTGTTTTCAAAATATGTTCATGAATTATGTAGCCTTTAAGTAAATACAGAATGCTTTTAATATGTTATATGCTGAATCTTTTGTTTTTATTCTTAACTAGAATCCAAGCATTTCGCGCACTCCAAGAAGCTCTCAAGTGTAACTATGAACACTGGCAGATTTGGGAGAACTACCTTGTTACCAGTACAGACATTGGAGAGTTTTCAGAAGCAATTAAAGCTTACCATCGGCTCATGGATTTACAAGAAAAGTACAAAGATGTGCAGGTGGGACGGATTTATTTTTGTGTTTTTTTACATGTTCATATATTTTCATTTTTCTTGTAGAAATTATTTGCATCAAGTACATTTCAATAACAGTAGCATACTTTACAGTGAAAGACATCCAGGCAAGTATGCTTCATTACGAGACTTTGATTGTAAAGAGAAATAATTTAAATTGGAGAGGAGACCAAAACAATACTCTGGATTCCAACATCCCCAGGCTTTGGGGAAGAATAAATTTAGAGTTTGCTGGTCAGGTCCTTCCCTAAATTGAACTGTTGAGGATTATTTCATGTTTCACACCCTTATGTATCTCACTGTAAACATTAATACAGATTGTTTTAGACCTTACAGCTGTAGTAAGGTTATGATTTTCCCCCATAAATTTGAAAATGTGTATCCTAGACAACCAAACCTTTACAAATGAATTATATTTCACGTACTGAAAAATATGTAATTGCAGTATTAAACCTACATAATCCAGTACTATGAAAATATAATGGATGAACTTCATATGCCTTTCACTGTAGTAAATGAAAGCCAATATTTGTTTTTATGTATTAGATGTGCTTTATATCCCTGGCAAACTTTGAGTTTGATCAGGAGATGTAAGAAATATACTGTACTATGACTGTCAGAGGCATCTCACTTGCTCTTTTTCTTTTTCAGTTTACTTTTTACTAAGAATGCCCAAGTATTAGTATTAATCACTTGTATAAAAACCACCATACACAAGTCAGCCTGTTGTTCCATATGAGCGAAATCAATCAAATTTGAGATAGCTGAAGTTGAAAAGGTTTTAAAGCTCTCTAGTGTATTTCAATCACAAATCAATGTCTGTGGAAACATCTGTAGTTTTCCATGTGGTAAGAATTAGTCTATTGGCAGCTACAGTGCTGTCATTAGGAAGGAATCATGTTTATTCATGGGGACACAGTGTAGATTTTTCTGGTTAGGAAGTGCCTTTTTTAATTACTGATTCAAATAATAGTTACATTACACATTGCACTCCAGAAATGATCCTAATATCACTTTGGTCAGATTGTCATTAGCCTACAAGAAGTAAAGTAACGTGAACAAATTTGCCTTTTCTGCTGTGACAGTTCACGTGTTCTGAGCTGGTATGTGCTCCTTTTATCATCAAGGGTGTTCTTTTAGGATTTTTTATTGGATATTCAGTTAAGCTTTTTGCATATTCCTTAGAATAATTTTCCACTTTTGTCGCATAATTCTCCTTTCTGTTCTATTTTTTCATACAGTTTTTAATCACACACTTTGTTTAGGACTGTATTGATGTTAAATGTCCTGAGTTTTTGTTTAAGATGTCCCGATAGAGATGGACCTTAAAAAGCCTTCCAAGTTTCTGCATCTTCTCTTTAATATAGCTATATGCAATTAGAGGGATTTTCATACGTGGTTATGAATAAGCCCAAAATCAGATTAAGGATTCCAGGAAGGCTTGTATTAATAATTATTTAGGGAAGAACAGAATATTCTAGTAGCTAAAAATGAATAGATAAAACTAAACAGCTAAGTTATAGTTCTTAGATGAAACTCACCCTGTTCAATATTTCCAGAAAGTCAGTCCCCTAGACTATCTACCATCCCACCTTGCAGCCTGACTTCAGCATTAGTTCTTTTCCTTCCCTCTGATACTTCATCTCCCCTTCAATGGATTAGCAGCATACCTGATAATAGACACCTAAGTAAACCATACACATGGCTAAGTGGAAGTTGGTGTGTCTATCATGTGCCTCTTTCCATCCCAGTGCAACTTTATCTTCTTGCTAGATATATTCAGCAGCTCTGATGTTATTTTATTAACTGCTGTACTAGTTGACATGTCAAGAAAGAGAGGGGGAAGAACATAAAAACTTTGTTACCTAATACTGATTTAACCAATCTAAACTAAGAGGATGGATATACAAATAGTGTGCAACACATTAACAGTACAAGCCTTTGTGACCCATACATAAAAAATCACCCATCCTGTGCGTCATAGCCCATTGTTCTAGGATCCTCTGATACAAAAATAAATGTACCAAATTAGTAGTATATAATGGAAGTAATTTAGAATATCCCTGGTTTTGTATGCTGGGGTCATATTCTTAATATTATTTCACCATAGTATTCAAAGATGTTTTTAAACTAATACAATTTTATTAACTCTGTAAAGGAGTTTGTAATTGAATTATAATATGTTTTATATTTGTATGTTAGATCATTGCTTTTCTGTTTTGGATTGGTGACCACAAAATGTAATTGTGGGAAATTATGGTTCTGAGTTTATTCTAGTTATCTAATGATATCACAGACCCCTTAATGGCAGGAAATACGACAGGCGGTAGAATATTGTAAAGTTGAATGTATACACATATGGATGCTAGAGGCAAAATTCTAAAGGGAAAAGTATTAATAATCATTCTCATATATACAGTAAAAATGATCTGAGGAAAAAACTGAGATGTGTCACATTAACAATAATTGATCTTTGCATGGATCATGTGTCTAAGCTAACACTCTGGACTTTTTATGATGATGTTATTAAATAGATATATTGTTAAAAGTGAACAACACTGTCTTTTTGTATGTAAGAAAACTCCCTCTCTTTCTCCTTAGCCTACAGATCCTTCTCAGCGTTGTGATATGAACACTTGCTTTAAAATGTAGACATTGTAAATGTATGTTAATCAGAAAAAAGTGGTTGGAACATATTGATGAGAGAGCCTGTGAAATCTGCATGATTGCTACCCAGACTATAACTTCTCTGTGGCTAAAAGGAGGGCTTCAGTCACTAGGCCTGTCAATCTTGGCACATAGATGTCAGATGATTGAAGGAAAAATATTGAAGGAGAGACTCCGGCAGCTTTTTAGAAGCCAATTGGCAAGTTTCTTAGGGTCATGCCTGTATGTGAGACAAACTACAGTTTAGCCAATAATTAAGTCACAATTCCCTCCCCCCCCCAAAAAAAAAAAAAAAAGACCTGGGAGCAGAATCTCAGCTGGTGTAAACTGTCTGTACACCAGCTGAGAATCTGCCTCCCTCCAATGATTTAACATCTGGTGTGTATGGGAATGTTATCCGGGGGCCTTCAAAAAGTGTTAATCACATAACTTTTTACAGAATGCAGATCACTGAAGCCAAGCAGTCGGTATTTATCTATAATGTTAATATGCTGAGGATAACAAAGACACTAGATGCTCCATTGATTGGTGGGATGTTTTGCAACATCGCTTTCAGAAGCAAAGCTACATACTGTACTGTTTGTGAATTCACTGTGCGCAGTTGAACGTGAATACAGGATCCCACACAGGAAACAGCACAGAGTGAAGGTTCCTACTGCCTCTTCCCATTATGTATTATCCTCATTTAACTGGCTCATGCTGCTAGAATGTTTTGTATTAAGAGGCAGAAGCAAAAGCTTTTTGTGCTTGTATTTCTGTAAGGACACTTTCCAACAGGGATTTTGAATGAGGAGGTGGGGGATTAACATTTTCAAGAGATACCTGTGTTCTCAAGCTGTTCATTAATGATCACTTCCTTGATTTTAAGCTTTAATTTGGGAAGGTATTTGCAGTGAGTGTATTTACAAAAAGCTGCCTTACAGAGTGCTGCCTTATCGTGAGAGGCCTGTTATCTGAAGGTTCTTTTCTCACTTGAGCTCTGTCAGCTTTGATTAGCATCAGTGCAGCTTTTGGACATGTTTTGACTAGTTGAATTTTTATATGAAAGGAGCTTTTGTACAACATAGTAATTGTGAAGTGAGGTAAACTAACATCAGTTAAGATGTTTTAGGGTAGATTTTTTTCTTGTGTTTTTGTTTTGTTTTTAATAAATTAGTGTGGGTCACAAAAAATAGATACAAGAAAGGAGGTGGAATCCTGGTATAGTGGAGCACAGTTAAACACACAGATGCTTTGTACAGTGGTCATATAAGGCATAGATTATTAAGCAGACATAATAAAATAAAAGCTGTTGCTTGCACACAATCCTTTTTAACTTGACATCTGTTGAATGTGGTGGAGTATTAGTGGATATGGTAATTTAACTTCCCTCAGAGGACATTTAAATAAAAGTTTAACCATTAAAATTGTGTTCTGAAAGTAGAAAGTTGTGTCTTGATTACTAACCCTGTTTTGGTGTTTAGATACAATTAACTTGCAGTTCTAACAAAAATATTTTTAACAGGCAATATAACCAAGACATGATTATGTTTTAGCCCCTTTTCAAGTAGAACCAATTATATAGTATTATAATGTATTATTTATCAGTTTTATACTATTGAGTACGATATAGCAATAGAATATAGTGTTTTTACATTACAGAATAGTTTGGTAGACCTATTTTGTAATATTACCCATTTTAATTTTACTGTGCTACTGACCAGGAATTTGAAATACATAATTGAGAATCACTTGATTGCTGTTTGTTTTGACCATACAGACTAATGCAATTATACTGTTGAGAAAAATATTTGTAATAGAAACATTTAGCTGTTTCATGAAAAATAACTGTTTTTTGTTTGCTAGCTTAAAGTAAAATTGTTTGGAATGTGTAATATTATTGATTCTTATAAATAAAACAATTATTATGAATAGCACAGAATGTGTTAAACTTAGTGTTTTTAATATCCTGTACCCATCTCCATTTTTAAGGGTTATAAGATTTTCATATTTTTAGCATGATAGTGGTACATCAGTGAATCATTCTGAGTAGTCATAAATGTAACTTTCTAGCAGGATTAATATCTTGTATCCTAACTACAATAAGGATTTTATTATCTAAAAAGTGTCTTATTGTTAGGTAATGCCAATTAGCATTATTTCTTTGATATTTATGCTAAATGATTTATTAATACTATACAGGGGAAAAAAACTTAAAGAATGTTATTAAAGGTTGAAATGCCAAGCAGTAAGAAGTCAGAAAAAAACAAAATTAAGGTTGTCTACACAACATGCTCCCCCCACCCCCAACCCCACCCTTTTTTCCTACCTCTCTTTCAGCCTCAGTCTTCATCCTTGTCTACTGGTCTCCACCTCCCTAGTCCAACTCTTGTCCCATCTACATTCAAATGAGGCAGCACCCCAGGTGTCACACTCCTTGGTGTGTCAGTCCAGCAGGGTGGCATTAGCAGCACAGGAAAGAGAGGGCCCTTGCTCTCAACTCCTGTGCCTGGCCTCCGCTCAGACTGCAGCACCCCAGAGCTACAAATGCAGAGAAAATCCTGCTCAGCCCTAGGCTGGAGTATGCTCAGTGCAGACAGAATCTTCAGGGAATTAAGCTGCAAAGCTCTAGAAAGTATCTGCTGAGCATGTGCAAATGTTGATTTTTCTAAGATTTATAACTTGGACAAATTGACAAGTTTTCACAGGTTGGGCAAAAGACACATCCCTGACACGAAGGTCATCCCTTGCCAAATTTCAAATCCCTGCTCCAAAGCATGAAGACAGTAGAGATTCTCAAAGAAAAGTTTTCCAGAATTTTTTAACATGAGCATAACCATGTATTTTCCCCTAACTTTGTTCTTGGAAATGGCTGCCCTGAATTTATTGAAATTTTCCAGTAAATTCAACCTGAGGCAGACATCTAGCTTAGAAAATTTCAGCCAAAATGGTTAAAGTTCAGTTAAGTTCCAAGTACTTAAAAGCAGGGTCTTACAATGAGACGTGTCAGGCAACCATAATAATAGGTGGTGATCCAACTCCCACTTATAATCTAAAACTGTATTTCTCACATGCAGCATCCTGCTCCTGGACCACTCCTAAAGCCCGCTTTCACTCCAGCTTTTTTTGGAAAAGCACAAAATTTCCACCACTGCTCACTGGAGGCAGGACAGAAGCCTCCTGCATACTTGCTCCACCCATAAAACTCCTTTGCAAAAAGTCTAGATGATGTTTAAATGGGTGAATTTCACTCATAATATACTTGTTGGTATCCCACATAATTGTATAAGAACATTTTTGTAAGATTATTTTGCCATGTTTCTGTTGTAAAGTCTTTGTAATTTACTAAATTATCAGTGAATATATACTGGAGTCCAAATGTTGCAGAGATATCAAAAGCCAAAACTTGTTTGTGTTTATCAGAATATAAACGAAAGATCCCTCTGACTGCTTTCTAAGGTGCTGAATATTCTGGTCAGGGCAGTGATGGATGGAATGGCTGATCGCAATGGAGAGGTGGCAACGGGGTTGAAGGGGAAATTGCAGGAACTGTTTGGCAGAGTGACTTCAAGAGTGACAGGTGATGCGGAAATCTGGAGACTGTATGCCAGACTCTGTGGAAACGGACACAGTGATAACCCTGAAGATACTGAAAAGGTAAATGTTGAGATGGTTTTTTGTTTTGTTTTTGTTTTCTAAAATGTTAGTTTGTTATAGCAATAGAAGGCTGTTATCCTCTAGTGGACCAGCTACTGTAGCAAGATACAGCACACATGCCATGCCACTGTTCCTGCATTTTGCTGCACGCATTCTGTCCTTTTGGGTTTTTTCCCTCCACATATATATTTTCTTTAGGGGGGAGGAAGATTTTTAAATTTTCCATCAGTTTGTTTTTTTAAATATGCATAATTCTGTCATTCTAAACTTGGACATTAATTTGCTTCAGAAGAAGACATTTCCTATTACAGCATCTATTGGTTACACTAGGTTCATATTTTGAAGGTTTTCTTTGCAACTCTACTGGCTAGAGATTTAATTTTAACTCAAAGCTTAGATTCTGGCAATAAGGCTGCAACCTCCAGAAAACAGTGGCTCACTGAGTCATCGTAAGTTACCAAACTCAATTCTGGGATCATAGTGTGGAAGCATATTTAGGGCTTGTCTACATTGCAGTAATTCAGGAACAGCTAATCCTGAAATACTCCATGTGGACACATTCCAGAATAAGAATGCCTTGCTTCTGTTTAGCTTAAAGTGGGTTTGCTTCCTCCACTTAATTCTTAATCTGTTGAAGTGTCAAGGCCTATGTACAGTTCTCTGTCCTAATAGAATATTAGCCTCTAATCCTTATGTCGTCCTCTTTCCCTCAGCCTCTCAGATCACAAATTGAGACTAGAGTGATTGCATTTCCAAAATAACTGCTACACACCTGGAGCGCTTACTTTGTTATTCATGCTGGATGGTGCTTTGCAGTTTGGTATTAAGTTTCCAAAATTCACATAACCATGCAAACTCCCAAAATAGCTCCGGGTTATCAGATCTTCACTGAACCTGAAAACATAAAATGTCAGCATTCAGTATGTGTTTTCTAATGGCACTCCTTGGCCAGGGCAGAAATTGCTCAATATTCTGTGATAAGTACATGATGCAGATTGTTGGGCTTGTGGTTCACCCATCCATGGTGGTGTACTTCTAGTCACTTTGTCCTTCCTCATTCTATTCTCTTCAAACTCTCCACTGTGGACTTGCATGCTTTAGCCCTCACTTGCTTTTCCTCTGACTTTGATTTGTCTGATTCTCCCTCTCTCCTTTACATTTTTTTCCTTTATAGATGAACAAGGAACATGATTTTACCCTTTTTGTATTCAGAAGTGCAGAAGTTGCAATATCATGTAATGCATCCCTAAATACTAATCAGACACAAAAAGTAACTCAGAGCTTGTCTACACTATAAATGTAGTCATGTCAGGGAGCCGGGTTACATCATGGTCTTCCCCTAACCCAGTTACAAATGTGGTTTCACTGTGTAGAGGAGACAGGACTTTAACTATGTGTCATAACCACACTGGTTATGAAACATGGTTAAAATCTAGTCTACCGTGCAAATTGGAACCATATTTGTAAAAGTTAGGGTCCACTTTTGTCAGTTCCCTGACATGGCTGTATTTTAGTGTGGAGGGAGCATGAAAGAGAACTGAGAAACTGAAGTCTCTACATGCACAACTTGAATTAATTTACAGTATCAATTTATAAAACTTTTATTGTATAAAATTTGAAAGGCCACCAGTAAGCATTTCATCTCCTCACTGCCAAGAAGGTTTTCCTGTGCCTATTGGGCATTAAATCAAATTAGCTGTCTATGGCAGTTTTTCAAAACCCATATAGTGTGAAAGAAGCAAAGAACTTGACTAGAATATAAAATAATGTTTGCAGTTTTTATAGCATCATAGATGGGAAAAGGCCTATTAGATTATTTTGTCCCTCTCCCTGCAAATGCATGTCTGTCCCCTTTGAACACAACACTAGAAAATGTTCTAGTTGAGGTTTAAAAGACTCAAGCAATGATGCTGCCAACAGTTCCCTTGGGAGAATACTCCACAGCCTCATACATCTGGCTGCTGTTAAGATTTTCCTGGTATTCAGACTAAATTTTTCCTTTCCTAATTTTCTCTCTCTGTTCTGGTGCTGGCTGGTGTCCAAAATAGTTGCTGAGGCGGCAGGTAATAATCCACCACACTCTCCTTCATGTTAATCAGTGTTTCAAAGTGAAATATAGAGACACTGGTAAGGAAGCATATTTTAGGGGAAGAACATGGTTGATGGGGAAGTGGGAAGTAAAAGGTCCCAGTCCTGTACTTTCAGAATGAAAAACTTTCAGAAGGAAATGGTGGTATGGGAGAAAATATTTATCCCTCAGTCACTCATTCATTGTTCTCTCCTACTCCCAACCTCCACCCCTCTGATCTAGCTTTCAACTCAGCAAGTACACTCTCTCTCACACACACACCAATCTATTCACAACCTCCTTCACTAATTCATTCAGTTTTCTCCTCTGCTTAACGCAGTGCATCCCTCTCTCACTTCAGAACCTTCTCAAGCCTTCACAATTTCCAATCCAACACCAACTCACACTTGCCCACAAGGCCAAGAACCCTTCCCATTTCAAATTAAACTCTCCATGGCTCAGTACCCTCTCTCCCCAGATTCATCCAGGCTCAGAAAATACACACACACATGCACAACCCTCCAGCCTCAGATCTTCTTCCCTTCCTGCCTGACACCCACGTACTCAACTCCTATTTGTTGGGTCTGGAAAATGAGATTGCAGCAAGGAAGCATTTGCAGGCAGCCCTATACGCTGCCTCTCAGGGACTAGCCCCACAGAAACCTGCATTCCCCATTGTGTGCCTCCTCTATCTACTACCCGCACTGGTACTGCAGGGCCAGAATTCCCTGATGACAGCCAGATGTATTGGGTCCTTCAGAGACTGGTAAGTTCCAGCTCCATCAGAGGCCCCCAGTGGCAGCAGGCAGTACAGCAGGTGGGGCTTGGTCCCCTTGGCATCTGATGACCAATCTTTGCTGCATTGCTTCTAATATCCATAGAATCATAGAAATGTAGGGCTGGAAGGAACCTTGAGAAGTCATCAAGCCCAGCCCCTTGGCGCTGTGGCAGGACCAAGTAAACCTAGACCATCCCTGACAGGTGATTGTCCAACTTGTTTTTAAAAGCTTCTAATGATGAAATTTTATATGACTTCAGATTTTTCCTCTCTCTCCTGTTTAGACTCTTCAGATGGTAGTACAGATGTCCCTCTTAGTACATCATTTAGTCAAGTGATAGAACTTTAGCATCTTCAGTTTTTTCACACAATGTGTTTAATTTTTGTTTCAGTAACACTCCAGCCCCTGTGGGAAGGAAAAAATAGTAAGC
Organism: Gopherus flavomarginatus; assembly: GCF_025201925.1. Lineage (NCBI taxonomy): Eukaryota > Metazoa > Chordata > Testudines > Testudinidae > Gopherus > Gopherus flavomarginatus. The sequence goes on along the minus strand of NC_066620.1, from coordinate 68,516,752 downwards.
AATTGTTAATTTTCTCCTTTTTAAATTTCTCCCACTCACTGACGTGTATCTTTTTTAGATTATTTTTCACCAAATGTATGAGCCTCTGCATTGACAAAATGCATCTCATTTTGTTTTTTTCTTTTTTCAGTGTATCTAATCTCTCTCCATCCCTTGGTATTATTTCTCTTTCCTAATTTGTGTTCATAGCTTACTTCCAGTCTGTCATCTGCAAATTTCATTAATGTGCTGTTTATTCCTGTGGTACACGAAGGGCTGGGGAGTAGCTCCCTTTTATGAACACCCAGCCTGTGGACTTTCTTTTACCTGTGGGCTTGTTAATCCTTCACAGGTAAAGCAAGCAGAGAACAGACTAGGAGTGATTTTACAGCTAACTGGCTGGCTGAGTGTCCATAGTTCCTTTTGATGGATACCCAGCCAGCTAGTTAGCTGTCAAATCCCTCTTGGTCTGTTCTCTTCTTGTTAACCTTTTACAGGGATTTTACAGCTAACTGGCTAGCTGGGTGTCCATCAAAGGGAGCTACTCCTCCCAACACACACACATACACGTTTCATGTATCACAATTCCCTTTTCCAGATAGTGAAGATGTTGAATACGACTAGATTCTTTTAGTACAAAACTGGATTCCTATTCCCCAACTTATGTTCCCATTTGTCTGGCAAGAAATGCTCTTCATAAACTCATAGTAATCAGTGATTATGGTTCTGTTACAATTTAGATATTTTCTTTCCCTTTATTTGTTCCATTATTATACTAAGGACAGAAATTGTATTGAAAGGGTGATGTGGCAAATTGCCGACACTATTATGATGGGTCTCACGCTTTCTTTTCTTTGGGGGGGGTTCAGGGCGCCATTTCTTGCCTCTAAATTGGAATATTAATTGCCCCACTAGTGTCCTAGAGCAGGGGAGTGGAGAGGGAGGGACCTAGGCCCGCCCTCTACTCCATGTCCCACCCCAAGGGCCCTGAGGATAGTGGTGAACCACTTGAACTGACGGTTCCTTCCCCTGGGCTACTTCCCTTTCCTGCCCTCCCTCTGCACAGGCAGGTGCCCCTTACCTAGGGTCTAGGACTTCTTAGCCCACCGCAGCACTTCTCCAAACTGTCCTCCGCTCCAACACCAATCCTTTGTGCTCCTACTCCCACACCATCTGATTGAAGCATGGGTTTTTATCATATGACTGACTGCAGTGGCTCTAATTGGCGTCAGGTGCTCTAGTTAATCTATGGCAAACTTTCTTCCCCTTACAGGGAATAAAGCACCCTTCTAACCCTCTCCTGCTGCCCCCTGACCATGCTGTATCACAGTGGTTATTGCCAGAATCACTCTTCTTTCTTTTATACATTTGTTTAATAAACTGGTATCACATTTGTTTTTCATTATAAGTTTCCTGCTTACAAAAATTCTTCCTTGATTTCTGTTTACATTCATTTTCTATACTTCTGTTTGGTTTTGGGAATAAATGCAGTATCAAAGCAATAACTCAGTCTGAGAAAAATAATACTGGTAATATTTTTGGAAAAAAGCCATGTAGTATTTAACTATATGTTCCTTAGGTCCAGAACTGCTGTTCAAATATTAAATATAAGTGTTTTTCCTTTTGGATATGCTTTTAATTATTTTGACCTGGCAAACATGGGTCACGTCCGTCAGTCTAGACAAATTTTTAAAAAATAAAAATGGTCTTCAGACACATGTTATTTTATATGCCTGACATCCATGAGAGGCAATATCAGTGAACATCTGTGTTACAGCTGGCGCTAATGGTTGCAGAGAAGGGAACCCTTCTAACGCTCAGAAAATCTATCAGTTTTTTGGGAGGAGTGTTTAATATGTCCATAAAGCTAAACTGGAATTCTTTTATAATTTTGCATAAATTGATTGTTTTGCAGTCACTGCAGTATCTCACCAAGGCACATAAATGTGAAATGCAATCAGCAGATTGGGAGAAAGATATATCATCTTTTAAAGAATTGGTGAAAGGAGCCATAGAGCTTGCCCATGGTATGTTCACCCTGAAACGTTACATTTTATATTATTCATAAAGAAGAGAGAGAGTACTTAAGAAACTCACTAACAAAATATGTTCTTACTTATCCTCAGATATTGGAACTGATATGGCACCTATTATTTGGGATATAATCTTGTTATTGCATGTGAAAAGTTTAGTCTGGGAGCAGTGAGCTAGAGTTCCTGAATACAAGATGAGGCAGCATTTAAAAGGCCTGTGAGCCAGCAAACACTGTGAGCAGCACACAGTAGAGATCCCTGAAAATTCCTGAGAAAATATGAGAGAAAATTATTCCTGTCTCAACCGTGAAAAGGGAGAGCACATTGGGGGAGAAATATTGTAGTGGTACTCTTCAAAGCCTCCACAAAATAAGCTCAGCTGACTTGAGATACAAATTGAGGGGCAATTCTTGGTAGATCGTGTAGCTCTGGACTCTGACAGATTCTTTGCTGTTGGCTCCCTCTCAGTGCGATTCAGATAGATATACCACCTATGATCTCTGTGCTCCTTGGCTTCCCTTCATTGGGGCTCAGATGTTCTTCTAGAGACCTTGGCCTTAATTAAGGGGAAAGGGGAGGAAATAAGTGGTAGTTCTCTGCCAAGCCCACCCACCCACAATGCCAAAATGAGATGCTGCTCAGAGTAGATTGTTCAAATCTTCATAATATACTTCCTTTTCTTACTTCACAGCTGAAGAAGTGAAAGATGTTAATGGTGAAATTTAAAGGACCAGTCTACTTGAAGGAAATTAGCACCAGTGTAACTACACTGAGGTATAGTATACACTGGTGCAAACTCCTAGTATAGTTTCTCTGCAAGTGTGTAAAGTAGGGCTTAGACAATTTCATCCAGCAACAAACAGCAGTTGAGATCACTGGAAGAAACCAAGAATGCAAAATTAGGCTGAGCCACAAAGAAAGAACCCTTCTCAACAACTACTCCTTGACACAATGGATAAGCCAATAGTGGAGAACAAGAAAGTAATAAGAGATTTGGCAATTAGAGTAATAAGAATAGCACAGGACAAACATCTGTTCAGGAGGATTAGGACTTTGTGCGGAAGCTAAATTATTTCTTCATGTGATTCTTCGACACTTGAGGATGTTGGGCAGATGCCTGCACTATATTTACTCTTTCTTTTTTGAGTGATGTTCCCTGTTATATCCACTAAGGTTATACATAGGGCCCTACCAAATTCACAGCCATGAAAAACACGTCACAGACCATGAAATCTGGTCTTTTGTGTACTTTTACCCTGTACTATACAGATTTCACAAGGGAGACCAGCATTTCTCAAATTGGGAGTCCTGACCCAAAAGAGGATTGGGGGTGGTAGCATTGCCACCCTTACTTCTGCATTGCCTTCAGAGCTGGTGTCCAGAGAGTGGTGGCTACTGCCAGGTGCCCAGCTCTGAAGACTGCACGCTGCCAGTAACAATGCAGAAGAAAGGGTGGGAATAGCATACCATGCCACCCTTCTTCTGTGATGCTGCCTTCAGAGTTGGATCACAACCCCTACAGTTATAACACAATGAAATTTCAGATTTAAATATCTGAAATCACGAAATTTACAATTTTTTAAATCCTACGACCATAAAATTGACCAAAATGGACCATGAGTTTAGTAGAGGTCTTGTTATACGCATGCGGCATGCATCTGGAGCAGAAGATTTTGAAAATAGTAGTGTCTATTGGTCCACACACATGCCCTTGCTCCACCTCATGGTTTCGTCCGAGGCAATAAAGGGCGGAGCTGACCAATGGCACCCTCAATTCTTTCTCACCGCTGCATGGTCCAAGTCGGAGTCTCTACTGTTCTCTCCTGTCTTGTGACACATTTTCTAAAAATACAGAAACAAGACTGTTTTTACCCTTGTATATAGTTAGTATTTTTGTTGTTTTGGTAGTAGTTTTTAGTGTTGTTGTAGTAGTATTTTTTAGGAATTAAGGACTTTGGATGCCATTTTGTTGGTCTCCCACTTCATTCCTTCCCCCTCCCCAGGACACACGCCCAGGTATTGGATTATGTCAAAGACACCAGGGTCAAGATCTGCACCTCCTGCCTTTGCTTGTTCTCAGTCAGTGGTGACAATCACCAACGCTACCTTTTCTGCTTGGGGGAAGCCCCACATCACATCAAGGTGCAGTTTCTGCTTCTCCTTTCCAAGCCATACCCAGGAAGGCTGGGCCCTCTACCTCAAGAAGCATCTCATGGAGGTCACCATCAGGCTACAGTCGGATCCAGGCTGAGGAACCTGCCCTGTACATTGGCCTGAGAAATCGAAGAGAATGCTTTCTACCGTGGCGCTCCAGCCTAGTTCCACTGGTATTAGTGCTATGGACCCCGTGCTGGGGCCTAGTTGTGATGCAAGAAAGCCTTTGCATGAGCATGACAGTAAGTCTTCCTCAAGGCCCAAGAAGGGCACTGCATCATCTACAAGTTTCAGACATGGAAAAGCAGCGTGTTCCACGGCTCACAAACACGACACGAAGTTGCACAAAACACTGGACCCGCTGTACCCCTTCCACTTATGCCTTCCGGATCAGCGCCACCAAAGTTGAGGGAACCTTCCGTTCCAAGACAGTCCTCTGTTCTGGCTTTGGTTCTGACTACAGAGCATGTGCTGCTGACAATGGAGAGACTCAAGTCGGCACCTGGACCTCATGAACTCTTTGCCTTGGAAGAGGTGAGGTCTTCACATCTCCCAGTCCACTCACGCTCTAAGAGAATCCACCTCTCCTGCTTTGGACTTAGCCTTTTTGAGTTGTGTTCCTGACCACTCCCCTACAACTTACACGGTTCCGATGGCACTGCCATTTATTTGATTAAGGTTCTGACTTCTTGGCATCGGAGGACTCAGACAGAACGCACAATCTACGTCTCCTGTACCATCGTGATGACTATCGAAAGTTCCTGCCATCTCAGTGGCAATACACTCTCTTTCCTCAGCACAGGAGTCTTTGGTACCCTGCTACATGGGACCCTCTGCAGCAACCACCAAATCTGCCTGGTTGGCATATTGGGGGTCTTGGCCCCAGTAGCCGCCTTTGGAGCCTTCCCGATCCACCTGAGAGGAGTCACTCATCTGATACCAGAGAAATTTCTCAAACTCCATTTTGTATCGCTGGCTTTCATTTTAAATAAGCATGAGTCACTCTGCCATTACAAGCTGTAGGTTACAGAGCACAAAAATAGAATTGGCGGGAAAACCAAAGTAGGGGAAAGGTCAGCAAATTATAACTCTGAAGAAAACAACGGTTGCAGGTTAAAAATAGAACTGACCATTTGGAACGTTTGGAATGTTAGCATACGTCCAAGAAAGATCTGACCAATATTAGCAGAAGTGTCTAGAAAGTTCTGATAGTATAAAAGTCCATGTGTCAGTGGGCAGAAGCTGGAGGTGGTCAGGAACTGACTGTAAAGAAGAACCTGCAGCAGAAAGCAGCACTAGAGGGAGCCCTGTCCTGCCACTGGAATGAAGAGACATAGACTGGGACACATAGGGAGGAAATAAGAGAATGGTAGCAAAGAAGCAAGTGAGAAGGCAGCAGCCGCCGCAGAGGGAGTCCTGTGACTGGAGCAAAGTTATCAGACAGAATAGGCTTGTCAGTTAAAGTTATAGTCATACTGTAGGATGGCCTACTGTTAGCGTGTACTTGGGGGTAGGGTGGCAGGGGTAATAAAGATGTGTGTGTTGATTGTGGAGAGAATGTTTATATGTATGACCTAAAAAACTGTTCTTGGTTGCTGTCAGGAACCTACACCAGACTGTCCATCTGAAGCAGGGCGCAGCCACTTAGGATAATTTCAAACTGCAAGGCAATATGGTTTAGGGTGCTCTTTCATTTGTTGTAAAAGATTTATGTTTTTATCACATTAATATTATTACTGTGTGTGGGATTGTTTGCACCAATTAAAAGGTGCCTTGCTTTGGAAAAGAATACACTTGTGGCTGTCAGTCATTTATCAGAAGGCTGTGTCCATGTCCTCCAGGTATTTCCTTAGCCACCCTGGAGACCTATATCTTAGGAGAACAGATTGGTGATAGGTGAGCTATTTTGGGGGTACCTTAAATCTGTTTTTGGGGTAACAAATTGGCAAGCCAGCCAGGAGGAACTTAAGGAAAGAAGACAATTGACACAAGACAGTAGTGGTTATTTTGTGGTCAGGACTGCTAAATTATCCCGAGTGGTCATGACAACCAAGAAATAGTGATTCTGTGAGCATTTTGTCTTGTCAGTAGCTAGATTAGTCTTTGTCCATGATTTATGGTATAGGATTACAGACCAGTGGGTTTGAAAGGTGAAGGATCATAGACACAATCCCACAAGCAGGAAGATAGAAACTAGGGTCACAATCTGTTCCTGTCTATGTCCCTGTCATAGGGAACCTGGGACTCCAGTATTATTACCTTGCTGTGTGTGTCTAATAACATATAAATGGCAGCAAAGAAAGGAGAATCAAGTACTGTTAAGGGTATGCTATTAAGAAAAGAGAGAATTTTGTTTTAACATATGGGAACGGTCCTTGGAAGCCTGGCACTTTGGACCTAGTGCATATGAGCAGTTATGTAGGCAATGGGAGCTCCAAAGAAAAAGGCGGCTTTACAAGGTTTATTAATGGTAGCAATGGTTTTAGAAACAAAAGTACAGGAGCTAGTTGAGGAAAAGGGGAAAGACAAGGAACTGACTAACTTAAAAGCAGAAGTTGATATTCTGAGAACAGAGGCTGACACTTTAAGACGGGTTGGCAACCTTTCAGAAGTGGTGTGCCGAATCCTCAATTATACACTCTGATTTAAGGTTTCACATGCCAGTCATACATTTTAACATTTTTAGAAGGTCTCTTTCTATAAGTCTATAATATATAACTAAACTATTGTTGTACATAAAGTTAAATAAGGTTTTTAAAATGTTTAAGAAGCTTCATTTAAAATTAAATTAAAATGCAGAGCCCCCCGGACCGGTGGCTAGGACCAGGGCAGTGTGAGTGCTACTGAAAATCAGCTCACATGCTGCCTTCAGCACGCATGCCATAGGTTGCCTACCCCTGCTTTCAGCAATACTACTTTAATGCAGGAAGCTCATGCTGCAGCCACACAGAAGGAATTAGCTGATTCAAAGGTAGAGGCTGAAATTCTGAGAGCTACTGTGCTGGTATAGTATCAGAGGGGTAGCCGTGTTAGTCTGGATCTGTAAAAAGCGACCAAGAGTTCTGTGGCACCTTATAGACTAACAGAAGTATTGGAGCATAAGCTTTTGTGCGTGAATACTCACTTCGATACTTCTGTTAGTCTATAAGGTGCCACAGGACTCTTCATCGCTTTTTGTGCTGATATAGTCTACCCAGATGGATATGTTGCAGGAGGAATTGTATAGTTAAGGAATACACAAGTTATAGGTCTCAGAAAGGCTGGGAGATTCCCTAGATCAGAATCAGCAGCTCCAGCAGCAACTGGATTATTGTTTTAGGGAGAAGGCTCAGCCTGAGGCTGAGAATTCCACAGTGCAGGTGAATACTTTAAAGGATGTCCTGCAGATTGAAAAGCTGTAGCACACTTATGATAAGCAATGGCAGAAAATTAAGATATTAAAGGAGCAAGATTGTTGCTTCAGGGAAAACCATACTGCCACACAGGCAGCAGTAGCTGTAGTTCTGGATTCTCAGGACCAGCAGACCATGACTGATCATGCACATTGCCAAAAGACGGCTTGCTTGCAGAGGGAGATGCAGGCTTTGCAGATGGTTAATAGTGTGGCTTAGGAAAGTGGTGCTGCGATGGTCATTGAGAAAGCTGTGCTCATAAGTTTGAAGGAAAGGAACAAGGTTAGCCCTGGTATTAGTCCAGTGAAATTTTCTGAAATCCCCTATGGAGGTAATGTGGTGAAGTCTTTCTTTCCAGGAGGGGATTCTGTGATGTTCTTTCTTGAAAAGAAACAACAGTTAAAGGCTGAAGGGACATTGGTTTTGGAATTAGGCATGGCAATGGAAGTAGTGGCGTCATCTAATAATTCAGGTGCTGCTGTGGATAATGTAGGAAAAACTGTATGTAAAATACAAAAGGAAGGATGGCCACCGCTGAGAAAGAAGATTGAAAAGGTATCAGTAGTGACCTTTTCTAATAGCGGTCCTCAGGGAAAGAGAGGATCAGCAAGGTAGACAGAATGGGGGGAAATGAAATAAAAAGGAAGGCAAAGGTAGAAATTTTAGTAGGAGACAGTGGAGACCCTCAGACTCACTGAGGAGTTGAGTTTGAAAGTGGCTATTGCAATATGAGAGCAGGGACCAAATTGACAGAATGCATACTGCAGAGCTGCTCAGAAAACTAGTGGACTACGAGGGAGCTGTACCCACATCTTCCCTGCCTTTCAAAAGTTCAGTATAGGGAAGCCAGGCACCCCCAATCTCCCCAGTTTCAGCACAAGATTCTGCTGGTTTAGGGGCACATTTAGATCAGGGTACCTGGAGAAGACATGACATTTAATAAGGGAGCATTTAAACAAGATATGCTGATACACGGGTGCCACTTACTCATTAATTAGTACTAAGAAATAAGACTTGTTTGGATCCCCAGTAACAATAAAAAGATTACAGGGAGTCATAGTAGAACAGCAGAGCATAAATAATGCAACTATTTGGTCTGTCTTAAAAGCAGATAGAAAAACTTGGAGATTAAACAACTGATTTTAGACCACTTAACAAGATGATACTTATCACTGCCCCAGTAGTGGCAAAGTACCTGGAGGTCATGGCATCCATAGCTGGAAGAGCTCTATAGTTTACAGTCATTCTTCCCAACTGAAGCAATGGAAAAGAATTATTAATGTGTATAACTGTTTAGAAATGAGATTACCTAGTAACTAGAGATGTCAAGCAATTTAAAAAATAAATTGTCATTAATTGCGCTGTTAAACAATAATAGAATACTATTTATTTAAATATTTTTGGATGTTTTCTACATTTTCAAATATATTGATTTCAGTTACAACACAGAGTACAAAGTGTATAGTGCTCACTTTATATTTATTTTTGATTACAAGTATTTGCACTGTAAAAAAAACCAAAAGAAATAGTATTTTTCAATTCACCTAATACAAGTACTGTAGTGCAATCTCTTTATCATGGAAGTTGAACTTAAAAATGTAGAATTATGTAAAAAAAACAAACTGCAGCATTCAAAAATAAATTTTACCACCCACCTTCTGCACAACAGTTCGGAACTCCTCAGTCCTTTCATCAGCAACTCTACAAGCGTCCTCGTAAGCGTCAGAAGACCAATGGTCCTATCCTCTTGGTTTGCCCATGTAGTCTTGAACACCACACACTCAGTCTTTGCATAAGTGATATCTGAGTGCATCTAGAGAGCCGTCAACTGCCTTGCATCCTATCATACGTGCAACCTGCCCCCTTTGGGGGACATCTAGCACTCTTTTTACCAGCTCGGAGTGCAATAACAATAGACAAGTGGGTCCTGGATGTCATTCGACATGGCCATCTGATCGAGTTCATGATGCTACCTCATCCACATGCCTCATCCAGGACTACTCTCATGACAATGTGCTTGCCCTAGAGGTAGACTCCTTGCTGCAAAGGGGATCGATAGAGCCTGTTCCTATGGCATTTCAAGGTGCAGGGTTCCATTCTACTTATTTCCTGGTGCCCAAGAAGAAGAGAGGATGGAAACCAATCTTAGATCTCTGTCGTCTCAGCCACTTCATACGTAAATGAAAGTTTCATATGGCAACCCTTGCAGCCATTATACTCTCAGAAAGAGATATGTGGTTTATAGATCTTGGTATGCAAGACGCTTATTTCCATTTAGACATCCATCCTACCCACAGACAGTTCTTGATATTTACAGTAGGTCCACGACCCTTCCAATACAGAGTTATACCATTCGGACTCACTACTGCTCTATGGGTCTTCACTGGTATCAAGGGGCTCTTATATTCCCTTATCTCAATAACTGGCTGTTACAGTGTGATCCAGACAAGAGGCTCAAGCCTCAACCTCTTTGCTGCTCCTACTCCTTTCCTCCCTAGGGTGAGCATATCCCACACAGTCCGTATAGTACTTCAGGGCGCATATTGATGTGGTCTATGCATATGGCTGCATACCAGAGGATAGATTTCAGGCCCTGCGAGCACTGATTACCACAGTGGCCGCCAGTACTTCTGTTCCAGCCAGAACTTTCCGGTCCCTTCTTGGCCACATGGCAGCATGCATGTACGTCACTGCCTTCACTCATCTCTGCTTCTGATGCCTACAGCTGTTGCTCAAGAGAGCCTATTATCCCACACACCATTCTATAGACCACTTACTAACAGTTTCCCCCGAGGTTCTCTGTTCCCTTCAATGGTGGATGGACCCGGTTCAGGTTTTCACTGGGATACCCTTTTTCCATCTTCTCCAAGCATAACAATCATCACAGATGCATTGCTCGACAGATGCGGTGCCCATCTAGCCCCTGCTCCCTGGGGCAGAGTGCAGTGTAAAAGCCACTCATCACAGGCAAGGGGGTTCAGACCTGCTGCCTTCCTCTACCACCCAGTACCTCTATGGGCCTTGGACCAGGCCCTGCAGCCTGAGGAGTTGCCAGGCTGGCGCTCCCCTGCTCCTCTGGCTTTCCCCAGCCCTGCTTCACTCCCAGTACCCTTTCTGCCGGCAGCCAGGCCCTGCTCTCTCTCAGCCTGGAATGAGACTCCTCTTGAGTCTCTGTCTCACATCCTTTTTATACAGGCCAGCTTTGGCCTGATTTGGGGCATGGCCCAGCTGTGGCCACTTCCCCAATCAGCTGTCCCCAGCCACAGCCCTCTCCAGGGCTGCTTTCAACCCCTTCTAGGCAGGAGTGGGCGATCACCCCTCTCCAAGCCCCCATTTACCACATTCCATAAGGATAAAGTTTCCCTGCACTTGCGTCCCCAGTTTCTGCCAAAGGTTGTATCCCATTTTCATCTCAACCAACCCACACACTTACTTGCTTTCTTTCTGAAGGCACACACCTCAGTGGAGGAACAGAGCCTTCATTCACTCAACGTCTGCGGGACCCTGGCCTTCTACTTGCAGAGGACAAGATCATTCAGGAAGTCCCGTAGACTTTTTATTGCTATAGCAGAAAGGATTAAGGGGCAAGCAATCTCTGCTCAAAGGATTTCTCAGTGGATTTCAGGATGCATTACACTCAGCTATCTGATATTGGGACACACACACACACACATGGTGTATACCTTCTCTTCCCAGTACACCTTGGTGCAAGACTGTTCAGCATGGCTGTTCTTCGTTCCACAGTTCCATCATCTTCCTTCTCACTATGTACCACTTGTTAATTGCTGTCACTGGAATACAATAGGGACCATCACTCAGAGAAGATGATGAGGTTACTTACCTGTAATTGGAGATTATTCAAGATGTGTGGTCCCTATCCGTATTCCAGTCCCGCTCTCCTTCCCCTGTGGTGTGGATTTCTTGGTTCACAGTGGAGAAGGAGCTGAGAGTGTGGTTGTTTCACCCTGCCCTTCATCGCCTTGGATGTAGTCATGAGGCAGAGCAAGGACACATGTGCAGACCAGCAGACACTACTACTTTCAAAATCTCCAGCTCCAGATGTACGGCATATGCATATAAGCCTCAGCAGAGTACAGATGGGGACCACATATCTTGAGGAACCTCTAGTTACAGGGAAGTAGCCTCCTCTTGTAAAGATGAGGTACTGAGATGTCAAAAGAAGAGGTGCTGGAATATATTGAAAAATTAAGGAGTATCAGTTGCCAATTAAGGATCATAGTGTACATACAAGAATTCTGAAGGAACTTAAGAATGAGGTGGTTGAGCTGTTAACAAAAATGTGCAATCTTATTAATATTAGCTTCTGTCCTGGAGTATAGTAAATGCATCTATTTTTAAAAGAGTACATGGGGTGATAGTGAGAATTATAGACCAATAAGCCTTACAACAGTACTGGTAATTACAAATTTAAAAAATGGAAATAGAATTATATAGCACCTGGATGATCTTGGTATGATGGGAACTAATCAACATGGCTTCTGCAAAGTAAAATCATGCCTCAGTAATCCCTCAGAATTCTCTGAATGTGCCCAAAGAATCAGCACACCCATGTAGACATCTGTGCACCAGTGAAGTGTGTGGTGTGGTGTGTTTTCTTGTAGAGAAATATGAGGTCAGGGTTAAGGTTTTGCTTAATAGTGAAATCTTAAGGAATGTGGTGTATACGTAGTGTATGTGTTGGCGGTATATGGGACTTTTTTTTTATAGAGTGGTAGGGTCTGTCAATACAAGTAGTGAGTATGACTTGTGAAGGTGAAGGAATCATAAAATATATCTTAACTGGACATATACTTGTTTACAGTTTTGTTTTCTCCTTAAGCAAACTTACCACTTTTAATCAAGTTTTCTGTTTGTGGGACATTATGTTCAAAATGTTTTATGACAGATCTTCAGTGTTCTGATTAAGTGTTGGATTTATACTTACAGGCTATCATTATGGTGTTAAATGTTTTCCCCCCCCCCTTTGCTTTGACTTTTAGTGGCAATAAAGTGCAGTAAAAACAAATCTAATCACCAGGAAGCTTTGCAGATACTTTCTTCAGCTCGACTCAACCTGCGTGGCTTGTCATCCAAAGCAAAGGTGAGATTGGTTTAGAAATATCTCAAAGAATAAGTCTCTATGACTTTATCCCCCAGCCCACCTCCTAAATAGAAGACATTTATAGATCAGATAATTCCCATGAATCACATTACACTATAGAGGGATGCTCATTTCTGCTTAGTTAAGGGTCATTATTATAAGCCACATTTTTCTCTCCCCGGCTTTGCCTAAACCAGACCAATCATCCTGAATTTTCACAGGCAAATGCTTAGCCCAAGTTAGAATTTTATTGGAAAATGTCACAGAAACTGGCACAGGTGATTTGGAGGGTTGGAAGGTTTCAGAAATTGAGTTATGTTTTATTTTCCATATGTGGACAGCATGAGAAGAATGCCAGGCAGGAAACCATTCTGGGAGCAGGGGTTGTAGGAGACCATCTGAAAAGCAATGAGCTCCAGCTATACATAGATTGTAAAATCTGCCAGAATTATTGCGACTCTTGGCATTATTAAATATTTTTTTTTAATTCCTAGACAAAATATTTTAAAATGTAGTTAGGTGTAAATAAACATAACACTAACCTTTTTGAAAATGCCGTAAAAATGTGACAATTCAAAAATAAAATTGAAAATTTGTAGCTATGCAGTCATCGTTAATCCTGTCCCTGTACAACCATCAACATTCTGTCTTTCACTCTTCCTTCCCTTCACTGTATGGTGTAAGGTGTACTCATTTTTTAACTAAAGCCTGTTCCTGAATATATTTTTGTTGAATAAAAACTAATGTTCTTATCTGATTTTAAGATAGCTTCATCCTGTGTCTGTACTTAGGCAACATGTGTAGAGTGTGAATTACAGAGCATAGGTTTTATATACATGTATATACATTACAAACTTGGCTAACTTAGTTCTCACCATTTAAGTACTGTAATTTAAACATCTGGGCCTTGGAAAGTTGTATCTCTAGATATGTAAAAGCAGCAGAAAGTCCTGTGGCACCTTGTAGACTAACAGACGTATTGGAGCATGAGCTTTCGTGGGTGAATACCGATGCATCCGATGAAGTGGATATTCACCCACGAAAGCTCATGCTCCAATACGTCTGTAAGTCTATAAGGTGCCACAGGACTCTTTGCTGCTTTTACAGATCTAGACTAACACAGCTACTCCTCTGATACTCTCTAGATATGCTGACTTCATGACTAATGACACTTGTTTAAATGCTGACTCCAGTACCTCTTGGGAATACTGGGAAATTATTTCCGTTTGTGTGTTCTGTTTTGATTCAGTAAATAGTAAAGGACTGTATGTCTATTCTTTAGACTGAGTATGACTCTTGAAAGGAGGCAGGAGTCCCTGGCATGAGTGATGTAAACACAAGTCCAGGTGGTTTAAATCATTCTATATGGTGCAATCTTTGGAAGATTAAGAATTAGAGTCTAGTAAAATGTGTTCTTAATTCCAAAAGTTACTGATGAAATGAACTTGTATGTTCCTGGCAGATACGGGTGTCTAAGTTTCTGGTGGTTCTAAGAGAAGTGAAATGGGCAGAGATTAAGTTGCTTGGGTGATCTGAATTGATTTTTATATACGTTCCAATTTTTTGTCTTAAATTTTAAACTTCACAGTGCACTTCCAAAGTTTTTTTGTGTGTTGTTTTTTGTTTAAATACTACCCCCTTCAAAAGTTTAGTGTTATACATGTCTGCTCAGCAGTAACTCCAATATAGCCATTTTTTCACCTGGTTCTTGTCTTTAGTTTGAGGACTCAGTGTTTGGGGAGCTTTTTGAACAAAGTACTGTTCTTTCAAGGTACTAAGAATGATCTTAGGTCTTAGACTAGTGACTTGTTCTTCAGAAGAAAAGAAAGAGCAGAGAAAATAATTAAAGATCAACTTCTAAAGCTTCCTCACCAGCAGAGATGATATGAACAAATCAGTACAGTTTCTATTAAAGTAATGTTGATTAGTCTAGTTCTTCAACAACGTTAAGAAAGTAGCAGATTAAAAAAAAAGTCAGTGTAATGTAAGTAATGCTGAGCCAGTGTAAATTGACTAGCTGCATTACACAGAAAGGACCTAACTTGCCTGCCAAATTCCTAGTTTGAGTTTGCTGGGCTGAGTGTCCAAAAAAAATTGTATGTGTAGTTGTTAAAATGAACAAATCTATATTTCTGTAAGAAGGAGTTCTTTGTTCAGTGACAGAGTGCTTGTGAAGCAAGTTGTTGACTCATGCTATGGAGATCCGAATAAACCTTTGTTTATATGTCCATCTTATTTTCATATATTTTGATAGTGGTGGTGACGTATAAATCCCATAGCAATCCTTATACCCTTCGTTGGTTTTTATCCTATCATAAATTTAGGCTTCACTCTGTCTTTTAGTCATTGAGTTTGACGAAGTGAATCACTCTATATATTTCCTTTGGATCAAAAACATGACATTTATGGCCAGATTTCCCTTTTGATCAGAAGCATGACATTTATTCTGCCACCCATATTCATGCTAAGTGGTACCTCACTCCTCAAATAGTCCCATGCATTTCAATGAGACTAACTTGAGGAAAGCAACATGACTAAGGGTGGCAGAATCTGGCTGTCGGGTAGCATTGCCTTTTAGTGGATAGTTCAAAGGTGCGACTCAGTAAGTCTTGAGATCTAATCCCAGTTTTACTACTAACATGTTGTATGAATTTAATCCAGGGATCGGCAACCTTTGGCACGTAGCCCATCAGGAAAATCCGCTGGCAGGCCAGGACGGTTTCTTTACTTGCAGCGTCCGAAGGTTCAGACGATTGCAGCTCCCACTGGCAGTTCCCAATAGGGGCTGTGGGAAGCAGCGGCCAGCACATCCCTCAGCCCACATCACTTCCCGCAGCCCCCATTGACCTGGAACGGTGAACTGCAGCCAGTGGGAGTTGCGATCAGCCGAACCTGCGGATGCTGCAGGTAAACAAACTGTCCCGGCCCACCAGCAGATTTTCCTGACAGGCCGCGTGCCAAAGGTTGCCGATCCCTGCTTTAGGCAAATCATTTAACCTCTCTGCTTCACTTTTCCTATATGTAAAGGAAGGATTACAGTATTTTACAGGATTTATTGACAGTGAAATTTTAAGAATATAAATCACTGTATAAGTGCTTAGCATTATTATTACACTTCAGCTTCTTGTTTTCTGTTGATTGAGTTAATTATTGACAGATGCCTGCAGCCACCCACTCATGTTCTGACATCAAATGTGACAACATGTTTATTTTGGCAATCTGGAACAAATTATATACAGTATAACATACTAGGAAAAATTACTAAGTCAGTTAAAATTCAGAACGACTTCTACTTTACCAAACAGATCAGTCCACACAACAGTGTTGTGTGAACTTCAGTGTGAAGGGAGGCTCTGATCCTGCTTAGTGAGTTTAGTGGCAAAACTTGTTAGATTTTATTAGTGGGAGGAGTGGGCCTTAACAGAAACCTGGCTTTCCTAGGCAGACTGGAGAACGTCAGGAGTACTGAAAAGGAAACACGCTCTGAGTCTAAGAAGAGAATGATAGTCATTCACTTCTATGTGTGCCTTCTGTTTGTTCACCACAAAGTGGCATTGGTGGATCAAGTTAAGATGAGAGAGACAACCATGGATGCAAAAAAAAGAGAGAGAGATCAGAGGTCATGATATGCAAATTGGGGACTTTAATTCTGTTTGTAGGATGATCTCGCTGCATCTAGTTTAGATTATGACTGTAAATATAATTAAATATTGTTTTTGTTATGCAGCAACTTTTTGCCGATGCAACAAGCAGTGAGGTTTCCAGTGAATTAGTTGATGACGTAACAGCTATGGACAGCATGATTGCTGAACTGCAAGAAATGAGCAACCAGCTGAGGAATCAGTGCTGAGATAAAAATAAGATTTCCTAGAAGGAAGACAAGGATGACATGCTTTATTTGCTCCAGTTTCTGCTGATGAAATTGCAACAACTGTAACATATAACACAAATTTTTAATAAATGTTTTCCTGTACAATATTGATGTCTTTACAGTCAGATTCCCTAAGCTTCTAAACTGTTTTTAAGGTCATGTCTACTAAATCTCTTAAATCGTGTGTCTGCTTCTGTGGGCCTGAGTTTTCTGGAATAAAACCAATTGTATTTATAAGGCATTTATTTAGGATTAGTTCTTCCTGAGTGTATTATATAATTGACTCTAGGATATAGCTGTACACTGCTGCAGAGTGGAGACAGTAAGAGATCCCAGTGATGTTATAGCATAGGAGGAAATGCAAAATGATTTAAATCTTGTCTTAATTGGAAAAAGAGGAAAGGTGAGAAATAGGAAAAATTCTAGTTTGTTACGTTTTTTTTATTTTCTTTTATCTCAAGCAAATCATGTTGTCCAAGTAACTGGGTACTTGCAAGGTGAATATTTAATGAAAAGTTATTAAATGAAAAATATAGTGATGGACATAGCAGTATTCAACTTGCATCATTTAAAGTAGAGGCCGTGAGACACATAGGGAGACTTATGAATCTCAGCCACCAGTTGTTTTTTTTGTTTTGTATTTTTTTAAGAATATCTACCTTTTGGTACAATCTGGTTTATTTCAAAAAAAAGAAAAAATGCTTTTTAGAATAATTTTTGAGCCCTAGCACTAAATCATCTCTGGAAGGAAAGTTTTACCATTATCAAGAGAGGTGTGAAATCCATCACAGGCAGGGGACCCTCCCAAGTTCTCCTTTCTACCTGGTGGCAGCTTTTAAACAAGAACCATCCCACCATCACCTTGGACACATGTTTCTTAGATTCAGCAGTCTTGATTTTTCAAAATAAATAATGATGGCCACTGATTCTGGGTGGCATACACATTTTTAACAGAAAGTTGAAGATGTGCAGCATGAGCTCATTTAGCAATCTGGGAGTAAACCCTCATTATTTTCCACTTATACACATCTATCTACCCCACTATAACTATTTCTTCACTTGATGTGGCCACATGTAAGGGTCCTCCTCTCTTCTAATGCAGCCTGTAGTGTTCCATCCTCACCCCACTCACTTTGCAGACATCCTCCATTGCACAGAACATAGACAGCTTTGACTTTGACCCTGACTGATTCTGTGTCTGGTCACTTCTCTAATAATAGTACATCATGGAAGACTTCACAGAGGTCATGGAAACTAAAGCTACCTTCACTCTGAGATATCTGACTTCTGTACTCCTCAATCCAGCAACATTTGACTCAGAATCTCAAGAGGAGACAGTTGCCAATTAGGGCAGAGGCAACCCTGTCACTGCAAGAACTTTGGTCTTCCCCCACCTCACAATGGAAAACTTCCTAGCACGGCATGAGGACTGCCACCCCCATCCAGACAGTCCTAAATTCCTAAATTTGTGTATTTTCACTGAAGCCTGCCCCTCACAAGCCCAAGACTGCTGCAGCTTCATGGATTATTGGTGATTCTGTGACCCCAGAATCCTCTTGATGAGTAAATTATGGAAATTGGCAAGCTTCCTGGCACCAAAGCTAACCTGTCTTTGACTGGATACTGAGCTGGCTGGGTATACTCCCATTTCCAGGATAAAAGGTGACTTTTAACATGAAGGAATACCAGCCTGCTCTGCTTTTAAACTCCTGCCTCTCCTCTTCTGTGATTCTGTTAGAGCATGATAAGGGAAAGATCAGATAGCTTATCAGGACAGCTAACACTGACTGTCTTAGTACTCTAAATTTGGAAGAGATTTTTGTTCAATTCTTGATGAGCAGGAAAATTAATCCCATGTAAACAAATTATACTATCTCCCAAAGTGTGCTGGACACTTCCCAAGCAGGGGGATGACACTCACGGTGCTGAAAAGGTTAAAATGTAAAAAAAGACATACAAAGGGAATGGGAAATGGATAAAGAAGGAACCAGCAACAGTTGTCAGGACAATTGTGAGATATCTACTTATTGGTTTAATGTTTCTGTTTTAAATATAAACTAACACCAGCTTCTTTGTAGTTATTACTAGTTCCTACAAACCTCAATTACTTTTAATTTTAAACATTTCTCTTTAAACCCAGCTCAGCTATCCCCTTGTCCGCGACTTCCAATCCACACCAACCAGGCTGTGAATGCAACCTGTCAGACAGGGTCCTCTACAGCGTCCTCCTAAGAATCTTCCCCCCACCTCTGCACAAATCCCCAGTGTGCAGGGAGATGAGAATCCAAAACAGTCACTGCTGATCTAAAAAGATAGTGGAGGCCCCTCACGTCTGGCCTGCCAATTAGTACTTGTCATTAGTTGATCTCCTGGTGCAGAATGTAAATGATTCTTTTAAATCTGTTGGCTGCCTGTAATACTAGTGATGGAACATGACTAGAGACCCTAGCAGCCGTAGGTGAAGTTGCTCCTTTCTAAAAGATCCCAGTGGGTAGTTTTGGGCAGTTGCTCATCTGCCCAGAGGGTTCTGTCATGCAGGATTCCATAGAACTCCTCTGTTAACTCTCTTGTTCAAAAGGTTATATTGGGCTATTAGAAGTATTCATGAGAAATTTGGACTACAGCATGTTCCATATGCAAATAATTCTCTTCTCCCTATCCATCTCATCCAGCTGCTAGCTCAGTCAAGCAATTTACAAGAATATAATAGGAGATTGGTGCATAAGATGGGGAAAACAAGCAAGACATGAGTTTCTGGATGGCCAGATAAATGTGGAGCCATCGTTACTGCTTTCATTTGCACACAGCACAAAGTTGTGACCTTTCCTTTTGAATGTGGACCTTGGCACCCTTACCAGGTCTTTATCATCTCCAGGAAGGATAATGTCTACGTGAGTCTACACATTAAAACCATTTTGAAATTGTAGCTGGTGCAAAATTCACTGGCTCACTTGTTACACAGTGTTTCACACAAAAAGCACACTATGCCTGTAATCTGCACTAGCTGCCATTCGGTTCTGAGTGAGACTTAATATGTTGATTCTGATCCAGTCTGGGTTCCGGTTGTGTTAGAGCTCCATCTCTATCCTTGTAGGATACCAGCACCGTTATTATCTGGTAGGTGATCAAGATAACAGCCACTAGTGGCAGGGCATTCTTGTGTCCTTGACTCTGGAACTCACCTCTAACCTTGGTCTGCTCTTGAACAACTACTCTATTTTCTGAGGCTTTTTTTGGAAAGGGGGGATGACCTGCATAAAGTTATGAAGGGTCTGTGTGGTAGGGAGGGCAGTTTATCTGTCTTGATCAAGAATTTTTTTTTCAGGTAATTAACCTAATAAGGTTCAAAGCTACATTATTAAAGGTGTGCTGTATTTTTAATCAATGATACCTAGATTCTAGAACAGGTACTTTTATAAATTTAAGCAACTCTGTGCCTGTGTCTGTCTATAGAGAAAACAGTACAGTATGGTGGTGGTCAGATTTTTTTGGGATAGATGCGTTACTCATGACTAATGAGGAATCTATCAGGATGTGAAGGCTCAAGTTAGTCAAGCAGGTCATCCCAAACAAATGCCACATCACATCTTACATTTTCTTTCTCCACTTTTTTTATCCCTCCACCCATAACACCAAGGTGCCTTAGTACCACATAGAGGCCTGGCGGGGAGAAGGGACTGGGATAATTAAGACCTAAAATGTGTGGGGTTGTTATGATAATAATTAGGACACATTTATAAAATTAAATTAATAAAATATATGTGCTTGGGTTACAACAAGGGCTCTATTTTCAGAATGAAATGTATTGATTTTATCCTGTTCTGCATTACTTTTTCCCTCAGAACATATAAAGCATATTTTTTTCAGTCCCAGTCTCCACAGTGGATGAGTGATTGACTGAACCTACTGGTGGATGAGTGAAGCCGAGGAAACACAGATCATTTATAGGTTAATTTACATGTAAATTACATTCTTCTGAGTTTGTTTATCCAAATGTGAATAAAACTATGTCCCTTCAGGGCTAAATGCAAATAGAGCAGGAAAGAAAAAGCAGCTGGTGACATACAACTTGTGTTGTCTGAACTTAAAAATAAACTGGAGCATGGGTAGGAAAATCTTATTTTAAACAAGAAAACACTACTACCATGTGAATGGAATTGTTGTCAGTTGGATTACTCAGACTGGCTGCTGTGTGCTCCAAAAGCAATTTTTGAAAATAGATTTGGAGATGGAAAATGCTTTTTTTCTTTAAAATGTTTGTGTTTATGTCAGAGAGAGACAGGCTTGGTAGTCTTGGAGTTGTGAGGATAGCTGATCTTAAGGAGTGTAAATCCAGCAAAAAAAAGCATTGCACCACAGTGGTTGGAACACATGCTGTCCTGACTTTTCTAGAGTGCTCATCGCCAGATCGATGACCTACATGTTTAAAAGTGATTGAGTGCCCAACTGGAGATAGCTTAAAGGAGCCTGGTTTTTACAGAGAGAGAGTGCTCAGCACGTCTGAAACATCAGTTCTTCTTCGAGTGATTGCTCATATCCATTCCAGTTAGGTGTGTGCGCCGCGCGTGCACATTCGTCGGAAAACTTTTACCCTAGCAACTCAGTGGGCCGGCAGGTCGCCCCCTAGAGTGGCGCCATCATGGCGCTTGATATATACCCCTGCCGGCCCACCCGCTCCTCAGTTCCTTCTTACCGCCCGTGTCGGTCGTTGGAACAGTGGAGCGCGGCTTAGCTGACCTCCACTTCCCTAGCTACTCGTAGTTCTCGTATATAGTTATGCAGTTATAATCCTTTTATATATATTTGTATAGTTATACGTTTTTTCTTTGCTAACATAGTTAGTTTAGTAATTGTTAGCGGGGTTCAGGAAGTAGCCCCTTCCATGAACCCGGTGCCGGAGCCCATGCACGGCTCACCGGGTTTTAAAATGGGCTCGGCCTGCCAGAAGCCGATGCCGAAGGGAGATCCACACGACTCCTGTTTGAAGTGCCTCAGGGAATCACACTTGACAGCTAAGTGCCCCATTTGCAAGGCTTTAAGCCGAGAACAAAAAGGAGCGGGACTTTCACTTACCCCTCCACCTTTGGCGCCGAGCGATGATCAAGCGGCTGGCAGAAGCGCCTCCTCGGCACCGGACCCCGCCGGTACTGCCAAGGCCTTTCGGCACCGGCCGTCGCCGGCACAGAAGTCTACTCGGCACCGCTCCCTTCCTCCGAGGTCGAGAGAGCCTACGATTCCTGCTGGTGCTTGACGGCTCCCCGGCACGCGCCGTGGTTGAGCCCCCTGCTCCTGCTGCTTCCGTACCACCTGCATCGCAGCCAGAGAGCTCGTCTAAGTCGGATTGCCCGGCACCGACACCTGCTGAGGCACCGACGACGTCGGCACCGTCGATCCCGGTCCCACAAGGGCCGTAGAATCCGGTGCCTGACGGCTCCCCGGCACGCGCCGTGGTTGAGCTACTGCTCCTGCTGCTTCCGTGCCAACGGCACCGCAGCCAGAGAGCTCGTCTAAGTCGGATCGCCTGGCACCGACACCTGCTGCGGCACCGACGACGTCGGCACCGTCGATCCCGGTCCCACAAGGGCCGTAGAATCCGGTGCCTGACGGCTCCCCGGCACGCGCCGTGGTTGAGCTACTGCTCCTGCTGCTTCCGTGCCAACGGCACTGCAGCCAGAGAGCTCGTCTAAGTCGGATTGCCCGGCACCGACACCTGCTGCGGCACCGACGACGTCGGCACCGTCGATCCCGGTCCCACAAGGGCTGTAGAATCCGGTGCCTGACGGCTCCCCGGCACGCGCCGTGGTTGAGCTACTGCTCCTGCTGCTTCCGTGCCAACGGCACCGCAGCCAGAGAGCTCGTCTAAGTCGGATTGCCCGGCACCGACACCTCTGAGGCACCGACAACGTCGGCACCGTCGATTCCAGTCCCACAAGGGCCGTAGAATCCGGTGCCTGACGGCTCCCCGGCGCACGCCGTGGTTGAGCTTATTGCTCCTGCTGCTTCCGTGCCGACGGCACCGCAGCCAGACAGCTCATCTAACTCGGATCGCCCGGCACCGACACCTACCGAAGCTCTGACGACCTCGGTACCGTCGATCCCGGTCCCACGAGGGCCGGCGAATCTGGTGCCTGACAGCTCCCCAGTATGCACTGTGGTTGAGCCTGCTGTTCCCTCCATGCCGGAGACATTACCAACGGCGAGGGATCTCATTGCCATGACAGAGTCGATGCTGCCTGACCCCGGCACCGCCGGTGCGGGTAATACAGTCTCTTCATGTGACCGTCCTCTGTCAGCACAGCAGAGCGGCACCGTTCATGATCACGGTCCCACAGACACTCCAGATCCTGTCGGCACGCCCGACACCACTTGCAGTCCCGGTGCTGTTTTCCTCATCGGTACTGGTCGCACTCGCTGCACCGGTCGGTATCCCGTTCGCCGACCCGCTATCGGCACCGTTCCGACTCCCGGCACCGCGACAGGTACTTTGACTCCTGTAGCCTCTCCTCGAGCCTCGAGATCTCGGTCGACCTCCCGGCACCGTTCTGGTTGCGGGTCTGGATCTCGTTCCAGGTACCAGTACGCCTCCCGGTGCCGGTTCCCGATGCCGAGTTGGGCAAGGCCTGTGCCTTCTTTTAGTACCTCCATGGCCATCCAGACACGCATCCGTGTCATCCCACATGCGCAGATCTTATGCTCAGGACCACGATTCTGATATGATGGCCAGCGGGCGCCAGCCCCGAAACCGAAAGAGGCTTGGCGAATGAATCTGTTTGGCCGCCAGGCGTACTCTGCAGAGGCCCTGCAGCTCTGGGCAGCAAAGCAACAAGCCTTGCTTAGCTGCTATAATTATAGCACCTGGGTGAAGGTAGTTTAGTTTATGGAGTTTCTCCCTCAAAACTCCCGCCAAGAGTTCGCTGCCGTCTTGGAGGACGGGGGAAAAAAGGTACCCAGAGCGTCCCTCCAGGCCTCGTTGGACGCAGCAGACTCTGCAGCCAGGACTCTGGCCTTTGGTGTCGCCATGAGGTGCATCTCATGGCTTCAGGTTTCAAACCTCCGGCCGGAGCTGCAGTATGCCATTCAGGATTTATCCTTTGTTGGTAAAGGCCTTTCGCGGCAAAGACAGCCCCAGGCTGCCAAGCCTGATGGACAATAGGGTCCTAATGCGCTCTCTCAGCATGCATATGCCAGCGACCAAACGCAGGCCTTTCTGTCCCCAGCCGCCATACTCTGTGCCTAGCCAGAGACAGGACTTTGGCAAACGGCGAGGCCAAGGTGGTCGCAGACGAACGTCAGGACCCGTAAAGAGCCAAGGTCAAGGTCCCTCGCAATTACCACTGGGACCAAAGACGAACCTTCCAAGGTGCGCCTGAGGGCGGTGTACCAGTCACAGGCCGGGATCCCAATCCCGCTTTCTCCTGGCGTGGCCCCAGTTAATTTCAGATCGCTGGATTCTGCGCAGGGTGGAGCATAGGTACCACCTCTAATTTGTTCCAGCCCTGTCCCCCTTCAGGGACCCCTCTCACGAGCAATTCCTCGTACAAGAGGTGCAGACGCCGATGGACGAAAGGGTCAAGGGGTTTTACTCCCGTTATGCCCTAGTCCCCCACTCGAACGCAGGTCTCAGACCTTCCTAGTCCTGCACGGACTCAACCGGTTTAGGATAAGGTTGAAGTTCCGCACGGTATCCCTGGGAACCATTATTCCATCCTTGCCTCCTGGGGGCTACTATGCCGCCCTGGACATGAAGGACGCGTACTTTCGCAACGCCATCTTCCCTCCGCACAGGAGATACCTCCGCTTTCTAGCCAACTGTCAGTACTTCTGGTTTACGGCCATAGTTGCCGCCTACCTTCGCTGATGTCGGATATGCGTTTTTCCGTATCTGGACGATTCGCTTATCCAAGGAGACTCAGAGACACAAACCACTCAGCGCGTGGGCATCGTCACGGTCTTATTCACAGGTCAAGGCCTGATGATTACTATAGAGCAATCCACTCTGGTTCCCACGCAGAGGTTGGACTTCCTAGGGGCTATCCTGGTCTCCTACCTAGCCGGAGCCTGCTTATCACAACTGCGGTTTTAGGCGATGGCAACAATCATCTGAGGTCTGCAGGCTTTCCCAACGACCTCGGCTCGTACTTGTCTCAGTCTCCTGGGTCCATGGTTGCCCGCAAGTTTGTAACCAAACACGCCAAGCTCCGCCTCCGTCCTCTCCAAGTCCGGCTCACCTCGGCGTACCACCCGGACAGGGAGCCGATGGTCATGATAGTCACCGTTCCCTCGAGCACCTTAGGCTCCCTAGAGTGGTGGCTAACTCCCTCCCTGGTGTGGGCAGGGATGCGGTTTCATCCGCCCCAGCCCTCACTGCCCCTGACGACGGATGCGTCATCTCTCTGCTCAAGTGCTCATGGTCACCTCCGAGCTTAAGGCCTTTGGTCTTCTCGGGAGCTGGCATTCCATGCCCCAAAAATGAGAGGAGTCCACCTGGCGTGCCAGGGGTTCCAGCGGCAGCTGCGAGGCCGTTGTATCTTGGTGTTTACAGCCAACACAGCGGCCATGTGCTTCATAAATATCCAAGGAGGGACATGGTCCTCCCCCCCTTTTGTCAGGAGGCCATCCATTTCCGGGACTTTTGCATGGCCCACTCGATGGAGCTGGTGACGTCCTTTCTCCCAGGCGTTCGGAACGTCTTGGCGCTTTGACTCAGCAGGTCTTCCTGTCTTACAAGTGATCACTCTGCCCCATGTGAGGCGTTCTGCTTTCCAGAAGCGGAGATGTTTCCTCACATAGACCTGTTCGCTCACCGCGAGAGCAGAAAATGCCAGATGTTCTGCTCCTTCCAAGGTCTCTCCTCGGGATCGATCTTGGACGCATTCCTGATGCCGTGGAAAGGCCAACTCCATTATGCCTTCCCACTGTTCCCACTGGTTCATTAGGTCCTGCTCAAACTCTGCAGGGGCAGAGCGCGCATCATCATGATCACTCCAGAGTGGTCCAGGCAGCACTGATATACCACGTTGCTCGGCCTGTCAATAACAGACCCAATTACCCTGCCACCCCACCCAGACCTCATCACTCAGGGCAACGACAGGCTTCGTCACTCGGACCTGCAGCCTCTTCGCCTCACGGTGTGGCTGCTGCGTAACTGAGCTGGGGTGACAGGAAGTCTTCCACCTGGTCAACGTACCGGGCCAGGTGGAAGCGTTTCTTCTACAGCTGCAATACGCTCGATCTTGCTCCTGCTGAGGTCTCGATCCCCTCTATTTGGCCTGCCTCTGGCCTTCAGCGGCAGGACCTGGCGGTATCATCGCTGAGGATACACTCAGCAGCCATCTCTACCTTCCAGCCAGGCTAAGGTGGACGTTCCGTGTTCTCACGCTCTATGGGTTCGAGATCCCTGAAGGGCTTGGAGAGCTTGCACCCTCGGGTGCGCTGCCCAGCCCCAACCTGGGACCTCAACCTAGTTTTAACCAGACTTATGTCTCCCCCAGTCGAGCCGTTCACGACTGGCCCTCTGCTATACCTGTCTTGGACGACAACTTTCCTCGTAGCTGTTACATCGGCCAGACTGGTCTCTGAGCTCAGAGCTCTTACGGTGGTTCCGCCGTACACTAGGTTTCACAAAGACAAGGTGCAGTTATGACCGCACCCGGCTTTCCTCCCTAACGTGGTTTCAGCCTTTCATGTTACCCACAGCTCAACGCAATGGGCACAACCATTGCACTCCTTGGACATCTGTGGAGTGCTCGCATTTATATTGCGCTGCCAGAACCATTTCGTAAGGTGCCCCAGCTCTGTCACGGTAGCGGGCCAAAGGGAGGGCTTGCTTGTTTTCCTCTCAGAGGATCTCATCTTGGGTGATGGCGGACTTCCGCACTTCTTATGATTTGGCTCATATTTCCCCAAGCCACATCATCGTACAGTCTACCAGGGCTCAGGCTTCATCTGCCGCCTTGCTGGCTCGTGTTCCTACCCACGAGATCTGTCGCGCAGCTCCATTGGTCCTCGGTCCATACCTTTGCTTCGCAGTATGCCCTGGTTCAACAGTCAAGAGATGCTGTAGCCTCTGGCTCAGCAGTTTTCATTCTGCCACATTTCACTCCGACCCCACCGCCTACGTAAGGCTTGGGATTCACCTAACTGGAATGGATATGAGCAATCACTCGAAGAAGAAAAGACGGTTACTCACCTTTGTAACTGTTGTTCTTCGAGTTGTGTTGCTCATATCCATTCCACACCCGCCCTCCTTCCCCACTGTCGGAGTAGCCGGCAAGAAGGAACTGAGGAGCGGGTGGGCCGGCAGGGGTATATATCAAGCGCCATGATGGCGCCACTCTAGGGGGCGACCTGCCGGCCCACTGAGTTGCTAGGGTAAAAGTTTTCCGACGAATGTGCACGCGCGGCGCACACACCTAACTGGAATGGATATGAGCAACACATCTCGAAGAACAACAGTTACAAAGGTGAGTAACCGTCTTATCCCTTCAAGATGTCTCAAGTTGAGCACCCAAAATCACTATTTACATCTGAAACTTTAGGCCAAAATGGACCATCTAAATCAGTTAGTAAAAGGCAATGGATCGAGAATTAGAAAATATTAATTACAGTTCCGCAAGAAGAATTTTGCCTCATGAGCTGGAAGGTCTCCGAAGCACAAAGTATGATTGCCTTAATTTTGAACTTCCTACTTTCTTTGTTTAGACGCTCAGTGTTTTCACATATTTTCTATTGGTTATCTCTTTTTTTTATTTTTTTAGCAAACTAAAGCATTACAGTTGCTTTAATTTATATTTTAAAAACTTAAATTTTCCACTGGTCTGAGTCCAAAGCTGCTTCACCTCACCTATGTAGCAACTATTATAATACAAACACTGATGCAGCTGACATATTCAATCTGAAGGACCTCTGAACAGGATGTAATGTTAGGGGAAAAAACTGGAAGTCAGGGTTCAGCAGAACATGAGCTCCCAGTGCGATGCTGTGGCCCAAAGGATGTTATCCTTGGGTACATAAACAGGAGAATCTTGAGGCAGAGTAGAGAGGTATTGGTGCAGCCACTATGGAATTGTGTGTCCAGTTCCAGTATCCCAATTCAAGAAGGATGTTGATAAATTGGAGAGAGTTTGGAGAAGAGCCTCAAGAATGATTAAAGGATTAGAATATGCCTTATAGTGATAGACCAAGGAGCTCAATCTGTTTAGCTTAACAAAGAGAAGTTTAAGGGGCAACTTGATTCCAGTCTATACGTATCTATATGGGAACAAATGTTTGATAATGGACTCTTCAGTATAGCAGAAAAAGGTATGGCTAGAAGGTGAAGCTAGAAAAATTCAGACAAAATGAGGCATAATTTTTTAACAGAGTAATTAACCATTGGAACAATTTACCGAGTGTCCTGGTGGCTTCTCCACTGACAATTTTTAAATCAAGACTGGACTTTTTCTAAAAGGTCTGCTCTAGGAATTATTTTGGGGCTAGTTCTATGGCTGGTGCTATATAGGAGGTCAGACTAGATGATCACAATGATCCCTTCTGGCCTTAGAATCTGTGTATCTAGAAACCATTATGATTTTATCATAACATGTCTATGACCTTTGCATTATTTACTGCATAAGATAATAGGTGGTTCAGTTTGTGCTTCTTTTAATATTCTCAAAAATTATCTGTTTGTCGCAAATGCAGGTAAACATTATTTTATGTATTTATATTACTGCAATCCCTACAATCCCCTCCTTCAAGTCAGACTCTGTCATGCTAGATGCTTGTTATTGACATTTACCTGTATTTTAGTTAGCGCTGTCAACCCATCTAAAAAGGGTCTTTCCTCATTAGAGCTCAAAAGTTTTAACTAAATTGACAACTCGTAAGCAAGCAAATTATCTGTGTTTTGTATGCTGAGGTCCAGAAAGAAAACTGAGAAATGAAGGCCACCTACAAACATTTTGTAATGAAAATGGCAATAAGCCATTGACTACTGTGGCTAAAGCCAAGCCATTCTAATACAGACAGGTTTTTTGCAACATTCAGAAGTGCTTATAAATAGATAGATTTCAATCGACAAGTAGCTTATTCAGGCATGTGCTCAAATATAGTAGCTGCATTCATTAGACAAACATTTCTACTAATCCCTGAGCTATACTAATAAAAGAGTAATCCCTTATAGGCTGAATGTAGTTCTGGTTTTCTTTTAACTATTAATGTCATTCAAAGACCAAAGTCTAATAATAATTGTATCTGTATTTGGTTTTCAGCAAGTGAGCTTAAAAATTAAGATAATCCAGGCATTGTGCTGTGAGAACTGTTTATTGGACAAAGAGTGACTTTCAGACTTGGGAACAGTTTAAAATATATCCTATTTATTAAATGGATTAGTTTCATTTAAAAAAAAACACCTTTGCTCTTTTTGCTAATTATAAAAGGAATCTGTGTTTTTTAAGGAGTTTCTTTTCTTGGTTACCCATCTCTTTCACTTTCTTGATCCTATTGTGAAGGCAATAATATTACATTTGTGACATCACAATCTGTGGCAACAAACTGATGTCACAAACAGCAGGTGCACATTTAATTGATGGAGCATGGAGAGGGAGCTCTTATTCAAACAGATGCGGGCAGATGCTATTGTCTGCTAGGCTAGGGTAAGTAATTGAGTTATTACATATATAAATGACTGTTTAATTCATATCAGAATCTAGTCTATGTATTGGCAGTAACAAGGTAGATAGGTATCAGAAAACTGCTACTTGTATAAAACATTATTTTCCAACTATGCCTGAGAAAGTCCCTTTGTAATTTCTGACCTGAATGCAATTAGCTTTCTATACATACACCAAGAATTTTTACTTCCAGTGATGTCATGTATCCCTTACTCTCTATTTCCGTTTATTACAAATGCTACTGACCATCTCTTGGCCAAAAACTAACATACTGGTCTATGCAAAGGAATACCAGCCAAGAGCCATGAATGGAAAACCAGTATTAGCAGTTAGTTTTCAAATAAAATTGTATGTTAGCCTGTTAGTGACGTGACTACCAAAGAGAGAACCATTTGTGGTGGTTAGAAGGTAAACTTTGGAATGCTGCCATTTCCCAGACTGCCATTCCCAAATTAATACTATGTTGTTCAGCCTTAAATGCGATGACGCATCTGCCGTAGTGCCTCTTGCCCCTCACTTTCCCTTGTCTTTTGGCTTCCACCATCATACAGACACTCCCATTTGCTAACATGGATACTCTTTCAACTTTATGTTCACCGTGAACAGTATTTTTCTCTTTCTCGCTGAGTTTATCTTCCTCCACATCACCCATGTTGCTCCTCTGCTTTGTAAGGCCCTGCCACATTTTTTATGACCTCTGCTGCGTTGATCAACTGGTAGATTTTTGCTGTTGCCTTGATGTTCTCCTATCTGACCATTTCATGTTGTCCATCTACAACCACACACTCCTCAATCATCAGAGTCATTCCTCCTCACTCCCATCACCTTGTCTGCTTCTCTAGCTCCTAAACCTGCCAGGGTAGTTCAGCGTGGAGAGGGAGTCAGGAATGAGGCTTGTGAAGGGTTTGGCTAAAGAGGCCCAAGGAGGCCTAGGAAAAGCCGGGAAGCCTAGGAAGTGACCCAAGGAAAAGTGAAGCAAGGTGGGGTTTGAGTGAAAGGGACAGTCTCTCTGGTTTAGCGCCCCCAGGCCATTGCTTGGAGAAGAGGGAGGGCCTGTGTTCCGCTATACCTCAGTTGAGCCACCCGGAGGGGGCAAGCTTGATACGTCTGTGTATGAGGGGGAAAGTGTTGTAAGTCCCAGCCAGAAAGCTGTGGCTCTAATGAGTTGCCCAGGGAAAGTGAAGGTCTGTGTGAAGCCTCTGCACTGCGGAGAAAAGATTAGAGCTATTGATTCCATAAGAAGGGAAGGACTTTTGCCTTGATCCAAAGACCAATGCACTAACTCATCCAATTAAACTAACTACTCACCAGAGAGAGACTGCAGAGCAGATTGGGAAACTGAGGCATTGAGGAATGGATGCATCCAGACAGCAGATAGGTAAGCAACATCCTCACAACAGACCAAAGATTAAAGGAACCAGACTATAGTTGTCCATCTCTAATTCAGTGTATGACTGTTAACAAACAGCCAATCTTAGTAATTCTGAATGCTGGGGCAGATTCCAAACACACAGAATTTTTTCTTTTGTTCATAGCTGCAACCCCTTCCACTGCTCAGGTTCTGCTATTGTCTATCATCTTGTATTTTTAGAGACATGTGATCTGATTGCAAATTATAGTGCAGGCCTAAAACTTTGTATAGTGAACATGGTTTCAACCAATTAACATTTTTTCCCCAAACTCAGGGAATGATAAGTGGGTGGATCTTAAGCTACTAGATTTTGTTAGAACTGGGCGATTTTTGTACTCTTATGCAGTACCTGCAAAAGGAACTTTTTTAGGCAATAAGGACCAATGTAGCAATTTTTTTCAGCTGAGTCCTGTCTTACAGTTAGTCTGTATGTAGGACACAAGTTTTGACGTTATATCAAATCAGTGGCTAAAATGCTCTTGTACTTTCAATAATTAAGAAAAAATATGATGAGATGGTGCCCATGCCTTATTCCTGTATAAATGATAAGGGGTAGAAGGCACTAATCTATAAACACAGAACTAAAGAAACTGCCACTCGCAAATTAAATGTAAACAATGCAATAATGATAATACTCTGTACTTACATAGCATTTTGTATCCACGTATGTGATAGGCATTGATCTGGTCACTCCTGATGATGGTGAGTAACACCACTGAAATACCTTTAGAAATAGTTCAACTTCTGAGTAGTTCCTGATGGTAATCTCAAATAATGAAAACTGTTACAGTTGTATTAATCAGGAACACGTCCACTGATGTCAGTGGAGATATTCCAGCATTAATTGGGTAACTGAGAGCAGTTGTGACTGCTTGTCAAAAGTGACTAGTTCTTTGATTATCTAATCCCATCAACATCCTACATCTATTATATCCTTATGACTGCCTTGCTCTGTTGGGTATAATAAAGTGGCTTGTACCTTGGTTGGTGACACCAAATATCATGAATTTAAGATGGCTGTTATAATATAATTAACCTTCCAAAACTACTTCTCCAACCCCAAAGTATAGTCAAGCAATGCATCTGTGACTGGCACCAAGAGAAAGCCAAGCTTTGCTGCAGAAGGGCAAAAGGTGTCAGCGCTATCATGCTTGCACTCAAACTTTTTAAAGATTCCTCTTCTCACCTCCAAACAGAGCAATAGGTTCTTGGGTTTTCCACGGCACAAGGTGATCTCTGCTTTGGCTAGAGAAGGTTCCTGACTCACCAGTTATTTGAGTGAGCTGATTTCAGATATGTTCTATCTTAGGGTTCTATACTGCCACATACCACTGTAATATCTAAGTGCCTTCCATATAAAATCAGTAGCAACAGAGAAGGCCCTAGTGGATGTTGTGGAGTCTGACACCTCTTGCTTCTTGGAGTCAAATCTCTGGTCAGCGTAGGGTTTCAGTTTTTGATTTTTTTTTAGATTTTGTTGCGTGGTAGGGGTTTATTGGGTAGAAGGAATATCAATGGTATGAATGTCATTCTTATGAAGGAAAGACCTTTTCAAAGTGGAAGGTTTTGCAGTCTTTCTAAAGATAGTCAGACTCTAGTTTGCCTACTCTCTTCTGGAAGATTTTTCCATAACCAATCTCTTCAGGTGAGAATCCTTTGTCCCCAGTTCTCACGCAGTTCTTTCTGGGCTTTATGATCAGCATTGTCCCACAGGACAACAGTGTCAGCACTGTCAATGGTGGCTCTTAAAATAAAAGTCAGTCTTTGTTATAGCTGTGGCTTTGTCCAACACTTTAAAGTGGCATCAGAAGCTGTATGGGAGTCAATGGAGAGAATTGAGCGGGGATCTGATGGGCTCATGCCAGCCTAAGCCATGGAGGAAGAGGGCAGCCACATTCTGAACCAGTTGGATCCTGTGCATTGTCTTCACATTCAGCTTCAGAAATAGAGAATTACTATAATCCAGCCTGGAGGTGACAAATGTATGGTTTACTGTGGCCAGGTCCTCTTATGGGAGGAAGGAACAGTTTTTTAGCAATTTGTAGGTGAAAGAAGGCATTTTTAGATAGTGATGCCACCTGATCATCCAGGCTTAGTGAGGGTTTGAACTGAAGTGATTTATGCTGAATGAAATAAAAATGAAATGCGGTTGTGCTCAAATTAGCATACCTTGCACCTGAAAGATGAGGACATCAATGCACTGATCAGGATGCTGTCTATTTCACCAGCTTCTTTATATGTCTTCTGCAAATGCTATTAGTGTTTGGCATGAGACACATGCCATGTTATTTGTCATCTGACTGATCAATTGGGCCTTCAAAGATGGTCAACACTAGTGCACAACTGGGGCCTCATCACTAGAATAAGTGAAAATCCTCCACCCTTAATGTTGAATGAAATAAAAGTAAATGGAGGTGGGAGAGCACAAAGAGGAACAGAGGCAGTGTTATGCTTATAAGAAGCACACCGCAGCTTTTTCAGGGGAAAAAGCAATACTCCGTGTTTATTGAAGATACAACAATTAGCATATGCATTCAATCACACACACACACGCACACTCTCTGTCCTGCCAGTCGATGTTATAGTTACCAGTCCAGAGTCCAGATCAATCTAGTGGCCAGTTAGGTTTATCACAGGTAGAGAGGAGCTGGGTTCTGTGGTCGCAACACAATGCTCCAGGGAAGTCTTGGCAGGACGAACCCAAAGTTTCATGGCAAGGCACCCTGTTTATTTATGATTTTCTTTCATTGGGACCAATGAGTTTTGCCCCATCATGCTGTGATCAATTGTTGTTTGATTGATGAGTGCATGTTTTCTTAAATTGTCCTTCCCATTCTTTATCTTGCTCTTTCATTAAGTCTCTCGGGGAGTTACCCCATGCTGGTTTTGATCACGGCTATGTTGTCCCCATTGATAGGTGCCTGTCTCATCTTTAGAATTGTCAGTCTGCCCTCTTTTGACATTTCAGTAGGGACCTGTTGTAATCTTCTGGCGCCCTTGTGTCTGTCCTCAGTTGCTCCCTAGAACATCTAATTCGGTGATGACCTTCATGCTGATCTTCTAACACACACATTCCTCATTCACAAACAAAACAGAATTGATTTACATAGAACGTTTGAACAGGAACATCAAATTGCAATGCAAGAGAAAAATAATCATTGCATTCTTTTACTTATTTTAAAATGCTAAAGCTAAAACAAAATGGTGACCCTAAATGGTCTGTTACTGTCTTGAAATCAGCTCAGACACAGATTCCGGCTGATGCCTCTTTACCAGTGGTCCATTAGGCCATTCCTTTCTGCTTTCAGAAAGGGTGGCTGGCAGGATATGGTCAATTCATACACCAATACATTTAATACATGCTACATTATTATTCTTTATCCTTCAATTTAAATTATATAAAATACAAACATAAAATCCTACTACTACAGCAGTATATATATAGAGAGAGAGGCTGGAGAAGAAAATGTGACTCGACTCCAAGTGTTCTCATGCCACAAAAATGTCAGGCTTCCCATTCAGCAGCAAGTGGCCTTCCAGCCACTTTTCATCCACTTTTGAGTTTAAAGACACAGTGGGAACTGTTCAATATTCCAAATTTAGTTTGGATTTTAGAAAGGGAGTTGAAAGTGGCTGTTTCCTGATGCTGAAAGTACAAACTGAGCATCTGGGGAGATAAACTTGGGAACCATGGATGAAACTTAACTAAACTATAAATATATTTACTAGATGTTTATAACCTTTTCTCTGTTATTTTCTCATATTCTTATACTAGGAATTATTTTACACTCCAGATCCAAAGAATGGTTCTTTGTCCCCTTTTTTAAAAACTGAAATGCAAAACCACTAGGATGTGCTACTGATGCACATCCTGGATGACTGAAGACCCCTCCCCCACGGTGTGAACCAATAGTATATAATGCAATTGATGCATCCCCAATGATGATTGATGCTATGACATTTCAAACATGAGACATTGCATAAATGACGACTAATGAGTTTTATCTCAGTGGGAAGTTAGGTTGTTTGGGTAAAAACAGTTAAATTGACAGAACTGTCTATTTTAAGAAGACAGGTTTTTGATTTATTTTAATTGAAATGTAATTAGGGTATTTTCCCCTTTGACTGCCTGTGCCAGAATTTATGACACTGACAATGTGGTATTTCAACTTCAGAAATGATGCAGTGGTGCTATTCTGATCCATCAGTCCAGACCTGAGAACTGACTGGGGACACCCACATTAACTTCAGTGGGACACTATATACAGGCACAGGGGTCTGCCTGTTCAGCTCCAGATTGGGGCCATAATGAGTATTTCCCAAATAGATGTACACACCAAGGCTCCCATCCTGCAATTACTTATGTGTGAGTAACTTCATTCATGTGAGCAGTCTCAATGACTTCAATGGAGACTACTCATCTGAGTAAAGTTAGTCATGAGCATATAGGGGGTTTGTGAGAATGGGCTTCAAAACAGTAACAGACTGGAAAGATTCTAGCAGCATCAGGAAAGTAGCATCCCTTCGAAACTATCTAAACATAGTTTTAGCAAACATTGAATGTGCCTTTACACAAGCTTATACGCCTTTACAGGAGATTATTCTTTGTGACTGTGTTAGACTTTTTGGACAAATACATTTATTAAAAATATAGATTCACAGACAAAATACCAAACTGGAATAAGGAGAATAAGGAGAAGGAGTAAAAATACAAACACATATTGGGTTAGAATTTTGAACACATTTTATATCTCCACAAATTTTGCCCTTTTTCATTTGGCAAATTGCTGTGTGTGTTTGTAAAGGGCAGCAATATTAACATGACTTCTTAATTTACTGCTGTGTTTGTGCTCAGTACCATCTGTGATTTCAGCACAGCTCTGTGAATAGTGTTGAACTGCTGTAGAATGAAGACAAGAGCATAAATATTGTTTCTGTAGTTTCTGTAGAAGTCTCTCCTAAATACTGACCTTTTAAATATACTTCTGCCATCACATAAGCGGAGGGGGTTGTTTTGTTTTGTTTTAAAGAAATTTGTTTGAAAGATTTGTCAGCTCAACCCAGTGAATATATTAGGTGTTAGAAAGGGCAGTATCAGGCCAATTCTGTCCCAAAATTTTAGTTAAAGTAGATTTGAAATCCTTACTTGTCTCTGAGTTATTCTTCTGATTTTTGCCCTATTAAAAAATACAGCTAAAGGTATTTTTTTTAATGGGGGAAATAGTTAACAGTAACCCTAACCACCACCTTGACTCCCACCTGTCCACTTGCCTAGGCCCAGCAGTAGCTTTTTCCCGACCTCACCATTCCCTTGGCTCATACTGCCCCAGGACCCACTCTCAGCTGTAGGGCCATACATGAAGGTAGAGCTTAGTATCCAGGGCAGATCTGTGCATTGACCATGTACCCAGCCCTGAAAATCATGTGATCAGAGGAACTTCTTGAGTCATAGCAACAGCTCTTCCTGGAGGCACCAAAATCCTGTGCCTCCGGATCAGATTGGGAGAGTTGGCAACATTGTAATATGGCTTCCTCTTAGGGTTGCCAAGTGTAATCACACAAACCCAAACACCCTTGCCCCGCCCCTTCCCCAAGGCCCCTCCATTCCTGCTCTCTCTACCACTTGCTCTCCCCCACCCTCATTCACTTTCACTGGGCTAGGGCAGGGTGTGGGCTCTGGGCTGGGGGCTCCAGGCTGAGCCTGGGGCAGGGTGTTGGGAAGCAGAAGAGGGTGCGGGTGCAAGCTCTGGGAGGGAGTTTGGGTGCAGAAGGGGGCTGGGGCAGAAGATTAGGGTGCAAGGGTGTGTGGGTGCAGGAGGGGGCTCCAGTCTGTGGCAGGAGGGGATGCAGGCTCTGGGAAGTAGTGTGGATGTAGGAGGGAACTCCAGGATGGGGCGAGGTTTGGGTTGCTGGTTCCAGGAGGGGGTTCGGGCTGGGGCAGGGAGTTGGGGCATGGGAGGGGTGTTGGCCCTGGCCAGGCGGTGCTTACCTCAGTTGGCTGCTGGTCAGCGGCTCAGCATGGCTAAGGCAGGCTCCCTGCCTGCCTTGGCCCCTCGCTGCTCCCTGTAGCTCCTGAGTGGAAGCCAAGGGGCTCCTTGTGCTGTGCCTGCCTGCAGGTATCACCCCCACAGCTCCCACTGGCTGCAGTTCCCAGCCAATGGGAGCTGTGGAGTCAGGGCTCAGGGCAGAGGCAGCACATGGAGACTCCCTCTGCCTCCACCCAGGAGCCACAGGGCCATGCCAGGCACTTCTGGGAGCGGCGTGAGGCCAGGGCAGGCAGGGAGCCTGTCTTAGCCCTGTTGCGTCACTAGACTTTTTGCAGCCTAAAATCTCCATCTTTGGCTTCAGTAGCCTCTGAGAGAGAGAGCCCAATTCCAGGAGACTCCCAGCAAAACCAGGAGGATTAGCAACCCTACTTCCTCTGGCTGCTCAGCAGGGATGTCCCTCTGGAGGAGCTGCCATTCTGTTCCCCGCACCCATCTCTATCCTCTGCACCCCCTCAGCCTCCCTGCAATCTCTAACTGTGCCTCCTGCTCTCCCCAGTGCCCTGTTCCCCCTCATTCTCCTCACCTACCTTTCACAGTGTCCCTGCTGCTCCTTACAGGCCCCGGGTCCTGTCCAGCCCTGGAACCATAGCGTGGCAGCAACTTTGGCTGTGGGTACAGCTTCAATGTAATTGAAAACAGTGGGAGGTGGCAGCCAACTTTATTAAGGGCAGCCTCACTTCCATGTGCAAACAGACTGCAGGGAAATAGTGGCTGGCTTGCTGGCTTTAGCCCCACTGACTAACAGGAATGGTGGCCATTCTGACTAAGGGAAAATTCATCAAGTCAACAAAACCCCCAAATCATTAGGGATGTGATAAAATCACCAGAGTTGGCAATTCTCCTTTCTGTTGTCAGCTAGCGTAACTCATGTGTCTAGTAAGGAGATATCTCTTTAAGAGACTCCTTGGGGAGAGGAGATAGGAGTTGTGTCTGGGTCATTGTTGCTAGGCAGATTTAGAACACCCAGCAGTTTCTGGAACTAGGTGTGGCAGATTTGGGTATGCTCCAATAGGTTCTCTGGTGCTGGGATCTGACTGGGATCTGACTCCACATGAGGGCAAGCAGTCAGGGCAGTTGCTTTACAAAAGGCCATGTGCCCTGTGTGAGTTGGGAGAAGCTGAGCCCTCGAGTGCAAAACAGGCTGTTTCCTCAAAGTCTGAAGCATTCTGCAGCAGGTTAGTGATGCTGTTAATCCTCTAACAGGGAAGCATGGGCAATGTTAATGATAGAAAGGGGAAATTCGGAGGGAAAAATAATTTTAATTGTATACTTTGAATGTTGTTTGATTTTAGCCAAACTTTTAATTAAATGTCTCA
The DNA here is from genome assembly GCF_025201925.1 of Gopherus flavomarginatus. Taxonomy (NCBI): domain Eukaryota; kingdom Metazoa; phylum Chordata; order Testudines; family Testudinidae; genus Gopherus; species Gopherus flavomarginatus. The sequence continues at coordinate 68,478,795 of NC_066620.1, read as the reverse complement.
ACTGGCATCATTCACCAACTTCTATTTAAATCTAGTAATGGGGAGTCACTTATATTTTACTACTCTCAGTTCTTGTATTTTCTTGTAACAAGGTTTGTTTTTTAAATCTGTATACTTAATTGAGTGGTTGATCAATCAGTTAGCTGGCTGGCTAACAGTGATTTCGGCTGAGGAAGACTCTGCATGGATTCCAACTGAAGATACTTACAACCAAGTGGAGGGAAGATGTTGCTTTTGACTCAGCAGACTGTATGGATTTGGTGATCAAAGACTCTGAGACTCAGGTGAACTCAACCTATGTTTTTGGGAACTTTTGAGTTTCTTCTCACTGTGTTTCTGTGGGGACTGACCTATTTAGATTTAATTTGTTTTCTTTATGTTTATGTATAACTGTGAAGAGAATGTATGTGGATTATAAAATAGCCATGATACATTGTAAAAATTAAATTATTTATTATGACTCTTTGTAATATTTTATAAAGTTATTTAGATTAATTCCTTTTGTTCCTTTTGGGACTTGAATGTGGGGAGATTGACCCTATGCAATCCTTGCTGAAAATCCTGAGAGACTGAATTCTGGGCCTCCAGTTGCTTTTCTCTGGGAGTTGGGGTTTTTGGGCACTTGAGAAGAGCAATTTAGCAAACTCTAGCCCACCTGTCTTGCTGTTCCTTCCATCTCCGTTAATCACCACCCTTATTAAATTTCCCATTATAACATCCCTCCTGCCACCTTGTCCCTCAAATTTTTTCTCGTGTGACCTCACAGAGTCCTCAGGAGGCCAATATCCCTTCATGGAGGCTGTGTGCCCCCTTGGCCCTCATTGCTTTTCCAGGTTCATTGGCTGCACAGCAGGGACCTTGCAGTTGAGCTCAGGATGGCTGTTCAATGCATAGGGGATCATATGTGAGGTAAGGTCACACAGGTAAGTGTGTGAAGCTGACAAACAGATAAACAAGGATTGCAGCATTGGCAGAGTGGACTGTGGAGGTGTGGAGCAACACAAAGCCTGACAAGGGAGTATAAGTAGGAAGGGGCAGAGTTATGTAGAGCCCTGAAGATGCTTGTAGTGGGGTGAACACCTGCTCCAGCCCGGAAGGGGCTGGAAAAGCCCTGCAGAGGGCTGGGTCTGGGCAAAGGAGTAAAACCCTGGCTCATTTGGGGAAGTGGCTGCAGGTGAGGCCATGCCCCCAAACTAAGCAACTGGGCCTAATAAGGTGGCCAGGGAAGAGGGAGACAGACCTGGCTGCTGGGGAACTCACCCAGGGGACCTAGAGGGAGGCAGGGCTGGGGAAAGGCCTTAGGAGCTGGGACGCCTTAGGCCAGCAACTCCCCAGGCTGCAGGGTCTAGTTCTAGGCCTCCTAGGTATTGGGCTGCAGAGGGGCAGCCAGAGGGTTGGTAAAGACAGCCAGTCCAAACCCCTTGTTGCCTATGATGGTTGGCTGATAGACTGCAGTCTGCCCCAGGATGCGAGGTCTAAACAAAGACTGGCAGTAGCCACAACTGAGGCGATGTGGGGATAGGGGGTGGGGGTTCCCCTGGGGTGGGAAAACCCAGTCAGACTGTGGGGTACTGCAGGAGGCAGAACCCTGAGATAAGGGCACCGGGGTCCTGGGAGGGACATGGGAGCCAATGGCAAGCGGATCACCAGTCTGCAGAGGGTGCTTCTGGGTCGAAGAGCTAATTCCCAAAGACGACCAGCAGGACGCGCTGCAGGGGTGAGTCTGCGCTGTGCTACAATGCTCATAAACAATATGACAAGAAACAATAGGTTGAGAAAAACTAACAGGGTGGTGAGGACAAGGGAAAAGTGAAACAAATGATCGTATTTGCCACAGTAAGCGGGAGTCACTAAAGTTAATGGCTTTTCTTCCCCCAGAACAGGAGTTGTAACTTTGTCTCCTTTTAAACAGTTTCTGTGATTACTTTAATGCTTCTTTATATATAGCAGGGTTTTTTTCTGTGAATCATCTATAACCTTAATACAGCAGACAGTATATCTGAAGCTGTGTAGTCTGTTGTAGTTACATGAGACTCTTAGTCTGAATATTCCTTTTTTTGAAACCATGTTATAGTTGCATTTGTGTAATTCTTAGAATGTTCTATTTTTCAGCATGCTTGTAATCTCAGAAATGCTATATTCTGCCAACAAACTCTGATACACACCGATACCCAGCATGGATGCAATATTATGCTAGTCTTCTCTACAATGGAGAGAGATCATTGTGAATTCAGCAACTGCTAGACTCTTCTTTCAGGTGAATGGTAAGATAAGTAATTTACATGGCTACATGACCACCATTTAAATCAGTTCCAGGTCCTCAAATTGAATAGAAGAGAATATTTCACCCTACAGATAAACAAAATATCTTTGACATCTGGTATAAACATTCATTAAATGATATGGTAGGTTGTGTGCAATAAGCACCATCCCTCCCTTCAGCTGCCCTCCTCGCAACGCACTTTCAATGGCATTTGCAAGGTTTCAGTTTAACTGACCTTCATACTCAACTTATTTTTATGTCCTGGGTATTTTTAAGATGAGTTCATGGGAACTCCAAAACATTTTGCTGGTACTACTGGAAGAAACATTTGAGACAGTGCTGAGATTGCTGTTTGCTACCAATAGCTTGAAGTTTTTAGAAAGCCTCTAAGCGATATTTTCCACTTTATAGTATTTTCTAAATGTAGAAAGACTGCCCCATATGTTATGTTTGTTGCTAAATGGCTGAGAATGAGGGAAAGAGAGTCATTCCAGGTTCTGTAGAATCCCACACACGCTCTTGGGAAAGCCAGGTACAGGCATGTAGATACCTGGCTGCACAGACAGTGGCTGTTAGCCATGCTTGCAAGGAGGTTATTCTGATAATTACAGGTTCAATCACAAGCTGTATAATGCACCTGTCCAGGGGAGTTAGGGGGCATTAGACACCCTCTTATTCCTCCCTGTGGGCTACTCTGAATGCCAGTCCCTATGTAATGCACAGGTGGGAGAAGAGTGAGCACAGCCTTGACTCCTTAACTCAAATGCATTGGTACATGCAGTTGAGCCAGTATGGAGGAGGAAGTACAGTGTGCCAGCAATAAAGCAGGCTCAGATTGTTTTCTCCTTGGAACAATAGGAGAAAAAGGGACCAAATTTGTCACTGTTCTCTAGGGGAGTGCAGTTGTGCTATGCCCCTTACTGGGAAAAGAATAGAGGGTGCTTATGCAGCTCATAAAAAGAATGGTCAAAGTGGTGAAAGGGCCAGAATGCAGGGTGATTGAGTAGCTTGTTCATGGAGGTACTAGCTACTGTGTGTGTATGTATGTGTTAAATATAATTGGACAGTATGGAATTGATTTTTTCATTTTGTGAACTGTTTTTAGATTAAGCAATGCTAAATCATACAGTATAAAGTAATTTATTTAAATATAAGGAGTGAAACTACTATACCACTGTGTTTATCATGATGCAAGACCTTTTATAACTTACATACATTACATACCGTTGGAAGGGTATAGATAACTTGGCATAAACAGTCCCATGCCAGATGCAGAGTGTTCAAATTAGGATTTTATTTACATAGACACAAGGGGGAAAAAACAATTCACAGGATCAAGGCCTCAGAAGTCAGAATGTTCAGTACTAAATATCTGCTTAGGAAAGCTAATTTTTTTCTCCTTGATCCTATTTCCCAGAATGCCTGGCTCTTAAAGGAGCATCTCCCTTTTCAATGGACATATGCCTACACGTAATTCAGCTTCCCGTTACATCCCTTATTTGTGACACCCTTTAATAGACGTCCTAAAACTTGATTTCTTTATTTAATCAAATGAGAAAATCAGTGGATGTAATAGCCAGATTTTAGTAAAGCTTTTGATACAGTAGCTCACAAACTCTTATCTGAAAAACTTTCTTAAATTAGTTTGAATGTGAGAAGTGTCACTTGGTTTAAAAACTGACTGAGGAACTGATGCACCAAAGAGTAATAATGGTAAGTGACATTCTACTGAGATGGGGAGGGTGGCTAATTGGATGCCAGGACTGATAGTAATTACTACTTTAATTTTTTTTTTAAATAGGAGATATATCTATCTCCTAGAACTGGAAGGGACCTTGAAAGGTTATCAAGTCCAGCCCCTTGCCTTCATTAGCAGGACCAAGTACTGATTTTTGCCCCAGATCCCTAAGTGGCCCCTTCAAGGATTGAACTCACAACCCTCAGTTTAGATGGCCAATGCTCAAACCACTGAGCTATCCCTTCCCCCAATACAGAGCTATACCTATCTCATAGAGCTGAAAGGTCATCAAGTCCAGCCCCCTGCCTTCAGTAGCAGGACCAAGTACTGATTTTGCCCCAGATCCCTAAGCGCCCCCCTCAAGGATTGAACTCATAACCTTGGGTTTAGCAGGTCAGTGCTCTAGCCACTGCGCTATCCCTCCCTTCCCACTTTAATGATCTGGAAGACTGAGGAAAGAAAAATGTTAATGAAATTAATGGATTATATTAAATTGAGAGACAGGGGAACATCAGTGAAGACACAAAAATAATATGGAAAGTGCGCAGTCCTTTAGAGGGAGGAGAAACATAGAGGAGGAATAACATATTGAATATGGGGAAATGGAAACTACTAAATCTTGGAGTGAAGCTAATAAATAGATATTCAATGGGTGGGATTCCACTGGAAAGTAGTAATGGCACAAAAGACCTATGAGTGGTTGGATGTGAGTTTACAATATGATTTGGCAGGAAAAAAGGCCTATTTAACTTTCAGTACACAAAGATTATTATTTATTCTTTGTATCATCATGCAAAGTGACCGTGATTCCCGTGTCTGGTGTAGCCATAACTGGAATATTACATTTGTTTCTGAGTACTTCAATTACAGGAGGATCTCATCTGTCTAGGCATTAATACTGAAAGGACTAGCTTTGTGGCTGTGCATTTACTGGTAGGCACAGACTAATAATTTTTATTGCTTTTCTTTGAACGTCTTCTGATTAAAGTGTTGTCACAGCAATAACAAATTTCCAAATCTGAAAACACCTTAATGATTTAAATATGATTTTTTTTTCAAAAAATGTAAATGAGCTATTTAAACTCTTCTTTAGATTAACTTTCACTTTTCTTGACCTTAAACTCTGTCCTCACTGAGGATCTGAATGTGTCTGGGTAGCTGTAGATGATACCTGAGCAAGAGCCAGCAGTAGTTGCTGAAAGGTCACAACAAAAAACAGAAGTCTTAATGCTCCCTAGTCTCTCATAAAATGGCCTACTGATACTTCAGTGAGGAACTGAACAATGCACTGATGTCCAGGACTAGAGCTGTCCAGAGGACAATTTTATTCCTTGGCAAATTTTTTGAAACTAAACTTTGACATTTGATTTTGTTGCGTACTGGAAGGAAAACAAGACCTTTCTGAACATTTTCACAAAACCAGAATTGCTGAAATCTCCATTTTCGAATTGAAACCTGAGTTTCAGTTTGGGAAGAGGATGTGAATGTGGCCTGCTATTAAAGGCACTGGCCTAGGATATGGGAGATCCAAATTCAAGTCCCTGCTGTGCCTGATTCAAAGCAGAGTTTTTCTTCCCAGATCGTTCTGATTCCTAGCCCATGAACGATCTAGTATGAAAAACTCTGCTCTAAATCAGGCACAACTGGGACTTGAGTCTGGCAGTAGGCACAAGGGGGAGGACTAAGGTAGAGAGAGAAAGGGGCATTTCTTTCACCAAAAGATATCTCCATCCCTTCTCTCCTCTCAGAAACATAAGCAATATTTGCTTCTGTTCTCCTGGCAACATTCTTTATCGCTTCTTCACATACTGCTACTTCTCCTCAGTTGTGTGATAAAGTTGGAGAAGGGGAAGGATGGGTAAAAATAGGCCAGAAATGATGGTAAAATATTGAGAGTAGTGTGGAACATAGCAACATGTTTTTGTTTTTCAAGCCAGACTAAGTGGAAAAAAGTTTTGTAATTATTATTAGGGAAATAATGGATGGTGGTTGGACAGGGCAAAAGTTTGAAAAGGGGATCTACTGGAAAGAGGAAGTTCTGAGAAAACATTAGAAGGAAGGAAAAAACAGTGTTACTGAAGAGGGAAAAGGAAGGAGATAAATGGGTTAAGGTAAAAGGAGTTAAAGGAAATAATTATTTTAAACAACTTTTAATTCATAGAAATGCCCCCACCACTACCCACTAACAAGCAGACATATTGACAAGGAGCTAAACTAAACTGTTTGACTTTGTATATATTTGATTTATGATTTAGTACATATTTTTAACGTTTTCCTAATAGAAAAGAGGAAATTAAAAGGTGGGGAGGGACTGGGCAGAGTTCCAAAAGCTGTGAGAGAGGAAAAGAATCTTTCAATCAACTGTTTTCCTGGCCAGAGGGTGGATGTCACACTATCACTAGTATTATTCCCACCAGAGTACTGCTATCCCTATCCTCCCTTTCTGGAGATCTTAACCAGAGCCCTGTGATGCCTGGGATGTTCATCCCCTGATCTGAGCGAACAAGAAACATAAAAGTGAATCCTGGGGAACTGAAAGTCTTTAGCCCTTTTCCTCGTGAAGCTAAATTTGAAAAACGTAAGACAATAAACAGATCACGAGGAAGGACAGGAATAAGCAGCAGCGCTCCATTTCTGCTGCACAAGGTTAAAGGGGAACCAAAAGATATCTTGCCCTCTTCCCCCACCACACAGAAGCCTCTTATGTAAAGTGAATAATGTCAGTTTGGGGTGTTCCCCCACCCCAAAGAATAATCTTGTTGATTATCCTCAAAATTCTTAGGCCAGTCTTGCTCATGTTGGTGTGATTGTAGTGGACAGGGATGTCTTACATTGATGTGACAGGCAACAAAAAAGAAAAAAAAAAGAGAAATATGTAGATCTGCCACAAAATACTAAGTCTTGAACTGCCTTAGCCCAGAATACTGGTTTTCCCCCCCCCCCCCCCCCCCCCCCCGCCTAGTTTCCATCACCTGCAACTGGTACTCCTTAATAGGCAGACTATCCCAGATTGAAATTAGTATTTCAGAAGCAAGTAGTGTCCACAATATAGAAGTTTTTGTGTGCAAAAGTGTAGATACAGATAGGTCGATGGAAAGATCCTTCCATCCACCTAGCTACTGCCTCTCAGGGCTTGACTGTGTTTACAGTGCTGCAGTGGCGCGGATGCACCAGTGCAGCTGTGCCACTGTAGTGCTTAGTGAAGATGCTACTACACCAACAGGAGAGCTTCTCATGTCAGTGTAGGTACTCCTCCTCTCTGAGAGGGAGTAGCTGTGTCGACAGGAGAACCCCTCCCGTTGACATACTGCTGTCTTCACTGAGGGGAGGAAGGGGATCGGTCAGTATAACTGCACTGTGCAGGGGTGTGGTGTGACGTTGAAGTCTATATGGTTTTATAAAAATATGCTAATGAGTGAATATAATGTACCTGGAATATGCTTCATGCAAAAGGTCTCTTGTAAGGTATGATTACAAAGCTTATAATCTATTGAGTGTGGTCATCCTATTTGTATCAATGTGTCACTCTTGTATCTGAAACTAGAAATATGAAATATAACTCTGAGGGCCTATTGTAATTATGCAAAGTGTGGGCCATTAATGGTGGTTTGGAATCTTGATGACTCCCATTAACCAGGACAATTGTCTGCAAATGGCTCTGTTTTACCTGCAAGTCTTCCTGTATACTTGTGTACTGGCAGTGGGCAATGAAGTCTTGCAGTGACATGTGACCATGTCACCTGAACTGGAATCCATCTTTAACCTGGTGTCTTTCCATTGAGAAGGAGGGGGTGGGAACCCAGAGAGGGACAAAGAATTCCCGCCTTATACAAAAGATATACAAAGGGGTGGAAGAGAACAAAGGGAGGGAGGAGCCATCATGAAGAATCCCCTAGCTACCACCTGAGCTGGAACAAGAGCTATACCAGGGGAAAGAATTGTGCCCAGGCCTGGAAGTTGTCCAGTCTGAGTCAAAAACTTAGTGAAGCAACTCTGAGGGTGAGATTATCTGTAGTCAGTTTGATTAGACATAGATTTGTGCATTTTATTTTATTTTGCTTGGTGACTTACTTTGTTCTGTCTGTTTCTACTTGGAATTACTTTAAATCCTACTTTCTGTATTTAATAAAATCACTTTTTACTTATTAATTAACTCCGAGTATGTATTAAGACCTGGGGGAGCAAACAACTGTGCATATCTCTCTCTCATTGTTATAAGGGGCGAACAATTTATGAGTTTACCCTGTATAAGCTTTGTCCAGGGTAAACGGATTTATTTGGGGTTTAGACCGCATTGGATTGGGCATCTGAGTGTTAAAGACAGGAACACATCTGTTAGTTGCTTTCAGGTAAACCTGCAGCTTTGGGCCAAGTAATTCAGACCCTGGGTCTTTGTTGGAGCTGATGAGTGTGTCTGGCTCAGCAAGACAGGATGCTGGAGTCCTGAGCTGGCAGGGAAAGCAGGGGTAGAAGTAGTCTTGGCACATCAGGTGGCAGCTCCCAAGAGGGTTTATATGATCCAACCTGTCACATGTGGATTGAGCAACGTAGTTATAACAACATAAGTTTGTAGTGTAGACCAAATGTCGAGAGATGGAATTACCTACATCTATTGGGAAAAAAAGTTAATGTAGGAAGCATCTACACTATAGGGATGTTACCGTGACACAGCTACAGCATCATAGCTTTGCCAGTGTAGCAGCTGTAGTGTAGACATACCCTAAGCTTGTTGACTTTGAGTCTGTCAACACAGCAAAAAACCACACGCAACACCAATTCCCAGAGCCTAGGTCAATTGACTTAGCCTCGTGGAGCTCAGGCTGCAGGGCTAAAAATAGCAGTGTACGCATTTGGACTCCATCTGGGGCTTTGGCACTGAGACCCTTTCCCCAGCCAGGTTTCAGAAACTAGGCTCCAGCCAAGCCCAAATGTCTACACTAGTATATTTAGCCTTGCAGCCTAAGTCCCGTGAGTCCAAGTCAATTGACCTGGGCTCCAAGACTCACCACCACAGGATTTTCTTTGCAGTGTAAACTTCCCATTGTGGATGGGCAATTTTCTATTGTTTACTCTTGGTTGCTCTAGGAAGACCTCTGTTATGTACATATTTCCCAGACGTTGAATTTTCCTGTTGTCTCACTTTTGTACTAATCTGATTGCTCTTTTTATTAATGACAATTTTGTTTCTTGGTGGGTTAGGTACATAATTTATTGCTAATTGAAGAGGGATAGCTTAGTGACAAAACGAAGTGCGGCTCACACTTGGATATGGCTTACAGTACAGTTAACTTCTCCAACAGAACTGGAGGAGTAATTCTGGGCACAGAAATGCAATGGAATTTTGCTTCCATTATAGTATTATATATTATGCTTATTTGCCCAAGATATAACAATATTATGTACTTTAAAAAACCCTTTAACAACTTTGCCACACTCTAGCACCTAGGTTTGAATGTTAACCCTGATTTTTAAAGTTATGTGCACGTGTGTAATATGCTTGTAAGATGGGTCTTGTGTTCCCCTGTAGTGGCCAGTCCACACAAGATGATAACCTGCTATTGCTGCCAGCTAGTGGACTTACTCCTTTAAATCAGGTAGTGCAGATCTGTCCTTGGTGCAGAATATCTTGTTTTCAGCCATGCTATAAAAACCTGTAGTGGAGTTATCAAATGTGCATAGCTGACATGTACAATTTCCATAATTGTGCAGACATTCGTAATTATGCACATAAATGCCCAACAAATGCAAAATATGCATGCATAATACACTAAAAAATACATTTGTACAATACACTAAAAATTACATTAAGTGCTTAAAGTGTGCTTGCATGTTAAAAGCAGATATAAAGAACCAAGGGTACAGGAATTCCTATATTAATTTCAATGAATTAAAACTCTACTGTGTTTTCATATTTTGTCCCCTGTGCTCCAAGAGGAAATGCACATTTTTAATGGTGCCTTTACAGTACTTTAGCTTTTGGCTGTGTTGAGATGCAGTTTTTAATCTTCTGTCTTTAATGTTTTGGGGATGTGGTGAATACACTATAACTACATTTTTCATATTGTGCACCATTGAGACTTCTTTTTAGTTTTTCTTTTGCTTGTTTGGTGATTGTTAGTAATTCTCAAGTCCCTGAAGGGTTTGGGTGTGGTTAAGGATTCTTTCTCTTCCCACAAATTAGTCACAATAGTTGAGGTCAACTATGGTGCTTGAGCTAGATATCCTTATTTAAATTGTAGGACTGATAAATGAAATTGTTTTCAATTGTTCACTTAATTAATGTAACTTCTGTTCACCATTCACTACACTTGCCTATACTGTAACTTCTGTTCCATATTGTAATTCAAACCTCATTTTAAAACACTCACTCCATTTTGTAAAAGCTTCCTCCAACCTTCATTTTTGCAAACCCTGCTGTAATCTTATTAGTTTAGTTTAGATGTGTGAATGAGGTATGTATGAATGATGGAATCAACCTCCAGCCCCAGCCTGTCCTGATGAGATAAAGTTCAAATACCAACGGCTGAAGACCTAGACAACAGCCCTAAACAAAGTAAGAAGCATCCACCCTAAAAAGAAAAGGACAACAGAACAACAGAAGGAAGATCAAAGCCAGGTCCGAGGCTGAAAGTCACGTCTGCAATTGATGGGTGATCAATCTAAACCTAGAGGCAGCGTGACACAGCAAGACCTATAGACTTTGAATCCAAACTAAAAGCCTATAAAAAAGAGGGGTGAGATGAGAAACTCTGGGTAACATTCTGCTGCCAACATGGAAGAACATCGGTGCCTGCCCAACAGAGATCCAGCTCAGCCTTATGCCCAGCTTTCCTGGCCAGTTAGCTGCCACAAGCTACGAACTCAAGCTGCAAAATCAAGCCGTGAACTTAAGCTATCTTCAGGACTGGTAACTATGCAGCAGCTGCAGAACACCTGATGAATGTGGGTGTGTGTGTGTGAATGTATGTATGTGTGTGTGTATAGGTATTAGGTATTATAATGTGAATGTGTGTGTGTGTGTATAGGTAATAGGTATAATGTGTGTGTATAAGAATTAAGATATTAGTTATTAGTCATAAATTGTTATCATAATAAATGTGGCATCTTTGTCTTGTCCCCTTTAATAAGATCCTGCTGGTTTTTACTGGTCTAATATAATTGGTACAACAAAATATCTGGGATTTCTCAGTGGAAAGCCTTCAGTTTGGGAACTCACTTCCTCCCTTAGAGGACAGAGACTGGCCCAGGATATTTAAGATGATGAAAGTTTCCTGGTCGGTCTGCTAGATAGCCTGAATTTTTGCCTTGTTCGAGGGACCTGTGGCTGTCTTAAGACATTTCATAAACCTCCAAGGATATAAACTAATACTAATGATACCTAGAACTTTTTGTCAGCAAATCTCCAGGTGCTTTGCAAAGGAGGTTAATATCACTATGCCCATTTTATAGGTGGAAAAACTGAGGTGCAGAGGGGCTGAGACTTTCTCAACACTCAGGAGGCCAGTGACAGAGATGAATATAGATTTGTGTCTCCTGAGTCCCAGATGAGTGCTCTGTCCATTAGGCAACACTGTCTTGCAGTGTTATGCACCATTAGAAATCTGGGACACCTAGCATTCCAATGGTATATAGTAGTATATTCTTGCCTTCAGAAATATAAACCATTTAGTTTTTATGGTTCAAAAATATACTTTAAAATTGGCAAAGAATCCTGTGGCACCTTATAGACTAACAGACGTTTTGGAGCATGAGCTTTCGTGGGTGAATACCCACTTCCTCAGATGCATGTAATGGAAATATCCAGGGGCAGGTATATATATGTGTGCTAGCAAGCAAGCTAGAGATAACGAGGTCAGTTCAATCAGGGAGGATGAGGCCCTGTTCTAGCAGTTGAGGTGTGAAAACCAAGAGAGGAGAAACTGGTTCTGTTTTCACACCTCAACTGCTAGAACAGGGCCTCATCCTCCCTGATTGAACTGACCTCGTTATCTCTAGCTTGCTTGCTAGCACACATATATATACCTGCCCCTGGATATTTCCATTACATGCATCTGAGGAAGTGGGTATTCACCCACGAAAGCTCATGCTCCAAAACGTCTGTTAGTCTATAAGGTGCCACAGGATTCTTTGCTGCTTTTACAGATCCAGACTAACACGGCTACCCTCTGATACTTTAAAATTGGTAGACATTAACATCATGTCATTTTGATTGCCCTCTTCCCTACATTTTTCTCCGCACACGGACTTATTAAAATATTCACTTCTAAATACATGCTGGAATTAAAGTAGGAGGAATAAAGCAAGATGCTCACACTTCAAGATGAAATCTTTTTTGACTTGATAAACACTTTAGGGAGCAAACATTCAAAGCAATTCTCTTGGACCAATGACCAGAAAGATTCACTCCTTTCCTAAATTCCCAGCAACACCCATTTGCACTAGGCAGCCACAGCAGCAACCCCCAGCACCCAAAAGTAGCCCACAATGAGGATGCCAGCCTGCACTGGTGGGCTACAGAGGTGAAGGTGGATGCCTGTCTCAAATGGGAAGGAGGCAGGATGCTTCCTTTGTTTGTAGCATCCTGTTCTGTGGTGTAGCCAGTCCACATGATTCCCTCTCTGGTCTAATAGTACACTTCAATTTTTAGGGTGTAGTGCAAGACCTACTTCTTTTCCTATGTATTTGCATGGGATTGGTGGTAGGGTTGGGGTGTTTGCTTTAGGAATTGTCTCCCCCCTCTCTCTTCCATTCTGTACAAATAGCTTGTGGTTTATTAAATAATATATGAGCCTTGTAATACACCTCTAGCCCGATATAACGTGACCCGATAAAACAAGAATTCGGATATAGCGCGGTAAAGCAGTGCTCGGGAGGGTGGGGGGCAGGACTGCGCACTCTGGCGGATCAAAGCAAGTTTGATATAACATGGTTTCACCTATAACATGGTAAGATTTTTTTTTTGGCTCCTGAGAACAACCTTATATCGAGGTAGAGGTGTACATAGCTAAACACATTTTTAAAATAAAACTACGTGAAATATAATTTCATTCATGCTTGCCTGTCTGAATCTGGATGGGACAGACCACAATGTTTGATCTTTTGTCCTGGGTCACTCTGTAAACCAAAGTTGTTGGAAATGAAAAATTATTTTGCTGCAGTTCTTGCATCCTATTGCTGCTGAGCATACAGAGGCTGCAGCTTCTGCTGTTCCTTCATTGCTCCTCCTACTGGCTTGCTCAGGCAAGGAGACAGCTAGCACCAATAGCTGCGTCAGCTCTTAGGAGGAGGAAGAGGGGAATGCATCATAAGAAGTGCGCAGTGGGGAAAGGGATGGAGCAATAAGCAGGGGATGTGCCCCACCTCCAACGAGATAAAAAAGAATCAGAATGGGGGTTTTGCTTAATTAGGTACATGAGAATTTGGCCCTGTATCATTTGAGGCCCTGATAACTAATATCTCTGTTTTACAAATCCTGGAATTCACCATGCACCCAGCCCTTGGGTGATTCAGGCCACTCGGCCACTTATCTCTGGGCTTGTTTCTAATATTTTTCCCTTGTAAGGGGGGAAAAAGGCTTCTCAAATGTTGGCCACCATAATTTCAGTCAGCGATAATAGCAAAGGTGCCCTGAAAGCCTATGCTGGCATGTTACCATTGTGACATGAAGCCTATAGTCTATCCTCTACATCAGGGATGTTCCTTGGAAGGGGGCAGACAGTTGTAACAACTATTTTTTAAAAAGCGTTGTTGTACCGAGGTGGCAGTAATCTGAAGCTACAAATATAGGCTTCAACTTTGCAAGGGATTTAAGTGCACCTCCTGGGAAGTGAGCTAACTATGGTTGAGGTCAATTAGTGTTAAAGGTATTGAGCACATTATCATCTTCAGTTAGCTCTTATTCTGTAAGGTGCTAATTATTGGCCAGTTTGACTGTTTCTATTAAAAATGACCTGGCTGTAGGAAACTGACCTAGAAAGAAGAAGAAAACTAACCTTTTTAACAAGTCATCTCGAGAAGTGGGTGGAGTTTCAATATTCTCTGCAAAAAACCAAAAAAGGCTACTGAGCATGCTCATAGATGGTTTTTTTTTCCATTACTATTTTTTTTATTATTCAGCTGATTTTTTTCAACCTCTGTCATGCATGTACTCCAGAATGAGCACATGTTATATGCCAGATTTAAAAGCTGAGAGATTTTTTGGTTGTGTAGGGGAAGAGTGGCAACTTTTTTACAGCAGGAAAAATATTTTCCCAGGCTCACATAACTCAAGAAACAGCTAGATATATTTGACTCAAAAAGTATCTTTCAGTTGTGAACAAGCATGAAAAATTTCAACCTAAAGGAAGACAGTTTTCAGTTAGGGGGAAAAAGGGGAGGAGGGGTTTACAACCAAAACTATTTTGCAACCCTAACAACTCTAGCATGCTTAACATGTGGACAGTGCATTTTGGATATCAGATGAATTGTCATTATTCATGCTTTGTATTACACTAGCATCCAGAGATTCTTGTCAGGATTAGACCCCCTGTGTGCTAGGCATTGTGCAAACAGGGTAAAAGGGATGGCCTCTGCCCTAAGAGCAAACAGCTAAAGACAGCACACCACACTTCAGCAGCCCCTTGGACCCAGAACTGTGCCTCTCTGTGGGAGGCACCTTGAATGATTTATAGGGCCCAATTTTGTGTCAAAACTCCAAAAATAGTCAGTTGACTGTGGTGCAGGATCCTCACTGTCCTGTGTACATCAATTGTTTTATAAGCCAAATTATTTCACACTTATTTACTACAAAATACTATTTTTAAGTAGTTCAGCATTAAGCCACTAAGAACTGCAGAAACTGTGGTTTGGCTGAACCTTTTGTTTAATAATGCCAGTGATAGCCACACCCATGAGTTCTTAGTTAATTAAAAACACAGGGAAAGAGATTAAATTGGTGGTTTTACAGTGCTGCTGATTTAGTAACTGCAGATGCTATCATAGATTTTAATTTCATAGTGATGGGTTGCAGTTCTTTAGTGATTAATAATGGACATATCCCATAACTTACTCTTGTCATGTGACTCATTTAGTAAGGCTACCTAATGTCAGGTTATTGTACCATAGCTAATCTAAGAATCCATGCAAAGCAACTTTGTAGCTGCTCTTGGTTGTTAATGAAAACCAGAATTGTTTCAGGAACTGAACAATAAAAGTGTTGGGAGTTTGTTTTTCTAGCTGAATTTCCAATGACAAAATATTTAAGACATACAGTTAAGTTGGCTTTCCCTAGTAAGCCTTATTACTGAGATAAGATACATAATGCAAGAAAGTACATTGCTTACGTTAGTGTTTATAAACAAATTATATTATGTAAGATGAGCTCTGTGTGTGTGTGTACGGGGAGATGTTCCAGTCAAAACAAATATTTTGTCCTACATTTTTAGTGAGTCTGAGAATCTGATCTTCCTGCTCTTGTGTTTTAAATCTCTGTGGCTTGAACTTGATTTTCTAAGTTTCCACAGAACTGTCCAAATTGGTTAGCTACCCAGCCAGATTTTCAAATTTATTTTCAGTCTCTCTTGCAGTCTATCTAGTTTAGTATTAGTTCCAGGAAAAATCTTGACTTGTTGTTGGGTCACTTTCCTTTCAATTTAATATTTTTATTGTGGGTTTTTCAGAGATTCATAGATTCCAAGGCCAAAAGGGACCATTGTGATAATCTAATCTGACCTCCTGTTTAGGACAGGCCATAGAACTTCCCCAAAAATAATTCCCAGAGCAGATCTTTCAGAAAAACATCCATTCTTGATTTTAAAATTGTCAGTGATGGAGAATTGACCATGACTTTTGATAAATTGTTCCAATGGCTAATTACTCTCATGATTCCAAATTTATTTATTTCTAGTCTGAATTTATTAACTTCAGCTTCCAGCCATTGCATTGTGTTATGACTTTCTCTGCTAGATTGAAGAGCCCGTTATTAATATATTTCCCATGTAGTAGACTGTAACCAAGTATCCTCCTTAGCCTGCTCTTTGTTAAGATAAATAGATGGAGATCCTTGTATCTGTCACTAGAAGGCATGTTTTCTAAACCTTTAATCATTCTCAAGGTTTTTCTCTGAACCCTCTCCAATTTTTCAACATCCTTGAATTCTGGACACTGGAACCTACTGGACATAGTATTACAGCAGTGGTCACACCAAAGCCAAATACAGAGGCAAAATAACCTCTTTATTCCTGCTTGAGATTCCCCTGTTTATGCATCAAAGGGTATGCCTACACTACGCCCCGGATCGGCGGGTAGTGATCGATTTATTGGGGATCGATTTACTGCATCTAGTGTAGATGCAATAAAAGTGATCCCCGATCGCTCTGCTGTTGACTCCAGAACTCCCCCGCTGCATGGGGGAGCAGCAGCAGTCGACTTGCCATTTGTTATGCTATGCTATGCTATTTGCGTAGCTGAAGTTGCTTATCTTAGGTCGACTGCCCCCCTAGTGTAGATCTAGCCCAAGTGTCATATTAGTCCTTTTGGCCACAACATTGACTGGCTCACTACAAAAGCAGCTTTGCCTCTCCTGGAATTGACACCTCCTCATCAGTTATTGGGAGTGAACTACATCCACCCTGATCAAATTGGCCCTGTCAACACTGGTTCTCCACTTGGTGAGGTAACTCCCTTCTCTTCACGTGTCAGTGTGTAATGTCTGCATCTGTAATTCTCACTCCATGCATCAGGAGAAGTGGGTTTTTTACCACGAAAGCTTATGCCCAAATAAATCTGTTAGTTTTTGAGGTGTTACCGGACTCCTTGTTAACATTGACTGGGAGCTCATGTTCAGCTGATTATCCATCGTGGCACCCTATCTTTTTTAGAGTCACTGCTCCCCAGGACAGAGTCCCCCATTCTCTATGTGTGGTCTGCATTCATTATTCCTGGATGTATACATTTACATTGACATTAGCCATATTAAAACGCAGATTGTTTTCCTGCACCCAGTTTACCAAGCAATCCAGATCTCTCTGTATCAGTGATGTGTCCTCTTCGTTATTTTTGTGTCATCTGCAAACTTAATCAGTGATGATTTTATGTTTTCTTCCAGGACATTGATAAAAGTATTGAATAGCATAGGGCCAAGAACAGATCCCTGTGAGACCCACTCGATGATGATTCCCTGTTTATAGTTATGTTTTCAGATCTATCAGTTAGCCAGTTTTTAATTAATTTATTGTGTGCCATGTTAATTTTACATTGTTCTAGATTTTTAATCAAAATATCATGCAGTACCAAGTCAAATGCCATACAGAAGTATAACAATATTATGTCAACACCACTACCTTTATCAACCAAAGTTGTAATCTCATTAAAAAAAGATGTCAATTTAGTTCGACAGGGAGCATGCTGAAAAAGAATGTCCAGGTGATCTTCTCTGAAATCCTTCCTGTCTCAAGAGTGAAGGAAAATAGAACGCAAAAGATTCTGGAAGGGAACCACTGGCTAGGCAAGTGGTGTAGGATTTGGGTTTTGTGGAACATTCTCCCCATAGAAAGTGGACCAAAGGGCTGTATAATTTGGATGGTCTATATCTCCATAGAATGGGAACTAATCTCTTTGGGGACAAGCTGACTAGAGTAGCCAGGATGGCATTAAACCAATAACAAAATGGGAAGGTAAAAAGATGGGAGATATGAGCTTTCAGCACAAAAATTAAGACGTTGAGAACAAAATTAATTAAGAAACTAAAGGACATTAAGAAAAGAAATTCTTTAATTGCCCATACATTACTGCTAGGAGCATGGATAACAAATGAGGAATTTGAATTGCTTGTTTATGAGCATAAATTTGATCTAGCTGTATTACTGAAACCTGGCGGTATGATTCACACAATTGGAATGTTAAAAAATCAATGGCTGTAACCTATTTCAGAGAGATTGAGAGGGCAACATGGTATGGGGGAGTATTGAATCCTCACAAGGATTCCTTTGCAGGTACTATCTAGTTAACTTTCTGTATTGTTTAGGATCTCATCTACCAGTGAGAACTTTAAAATTATAGAAAATGTAGAACTGTGCCAACAGAAGAAATGCTGAAACCACAACCAAATGAAATAAAGCAAAACAAAATATTCCTGATGAGGAGGAGGGTGAAAATCTATGGCCTGTATTATTAGGGGGTCAGGCCAGATAATTATAATGGTCCCTTTTGCCTTTATGATCTTATGAATCATTGCAAACAAAATAAAGCATGATTAAATTGAACAAAATGACATCTTGGGTGTTCTTGCACACCTGAGGTCCTGCTGAAACTTGGAGGGTTTATTTGCACTTCAGATTTGGTATGTTAATTATTCAATTTAAGGCATTTAAAGTGCACTCAAGTCCCATGGTGATGGACACTTTATAAATGTGTAATGCTTATTATTTATTTATTTATTTATAGTATATTCCAGTAAAAACATACTTCACTGACTTCCATTTCTTAACATCATGTGATGTTTATAGGTTGGCAGGTCTTTAATCTGTATTTGACGTACATTTTTGGTCTGCAGTTGTCATGACTGCTGAAATCAAGAAACAACTTACTTAGCCCATATTGCATAGAACTCCTTTTCCTGATCTCTGCCTCTGAAGTTCCATTGTTTCATACATAAGTGCTCTGCATTATCTCACACTCCAAATAAAATATTGAATATTGGTGTGGGATGAGGCCTCCCTGTTTTATTGCTGAGCAAGGTGATATTTCTAGTTGCTTGAAAGGAAGAGATGAACAGTACAAAATTGTTTATCACTCTCACCTGGCCCTTGTAGGCTTGAGTTGCTCTTTCCATCAGTTTTTTTATATTGTTTAATTTGACAAAATAACATTGCACTGAATTAGTCAAATTAGCCCCGTGGCCAGAATGCGTCAGGCATATGTCTTCCCCTTCAAATATTAGGCTCCTCCCCCAATTCATCTATATTGCGCAAATTTGATTTAGCTATTTGTTTCCAAGTACTATTGACTGGGTTTGAAAGTGATAATATAGTACAGTTTTGATCCAGCTACACTATGATTAAAAAGGATTTTCTATGTCTCATTAAATGTATACGGTTAACAAACACTGACATTACTGCTCTTTATTTAATTAATGATAAGGTTGGGAAGTTAATGCCTGATTGGGCTGAGGCTCCAAAGTGTTATTCTGTGTGTTGGAAGAACAGGGAGAAGCCATGCCTGTGAATCACATGGGAGTTAATACAAGAGAGATGATAGGAGAATTGCAATTTCTTTAAAAGCTGTACACAACGCAAGTTTCCCAACGCCAGCTCTTCTATTCATCTTTTCTCATATTTCAGGAACAAGGGAGCATTCATTGAGCTTGAAAGGCAACATTTTTCCAACGGATACAAATAAAAAATTCTATTAATAATACAAAGCACAACTAACCTGTGGAATTTATTGCCACAAGATATCACTGAGGCCAAGAGCTTAGAAGTTAAAAAATTATATGAATAACAGGAACCTTCAGAGTTACTTTAATAAAAATTCACAACATCAGCAATAAAAGTTTGTAACAATGTAAACTCCTCCTGCTTAAAGCTATTCACCAACTTCTGAGTGAGTTAGGAAGAAGCTTATTTTATGAAAAAGTTAGTCCTCAGTTGCCCACTCCTGGGTTTTATGCAGCAAATATTTATCATTGGCCCTCCCCTTCAGTGTGTTTTGAATGTAGAATTATTAAATAACGTTCCTGAATGGCAAAAAGCTCTGGCAGAGCTAAAAAACAGACCAAAAAACAAGGAGGGGAAAAAAGCAAGAAACTCATTTTGGAGAGGGTAAATTGTGGGTGTGAGGGGTAATTGGTTTCAGAAGGCATTTTATGTCTCTGGTTAGCAAGGAAAAGGGGACTGTGTGTAATACTCACCACTCACATAACATTAAATCAGAGTTGAGGTATAGTTTATTTTATTTAAGTGTACAATTGCTGGGCTATTACACTGAGCTCATTGTTATGTTCCTAAACAAAATAAAAAACTTGTCCTTAATTATTTTGAAACATTTTGGGAACTGGGCAGTTATACTCAGTGAAGCCTTCAATTGTACATCAATTCCTTGATGGGACAGATCCAATAAAAAAAGAAAAGATAGGCAAGGAAACAGGTGTTGCAGGAACTTGTTCAGTCTCTCAAAGTGTAGGAAAGAATTGCACTTAGGGGAATTAGTTTAGATGTTTTATTTAGACCCTCAACATTTAAATACTAGAATAGATTTAAAATTAATTTCTGAGGCCACTGAGGTCAATGGGAGCTGTTTTAGGTACTCAGCACTCATAAAATTAAGGCGAGTGCCTAAATACGGATTTAGGAGACTAACTTTAGGCTACTGTATTTTAAAATCTTGTCCTAAATCCTTAATGAAACAAGCAACGTCTGCAGAAATATTCAGATCATGCTCCATTGGAAGGCCCTTTTCAGGGGTGCCTGAGAAATTTCCTCCTGGTATGTACCATCAATACCCATGGAGTCTTCCCCGCAGCAGCTGCTGGCTCACCTGCAGAGTCTGCCCTATGCTCCTCCCTCACCTTCCAGCCTGGTCTTCCCCAGGGTGCAGTTTCACTCCCCATTCTTACGAGGGGATTCAGGCTGCTAGAAGTGGGGTGAGGATGAGGAAGGCCAAACATTCTGTCATGATGCAGGGACGATGGGGCCACACCTGATTGGACACACAAGGCAATGAGGTGGCCTCTTTGCTGCTGGGAGCTGGCTCCCGCATGACCTGAGTGGAAAGTGGGGTAGCCAGAGCTGCTGCTCCTCACCTCTATTGGAAATGTAACTGGCATATGGCCGCAGGTGCCACTGTATCATTTGATAGCTGGGATGGGACCTAGCAATCATCTTTGTGAAAAATGGATTGTTTGCTTCTCCAGGACAAAGACCAGCTTCCATCAGTTAAACATGAC
Organism: Gopherus flavomarginatus; assembly: GCF_025201925.1. NCBI lineage: Eukaryota > Metazoa > Chordata > Testudines > Testudinidae > Gopherus > Gopherus flavomarginatus. The sequence continues at coordinate 68,457,873 of NC_066620.1, read as the reverse complement.
ATTGTTCAACATGGTCAAATAAATAATAAAGGAGGTAAAAGTATTTAGGGTTCATCTGATAAGTACAGCCTCACTTTAAATGAAAAAGAAAGAGCTAGAAAAATTAAAACTGCGACAGAGGTCAGTAAAGCTGCAAGAGGTTCATAAAACCAGAGGCTAAAAAAAAAATCTGTCAATAAAAAGGTGTTAGGGGTATGGCTTCTCAGGAACTTTCAGTTGCTACTCAAATTTAGAGAGAAGTCTGAGAATTCATAATTTTTTTTTTTTAAAGGCCAGAAAGGATCACTTTGATCAGTGGGTCTGGCCTCCTGCATAACACAGGCCAAATAATTTAAACTGGTAGTTCCTGCACTGAGACCAATAAACGTCGATTGAAGTAGATCATATCTTTTAGAAAGACATCCAGTCTTGATTGAAATACTTCAAGTCATGGAGAATTGACCACATCCCCGGTAAGCTTGTTTCAGTGTGTCATTATCCTCACAGTAAAAAAAAAAAAGTTGCATCTTAATACCTGTTTGAATTTTATCTATCTTCAACTTCCAGCCACTGGATTTTGTTATGCCTTTGTATGCTAGATTTAAGTGCCCTCTAGTTTTTAAAATGTATATAATGAAGTCTATAGCAAACTAGGTGTGACTGCTCAGTAAAATGTATTTTTTTCAAATTCAGATCAGGATAACATTGACCTGTGCATAATGTATCTGCTTTTGTGAACACTTTTCTCTTCCCAAATTTGGAGTACTCTGTGAAATACTGAAAAGAGAAATCTGGGTTACATGCAGTTGGGGTCAGACAATTTTAGTATCAATTCATAATTTCCTTTGAGACATGTGCCACTCCTTGAGGGACTAGCCTATAAGAGGGGGTGATTTAATATAGTAGGAATAGCCAGGATTGGTATGTAAGGCAGCATTGCTACATCTCAGGAAAATAATACACACTCTGGTTCAACTGTTCGTCACTTAGCTGTACTAGAATGGAGCGCCTATTGTCTGACACATATGAGCTAAGCATTGATCTGATCACTTCTGATGTCCAAAAATGGCAAGTTGCCTTTTCTCTTGAGGCCATGAAGATAGCTAACATAATCCTGGCCTTTCAGTGTCTTGAAATAAATTTTGGAAACATGCTTAATATCTGGTTTGCTACCTTATTGGAATAGTACATAGGATCAGATGGCATAAATAAAAGGGTTTAGGGCATGCTATTTGGATGGAGATTATTCATCTGGAGAGAGGGCAGAAAATTTTCTCTTAAATCCTCTTTTATGGAAGTATTCATATATGGAAAGTTTAATATACCTAGGTCAGATATATTGCATGAATAATATCTAAATACTACATTTAAAGTTGTTTGGCAGGCACTTAGACAATTCGCTAATTTAATATGACGTTTATAGAGGCTGCAACCCAGGGGTGTCTCTTTACATCATTTTATTTTTATTATTTATACAGCACTACAGGAATGCATAGTACTTACGGGCTAATAAAATGACAGATTCTGTCTCCAAATAACTTAGTCTTGATAATTTCCATCATACTCCTACAGATGAGTTTGTAAGACTCTCTCAACTGAAAATAGTTTTATATTGACTAATCATTGTAGCATTTATTGAACATTGTTTTCAGAAATCTAGTTAACAACATGAACTTCAAATAACACTAAGCACTTGGTGAATAAGTATGCATTTTCAAAAGGCAAAACATTAATCCTGAATGCTGCTATACACGTCCTTTAATTGTATGTTTCTGCCTGTATTCTACCTCCCAGGAAGTGCATGTGATCTTTCCTCCTCTTGTGATCCAGCCTTTTTAATTAGTCTTTACAATATAACTACTGTACTTGTTTGGTCTTTTATACAGTGTGATGGGGCAAGGCCAGATGGCTACAGTAAAGTACTGAGGAACAGGTATGTTAGCCCCAGGCTAAACAAATCCCTAGTATCATGGTAACCAAATGGCAGTTGCTCCAGATTAATCAAGGCACCTGGGGCCAATTAAAATCTTTCTAGAAGGCAGTGGAGATAGCTACATTGATTAGAACACCTGCAGCCAATCAAGGCCGGCTAATCAGGGCACCTGGGTTTAAAAAGGAGCTCACTCCAGTCAGGCAGGGAGGAACCAGAGGAGAGGAAGTGCATGTGAGGAGCTGGGAGAAAGAGGCGCAAGGAGCTGAGCCTGAGAGGGTGTGCTACTGGAGGACTGAGGAATTATCAGACAATCAAGCATTGTCAGACACCAGGAGGAACAGGGCCGGCTTTAGGCCGATTCACCCAATTCCTGGGAATCTGGCCCCGCGCTTTAGGCATCTTTTAAATTTTTTTACTTACCCTGGCTGCGGTCTGCTCCGGGGTCTTCCATGGGCCCGCTCCCCTGACCAATGTGCCAGCGGGAGCGCAGCTGCCCCACAGCCCTGCTCTCTCAGCTGGAGCTCTGACCAGAGCGCCGCAAGCCCCGCGCCCTGCGGCCCCGGCTGGAGCTCTGGCCGGAGCGTGACAAGCCCTGCACCCCGCTCACCTGGCTGGAGCTCTGGCCAGAGTGCCGCAAGCCCCGTGGCCCCGGCTGGAGCTCTGGCCAGAGTGCGACAAGCCCCGCGGCCCCGGCTGGAGCTCTGGCTGGAGCGCCGCAAGCCCCGCGGCCCCGGCTGGAGCTCTGGCCGGAGCGCCGCAAGCCCTGTGGCCCCGGCTGGAGCTCTGGCTGGAGCGTGGCAAGCCCTGTGCTCCCGGCTGGAGCTCCGGGCCCTTTAATTAGCCCCCAGAGTCCTGAGGTAGCAGAGGGCTCTGGGGGCTATTTAAAGGGTCAGGGCTCCAGCTGCCTCTGCCACCCCGGTCCTTTAAATAGCCGCTGGAGCCCCGCCTCCCCCATGCATTCCCCAGGGCTCCCACAGCTATTAAAAGGACCAGGGCGGGGTAGAAGCAGGGGAGCCCTGGGCCCTTTAAATAGCCCTCAGAGCCCTGGGATAGCGGGGGGCTTGGGGGCTTTTTAAAGGCCGGGGCTCCAGCTGCCTATGCTACACCCCCTGCCCTGCCTGCACCAGCCCCACCCCCACTGCCTGCAGCCAGCTCTGCACCCCCTACCCACAGCCAGCCCCTACCAAACCCCCAGCCCTGTCTCCAGCCAATCTCTGCCACACACCCCTGCCTGCACCAGCCCTGCACTGCCTGCCCTGCCCTGTCTCCAGCCAACCCCTGCTGCACCCCCCTGCGTCAAGCCAGCCAGTCCCATACTCCTGTCTCCAGCCCTGCCAACCGCTGCTGCACCTCCCTGTGGCCCTGCCTGAAGCAAGCCTGCCCCACACTCCCCTGTCTCCAGCCAGCCCCGCACCCCTTGCCCTGCCTGCAGCCAGACCCTACCTCCAGTCAGCCCCTGCCCTGCCTCGAACCAGCCCCATGTCCACTGCTGCCCCGCAGTTCCCAGGCCAGTAACCTGCACACCTGCTTCAATGAGGGGGGCAGGAAGCAGCGGGAACGCACACGTTGTCATAAACAGATAGCTAAGGGTTAATGTTCTTTTACCTGTAAAGGGTTAACACAGGGAACCAAACACCTGACCAGAGGACCAATCAGGAAACAAGACTTTTTCAAATCTGGGTGGAGGGAAGTTTTGGGTGTGAGTTCTTTGTTCTTTGTCTTGGGTCTGTGCCCTCTCGGCTCTGAGAGTGATTTTTCTGTCTCCAGGTTTTCTAATCTTCTGTTTCCAAGTTGTAAGTACAAGGATAGTAAGACAATAGGTTTATATTGTTTTTTTGTATTTACATGTGTGTAGTTGCTGGAATGTTTTAAATTGTATTCTTTTTGGGTAAGGCTGTTTATTCATTTTTTTCCTTTAAGCAATTGACCCTGTATATTGTCACCTTGATACAGAGCCTATTTTTAATGTCCTTTTTCTTTCTTTTTATATAAAGCTTTCTTTTTAAGACCTGTTGGAGTTTTTCTTTAGTGGGGACTCCAGGGAATTGAGTCTGCAGCTCACCAGGGAATTGGTGGGAGGAAGAAGTCAGGGGGAAAAATCTCTTTGTGTTAGATTTACTAAGCCTGACTTTGCATACCCTCTGGGTGAGGGGGAGAGAGATTAGATCTCTCGGTACTTGTGTTTCCAGGACTGGAAGCAGGGAATCTCCTACGGTCGTCCAGGGAGGGGAGCCTGGGAGGAAGTAACAAGGAAACAAGGGGGGGGGGGGTTATTTCCCTTTGTTGTAAGACTCAAGGCATCTGAGTCTGGGGGTCCCCCAGGGAAGGTTTTGGGGAGACCACAGTGAGCTAGGCACTGTATAATCCCTAACTGGTGGCAGCGATACCAGGTCCAAGCTGGTAACTAAGTTTGGAGGTTTTCATGCTAACACCCATATTTTGGATGCTAAGGTCCAGATCTGGGAAAAAATGTTATGACACACGTGCACGCCCCTAGGGAGTGGCGGGGACCCACACATGTGAAACGGCAGTCATTAATAACCAATCAACAGCATATATGATGCAATGTACATAATATACAATTTTATTATTTATATAGTTATGGAAAGTAAATAATACATGGAAGAAATGGAAGGCTTTTTTTTTTACACTTTTTTCTTTTTAAGTCATCCCTGCCAGGCCCCCGCCGAAAGTGTTCGAATTGGGCCCCGCACTTCCTAAAGCCGGCCCTGAAGAGGAAGGTCCTGTGGTGAGGATAAAGAAGGTGTTTGGAGGAGGCCATGGGGAAGTAGCCCAGGGAGTTGTAACTGTCATGCAGCTGTTATAGGAGGCACTATAGACAGCTGCAATCCACAGGGCCCTAGGCTGGAACCCGGAGTAGAGGGTGGGCCTGGGTTCCCCCCAAACCTTGCAACTCCTGATCAGACACAGGAGAAGTTGACCCAGACTGTGGGTTCCACCAGAGGGGAAGATCACTGAGGTGAGCAAATCCGCCAATAAGGGCAGGACCCACCAAGGTAAAGGAGGAACTTTGTCACAACAGATAAAAAGAAATCAAGTACATACAGGGATTATTTAAGGATAAACTAATTCAATCTTATCTGTGGCTTTGAATATGCATTATACAGACTGCAGGCAATATTCCTTAAAATTCTGCTTTGATGTCTTTCTGGCTGTGGTCAAATTCCTTTTTTGTGACTGAGATCTATAGCACTTTGTTTCCTTTGAAGTGTAATAATAATTGGAGAATTGAAATGTTTAAAAAGCATTTTGAGAGAGAATTTCTGATTGGATTAAAGCACAAAAAATATGTTAACGTTACAAAATTAAGGTTAAGCCGTGCAACTGTCATTCCCCCTACTTTGTGTGTAGGCTTAATGATACAAAGCCAGAATTTCAGGCTGGTTTGAATCAGTGCAGCTCCATTGAGCTCTATTTACATCAGGTGAAAATGGGATATTCCGCCTTTAATCATGTCGTCATATTTTTTCTCAAATATCTTAGTGTAATATAATCCTACACAATTTTTCTACAATTTTAACTACACATGTAGTACTTCATGCTATGTACTACTTTGTGTATGCCAGGCAGTCCATGAAAGTAATGTAGGAGAGGAAACAGTATAAATGTCCAACATAACGTAGATAAAAACAAGTATAACAAGGAGATACAGGTAGTGAGTAGAGGAGTTGGCAGAAAAGCACTATGTGGTAGCACATGGAGGAATTTACAGTTAACTTGCAGCTTAGTCCAGTTAACATTATAGTTCCCAATATTAGCAAACAGTAAATGAATATTCAAACATCAAGGGCTAGATTCCACTGTACACTCGTGCTACTTTATCTCCCCGGTGATGCAAAGCAGCCATAAATCTAATCCTGTATCATAGATCTGATGGAAAGCTGAATTTTAATCTTGTGAAAATAGGATCAGAATTGAAAGTTGTGGTATCTCCTATCGGGTGAACTACCACATCCATAATGACCAAACTGGGTTTATTCCAAACTTTATAGATTTTATCCTTCTGTTGTTGTTCAGTTGTAATGTGGAAAAGTTGCTTGTGGTTTGACAGGCAAAATATTGTTTTTAAGCACTAGACATTTAAAAATGTTCATTTTTCTGCTCTAGTGGTTACATAAATTACAATAATCTGTTGGTATTTTCCCTGAGCTTTAGGATTGTCATTTAAATAGTGTACCTGGTATGTCTCTTTGATCATTACAGAAGTGCCAAGTGAAATACTATTTGGCAGCATCCATGTGGAATAAAAGGCCTGCTTTATTAAAAGGGAAAGCACCCTAGAATGGTGCAATGGGATCTGGCTACAAATGCTTTACATAGAATAGGACACGTTCTCATGAACTGATTTACTATCCCAACTGGGATTCAACTCCCAGGGAGAATTCCAGATTCATCACTTACTGGTTTATTTTCAGTGAAGGGAATGCTGGCTTCTTAGAAAAGGAGGGGGGAGAAGAAAACTGTCTCATTTATTTTATCCCTGTATTGGTGGGTCAGGATGAAGTTATTTGGGGGCAATTTTGTTGCATTCCCTTTGAGACATTCATGCCATAAGCGCTGAGCAGGGAACTTACTTTTTTGCTTAGGCCATGTAAAAATATCTATTGTATTTGTGATTAGATGATACAAGATCTTCATCACTTGCAATACTGTACTAGTGATGTTTGTCTTAGGTACATCTGGGAAGCAACAGATGGGAATAATTTTCAGCTTAAAAAAAATTGTGTGGAAAAAGGAGCATAAGTTTTAGTCATATACTGCCTTTTTGTAAACGGATGATATTCCAAAGAGACATTGTGATTAGTTGTTTTTCTATTTTGTGCAGGCCTAAGGTGATCAGATATTTTCTTGGCAGCAAGATACAAATTTTCCAGTAACTGATTGTTATAATAAAACATCCTGGATCATTTTATTAGCTCTCGAGTCAGTTAACTGTTGTGCTTTTGGAAACTGACTCCTGAAGGTTCACAAAATGCAGTACTATCGGAGCAGTGTGTGACTTTGCCACAGATCTACAGAACAGCATACACCAACAGGAGAACATTTGGAAATAAAGCAGAATGACATATGTGAATTTTAACTGGCAAACAATATAAGTTAGAGATAGGTGAGCACATCTGAAGGTAACCAGCAGAAATGAAATATGAGCATGGGTAGGGGTAATACGTTCATAATTAGAAATCGTGAATCCTAATGACTGAAGATGGAAAAATCCACGGAGTCATTCCTATAACAGAAATTTTAAACATGTTAAAAAGAGCAGTGCACATATATGTGTAAGTATGGGTGTGTGTAGTGCACTGCATCTATATGGGACAGAGAAAATGTCTTTCCTCTGATTTGAAACTCATATAAAGCCCGAGGAAATGCCAAATCCTAATTTAAATGTACACATAAAAAGCCAACAACAATGAGGTTGTGTCAGTCTGTTAGAAATGGCTGAGAGTACTTTATTTCTTGATTGGCAATCCAACTATGTTGCAAATACTGTGAAAATTTCAAAACATGTTGCAACATTTTCTGAGAGATTGTCTCTTATCATGTGCTTAGAAAAATGCAGAGATTATTTCCGTTCACCGTCTCACACCACTAAAAATAATTTTCAGCCAGAACAAATGTGAGCTGCTTTAGTTCATTTCCGAACATGGCTAGTGAAGAGAGACAATACATATTTTATTGGCTTGCTTAAGTATCACTTGTATCCACAATCATCCATTCCCTTCTTAATGTGAATAATTAAGCATATGCATAAGTGTTTGTAGGACTGGGGCTTAGACTGCACACCCTTCTCATTGGGGTCCACATCTTTTTTTGTGTGTATGTGTGTGTGTGTGCGCATGTACAGAGCCCAACATAATGGAGCCCTCATTCAAACATGTCTTTGGCTTCAACTGCAATACAATCAAATAGTCACACCTCAGCAAAGTTATCTAGAAGCTCACTCAAGAAAATTATCAATGTACTGGGACAGTTTCTGATTGTGTTACTTCATTTGAAAGAAGTCACTAACAAAATGAAGCTTGACTAATGGCATTTCACATACTGTATATTCTCTGCAAAAAGCTGTCGATCAGATTCTATCCCTCAGATCCATGCGTGGAGAGGACCTGCACAGAAAAAGGGTTTTGATATCTCAAAGTCACCATCCATTCCTGCTCTATGGGCCCTATAGAAGGCTCTGTGTGGCTGGAGGGTCAACGCCAGGGTAAAAAGTGGTGTCAGCCTCAGGACAATCTCGGAAGGGGACAGGACAGGCCGGGAGAAACTGCAATTCCTATTCCAGCTCTGTGGAATGTACCTGGAAAAGGTAATGCATGCCACGTCATATTAACTTTCCAATGAATTCCCTTTCAAGGGACATGAAGGCAGCTATGGCAAGAGATGTTCACTTGGACAGCCAGTTCCATTGAAGCTGTGCTGGCAGAGGGTCAGTGAAGGAGGGGGCTGCCAGTGGCTATAGCTGAAGCACAGGGAGACAGGGCCTCTGCACAGGTGACCCTGGTTTCTCGTGTATTCCTCAATACCTATGTAGTTTCTGTCATGTTTAGGGCCATGTCCTGCGGGCTTTGCTTTGATGCCATAAACCACACCCCTCAAAGGTATGCTCTGGGGGAAATCATTTCAAGGAACCCCCTAGAAATATCTTCATAAAAAGTCCCTCCAAAGCTTTTCATATGGAAGGGGGTGCTCTGCCCCAGTGTTAAGGCAACATTAAGGCTGCACTGTTAAAATGATAGAAAGCAAGGATATGCAAAAGTTAAGGTTCTTACAGCAATATTAATTTGCGCATGGAGTATTTTGGGGGGAGGAGAGAGGGAGAGGATTATTAAATATGTAAATTAATACATTTTGTTTGTGGTGTTAAATATATAAAATAAAGAGAAATAAATAAATGAAATAGAGGGTATGCAATGCAATATAACAAAGGTAAAGTTATTGTGAGTTAACTTTTGCGGTTCCTCACTTTTTGTCATATTAACTGTGCAGGCATAAAAAAACACCACCATAGAATTTCCTTTATTTCATCTAAGAAAAATTGATTTCTGGTTCCTAGCTATGCTAGCATTTAAGACCCCAATTCAACAAGACATTTAGGCACCTGAGTTATCTCTCTTCAGCAAGACACTTAATGTGTGCATTTGAATTCAGTGAGATTTAAGTACATATTTCAGTGTGTTGCTAAATTAAGATTAACAGTTTATAAAGCCAGAAGGGACCTCTGGGATCATCTAGTCTGACCTCCTGCATAACGCAGTCCATAGAACTTCCTGGAATGAATTTCTGTTTGAAATAGAGCATATCTTTTAGAAAAGAACAATCCATTCTTTATTTTAAAATTGCCAGTGATGGAAAATCTCCCATAACCTTTGATAAACTGTTCAACTAGTTAATTACCCTTATTGTTTAAAAAATTGCTCCTTATTTCCAGTATGAATTTGTTTCACTTCAGCGTCCATCCTTTGTATCTTGTTATGCCTTTCTTCTAGATTGAAGAGCTCATTATCGATTTTTTGTTTCCCCATGTAGTTGCTTACAGACTGTGATCAAGTCACTCTCTTTAACCTTGTATTTTTGAGTTGATCACTCTACGGTATGTGTTCCAATATTTTAATCATTCTTGTAGCTCTTCTCTAACCCTCTCCAATTTGTGAACACCGGAACTGGACATAGTATTCCAATAGTCTGGTCGCACCAGTGCCAAATGCAGAGATAATACAACCTCTCTACTCCTACTTCAGATTCCCGCTTATACATCTAAGGATCACGTTAGCCCTTTAGCAATAGTATTGACTGTGATCTCATGTTCAGTTGATTGTTCACCATGATGTCCAAGTCATTTTCAGGGTCAGTCCTTCCCAGGATAGAGTCCCTCATCCTATAGTATGGGTTTAATCACATCCCTAAAGTTGAACATGTGTTCACTTCGTTGAATCAGAGTCTAAGTGATCACAAATTAGACTTGTATGCCCTTTTTTCATTGAGATGAAAGAGATAGGGCAGGAGTGGTTTCACATTTTTTCTGTTATTGCTTTTAGCCTGGAGACAGTTTGCCACAAGCGTGGGTTAACAGGGCAGCAGCAGACCGAATTATATTGTGATTGCATAATTTTGATAACTGAAAAAGACAAGCATTTTTTAAAGGGAAAGCTTAAAACTTGTAGCATACGTAGTATAGAATATGGCAAAAATTGTTGAGAGTTGTCTGCATTTTCACAAGTACATATTTCTCCTTTGTGATGCTTTTCGGGGGGAGGCAGTGGGGAGGGCAAGGTTCTGCTGTGGCCATCTGTGTGAGACTGGAGTCTTCTTCATGACAATTGTCCCTGCAGTATCGCTCATGCTTCACAGTGGGCAAGAAAATATGCATTAAGTCACAAGAGGAGTGGAGTTCATTGGGTTCTGCTAAAAACCTTAGCAGATGTCAAGTGAGCATACTCAGAATTGCTTATATCTTTATTTTTGTCCCACCTAGTCTGTATTCAAGCTTGGACATGTTCATAGTCCAAAATTAGTACTATTTACATGCCACATTTCAAAGTTCAGTTATTTTTGTATTATCTGTGTCAAAAAAAGTGTGGCTGGATTTGTTTTTTTGTTTTCTTTGGTTTTTGTTTTGTTGTTTTTTCATAGTGGAAATAAGATGCTAATTTTCTTATTATTTTTTTTTTTTTAGGTCTAAATACAACAAATTACATTTTGTGCTTTGAGATTAAACATGGGAAAATTTGATCCACAAAAACAGATCCCACCCCCCCAAGTTGGGATTAGGTGGAACTAGTTTGTAAATGAAACAGCCTCTAAACTATAGAATTTGCAATTAAGCACATTCTGTATGATCGCTTTATTATGATTGTTTGTTTATTTATTGGTTCTCACACCTGGGAACTGTGCTGGTGGATTAGGGCCCCAGTGTTATACATTCAAAGAAGACAGTTCCTGCTCTAGAGAATTTATAATCTGAGACCCTGATCTGATTTGCATGTCTGGAGCTCTAGTGACTTCAATGGGTCTCCATGTGAGGGCACTCAGTTGTAGGATTTGGGTGCAGGTGACAGACAGGATGCAGCAGGTGAATGAGGCAGGGAGGAAGACAGGAGTAACAGTAAACTAGAATTTATCATAAAAGCAGAAGTCTTGGCTCACCACTTACCTAACCAATATTAAATTTATAAGCATTGCAGCAGAGAGGGGCTTTTAAGGAGGAAAGTTTTACACATTTTTACAGGGATTTTTGCCAACTGTAAGGGTTCGCATTGGAGACAGACAGGATTATGTGGAAAAAGCAGACAATCAAGGCAGGCATCATTGGAGTGAAGCTAGTCTTCAGCTTTTTACATTTTTCATTTATTTCAAGTGAGGGTATGTGCAAAATAAATAAATGTTCAAAAAAATCTTTAAAATTGTTTCAGTGAAAAAATGTAGAACCTCCGTTCTTAGGAGCAGGAACTTGAAACCTGGCAGGGAGCTCACCTTACTGTGAAGGAATCCACAAAAATTTGGACATATGAGCCTCTGAAAAAATGTCATTTTACACATGCTCAGTAGAGACTCGTCAGAGTTTGGTAGCTAATTCTCTGAAGGGTAATCTGCACGGAGCATGATCCATCCCCTCACTGATCCTATGTTGGGACCAGACTGCGCAACGACCATCCTGATAGAGCAGCTGAGCCGCAGGGGCTGAGCAGGATTTTTCCTGCAATTGCTGCTCTTGGCAGCCAGAGAGCCATTATGGCATTGGGGCTGAGGATGTGGACTCCATCTCTCCTGTGTTCTCAGTGTTCCCTATGCTTGTGCCCATGCAGTGAGGAGGAGAAGGAGGAAGCAGTGTGACTTGAATGCAGAAGGGTGAGGAATGCATTGGGAGGGGGAACAGCAGAGGCAGGAACTCAGGGAGAGGAGGAGGTTAGGAACAGGAGCTGGAATGCAGGGGGCAGGGGCTGGAAACCAGGATGGGGGTGTGATGGGTTGGATCACAGAAACCCCCTTGGGCTGCGAACTGATGTGCCAAGACTACTTCTGCCTCTGCCTTCCCTGCCAGCTTGGGACTCCAGAGCCCTGCCTGGCTGTGCCAGACACGCTTGCTGGCCACAAACATAGACCCAGCTCTGAACCATGTTCCACAAACTGCAGGCTTAACTGAAAGCAGGTTAAGAAGTGTTCCTATATCTGACACTCAGATGCCCAACTCCCAGTGGGGTCCAAACCCCAAATAAATCCGTTTTACCCTGTATAAAGCTTATACAGGGTAAACTCATAAATTGTTCACCCTCTATAACACTGATAGAGAAATATGCACAGCTGTTTGCCTCTGGGTTAAATAATAAGTAAAAAGTGATTTTATTAAATACAAAAAGGAGGATTTAAGTGGTTCCAAGTAGTAACAGACAGAACAAAGTGAATTACCAAGCAAAATAAAATAAAACACGCACATCTGTGCCTAATACAGTAAGAAAATTGAATACAGATAAACCTCACCCTCAGAGGTATTCCAGTAAGCTTCTTTTTACAGACTAGTCTCCTTCTTGTCTGGGTCCAGAAATCACTCACACCCCCTTTTTACCACTCTCCTTTGTTCCAGTTTCTTTCAGGTATCCTTTGGGGTGGAGAGGCTCTCTTGAGCTAGCTGAAGACCAAATGGAGTGGTCTCCCGCAGGCTTAAATAGACTTTCTCTTGTGGGTGTGTCATAAACAGATAGCTTAGGGTTAATGTCTCTTTCACCTGAAGCACCTGACCAGAGGACCAATCAGGAAACCGGATTTTTTCAACTTTGGGTGGAGGGAATTTAGGGTCTGAGTCTTTTGTCTGCCTGCCTGCTTTCTCTGAGCTTTGGAGAAGTACTTTCTACTTTCTAGTCTTCTGTTTCTAAGTGTAAGGACAAAAAGATCAGATAGTAAGTTCTATGGTTTTCTTTTCTTTGGTATTTGCATGAATATAAGTGCTGGAGGGCTTTGATTTGTATTCTTTTTGAATAAGGCTGTTTATTCAATATTCTTTTAAGCAATTGACCCTGTGTTGTATCATCTTAATACAGAGAGAACATTTGTATGTATTTTTCTTTCTTTTTATATAAAGCTTTCTTTTAAGACCTGTTGGAGTTTTTCTTTACTTCAGGGAAATTGAGTCTGTACTCACCAGGGAATTGGTGGGAGGAAGAAATCAAGGGGAGATCTGTGTGTTGGATTGCTAGCCTGATTTTGCATTCCCTCTGGGGGAATAGGAAAGTACTTTTTGTTTCCAGGATTGGGAACAGAGAGGGGGAGTCTCTCTGTGTAGTTTCACAGAGCTTGTGTCTGTGTATCTCTCCAGGAGCACCTGGAGGGGGGAAGGGAAAAAGGATTATTTCCCTTTGTTGTGAGACTCAAGGGATTTGGGTCTTGGGGTCCCAGGGAAGGTTTTTCAGGGGGACCAGAGTGCCCCAAAACACTCTAATTTTTTGGGTGGTGGCAGCAGGTACCAGGTCCAAGCTGGTAACTAAGCTTGGAGGTTTTCATGCTAACCCTCATATTTTGGACGCTAAGGTCCAAATCTGGGACTAAGGTTATGATATGAGTAGCAGCGGTGGGATATAGACAGAATCCAGAAGCCAGTAGGAATATTATATTTTTCTTTTCTCTGCTAAGGGCTTTTTAGCAGAGAGAGAAGCAGTTGGTTTTAAAAGGGAACCAGAGAGAATTTTTTTTTTCTGCTCTCTCTGGCAGTTTGTGGCTTGCATGTTAAGCAAGAAGCCATTACCAAACTGTTAAGGGTCTTTTGTCATGCAATAGCCCTCCCATTAGGAGGCAAGTACCAGCACTTATATGCATGCAAATAAAGTGGTTTTTCTGGTTTCCCTTCATTGAACATTAGCTAGAGAGAGAAAGGGAAAAAAGGCACTGTTGCTAGGCAGACTCCAGGAGGCAACAGAGAACCTGCAGTTCAGAAAATAAACACCGGAGGGCACCCCAACACAAGAAAACAGGAACCATGACTTCTAAGGCAAAAATTGAGGCCGAAGAACAAATCAAAGAAGCTGAACACAGGCGACAGATGGAGATGAAAGAAAAGGAAGAAAGCATGAAACTGGCAGCCTTCCAAAGAGAACAGGCAGCCCAAGAGGCAGCACACAAAAGAAAACTAGAAGAAGAAGAGTTGGCCTACCGAAGGAAACAAGCAGAAGAAGAGGCGGCCCACCGCCGAGACATGGAAAAACACCAAAAAGAAATGGAAAAACACCAAAAAGAAATGGAAAAACAACAAAAAGAGAATGAAGAGAAGGAAAAACAGAGAAAACATGAACTGGAGATGGCAAAAGCTGGGTTGCATGTGCCAGCCAACCCTAACAACCCGGCGCCAATTATTGCTCCACAGCACAGGAAATTTCCCACCTACAAGGCAGGTGATGACACCGAGGCCTTCTTGGAAAATTTTGAAAGAGCCTGTCTTGGGTACAACATCCCCGAAGACCAGTACATGGTAGAATTGAGGTCACAGCTCAGTGGACCTTTAGCAGAGGTGGCAGCTGAAATGCCTAAGCTGCAAATGAATGACTATAAACTTTTTCAAACCAAGGCCAGATACCGAATGGGGATAACCCCAGATCATGCCCGTCGGCGCTTCAGAACCCAAAAGTGGAAACCCGAGGTGTCATTTCCCAAACACGCCTACTACATTGCAAAAAACTATGAGGCCTGGATAACAGGAAACAACATTCAAACCTTGGAAGAATTAAACCTCCTCATACAAATGGAGCAGTTCTTGGATGGTGTTCCTGAAGACATCACACGGTACATACAAGATGGAAATCCCAAAGATATCGCTGAGGCGGGGGAGATTGGAGCCAAATGGATGGAACTGGCAGAAAGCAAGAAAGCTACTGTCAAGGGGAACGATTACCCCAGGGGGCACACAGACCATAAACCCTACAACCGAGGACAGCCAAAGACCCCACATACCACCCAAGTAAAGCCACACATACCCTACCCTTCAACCTCACCAGTCTCCAGTAACTCACCTCGGCCCAGTGACCCATCAGATGGAAGATGCTTTAAGTGTAATGAACTGGGACATATCAAGGCCAACTGTCCCAAGAACACCATGCGAGTGCAATTCATTACACCACCATCACACCAAAGATCCCCAGGCCCGGATGCCTCTCAAATACCCTTGGAGCGAAGGGAAAATTTGAGAGTGGGCGGAAAGAAGGTTACTGCGTGGAGAGACACGGGGGCACAAGTGTCAGCTATCCACCAATCCTTCGTTGACCCCAAATTCATCAACCCAAAGGCCAAAGTTACAATTTACCCCTTCATGTCACAAGCTGTAGACTTGCCTACAGCTCAACTGCCTGTCCAGTACAAAGGCTGGTCAGGAATGTGGACTTTTGCAGTCTATGACAATTATCCTATCCCCATGCTACTGGGGGAAGACTTGGCCAACCAGGTGAGGCGGGCCAAGAGAGTGGGAATGGTTACACGTAGCCAAACCAGGCAAGCTTCCAGACCCATTCCTGTTCCTGAGCCGTCCACAGAGGCCCCGTCTGTGTTACCAGAGACCCAGACAGAGGTAGTGGACCCGGATTCCATGCCAACCACTGAAACAGCCACAGCACCTCCAGTCCCAGGCCCGGAACTGGAACAGCAACCAGCACCAGCAAGTGCAACCACATCTTCAAACTCAACGCCAGAGGGCGCCAGCGAGCCAGAACTGGCAGAAGCCAAAGACAGCCATACCCAAAAGGCTCAGCCAGAGCCTGAAATACCCTCAGGTGCACCAGCGGAGAGCGGTTCACCAGCAACGGAAACAACCCCATCACCTACATCGCTTCCAGAGGGACCAAGCCCAAGTCCACAGTCTGAGGAAGAACTGGTGACCCCAGCCTCAAGGGAACAGTTCCAGACTGAGCAGGAAGCAGATGACAGCCTTCAGAAAGCTTGGGCGGCGGCACGGAGCACCCTACCGCCTCTCAGCTCTTCTAATCGATCCCGGTTTGTTATAGACCAAGGACTTTTATACAAGGAAATTCTTTCTGGTGGACACCGGGAAGAATGGCAGCCGCAAAAACAGTTGGTGGTTCCAACTAAGTACCGGGGGAAGCTCTTAAGCTTAGCCCATGATCATCCCAGTGGGCATGCTGGGGTGAACAGAACCAAGGACCGGTTGGGGAAGTCCTTCCACTGGGAGGGGATGGGCAAGGACGTTGCCAAGTATGTCCGGTCTTGTGAGGTATGCCAAAGAGTGGGTAAGCCTCAAGACCAGGTCAAGGCCCCTCTCCAGCCACTCCCCATAATTGAGGTCCCATTTCAGGGAGTAGCTGTGGATATTCTGGGCCCTTTCCCAAAAAAGACGCCCAGAGGAAAGCAGTACGTACTGACTTTAGTGGACTTTGCTACCCGATGGCCGGAAGCAGTAGCTCTAGGCAACACCAGGGCTAACACTGTGTGCCTGGCCTTAACAGACATCTTTGCCAGGGTAGGTTGGCCCTCCGACATCCTTACAGATTCAGGGTCTAATTTCCTGGCAGGGACCATGGAAAAACTGTGGGAAACTCATGGGGTGAATCACTTGGTTGCCACCCCGTACCACCATCAAACCAATGGCCTGGTGGAAAGGTTCAATGGAACTTTGGGGGCCATGATACGAAAATTCATCAACGAATTCTCCAATAATTGGGACCTAGTGTTGCAGCAGTTGCTGTTTGCCTACAGGGCTGTACCATATCCCAGTTTAGGGTTTTCACCATTTGAACTTGTGTATGGTCACGAGGTTAAGGGGCCATTACAGTTGGTGAAGCAGCAATGGGAGGGGTTTACGCCTTCTCCAGGAACTAACATTCTGGACTTTGTAAGCAATCTGCAAAGCACCCTCCGACACTCTTTAGCCCTTGCTAGAGAGAACCTAAAGGATGCTCAAGAAGAGCAAAAGGCCTGGTATGACAGACATGCCAGAGAACGTTCCTTCAAGGTAGGAGACCAGGTTATGGTCTTGAAGGCGCAACAGGCCCATAAGATGGAAGCATCATGGGAAGGGCCATTCACGGTCCAAGAGCGCCTGGGAGCTGTAAACTACCTCATAGCATTTCCCAATTCCTCACTAAAGCCTAAAGTGTACCATGTTAATTCTCTCAAGCCTTTCTATTCCAGAGACTTACAGGTTTGTCAGTTTACAGTCCAGGGAGATGATGCTGAGTGGCCTGACGGTGTCTACTACGACGGGAAAAAAGACGGTGGCGTGGAAGAGGTGAACCTCTCAACCACCCTGGAACGTCTGCACTGGCAACAAATCAAGGAGCTGTGCACTAGCTTCGCCCCATTGTTCTCAGCCACCCCAGGACGGACTGAACGGGCATACCACTCCATTGATACAGGTAATGCTCACCCAATCAGAACCCCACCCTACCGAGTGTCTCCTCATGCCCAAGCTGCTATAGAACGGGAGATCCAGAACATGCTACAGATGGGTATAATCCGCCCATCTACCAGTGCATGGGCATCTCCAGTGGTTCTGGTACCCAAACCAGATGGGGAAATACGCTTTTGCGTGGACTACCGTAAGCTAAATGCGGTAACTCGTCCGGACAACTATCCAATGCCACGCACCGATGAGCTATTGGAGAAGTTGGGACGTGCCCAGTTCATCTCTACAATAGACTTAACCAAGGGGTACTGGCAAGTACCGCTAGATGAACCTGCCAAGGAGAGGTCAGCATTCGTCACCCATGCGGGGGTGTATGAATTCAATGTCCTTCCTTTCGGCCTTCGAAATGCACCCGCCACCTTCCAGAGGCTGGTAGATGGTCTACTAGCTGGACTGGGAGAATTTGCAGTTGCCTACCTCGATGATGTGGCCATTTTTTCAGACTCCTGGCCCGAACACCTACTACACCTGGAAAAGGTCTTTGAGCGCATCAGGCAGGCCGGACTAACTGTTAAGGCCAAAAAGTGTCAAATAGGCCAAAACAGAGTGACTTACCTGGGGCACCAGGTGGGTCGAGGAACCATAAACCCCCTACAGGCCAAGGTGGATGCTATCCAAAAGTGGCCTGTCCCAAAGTCAAAGAAGCAGGTCCAATCCTTCTTAGGCTTGGCCGGATACTACAGGCGATTTGTACCACACTACAGCCAAATCGCTGCCCCACTGACCGACCTGACCAAAAAGACCCAGCCAAATGCAGTTAAGTGGACTGATGAGTGTCAAAAGGCCTTTACCCAGCTTAAGGCGATGCTCATGTCTGACCCTGTGCTCAGGGCCCCGGACTTTGACAAGCCATTCCTAGTAACCACAGATGCATCTGAGCGTGGTATAGGAGCAGTGCTCATGCAGGAAGCAACAGATCACAACTTCCATCCTGTCATGTTTCTCAGCAAGAAACTGTCTGAGAGGGAAAGTCACTGGTCAGTCAGTGAAAAGGAATGCTATGCCATTGTGTACGCCCTGGAAAAGCTACGCCCATATGTTTGGGGACGGCGGTTCCAACTACAAACTGACCATGCTGCACTAAAGTGGCTTCATACTGCCAAGGGGAACAACAAGAAACTTCTTCGTTGGAGTTTAGCTCTCCAAGATTTTGATTTTGAAATTCAACACATCACAGGAGCTTCTAACAAAGTAGCTGATGCACTCTCCCGTGAGAGTTTCCCAGAATTCAGTAGTTAAAAAGTGTTCTTAAAATGTAGAAGTCTGTTAGTTATATACTTAGGAGTATATGTAAGGGTGTATGTGTTGTATTAATCTGTTTATTTTCAAGTTCTAGAAGGAAATCGCCGCCAGTGAGCTTCCCCACTGTCTGCAATTTGGGGGGCGTGTCATAAACAGATAGCTTAGGGTTAATGTCTCTTTCACCTGAAGCACCTGACCAGAGGACCAATCAGGAAACCGGATTTTTTCAACTTTGGGTGGAGGGAATTTAGGGTCTGAGTCTTTTGTCTGCCTGCCTGCTTTCTCTGAGCTTTGGAGAAGTACTTTCTACTTTCTAGTCTTCTGTTTCTAAGTGTAAGGACAAAAAGATCAGATAGTAAGTTCTATGGTTTTCTTTTCTTTGGTATTTGCATGAATATAAGTGCTGGAGGGCTTTGATTTGTATTCTTTTTGAATAAGGCTGTTTATTCAATATTCTTTTAAGCAATTGACCCTGTGTTGTATCATCTTAATACAGAGAGAACATTTGTATGTATTTTTCTTTCTTTTTATATAAAGCTTTCTTTTAAGACCTGTTGGAGTTTTTCTTTACTTCAGGGAAATTGAGTCTGTACTCACCAGGGAATTGGTGGGAGGAAGAAATCAAGGGGAGATCTGTGTGTTGGATTGCTAGCCTGATTTTGCATTCCCTCTGGGGGAATAGGAAAGTACTTTTTGTTTCCAGGATTGGGAACAGAGAGGGGGAGTCTCTCTGTGTAGTTTCACAGAGCTTGTGTCTGTGTATCTCTCCAGGAGCACCTGGAGGGGGGAAGGGAAAAAGGATTATTTCCCTTTGTTGTGAGACTCAAGGGATTTGGGGCTTGGGGTCCCAGGGAAGGTTTTTCAGGGGGACCAGAGTGCCCCAAAACACTCTAATTTTTTGGGTGGTGGCAGCAGGTACCAGGTCCAAGCTGGTAACTAAGCTTGGAGGTTTTCATGCTAACCCCCATATTTTGGACGCTAAGGTCCAAATCTGGGACTAAGGTTATGATAGGGTGGAGACCCTCTCCTCTCTCCTATGCAAAGTCCAACTCCAAGATGGAGTCTTGGAGTCACCTGGGCAAGTTGCATGTCCATGCATGATTCAGTTTTTAACAGGCAGCAGCCATTGTTCACATGCTATCTTTAATGTCTCCAGGAAGACTTCTTATGTGGATTGGAGCCTTACAAGATCCATTGTTTATTAAGTGTTTCTTGACTGGGCACTTAATTTGCACATTCCTTTCTCAAGAAGCTGACAAAATGCCTTACTTAGGTCTGGTCTACACTGGAGGAGATCAATCTAAGATACACAATTTCAACTACGAGAATAGTGTAGCTGAAGTCGATGTATCTTAGGTCGACTTACTTCGCGTCCTCACAGCACGGGGTCGACTGCCGCCACTCCCCCGTTGACTCCACTTCCGCCTCTCACCACGGTGGAGTACAGGAGTCGACGGCAGAGCGATCAGTCTAGGTAGTGTAGACGTACCCTAAGGCTACTTAAAAATTAAGCAAGTACACAGCCAATATTCATAACTTCGAATACAAAAATGGCACATGCATACAAATAGGATCAATAAATTCAGTAGATTATAACATTTACAGAGATATGTTACATGGCATATGTAAACATATTCCAGTTATGTCATATATACATTCATAAACATATTTCCATAAAGCCTTATGGGGCGCACCGTCACAGGGTGATTATAGGAGCCGAGGAAGGAGGACAAAGGAAGGAGAGGAAAGGGGCACTGGCAGAAGCTGGGGGTGGGGTTTGTTAAGAAATGAGAGGAGATCTGAGCTGGGGTCAGAGCTGGAGAGAAATAACAGCAGGAAGAGGGGGCAAGGACAGGAGCTGGGGAAGAGGGATGAGAGCAGAACGGGACAGAAAGAGGCTGTTGGGGGCAAGGCAGAAGAGTCTGTAACCACTAACGTAGACTCTTCTATGGAGCCTGGAATTGAACAAAGGATTTCTGAGTCTCAGCATTTCTTTGCTGTGTAGCCAACAACTGGGAAACCCACTAGCAAAAATGCCTCCATCCCCTTCTAGTAACAGATCTACATGGAAGATAACAGCATTGTACTGCTACCTGTTAGCTCAAGTGGTTGAGGACTATATTCAGGATCTAAAGATTTCAACTTTACTGATGACCCATATGGCAGGGAAATGGGGGCTGAAGGTTATGGGGGAATCAGTTTGGTTCTGCATGGAGGACATTTTTTTTTCAATTTAAGTTTTTTTTTTAAATGTAGGAAATTGCATTAAAACTTATCTTAAAGGAATATTTTGGTCGCAAAGTCTAGCCACAACAACAAATTATTGTCCCATTTATGTCTATTCAGAACCACAGAAAATCCAATTTAACATGATTATGACTAACAAAAGCAGAATTAGAACCTGGATGATATTGGAAATCAGAATTACTTACTTTCTGGCAATTTGAGATGACACAAATGCTTCCCATTTGGAGTAGGGCATGAGGGAACCCTTATTATTTACAGGCAGATTGAAAAGGGAACTTTTATTTGTTCAGCATGGCATTTTTGTAGAGACAACTGAGGCCTGTAGCTAACACTTTTAATTTCTAAAATTGTGGTCACTGTGTGTTTGGACCAATTAATTAGACAAATTACAATCCTTGACATTAAATCCTGGGTATGACTGGTATGTATAGGGATGAATAATTGTCCATCTCCATTTAACTGTTCTGTTTTTTCTTGTTTCTTTGGAGAATTGTTTAATAAAATGCAAGTTTGATTATGATCCAATATAGGATAAAGGAGATAAATGCATAATGAATACAAGAACATAGTTTAAAATTAACACTTTGCAATATATTTGTAAGCAGTCAGGCTGAGCTCTATCCTGACATCTGGTGGTGAATTGTGGAGAGTTGTGGAAAAGAACTTCAGGGGCTGGTCTTGTTTGCATAGGCACACCCACCCTGCCTAGCATGAGCCCACCATGAGCAAATGGTCACTTTGGCTGCTGTGGGATCCCCAGTTTCTCTGTTATTGAGGCAGGAAGAATAAAGTATTGTGACCCTGATTATGTGAATCAAGGCCAGTGGAACTGTTTTATGACACAGGGACTCACCATCAACTAAGTAGCACTAGACAAGCGACATGGGTTCCAAAACCCAGTGAATTGAGAGAGGCTGGGGACAGGCAGTTGTGCCTGATGGTATGGGCCCCTTTTGAGGGCCTGAAACACTAATTGTACTGCCTCCTCGCTCCACTGTTGAATAGCAGAGCTAATTTTGATTCCATTTAAGAGTTTAATTACAGGTTGCTGTGCTGAATTCACTTTGGGCCAATGGTGCACCAGCACTGGAGCTCCCCTACTGCAAGCTGAAATCACTAAAGGGCTAAAATTACTAAGAGCTGAGATCACTGAGTGCTGTATTAACTAGTGGGGGAGCCTGAAGATATATTGCTAAGCAGCTGGCAGAGCGGAGCAGTTTGTGGGATGGTTGGAGCAGCCTATGGGACGGCATGTGGAGTGAAGCGGGGCAGAGCGGAGCAGTTCATGGGATGGCTGGAGCGGCTCACAGGATGGCTGGTGGAGTGGGGCGGCTTGTGGTGAAGGCTGCAGCAGAATCCCCTGGAGAGGTGGGGTAGTCAGCCTCGGACCATATAAGGTGCTCCTTAACACCCTGCATGTCCCTTTCTCCCCCCCCCATTTTCACCCAGGGAGGGGGGAGGGGGTGGTAAAACACTGCAGATAAACTTTTGAACTCTGGAGCTGGACTGACCAAGGACAGAGACTTTTGGGTTGTTGGACTTTTGGGTGATTTTTGGGTTGCTGGACTCAAGAGACTTTGGGGTGTTGGACTTTTAGGACTTTGGGGTGATCTTTTGGGTGGTTGGATTTAAGACCCTAAGGAGAGAAGGATACTGCCAAACTTACTCGGGGGTGGGTCTTTTGTTCATGGTTTGTGTTATGAATCCTGTTTGTAGTGTTTCCCCAACATAATGCTACATTGTTTCCCTCCTTTTAATAAAGTATTTTGCTACACTCAGACTCTGTGCTTGTGAGAGGGGAAGTATTGCCTCCTAGAGGTGGCTGGGGAGTGGTATGTAATTGTTCCAGGTCACTGGGTGGGGGCTCGAGCCAGTTTTGCATTGCGTTATTGAAACGGAACCCCTAGATACTGAACCCGGCCCTTGTTGCTGCCAACTGTGATGGACAGAAGGGTTAGATATTTATTGATTTTTTTTAATTGTTACAATGTTATGTATCTGTATAATAAAGGCATAATATGCACAGACTGGCATAAAATGAGCACCAGTGTTTTTTCTACTTCTGGTTTTGATTATAGATTCATATGTGCTATCCATGTTTAAGTGGAACTCCCCATTGAAACCAATGAAGACTACTGTCTAAAAATCAGTGACATGACCTGTTCATAAGACCTTTCTTAGAAGGAAACAGTCAGTGTACAAATTTGTTTCAGGAATTACTAAAACCCGATTTAGAGGTCTCCACTGATTTTTGTGGTTTACCAATAATAATTTCCTACTTAACAATTTTTTTTCTTGACTTTTTTGCAGTGCTAAATATCCATCCTAAGAACAAAAGAAACTAACTGAGTGACTGACTACATAAGGGAAACAAAAAAAAAAAAGAACAGGAGTACTTGTGGCACCTTAGGCCTGGTCTACACTACGTATTTAAACCAAATTTAGCAGCGTTAAACTGATTTAACTCTACACCTGTCCACACAACGAGGCCCTTTGTATTGATATAAAAGGCTCTTTAAACCGGTTTCTGTACTCCTCCCCAATGAGAGGAGTAGCGCTGAAATCGGTATTGCCATGTCAGATTTGGGTTAGTGTGGCCGCAAATTGACGGTATTGGCCTCCAGGCGGTATCCCACAGTGTACCACTGTGACTGCTCTGAAAAGCCATCTGAACTTGGATGCACTGGCCAGGTAGACAGGAAAAGCCCCGCGAACTTTTGAATTTCATTTCCTGTTTGCCCAGCTTGGAGCTCCGATCAGCACGGGTGGTGATGCAGTCCCAAATCCAAAAAGAGCTCCAGCATGGACCATACTGGAGATACTGGATCTGATAGCTGTATGGGGAGACAAATCTGTTCTATCAGAGCTCCGTTACAGAAGACAAAATGCCAAAGCATTTGAAAAAAATCTCCACACTATGATACAGAGTCCACAATACAGTGCTTTGTGACAAGCATAATGGAAAGCCAAAGAATCAAATGGACACTCATGGAGGGAGGGAGGGGGTACCGAGGATTCCAACTATCCTACAGTCCTCACAGTCTCCGAAAAGCATTTGCATTCTTGGCTGAGCTCCCAATGCCTGTAGGGTCAAACACATTGTCCGGGGTGGTTCAGGGTATATCTGGTCAATTTACCCCCTCTCTCCCCCCGTGAAAGAAAAGGGGAAAAAATCATTTCTTGACTTTTTTCAATGTCATCGTATGTCTACTGCATGCTGCTGGTAGACGCGGTGCTGTGGCACTGAACAGCAGCATCCTCTCCCCTCCCTTCCCCGGTGGCAGACGGTACAGTGCAGAAGGACTGGTAGCTGTCCTCGTCATCATCCCATGAGTGCTCCTGGCTGGCCTCAGGTGAGGTTGGCTGGGGGCGCCTGGGTAAAAATAGGAATGACTCCCGGTCATTCCGGGCAGATGGTACAGAACGGCTGGTAACCGTTTTCATCATAGCAACTGGGGGTTGAGCTCCATCAGCCCCCCCGCCTTTCATGTCTAAAGAAAAGATTCTGTACTGCCTGGACTATCATAGCAGCGGGATGCTAGGCTCCTCTCCCCCACACCGTTTAATGTCCTGCCTGGGCTATCATAGCAGCTGGAGGCTGCCTCCCCCTCATTTTATCTCACTAATAAGTCAGTGTTTCTTATTCCTGCATTCTTTATTACTTCATCACACAAATGGGGACACTGCAACGGTAGCCCAGGAGGGTTGGGGGAGGAGGGAAGCAACGGGTGGGGTTGTTGTAGGGGCACCCCCTAGAATGGTATGCAGCTCATCATTTCTGTGGGATCTGACACAGAGCAGCTGTGCTCTCTGGTACACTGGTTCTCTAGTACACTTGCCCCATATTCTAGGCAGGACTGACTCTATTTTTAGATACAACATAAAGGAGGGAATGACCCGGGGAGTCATTCCCATTTTTGTCTTTGCACCTCCGGCCGACATCAGCGAAGGTCAGCCAGGAGCACCTATGACAGCAGCAGGCGGTACAGAATGACTGATAACCGTCATCTCATCACCAATTTACAATGGCATGGCAGATGGTACAGAACGACTGGTAACCATCTCTGCTACCTTGCAAAGGCAAATGAATGCTGCTATGTAGTGCTGCAGTACTGCCTCTGTCAGCGGCATCCAGTACACATACAGTGACAGTGACAAAAGGCAAAACGGGTTCCATGGTTGCCATGCTATGGCATCTGCCAGTGCAATCCAGGGGAAAAGGGCGTGAAATAATTGTCTGCTGTTGCTTTCACAGAGGAAGGAATGAGTGATGACATTTACCCAGAATCACCCACGACACTGTTTTTGCACCATCATTCATTGGGATCTCAACCCAGAATTCCAATGGGCGAGGGAGACTGCGGGAACTATGGGATAGCTACCCACAGTGCAATTCTCCAGAAATCGATGCTAGCCTCGGTACATGGATGCACACCACCGAATTAATGTGCTTAGTGTGGCTGTATGCACTCGATTTTATACAATCTGTTTTACAAAACAGGTTTATGTAAAATTGGAATAATCCCATAGTGTAGACATACCCTTAGAGACTAACATTTATTTCAGCATAAACGTTCATGGGCTACAGCTCACTTCTTCGGATGCATAGAATGGAACACAGACAGGAGATATTTATACATACAGAGAACATGAAAAGGTGGAAGTATGCATACCAAGTGGAAGAGTCTAATCAATTGAGGTGAGCTATCGTCAGCAGGAGGAAAAAAACCTTTGAAGTGATAATTGAGGTGTGAGGAGAACTTAACATAGGCAAATAGATTCAATTAGTGTAATAACCCAACCGTTTCCAGTCTCTGTTTAAACCTAAGTTAATTGTATCTAATTTGCATATTAATTCAAGTTCAGCAGTCTCTCTTTGGAGTCTGTTTCTGAAGTTTTTTTGTTGCAAAATTGCCACCTTCAAGTCCGTCACTGAGTGGTTAGAGAGGTTGAAGTGTTCTCCCACTGGTTTTTGAATGTTATGATTCCTGATGTCAGATTTGTGTCCATTTATTCTTTTGTGTAGAGACTGTCCAGGAAACAGTGAAACACGGTATTTAGTCAAATACATTAAGAAACTGAAAGAATAGGAACATTAATTTCTCTAATCTCTGTTAACTATACTAATCTTTTGTGTTACATATAACAGTCTTTTTTTTTTTAATCAGACCGAAGTGTGATTTTTTGGACTTGCTAGGGTCCCCGTTAAATGTGTTTTAAATTTGTTTTGCCCTTGGAAATATGCTAAGATGTGCTTAAAAATATGTAAATCATTTTCCAGGATTCAGCTGAATGTGTGCTATTGACTTAAGCTCTTTTTTATTCATATAAATCAGTCTTGAAGCCATCCAGGATCTTGATTTGCTGATGAATCTAATCTTGTTAGTACATGCTGTCCTTATTGTTGGTATGTTTTTAGAAAATAGCACTACAATACCCAGACCACAAACTACCAACAGACCACAAACTACCAACCCAACACCTGTCTTACTATAAACACTAATGTGAGAAACAAAATGTAGGGCTTGACTACATGGACAGATAGTGTGCTCCAAGCCACGGTATGACTCTGCAGGGCACTAATCTGACACTGACTAACTGGCAGTGTGGACCCTGCTACCACACACTACAAGTTCGGTAGAGCAATTTGACCGACTGCCCTTTCAAATGGGAGCATGTCAAAGTGTTCTCCATAACTTTTAGTGTGAGGTAGCAGGGTCCACATAGCCAGTTAGTGTGCAACAGGCTAGTGGACTGTACATTTGTATCTTGACTTGCTGTGTACTAATTCTCCATGTGAACACGCCCTTAGGAATTAGTCCTGCATTTGGATCCTGATAGCTCCTTGCACCCATGCAGAGACCCAGTGACTCAAGCATCATGTATGAGGGCCAAACCCCACAAATGTGTACACGTTTGTGTAACTTCATGCATGTCAGCAATCTCATTGGGTTACATCACCACCTCTGAGCACCTCCCATTTAAAAGTGATGAGAGGGGGTTCTTTGGGAGGAAGTCTCCATTTGGATCTCCTCTTTAAAATAGCCCCACTTCATCATATTGTGCAGCAAAGTCTGATTTTCTGAGGAAAAAGGCCTGAGATCTGCCTCCAAACCTAGTGGATCCCTAAAAATCTGCAGAGATTCAAGAGAGTCTGTTGTGGAGGTCCTGTGTCTCTGTACCAGCTCTGGCACTGCTTCCAAAATGACTTGTCATGTATTGTAGTTTTCAAAATCCTATGTAGGCCATTCATTCTGGCCTTTTAATACTTAAAAGTCCTTTAGGTGTCTCCTTTGCCAGTCTTGAGTACATTGGGTTGGCATGGGTGGGGTTGTGGGTGTATGAAAAACAGACAGAACCCTTTGCAGCCTAGGTCATAGAGTATTAGTAAAGTCACTCTTTGGCTGTTACTGCATTGCCTGGGCTTCAGGGACAGCCACAGTCCCTGAGCCTCTCCATTACATGATTGGGGAAGGTACTGTTTGAACCCATCTAGTCATAGACATAATGACTCCAACTCTGACCTCAGACTTGCCTTTGAAACTGCATGGCATGTAGAAGGTTACATGCACGCGTCTTGTATGATTTCTCAAAATTCTGCCCCTGCTCCCTGTAGAACTGCACTCAGGAGAGGGAACAGGAATTGCCCCTTTCTGAATGGCTGGGGATTTTTTTTTGTTTTTATTTATTCATTCATTTTGCTTGGATGTAGATGAAACTGTTCTCTAAATAGTGAATTCAGGAAAGTGACCATTATAATCCTTTATAGTTTATGAGCTTTGAAAAATATTCTGAATGACACTGAGCAATTAAGATGCCTTTTTTTATAGTTCTTTCAAGTGTAATCAAGTGAGTAATTGAATAAAACTGAATGAAGGCCACAGCAGGCCACCCACATGTACATTGGCTTTCATGTGCGGTTACAAATAGATGAATAACTCAGGGTGGGGGAAGGTGCAGTGTGGTTAGGTGGTCCTATTTATGTACTATTCAATGAACTTTAGGCATAGAGCTTTCAGTTTAGAGCTATGTTTTCTGTGTATTTTTAAATAAGGATGTTCAATGGCTTATCAATGTTTTAGACTATGTTGTGGTATTTATTTTTTTCAATTTATACAATTGGCCTCTTACAAAGCTCTTGGTGGATAAACAATCAGCATTTTAAACATCACAGAATGTATGTTCTGCCTCATTCTCCACTGCCTTGTAACTTGTGTGGTTATGTGTCAGCATTTGTGCAAAAATGCTCTAAAACACTACATAGATCACAACAGCACAGTATTACAAACATTTTGCATTCATTTGCACAGGTGTAAATGACACAAGGGACACTGGTAGAGAAGAATCAGGCCCATAGTATTTGAGTGTTTGTGGCAGAAAAATAAGTGAATTTGAAGCAGTGAAAGATTATAGTTTTAGGGATAATAATTCCTTATTCTAATATATTTTCTTGTTCAGCGTTGGAAGAAAGCAACTTGTTCTACAATTCTGTACCATTGTCACATGACAGATGAGATGCTGGTATTACTCAAAATAATTAGAAATAGTTTACATGCCGATGTATTTCAGAAGTGTATTCTTTTGTACAGGAGTCAGGATGTTCAATTGGTATCAAATCTATGAAAAATGTTGGCATTTGAGAAATCTTCTGCTTCAAATAAAAAAGCATTGGAGTTATATTTGGAGAACATTTCTGTGAATTTGATTTTGCATACATTGCATTGGAGTTCCTGATATGAACATGGGAACAGGCATTGGTTGAATACAATAGTCTCACAATATTCCCTATTCAGATCCATAAAATCTCACACTGTGTTATCCTCCTCCAAATCCTTCCTTAAGACTCCCCTTTGCTATGATGCCTTCAGGGCACTACCAGCTGATAACAGCTATATAGGTGGTGAGTTGACCTATTATGCAAAATGTGCTCATTTCACTGTTACCTTGTCCTCTTCTCAGCCTCATTTTCCCATTTCCATTTCCTTTTGCAGCTTGTCTTAAATCTGGTCAGTGAGCTCTCTGAGAAAAAGACTCTTCTCGTTATTTGTTTATACAGTGCTAACCCTGCCTAGAACAAGGCCCTGCTCATTGTTTGTAGGTGTTAATGTACTACAAATATATGTTGTTTTTTTCTAAGATGTGATTCTCTCTTTCTGTTGCATTCACAAAACAACAGAAATTCCCTCTAGGGGGGCAAAATAACACCTGTAAATGTCCATAGATTTTCACTCAGATCTGTTTGGCTGAGGAACTAAAATGTCTGCTTTACATGTGACTTCACTGAGTTAAGTTTTGTTGGAAAACCTGTGGAAGGAGCCAAAATCTGTGAAAAAGAATTCAGAAGAGTGGTGATC
Source organism: Gopherus flavomarginatus (assembly GCF_025201925.1). Classification (NCBI taxonomy): domain Eukaryota; kingdom Metazoa; phylum Chordata; order Testudines; family Testudinidae; genus Gopherus; species Gopherus flavomarginatus. Next base: position 68,428,703 of record NC_066620.1, on the reverse strand, counting down.
CAATGTGTGTCAGATCATAGGAATGCAATTGGTGACACTGTCAGATCCACACTTGGTGTAGCTGCAAAATCCATTTCCAGATACTGAGTCCCCAGATATCATGTTGGAGTAGGCACAGAGCACTGAATGTCAACATGTAGGCCAACTATTGGAGGTGGAGTTGGCAGCAAGCAGCGCATTCAGTAGGAGACCTCAAACAAACTTTAGTCACTCAGAGGACAAAATTTCCTGTGCACACCCAAACTAGACCTTTCTACAATTGGAAAAAGAAGATTCCTAGCTCTCCATTGACAAACACAGACCTTGCTTTTCTCATTGGAAGATCTCAAAATACTGGACTTTAAAAGTGTGGCATTTTTATGTATAGAAAAACAATTGGACTGTAAGTCATTTTAGAAGTTTCTATGGCTCCCTCTCAGTCTGGTATAGTTAAGCTCATGGAACTAGGGCATGTGGGTATACACACACAAGGATTAAAAAAAACCCCAGTACTTAAAATAAAAAATCCTTCAAAACATTTTTTCCTTTAACATCTGTGGCGTGTACAAAATACCTGGTTGCACGCGACTTTGCCATTTATGAGTGTGGTGGGGGCTTCCCTCTCTGACAGTTAGTTTCAAATCCATACCCCTTCTGAGAAGGCAGGAATTCACCCAGAAATCACTTCAGCATCTGTCTCTGTAACCAGCAATTTTATCAGCAGTGGTCACCTTTATCAGCAGCCAAACAGTCCAAGTGCCCTCCAGCATCAGTCCCTCAGTCATCCAAGAAGAGCGTGCTTGCTTCTCTTTGGGCTCTGGCTGATTCTCCTGCACAGAGCAAGCTCATATGGGCAATGCATGCAGGCTGCTTTCTGGGCTTTCCCCCCCAGCTTCAAGCTCAGACTCTTTTTTCTTGCTGTGGCAGTAGCAGCACACTTCCTGTCTAGCAGCCCATGCAGTCCCTACTCAGAAAGCGTCCCCTTTACCAACTGAAGGAGAATAGGAAGCTAGGAGTGGATTTCCTGCCAGCTTTATGCCAGCCAAGGCTCTGTGGGTAGAACGCTGTCCCTTTCACAATGTTGGTATGTCGGGGTACCACAGTGAGTAAGACAAAAAACATCCCAAATTCATGCCAAAAAGGTAACATTTATATAATATCCAGTGTATAAGTAAGTACAATATATATGCACTCACACTGTAGAGACTGTGAGAGCTCGTAGGCCAAGGAATTAGTATCCCAAGGGAAGTCTCATTACTTGAACATATTAAAACTGGGACAAAATATTGCTCTAGTGAGCAATCCTGGAAGGAAGTGGACAGGATGACTTCAATTCCTACAATGCATAGAATTCTACTAAAATTGACCCATCACCACAAGTAAAGAATATTTTTTATACCAAGCCCTCTGATTATTACCTTACATGCTGCTGAATAAATCAAATGTATTTTCCAGTATCCAGGGTAATATCAAAAGCAGATCTGGTCAAATACTTAAAAATTAAATTATTCCAAGAAAAAGGACAAAATTCACCAAATTATTTATTCACTGAATAGTATTTGACCAACTCTATGAAAGTGTCTGGGTATAATGTACCATTATTAAATCATAACTTTGGATTCCCTGCTAGCCACAAAGAAGGCTTCTGTAGTATTCTTGGAGAAGCAACAGGGACACAGGTTTCAGTGAAAATGCTTTTATTTAACAATTCATGTCAATATAATGGATGAAATTGAATACTCAGAAATCACTAAACTCTGTCTGTTGTCTGTCCCTATGTCTCTCTTAAGCCTTCTTCCTGTTAGGGCTTGTCTATGTTGGGGCGGGGGTTAAACTGGATTGATTTGATGGGTATAATTGAACATGCAATATGCAAGCTGCACTAATAGTGTGCAAATAGAATGTCTGTGTGCTCTTTTAATTCACACCATGGTCCTTTGCATCTCTGCTGAGTACTATGCATTCTGGAATTTTTCTCACCATGCATTTGTGGGATCCATCGCATATACCAAGCAGTTAAAATTATGAGAAAATCCCATATGTCTGCTGTCGCTGCCCATACTTTGTTTCTCTGTGGGCCAGTGCCATTGTTTGAATTATCATCAGCCAGCATGGACCTAGCAATGCTCTGTGCTGCTGTGCTGGCAACTATAAATACCCTGCATGGTGTCAAGTATCAGAGGGGTAGCCGTGTTAGTCTGGATCTGTAAAAGCAGCAAAGAGTCCTGTGGCACCTTATAGACTAACAGACGTTTTGGAGCATGAGCTCTCGTGGGTGAATACCCACTTCATCAGATGCATGACGACGAAGTGGGTATTCACCCACGAAAGCTCATGCTCCAAAACGTCTGTTAGGGTACGTCCAGACTACCCCGCCGTATCGGCGGGTTAAAATCGATCCCCGAGCGCGCTTATATCGATTCCGGAACTCCATCAACCCCAACGGAGTTCTGGAATCGACACGGAGAGCCGCGGACATCGATCCCGCGCTGTCTGGACGGGTGAGTAATTCGATCTTAGATATTCGACTTCAGCTACGTTTTTCACGTAGCTGAAGTTGTGTATCTAAGATCGATTTCCCCCCCCCTAGTCTGGACGAGCCCTCAGTCTTTAAGGTGCCACAGGATTCTTTGCTGCTTTTACAAATACACTGAGACTTCTTGGCTGTATTTCAGCTCTCAGACCTGGAGCTTCGATTTTAAACTTAGCCCACTGCACAACTGAGGAGATGATGTGGTGGCAGCTGCAGCAGCAGGAACGTCAGCAGCAGCAGAGAAAGCAAAGCGAGGAAGAAGAGGACACTGTCATGGTATAATCCCCACTTTGAACCTTAGCGTCCAAAAGATGGGGTATCAGCATGAATCCCCCTAAGCTTAATTACCAGCTTACATCTTGTAGTGCTGCCACCAACCAGAACTTGCAGTGCCTGGTATACTCTGGTCCCCCAAAACCTTCTCAGAGGACCCCAAGACCCAAACCCCCTGGATCTTACACAAGGAAAGTAAATCCTTTCCCCCCACCGTTGCCTCTCCCAAGCTTTCCCTCCCTGGGTTACCCTGGAAGATCACTGTGATTCAAACTCCTTGAATCTAAAAACAGAGAGGAGTGCACCTTGCCCCCTGCTCTTTCCCCCTCCCCAAGAGGTAATACAGATTCAAGCTCCGTGAATCTAAAACAAAGGGATTCCACCTTCCCCCCCCCCTTCTTTTTCCCTGTTTCCCACCAATTCCCTGGTGAGTACAGACTCAATTCCCTTGAGCCTCAACAAGGGGAAAAAATCAATCAGGTCTTAAAAAGCAAAACTTTTAATAAAAAGAAAAAAAGTAAAAGTTGTCTCTGTAATTTAGATGGTAAATATTACAGGGTCTTTCAGCTTATAGACACTAGAGAGGAGTCTTCCCCCCAGCACAAATACACATTAAAATCATTTCAGCAAAATACACATTTGCAAATAAAGAAAACAATCAAAAAGACTAAACCGCCTTCTACTGTTACTTACTATTTGAATAGAAAATTAGAGAGCCTGTAGGTACGTCTGGTTAACCTCTCAGAACCCAGAGAGAACAACAACAAAGAAAACACAAACAAAGACTTCCCTCCACCGAGATTTGAAAGTGTCTTGTCTTCTGATTGGTCCTCTGGTCAGGTGGTCCAGGTTCACTGCTTGTAACCCTTTACAGGTAAAAGAGACATTAACCCTTAACTATCTGTTTATGACAGACACTGACTTGCAACTGCTGCTACAGGAGCTGTTCCTTAGGGCAGCTTCACATCATGCAGCACCATTTCTGGGTTTGGGAAACCACTGTGGATTGGTTGGAAAGGATCATTCTGCAGACCTGGGGTGATCAGCACTGGTGAGACAATTTCCGGGTGGTGATGGGAACCTTTTTAAAGATAGGTGCTGCAGCGGCATACCAATATGAGGTGCTCCATACCTGTGGAGAAGCAGGTTGCCATTGCCATCTAGAAGCTGGCCATTCCTGGATGCTACTGGCACTAGACAACCAATTTGGCATAGGATGATGGACCTTTGGGGTCACAGTCATGCAGATGTGTGGTAACACAGAAAAGGTGCCATTGCACCAGGTTAGAAAGCTTTGTAGTACTCAGAAGATTATTGACAGGTTTGCATGAATGGAGTTTCCAAATTGTGCTGGGGCAATTGACAGAACCTATATGCCTCTTATTTGCCTTCACCTCACCCCACTCTAGGCCTCAGAATTTATAAACAAAAAGGGTTATTTCTCCATGGTGCTCCAAGGGTTGGGTGATCAGCATGGCAGGTTTACATACATATATGCAGAATGGTCTGGAAGAGTCCACAATGTTTGGATCTTTCAGAACTCAGTAATATCTACCTTAATGGAGAAAGAACTCTCTCTCACCAGCATCATTATGGACATTAACAGTGTGGAGAATGTTCCACTTATCCTGGGAGACCTGGCTCATCCTCTGCTACCTGTGTTAATGAAGTCACTCGCAGGCCACTCAGACAGAAGGAAGGAACTGTTGAGCTATTGCCTCTGTAGTTGCAGAATGACAGTGGAGTGTGCATTTGGCTATTTGAAAGGAAGGTGGTGCAGTTTGTGGAATAGGTTGAATGCTGCAGAAAAAAATTGCCCAATATTATAGCTGCATATTGTGTTTTGCACAATATTTGTGAAAGTAAGGGAGAAGGCCTTAATGATGGCTGAGAGGCTGAGGAACAGCAACTTGCTCAGCAGTCTGAACAACCAGCAAGCCATCCAATAGAAAGTGGAAACAGTCAGGGCAAGACTGTCAGAGATGCCTATTGCTCATACTTTGAGTCTCTGACCTGTACGTCCAGCTGTTAACTTGTGGATGGGGCTTGAGGGGTGAGATGGATTGTGAGCTGTGCAGTCTTATTTATGGGTGGTGGAAGTGGAATGTTGTGGCCAGGGGCGTGCACAAAGGGGGGCAGCGTGCACCCCCAATAATCATCCAATGAGGAGAATGAGCTCCTGCCAGAGTGGGGAGGCGGGGAAGAAAAGGAAGAATGAGCTCCTGCTGGAGTGGGAGTTGGGGGAGGGGGCACAGAACAGGCCTTTCCAAAAGGAGTCAAATTTAAATTTCTGCACATGCCCCTGGTTCCAGGCATCCTTATTTTACCTTATGTCTATGCCTGGATACTTTTGTAAAAACCCTGTGAATTATTTAAAATTTATGGATTTGCTGGGAGGGTGGAGGGTCCCAGAGCTTGGGCTCCAGCCTGAAACCGAACATCTACACAGGAATTTTTAGCCTCGCAGCCCAAGCCAGCTGACCCGGGCCAACCATGGCTATGCTGCAGGTCTTTTATCCCTGTGTAGACGTACCCTGTGAGCACAGCTGTGTTGGCAAAGCAGGGAGCAGCTGCTGGTGTTCCTGTGTTTTGCTGAGGCTCCAGAATATGGCATGGTCCCAGTTTGAAGCACTGCATTGCCTGCTGCTCTAACACCAGCATGTGCTGTAGCAGAGCACTGTGGCTCTGTGTGGCCTCCAGGAATTGCCTGTACATCTCCATGTCTTTCTCAACAGTGTCTTTTGCCATGCCATTGGCAACATTGTCCCTGGCCACTGCAACACTGTCTTTGGTCACTCTAACAATCTCTTTGGAGCATTTCATTACCTCTTCAGTGTCAAGTACAACCTCTACTTCTGCATTGATTTGGGAGTCAGCAGTGATGTCTGCAAACATCCCAAGTTTTTTTGTTTTTTTCCCCCTTCAGGTTAGCCAGTTGCTTCGTTGTTGATAAAGGCCCTGTCTTTGAGGGTCTGTTTGCTGCAGGTGCCATGGCTGTGGGAGTAGGAAACAAACCACAAGCAGTGAGTGTTCATATTCCAAAGAGACTATCATACCATTTTTATATGCATGTCTGACTTTAGCACCCTGAAATTCTTCCCTCAGAAGACCTCAAGGGAACCTCAGAGATGGCAAATGATGTGTGCATGGGAGGGCTGCATCAGGATTATTTGGCTCTGTGATACATGCTGTTTGTGTTTGTCATTGTGCCAGGGAGGCTGGGTGGGTTGGGAATTAGGTTCCCAGTTTTGGTTTGCAGTTTTGCTTTGCTTTGGAGGTGCTTGTATGGTCTTAGAGGAGTTAGTGGGGGGCGTCTGGGACAAACTGGAAGGTAATTCCCTTTAGAATGTCTGACTCTCAATGATGTGATACTGAGGAGGGTGACTAGGAGGCGGAGAATGATCTAATTTAAAAAGGCAAAGGGCAGATCAGTGAAATATGCTATGAAGTTATCCACCACGATGGTTCCCCCAGAAGTGCTTCAAGAGTGGAGTAAGTTGAGAGCTGTACCTGGGGGAATGACAATGCAGTTATCCCCAGTATTGTCCAGACCAAAACTAAGGCATTTTCTCCGTCTTAGATTCTTTATCTCCCCTGCAGATATGGTGAAAGTGAAGTAACATAAAATGAATTAAGGCCAATTTAATTTTGAATCAGTGTGTCCACACAGGGGTTTAATGCAGTGTAACTAATCCACAACATTAGTTAATTCAAATTAAGCTTCTATCAGGGCTGGCTCCAGGCACCAGCGGAGGAAGCATGTGCCTGCGGTGGCACAGCTAAGCAGCGGCATTCCACGCATTCTTGGGGCGGCAGAGTCCGAGTGGCTTTTTTCTTTTTCTTTTTCTTCTTTTTTCCTTCAGCAGTTCTGGCAGCTTTTTTTTTTTTTCCGCTTGGGGCGGCAACAATGGTAGAGCTGGCCCTGGCTTCTGTAGATAAGCCTTGAGCAGAGGTGGATCAAGATTTTGTGGGGCCCTGGGCCAGAGCAAGTGGGGAGCTCCTCCCCACCCCTTCCACCTGCAACCCTGCCCATGGCCCCACCATGTTCTGCCCCTTCCCGTTGCCACTCCGTTCTGTGTAGTTTGACTTGCTGTACTAGGGTAAGGTGACCAGACAGCAAGTGTGAAAAATCAGGACAGGGGGCTGGGGTGGGGGGTGGTATAATAGGAGCCTATACAAGAAAGACTCAAAAGTCAGGACTATCCCTATAAAGTCAGGACATCTGGTCACCCTATACTGTGGGGACATGTGCATGCTGAAGCCAGTCCCCTTGGTTCACTGGCTCCCTCCCCCTGCTACAGTGGTACCTGGGCTGTCAGTGCTGCGAGGACTGGATGGCATAACAGAGGAGCCCCAGCTGCTGCTGGCAATTACTCCAGCACTGGCTGCTGCAGCAATGTTACTGTACTGGTGCTGCTGCAGTCCTAAAAGATGTCCTAACCAAAATGGGTCAAAGAGAGAGGGACTCAGATGACATCCCCAACCCTGCCAACTCCAGCTAAATCCCAGACACCACCTGCAATAACAGTCATTATAATCTTTAACACCATCTAAAAGGCTATCAATTAAGGGGGCTTTTCCTTCTAAAATTGAACTTTAACAAAAACAGCAGCAGCTGTTCCAGCCCATTTCAACTCACTTCTGTTCCACAAAAGAACAGTTACTACCATCCAGGGCTGTCCCTACAGGGGTGGAAGTGATGGATTCATCTCTTCCGGGACCAACCGCGCTGGTCAATTGCACCAGCCCATGGGGCCAACCAAATTGCGTGAGTGAAAGTGAGAACAGGCATTCACATGGCACTTTTGTAGTCGGCGTTGCAAGGTATTTATGTGCCAGATATGCTAAATGTTCATATGTCCCTTCATGCTTCAGCCACCATTCCAGAGGACATGCTTCCATATTGATGTCACTCATTTAAAAAAAAAAGTGTGTTAATTACATTTGTGACTGAACTCCTTAGGAGAGAATTGTATGTCTCCTATTCTGTTTTGCCCACATTCTGCTATATATTTCAAGTTATAGGAGTATCGGAAGATGACCCAGCACATATTTGTTTTAAGAACATTTTCATAACATATTTGACAAAATGCAAAGAAGGTACCAATGTTAGATTACTAAAAATAGCTACAGCACTGGACTCAAGGTATAAGAAGCTGAAGTGTAGTCCAAAATCTGAGAGGTTTGGAGCATGCTTTCAAAAGTCTTAAAAGAGCAACACTCAGATGCAGAAATTACAGAATCCAAATCACCAAAAAATAAAATCAACCCTCTGCTGGAGGCATCTGACTCAGATGATGAAAATGAACATGGGTAAGTCCCCTCTGCTTTGGATAGTTATCGAGCAGAACCCATCATCAGCATGGAGGCATGTCCTCTGGAATGGTGGTTGAAGCATGAAGGGACATATGAATCTTTAGCGTATCTGTCATGTAAATATCTTGTGACGCCAGCTACAACAGTGCTATGCGAACACCTGTTCTCACTTTCAGGAGACATTGTAAACAAGAAGTGGGCAGCATTATCTCCTCCACATGTAAACAAACTTGTTTGTGTGAGTGACCGGCTGAAGTAGGACTGAGTGGACGTGTAGGCTCTAAAGTTTTACATTGTTTTATTTATGAATGCATTTTTTTGTACATAATTCTGCATTTGTAAATACAAATTTCATGATAAAGAGATTGTACTACAGTACTTCTAGTAGGTGAATTGAAAAATACTATTTTTGTTTTTTACAGTGCAAATATTTGTAATCAAAAATAAAGTGAGCACTGTACACTTTATATTCTGTGTTTTAATTGAAAACAATATATTTGAAAATGTAGAAAATATCCAAAAATATTTAAATAAATAGTATTCCATTATTATTTAACAGCGCGATTAATTGCGATTCATTTTTTTAATCAGTTGACAGCTAGTGTTTTTATAGTGCATTTGTATTTTTACCCCATAAAACCCCTCAAAAAAACCAACAGACCTGCCAAAACTTAAAAGCTGAAAGCTTGTAATTACACAAGAACAGCCTCCCTTGTTATAAATTCAAGGAACAATATGTTCTTGGAGTGAGAATTTTCTTTCCATTTTAGCTAGATTTTGGGCCTCTCCTGAATGGATAGAGACCATGTCAAATTAACTGCTTGTCTTTTTGCATATGGCCTATTTAAAAATAATTACTGCTAAATTAATACTGATGCCTATATATATGATTTATAAGACAACAATTCTGGATATTAGAGTGTGATTACATGTCTAACTCCTTGCATTTATAACCCCAAAATAGTTTAGTTTACTTTCTCCATGGGGACACAATTTTCTAATCTTAAACCACAAGCAGCAATTTAATGTTAAAAGATTAAAGGATTATTTTAAACAGACTAACAGTTTTAATCAGTATATAACTAAACTTGAATCCCAGGGGAAAACTATTAGAATTAAATAATCTATTATTTCAGGGAAAATACACTTAAGAAAGGGCTGTAGTTTTCTTAAAAGAGACAAATATTAGAAAACTGGTATTTCAAAATTAAGGCTCCTCTTAAAAAATCCAGATATTGGAAAGTAGAAATGCACAATTAATACCAAATAATTATCATGGCTGATGCGTTGAACGGGAAAAGTGCATTAGACCAATTATTTTTCTAATGTTGACACAAGGTATATTTTTATGTCAGCGCATGGAAAAACTCAGTTGTTAGTGTATTTAGACTTTGCAGCTAGAAATATACGGATATACTTAAAATCAACTGTGAATAAATCACATCTTCTGTTTATCATTGTTTTACAGAGAGCACATCCAAATACTCAAACATATGATTTGAATTTTACTAAAACAATTGGAGGATAGTAACCAGCAGCTCCTGGCTGCTGAGCACTTTTGAAAATTAGGCCACTTATTTGGTGCCTAAATATGAATTTAGGGGCCTAAGTTTAGTCAGACGCTGGCCTTAGTGCAGTGTTGATCTATGCTTCTGTTTATGATTCAGTTGGTTCTCCTACTGGCAAAGAAATTCTGAGCTGTAAGAAAGCCACACCATCAAGCAGCTAACATAACTAATCAAATATAGAATTTTTTAAAAAGCTAATATCATTCATTTGTATAGTTTGTGGTTGGGTCTACGATGGCTGTGTAGGAGAATAAGGGGGTGCGTGTTCTCTCACTCATTCACCACTACATCAGAGCTACTTGGTTAGTAACTCTGGGTGCAGGAAGGAGGGCAAGGGCTGCTTGCTGGATGCCACCATGTAGGAGCAAGTGGGTATGTGGTGGGCAGATTTCTGTCTCCTTGGCCACCTTCCTCCCTCCTCCCACGCCCACACATATGCCAGCAGAACCAGATGGGCACACTAAGGGAAGAGTATGTTGTGCCCTGAAAAGGTCTGTGGCAATGTTCTACCTCCACCCAGAGAAAAAGGGGAACGTGGTAGGAAATGGGCCTCTCTGAGGCATAGTTCCTTCCCAGGGCTCCTTCTGTGGCAGCACAGCTACGTGCTGCCTCTTAGACTGAGCCTTTGAGTTCAGCCCTATATAACGCATTACTAGCAGTCTGCTCATTTTTCCCTATTAGGAGGGGGGAAACCCCTCTTTGATGTCATGTTATCATGGGAGCACTGCACGTAAACAAGAGCCCACATTGAAATACACCTCTGACAACATGGGAAAGCTCTAGACTGGGACGAGGGGTGGAAAGGAACACAGGATGCACAGACAGAACCCTAAAAATAAAAGGCTATAAATGTATTGCACAGTCAAAAATGAGTGAAATGTTTTCAGAAAATCCTAAAGGGAAGAGTGGAAGAAAAGCAGACCAGCCCTCTGGGAACTCTGCTTTCCTAAGTCATAAAAAACTTCTGGTTTCCCCTGTCTGGAAAAGTTGTCCACAATGCTTGGAACAATGTGTTTTTATTTTTAGTCTTTTACACCAAACAACCATGAAACATCATTTTGATGTAACCATCTATTAAGAGGCAAAAAACGTCTGTCTTTATATGTAAAAATAAAAAGGCTAAAGTTAGACAGGAAAGTAAAACTACAGAGGAAAACTAACAAATATATTTAATGTGCCAAGAAAATGTCTATGCCTTCAACTAAAACAAAATCATTTCTATTTTCCAAACTGCATTATTGTACTATGCTATATATAAAAATGCATTTTATTTTTTCTCCTCCAGTTATGAAATTCATAGAAGTCTAAGTTCTCTAGAAGTTTTCAAAAAGAGGGATGTCAAATATGGTTAAAAATAAAACCAAACTGTACATTTTATTGAATGAAATGGTTTGAAAACTATCCACTAAATCTGAAGGGAGAATGTGCTTGTTTTTTATTTGTTTTTTTTTCCTGTGGTGATCTCACTGTGTAGGAATGCTTAGTTGTAAAATTTATGGGTGGACAAATAAACAAAAACTTTACTTAGCACTTCAATACATAATGTATTCATTAAATTATAATCTATATATTACTCTTTTGTTCTAAACAGTCATGTGATACATATATACATATTGAGTCTAATGTTGTAGTCTCTAGACTGGCAGAACTCACATAGAATTTTAACTAGGGCTGTCAAGCGATTAAAAAAAATTAATCGCGATTAATCGCACTGTTAAACAATAATAGAATACCATTTATTTAAATATTTGTGGATATTTTCTACATTTTCAAATATATTGATTTAAATTACAACACAGAATACAAAATGTACAATGCTCACTTTATTTTTGATTACAAATATTTGCACTGTAAAAAACAAAACAGTATTTTTCAATTTACCTAATAGAAGTACTGTAGTGCAATCTCTATCATGAAAGCTGAATTTACAAATGCAGAACTATGTGCAAAAAATAAACTGCATTCAGAAGTAAATCAATGTAAAACTTAGTCCTACTTCAGCCAACCACTCACACAAACAAGTTTGTTTACATGTGGAGGAGATAATGCTGCCCACTTCTTGTTTACAATGTCACCTGAAAGTGAGAACAGGCATTTGCATGGCACTGTTGCAGCTGGTGTCTCAAGATATTTATGTGCCAGATGTGCTAAAGATTCTTATGTCCCTTCATGCTTCAACCACCATTCCAGAGGACATGCCTCCATGCTGATGACGGGTTCTGCTCGATAACAATCCAAAGCAGAGCCGACCGACGCATGTTCATTTTCATCATCTGAGTCAGATGTCACCAGCAGAAGTTGATTTTATTTTTTGGTGGTTCAGGTTCTGTAGTTTCCGCATCTGAGTGTTGCTCTTTTAAGACTTCTGAAAGCATGCTCCAAACATCTCAGAATTTGGACCACACTTCAGCTTCTTACACCTTGAGTCCAGTGCTGTAGCTATTTTTAGAAATCTCACATTGGTACCTTCTTTGCATTTTGTCAAATCTGCAGTGAAAGTCGTCTTAAAACAAGTATGTGCTGAGTCATCATCCGATACGGCTATAACTTGAAATGTATGGCAGAATGTGGGCAAAACAGAATAGGAGACATACAATTCTCTCCCAAGGAGTTCAGTCACAAATGTAGTTAACACATTTTTTTTTTTAAATGAGCGACATCAATATGGAAGCATGTACTCTGGAATGGTGGCTGAACATGAAGGGGCATACGAACGTTTAGCATATCTGGCACGTAAATACCTTGCAATGCCACTACAAAAATGCCATGCGAATGCCTGTTCTCACTTTCAGGTGACATTGTAAAGAAGCAGCAGGCAGCAGTATCTCCTGTAAATGTAAACAAACTTGTTTGTCTTAGTGATTGGCTGAACAAGTAGTAGGATTGAGTGGATGTGTAAGCTCTGAAGTTTTACATTGTTTTGTTTCTGAGTGCAGTTAAGTATTTTTGTACATAATTCTACATTTGTAAGTTACACTTTCATGATAAAGAGCTTGCACTGCAGTACTTGAATAAGGTGAATTGAAAAATACTATTTCTTTATCATTTTTACAGTGTATATATTTGTACTAAAATGATATAAAGTGAGCACTGTACACTTTGTATTCTGTGTTTTAATAGAAATCAATATATTTGAAAAAGTAGAAAAAATCCAAAAATGTTTAATAAATTTCAGTTGGTATTCTATTGTTTAACAGTGTGATTAATTTTTTTTAGTTAATCGCTTGTGTTAACTGTGATTAATTGACAGCCCTAAAAACACAAAATTTCCAGCGCAGTGCAGCAAAGAGATCACCTCCAGTAAAAGAACACTAGTAAGGTTTCAAAGTTAAGCACTCAGGTCAGGAAATTCCAGAAATAAGACTGCTTGTGCAACCTTAATTCAGCCCTCTTAGGCATGTGACACAGTCTTTAAGTACATGATGACAAATTGTACAAGACCCATACCTCGTTCAGTTCCGAATACAACAAAGCACTTAAGCACATTTTTAATTTCTCAATTAAATTGGCATCAATGGGACATAAGCATATGCTTAAAGTTACGCATATGTTTAAGTGCTTTGCTGCATCAGGGCCTCAGTGCACAAGATGGATGGTGGTCTTCATCTTTTCCCTTCATCACCAACACTGCCAATTTCTGTTTAGTGTGATCCATACTACACGCTTGCTCATGACATCTCCCTGTCTCTATAGCCACTTGTCTCCTTGGTCTTCTCTAATTCTGCAGCATGTTAGGTAGTGTTCGTAATCAGTTGTAATGGGGTCTTCAGATGTGCTGCACCTGCCTGGGCCCATGAGTGTGTCTGTTAGGTTGAGTGTATTAATGGCTCCTGCTGAGATTGTTGTGCCTGAGGCTAGAACAGCTGCACTAGTTTGGGGATGTGGGAGTCCTGTTAGGACGTTAGAAAATGCCATATAAATCACCATGCTCTTCTTTCACCTGGGCACTTGAAGCTCTTTGTGATCAATTAATCCATTAAAAAAAAATGCCATGAGTTCATAGAGGAAACAACCCCCACCCCCAGTTCAGCCTTGCAGTTGTTTGGAAATTCTGGTGTTACCCTCCCTAGCCTTCAGGTTTCCCCTGTGTGAAATGGGGATAGTTCCTCGCCTCTGTATATGCTTTGACGTTTATGGGTGACAAAGTGCTATGTAAGTGCAAAGTATTATTATGAGTTGTCTAACAGAACTAGATACAGTATTGTAGAAAATGAACCTGAGACAGAGAGTGTACTGAAATGGTGTACATTTGTACTAAATATCCATTTGTTAAGGTGGGGGGGGGAAACTTTCAGGGGTTGGTTATCAGGCACTACTGATATACGAGACTCTTGCTTAAAATGTTTGCAGGAAATAAGTAGTGGCTGTGGCATCTCTGTGCTCCTGTTCAGGATTTTTCTCTAGAACAGTGAAATGTGATGAAGGGCTTTTATGCTGTGGATCTGTGGGTCATGGTATCGACGGCAGAAATCAACTTTTGGGCTACCTGATTTGGAAATCTTCCTCCATCTTGGCTTCTGGCATAGTGACAACCTAAAGTAACTTTTGACTGACTGGTTTGTCCTCCCCTACAAGTGGGTACTCTGTTTTCAGTGCACAAACTGCAGTTAGGAATTAATCCTAAATCCACAGGATGAGGTAGTTTACACTGACCAGGAAAGAAGACCAGCAATTCCTCATCATGCTGACAGGCTGTTAGGACATGTTCTAGTTTTTCTGACCTAAAGTAATCTACTTAGGGCTGCGCTGATGCAGCGGCACTGCTGTAGCGTGTCTGATGAAGATGCTCTATGCTGATGGGAGAGAACTCTCCCTTTGGTGTAATTACTCCACCGCCACAAGAGGATGAAGCTATGACAGCGGGAGAGCATCTCCCACCAATTTAGCACTGTATGGACAGCACTTAGGTCACTGTAACTTGCTGTGCTCAGCCGCGTGGCTTTTTCACACCCCTGAGTGATATAAGTTATATCAAGATAAGCGCTAGTGGAGACCTGCTCTCCATGCACCCTCTCTAGTGGTGGTTGAGCCACATATAGAAGTTCATACTACAAGCTTGGGTAATAGAGCTGAATCTTTTAGCTCAAGAAGTAGATACTTATGCATTTAGATGCAAAGATCTCAGATTTAATCCCTATTTTTGGTGACCCATTCATGATTGCAGCACTACAAGTGGTGGCCTGCACGGGGAATTGAATTGGGTGAATCTCTGACATTTAAAAAAAGCTTCCCCAGCCAGAAAGATTGCATAATGTGCTCAGCGTGGCATTTTGTCCTCACTCTCTTTTCCAGCTCCCATTTACTTATGCTTCCCAATGACTCTCCATCCCATCCTGCCTGCTACTGCTTTCTACTTCTTTTCTTAAGAGTTTGGTCACGTCTTTTCATTTCTGCCTCCTCCTCTTTTCTCCCAAGTATCTGGCCCCTTTCCATTTCCTTCTACTGCTGCCTCCCAGCTACTCCTTTCTTTAGGGAAGGGTCTTTTGCCACTACCACCCACTGTTACTTTCCACCCACTCCACCTGGCCTCTTTTAGTCTGTCTGTACAGCATCTCATACACAAGGTCATGGCCTAGTTAAAGTGTTACTGTAATACAAATAATACTATGTATAATTCAGTTTTTTTAAAAGCTTGTTTTATTAATATTTTAAATGTATTTCTTGCTGCTGCTGCTCCTGAGTTTCCAGTTTGCCACTGAATTCCACACCAGGTCTTGCAGAAACTGGATGGCTTTGCTACAGAGTTTGGGTCCAGCGTGTCACAAACTATGTTGGGTTTGAACATGATTTTTGAAGAATCAAAAGGAAACTTTTTTACATTGCTACTGGTAATAGCTACATGTTGAAACAGTACATTGAATAATTTTCAACTGTACCTAAACAGGTAGTATCATATCAGGAAAACTGGACCAATTTTTCCAAAAGAATTTGGAAACAAAATGCTGCAGCTATTATGTTGCAGACATAAGAGCAATTATATATGCAGTGCTAACCTAAGTTTTTATTTCAGACAGTACTGCCAACTGTGAACTTGTAAATATAGTACTGTGGGCATGCACATGTTTAAACAAGTGGTTTCCTACCTTCAGGTTAAATTGAGTCATTTATATATAATTGTTTATGGGTTCAGAAGAGCCAGACATCATGTCTAAATGATAACAGGGAACTTAAAACACGCAGTCATTTCTCCCATCACAAGTGCCTTCTAGAAAACAAAAAACGAACCTGTAATAAAGTTTAGAATCTTTTCCAGGATTTTTAACTTAATCCTTCTGAAAGTATAATGCCATTTGTTATAAAATATTAATAATGATGATAACTTAGCTTTCATATATTATAAAACTTACAACTAGAAAAAAGAGAGCTAATAAAACAAATGCACAAAGAACAATTACATGTTCATAAATGAAACAATTCTGTAACATAATTTGTGCCTCTGTAGTGCTCACACACAAGCCTGTGACCCGAAACATCTTAAAATGATGGGCTCGGGCAGCTAAAATTTGGAAATGTAACTCCTTTTGGATCCCTCAAGCTACCTTGTGGCTTAACCCCCTACTGAAATTCAGAAAAGTATTATTTATCTGTCACAAGTGGCTAGACTTCACCATTCACACACATGGAACTGTCCTGGAAAATTAAACTATGAAAACATTCCAAGAGCTTCAACAGGCTCATAGTTTGTTGAAAGACCATCTTGGACTCTGCTCAGAACTTAGCATATGTATCATCATGGGATCCCATAAAAATTAAACTCCACCTTGGGACCAGTCTAGTTGGTCTACAGTAATTCAAATAAGAGTGTCTTCTATGCAGCCTCTAATACCATATATACAAACTGTTAAGACTCTCACAGCTTCCCACCCCAAGGTTATAGATACTGTAGGAATAAATATATACTCTGAATGTAGGCTTGTGTTGTCTTTCAGATATGTTGAAAGAGAGAGAAGTTTGAGGTTTGACACAGACTCTGGACCCATGGCAACAAACTGAGTGAAAGCAGCAAAGAGTCCTGTGGCACCTTATAGACTAACAAATGTATTGGAGCATGAGCTTTAGTGGGTGAATACCCACTTTGTTGGATGCATGTAGTGGAAATTTCCAGGGGCAGGTATATATATGCAAGCAAGAAACAGGCTAGAAATAACGAGGTTAGTTCAATCAGGGAGGATGAGGCCCTCTTCTAGCAGTTGAGGTGTGAAAACCAAGGGAGGAGAAACTGCTTTTGTAGTTGGCTAGCCATTCACAGTCTTTGTTTAATCCTGAGCTGATGGTGTCAAATTTGCAGATGAACTGAAGCTCAGCAGTTTCTCTCTGAAGTCTGGTCCTGAAGTTTTTTTGCTGCAGGATGGCTATCTTTAAATCTGCTATTGTGTGTCCAGAGAGATTGAAGTGTTCTCCTACAGGTTTTTGTATATTGTCATTCCTAATATCTGATTTGTGTCTGTTTATCCTTTTCTGTAGGGACTGTCCAGTTTGGCCAATGTGCATAGCAGAAGGGCATTGCTGGCATATGATGGCATATATTACATTGGTGGATGTGCAGGTGAATGAACCGGTGATAGTGTGGCTGATCTGGTTAGGTCCTGTGATGGTGTCGCTGGTGTAGATATGTGGGCAGAGTTGGCATCGAGGTTTGTTGCATGGATTGGTTCCTGAGCTAGAGTTCCTATGTTGCGGTGTGCAGTTACTGGTGAGAATATGCTTCAGGCTGGCAGGTTGTCTGTGGGCGAGGACTGGCCTGCCACCCAGGGCCTGGGAATGTGAGGGATCGTTGTCCAGGATGGGTTGTAGATCCCTGATGATGCGTTGGAGGGGTTTTAGCTGGGGACTGTACGTGATGGCCAGTGGAGTTCTGTTGGTGAAGAATTTCCTTGATTTGGACTCTTGTTTGTATGGATTTTCCTTATCCCAGAAGAGGTGGAGTTTTTTAGTCTGTCATGATAACTAAACTAATTTACCAGTGAGGGGAAATGTCCATGTTCTCAAGATGAGAAGGTAATGTTCCATGATATTGGTTAAAGAAAGTTTGCTGAATATCCCCACTTAACTAGTTGATGACAGAGAATTTCACAAGAGGGGAAAAGACATTTAAAAAGACCCATTAAAATATATTTTTGTGCTTAATGACTTTAGAGTCTGGTAATAGAGCATTAAGTATATATTCTGACTTTAACTCCATTGTCATGTTAACAGCTTTAAGTCTGTAAAATGTCTCCTTATGATTTATTTACTCTAATACTTGCCAGGTGCTTTTCAAACAGTTTAGGATGGTCACTGTTCTGAGGAGCTTGGACTCCCTATCACCCCACAGGCAGCCATGTACTCATTCACAAAGAGCCATCCACTGAAGAGCCTGGTTTAAATTCCTTATATATATAATATTTAATATATACACACCACACATACACATGGTAATATGCTGCAGGATTGAAAGAAGGACCATTTATTCATCTCAACTTCTAGCTAGAGCTAAATTACTCAGCAGGGTTATCCAGAAATTCTGAGTTCCTAAATACCTACCTATTCCAGTCTTAAAAGGTGACTTTCACACTATAGTAGTGATAAGAAGACAAAACTGATTGAAAAAGAATTGTGCAATGGTGGGCCTAAAAAACTTAACAGTTGTTTTAGATAATGAAATATTGTGGTTGGATAATCTCAGTCATTTAAGTATTTAAGGTGCATCCTATAGTATAGAGACTTACAAGGGAATGCTATGGATACTGAGACCATTACCTAATTTATCTTAAGTAACAATGGTAAGGCTTTAAGGACCACCACTATCTTTTTGTCTAACTATTTTAAGGACTTAAGTGGAGCATAGTGCCTTCTTCAGGATCTCTGTACTGGAGCAAATGGAAGAGTAATCTGACATCATAACTGACTTTCATAGATATTTTTCCAAAGAAACTTCAGCTGTCTTCTTTGGAAGAACCATTTTATTCTCTTGCCAGGTAAGCTTGATGGGCATCTTCAAATTCAATACCCTCAGTTGTTAGTTGACAAAGATAACTGTACAACCTCACACAGGAAATGAAGGACAATATAAATAATTTAATGCAACCCAAAATGAATAGAGAAATAATTTGATTTTAGGTCAAAGACAGTCATCTATACTAATGCCCTGTGAGCAGGAATAGTCAAAAAGCTTAACACAGAACTACAGAATCTCTGTCTGTAAAATTATCTTCAAGTAGGAGTTGATTATGCTTCCTGTGATAGTCCCAAACTCTGGCTCTTCTAAGTTGCTTGCTTGTTTCTCTCCTTTATTCACATTTGGAAAGGGAGAAATAGATTTTTATTATTAATTATTATTATGTATTAAAGATTAGAATCTGTAGAAAATACCAAAAGTACTGAAAGTACATGTACAAGTACAAAAGTACAGATTCTGATTCTATTAAATTTCTAGTCTTCCTGCACATGATCCAAACAAAGGTTCAATACAAATATAATGGGAAATAGGAACTATGGCTACATAGTTGGATACTGTAAAAGCAGCAAAGAGTCCTGTGGCACCTTATAGACTAACCGGACTCTTTGCTGCTTTTACAGATCCAGACTAACATGGCTACCCCTCTGATACTTGATAGTTGGATACTGTTTGCTGCAAAAAGTTAGAACTGTTATCGTGACCAGAGTAAATAAGGGCTCAGTCGTCTATTCCCCACATACCATGTGACTCAAGGAGAAGCTTATTCACAGAGAGTATTCAGCATAGAGCCACTTACTCTGGTAATATAAAGGAATTTCCCACCACTTCAACAGATTTATTTCTTTTTATGGTTTCTCACATGAGAAGTGAGTCCAATCCTGGATTTGCAAATGCAGTTGCCTGTCTTGCAAGTGTAATTGTCATTGGGGGGAGGGTTTGAGGCATTGGCTTTATGACATACTCTTGTCTCCTGCAAAGACCTTAGATGTCACCCCTCAAAAGTGGACATGGCCTCCTGGCACAGACCTCTCCATCTGGGTCTGTTCAGTGCAACAAGTTCCTAGGTTTTAATATGTATCTTTGAGGTTGGCCTTTATATCTGAAGATGGGTTGACCCTTAGAACGGGTTCTTATGCTCAGCTGGCTGTAAAGCACCTCTTTTGATGTATGAGAAATCTCCATGCAGACCGTGTGTCTGACCCAGTGAAGTTGAGCCCTGATGAGCATGCTCACAATGCCATAGTTCAGTGTTGAGTATCCTGTCCTGCCACGTGATGTTACAGATGGATCTTAGGCAGCGAATGTGGAAGCTCTCCAGCTGTTTGAAGTGGTATTGGTGGAGCATCCATGTCTCATAGCTGTAGAGGAGTGAGGTGAGTACAACAGTGTGGTAAATTTTAATCTTGGTTCTGAGGCAGACTTTATGCTCCCTTCAGAGTCTGTGGGTGAGCCTGCTAAATGCCAGGTTGGCCTTTGCCAGATGCCGAGTGATCTCATCCTCCAACATGGTGTGGTTGGAAAGTATGCTAAACAGGTAGCAGAATTACCTAACTGAGTTGAGAGGTGTATTGTCAGTTGTGATGCTGGATCATGGTACTCGTGATGCTGGTGGTCTGGCATTGGCTGGTACATGACTTCTGTCTGTCTTAGACTTATTGTGGAACAAAGCATTTTGAGGCATAGGCAAAATGATCCATGATAAGCTGAATGTCCTTGAGCATATGTGCTATGAGGGCACAAACATCAGCAAACAGGAGCTCTGTTAATAGCTTATTCAGTTACCTTGGCAGAGGCTCTGAGTCATTTATAGATTGAATAGACCACCCCCCCCCACCATCCAATCTGAAAGGGTTGTGTACACCTCTATCTAAGTCCTGGAATGTAAACAAAAGCATGGCTGAAAATACAATGGCAGAGAGGACTGGAGCCATTACACGTCCTGATGAGTCACCACACTCCATCACCCTGGCCCATCATGCCATTGTGAAATGAGCATATGACAGCAATCATCTTCTCTGGGGAACCAAATTTATGAAAGCGACTCCATAGACTCTCATGATTCACTGTGTTGGCGGCTTTGCTCAGGTCAACAAACATCATGTACAGGTCCTTGTTCTGTTCATGAACCTTCTCTAGTATTTGCTGGGCTGCAAAAATCACGTCTATGATGCCACAGCCAACATGAAAGCCATATTCTGACTCTGGATACACCAGGTGAGAGATGAGCCTGTTGAGGACAAACTGTGGAAGGATCTTCTTTGCTATAGACAGCATTGAGATAGTGCGGTGGTTGTCTCAGCTAGATATGCTTCCCTTCCTTTCATATAGGTAAACTATGAAAGCATCCTTATACTCCTCGGGCATGGTACCCTGTTCTCATATAGTCTTGAACAAGCTGGTGAGTTTCCTGACCAGGTGGGCACTTCCACATTTGTACACTTCAGTGGAATGCCTTTGTGGCCTGGACAGTTGCTTGGTGGCTTTAATAACCTTTTCTAAAGAATGGGCCATGGACAGCTTCTCCAGGACAGGATACTGTGGGAGTGAGTCAAATGCTTTCACTGGACATAGTGGATTGATAGTCCAGAAGACTATCAATGTGTTCTGCCCAGCAAGAGAGAATATTGCCTTTGTGTGTGAGTAGCCGGTTACCATCTGCTGTGAGGACAGGGGTTGTATCTCTGGATTTTGGGCCATACACAGCATGGAGACCTTAACAGAAGGCTTCCATGTCATGCTTGTCAGCTACTTCCTGTAGTTCTGCAGCCTTCTGCCCCCATCAGTGGTTCTTCATTAGCCTTAATTGGTTTTGTAGCATTTGTTTGGCCTTATGATACTTGGCCTTCTTCGTTCCTGATTTCTTGTCCAAGATGTAAGACTTGTGTGTAGTGTGCATGGTCTCCAGTAGCCTATCTATCTCAGGACATTCTAATCAAACCAGTCTTGGTGTTTCTGCCTTACAAAGCTAAGAACTTTGGATGCCATAGTATATGTGACATCTCTGAGCTTCTGCCAGGTTGCTGCAATGTCTGTGGAGTTTTCTGGGACCTCAGATGACAGAGTCTTCAGTGTCTATGCCAACTTTTCTTGTTTGGTGGGGTGTTTCATGGTAGCTACATTGATCTTCTTTGATGGTTTGAGGCATCTTCTGGACACCTTGGTAAGAAATGTAGTGACATGATACTTCTCACAAGCTGATGGTCTGACCACCATTCGGTGCCTCTCAAAGAGCAGGTGATCTACATATCTTTAATATCTCTAGACCTTACAATTACATAGTTCAACATGTGCCAGTGTTTTAACCTGGGATGAATCCATGTTGTTTTATAACTGTTGACCTGTTAGAAGACTGTGTTGATAATAGTGAGATTGAACTTGACACACTTGAAGAGAAATAGTTGGCTGTTGGAGTTTGACCTTCCAGTGCTGTGATGGCTTATCCCCCTGCTCCAGGGGGTCAGAGTTGGGTCTCACATGAGCATTAAAGTCTCCAAGGACAATGAGTTTGTCCTGGTGTGGTACCCCTCTGATGATCCTTCTCAGATCTTCATAAAACAGCTCCTTGATATCATCTGTATGAGTCATTGTCTGTGTGTAAGCACTGGTAATGGTGGTATACTGGTCTCTGGACAAGTTTATGTGGAACACCATAGTCAGTCATTGACTCCCTTGGGGAACAAGTCCAGCTTAGCGTCAGTGGAGAGGATGGCAATGGAGCACATGCCTTGTGATGGCATATAGGAGCAACCTGCATTATATATGCAGTTATTGGCCAACCACTAAATCCATGGGAAGATGACACTCTTTGGCTCAGATAGGTAGCTCATCTATGAGAAGGACACCTCTGAATACAAATCCTGCACCAAAGTTAGCTGCTGTGCTTGTGGCATTTATTGTACCAGTGCTGCAACAGCTGTTTGGGGGTGCGAGAGAGGTTCTGCACAAAAGCTCTTTCACCTAAATCCATTCATAGTGCATGTTGTTCAGCTAACTCAGTTCATTCAAGTCATTTAACCTAATCAACTCACTGGAGTCCTGTGGGGAAGGGGAAGTGGCGAGGTGGACAGCAGAGGATGCTGCTGGCAGTCCTTAGTCACAGCTCTGCATACAGTAGTGATGGTCATTCTCCACAGATCAGGGCAGAAATGGAGCTTGTATCCTCCCAAGGTGATAGAGCAGTGCTGCTCTCCCAAATCTGGGGAAAGGGGACTGAAAAGGAACCCTAAACACAGCCTGCCCTTTCTGTACTGTCAGATTACTGTTCCTGGGTAGTTATCAGCCATCAAAATAATTCAGCCATCAAAATAACGTAAAGATTCACAAACTGACTTTTGGGTCATGGACTGTCCGAACGCTTCTTGATAATGACCAAAGCCCGGAGCAAAGACTAGCCTTTATTGCCAAAACACTGAAGAGGTGTAACATAGACATCACTGCCTTCACTGAAACCAAACTCACTGCTGAGTCCCACTTTGAGGAGGTGGGAGCAGGTTACACCTATTATTGGACTTGCAAGGCCAAAGACGAGCTGAGACAGTCGAGGGTACGGTTTACCATACCATGTGATGTTACCCACAAGCCACTCAGGAATACAGTCACTACCATTTCAGGATAGGGGTGCTGAGATCCTGTGTATGTTGGTGTAGCTCCTAGATGGGGCGTGAGAGTGTGTATGCTCATAATCCTGCATATTAGTATAATCAAACACACTAGCATGTCTGTGTTAAGGCTGTGCATGTCTTTGTGGAAGAATCTTCCTGAAACAAAGGCATGCTGAGTTAACCAGTTAGTTTCCACTGTACCCTGCCTTATACGTGCATCTATCTGAACTGTTCTGGAGGACTGAGCTTAAATGGAAAAAGTAAATGAACAAATGAATGAATGGTTGACACCCCCAACCTCCCATGTACACCCCTTTTGCTGGTGTGGCTTAGCAGTGGGATGAATGACTCACTGGCTGACTGTCACTGGAATGTCTGAGTGCAGGAAGATGTTGGGGCCATGCTCTGGACCACAAACTGCATACTGTCTAGATTTGTTTGCTATTGCTTTAGGTAACCACAGTAAATTACGATGGCAAGCTTCAAAAAAAAAAAAAGTTGGCAACTACTGGTATTTATTTTAGACACAACTGTTTAGGGCAAGATGCAAATGAACATGTTTCACTTTCACCATCAAATACTGGAGGTCAAATTCCTGGTCCCAAAAGCAAAGCCTGAGTAAAAACCTGCAGGAACTAAAAAGGTGTCAGGGATGTGACTGAATCCTGTACAGACAGTATCCGCTGTACAGGGTATCCTTCACCCTACCATATCATATGGGCCTCAATCCAAAGCCCATTGAAATCAATGGGAAATCCTTCCTTTGGCTGTGGCACAGGCCCATGGAGAGGAGTAGCAGATCTAGCTTGCTATCTCCTCTAATCCACGCACTTGTAGGGCTATGACCCAGTGGATGCACTCTGTGATCTCAGTTCTCCTCAGTGAAATCGCTAGGGAGCACTGCTCCACAATGTTCAAGCGTTATATAAAATCCTGTATGTAGGGTTGGGAGGATGCCCTTTTGCACGGGAGACTAAAACCATTTCAACTATTTTTAGAACTCCCTTGGGTGCCCCAGGATTTGGCCCTTAGGAAACTGGCATGAGGATCATGTGATGAGGGCACTACTGCCTGGTAGTTTGTTCCCCTATTCCCACACACCTATCTACTTCCTCTTTCTGGTTTTCTCAGCCAGACTGGAACTAGGGTTGCCAACCCTCCAGATTTGGCCTGGAGTCTCCCAGAATTGGCATCGATCTCCCAGTGACTATTGAAAGCAATCCAGGAGATTGTAATAGGATATTTTAAGAAAATGAGATTGTGAGGCTGGGGGAAAAAATCTCCCGGAATAGCTTCAGTCAGAGTTGGCAACCCTAGCTGGAACAGCTGTGATACAGCTGCTCTTGGGTCCAAGTCACTCAATCCCCCTTGACTGGGTTTGTTGCATGCTCTGCATTACCATTCTAACCCTGCTGGCTGCCACCACGCCCATGCAGGCTAACTCTCTTCCACGTGGGACAGATTTAAGTCACTTTTCCCTAACTATTCTCCCTACCCCTTGTCCTATGCCCCCAAAGCAGGTTTAACTGGCTGCCCCCCTAGTCCCCTCCCTTATCTCGGACTTCCTTTAAGACAGCTGCAGACAAGGCCTGGTTCAAGCTGTTCACAGAGTTGTTTTCAGGCTTTGTTTGGGCCTGCTGTATTCCTTCAGGCAGCAGCACATGGTCCAATCTGCAGCCTACATGAAGCAGTCTCACCCCAGCCCTACCCTGTAGGGCTATTTTTCAAGGGTATCTGAGCCAGTCAGTTGGTCAAATGCCTTACTTGTCTGCACCTAGGCTGGGCTTCTTCTGTGGCATGACATTCCAGATTTGTAAACATCCTGAAACCAAAAACAAAGAGATTGCAGACTTGCATATATTTAAACAAATCTGCATAGACCTGTAGAGAGATGGAGGTGGGGGGGAGAGTGAAGAAGGAGATGGGGGAAGGAGACCTAGCATCTCATTCTCTTCCCCTCCCCACCCTACCTCCAAGCACATTTATTTTTTGTTTTCCTACCTTTCTTATTCAGAAGCCTGGAAGGGCAGCACATGGAGGAACTTCACATATGCATCTCTCAGCTGCCAGGGCTGAGGGAGCAGTGCTGGGACCTTCTTCAATCCTGATATTACAAGAGGACATCTGCTGTCCCTGGGAAGAGGTGGGCTCTGCTGCCCCATAACCAGTTGTTTATCCTGCTGAGGAAGATAACACTGAGAACGCTAACCTTCTGGGTATGTGTTTAAAAAAAAAAAAAAAAAAAAGTGAGTGGCAAGTATGCCACAAAGACCCAAATCCTCTTCCTAGCACATTGCCCAAATAGTCAGGTCATGAAGCTGATGCAGAATTAGTGCCTTGGCTGCCTTTTAGATGGAGGTGCCACTCTGCTCTTTCATATTTTCATACCCATTTCTATCTGCTTTTATACCCCTCCACCTATGCAGGTGGGGAAGAACATTAGGCCCTGACTGCCTGGATTTGTACAGTTATATAGCCTTTAGCAGTCTCTCCAATGCGGATTAAAGTCAATGGGATGGCTCTATAATGATGTTTTTATTTCACACAGATAACTTTCCCCTGAAACTTGAATACGTTTGAGAAGTGCACCACGTAACAGTGCAAATCAGGATCAAATGCTGAAGTTTATTTTTGTAAAGGTTAGTGTTCCTGGCATATGACATACGCATGCTGCTAGAGTTTTCAAATATTAGTTATAATATTTACTTTGGTTTTGTGAAGAACGTCTTAGTTTAAACATGTCTATTCCTAAGGTAAAGTGTAGTAATTAAATTTATTTTTTCATTTTTGTGGTTCATTCCATCTAATTTCCCCCACAGGATGTTTATTTTTAGTGTGTATGGGATTGTACAGAGAAACAAGCAATAGTGGGGATAAATAATCTAATTAAAAAATTCAATTGCTATTTTAATTGTTTTGTGGAGAAGAAATATTTACTACTTTGAGGGGAAAAATAACTGCAGTGGAATACTATATAGCGGGTGGATTTTTTTTTTTAATCCCATACATTTCCAAATGTATTATTTTGTGGGTAAGTGTACTGCAGAGCTCCTAATTTATCTGTTGAAGATACTTCTGCTAGTATTGGGGGTAGGTTTTGAGGGTACATAAATGTACAAGACTACTTTCAGTGTGACATTTATGTCAGCATATTGAAAGGAGGCCAAATCCTACTAGTCTTAAGCAAATAGTTTTTTTGGGTATGGCAGTGATCACTAATGATGGACAGATGCATTAGGTTTTGTCCAAGTGACTGCAACTTTTATTATAACTTACTAAACAAGATAATCCCTTAAAGGCAGCTTGTTCTGGTAGCTGTGAAAGAGGAAGAAAAGAGTTGCCCCAAGCTGTCACCAGCCGCTCCGCTTTCAGTGTTTAGATCTAGTGCAGCCTAGCTGTCTGTGTTCTGACCAGCCTGATTAAACCCAAGCTGTTGATGGATCCACTGTATTCCAAGATCTGCATTTACATGCAGGCTACCGCATAGCCAAATCCTACCCCTCACCATGAGAGATTGTTATCTCTGCAAATCCAACCAGGGATCTAACTCATGCTGCTGGAGTATACAGAGATGCCATTACTCTTGAGCATAGATGGAATACCCCCCAAGCAACCTTCCAACCAATTCTTGATCTAGGTCTGTATGTCCCAATCATCAATATCAGCTGCTAGAGATGTTATCTAGATGAAGGTGTCCAGGGTGCTGTTACAGAGTTTCCCTCATGCATTGCTGCTTGGTCATCAGCTCAAAATGTCTCAGTGCCAGATGAATGTTGTCCTCCGCCCAATCTATAGTCACCAGTCTGAGCTTACCTGTCTGAACCATAGTAGTTTGGACAAACTGAATTGGCCACTGGGCACAGCTACCCTATGCAGCCCAATTCCATTCCACTTGTGGAACTGTCTTATTGTCCACAACCAAATATTTGTCCCTGAGATGGAAGATGATTAACTTGGGGGAAGGAGGGGAAGTATTGTTGCTAAAACTCATAAATCAAAGGCAGTGTTGTTGTAGCCATGTCAGTCGTAGCTGGCTATATCACTTGACACAGAGTTGAACCCACAATAGTCTAGTCCCAACAAAAACCCAATGGTGATCTGTCTGCGAACAGCTGCCCGCGTGTGAGCTCAGTGAGCAATACTCCAGCCAACAGTACAGATCAAGAGAGGAGCCTCCTGCTCCTATCCTGCCAGGCCAACATGCAAAACTGAAAAAAGCAAATAATGATGTGAGATTATATATAAATTAATGCTCGTTTATAAGAAGAGGGCTGTGGTTGATGGGTGGGTAGGGAGTTACTGAAAGCCACCTATAAGGCTAAGCTGGTAGGCTGTGAGCATTCAGTGAAGGGATAGCTAAACTCTGATGGACATAAGTCCAAGAGCAGATAGAGCACCCTGACCCAATGGTTAGATGTTGTTTTCCAGAAGGCCAGCCGAGGCAGTAGCTGCCCCAACTTGGAATAAACAGCAGCAATAGGTCTGTGGGTCCTGATCTACAAAGTCTTCTGAAAAATGGCAAAAACTAAAATTGCAAGAGGGTTGTAGAGTCAGCATGCAAAACCAAATAGGCCTTCACGCTACAGTTCCAAGAGAGGCAAGCAACCATGTCCCAAACCTGGACTTATGCTCATTGAGGCAGAGCCTGTTATTCTGTGTGTACGGTGCCTAACACAATGGAACCTCATTCTCTGTAATAACTAATAATAATAATAATTACTTATTCAGAGAGAAACAACTCTTGGAGAGGAGGAACTAAAAAAGAAACCATAAAGTTGTAGCTGGCACCATAACGTACAAGGAGAAAGCTTGCTTACCCAAGGGCTGCAAAGTATCCAGCATGAGTCTTGCAGCACTGAGACATGCATGGGTTGACCCGTAAAAGCCCCTTAAAAAGGGAGGGCTATCATTGGCCAATAGTCTGTGGTCACTTTCCAAAGCCTGAACTTCAACCCAGTACTGGCTTGACTAGTTGGTTCCCCTTGATATACACCTGTACCCCGATATAACATGACCCGATATAACACGAATTCGGATATAACGCGGTAAAGCAGCACTCCAGGGGGGCGGGACTGCACGCTCTGGCAGATCAAAGCAAGTTTGATATAACGTGGTTTCACCTATAACACAGTAAGATTTTTTGGCTCCTGAGGACTGCATTATATCAAGATAGAGGTGTACTTATGTCATAAACAGATAGCTAAGGGTTAATGTCTCTTTCACCTGAAGCACCTGACCAGAGGACCAATCAGGAAACCGGATTTTTTCAACTTTGGGTGGAGGGAAGTTTGTGTCTAAGTCTTTGTTTTCTGCCTGCCTGCTTTCTCTGAGCTTTGGAGAAGTAGTTTCTACTTTCTAGTCTTCTGTTTCTAAGTGTAAGGACAAAGAGATCAGCTAGTAAGTTATATGGTTTCTTTTCTTTGATATTTGCATGAATATAAGTGCTGGAGTGCTTTGATTTGTATTCTTTTGAATAAGGCTGTTTATTCAATATTCTTTTAAGCAATTGACCCTGTATTGTATCATCTTAATACAGAGAGACCATTTGTATGTATTTTTCTTTCTTTTTATATAAAGCTTTCTTTTAAGACCTGTTGGAGTTTTTCTTTACTTCAGGGAAATTGAGTCTGTACTCACCAGGGAATTGGTGGGAGGAAGAAATCAGGGGGGGAGATCTGTGTGTGTTGGATTTGCTAGCCTGATTTTGCATTCCCTCTGGGGGAATAGGAAAGTACTTTTTGTTTCCAGGATTGAGAACAGAGAGGGGAAGTCACTCTGTGTAGTTTCACAGAGCTTGTGTCTGTATATCTCTCCAGGAGCACCTGGAGGGGGGAAGGGAAAAAGGATTATTTCCCTTTGTTGTGAGACTCAAGGGATTTGGGTCTTGGGGTCCCCAGGGAAGGTTTTTCAGAGGGACCAGAGTGGCCCAAAACACTCTAATTTTTTGGGTGGTGGCAGCAAGTACCAGGTCCAAGCTGGTAACTAAGCTTGGAGGTTTTCATGCTAACCCCCATATTTTGGACACTATAATTACTTGCATGGATAGGTTGAGCAGGATTTGGCCTTTTGTGAAATATTATTTAATATTTATATTGTGGTAGTACCTAAAGGTCTTAACTGGAGTTGGCCCCTATGGGGCTAGTTGGTGTACCAACAGAGTAAATGCCACTTTCTGCCCAGAACAATAAATAATTTTCCATATAAAATGTGCAGTGCTGCTATGGAAAATTACTATGTGAGAATTAAAGTGACACCAACACATTCTTACTTGGCAGATCTGCTTCTGGTAGTCAGTCATATTTGCTTATTTTAGTGGCTACTTTTTTTTTTCCTGTTAGCACTATGGCACCAGCGAAGGTAAAAGTGAGTGAGCTGGACTCGATTCCTTCTTGTTCCTTATCAACAGGATTATCTACTAAGTTCCATGCAGTATTGTTGTAGCCATGTCGGTCCCAGGACATTAAAGAGACAAGATGTGTGAGCTAATATCTTTTATTGGACCAATTTCTGTTTGTGAGAGAGACAAGCTTTCACAGAGCTTTTCAAGACCAGAAGAGCTGTATTAGTTTGAAAGCTTGTCTCTCTCACCAACAGAAGTTGGTCCAATAATAGATATTACCTAAGTTCCAGTCAGTTACACCTGTGCAAAGCCACTGACGAGAGAGGGGTTGTGCCAGTGTAACTACAGGCAGAATTTGGCCTACTGGTAGTGATGCACAAAAAGAACCAACTCTAATGGTTGAGTCTCAGGTTGAGTTTGCAGGACTAGCAGTTAGAAAAACTGATTCCCAACATTTATCTCAGAAAAAAGTAGGATTAATGCCATTGAAACCAATGGAGTTTCACCAGTGTATAACTGTCCTGCAACTTCTCCAGTAATTTATACCTGTACAAAGTGGCTTTATAACAGAGCATTGCCAACCTTAAAGGTTCAGAAATCATGAGTCACACCATGAAAAGTCATGAGATTTACAAAAAAAAAAATTACATTGCGGTTTTGGTCAGTCTGTCTTTTGATATTTTTTAACTCATCTGGCCCAATTGACACCCCCTCTGCCATACTGTGTCACTGAGAGAGAACACTACTGCTCTGATTTGATAGCTGTGACAGTTCTGGTTGAGCACCCACTACTGAACACTCACCAGGCAGGTATGTTTGGCCCCACATATTGGATCCATGTGACCCTAAGCTCCCCTGGGACTGGGCAGGCTCTAGCCACAGTCTTTGGCTTCAGCTTCTTGGGTACAATTCCCAGGCACAGACACTCTGCCTGGTATCACTTCCAGGGAATGGATCCCTATGGTCCAGTTGCCTTAGGCCCCCAGGACCAGTGTTGTCTCCCCAAGACAGCCCAGTCACACAAACATACCCTCCCCAGAAATCCACCCTGATGGGTATTCTGGTTTATAGGTAACCCTTCAGAGACATGTGATAGTTGAAGCAAGAAAGACAGACTTTGCAGGAGGATTTCTAAACTAATCACTTCTTTACTCTTATACAAATCATGAGAGCTGCAACTCTAGGCAAAACAATAAAGCACCTGTACACTGTTCCTCAGAGTGTTACTGCTCCTGAGCGCTCTTTGGGATTTGGTCAGTGTCTTATTAGGAGTTCCAGGTCCTTCCTGGACCTCTCTTCTCCAGCTCAGTCTTCCCTTCCTGAACATGATTTCTCCTTGTTGACTCCATTCAGCTTGGTCTGGTCCAGCAGTCAAAAATTCCCTCTCTCTGAAAACACATTCCTTTGTGTTCCTTGAAGCGCCCAGCATCCAAGCTTTTAAGAGCCAGTTCTAACATCCTTGTTTCTTTGTTCCCCTTCTGGGGACTTTCCACTGCTCCAACCCTACCTATTGCAGACAAGGTGGGGACCACTGGTTTTCCCTAGGTGGCAGCCATATCATTGTTCTGCTGGGGCAAGGTTATTCAATTATTGATGATCTTTAATGACCGTCCAATTCAGGTGCCCATCCCTTTCCCCTTAACAGAAGAGGAATGAATGCAGTGAAAAACAACCATAAGGCTGTAAACATACAAACACAAAACCAAACTGGAATTCATAAATTCACACAAATTTCCCAAATAGTCGCCGTAGCATTTTACATTCGTTTTGTATAGATGTAAGTGGCTATGCAAGTTGCATGGCAGTAGAAAATCAGGTTCTTAGATGTCAAGCTTCAAAATGTAATTGTATTTGGGAAAATGTTTGTCTGAATTGTCTTTCACTTGTGCAGTTACACACTGGTGTAACTTATTCCTGATGGACACTGGGGTGACGGGAAAATCAGGCCCATAGATCTTTTTGGAAAAATCAATAGAGATTCTTACTGTTAGCTCCATAGAGTTTAAGGCTAGAAGGGACCATTAAGATCACCTAGTCTGACTTCCTGCATACCAGTGGTCCATAAAACTTGACTCCAGAGTTCTTGCATCAAGCCCAGTAAGTTGTGGTTGAACCAGAGCATATCTAGAGAGTGGTTACTCTTGAAATTAATGGTGTGGTATAAGTGGTTTACTGTTACTTTTGTGATTTGAAATTTGGAACATTTTTTTACTTTTAATTTTACTTTTATTTACTCACTGATGTAATTCTCACTTATTAATTGTCAATTACTTTGATTAACAGCTTCACAGTATTTTTGTAATCATTTTGTATTTCTCATTGCATGTTTATATGTTGGTTTAATAATAAAATATAGCAGATTAAAACATTGGCCTCCCAGGGGGCCATTTTCATAGTTACTTTTCAGAATATAACCTTACTTTATTATTCAAAACCATAATAGTTCTGGCAGCACTTTTATCAATAGATTTGTTAGATGGCAAATCTAGTGCTGAAACGAAACTAACAGATTCTGAGGGAAACTTCACTCCAAGCAATTCTGGTGTCCATTGTTCACAAAAGAAAGATATAGCCCCAGACTTAGTTTTCTCTTGTACTGTTATCACACACATTATACACTTTAGCTTTGCTCTTTATATCTTACTGTACATTCAAAGTCTGTCACATCTTTTTGAGCATTTGAATTGTTGAAATCTTGGTAGCACTATGATAAACCTCTACAGGTGAGATTCCTCTGAGGTCCATAAGGCAGAACTTGACTTGTATTCTGTTCTTCCTGCTTATATAGAACATCCTTCGGCATCAATGGAATTTCCATTCATTTAGACCCAAACATAGAACCCAGTACTCAACCTGAGAAGGCAGACAGGGCACTGACCAGTTGTGCATAGGGGAGGGGAGGAATATTATTCCCTCATAGATCATACAGTGGCTTTGGAGCCTCTTCCTGGAAGATACTCCAGCCAGTAGTGGAAACAGCCTTGGCTACTGCTCTTTGGCCCTGCTCTTATGGTGTTCTTCATGTTGTGGTCAGATGTCATACTTGTATCCAGCCTCACATTCTCATGCATCAGAACCACACTTGCTCTACTGTCGAGGGAACCTCTAGAGCTACAGAGGAGAAGGCTAGATTTACTCCATGGAGGAAAGAGAATTTTGGATCCAAGATCTGTCATGTAGATTTATGTCAATAAGTCTGTCAGTTCTTTCCATTTGCCCTGAGAATTATTCATTTTTTAAAAATTCATATTTCTATTTATTTTATGAAGGACTTCCAGCTTCTTGGACTTACCTTCTTTGAAGACATACAAAATAAGCAAATGTCCTCACTGTTTGCAGATACAGTAGCTACTAATATGCCACATTTGTCCTCTATTTGACATGATTTAAAACTGTGTTTCTTAAAAGCAACTGGCTTCTGCTTTGGGATGACACAGGTGTTGCTCTCTGTATAAAAAGCCCAGCCACACATGTAGATGTGATCTCATTCTGAAAAATTTCTGAATGGCAGCAGCCCTGTGCAGTGCAGCAATCCTGAGTATCCCATCAGTTTGCCTCTTGGTGCTCAGTCCCCACCCCATTTAAAGGTAGTCTTTTTAAAATTATTTTTAAAATATTTAACTTTTGAAGGTATAACACTAAAAATTATGCATTGTAATTCTGCATGCAATAGACCAGCTTCTGCATTAAATAAGATGTACAGGCTCTCTGAGATGGGGGAAAAAGGGCTGGTCTTACAATTAATTTCTTAGGTATATTAAAAGTAGGAGCTACTGTCAGGCTGTATCCTCCCTGTTTAGTTTTTTTCTGCACCGCCTAGACTCCTAGGGCTATTTTGAAAGTAGCCTTTACCTGCGTGCCTCTTATACTGGTAGCATTTTCTCTTCAAAGCATCACTGCTTAGTGCTAGGGGGGAGGGGTGCAGAAGCCTTTGACATTGATGCTGTGGTGTGAATATTGCAACCCTGAACTCATCTATTTAAAACATCTATTTATATTTGAGGAGTTTTAAATAGATGAGATCTGGAGGGGAGGGAGCTGTTATGCTCATTATACTGACTCTTCCCTGTAGCCTTGTCAATTTAAATGGCTTCTGTTTCATATACAGAATTGAGTAGCTGTGTCAATACCTCTTAAGCACAAAATCCAGTCAGCTTGGCCAGGCTCAAACTTCTAGAAGTCCTGGAAAGGAGAACCCAAGGAGGAAGTCTTGGGTTACAACCTGTCCAGTTAATGTGAAAGATTTTATTGTTTTCTCAACACCTTGTTCCATTTCCCATCTAGAAAGGTGCACTGTGGATGGCTCTCACATATTAGCTCCCAAATACTTCAAAGGATGGAATCTTCAGGGTATCATACTAAATAGAAGTAAAAGTTGTCTGTGATACTGAAGAAAATTATTAA
This sequence comes from Gopherus flavomarginatus, assembly GCF_025201925.1. NCBI lineage: Eukaryota > Metazoa > Chordata > Testudines > Testudinidae > Gopherus > Gopherus flavomarginatus. The sequence continues at coordinate 68,394,751 of NC_066620.1, read as the reverse complement.
TAAAATCAATGTTACAAAAAGAAGTAAATGGATCTGGGACAAGTTTATCCCCAGCATAACTCTATGTTGGTGGAGTTACATCAGGGAAGAATTTGGGCAATTTGGTTTATCTATTATTTTCCAGCGGTGGTAGTTATTATTTATATAGTCCCTTAGATGTACATAGTGCTTTATAGTAATAAAAATAAAGTCCTGCCTTTGAGGAACTTACAATCTAAGGCCCTGATCCTGCAAAGATTTAAGCATGAGTTTATCTTTACACATGTAAGTAATCTCAGTGACCTCAATGAGATTGCTTACATGTGTAAAGTTAAGCATGTAAACTTAAACCTTTGCATGATTTGGAGCCTTAGGCCCCAGTCCAGGAAACTGATCCATACAGACGGATACATGGAGCCTCGCTGGACTGTGTTTAGTCATATTCCTGAATTTAGCATCCTATGCCTATGCTCTTTTATAAAGATCAATCGGATAATTAAAATTCAAATAAGTCTTAGCAATCAAATAATTTAAGTAGAAACTTACTAAACAGTATTTACTTTGTGAAATGGTTACTTAATTTTTAATAAAGTATCACATGATAGCATTCACGGGGAAAAATGTACTTTTGAGGTGTGAGGGAGCCATTAAGAATACACATTTGAGTTATACATTATAAGAGGATGCATCTGCATCAGATTATACCATCTTATTTGTCCTTATTAATCTATACAGTCTCTACACCACTGTTTAGCTAGTGTGCGTGTATAAGGGGATTCTCATATAGGAAAACAACTTTATTAACACAATAGCAACCCACTCTTAACTAGTAAAATCCGAGAAGTAACAGATCCCTCAATGACTCCATTGAGTTCTTTGTCCCTTTCTTATAAAAGTGGGGAGGCAGAAAGCCCCTAGCTGTGGCTTTCTAGACCTACACTAACTATATTTTAAAGTGTATTGTGACTGAAGTCTCAGCCCCATTTTATGGTTTTCCCAATTAGGATTTGCTGCCTGACGTCATGTCTGCCCGAGATTGGCTATTCAGTTCTGACACTCAGGGCAGCTACATATTCTCTCTCTCTCACGCAGAGAAACTTTAAAAAGAGTTTTTGAGCCTGATCTGGCTTAAAGACTCTTTCTTGCACACACAGAGAGACCACTGGCAGCTCGAGCAGCCTAAACATCTGCTCCTTATTGAGAACCCCCTTCCATTGCTGTTGTTCCTCCTCCCCTTTTACTGCTGCTTAGAGCTCAGATCGTACCCAGACCTTCCTTTGCTCTAATAATGTTTTCCTGCTCCATGGAACAACTTGTTTGCTGAAATTTCCCAACCTTTTGGGGGCTGATGGGGGAGAACTAAATTACTCTCCTAGGAAAAAGTAAAGGCGAGTGGAAGCGGCAGCACGCCGGGGGCGGTGCAGCTTGCTCGCAGGCAAAGTGAGTAGGTGCACACACATACAAACTTTGGAGGAGAGGAAATCCTTGCATCGGGAGCGTTGTGGAGTTTGTTGGCTACAGGGGCTTTTGCAATGGAAATGGCTTGGATCAGGTGGGGCTTTTTGCTCTGTGCATGTGTATTTTTGTCACCGGCGCTCGATGCCGCTGAAAAGAGCAGGCTGAGGAGAATCACATACGTACTGCGACCCGGCCAGGCGGGCTCCCGGCTGCAGAGCTCGGCTCCTCTCGGGGGGCAGCGGCAGCAGCGCACTTTTAACGTCGAGCTGAATACCCGGTACAGCACCAGCACCCTAGAGCGGACTCGCAGGATGAGCAAACCGGCAAATCCCAGCATGCAGCTCCGCTTGGGCTCCAGCGCGCAGCTCCATCACAAACCCGGTGGCCCCGCAGCCCCCTTCGCCAAGCCAACCAGGCTGGTTCAGCGCTCCAAGCTGCAGCAACGGGAGACCCGCAGCAACAGCAGCTCCAGCCCGCAGGTTCACCAGAAGCACCCGCTGCAGGGGTAAGGCGAGTTCACCTTCCCTACTAACCACCCCCCCCTCCAAGCAGCAGAGCTTCGGAGGATCCCTTAGTGGGCTGCGGAATTAATGAAGTTATCATGCAAATACATGCCTCAGACTCCCACAACAGTGCAGGAGGGGCGGCCAGTGGCTTTTGCGGTCACCCTGAGGGGCATCTGAAGTAAGAGATTAATCGGCCGTGGGGGCGGGGAGGAAACGTCACGTAGCTCAACATCAGAAACTAACAGCAAGTTCACTAAGGTGCGGGTACATACGGAGGCCGTTCCTTCCCCCAATACAGTACCCGCGGCAGTGATATCCCGGGGACATTCCTCATTGTTATGGTTTGATTGATTGCTGGAAAGTGGGGAGACACCCGACGTCATTGTCCTTTCGTGCCATGGGTTCCCCGCTCGTTTTCTGGGCTAGCCCTGCTGCAGCAGCTCTTTAAAACTGTGCCCATCGCTGCTTTTCGCCGCCTCCTCGCCCCGCAGCGCGAGTGCTGCAAAGGCTGCAGGGCTTTGTCTGTCTTCTCCCCAGCACCTGAGCGTGGGGCTGCCAACCAAGCCAGATTTTAGCCCTGACGGAACTTTTTTTTTTAAAGGGGGGGGGGCGGTAATCCATCTACCGTGAGGGGTATGTGTGTGTGTGTGTGTGTGAAGCGGGGAAGAGTCGGATCCAGGCTTCGGGGTCTAATCTTTGGGAAAGCCACAAGCAATGCAACCAGCTCCGAAATCGGTAATCTCTCTCACATGCCCCTGTAGCTGGGCGCCGGGTTGGCTCCTCAGGTCATGTGCAAGGAAAGAGCTTGTGGCCCCAGCTATATCCACAAACCCAGTTCCCTCTGTGGCAGCAGGGGAGACCCCATTAGAGGAGGTATTGAAAACAATGAGCTTCTGTTATGATTTAGAGCTATTGTATCTTTCAGATTAGGGGGTTTCTCCTGTGGGCTTTAAACTCCATTTCCAGCCAACTCCTGAAATACGTTATAGGGAGCAGGAGTTTGTGGAGTGCTTGTCGTCAGACTCCTTCCCGCCTTTTCTCCCCTCCCGACGTGTAGAACAGTATTTTCTGGAAGCAATAATGGTCCAGCTGTGAGCAATGTTGAATTTCAGGGCACTGCTCTTAAAGCCCTACACCTGGGCACACAGGTAGCTTGTCAAGGGCTGTGTTGGACTGTTCTCTTCCTTTACTGCAGGGTGAACGTCTGTGGAGGACAGTGCTGTCATGGCTGGAGCAAAGCTCCTGGCTTCCAGAGGTGCACCAAACGTAAGTGTCTATGTGGTAACTAGGGATGTCTGGCTAGCTGGGAGGAGAGTTGATAGCCAAAGGTGTAGCCCTAGGCCATTAACCCTAGGCAGTCATTAATCATCAGGAAATAACCTGTGCCAGTCAGCACCTACAAATTGGGGGGGTGAGGGTGGGTGCAGAAATCCAAGGCCTATGAATTATTTTTTATTAGGCAACAAGATACTAACAAGCTCGCTGAACTGAGGTTTGTTGTTTGGCTAGTAAATTTGCTTGCTTCTCTCTCAATGTTTTATTTGGGTTTTAAATATTTATACACTTGTGAGAAGGTAGCAGTGCTGTAATCTTAGCATTTGGATTTTCATTCCATTCTAAACCCCTGTTTCCTGGCCCTCACAACTTTCTTAAAGAATGAGCATTTCTCAAGTTGATTCTCTGCGCAGAGGTGAAATTTTGGGGAAAACTTTGTAAAATGTCATTCAGATGTGTTTGAGTGATCAGAGTGTGGATGAAACCCTGGTGTTCATATGTTGTGACATTTGTGAGTGGACGGGACTCAGGACCTGACTGGGGTAGAGAAGCCCCCAAACATGCAGAAGTGGGGAGTAGTGACTCTGCAGCATACACTCTCCTGGCTTCAGAGACCCATGTGAGAACTACATGGTCAAGCTCTGCAGAGGGGTGGAGCACAATGGGGGAAGGGTGGAGCTGGAGAATGGCCATGCTGTAAGGCAGTGGTCCACAACCTTTTGGTGGCCAGTAGCACATTCATGTTTTCAGAAGAGTGTGGCAGGCACCAACAATTACTCACATACAGGGCCGGCTCCAGGCATCAGTGGAACAAACACGTGCCTGGGGCAGCACACGCTACGGGGTGGCATTCTGTCCATTCTGCAGAGTCGGAGCATGTATTTTTTTTGTTTGCGCCAGTTCTGGGCAGTGCAGAGAGAAGCCAGGAGGACAGAGAACACTGGTGCCCGCAGCCTGCAGCCCTGGAGTTCTCTGTCCCCAGCAGGCGCAGGGACGCGGCTTCTCTCCCCTGCTAGGCACTAGGCAGGCCCTGTGCCTCCCGGGGACAGAGAACACCAGTGCTTGCAGCCCTGGAGTTCTCTGTTCCCGGTAGGCGTGGGGCCACAGCTTCTCTCCGGCTTAAGCCGCAGCCCTGCGCCTGCCAGGGACTGAGAACACCGGCGCCTGCAGCCCCAGAGTTCTTGGTTGCCAGCAGGCGTGGGGCCACAGCTTCTGTCCCCTGCTGGGCACTAGGCGGGCGCACATGAATGCCCCAGTGGGCACCAGGGTGCCCGTGGGCACCGCATTGGGGACCACTGCTTAAGGTGTCCTCCCTTGCATATCTACAGGAACTAACTGTGTAAAATAATTCTGGGTGAGTTGGTATTATTATTCCTTGCATAAGGAACCCGTGCTGAGTGGGGCAGGATTCAGGGGTGGCTGCATACTTCTTAGCAGATGTACTGTTACCCTGGGTCTTGGGAAGAGTTGGAGGCTACTGCAGGGACTCAGGATCTCCACATGGGTGGCCTAGCTTCTGCTAGGTATCCAGAAAATCAAACAGACCCTGGGACTTTGATCAGTTTAGCAATCAGCAGTTTTGTTTTGTTTTGTTTTTGGTTCCCTGTGTGGGATTTTCCAATGTAGGGGGGAGTGTGGCTCTCAGTCTTCAGTGAAGTCATATATCTTTGACCTGTATGGAGAAATGTGTTAAGAACTAAAAAAATTATATAATAGAATGGGTAGCTAAAGAGAACACACAGCACATGGTTTCCCTTTCCAATATCCTTTACATTGAATGCAGTCTTTCAGACTTGCATGTCCTCAAAAATGTGTGGATTGAAATAAATGTTGCTGTGTTTATTTCAACAATTAAATGTTGCAATAAACATTCAAGTAATAGATTTGATTACCTATATGTGTAAGGAAACAGTAATATTTTAATGTGATTAATTACAGGGCTAGAAAAACATACCTGATACTAAGTCACTAACATGGGTAAAAATACCTGCGTCACCAAGCTCCTGCAATTTAAGACATAAAACAGTTGTTCATTGTGTACTGTATTTAATTGCATCCTGTTGTCAGTCAAATATTTTCAATACATTAAAAAAATTAATTTACTATATCTCATTTTTATACCTTCTTTCTCTTCCTGACTTTATTCTACTACTACTCTCTTGTATTTCCATTAGTTATTAGTGTCTCTTTTTTGAGCAGTTTCAGTTCTCTTTTTCTCGTTCTCTCTTTCTATATCCCTGTATAGCTTTCTTCATAATAAATTGTGTTCTGTCTTTTCTCTTACAATTTCTGCATCTTTCACTTCTCCAAATTAGCCATTGATTTTTTTCCCCCTCTTTTCTTCTTTATTGCTCTTTTTTCTAACTTTCAAGTTTTTCATAAAAGTCACAATCTGACAATCAGACCCATGTGGGGCAGACCCCTGTACTTGTGAGGCATTTCACTTAAGTCAATTGCCCTCTGTGGAGGAGCAGGAGTTCACTCACAGCTATTGCAGGATTGGCGTCTCATATTGTAATCCTGTCAGAACAGGGACCTGTCCTCTGTGAAGCATCGAGCCCACTTTTGGTTGCCATAAAATTATTAATAATCAATCTCTCCTTCTTTCCTACCCACTTACATTCTCACTTGCACCCATTCACATACAGTCTCATACCTTTCCACCCACTCTATTATATATTACCTTAGTCCATCACATGCTTTGCTGCACATTGTGCTACCCACATTTGCCATCCTTGCCTCTCAACTGCCCTTCTCTCCAAATCTTCCCATTTCATGTTGAGGTGCTTGATGTCATTCAGAACTGTTGGTTTCCATGTTATTTGTGGTCTGTCTTCTTGTGTTTGCTGGCTTCCATTCAAGAGCAGTATTTGGTAAACGTTCTTTTTCCAGTCTCAGCACATGTACAAGCCAATGATGTCTTTTTTTGTAGATTATTTGTGAGAGGGTCCCTTGTCCAGTAATTTTTCTGATGTCTTCATTCATCTTCCTATCTCTCTCTGTTATTCCCAATGTTCTCAGACATTTACATATCTTTCTTGGTAAGTTGCCATGACTCACTGCTATATGTTGTGATAGCGATAACAACTGCTTTGTACGCATTCAGTTTTGTCTTGAGGGAGATATTTTTTAGTTGCCAGATGTTTGAGTCTTCCAAATGCAGCATTTGCCTTCCCGATTCTTATTCTTTCCTCAGAGCTAATACCATCTTGGCTGATGGTATTTCCAAGTTACGTGAAATAGTCCACCTTCTCCAGTTTCTCTTCTTCAATTTTGATTTCTGTCCCTATTAACATATTCCATTCTTAGGTTTGAGATACAATGCAATCTTCTCCATTTCTTCTCTTACTTGGTTTGTGCATTTGTGTAGTCTTGTTGTCATCTTCACTGATAAGAATGATGATGTCAGCAAAGTCTAGATCAAATAGTATTGGGTTGTTCTATTTTAGGCCATGTGTATCACTGTCACATTATTTTAATCCATAGTTGATGACTAACATAAACAGAAAAGGAGACAGTACGCACCCCTGCCTTACACCTGTCTTGATGCTGAATGGCTTACTCAATCCATTTTAATACATATGGCTTGAAAAATTTACCAGACACCTAACAGGCAGAAGATTAGTAGGGAAAACAGTCTCTCTAGTCCTCCCATCCTACTTTAGAGTCTCTGATTTTTGGCTCACCCTCACCAGTGAATATCTTCAGTGTTTGTCTCTGCTGCTTCTCAGTTTCTCAAGATGTAGTACAATGGCATTGACCTGGGTCTTCTGATATTGGCTTGGTCTACACTTAAAAGTTAGGTTGACCTAGCTACGTCAGTCAGGGGTGTGAAAAAACCCACACGTCTGACCATCATATCTGTGCTGACATAGCCCCCAGTGTAGATGTAGCTGTGTCAATGGAAGAATGCTTCCATGGATGTAGCTAACTTTTTTTGTTTGGGGTGGAGTGTTCCTACACTGAAGGAAAAAACCCTACTGTTGGTGTAGGCTGAGCCTTTGCTGTAGAGTTATGCAGGCATAGCTATGCTGGTACAGTCTCCATAGTGTAGATATGGCCTAAATAGCATTCACTTGGTTGCAACTTGGCAAAGCGGTGAATAGCACCAGAGGTGCTGGAGATGTCTATATGAAGACATAGGATGATAGCACTGTGTTAGCTTAGTTTTGGAAGGTTAACTCCACAGCCATAAGAGCCAGAAACCTCTTTTTTTAAAGAGAGCGCTTGGATTTGCAGAAGTTGATGGCTTTCACCTATAATTACTACTCCCCCTAAGTAAGTAGATTTTTTGAGCCCTGATAAATAATTTTTTTCCCTACTGGAATGGCTGTATTTGGTAGGGGACATCTTCCCACATACACAGCCCTCTGCAGGGGTGGTTGGGCCTGTAGTGCCTCCTGTTCCAGGAGGTGGCAGTCCCTCTAGGGCACCCTGCTTCTAACAGAAGCAGCTGCTGAGCTCCCCCAAGCTGCTTTAATGGCAGTATTTGGTACACCCTTTCCCCAAACAGTGGCAATAGGGGCACTGGAGCTGATTGTGTGCAGTCTTAGGAAGATATCACTTACACATCATGTACTGAGTGGGCAAGTGGATTTTTCAAACTCTGGTTATAAACTACATCGTTTGGAGCTACACTGCTTGCAGCATTTACAAGTTTCACCACCTCTATTGAGCTACTTGATCTTACAATCTGTTCCTGCTTCAGCGGGTGAGTGTATGCATTCCGGTAAGTAACCAAACAGCTTTGCAGTTAATTGCCTGTAAGTAAATGTGCACCACATCCAATTTTAAGCATGGGATTTTCTCCTGGAATGTTCAATCTTTCCTTTTTTTTTTTTTTTTTTGTTTTTTGGATGTTTAAAGCTTTATTTTAAAATAAATCATTTTCAAGCTTAGCAAAACTCTGCTGCTCAGCAATCACATACTTATTGTGTAATAAGTATGGAGTTGTAAAGTTCCGCTTTAAAAGAAAACAATATCTCTGTGTTTAGAGCTATTTGACAATGGGAAAATAACTTCAAACCAGCTGAGAAGATTTTGCTCAGGACTGGTCCACACTACACAGTTAAATCGATTTAAACTGCGTTAAATCGATTTAACTCTGTACCCGTCCACACTACAGTGCACTTTAAATCGATTTTAAGAGCCCTTAAAATCGATTTCTGTACTCCTCCCCAACGAGAGGAGTAACCTTAAAATCGATATTACTATAGCTATTTAGGGTTAGTGTGGATGGAAATCGAAGTTATTGGTCTCATTCCTTTAATGTAGCTACCCAGAGTGCACCGCTCCGGAAATCGATGGTAGCCTAGGACCATGGACGCACACCACCGAATTAATGTGCCCTAGTGTGGACGCATAAAATCGATTTTATAATATCGGTTTTATAAAACTGGTTTTAGTAGTTTCGATTTTATGCTGTAGTGTAGACGTAGCCTCAGACTCTCAAACATTCACCTTTAGATACAGGCCACACATGGAAAATTTGAGCCCAAACAGTAAATATTTTGGAAAGTTGTGAGCAAGTGAACTGGGGTTGGCTGTAGTGGTTGTAACAAGTAAAAGTGCAATAATAAGGCACTGTCAAATTTTAAAATGTCACTCTGTTTTTATAATATGTTTAATAACAGCACTTAGTATTTGTTGTATTTTCAAAGCATTGTGCAAACACACACTATTTTAATTAATTCTCCAACATTCCTTTGAGGCAGCTAAAAAAGCATTATCTCTTTTGTTAGCAGATAGGGAAATGAAGGCAGTGAGAGGAGTTAAATGTGGCCTTGGGCAAGTCACAACAACTGATTTGCAGAGCTGGAATTGGAAATTAGGAGTTCCTGGCTGCCAGCCCTATACCCATTCCATTGGGTCATGTTATTTTTCAACTGTGGTATTTGGTAATTACTAGCAAATTCCTGTATATTGGGTACAACTACTCTTTATAGAGTTGCCCCTTTCTTTCATTTTGTTTATGATTACAAAGGTGGCTTTTTTTTTTTTTTTTTTTTTTTTTTTTTTTTTGGTACTTGGGAAATTCCAAAGATTACTCCCTGCTGTTTGCAGTACTTGGAATCTCCCAAATAGTGCATGAGAGCATTTTATAATTATAGCAGAAAGAGATAGGCAGAGGAGCCTTTACAAATATATTATAAACAGTACACTGATACAGCATGTTAATTTGAGCTGTTTCTTAGCATGCCCAGTGTAACTGTTGCATATCCTAATAAAAATACTGGTGCCTTGAGGAATTCTAGAATCCATTAATGGACTGGGACTAATGAATGCTGGGGGGCAGGTGGGGACAGAGTTGTTGGGTTGTAGTTGAGAAAAGGAAACACCAGCATGTGGTTGCAAAGACGTGCGGAAGGATGCCTACCAGGTCAGGTGGATGAATAATCTGTCATTAAACTTTTCCATTTTACTATTAACTATTCCTATGTTTTCTGCTCTCTCAGAACTAATTTACAAGTTGATTCTTTTGAATCTTCTTTGGTTTTACTTTTAAGCACTTGTCTTTCAGTTACTCAAATTAACTTGGATAATTTTTTTCTATCTTAGCTAACTGTTTCCTTTAGACAAAAGTTGTTTTCCTTTCAGATAGAAAGATAGTCCTCAACTGCAGTATTATTACTGTGTATTTATTTGCAGTAGTGGCCATTATGTGCTTTCCTTTCACACGCTTATTGATCCATGGAGAAAGAGGAAAGAGCCTGATTCTTGTATTTACATTCTGCTAGAATGCCTTATTGACCTGCCTGCCATTTTTATCTGTCAGTCCCATTGCTGTGGGGATGGGAGAGAGTTATGAGTCCTCCTGTCAGCAGAAACAGTTCAGCTGTGTCTGTCAGTTTGCCCTTTCTTTGGGGAGACAGACTTCTCACAACTCATACTAGGTAAGACTTTCTCCCCATTGTCTTTGTGCCCTGGCCCTGACCTTATCTGGGAGTAATAAACTCTAAATTATGTTTTTCTGTCTGTACTTTGAGGGATCAAGCAGTTTGTCCTCCTTCTATTGCAAATCAGATACTATGTTGTGATGTGAACTGGCACTCATTACTGCAATGCATGGGTGTTAAATAGCATATTCAAATCAAATTTCTCAGGCTCTTCAGTGCATTCAAACAGTTAAATAGGTGTCTATAGAGGACTGAAAAGAAAAGCTGTCAAATCTAGGTTCTTTCTTGGGTTGGTATAAATATGCAGTGGTGTTAAGGCTTAACCACATCCATTTTTCAAATGGTATTGGGAGGAGACTATGGGCCCAGTGTTTTCTCTGTGGGACCTCCTGGCTATTTGCCTTAAAAGTTGTGCACTGTGCACTTCAAAATGCACTCTTGGGTGCAAAACCCAAAAACTTGAACAGAATGTGTGATGATTGCTGTGACACTTTGGGGTTCAACCCAGTCCAATAAGGGGTTGTTTTTACCTTTTGTCCTGAAACTTTGGGTGCCTTCACTGCTGTGAGTCACAGCCCTGATGCCAACACCCCGGCTTCTGCTGCCCAGTTATTTTTTGCAGTGTGACCCCAAGCCCTCCCAGATGGCTGCCTTCCTTTCTGTTTGGGAGAAAGAATGTTTCTCCTTATGTTTGGCCACATACGTTCTACAGAATAATAGCAGCAGGTATCCATAATTCCTCACAGTGTTAATGCATACATTTCACAATGATATTAATCACCAGTGTGTCCCCACTGGTGATAGTGGAGTTACCACCTCCCCTCCTTGTTAGCTTTGAGGGCTTTGTTTACTTTATATGTAATGTATCTTAATTGTCTCTGCCTGGCATCCAGGCTGGTCAGAAAAGCAAATACAGATTCCTTTGTTTAAGGCAGACTGTTTATGCACTGCTTGCCAAACACATTATAAGAACATAATTCTAGTGCACATGTATAACTCTTTGTACACACACCTTACAAATTAATGATCAGTGACTTGTTAATTTTTCAATCATATATGTCATGCCACCTTTTGGGTGTATATCATAACGTGTTAGGTGTAGTATGTCAGACTGATCAGGTGCTGACAGAGTAGTGAATTCCAGTGGTCCTCATCACAATTGAACATTAAGTAAGCAGCAAAAGAACATAATTTGGAGGAGGTATAGGGTGTAGAGTTGCATAAGTACTTCCTAGGTTAAGATGGACTGGTTTCATAGGAAAATCTTCCTGATGTCTTGCTTGTGTAGCTTGATTTATGCCTAGAAACAAGTACTTCCTCGTAATAAAATGTTCCTTTCTCATTGGCATCATTTCATCCTTCACTTTAATTGCACATAAGAAAATAAAATGTCTTCCTTGTTAGCAAGCTTATTTAAGTAAGGAGACAGAAACATCTTTCTACATTTAGATTCAGAAATTTGAGTAGCCACTTTTTAATAAAAATGAAGTGGTTCTCAGTCCTCTCTAGCAGGAACAGATAGATTTTCTGTTATCTCTAGGTGGTGTTTTAGGCTGGGATTTTCAAAGGATCCTAACAGTGAGGGTCTCAAATCCCATTTAAATCCAGTTGTGTTTGAGCATCTAACTCCCTTAGGTTCCTTTGAAAATAATTCAATAGCTTTAATGATTTATTTTCTCTAATCGAATTAATGGAAGGTTCTCCAGTGCTAGATATTTCTTTCAAATATTTTTTTCACAGTTGAGTTTTAAGTATTGGTTTAATTTGAACTCTGTTAAACTCTGGATTTAAAATTAAATATCCTAGCTACAAAGTTGTTCATTTATGAATTTTTATTTAACTCTACTATGTTTAATTTATTGTCTCTTTCTTCCAAAATATTTTGTAGCAAAGCGAGCAAGCACTTTGGTGAGAAGGGCTAATATGGTGTCTAAGTGTTGGAGCCCTAAAACTCCATGCCACAATCCTTCTGTAATTATTGGGGTTATTCTATTTCCCAACCCCCTAGGGTACTAGTAGCATGCCCAGTGTACTGTGTCTCAAAGGCAAGCACTGTAGGTGCGTCAGCAGCTAGCCTGTGGGCTCTAGCCCTGGTGGGTCCCCCAAACCGCTCAGACACATGGCTAAGTAAAAGTGTATTTTTACTAGGGTTGACAGGAAAAGCGAGACGTTGCAAGTACTCTGGGTACAGAAGCTTAAAGAGTTACAATTCAAAGTGAGCAATAGCGGTTACTGTTTGGGTCCCTGGGTGGTCCAATTGAGTCAGGGCTCTTCAGGTGTAGTGCTTGGGGTGTCCTCTCCAGTCCAGTCTTTGGCCAAGCAAATAGACGCTTGAAGGTTTCCAAGCCAGGTTCAGTTAATTTGTCTCAATGGGGCTACTTTACACTAGCTCCTGCCATGCTGCTGCTCCCACATAAGTCCCCCACACAGACCTGTGATGTCACAGCCTGTTCTGAGTGTGGCTCTGTCCACAGATTCTGGGGCTTCTCTTCAGCTCCCTGCTGCCATGCTGCTCACCCCCTAAAGATCCCAGGCACTTCCTGGTTCAGGACCTTTTCCCTTAACTGGTCAGGGAAAGGGGAGAGGGCTGATGGGAAATGTAATCCCTGCTTAGCCAGGAGGAAGGGGCTGTCCAGTGGGGAGGAGGCTGATGGGAGTGTTAGTCCTCTGCTTTGAGTTCAAAGTGTGATGGATCTGCAAAGCAACATTGATGACATCAGTGCTCTGGTCTCTTTGGCTTTTCTGTGTATTGGGGACCTGTAAGGATAGTGTGTAGGGTCACTGTATTTGGAAACAAAAGAAGGATGTGCAGCATCTGAAAACTTAATTTAATTTTGCTTGCACTTTCAAAACTCATTATATTCTTATCACGATGCACTTAAAATTTTTTTCAAATCACGCGTTTCACCTTAGTATATGCTTTATAAGCTATGTTGAGCACATTGTTAGTCCAGCATTTCAAATATAAAAAATGCAATATGCGGCTTGTAACATGAAATTTTCAATGCCTCTAGTTGAGTCCGCCTTTAATTTCTGATGTACTTTGGCATTTTAAGAATATTCCATAAAGTTGCAAAGAGAAGAATCTTTGAGAATGTTATATTGTCATTATACTAGCCACACACTTATTTTTATATTGGGAGCAAAAGACTAAGAATATATAAAGAAGGGATTGTTTTTGTCCCATTCCTAGAGGTCATGTTTACACAATCGTGGAAGTCAGTATAGGAATGTGTCAAATGTTTTGAAATGGACCAGTTAAGAATTCCAACAATGTTGCACACTTTTATTAGATACGTATTTAGGAAAAGAATTCCCTTTGGCCTCACAGTTATGATAAGAACAAAGTCCATGTGTGGAAAGATATAGATGGTCATAATATTTCCTCCACAAGGGTTACAAGGATCATATCACTTTTCCAAAGAGTATAGTATTGGCTTTTTCTGAACTAAAAAAAAAAAAAAAGCTGAATGAAAAATTATTTATAGAACTATCTTCAAGATGGCTGATACATTTCTTTCAGCTGATTTACAGTCAAATAATTCTCAGTTTTAATGATGTAATCCTATTAGTTATTATTCTTGCAGAAATAAAATAGTTTGTCAAATCCACTCAGACATAATTTTTGAAAATTATTCCTATGAGATATATACCAGTAATCAAATTGTTGTGGGAAAAAAACCTGAATGGCCAGTAATTTGTAGGTGTGGTGTCTTTGCTTGCTTCCTTTGGAATAATGGTTTGAGATCTATAGATGAAAAGAACCATATAAGTGCTAAATATTGTTGATATGTGTATTTTATTTTTAACTTGTTAATTTCACAATTAACTTGTTAATATCAAGGTCTCATCATTATTCCTGAGTTCAGTCATTCTACCAATTCAGTGTCAACGTTGTCTGAGTATGAACTGTAGGATGGACCTAAGGGTATGTCTACACAGCAGTTACACATCTGTGGTTGGCCTGGATCAGCTGATTCGGGCTTGTGGGGTTTGGGCTGTTGGGCTGTAAAATTGCTGTATAGAAATTTGGGCTTAGGTTGAAGCCTGAGCTCTGGGATCTCACAAGGGGGAGTCCCAGAGCCTGGGCTCCAGCCTTAGGCCAAACATCTACACAGCAGTTTTTATCCTGCAGCCCAAGTCAGCTGATGTGGGCCATCTGTGACCATGCTGAGGGTCTTCTATTCCAGTGTAGTTGTACCCAAAGAGACTATTGACACTTACAAAATCATTGCAATCATAAATGTTCTTATCTCTGGGCTACCTTTTCAAAAATGTTGACCATCCTCCTTGTTCAAATTTTATAGAGACTATGCCATGGCTGCACATTCACTCCACCATAATAATACAGTTCAGATCTTAATAGTTAACAGACAGTTGTTGATCTGATGTCCAAATTCAGCTCTCTGTTTCAGCGATGTAAATCCAGAGTAATACCATTGAGTTCAATGCTATTACTTTGGATGTACACCATTGTACTGATAGTAACTGAAAGACTCCAATGAGTTTACACAAGTATCTAGGTGGTTCAAATAAACCTAATATTGAACTTCTAATCACAGAGGGTGAAATTTGATGCATACAGATGGCCTGCAAAAGGTTCCGTCCTTAAGACCCACTTATCCTCAAAAAGAGGTGTTTTTTTTTTTTGTTTTGGTTTGGTTTTTTTGGCACAAGGGTGAATTTCGCTCATGGAGAATACTGAAATATCACTTAAATATATATACAAATATAAACATTTATATTAATTAAAAAACAATGCTTACCATGTCCTGTTATACCACACTTGTACGAGCCTATTTTAGTATGGTACCACTGCTTCTGGAGCAGGTGGTATTGTCACAACTTGGCTTTTTTCTCTTCTTGACCTAAAATTGATCCAGACATCTTTTCCAGATCTTATTACACTGGAATCTGAAACAATGCCACATTTATGTTGTTTTAATCTTACCTCTAGTGACTATATTTTTTTAATTTACTCCTATTGTGTGCATTTTTTTGACAATTTACTCTATTTTATATGGGAGAACATTGCGAAAAGAGATCAAAGCAGATATTTTGGAAATTAATAAAGGATGGGCAATATTTCATCAAGCACATGGAGACTGATACATATTGTGACAATGTGTGCAGTAATGGAGCTATTGGGAAGTCACTATTCTATTTGAATTGATGGCTGGCTATGTGCTGTTAAGAAATAAAAATTCAGCGTAGATTTATCCTTTGAACAAGAAGGAAATGTTTAAGGTCTGGGCTCACTAGAAATAATACAGGGCTTATAAAGTTATGAATTATAGTCATTATTTTCAATTAATTAAAAATTCAGTTTTGAGAGTGAAAAATATCTGAATCCACCACTCAAGAGACAAGCAAAAACCAGTTGTCTGATAGACCTGATCTTTAAACAAAAGTCAAGAATGTATGGAGAGCTTTGAAGAGACTTTTGACAAAGGGTTGCTTTGTGAAAGTGATCCTAAATGTAGGTTTCACTGTATAGTTTAGTGTCTCCAGTGTAGCCTTTAATAAATTGAAGAAATAAACTTGTAAACAAAATGACATTATCAGAACTTTACCATTCAAGTTAAAAATCAAGGGTGAAGTTTTTAAAACCCACAATTGAGGTCAGATTCTCAAAAGTGCTGAGCATTCAACAGCTCCCATTGGAAAAAAATGTGATCACTTCATTTGAGTGCCTAAATACGAGCTGATGTCTTCTGAAAATGTGTCCCAAAATGTATGGACATTTTGGATTAAATTTAGCCCTGTGTAAACAGGCACAGATATATTTGACTTCAGTGGAGCTATATTATCTTATACTAAGCCTGAATTTGACCCTATTTGCTCTCTTATATGAAACTTTTTTAGGTTGAAATTGTTTTGTTTTTTTCCTTATATTAAATCTTATCTTTGTTTCTCTGTTTACTATTCTTTACATAACATTAATAAAAGTCCTTGTAAATTCATTAATACTCACTTAGCCCTGGTCTACACTGCGGGGGGGATTCAGCCAGTAGTGAAGACCTACACTTTGAATTTGAAGACTTTAAGTAATGTTCTGTGTTATCAAGTGATCTTCAGGCAATTTAAGAATAAAATAAAAACACTTATTGTATAATATTCCTAGACAAAAATTATATTAAACTGGAATTAAAGTTGAGAGTACATCTCAGTAATTTAGGAAAAAATACATTACAGGGAAGTTGGTAGTATCCTAAAATCGAGTATTATAAGCCGAAGAAATTTAAAGTTAAGCTTAAAAGAAACCCAAACATGCATGTATATGGAAATGTAATTAGGGCACCCAAGTAACCTTAACTTTTCCCTGTAGTGATGCCGTCCAGTAACCCCTATGATAATGATTGGGGCATTATATTGTTTGTGGTTTGAGATTAAATGCAATTTTTAAAAAAGACACATTAGATTTTTTTCTTTTCCTCCTTTTATGGTGTCACTGTGAAGCAGAGTTAAGATTGTCTTGAGTGCCCCAACTGTGCAGTTCTATACCTGAATATGTTTGGCTTTCTTTTGGGTTTAATCTTAACTCTGAATTTCCTGGGTTTATAAAACTAGGTTTTTGAGAGGACCAAAACATTCCTGTGATGTACATATTACCCTGTATTACTGGCAGGTTTTTTCAGCCTTAACTCCATTTTAACATAGTTTCTGTCTAGGAATTTCCTTAGTTGTTTTATTTAATTAAAAATTCCATGAATGAACAGAAAACAATAAATTCAAAAAAAATGTTAGCATGTGGGTATTTAAAAAAATGTACATATGAAATATCAACCTTTAATTTTAAAACATGTCTTTTTATAACCATATTCACCAGTATGTTCTAGCTGCTTTATGCCACTCTGTAGTAGCATGAAGCAGCTAGAATGAATGGGTCAATTAAGCTGCTTTGCAGCACCAGAGCAGTGCAAAGCAGCTGGAGTGTGTGCCCTAGTTTCCCCTTCCTTAGTGGAACCATGTGGTCAGACCTATAATTACAAAAACATTACATTAGGTGCTCATCCCCCAGCCTCCCCACCTTTTTTTTTTTTTTTTTTTTAAATTTACAGCTCTAATCCTCCAACACTTTTGCATGTGCTTAATTTTGGAACTAACCCCATGCTTATGGTCTCCAACAGAACTACGGTACTCATGTGCTTCTAGTTAATAGGCATGCAAATGTTTCCAGGATAGGGGCCTGAAAGTATAAGGTTTATAGAACTGAAATCATTCTACAGACATTTATTACTGGTTTAAATGTGTACTACATTAATTTATTACATTAAATTAGTAAAGTAACTAAATATATTGACTAAAATATATTGGAATGGCAGTTTACATTTAAGTGATTTTATTGTAGTTGCATTTTCTTTGATGGTGCCAGAGGGAATATATATCAATTGTTGAATTGCAAGAAAAGAGTATTTTATTGGTACTTAGAGATTATTTTATGGTGAAATATTATAGGAGTTTCAAGGCTTTCTTTCAGTTGATATCACATACTGACACTTGATAACTTTCAAAGTTCTCCTTCCCCAGTCTTTAATTTTTAAAACAATTGTTTCACATTTAGAGCATTATTCACAAGAATATTGCTTGATTAAATGTGTGATTAGAGTGAATTTCACATGGGGTTTTTTTTTCCCCCCCTTTTGCAGAGTTATGGACTAACATTTCATGCTGAGACTTGGAAGCTTTTTGTTTATTTTGTGATTGAGACCCTTTGACCTCTGTGTTGGGTGTGAGATTGAAATGATCGGGTCTGAGCGCTATAGGATCTGATACAGATGGTATAGATATGCTTCTGTTAACCACCTACTTTTCTATATCTATATATAAATATAGATATAGAAAAGTATATATAGATAGTGGGCTTGATTCAACACTGCATATTCCAGTTTTAAACCAGTGTAATTTTGATTTCTTTAAACCACTATTGTGACCTCCAAATTCTGGCTTGACCAATTCCCAGCATAATTTAAAGCAGTCACTGTATTTTATAGTGGCTTCTTAGAGCCACCCATGGGCCACTCCATAACCCAGAAATAGCTGGAGTACTGAATACTGAGGACATATGCCTTCAACACCAAAACACAGGGCTGCCCAGAGAATTCAGGGGGCCTGGGGCGGGGCAGGGCCGGGTCTTCAGTGGCAATTCAGCGGCGGGTTCCTGTCGGAGGGAAGGACCTGCCACCAAAGAACAAAGCGGCGGTGGTAGAGCAGCATAAGTGCCGCCAATTGGCAGCACTGCAGCAGCGGGTCCTTTACTCGCTCTGAGTCTTCCGCTGCACTGAAGGATCCACTGCCGAAGACCTGAAGCAACTGAAGTGCCCGCTGCGGAAATGCCGCTGACAACCTGGAGCGGCTTGCGGGGCCCCTGTGGGGCCTGGGGCAAATTGCCCCACTTGCCACCCTGCCCTCCCCCCTGGGTGGCCCTGCCATAGCATCTCTCCTCCCCTGCCTTCTGCAAAGCCTCATGCCAAGAGGCTACAAGGGTGTGGAGAGCAGTGAATGGCCCTATACCACACAACTCTGGGAACCTCTACAGAGGAATTCCTGATTGGCTTCTGGCCCCTTTATGCCTCTAAAACCTGATTATTTACTTGTTTTGTATTTCAGTGGGACTTAGGGGGCCCAGTCATGACTCATGGCTCAGTTGTGCTGGGTGCCATACAAACACACAATAAAAGATGGTCCCCGTACCAAAGAATTTACAATCTAAATATAAGACGAGATAATAGGTGGATACAACAAACAGATGGGGAACATAAGGTAACTATGAGACAAAACTGCTCAGATGAAAAGCATTGGTCATAGAATACCAGTCCCTTACTCACAGTTGAGTTTTTGTTGGCATCGCAGCAGAGGAGTTTTAAAGAAGATTTGAAGGAGAAAAATGAGGTGACTTTGCAGCTTTTATCTCTGTCTAGATAATGTTCTTTGTGGAAATTCTTGGTATACATCTGAAAGGTTTTTTGCATAGGATTCCGAAGTTTTGTTTGTTAAACTTTATATCCGATTTTTTAAAAATTTTAAATTAAATATATTACAATTAATTTTGAAATTGGCAACTTATATTAAGGCCTAAACTTATTAACATTATTTAAATTAAATAGAAAAAGTAATATTAAGCAGTACATATCTGCTGCCAAGTTTTAAAGTCAGAGCACTGAAGTGGTGCAAGTACCTGGCTAGGCACCTGGAATCAGAGTTTTGTGAAGTACTAAACCGGTTTTTAGAACAGACTGCTCTCATAGGGGCAGGCAGACTATTTTCTACATTTCAGTTTATTCAACTAGCTCAGTTAAATGTCTAGTTCATTCAAAGTTAAGAAACCAATTTGGGTGCTGATAAATCAGGAAAGCTTATTTACCTCTTCCAATCTATGAATATAAACTATATATGAGCTCTACTAATCATAAGCGGTGGATATAATAGGCCAGGGGAGGCTCAGCCTCCCCCAAGCGCAGCCGCTGCTCTGGACCCCATTGCGGTTTGGGGGTGGAATTTTTGCTTTTAAATATGCCCCACGCAGGTTCCAGGGCGGGTGAGAAGATGGTATGTGCTATTCAGCTTCCTGGGTTCATCAGTCATCTCCCTGGAGTCCAGGGAGATGACTAATGAACCTGGGATGCTGAGTAAAACATACTGCCTCCTAGGGGCATACCTGCATGGGGCATATCAAAAGCTCGGGTTCTCTGGAAGAGAGAAGAGCTTTTGAATTTTCGCACAGGGTGGCTTGGAGTCTGCAGAAAGGGAGGTGTGGTTGTGGGGGCTCTGGTCAACCCAGGGCTCCTCTGACTGCGGGGGGGGGGGGAACAAGGGGTCTTGGGGCTCCTCCCAAAGGGAATGGGGGTGGGGGGAGGTGGAAGGGGCAGAGCCGGGGGCTAGCCTCCCTGAAGTGGGGCTCCACCCGCTGCACATGCTACTAATTGTAAAAACTTGAAGCACATGGTGACCAGAAACAATCAGTTCAGTACACTAACTACAGATAATACTTCCTGTGTTTAGTCAATTAGTTTTGAATGTAAAATGTGTTAAACGTTTTTTCTTGTATATCCAGCACATTTAAGATAATTTTGTTTAATAAAAAAATTAAAATGCTCTTTGTGCATTTTAATTGAATGTACATTTCATCCAAATAGAGCTTGACACAAATTGCAAATAAAAACATTAATCTAGTAAATAAGAAATGCATCATTAACTATTTTCTAACGTGCTAATAAATGTATCCTGCAACTAACTGAGTTGTAGGGCCACCATTTGTCTTTATATCTAAATGGGCAGTTTTTCTTCTGGTAGTATCCAGGTTTTCTCTGGGACCCCCATTTTATAGATGGGGAACTGAAACCTTTTAAATCACCCAGGCCCCTAGGCAATTGCCCCCTTTTGATCCCCTCTCCCCATTGGCGGGCCTGGCTAACAACCTTCCTTTAGGTAAATAACTAAAATTACAAATTCAAAACACGATTAAACTTGATGATTTATTCCTGCTTAGTTATTTAAACCATGATTCCTTGCTGATTAGGCCTCAACTGGAGTACTGTGTCCAGTTCTGGGCGCCACATTTTCAAGAAGGATGTGAACAAATTGGAGAAAGTCCAGAGAAGAGCAACAAAAATGATTAAAGATTTAGAAAACATGACCTATGAGAGAAGATAGAAAAAAATGGGTTTGTTTAGTCTGGAAAAGAGAAGACTGAGAGGGGACATAACAGTTTTCAAGTACATAAAAGATTGTTACAAGGAGGAGAGAGAAAAATTGTTGTTCTTAATCTCTGAAGATATGACCAGAAGCAATAGGCTTAAATTGCAGCAAGGGAGGTTTAGGTTGGACATTATGAAAAGCTTTCTAACTGTCAGAGTGGTTAAGCACTGGAATAAACTGCCTCGGGAGGTTGTAGAATCTCCATCATTGGAGATTTTTAAGAGCAGGTTAGACAAACCTGTCAGGAATGATCTAGAATGATAATACTGTACTTAGTCCTGCCATGAATGCAGGGGACTGGACTAGATGACCTCTTGAGGTCCTTTCCAGTTCTGTGATTCAAATTAGTGATTTAAATAATTTTTAATTTAAATTAATCCATTCTGACTGTGGTGGTATTGATCTTTGTAGTTTGCAACTAATGAGACACCCCTATTGCAGTGTATTTTAGAAAAGTAGCAGAAATGAAAATTACGTGAATTAAAACAACTCGCTTATATCATAATGTTGACTTCAATGAGAATTACAGATCCCCCCAGAACTGCAGAATGTGGCCCTTTGTCTGTTGTGTTCTCAGTTACTATGCTTACATACATAGCATTCTTTATCTTTCCAGTAAATTAGGAATAAATTTGTCGGCAATCAGCTGTGCAAGATTATACCAGAGACTAATGCAAGACTTATCAGTACAGCATCGTTTCTATCATGAAACTTCTGTATCCTGGGCATCCATTGGGCCTAAAAATGGGGCCGAGAGAATAATTTGATGCAGAATTGGGCTTTTCTAATATTATGCATTGGGTATTTAGATACTACTCATTAAAATACATAGATCAATAGAGATTCTTTGTTAAGACTGCACATGTACCTCCTTTACTGCACTGTACCAGCAGGCAATGTGGGACACCTGTCACGTCAAAGCCAAAAAAGTGCTTTCTGCCTACTTTAACAGAGAGTGGGTCTAGTGAGAGGAAAGTCCTGGGGAGGTAGAAAACTAAGTTGAGGGGCTGCTGGAAAAGTAAAATATTTTACACCTCCCTTGGGAAAAAAAGAAAACAGGATGAAGGGAAGCCATTTTACATCTCCCCAGGGATTTTAAAACATAATCCAGTTGGCTGAGCTTTGGTATGTTGTCATATTTTAACTAATAAGTAAAAACTTTTTTTTTTTTTTTATTTTTCAGATTAAACAAGTTTAAATAAAACCAAATAGTAGAGTGAGCAAGAACAGTTCGTATCATCATAGGATTCATCAGACAATATGCTGGCATAAGCATGTAAACAGAAAGAGAAAATTGAAAAAATCACATGCTTTATAACAAAACTATTAGCATTAAGCTTAGAAAACACAAACTTGGATTGATTTGGCATTCAATAGGTACAAAATGAGCGCAATTTACATGCAAATGGAGCAAGAGAATGTAGCAGTAAAGGCAGCCAAGGAGGAGACGTAAGATAAATCAGCTCTGCACTTCAATTTACCCCTGCACCATGCCCTGAATTCTGATGGTAAAATGAATCTCTGTGCAGAAGACCAGCACAAGGCCTTTCCACCACTTTTATCTCACTTCAGCCTAAGGGCCTTAGGCTGGCCCTCTGCAGAAGGGTGAATTTCACCCTCCACAAATACAAAATCAGTGTAAAGTTTATTACTTTGCTACTTACCTTGCCATTTTCTGACTAATTTTATACCCGTATTACATTATTATGTACATCACTGCTGAATTTTGGCCCTAGTGCCCAATTTTGCTCTTATTGAAATCAGTAGCGTAACTCCCATTGAATTCCAGAGGAGCAATGTTGGTCCCATGGTTTTGCTATCAGATCTGTACTTTAACATTCCACATTTTAGAAACTCAGCTTTACAGAAAACAATGGTGTTTAAACACAGTAATCACTGTGCATCTAGCTGAAGTTAAATTGTAATAATTAGGTCTTATTTGTGGCATGTTGCAGATGCCTGTCTTGGGTATTTATTTATTTAAAAAAAAAAGCAGTGACATTTTAAAGTGGGTATAAGGAGACAATAGACAGTTTTATGATGTATTACAAATGTGACCTCCCATTTTGTCATCCTATGATCTGATAGCAGTCTGTGGTGATGTTCAGTAACTTCAATAAAAGGGCAGCTGGGCATTGCTGTGAAGATACAATGCAACAATTCTTCACGTGCTGTAGCTGGTCACATAAAAAAATTGATTAAAATTTCTCCCCATAATGTGTATTAGACATGCTGCTGTCTCTTGTCTTATAAGAGTTGATAGTAGAGTAATGCAGTTTGCTGTGCAATGCTTCATATGTTTTATTTACAAATTGGAGAAACTCTTTGGATTTATCCTGCTGTAAATGAGATCAGAATCTGACTTGTATGATTATAAATCAGATTTAAAGAATTTCAAAAATTACTTTCTTGGGTGAAAGAAGTTAAGCTGATTTTAAAAACAGAGTTCAAATTCTACTTAGTTGTATTGGAGTAAATCTAGAATAATTCCATTAACTTCAGTAGAGTTACTCAGGATTTATGTTTGTGTAGCTGGAGCAGAATTTGTGATGAGGATCCTAATTCTTTGGGTATTTTTGTCAAAATTATGAACTTGTCATCTGAATTACCAATTCATTTTATTTTTGAGAATGATAGGAATTTTGTTTATATTTTCAGATATCCTGGTTGATTGTTTTGTTATGTAGGCTTGGGCTGTTTTAGGTGGGTGGTTGTCTTAATTTTATGTGTGTTTTAAACTTGTTAAAGAGCCTGGAGGTTAGGATAGGTGATTTTAATATATTTTAGGTGTCAGTAGAACACAAATTTTCAGGGTTCATAAAATGTGACTGATTTTATTTTTTTATCCCTGACTCCTACCCAAAATGGATGATATCTGTCTGTTTCTGTGTCTGCATAACTTTATCATCTTTTATAAAGTGTCTATCACCATAGCATCTGGATGCTGTGTGGGGATTACAGAAAAATGGCGTGATGTCTCCAGAGAGGCAGCTGTTCTCTGTCTTACTCTTGGGTTAGCCACTGAGCTCCTATCTACCAACAGGTGTGTTTAATAATGCTCTAGCTATGGAGGAGTAGCACTGTGAGCTTCCCTTTTCCACCTGCATTGTCTGGTGGTTTCTGTTTGCAACTCTCTGACCCCTTGTGTCATGATTTGGCAATGTGAGTCTATTCATACTGAAAGAGAAACAAAGTATTATGAAGAAATTTGGCATTTCCTTCATTGACTGTCTTTATGAACATGGTAAAATACAGTGCAAGTAATTGCCCTCTGATTTGCTGAGCTAATGAGTATAACAGTTATCCAGTAGTTTCTATTTAATATCTTATGCGTTGTGGAGTGTTAAGCTGGTGATGAGGTAGCCATTTTTATATTGTATCAAACAGAATTTCTAAAACTGATAATCCACATTCTTTGCTTCCTTTTTGTCTAGACATGGGCATTAATATAATCGGAAGTCCATTTATCCATCAATAACAATGTACTTAAAATATAAGTGAAATCATTTCTTAAATTGTGATAGTCTTCCAGTGGTCAGACTGATAGATTTTCATTTCTTCATAGCAATGTTGACGTAAAGGATTTTAGATGGAAGCGGAAGAAGATTTGTGTATCAGAGTGGTCCAGTGTGGCCATTAGTTGTGGAGTTCCACTTACTTTGTCATTAAACCTCCAGTTTGAAGAATATTGTGCATGCTTAGCAAGTGTTAAATCTTCTGGATTTCTCTTTGAAATAAAAGGTCAAAGGTCTATTTTTTCAAAGGCCATGTACATTGGCCAAACTGGACAGTCTCTATGCAAAGAATAAATGGACACAAATCAGATATCAAGAATTGTAACATTTAAAAACCAGTAGGAGAGCACGTCAATCTCCCTGGACACTTAGTGGCAATTCTTCAACAAAAAAACTTCAGAAACAGACTTCAATGAGAAATTGCAGAACTGGAATTAATTTACAAACGGGACACCATCAAATTAGGCCTGAATAAAGACTGGGGGTATGTCTACATCTACAATTTTGCAGCGCTGGTTGTTAGAGCTGTTAGTACAGCTGTATAGGGCCAGCGCTGCAGAGTGGCCACACTTACAGCAACCAGCGCTGCAAGTGGTGTTAGATGTGGCCACACTGCAGCGCTGTTGGGCGGTTTCAAGGGGGGTTCGGGGAACGCGAGAGCAAACCGCAGGGAAGGAGACCTGCTTGCACGGGGTTCGGGGAACGCGAGAGCAAACCGGGGAAGGAGACCTGCTTCCCTGCGGTTTGCTCTCGCGTTCCCCAAACCCCCCTGCAAACCGCAGGGAAGGAGACTTGCTTGCACGGGGGTTCGGGGAACGCGAGAGCAAACCGGGGAAGGAGACCTGCTTCCCCGCGGTTTGCTCTCGCGTTCCCCGAACCCCCCTGCAAACCGCAGGGAAGGAGACCTGCTTGCACGGGGGTTCGGGGAACGCGAGAGCAAACCGGGGAAGGAGACCTGCTTGCACGGGGGTTCGGGGAACGCGAGAGCAAACCGGGGAAGGAGACCTGCTTCCCCGCGGTTTGCTCTCGCGTTCCCCGAACCCCCCTGCAAACCGCAGGGAAGGAGACCTGCTTGCACGGGGGTTCGGGGAACGCGAGAGCAAACCCGGGAAGGAGACCTGCTTCCCCACGGTTTGCTCTCGCGTTCCCCGAACCCCCCTGCAAGCCTCAGGGAAGGAGACCTGCTTGCTCGGGGGTTCGGGGAACGCGAGAGCAAACCGGGGAAGGAGACCTGCTTAATTACCAGAGAGGCTTCCTCAGGTATGCTGCGATACCTAGTTATTCCACGGAGGTCAAGAAAAGCGCTGGTAAGTATCTACACTTGATTACCAGCGCTGGATCCTCTACACCCGAGACAAAACGGGAGTACGGCCAGCGCTGCAAACAGGGAGTTGCAGCGCTGGTGATGCCCTGCAGATGTGTACACCTCCTAAGTTGCAGCGCTATAACCCCCTCACCAGCGCTGCAACTTTGTGATGTAGACAAGCCCTGGGAGTGGATGGGTCACTACAAAAAGTAATGTTCCCTCTGCTGATACTCTCACATTGTTATCAACTGTTGGAAATGGCTGATGTCCACCTTGATTGTATTGACCTCATTAGTACTACAAAAGTAATTTCCCCTCTCTTGATATTCACCCCTTCTTGTCAACTGTTGAGACTAGGCCACTTCCACCTTAATTGAATTGGCCTTGTTAGCACTAACTCCCCCACTTGGTAAGGCAACGCCCATCTTTGTGTGTGTGTGTATGTTCATACTGCTTACTGTATTTTTCACTCCATTAATCTGATGAAGTGGGTTTTAGCCCACGAAAGCTTATGCCCATATACATTTGTTAGTCTCTAAGGTGCCACAAGGACCCCTCGTTTTTGTTGCTGATACAGAATAACAGGGCTGCCACTCTGAAACCTGTAGTAAAAAGGACTTTGAGAAAAGAAATACTCTTTCTTTTGTTCTCATTCTTGCATATTTAGGATGAAATTTTCAGAAACACCACAGGGACTTGTGCTCCTAAATACCTTTGGTACTTTTGACAGTCTCTCCTTTAACAAATACTGGATTGGAATGAGTTAATAAATTATGTATGCAGGCCTTTATCTTCAGCTTTGATTTGCATTCCAAATTCAGAAACATTCTTCACCACATCTGCCCTCACCTTCCGCAACCTCCTCATACATCATTATGTTTGGGGCAGCTGTCTTAGTCCTTTCAACTCACTCTTCTAGCTGTTTCACTACTCGTGATCCTTTTCCTTGTTAGCCAATGGCACTTTTTCTTTCAGCTCCACTTAGCAGGTTCTGTTGAAATGTTATTGGCAAAAATGCTATTAAAGATTCTAGACTGCATTTTCTAAATATGTGATATTTTTATTTGGGTTGTATAAGAATCACCTCAGCACTGTACACACTAGCAGGTTATTGCTGTTGTTGGAATAGTTTTAAATACAGTTGTTGATTATGAATAAGGTTGCGAGTCTGTCAAGGAAGGCACAGATTCTGTGACTTTCCAGGACCTCCGTAACTTCTGCAGTGGCCGGTGCGGCTGGCACAGGGGCTGCCTGAGCAACTTGGGTGGCTTCCTGGAAGTGTGACATGTCCCTTGGCTCCTAGGTGGAGACATGGCTGGGGATGCCACATGCTGCCTCCGCCTCGAGTGCCTGTTCCGCAGCTCCCATTGGTTGTGCCGTGCCCCACTCCCAAGCGCCCAAGATATAGTCAGGGGTATATAATATAAGTCATGGACAGGTCACGGGCTGTAAATTTTTGTTTACTGCCCATGACCTGTCCATGACTCTTACTAAAAATACTGTGACTGAGACCTAGCCTTAATTATAAAACAATAATTTTGGGGATACTGTGGCAAATTAATAAAATCTGAGTCCAGAGGCAAAATGCAACTAAAATATTTAGTCATGAAGATTTGTTTTTATATTATAAAATATTTGTTACTGTAAATCCTCATGCCATCTTTCTGAGAGAAGGAAAAAATCTCTCCTAAAACCAACCAAAATGTAAACAAATAAATGTAAAAACAAATATAAACAGACTTTTCATAAGGGATAATATTTTTATTCTCTTTGTATAGTGCTTAGCATGTGTCCTGGTCTATGACTGGGATTCCTGTGTGCTATAGTAATACAGATAATAAACAATAACATAATATTTGATTCCTCTGGTATCAAACTTTCTTCAGCTATGTAAAGCTCAAGAGGAGATGTACCACCGAAGAACACATTTATTAAAGAACATGACAATATGGAAAACATGTTGAGGTTACATAAAATATTCTGATTCCAACTTAACACTCACGTCATGCACATGTACCATTAATTGAAAAATTCTCAGTGACTAACACCCAAACAATCTTAATTCCACCCTACCTTCGTTTTTAAATATTTTAAGGACCAATCCAACTTTCATGAAAGTCCCAAGTAGTCTTTCCTTTGACTTAAATGGGTATTCACCCAGGGCATTACATATTTTTTTAACATAAATTTGGATAATTGAATATACTTGTGTATTTATTATTTGTTCTGTGGTATCAGATTTGATGGCTTGTTGTGACCTAAACTGTTCCAATTTTAATATAGTGGACATAATGTTATAATCTGGTATCAGTTATGTTTAGTCTATGTTTAAAGAATAACTTTATCTCTAATGATATTAGCGGTATATACAATTATTATGCTCAGTAAGAAGATGTAGTTTGACTGTGATTACATTCTACAATAATGGGGGCTGTAAGAAATTACCTTTAGATAGATATTTGAATTATATTAAGGTTGTTTTGAATTGTTTAGTGCAATAAACTTTAATTTAAATTGAATTGTTTTCAAAAGTAGTTGAAGCTCATTGAAGTGGGGGATGGGCTGTAACATGATATGAGTTTTATAATAGATTTTTTGCTGAATAGACTGCAAGACTGATTGGGAAAATAGGAGCACCATCCTTGGGTGAAACACAACAGCTCAGATAAAAATTAGAGGTTTAATGCTAAAAGTACATGTTAAGAGACTAGAGAAGAACTGGAGCTGACCAAAAATAGACAGTATTGCAGAGAAAGAAACAGCTTTAAAATTCTGCAAATAAAATAGTACTGGTAAGACTGCAAAAAAAGAAGCCTCTGTTTGCCTGTTGATGTTTGTTGGTTAAATATAATTGAAATATTCTGGTTTAAGTGGGCTAATGAAAGAGATTACCTACACAGACCACTAGCTCTCCCACAGCTGGAGATTTGTTATAGGAAGTTTATTGCATCAGGTTTAGCACAACTTTCATTAATCATTTCTTTTTCTCACATAAATTAATTGTTATGGTTAAGCAGGTGTTAGGCTGATGCTGGCTTTGAAAAGCTGTCTGTCATTACTAACTAATATAACTAGACATATTGAAAGATCTATTGAGACAGGAAGGAAGAAAAATGCTGAGATTATGATATACATTTGTCTGAAATTTGAGAACAATATGATTGTTTAAAAAGCCCTGCTTTTTCGTTTAGATGGAGATTGCTCCACCAACTTTACTACACATGGCATGAATCTTATTTCAAAAGGGGAAAGAACTGTTTTCTATTTTAGAAGAGACAGTGTTTTGTTTTTGTCATGGTATAATTCCCCACTCTGAACCTTAGCGTCCAAGAGATGGGGTACCAGCATGAATTCCTCTAAGCTCAATTACCAGCTTAGAACCTGTAGCGCTGCCACCAACCAGGAATTTCAGTGCCTGGTACACTCTGGGTCCCCCCCCCCCAACCTTGCCCGGGGACACCCAAGACCCAGACCCTCTGGATCTTAACACAAGGAAAGTAAACCCTTTCCCCCACCGTTGCCTCTCCCAGACTTCCCCTCCTTGGGTTACCCTGGAAGATCGCTGTGATTCAAACTCCTTGAATCTTAAAACAGAGAGGAAAATCCACCTTCCCCCCCCCCCCCCCGTCCTTCTCTTTCCTCCTCCCAGACTCTCCCTGAGAGAGAAAGTAATCCTAACACAGAGAGAAAATTAACCTTTCTCTCCCCCTTCCCTCCTTTCTCCCCATCAATTCCCTGGTGGATCCAGACCCAGTCCCCTGGGGTCTCACCAGAATAAAAAAAAAATCAGGTTCTTAAACAAGAAAAGCTTTTAATTAAAGAGAGAAAAACAGTAAAAATTATCTTTTCGTAAATTTAAGATGGAATATGTTACAGGGTCTTTCAGTTATAGACACTGAGAACACCCTCCCAGCCTAAGTATACAAGTACGAATTAAAATCTTTTCAGCCAAATACACATTTGCAAATAAAGAAAACAAACATAAGCCTAACTCGCCTTATCATCTAGTGCTTACTATTTTGGATCTATAAGAACCTGTATCAGGGAGGTTGGAGAGAAACCTGGTTGCACGTCTGGTCACTCTCAGAACCCAGAGAGAACAACCACCAAAATCTAACAGCACACACACAAACTTCCCTCCCTCAAGATTTGAAAGTATCCTGTCCCCTGATTGGTCCTCTGGTCAAGTGACAGCCTAGCTCACTGATCTTGTTAACCTTTTACAGGGAAAAGAGAGATGAAGTACTTCTGTTCTATTAACTCTTATTTATCTGTTTATAACAGTTTTAAAAAGCAAACTACTTTGACAGAAACTGTACAAAACTATGTCCTCCACCAAAAATAGGGAAAATTTCTACTTGCTGATGGTTCAGAAAATCACAGCAAGGAAAAAAACTCAGTGATCTTACGTGATAGGTAGGATAATGTAACTATACATTTTGTTGCTTTACGTCATTGTTTTACAATGCTGATATTGATATTTATTATTACTCAATTTTTGTTTTTGTTCTTTTAAGGCCAAATTCTGGGCTTATGTGTCTGTAAGGGATGCAGTATAACAGTGGCTCTCAACCTTTCCGGACTACTGCACCCCTTTTAGGATTCTGATTTGTGTACCTCCAAGTGTCACATCAATTGACAGTTACTTGCTTCAAAATCGGACATAAAATCCCTGAAAAATAGCTTACTTTCTCATTTTTACCATATAATTATAAAAAAAAAGTTGACTGGAATATAATATTATTATACGTACATTTCAGTGTATAGTATATAGAGCAGTATAAAAAAGTCATTGTATGAAATTTGTTTGTACTGACTTCACTAGAGCTTTTTATGTATCCTATTGTAAAACTAAGCAAATATCTAGATGAGCTGGTGTGCCCCTGAAGGACATCTGCGTACTGCCATTGTACATGTTCCCAGGGTTGAGCCCACTGCCGTATATTCTTACTGCCACCTGTACTGGTCCTTCTTTCACCAGGCTGACTGATCCTGATGTATAAGTGGGTGCAGTTTGGGATAGACGGGAGTGGAGTGATGGACATCAGCTTTGTTTTTAGAGGTTGGAGTTGGGCAACCACCTCTCAGAGGGTTTGTATCCCATAAGATTTGCAGATACTTGAGTCTGTATGGCTGCAGAACAGCTGGGGCCAGGATTTGCAGGGTTTGGTTATTTGTTTTCCAAGATGGTATAGATGCATGCAGTTAACATTTTAGGGAAACAATATCGTCTAGTAGATTGAGCATGAAGGTGAGAATGTGGAGTTCCCTGAGTTATAATCCTGACAGATCTAAATAATCATTTTGATAATGCTAAGAGGCTGGGTTTTGGAGACTGACCTTCTCTGTCCTCTAGTTCTTTCTCAAGTGCTCTGTAACTTGTGCCATGTTTGTTCATGAGTGTATTACAGTACTTAGCTCTGAGGGAGGTTTTGCTGCAGTCTGTGACATATGCTTTGAATGCCGTTAAGGATTAATTATTGCTGTGCTTTTGCTTCAAGGAAAGCTATTTTCTTGGTGGTGTTGCTAGCTAGAGCTAGGACCACTTGTATGTATGTGGGTTTTTTTTTTTGTTTTTTTACACTATTACTGTGGCATATGGATGTAAGGCATTTTAGTCTCCGCTTTAGTGAAAGGAAATAGGTGACTCATTTAACCTTTCTGTTCCTCGTTTTATTGATCTGTGAAATGAGTGGAACAATTCCCAATAGTGCATTGAATATTTGTGAAGAGAATCTGGTTCGTTGTGTCAGTTGTCAAGTTATACACCTCTACCTCGATATAACGCGACCCGGTATAACACGAATTCGGATATAACGTGGTAAAGCAGTGCTCCGTGGGGGGAGGGGTGCACGCCGATGGATCAAAGCAAGTTTGATATAACGTGGTTTCACCTATAATGCGGTAAGATTTTTTTGGCTCCCGAGGACAGCGTTATACCAAGGTAGAGATGGATAACTTGCACCAATTTGATGTTTAGTGGGTGTGCAAAATGTGTCCAATTTACACATTGAAAGGTGGAAAGCTGGGGGAATGAAGCAGAAAGCTACTAACAGGAGGGTATATAATAAAAGTAGCCTCCCACAGTTTCTTATATTCTATTCTTTGTTCATCAGCCTTCTGCCCGTCGTCATGTAAGCGTGCACTTTTAATGTCAAATCAATGTGAGTTACACATCTTTACCACATATACAGTTTATATCACTGCTGAATTTTGCCCATTTTGTTTTTAACCATAAGCTTTAATTCTGTCTTTGGGAAACTCCATAATGTTGCCATTGTACTTTCGGGGAGGGTTTGTTGTTTCCATAATGCTTTGCTTCACCAGTACTTTTTTTTTCTTAGCTCACTGTTCGCCACCATGCCAAAATGGAGGGATGTGTCTGCGACCTCAGCTTTGTGTGTGTAAACCAGGGACGAAAGGTAACTCCTGTGAGGATACTGTCATGCAAGATACTTCTTCCACTGGAGGTCAGGGCCCTGTGGCTCCACCATGGCCAATTCCTCAGCAGGCTGCTCAGCAGACGTTCTCTCAGAAGGTACAGGTTCCACAGAAAGTCAGCCCGGTGGCTCAGATGATGTTCACTCTCAAACAGAAGTCCCCCGTTGGATTACCTCAGCAACTGCAATCACGGTAAGTTCCCCCTCCCCGCCCCACCTTCTTTCTTTCTTTTAAAATATATTAGATTTAAGGAGAGGCATAATTTTAAAACAAAATAGTATTCCTTTTAACTCTCTCCGCAAAGCTGCGAGACTGTTTATTAGCTTGGAGATCTTTTCAAAGTTGTTGTGTAAAAGCATTTTTTTTTTTAACCTCATTAAGTAGATCCACTGTGCCTTTTATAACATATGGGCCAAATCCATTCAATGTACTGGAGAAGTGCCATTGAAGTCAGTGTGCCTGATTCTATTCTCACTGTGATTTTTACACTGATGTAACTGTTGATATCAATGGAGTTTACTTTTAATTTACACCTGTGTAAGATGAAAATAAGGCCCAAAATGTCACGACTGTTTGAGTTTAATTGAGAACAGAATCCAGCGTGGTAGGACTACACACACGAACGAGGGGAGTAAAATTTTACCTTTACATTGTGCTCTGGTGGTTCTTGGCTTTTTCATTTATGATATGTCTTAATGGCTAGAAAAGTTTATTGCTTTTTCATGGTAAGGTTCACCCATCTGTCAGGATGGTTACTTCAGCCTGTTTGGAACCTGAGGGCAGAACCAGTCACTGGCAACAGGGGAATTTTCCCCTCCTGAAGTTCCCTCCAGTTTTTTCTGCCTCCACAGTGGCTGAGGGAAATGCCAAAATTTGTTTACAATGTTTAGATTAACAATTTGGCTCAATAATGTAGCTGTCTAATTCTGTGCTGTGTCCCAGGACTGCATTTACCTTTTGGGGAGATTTATTCCTCCACTCTGCTTCCCCTCTCAGGCATGGTGCCCCTGTAGGTTTCAGGGAGAGCTCTGATCAGAGAAAACCCAGAGACAAAAGGCATGCTCTGTGTCTTCTGCCTGGTGTCTGATGCTTCTTGGGAAGGTGTAAGAGAGGGATAAGGATTTCCTGTCACACCTAAAAGATTGCTGCTGCTGCTATGAGTCGTCATGCCCTAATGTCCAGATTATTATTTCCATCTTCTGTTTATTGTGCCATGCCTTGTCACTGCCTCTATCTCTTCCTCCAGCAGTTGTCTAAGGAATGAGGAGAAGGACAGCATCCCAGATGTGGAAGAACTGGCAGGCAGTAAGGGGCCTCTTGGCCACTGTAAAAGGGATGTGTCTGCCCTGACCTCCCTATCACAGATTCTCAGGAATAATCCAGAGATTTATGCTCAATAACAGCCCCCCTTTTTGAGGATTTATTTATTAACCTAAAATAAATTGAAGTTCAAATATCTTCTGTCCTAGTCTCCCACAGGGCATAGCCCTCTCCCCCAGAATTCTGTCGAATTCCTCTAGGTTTCTCAAAATAAAGTGTCTGTCTACTCACTGCAGTCTCCCACTGGGCATAGCCCCTCCTCCCTAAGGTCTATCTGGCTCCAAGCCTTTCTGCTAGGCACAGTTATCGGCCCTTCCCAGGTTCTGCTCAGTCTCCCTATGAGGTTAGGGGGTTGCACAGGCCCCTTTCTTGGGACTGTGTTTACTGGACTCTCAGGTCATTCCTCCGGCAGCTTCCAAAGCTCCTTTCTTCCTGAGTCTTAGCAGCAGAAGCAACTCTCCTTTCTCATCTCTTACCTTCCTAAGGTATGAGAGGTCCATGGGTAGCTCCTCCCCTGCTGCTTTGTCTCCCTTTATAAGGCCCAGGTGCCTTCCCTTAAGCCCAGTTGGGCAGCAGATACTCATAGGTGCACTGGACCCTGCTTCCTCTTAAAGGGGCCAGTCACCCTTTGACAAACACTGTTTGTTTCTTTCTGCTCCGGCCTCCATTTTATAAAGGCAAAAGATTCCTTAGTGTGCGCCAGTTAAAACTTAACCTGGTATCACTACTGAAGATAAATGTGGCTATTGTCCCTGGTCATCTTGGACTCTGTGTTTCTAACTAGGGGAGATTTTTTAACTGAAAGTGGCAGGCTCACTATACAGGCCCTTCACATGTCTCAGCCCCCTCCTTTGGGCATAAAAACTCTCAGGGGGCATCAGACTAACAAAAATAGAGTCATCCAATACCTTAAGTACCTCCATGTGCTTTCACAAGCAACACTAATATGGGTGGACAGTATTACAAGTGTGGTCCCCCTCAAACTAAAAATCACCTGGTTAAGGGCTTCTTTGGGGGGAGAGTGGGATTCGACTTGTTTCATGTAGTTATATGAGCTTTGGTCCTTGGGATCAGATGCTCAGATAAATCAGTTCTTTGAGTGCTTGCTCATGTTGATTCTAAGTAGGCATGTGCGTGCTGTGTGCACAGTTGCCGGAAGGTTTTTACCCTAGTGGTATCCATTGGGTTGGCTGTGGAGCCCCCTGGAGTCATCCCTTCAAGGCAGTGTATATAGGTCCCTGCTGCCTCTTAAGTTTCTTCTTACTGCCAGTGACAGTCGTTGGAGCTGAGTGTCTCTCTTGCTTTGGCAAGTGTTTCCCCAAATATCTCTCCTTTTGTCAGCCTGTAAATGGTTAGTGTTAGTTACAGTAGTTAGTTAGCATTGGGGTCACGCCCCAGTTCCTTCCCCTCCTGGGGTTCGGTGCATGCCTTGATCCCAAGGCTTTAAACTGTGTGGAATCTGCCACCAGCCCATGCCAAGGGATGACCCCCATGACTCCTGCCTAAAGTGTCTGGCGGAGACATCAAACAGATTGCTGCAAGATCTGCAAAAGCTTCTGCCTGGTGCTGTTTGGAGACTCCTGCTAGAGAGTGCCAGGTGGAGGAGATGGAGCTCCCTTCCACCTCGGATGCATTTCAGGCAGTCACGGACCTGATTGCCATGATGGCACCACAGTCCTCCGCCAGGTGGGACAAACCTCTGGCACTGCAAGGCACAGCGCCATCCAGAGATAAGCCTGCGATGATGAGGCACTGCTCACTGTCCCCATGGCACCATTCCCTGGCACCATTCTGCTCGGCACCACTGTGGTCTCTGCCTCTGAGTCCGATAAAACTGGGACTCAGAGCACAGAGTCCTATTACTCCAGGCGCAGCTGGCACCAGTCAGAGTGGCTCTGCCATAGACAAGAGGCGGGGATAGTGCCATGGCCAGTGCAGTGGCAAGGGCCTTCGCAATGACCTTTCTGGATCCTGTGGGCATACCATCAAGCCCAGAGCACTTATTCCAGCAGCTCCCAATCAATAGTTTTGGAAGGGCATGCCCCTTTACCTCCCCGGAACCATCCCCAATCACAAGGCACTGAGACGACTTCAGACCCTGGCACAGAGCCATGTCTAGGTCCCAACTCCAGCACCAAGGCCGCTGCTGGTGCCGAACAGAGCAGCACCGGACAGGATGATTCCAGAGAGACAGGAGGACCCAGTTCTG
Source organism: Gopherus flavomarginatus (assembly GCF_025201925.1). Taxonomy (NCBI): domain Eukaryota; kingdom Metazoa; phylum Chordata; order Testudines; family Testudinidae; genus Gopherus; species Gopherus flavomarginatus. The sequence goes on along the minus strand of NC_066620.1, from coordinate 68,359,148 downwards.
CCTAGGACATCTTCGTCATCCTCATCTGACAAGGCGGTGTCTGGTGGTCTTCCTCTGGGCCACCTCCCATTGATAATAGAGCACATCAGGAGCTGTTATGCAGGGTGGCTCATAACATGGGGCTTCAGGCTGAGGGGGTGGTCAGATCAGTGGACCCCAGGGTGGACATCTTAATCCCCAAGAGGCCCCACAGGGTGGCATTACCCCTCATAAAAACCATTCAAACCACCACAAAAACCTTGTGGCAAATTCCTGCTTCCATTCCCCCTACAACTAACGGGGTGGAGAGGAAGTATTTCGTCCCTTCTAAAGGATTTGCACATCTGTTCACTCATCCACAGCCTGGGTTACTGGTTGTAGCTGCTGCAAATGAGAAAGAAAGATGGGGGCAGCAGGGCCCAACTCTGAAATCAAAAGACTCAAGGAAGCTGGACCTCTTCAGAAGGAAGGTGTATTCCACTAGGGGGGATCCAGCTTCGGATTGCTAACCAGCAAATGATCCTCAGTAGACGTAACTTTAATTCATGGAATACTATGATGAAATTTGAAGAGTTAATCTGCACAGATTCTAGAGCGCAGTTTGCAACTGTGATGGAGGAGGGCAAGGCAGGACCTCTTTACAGGCTTTGCTGGATGCAGCAGAATCAGCCATACAAGCAGTGTCCTCTGCCATAGCCATGAGGAGCTTATGGCTCCAAGTGTCCAGCCTCCTACAGAGGTTCAGTAAACAATTCAGGATCTGCCCTTTTCGGAGCAGACTGACTCCAAGATCCATAGCCTCACCCCTGTTACCCCGAGGAAACATTTTAAACCCCAACCCCCTCCGTACTTCTACCCTCCACAGCCTAGGCAGGACTTCTCCAGAAAGCAGACCAGGAATGGCAGGCCCAAGCCTCCCCGTCTGACTCCAGGCCAAGGCTCAACGAGGCAGTCCTCTGGCTCTACGCATGCCTTTTTGAGAGTGTGCCCCAGGGCAACCAGGGCCGGTGCAAGGGTGTTTGGCGCCCTAGGCAAAACTTCTACCTTGAACCTCCCCCCCCCCGTGCCCCTGCCCTGAGAGAACCCCCCCTCCCCCGCGGCAGCTCCCCACCCTTTGCCCTGAGGCACCCCCCCACCCCAGCTCACCCCTGCTCCCTGCATGAGCACAAGCTCCGCAAGCCTGGGAGGCAGGAGAGGTGAAGCAGCCACGGCATGCTCAGGGAGAAGGCGGGGCAGGGGTGAGCTGGGGCGGGGAGTTCCCCTGCGTGCTGCCCCCCCTTACTTGCTGCAGGTGGCCCTCCCCGCGCTCCCCTGCCCCAGCTCCCTCCATCTAAGTACCGGCGGTGACCAGGGCGGCTGAAGATCCAGCTGCGTAGTTGCTACCGAAGAAAATGGCGCCCCCCAAATCCTAGCACCCTAGGCAACCGCCTAGGTTGCCTAAATGGTTGCACCGGCCTTGAGGGCGATACATCAGTCCGGTCACTGAATCATAGAATCATAGATTATTAGGGTTGTAAGGGACCTCAGGAGATCATCTAGTCCAACCCCCTGCTCAAAGCAGGACCTATCCCCAAATCCCTGAATGGCTCCCTCAAGGATTGAGCTCACAACCCTGAGTTTAGCAGGCCAATGCTCAAACCATTGAGCTATCCCACCCCCCTCTTCACCTTGTTTTCTGAACTCTCTGTCCTACTTCTATTGTGCTTGGGTCCAGATAACCTCAGATTTCTGGGTTCTCCACACAATAGAAGTGGAATATTCTCTCCAATTCTGTTCCTCTCTTCCCTTTCCCCTTCCCTGTCCCTCTTCAGGTACCCCTCTCACGAGCAACTCCTCATGCAGTAGATTCAAACGTTCCTGGGAGCGGAGGTTCCTCAGGAGCTACGGGATAAGGTTTTTTACTCCCGATATTTCCTAATCTAAAGGGGGTCTCAGACCCATTCTTGACCTGCGAGGCCTCAACAGATTCATGAAGAAGTTGACATTCTTCATGGTCTCGTTGGACACCATCATCCCATCCCTGGATCTGGGGAATTGGTATGCTACCTCAACCTGAAGGATGCGTACTTTGACAAATCAATAGTCCCATCCCACAGACGCTTTCTCAGGTTCATAGTGAACTGCAATCGTTACCAGTTTACATCCTTCCCTTCAGCCTGTCAGCAGCCCCTCAAGTTTTCATCAAGTGCATGATAGTTGTAGCCGCCTTCCTGAAAAAAAGGCAGGTGCAGGTATTCCCATACCTCAACGACGGGTTGGTCAGGGGCCGCTCCACAGTACAAGTGAAACAACATGCCAGCGTGATAAGGTCTACCTTCAACAGGCTGGGTCTCATGCTGAATGTACACAGATCAACTCTATTCCCTACCCAGATAATAGAGTTTATAGAGGCAGTGTTGGAGTTGGGTCAAGTCCAAGCCTTCTTGCCGGGGTCTAGTTTTCAGACAATGCATGACATCCTAGAATGCTTCAGGCAATACCTCACCACTACAGCAAGGAATTGTTTGAAGCTCCTCAGTCATATGGCATCTTGTATGTATGTAGGCTGAGGCTCAGATGTCTCCACTGCCTGGCTGGCATCAACTTATCGACCTGGCCATGACAGCCTGGACAAGGTGGTCACATTCCCACCACAAGTTGTTGGATATCTCTGATGGTGGCTCAATCCACAGGCTGTGTGCGCAGGAGGTCCCCTTCACCAAACTGCATCCCTTGCTGTCGCTGGTCACAGATGCGTCAGCGACGGGGTGGAGAGCACATCTGGGAGAGCTCAGGATGCAGGGCCTTTGGTCCCAAGACAAACTCTCACTTCACATCAATGTCAGGAAGCTGAGAGCGGTTTGCCTGGCATGCCAGACCTTCCAAGCCCACTTTAAAGGGAAAGGTGTGTCGGTGATGATGGACGATACGACAGCAATGTTTTATGTAAACAGGCAGGGTGGAGCTCACTCCTCTCCCATATGTCAGGAAGCCCTCAAATTGTGGGACTTCTGCATAGCCCACTCAACACACCTAGAGGCATCCTACCTCCCAGGTTCTCAGAACAAGCTGGTGGACCATCTCAGCAGATTCTTCTACAACCATGAGGGGTCTGTTCACCCGAATGTGGTGAACACCATTTTCCAATGGTGGGGAGTTCCCCAAATTGACAGGAAGTGCCTGCAGTTCTATTCCTTCCTGAATCACAGTCCAGGCTCACTTGCAGACTCATTCCTCCTCCCCTGGAAGGACCACCTGTTTTACATGTTCCCACCTATCCCACTTGTCCACAAGGTTCTGCTCAAGATCCACAGGGAGGCTGCAGTCATACTGATAGTGCCAGCCTGGCCTTGCCAGCGCTGGTACTCCATGCTTCCGAAGCTATCAGTGGACACCCTAATCTCCTTGCCCTTCCAGACCTGATCACTGAAGACCCCGGCCATCTCCAGCATCTCAGCCTTGAGTCTCTCCACCTTACAGCTTGGAAGCTTCATGGTTAAACCCGATAAAGCTAATGTGGTTCCATACCCATTAGGGAGGTTCTCCTTGGCAGTAGGAAACCTTCCACCTGGGCCACCTACCTGGCCAAATGGAAGAAAGTCTCAATCTGGTGTTTGCAGAGCCGCACCCCTCCGATGCAGTCATCGATAGTCCAAGATGAGAGGTATTTGCTACACTTAAGCACTGTCGGTCTCGTCAATAAGGGTTCACCTAGCCGCCATTTTGGCAGTCCACCCAGGAGCAGCTGGCCGATCAGGCTTCGCCAACCCGATGGTCAGTCGGTTTTTTAAAGGTCTTGACATTTATATCTGCAAGTTAAGCAGCCGATCCTGGCTTGGGACGTTACTCTGGTTATTTTGAAGACTTATGCCCCCCCTGCCACTTCGAGCCCCTAGCGACTTCCTCATTACTCTATCTGTTGTAATAATATCAACTAGGAGAGTTTCCAAGCTTAAGGCCCTAACTTCTGACCCTCCTTAAACCTTTTTTTAATAAGGACAAAGGTGCAGCTTAGGTCTCACTTAGCCTTTCTCCCAAAGGTCATCTCTCAGTTTCATGCCAATCAAGACATTTTTCTCCCAGTTGGGAACAAAGACTCTGCTCTTTGGATGTTTGGCAAGCATTGACCTTTTATATCGAACGCACAAAACCGTTTCATAAGTCGAACCAGCTGTTCATCACAGTATCATTCAGGATGAAGGGCCTCCTGATGTCTTCTCAAAGAATTTCATCTTGGATCACGTCCTGTAGCCAGGTATGTTATGGTTTGGCAAAGATACCTGCCACTGCACTGATGGCACATTCTACAAGGGCACAGCCTCCTCGATGGCATTCCTGGCCTAGGTTCTGATTCAGGAGATCTTCAAGGCGGTGACATGGTCCTTGGTCTACACCTTCACTTCCTATTACGCTATCACTCCGTATGCCAGGGATGATGCAGCATTCGGCAGAGCGGTGCTTCAGTCAGCGATTCCATGAACTCTGACCGTGCCTTCTACTTAAGACTTGGGAGTCACTACTTGGAATCGACATGAGCAAACACTCAAAGAAAAAGCGGTTACCTACCTTCTCGTAACAGTAGTTCTTAGAGATGTGTTGCTCATGTCCATTCCAAGACCCACCTGCCTTCCCCTCTCTTAGAGTACCCACCAAGAAGGAACTGAAGAGGTGGCGTGTCAGTGGGGACCTGTATACACCGCTATGAAGGCGCAACTCCAGGGGGCTCCACAGCTGACCCGACGGGGACTACTAGGGGAAAAACCCTCTGATGACTGTGCATATAGCATGTGCATGCCTACTTGGAATGGACATGAGCAACACATCTCAAAGAACAATAGTTATGAGAAGGTAGGTAACCATTTTTTCCCAACTATCTTAGTGATACAATGGGAAACTTTATGGAATGCGGAGGCTATTCAGGAGTCAAGGAGAAGAGTCAATTTACAATCCTGACTCCTGCCAGACACTACAGAAAGGAATACAGCTCACATGACAAACTGAAACAGTCCATGGAGTACAACAGGAGAAAATACCTGTTTGCAAGAGATAGCTAGGACAAGCGCAGGGTCAGTAGCTTCTCACTGTTGCATCAGAGCTATAAGCAGGTCTCCAAATTAGCTTTACCTGGAATTAGGCCCCTCGGTTGGTACCAGGCTCTCTGTTTGGGAGCAAAAGAGCTTATATGTAGCTTTAACTAAATGAAATCACTGGACGTTGCCCAGAGTGGGTACCCAATAGAGCTGTACAAGAATTACAGGAACAGCTTTGTCCCATTCGCAGTCTTAGCAAACCATGCAAAGGTCACAACATGAATGAAATCATCCATCATCTACTTCACGTCAGAGCATGACAACCTGTTTCCCATCCTGTTTTTATCCCCTGAGAATCAGGGCTCTGCTCTGCTTGTTGCTATCTGAAACATCTAAATAAGTTCCTCATGGAGGCTTGTCTTCAAAGTGTTCCCGTTTTGCCATCCTCAGACAGTTCTTATGTTTTGCAGATGGATGGCAGCTATTTTCTTTTCCCTGCTTTGATTATTACCATTACATCTGCTCCCAGGATCCCTCTCCATGATCATGGTAGCAATAATATTGGCTTTAGGGAAGAGAGAAATTCACTTAAATCTTCCTGGACAATTTTTTCTCATCAAAATTCTGAACAGAGTGAAGGTTGAAGCCAACAAAGTAACTTGGATTCAAGACAAAACAGACACGTGGTCCAAGAGAAGTCCATTCCATGTCTGTGTTGAGGATACAAGGTCTCATCTCAGAAGAATGTTAACAGAAGATGAAGATTGCCATGACTGAAAACAAATGGTGTCACAGAAACAAAAAATCAATACTTATTGGAGCCTGTTGGGAATTCTGATCTCATACACAGGCATGCTTTTATGATCCAAGTTCATAATATACCTATCTAGTAATTCTGAGCATTCCCGCCTCATTTCCCTTTATCTTATCCATTGGCAGAGATCCAGCACCAGTTGTATATTCTCTGATTCCACAGCTGGTGAATGCATAGAATCGTGTTTGTTTTTAAGGGATTTTCCCAAATCAGTTCAAGGAATTGGTACCAGAAAGAGAGAGCATGGTATCCACCATTTGAAACACAATGATTCATTGAATTCTTGGAGCTTTGCTTCTTCCATGGATAACAGACCTGTTCTGGTCATGACAGTCAATGAGTCTGATTGTGTTCTTCTTTCCAGTTATTATGAAAACTCTATCAGCTCTCCTCCAGAGAAGTTCTCCTGTTCTAGGTAGAGCAAAATTTCCTATTTCTATGTGCACTGCTCACCAAAGGAGAGATGAACTCCAAGACTTACATGGTAGAAGTTAGGTTAGCAGAGTGATTCCGACACCCAGAAAATATTTCATTCATTGTAAGTCAATTTGGAGGGCTGGTGACCAATCTCTTTTTAGATCTGGAAACAGTAGATAAAGTACCCTGCCTCTCTGAATGTCAGGACCTGTGATGCAAGATCGTGAATGACATCTTGCAGAGCCAGGCAAGGTCCAAGCTATGTGCCTTCCTACCTATTCCACTGATCTCCTGGGGAATACGAAGGATAGAAGTGAGAGAATAGTAGTGATATGGTTTCTGACTTTTTGGTTAACCTAGAGCCTGATTCACCTAGCTCTGGACCTTCAGATGTGTCTGTCATAGAAGAGCTCTGCTACTGCAAGACCAATCCTCCACTGGGGACCAGACAGATTTTTTTGGATGAAATGATTATTGGTCTCATCGACCCCAAAAGAGAAGTGAATAAATAGAACATATTCTGATGACTGGTGCAAAGTCCATACTTTACCTGCCATGTTGAAGCTTTAAGTGGCCATAGTCAGGAGGGCTTTATTATGGATGTATAAGAGTGTCTAAGGAAAAAGATCAAGTCTCTGTAGTATAATGCTCTCAGCATGTTCAAGAGAAGAGTTTTTGTACAGATCCCTATTTTTAGATGCTTCCTTAGGATGCCAACTTTATCCAACCATGCAAGGTCATAGAGCATGATCTTGGAACCTCATTTTGCTCTGAACAATGCTACCTGTATTGAAGCTCTGCAGAAGATGATGTTATATTTCCTACCCTCTAGGGTAGGCCTCCAAGAGCCTATTGCCTAAAATCACACGAGTATTCTTTATTGGAAGTTCGAACTTTCTCTAACTAAACTGATTAATATACTTTTAAATCAGTCTGGTAGTCCCTCACAACTGTCATAGCATTCATTTCCAAAGTACATTCAAGAAAAATTCCTCCTTTGGTTAAGTTTCAAAGTTCAGTCCTTAGGAACAATGCAATATTAGGGCAAAATAGTGATGACTGCTGTACTGAGATCTGCTAGATGGCCATTAGTTAACCAAATTCTACACATTGGTCATCCAATCTTAGTGAATGACTTTTTTCCTTTCTTTTGGCTGAAGTCTTCCTTTGGTTGTTATATTAAGGGGAGGATGGAGGAGATATTTATATGTAATCTACTTAATTTTGGATTGGCATAGAATGTTTTGGACCTTGAGGTTATATACAGTTCCTTTCTTATCTTTTGTTGTGGTCCTGTTTAGCATATGATCTCAGCTGTGCTTGAATCATACTCTTGTTAGATTTTATCTGTTATTTGCTGTTCTTAGCAGTTTTAGGTATTTTAGATACTTTGTCTAGTGTGTTTAGGTTTGTTTGTTTTTTTTCTGTGGTTAGAACACTTGATTCCATGGCTAGCTCTGTCTTGGTGTCGATCACATTGCGGAGCTGAGAAAGGGGTTCAAAAGGTGCCCTGATATAGCCCACACCAGGGGTGATCCATTCTGGAAGGCATAAGAATGGCCATACCAGGTCAGACCAAAGGTCCATCTAACCCAGTATCCTGTCTTCCGACAATGGACAGTGCCTGGTGCCTCAGAGGGAATGAACGGAACTGGTAATCATCAAGTGATCCATCCCCTGTCACCCTTTCCCAGCTTCTGGCAACAGAGGCTAGGGACACCATCCCTTCCCATCCTTGCTAATAGCCATCTAAAGACCTTTCCTTCATGAATTATCTAGTTCTTCTTTTTTGAACCCTGTTATAATCTTGGCCTTCGCAACATCCTCTGGCAAGGCGTTCCACAGGTTGACTATGCGTTGTGTGAAGAAATACTTCCTTTCCATTCCTCCTAACTGAGGTGGGTCTGGCTCTTATTCTAAGGGCCTACAAGGATCAACAAGTGAAATGTCAGACCTTCCTGATTAGGAAACCCTTGTGTGTGAGCTAGGGCTGGTTCAAAATTTTTAATCTAAACTGTTTTTTGAGGAAATATTGGGTTTTTAGCTCTGATTTTTGTGTGTGAGGAGAATGCCTGCCTGCTTTCCACAGAAAATTTTGTTTCTCACCCCCCTCCCGTGAAAACCCTAAAATACTTGGATTTCAAATGGTGATGCAGTTCCTCATGGCAGTTGTCATTTGATTGCCTCATCATGACCCCATTTTCCTCTATGACCTGGGCCCTCTGGCCTGTCTACATCTTCCGTGATGCACGAAGGCCAGGGACTCCCAAATGCAATGTTACTCCTCTCCAAGAGATACAGATTGACCTGCATCATGAGAAATGTAGTCTGATCAGGGAGCCTGACCTATAGAGGAGTATTGAAGCATGAAGCACCTGATCTACAAGTCCTGAGGCACCACAACAGTTTTTCCAAATAGAAAATTTTAAGTTTTCGACAAATTTTTTCAGTATTTGAATTGTTGATCAACTCCAGTGGACCCATTAGGTGACCATGGCCGTTGTTCCATTAATAATTCTATTCAGTTATCTTTGACTTCCAAAAGCCAAAATGCAAGGGCTTAGAAGTCATTTTACTACAGTTTTGACACCGCTGCTGGCCATGAAGCTCAGTTTCATGACTAGAGAGATTCTGCCTGAGAAAAAGAAGGCAAAGTCCGCAAAGGCTTTGAACAGTGCCATGCTCTCTGCAGCATCAAGGCTCTGATCCCTGGTATTACCAACCTCAAGAGATCAAAAATCATGAGTGGCCCAAAAAATCATAACAAGGAGTCCGGTGGCACCTTAAAGACTAATGGATTTTTTTGGGCATAAGCTTTCCTGGGTTTAAAAAAAAACAATACTTCTTCAGATGCATGGAGTGAAAATTACAGATACAAGCATAAATATATATTGGTATGAGAAGAGAAGGGAGTTACTTTACAAGTGGAGAACCAATGTTGAAGGCCAATTCAATCAGGGTTGATATGGTCCACTCTCAATAATTTATGAGGAGGTGTCGATACCAAGAGAGGGTAAATTGCTTTTGTAGTGAGCCAGCCACTCCCAGTCCCTCCCTATTCAAGCAAAAATTAATGGTGTTAAGTTTGCAAATGTATTGAAGCTCTGCCGTTTCTCTTTGAAGTCTGTTTTTGAAGTTTTGTTGTTTGTTGTAGGATGGTTACTTTTAAATCTGTTGTTGAACCTCCCAGGAGGTTGAAGTGTTCTCTTACTGGCTTTTGTACGTTTCCATTCCTGATGTCTCATTTGTGTCCATTTATCCTTTTACATAGAGACTCTCAGGTTGGCCGATGTACATGGCAGAGAGGCACTGCTGGCACATGATAGCATATATCACATTAGTAGATGTGCAAGTGAATGAGCCCCTGATGGTGTGGCTGATGTGCTTGGGTCCTATGATGATGATGCTAGAGTAGATATGGGGACAGAGTAGGCAACAGGGTTTGCAACGGGGTTGTTTGCTATGGGGTTTGACAGGGATTGGTTCCTGGGTTAGTGTTTCTGTGTGGTGTGCAGTTGCTGATGAGTATTTGCTTCAGGGTGGGGGGCTGTCTGTAAGTGAAGACTGAGATTTTTTTTTAAATAGAAAACTATACTGTGGGATTTTTGTTTTTGGTCTTTTCCCATCATGAGAGAGAGAGTGAGTTTTGCCCACTCTCCCAAATTTATTGGGTAAGCTAAGTCTGGCACCTGCTGAAAGAGCTTTGACCCCCACATCTACCATCATCTGCCCAGCCATTAATTCTGCCTCTGTCTAGCCCCTACTCCATCAGTTCAGGCCCATTCAGGTCACTTCTCCAGCTCCAACACCAGTTCTGGTCCATTGATTCAACCGCCCAGCCCTCAGTGGTTCAACTCCTTCTGTCTCTATGCAGGAGGTGGGAGGAGCAGGAGAGCTGTCCTATCTCTGTTGCTCCAAGTAGGGGAGTGGGGAGAAGAGCCATCCTTAGCTGTTGGGCTCTTTTTGCTCCTTCCTTTCCCATCCCTTCTTGTGAGATAGGCTTTGAGTTCCCAGAGGGAGCAGGAATGGGGGAGAGCTCAGCCTGCAGCAGCTGTAGTTGGTTATTCTGTGCCAGGAGGCGGGCAAGTGAGGTGGATAGCCGCTCAGATTCAGTAAAGGGTGGGTCTTTTCCCTCCCCAACCCTCCCTCTTGGGTCATCATGAGACTGGCTCCAGTACCGGCAAAAATCACATCACTCATGAGAAGAAATCACAAGAGTTGGCACCACTTGATACGCTCCCTGGCTCTGACATTGATGGGAGTCATCCAGTGTCAATCCATTAATGCCAGTGACTGGTAAGGGGATTGTGCAGGGTCATTAGCTGAGGGGCTTCTTTCAGCTAATCTGGTGTCACAGTACCCTCAGCATAATTTTCAGGTCTTCAGACCAACAAGCTCGTTTGGATTATGTTAGGTGTAAACCCTAGTTTCATTTTCCTCCACATTCTCTTAGAACATGAACTAAGAGGAAGTGGAGTGGGGAGAATTTCTTGGTGCCCAGAAGGTCAGCACACACCAAGAAAAACAAGCATCATTTTTAGGATTGGAGATTGGATCTAGAGTCCTCTGTACCAGGGATTATGATTCTGAGTTATTTATTTATCTCTTCAGTGCAGATCCCTATTGTGCCTACGGTTTCCCCAGTACTGAAGCCCTATTGCACCAGCTGCAGGCCTACTCATGCATAGGTGGATCCATTTTGGATCAGACTACTCATCTCCCCATTATGAGCTTTCAGTTCTGGGTGAGGTCCAAATTGGCCTTCGTTCCATCTGAAATGGATTTTGAGTCCCCTTTTGGACAACTCCTGGAACAAGAGGGTGGTTGGTCCTAGACGTAAGAACCTGCAGGGCTGGAATCTGGGACCCATAGGTGTTCTGGGCCGCTGACACCTCCGCATCGCCATGGGAAGCTTAGGCTGGGTTCTCACAGGAGGACCCTGTGAGGTGGGGCTTGGCAGGAAGTACCACCCAGCAGGACCTGTGGGGTAGCTCCACTGAGCCCACTGATTGGCTGATACCAGTACTTAAACCAGGACGCACGAAGGGGCATCAACACAGACTGCCTGCCCATCTCTGCTCCAGACCCTGCTTGCAATAGAAACTAGACTCTGGCTTCCCACCCTGGTTTGTCCTCTAGTTCGCTATTTGATTGCTGTCTGTAACTTGGTGTCCAACCCTAATCACCTAGTAACTTGACCCTGCCTGCGTCCTGACACCTGATTCTTGGTCTGCCCACTGTCTTGTCTTGGACTCTGACTTTCTGGTGCCAGACTCGACCTAACTCCAGATTCCCTCACTGAATACTAGGTCTGACTGTCCACATCCCAGTCATGACACTAGGAACCATGGTTTCCTTGTTAGCTCTCACAGGAACTACAATTGTACTATATCATTCTTCCGTTGCAGCTTGGGGACAATATTTGCAGATCACTTATTTATACCACCATATGATGGTGTGTCCCTTGTGGCATAGTCTTTCTTGTACAGTTATACTAACAAGTAGAGTGTACCTCATAGTAGAGCCTCAATTTTTTAATTAACTTATCAGTTATTTTCTTTGAGAGATACGGGAGTAAGTTTAGACTGGAATGTCTGTTGGTAACAGCAGAATATTCCATAGACATTACAAAGTAAATATATTCCATATTCTTGGGAATTCTGCTCTTTGCTTTCAGGGCATTTCAGGAAAGAGACCTACTTGTAAAATTACACCACCAGTTAAAATTTGGTTGGTTGAAATGGAAGTTGTAGCCACTCTATCCTAGGCTGTAGTGTTGTCAAATTTTTTTAGTTAAACTGGGATGTGATTGGCTGGTCAAGACATGGATGAGAGGCTTTGACAAATATGTCCAGTTTTAATGTTCATTTTTACTTGACACCATAGGTTTCTGTCTTTTTTTGTTTATGGGTATGTGATCTTCCAGCACTGCCTACCCAAGACTATCCCAGAAAAAATGGCATTTTGACATACGCCTCAAAGCAGTGTCTTTTCTCTGTACAATTTCCCCTCATTGCTAACACTTCCCCTCGCTCCAAGTACAGTACCAAAGACAGCAGCTCTAGAATACACAAGGCTTTACCTGGCTAGGAGCATTTTAACTCCTTTGCTGTTTACCACTGTTCAGGACAAATCTAGATAACATAGTCGTGCAGATGCTGGCATCTTCTTTATGTTAGAACTCCTACCATTGATACTACTAGTGGAGCTTCACTGATGAAAGAAAGGGTTTAAAAGTTTGGGGTGGGGAATAGGCCAGTGCAGACCAGGCTGATTTAATTACAAAACTGAAACTGTACTAAGGAGTTGTTTAAAACAGCAAAAGAACTACTGGTGAATATTTATCATTTCCAGTCCTGGAGGGGTAGAGTAACAACTTCCTAGGTGATAAAGGATCTGTATTTCTCTTGGAAACAGAAACACCAAATCTCTGATGATGCTATCTGAAGTAGGACAAAGTGTAATGGAATTTGTTTCTGGACAGCATGGACCAGATTATGCTCCTATTAACACTGGCATAAGTCCAAAGTAACAACTAAAGTCAACTTTGGGAAAGCTGAGAAGCACTTTTGGCATGATCTAAATATGCAAGCATGTTAAAAAGCAGGAAAATCTGTGAAGTGCTTTAGGGAATCTAGAATATTGTAATATACTAGGAAAAACTGTTTTCGATCCTACCCAATAACAGGCACTGTGTGCTTGATTTGTGATTCTACTGTAGGGCAGTAGCTTCTGGCATTATACCAAACAGCAGGCCATGGTTATGGCTGAGCTGGCTCTGTCTGTGCTGCAGATAGTTATAGCTATAGAAAACCCCTTTCCTTGCGGGAATCACTCAGGGTTTGTCTACATGGTGCCTTAGCCCACATTAGAGGGGTGTAAATTCTAGTGCATGCTAGCATGTTGTGCACACTGGCCCATGTGGACCCTGCTAGCATGTACTCAAAGTTCCCCCATGTGTGTAAATGTATTAGCAAATAATTATAAAAATAGTGTTAACTGTTCGCACCTATAAATCTGAAAGCTGGACATCAATGTCTATCAGTGCATGGTCTGAAACAGAGATGTCCTGCATGACCAGGGCCGGCTCCAGGCCCCAGCATGCCAAGTGCGTGCTTGGGGTGGCATGCCGCGGGGGGGCGCATTGCCTGGAGGGCGGCAGGCGGTTCCGGCGGACCTCCCGCAGGCGTGGCTGCGGAGGGTCCGCCGGTCCCGCAGCTCCGGCGGACCTCCCACAGGCGTGGCTGCGGAGGGTCCGCCGGAGCTGCGGGACCGGCGAGTGGCAGAGCATCCCTCGCAGCGTGCCGCCGTGCTTGGGGTGGCGAAATGGCTAGAGCCGGCGCTGTGCATGCCTATATCTTTCTGTAGAAAGAATAAATCTAGTCCAAATATGAGGCATGCCAAGGCTGTGGGGGCAGGGGGAAAAGGACTTGTCTTCTAGTAGCATTAAGTATTGGTGATGGGGCTTAATGCAGGGACGCATTGTGTTGGAGGACTTTCCTGTGAGTTTCAATGAGTCCTATACAATCTCCCTCCTGAAGACTGCCCCAGCAGTTACTTTTCAATTATATATAACTTCTTGATTTGTACATGATTCCCCTAAACTTAGCTGAGGGGTTGTTCCTCAGTAAGAAATATTTACATGTGAAATGTGGAGGTATTCAGTCTCCCAGATATTTTTGAATTAAAAATCTGACAATACTTGAAAGACCTTTTTTTCCCACTTCTTCAGTAGCACAATAAGGGTTTGATGAGATTTTCCTCAAATTTTCAAAAACAAAACTGAAAAAGAGAATACGCTAGTTTAGATTAAACGTGAAAACAACCTCAAAGGAAAAGTTTTCAACAAGTTATGAGCATGTGAAAATAGGCCAGTAATGAAGGTCCCAATGTAAAGTTTAGTTTAAGAAACTGTAAATATCATTAGAGATCTATGTACAAAAAAAATCCAATAAATTCTTCTATGATGGATTTAATGTAAATTGCAATAATGTTTGGATTTTAAAGTATGCATTAAACAGAAAATTGTTTTATTATTCCATACCATCCAGCTTGAGGACAGATTTGTAGAGCACATGACATTGCTGGCATGTTTTAAAAGAAATTCCTCACTAGTCTGGATGCTGTAATAAACAGTGTTGTAGTCTTGTCAGATATTTATTATATACACCTCATATAATATTTTACAACATATTTTAGTTAGATGAGAAATATTGCTTTTGGATAGTCTAAGCTGTGGCTTGACAGGCAGTTTCATTAACACTTTTTTTGAGATGCAATTCTATGTATGCTATACCAAGGACAAATGGGTTTCAAAAACAGAAAAGGAAGAAAGAAACTTACAAGACAATATTAGCACTTACTATTATGTCATTGGGCAGTAGGTGGCAAGCTTTGCTTTTCATTCTCTTTAAGACTTATTTATAAGCCAAAGAATGCCAGAATTTGAAAAGGGTGGTTTTGAATTCACTGGAATATGTCATTTCCTGGCAGCACATCTTGAACCACCTATTTTGTTCAATGTGTATAATTGCCTTTCTGTTGAATGCTGAAATGGGCCTTCTCTTCCTCAAATGGCAGATGGATATGAATGCGTACATATGAGCTCTGTTTTGTTCTCTTATGGCTTCAGCAAAAGATTACTAATACACAAAATAAATTAGAAACAAGTGAACTGCTGTCATGGGCAATCCCAAATAATTTGTTGGGTGAGGCCTTGCCATATCCTCTAAACTGGCTGTGGAGCAGCAGCACCTAATTTCTAATAAAGAAAAACTAAGTTTTTTTTCTGTTTACCATTCCCCTGAAACGTATTTTCAGCTTTTGCCTGGTCAAACAGTATTTTTGTAATTTACAAAGTTCGGAGTGGGGAAGAGAGTAATAGCAAAACAGTTTTGGCAACTGAGACAGGAAGCAACAAGAACAACACATCCTAAGATAAACTTCTTTTTGCTTGGAGATTTGTTTCTCCCAAAACCACTCTACTGTGCTCATATATTAGATCAGAAGCTGGTGCACTAAAGTGTCAGAAAACCTCCACCCAATGGTTGTTAACTTTTGGTGGAAAAAAGAGAGGATTTTAGAAAATATTGATTTCAACTGTCTTAGGGCCAAAATGTCCATTTTTGGGAGGGGGGAGAATTTGTGCCTCCTTTGAGAGACAGCAGAGAGAGAGAGAAAGTGGTTCCTGTGGGGGGTGGGGAAGCTCCTGGAATAAGTTAGAACAGATCCCACAATGGCTACCTATGGGTTGCACTATTGCCTAGAATCTTGTAGCATTGAGAACTCCTTGCATTGGGGCCTGTGGAGGAGTGGGGGCATTATAATATTACTTACATTGATCTATGCTGGTCCAATCCTGGGGGAATTCTCCCTCACCCCATTTTAACTCATTCTTTATATGCTACTTGAATAGGCAAGAGCCAGAATTGCCCTCTGGGCAACCGAGAAATGCATGTTGATCTTTATTAAATGGTTTTGAATTCTGCATGGTAAGTAGGGTTGCCAGCCCTCTGGGATTGTCCTGGAGACTTCAGGAATTAAATATTACTCTTTAATTAAAGATAATGTCATGTGATAAACCTCCAGGAATATGTCCAACCAAAATTGGCAGCCCTAATGGTAACTGTGAGTGAATTTAGCAGAATTGTTGCCATTGCTAAATTAGTTTACATGAAAACCCATAACATTTGTAGGCGTAGATGGTTTTTATTTAACCACTAATTTATTTTTATTGAAACATTACAGAACACAACAATTAGCATCTGCTATGAGCACCAGCTAGCCGAAGTCTGTTTGCCTTTCTAAAATGGAGGATTATGACCTTTTGATTTCTCCAGTCACACCCTTACTAACAGAAGCTGCTTCACAAAGCAATGTTCATTTATGGTTTTCCAGCTGTTACACTGATCCAGACCCTTAGTGAGGAGTCAGGCACTTTCTTTAGTAGATCAGAGGCGTAGTGCTTCAGGGAATATCTTGTATCCTGAAATATTTCCCCACCTCTGAACTACACAGGCTGCTTTTTGATGGAGCTGTTAAAAGGCTGGGAAGTTCCCACACTGAACTGTCCTTTGATCTGATCTTCATTCTGAAAATGAAGGTAAAACAGATATAACATACATGTCCTGTTCCTCACCCCAGACCTCTCTCAGAGCTGGGAGTTTGTACAGGGCAACCAGGACAGAGAGAAGTCCTGAATGGAGTATGAGGTGTAACCTCATCTAATCTGCCTTTAATTCCCAGTATCTGATTTAAAAGGGCTGCTAGAGGGAATGTAAAGAGGGGCTGTTGCTAGTTCTTCAAGCAGTTGTGTGCCGATCAGAGAGCTCAGACTTGGGGCTGGGTTCACAGTAATTGACCTGCTGAACAACCCTGTAGCACCTGCCATCCTTTCATACAGATGGTGTTCTGCCTCTTCCTCCAGGTTCCTGCTGGGGAAGAGAGACACAAAAGCTCTTCCCCAGCCTTCCCTGCCACAGCTGGATATTTCATTCTGGGGAGTGGGGGGAGGGAGGAGGGGTGTTTCTCCATCAACTCTGATTCCCAAGGCTGAGGGGAGGAGAGGGCGCAGGTACTCCTTCACAGCCCTCTCACTCTCTCTCCTATCTTTGATGGGTATTTCCAGTGTTACCCCAGATTCTTGTGTTCATGGAGTTTTATGGAGGAGGTGCCCCTTTCTCCTCTGAGAAGCACTATGCTGCTTGTATCCTCACCAACTTCTTTGCTTCCAGTTATAACTGCCTAGGGAATATATATAGTAATTCCTTTACACAACTCACAGCTGCAGAATGGATGGGAGGGTGAAGGGGAGAAGAAAGGAACAGGATGGGTTCCTTAAGTTGGCATCAGATAAAATCTTCCCTGCTCTGTAGAGATGTTTTGGGGTTGGGCTCGCTGTTGCTAATTGCCATGGGGATTTATATTCAGCCCAATGGGTTTCCCCTGTCTTCCTAGGTGAGCTCCATTTTGGATATGTCTTTAGCCTGTATGGTTCCTTACAACTCCGGTCCCTACAAACCTTCTCCCTAGCTGAGTATTAATCAGCCAGAGAGGAATCTGTCCTTTGCTGCGATGTCAAGAAGGTGATGAATGCTGTCTGTGCCTCTCCCAACTTCATTCACAAGAGCCTGACATCCTTAAGTGACAGTTGGGTGGGAGATGTTGCAGATTCTACCCTGAAGAAGTAGGAGGAATCGGACAACTATGGAACAAGTATGAAGCCACTTCGTTGACTGGTTACCCTCTGATACCCTGTTACCCGTGCCCCCAACAGGGTTTCAGAGCCCAGGCTGAAGCCTGAGCCTGAACTAGGGTGACCAGATCACAACACAAAAATATCGGGACACATTGGGGTGCTGTCAGCCCCACCCACAGTCCAAACCTGCTTCTCCCAGGCTCCACTCCCACTCTGCCCCAGGTCCTACCCCCTCCCCACATGGCCCCGCCCCACTCTTCCTCATCCCCTGGCCCCTGCTGGCTTGCTGCGTCCTTCCTCAGTCCCCCACCCACCGCTTGCCTCCTCACCACCGTGCCCCGGCACTGGAGCACCCATGGAGTCAGCACCTCTCTCCTGCTCATCTCCTTACCTGAATGTTGGGACAAATGGTGTCCCGATCATACATTGATCGCGACATGGGACAAAGGGTTAAATATCGGGACAGTCCCGATTTTATTGGGACATCTGGTCACCCCAGGCTGAACATGTACACTGCATATTTTATAGCCCTGCAGCCTGAGACCCAAGAGCCTGAGTCAGCTGACCTGGGCCTGGTGTGGCTGCGACGGAGGCCTTTTGTTGCAGAGTAGATGTACCACAGGTGTTACAGTAATACAGTTTATCAGGTCAGTGCATTCTCAACAAAGACAAGTGTAAAAAAAGTAACAGATATTCTACTTATTTCTGTCAAAAGCACGGAAATGTTAAATACACAATGGCAGCTATTGTTAATCATATGTTTTTGGTTTTAAACGCTTTCCAAAAATATGTCCTTAAAACAGCCATTTAAAAATTGTGCATCGAAAAGTATGTTGTTTTAAAAACTTCAGAGCTTTTGAATATTTAAGAGGTGGCCGTGGAGACTAGGTGATGGCTCCCATTTTAAAAGACCTATGTTTTTGTTGGCTCTAATCATGTTCTGAAAATGTCATATTATGTGCACTGTACAATACTTTCACATTATTCCCTAATTTAATTTTCTGCAAATAGGCAAATTACTTTCCCCCATTAAGGTGTGCTAAGATTTTAAAAATCAAAATTGTTGCTGTTTGTTTTTTTCCCCCCAAGTTATTTGAGCAAAAAAAGAATCCTTTCATTCCTCCAACTGGGAAATGTTCAAGTGCACTCCTTTTCACGTTTGGCAAAAAATAGTTTCCACCTTGAAATGAGACCAAGTGTGCCAAGTTTCACCTTGAAAGATTCCTCTTCCCAGCAAATGTTTTATAAAGTATGACCCTGCAAAAATTAGAGGGGTTGTATGCCAGTGCTTATATTCCAAACTTTTACTATGGATCATTTTCTATTAATTACAATACACTCCTAGAAAATGCAACTAAGGAAATTATACAGTTCCATTGTGCTTGAAAATAAGGCAATTACTACATTAAATTACCTGTTTCCTGACTGTTTGAATATTATGTTGCATATTCCTGAAAAAATTGTTGAAAAGGTTTTGCCATCATAAAAGAATGAAACCAAAGAGACAGTGAAAGCTGATACTTGTTACATACTCCTTTTTATTCTATCCTTGGTGGTCTTCAGTTGTAGATACAAAATTCTTTGGGAATGCCTGTTAAATGTTTCTCTTACCACAAGTACAGTTCAAAGTCAGATTTCTTTTTGATGCTGAAAGGGGTAGATTGCCTAAAACACTCTGTGTATAATTGTTGCCAAGTTGTTTGACATAGTGTGAATGTTGCTGTGGTTTTGTTAGGTCTGCTTCTCTTAATATTCAGAAAGTTCTGAAGTATTCCTGACTCTCAAAAAGGGATTTATATCTGTTTCAACTTCCTGCCTGGTACACAGGATATAATATATACATTTTTAAGAATTTCAGTTGTAAGTCTTCTCTGAAAATGTGGATCCTATAGTACTTATATATATTAATTTTCTTTTTAAAATAACAGCAATGGCAATATAAATAATTTGTCTGAAGACATTTGCATGCTTCACACGTTTTTAATCGTATACAGATATGCCTGAAAATGCGTGTGGTGGTTGTTGGAAACTGTTGCTGGTTTTTGTCCAGTATTAAATAGTGCAGGTAAATGGTTAATTTGGGATTATGCGAGCCCTATGCAATCCACCATTGTTATCAAGGAAATGCAGCATTTTAATTCTCTCAAACGTATTACATTAGGTACAGAATAATTAGATGTAAAATACGGTAAATTTTAAGTAAAAATGTAAAATACTGGATTTTGCTTCCTCCTCCTCCTCCTCCTCCTCCTCTGTAGAAAGCCTAGTGTATAGTTTAAACCTATTTAATCATTGGGTAATTACTTTCACTGAAGTGTTGAAAACAATTGTATCAAACAAGCATAAATAAAATGAAAATAAACATACAAATCTGTATTTGTTAGTTTCTTACAAAAACTAGTGTTAATGAAACCTAAGTTTGAGAAATCAAATGAGGAAAAGTCAGAAAATGTAGAGTTTAAGGCCTAAAGCTCAACTTCCGTTCTGCCTCTGTGTGCTTATGCCTGAAAACATTTTCTCTTTATATTATTACAAATTATTTTATAATTAATATATTAACATAAAATATAACTGGAATTTCTTATGACCTTATATAGTGTAAGTTACAGTACAATAAATATAGATCACAACTTTAAAAAGTGAGTGCCTAAAAGTAGAGTCCTAAATCCATATTTTGATTTTCAAATGTGCTCAGCAGCCTGCAGATTCCATTCAATTCAGTGGGAACTTCTGGATGGTCAACACTTTTGTAAATCAGGCTACTTTTTTAGGTGTCTGATGTGGATTTTTCTTCTCAGACTTCTTTATCAGTCCAGGGATATTTGAGAAGAGAATATCAAAAGCCCCCTCTACCTGCAAAACCTCAACACAGCTGCAAGTGTTTTTCCTCCACCTCCTCCGGCCTCAGATCCAGATAAGGTGACCAGATAGCAAATGTAAAAAATTGGGATGAGGGTGGAGGGTAATAGGAGCCTTTATAAGAAAAAGACCAAAAAATCAGGACTGTCCTTATAAAATCGGGACATCTGGTCACCCTAGATCCAGACCCTCCAGGAAAAAAAATCTTCCCAGCAACCATTAGGGGCAGGGACTTATTTCCAACTCCATCCTCCTATACATCTAGTAACAAGGCCTCTGCTAAGCATTCCTGATATTACAGAGCAGATCTGACAGAAATCTAGGTTGTGCTTTCCAGGAAAAAAAGAACAGAAGGAGGAAGAAGAGAGAGAAGAAAAAAATTATTCTCTCTCTCTCTCTCTCCCCCACTTACTAGTGATAATGACCAGCATATAGTGAGGATTGAGTATTTCACAGAGGAAACAAAATCCGAGAGTCATGGTGCAAAACAGAGATCGGCAACCTTTCAGAAGTGGTGTGCTGAGTCTTCATTTATTCACTCTAATTTAAGGTTTTGCGCGCCAGTCATACATTTTAATGTTTTTAGAAGGTCTCTTTCTGTAAGTTTATAATATATAACTAAACTATTGTTGTATGTAAAGTAAATAAGGTTTTTAAAATGTTTAAGAAGCTTCGTTTAAAATTAAATTAAAATACAGAGGCCCCCGGAGCAGTGGCCAGGACCCAGGCAGTGTGAGTGTCACTGAAAATCAGCTCGAGTGCGGCCTTCGGCACGTGTACCATAGGTTGCCTACCTCTGATGTAATATAAGGATTGCAGCTGAAGATGATGCAGAGCCAGGGAAGATGGAGCTCATCATGAGAAAGGAGAGAGGAGGAAGAAGTGGATGTTACAGAGGATCAGAAGACATCCCAGAATCTTAGGCACAGAAGAGAGGAGACTAAAGAGGACCTATCAATCATAGAAATGTAATACTGGAAGGGAACTTGAAAGGTCATCTAATCCATCCCCCTGTGCTGAGGCAGGATCAAGTATACATAGACAATTCCTGACAGGTGATTGTCTCACCTGTTCTTGAAAACCTCCAAAGACAGAGATTCCACAACCTTCCTTGGAAGCTTATTTCAGTGCTTAACTATCCATGGTAGTTAGAATTTTTTTTCTAGGTCTGTTGATTAATCGCAGTTAACTCACATGATTAGCTCAAAAAATTGCCATTAAAAATGAATCACATTGTTAAACAATAGAATACCAATTTAAATTTATTAAATATTTTGAATGTTTTTCTACCTTTTCAACTATATTGATTTCTATTACAACACAGAATACAAAGTGTACAGTGCTCACTTTATATTTTTGACACATTTGCATTGTAAAAATGATAAAAGAAATAGTATTTTTCAGTTCACTTCATAAAGTACTGTAGTGCAATCTCTTTATCATGAAAGTGTAACTTACAAATGTGGAATTATGTGCAAAAATACATAACTGCACTCAAAAACAAAACAATGTAAAACTGTGTGGCCTACGAGAAGCGCATGGCAAAGAGCACCCACACTTGTCTTGTTTATGGTGCCTCGGGGAGGGCCACCAAAAGGATCGCTGTAAGATCTGCCATGAGTTGCGCCCTAGAACTCTTAAAGAAAGGGAACAGTGGCTTAAGGTGATCCTCATGGAGGCAGCTGTACGCCCCCACTCTGACCCAGGCTCAGTGGACTCGGCCCCTAATGCTACATCCTCGACGCAGAGCGCCCCGGCACCGTAGTCAAGCTTGACGCAGAGAAAGGACTCATTCCAAGACGCTCAGCACCAACACAGCACCGATCCCACTTGCCAGTCCCTCAGAAGAAAAAGAAGCCGGACAGCCGCTCTCCTCTGGCTAAACCCAGAGATTTGAGAACCCAGATGGGCCACAACTCCAGATCTGCTGCTGGGACCATGTCAACTCCTGCCCAAGTCAGGCAGTTGAGTCTGGCCCACCCTTGGTCGCCGGTCCCTACGTAGCAGCTACAGCTCCCTTCAAAGCCAGAAGCTTACCAAGCCGCTTGGGATCTCCTGCACCTTACAGCGCTGTTCTTGACCCCAAGGAGGGAAGAACTTTCAGTGCTGGTGGACCCGCCCCACCCCCTGGTGCAGTCAAGAGAGAAGCCGGCTATGATGTTGAGGTGCTCCCCCTCTCCATATCCCTCGGCACTGGCTCACTCAGACAGAGAGCCTACCCCCCCCCCCCCCCGCCCTGAGCTCTCGATGCTCCGGGCACTGAGGCTCAGCTTCTCTGTGATCTTCAGTCTCAGAGACCTGGGAGTCAGTCTGGCTCCTATCACTCCAGGAGAAGCAGGAGTTGCAGATCAAGGTCTGGGAGAGAAAGGAGGGAGCCCAGACGTGGCCTCTGCAGTGACAGAACCCACCTCAATGGCCCTTCTGGACCCCCTGGGCCTTTCACTGAGGGCAGGGAGGAACCCAAGGTCACTGCTCTGCGATGTCTTCTGTGGCCTCAGCCGCCTTTGTCCTGCCATCAGATACGCATCTGCCCTCTTTGCCAATGCCTCTGAGAGCGGCACTGTCGACCCTAGAACCATGCTTGGGACCGCCCTTGCAAGTGTCCTTGTGCCAGTCTCCCACACCAGCAGCATTGTTGACGTCGACTATAACAGAGGCACTGATGGCCCCAGCGCCAATGTCGGCATTGAGCCCTCCGCCTCCATCGGTGCCTGCGAGTGGATCGACACTGGCTCCATTGATTGGTTCCTCTCGTCATACTGGTGGCGGTGCTAACATTTGGTCCAGTGTCCGCAGCTCTGGCACCGTCTAGCGCAACACTAGCCTGCACACTCCCGCCACACAACCGAGACACTTCCGACCTGCAGCCTCCTCTGAGAATCCATCATCAGAACCGACAGGACAGTTCTCGGAGGAGGAACAGGAGTGGCAGGAGGAGGCAACTCCCATCCTCAGGCCAGGGCCTTTTGAAGGTGAGGTCGAGGATGCACCAGATCAGAGACTTTGATGATAAAGAGATTGCACTACAGTACTTGTATTATGTGAATTGAAAAATACAATTTCTTTTGTTTTTTACAGTGCAAATATTTGTAATAAAAATAAGTGTATATAATCCTACCCTATACACTTTGTATTCTGTATTGTAATTGAAATCAATATATTTGAAAATGTAGAAAACATGCAAAATATTTAAATAAATGGTATTCTGTTAATGTTTAACAGTGTGATTTAATTTTTTTAATTGCTTAACAGCCCTAATACTTAGGCTAAATCTCCCTTGTTGCAGATTAAGCTGATTACTTCTTGTCCTATCTTCAGCCGATGTGGAAAACAGTTGATCACGATCCTCTCTATAACAGACCGTAATATTTTAAGACTGTTATCTCCCTCTGTCGTCTTTTCTCAATACTAAACATACCCAGCTTTATTAACCTTTCAGTATAGGTCAGGTTTTCTAAACCTTTCATCATTTTTGTTCCTCCCCTCTGGACTCTTGCCAATTTGTCCACACCTTTCCTGAAGTCTGGCACCCAAAACTGGACACAGTACTGCAGTTGAGGCTTCACCAGTGCCAAGTAGAGCGGGTCAGGTACCTCTTGTGTCTTCCATAAGGCACTGCTGTTAATACACCCCAGACTGATATTAGTCTTTTTTTGTAACTAAGCCAACAATGTGATGTATATTCAATTTGTCATCTGTTTTTAACTCTCAGATCCTCTTCAGCAGTATTACTGCCCAGCCAGTTATTCTCCATTTTGTATTTGTGCATTTGATTTTTGCTTCCTAAGAGTACTACTTTGCACTTGTCTATGTTGATTTCAGACCAGTTCTTCAATTTGTCAAGGTTGTTTTGAATTCAAATACTGTCCTCCAAAGTGCTGTCATCCACAAAATTGTATAAGCATCCTCCATGCCATTATCCAAGTCATTAATAAAAACGTTGAATAGTATCGGACCCAGAACAGACCCCAGTGGGAGCCTACTAGATACAGTTTGTCAGCAAACAATAGTTACATAGTTTTCCTTAGTAAATGGTTCTGGTACAAATTTGATGTTAAATGCAGATTTGGACTTGATTTACACTTAAAAAAAAAAACAAAAAACTTCTGTCTAAAACAAAATATTTTTCTTCACGTACACTCAAGAACCCTCATTGTTTTTGAAGATAAATTTTTATCACCACCAATAAATTGTGAAATACCTTTGAAACGCTTGGTTTCTTAATATTTGGTAATTTTACAATAAATGGGGAAAAAAGTGCATTTAATAGACTGGATTTCACATTAAGCTGATAAAACCAAATATGACAGGGTGTTGGTTAAAATGATACAGTGAGTAGTTCAGGCGATGGATCTGAATAGTAAATCTCACTTGTTTCATTATTCAAGGTTACATAAACGTTTGCCTTTTCTTTAACTTAGAATAAAAAGAATGTCGAAGTTGTGCCTTGGAAAGCTAAAAGAAATCTTTGAATGTCAAATTTTGGGAGTATGAAATTAAACCGAAGCTGTTATCTAAATGTAGTAATTCTGCAACATTTAAGAAATAAGTATATGTACTGGTAATCTATTAGTATTTGTGCTGTTCTGATTGATTGATACTTTTGTGTTCAGTTTTTTACCTATGAAATAGTAGGTCATTTCTAGGAGGTAAGAGTATTTTTCTTCTAGTTTGTTGAAGAGTAACA
Organism: Gopherus flavomarginatus; assembly: GCF_025201925.1. NCBI lineage: Eukaryota > Metazoa > Chordata > Testudines > Testudinidae > Gopherus > Gopherus flavomarginatus. The sequence goes on along the minus strand of NC_066620.1, from coordinate 68,334,186 downwards.
GGATGTGTAAGATAATGTAAATTTGTTGAATATATTGGGAATTCAAGCATGTGTTGCTTTGAAGTCATTAAGAAGAAGGGAGAAAAAGAGCTATAACAGATGTTTCAGTAATGAAGCATGTAAATCAAAAGAATGTGAAAAGAAGCTTCTAAAACTAAGCCCTAAGGATGTAATTTCAAACACCTTACAACTTCTCCTTTTTTATAGTTTAGACTTTCTTTAATGATAGTACTCAACTTCAAGACTGAACAGAAAATGCTTATATAATAGAGGGGAAAAAAGTACCATAAAAACTGGCTTACTGTTGTGCCTTTTTGTTGCCCAAAACTGAGATTGTGACCTTACACTTTATCTGATATACAGATATCAAGCCAAAATACCAGCACTGGGGACCAGGAAAGAGTCAGGGAAAAAAAATCCAAATATTATAACTGCCTTTTTCAAAATATACTTGGAAAAATTCTAAACAAACTTTATAGTTTTTAGATAATGTAAGTTTTTTTAATAGAAAAAAAGAGAAACAAAGTGAATTTTTGAAGAGAAATCATAGACATCCGTAAAACCAGAGGAATGCCTTATAGACTTTAAATTTACCTACTGCACATAGGAAAACAAGTTATTTCTAGACCTCTGGTATGCAATCTGGGCTTTTGGTCACGCTACTTTAGAATATAGGCAAAGTGGTTTGGAATAAGAGATCCAGCTTCTTCCAAACATTGTTGGTTCAGGCATATGTCAGAAATTCTTCATAGCTGCCTTCTTGCAAGCTGACATTAAACTGCAGTTAGACCTATTTTTATAATGAAGAGTTAGATTCCTTTTCACATACTTTTATCCTTGTGTTGATCATGGGCTGAAGTCAGGGATACAGTGTTCTTTTAAGTTTGTTTGCATTTCATTGCATTCCAGGGTGATGAATGTGGGTTTCAGAAACTAGAATTAAGTACCAAGTGGAATCTCTACTTCTTCTGCTTTCAAAGGAAGGGTAAAAGAAGTTGAAATATAGTTAGGGTGATCAGATAGCAAGTGTGAAAAATTGGGATGAAGGGTAATAGGTGAAGGGTAATAGGGGTGAAGGGTAATAGGTGCCTATATAAGAAAAAGCATGAAAAATTGGGACCGTCCCTATAAAATCAGGACATCTGGTCACCCTAAATATAGTGTTTATGGATCACTAGGCCAAAGGTGGGAACCACTGTCTGACAAAAAGCGAAGTTCTGGGGTGAAACCCTAGCCCCCTGAAGTCAGTGGGAGTTCTTTCTAGAGTGCTTGCTCATGTCCATTCCATATTAGGTGTGTGTGCTTGCCACATGCACCGGTGCTGGAAGTTTTTCTCTCAGAAGTATCTGTAGGGGATTGGCCCTGGCGCCCCCTGGAGTGGTGCCTACACGGCGCGGTATAAGGCGTGCCGCTGGCCCTCCCCCACCCTCAGTTCCTTCTTGCCACCAGTGACAGTGCTGGAACTTCTGCTGCTTCGGCTAGTGTTGTTTTGTTCTCTGTTCTTGAAAACCTGTAATACAGTTGTATGTAGTTAGTAATTTCTTAGTTACCCCTTAGTAGTAGTTTTCAAACTCTTCATTAGTACCGAATGGGACTCAGCTGGGGGAGGGGCATGCCGCGGTCTCCAGGCTTTAAGCCCTGCAATTGCTGTAAATGACCTGTGCCCATCAGCGATCCACATACCAACTGCCCAAGGTGCTTAGATGAGAGGTACATAAGTGACGTGCCATATCTGCAAGTCCTTCAAACCTAGGATGAAGAAAGAGCTCAATATCCATTTGCAAGTGCTCCTAATGGAGTTGGCTCTCACTCTGGCACCAGAGCAGCGGTCTGACTCCGCACTGAGCACCGCGGCCTCCATGCATGGTGCTCTGCTGGTGCTGTCTCTGAGCTGGCACCAGTCCCCCTCCACAGCTCCAGTCAAGAAGCTGAAAAAGACTGAGGGGAAGATCTCCTACCTTCTGCAACGGAAAAGAGGGGGCTGGGAGTGAGCGCTGACCTATGTTGGGCAGCTCAACATCCCTCTCAGGAAGTTGGGCCCTAGCTCAAGTTGAGCGGTGCAGTACATCTCACGCTTTGTCTGTGACTCTGGATAGTGGCGCAGGCCCCGGCTACTTCAGGTGCTGTTGATGCCCAAAGCCCTTCAAGCAGCTCAGGAGATCCTGACGCGCTCAGTGCTGCCCACACCGGCTCCAGCAGTACCCCAGTTTTGGGGAAAATCCACGCTGGCACTTATGCGTGTGGTTCCCACCTCAGTGGCACTGTTCCCCGTCAAGAGTGACGTCCCGCCATCGCTCTCCCGCCCGAAGCCATCACACCTCAGGACTAGAGATGCAGGCTCAGCAGAGCCCTCTTTGGTTGCCACACAGAGGGCACTGATCGAGGGACTCGAGGCATACGTTGTCGGTGGATTGGCATGGACCCTCTGAGGCACGCGCCACCCAGCAAGAACTTCTGGGTCAGCTCCAATTGTCTCCAAGGGCACAGGACAGATCGAGGATCAGAGATCGCAGATAGCTAGGCTGTCATTGCCCGTCTCCTAGCAGTAGGTTGCCCTACTCGGGAAGATCCTCCTGGCAACCGGTCAATATTAGCTCCTGGTCCTGTTTAACGTCCCGGTACCAGTCGAGTAGCATGAGGGCACGGATTGTCGGGTCTCTGACGCAGATCTGCCGAACACTGTCAGCCCCTGAGATCCTGACCAAGACACCCATTTCACTCAGACCGGTCAGCTTCAGGACGCATTGAGTGGCACCGGTCGGACAAGAGCTACTGTTCCATCCGATCCTAGTCGCCCAGTACCAAACACTCCATTTACACCTCTGGCACAGAGTGAGACTCCCTGAGTGTGAGTCAAGCCCCCATACTTGCGGTGCTGCCTACATCATTAGCTCTGAAACCTGTCCCATGGCCCCAGGTGCAGTGGCTGGCACCATGGTACCTGTGGAACCCTTTGGGGTTCCCCCAACTGTCCCAGGGTGCCTGGTTGGTGTTGGGAGCCTTGGAGAGGCCAGTGGTCTTGATATCCTGTCCGCCTCCGGTGCTCACGAAGAGGTTTCCAAAATCACTAATTTCCTGTGGTAGACCTCCTCTTCCCTAGCACCTATCTCTAAAAGGGCCAAATGCACATATTTTGTGGCAACCAAGGGACATGAGTACTTATACTGTCACCCTGCCCCCAGTTCCCTCATGGTAGAAGCAGTTAACCACAAGAAGAGGCAAGGACAACCAGTCTCCTCAAGTGTTCATTTTTGCGTGTATGGCCCCAGGATCAGTTTGGGCATAAGATTTATTCATTGTCCAGCCTTCAGCTGAGTGGCAAACCACCAAGCCCTCCTTGGCCGATGTGACTTTAATATGTGGCAAGCCACAACCAAGTTTGAAGGGTCGCTCCCCGAAGCTGCCAAGAAGGAGTTCCTAATGATCTACCTCCCTGTCCCTCTTCAGGGACCTCTCTCACGAGAGTCTCCTCACACAGGAGGTTAAAGGGTTGTTACAGCTGGGTGCAGTGGAGGAAGTTCCTCTCAAGTACATGAACAAGGGGTTCTGGTCCCAGTACTTTTTAATTCCAAAGTCCAAGGGTGGTCTGCGTCCCATCCTGGACCTGTGAGACCTCAACAAGTACCTAAAAAAGCTAAAGTTCTGCATGGTTTCCTTGGCCTCTGTTATCCCCTCCCTGGATCTGGGAAACTGGTATGCTGCCCTCTATTTGAAGGACGCATACTTCCACATAGCAATCTTTCAACGACACAGATGCCTCCTCCGGTTTACCGTGAGGTCCCACCACCACTAGTTTGTGGTCCTCCTGTTCGGCCTGGTGACAGTACTGTGAGTGTTTTACCAAGTGCATGTTGGTGATAGCGGCTTACCTCAGGCTCCAGGGATGTCCAGATCTACCCAGACCTTGATGACTGACTCATCAGGGGCAGCTCTGGGTCTCAAGTCCAAAGGGATGTTGCGGTGCTTCAAGCCACATGCCACTCTCTGGGCCTACTGGTGAACAATAAAAAGTCGATATTAGTGCCAGTGCAGAGGATAGAGTTAATTGGAGTGGTCCTCGACTTGACCTGCGCTGGTGCATTCCTGTCGCTGGAAAGGTTCCACGCATTGATGAACCTCATCGCAGAAGTCTTCCGCTTTCTCTTTGACCACGGTCAGGGTCTATCTGTGTCTGCTGGGTCATATGGCAGCATGCACTTACATGGTCCGCCATGCCAGGCTCCGGATGCTGCCTCTGCAACAATGGCTGTGAATGGTCTACTCAGGAGGTCCCAGAACCACTGGAAAAGATCATTACCATTTCCCAGGCGATACTTACCTCGCTGCAATGGTGGACCAACCACAGGACAGTCCTGGAGGGGGTTCTATTTGACAGCCCCCCTCACTCTGTTGAATTGGTGTCGGACGCCTTGAACCTCGGCTGGGGTGCGCACTTTGGCAACCTCCAGACATGGGATGTAGTCCCCAGAGGGGGCAAAGTTGCACATAAACGTCAAAGACCTCCAAGCAGTCCAGCTGACGTGTGGAGTCTTCCTGCCCTGCCTGTTGGGCAAAGGTGGTACGAGTCCTGATGGACAACACAGCCTTGATGTTCTATGTAAACAGGCAAGGGGGAGTGCACTTTTCGGCTCTCTGTCAGGAAACGCTCAGTCTGTGGGACTTCTGCATCAGCCATGAAATCTACCTGGAAGCTTGTCACCTTCCTGGTGTCAAGAATACGCTGGCCGACCAGCTCAGCAGGGACTTCTCCTCTCACCACGAGTGGTTGCTCCATCCAGAGGTAGCCTGCATGATCTTCCAAACATTGGGAACTCCCCAAGTGGACCTGACAGAACAGGAGGTACCACCAGTTTTGCTCTCAGGACGGTCTGAGCAAGGGCTCCCTCTCCAATACCTTCCTCCTGTTGTGGTCAAGGAGCCTGATGTATGTGTTCCCTCCAGTTCCATTCATCAGCAGGGTCCTGGCAAAAATCAAGAGAGACAAAGCACAGGTTGTCGTGATCGCCCCAGTGTGTCCTCGCCAACCTTGGTTTGGTATGCTCCTGGGCTTGTCAGAGAGCCCTCCCTGACCCCTGCCCAACTCCCCAGACCTGCTGTCACAGGACCACAATCGGCTCCTACACACTAACCTAGAGTTCCTCCACCTCTTGGAATGGATGCTGTGTGGCTAAACCTGGATGTCCTCCTGGGGAGTAGGAAGGCCTCAACCAGACTGACTTACCTGGCCAACTGGACGAGGTATTCCTGCTGGGCATCCAAGTATGGCATCTCTCCCTCACATTTTTTCATACAGGCTGTCCTGAACTACCTGCTCCGTTTGAGGAACCAGGGCCTGGCACACACTTCCATTAGAGTGCATCTTGCGGCCATCTCCGCTTTTCACCCACCGATCCAAGGACAGATGGTGTTTTCCCATGACATGAAGGTCAGATTCTTGAGAGGGCTCGAGAGACTCTTCCCACAGGTATGGACCCTGTCCTGTAGTGGGATCTTAACTTAGTCCTCTCTAGGCTCACAGGCCTGCCGTTTGAGCTGCTGTATTCCTGCTCCTTTTCCCACCTATCATGGAAGGTTACTTTCCTGGTGGCGGTCATGTCGGCAAGGTGGGTCTCTGAAATTAAAGCATTGACCTCAGAATCGTCATACATGGTCTTCTATAAAGACAAGGTTCACCTTCCCTGTGATCCAGGACATCTTCCTGCCGGTGTTCTGTCCCAAACCGCTTAAGACCGGTGAAGAGAGGCGTTTTCACGTGCTGGACATCCGAAGGGCCTTGACTTTTTATTTAGAATGTACCAAGCCTTTCCGTAAATCAACTCAGCTCTTCATTGCTACAGCGGATAGGATGAAGGGCCTTCTGCTGTCCTCACAGAGTATTTCCAGTTGGATCAGCTCATGCATAAGGACCTGTTACGAGCTGGCGGGGATTCAGTTGCCGGCAATTGTCAGAGCCCACTCAACGAGAGCACAGGCGTCTTCGGTGGTCTTCCTGGCACACATCCCTATCTAGGACATCTGTAGAGCCACAGCGTTATTCTCTGTTCACATGTTCACAGCTCATTAAGCCATTACTCAGCATGCTAGAGATGACACTGGATTTGGTAGAGCTGTGTTGCAATCAACATGTCCGTGAACTCCTACCCACCTCCAGTCACTTTGGAGTCACCTAATAGGGAATGGACATGAGCAAGCACTCAAAGAAGAAAAAAGAGTTACCTTTTCCATAACTGGTGTTCTTCAAGATGTGTTGCTCACGTCTATTCCACAATCTGCCCTCCTTCCCCAGTGTCAGAGTTTCTGGCCAGAAAGAACTGTTGTAGAAATTCAGTACCAATTCTGTTCCCACTGATTTCACTGGGAGATGGAGCATGCACTTGGTAATGTGCACTGAAATTTGGGTACAACAGTTCTTTCATTTTTTTTATTTTAATTGCTGGGATTTTAGCAAACATGGAACAGCAAATATAGGAAAAGGTGAATTTATGATACTGGAAATGTGAATAATTGTGGGCTTTTAATAGGCACTTCCATTTTCAGTGAGTGGAGTGACTCTCTTATTCATTGCTTGAGAAATGGAAAAAAGCCCATCAGAAGTTCATTATTAAATATTCCTAGGTTGAGAGAGTATATTAATTAAAAAAAAAGCAAATTGAGCAATTTTTAGCAGAGAATTATTTTATAGCTTTAGATGCCATTGACCTACTTTTTCAAATATAATTTTCACATATTATTTTACTTTCAAAAATGTTTCTAGTTAGAAATGACAAAGTAGGAATCAATGTATACAGTCCCGATCCTGTAAACCTTCACTTACATGCTTAACTTTACACATGTGAGTAGTCCCAGTGAGTTCAGTTTTACTGAGGTGTGTAAAATTAAGCACGTGCATACATTTTTACAGGATCAGGGCTTAGATTATTTATGGTCTGATCCTGCAAGCACTGCACATGTGGAAATTCCATGTATTTCAATATAAGCTTAGCGGGAGTTTAACATGTGTAGAGCTACCATAACTGGTACCCTAATGAGCCTTTTCCATCTCTGATTTCTGTAACTGAAGGAATAATGATTGAGTGTGACATAACATTAATTGTAATATGCATTGGTCTCATTATCAATGGAACACTAAACTTCATTAATCAGTTGAAGTATATAAAATTTACTTTCAGAGTTGCATAGTATTTTGTTGAAAATCAGAAAGTTAACCAACAAACAAAAGGAAATAGGCCCGGATTTTTAAAGGTATTTAGCCATTGCTGCACTCAACATTGCAACACCTAACCGATGTAGAAGCCTAAATCTCATTTTCAAAAGTGATTTAGGTACTTAGGAGCCTAAATCTAATCAGTGGGATTTTGGCTGTTAAGAACCTAAGTCCTTTTTGAAAATGAGATTTAGGCTCCTATATCTGTTAGATATTGTAATGCTGAGTGTAGCAGTGTCCAAATACCTTTAAAAAATTTGGGCCATAGTCTTTCTGTTCTGTGTTCATTTAAAAAAAAAATCTGTTTTAACTTTCATTCTTTTAAAGAAATCAACTTTTATACTATTTTAAGAAAACCCATTTCTGTATCACTAATCAAATGTTAAGACTTTGTTTCACATCTGTTGTAGATCTGAATTATCAGCCTTACCTGATGTTAGAGTTCTGTTGGGCACAGAAGGGGGGTAGGTGTTGTACACCATAACCTGGGTTCATGTATTCTCTTGGTGAATAGGGCCTTTCTCAGAAAATCCTGTTTGTTTGTTTGTTTTTTTTCTTATGAAATGTTTCAGAGCAGTGACAGCATAGGCAGCGGTATTGCCTCATCCCTGTTCTGGGAGGACAGGCCAAAAAGCTACTTCCATTAATACTGAAGAAACTTTTCAAACAAATATTGCTTCTCATGTAGCAGGATTTGGCCTTTGATAGAACAAAGCCAACAATACTGTTCTGGTGACTTTTATGTATTGGTTTTGATTTTTTTATAGAAACAAAAATAATGTCAATTTTCTTGTTAAGCTGTCACCGAGCTTCTTTGTGTAAAATCCTTGGCTTGTTTGAGAAAGGGAATACAAAAAAGACTGCAGAGGAATTTTTCAGGCCATGACCCTGAATAATGCTATATTAGTTGCTTTAGCTTTTGTCAGTTCTTCAGTTCCGTTTCAGGGACCTTTTTATGTCAGGAGTCTTGTCCCAATACAAGTAGGATTAGAGCTATCTCTCATTATTCTTTTTAAAGGCATAGCACCTTGTAGATTTGAACCCACAATTTCTTCAAGTGTTGTTTCATATGAAAACCCATAATGTAACATTAGTTGTGGCATTTCTTATACTTTTTTTTGAATGGACAAGGTCATTGTCTAAATTTACCAAAAGGTTTTGAAAACTGCTGTCCTCTGACAGTGAGTGATCTTAATGTATTACCTAATTGACAAGAAAAACATCTTTGTAGGGATTTAAATTGAAATGCAATCAAACTATTAAAATGTATGTTGTTTACACTTCCTTTCCCCCCAGTTGGGACTGAAAAGTAAAACATTCCATTTTTGTGGTGATCTTGTAAACAGAGGATAATCACTATCTATTACTCATTATTGTGGTATGAAAAGAATAGATAGGGAAATCTAGTTAACTTAGTAGCTGCTTTAGCTGTACATTTGAAAGTGCTTTATAATGTGTATTAAAATTCTCCTGTTTCTTATTTTTTCTCTTGGCAGTTCCTTCCAGAGCTTTCAGATATAGATTGTCATACCTTTCTGAGCCTTCTGGCCCAGCTGGCCAATGTGTAGGAGGGACAGCATTATGGTTCTACTTCTTTTCCAATCTTTCCCCTTTGGAGTGGCTAGCTTCCATGGGGCCAAGAGAGGAGAGCAGTCTCAACACTTGAGGGACTATATGGACTGTAATCTGGCCAGCAAAGCTGCTTTCATCCTCTCATCCTGTATACACGTACAGCAGTTGGCATTGGCTGGCCCTCAGGACTGAGGCAAAGAATTTTAAAGATAGTTCCAGAGTATTTTCAAAGGTGGGGCAAGATGTGTGGATGGCTTATGTCATCCTTTCAATTGATGTATACCTTACTTCCTAGGGCACTAAAAGGATTAAGTCATACTCTGTTTTAAGAAGGACCATTTACAGTCCTTGTTGTTTTCTTTACTGTATTTCTCATTTCCTTCCAAAAAGACATCTATATCTTTAATTTGCTGGACGTAGTCCACACAACATAGTGGTTTATGATGACATAGTATAGTAAAAATGAGCTCCTTGTGCAGAAATGTACACTTGCTAAGCTTGAAGACTAAATTTAGGCTTGAAAGTTTCCATATAATTTGTAATCTAAAATAACATGCACATTTCTAGACTCTCCATTTATTAAAACATAATTTAAAATAGAAAATTCATTAAAGTGGAGTTAAGATTTTGGTCGCACAACATCCTCTTAAATTCTTCACAGTGTTCTAATCTCTTCACTAACATAAATATTTTTGTGTCATCTGTATATTTTTTACCATCCAATTGTACACCTTCTCTGGATCATTAACAGATATAGGCCCAGTTCAGCAAAAAACTTTGAGCCCATGCTTAAGACCCATTAAGTCAATGGGGCTTAAGTGTTTGCATAGTTAAAGCAGAAACCTCCCTTCCCCAGTGTAGTGCTTATATCAGTACAGCTTATTCTGGTTCACTGAAGCAAAATAAACGATACCGGTACAAATTGTCTTATACTGCTGTAACTTTGTCTACACTGAAGCTTTTACTGGCATAACTTTAGTCAAAAATAAACCAAACACACCTAACAAACACAGTTATGCTGTTAAAAGTTGAAGTGTGGATCAGGCCTTAGACATGTGCTTCAGTGTTTTCTTGAATTGGAGTCATAGCAAGTAACATCAAGCCTAGTATGGAAAGTTGGGGGCAGGGCATCCTGCTGTTAACCTTTGACCATGCAGAAAATTGACCATTTATTTCTGCTCTCTGTTTCCTGTCTCTTAGCTCATTTCAGTTTCTTGACATTATTTTACTTCTCATCCCATGACAATCTAGGTTCCTTGATAGCCTCTTATAAGGTACCTTGTCAGAACCATTTGAAAATCCAAATAAATTATATAGGGCTGTCGATTAATCACAGTTAACTCACACGATTAACTCAAAAAAAATTGATTAAAAAATTAATTGCAATTGCACTGTTAATAAATTTCAATTGGTATTCAATTGTTTAAATATTTTGCATGTTTTTCTACATTTCAAGTACAACATAGAATACAAAGTGTACAGTGCTCACTTTATATTTTTTATTACAAATATTTGCACTGTAAAAATGATAAATGAAATAGTATTTTTCAATTCACCTCATACAAGTACTGTAGTGCACTCTCTTTATCATGAAAGTGCAATTTACAAATTTTTTTTGTTAAATAACTGCATTCAAAAACAAAACAATGTAAAACTTTAGCGCCTACAAGTCCGCTCAGTCCTACTTCTTCAGCCAATCGCTAAGAGAAGCAAGTTTGTTTACATTTATGGGAGATAATGCTGCCCACTTCTTAATTACAATGTCACCTGAAAGTGAGAACAGGCATTGGCATGGCACTTTTTGTTGCTGGTGTTGCAAGATATATACATGCCAGATGTGCTAAAGATTCATATGCCTCTTCATGCTTCAGTCATCGTTCCAGAGGACATGCTTCCATGCTGATGACGCTCGTTTAAAAAAAAGTGTTAATTAAATTTGTGACTGAACTCCTTGAGGTTGAATTGTATGTCTCCTGCTCTGTTTTACCCACATTCTTCCATATATTTCATGTTATAGCAGTCTCGGGTGATGACCCAGCACATGTTGTTCGTTTTAAGAACATTTTCACTGCAAATTTGACAAAATGCAAAGAAGATACAAATGTGAAATTTCTAAAGATAGCTACAGCACTGGACCCAAGGTTTAAGAACCTGAAGTGCCTTCCAAAATCTGAGAGGGATGAGGTGTGGAGCATATTTTCAGAAGTCTTAGAAGAGCAATACTCTGATGCTCAGAACCCAAACCACCAAAGAAGAAAATCAACCTTCTGCTGGTAGCATCTGACTCAGATGATGAAAATGAACATGTACTGCTTTGGATAGTTATCAAGCAGAACCGTCATCAGGATGGACATATGTCCTCTGGGATGGTGGTTGAAGCATCAAGGGATATATGGATCTTGAGCACATCTGGCATGTAAATATCTTGTGATGTGAGCTACAACAGTGCTATGCAAACTCCTGTTCTCACTTTCAGGTGACATTGTAAACAAGAAGCAGGCAGTATTATCTTCTGCAAATGTAAACAAACTTGTTTGTCTGAGCGATTGGCTGAACAAAAAGTAGGACTGATTGGATTTGTAGGCTCTAAAGTTTTATATTGTTTTATTTTTGTCTGCAGGGTTGTTTTTTACATAATTCTACATTTGTAAGTTCAGCTTTCATGATAAAGAGATTACACTACAGTACTGGTATAAGGTGAATTGAAAAATACTATTTTTTTTTGTTTTTTACAGTGCAAGTATTTGTAATAATATAAACTGAGCACTGTACACTTCGTATTCTCTATTGTAATTGAAATCAATGTACTTGAAAATGTAGAAAACATCCAAAAATATTTAAATAAATGGTATTCTGTTATTGTTTAACAGCACAATTAACCATAATTAATTTTTTTAATTGCTTGACAGCCCTGAAATTATATCAATCAATAGGATTCTTTGACAGTTTTGTTAACATACTTGAGAATTCACATTGAATAGTGATGCATGGCTTTCCTTTACAGCAGCTGTGCTGTCTTGTTGTTATCATATTATGTCCATTGGGGTATTTTGTACTTCCATTTTTAATTTCTTTTCAACAGACTTTTCTAGTACCAAATTAAGGTTTACTGGTCAGTAGGTCATAGGATCATCCTAGAGAATTCTTTGTCCTAAAATCTATTTATTTTATTGCATATATTACAGAAGTTGAATGTACAAAATGTACTGCTAACACCATAAAAATGAAATTTTGATGTGGAAAACTTACTGTGAAATATGGAATAGAGATCAGTGTTGTTTCAATGAAGACTGTACGTTGGACTTCTAGCAGGAAGAGGTTTGACATACTTATAATTAAGCTATCCAGCCATCAAATGGTGGGTTTATTCTTGAATCTCCAGTGTATCATAATGGTGGTGCCTTGTGGTCACATTCTTAATACAAATCTTCATGTGACTGGCACCAGGCCTTTTTTTAAAGTGATGTTGCTGGAGGAGTAGGAGGGTTGGGTTTGGTTTGGTTTTGGTAACCTCCATAAAAAATAAAACTTTTCGTAAGGTGGACAAGTTAACAGAATAGTTAGTCATTTCTCTTTCTTTCTTTGCCAGTAGAGTGGTGCATATCTTCTTGAACATGTGCATGTGGCTAATGGCTGTATAACATAAATTCGACACCTAGCTAATTCAGTCCGGAATTTTGAAGCATCACTTTGTCAGATGGTTTGATAATGTTATGCAGGGAGTAACAAATCATTATTAAGTATCAGGGGTAGCCGTGTTAGTCTGGATCTGTAAAAGCAGCAAAGAATCCTGTGGCACCTTATAGACTAACAGACGTTTTGGAGCATGAGCTTTCGTGGGTGAATACCCACTTCTTCAGATGCATGTGGTGGAAATTTCCAGGGACAGTATATATATGCTAGCAAGCAAGCTAGAGATAACGAGGTCAGTTCAGTCTGGGAGGATGAGGCCCTGTTCTAGCAGTTGAGGTGTGAAAACCAAGAGAGGAGAAACTGGTTCTGTAGTTGGCAAGCCATTCACAGTCTTTGTTCAATCCTGAGCTGATGGTGTCAAATTTGCAGATGAACTGAAGCTCAGCAGTTTCTCTTTGGCCAAACTGGACAGTCTCTACGGAAAAGGATAAATGGACACAAATCAGACATTAGGAATGGCAATATACAAAAACCTGTAGGGGAGCACTTCAACCTCCCTGGCCACACTATTGCAGACCTTAAGGTGGCCATCCTTGTCATAAACAGATAGCTAAGGGTTAATGTCTCTTTCACCTGAAGCACCTGACCAGAGGACCAATCAGGAAACCGGATTTTTTCAACTTTGGGTGGAGGGAATTGAGTGTCTAAGGTCTTTGTTTTCTGGCTGCCTGCTTTCTCTGAGCTTTGGAGAAGTAGTTCTACTTTCTAGTCTTCTGTTTCTAAGTGTAAGGACAAAGAGATCAGATAGTAAGTTCTATGGTTTCTTTTCTTTGGTATTTGCATGAATATAAGTGCTGGAGTGCTTTGATTTGTATTCTTTTGGAATAAGGCTGTTTATTCAATATTCTTTTAAGCAATTGGCCCTGTGTTGTATCATCTTAATACAGAGAGAACATTTGTACTTATTTTTCTTTCTTTTTATATAAAGCTTTCTTTTAAGACCTGTTGGAGTTTTTCTTTACTTCAGGGAAATTGAGTCTGTACTCACCAGGGAATTGGTGGGAGGAAGGAATCGGGGAGATCTGTGTGTTGGATTGCTAGCCTGATGTTGCATTCCCTCTGGGGGAATAGGAAAGTACTTTTGTTTCCAGGATTGGGAACAGAGAGGGAGATTCACTCTGTTTGGATTCACAGAGCTGGTGTCTGTGTATCTCTCCAGGAGCACCTGGAGGGGGGAAGGGAAAAAGGATTATTTCCCTTTGTTGTGAGACTCAAGGGATTTGGGTCTTGGGGTCCCCAGGGAAGGTTTTTTCAGAGGGACCAGAGTGCCCCAAAACACTCTAATTTTTTGGGTGGTGGCAGCAGGTACCAGGTCCAAGCTGGTAACTAAGCTTGGAGGTTTTCATGCTAACCCCCATATTTTGGACGCTAAGGTCCAAATCTGGGACTAAGGTTATTTCAATCCTGCAGCAAAAAAACTTCAGGACCAGACTTCAAAGAGAAACTGCTGAGCTTCAGTTCATCTGCAAATTTGACACCATCAGCTCAGGATTGAACAAAGACTGTGAATGGCTTGCCAACTACAGAACCAGTTTCTCCTCTCTTGGTTTTCACACCTCAACTGCTAGAAGAGGGCCTCATCCTCCCTGATTGAACTGACCTCGTTATCTCTAGCTTGCTTGCTAGCATATATATACTGCCCCTGGAAATTTCCACCACATGCATCTGAAGAAGTGGGTATTCACCCACGAAAGCTCATGCTCCAAAACGTCTGTTAGTCTATAAGGTGCCACAGGATTCTTTGCTGCTTTTACAAATCATTGTTAGTGGTTGCTGGTTTTCAATTTGTGTTTTTGTGATGTTTTCAAATACATTTAAATGGAGACTGCCTGCGCAGTAACTTTGACTAGCCTGTTTGCTGGTCACAGTTGTTCCACACTTAGCTGAGCAATGATAAAGCACCCCTGAGGGCCGTAGTGGCAACTTGCCAGAAGCCAGAAAGTTGTACCTAATTTACATAAAATAGAGCATATTGCAGCTACTTACTTCTTTAGTATGGAGGTTCAGCCCATTGAGGCTACAGATCCCAATATGCAATGCTCAATCTTAATCTAAACAGAATGTAATACCGATGTTGAATTTTTAAACCTTAACTCTTCCCTTTCAATATTTTCATACTGTTGTAATTTTTTTTCCTGAAAATGTTATGGCTATTCAAGCTACTTTATCTGTTTCTGGAATGTGTTATTGTGAACAACATACATTTCTAAAGCAGAACTTTAAGGATGGCTTAATTTTTCTGTTTAATTTTCTGGATAATTTATAAATTGAATTCATAAATACTGAACAAATGACTTTATAATTATTTTAATCATTCTAGTATAATTAAAACATTCTAGTCCAGCCAGATGCTTCATAGCAATACTACTATTCTGTTGTGATATTCCTATTTTGAGATGATTAATCTGCATACAAAAGTTTAATTTTGAGCCTCCAGTTTAGTTGGCAAGAGAACAAAAATCATATACTTCATAGCCTTCAAGTGTGATTGAAATGAAAACAGGCTTTAAAGCTAGAAAATTGCTTTTTCTTATTTTCTTTCCTGTTTTACTGGCTGTTGCTAAAATTTGATACTCTAAGAAGGTGTTGAAGCCTACACTTTCTGGAACCTGATAGCATTCTGAAAAAAGCCAATTTATACACACATCCAGGTGAAAAGGCATAGTAAACAAACCTTCCTCCTTTTATTAGTCATTCTTCTAATTAATGTGATTATGCCTTTTTATGATTTAATTCCTTTTCAAGGTGGTTCTTTAGCATATTTGGTCTTTGAATATTCGCATTACATGAGAATGATAATCTGCTGTTGGATGATTTGTTTATAAGGGATTTAAAACTATCTTTGTGGAGTTGCTTGCAGTTGGTTTTAGATACTTTATGCTGGTACAGTTGTGAATAAGCATACCAAAACTGTTCTTGTTTCTTAAGAGACCTTTCCCCTTTTGAGAGCTAGGAAACATAAACTGTTGTACATGGATTTTGGAATACTTTTGGGTTACCCCTCTTCTCTTTATAAGCAATGAAAAATGTTCAAAATCTACCAAGATCTCAACTTTAATATATCTTGCATACAAATAGGAATTTAAACACTTGATGTGTGTAGCACTTACCATATTTTAAACTGTTTGAATTCTCTTTTGTGTTGATACAGTATTTTATACAGCTATACAGCCCTTTTCTCCACAAGAAAGATATTGTTATACTGGCATAACACCCCAGCTGGTCACTCTTCTTTTGCTTTGAGTGGCTTTTTTCAATTTAGTTTAAACCCCTTCCAGGTGATATAAACTAAAACTAAAAAAGTCACTTTTGTACCAGAAAAGCATCTACACTGGGTTTATACTGGTATAACTGTGTTAGTTTAAATTCACATCTTACAGTGAAAAGAAAACTTTTCTGTGTACACAAGGCCACAATACTCAGTGTATGTAATTACCTTTGATCAGACCAAACTGGGGACTTTTTCTTCTATTTTCCTGCACAATTGTCTTTAGAGTTGCCAACCCTCCAGGATTGTCCTGGAGTCTCCAGGAATTAAAGGTTAATCTTTTATGAAAGATTGTTGTGTGATGAAACCACAAGGAATACAGCCAACCAAAATTGGCAACTCTAATTGTCTCAATTCATTCAGTATATTTATAGTTCTGCGAATGTTGGTCCTGGTGTATATTCAGTGTGGCATGTGTATGCACTCTGTGTGTCCAGTGTCAGAGACCAGGACATGGGCAGTCGTGCCTGGTGGTTGAAGCAGGAGTTACATCTAGAGCAGGAGTCAAGTCTAGTGCTTCGAACAGGAGGCAGTGGCCAGGAATCAGAGCTGAGGGTCAGAACTGGAGTACTTACAATGATGCAAGGCTGGGGCCAAGGCAGGAGTAGGGCTGGAGCAATAGCTCAGTTTAAAAACCAACTTTTGAATGAAAAAGCAGCAAAGAGACCTGTGGCACCTTATAGACTAACAGATGTATTGGAACATGAGCTTTTGTGGGTGAATACCCACTTCATCGGATGCATGTAGCGGAAATTTCCAGGGGCAGGTATAAATATGCAAGCAAGTTCAATCAGGGAGGATGAGGCCCTCTTCTAGCAGTTGAGGTGTGAAAACCAAGGGAGGAGAAACTGCTTTTGTAGTTGGCTAGCCATTCACAGCCTTCGTTTAATCCTGAGCTGATGGTGTCAAATTTGCAGATGAACTGAAGCTCAGCAGTTTCTCTTTGAAGTCTGGTCCTGAAGTTTTTTTGCTGCAGGATGGCTACCTTAAGGTCTGCTATTGTGTGTCCAGGGAGGTTGAAGTGTTCTCCTACAGGTTTATCTGAAACTAGAAACTTCCTAATTTTAATGTGGTAACTTTTCAGATATAGTTTAAAGATTAATTGCTCCTGCACTGTGACTTTGTGAAGTATACCCAGGAAGAAAGATTTTTTGCTGAGATATTAAACTTTCTAATGAAAATGCTAACTTAACTTTTACTATTCTAGCACAAATACAACACAATGTATATGTTGTGATGCTTGGACTATATCCCAGTGACAAGATTTCATCTGTACATTTCAGTTTAATATGCAATTTTTATGAGACTGAACAGAAGAATGGAAAGTTTTGAATGCTCCCTGCTCTTGAAGACATTGTGAAATAGGCCATATTTTATTAGCACAAAGATATGAAGAAATCTACATACTTGTCAGTTTGAAAGTTAAACCTTGTCCACAATTTTTTTAAATATACATAAGCAATTTATTTGAAGAAGAAAACAGCAATCAGAGGCCAGGGTGCACTAATGACTGTATTTTTTATTTAAATGGAAGGAAAAATATTGGTTATATTTTCATCCTTTCGAAATCCAGGCCTGAATAATTTCTTAATTATCACAAGAGTTTAAGAAAGATCAAATAATCTTTTGTTATTGACTCTTCCATTTTATTTTGGGGTGAGTGTGTAAGAGGGGGAGGGAGTTGTCCTTTGGGGCCATATAAATAGATTGTTCTTGCAAATCAGTATTCCTTAATTATTACTAGGTGTGGGGGCAGAGCATGAAAGAATCAGACTTACAGTAAATAACATGAATTTAGAAGGAGGCAGCCTGAGTCAGGCTTGGCTTATTTAGTCTAGACAGGACTTTTCATGCCAAATGTTGCTGCTTTCATTTCTGTCTGCCAAATCTGTTTGATAAAGGCAGTCCAGGAATGCTATATATCAGAGTAAGAAAACTTTCTTTTGCATGCAGGTTACTTAGTGACATTGAGGTTTATTCCTCCAGTGATGCGCTTTCATAACTTCATAAATACTTGTGATATTGTATGGATGCATTGAAGGGAGAGGTGGCACAATGAGAGATCTGTCATGTGGCTCATGTACATTTTCGCCAAGGAGCTCTTATTAGTCAAATGTATTTAAGTTAATATCCATTTTAACAATTTATTTACAGTATCACTTGCACATATATTGCAGCTGTATAAATCTATGTGAAATTAAATCTTATTTCAAGATCATGCTTGATTATGCAATTCTTAATTTTAATCTTGCAAAATAGCATGTATTAGTATTATTTACATTTACATGGCTGTAATGCTCAGAGGCCCCACTGAGCTATGTTCTGTCCAGACTCATAGGAATAGACAGTCCCTGTCCCAAGGAACTTACGGTCAGAGAAGACAACCAACTTTTTAAAGTTGGGGGCAGCGAGAGTGGGAAACAGTAAGATATGTGGTGCTGTTTATAAATAATTAAAAGAAGGGCCAGTTATCTTCAGCGGTCACTCAACTTGCCTATCACTAATTGGTTGATTTCTTATAGGTGTCATGATACATTCGCTTTGAGGAGAGTTTTATTTTGAGGCAGTAAACAAATGAGACTTCAGAGTTTGTGACTAGGAAGGCTGAGTAAGAAGGTGTCAAGGCGAGAGGAGAAAAACCATAAAATATGTTCTTCGAGTACATATCAGTGTGGATCCCACTATTTGGTGCACATGTATCTTATGCACACAAGATTGGATTTTTTTTTTTTTGAATAGCAGTGTCCACTGTGGCTGTGCATGCACCTTCCACCACCTAATGCTCACATAAAGTGTGGAGCAGCTGCTACCCTGGCTCCGTTTCCTCTTCCCACGGCTGGCAGCAAGACTGAACCCAGCGAGTGTTGAAGCTGCTGTTTCTACTGAGCTCAAACTCATCCTTTTTCAACTAGTTTAGTGAAGAAAACCTGTCTCCACATTCCTTATTCTTTCTTTTCTTAATTTGAACATTCCAAAGGAAAAGACACGACAACCCTCTTTCAGTGGGGCAAGGTGCCTGGTCCCTACTGCCAGGACAGTCTTTAAATTCTTAGTGTATAAAAAGTGACTGAACCACAATGAACTCATCCCTCCTGGGCAACCAGCATAGTTGATATCTACTCTGCCTGGGGGAGAGTCTCATCCTGGATAAGTATTTGATGTGTAAATCCTTCTCCTCGAGGACTTGCAAGTCAAGGGATGCACTTGTCTAGAAGAGATCCTTTAGGAGTACAGGGGAAGAAGCTTCTATTCCTGATATTTCTTTATCCCAAAGAAGAAAGGTGTGTGGTGGGAGGTCCTATCTTAGTTTGGAGGAGATTGAACAAATACATATGCCGCTTTAGAAAAGGAATCCATCATTTCACCTCTGCAGGCTCAAGACTGGTTCATGGCTCTTGACTAGTCAAGTGCATACCTCCACATAACCAATCACTTGGTCCACTGGAAGCACTTGAATGTTCACAGTGTGGTCAAAGCATTACCACTGCAAGATACTTGCACTCAAACTCTCCACAGTACTGTTGGTCTTTCTGAAATGCCTAGTAGTGGTAATGGCCCACCTGAGAAGACAGGGAATTCACATCTACACCTACTTAGGTGCCTGCTCCTCATCCCCCTGCCCGGATGCTGTCAAATTCTGCTCATTCTTCATCTTCTGAGAGTCAGCAGCAGCCTAGTGGATTTCCTGTGTGGGCAATCAATGGCCAATCACAAATGGTCATCGCACAGATCTGTTGTAGAATCAGTGTTCCATCATTTGTGAGGACAAAGTCAAGTGTCAGAGCTACTCTTCTAGAGGAGGCTTGAGTCCAGGACTGTTACCAGATGCTTTCTTTTTGCCTTGAAACAGAGGCCTACTCTCTGCCTTTCTACCAGTTTCACTAATTCTCAGGATGATTTCCAAGATCAAAAGAGGCAAAGCCATGATCATTCTCACCGCTCTGGCAGGGACAATTTTGTCTGATAGAGCTGCTGCAGATGTCCCATCAGCCTCTTATGCGCCTAGACTTGTCTCACAGCACCACAGCCAGATACTCCATCCTGACCTAGAGTCACTGCACCTGACAGTATGACTGTTGGCTGGTTAAGTACCATGGCTAGAGACACTCCCAACACATCCAGGAAATCCTGAATCAGAGAAGGAAAACATCTACCAGAAGGACATACTAATCTGAATGGAAGACGTTCTTGATATGTATCAGAGGGTAGCCGTGTTAGTCTGGATCTGTAAAAGCAGCAAAGAATCCTGTGGCACCTTATAGACTAACAGACGTTTTGGAGCATGAGCTTTCGTGGGTGAATACCCACTTCCTCAGAACGAGGAAGTGGGTATTCACCCACGAAAGCTCATGCTCCAAAACGTCTGTTAGTCTATAAGGTGCCACAGGATTCTTTGCTGTTCTTGATATGGGGACATACCAGGTCCAGGCTTTGCAACTGAAGATCCAAGACTTTTAGTTACACTTAAAACAAGCCAGCATGTTGTTCAGCTGCAATAAGATTCACTTCATAGCAGTCTCATGTTGCCATCCAACTGTACTGTCACATTTGGTTTCCCCTCTGTCCATGGTACAGAAGTTTCTCAAATGGCTATTGCTCGCTTAACCACCTGTTAGAGAACCAACTTCCAGCTGGGACCTCTAATATAGTCCTGCAGCTCAAGGAGTCTCCCTTCAAACCTCTCTGAATGGTCCTTATGTGATATAAGCCTTCTAGGAAGTGTACAGTTGTCACACTTCTTGTACACTGTTTATTCAGTCTTTGGCTTTCTGGTACATGCTTTCTGCTGGGGCAGAAACAAGCCAAGGAAAGGGCAGTTGCAGGCTGCAGCTACACAGTGGTAGAAAGTTGTTACCTGTTATAGTCATAATAAAAGGTTTATCCTGACAGTAAAGGGCATGTCTACATTTACAGCACCGTAGTGCTTAGTGTGAAGATGCTACCTCCACTCCACTCAGTGGAGATATCCGCCTCCCTGAGAGGTGGTAGCTATGTTGATGGGAGAAGCCCTCCCAGCAACATAGCGCTGTTTACATTGGGGGATTAGATCGGTATAACTTCACCACTCGGGGTGTGGATTTTTTACAGCCTTGAGTAACGTACTTATACTGACATAAGTTCATAATGTAGATCAGGGCTAAGATACTGTGTGTTGTCAGAAGTGGAAGGCACAGCATGCAGGAAGATCCAGAGAGAGGTAACATTGAAATGGCTGCTACAGAGCCCATGTAACTGCCCCACCAGCACTGAGAATCGGGGGAAATGCTGAATACAGCGATTTGAGCTGGATATGAAGGCCATGAGGCAAATAAACTGGAGGATGAGCAAAAGATTGCTCTTCCCTTAGTGGTGAGAGGTGCGGAATCCCTAAATGTACACAGTGCATTCCATACAGAGGTGATGGGGAAAGAGAGGAAAGCTTTGCAGAAATAATGAAAATGTTTTGAGGATCATGGTGTTCCTAGTAAAATGTTACCTGAGAGAGAGAGAGAGCTGTTCTGGATGAGAACACAGAATGAAAGAAAAGCAACAGAGGAGTTTGTTACAGACTTAAAACTAAAAAGTCAGTCGTATGAATATGGAATATTAAAATTCTCTGATTAAAGACCAGATTGTCCTAGGGTATAACAATAAAAATGTCTGTGAATGGTTACTAAGGGAGATGGATTTGACACTAGAAAGGGCAATATGTATTTTCCAAGCAGCAAAAAAACACAACTAAAAAGTGTAGAGAAAGGCATAGAGCATTTGACTGTGAGTACGATAACTTTTCCCTTCCTGGTTTAGCTAACAGAAATTAAATTGGCCAAAGACCAAAACCTGGAAAGCAGGAAACAATTCCAGGAATGTGGCAACCATCATGAGTATAGGAAATGCCCTGCATTCTGGCAAATATGTAGAAATAGTTATAAACCCAGCCATTATGCTGAAAGGTGCAGAGAAAGCAAAAAATTATATGTATTAATTGCAGAAAGGTTTCCTCAAGTGAAGAACAAGAGTTATTTTAAGCACAACAGAGGAGGCTGAAAATGCAAAAGATGGACTAATTAAAATGTGAACAAATGGCACATATATGACATACAAGATAGACATTGGGGCACAAGTAAACATAATAACAGAAACTGAAATAGAGAGACGTAAGGAGCGCATAAAAGTGGAAGAGGCAAAAGTGTCTGTGAAAGGCTATAATGGAGCAACAGTTCCAATATTGGGAGAGTGCACATCAACAGTTAAAGATAAAGGGAAATTGATAAAACAAGAATTTGTGGTGGTACACAAAGGCAAGCAACCAGTCTTGGGTTTACACATGCTTGAGGTGCTTAGTCTTGTTAAGAGGATGTATACAAGAGTGAGTCAGACAACACAGAACCAGATATGAAAGTATTAATGGCATCTTATGAAGATTTAATCACAGGAAATGAGTGCCTCCCAATAACTTCTAAGACTCCAGAAGTATTTCACTGTACAGTGATCCAGAGGGTGGACAGTCTAGCAGATGTGAAAGTGTACGTTGATGATGACCTAATTTGGGGCAATACTGCCATTGGCCATTTGGGAGAGACAAAGGTGGGTTAGCTAATTTCTTTTATTGGACCAACTTCTTAAAAGCTCTGTTCAGTTTGAAAGCTTGTCTCTTTGACCAGCAGAAGTTGGTCCAATAAAAGATATTACCACCCCCACCTTCTTTCACTAATATCCTGGGTCCAGCATGACTACAACAACACTGCAAACACTGAACATCTGTGATGACTGAAGAGAGATTGCAAGAGGTAATAACCTTAAAATAAAAAGGTCAAACGTCAGTTTCAAAATAACATAGTTGGGATAAAGAATGACCTCCAAAGGACTCTTACCTGATGAATCAAAGAGTCATGCAAAACTGAACATGCGGAAACCTGAAGATAAAAAGGGAATTAAAAGGCTTTAGGCATGTTGAATTGTATCAGCAAATTCATACCTAACTGTACAGTTCTCAAAACTCACCTAAGACAGCTGCTTCACAAGGGCATTTTTGAGCCACTGAAAGACATCAAATTATCCACAGCTGCCTTCAACGGAGCGTTGGGAACAGTACTATTACAATGTAATGGAACTGATTAGCTGTCAGTGTCACATGCATGTAGGGCTGTGACAGCCATAGAGAAAATGTTTACACTAATTGAAAAAGTGACACTAGGTCTGGGATATGGTTGTACAAGATTTCACAACTTTCTGTCTGGTTGTAGCTTCAGTGCAGAAACTGATCATAAATCACTGATTGCAATACAGAAGAAGGGACTTGGAGAAGCAACACCAAGGATGCACTAACTACTTTTATAAATACAGAAGTATGATTTCAGCCTGGAGTTCCTACCTGGATGCCACTTAGTAATGGTTAAACACACCCTCAAGAGCATGTGCTCCATCTGACAATACACAACCTGATATCTGGATCAATCAGTGAACATACATGTGAATATGATAAGTGTCACGCTGTATCTCCAGGTATATGACATGAATTGGAGACAGAAGCAGCTAAAGATGAAATGCTGCAGGCAGTGGTATAAGTGATAAGTAAAGGTGGAGACAAAATCAATACTTCCCAACTTCTGTTCCCACTATAAAAATGAGCTTTCGGTGATCTCAGGAGTCCTCTTGAACGGGATCCAGACTGTGGTTCCCACAGTGATGTGAAGGAAAACATTGGAACGAATACATGAAGGGGACCTAGGAATGGCCAAATAAAAAAAGGAGAGCTAGAGAAGTTGTGTTCAGACCACAGATAAATATTGACATTGAAGAAATGGAGGTTGGAATGTCAGAAGTACAGAGATTCTCAGCAGAAAGAGCTAGTTATATTCCATAAAAATCTTGCAGCTCAATGGGAAAAAGTAGGAATTGACATGTTTAACCTTGAAGACATAATCACCTGGTTATAATGGACCTACTTGACCACTTTCTCAGAAATAGTCATGCTTGAAGATACCACAGCAGCAACAGTTCCACAGGCACATTAAATCTGTATTTGCATGTCATGGAATTTGAAAAATAGTAATAATGGACAACAGACCACAGTTCAAAAATAGGGAATTTCTGGGCATTCATCTAATCCGACATATATTCAAGCCAATGGATTAACTGAATGTGGAGTATGTATAACGGGTCGGCAACCTTTCAGAAGTGGTGTGTCGAGTCTTCATTTATTCACTCTAATTTAAGGTTTCGCGTGCCAGTAATACATTTTAATGTTTTTAGAAGGTCTCTTTCTATATCTATATTATATAACTAAACTATTGTTGTATGTAAAGTAAAGAAGGTTTTCAAAATGTTTAAGAAGCTTCATTTAAAATTAAATTAAAATGCTGCTCTTACGCCACTAGCCTGCTCAGCTCGCTGCCAGCCTGGGGTTCTGTTCACCTAGGCCGGCAGCGGGCTGAGCAGGGCCTGCAGCTGGGACCCCAGACTTGGGGAGGGGGTGTCTCAGGGGTCAGGGCAGAGGGCTGGGGAATGTGAGGGGTGCAGGGCAGAATGCTCTGTGTGTGTGGGGGGGTTGAGGGCTCAGAGCAGAGGGCTGTGGGGGGGGGGTGCAGGGCAGAAGGCTGGGTGTGGGGGGGTTCAAGGGTCAGAGGAGAGGGATGGGGGGTGTGAGGGGTGTAGGCAGAAGGCTGGGTGTGTGTGTGGGGGGGTTCAGGGGTCAGGGCAGAGGGCTGGGGTGCTCGGCTCATGGCAGGGGTCTGGAAGGGATATGCCCTGTTCCACCCCCTTCCCCAAGGCTCCATTCCTACCTCTCTCTGCATCCTCTGTGGAGCTGTGTGCACGCTGCCACTCCTCCCTCTCCCCCTCGCAAGGGCCATTAGCTGATCGGCGCAGGGAAGAAGTGGAGGAGGGGCAGGAAAGCACCATGCTGGGGGAAGAAGCCAGGGAGGGGGGAAGCTTGGCTGCTGCAGGACCAAGCTTCTGCCTCTTGCCCCCACAAGGGAGAGCAGTGGGCAGGGGGGCTGGGGGCCGGGACCGCGGTAGGCAGTTGCATGCTACTCAAAATCGGCTTGCGTGCCATGTTTGGCATGTGTACCGTAGGTTGCCGACCGCTGACTTATAGTGAAGAACTTGCTCAAAAAAGCATTGGATACAAGATAAAGATCCATCTTTAGCACTACTCAATTTATAGAGCTGCATCGCTGAAATGTGGAAATTCATCTGCTGAACTTTACAACAGAAGTATAAATACTTGAGTACCAGATATGGGACAAAAAGAAAAGATAAGTAATAATGAGGAAATGAGTGGGAAAGTACAGTCAATAAGGGAGCAAGATCCCTTATGCAGTTAAAAAAAACAAAGACTTGGTAAGAATTTGGAAGGTGCTGGTCAGTCTAAGGTACAATGATCAAAGAAGTGTACCTCTCTCATACTCAGTGATCACAGATGAAGGCAAAATCTTCTGAAGGGGATTGTAACCATTTGACAACCTGAGAGAAATAAATGAAGTGAAAACACTTCATCAGAGGCAGGAAGAAAGCCAAGTAGCAACCCGTAAGCATGGTGTGACCCTGATGAAGCCTAGAGTAAGATTCTGGCTCTGGTGTTGGCTAAAATGGCTTGGGGCCATTTTTTGGTTCCTGCTGCCTTCAGAGAGGCAGGTCTTTTTATGTTCCTTGCAAATATACAAGATTGCATCAAAGAATTTACAAGACTTCATCATCAATTTCTACTCCCAGTTGTGACATCCCTAGGGCCCTGAACTTTAACTAGTTGCTCAGGTCAAAAAAGGGGTAGTAATAATTACAATAAAAATACCTCCTTTAAAACACACTTTTAAATGGTAAAGATATTCACTGTTAATCCATATTAAAAAGGAGGGCTCACTGAATACATTTCTTTAAAATTCTTTCATTTTGCCAGTGGACTAGTGTAAAGTGATTGTAAACTTAAATGCTTTAGCTCATAAGCCAACTACTAACTGACCAAGGAAGAAACTTCCATAATGAGCAAGTTATATAATTATTTCTTATATTTTCAGCTGAAGTACTTGGTACAAGCCATTGTAGGAAACAAGAGAATGGCCTAGATGCATTGCTGCTTGTCTGATCCAATCTGGAAATTCCTATGTTCTAACAAAATTAAGTTCTGACTTGGACTTCTGAGGAGAGATTGCCCCCTCAACCGTATATATTTTTTGGTAATCTGTTAAATGATGTCAATGCTTAGTAGGAATATCATAAGACAATCTCTGCAAGTTTAATAGATCCCCTTTGTATGATGAGCTATGGACTGACAAGGCTAGGAGAATGCTAGAAGCATAACTAGGTAGAATGAATTGAAACTCAGTTGCTATGTTTCAAAGCCAAATACTTTTATCCAGTAAGTTTTCCAAACTTTATTTTGAGACCTTAAAATGAGTATAGATGCATTATCAATAATTTTGTGTGTGGTGTGTGTGTGTGTTTGCTTCCATGGTTAATTTATTAATTTCCCCTCTTTGTTTCCTTTAAACAGAATGATACCCCTTTCATCTCAGACTTTGATGATGAATCTTCATCATGGCCAGACACAAGAATATGTGATCAAACCCAAATATTATCCTGCAAAGAAAGTGATTTCAGGAGAACAATCCGCTGAGGATTCATTGCCTCTAAGAATGGGCCGGGAACAACTTGCATCACCTTTCCGTTGTGAGTAAACTGTAAACATATAGCATAGAGAAAACATAGTTTCAAATCTTGGTGATATTTTGTATGATGTCTGGATGGCTCTAACACGTCATAACGTAAGTCAAAATAATAAAAAAACAAGATAATTTTCATACAAACGAGATGGTCATCAAGTATGGTTTCCTGTTTATAAAAAACATTGAACCTGACTCATCTTTAGAATTGTGTAATGGTATTTCCACATCGTCATCTTTTCAGATAAAAAATGCTCTGTGAACTCTGCTAGATTTAGATATAACAGAGAGTAAAGCCAATATAAACTGACAGATCCCTTCCTACAATCTTATATCCAGAACACACACTTCTTGAGAAGCTGGCATTCTGATCATTGACTTTTTTGTAATGTTTAATTTATTATGTGTTTATGTACTTTTGCACAGTAAGGAGAGCTTTTAGTTTGTATTTGTAAAGGATGGTTGTATAGGTGCCCAGCTTGTTGCCTTGGCTCATGTCTCATCATGCGGACAGCTCAAGGACAAGCTCTGTCTTAAAGGGCGGAGACTATGATGAATTATGAGTTAGGCATTACAAAGTGATTGCTGGCTTGATCCGAAGAAATGTTCTGCGCATTAAAAGGTCATGCAGTCAATTTGAGGAAGTAAGGTGCTTATCTTCTATTCCCAACAAACTTTTTCTGCCTAAACTTGATTTCATTATGTGTTAATGGCTATGTATTGTAGTAGAGAGGAACAGTTTCTGCTGTGAATTTAGAAAGAAGGAGCCTCAGACTAGTGAGAGTAGTTGAAAAGTTGTGACTATAGCTTCCATATGCAGTTCTCTGTTTATTTCACTACTCTATAAATCCGTTTTAGTTTGTTTAGATATTTATATTTAGATGCAGACAAAAAGCGTATCCACAGTTTTGGGTGCACTGACAATTAATTAAAATCTCAAGCCACACAAGAGTAACCACCCAGCAACATAATAAACAACAATGAAATTAACATAACCAGATAATAATTCAAAACAACAAAATAAACTACCCACCGAACCACATACCCTAACCTTTTCTCGTATGATAGTCAGTCAGATTGGCAATATCAAGTGACGGTTCTTAGAGCAAAGGCTGAACTTCAAGGCAGTTGGCAATCTGCCCTCTCTAAGAGAGGTGGTGTTAATCTCCAGCAATAATGGACCCAGTCTTTCCTTGCTGGTCTTTACCATTATGGAAGGATTAGCACCAAACAAATCTTAGATTTTTCAGATGCTGTGATGTGTAGGAAAATAACTGTTT
The DNA here is from genome assembly GCF_025201925.1 of Gopherus flavomarginatus. Classification (NCBI taxonomy): domain Eukaryota; kingdom Metazoa; phylum Chordata; order Testudines; family Testudinidae; genus Gopherus; species Gopherus flavomarginatus. Next base: position 68,306,526 of record NC_066620.1, on the reverse strand, counting down.
ATTTGGCTCCTTTGCAGCCACAGCCTAAAAATAACAAAATTATTCTGCAACGGCTACACCAGGGGTTCTCAAACTGGGGGTTGGGACCCCTCAGGGGGTCGCAAGGTTATTACTTGGGGGGGGTCACAAGCTGTCAGCCTCCACCCCAAACCCTGCTTTGCCTCTAGCATTAATAATGGTGTTAATTATGTTAAAAAGTTTTTTTAAAAATTTATAAGGGAGGGTTGCACACAGAGGCTTGCTCTGTGAAAGGAGTCACTAGTACAAAAGTTTGAGAACCACTGGGCTACATGAATGTTCTGTATTTGTATCTGTGTAAATAGCTAATAGATAAAGTGCTAGTAAATGGCACTCAAGAATATGGAGCATAATTCCTGGATTTTATAGGACCAGTACAACTTTTTGTTGTGCTCTACAAATGACTTCATCTATGCAACGCTTTACATCTCCTCTTAATATCAACTGGCAGCCCTAGCAAATAGCAAATCCCCTGCCAATACTCTAGCTGTCTTCCCTCTCACTTCATTTGTTGCAGGTCTTCCATAAAGTAGAGTGACCTGTGAGAACAGTGCTAGGAAAGAGGATGCCTAATAGCCACCTCATTAATGGTGAAGTACAAAAGAGTATTATAAAGGCCTATCAAATCTCTGAGAGAGTGGCCTATTTGAGACCACTGGAAACCCTCTGGTTCTATTAACTTCTGGAGCCTGATTAAAAGAAGTTTCATGACCTGACAAGACTTGTCATGAAGTAATTTATAATTTCCAATTGCCTATTCTCCAATCCCAACACCAGATCCAGAATGTGACCAACTGTATGAGTTGTGGATTTAGTTTGGCTTCTAATTTCTAGAGGCATTACAGTGGATTCTGAGCTCAGAAAACTGCTATGTCTTTCAACATGTGATATTTTAATACAAAATAAATGACTGCTGCAATTTAGTTAAGTGACTATGTTTCATAAGAGTTCTGCTTAATTAAACCACTAGGAGGAGTAATGATGACAATATGGTGGCATCCAGTTGAGCAAGAAGGGAAAGGTGAGGTCTGATTAGTAACTGTTAAAATACCCAAGCTTTTCTCTCAACCTAAATTTAAAAAATCTGCTAGTAGATAGAGGTTTTCTTTTAAATCCTATCTATCTTTAAATAACTTTTGAAAAAGATAAGATAAAATATGTTCTGGGGCTAACCAGGAATTCAAAGATAACAATAAATAGAGTGCCAAACAAATGATGCTGTGAGTTTAAAACTAATTCTCGTAATTTTTGCATTCAGTTTTAAAGCACAGATGGCTGCTGCTTTGGTTGAAAGCCAATAAATGTGGGAGGGGAGGGTAAATCTTTTGGCCGTGATTTTGTGTGTTGATTACTTATCTCCTTCTTGTGTGGTATAAATTGTTCTTTCGAAGTTAGAGTTTGACACCAGGAAGCAGGTCTACTTTTGATCTTGATAAATTCTACTGCCAGGTTACAGGTTCACCCAGGAATTGTTTGACATTCTGACTGAACTGCATCCAGCACTAACCCTGTCCGCTCAAGCAGCTTCTACCATGTAAATGTTGTTAAATAATTTCATGAAATTTAAGCATCGGTTTCTTTTCTGAAATCGTACTGTGCTGTCAGACCAACACTACTGGGAGAAGATAGGAGAAAGACATACTCTGAAGCCGGTAGGCAGAATGGGTTGTGGGACAAGTATAGCACCTGTGACATCTCCCCCAGGTTTGCCGACAGGGGCACCTGGAGCTGCCCTGGGGCTCCACCTTCTTTAAAGAAGCGAGTGTAGAGGGGGCATTGTTGTTGGATTTTGACCTTTGGGCCAGATCTGCCCAGTTGTGTGTGACAAACATCAATAAAATAGATAAGATACACTTAGATGTAAAATGAACCATATTGAATAATTTTTCACAAAAGTTTATGAGCATTTCCTGGTGGAACATTACCCCTTAATAACTCTGAGATGGAGGTGTTTGGTTTGTCCTCCCACTTCCAGAGCCTTCAGTGTTCTAGATTTACTAAAGACTGCGAAGAATGAAACAGGTGACTTTTGAGTAGTTACTGCTGCATTTGGAAGCATGCTAAAACTTTTTAAAAATCCTCTAAATTCTGCTGAAGAGTTACATGAATGCCATGCCAATGGAGCTTGAAAATTCAGTGAGCTCTCAAGGTTATGCTGCTTATACATTAAACTTTAGTGAGACATGAAATGCTGGGTTCCCCTCTACTGACCCCTCCAGGACCTGGGATCTGGACTGAGCCGTGCTCCATCCTTCTTCTGAGATAAAACCCTTCTCCTGCTGCTAGCCAATGCACTTAGTCCTGTCGCTCAAATGGTGGCACTAGATGCTGAAAGTTCATGGTTCAAACCCTATTGATGATGTGTGATGGAATGGTTATTACAGTTGCACATAGCAGAATTTGTTTATACGCTTTCCCCTTTAAAGAAACCAATAGAGAGACTGATAAAATCCAGTGGATTTCTACAATCTTTGGAGGCTGGATTGAAATACATGAGCATGGGTTTTGATATAGCTAGTGAAGGGAAATAGCTTCCAAGCTGAAATGGATGGTTACATTATCCCACCCAGTACGAGTGAACTATACACCACAAATATTTAGATCAGACCCAGAGGAGAGGCCGTGTCTATGGCCTGCTTTATGGGAGCTCTCTGCAAGCCAATAGGTAATATCCAGAGAGCACATTGATTCCAGGAAAGTTCATATCCTCACAGATGAACTGTCATTTGCCTGAACATAAAAATCCCCAGGGATAAAAAATTCTCAGAGATTCCAATGGTAACATTAGCACCAACTTAGAAAACTCACCTGTGAAATTCCCCATTTATAAACCAGCAAGCAAATAAAACTTATAGAAATTCAGATAGGACTTTCTGCCATAAAATTCCATTGAACTTTACTCTTTTAAAACAGCTATTAAATAAATATACACTAGCGAGCTTGAGTTTGAACTTGAATTCTGTAAATATTAGTGCTGGGTTGATGGCTTCTATAAATTAAATGCTACAGAGAAGTATAGACTAGAGGGACTCTGCGTTGTCTTTTAAATTCATGAATGTTTAAATGATGATGAAGTAACTCCTGAACAAAATGTACTCTGCTCCTGGCATTACTGTCAGCAAAATTATTGTGATAATTACTTACTAGACATACCATCTGCCACGCAGTCTTCAAATTCATGCCGTTGACAAATTAGAAGGTACAAAAAAGAGGGATAAACAAGACAGATTTCCACAGGTTTTTTTTTTTTTCATTTGCTTCTTTTGATAAAGTTGCAAAATCTTTTGTTGGGACTGGGCCAATGCAGAATCAGGGAGCACAACCAATTGCCTGATTGTTCTTCCTGTGCTGCACTGAGCAGAACTCAGACACAGGGGAGAACTGAGCCTAAGAAGGAAAAGGATGTCCTCAGCTTTCCATAGGGATGCACATAATACTCACTCCTAGCTCTAGATAGACCCAAGATGATATAAGAGTCCCACACTTTCCTGGAAGGAAAAGCTCTTTTTAGGCTATATTTAGAGGTTTTAGGTTCCATTTGAGTCCTTTCCAGTTGGATTTATGGCCACACTAAAGTCAGTGGGATTTTGCCATTGACTTCAGTGGGGCCAGGATATGACCCATGGTAACTAAGGCACCAATCTTAACAAGTAGAGAGATACAAAGATAATTTCAGTGAAATATTGAAAACTTTACTCAACACATTTCCACCAATGCTGAAGCGTATGGTCCCTTGGGATCTTAATCTCATTCTCTCCACCCTCACAAAGCCACCCTTTGAACTACTGGCAACATGCTCCCTCTCCCACCTCTCGATGAAAGTGGAGTTCTTAGTAGCCGTTACTTCGGCCAGATGAGTCAGTGAACTCACAGCTGTGATGGCGGACACCTCCCCCCCAAACACACATGATATTCTACAAGGACAAGGTGTCCTTGTGGCTGCACCCTAAATTCCTTCCAAAAGTGGTGTCTGAGTTCCACCTCAATCAGTCTATCCACCATATGGTTTTCCACCCCAAGCTATGCACCACCTCCACTGACAAGGCCTTGCACTCCCTCGATGTCTGTCACACACTAGCATTCTACCTCCACAGGACTCGACTGTTTTGCAAATTTCCAAAACTATTTATGACTATCACTGACAGGCCAAAGGGCAAAGCCCTCTTGTCCCAGTGAATCTCCAAATGGGTCTTGGGGTGCATATGTGAATGCTACAAATGATCCAACATACTCCTGCCTAACAGTGTCACAAAGCACTCTGTACGGGTGCAGGCCGCCACTTCAGCCTCACTGGCCGATGTATCCTGACACGATATATTTTGAGCAGTGCTGTGGTGATCTGTCCACACATTCACGGCACACTATGCCATCGCACAAGCAGCAGCTACAAATGTAGCCATGGACCAGGCTGTACTGCAGACTGCACTTCCATTTGCATCTTCACATGCACTGTCTGCGCTGATCACTGCTCACGAGTCACCAATGTGTGCAATAGGGCCCATCGCTTGAAGAAGAAGAGGAGGAGGTTTTTTACCTATAATTGGAGGTTCTTTGAGATGTGTGGACCCCAACGTCCCCTCTGCTTTGAACTTGATTCTGTAATGGTAAGAGGGAAACTGGAGAGGCATTGATCTGCACTACTTCTTACACCTTTGGCTGAGAGCAGAAGGAGACGCATGACACGTGGGTCAATGAACACTGCTAAGAAACAGTTATGGACGGACTCAGGTGCATAGCGCCCGTGTACACCCATGTATGGAATATAGATAGTGAACACCCTTCAATTACAGGGACATAACCCAGTCTTTCCAGGAATGGCCTTCAATTGTATGACCCGTTATCTGGGTCCTGATTTGAGACTGCTCGGACCAGATTCTCAGAAGGGTTGAGCATTTACGTCTCTAGCTGAAATCAAGGGGAGTGGTGGATGGTCAGCGCTTCCAAAATATCAGTCCTTTGCTCTCAAAATAGGCATGTAGTCATTGTGACTTCCAGAGTTAGTGGATACTTTTGCAGATTTTTGCCTTAATCTTTGTTTGCCAGAGTTGCTCATCTGTAAAATAGGGATACTAATACTTCCCTACTTAAAAGGGGTGTTCTGAAGAGAAATTAGTTTGTTTGTTTGAGGCGCTGCACTGTGATGATGAGCTCAATAGGGAAAACCCATGAAGAAATTAAAAAAATCCTTATTTAGTTCAGGATATAAAATAACCAAGGCTTGGGAGGCACACAATGAATGAGGAGGATAAAAATAAATATGGAACAGCTGCCTGATTAATTAAGTCCTGTCCATTCTGTGAACTCATTGAGGCAAGGGTCCTGTGGAAAAAATACTGTGGGATCATGTAATTAAAGACTGTGTCAGTGTATGAGGGAGCATGGACAAGCTTTTATTCTGGCATTTCCTAACTTTTGAGAACTTGTCTTCACATTCAGAGTATCATTCCTAATGTCACTTCTTTGTACTTTAATTAAAATTGCAAACTACACCTCTACCCCGATATAATGCCACTCAATATAACATGAATTCGGATTTAACGCAGTAAAGTAGTGCTCTGGGGGGGCGGGGCTGCTCACTCCGGCAGATCAAAGCAAGTTCGATATAATGCGGTTTCACCTATAACGCAGTAAGATTTTTTTGGCTCCCAAGGGCAGTGTTATATCAGAGTAGAGGTGTATATTTAATCAGGAATCAGCATCTTGCTTATCTAATCTATTTCCATGCCAATCACTGTGCTGTATAAGCACTGTGCTATTACTTCATCCATTGTTAAAATGCACCTACTTCTGGGATAGCAGTTGGAAATCTTTGATCAATAGTGCAAAACAATAGTTATATTCTGGCTACTGTTCTAGATTCTATCTAACTGAAGTTTAGACAGGCTTTTGCATTATCTTTTAAATATTTCAATGATTCATTAAATAGAAAAACACAAAATGATTTCATTAGATGGTTATCCCTCAAATATGCATAGATATCTCCTGTAGCTTTGTATAGAGGTTGCACATGTATCAGAATATTAATATGAAAATCATAAAACAATCATTCTTAATTACTGCTGCACATAATTGTTCCATGTTTATGGCACCTATGTGCATTGTGTTTTTAAATTATAAAGACTATTTATTATTGTGAGAAATATAGCAAGACTTGGAATTCTGTTAAATGTAGAAGACTTTGAGTTAAAATTTTGCCATAACAATACATTTAATGCCTATGAAATTTTAATTTGGATAAGTTCTTATTTAAACCTCAGGCCTTATGCTAGATTTGTTTTGGGGTTGGGAAGAAGGTGAAACTGGATCACTATCTCCATTGCATGATGACACTATTGCCTGTCGATAAGTGTGGGAAAACAGTTGTGGGTACAAGAGGTGTTCTAATAATGAAAAAAGGCTTTCACAGATAGACATATGTGATGAAACATTATAGTGCAATTCTATTTTAGCTATTCAATATGTGTTGACTTTGGGGAAAATCTCAAACAGAAGCAAGTCTCAGTGGACTGAATATCCTTTTTTTCCTTCTCTTTTGATATTTCACTTTAAAACAACATTGCATAAATAACAAAATAATTCTTCCATTTTGCTTGGCTTAACCAGTGAGACATTTCCCCTAAAAGACACACAGGGCTACATCTTAACATCTTTTCTAAAGAAGCTCTCCTCAAAGATTTTACGCCAGGCTGCAGCAACATCAGTTTAACTATGCAGTAACTAAGTAAATAATCATTTGCTTTTTTATTTAAAAAAAAATTGCTTTGGCTACAGATACTATTAAAATTAATTTAAATTTACTAAAGTATTTAACAATACAAGAGTAATGTTTGTAAAGTTCTTTGAAATCCTTGGAGCATTATATAAATGCATCTGTACAAGTGCAAATTATTATTTTAATAATACTAAATCTTTAATAACAAAAATGAAAAAATCTACAATGGTATGTGATATGAGGAAAATATATTTACCAGATTCTCTAAACTTAGGTTATATGTCAGGTAGAATTAACTCAAAAAGATAAATGGGATATAAGGACAGAGTCAGCATACAAGCACTGCAGACACAGTTTGAGAGCTTCTCTTAATATACTGGAATTACTAGAATTTCATTACTGTTCTTACCAAACTGTTTTCACAGATTTGTAGGAATGTTGAAGCTCAGTCAGCAAATGAAAACTTGCACACATACACAAAAAGAAAACGTACTGCCAATTTGAATGTTCAGAAAAACCCTCATGATCATGAATTCGCTAATGGCAGCAGATCCAGATTGTAAGCTTGGCTTGCCTCTTCATGGAAATTAATTTAAGTTGCAAACACCCTGCCCCCCAATGGAAGAACAACTATGAACCTTTTAAAATATGGAAGCTGAAATTGATGAACGGTAGGCAAATACAGTTAGTATCTACCCTTTGGTTCTCTAACAATACAGGCATATATATTAAAGATTCTGGTCTACTTAACATGACTTGATAACTACAAGGAATGGCTCCATTTACCATTTCAGTACTCTTCTAAAATGTCCTTAAAGGTTGCTTCCAGGTCACCCAGTGCTTAACCCTCGCTAGGTCAGCGTCACAACAGATTTTTTGAAAAAAAAAAGATTACAAGGATCTTAACATCAGAATTGTTGTTATACAAGTCTTAAATACCCAGAATTAATAGGAATTTTGTAAGTAGCTAAGAAGTCGTCTTGTTTCACTCATAAAAAATTGAAAATAGTTTTCTCTTGCAGGCCTGAGTGATGTTACTAACAGGCTATGTCTACACAGGGATTAAGCCTTCAGTGGCCTGAGTCAGCTGACTTGGACTCAGGCTCCAGGGCTGAAAACTTGCTGTGTAGATATTTGGACTTGGGCTGGAGCTCAAGCACTGGGACCCAGCGAGAATGGATGGTCTCCGAGCTTGAGCTGCAGCTGGAGACCGAATGTCTGCACAGCAATTCTTAGCCTCACAGCTCAAGCCAGCTGACCCAGGCCAGCCGTGGCTGCACTGTATCGTCAATGACAAAGAATTACCGTGGGAGAACAGCCTGGAAGCAGCTCTTTATATTCTGTGAAACTAAGATTTCAGTGTCAGTGACATACGTATTTATTTTGGGAATTTACACTCATAAACCAGTTCTGGGCTTTTTTCTGTGTTAAATGAGATGATTTTAATGGAGATTCAGTATATGGAGAGGACTGAATATATTCACAAGTTATGTCCCTGATGACCTGTTTTTGATGGCTCATCCACATATGTCACTGTTTACAGTTTGTTGACTTTCTTAGTATTTTTTAGTTGCTTGCTTCCTTTCAGTAAATATAATGTTACATTAATGTGCTTTGTAAGCTCATATGCAGTTCTTCTTTATTTCACTTACTTCCTTGAAATGGTGGACAATTTAGTTTACACCTTACATTCAGTATCATATTGAGGTAAAAACAACGAGGAGTCCTTGTGGCACCTTAGAGACTAACCAATTTATTTGGGCATAAGCTTTCGTGGGCTAAAACCCACTTCATCAGATGCATGGAGTGGAAAATACAGTAGGCAGGTATAAATATACAGCACATGAAAAGATGGGAGTTGCCTTACCAAGTACAGGGGTCAGTGCTAACGAGGCCAATTCAATCAGGGTTGATGTGGCCCATTCTCAACAGTTGACAAGAAGGGGTGCCAGCAGTGCCCCTCTGCCATGTACATTGGCCAAAACCGGACTGTCTCTACCTAAAAGAATAAATGGACACAGATCAGACATCAAGAATTGTAACTTTCAAAAACCAATAGGAGAGCACTTCAATCTCCTTGGACACTCCATAACAGACTTAAGTGTCCATTCTTCAACCAAAAAAAACCTTCAGAAACAGACTTCAACGAGAAACTGCAGAACTGGAATTAATTTGCACACGTGACACCATCAATTTAGGCCTGAATAAAGACTGGGAGTTGCTGGGTCACTACAAAAACGTAATTTTCCCTCTATTGATACTCACACCTTCTTGTCAACTGTTGGGAATGGGCCACATCCACCCTGATTGAATTGGCCTCATTAGCTCTACAAAAAGGTATTTTTCCTCTGTTGATATTCACCCTTTCTTGTCAACTCTGAAAAGTTTCCTGTTAAGTCAGTGGCTTTTGGATGAGGCCCTTACACAGAGACATAATGATGATGGTGACCTTAATAATCTGCTTTCATCCATCCTTGGACCACCTGAATCCTGTTGCATGTTAGTCCGTGTGGAAAGTTGTTGAGTTCAACAACTGATCACACATTCTTGATGTTTATTGCATCTTTATATGTTTTATTCGAGCCCTCAGTGCAAATCCCTATTTGGGATGTTGGGTAAAACCAGCAATGCCACTCTGCCTCTGTGATGACCAATAAATAATGCTGGTTTCTGTCCTGTAGCTCTGAAAGATAATCTGGTGCCAAGTATGGATTTACTGATTTGGGTCCCCTACAAACATTAACCTGAGGAATTATGGTATAATTTGATTATTTTTTTGAAAAAAACAAGATAAACATGACAAAGCAGAATTGAAACCATTTTGTTAGGCACCACAAACCTTCTGTTCATTATTTAGGCTGCTCTCTTTTGCTGGAATGCCCCGAAGCTTGTTGCCAGGAAACAATAACAGTATTGCTCACACTGCTATTAGGCATGTTTTTACATTGTTTTAAACTTGGAAAAATGGCCATAGTCCAAAATCCTCTGTTTGAGGATACTGCACAGAGGCTTGATGGTAGTAAAATATACAAGGAAGAAGAAAGGTGATTCATAAAAACCTTTTGACAGAGACCCCAGTTTCCTAACCCAGTCATGATCGTTCATATGCTACACGCTTTCGCAAATGAACAAAATCAGTTATAATTATTGTGCGCTCCTCTGATTCAGACAAAAAAGTAGTGTCAGTCTCAGAGGGAATGCTTTATCTACAAGAGATCTCTGATGCAGAGGTGTATAATATAGTTACAAATTTCTTGAAAAACCACTTCAGCACTTGTGCCTGCATGTGTAGCAGCTACTTTTATGGTATAAGGAGTGATGCTCATCATTGTGTAGGAGGGAAGGGCAGGATCAAACCTTTAACATTGTGGAATGAAGGAACTTTTTCAGAATCTGTCTGGGTTAATGAAAAAAGATTAGTTGGACAGAACAACTTTTGCTATGGTGAATTATTTAACCAAGATATGTTGTATACTTTCTATTTTATCTTAATTCAGTATTAACTACAAGAACTGAAGCGCAGACTTTTTTTATAAATGGGCCAGACATGTTTTCATGCCGTGTGTAAGATTGCTTGTTTAATGCAATCAACACAAGTTGGTTGTTGTATACCCCTCTCTGTTCTCCCATCCTATGGCAGTGGAATGAGGTATGGATTGTTGTGGTGTTCCCAATGGGAATCAAGAAGACAAAGAGTTGCGAATCCCCAGCTCTGATTATGAGAGTCTGAAGAGAACCTCTTTCCAAAGATCTTTTTCTCTCCACCTCAGAAGTACAGAGCCTTCTCCTCAACTCTCCTACTCTCTCCCCTCTCTTTCTTTTGTATTACAGCGATACTAAGGAAGAAAGAGACACCAGTAAATAAATAAAAATAAAGAAAAGAGCAAGGGCAGAAGTACGAAGTCTAAGAACTCTGCTTCACACTGGAGAGGGAAAATGAAAGGCAGAGCACCTAGTACTATGGCCAAATTATATAGAGCAGGCCAGCCATTGTGTCACACTGTCAGAAGGATGCTGGATTAGCTTGATCAGAAAAGAATGGGCTCCCTCGACAGGAGCATCTGCAGCTTTAGCATGCTGTCTGCCTGTTCTCGGCTTGTAGCCTTGCTCCACAGCATACCCAGTGGGAGAAGTGGAGCTGAGAAGAGAATTTGTGAGAGTGAAAAGGGGGGCTTATATGTGGAGCTGGGGAGATTTAAGTAAAGAAGGCAGTGGAGCTCATGAGAACAGAATAATGAAGAGAGACGTAAAGATGTGGAGAGAAGAAGCACGTGAGGAAAAAAAGGGAGGTTAATGGAGGTGAGTACAGAAGGCATGACCTAGAGGTAGAAGGAGTTATATGTGGAGGTGTAGCCTGAGTTGTCATAATGGTGACTATGAGCAAATATTGGAGAAACACAGGAGCATAGGTAATAATGGCAGCACTGAACTTAAGAATAACATGGTGAGAAGGAAGCTATTAAGGCCTCAGTTCTGTCACCCTCCTGTTACATAGTACCTTGCTCTGTGAGTAGTCCCATTGGCTTGCGTAAGGATGACAGAATTGGGTCTTTAGATAATAACAAATATATATCAAAGGTGTGGCAGTCCTTAATGAAGAAGGCAACAATGAGACAATAGAACTGTGGCAAAAATAATTGAGGGGCAGAGTTTTTAAAAAATGGTATGAAAAAGGCAACCAGTAGTTGATGGCAACAATATAATTGTAGAGGTGTATAGATTCATAGATTCATAGACTCTAGGACTGGAAGGGACCTCGAGAGGTCATCGAGTCCAGTCCCCTACCCTCATGGCAGGACCAAATACTGTCTAGACCATCCCTGATAGACATTTATCTAACCTACTCTTAAATATCTCCAGAGACGGAGATTCCACAACCTCCCTAGGCAATTTATTCCAGTGTTTAACCACCCTGACAGGAACTTTTTCCTAATGTCCAACCTAAATCTCCCTTGCTGCAGTTTAAGCCCATTGCTTCTTGTTCTATCATTGGAGACTAAGGTGAACAAGTTTTCTCCCTCCTCCTGATGACACCCTTTTAGATACCTGAAAACTGCTATCATATCCCCTCTCAGTCTTCTCTTTTCCAAACTAAACAAACCCAATTCTTTCAGCCTTCCTTCATAGATCATGTTCTCAAGACCTTTAATCATTCTTGTTGCTCTTCTCTGGACCCTCTCCAATTTCTCCACATCTTTCTTGAAATGCAGTGCCCAGAACTGGACACAATACTCCAGTTGCGGCCTAACCAGCGCAGAGTGGAACGGAAGAATGACTTCTTGTGTCTTGTTTACAACACACCTGTTAATGCATCCCAGAATCACATTTGCTTTTTTTGCAACAGAATCACACTGTTGACTCCTATTTAGCTTGTGGTCCACTATGACCCCTAGATCTTTCTACCATACTCCTTCCTAGACAGTCTCTTCCCATTCTGTATGTGTGAAACTGATTGTTCCTTCCTAAGTGGAGCACTTTGCATTTATCTTTATTGAACTTCATCCTGTTTACCTCAGACCATTTCTCCAATTTGTCCAGATCATTTTGAATTTTGATCCTGTCCTCCAAAGCAGTTGCAATCCCTCCCAGTTTGGTATCGTCTGCAAACTTAATAAGCGTACTTTCTATGCCAACATCTAAGTTGTTGATGAAGATATTGAACAGAGCTGGTCCCAAAACAGACCCCTGCGGAACCCCACTTGTTATACCTTTCCAACAGGATTGGGAGCCATTAATAACTACTCTCTGAGTACAGTTATCCAGCCAGTTATGCACCCACCTTATAGTAGCCTCATCTAAATTGTATTTGCCTAGTTTATCGATAAGGATATCATGCGAGACCGTATCAAATGCCTTACTAAAGTCTAGGTATACCACATCCACCGCTTCTCCCTTATCCACAAGACTTGTTATCCTATCAAAGAAAGCTATCAGATTGGTTTGACATGATTTGTTCTTTACAAATCCATGCTGGCTATTCCCTATCACCTTACCCCCTTCCAAGTGTTTGCAGATGATTTCTTTAATTACTTGCTCCATTATCTTCCCTGGCACAGAAGTTAAACTAACTGGTCTGTAGTTTCCTGCCTTAATGAGTTTGGCCACAACTCATTAAAAGAGAGTTTCCCAAATCCCTATTCCCTCTTATTCATAATATTCGTGTATATATGATCATTGTACACACACACTTTACATAATATAGTAGGCCCGTGGGTACTTTTTATATAATACAGTCTAGTATAAGGCCATCTAGATCTTGGATGAACTAAAACTGTGGTGCTATGTCTAGTTTCCGTGATCAGCCTTGTTCCTCCCCACACCCTCACAGCTTCCTGGAAATATTCCTACGAAGCTAGTGGAAATGGGATTGAATGTGGAGTATGCAAATGCAGTCAAACAGTGTATCTAAAAAGAGGGAAAACATTTTATCTTGGCAAATAGATGCCCTAAATCAGTGCTGTTAAACTATTAGTATGCAACTATGGAAAATCTTTTGGAATTCATGAATGTTCTAGTCTTTGCTCAGCACTCATGGCTATCATTAAAAAGACTAAGGGCTATGACTGGTCTTTACACAGATAAGGTTTGAGTGGCGGAGATTTTCTTTCCATGACTGAAATGCATAAGGGCCACAGAAGTGCTCAGAAGTGCTCAGATACTGCTCCATTCCTATTTCCCCAGGGGTGGTTGGCACCCTAAAAGGAATGTGGGGGGTGGCTATGCTCACCTACATTGACCTGCAGAGTGGGGCTGCGCAGCTGTGAGAATAAGGTGAATCTTGTAGTGTTTAGGACTAGATAATGCATAGCTCAGAGTAAGGGTTCCCTGGACCCCCTAGAGTATGCTCACCTTGCACATTAGCAGATTAAGGGAACCCTTACTCTGGGCTATGCATTGGGCATCAAATTGAAATGTTTTTTGTCTAAATTCCTTTGCTCCTAATGTAAATTGATCTTCCACACCCTGACTGATAGAGGAACTGGGCAAAATCTTCTGGGAGTTTTTAAAGCCGTAGTTTAAATTGTTCTAATCTCTAACAAATCAACAAATTTCACCAATGAACAGGATGATTTGTTGTTCATGACTCAGTGGTGCTTTCCCTGTGTATTGTTAACGGTTAAATAGGTCATTATTAAACAAAAAGTATAAATAAACTTTTTACTTCCACAGTAGATTTTTATACAATGTCAGCTTTCCTTTTGGCCGAAAAAACAAATCCGTTGGGAAGAATTAAACCACGTGGGGTGGTACAATAACTGGGAGAGACTAACTTTGGGAAATAAGTCATTTCCTTCTCATTTTTTTTGTCAGCAATTTAAAAAAAGTTGGTCAACTAAAGAGTTCAAAAAAATTGAATTTGTAGCTTAAGTGGGAGTACTTTTAACGAGAGGAAGAGAGAAAATATAGAGTTGCATTCTTGAGGTCTCCGAATTCTTTCAAGTTTATCTACTGTGTTTTGCACAGATATTTTCCTTGTTAAGACTGTTTGAAGTTGCCTTTAGCATCCCCATCATAATGTCTACAGTCCTATGGAATGACTGGTTATTTAAAGGTACCTTCCAAATCACACAAAAATTAGTACTATAATGTAATCAAGGAACAAAAGTTGCGAGTGGAGACTCTTTTTCTGCCCTCTAAATATATATAGGTACACATGATTTTTATTAAATTTGTGGATAATTTGCTCCTTCCCATTCGTCACTCAACTTCACATACGGGATGATACAGTCTTCTTCATAACAAGAGCTGAGAATGGGTGACAGGGCATGGATCACTTGATGATGGATCACCTGTTCTGTTCATTCCCTCTGGGGCATCTGACATTGACCACTTCGGAAGACAGTATACTGGGCTAAATTGACCTTTGATCTGACCCAGTATGGTCATTCTTAACGTTTTTAAGAGCCTGATCCTGCTCTTTCTGACATCAATAGCAAAACTCTCACTGACTTCCTTTAGAGTAGGTTCATGCACCGAATAGTCACCATTTAACTATAGAATGTCGTCATGATTAGGAAGCCTGCAGCACGCTGTAACTGTGAGGATAGCCATGTGAACTTCAGAGGGATGTGTGTAGTTCAAGTTAATAAAAAGAAATATTCCACATACTCATAAAAGCAAAAAAAAAAAAAAAAGTATAATAATTTTTCCAGAAAGAGATCTGGACAGATCAGAATTATAGATAAAGTGACCCAGGAGGTTAACCTGAGGGATTCTTATACCTTATAACCCTATGCCAGGTATGGCCAAAGCAGCCGTCAGGGCCATCTGGTCCTAGACCCCGCTAACTGCCTCACTCCTCAGGGCATTCATTTTTCCTACTAAAATATAACAAACCAAACCCCCACTGTTCACAATGGAATGGGAGGAGGAATATCTTTGTTTGGCTTTTATTCTCCATTTCTGATGCTACTAGATTTTCAGGTCTTCAGGGTAGAGACTGTCTTTATTGTTGTTCATGGTACAGCACTGAGTACATTTTGAGTTCTATACTAAACAATTAATATATATTAAACATCTGACATGCTCATCACCACTCTGTCTCAGCACCTTCCAGAGGAGAAGGAAGACAAAGTTAAGAATGCGTGAATATGTGATGCCAGTTTGAGATGAAAATTTGTTCTTAGTTGCACCTTTGCAACTCCATTGGGAATTTGGCCCAAGATAACTTAACAAACAATACCTATTTAGCACTGATTAGCACATGCTTCCAGCAGTCACTGTAGACAGTGGTCTTGTGGACACGCAGAAATAACTGAAACTAGCTCTGTATAGCAGAAATATCGAAGGAAGTGGTAGTAATGTTGGCTGAGTTCTCTCAAGGTAAATCTATCCCTCAGCTTATGCACTAAAGACAATGGTGGAGCCAGGTTTTGCAACCAGGGGATGAGGATTGGGCGGGGAAGAGGGGGCAGGGCAATGGTTCAGTAGTGGCGCCACCTTCAAGTATACTTTTCAGCTTGCTAATTTCACCAATGTCTGTGTATTATGACCCCTTCCCCCATCTGGTAAAAAAAGGTATTTGGGAATCCTTTAAAACTGCACCTCCATTTCAAAAGGGATACCCCATGCAGACAGGAGTGACCTTTTGTGGCCTCCTGTCACCTCCTCCCTCCAGGTCAGTTCCTCTTTCAGGATGACAGAGTGGCAAATATAGCAGCATGCTTCTCCATGCACAGACTGTCTTGGAAGGATCCCCACTGGGGTCCTCCACCCCAGAGAGCCAGCAGTCTAGCCTCAAGAGCACCATATGCTGGGACTCATGGCATGGGGCTCCATCTGCCCCACCCCTAATTGGCCTCTGGCCCTCCCATCCCAAGCAAACTCCTCTGGATGTCAATCTGAAGGAAACCCTAAGGTGCAGGGGAAGAGGGCAAGAGCACCAGGCTGAGGGTGGGGGCCCGATATGAGGCAGGGGAAGGGGCAGCATGCAATATATGGCTGGAACAATGGTGGGATAATACCAGAGGGACTGGCTTCTGGACATGGGGTATGGATGGGGGCAAGGGCCCAGGAGAGACCAGGACACAGAGGAGTGATGGTGTGAGGTTCAGGATGCTGTAGGACATAAATCGAGTGGGAGGAACTAGGACATGGAGGCAGATGGGTGGGAAAGCTAGTAACAAAGGGGCAGGGAGCAGATCATGGGGCAGGGAGATTTGGACGGGCACAGATGGGGCAGAAAGCTAGAGAAGGAGACTGATGACATGGGGGGCAGGACTCTAAAGGGTAGGAGGATAGGAGAAGGGGACAGACCCTAGATGATCAGAGGGCAGATGAGGTGGCAAAATTTGCTAGGACAAGGGGGAAAAGACAGAAATCAGGAAGGCTAGGGTGAGACCATTAGGGCATGGGGAAAAATAGAGGGCAGGACCCCAGGGGGGCAGGTGGGATGGGGATAGGACAGGGGGCACAGAGAGGGGCAGGAGGACTAGTGTAGAGATGTGCCCCAGAGGGCTGCGCAAGGCTGTGGGCTCCCCTAGGCTGCCCTCACCTGGCTAGGCCCTTCAGCTGCATGATCTTTGCTGATGCCTCTGTACGCGTGACGCACATTCACAGGTGGTTGTTGCACTTTGATTTAGTCCTGTTTCAGAGAGGACTAGATAGAAGGGCTTGGCTACACTTGCAGATGTAGAGCGCTGGGAGTTAAACCAGCGTTTGGAGACCGCAGCAGGGAAATGCTGCTGTGTGTTTACACTGTCAGCTGCCAGCGCACTGGCGTGGCCACATTAGCAGCTTTTGCAACGCCACAAAGAGAAGTGCATTGTGGTAGCTATCCCAGTGTGCAAATGGCTGCAACATGCTTTTCAAATGGGGGTGGTGATGGAATGTGACAGGGAGTGTGTTTGTGTGTATGTGGGAGGAGAGAGAATGTTTTGCGGGGGGCTGAGAGTGTGTCAGCATGCTGTCTTGCAAGTTCAGACAGCAGCAGACTCCCCTATTTCTCCCCCCTGCCTCCGACAACAGCAGAATTCCACACCAATGGTTTGCTTTGTCCTGGAGCAGATAAGCGTGCTGGTTGTCAGAAATGGAGCTCTGAAAGGGGATATCCTCATGCCGGCAGCCTATTTCAAAACAATGAGAAGAGTGGCCAGTCGAGATTCTGAGACATTTCCAAAGGCCAATCACAGCTCAGTAATGCAACACCTCGTCCACACTGACGTCCGGGCATTTCAGCCAGG
This sequence comes from Gopherus flavomarginatus, assembly GCF_025201925.1. Lineage (NCBI taxonomy): Eukaryota > Metazoa > Chordata > Testudines > Testudinidae > Gopherus > Gopherus flavomarginatus. Next base: position 68,289,114 of record NC_066620.1, on the reverse strand, counting down.
GTGCAGCAAGCTTTATGCTTCTTGTAGAGGTGGATTACCAGGATGCTCCTGCTGCAGAGTTCAGGCACTCTACTTGCCTTGCCAGTGTGGAGACCTCAGGAGTTAGGGCGCCCAGGGCTGCTTTAATGCACTCTCACTTGTGAGTGTAGCCAAGCCCTAAGTGCAATAAGGAACTGTTAATGCATGTCAGGGTGTATGTGGACAGTGAGTCTGTGCAGCAGCAGGCTAGTCCACTACAGATCACACCAGAGCTTGCTATGAATTGGCTGTGCTAGGCAGCTGGCTACCTTGCTTATACCTAGAGCAGCCTCTATTTATTATACCCTTGAAGAGACACCACAAGGACTCCTAAAGGCTGCTGGGGGGGGGGGGGAGGTGCCCCCCCATCCCCTTATAACTCTGCCATTGACCGAAGACATAGTTTACACCTGCCTCTTCTACCTTGAGGAAATCAGGACTTTTAAATCCTCTCTAGTTCTATGGTTAATTTTCTCAATAGCTTTGCCATGTCTCTCTTATCTGCTCCTGGAGCCTCTTTTCTTCCTCCTGTAGGCTCATTTGCTTATCCTGTTTTGCCATTATTTTGCTATTATATTATCATGAGCACATCATATGGAAAGCCAGTTTTGTATAGCAAGGTTTTCCATTTCCATCTCTTTCTTTCAAATGGATCATGAGGTGCCTACACTATACTTCGGTCTATAAATAAAGAACATGAGCTAAGCTGTGGTGCTGATGTCACCACCATACACTATCATAAATTTGTTTGAAAAAGTAGAAGCTCTAGTTTTGTTCCTGTCAATAGCACAATGGCATTATCTTCTGAAGTTCATTAGGTAAAGATGAAGTATAATGTGTGCCTTACCTTAAATTGTATTGTCCTCCCACACCATAAATTAAGCAAACTTGAGGAAGGTGTCAAGGCTTCCATAGCTGTTCTGTACTTTGTCAAGCCTGAAATAATTATTGTTTTTAACATCAACTCTGCCAAATCTACTAAGAAAGCATTGGAGGATACTGTTTCTCAGATAGGACTAAGTCATACCCTCCTGTGAAAAACCCACAGAAGAAGGGAAGAGGATGCAGAAAACTCTGAGCTCACCTGGCAGAGTTTCTGCCAAATGCTTTCTTTCAGAATAAAAGTTTGTGGTTTCTCTTTTTTCCCCCTTTCTTCTATTTAGGGATATATATCATGCTCATGAGTATTGTATCTGAACCTGAGGATATGCAGGGAAAGTAAGGTCCATAATTATAAGAGTATCTCTTGTCTTTCTTTCTTTTTTCCCCCTGTGGTCCATGAGACCCCTCTTTTCCCCAGACAGATGCTCATCATACACCGTACAGGGGTGCTTTCTCCATCTTTACACCCTATCCATGTGTTTGGCTGAGGGAGTAGAAGCTAAGGGTACTTGCCAGCCAGGCAAGCAAAAGAAGAATGCTAGTTCCAGGGATGCCCTGAAAAAATGAATTGATGATCTATCAAAAAGATTGTACAACTATTCCAATCACCATTTGGCACTTTACATCCTGAGAGAGAGAGACACACACACACAGCAGTGGTAGACTGCAAATTTATAATCGGAGAAGTGAGAGCTAACAGAATGTTGGGTCTAATCCTAAGAGTCAGGCCCACCATTCCCCCAACACATTCCTGTCACGGACATTTTCACGGCAATTATTACCTGCGTAGTAAACATAATTTTGTTGATCAAATTGTATTTTAACTCTGTTCCCAAATTGTGGTACTGCTCAGGACTTAGCAGTGTTGTACAGTGATTCCGGAATACAGTTAGAACATGGTTTAGTTCTTCTTCGAGTGATTGCTCACATCCATTCCAGTTAGGTGTGCGCGCCGTGCGTGCACGTTCGTCGGAAACTTTTTACCCTAGCAACTCCAGTGGGCCGGCAGGTCGCCCCCTGGAGTGGCGCCGCCATGGCGCTCGATATATACCCCTGCCGGCCCGCCCGCTCCTCAGTTCCTTCTTACCGCCGTGTCGGTCGTTGGAACTGTGGAGCGCGGCATAGCTGTCCTCCACGTCCCTAGCTCTCCTTGTTAACTCTCGTTATTGTTATAGTTGTTAGTTAGATCGTTAAGTATAGTTAGTAAGTAATTAGGTGTAAATAGTGTTGTAGATAGTTGTTCGCCGGGGGCTGTAGCCCTTCCCAGCACCTGGCACCGGGCTCATGCCTGGTTCGCCGGGCTTTAAGCAGTGTGCGGCCTGTAAGAAGCCTATGCCTACCAGCGACCCCCACGACGCGTGCCTGAAGTGCCTGGGGGAATCGCACAGATCGGACAAGTGCCGCATCTGCAAGGCTTTTAAGCCCAGGACAAAAAAGGAGAGAGACCAAAGACTCCGGACTCTCCTCATGGAGGCGGCACTTGACCCGGCGGCTTCGCAGGCCGTGATCTCTGCGCCGGCACCGGATGGCGCCGGCACCGGATCGCACCAGCACCGGGAAGACTCCCCGGCACCGACCTTCTCCGGCACCGGGTGCAGAGCCGAGACCGTCAGCGTCTGCTACTCCAGCCAGGCAGACCCGACTGGAGCGCCCAGCCTCGACATCGGCCGCGGCGCCGCCGGCACCGTCGACTCCGGGCCCGGCGGGTCCGTCGAGTCCGGTGCCGCCAAGCTCCCCCATAAGATCTGGGGTTGAGCTATTGGTCCCATCCACGCCGGAGACCTTCGCCTCGGCACGGGACCTTATTGCCTTAACGGAGCCTACTCAGCTGCCACCCCCGGTACCTCCGGTGCGGGTCGCATCTAGAGGCAAGCCCATGATGTTGGCACCGTCTCGGGACTCGCGCTCGCGGTCCAGGTCCCGACGTCACGGCAGATCAAGATCCCACCGCCGCTCGCAGTCCCGGCACCGCTCCCCTCGGCGGTACCGGTCGCACTCGCGGCACCGATCGACCTCCAGACGGTCGCGGTCTGACTCCAGCCGCCGATACCGGCACCGTGACTCCAGGAGCCATTCCCGCCGTCACTCGCCGCACCGGTCGACCTCCCGGCACCGAGCTGGTGGCAGGTCCCTGTCCCGGTCGACCTCCCGGCACCGCGTCGGTGGCAGGTCCCGGTCCCGATCCCGGCACCGAAGCAGCGGCCGGTACCGGTCCAGATCCCGGCACCGAGACAGAACCCGGTCCCGGTCCCGATCCCGGCACCGCTATGACTCCCAGTACCGATCCCCGGCACCGAGAACATCTTCGCTGCCGACCCGCGCAGACCCTTACCAGCCAGGGTCGGCCCCGCCGTGGCCTTCTAGGCAGCCGTCGGTGTCTTCGCAGACAGACAGCGGGTATGCGCTGGGCACCGACCGGCAGGCGGCGCTCTTCCAAGACCCGCCGCAACAGGACCAAGGCCCGCAGCAGTGGGGGTTTTGGACCCCATGGGCATACCATCAAGCCCAGGGCCCCCAACAGCTTCCTGCTAGGCCTGTGACGGCGGAGCACAGGGTGCCGGAAGCCTCGTTGTCTCGTCCCCCTCCCTCCCCGGATGGAGAGGAAGGGTCCAAGCAGCAAGACTCCGCTCTGGCTCCTGAGACAGAGGCGAGGGCCGAGGGGGACCCCCCATTGGACACTTTCTTGCCGGGGGTCTCCTCATCCTCCTCCCCTGATGAAGCGGTGGCTGGCACCTCCTCCAGTAGCCCCCCCCCGCTGGATCTCAGGGCGCACCAAGACCTCCTTAGGCGAGTAGCTCAGAATCTGAGCCTACAAGCCGAGGAGGTCTCGGAGATCGAGGATCCGATTGTCACCATCCTCTCGTCGGATGCTCCCACCAGGGTTGCCCTACCCTTCATTAGGACGATCCAGGCCAACGCCAATACTATCTGGCAGTCACCGCCCTCCATCCCCCCTACGGCGAGGGGCGTTGAGAGGAAGTACATGGCCCCCTCTAAAGGCTATGAGTACCTCCATGTCCACCCGACACCGTGTTCCCTGGTGGTGCAGTCGGTGAATGACAGGGAGCGTCATGGACAGGAAGCTCCAGCCCCCAAATCCAGGGAGGCCAGGCGTATGGACCTCCTTGGACGCAAAGTCTACTCGGCTGGGGCCCTGCAGCTCAGGGTTTCGAACCAACAAGCCCTGCTCAGCAGGTACGCTTTCAACTCATGGGTGGCAGCGGACAAATTTAAAGAGCTGCTGCCACAAGACGCCCGCCAAGAATTTGCAGCCATCCTAGATGAGGGCAAGAAGGTTGCGCGTACATCATTGCAAGCTTCTTTGGACGCTGCAGACTCGGCTGCCCGCACCCTCGCTTCGGGGGTAACGATGCGCCGTATCTCCTGGCTGCAGGTCTCTGGCCTTCCTCCGGAGCTCCAACATACCATCCAGGACCTCCCGTTCGAAGGCCAGGGCCTGTTTTCGGAGAAGACAGACCCCAGACTTAAGAGTCTAAAGGACAATCGGGTCATTATGCGCTCCCTCGGGATGCACACACCGGGAACGCAGCGCAGACCCTTCCGGCCACAGCAGCAACAGCAGCGCAGGCCATATCCCCAGTTCCGCCAACGGCAGGACCTTAATAGGCGCCGTGGCAGGAATGGAAGGCGCAGGCATTCGGGGAACCAAGGGGGGCAGAATCAAGGCTCCTCTAAGCCCCCGCCTGGACCCAAGCCTTCATTTTGAAGGTGCGCCCGAGGGCGCAGTAACAGTTTCCCCCACGGATCCTTCCCCCCCGTTTTCCAACCGCCTTTCGTTTTTCCTCCCGGCGTGGACCCAAATAACATCGGACCGCTGGGTCTTACGCACGGTGCAGACAGGATACCGCCTGCAGTTTATATCGTTTCCTCCTTCCCGCCCCCCTTCCTCGTCCCTCTTCAGGGACCCCTCTCACGAGCAATTCCTTCGGCAGGAGGTACAGGCGCTCCTCAGCAAAGGAGCTATAGAGGCGGTTCCGGAAAACGAGAAAGGCAAGGGGTTTTATTCCCGTTACTTTCTGATCCCCAAGGCCAAGGGAGGCCTCAGGCCTATCCTCGACCTGCGAGAGCTCAACAAATACCTGGTGAAGTTGAAGTTCCGCATGGTATCCCTGGGGACCATTATCCCATCCCTGGATCCGGGAGACTGGTACGCCGCCCTTGACATGCAGGACGCTTATTTTCACATTGCCATTTAGCCACACCACAGACGTTTCCTTCGTTTCGTGGTGGGCTCCCTTCACTACCAATTTGCAGTCCTCCCATTTGGCCTTTCTACGGCCCCGAGGGTATTTACAAAATGCATGGCAGTTGTTGTGGCACATCTTCGGCGCAGTCGTATCCACGTGTTCCCTTACCTAGACGATTGGTTAATTCGGGGCACGTCGGAACTGCAAGTTTGCAGCCATGTCTGCGTGATCACCGGCCTGTTTGCTACTTTGGGCCTCTTGATCAACATGGACAAGTCCACCCTGATCCCCACGCAGAGGGTGGAGTTCATCGGGGCCGTCCTGGACGCCACCGTGGCCAGGGCTCTTCTGCCGTTGCCGAGGTTCCAGGCATTGTCGGCGATCGTTCAACGACTACGGGCAGCCCCCTTGACATCAGTGCGGACATGTCTAACCCTGTTAGGCCACATGGCAGCATGCACGTTTGTGACCGGTTATGCTCGGCTCCGCATGAGGCCCCTCCAGTTGTGGCTCATCGAGCATTACCGGCCGGCAAGGCAGCCGCTAGACATGCTGATCACGATCCCCCAAGGGGTGTTAGATTCTCTCGACTGGTGGCTAGACCAGTCCGTAGTGTGTGCGGGGCTCCCTTTCCACCCACCTCAGCCCTCGGTGTCCCTGACAACGGATGCCTCAGATCTCGGCTGGGGGGCCCACCTGGGAACCCTGAGAACGCAGGGCCTGTGGTCCCCGCAGGAGGTGAGGTTGCACATCAACATGCGGGAGTTGAGAGCGGTCTGCCTTGCTTGTCAGACGTTCTGCCACCAGCTTCGAGGTCGTTGTGTCGCGGTGTTTACCGACAACACGACGACCATGTACTATATCAACAAGCAAGGCGGCACCAGATCCTCTCCCCTATGTCACGAGGCGATGCGACTCTGGGACTTTTGTGTAGCCCACTCCATTCACCTCACGGCTTCCTTCCTCCCCGGAGTACGGAACACGCTGGCGGATCGCCTGAGCAGATCCTTCCTATCGCACGAGTGGTCCCTTCGGCCGGACGTCGCCCTCTCCATCTTCCAGAGGTGGGGTTATCCCCGTGTGGACCTCTTCGCGTCCGGGGGGAACAAGAAATGCCAGGCGTTCTGCTCCTTTCAGAGCAGGGAGCCCGGGTCTATAGCGGATGCCTTCCTTATTCCGTGGACGACCCACTTGTAGTACGCGTTTCCCCCTTTCCCTCTGGTCCACAGGGTCCTTCTGAAGGTGCGCAGGGACAGGGCTCGTGTGATCATGGTAGCCCCGGCGTGGCCCAGGCAACATTGGTACCCCATGCTGCTGGACCTGGCCATAGCCGACCCAGTTCCCCTGCCCCTTCACCTGGACCTGATTACCCAGGAGCACGGGACTCTCTGTCACCCGGACCTGCAGTCGCTGCACCTAGCGGTGTGGTTCCTGCGTGGCTGACCGGTTCTGAACTGCGCTGCTCCACACCGGTACGGGAGGTGCTTTTGGGCAGCAGGAAGCCTTCCACGAGAGCGACATACTCGGCCAAGTGGAAGCGTTTCTCCTGTTGGTGCGTGGAGAAAGGTCTCCGCCCTTTGGAAGTTTCGGTGGCCAATATCTTAGACTATGTTTGGTCCCTCAAACAACAGGGTCTAGCGATATCGTCGTTGCGGGTCCACCTGGCAGCTATCTCCACCTTTCACCCGGGTGGGGATGGCCGCTCCGTTTTTTCTCACCCGACGGTGTCTAGATTCCTTAAGGGGCTGGAACGTTTATACTCTAACGTCCGACTCCCTGCTCCAACCTGGGATCTTAACCTGGTGTTGGCTCGGCTCATGGGGCCCCCCTTTGAGCCGTTAGCTACTTGCTCCCTGCTTTATCTCTCTTGGAAGACTGCCTTTTTAGTAGCTATCACCTCAGCTAGGCGGGTGTCGGAACTCCGGGCTCTTGTGGTAGACCTCCCGTATACAGTCTTCCACAAAGATAAGGTGCAGCTGAGGCCACACCCTGCCTTTCTCCCCAAGGTAGTCTCGACCTTCCACATCAACAAAGAAATATTCCTCCCGGTTTTTTTTCCGAAACCTCACTCTTCAGGCAGGGAGCAGCAGCTCCACTCGCTTGATGTCCGTAGGGCTCTCGCGTTCTATGTGGAGAGGACCAAACCGTTCCGCAAATCCCCCCAACTTTTCGTGGCAGTAGCGGACCGCATGAAGGGGCTTCCTATCTCCTCGCAGAGGTTATCCTCATGGGTTACTTCCTGTATCAGGACCTGCTATGAGCTAGCCCATGTGCCTACGGGCCGTGTGACTGCGCATTCTACCAGGGCGCAGGCGTCGTCGCTGGCTTTCCTCGCCCGTGTGCCCATCCAGGAAATCTGTCGGGCAGCGACCTGGTCATCGGTCCACACCTTTGCTTCCCACTACGCCCTGGTCCAGCAGTCTAGAGAGGATGCGACCTTCGGATCTGCAGTGCTCCATGCCGCGACTTCTCGCTCCGACCCCACTGCCTAGGTATGGCTTGGGATTCACCTAACTGGAATGGATGTGAGCAATCACTCGAAGAAGAAAAGACGGTTACTCACCTTTGTAACTGTTGTTCTTCGAGATGTGTTGCTCACATCCATTCCACACCCGCCCTCCTTCCCCACTGTCGGAGTAGCCGGCAAGAAGGAACTGAGGAGCGGGTGGGCCGGCAGGGGTATATATCGAGCGCCATGGCGGCGCCACTCCAGGGGGCGACCTGCCGGCCCACTGGAGTTGCTAGGGTAAAAAGTTTCCGACGAACGTGCACGCGCGGCGCGCACACCTAACTGGAATGGATGTGAGCAACACATCTCGAAGAACAACAGTTACAAAGGTGAGTAACCGTCTTTTTCATCTACACTGGCAAAGCCAAATTGTATTTTAACTGAGTTGGGACACGAATGGGAGTCTCCCAATACAGTCGTTTTTACAGTGTAGGTGGGACCTACTTTTGTTACTCAACTAAGCATGTTTTTTTACTTAGATCACTTCATAAAGGAAACCTGTTACAAAAATGTCTTCAAAATATAAAATAGAAAGTCTTTTTTTCCTGGGGAAATAAATTTATTTTAAAGAAATCTTCCAAATAAAATGTAAAACACTAATATTTCTTGTGAAACTGTCTTAGGTGTTTTTAAATCTGTCTTTTGGAAGTCTTCACGATTCAAGCCATTTGATTTCTGTTTGTCAAGGGAAGGTGTATCAGCAGTTATTATAAACAATGGCTTAACTTCTGAAAAATCTAAAGTGCCTTTAAATTAATTAAAATTAATGAAATCAAACAGTTGACTAAATGCTTTGTTTTTCTGTATTTCTAGCCTATGCTTGTTTTTTTAAGTATTGTTTAGGATAAGGTGGAAGCATCTGTAATGCAGCTGCTGGTCAACTAGAGTTATGCCCTTTGTTGCAGAAAAGACAGTTGGCACAATTGTTTTAATTTATTTTATAAAGAGCCAGAAACAATATAAATTTATATTCTTTTGAAGTAGGAAGATTTTCTTCATCTTCCTGAGCTTTATCAAAAAATATTTACCTAGAGGGTATTTCATAAAGTAGATTGGACGGCTCGTGGGTAACCCAACTGCTCTTGCTGCTGGAGCAGTATAAGAAAAGAGTTGTTTTTTTCTCTGTATGTGTCTCATTTTGTGGAGCTAAAATTGTTTTTTAAATGTAAAATTTGAAATTGACAATTTTCACAAATGTATCCTAATATATTTACAAGTACTTGACAAAATAGTAATAACTGAAAATAAAACAACAAAAAATTGTATTTGGAAATCGTTTCAAAACAGAATCACTTCTTTGCTTTTCTCTTTTTCTTTTAGATTTAGCTTTTGGCTTTAACATCCAGGTGAGGCGCCAAATATATCCATAATGTAAAACGTACTTGAGTCAAATAGTTTACATGAGGGATGAATTTGGCCTGAGGAGTTTAAACTCAAATTAGTATATGGTCAATCTTTGTTACCTTTAAAAACAAAACAAAAACAAAAAAAACCTATACGAACAAAAGGGGAAAATGGCAGATTTTCTCCTATAATATTATAAGAGCTCTAAAGTAGTACTTTAAACTACTGATACCTATTAGGCCTTTCCCCTGCTTCACCTTTGTTTAAGTATAAACAGTTGATTGCAAAACTCAATCTATAATATGTAAATTCATGTGGAGTAATAGTGCCAAAAAACTGTGAAGGGGGGCGGGGGGGGGGAAGGGTCCAGGCAGCTGCGTCACAGGGTTTGATCACTTCAGGCTGGGGTGCCAGGAGATTTGAGACAGATGTTTTCAGACATGCCGCATGCCTAAAACATTTCCAGGGGTTGAGCTACAAATAGTGACTTAATAAGTGCAGAAACGGGAAAAGTATGCAGGAGGACACAAGAGTTTATTCACCTCTAGGTGCACAGTCAGCCTCTTTACATTACATCTGCTTGTCAGAGTTGGCTATTTAAGCTGTCATGCCCTTGCTATTGCTCTTTGTCTGACTGTGAATAAAGTGCAGCATTGTGATTACTAATCCTACTCCAGTGACTTGACTTTAAATGTGGTTTTGGAGTGCATCCCGGAGTTCTGTTTGCTAAGCTTCCTACTCCCGTTCCAGAGAAACCACTGGAGGTCGATGAGAGAGAGCACTGCAGGCTGCCTCCTCCTATAGACCTGTTGCTTTTTTCTTTTTATCGTTTGAAGGAAATCAATGGATACCAAAGTGATCTGTTTGTTTTTCTTTTTTTCTTTGCCTCCGCTTGCAGTGGGAAATCACACTGGCCGCATCAAGGTGGTCTTTACACCCAGCATCTGTAAAGTGACTTGTACCAAGGGCAATTGTCAGAACAACTGTGAGAAGGGAAATACCACCACCCTCATTAGTGAAAATGGCCATGCAGCTGACACCCTGACAGCCACTAATTTCCGAGTAGGTAAGTACCCTCAAACCATTCTTATCCTTAGCTTTCTTGGCTAACAGAGAGAGGAAGATTTTTAATGATTAGTACCAGTTGCGCATCTGTTACTCTTTGTGTGGAGAGGCTGTGCTTAAGTAAAAGCAATTGTATGTCAGTCAAGGTTTTTGGTTTCCTTTTGAAATGTTCTTGATCATTTCCCGGATGTCCTAAAGAGAATAGAACTGCATTTATAATCTAAAGTTTCAGTTGCAGAACTACAGTGTACTGAACTACAGCTTCTGCTGAAAACCCCATATCTCAAAGCTTGGATTAATACATTCTGAAAGATTTGTCAGATACTAAAAAAAGTTTGTTTCTCCCTCTATTTATTTAAACTGTAGTAAATGAAGGTGAAAACTAGTTTGAGTTAGTGAAACTATCCTGAAAAGCTCCGTCTGAGAGTTGCTTGACTCTGCATTTCTATTACAGTACAGAGTTGCCAGCTTACAACTCCTGCCCTTTTTGTGCTGTGAATAAAGCAGATTTATTATGTATCTAATATCTTAACAGAAGATTGAAATTTTAGAAATATAATTAAGAATTCTGACATATTGTAATTTCTCTGTGGGAAGTAGTCATGTTACTATTAATGCTCATACTTCCATACTTGTTGAATGAGTATCTACAGTATACTAGTCTATAACCTAAAACTGATAAGTTATGGTGAAACAAATCCTAAATAATATGTAGGATAATGAGTTTACCTAGTTTAACTGCACTATATAGTATAATGATGGTAATATCTCTTGTGCACATATATTTTTTTTTCTATAAATTAAGAGAAATCTTGATATGTAGTGACAGGTATGGCATATTGACTTTAAATTCTTTATTTCACAAAAACATTTTCTTGCTGCTGTTGAGAGCGGGTTTTTTGTTATGAAAATACCATAGTATTTTTATCTCCATACCTTTTTTATCCATTATTTTGCCAATGTACACTCAGGGAATCATAGATATGCACATTATAATTTTAGTTTCTTGCTAGTATAAACAAAATGTCAGGCAGCATTGATGGTGGCCAATGTTGCCCTTTTAAAAGTGCACTACATTTCAGTTTCTGAGGGGGGGAATATCCAATTATTCTCATACATCCAGACAGAAGATGCAAAGTACAGAGCAGTAATTCTAAGACTGTTACTAGATTACCTTGCTGTGGATGCAAACTCTTTTGAAATCTAAGGACACTCCTTGACAATGCACTTTGGTATAACATGCATCTTAGTATAACATACGTTTTCTTTTGCTGTAAAAACATGCTTTGTAAAAAGAGGAATACAGCATTGATGTCATTGTGAAGTGTGGATATTCTGAGACTTTTTAAAAAAAAAAAAAAAAGATTTTACGAACACATGCTAAATTAATTACTTGTAATTGACATTTGCTGTTAATATGGGTATTTATTAGTTCTTGGCAATTGCCCCAGCTAAGCAATTTCCTTATTTGACTTTATTTTTGATAGAAAGGAAACATTGAGGGTGGGTACTTACCTAGTTTATTTGCTGTGTAAAGATGTTCTGTAATCTGATTTCTTCACAAATATTTGAAAACTTTGAGAGTGGAAATCGACCTGTTAAAACATGTAAAACACCTTTCTTCCTGGCCTGAGGCCAGATATTTTTTGATTCAGCATGTACAGTAGTTTCTTAAAAGTACTCAGAAAAAAGCAGTGTATTATAATATTCAGTGGAAAGGAAGGCGAACATTGTTTGGAAATGCATACTAATAAGTGATTGCACATGTATAGATATTTATTAATTTAGGTGTGTTCATCATAATGCATTTCTCTACTTCATACACTTATGTTATAGACTGTATTTGTTAGAAACAAACCAGAAGCATGCTTAGTTGTTCTCAGGATAGTTATCTTCATAAAAATTAAGACTAGGATCTAAGCAAAGATTTTTGGGCTCTCCAGTTACAAATATAATTAGCCTATGAATTTAAAATATTTCTTAAGAACAAGACCAGGGTGAACCAGTGCATCTGTAGACTCAGTTACTTCAGTGGTCCCTAATTTTCATGGCCCTCTTGACTGATTCAGGGCTTAAAGCATATGTTTTAATGATGATCTGTGTGGTACAAACATCCCAGTTCTAATAAATTAGCAGGTGTCTCATATTCAATTAAGCCTGTCCTGTTCAAGACATTCTCCTAACATACAAGCTAGTGATTATCTGAGCCTTGTCAGATTCTCCTGTTTTTTTAAAATTGTAGTATATTTTATTTGTGCTGTTGGCTGAAAAAAACGTGTTCTGATATTGCTTAATGCTGCACAGTGCAAAGTTACAGAATGATACATGCAGGTGCTTTGTGGGATCATTTTTTCTTGAAGATGTGCAGCTATGAAAACAGCATGTTTAGGTCAGAGAAAATATGTTTTATCTTTCTATTTTTTAAAACCAAGTTTTCCATACGTTTTAAAGAAACATCTATCCCATCAGTGAAAAGCATAATTCCACATGCCCTATTTGAACAATTAACTCTTACTACTAATAATAGGCACCTATTACAAGGGAAAAATCAGAATGCTGTTTTAGGTTGTTATTGAGGCTAAGTGTAATCGCTTTAGAGACAGCAGCAAAAATGTATACACATGTGCAAGTTTAAATTGTTTGCTGGGAACTTGAAATTAGCAGTTGTTCTGTTACATTGTGGATGAGCTTTTATTACTCATGATGAACAAACTTTAGTTTTATATTCATTTTCAACCTTAGCTTTGCAAATACTGTATTGTTGCAGTTAGAATTTTAAGCAGAACACGTACCTATAATAACGTTTCCCAAGTATTTCCATTTTAATGGCTCATTTTCAGTTTCCTAAAATTTGCTCAGTGTTTTATCTTTTCAGATGAAACTCGGTATACTAGCTCTTAGGCAGGGAGCAAAATTTTTCTGAAAGTTTTTTCCCCAGAAATGAGTGACTGGTTTTCAAGAATATACATATTGGGAAAAACATGAATTTTCAGCTAACTAAAAAAAATTGCAACCTTTCTGAAGAGCTGTAGCACTTTATCTGGAAATTATGAAAACCTGATATTTTTAAGGGAGATAGTCCCTAGACTGTAGCTGTGTCTTTCCATGAGACAGTGAAATTTGGTTTAAAAAGAAATTACCTTGCACATGGATTTCATTACACAATGAGACTAAAAAAACTGCCAATGTTTCATTGGCATGAAGCATGTGTGAATATATAATGTGAATGGAAATTTCTACTGAAGAGATTATCTCTCAGTATTTCACTGGATATGCCCATTTATGCATAAGAAAATTGAGTGGAATTTCACTTCTTACATATATGTAGGGGCTTGCATTATATGGTCTTTGTAGGTGGATATGGAAGTGTGCATGCAGAATACAGCAAGGGCGCCTGCCTCATTCATTAGATACTTTACGCAGTCTATTACATCTAGCAAATAGTTACACATTATATTATTTTTAAAAAACAAGTATGAAAATCCATTTAAAAAAACTTCACTAAAAGACCATTACATCTGTAAAGTGAAACATCAAAAGTTAGGAAATGCAGAAATTAAGGTGGTCTATGCAATCTTAATTCTGCCCCATTGTGCTTATGATACAACCTTTAATTATATGGTCACATGCTATTTTTTCTACAGGACCATTACCTGAATTCAGCTCTGTAAAAGAGGCAACCATTCAGTATTTTATTTTTAACTTCACTGTTCAATGTGTGGCCCTGTGCCTCACATACTGCACCCCTTTCAAGCCCTGCCCTGAATGAGTATTTTTTTATTTATTTATAGGGTTTCTGTGGTTATCATCTTTGTATCTGAGCACCTCACAAACATTCATGAATTTTTCTTCACAATACTCCTGTGAGGTAGGGAAGTACTACTATCCCTATCTTACAGATGGCAAACTCAGAGAGATTAAGTGACTTGCCAAAGGTCACACAGGAAGACTGTGGCAGAGGCAAGGATAGAATCCTTGTTCTCCTGTTCCCTTTTATGTCATCCTTCACAACTCCTCGATCTCTCTCTCTCCACTTCTTCACTTCCATTTCAAATTCTCTCTCTCTCTTCTTTCTCCCCCCTCCTTTTGTCTCACTCTTTCTCTATTCTGTCCTCCCCTTACTTACACCCACAAACACATTCCCTTAAGAACATAAGAACCGCCATACTGGGTCAGACAAAAGGTCCATCTAGTCCAGTATCCTGACTTCCAGCAGTGGTCAATGCCAGGTGCTCCAGAGGGAATGAACAGAACAGGTAATCATCCAGTGATCTATTCCCTGTCACTCATTCCCAGCTTCTGGCAAACAGAGGCTAGGGACACCATTCCTGCCCATCGTGGCTAATAGCCTTTCATGGACCTATCCTTCATGAATTTATCTAGTTCTTTTTTGAAGCTGATTTATAGTCTTGGCCTTCACAACATCCTTTTGTTTGTTTCAGACCTGCTGCTTATTAATTTCATTTGGTGACCCCTAGTTCTTGTGCTATAAGAAGGCTTAAATAACACTTCCTTATTTACTTTCTCCGCACTGGTCATGATTTTGTAGACCTCAATAATATCCCCCTTTTAGTCATCTTTTCTTTCATCTGGTCTGTGCTGGGGGATTGGAGAAGATTTCTTTCAGTGTGCTCTCCCTTGGGGGAAAGGGGAGGTTCTTAATGGCTGTTTCCCTTCTCCTGTATTGCACAGGGCAATCCAGTGAATACTTATGAGAACTCTCCTGCAGCTTCCCTAGACTGTGAAGTTAACACTCACTTTCTCTGAGACTGACGCTTTGCTCCTGGGGAAAGTGATTAGGGTGCCAGACTCTTCTCCTTAGAGCTATTGGTGCAGGTGAACTGTTCTCACCTATGATATCATGGAACTGGGAATCAGAAGCTGCTAGTCCATTCTGCTTCTTTTTCTCTCTTGGTCCCTGTGAATGTTTTCTCAATCTTCTCCCCTACACTGAAAGGTTACTAAGGAGCACCCAGGGATCCTCTGTTGATATGGTTTTGTAATGTCACAGGTTAGAAATGAGCAGGGGCAGCTCCAGGCACCAGCACAGCAAGCGTGTGCCTGGGGTGGCAAGCCAGGGGTGGGGCACGGCGTGCTAGTCGTCGTGAGGGCAGCAGTCAGGGAGCCTTTGACGGCGTTTCTGTGGGAGGTCCGTTGGTCCCGTGGCTTTGGTGGCGGGTACACCGAAGGCGCAGAACCGGTAGATCACCCGCAGAACCACCGCCGAATCCGTGTGACCGGCGTACCTCCCACAGAAATGCCGTCGAAGGTTGCCTGACTGCCGTGCTTGGGGCGGCAAAAAAATAGAGGTGCCCCTGTTAATGAGTCTCATCCTTCTCAGTGTCCCACAGGCATATCAATCAAATAGGGGTCAGAAATAACAGCACAGACCACAACAATCTGTATATACTTATATACCCACTGCAATAATGGTCAGATACTTATATTATCAATAAGTGATGTCGTAGAAACAACTTATATGCTTTATATGCTTATGTGAACAGTACTGAATGATGATGTAGGACATTTATATGCTTATATTATTAAAAAGTGTTATCACATTGACAACCCTACAGTAATATGTGTAGGTTAGGTGTGTGTTTGAACAACTTCAGAGCCTTCCTCCGTGATTTATAGACAGAAACCTCCAAGCAGAAGCACAAAGTATTTTGCTCAAATTTTACCCTCTTTTGTGTTTATCCTGTATTTTATGACAGATACGCAATCTTCCTCATGCCCCTGAGAAAAGATAATGCATGTAGTTTTGCTCAAAACTACACAATTTATTTTGCACAGCTCAAATGTCAGAAAACAGATTTGTAAAGCCATACAATCTGGTCCCTAGATACTATGGTGATGGATGCATTTGCAGTGCTTAAGCAGGCACTATGCATTATCCCTGAAGATATATTTTGAACCCGCTGTGATTCAATACATGTTGTAGAGCAGTGAAAAGACATTTGGGCACTACGTTATGAAGCAGTGAGCTCTTAGGATGGAACATAGTAGTGGCAACATGAGTTACTATGTAATTATTGTTTTAATTGGCTTTCTAGATAATTACTAAATTCTGTGAAAATATAAAGCAGTATATAAATGGTAAGTGTTAATACTTTATCACAAATAAAGTCATGTTTTTTCAGAGTTGTACTGTTCATTAATTTGTGTTGCCTCTTTAGTTTAAAGGTTAATTTTTATTAAAACAGTTCTGGAAAGTACTGTAGAAAACTCTTAGTTAAAACACAAATGTGACTTGTAAGGAAGCCAATTTTTAACTGTAGTCTTTGTTTGAGAAGAGCTCCAATAGCATTGAGTTGCAGTTAAATGTTTTTAAGGAAATTGCTTTTAAAAAGTCAGTGTAGGCATAGAAAATGAACACCAGATTTCATTACTAAGAAACAGGATGCTAAATCATACCTTTTTTCTTTCCTTGTGTTGCTGCCATTTGCTTTTTAATACGGTGCCCAAGTTCGCTTTCATTGCTCCATTTTATATGTGGAATCCCATAGGATTCAAGAGATACTGTAAAGCTATGATAAGTGAGGAAACTTCTCAAGGATAGTTTGGTTAATGCTGATACATAAATAGCACAACCAGTCAGGCATATATTTCATATAGAAGTGGAGTGAAAAGACCGATGACGACATATATAAGGACAGTGTGCCAGGGAAGGCAGATTAGAAGAAAGCATAAAGTCAGACAAATAGCTTGTAGAACTGTTTGGATAGAAGTGGAAAAGGGCTTAAAAACTTTTCTGGCTGCTTGTGTCACACACTCACTATTTAGTTTTCTACCTATTATAATTGTATTTTTATTCATTTGGCCACTCTGCTGCAAAAGGTCCAGTGAGAATTCCAAAAGTGCAACACACTATTTAATGTATTTTCATGTTCCTCATGATTACAGTCTGATCTCCAGTACTTTGTAAGTGTGAAATTTACCCCTGGACAGAGGACCCACACAAGGCCCATGCAACACTTACATTTGAGTAAAGCATTCTTTTGAGGTCTACAAGTGGGATGTTGCTGGTGCAAAGGTTTTGTGTGCATCCTTTGCTTGTGGGTGAGCTTTACCCTGTCTGTATAGGAATTAGCATATGAAAACAAGTTGTAAAACTGGAGAATTACAAATCTGATTTGAAAACATCTTTCAGCTAGATTTTTTTAAAGTTCTTATTACTGACATAGCTAAGGGAGCAGTGATTTTAAGAAAAAATTGATTTTCAAGTTAATGGTGTCCCTTTAAATGTTCTAATCAGTGAATAGGCTGTTTCTGAAGTAATTATTTAGTTCAGGCACAATATTTCATTATTATTGTCCTTAATGAAATGATGATGTAGGAGCCTTTTGATTCTCCTTGTAGTATTAATAATATATTGGGTCAGACTTTTTATTGATTGTATACAGTGGCTATTTAGAAGCATATGAGAATCTTGTAAAGTACTCAAACAACTGTGTCTGTCAAAGTACTGGGGAAATGAAAAAGATATGACAAGCTGAAGTTGTATAAGCAACAAATAGATGGAGTTTTGTTCAAACATTGCTTACTTTCTCTTATGTCACAAGTTCTACAGGCCAGATCCTCAGCTTATGAAAATTGGCATATCTCTGTTGGAAGTCAGTGGTGGTGCACTGATTTATGCCAGGAGAGATCTGACCTCTTATGGTGTGGATCTTGCCCATGATGTTGACTTCTTTTGAATTACACTGACTGCAAAAATCATAACTGCACATAGCCTTATTTGGTAAAAGATTTGATTCTGCTGTTCTTGCAGTAATTACCATTTCCCTTTTGTTGAACTTTATTATCTTTTGCTTTGTTTGCTACCAGATGATTTTTTTTTCTTTACCTGGTAGATGCTTGAAAATTTTAAAATTCTCAACAGCTTTTTTAGAAGATTAACTGTTAGCTATATTGCAGCAGTGATTAAGCAAGTTCAATTTGCCTGTCAGTTTGCTTTAGAACAAGGTTCAAGGCTCAGCATACAGAAGTTTGTTCTGTTTTAGCTGGTAATTTGAAATTTAATCTGTACAAATGATGACCATACTTGAAATATTTAGTTATGCAGCAACACTATAACAGCAGTAGCGAAGCCATGGCCAGGCATAGTACTTTTCTTGAGATGTTGGACTGTGTGGATAAATAGGAAAGGAAAACTAATGAATGTAGAGCCAGTTTGTGAGTTCTTTCTACATTTAAAGATCCTAGTTATGATTACTTCATAGTAACAATTTTTGCTTCCATTCCAACAAAAAAGACCAATATTAAAACAAAATTTAAAAAATTGTGTGACCTAATCTGAAAGAACCAATGAAAAATGTTAGCTAAATTGATTTTGAAGGGGACCATTTACTGCTGGTATCAACAGTAGATTCTTAATTTTCTCTGTTGTATTTCCTTCTATAAAGTGAATTTTACTGCACCGGAGAATGAAGTTCTTTGTTTATTCACAGCAGTGTAAACTTTCCCACAATGATCCACAAGTGGGCCTCAATCCTAATCCTGATGTAAGAGCGTGGTTCAGTCTGCCGACATATTCAGTTTTTTGCCTCCTCTGTTCAAACTATTAAAAGGAGGCACACATGTCCAATAGAAAATTAACTATTCTGCTCTGTTCTATATAGGTTCTTATACTGCACTCATCACTATAGTAGCTGAGTGTCCTTGTTCTGTCATCCTCTCTGTAGGGGGGGAAGTGTGAGCAGTGGGGTGTCCTGTTTTGGTAAGGGTTGTTTTTTTTAATGTACATGTGTTGCATTTGGTTTAGAAAAAGCAAGGTCAAAGAATTGTCCCTGCCACTTAGAGTGGAAGGTGGTAAGGTTTGTGATGGGACTTAGTTCCTAGGGAGTTCATTCAATGGTCTCATTCCTCAATGGGTCTGGTTTGATTTTCCTTGTGTAAATAAAGCAATACTTTAATTGCTCACTTATTTCCTGTCTTCATATTCGTTAGCGAATGCCATAAGCCAAAGACAGTTCTGGTCAAGGGAAGCCTCAGGTTGTGGAACCTGTGTCCCATTGGCACATTTATAGTAATTCTTAGACTAATTAGCCAAATTTGCCATCTTACCTTGTGGCTCTAATAGAAGTGATATGCTAGTTTAAAAAATTACATTGTGCTGCAGTTCCTAAACTGTTCATGAGATGATGTTACTAGGGCTGGCTTGAGATAAGACTAAGGGTGACTTGTTTCCATCCCCTGCTCAGCTTCAGGACTGTAGGCCATCTCTACAGAGATAAAAACACATTTGTTTTTATAGCACTCGTCAAATTGTATTATACATTGTACAGTTTTTTGCATGTGCATTCATATTAAAAACCACAAGTGGAAATTTTACAAAATCTTCACCTGCAGTCATTCAGAAAACACATCAAACATCCATCCTTAAAGTTAATACAAAACAAAAATAAGTTTAATGTGAATGTAATACTTTGTTTTCCTGAATGCAGCTTTCACTCTTATGCATAAATATATGTGCAATATATCTGAGCTATGATTACTGAAAACGAGAATGATGAGTGAATTTATCTTATAATGATTACACCATTGCATATTCAAATAAACACATTACCTTGAACAGCTATAATTTTGTTGTTGCTAAACCAAATGTCTTTGTACACACCTCGTTTGAATCTCAAGTACATGCCAAGATTGGATGAAACAAAAAGCTGCCTTTGGATTTCCAAGTGCATAAAAGAGTCTGACAAATTCCTTAACTGGCGAAAACACACCTTTTTGTCATGGCCGGATAACTTAGACAGTCAAATGGATTTATCTCAAACAGTCACCTTTGAGCTGAAGACAATCACAAGGAAACAAGCAGCTATCATTGCCCTACCAATAACAGTCTCCCCTGATTCCAGCCCCTACCATTTATGCTTTTTTGGTTTATTCTGCTCCAAGTCCCTTTCTACCTCCGCCCATCCATATACCTTTTCCCCACCCATTATAATCTATCTTTGGCTTTTGGATGTCAATACCCCTGTAATTAAGTGCTCTGTCTTTGGACGATGGATACGAAAAGCTCTTCGCACCACACTATCTCCTTGTGTTTGAAATCTGAATGGTATGTTTTCTTGTTTGTTTATGAATTCTTTGAGAAAATTTACACTCGTGCTTTAAAAAATGGATTGGGAAATGAGCAAAATCAAAAGTTCCAGATTTAGGGGGTGAAATCCTGACCCTTCTGAGGTCAGTGGGAGTTTTGCCAATGACTTAAATGGGGCCAAGATTTCACGAAGGCTATTTATGTAACAGTTACATGAAAATGAAGTGGTTGGGGGAGGTTGTGATTGGGTTGTGCTATGCTAGAAAAAAAGCTCCATTTCACTTGGAAAAATTCCCCACTGATTTTTTAAAGGTAGCAATGTATTTTCTTCACATCAGCTTTGGGGAGAGCCAACTGAACCTGAATCCTTAGGTTTCACTAGGCTGTTTCTGATCAGAACTGAAAAATGATGTTAAAACCACAAGCTTTTGATTTACCATGGCTGCTTGTCTGGCTTTGGGTTCTGAACTGAAATTCGTGAATAAAACCTAATACATGTTGAATAATAAGAAAATAACACATTGGCAAACAGGCAAGTAATCTCAGCCCCTTTCCCTCGTGAAATCAGATTGAGAGATATCTAGTGTCCAGATCCTGGGCCAAATTCAGCCTTAGTTTAATCAAGTGCAACTCCATTGACTTAAATGGAGTTGCATCAGCTTATACTAGGACTGAATTTATCCCATTGTTTGTCAGTTGTCAAAATTAAGCCTTGAAATTTTTGACCGTTTTAATAAACTCTTTATAAAGTTCTAGGAATTGCCAGTTATGGAACAGAAGGTATATGGATTTCAATAAATTTCTTGATAATTTTAGAAAATGTAGGTCCAAATTTTAAAAACTTAGCATGCAAAAGTGAATGTGCATGAATTGCACAAATTGTGCAAGTTAAACAAATAAGGCAAAATCAAGGTTCTAATGAAGGCAAGTCAAAGTTGCATGTATATGGAAAGTGCTTGTGCAAATATACAACTTGTGTGTGCCCACTGAAGATGAAATTCACCCTTTGTGGAGGACCAGCAAAAAGAACAGTGCATCGCTGAGGGAGCCCTACATAAGGCAGCAAATGCGCCCTTGTGGCACAAAAACAGAATAAGGTCTGTACACCACTGAAGTGTCCCATTTGAGTCCTACTTTAAAGGCTTGAGTGTGTCTTAAGTACTGCATAGGTTTTGTGCTGGTCTCCTGCAAAGCAGGGTAGGAGGGTGATTTCACCTTGGGAGTTTTGCCATGTGCATCAAGTTTTTAAATTTTGCCATTAGTAAACATTTCTTACCTTCAGTATATTTGACAAAGTACTCGTATCTTTGCTGTATTTGTAACACCTTCCATTTAGTTTAGAAATATTAAGCTGCTCTGTAATGTAATATTTTATAATGGATGTAATTCAAATTTTATAGTTTTTGAGGCACTCACATCACCTTTCATATTCTGTTATTATTGCTTATTATTCATACGCCATGGATTTACACAGAATGTTATTTATTGCCATTCCATTTCCCCCCCATCTACTGCTTCAGCAACCTCAGATTCTTAGTGTTCCATTTCCATTCATGGAGCTAGTATTTTGTCAGTATTAAGTGTCCAGTACAGATACAAGTCTTACGTTTACAGCTAAATTAATTTAAAAAAATTGTTTGAAAGGCTGGGTCATTCCAGACATCTTTCTATGCACTTTTTTAAAAATACAGTACACATTTTAAGCAAGGAAACATCTGTACTCACCACTTGGAGCCTTTCCTTTTCCTTCTCACACTCACTTGTGTCTTTTATCTCAGTTTGTAAACTTGTTGAGGTAAGGACTGTGTCTTTGTATGGCATCTGGCATAGTGAGACCCCGATCCTGATCTTGCACCAGCAAAGTGATTGGGATTAGGCCAATAGATAGCAAAGGCCTAAAGTCTCTGATGGGATCAGCCATAATAATAAACACAGTTTTTGTTACTGTGCATGCTAATCAGTCCTTTGTAAAAGAGTCAAAAACAATCCCAAGCACTTATTACAGCTACATTTTTCTTGACGGCAGCAGTGAATGAATGCAGATGTTTATTTTTTCAGACTGGCTGAAGTCTGTTTTTAAATCAAATTTGTCTTAAAAGTTGTTTTCTTGCAATAATTTGTTCAAAGGGAGTATTAATATTTGTAACATGCCGAAGAAGTGCAGTAGTATGGGTGCAGCCTCATGACCATGCTCTTGGACTGCTCAAGAAAGCCATGTGTGCTTTTTTTTATTCATTCATACTTTTAAAATAGTACAGGATAGATTTGAATGGCTGCGGTACTTTCGGAAATATGAGTGCAAGTGTAAACATTGATTAAAGTGTTTTGAATGGATGATAACCCTGTTGCAGATGTGCATGTTTTTAGTACATTTCTGATTATTTCCATGCATAGTATATTTTCCCTTCTCACCCATCACCAATCCCTTGGTTCCTTGCCCCTAGACTCCAGGATTTCAGTCTTTCCCTCTCTTCTCTTGCATGTCATCTATTCCCCATGATCTAATTCACTACTCAAACTCGAATGTCTCTCAGGACCTCATGTCCTATCAGTTCCTAAAGCCATCCTCCAGCAAAACTTTCTGTTTTTTTCTCAACATAATCCATGTCAAGAAATTTCAAATTCCCTTCATGCTATTACTCGTGATTCTGAACTGGCCCAGGAGAGCTTGGTTCATGGATCCTTCTTTATATGCCAAAGGGGGGGATTCACTTGAAAGGGATCATCCTCATTTTATTATTTGTGCAAACTTTCTCCAGAGAAGTTGGTATTGTGGTAGTATTACTCACTGACATAATTGGAGGGAACCCTCCTCATGTTTCAGATACTGGGGAGAGCAGGTGCACTGTGCTGGGTTTGTAACATGACTCCACAGTGTAGTTACTGCTCCTGATGATATTTCAGGATCCTCCCTCAGGGGGCCTGTGTGGCTTTGTGTTGCACAGCTGCATTGATCTCTGCTTCAAACCACTCTTCGTTGTTACTTTTTTCTCCATAAAAGCTTCCAACAGGCCTTCTAGAAACTTTCAGGCAGGGGAACTACATTCTGGTGGGAGAATGTTATAATGGCAGGGGAGCAGTTGCATTAATGGTACAACTGCTTCCTCCAGCTCTCAGAGCATAGTGATGTGGAGCCTTTAAAGAGATAGTGCCACTACAGTCATGCTATTAAATAACCAGATAGCCAATACGTGTGAGACTCCTGCCCTCCCAGCTGTGTGTATCCACTGAAACGTGGACTCAGAACTTGGAAGGAGGAGAGTACTGTGTACGTATGTTGCACTGGTGTCAGAACATGGAAGGGGGCTTTTTCTATAGTGGCAAGAGCGGATACAATAATGCATGTGTACCAGGTATGCCCATTTAACATTCCAAATGTTTGCTATCAGTTGAAGTACGGTTTTATATTTTGGACTCTTATTTTGAGTGTTAATAAACATAGAGAATTATTAATATTAATGAACAGTGTATGGGTGTTCTGTATAGGGTAGGGAGGGACTTTAAAGTGTTAGGAACATAGAAATTGTCACCCTGGATGAGAGCCACTGTTCATTTAGTTTAATATCCTTTCTCTGACATTGGCCAGCAGCTGATTTCTTCAGAGGAAGGCACAAGAGACCACACAATAAACAGATGTGGGAAAATCTGCCAAAGGTCTCATCCTAATCCCTAATATTCAAAGATTGGTTTACGATCTGAATGTGACAATAGGGTAAAAGTAACACGTCTTGTACTTTTGTATTATTTAACTGCAACATCTCTACTTTTTATATTTTTATATATATAGTATTATTTTCATGTTTGTTTATATAAAAAGAAACGTTTAGTAGGATCAAAATTAATGTATTTCTTGGGATTATTTGACATAATTTTTACTCTTCAAAAATCTATCATCCTTATATAAATTTATTTTTACTTTTTGCTATAGGGAAATTTTTAGAATGATCATATAGTGAACCTAAGGCTTGGTAATAAACCTGTGCTATTATTATACATGTAGAGAACACATAATGGTGTGTTGTGGTACCAAGGTTTGAATGGCATAGGTTTTGGGATGACAATAATTCTTGAAATTGGCAAAGCAATTAATAAATTATGCAGGACATCCCAAAGTAATACCTATAAAACCTTCATACCACAACACACACGTATTCAGTTTGACACTTATTTTGCAAAACCCCCCCACTATTTTAAGAATGTTTGAAAGAATTTTAGTATTTATTGGTACTGTCTTCATATCCTTCCACATCCAGGTTTCCTAAGAACTATGAGTCCAACTGCACATGTTTTGCAGGGAGAGGAAATGATTATTGATATGGTGACAGATATGGCAAATTCCTGCATATCCTTGGGAGACCTTACTGAATTAAGTTTAAGTATCTTTGGGGTCCATTGTTTAAATGAACTGTTTATGTATGATTATGTTCTACTTCATGAGGGAGGGTTATCACAGCTCCTCCAGGAATTAAAGCTAGTGGGTGGTAATTAAGGGAAATCAGTCAGGTTGTACCCCCCCAGAGAGATGTCCCTTGCTTGGAAGGCTTGCATATACTAGTTCAAACTGAATTCTCCAGAGATCAGCAGAAAAAGAAAGGACTATTGGATAAATATCATGAGTTTAAACTGACTCAGGGCTTTCTTTCTGACCCGTCAAATGGACGGAAACTTCTGTCCAAAGGAATAGGGGAGCAAGCCTCATGGAAGGGTTGAAAAGACAGACACCTACCAGATCCCAGGGCTGGAGTCAAAGTAACCTCTGGTAAGCTTTTGTGCTTGCTTAGAAAGAGTTGTATGGCAACTTGTAACTGCTGGCAATTACGCCATTCATAGCTCTGGAGAGAAAGCAAAGTGCAGATGCTCACCTTTTAGGCAGTCTGGTTTTCTGGAGAAAGCACAGTGTGCCTAGGGAACTGTGCAGCCTGGAAGATTTCTTGCTCAGGAGGAAGAAATATGGGTCTCCATCCAAGAGAAGTGGTGGGTGAGGAGCTAGGAGCCCAGAGTGGGTGCCCTTGTGGATGAGAGGGGAATACAGGTGCCGTTACTCTGAACTGTGACAGATGCATTTAAGAAATCCCTAAAAAGGACTAGCGTAGATTTTCTGTACATGTTGATATTATTTAAGTTCTGACATCCTGCAGTTTAGTAGGGCAAAAGCACAGGCCTTATATCCTTCAATAGTGGAGGTGTTGTGGGGCGATTCCCAACTTTGTATTAGTGCAGAAATTTCAGACCGACTCTCCTCTCATATTACACTCATGTAGGTCAAGATTAACTCCACTGAAGTCAATGGAGTTGCAATGGTTTAAAACCAATGTAACTGAACAGAGAATCCCAAAGAATGTTTTGTCTCCCCTCCCCTCTTTGCACTTCAAACTGTGGTTGTTTGAAGCTGCTCAGATGTTTGGAATGTTACAAGTATACTTAGAAAAGATGGATTAGTGGGCAAACTGAATGTGATGTGGTCAGAGTTGTATGATAAATGTTTTCACAATTTATTATATGAATATTGCTACCACATGTGAGTATATTTACAGCAAATGACAAATTTAAAGTAATATATTTTTATTTTTAAAGTAAAAATAATCTCATTGTAGTCTTGGGTTTGACCACTGCTGGCGAAGAGAGTTTTTCCCCCCTGCAGAGTAATGCATGTAGAGGAACCAAAATCATCACTCTAAAGAGAACTGGATAGCCATAGAGATTGGTCTAGAGAGACAGAACTGTTTCCCCTTTAGGTTACCAATTTGATTCCAGCTCCATATTAGTAGTGTAACCTTATGTTCAATGTCCTATATGAAATATGTAGGCTGTTTTGGCCTGGTTCCAAGAGTGCAGGTGGCCACCTCACAACTGACATAAATTGGTACTTTTATTGGTAGTCTGATCAGAGAGACCAGTGATTAAATTCTCATAGACTCATAGGTCAGAAGGGACCAATCTGATCATCTAGTCTGACCTCCTGCACAAGGCAGGCCACAGAACCCCACCCATCCAATTTTATAACAACCCCTATCCCAGGACCGAGTTATTGAAATCCTCAAAAATGGTTTGAAGACCTCAAGCTGCAGAGAAACCACCAGCAAGCGACCCGTGCCCCACGCTGCAGGGGAAGGCGAAAAACCTCCAGGGCACCTGCCAATCCGCCCTGGAGGAAAATTCCTTCCCGACCCCAAATATGGCGATCAGCTAAACCCTGAGCATGTGGGCAAGAGTCACCAGCTAGCACCCAAGAAGGAATTCTCTGCAGCAACTCAGTACCCATCGCATCCAACATCTCCCCGCAGACCATTGAGCAGAGCTGTCTGGTGGTAATTCAAGATCAATTGCCCAAGTTAACGATCCTATCATAACATGCCCTCCATATACTTATCAAGCTTTGTCTTAAAGCCAGGAAAGTCTTTTGCCCCTACTACTTCCCTCGGAAGGCTATTCCAGAACTTCACTCCCCTAATGGTCAGAAACCTTCGTCTAATTTCAAGTCTAAACTTCCTAATATCCAGTTTATACCCATTCGTCCTCGTGTCTACATTAGTACTAAACTTGAATAATTCCTCTCCCTCCCTAACGTTAACCCCCTTGATATATTTATATAGAGCGAGCATATCCCCCCTCAGCCTTCTTTTGGCCAGGCTAAACAAGCCAAGCTCTTTGAGTCTCCTTTCATAAGGCAGTTTTTCCATTCCTCGGATCATCCTTGTAGCCCATCTCTGAACCTGTTCCAGTTTGAATTCATCCTTCTTGAACATGAGACACCAGAACTGCACATAGTATTCCAGATGGGGTCTCACCAACGCCTTATACAATGGTACTAACACATCCTTATCCTTGCAGGAAATACCCCGCCTGATGCATCCCAAAATCGCATTTGCTTTTTTAACAGCCGTATCACATTGGCGACTCATAGTCATCCTGCTATCAACCAGTACCCCAAGATCCTTCTCCTCCTCCGTCGCTTCCAACTGATGCGCCCTCAACGTATATCCAAAATTCTTATTATTAATTCCTAAATGCATGAGCTTGCACTTTTCACTATTGTATTTCATCCTATTTCTATTACTCCAGTTTACAAGGTGGTTCAGATCTTCCTGAATAGTATCCCTGTCCTTCTCCGTGTTAGCAATACCCCCCAGCTTCGTGTCATCCGCAAACTTTATTAGCACATTCCCGTTCTTTGTGCCAAGGTCAGTAATAAAAAGGTTAAATAAGATCGGTCCCAAAACCGATCCTTGAGGAACTCCACTGGTGACCTCCTTCCAGCCTGACAGTTCACCTTTCAATATGACCCTCTGGAGTCTCCCCTTTAACCAGTTCCTTATCCACCTTACAACTTTCATATTCACTCCCATCTTTTCCAATTTAACTAACAGCTCCCTGTGCGGAACCGTGTCGAACGCCGTACTGAAATCTAGGTAAATTATATCTACCGCATTTCCTTTATCTAAGTAATCCGTCACCTTCTCAGAGAAGGAGATCAGATTGGTTTGGCACGATCTACCTTTAGTAAATCCGTGTTGCAATTCGTCCCAATTACCATTGACCTCTATGTCCTTAACTACTTTCTCCCTTAAAATTTTTTCCAAGACCTTACATACTACAGACGTCAAGCTAACAGGCCTATAATTACCCGGATCACTCTTATTCCCTTTCTTAAAAATAGGAACTACATTAGCAATCCTCCAGTCATATGGCACAACCCCCGAGTTTATCGATTGCTTAAAAATTCTCGCTAACGGGCTCGCAATTTCACGCGCCAGTTCCTTTAATATCCTCGGATGGAGATTGTCCGGGCCCTCCGACTTCGTCCCATCGAGCTGTTCAAGTACGGCCTCTACCTCAGTTGCGGTAATATCCACTTCCATATCCACATTCCCGTTTATCATCCCTCCATCATCGCAAGGTTCCTCACTAGTCTTATTAAAAACTGAGGCAAAGTACTTGTTTAGATGTTGGGCCATGCCTAGGTTATCCTTAACCTCCATTCCATCCTCAGTGTATAGCGGCCCCACTTCTTCTTTCTTTGTTTTCTTCTTATTTATGTGGCTGTAGAACCTTTTACTATTGGTTTTGATTCCCTTTGCAAATTGGTTTGAATTAGAGGTATCCCCTCCAGAAAAGGGGTTAAAATTCATTTCATTTCAATACAGACGTCTTGTACTGTCACTACCTGTGTTGTATGAGCTTCTGCTCTGATAATTAATGTTGAGTTTTAGTCTGGAACCTTTCATCAGCTCTAAATTCACTTTAAATGTTAAAGTAAAGAAAAGAAGTCATCACCCTTTTAATGAATAGCCTGTTTTCAACAGCCCTTATTAAAGTCGATCGCTGCAAGAGAATAGTTCCTATTTTTTCATAATCCAAGTTGGGGGGTGGAGGGCAAATTTAAATAGGCCACGTGGGTTTCATATAAACATCTCCATTTCATACCATGAATGAACTGAATCTTCTGCTGGTGATTGTTACTGATAGCCAACCCTAAAATTTGAAAGTATGTGAGGTATTGTATACTAATCATTTAAAACCTGCAAATTTTCTTATGAGCCAGCATAGTTCATAGTCAGACCACCTGCAAGATAGTTTTTGTACTGCTTCAAAGGGGGTTATTTTCACTGACTTCATGAGGCTCAATAATGGCAACGTCTGGCTAGTTAAAATTAAGGATTCTCTACTGATATCCCAGCAACCTGGATTATTAAAAATGTGATAGACTGCATTTTATGGACTACAGTGTATGCCACATTTTTGAGGAGGCCTGTTATATCCTCCTTTTTTGTGGGCACAAATCATGTACTTAGTCCTCCAGTTGTTGAGAGTTTTGTTCACATTATTCACGGGTGCAAAAAAACAAAACAAAAACCAGGATCAGTTTTTGCAGGTGCAAACTGTGTCTGCAGAAAATGGTATTGCTCTTTCCAAATTTGACTCTGCTGGAGATGGACAACTGAGAATTCTCCATGTTTAAGGGATCTCTCTGCTGGCGTAGCCACCTCTCCCACCAGCCCTATATCACCCTCAGGCTAAGAGGAGGGAGTGAGCAAGTGAGAGGGAGGGAACTACCTTCTGTCCTCCACTGATGTAAAGACCTTGAGGGCATAAATTAGAGCTGTTCTTTGCAACTCTTAATTTGTGCTGGAGCCAAATGGTCTAGATTAAGAATCCACAACTAACTCCTGGATGGCCCCCTGTCTCTGCTCCGTTTGATCTGACACTGCTTCAAGATCTATGGCAACAGCTATTGTGATACACCGAGAATCTTGGCTACATCTTTCGGGGCTCCCCAAAGAGGTACAGAATACAGAAGACCATGCAGGACTTGCCCTTTGATAAAATCAGTCTTTTCCTCCAGAAGACATATGAGTCTTTAAATTTGTTAAGACTCCAGGGTAAACCTCGCCCTCATGGGTATATATATGACAGCCCCAAAGAGGAAGTACCATAAAAGGTCTTACAAGCCGAGGCCTTTACATCTGCCCTTCTACCACCAATGCTCTTAGAAGCACCCTTGTAAAAGGTAGCAGGTACAAAAGTTCAGATACAATTCCCCATCCACCTCTATACTGCAGCAACGCAACCTCACCATCCAACTAAAAGATACTTTTGATGGGACGCTCGAGAGCTTCAAACCATTTCTGGTGTCATCTCCACTTGACTCCAAGATCTGCTTTGGTTGATGCCTAGCATGATTTTCCCACAATTAGAGGACAATAACAGTGGACAAAGGACGACTGTTGGATATTATCAACTCTGGATACACCAGCATGTTCTCTCTGTTGCTCTTCAGGGATCACTCCCATGAGGAGATCTTCCTTCAGGAGGTAGAACCCCTCCTACAGTAGGGACCATTAGAGCAGTTACCCCTTCAATAACAAGGAAGAGGGTTTTACTCCAAATATTTTCTAGTCCCCAAAAAGACAGAAGGGTTCAGGCCTATCCTTCACATGCAATGACTCAGTATCTTTATTTGCAAGATAAAATTTTCTCATAAAATTCACGTTGGCATCAATTGTACCAACCCTAGAAAAAGACACATGGCTGATAACTCTTGATATGAAAGATGCTTACTTTCACATCACTGCTCGCTCTTCATATTTGTGGTGGGCGACAACCTCTGTCACTACAGGGTATTTCCATTCAGCCTTGCAAATGCACCCAGAGTCGTCATGAAAGTGTTATCTCTAGTAGCAGCACATCTCAGACAGGATGGTTCCACTATCTTCCTGTATCGGGATGACTGGCTTCTCACAGGCAAGGCACATCCAGAAATCATAGCGTCACTGCCCCATCTCCTAACATCCCTAGGAGTCTCTGTGAAAATAGAGAAATCCATCCTAACTCTGACCCAGACAATAAATTCATAGGCATGACCTTAGACTCAGTCAAGGCAAAGACTGATCTCCCTATGGACAGATTCCAAGCCATGGGCAGACTGATAGATACACAACCTTCAGGCACAGGGCTAGGTGGGCCTTGCACTCTTCAGTCATGTGGTGTCATGTACTTACCTAAAGCCGTTTGTCAGACACCACCTGTGCTGTCTACTGGCTGCTTTCAAACAAGATATGTACCGAGCAAACACAGGCTGAACATTGTAGTGACAATCTCCATCAACATAAAGACCTCTCTGACCTTGTGTGAGGATCCAGCATAAGTGTGTGTGGGCATTCCTTTCCTGCGTTGTCCTCCCAACAGGACAAAAATCACAGATGCCTCTTCGTTAGGGTAGGAGGCTCACATGGGTGGTCACATAGCACTGAGCACTTCAGCACCCTGGGAAACCATGATGCACGTAAACCTGGAACTCAGAGCAGTCTGAGAAACATGCAGAGCATTCTTACCATTAATCCAATCTCACTACATTCTCATAATGTCAGACAATATGGCAACCATATTCTATATAAACAGGGAGAGGCGAGATCCAATCCTATGTATGAGAAAATGGTCAATCTGTGGAATTGGTATATCAAGAACCAGATCACCCTATCAGTGTACCTCCTAGAAACCCATAATTTACTGGCAGACAGCCTCAGCAGGTACATTATCACCAACCATGAATGGGAATTACACAGTTCAGTGGTGAACCCCTACCTGGGATCTTTTCATCTCTCAGACAAACAGGAAATGCAACATATACTGATCCAGGGGAGTTCAGGACCAGTTCTCCAGGTGATGCTCTCCTACTTCCTTGGACAGACCACCTAAACTATGCCTTTCCTCTTATCCTACTGCTTGCTTAAATACCGTGGAAGATTTGACATGACAGAGTATGAGTCATTCTAATCACGTCTAGATGGCCAAGGCAGTTCTGGTTTCCAGTTCCCCATGCACGTCAGCTCAACTGACAATCAGCATTCCTTTCCTTCCAGATCTTGTGACTCAAGAGAATGGCAAGATCAGATATCCCAACCCAGAAACTTTTTACCACACAGCTTGGTATTTGGATGGGCATTAGATTGAGAATGTTCCTGCTCCCACAATGTGTAAGTCTGTCCTTACTAATAGTAGAAAGGGCTCTACGTGAAACTCTTACTTTGTCAAGTGGAAGCACTTCTCTGTCTGGGCCCAGTGGCTCTGTGTATGTTTGGCGCTTATACAGAAACAAAATGGCGTCCTCCACCTATGCACCTCACATACATGGTGCATTCAAGGTCATCCTGATGGTAGTGGAATCATGCCAGTGGGGACAAGGAACTGGTACTTGGAAAAAAATCAGGACTGAATTTCTGGTAACTTCACTTTTTCTCTTTGTATGTGCACTAGTGACTCTTCTTATACCTGATATAAAAGATCATGAGACGTAGGTTCCAATCCTGCAGTCTGATCCTTCTGGGTGTCCTGCACTCTAACAGAATCCACTTGACTTCTAGTGGGACTCGACGAAGGCAATACAGTTCTTGCTTATGGATCAGATTGCAAGTTTGGCGCCCTCTCTTGGAAAATTCTGTCTCTGAGCCAAACCCTGTATGCCCTACTCACCTGAATAGCCCCAGTAAGTTTAGTTAAACTTATTACATGAGTAAGGATAAAAGGACCTGAGCCAGTGTGTACTAGTTTATTTTGTCTTTCATACGGCCCAAACCCTATCAGCTTTCTGCCTATGATTAAGACACAGATCACATATCATTATTCAAAAGTAGATGGCTCCTATTTTCTAGTCTACATCTAATTTGTTAGACATACACACATTGTTTACAGTAAAATGACACTATTCTCAGGTGACTTTGATCACTAGTCTACTTTTCACCAGCTCACAGATAACTTAATTATTCATGGAGATCAGGATCATCCCAGAAGTTGATCCTAATCCCATGTCTTTCTACTGAGGTTAGAGAATGTTTGTTAAATGGAGAATTTTATATTAAAGGAGGTGGGAGGGAAACTGGGATATAACATGCTTGAAGATACATTTTGGGTTATTTTTGTATTTTATTTTTATTTCGTTTTTGCTGCTTCTATAGATTATTTGAACAGAGGCTATCTCACTCACTACCATGCAGTGCAGATATAATACTACATTAAGTCACATCATAGTCATTGTTTCATCTGATTTTAATGTAATAAATGCTGTGTTATACATTGAACGTTGAATACGGCTGATAGAGAAGCTTGGAAAGGAGTAATAAAGAAGAATGTTCTTTTTCAAATGGAAATATTATCAATAATAAAAAGGGGAACATTGGACATTTCAGGAGATTGGATAAGTTGCTTTTTGTTTTTGTTTGATTAAATGTATTTTTTTTAAGATTTGATCTAGAATTAAAATACCACTTTACTTTTTGAAAGAATATTCTCAAAAATTTATAATGCCAGGAAACTATAGTGCAGAGAAACTATATCTCTATCTCTGAAAAAGCAAACAGGGAGATGTTTTTAAATGTAGGGAGCATGTTCTAAATTCATTTAATTTTACAAAATAATGTAATTATTGTTTACAAATACTGATTATTATAATAGGGAAATATCTTCAGATTTTATTCCATTAATACATTAATCCATCCCTTTTAAAGTATTTAAATTAATTGATCAGCAAATAGACATAAATACTGGGTTTTTTTGTAGGTGCCCTCAGCATTTATTCAACTCTCTCTTGAGTACCACAATGTGTGTTGTGTGTGTCATGTGTCACTTTGTATTTGTGAAGGAAGAAAAAAGTAACAGAAAGAGAAGTCTTGTTTGTTTGAGAAGAATTCCATTAAAGCTACGTGCAAAGTCTCAGGATTACTTACAGCCATTTTTTGAGACTTAATTCCCAGTCATACAGATAGTGTCAATGTAATTCCCACATGAAATTATTTACAAATCCATGCCCCACAGAGACTTCAGTGGGAATAGAGCTAGGTCAGCATACAGTGGTTTTCAGAATCCTACCCTCAAAGCTATGCCATTCTTTCTTAAATCACCTCACACGATCATTCTTTATTACAGTTTCCTGAGCTCAGGAAAGTAATGAGTGAAATTGATTGGGAGAAAAATTTAGATATAAAAATGTAAATGAAAATTCAGAATTCTTTAAGAAGAATTTATTAGATGGCCAAAAAGCCATGATAACACAATCAGGAAAGAGAACAACTTTGGCTCAGAGCCCATCCTGATTCAGTGGTGAGGTGAAGGCAGCAATTAGACATAACAAAGGAATATATAATAGATAAATGGAAAGAAGGGAAATAGATAGAATTCAATATAAATTGGAAGTTATAATATGCAGAATATTGGTAAGGGAAGCTAAAGACATTAGGAAAAAATCTACATCTGGCAGGGCTAAAGACAACGAGGAGGAGTTTTTAAAAGCATATTAGGAACAAAAGAAATCCTAGCAATGGTGTTGACCTATTACGAGATGGAGATGGTAAAATAGCTAAGAATTCAGAAAAAGCGAAAGTAGTCAATAATTATTTCTGTTCTGTATTTGAATGAAGCAGGATGATGTATTTGTATTGCATGAGGACGATGACATATTTTCCAGTCCATTAGTAACTAAGGAGTAAATTAAACAGTATCTGCTAGGGATAAACATTTTAATGTAGACCCAGATAATCTGCACACAAATGCCTAAAAGAGTTGGCTGTGGAGACCTCTGGTCTGCTGAGGTTAATTTTTAATAAATGTTGGAATATCAGGTAAATTCCAAAAGCCTGGAAGAGAGGTAATGTTATGTCAATATTCAGAAAGGGCAAGTGGAATGACTTGGATAACTATAGGCTAGTTAGTCTGAAATGAGCCCCAGGCTAAATAATGAAAAATCTGATACGAGATTCAACTGATAAAGAACTAATAAATAGAAATAAAATTAATAGCAGTCAACACAGTTTTAGGGAAAATAGGTCTTTTCAAACAACCCTGATTTCATTCTTTGGTGAGATTACAAGTTTAGTTGACAAAGGCATAGATATAATATACTTAAATTTTTGTAAAGGTTTTTTCTTAGTACCACTCAACATTCTGATTAAAAAATTATCAATGGAGCACATGTTAAATGGGTTAAGAATTGGCTAACTGACAGATCACAAATAGTAATTTTCAATGAGGAATTATCATTAGCTAATGACTAATGGACTGGAAAGTACTTCATCATTCCCATGTTCTGAGTGGGGTTCTGCATGTATTATTGCTAGAACAGATACTATTCAACCTTTACATCAATGATGTGGAGTTATAGTTAAAATCAGTGCTGAAAAAATGTGCAGATGACACACAATTTGGTAGAATGGTAAATAATGATGAGGACAGGGCCGTCATACAGGATGATTTGGGTCACTGGGGAACAATTTGTATAATGGGGGTGCTGAGACCATTGAACCATACCATAAACTCTGTATATTATTGAACCCACTTCAAGCCAGGGGGTCCTGCAGCACCACCACCCCCTCTGCACCTCTAGTTACAGCACGTATGCTGGGAAAGCTGAGCCTATTCAAACAAAATGCATTGAATACAGCCACACACAAAGTTATATATCTAGGAACAAGGAACTCAGGGCATATCTACAGAATGAGGGACTGTATCCTGGGAAGCAGTGACTGAAAAGGGTTTAGGGGTCGTAGTGGACAAGCAACTCAACAGTAGCTCCCAGTGTATTGCAGATGCAAAAAAGGCTAATGTAATACTTGCAAGTATAAATAGGCATGTGGTGAGTAAAAATAGGGAGCAGATTTTACCTCTGTCTATGGCATTGACCAATACTGGAATATGGCATACAGTTCTGGTGTGCACATTTTAAAAAAGAAGTTGAAAAATTGGAGAGGGGGCAGAAAAGAGCCAAAACATTTATTTGTGAACTGGAGAAGATGCCTCACAGCGACAATCTCAATCTGTTTATTTTATCAAAAAGAAGATTGAGAGATCATTTGATTGCAGTGTCTAAGTACCTTCACAGGGGGGAAAATCCCAGATACAAAAGGGCTCTTTAATTTAGTGGAGAGAGGCATGACAAGAACCAGTGACTACTAGAAGATAAAACCAAATTCAAATTAGAAAGAAGGCAAACATTTTTAACAGTGAAGGTGAATATTCATGGAACAAACTACCAAAGGAGGTGATGGATTCTCCATCACTTGATGTCTTCAAATCAAGATTGGATTCTTTTCTGAAAGATATACTTTAGTCAAACACAAGTTATTGGGCTCGCTGTGGGGGTATCTGGGTGAAATTTAATGGCCTGTGATATATAGAAGGTCAGATTAGATGACTTAATGGTTTCTTCTGGCCTTAAACTCTATGAATCTATGAAAATTCAAGCAAATGTCATTGATTTAGATTTTTAAAATGTAGCTCTCAAAGCTTGAGGTACATGTTCAAATTAATTTTAAAATACATACAAAATTTCTAGTTGACTTTTTGACTACATTAATTATCTTTTCCAATTTAGTGGCCCAAAACTTTCCCCTCAATCCACCCAACACCATTCAGCACACCTGTTAGAGAGAGTCTGGGAAAATAATTCTTAATGTGTTCGGAGAGTTGGCAAACTGACACTCTGCTGTACCATCAGTGGGTTAGAATACCAAAGCCCCGGACCCTTTCTGGTAACTTGCTGTCCTTACCCTCCTCACATTTAAATCTGGGAGCTATTAGTTCATGTGCCTCAGCTGGCCTCAACCACCACAATATGACATGAGGAGAGAAGCAATTTGTATGGCAATGTATCATCTCCCTAAAACAATCCTTTCACTGAAGCCCAAAATCCCTGTCAAATTGTAAAGTTCAGGGTGATCTTTGGGGCAAAATAGCAGGTTCCACTCTTTGGGCTCCATGTTCACCTCTCAGTCATTAACAGAAACATGCTTGTATAAGGGGGAGTTCTGCATCTGTGGCATATTTTTCCCTTCCCTCAGCACTGACGTTTCAGGTCTTTGGAGGTGCGGGGAAAGGGAAGGAGGTAGCCCTCCTAAATTCCCCCCAACAGAATCCTTGAGCCCAGCTATAGAAATGAAAATAGTGCAATACATTCTGAAAATACACATGGTTGCAATTGTAATAAGGCAGAGTTAAGGTTAATGATGGTTGTTTAAATATGAGTCACTATCTTGTTTGGGAAATTTAGCCTTACTGCTGCATATCATGCTATCTAACAGTCTTGAAGTATAATGTCTGCAGCTTTATCTTCACCTTTAGAGAGGTGTGTGTGTGTGGGGGCAACTAATAAGTGACACCACTCCTGATTGATGTAATCATCTTTTTCTCCTATTTCCAGTTCAAAATTTAGAAAATAATTATTTTATCTATTTAAAATAATAACTTTCAAATGCCCAAAAAAGGTCTTTATATTTTAAAAAAATGATAAACTTGTTTCAGCACTGCTCTTTGTGGTTAATTCTCTTGCTTTGCTCTGCTGTTTTCTCTCTCAAAACGAGCATAATCATGACAGGACTGGCACCACAAAGCTTGTTGTATTTGGCAATAATGTGTTTCCCTTAGCTGGATAAAACACAATACTGTGACACCACTGTTTACCCGTTTGGGACTGGGATTATTACTTTGTCAGCCCACTGGTAATAAACATCGCTTAAATATGATGAAACGGATCATCAGCTGAGGGTACGTCTACACTACAGGATTATTCCGATTTTACATAAACCGGTTTTATAAAACAGATTGTATATAGTCGAGTGCACGCGGCCACACTAAACACATTAATTCGACGGTGTGCGTCCATCGTCCGAGGCTAGCATCGATTTCTGGAGCGTTGCACTGTGGGTAGCTATCCTGTAGCTATCCCATAGTTCCCACAGTCTCCCCCGCCCCTTGGAATTCTGGGTTGAGATCCCAATGCATGATGGTGCAAAAACAGTGTCGCAGGTGATTCTGGGTAAATGTCATGACTCATTCCTTCCTCCGTGAAAGCAACGGCAGACAATCATTTCGCGCCCTTTTTCCCTGAATTGCTCTGGCAGACGCCATAGCATGGTAAGCATGGGCCCTGCTCAGATCAATACCGTTGTGAACACCTCGTGCATTCTCGTGCAGTCTATGCTGAACTGGGACCTGCAAAGCCAGGCGAAGAGGAGGCGGCGGCTATGGCAGCGTGGCGACGAGAGTGGTGAGGACATGGACACAGAATTATCTCAAACTGCGGGCCCCTGCACTTTGGAGATCCTGCTGGTAATGGGGCAGGTTCTAGCCATTGAACGCCGATGTTGGGCCCGGGAAACAAGCACAGACTGGTGGGACCGCATAGTTTTGCAGGTGTGTGACGATTCCCAGTGGCTGCGAAACTTTCGCATGCGTAAAGGCACTTTCATGGAACTTTGTGACTTGCTTTCCCCTGCCCTGAAATGCCATAATACCAAGATGAGAGCAGCCCTCACAGTGGAGAAGCTAGTGGCAATAGCCCTCTGGAAGCTTGCAATGCCAGACAGCTACCGGTCAGTCGGGAATCAATTTGGAGTGGGAAAATCTACTGTGGGGGCTACTGTGATGCAAGTAGCCAAAGCAATTATTAAGCTGTTGCTGCGAAAGGTTGTGACTCTGGGAAACGTGCAGGTCATAGTGGATGGCTTTGCTGCAATGGGATTCCCTAACTGTGGGGGGGCGATAGATGGAACCCATATCCCTAGCTTGGCACCAGAGCACCAGGGCACCCAGTACATAAACCGCAAGGGGTACTTTTCAATGGTGCTGCAAGCACTGGTGGATCACAAGGGACGTTTCACCAACATCCACATGGGATGGCCAGGAACGGTTCATGACACTTACGTCTTCAGAAGCACTGCTCTGTTTAAACTGCTACAGCAAGGGAATTACTTCCCAGACCAGAAAATAACAGTTGGGGATGTTGAAATGCCTATAGTTATCCTGGGTGACCCAGCCTACCCCTTGATGCCATGGCTTATGAAGCCATACAGAGGCAGCCTGGACAGTGGTCAGGAGCTGTTCAACTACAGGCTGAGCAAGTGCAGGATGGTGGTAGAATGTGCATTTGGCCGTTTAAAGGCGCGCTGGCGCACATTACTGACTCGTTCAGACCTCAGCCAAACCAATGTCCCCATTGTTATTGCTGCTTGCTGTGTGCTCCATAATCTCTGTGAGAGTAAGGGGGAGACCTTTATGGCGGGGTGGGAGGCTGAGGCAAATCAGCTGGCCGCTGATTACGCGCAGCCAGACACCAGGGTGATTAGAAGAGCACACCAGGAAGCAGTGCACATCAGAGAAGCTTTGAAAACGAGTTTCATCACAGGCCAGGGTACGGTGTGACTGCTGTGTTTGTTTCCCCTTCATGAACGCCCTCCCTTTATTGACTCCTTCCCTGTAAGCAACCCACCCTCCTCCTTCGATTACAGCTTGCTTAAGGAAATAAAGTCACTATCGTTTAAAATCATGTATTCATTATTAAAAAGTAATTATAAAAAGAGGCAGAGAACTGACAAGGTATCCCGGGTGTGGTTTGGGAGGAGCATAGGAGGGAAGGAAAAGGCCATTAAATACACTTCAGTGTATTGACAGCTTTTTGGTTGGACTGTCCACTGGGGTGGAGTGGGCAGGTGCACGAAGCCTTCCCCCACGCGTTCTTACACGTCTAGGTGAGGAAGATATGGAACATGGTGAGTGGTGAGGGTGGTTACACAGGGGCTGCAGCGGCACTCTGTGACCCCGCTGCTCTTCCTGAAGATCCACCAGACGTCGGAGGATATCAGTTTGATCACGCAGCAGCTCCAGTGTTGCATCCCACCACTGCTGATCTTCCTGCTGCCACCTCTCATCTCGAGCGTCTCTCCTATCCTCACGTTCGTCCCTCCTGTCCTCACGTTCACTGGCATCTTTCCTGTAGTTTGCTAGTACGTCCTTCCAGTCATTCAGATGAGCTCTTTCATTGCGGGTTACTTCCATGATTTCCGAGAACATTTCGTCTCGCGTCTTCTTTTTCCTCCGCCTTATCTGAGAGAGCCTTCGGGATGGAGTAGGGAGGCTTGAAAAATGTGCAGCTGCATGAGGGAGGGAAAAAAGGGAGAGAAGTATTTTAAAAGATACATTTTACAGAACAATGGTTAAACTCTTTCACAGTGAACAACACTATTCACCTTACGTAGCACATGTGATTTCACTACAAGGTCGCATTTTGCATCTTAATATTGAGTGCCTGCGGCTCTGGTGTTACAGATATCACAGACGCAGGTCCGAGTATCAGAATTCAGCTTGCATGCGGCCATGGTAAGCCATTGTCCTTTGGCTTCTCCAGCCTTCATATACTCATAGACTCTAGGACTGGAAGGGACCTCGAGAGGTCATCGAGTCCAGTCCCCTGCCCTCATGGCAGGACCAAATACTGTCTAGACCATCCCTAATAGACATTTATCTAACCTACTCTTAAATATCTCCAGAGATGGAGATTCCAC
This sequence comes from Gopherus flavomarginatus, assembly GCF_025201925.1. NCBI lineage: Eukaryota > Metazoa > Chordata > Testudines > Testudinidae > Gopherus > Gopherus flavomarginatus. The sequence continues at coordinate 68,249,217 of NC_066620.1, read as the reverse complement.
AACTTCCCTAGGCAATCTATTCTAGTGTTTAACTACACTGACAGTTAGGAACTTTTTCCTAACGTCCAACCTAAATCTCCCTTGCTGCAGTTTAAGCCCATTGCTTCTTGTTCTATCATTGGAGGCTAAGGTGAACAAGTTTTCTCCCTCCTCCTGATGACACCCTTTTAGATAACCTGAAAACTGCTATCATGTCCCCTCTCAGTCTTCTCTTTTCCAAACTAAACAAACCCAGTTGTTTCAGCCTTCCTTCATAGGTCATGTTCTCAAGACCTTTAATCATTCTTGTTGCTCTTCTCTGGACCCTCTCCAATTTCTCCACATCTTTCTTGAAATGCAGTGCCCAGAACTGGACACAATACTCCAGCTGAGGCCTAACCAGCGCAGAGTAAAGTGGAAGAAGGACTTCTCGTGTCTTGTTTACAACACACCTGTTAATGCATCCCAGAATCACATTGGCTTTTTTTGCAACAGTATCACACTGTTGACTCATATTAAGCTTGTGGTCTAGTATGACCCCTAGATCTCTTTCTGCCATACTCCTTCCTAGACAGTCTCCTCCCATTCTGTATGTGTGAAACTGATACACAGTGCCCTCTGATGCTTCTTTCCTGTTAACATGCAGCAGCAGAAGCCAACCCCCTCATCCAATTCTCTAGGATGATTGCTTTACCCCTCCCCCCACCGCATGGCTGGTATCATGGAAGATCACTGCTTATCACCCCCCTTTCCGCCCCCCACTGCATGGCTGGTAGCTGGGACGATTCCTGCTAGCCAAACGCAAAAAAAGCTTAGCGCTATCCTTCCTCCCCTCCCACCGCTTGGCTCCGTGCAAGGAAGGATTTCTTTTAAGCAACAGCCCAGTAGGAAAATGGCCATCTCTGTCCCCTTAATTAAATTCCTGAATTTCAACCAGGTTACCATGAACGATATCACTCTGCTAAGGATAACAGAGCGAGATAAAGAACGGATGTTTCTTGAATGCCAGCAATCACCAGGACCATACGCAGCTATGCTTTGTCATGCAATTATACCCGATTACTTGCTACATGCATGGCGTGGTAAAGTGTCCTAGCATGGTGGACGGAACAAGGCTGCCTTGCCCAGAAACCTTCTGCAAAGGCTTTTGGAGTACCTCCAGGAGCTCTTCATGGACATGTCCCTGGAGGATTTCCGCTCCATCCCCAGACATGTTAACAAACTTTTCCAGTAACTTTACTGGCCGCGAATGCATCCCAAGCCTTCATGGCAAATCAATCATTAAAAAACGCTTGCTTTTAAACCATGTTTTATATTTACAATGGTACACTCACCAGAGGTCGCTTCCATGGCTTCACTGTCTGGGCTAGTGGCTTGGGAGGGCTGGGAGGGTAATTCTGTCTGAGTCACAAAAAGCTCCTGGCTGTTGGGGCTAACGGAGTGCTGTGTGCTTGCTGCAAGGTCGTCCTCCTCTTCCACCTCCTCCTCCTCATCTTCCCCCTCCGCAGAGTCCTCAGCCATGGTTGAGATTACAACCCCCACCTCGGAATCCACGGACAGGGGTGGGGTAGTGGTGGCACAGCCCCCTAAAATTGCATGCAGCTCAGCGTAGAAGCAGCATGTTTTCGGCCTTGACCCGGACCTTCCGTTTGCTGCTTTGGTTTTCTGGTAGGCTTGTCTGGGCTCCTTAACTTTCACTCTGCACTGCACTGAGTCCCTGGTGTAGCCTTTGGCCATCATAGCCTTGGAAATTTTTTCAAATGTTTTTTCATTTCGTCTTTTGGAACGGAGTTCTGTTAGCACTAAATCCTCTCCCCATATAGCGATCAGATCCAGTACTTCCCGTGAGGTCCATGCTGGAGCTCTTTTTCGATTCTCAGGAGACTGCATGATTACCTGTGCTGATGAGCTCTGCGTGGTCACCTGTGCTGGTGAGCTCTCCACGCTGGCCAAACAGGAAATGAAATTCAAAAGTTCGCGAGGCTTTTCCTGTATACCTGTCCAGTGTATCCGAGTTCAGACTGCTGTCCAGAGCGGTCACAGTGGTGCACTGTGGGATACCGCCCGGAGGCATACTGTTGATTTGCGGCCACACTAACCCTAATCTGATATAAAGGGCCTTGTAGTGTGGATGGGTGCGGCGTTAAATCGGTTTAACGCTGCTAAAATCGGTTTAAACGCGTAGTGTAGACCAGGCCTGATATAAATCAGCAAAGCTCCAGTCGAGATATGCTGATTTACACTAGCTGAGAATCTAGCCCAATATCTATCCTCTTGTGCTTACCATATCAGCAGATTTAAAGTAGATTTTTTGTCTGAGTTTAGCCTGCTGCCCTAGAAAATGTTGTGATATACTTTGTCTTTGTCCCTACTGGAAACATTTGAAGTACCTTCATGAACACTCTCCTAATTTTAAGGATATCTCTAATAGCAAATCATGGTGTTCAATGTTTTTATATTTTCTTTTGAACAGCTTCTTGTTATAATTTGTGTAATCCTTCTGTCAGGTTGTCATAAATAGATAAGTAAGAGTTAATAGAACAAAAGTGCTTCATATCTCTCTTGCCTGGAAAGGGTTAACAAGAACAGTGAGCCTGGCTATCACCTGACCAGAGGACCAATCAGGGGGCAGGATACTTTCAAATCTTGAGGGAGGGAAGTTTTTGTGCTGTGCTGTTGGTTTTTGGTTGTTGTTCACTCTGGGGGCTCAGAGAGACCAGACGTGCAACCAGGTTTCTCTCCAATCTCCCTGATACAGGTTTTTATAGATTCAGAATAGTGAGTACTAAGTAGATAAAGCGAGTTAGGCTTATGTTTGTTTTCTTTATTTGCAAATGTGTATTTGGTTGGAAGAAGTTCAAATGTGTATTTGGCTGGGAGAAGTTCAAATTGGTATTTTGCTGAAAAGATTTTAATTTGTACTTGTATACTTAGGCTGGGAGGGTATTCTCAGTGTCTATAGCTGAAAGACCCTGTACCTATTCCATTTTAAATTTACAAAGATAATTTTTACTGTTTTTTCTTTCTTTAATTAAAAACTTTTCTTGTTTAAGAACCTGATTGTTTGTTTTTTTGTTCTGGTGTGAGACCCTGGGGGACGGGGTCTGGATTCACCAGGGAATTGGTGGGGAGAAAGGAGGGAAGGGGGAGAGAGAAGCTAATTTCTCTCTGTGTTAGGATTACTTTCTCTCTCAGGGAGAGTCTGGGAGGGGGAGAGAGAAGGAGGGGGGGAAGGTGCATTTTCCTCTCTGTTTTAAGATTCAAGGAGTTTGAATCACAGTGATCTTCCAGGGTAACCCAGGGATGGGAAGCCTGGGAGAGGCAACGGTGAGGGAAAGGGTTTACTTTCCTTATGTTAAGATCCAGAGGGACTGGGTCTTGGGGGTCCCCAGGCAAGGTTTTGGGGGACCCAGAGTGTACCAGGCACTGAAATTCCTAGTTGGTGGCAGCGCTACAAGTACTAAGCTAGTAATTGAGTTTAGAGGAATTCATGCTGGTACCCCATCTTTTGGACGCTAAGGTTCAGAATGGGGAATTATACCATGACACAGGTGGTTAATGGAAGCAAATAGGGCTGGTTTCAGTAAATGTAGGGTCCCTCGTCACCAATAATGTAACTGGTTAGAGCCGCAAACCTTGAAACCAGAGAAAACTAAATGAACCCTCTTGGGGTAAAGACAGAACTTGCCCACTCGCAAGCACTCTGAGACTAGACAAATAAGGAAATCTTTATTAGTGGAAAGGGAACATAGTCATTAACTTGAGAAAACACAGAAACAGAATATATATGTGAATAAAGAGTAAAATGCTCCTTTCCAGTAACTTTGGCACTAGTCTATCTCATTCCCTTCCCACTGCCAGTGAGAATGTCCCACAAGAAATAGTCCATTGGCTGCCCCACTTCCCCCACCAAACCCCACTCACTGTTTGGATCAGCGAGTAGCAGTAGTCGGAAGTGTAGATAGATAGCCTATGCAAACAAAGCTCTCTATTTTAGCACTTTACCCTTTTTACCAATAGATGGGATACAGAGCTTTTTCCCTCTCTGGTGCTTCTGGCCATTGGGCTTATATTAGGAAAAAATGTTTATGTCCAACACTAATATTTTTGTTATATATTCACCTTTAAAAATAATCATCTAGGTACTGCATTAAAACATCTCTCAGAAAAAGAGTTTTGTCTATGGGTATGTTTTCACAGTAATCAGAAGCACAGTTGCAGCCCGTGTAAACATACCCGAACTAGCTCAAGTAACTATAGCAGAGAAGCCACAGCAGCACAGACTTCAGCACAGGCTAGCTGCTTTTGAATACATGCCTAGGATTCCAGGCAAGCTTGTACAGACTAAGGGCTTGTCTACATCACAAAGTTGCAGCGCTGGTGAGGGGGTTACAGCGCTGCAACTTAGGAGGTGTACACATCTGCAGGGCACCACCAGCGCTGCAACTCCCTGTTTGCAGCGCTGGCCGTACTCCCGTTTTGTCTCGGGTGTAGAGGATCCAGCGCTGGTGATCCAGCGCTGGTAATCAAGTATAGACACTTACCAGCGCTTTTCTTGACCTCCGTGGAATAAGCAGGTATCCCAGCATACCTGAGGAAGCCTCTGGTAATCAAGCTGGTCTCCTTCCCCGGTTTGCTCTCGCGTTCCCAGAACCCCGAGCAAGCAGGTCTCCTTCCCTGAGGTTTGCTGGGTGGTTTCGGGAACGCGAGAGCAAACCGCGGCGAAGCTGGTCTCCTTCCCCGGTTTGCTCTCGCGTTCCCCGAACAAGCAGGTCTCCTTCCCTACGGTTTGCAGGGGGGTTCGGGGAACGCGAGAGCAAACCGCGGCGAAGCTGGTCTCCTTTCCCGGTTTGCTCTCGCGTTCCCCGAACCCCCGAGCAAGCAGGTCTCCTTCCCTGCGGTTTGCTGGGTGGTTCGGGGAACGCGAGAGCAAACCGGGAAAGGAGACCAGCTTTGCCGCGGTTTGCTCTCGCGTTCCCCGAACAAGCAGGTCTCCTTCCCTGAGGTTTGCAGGGTGGTTCGGGGAACGCGAAAGCAAACCGCGGCGAAGCTGGTCTCCTTCCCCGGTTTGCTCTCGCGTTCCCCGAACAAGCAGGTCTCCTTCCCTACGGTTTGCAGGGGGGTTCGGGGAACGCGAGAGCAAACCGCGGCGAAGCTGGTCTCCTTTCCCGGTTTGCTCTCTCGTTCCCCGAACCCCCGAGCAAGCAGGTCTCCTTCCCTGCGGTTTGCAGGGTGGTTCGGGGAACGCGAGAGCAAACCACGGCGAAGCTGGTCTCCTTTCCCGGTTTGCTCTCGCGTTCCCCGAACCCCCCTTGAAGCCGCCCAACAGCGCTGCAGTGTGGCCACATCTAACACCACTTGCAGCGCTGGTTGCTGTAAGTGTGGCCACTCTGCAGCGCTGGCCCTATACAGCTATACTAATACAGCTGTAACAACCAGCGCTGCAAAATTGTAGATGTAGACATACCCTATGCTGAAGTTCCTGCTGCCATGACTTCACTGCTATTGTTGTTTGATCAAAGCTAGATTGAGTATATCTACACGTGCTGCAATCATACCTCTGATTGCTGCGTAGACATACCATTTGTATGGATTTGGGGATAAATACATTGGTGAATCTAGAGATTAATGTACCATTAAATTGGTGCAATTTACTATTCCTTCTGTTCTCCCCTCTCCATCTCCATGATCAGTGTTTGTAACATGAGACACGCTTAGACTCTGTTAGACTTACCTAAATTCATTCCTACTCATCAACCTGTAACAACCGCCACCTCCATACCCATCATTTCTGAATTTGAGCCATTAGTCTAAGGGCTGGCTACACTTGCGAGTTAGTGTGCATTAAAGCAGCCCTGGGCATACTAGCTCACTTTCCGTCCACACTGGCAAGGCACTTAGAGCACTCTGACTCCACAGCTAGAGCGCTTCCGGTGCTCCACTTCAGCAAGAGGAATAACGTTTGCTGTGCCTTGGCTACAACTCCTGGGTGTTAGTGTGGACGAGGTGTTGCATTACTGCGCTCTAATCAGCCTCTGGAAATGTCCCATAATCTCCTTAAGTCAAGTGGCCACTCTTGTCATTGTTTTGAATCACTGTAGGAATGCAGATATGCCGTTTGAAAGCTCCGTTTCTCACAGCCGGCCGCTTATCTGCTCCGAGACGAAGCAACCATTAGCGTGGAATGCTGTGTGAGAGAGCAAGAGAGGCGGGGGAAAGGGGAGGTCTGCTGCTGTCTGAACTTACAAGACAGCATGCTGGCATGCTCTCAGCCCTCCAAAAACCCACTCTCTCTCCCCCCACATACGCACAACACACTCCTTGTCACACTCTACTCCCCCCCCCGCATTTAAAAAGCATGTAGCAGTCATTTGCATGCTGGGATAGCTGCCCATAACGAACCTCTCCCAATGCTGCTGCTGCAAGTGCCACCAATGCCAGTGCGCTTGAAGCTGTCAGTGTGGACAGACTGCAGTGCTTTCCCTACTGCACTCCACGAAGGCTGGTTTAACTCAAAGCGCTCTTAATCTGCAAGTGTAGCCATGCCCTATGTATAAAGTATCAGAGGGGTAGCCGTGTTAGTCTGGATCTGTAAAAGCAGCAAAGAGTCCTGTGGCACCTTATAGACTAACAGACATATTGGAGTATGAGCTTTCATGGGTGCCACAGGACTCTTTGCTGCTAAGTATAAAGGAATCTAATATGGTGAAATGCAGCCTTTTGAGGGGTCAGGAGAGAGGAATGTAGCAAGAAAAACAATAAACGGGAGTACAGGAATATGCAATTTAAGTATAACACCACTTACTTTAATTTAAACACCAAGGAGCCAGAAGGTACAAGTTACACCTAGTTAGGCTATCTTGTAATCAGAAAATGGGAATAGGTTTTGAATATAAGGGAACACCTCTGACTTTGGTCTTTTGTCTAAAAATGTCTGGTATGTAAAGAATTTGAGTTAGAGGAACTTAGTGTGCACTGATTTGTCACTTCTGTTAAAACAAGTGTCTCTTCCAGTCTATGACAAATTGTATTTCTGTACTACTCCCTGTGCTTTTTAAGTGCTTAGCAAATTTTCCTAATACAGGAGAAAGAATTACAAGCCTCCATCTCTGCATATATATTAGTGCTGGACAATTTGGAACCCTCAGAAAAAAATCTGCTAGTTTCTGATGTATCCAGTGTAAATACTATTTTTAATTAAAAGTATTGCAGTTTTCTTGAGAGAGCCTGCCCTATGCATTTTATGCAAAGGATCTGGGATTAAGTACTTCTATATGTGACTAAATTTGAGTGGTTGTTAACTTGTAAAAAGAAAAGGCAAAGATTAATGGGGAAGTGCAGGGCATTAGCTTGTGTGTGTATTTGGAGAGGGACACAAGGGGATGGGAAACTTTTGACAGCCATCTTCAGCTGATTCTTTGTTACAGGCAAGGAGTTTCCATCCATGTTTAGGGCTTGATTAGATAAGTATAGGCTATTTTCTGAGGATTAGGAGGAATTAGGTCCCAGGAATTTGGTTTGTTGCACATTATTTTGATTGGATTAAAAATTTCAAACTTGACTACGGTATTAAGTTTACTTGGAACTCTTTAAAGGAGTTTAGAGCCGTGAAAACAAATTATATGATGTAATTACAGTGACAAACTAGGTCTCAATTGTTTCATACCTTCCACGCTCCCGATTCCAGCCCCTTTGCTTTGCAAGTTATGCCCACAGCAACTTTTACCAGGATTTATCTTGCAAATACTAAAGATTTCCCAGGCCAGGTATCTCTTTCTATCACTTGTCCTGACTCACCAGACACAAGATGGAGGGAGTCTCACCAAATCATCTATGACTGGCTGATTTTGAACTGTAATTGCCTGGCCAGAGCACTTAGTAACACTCACAGAAATCAAAGCCAATTACTAATTGACCACTGGAGGATCAGGAGAGTATTTTTAATTTTTGCCCATTCCCCAACCCAGTTTTAAATGAAAGCTGGTACCTTTTAAAATGATAGATTCATTTATGAATCAAGCACAAATCTTGATTTGCTCCATCCCATAGTGGTGGATCCTTAATAGATGTTGGACAGTTTTGGCACCTAACTTGGTATGTGTATATTTTGAAGCAAGTAGTTTATTTTGCAAATTAGTCTCTTTCTCTCTTCTTTTCCCCCTTGCTTGTGGGTTATCTGTCAGCAGACTGAAATTTCTTCTGTTATTTTATACTCCTATTCCTCCACATTGTTATTACTAGACTATAAATAGCTAGGTGATTCCATCATTACAGTGAAGGTTTTCCTTTCCTTGAAATACAATTATAACAATGAGCCCAGGGATAAACAGATTATAGTTTCAGGAGGTCCTTTGTCTGGATGCTGCTCATCGGTGTTTATGCAAAAAAACTCAATGTTTTGTTTCAGTTCCTTAAGCTTAATGGCAAAATAAAACAAAAAAGTGTTTGCCCAGAACCTGAGCTGTTCAAACAAATACTGGCTTCAAAATCAATTTATATTTGCAGCGGTCTCTTCCCCAGGGCACTTCACTCTTTATTAACCTATATTTCCCAGATGGTTGAAAAAGAAGAGGCCAGAGTAGCCGTTTTCTTTCTACTGCTCCCAAGTACCTCTTGTCCTTTTGAGTCCACTTTATCCATATGATAATCCTGTCATTCCAACTCTGCAGAAATTACAGCAGCAGAACTGGGCAACCTAGTCACAAAAAAAAAAAAAAATTAACCAACAATTTAAGATGTGAGTCCAGAATCTACTCTATTAGACTAGTCTCAATCTAGAATAGCTCAGTTGACTTCAGAGGAGTTACTATAGATTTACTCTGGTTTAACTGAGAGATGAATTTTCCCCATTATTTCATTACCTAAAGAGACAGAACTGACAAGAATGACAGGTTTCTTATGGTTTAGGAGCGCCTCAGAGAGAATACTAGTTCCTTCTTCCTAGTTTCCTAGACTGTCTCTCTGCTGATGCATGCAGCCTTACAGAGAATTGTATTTGGAATTTTTCACTGTACTCCCTTGTGATCTAAAACCAATATCACATTAACATTGCACACACTGCCTCGTTGCAAAATATTTTCAGAACAGTTATTACTTGTGCAAGAACTCAAACATGATTCTATTTTAGGCCCCGATCCTGCAAAGGGATCAGAACACACAGAAACATGAGGTCCCTCTGATGTCATGCTATTGCACGAGAAGTGTTAATTTTTGTCCGCTCACAGAGAAGCTGATTTTTTTAAGAAATGCCAAAAACCTTTAAGAGGAAATGCAATTTTGTGTGTTTCAGTCCCTGCTCAAATCAGAAACATTTCTCCTTTCTCTGAAATGACTACTTTTCTGTAAAGACAGCTGTTTTTTCCAGCTAAGCCACAACAACAGATTGCTGGTACACACCATAAGACATGGGTTAAAGCAGTCAGTATTCTGAAAGCTGCTAGATCTTTTTATGCTCATTTATAGTGCTACAGTTTGTAGTCCTTTTATAATCCGTTCCTATAAAATGAAAATGAGATAAGCAGACAACAATTATTAAATATATATTTGTATAATAGAATGGAAAAACATTTTAGATTGTTTACATTTGTATGTAGATATAGTAATATCTGTCCAGTGATTAGGCAAACAAGTTCCAAATCCTGTCAATATAATGTGGTTATACTTCTGCTAAGAGCCAATCCGATTGCTTATTTTTCCAATTCATTTTATACTCCAAATGAACTATGCAGCTCAGTTGGAACTCCTGAGACTTCTAAATCTCCTAGTTTATCTTGTTACAACACACAACATGCACATTCTTTTTCCAGTACTGACCTTTTATAGTAGCTCTAAGAGAGCAATATGCAGTGGTTGTCAAAAGATTACACCACTTGGGGTAGTACGGACAATGTACACATACAACCTGCCACACGCTGTGGCTTTCAAATTACCTTGTAATTCAATACAGTCAAACAGTTTAAATCTAGCAAAATATCAAGACGTAAAAAGAAAAAATATGGCTTACAAGTGAATGCTATATTATGTCTCCAAGAATCTTATTGTTATGTAAAAAGAATAACAGAAATGGCTTTAGCTTATCCTGAGCAACATCCTTTTGTATTTTCTGCTTGATTTAGTTTCTGAAAGTTTTTACAATACAACTAAATTATAGTAGATTCTAAAACACTGTGCTATATTTTTAGAATGGAATGAACCTCAGATGTAAAAGACCACTTATTGTTAAATGTTCACTTTTATGGCTTGGGGACTTAATCTTGCACTTAATATTAATATTTTCTATGTTTGATCTGATAAATTATATAGACATGAAAGTACAAGTTGGCACAGAAATTATCAGCCATAGGTAGGTGTTTATGTAGGTGCTAAAGTATTTTTAGAACTTGGAACTTATGTTTCTTAGATTATTGGAATAAAACTAATTGGCATTTTAATTATCCTAATGAATATATAGTATATCTATTATTATATAAATATTGGCTCATGTCAGAAAAAAATATATATATAAAGCTACCCTAAATAGGAGACAGATTTTCAAAGAACAACTAGATCACATGGGGGAAATGGGAAATTCACCCCCAGCATTGTCTGATCTGGCAGGGTTTTATCCTTCTCTCCAGAGGGATCGCAGGCCTCAGAGTTTTCAGAAAGAGAGAGATTTTCCAGGAAGTGGTACCCACACACAAGGATTTACACAAGGGATGCTTCTAAACCTAGCATTCTTTTTGTCATATGGTGAAATATAATCAATTAGGTTCCTAAGGAAGAAATACACACACTGTGCTTGATGTGAAGAGAGCCAGACACATGAACCATACAGAGGTAATAAGCAGAGTGTTTGGCCCTGCCACTAAGCAAGTAAAAACCTGTCTCAAATGGACAGCAATTCCACAAATGTCAGAAAAAGGAAGGCCAGCTAACTACCTTCTCTACCGCTATCAGTAGCACCATTATGTATCATCAGATAGTGCTAAAAATAATCGCAGGTGAAGAGAAATTAACAACATCTCTGTATTTTTCTGGTTTTTTTTCTCTTTCAGTTATTTGTCACCTTCCGTGCATGAACGGTGGCCAGTGCAGTTCTAGAGATAAATGCCAGTGCCCTCCTAATTATACTGGTAAACTCTGTCAAATCCCAGCGAAAAATGCCAATACTCCAAAACGTTACCATCAACCACAGCAGGCAAGCAAGACGGTTGGATCACATGTCATCCACTCTACACATACTTTACCACTGACTATGCCTGGACAGCCAGGAGTGAAAGGTAACTTTTTTTCTCTCGTGGATGCTTTTCTCTTTGGAGCTAGTTTTACTTTCAAATTGTGGCTGTCAGACCAGTAATGATAACGACATCTGTCTACACAGTTTGAATCTAGATACCACAGCTTGACTCCAGAACCTACCCGAATGATTGGAAGTTATTTTCCTTAGATGGTTGGAATAATAAGAAACACAGTGTTATTGAAATGAGTTTGATAAGGTAATTTTACTTTAATTCATGGTAGAATTTAGTCCAGATCACAGAATTAAAAAGGGTGCCACATTCTTTGGTATAACAAAGTTCTCTCCTGTCAGGTGCATAGCCAGAGTTCACATGGGGAAGGACTGAAGACACTGTTCCAGAATGCAGTCTGTAATTTACCTGTGACTGTTAAAGTGGCAAGTTATTAAGTTCCCACTAGTATGAGACAGAGAGTGGTTGCCTTCCAACATAATTAACTCAATGTTAAAATGAAAACAGAATCCATGTTTACCCTTACAATTTATCTCTCACTCTCAGTGAACTGTTGTATGCCTAGGTTGTTTGTTTTTTGTTTGTGATACATTTAACTTATAGAGGCCAGGATATGGATCATAAATATCACTTCAGGAGTTTGAGAGAATTTCAGTTAAAAGAACAATATTTCAAGTAAGATTGATGAAATCACAGATAAGGTGCTACTGCTGTCTAAACACTGAAAAGTATTTATTTAAAAACAAGATGAATCTGAGAAGAAAACCAGTAATCTTGACCAAACCAAGAGATCAGAGTCTCTTTCAGCCTGCTTGCTGCAACTGACATGCTGATGATGCTTGACATTGTTTGATAAAAAATGAACTCAGAGGATTATTTATCAGTCTGTTTCATCCATGTTTATTTCTGTTTTTGTGGAGAGTCCCACAGTTAAATTCCACAATTCAGTAATTTAACACTAATTTTTTGTTTGTTTGAATAACCAACCTGATTTTGACTGTAGTTGGTAACGTACAGCCAACTTTTCCATGTTGTTGCATCTGAATTAATAAATTTTAAAAATAATTTTCTGTTGGGATTAAATGTTCACATTTACTTTCTGAATCGCTTTGCTAAAAACAAACCCAACTTAATTGTATCTTTATGGCAGGTATAATCTAACTTAATAACTATTATCAAAAGAGGCAATAGCTGTGTAAGAAATACAAGTAGTCATCTACATTAGAATGAGAAGGTTCTCTTAAGCTCCATCTCCATTCTTCAGTAAATCAGACTGGCAGGGCTGCTACCCAATCCTTTGGAAAACAGGTTATTTTATCAGTGTGGAAATACTAAACCTTATCTTGGGCTACCAAAATTACTTTCCTCTTTTCTTTTAAACAAGAGGATCAAACTGCCGTATACTTAATGTGACCAACGCTTATTACTGTGAGCATTCCATTAGAGGTTAAGATATCCTGTGTGAAATGGTGACCCATAAAGAAGAATAGTTCTTTTTATGTTTGACCATAGTCATCCTTCAGATTTAATGTACAGGTAACTAGCTTGAAAAGTACAGCAAATTTCTTACTCATGTGAGGAATTTTCCTACCCCTTTGGAAGGAAGCTCCCCATCAAGGTCATCACCAGTCCCATTGCCTTTGCCTCCCATTTCCATCTCCAATGAGGACATCGACCAACTGGGAGAGAAATGCTCCTTTTCTGGATAAGAGGAAGAAATATATTGCCTGTAAGAGACTGGCAGAAAGCAAAGTTTAAGAGTGCAGCTAAATAGGAATTGAAGACCTGGAGAAAGAGGGTCTTCGGGATAAACATTACCTGGGAGGAAGCACTTTCATCTTGATTTGTCAAAGTCTTGATAGGGTGACCACATGTCCCGATTTTGGGGTCTTTTTCTTATATAGACTCCTATTACCCCCCACACCCTGCCCCAATTTTGTCACCCTACAGTCTTGAATTGGCTGAACATCCCTAGCAGAGCTAGATGGACTTAGAAGCCAGCAAGGCACCTAAGTCAACATCAGCCTGCTGAGAACTGTTGAGTCAGAAAGAAGGCACAATACTAGCCTGAAAGGAGTGTCCACTTGCAATGAATTCATGTAAGTGAACCAGTTTTGTTTGCCAGGAATAGCCATGTTCTGTTGTCTTTCTTATGTAGTGCAAAATGACATTAAAATAATTGTATCAATTCCTAGACAAAAGATTTTCCTGAGAGAGGGCTTACCTTTTTTCTTCTGGCAGTATTTTCCCCTTTCCCTGTTTTGCCTTGACTACAACAGACCTCTTACGGTATTAAGAAGTTCTGACTTTCTGAAACCGAGTGGGGAATTAAAAACCAGTAAAGCTGTGGAGGCATATTTGCTGGGTTCCCATCAGCTAATTCCTGGGAACTCTGCCTAGCCTAAAGCTGTGGCTTCTCAGACTTAAAAAGAAAGCAGTGCAATAACTTTTACTACAAGGCTGCTTCTTTTAAGCAAGATAGACTGGATACACTGAAAATGCCTGTCACAGGGTACTCGAGAGGAAAAGAGGTGGAAAAGCAAACATAATTTCTTTACCAAAAAAACCACCTCAGACGAAACTAACTAAGCCTTGTGGGAATTAAAGAGTTTTAGCAAAGGAACATTTAACCATAAAGAAGAGCTGCTGCATCTGCTGGAGACAGAAAAACAGCTAAGCAGGATTAGCTAACATCCTTTATAGAGATAGCAGTGTGACAAGACTTTTGTGTGTTCTTAACTTCTTATGAAGGTTTGAAAGGGGAGTTATACCCACTTGTCTGACTGGCTGTAGGAGTGCATTAGAGGAAAGTACATTTAACAGATGCTGAAAATATCCCAGATGCAAAGACTAAATACTGAATTCTAACTGGACTGTGGCAACTTAAAAATTGTGGAGTTTTTTTTTTTTCAAATTTTATCTTGAACTGCATGTATTAAATGCTTTTATTTAATAACTCAAATGGTTGTAAGGCTCATAACCAATCCTGAAACCGTTTTCTTGGAAACACAAAATTTAGAGGTGAGAAAATACTTAATACCTACCTACAACCTAACTATATTTCATTTGAGAATATTGTTTGTATGTTGAACCTGTTCATTACAGCTTTCCTGTGTATAATACATGAGAATTGTTTTACTTCACACTGTATTGTATCCAATCTTCAGTAGGCCATTCACCATAACCTTTAGCCTATCACCACCAGTGCTTACAAAGGCCATGGCTACACTGGAGAGTTGCAGCGCTGGTGAGGGGGTTACAGCGCTGCAACTTAGGATGTGGCCACGCTTGCAAAGCACGGCCAGCGCTGCAACTCCCTGGTTGCAGCGCTAGCTGTACACCCGGTCGAGCCTTGGGTGTAGGGATTCCAGCGCTGGTGATCCAGCGCTGGTCAGCAAGTGTGGACGCCCACCAGCGCTTTTATTGACCTCCGTGGTATAAGGAGGTATCCCAGCATACCTTAGAAGCCTCTCTGGTAATCATGCACACTCCACTGCCCTGGGCTCAGCTGACCCCACCTTTAAATGCCCCGGGAATTTAAAAAATCCCCTTCCTGTTTGCTCAGCCAGGTGTGGAGTGCAATCAATCAATCAATCAATCAGCGACCATGCCTCCACGCCCCAGACAAGCCCCAGCATGGAATAATTCCGAGCTGCAGGACCTCATCAGTGTTTGGGGTGAGGAAGCTGTGCAAGCACAGCTGCGCTCCAGCTGGAGAAATTATGATACCTATGGGCAGATATCACAGTCCTTGCTGAGAAGGGGCCATGAACGGGACGCGTTGCAGTGCAGGGTCAAAATAAAAGAGCTGAGGAGTGCTTACTGCAAAGCCCGTGAGGGAAATCGCCGCTCAGGAGCTGCCCCCACAACCTGCCGTTTTTACAAGGAGCTGGATGCCATACTTGGGTGTGACCCCACTGCCAATCCTAGGAGCACGATGGAGAGTTCAGAGCAGGGAGAAGTGGGGGAGGGTGTAGAGGAAGCCGACAGTGAGGCTACTGGCGTGGAGGGAGACACCCCAGAGTCCCAGGAGGCACGCAGCCAGGAGCTCTTCTCAAGCCAGGAAGAGGCTAGCCAGTCGCAGCAGCTGGAAGTTGCTGGTGAGGAAGAAGCTGCGGAGTGTGCTCGGGGTAAGCAGATTTTTATGTTTTGGGAGAGGAAGGGGGGGTTATGGCTGCCTGCATGCATGCCTAAACGTGGAATAGCCCATTGATTTGCTCTATCACGTCTCTGTAATCTGCCTCGGTAATCTCTTGAAAAGTTGCAGCCAGAGCGTGGGCAATGTGCTTTCGCAAGTTTATAGGGAGAGCCACCGTGGTCCTTGTCCCGGTCAGGCTAACGCGTCCAATCCACTGTGCAGCGAGGGGTGGGGGGACCATGGCTGCACACAGGCAAGCTGCATAGGGGCCAGGGCGGAATCCACATTGCTGTAGAAGACCCTCCCTCTCTTCCCAGGTAACACGCAGCAGTGATATATCTGGCAGTAGGAAACCCTGTTGAGAATTTAGAGATACTTGAGTGCAGGGCACCAGGTTCGCGGTCCCCCCCCAGCCCCGCGGTGCGTTCCGGTCTCCCCACCCCCTTCCAGCATGTAGCCAGCCCCGTGGTGCTCTCCGGTCTCTCCCCCCCGTTTTCAGCAGGCAGCCAGCCCCGCGGTGCGCTCCGGTTTCCCCCCCCCTCACCAGTAGGCCGGCAGTTACGCGGACCGCCGGCCTCCCCCTCCTCCACCAGCAGCTCGCCACCTTCCTGTTCACTACTGTCCCCTGTGCAGGACACCAGCTACTTCCTGTACCCAGTGCAGATAAACCCCAGTGACCCATCGGTCAATTCCCCCTCCCAAGTGCAGTCGGGGCAGAAACACTCACCCCATTGCTCGCCATGCCTTCGCTTCCCTGGCCTGTCTGTGTTATGTTAGGTATGTGGGAAGGATGCTACAAAAAGTCTAAAATCTCCTTCACTGTGTAATAATAAACAATGTAGCCTCTGTGTATTACATGTTTCTATCTATGTTTTTTTTAGTGACCTTGACTAATGCAGCCGGATCACCGGCCTCACGTCGCTTGCAGAACTTGAGAAAAAATCCGCGACAATCAAAAGAAGAATTGATCAAAGCAGTTATGATTCACTACAACAGAGAAAGTAGGAAGACGCAGGAATGGAGAGAGACAATGTATGAGTGGAGGCAAACAGAAAGCAGGAGAAAGGAATTGGCTACCAAAAAAACATCAAAGCAGATGATAAGCCTCCTGGCTCGCCAAACTGAGTCTTTCGAGTCTCTCGTAGCCATGCAGGCAGATCTGTACTGTGGTAACCCACACCCCTCCCAAAGCTCTCTTTCTTGTTCCCCAGTATTTGCACAAAACACCTTTCTCCAGCAGCCAGTTTCTTATTACCCCCAGCTGCCCCCAACACCTGTACGATCACCTACCAGCCCTGATAACTACAATTCTTACCCTGTGCACTCCATCCCCATTACCCTGCAGCATAGTAATCCTGAAGTGCAGCAGACATTGAACAGTAATCCAAACAGGACATATTCAAACCTCTGAATGTACAGTCCACCACCCTAACCCCTCTGGCCTTTTATGTACTGTACTTTGAATAAAGGATTTTATGGCTTTTACAATACGTTTTATTATTGCAGGAAGTGGTAAATATTGTACCCCAAGGTAGAAAGGAGCACAGCAAAGGCACCAAACATTACTGTTGGCTCTCAGCATCAAATTGCTCCCTTAAGGCATCCCTAATCCTTGAAGCCCTTTCCTGGGCCTCTCTAGTAGCCCTGCTCTCTGGCTGTGCAAATTCATCCTCTAGGCGTCGAACCTCGGAGGTCCATTCCTCACTGAATCTTTCACCCTTCCCTTCACAAATATTATGGAGGGTACAGCACGCGGATATAATAGCGGAGATGCTGCTTTCCCCCAAATCTAGCTTCCCATAAAGACACCTCCAGCGGGCTTTCAAACGGCCAAAAGCACACTCCACAGTCATTCTGCACCAGCTCAGCCTGTAGTTGAACCGGTCCTTGCTCCTGTCAAGCTTCCCTGTATACGGTTTCATGAGCCATGGCATTAAGGGGTAAGCGGGGTCTCCAAGGATCACAGTGGGCATTTTGACGTCCCCTACTGTGATCTTGCGGTCTGGGAAAAAAGTCCCGGCCCTCAGCCTCCTGAACAGGGCACTGTTCCGAAAGATGCGTGCATCATGCACCTTTCCAGGCCATCCTGAGTAAATGTCAGTGAAACGCCCACGGTGATCCACAAGCGCTTGCAGAACCACGGAGAAATACCCCTTGCGATTCACGTACTCTGATGCCAGGTGGGGTGGGGACAGAATAGGAATATGCGTCCCATCTATTGCCCCTCCACAGTTAGGGAAACCTATTTGTGCAAAGCCATCCACAATGTCCTGCACGTTCCCCAGAGTCACAGTTCTTCTTAGCAGGGTGAGATTAATGGCTGTGCAAACTTGCATCAGCACCATTCCAATGGTGGACTTTCCCACTCCAAACTGGTTTGCCACCAATCAGTAGCTGTCTGGAGTTGCCAGCTTCCAGATTGCAATAGCCACCCACTTCCCCACTGGCAGGGCAGCTCTCAATCTCGTGTCCCTGCGCCGCAGGGTAGGGGCGAGCTCAGCACACAGTCCCATGAAAGTGGCTTTTCTCATCCGAAAGTTCTGCAGCCACTACTCGTCATCCCATGCTTGCAGGACGATGTGATCCCACCAATGAGTGCTGGTTTCCCGAGCCCAAAGGTGCCGTTCCACAGTGCTAAGCACGTCTGTTACTGCCACAAGCAATTGAATGTCTTGAGCGTCAGGCGTTTCAATATCATCGTCTGACTCCTCACTGTCACTTTGCAGCTGAAGGAATAGCTCCATTGCCATGCGTGATGTGCTGGCAACATTCATCAGCAAGGTCCTCAGCAGCTCAGGCTCCATTTGTAACAGAAATCTCAGAAATCGCGCTGCAGACTCACAATGCCGCCAAACTGCTCGGAATGTGCAGCAAAGCACCACAGGGCATTGGAACAGGAAGCGGAAAGACCCGCACACTTCCTTCCCCTTCCCACAAGCCACAGCGCCAAAATGGGACGAGGTGCTCTGTGGGATAGCTGCCCACAATGCACCACTCCCAACAGCGCTGCAAGTGCTGCAAATGTGGCCACACTGCAGCGCTGGTAGCTGTCAGTGTGGCCACACTGCAGCGCTGGCCCTACACAGCTGTACGAACACAGCTGTAACTACCAGCGCTGCAAAACTGTAAGTGTAGACATGGCCAAAGTTTAGCATGAGTGGCTAGGGCCGTCCTTAGGCATAGGCAGCATACATGTCTGCATAGGGCACCTGAACATTTGGGGCACCCCGGGGCTTAGTGTCCACACACCCTCCTCTTCCTATCCCTGTTCTGACCCTTCCTGCAGGCTCCCACCATAGCTGGCTGCTGCAGCCTGGTGAGCCTTCCTTTGGAGGGGATCTAGTACTTAAAAGTGAAAAAGCCTTCCAGCCTGCCAGACCAATTAGCATAACATGCATCCGACGAAGTGGGTATTCACCCACGAGAGCTCATGCTCCAAAACGTCTGTTAGTCTATAAGGTGCCACAGGACTCTTTGCTGCTTTTACAGATCCAGACTAACACGGCTACCCCTCTGATACTTAGCATAACATTGAAACTATTAAAGAGCCATTCAAGTGGTAATGAAGCCATTTAACAGGCATTTGCCAACCTCCAGGTATATACTGTCAGTTTCTGAATTTATATACAAAAACGGTTATGCATTACTGTAATGTTTACTCACAACATGTTATTCTACAGG
Organism: Gopherus flavomarginatus; assembly: GCF_025201925.1. Classification (NCBI taxonomy): domain Eukaryota; kingdom Metazoa; phylum Chordata; order Testudines; family Testudinidae; genus Gopherus; species Gopherus flavomarginatus. The sequence continues at coordinate 68,230,188 of NC_066620.1, read as the reverse complement.
ACTTTAATTTAAAACTTGCTTTAAAAATATTTCATTAGTATGTTGCTGAAGATTATAAAATCACATCTCTAAAAAAAAATCCTTGCATAGGTTTTTAGATGCACAATCTGTATTCATCTTTAGTCTTAAATGCTTGGATTTTCAGACATATAATTTTTTTAATAAATCCTTAAAAAGACCATCCTTATCTAAAATACACGTGCAAGCCTGGGCTGCCGTCGGGCATAGGGGCACCAGTTTAATAATACTGCGTAGGACCCTGTAAATCCTAAAGACGACCCTGTGGGTGGCACACAGGGATGGTTATTTCTTATTCTCCTTCTCTTTCCCTTGGAAAGCTTTATAGTTTTGCAGGAGAGAGAATCCCTCCCCTCTTTGAGGCTCATAAGTAACTGTCTGTAAGAGTATTCACCTTCTTTGATTTTTAACTTGTAAAATGTAAGGAGATGAGTCTGTTCTTAGAGAGTTACTCTAACTGTGAATTCTTAAAGTGGGTTTAAGAATAGATTTAAAGATATACCAAGATTTTATAAAAATAACATTTAAAATAGGTTAAGAACCCAAATCAATAAAGGGTTTGGATTATGAGACTGATTTAATGAAATTCCATTGGTTTTAACAGAATTACTGCTGATTCACATTGGAATAAGTGAGTGGAAGTTCTGAACCTATGTGCACAGACTTAAAACTACAACTCCATTCAAAAACCAAGTATTTGAAAAGCAATCTCTCCTTATCTGACAAATCCTTAATTCAAAGTTCAATGAAGGGAGTGGTTTTTTTCAGATGGTTGGGAGGTCATCAATGGTTCCATGGGCAAATTCAGGACTTGGCTGGTCTACCAAGGTGAAATGGTAAACTCTGAATCTTTCTCTGTGTTCCATATAGAGAGACTGGATTTGAAAAATAGAACAAAATTTACTATATATCCAAAAATAACATAGTAGAGTTTGAATTCTGGGACTTAGAATGGGAATTTTTTTTACACAGTCTGACCACAAGTATTAATGTCACACCAGCCAGCTGGACACCTATCTTACACTGTAGTCTTTAACATTGTTTTCTGTAGAGTCTTACTTTTCTGTACAAAGAGTTTGAAATCTCTTCCATTCTAAACCATATGCTATACATTTTAACTTTTTTTCTATATTTGGGTTTTATGTATATTTTTTTCATTTTTTAGGCTGTAATATATAAATTTTAATGTAAACATTAATACTAAAGAACTGTTGAAGACGTTGGGTATTTCCGTTTAACATCTATTCTCGCTATTTTTTGTTTGTTTATTCTTCCAATTATTTTAGTGAAGTTCCCCCCTAATGTAGTGAATATCCATGTGAAACATCCCCCTGAGGCCTCAGTACAGTTCCATCAAGTTTCAAGAGTTGACAGCACATCAGCAGGACAGAAAGTGAAAGTACCTCAGCCAGGACATCCCCAGGTCTCTTATCAAGGTGTTCCATATCACAAGACCCAGAAAGGATATTCTACTTACCCACATCAGCAACCCATTCCTCATGTGTTGCCTGTTTCTGCTAAAACTCAGCTCGGGCGCTGCTTCCAGGAGACTATTGGGACACAGGTAAGAAATATTTGCATACATTTTTTGAGATGGGAAGCTTTAAAGCAATATTATACAACACTGAAAAATGTTTCATCAATCAGCAAAGAACATCTCAGCATTTTTTTCCCCCAAAAGAGTTCTCATCTCACTCTGACTGTAGAGCTTTGTTTTGAAAAATAGTGCTAATAGTTCACACCTCTTGCTCTTCTCTGAGCAAGGGCCTTCTCCTGCTGCACATCAGCATCCTTGAAATAAGGCTTTCAGGTGATGTATACAGCTGGGTCCCCTTTCTCCCTTTACTGGATGCTTTTCAAAAATAAGAACAAGTGATTCTCTCCTCATCAAATGGCTGCAGCTTCAGGAAGCTACAGGGAGTGTCTTCAATGCTTTATCCTCTCTTCTCCCTAAACAGCTGTTTTCAGAAGGAGCAGTAGATTTGTCTCCAATGCCCACTCTCTTCAGGGGGCTGCCATCTCCTTTGGCATTTTTTCCCCTTAATCTGCAGCAGCCACGTATGTTTTTCAATAACATAGGCCCGGTGGGTTGTGACTGCTGGATTGTGGTGTAGGAGTGTGTCATGAAAGGCAATGATTAAAGCATGGAAAATTTTGTTCTATCTAACATAAACAATCTTGCTCCCCCACCACCCACACACCCTTACTCCTCAAGGTCCAGTATTCTCTCTCAACTTCTCAAAACATACCCACAAATAAATTATTTAGGCTTAGAGTTGTTACCATTGATACATTTTTATTAGGGCTGCAATTAATCGCAGTTAACTCACGCGATTAACTCAAAAAATAATCACGATTAATTGCATTTATAACCATAGAATACCAAAGGAAAAAATAATTAAATATTATTGGATGGTTTTCTGCATTTTCAATATTGTATTCTATGTTGTAATTGAAATCAAAGTGCACAGTGCTCACTTTATATTATTATTTTTATTACAAATATATGTACTGTAAAATGATAAACAAAAGAAATAGTATTTTTCGGTTCACCTCACACAAGTACTGAAGTGCAATCTCTGTATCATGAAAGTGTAACTTACAAATACAGATTTTTTTTGGTTACATAACTGCACTCAAAAACAAAACAATGTAAAACTTTAGAGCCTACAAGTCAAGGCAGTTCTCCTTATTCTGTCAATCGCTAAAGATAAAAAAGTTTGTTTACATTGATGGGAGATACTCCTGCCTGTTTCTTATGTACAGCGTCAGCTGAAAGTGAGAACTGGCATTCGCATGGCATTTTCGTAGCCACCGTTGCAAGGTATTTATGTGCCAGATATGCTAAACATTTGTATGCCCCTTCATGCTTTGGTCACCATTCCAGAGGACATGCTTCCATGCTGATGATGCTCATTTAAAAAAAACAACACATCAATTAAATTTATGACTGTACTCCTTGGGGGGAGAATTGTATGTCTCCTGCTCTGTTTTACCCGCATTCTGCATATATTTCATGTTATAGCCGTCTTGGATGATGACCCAGCACTTGTTCATTTGAAGAACACTTTCACAGCAGATTTGACAAAACGCAAAGAAGGTACCGATGTGAGATTTCTAAAAATAGCTACGGCACTTGACCCAAGATTTAAGAATCTGAAGTACCGTCCAAAATCTGAGAGGGACAAGGTGTAGCGCATGCTTTTAGAAGTCTTAAAAGAACAACACTCCGATGCAGAAACTACAGAACTCAAACCACCAAAAAAGAAAATCACCTCTCTGCTGGCGGCATCTGACCCAGTTGATGAAAATGAACAGGCCTCAGTCTGCACTGCACTCATTATCAAGCAGAACCTATCTCAGCATGGAAGCATGTCCTCTGGAATAGTGGTTGAAACATGAAGGGACATCTGAATCTTCAGCGCATCTGGCACGTAAATATGTTGCAATGCCAACTACAACAGTGCCATGCGAACGCCTGTTCTCACTTTCAGGTGACATTGTAAACAAGAAGCAGGCAGCATTTTCTCCTGCAACTTGTAACCAACCTTGTTTGTCTAAGTGATTGGCTGACCAAGAAGCAGGACTGAGTGGACTTGTAGGGTCTAAAGTTCTACATTATTTTATTTTTGAATGTGTTCTTTTTTTTACATAATTCTACATTTGTAAGTTCAACTTTCATGATAAAGAGGTTGCACTACAGTACTTGTATGAGGTGAATTGAAAAATACAATGTTTTTGTTTTTTACAGTGCAAATATTTGTAATAAAAATAAATATAAAGTGAGCAGTGTACACTTTGTGTTCTGTGTTGTAATTGAAATTAATATATTTGAAAATGTAGTAAACATCCAAAAATATTTAAAATAAATGTTATTCTGTAGTTGTTTAACAGCATGATTAATCGGGTGATTACTCACAATTAATTTTTTTTATTGCTCGAAAACCCTAATTTTTATGCCTGCTTTTATATTTATTTGAAAAATGGAAATGAAAATAGTGAAAAAAATTATAATTTTTTACTTCGGAGAGGGTTTGCTATCGTGAAAAGAGTGAGAAACAGTGTTATGGGAAAAGATGGTAGCAGCATCTATATTTAAGGTTGTCTGACGCTTTCCATTATAAGACCCTGTTTTCAGTTGCTTTTAACTTCGATGAACTTTAATTGTTTGGGGTCAAATTTTCTATGCTGTTCTCTGCTTCAGGTTGAATTTTTTGGGGGAAGCTTTAGGAAAAACAGTTAATCTTTTCTATTTATCTCTTTACTTCTCTCTGTTTAAATTTCAAACAGTACATACATAGAAATTTTTAACAAAAATATATGAGCTTTCAAATAAACTTTGTACACTATTACTTCCTGTGTGGTACGCCTGTTGGTCACCTGTTCAATAGCAGGCTATTATTAAGCAATTTATAAGCTTGTTCCTTGTTAATATAACCTTACTTCTCCCCCTTCTTCCAACTAGTCCTGTAGTTCAGCCAGTAGGAAGTGTTTGAGCTTAACTTTACTTGATACTTAGTTTGTAAGGTGCAGTAAGATTTAAAGTATGAGAGCTGTGTAGTTTACATCACGGGGCCATGCACTCGGATGATTCGAAATATTTCACAAAGTGTGTTGATAAGAAAGTGTCAAATGCAAGAAAGAAATTTGCTTATCTTGGTGGAACAAGTCATCCATTTGCAGTACATCCATTATGTATCTGCCACTCCAGATCTCAGACAGATCCATGTCTGACTTTGTATTTAGCAGACCTTTCTGCTTGCCACTGTGGGCAACTAAATTGGATTATGCCTTGACAGAAGCCTTTGCAGTGAATGCTTCTTCAACAAAAGAAGGGAAGGGAAAGGGACAAAATACAGTTTTTTACTTACTTCTGGGCAAAGAAATGGAAGATGTAGACACTGTAAAAGCTGAGGTAGAAAAATTTGAAGAAAAATGAGTGCCATTACTTTGAGCCTATTTAGCACTACTCCATTTAAGGACCACTCTAAGTTTATCTTAGAGAAGGCCATATGAACCAAATTCATTTTGTATTTATTCACAGTGTCATGATATACAGTATAAGGAGGACAAACATGCCCTACATTATTGTCTGATTATCAGATTTACTTCTCTGTTAACATGGTTTATTACCAAGTGCCAGAAATATGCTAGGAAGAGCAGGCCTGGAGCATACACGATACTTCCAAGACAGTTTACAGGCATGCTATCCTTGTAGAAATGCTATGTTTGTACTGGGGTTTGTGTTTTTTGTTTGCCATCATTGCATATTTTATGTTTACAAATTAGGGCAACGTTCTGTCTGTAGTAGTTGGAGTGGAAGGCCTAAAGAATCTACTTGAGGCCTGCATAAGGGCCAGGTAGAATTACAGGCAACAGAGCACAGGAATTTGTTCCTCTCTATTCTTTTAGTGGTGTACAATGGGAGAAAAGATGGTACATACCAGTGCTATGGTCTTATCTACCAGCCAATGGAGGATAGCTCTTAGATTGGTGTAGCTACTTGCACGCTCACCCTGCATGACTGTGGGCTCCCCAAGGCATTCTGCTTGTGTGAGACATATTCTTCTCAGTACTCCCTCTGTTCTGGAGCAGTACCTCTCTGCACTCCCTCTGCACGTGGGCAGTGCCTCCCAATTTAGGCTAAGATATGTTTCTATTTCTCCCAAACTTTATTCATCTTTTTAGTACCAACCTTGGGAAAAAGCCTAGTGCAGTCTGAGAGAATCATTTTGTTTCAAGGAATTTAATTTATAGCTGGAATTATAGAGCCCAACTTTCAAAGGAGCCAAAAGCAGGCACTAGGACCTACCATAAATTTGTTAGGTTCAAACAGGTCTGTAATCTAAAAGGAGCCATTTATTTTTTTATGTATTCAATATTTGCTGCGTTTTCTTTATTAATACTAGCATGTAATATGTCCTCAGTTAAAATACTTGAGTCTGCTCTGGATAATTTCTGTATTCTTACTTTGCTTAACAGTTGTCAGTGTTTATGTATTTTCTTGCACAGTGGCTTTGCATAGTTGGCTTTAGTACTCTAAAAACCTTTTATTAATTATTCTGAGATCAAGGGTGATTTTACTGTCTGCAAAAGAGACTGAAGAAATGTGTGTGTGGTCCCTTCTAGGCAAATCTACCAAGTTAGTGTAGGATCTTGCTTATCTTCCCATTTCTATTCTCTGCTTTTAGCATGGGTGAAAGTGTTCTATTGATCTGATTTATAAAATTACAATTTATAAGTAAACTGTCTTGAATCTCAGAGATTTACTTGGGGGACTTGTCTTGTGTGTGTAGTTATGCAGCATATACATATGTGCAACCTTAATTCAGACACTTCCTGACAGTTCGAGTCTGACTGTGTAATATAAGAGTCTCATTTTCGATAGAATTTATTCAAAGTTAAATGAATTTGTCCAAACCTTTTAACATCTTCTCTTTCCTTCTTTCCTTCTGATTGTGTCTAAACTGATTCAGATCTTCTCTCCTTCCTTGTTGAACATAATTAGGTGATCTCCCAGGCATAGCCAGTGATTCTTGTCACTCTGTTTTTTTCCCACCCCTTCCATGGTTCTCCCCTCTCCCTAACACATTCCTGCCCATCTTACCTTTTTTGGTATTTCTTGCATGGATCTCAGTTACAAGTAGCAGTCTTCACTAGGCCTGGGCTGGCTACTGTAGTCAAATCCCAATTACTCTGGCCTTACCCAGGTCAGATACCCAGAATGTATTTTACATATGTCAGCCCAGAGCATGCAATATTAGAACAAGCAGTTGGCCAAACCCTGGCCCAGACTGCCAAACCTACCTGGTGCCTAACCACCTAGATCCTACAAAAGGACTATAAGCAAAGGCAGGGGCCCTCACAAGGGTCAGAGAAAAGAAGATGAGCAGGTGCAGGAGAGAATAAAAAATTGACAGTCCCCAGGATTCAGTGTGATATATTTTTAGGTATATATTGTTTTATTGTGTATTTTTGTCCTGATTATTGGGAAGAGGAGACAAAGGTGGGCTGATGGGCACCTGTAGAAATAGGATTATTATTATAATATTTTAAAACTTGGGTATAGAGAGAGAGTTTATGTTCTGGTTGGCTCTTATTTTTTCCAAAGTCAGTTCACCCATCCCCACTGCCTTTAGTTTTTTCCAGAATGGAATCCTGAGTCAGTGTTTTTTCTGGAAGATTTAATAGTATTCGTTCCATTAGAGGTCCTTAGTGCTATCTCAGAAAGAAACTTTTCTTGTTGCTAAATACATTATCAGCATCAGAAAGATTGTTGCACATATGTCAGAGACTAACAATAATTCGTCTGTGGTCCATACACTGATATTTCCATGTCATAAAGAATATTGGTCAAATCAATACCTGTATTTGAATCTTTTTGGAAGCCAAGAATCTGTCAGCTTAGAGCATTTGTCCACTCAGCCCTATTTATAAACCAAGCAAACAAATAGTAATATGTTTCATTTCTTTGACCCCTTCCCACTGCCTCTACTGCTTTTCATTTTAATTCTAATAATATGTCTTTACTGTGACACAGAACATCGTGTTATTTTTCTAAATACTTTTATTGTGTCATTGATGCACACAAAGTTTGTATTGCTAGTTTGAGTCCTGTTAATTTTACATATGATTAATGTGCATTTAAATTGTTGTGGAACATTTCAGTGTAGATGGAAGGTATATTCACATAGGTGCCTACAATGTGTCAAGATTTATGTATAGATTTCTGTCATATGCCACTTTAAATCTTTATTAGAGATATTTCTAATATTGCTACAGATGCTGACATTTAAATAAGTATGTTCTAGTTTTAAGGCTCTTGTCTAAAAAAAAAACTTTCTCAAAATTGATTTGATTTCTTTCCAGTTAAATGTAAATAAAGAATTATTATTCACAAAAATAAAAAAAAAAAATTAAGGAAGAAGGAGAAGTTAGCTGTTGCATATTTGACTAACCAGAGGAATTCCCATATCTTCTCTGATTAATATGTTATTGTCTAGCCTCTTGAATAGGATTTTTTGAATGTTGGTTTTACATAATCACAGCCATTCAGTTTCTGGTGGGCTGCTCTGCAACTTAAAAAAACCAACAAATTTCACCCCACACGCTCCAAACTACAACAACAACATAGCAAACAGTTTTCCTGTTTAAAGAGAAATATGTAGTTGAAACAACTTAACTGACTGAATGTACTCTGCACCAAGTTCAGGCACTTGACAGTGCTTTTGGATCTGCACTGGTTAGCTGTTAAGACGTAATCTGTGAAATTTATAGTGTTTGTTTTGACCTATAAAGCCTTCAGCTGCATATCTGAAAGTCTGTCCCTGTTTGTATACCATACTGCTATATGCAGTGTTGTTGTAGGCGAGTCAGTCCCAGGATATTAGAGAGACAGAGTGGGTGAGGTAATATCTTTTATTGGACAAACTTCTGCAAGTGAGAGAGACAAGCTTGTGAGCTTACGCAGAGCTCTTCTTCAGGTCTGGGAAACTTACGGACGCCAGGTGTACACTACAGGCCTATACTGGTATAACTACATCGCTCAGAGGTTTGAAAAATCCACATCCCTGCGTGATGTAGTTATACTGTCTTAACCACCCATTTAGGGCTTCTCCTGTCAACATAGCTTCTGCTTTTTGGGGATGAGGATTAACTATGCTGATAAGAGAAGGGTTGGCATAGTAGGATTTTCATCATAGCACTACAGTGACGCAGCTGCAGCACTGTACATGAATACAAGCCCTCAGACTGTCACAGCAAAATACAAGATGGAACAGATTGTTTAGCATAAGTAGTTCACACACATTTCAAGGGACCATTCAAGGAGAAGTGACCCGTTAAGATCCCTCCAGTCATAGGGGCGGGAGAAAAAGTAAGGAGAGATGGAAAGCAGATAGTGGGAGGGTTGTTAGTGGGTTTTAAATTGTTGTAATAAACCATAAATCCAGTGTTTCTATTCAGTCCATGAGTTTCAGTGTCTAGCCAAGTTATGAATGTAAGCTCCCAGACTCGTTGTTTGAAAGTGTTGTGCAAGTTTCCTTTGAGGATGAGGACTGATAGGTCAGATATAGAGAGTGGTCACTTTGTGAAGAGTGTTCACCCACAGGTGATGGGGTGTTTTGTCTTTTATCATTTTCCTGTGAGAATTCATTCAAGAACGAGTGATTGGTTTCACCCATGTAGTTGCTATTGGGGTATTTAGTGCACTGGAGGCGGTATACCACCATGTGTGGGACCCATGGATCTGCTATAGATGAGATCAGCAAGGGTGCCTGAGCTGGAGTTCTTACTGTATTAATCTATTTGATCATTGCATATAGAAAATGAAAATAAATAAAAAATAATCTTATTAAAGACTTCATTGAGAATTGTAAGTTATTGTCCATTTTTCAACATGACCAATGTTTTCTCAAGGGAGTACTGAATACTTTAGATTATTGTGATGATTGAAGAAAGTAAACATGTACTTGATAAATATCCCAAAGAAATTACTTTTTGGAAGCATTTTAATAAACCATGCTTTTTCAGAAGTGATTTCATATAAGATGTATGTATTTAGGATTGAGGTGGCCCCCATCTTTTAACTATTGGACTTAGAAAAGTATAGAATAAACAGACTGTGGCAGTTGGAAAAGTGTACAAGTTGGCAAAGTTCAGAGGATGGGTTGTCAGATAGGCCCTGTCCCTGCAAAAACATATGCATATGCTTAACTCTGTTCAAATTAGTAGTCCCATTGACCTTGGTTATAAAATAAAGCATATGCATAAGTGTTTGTAGAAACTGGCCGTGAGTCACTAACATGCTTTTTCCAGCTGCAAGTATTAAATAAAGCACAAAACAGATCTGTTTGTGATCAGGGCAGCAAAGTACAGTAAAAGCTGTTTTATTGGGCATGTTGGAGGAATGGGAGAGAGGCAGGTAAATGAAAAACGTCAGTTAATTAAAGAAGGAGGGAGTTTGGGTGTGGGAGGGGATGCAGGTCTGGGGATTGGGGTGCGGGAGGGGGTTGTGGGGCGTGGGCTCTGGGAGGCAGTTTGGGTGTGGGAGGGGGCTTGAGGCATGGGAGGAGGGGTGGGGTGCTGGATTCGGGCGGGCGCTCACCCTGGGCGGCTCCCCATAAGTGGCAACCTATCCTGGCTGCTCCTAGGTGGAGGTGCGGCAGGCGGCTCTGCATGCTGCCCTCGCCCCACCCTGAGCTCTGGCTCTGCAACTTCCGTTGGCTGGGAACAGTAGCCAGTGGGAGGTGCGAGGGTGGCACCTGCAGGCAGAGGCAATGTGCAGAGCTGCCTGCCACACCTCTGCCTAGGAGCAGCCAGTATAGGTTGCCGCTTGTACGGAGCTGCCTGAGGTGAGTGGCCCACAGATCTGGCACTCCACAGCCCCTCCTGCACCCCAACCCCCTCCCACTCCCCATCTCCCTCCCAGAGCCCGCACTCCACATCCCCTCCCATGCCCCAACCCTCCTGCCAGCCCTGCACCAACCGGACTATAAAACAGACTTTCAGTGAAGATTAGAAATGCCGGTTTAATTTATATTCTTTTCCAGTTGGTAAAGTGCTGGATAAAACAGCTTTTACTGTATATTGATAGTTATTAGTGAATAAAGTAATCCATTTATAGTGCTTTCATGTAAATTATGTATGATATGGTTGTAGATGTATCAGGAATTAGTATGGAAACATGGCCAGAGTAATGTGCCATTTCGTCAAACAGTAAGGTAGCTCGCTTATTAAACAACATAAATGACCATACTGTACTTCAAATTTTACAGACATTTCCTATGAAAGTGAAAGAATATAGATTTTCATTGCTCGACAGTTATAGCAAATACCTGCCATATTGTAATTTGACAAATTCTTTAAAAAAAGAAGGTAAAGTAAAATCAGATGTTTCACACATTAGTACTTTTTCTTTTCAGAGCACTTTTAAAAACTTTTTTTCTTGCAAGTAGTCTTAAAAATACCAACTCATAATAGAAAATAGTTGTCTGGAATTCCTTGAGGCTCATGGTTTGGCTTCAGAAGCTTTTAAAGAAATAAACTGTCAGAAAATCAGTATGGATCCATTTAAACGATATAATGCTTCATCCACAATAGATTCTTTGCAAAATCAATACCCTGAAATATCAGAGGATTTAAGATGTATCAGGTACCAGAAACTTCAAACACTGTTTTAATTACTCAAATAAAAGAAAGCTGGATAATTTTTACTTGCCTATAAAGAATGTTCTGCTTAAGCCAAAACAAATTCTTTACAAGTCCTTTTAGAAAGTCTGGAAATATTTAAGAGTTTCTCTACTCTTCTTGTGAGACAATGCCTGTTACTGAGCCAGTGTTCTATTGGATGATATTCTTTTTAACAACCTGCCATTCAGATATCCAGTATGTTTTTTGGTCATTATATCAGTAATATGATTCAGTAAATTTGGGGTCTATTAGTCTGATGTTCATTTGGGAGAAAGAAAGATGAATAGCTCAGTGCTTTCAGTTTGCTTGACAGTGTATGTGTTCACTTTGCAGTATTTGCTGTTGCGGTATGTGGAAGATAAGTCTTTTAGCTGAATCCTGAAATCATTAGTTATTCCTCAGGCAGGGTGCCCATGGATTTCAGCCAAGATCAATCAGTTAGTATCACTTTGTTAATGGTGATATAGTGAGTTTTTATTAACAGCCCACAAAAGGGCATTGCAAAGGGGTCACATGGCAGTGTGAGTCCTGGAAGGCATCCTCATGATTTCAGACAGAATAATTGTGATTGTTGTGGGATATCTTGCCAGATTGGGATTTCTACCACCCTTTAATAGGAGCTCTATTTATTCCTTGGTGTGCTGGTTCAGCTGTGCTGGGGAGGCAGAGGCAGGTGTGGTCTTGCCATCTTTCTAGTTCTTTTGGGGAATTTGTCACTGGCAGCAGCACCCAACTTGTGCAAAGACTGGGATTGTGGCTGAAATGCACACAGGGTAACAAAGTAATGTGGCTCTTGCAGCCTCTGTACACGACCACAGTCTAATCTAACATTGGGAATACTGTGCACTTTTGTGAATTATGCAAAGTATAAGTGGTATAAAAAAATTAAAGATAGAAATGTACAAATGTTTAAAAGTATCTGTCTTAAAGCATAATGAAAGTTGATGCCCCATTAATGGAATCTATTCAAAGCACAATGTGCACATTAAAGGCTTGCCACTTAAATTAGGGCTAGATTTATGTGGCAGAGCTGCATTGAAAGCAGAGACAAACGGGGAATTTCTGGGGATCTCTCCAGGGCAGTCCACCCACCTGTTGTTTGTGTCTCAGAATGTGAGATAGAAAGTGTTAAAGAATGATCTGTGGGGGAGCAGGGGGAGACTTCTAAGGAGGTTGAGGTTCCAATCCAAGTTTTCGCCCCACTGAAATGGAGCTTCACTCCTGTGAGGCAGGCTCTGTGGAAGAGGAGAGCCTTTCTGGAAAGTGTGGCTGGCTGGGAAACAGGGCATGCGGTGCCATGAGTGTTGGAAGGATCTGAAGCACTATGTTGGAGGAAACAGGAACATCAGAACTCATAAGTCAAGAGTACACGCCAGCATACTTTAGAAGCTCTGCATGGCTACCACCTTCCCCTGCTGCATATGTCCTAAACCTGGGGCGGAAAACCTTATTTCTGTCACAGGCCATTGACCCACTGAAAAAAATCAGTCGCGGGCCACTCACTCACCTGGGTGGGAGGACACAGAGGTTTGGGGCTTCTCCCCACGGGGGAGGCACTGCAGGCTGAATGAAATTAACCAATGGACCGGATCCAGCCCTTGGGTTGTAGGTTCCCCACCCCTGTAAGTTCCCCTGTCCTAAACCATGCAGATCTGCAGCACTATTTATATAGAGCTGAGGAGCCCCAGATGGCAGATGCCTTCCCTTGATGTCAGTTCCTAATGTGGCTGGATGCTAATCGAATTACCACTGATTCTTCAAGCTTCAATTCATCATAGATGTGATGGGAGCAAGATCTTAAATCGTTGCCAGTGTTCCTTGATAGGACTGTAAACCTCAGTTGCCAGATGACTCAGAATTTGGAATCCTTATTCTTGCTCATGGTTTTTATATGGAAATTTGAAACCATTATGACCACAGAGATCGTGATCTTCAGTACAGTACAAATGCTATAGCACCACACCTAAACTAAGAATGAGCTCTACTTTTTTTTTTTAATCCTTATGTTTTCTTGATTTTTTTTTTTAAGTTTAATGTGGTTAAATGATACATTTAATCTTTTGGGGGGAAAAAACAACAAACAAAACAAAACCTGCTTCTGGAGTATTGCCTTTGCATGATGCACACTGTTGGGATGGCTTTTGATGCTGCAGGAGGTTGGATCCTTCTAGAAAAACTGTGTCTATTAGGTGCCACATAAATGCCCCTAATGGCACCAAATGCTCAGTGTCTGAGGTCATAAGTAGAGGTGCAGTCTCAACCACGTTGATTCCTCCCACTTAAGCTCAGAGACCAAAAAAGTAGTAGAACTGAAGAAGAAGGGAAGGGCAGGAGGTGGGGGAGAAGAATATGAGCATAAATATGCACAGGCAATACTCACAAAGAACTCCAGTTTCTAGTAAGTAACTTTTTTGAGTTTTGCGAGACTAATGCAGTGTCCAGGAAGGCAGGCTGAGCAAATCTAGTTGAACAGGAACACTGCCGTTCCAAACAGTGTGACTGACTGGGATGTCAGGTCAAGGGAGTAGTGCTGTATACAGATGTGAACAGAACTCCTTGTAAATGTTTAGGGCTGCACTTGAAGGAAATATTATGAAAGCTGTCTAGTTGAATGAGCTCTAAGACTTGGGGCAATTCTGGCTAAGAGGTAGCAAGTTTCAATATATAATGTTATCCTCTCAGAGAGGCATTATGGAGAGATGGCATTTTTCCCACCCCTCACCATACCGGTACACTGATCCCCCTGATATATCACAAAAAATCTGACCCTATTTAAATAAAAGCTTTATACCCTTTTAACATGTAAGGTTAAGTCTAATATCCCCAGGATTGCATGTGGCTTTGGGGGGAAAAGACCTGGGGTGAAATCCTGGCCCTGTTAAAGTCAATGGGAATTTATTTTATCCCTGTCTTTCAACTGACAGATTTTGAAGTCTCTTTCCTCAAGTGCAGTGGTGCTGGAACATATTTTTAGTAGTTGGGGTGCTGAAAGCCAGCCCTCTTACCCCGTCTGTGCCCCTCACCCCCCAAACTGAGGCTGGGAAGAGGGATGTGTTTCCGGGAGGGGTAACTCGTACAGGGCTGAGGGGGCTGAGGCCACAGCTGGGGGCGAGTGTGGGGGCAGGAACTGAGCCCCAGGCAGGTGCTGGCAGCCAGGAACTCAAGTGAGGGGCCAAAAGCAGAACCCTGGCTGTGGGGCCAAGTACGGGGCCCTGGAAACGGAGCCCCGGGAGCGGAGGGCCAGGCACGAGGCCCTGGGAACTGAGGCCTGAGAGGAGGGGGTGGGGAAGGGCACTGGGCCAGTGGCTAGGGAGCGGGGCAGGCAGGTGGGGCCTCAGGAGCAGAGCACCCCACATGGGGCTGGGCACAGGGCCAGCAGCCAGGGAGTAGGGCCAGCGGCTGGGACCCAAGCCCCAGTTCAAGGGTTGGGGAGCAGAGTGCGGACAGAGGGCCGGGAACAGGGCATAGGCGTGGGAAGCACCACCAGGCTTTATGTGCGGAGCCAGCGGCTGGGGAGTGGGGCATGGGGCTGTCCCCCGGTACCCAAGGTGGGAAGTGGAGCCCCAGGTGAGGGGTCAGCTGCCCTGCATAAAATCTGGGGGTGCTGCAGAACCCCCTGCACCGCTACTTCCCGTGCCTATGCTCAAGCATCAAATGTAATTTAGTTCCTGAGTTCAACAGATGCACAACCTAGAATAGTCATTAAAAAGACCGAGGCTGCAGTATTTCCCCCAGGCATTCTTCTAGCCGCTTATGGTGTTTTAGGGCCCCATTCTCCCATCTGGACTAATCCTGAAAGCACTGAGAAGAGAAAATCTCCAGTTTTCTACTAGACATATTTCCAAGTAGCTCCACAATTCTTAACTTTTAGGCTGTTATATTGGTGTGTAACTCACCTATTTTCACTTGCAGAGATGACTCCGGGTGGCACAGGTTCCATGTTGCAGAATTGTTTTGCACCTAATTGATACTCTTCAGGTACACAGCAGGTGTACAAAACTTTCTATATCCATTCTCTAGACAGAAAATTCATTTTACTTGCCTTTGCCTTGCAAGATGAAAAATATGAACAATCAAGGAGGTTTAAGCTTGGAAATTGCTAAAGTGTTAACATATTTACTAATAAAGGGTACTAATGTACATCTGGTTTTCCTTATTCAAGACAAAACACCATTTGAAGTAAACGAGAATTTTTGCCTCAGTAAGGACTGCAAGACTGGGCCGATTGCTTGCATAATTAAAGAGTCACAAATAAAAATAGATAGGCATCACTTACTTTTTTGCCCAGTCGTCTTATGTTAAATTCTCTTTCAGTTTACAAATACTAGAATCTTTCAATATAATTTGACAGTTTCAGTAACTGGTCATAAACATTTGGTACAACTTGTAGTAGTAGAGGTATTTGTATTTTTAAAATGAAATAGGAAATGACATTTAAAAATCATGGTAATACTTTCTTGTCCCTTTTTTAAAAAGAATAATGGGAAAGGTATTTGAGATGATTTAAATGCCTTTTGAAAAATTGCAGGGACAGATTTTTATAAAGAAAAAATTAAGGCGTTACTGCCAATGAAGAATTACTAGCTTGAAAATATACTCACTCTTTCAGTGACTGGTTTTTGTTCTGAAAGTTAAAGGGGAAAAAAATACCAATATAAAATGTTTTAAAACTGAATCTGCTCACCCCCACGAAGAAGGCTTGCTCAAGGCCAGTGCACTATTTAAGTTCCACTGAGGGCTTCAATGTGTCTTCAGTGGGCCTCTGCAGGTGAGTGAGTTTTTCTCAAGATGATTATGTAATATAGCAATATTCTAGAGGTGAGCATCTTACAGTAGCACTAACCTGAATATTCTTAATTATTCCAGTGTGGTAAAGCACTCCCTGGCCTATCAAAGCAAGAAGACTGCTGTGGAACTGTGGGAACTTCCTGGGGCTTTAACAAATGTCACAAATGTCCTAAGAAGCCATGTAAGTGTGATTTCATTATTGTTTTCTGCATCAGTTCATTTGTTTGTGCTCTAAATACCTTTTCTTTAAGAGAAATGCTAACACTATATTTCAAAAGAACCCTATTATTTGATATAAGAAAGATGATAGAAGGTGCACTCTGAGCTTCAGTGATGACAAAGTAAATTTTTTATTTTTCTCCTTCTCTTCCTAAGCTAGTGATGTGTCATTCTGTTTTCTCAACATAGGGAGATAATGATATTGAATCATCTTGCATTGCCTGGCTGGACTTATATTTTTTTAAAGTTTGCACAGAAATGTTAAATTATAGAGGCACCAGTTCCTACTTGGAGAAAATGCAATGACATCTTGAGACCTTGAATGAACTTTTGAGTTTTAATGCCAAAGCTTTCCAGGCTCTAAAATATCTGTTACATTTTTAAGTCTGTTGTTCGAATGCTGTCTATACAATTAGAGTACCATGAAGACTTTCCCAATATTTTTGCTACAATTTGAGATGATAATGTAAAATACTGAAAAATAGCTATTAAATGATTTTCATGAAACATTTCATAACAATAAGAAATAATTATACCTAGTTCTTAAATGGCTTTGGGGAGGAAAGACCTGGGGTGAAATCCTGGCCCCCTTAAAGTCAATGGCAGTTTATTTTATCCCTGCCTCTAAGCACTTTACGAAGAAGGTATCCTTATCCCCATTTTGCAGATGTGGAAACTGACACAAAGAGAGGCTGAAGTGACTTTCCCAAGGTCATCCAGCTGGTCAGCAGCAATGCAGGGAATAAAATGCTGGTCTCTTGAGTCCCAGACGAATACTATATTCCCTAGGCCACACTCCTGTCCCAATTATCAACGTGGGATACTTAACACAAGGAAATATATTAATTGTTTTGTATGGTGTAGCATATATTTATCCATGAATTTAGGGATGCATTTTTATATAAAAATTCTCAAAGGAAAAAACCTTGTGTCATATTGTGATTGGCCCTTTCATGGGCAGCACAAGGGCGCTGAGGGAGCAGTTTTGCCAGGAGTCTTTTACAGCCCAGAAGGGGAATCTGCAAAAGTTATTACTAACTCAGTCTGCCCCATTGATTTATGAGGTAGTGTATTTTGTGTCCTAGGGTCCCCTAATCTTATGATTTGCTTCCACATAGGGCACTCATTGGGTGTCTTTAAGAACATAAGAATGGCCATACTGGGTCAGTCCAAAGGTCCATCTAGCCCAGTATCCTGTCTTCCGACAGTGGCCAATGCCAGGTGTCCCAGAGGGAATGAATAGAACAAGTAATCATCAAGTGATCCATCCCCTGTCGCCCATTCTCATCTTCTGGCAAACAGAGGCTAGGGACACCATCCCTGCCCATCCTGGCTAATAGCCATTGATGGACCTATTCTCCATGAACTTACCTAGGTCTTTTTTGAATCCTGTTATAGTATGGCCTTAACATCCTCTGTCCAGGAGTTCCACAGGTTGACTGTGTGTTGCGTGAAAAAATACTTCCTCTTGTTTGTTTTATAACTGCTGCCCATTGATTTCATTTAGTGATCCCTAGTTTTTGTGTTACGAGGAGTAAATAACACTTCCTTATTTATTTTCAGGCATATGTGCCAAATTGTGTTTCATAGTTGCATCAAAGCCTTAAATTTCCATAGAACAAACTTTTCCAAAGAATAAATGTAACAGTTTATAATGAGATTTTATAAAATATTATACTGTATATATCTGAAGATCTGTATTGCACCAGATATTCTTATATTCTTGATGATGGCGATAAGAATTTTTCAGTGACTGAGAAGAATAGGCATAACCACGTAGTATGTAGCATTAAAGAATTTACCATTGAAATCTGAGATAAAGTGACCAGATCATATATGTAAAAATAGAATAGCAAATATGAAATACTAGTATTTAAGTCTTCTCATTGGTATCATGATGAAAAAGGGTTGGTTTCTTTAACAGAGATATTGGAAGAGAAGGTACACACAATGTTGTGATTTTGGCAAAGTTTGTAAGCATGGAGAAATTACCCAAGTGAGTAATGAGTGTGGAGTTTGTAAATATATGGTGTGTTCATGTTCTTCATTCATACACCCACATCTACCTACAGTCTTTCTGTAGATTTTTTTTTAAGCTTTAAAATGCTGACTTGTTTCTTATAAAGCTGAGCAAACTGACTTATCCTAAAAACTGCCAATACACTTTAGGAGAAAATCAAATAAACTGTTAACAGTTTGACATTTAAATTGTATCCATGTCTTCTGTTGGCTCATTCACAGGATACAGATTCAGGCTCAGATTATTTCCATGTCGTTTTGACAGTTTTCCTTTGCTGAGTTGGTATTACTCTCCATACTGTAGTCATCTTGGAAGAAAATAGACTTTCCAGGGCTTTCTCTTTTATGGTTTTGCGCTTTATGATCTTTACTTGAGACTGAAATATTTTTATAAAGGCCAGTTTTTGAGCAGGTTGGATTGAGCATTTGGTTGTCTGCAAGATCCCAATTCAGCAAAAGCATTCAAGCATGTGCTTAAGTCACGCTGTTTATCCTCTTTTCTTTCCCTGTTCAATAAAGCACTAAAGCGTGTGCTTAATTTTAGACACATTCTTAAATCCTGTTGACTTTAATGGATTTTTGCATGTACCTGAAGTTAAACACATACTCAAGTACTTTGCTGAATCAGCAAAGCCCTACAGTGTGCATACACTGTGGCTTGAAACAGCTTTTGTGGATTGTATGCTTAATAATAATGAAAAATATGAGCAGAAAATAGAAACAGGTTATATGTCAAAGGTGTTTTTTTTTTAACAAGAGAACCTTTGAATCAAACTGCACAGTGTTATATTACAAGTGGAAGCTGATGTCCATTCAGAATGCTTGTCAATAATTAGTATTTGCTAAATGAGTAAGAAAGAAATGTAGGACTTTATCCATCTCCCACATTGCTCAGCTGTGAGCCAACCCAACATACCTCAAACTCCACTTCACCTGCAGGAAGCAGTGATACTGAAAAAGTTTTGGGGGTCGTGGTAAATAATCAGCTGAACATGAGTTCCCAGTGTGGTGCTGTGGTCAAAAGAACTAATACGATCCTGGGATACATACACAGGGGAATCTCAAGTAGGATTAGAGAAGAGGTTATTTTACCTCTGTATTTGGTATTATGCAACCACTGCTGGAATACTATGTCCAGCTTTGATGCCCACAATTCAGTAAGGATGTTGATAAATTGGAGAGGGTTCTGAGAAGAGAGATGAGAATGATTAAGGGGTTAGAAAACATGATTTATAATGATAAACTCAAGAAGCTCAATCTATTTAGTTTAACATTAAGAAGGTTAAGGGGTGCTTCATTAAATCTGTAAGTATACGTGGGCTCTTCAGTTTAGCAGAGAAAGCTATAATATGATTCAATAAGTGGAAGTTGAACCTAGACACATTCGAACTGGAAAAAAGGTGTAAATTGTTGACAGTGAGGTTAATTAACCATTGGAATAATTTACCAGGAGCCATGGTAAATTTTCCATCACTGACATGTTAAAATCAAGATTGGATGTTTTTCTAAAAGATCTACTCTAGGAATTATTTTTGGTAAATTCTATGGTCTATGTTATACAGGTCAGATTAGGTGATCCCTTCTGGTCTTGGAATCTATGAAAATCCTTTTTTCTCTCAATGCTTAGTCTGTACTGTTAAAATAAATAATGATTTGGTTTTAAGAAGGCTGTTTCGTCCATATATACCAGTGATCACAGACTCCTGAATGGAAATAACTGCAGGTGCCAAGACTAGCTTGGTCCTGCTAGGTAAGCACGGTTGATATATACAGTGCAGTAGCAAGGGCTTGGTCTAAGAGTGGGCGAATTATATAATTTCACCCCAGCATACTTAAAGGCAATAGATAAAGGCATGATACTTGCACCTGAAGTGGTGCAGTCAGAGAACCCAGGAAGGGGAAGGAGATGTATCTAGCCATAACTGTGACAAATATAATTTCCAATTGTTTTCATTTAAATTTGAATAATTGCAGCCAGTTTAAAGATCAAAATTGCATATGTTTTAAACCCGTAACCCATGAAGAAACTTATCTATTTCTGCTCAAAATATATCCAAAGAAGCTGCATCTGAGACAACTTATTATTATTAATTGGTATTACCATAGTGCCAATTAATATAATATTATTGTTACTAATTAATATATGTTATTGTTCAGGATGAGACTTAGAAAATCAATATCATAATATATCTTGGTGGAAATAAACAATAAATAGAAACAAAACTATTAATTAGATGAAGACTTTCTAGTTTGGCTAAAGTGAATTCATTTTGTGGTGTTATCCTTTATAATTCACATTAGATAATTAATAATTAATGGCCAACAAAAGACAGTCTTTTAAAACTCAAAAAGATTAAAAAGATAAAGCATAAGTCTGTTTCTTTTCTTGTAATTGTGGTTTCACTATTATAAAAATAAAATATTTGACTGCCTATATTTTTCCATGGATCTCAGATATGTTCAGATTTATTATAGTGGGAACAGCAACAACTGCTATAGTTAAGGTTGCATTCAGGTTCCTATTCTAATTCTGATTTCACTAGCTTGAACATTTCTAAAACAGTTGTCTTCCAGGCTGAAATTTTCCAGCATGGCCACTTCCTGACAGTGATATTTTTATTTTCAGCAAGGATGATTCAGTCATTTTTGAAAATGAGTAGAATGAATCAGAAAGTTTCCTAAGGGACTGTGCCAAGTCAGAGTGTGAAAGTCCTGGCATGGGGCTTAGCATGCTATAGCAGTGTCCCTATGGTTCATTGCCATGTAGGAAGCTGGTGCACTGAGATTTATATCCTTGTCTTTTTATTGCAGTAACTTCCCATGTAGACAAGCCGCAATTTCAAAGAATTCCTGTCATGATGTTATGTTGTATTATCTGCAAAACAATATTTGATTAATTAAAAATTGTAGTCATGCAAAAACAGAAGGCGACAGTATTCAGATTGCATGTACAACCTAAATTTTGGCATTTCCTGACTTTTGAGTGCTTTACTCTGCATCCTTAAAAATGTAAATGTAAATTTTTTCGATACAATTGTATAATAATTTGATTGTGATGCTCTCCATATAAATGTGTCATACATTGTAATAACTAACCAATAGTTTTCTTTTTTCCCCCCAGCTTATCCTGGATACACCCAAATGGTGGAATGCCCCCAAGGTTACAAGAGGATTAATGCTACCTTTTGTCAAGGTAAGATATTTGTCAACAATTAAATTCATTTGTTTTGAGTAAATCTTTTGGGCTAAATTAATAATCCCAGGCCTTGTTCCATTGATTGCAGTGGAGTTACGTGGATTAATTTGGTTTATTGATTGTGCTTGGGAGAAACTAGTGTAACTGAGTCCAAAATATTGGCAGCTGTTTAGCATAACTTACTGAAAAGTAAACAGCTATTTGTATCCTTACTGGTCTTTTCTGACACATAAAGATGGTTTCATAAAATTTTATTTTGGTTGCTTTTTTATGAAAAGTATCAGGCTCAGACTTTTTATGTTGCTGAAGGATGTTAAGTCTACCTTTCCTGAGGCTGCAGTAGCATCTGTAGAAAAGTATGAGGGAAGAGGAGAGCAAAGGATTCCTTTCCCTAGTTACTCCTGATTTACGCTGATGTGAGAGGAGAATCAGGTCCCATCATTCAAACAGCTCTTAAGTGTTTGTGTACATACTGTACACACAAACATAATCAACAGAAAATATAAATAGAAACCAAATTAGACAGAAATGGTAATATAGGATAGCTTTCTAAAAGCCATAATTGGCATTGAGGGAAATCCTGACAGTGGCACAAGGCGAGACTCCACAGAAACCCAGAAGCTTTACTACAAGAGCAATGGCCCCCAAACACAGGCTGCTGTGCTGAGCTAAGACTGGGCAGCTCAGCCAATAGGTGTCACCACCACAGCAAGCAGACACGTGACCTCAGACAGAAGCTCCCTTTCTATACTTCTGTATAGCCATGTACTCCTTTGTAGCTTATGAACTATCACCCTATGGAGGCCTCTCCTCTGCCACATGGACAGGCTTTGAATTGAGCACTACTCTGCAGGTAGCTTAGCACATTCCTGCAGGGCTCCATGTGCTCAACCATGCCCTGGGATTCATGATCAAGCCTTTAATAAGGCAGATAAGTACATTCAAACTGGAAAGTTATTAAATAATTTGACCTTAATTGAATGTTTTCCATTTCCTAATTTGATATTTTTAATAGAATCGTCACTTTGATTTCTAGGTTTTCCAGTATTTGCTTTTTTCTGAGAAAACTGTAACATTCTCATACAGGATTTTTGTTCTTGAGCTTTTCCTGATCCTTTCCTGGAGGTTCTTTCAACCTTAACTTCAGATTAAACAAGCTTTATTTTTTGCCCAAGAATTTGTTATTTAAGTCACAGTACAGTATACGTTTCTTCTGTCCACTGACAAATAATTACACGCTGTCAATATGAAGGTTTTTTAATTTGTGCTTAGTAGGTAACCAAAACTTGGTATCATTATACTGTTGACAAGTAATATCCATGAGTCTGATCTCATTTATACCTGTTTTACATTTGTAACTCCACTGACTTTAATACAGTTATTCCTGTGTTATATTTAGGGCCCTATCAAATTCATGGATATGAAATTCTGTAAATTCTGGTCTTCTGTGTGTTTTTATCGTATACAATACAAATTTCATGGGAGAGACCAACGTTTCTCAAATTGGAGGTGCTTACTCAAAAGGGAGTTGCAGGGGATCACAAGGTTTTTTTAGGAGAGTTTGCAGTATTGTCGCTCGTACTTCTGCGCTGCCTTCAGAGCTGGATGGCTGGAGAGCGGCGGCTGTTGGCTGGGTGCCCAGCTCTGAAGGCAGCCACCCGCCAGCAGCAGCGCAGAAGTAAGAGTAGCAGTACCACAACCCCCTCCCCCAATAACCTTGTGACCCGTCCCCAACTCTTTTTTGGCTCAAGACCCCTACTATTACAATACTGCAAAATTTCAGATTTAAATAGCTAAAATCTTGAGATTTACGATTTTTAAAATCCCATGACCATGAAATTGACCAAAATGGACCATGAATTTGGTAAGACCCTAGTTACGTTGGTGTAAAAGTGAAGGTAGAATAATTCCTCAGCACAATCAGAGCAATTGCTTGCTTAATGTATGTTACAAGAACAAGTTAACTACCCTCCTTAAGTAAGTCTCTGTTAAGACATTCTTCAGGTAGAGAATATCAACTCATAATGATGTTCTCACTCGAAACAAACTGTTTTGCAGAAACGGTCAATTTAAAATGGATTTGGGTTTTTTCTTTAGACTCATAGACTCATAGGTCAGAAGGGACCAATCTGATCATCTAGTCCGACCTCCCGCACAAGGCAGGCCACAGAACCCCACCCATCCAATTTTATAACAACCCCTATCCCAGGACCGAGTTATTGAAATCCTCAAAAATGGTTTGAAGACCTCAAGCTGCAGAGAAACCACCAGCAAGCGACCCGTGCCCCATGCTGCAGGGGAAGGCGAAAAATCTCCAGGGCACCTGCCAATCCGCCCTGGAGGAAAATTCCTTCCCGACCCCAAATATGGCGATCAGCTAAACCCTGAGCATGTGGGCAAGAGTCACCAGCCAGCACCCAAGAAGGAATTCTCTGCAGCAACTCAGTGGTAGTCAGCGAAACTAGACAGAACATCCCTCCCTCTCATTTTGCACAATACACACACATACAGTGACTTATGTTGAAAGTTGGAAGCTTTTCGATCTAGCTACCTTCAATTTCTAAAATTTTGCATGATCAAAATGGGCAGTTTGGGCATCTGAAAAGTTAAGTCTTTTGTTGGCTGTGCATAAAAGGCATTTTCACAGTTGATCCTATTGCCTTTGGAATGGTGAACAAAAGGGCAGGAAAAGGATGTAGATGTAGGGCATCATCTTGCAGGTGTGGTGCCATGCAATGGAACAGGGAAAGAAGCACAAAGAGAGAAGAGCAGTTGTGAGTTGTGGAACTCATTGGAGAAGAATGAGTAGGGAAGGAAGAGGAAAAGGAAGGGTAAACTATAGATCCTAGAACATGGTGTTGGCCTGTGGGCATAAGGGCCATCCATGAGTGGTTTCATTGCCATGGACATAAGAAGTTGTCAGGAAACACTTTGAGGGAAGAGAGGTTGAGGGGAGAGGAAACGGGATAATTGGTATCAAAAGACGCACACAGGAATTTTAGGAGATTGAGGTCATTTTCCTGAACAGGAAAAAAACAGTTCCTCACCTTCCTGTAACTATTGTTCTTCAAGATGTGGTGTTCACATCCATTCCAGTCAGGTGTGCATGTGCTGCGTGCATGGTCATCGGAAACTTTTCCATTAGCAGCTACTCTTGGGTCAGATAGGGAGCACCCTGGAGTGGCGCCCTCATGGCACTCAATATATGACCCTGCCGACCCGACCTCCCTTCAGTTCCTTCTTGCCAGCTACTGTGACAGAGGGGAAGGAGGGTGGACATTGGAATGGATGTGTACAACACATCTCAAAGAACAACAGTTACAAGAAGGTGAGTAACCATTTTTTCTTCTTTGAGTACTTGTTCATGTCAATTCCGATCAGGTGACTCCCAAGCTCTCCCTTGGGTGTGGGGTCGGAGTTAAGGAACCACTGACTGGAGAACTGCCCTGCCAAAAGCTGCGTCCTTTCTGGCATAGTGGGTAGTAAATGTGTGATGGCATAGTGGGTAGTAAATGTGTTCACGGGCAATCAGGTCGCCGCTCTGCAGATTTTCTGGATGGGCATCTAGGCTGGGAAAGTGATGGATGAGGCTTGAGCCTGCATCAAGTGCGCTATAATAGGCGGAGCTGGAACCTTGGCGAGGTCATAGCAAGTATGGCTGCAGTCCGTGATCCATAACAAAATGCGCTATGAGGAGACCGTAAGCCCTTTCATCCGGTCTGCCACAGGTATGAATAGTTGGTTCGATTTCCTGAGAAGTTTTGTGTGCTCAGTGTAGAACGCTTGCGTTCTCCAGACGTCTAGTGAATGAAGTCTCTGCTCCCACGCATTGGCATGTGGCTTGATAGAAGACTGGTAAAAAAATGTCTTGTCCGATGTGGAATTGTGATACCACCTTGTGCAGGAACGCTGGGTGAGGCCTGGGCTGTACCTTGTCCTTATAGGAGACTGAGGGTGGCGGGGGTCAGAGGTTAGTGATTTTAACTTCGACATCCTTCAGGCTGAAGTGATGGCAACCAGGAACACTACCTTCCATGAGAGACAGAGAAGGGAGCACGTAGCCAGTGGTTCAGATGGG
This sequence comes from Gopherus flavomarginatus, assembly GCF_025201925.1. NCBI lineage: Eukaryota > Metazoa > Chordata > Testudines > Testudinidae > Gopherus > Gopherus flavomarginatus. The sequence goes on along the minus strand of NC_066620.1, from coordinate 68,204,680 downwards.
GCTCCCCTTAGTCTGGGGAGGACCAGTTTGAGATCCCAAGCAGGTGCAGGTAGTCAAGGATGTGGGTATAGTCTTTCCAAACCCATTAGGAAATGGTCCACCATGGAGTTGGTGAATGCAAAGCGCCCTGACTCTCCTGGGTGAAACACCGAGATGGCCGCAAGGTGTATCCTGATGTATGATCCTGACAACCCTTGCTGTTTCAGATGTAGTAGGTGTTCCGGGATGAGTAGTGTATATGTCTGAAGTGAAAATGTACAATGCTGGTCACACTCACACGAGAACCTTCTTAGCTGGTGGAAGGTTTTCTGCTGCCAAGCAACACCTCCTTCACCGAATCCGAGCATTGGGTTTAACCATGAAGCTTCCATGCCATGAGATGAAGGGATTGGAGGTCTGGATGAAGGAGGTCCTGTATGATCAGATCTGGGTAAAGCTGCAGTGCTATCAGAGTGTCCACCAACATCTCCAGAAGCATGGAGTATCAGTGTTGTGTGGCCATGCTGGGGCCAGCATGATCACATCTGCTTTGTCTCTGCGGACCTTGAGCAGCACCTTGTGAACAAGTGGGACCGGCGGGAAGGCATACATGAGGTGGTCCCCCACCCCAAGGTAGCAGGAACTCAGAGATGGAGTCCAGACTGTTGGAGAGATGGAGCAGAACATTGGATGTTTCCTGTTGCTCCTGGTGGCAAATTGGTCCACCTGGGGAAAGTCCCACCTTTGAAAGACAGAATGTAAGACGTCTGGACAGACTGACCACTTGTGGTTGAGAAGCGACCTGCTGATATGGTCTGCAATCTCATTCTGCAGGCCTGGGAGATAGGACACATCCAGGTGAATAGAGTGGGCTATAGAGAAATCCCAAAGCTGGAGAGCTTCCCGAGAGAGTGGGGAGTAATGGGCTCTGCCCTGTTTGTTTATGTAAAACATGGCAGTGGTTTTGTCGGTCAACACTGCCATGCACTGACCTTGAAGTCTGTCCTGGAAGGTCTGCAGGCTAGCCTCATAGCTCCTGAGGAACCTCCTCCACTGCCCCTAAGGCAAGGAGTGATTGCACCTTCTGGACAAGGAGTAGCTTATGGTTTGATGTTATACGGGACTATGCAGGGTAGAAGTGGGATAGACAGTTCAGAAAGCAGGGGAAAGGATCTGGTATAGTCTGGCATGCTGGCTTGGGTGTCCCCTCAAAACCCTTGTTTGGATCCTGACTGTGGCTTAGTCGGGCCCTGGCCCTGGTTTGAGAACTGGTTAGATGGCCTACGCCTATTGTTCCTGCCCCTATGGCGGTAAGGGTCCTACCTTGGGCAGGGTTGCCTCTGCTGAGGTCTTCCACCTAGCCCTTCTTGCAGAGGCCTTCCTGTTGCCTTGCGCCCTATTGCCGATCCCTGCTGCAGGACTCACCACACTTTTTTGTAGTAGTTGTTGCTACTGCACCTGGGCTTGCTCCCTTATAAATTATCTGCAGGCTTTTTTGTTGCTCACCCTGCCAGGTGAGCAAGGATTGTCTCTTCAAGTGGTGGGAATTCTAGAAGATCTGCCAGGTCTTCTGCATTTCCTCCTCCTGTTCAACCAGCCATTGTAGTGTCTCCTCCCTCCCCGAGCCTACTAAATCTTTCCAGCAGCTTCCCCCATCAAGTTCTCCATCTACATAGAAAAACGTAGGGTCCCAGAAAAGCCCCGTTGTGTGACAGGCATCCACTGCTCCCATTTTCTTTGCTCTCCCACAGGCTGCTCAGAGACCTTCCCAATGTACATACACTCTGTAGTTTATTTACAGTGCTTCATCACTCCACCTCTTACATTCTTATGCTATCATACTATTTACACAGTCATTCCGTTTAACTACTTTGTCTCCCAAGGGATGAGGTGTGTGCTTTTATCTGGTCTCCTTGTTAATGGGCTAATTAGCTCATTAGCTACCTGGCCCCAATCTGAACTGGTAATCAAGAATTTTTTAATCAGTTCCTCCTTGTGGCCTAACTGGTTCAGTTGCTGATTCCCAGCACTCTGTCACCAAACGAGGAGACTTTTTGGGACTACCCCTTTCTGAAAATGTTAGTGCCCATGTGTCATACATGGTAGAAGGGACCAACACTTTGCCAGAGTGAACAATGCTGGAAATATATTTTCAGAGCCCTTTCTACAGCCAAACAGCTCTCTGAAAATTGGTATCATGTTCAGGGCAGCCAAGAGGGAGTGCACTTTTGTCCCAGAGAATACCCAACTCTCACTACTACTTCGCACACTGTCCCTGTGGGTGCTCCACTCCAGGTGATGGTGCGTCCTGGTGCCATTGATCGGAGATCCTCAGTAGCAGTGCCTGGCTAGGCTCTGTGCGTACCCTAGCTGTCTCGCGGCTGTGGGAACGCTGGTCAGTGTGTGCACAGCCTGACCCCCTTCAGCCCAAGGAGTTGAGACACAAACCCTCTTAAGTCTCCTCCACGGCACTGAGCACGATGGCAACGTTGATTGATGCGGCACGGATCATGCAACCACCCCCGGCACTGGCGGCAGCTTCGTCACTGCCAATGCCCACAGCACTGACTTTGCATGCAGCACCTGTGAATGGCACTGCAAAGCACCATTTGGCACAGATGAAATCAATGCATAAATCAAGTGGTCGCCACTTCACCTCAGCACTGATACCAGCACAACCACAATACCTGACATTACTGTTTCCTCGGTACCACACTGTCCTATACTCAGCACCGAAGGATCACCTTTTGGTACCCAACCAACCTCCCCTATGGCATTGTCCACCTTCACAGATTCGGACAATGATAACCAGGGTGAAGATATCTTCTCTCCCCACCAATCTCCCCCATACTCTAGAAGGGAAGATGGGGAACAGCTCATACCTAAGGACCGCCACACTCAGGTGTTCTGCCAGCGGTATGGACAATTATGGATGTACCCCCATGCCCTTCCCAATCCAATGGCCACCTTGGAAACCATGGGTAGTATATAGGTTACATTATTCTGGGACCTCCTTGCACAAAGGGGAGATGTATGCTCTTCACCCACATCGCCCACACCTGCTACTTCCATGACCCCTGAGGTTGAGATGGAGACAGAGGATCTGCCCCCCTGTACACAATCCTTCTTCCTCTCCGCACAAGGTGATAATGCCACCTCCGCCCACGACAGCTGATGACCTTAAGCAATTCCAGGACTTATTTAAATGAATTGCTACTAGCCAGTATGTCCCCCAAGAGGAGGTTCAGGAGAATCAGCACAAACTATTGAAGATACTCCAACCTTCCTCTACTTCTAAAATCGCTGTCCCAATTAACGAGGCAATTCTCAAACCAGCAGAGGCAATATGGAAAACATCTGCCTCTGCACCTCCGGCATGCAAGATGGCTGACAGAAAATATTTCGTACCTCAAAGGGCATGAACTTTCTTTTTTCACACCCACAGCCCAATTCTTTGGTTGTGGATGCAGCAAATCACAGAGCCAGACAATCCCAAAATCAGGCCATGCCACAGGATAAAGAGCACAAACATCTAGACCTACTAGGCAGTAAGGTGTACGCATCATGGACTCTGCAGTTCTGTATTGTGAATTACAGCGCCTTTTTAGCTAAATTACAGGAAACTGTTCGAATTCTGTGCTAACCTCCCGTAGGGCAAAAGAACCGAGCTCAGAACTGTGCTATCAAAGGAAAGCTAATATCTAGAATGGCGCTGCAGGCAGCCCTAGACATGGCTAATAAGGCAGCCCTCACTACTGCCACAGCAATCATAATGAGAAGAGCCTCCAGATGAAGGTAGACGATCTACCTTTCAACAAAGACAAGCTGTTCTCTGCCAAAACAGACGAGACCCTTCACACTGTGAAGGACTCGCACACCATGCTATGAACACTGGGCATATATATACCACCTCAAAAGAGGAAGAGGTTCCAGCTCTACCAGCACCCCAGGGAATCTCCCTATACCCGACCTCACTCCAGACCCTATGAGGCGGACAGACAAACAGGCCACGTTGACGCCGACAATCACACCAACAACCCTTGGCACCTCAACCAACGACCTCAAAGCCACAGTTTTGAAGCTTTGGTCGAGGGTTTGAATGACCTTCCCATCTTACCATAGAGTGCCCATTTGACCACTGCCTACACCATTTCCATCATGCGTGGGAGCTGATCACGCAAGACCGCTAGGTTTTACAGATAATCTTATTGGGCTACTCCATCCCATTCACTACCCGCCTCCCTACCAAACCCACCATCCTGTCCCTCTTCAGGGATCCCTCCCACAGCACCTTCTAAGGCAGGAGGTACACCACCTCCTGCTAGGAGCCCTGGAACCAGTTTCCACTCATCACAGAAGGAGGGGATTCTATTCCCACTACTTTCCGACACAAAAGAAAAATGGAGGGTGAAGCCCAATATTAGACCTCAGAAAACTCAACAAATTCTTACACTCTCAGAAATTCAAGATGGTCACTCTAGGCACCGTAATACCAGCACTGGAACAAAGGGACTGTTTTTCATCCCTCGACCTACAAGACACATACTTTACTTAACCGTAAAACACCTAATACACAACGTTTTCCTATGCCCACTAGGCGAAGCCAAGATCTATTTACAGCTGTTGGGACACATGGCCACCACCGCATTTGTAGTCAAGCATGCCAGATTACACACGTGATGCCTCCGAGGCTGGTTGAACTCAGTGTATAAACCCACTAGACACAGTCTACACAAACGCGTCATGCCACCTCGCCAGGTCTTACAATCCTTCCGGTGGTGGACCACCTCAGAAAACCTATGCGCAGGCATCCTATTTCAACAAAAGACATCATCAGTCATGATCATGACAGACGCCTCCCTCTTGGCATGAGGGGCTCACACAAACACAAGGCAGGTGGTCACTATTCGAGAGACACCTTCACATAAACTTACTAGAACTCACAGCAGTAAGGAATGCTTGCCTTCACTTCCTACCTGTCATAGGAAATCAAACAGTTTGGGTAATGACGGACAATGTCACGTGCATGTTCTACATCAACAGGCAGGGTTGGTGCCTGGTCCGCATTCTTTATGCACTGAGGCCATGAAACGTTGAAATTGGTGTATCCGACACCAGATTGACATCGTAGCTTCCAACCTTCTGGGATGCCAAAACATCATGGCAAACACACTAAGCAGACATTTTCCATTGAATCACAAATGGAAATTGAACCCCATGGACTTACAACGTATCTTCCACTTCTGGGGGACCCCATCCATAGACCTGTTCGCCACAATGAAAAACCACAAATGCCCTCTATTTTGCTCCAGGGTGGGGATCAGATCCAGATCCCTTTGGGAAAGCAACACTCATGGACGCATTCCCTGAGTCCTACACAAAATCAGGGACGACAATGCCAGTCATACTTATTGCACCAGCATGGCCCAGAGAGACCTGGTACTCATACCTGCTACACATGTCAGTCTGTCCCCCGTGGTCTCTTCCGATGAGACCAGACCTCCTGCTACAGGACAAGGGTTGGATCCTCCATCCACAACTGGAAAAGCTTGGATGCTCCGTGGTTCCGTTTACACAAGCTAACCGGTTCAGAGCAAGTCAAGCATGTGTTATTGAACAGCAGACGTGCCTCCACATGTAACACCTAGCTGCAAAAATGGAAACATTTTTCCACATGGTTCTCGGACAGACAACTTACCCCAACAGCTTGCCTCTTTCTGTGGTGCTAGATTGCCTAGTAGAGCTCAAGAACTCAGGATTATCATTGTTTTCTCAAAGTTCATCTTACAGCAATTAACATCTTTCGCGACGGACTCTCAGTGTTTTCACACCTGCTCGCAAAATGTTTCCTTGCAGGACTTCACAACCTCTGCCCTGAAACACATCCTGCTACCCCACCTGGGATCTGAACTTAGTCCTCCGTGGACTCTTGAGAACCCCCTGGAAACCCCTAGCTACTTGCTCATTACTGTACATGTTGATGAAAGTAGCTTTCCTCATCGCAATTGCTAGAAGGGTCAGCAAAATTAGCGCTTTGATGGCCTATCCACCATATACTCTGTGTTTTTTAAAGATAAGGTCATGCTGCGCCCAGAGGCGGCTCCAGGCACCAGCATGCCAAGCACATGCTTGGGGGACGGCAAGCCGCGGGGGAAGCTCTGCCGGTGGCCGCGAGGGCAGCAGACAGACTGCCTTCGGTGTCATGCCTGTGGAGGGTCCACTGGTCCCGTGGCTTCTGCAGACCTCCTGCAGGCTGCCGCCAAATTCGTGGGACCAGGGACCTCCCGCAGGCAAGCTGCCGAAGGCAGCCTGCCTGCCGTGCTTGGGGCGGCAAAATGCCTAGAGCCGTCCCTGGCTGCACCCCCACCCAAAGATCCTTCCAGAGGTGGGATCTGCATTCCACCTCAACCCACCCATACACCTTCCCACATTCTACTCCAAGCCACATAAAACCCTACAAGAAGTTTCTTTACACACTCTTAACATCAGAAGGGCTATTGCATTCTACCTAGATAGAACAAAACCATTTTGAAAATCCTCCAGACTGTTTGTCTCAACAACAGAATGATCCAAAGGTGCAGCAATATCTAAACAACAACTCTCCAAATGGATATCGAACTGTATTCACACATACTACCAAGCCCAGGCCATTGAACCCCAAACTGGGAACCGTTCCCACTTCACTGGAGCCATGGCAACACTGGTAGCATTCCTCCATAACACTCCCATTGCGGAAATCTGTAAAGCCGCCACATGGGCTTCTGAGCATACCTTTCCTAATCATTATGCTATCACTCAAGACTCCAGGGCAGATGCCTTACTTGGCCTCACTGCCCTATCCTCCTCTACTACACTCAACACTCCCAAGTCCCCTCCTCCTTAAGGGGTACTGCTCTACAGTCATCGGAAGTGGAGCACCACAGGGACAGCACTCGAAGAAGAAGAGAGAGTTACTCACCCAGTGCAGTAACTGAGGTTCTTCGAGATGTGTCCCCCTGTGCATGTTCCCATGAGGACTCCATGGTAGAGAAGGTACTGAGGGGTTCGGGCTGTGCGTGCACTAACCAGCTTTCCAACATCTGCGAGACAACTAGAGTGTGCACGCCACCCAGCCAGGCACTGCTACTGAAGATCTCCAACGGCACCAGGATGCACTGTCACCTGGAGTGGAGCACCCACAGGGGAACACATCTTGAAGAACCTCAGTTACTGCACAGGGTGAGTAACCCTCTCTTCCTTTGAAAATTCTGGCCTAATCATCTAAGTACTTGGTCCTGTTAGTGAAGGCAGGGGGCTGGACTCAATGACCTTTCGGGATCCCTTCCAGTTCTATGAGAGAGATATATTTCCATATATAATTAATATTTTGTTCTGCATTGTTTTTGCAGTCAAAAGTCTTCTCTGTTTACAAAGCCTATGTAGTATTAGTATGATTTATAACCAGACACTGATTATGTCCTTTCAGCTGAGCGAACTAATGTAATGAAACAGCACCCTTTTTAATGTGTGTAAGGATAACAAAGAACCATCTGTGTGCACATTAATATGAACAGTTCAATAAAATTGCTATCAAACTAGGTTTTTTCCCTCATCGGTACAGTAATTATCTTTTCAATGGGATGATTTATTACATACACACACGTGAAGACCCCAAAGCTGCCATTAAACTCAAAAGACTGAACTTATTAGAGTTTTATATATTTTGTTACAACACACATGCAACTCTGATTTCTGGTTGGATTTAGAATTGTATTTATTGTTTTGTCATTATGATAGCTTTCTTGGAAAAAATGAAATTGAATGAAAAAAACAGCTGGTGAAAGGTTGGGTTCTTTCTGTCAAGAGAAGAGCATTCTCTCAATAGAATTCTTTAAAAATGTTACCTTAAAGAATGGGAAAAATAACCTGGATATTTGTTGTTTTTCAGTGAAGTAGGATGTTGATTATGCCCTGGCTCTAGTCCTGCAAACACTTACTCATGTGCTTAACTTTAAGCTAATGCACAGTCCCATTGGTCTTAATCTATTTAGAGTTAAGTATATGCATGAGCGTGCACAGAATAATTAATGGACCAAGTTCTACAATAATATGCACAGTTCCGGACTTCAGGATTTGTCCCAATGATTTCAGGGGTGGTTACCACAGGAATTTGTAGGCAGATTTTGTCCACTGTCCTCTCTGCATTCCTGTCAATGTTCTAATAAATGTATGCTTTCAATATATATTATTTTAAAGAGTGCCACTATTTTATAAGTACTTGTTCTATGGCAAATATATCACATTGCTTAGTCATTAATTTAACAAAACTGTTTTTAACAGGTTCTTTTTCAGTGGTCGTCACTAAAAGGTCCATATTAACCATGGTGGTATCTACAGTACCAGAGTATTTTTCTATGTTTAAAATGGAAAATAACTTCTGTATCTCCAACACTGTTGTATGATAACTGTTGCCAATTATTGCACTATTGTTTTTATTTGCTGTTGTAGTTGTTAAATATTGTAAAAGCGTCTTAAGTTACTGGATGGCCCAAATCACACAGAAATTCATAAATTATCACAAATACTTAGAATTGCATTCAGACACAAATTGGAAGCTAGTGCAGTATGTGACCTGATTTTCACAATGTACTAAATATCCACCCTCTGAAAATCAGGCTCTTTTAATGTTTCTCAAGATGAGCACTCAAAAAATTGAGCACCCAGAATCACTAATCACTTCTGAAAATTTTCATGTATGAGGTTTTCCTTTTGGTAATGGTAGCTAAATTGAGGGCTGTCTTGTTCGTTGTCCTGTCTGGTGTTGGCATGTTGTTTTTGTTTGTTGTGTTTTAACAGATTTAAATTCATCTGTAGGTTTTGACTATGAATTCATGTTTTTGTAAACAAACACAAATAAATATATCCCCAGAAATAGGGTTGGGTTGTAGATTAAACATTGACTACGTGTTTGAGAAATGTGACTCTAAATACCTCTGCTACAGTAAATCCCATCTTGCTGGCATAGAAGGATTTGGGTTAATTTTTGCTGCTGTTATTTGCTGATTGAGATCAACTATTCCTTAGAATGACAACTGAGACTGTTAATAAAAAATTTCAATTATATTACAATACCTACGTTAGCAACTACAGCTATTTTCTTTAATCCTGTCAGTGTCTATTAAGTTTGCCAGCAGGATTGTTATATTATTCAAGTAATCAAACATAATGGATGTAGTAAGATGCAAGTAACATACACTTCATGTAGTTAGGGAGATGAGAGAAATCAGCAACCTTGCTGTGTCACGTGGGAATAATATTTTCAGTTTCATTAGCATTTACAATCGTAATTGATGTTCCAACAGACAATAAAAAATAAGGGCCCAACTGTCAACCCTTCCTAACATTTGGAGAAAACGTAAATGAATAGTCCCAGTATAGCCGAGTAAGTGCTCACTAACGTGACTAAGAGTTCCACAAATGAGCCCTAAATGAAATATTCCACACTTAGTTAATTTATAGAATGAATTGTCACGTTAGGTAATTTAATATATGCACACTTCTTTCAGGGCAATAACTTCTAAGTAACATTTAACGATTGACTTATGAGTACCTTCTAATTCAGAAACTTCTAAATAAGAAACCTCAAAGAAATTGAGGTACTTAGACAAATTCTATTCTTCATGTAACTGATCTAGAAGATTTATTTTGTTTAAAATCAAGCTAAAAGAGTTTAAATATATGAGTCTATTATTGAGAAGTAAATAAAATGCTTTGTAGTAAATGTGGACATTTAATAAATAAACATTTTTCATTCAGCTTAATTGCTTGTTGAATTAAGTGCAGTAAATCCACTGCATGCCTGGAACCTTGTAGAAAGCAGGAGTGTTTGTGTCACCTGGCACGAAAAGTTTGCAACAGAAATTAGAAGAAGAGTACCACAAAGCTTCTCAATTCCTTTCTGGCCACTGGCTATAAGTATCAGAGCCTTTGTTCCCTTGCCCTACAAGTGTCCTTCACTATTTTCTTCTCCATACTCTGGGGTTTTTTCCATGTTTCTTTTTTATTTGCCAGCTAGAGTAATTACTGTTTAGAGTAGTTTGTTCTTAGTGCACACTTCTGTTTGGAAAAACAACAAGAAGTCTGGTGGCACCTGAAAAACTAACAGATTTATTTGGGCTTAAACTTTTGTGGATAAAAAAGTGGGTTTTTAATCCACGAAAGCTTATGCCCAAATAAATCTGTTAGTCTTTCAGGTGCCACCGGACTCCTCGTTGTTTTTGTGGATACAGACTAACTCTCTGATCTTCTGTTTGGGGCTCAGTCCTAGTTTCAGATCAGTAAATATTCTAGTCCCTCTCCTTTGGTTTAGGGTTTTCACCTTGGAGTAGCATAGAATCATATGATCATAGAAATGTAGGGCTGGAAGGGACCTCGACAGATCATCTAGTCCAGTCCCCTGCACCGAGGCAGCACTAAATGTTATCTGGACTATCCCTGACAGGTATTTGTTTAACCAGTTCTTAAAAACCTCCGGTGACGAAGATTCCACTACCTCCCTAAGTAATTTGTTCCAGTGCTTAACTACCCTTACAGTTTGGAAGTATTTCCTACTGTCTAACGTAAATCTCCCTTGCTGCAGTTTAAGCTCCTTATTTCTTGTCCACTCCTCAATGGATAAGGAGGGCAATTTATTATGCTCCTCTTTATAACAACCTGTTACATGAAGATTGTTACTATGTCCCTCCTGTCCCCCAGTCTTCTCTTCTCCAGATGAAACAAATCCAATTTTTTCAATCTTTCCTTGCAGGTCATGTTTTCTAGACCTTTTATTGTTTTTGTTGCTCTCCTCTAGACTTTCTCCAATTTGTCTGCATCTTTCTGAAGTGGCTGTCAGAACTGGACACAGTACTATAGCTACGGCCTGATCAGTGCTGTGTAGAGTGGAAGAGTTCCTTCTCATGACTTGCTTACAACACTCCTGCTAATGCATCCCAGAAAAATGTTTGCTTTTTTTACAACAAAGTTGCATTGTTGACTCATATTTAGTTTGTGATCCCACCCTTTGTTGCCGAAAATGGAAAAATAATGGGCTTCATAAGATATGCCTCTGATGACACCAACATATTAGTATCCAGCTAGCATGTCAGGTTACTTGTACCATTTGGGGAAGGACAGTTTTCCAGAAAGTGTTTTGATTGTGCTATCTTAACTCCCAGGGCCTGATACAATGGGGCAGGTGTGCTCAACCTATGGTCTGTAGGCCATACGCAGCCCACCAGAGCATTTCATAAGGCCCATGGCAGGGCTCAGGTTGTCAGCCCCACACGGTGGGTCTAGGACTGTCTGTGCCAATGACAGGACTCCCAGTATCAGCCCTGGCGGTGGGGCTCAGGCTGTCAGCTCTGGGCAGTTCTTTATTTTTGATATGGGAGAGGGTTATTTTCTATCATTCTGATACATGTTTTATGCACTGATTTCTTTGTTTTTAAATTGACAATACCATAAATAGAAACACCCTATCTAAATACATGTGAAACAAACTGACCTTAAAATATAAATCCATACAGGTGACTTTAAATCTTTTTAAAATATGTAGACTCTGTTTGGCCCACACAAAGCTGTGCTTAGATTTATGTGACCCTCCTGCATAATAAGGTTGGGTACCACTGCATAGGGAGACTCATGGAGGAGGCATTGGCAATGTATCAGCTCCGGACTTTCAATCTGTGTGCTTCTTGGTTTCACTGAAGGCTTCATTCCAGGTCTAAGACATTGTTCATTCCATACTGCATAGATCTGATGATGATCTCTGATCATTATAGACTAACCTATTCTGAGTCATTGGGAACTCTTAAGAAGTTTGGAAAAAAGAGAAAGGAGGATGCAGGCGCATTCGCTCAATTTTCAGTCAGAATGGAGTTCTAAAGCAGAGAGAAATCATGTATTCAAAACTCATGAGTCAGGTCCCCAAAAATGTGAGGTTTTTTAAAATAATTTTTGAATTCTTTTATTTGTCTTCTGGTTTCTGCTCCTTTAAGAGTACATTTGCTTCATATTTTCAAGTTTTCTTTGCAACTTTGAGGGATAGAAGCTTACTTTTTAAAATTCTTTTGCAGTCTCTTGATTGCAGCAGCTGGGGCTTTAAGAAGAGCACCAAATAACATGAAACTCGTGATAAAATCATGACAGTTGGCAACACTGCCATGGTGACATTTTAGTGGAGCAGTCCATGGAGTTGTAGAGTGCATCAGATTTTAAATCAAGGACTGAGAGGACTTCTTCACTCCTGTAATCCTTAGTTTGTTGGAGAGAGCATCTCTGGTTCTAGAATATCTCTCAGCGCCTCCTGGCACAAAGGTCATCTTGTTGGTTCCTTGTTTTTTCTTATGGTGGGGGGAGTTTTAGGTCCTATCTTGCACCTGATTCAGTGTCAACTACTTGACTGTTTCCCCTTGATCCCCTATTGCTCTTCCTTGGACTTGCTGTCCTTTGGAGGATCTAGTTTCCCCAGATCAGAGAGCCACCGAGTTTGCTTTCTGTTTCTGTAAGTTCCCTTTCAAGGACAGACATTTCTGGGAGCCTTCCTGATATCTTAACTGTCACTGCCTAAGGCACTCGCATGTTTCCCTTTTATGCTCAATGGTCCATTTGGCTTCCCCAGTCCCAGTCTACAATTACTACCTGGAATGGCACAGCCTTTGGTTTGGAAGCACATTTTGTCCAAGACAAAACTCACAAATTACTGTGTATTTTGGAATCCCATCATAAAGGAAAAATTACACATCCAATAAATAAAGGCTTAGAATTTACCAGATATTATGGCTTCCTCCTAGATCAATCCTTCCTGTGGTTTCATTGGGTACTAGTAAAGAAGTTTTAAATATTTTTTCCTCACATCCAAACCTTGGTTTGCTATTTGTCTGAGCTTCAGTGGTAAAAACCAAAGCTCGGTTTCCTGAGTAATGCTTTAAGATGCAGCCAAAAAAAAAATCAATAACTTGAAGAAGAAAGCTTCTTATAGCCTTAAGAATTGAGAACTACTAGCTAGTCCTCTCTTGGTTTATTTAAACGTTTGGGAGAATATCTACTGAACCAACTCCCACAAGAGATTTAGGCTCCCTTTCAGCAAGCACTTAAGCCTGCGTTTAAGTCTTATTGATGTCAGTGAGACTTAATAAAATGCTTAAAATTCAACAATTGTTGAAGTACTTGGCTGAATCAGGCAAATTATTTGATTCTGAAGGTCAAAATATTTTGTGATATCCGTTAAGCATTGTATGATGTTTCAGATTCTGAAACAAATGCAGTGCCACTTTCCTCTCTTAGAAGAGACATTTTGGGCTGAAATCATGGGACTGTCCTTGGATGTTCAAGTGAGAACTGAAAATTTAAAGTCTTGAATGTCTTTAGATGGAAATAGATGAGGTCTTTGAGAAAGTGAAAGAGAGCAATCCACTGGATCGGTAGGTCTATCTCAGATTCCATTCAGGAGAGCATCTTTTGTCTGTCTTGCTTCACTTTCAAAGGCAGTGCTCCTGAGGTCACTTTCAGTCCAACAGTGGCTTCCTCCCAAATATCAAAGTGGAAGATCCCAGAGGCAGTAGAGCACTAACTCTGCTTCTACTATTCTGTTAGCCCCATTTGCTTGGGATGGCTGTTGCCCTTATCTGGACAATTGGATAGCGCACCATCTCCTCAAGGAGTCAGAGCCTCTTTTTGTGCCATATGTTCTCTCTCTAAATTTTCAGGGGTAAGGATAAAACTAGAAAAATCTACTCTGATTCATATCCAAAAACTAGACTTTACTTGGGCAAGTTTCAGTTCCTTAAAGACATCTGCTTTCTTTCTGAGAGTGTGTTCAGGATTTAAGAGATTCTATTTTCCATCCTCTGTGACAGCCTCAGAGATCTGTTCAAATCATCCTTCTATGCTTACTGGCATCTCCCACCTTTGTGACTAGCCTAAGACCTCTCCATCCTAGTGTCAACTTCTTGAGCAGACACAACTATCTTGATTTCTAGACATCTGTCTCAATGGTACTATGAACTCATGCATCACAGAACATGGGTCAACGGAGGCTTTATTCTTGAAGAATTACAGCTGCTGTTAAGAGAGTGTGTGTATTTGTGTAAAAAACAGGAATATATGAATCTCAAATATCCATTACATTTTGTGGAGGAATTTCTTCACATGCTTCCCAATAAATCACTTACTGAATGAAATATGAAATATCTTACAATACAAAAAGAGAGTTTTATGTTACAAAACTGTGAAGAGTTTTGGTCATTTCAGGCAGTTTTTTGATATAGTTTCTAAGATTTTTTTATTCTTTTGTGCTTACATTTTTAAAAAATTGAGGGATGCATTTTGATAGAAATGTAGATAAAATGGGTTGCTGACATTATTAATGTTTTTGAAATTTCTGAGGCTCAATGTTGACACAAAAATGATAACTGATACTGCCATTGAGTTTACCACTTCTTCTTCAAAAATAAATTTGGTTTCATTCTTTAAATGGCTGGTAGCCAGTGACTTCTTTTAGAAAAATAAGATAGCTGAACTCTGTACTAAAGGATTAACTTTTGTTTAGAATTACATTGTTCAAAATACATGTAATGGCTCTCTCTGTTTTTGTTGAGCTAAAATGTTTTCTTTAAAATCAACACAGTGGATTTAAAGAGCATGCTGTCACAAGGCTGTGGCTTTGACCTGAATATATTGACAAATGCACATTCAGTTCTAGAATTTTTTTATAATGTGTCAAGCGGTGTTGATTCAGTGAAATATAATTTATGCTCATCAAGGATGGAGATGAAGATGCAGATTTCATTTGGTACATATTTCAAATTCTATCTTGAGTTTGTGACCAAATATGGACCTAAATCAACATCCCAAAAGAGTAAAGACAGTGGCCTTGTGTCTTAACAAGCTGTAGTGTGGATACTATGTTCATGGAATACAAACAGAGAATTTAGATAAAAACAGAAAATACTCTTTTTGGAATGTTACTGCAAGACTATTTCTTAAAATCCAGAATCTTAGCATTCAGGAACCAAGACAGAGAGAGAGGGAGAAAACAGGCTGCTCCCTAAAGCAGAGAGGCACACTCATCCCACCTTACTCTAGGCTGAATCTTTGCAGATTGACTACTGCTAGAGTGGGTTACATGCTTTCCTATAGAGCCCCCCTAGCTGAAAGAGAGCCTAAAAAACCCTTTGAGAATTTAAAGTGTTGGTTTGCAATTTTAACACAGTTTTCAATACAACACAGTGGGAGTGGTAGAAGGGTGGCTTTACACCACTTTTTTGCTTCCTCTGTTCTGAGCTTAGACAGCTATTCACACCAATCCTGGTCCCACCCAACTGTAATGGTCCCAGAAGGACCATTGTTGGGATAACCAAAACACAGGGGCACTGCAGCTATGCTCTTTTCCCCTGATACTCCCTTATGCAGGAGACAGCAAAGGGGATGTGATGGCAGAGCTGATTAGGCCAGCTCTGGGTTGTTATCTGGAACAGGTCAACACTTAGCTAGCCAATTAGGCCAGTGGAGTAGAACAAAGAGGCTGCAATGGAGACCAGGATTGCCTCCAGTGACTAGTTCATAGGCTCTTCTGATTTATCTTAAACTGTAGATGGCATTGATAACCAGTAGGTTGTGTTGAGTTTTCACATTTTGTTGGCTGAGTTATTAGGGTAAAAATGCTGCAGTTTGTAGGTGAATTAATGATGCATAATAGCTTTATGACATGAAAGGTAAATAACTCAGCATATTTAACAGTAACCAACCAAAGCATATGTTTTCAGCAATAAATAAATGGGAGATGCAGATTGCATTAGAGTATGCACTAGAATTCGCCCTAGAATTGGCCATTAATCTTTGGAATACTTTACTGTTAGGGGAAAAGAGAAGAAAATGGGCTAAATTCTGATGTCAGTTACACTGGAGTCAATCTGGAGTAATTCCATTGGAGTCAGTCAATGACCTTTATTCAGAACTGTGATTGAGCTGAGCATTGCACAGCCCAGAAGAGGGATGGAGAAGGACCAAAGATGGCTTTATGCCAATTCTGGGCCTCCCAGGTTCAGAGGCAGTGGGGAACTGCAGTGGTCTTCAGCATAAACTAGTGCAGCCCCAGGATCTACTTTAACTTACATAAAGGGCCATTGACGCAGCCCACTACAGCTGGAGCACAGTGTATTCTGGCCAAGAATCCTCCCTTCTAGCAACTACCCCTTCCTGGTCCTTTTCATGCCTCTGGGAGAAGGGAGGGAATTGTCTGCTTTGCAGCCTTGTATACCCACAGAGCAGGTGTTCAAGAGCCAGAGCAGATCCTTGAATCAGGGTGTCACATTTTGAGGTGAAATCCAGGCCAGTGAGAAGAGTGGAAGATTGGTGAGGAAACTACCTTGAACAAAGAATGTAGCTTGTTAAGTTGGTTCTTAGCAATTAGAAAGCATACGTTTACTTTTGTTTGTGTGTAACCCTTGCTAATGTTAATAATTCTACTTGGTATCACTTAACCTATGTCCTCTTGTTAGTAAACATGTTATACATTTAATCTAAACCAAGCCAGTGCTGTGTTTACATTGAAGTAATTGTTAACTCCAGTTAATGTGGCAAACTGCTGAGTATTATCTCTTTAAAGGACCATTTCTCTGAGTGGCCCAGAAAAGGTCTGGACGCTTCAGGGCAGATGTTTTGGGGAAATTCAGGACAGGAAGTGTGCTGAGGCCATCTTGCCAGGTGTAACCAAAGCTGGTGGAAACCTGGGGTGTCTGTCGTGTTGTGGCAGGCTGCTTGGCATGAGAAGCACTGAACCAGGGCTGCACAGACACTTAGGATACTGCATGCTTGTCTGCTGGCTGTTGGTTTCTGGGCTGTGACCCACAGCAGCAGAGCATTTAAGGCGCATGCGGTTACAGGGCAAGTGGTAACACAATGCCTTACTAGTCTGGATTGCACCCCAAAACATGACATATGGCCACTGTAGTGACTTTGCATTTACATTTGGAGTTACCAAGAACAGAATTTGGCCCCATCGCTCAGACTTTCTACATCAAAATTGCTGTGTTTATTTTTAAAATCAAATTTGCTTATAATTTGTAATCTTAGCCCCAAAAATTCACACCACATACAGTATGCATAATACAGCCAAGCAAATGATTCACAGCAAATAATTTGTTTGAAAATCTCATCCTCTGTTTCCAAAATGTCAACAAGTTGATCATAGGCTCCTCAGATTTATTCATTATTCTTATTGATTCAGCATATTTTTGCCTTTTTTTCTCATTTTTTTACCTTATGAATTGATTGCAAACAGTTTGCTATGAGCATTTGGTTCTCAACAATGAAAATACGAGATGTATTGGTTGGTCACGTGATACTGTTTCTGTTATGTGACTGAATGAGCCTACCTGTTATAAACAGGAGAAGACACTGGACCTTTGAATCTCTAAGGGAGAGGTAGTCAGAGAAAAGTAGCAGAAAAAGAGGATTAGGTAATTTTTAGAAAATTTTAAACCTTTCACTTTCTGGACTATCACAGTCCTTCCTAGAATCATAATTCCTGGAAAAATTAGATCACTATGAGATTTGCTGGCTGCATATGAGCTAATAAAATTTAATTTTCTGTTGTTACATTCACATCAAATAGTTCTGTATGTGTATGTGGCTGAAAAGGTGTGGTCAGTTCCTTGTCAGATTCTTTTAATTGCCTACGTACCAGGACTCTAGCAAGGGATTTTTTGAAACACTGTCTTCTTTCTGTGCCAGCATTTGTCCCATCCCACATAAAATATTCCACTTCCAATGCAGATACTTGTGTATGTGAACTTAGAATGGGCTCTTCATGATCATTTTTGTGAATAAAACTTGATTGCTTGAATATTCACAGAAAACAAACAGAAAAGAGGCACAAGCATTGCAAATGCCAATTCATTTTTAAATTCAAGCCAATATTTGTTGATTTTTTTCAGTATCTCCCCATCTCTAATATTTATTAGTTAATGTAAGTAAAGACAAAAAGCATTCTACAAGTGCGAATTATTGTTGATATTGTTAAAATTAAAATGAAACTCTCATCTCCAGTCTGATACAGTTTGGGGGCCAAATTCCACTCCTCTTTACAAAACAACATACATATCATAACCTTCTTCTTGCTAATTGTTACAGTGTATTTATTATTTAATCATCATTTTCATAATGAGATTTGTTTCTGATAGAACCCAGAATTTGCTGGGTGAGGTAAGGAGTCACCTTCCAAAAAATATATGGCCATTTTAGCAAGTTTTCTGCAACTTTCATCCCCAGCACCACTAAACTCAAAAGAGATGATTTGGCCCATATTTCATTATATAGCAGGTGTAATTAGTTCCGGTTTGTTTTACCAAGTTTTAGTATGTTTTTTGTAAGGAAGTGCTCATTTCAAATTTCATTCTGCAAAACAATTTTTAATATGATTTTACACTATATTTTTTATTACAGATACAAACTACACAGTGTAAAATGTTAACCTATGGTATGGTAGCTATATTTCCATCTAAACTAAGATGATCTTCTGTCATCCCCACATGTTCCTCATACATTTTTTGTTTTACAGCATTAAAGTCACCTTTTTCATTTATAGTCATACCCTTCATGTGAGTGGGCAAACATTCAGATAGGAAATGGCTGTTTATTTTAGCCTGTTTTCTCCAGGAAATTCAGCTGCAAAGTGAGTCATTAACACATTATATTTTCTAGTGGCACTTTGACCTTATAGCCAGTAGTCCTATAAAATCTGTGGCAAGGTGTTGTATGCTATCCTTTGTTGTTAAAAAATTTATTTTTAATTCATGTTACCCTGAAAGTTTGTGGGATAAATTAGTGGTGGACAAGGTAGCCACAAATCACTAATGACTAGAACTTCAGTGTGTTAGGAAGAAGTTCCATGTGTTGTGCACATGTAGTATTCTGGACAATAATGACAAAGGGCCAGATCCTCAGATGATGTAAAATGGCATAGCTTCACTAGTGTCAGTGGAGCTGCACCAATTTATATCAGTTGCACATCTGATCCAAATTATTTGCTCTGCCAACTGTAATTCTAATGCTTTTTAAAATTTTCTTTATTGAGGAATTGTAAATATATATAAATAAAGTAGCAAAAAGAACAAAAGAATATTTTACAATAGTAACAGTCATTAATAATAAAAGAAATTCCTTACATAGATTTCTCACGCCATTTTTGTAACAGTTCATGAAGATCAAAACATAAAAACATCCACCTATAAAAGCAGCAACAATTTTTTTCTTCCTGAGTGACAGTCAATGACACTAGTATTTTTTTACAAAAAGGTAATATTTTACTTCCCTTTCCTATTATTCTTTTTATGCTTCAAGAAACACACTATTCAAGATTAAGAAACAGGCCTCAAAGCTCTACAGTTTTCAATCATTCAGTGGCTTTGTGGCAGTCTTTTGAAAATTAAAGCCAGCAGGGCAAGAGAGAGGACCAAATTGACAGGGATTTCTTTTTCTTACTTTGAAATGTATATGTGAGTTTGTCCATGTCTAGCACATGCCACACTTGCTATAACGAATGTGTGTGCAGAGAGGTTGAGTTGATCTCTCTCTCTCACTCTGTTTGCAGCAGTGATTTTCTGACCACCTAAATCACATAGTTTCATGCTCTTATGTATTGTATCATTTTTCTCTCTGAGTTGGATTGTGCCATTTAGACAATGCCAATGCAGCATAGAGCCTCACCATCCTAGGATGTGTTTTGGACACACAGTCCATTCCCAAGTTCCTGGGAAAACAAAAAGAATGCGCTGCTGCATCATTCCTTTTGAAAATTCAGACAGCTTCCCTGGTGCGAGCAGGCCAGAGCAGAACATGGTGAAGCTGTGCCCTGCCTTCTCCTTTTGTCATGTTTTATTCCCCTAGGAGGAAGCAATTACTGCACATGGGCTATTCTTATGTTTGGCCCTTGCAGTGTATGGAAAGAAGGAAGGGCTGCTTCTGACTGCCAACCACCACCCTCTCTTGTACATGAGGCCCAGACATATTCTGGCTCTGATTCTTTATAAAAGAGAGTCAGATTTGGTAGGGAAAATCCTCAGCTGGTGTAAATTGTTATAGCTCCATTGAAGTAAATAGAGTTATGACAGTTTATACCATCAGAGGATCTACCTTGATGACTCTGTATTTTCTGGCTAATAAAGTAGCTGGGAAAATGGGCAGGGGGAAAGAATCCTCCCCTACAGACTCATAGACTCTAGGACTGGAAGGGACCTCGAGAGGTCATCGAGTCCAGTCCCCTGCCCTCATGGCAGTACCAAATACTGTCTAGACCATCCCTAATAGACATTTATCTAACCTACTCTTAAATATCTCCAGAGATGGAGATTCCACAACTTCCCTAGGCAATCTATTCTAGTGTTTAACTACCCTGACAGTTAGGAACTTTTTCCTAACGTCCAACCTAAATCTCCCTTGCTGCAGTTTAAGCCCATTGCTTCTTGTTCTATCATTGGAGGCTAAGGTGAACAAGTTTTCTCCCTCCTCCTGATGACACCATTTTAGATACCTGAAAACTGCTATCATGTCCCCTCTCAGTCTTCTCTTTTCCAAACTAAACAAACCCAGTTGTTTCAGCCTTCCTTCATAGATCATGTTCTCAAGACCTTTAATCATTCTTGTTGCTCTTCTCTGGACCCTCTCCAATTTCTCCACATCTTTCTTGAAATGCAGTGCCCAGAACTGGACACAATACTCCAGCTGAGGCCTAACCAGCGCAGAGTAAAGTGGAAGAAGGACTTCTCGTGTCTTGTTTACAACACACCTGTTAATGCATCCCAGAATCACATTTGCTTTTTTTGCAACAGTATCACACTGTTGACTCATATTAAGCTTGTGGTCTAGTATGACCCCTAGATCTCTTTCTGCCATACTCCTTCCTAGACAGTCTCTTCCCATTCTGTATGTGTGAAACTGATTGTTCCTTCCTAAGTGGAGCACTTTGCATTTATCTTTATTGAACTTCATCCTGTTTACCTCAGACCATTTCTCCAATTTGTCCAGATCATTTTGAATTTTGATCCTGTCCTCCAAAGCAGTTGCAATCCCTCCCAGTTTGGTATTGTCTGCAAACTTAATAAGCTTACTTTCTATGCCAACATCTAAGTCGTTGATGAAGATATTGAACAGAGCCGGTCCCAAAACAGACCCCTGCGGAACCCCACTTGTTATACCTTTCCAGCAGGATTGGGGGCCATTAATAACTACTCTCTGAGTACGGTTATCCAGCCAGTTATGCACCCACCTTATAGTAGCCCCATCTAAATTGTACTTTCCTAGTTTATCTATAAGAATATCATGCGAGACCGTATCAAATGCCTTACTAAAGTCTAGGTATATCACATCCACCGCTTCTCCCTTATCCACAAGGCTCGTTATCCTATTAAAGAATGCTATCAGATTAGTTTGACATGATTTGTTTTTTATAAATCCATGCTGGCTATTCCCTATCACCTTACCCCCTTCCAAGTGTTTGCAGATGATTTCTTTAATTACTTGCTCCATTATCTTCCCTGGCACAGAAGTTAAACTAACTGGTCTGTAGTTTCCTGGGTTGTTTTTATTTCCCTTTTTATAGATGGGCACTATATTTGCCCTCTTCCAGTCTTCTGGAATCTCCCCCGTCTCCCATGATTTCCCAAAGATAATAGCTAGAGGCTCAGATACCTCCTCTATTAACTCCTTGAGTATTCTAGGATGCATTTCATCAGGCCCTGGTGACTTGCAAGCATCTAACTTTTCTAAGTGATTTTTTACTTGCTCTTTTTTTATTTTATCTTCTAAACCTACCCTCTTCCCGTAAGCATTCACTATATTAGACATTCCTTCAGACTTCTCAGTGAAGACCGAAAGAAAGAAGTCATTAAGCATCTCTGCCATTTCCAAGTCTCCCGTTACTGTTTCCCCCTCCTCACTGAGCAGTGGGCCTATCCTGTCCTTGGTCTTCCTCTTGCTTCTAATGTATTGATAAAAAAGTCTTCTTGTTTCCCTTTATTCCCATAGCTAGTTTGAGCTCATTTTGTGCCTTTGCCTTTCTAATCTTGCCTCTGCATTCCTGTGTTATTTGCCTATATCCGTCCTTTGTAATCTGACCTACTTTCCATTTTTTATATGACGCCTTTTTATTTTGTAGGTCACGCAAGATCTCGTGGTTAAGCCAAGGTGGTCTTTTGCCACATTTTCTATCTTTCCTAACCATCGGAATAGCTTGCTTTTGGGCCCTTAATAGCATCCCTTTGAAAAACTGCCAACTTTCCTCAGTTGTTTTTCCCCTCAGTCTTGATTCCCATGGGACCTTACCTATCAGCTCTCTGAGCTTACCAAAATCCGCCTTCCTGAAATCCACTGTCTCTATTTTGCTGTACTCCCTTCTACCCTTTCTTAGAATTGCAAACTCTATGATTTCATAATCACTTTCACCCAAGCTTCCTTCTACTTTCAAATTCTCAACGAGTTCCTCCCTATTTCTTAAAATCAAGTCTAGAACAGCTTCCCCCCTAGTAGCTTTTTCAACTTTCTGAAATAAAAAGTTGTCTGCAATGCAGTCCAGGAACTTATTGGATAGTCTGTGCCCCGCGGTGTTATTTTCCCAACATATATCTGGATAGTTGAAGTCCCCCATCACCACCAAATCTTGGGCTTTGGATGATTTTGTTAGTTGTTTGAAAAAAGCCTCATCCACCTCTTCCACCTGATTAGGTGGCCTTTAGTAGACTCCCAGCACGACATCACCCTTTTAGCCTAACCCAAGACTCTCAACACTTCCATCTCCTATGTCCATCTCCACGTCAGTCCAAGTGTGTACATTTTTAATATATAAGGCAACACCTCCTCCCTTTTTCCCCTGTCTATCCTTCCTGAGTAAACTATACCCATCCACACCAACATTCCAGTCGTGTGTATTATCCCACCAAGTTTCAGTAATGCCAACAATGTCATAGTTGTATTTATTTATTAGCACTTCCAGTTCTTCCTGCTTATTACCCATACTTCTTGCATTTGTATATAGGCATCTAAGATACTGGTTTGATCTTGCCTCCCAGCTTTGCCCTCACCCTCCTTTCTGTCTGCCATTATAGCCCGTGCTCCCTCCTGTTTCCAACCCATCTCCCAGGCCTTGTTCCTCACTTACCTGTGGGGTTTGCTCACCTGTCCCTGTCGAACCTAGTTTAAAGCCCTCCTTACTAGGTTAGCCAGTCTGTGCACAAATAAGGCCTTTCCCCTCCTGGAAAGGTGAACGCCATCTGTGCCTGGCAGTCCTTCCTCGAATAGCATCCCATGGTCGAGGAAGCCAAAGCCCTCCTGGCGACACCATCTTCGCAGCCAGGCATTCACCTCCACGATGCATCTGTCTCTGCCCGGGCCCCTACAGGAAGAATCGAAGAGAATACCACCTGCGCTCCAAACTCCTTAACCCGTATTCCCAGAGACCTGTAGTCACTCTTGATCTGCTCAGTGTCACACCTCACAGTATCATTTGTGCCCACATGGATGAATAGCATGGGGTAGTAGTCAGAAGGCCGGATAATCCTCGACAGTGCCTCTGTAACATCTCGCATACGGGCCCCTGGCAGGCAGCATACCTCCCGGGATGAACGGTCAGGGCGACAGATGGGTGTCTCCGTCCCCCTCAGCAGAGAGTCTCCAACCACCACTGCCCTGCGTTTCTTACTGTCCGTTACAGCTATTCCCCTATTCCATTTTGTTTCCCCAGACTCCATTTTGTTTTCTGTTCTCCTGTGGCCGCCCTTCCCTGGCTGTTAAGTTGTTTACCAGGGCCACTGCCCTTCTCAAAGGGAGGGCCCCTTAAGTTGTTTAACAAGAGCCATTGCCCTTCTCAAAGGGATGGCCACTTGTGCTGCATGCTAAGTGGGACCACTGCCCTTTTCAAAGGGTTAGTCCTGTTATCACCTCGTTGAACCTGGGCTTGGTGTAGGGTAGGCAATGTCCAGAGCTGCAAGGCCTATTGTGGTTTTAAGATCCTGGGCATGAGTCATAATCTCATGTGCTCTTGAGTCACCTATTGCACAGGACTATGTCCAGGCACGTCTCTGGGCTTACCTTCAGTTTTTCCCCTGTGCCCCCTCCCCTGTGACAGAGGGAGCCTATCAGGATTACTGGTGGGAAACTGCCCAAGTTTGCCTTTAAAACCAGACATTTTTGAAACACACCTCAGAAAGGTTCCTGCATTGCTGCCTGGTCTGATCAGCCAGGGGTTCTGGGGGGTCCTTTCTCCGCTCTCGTTTTATTTTTGAGCGTACCCCCGTTTTTGAAACCCCCCCCCACGAAGAACGAATTGCTACCTGAGAGATCTCCTGATTATTGAGACTGTACCGAACCCTCCTTGCCTCTTCTGATGTTGCTGCTGCTTCTGCCTTTGCTGCTGCCTTGGGGACTGGTAAGAATCCCTCTGTAAAACTTTCTATACTTTTATTTTATTATTTTAGCTGCTGGCTCTGTTTCCCCAGCACACAGACTCAAGCTAAACCTTGGTCTGTGTCTTAAAACCTCTCTTAAACTACAGGGCTCTTTGCCACTGCTAAGCTCTGCTCCTGTGGGCTTTGCCTTGGGGCTCTCTGCTTTCAGCTGTATCCACCGCTGTAGCCACCATCCCTTGGCTTCCTTGGGAGCTGGGTCCTGGATACATACCACTCTGCCCTCTGTAACCTCCCCATAGCATAAGGTGCACCATAGGTCTTGTTTTTTTTTAATTTAATAAGTCATAGTTTGTTAAGATTGTAGAGCTTGTAAGTTTCTGTGATATTTGTTGTGTTGCCTAATTGTTGGTTAAGATAAGTTTAGAAAATCATTGCCTGGTTGTATTCTGTAGCTGCTTGTCATTTTATATAAGTTTGATTAAGTTAGGGGATAGATAAGGTTTTTACTATTTGAATTTGTCTTCCCACTGCCCCAATCCCCCCCCCCCCCCCCGAGCTCCCCAGTCACTCATTGCAGTCTCTCTGCTGTTTAAACTTGCAGCCTGTCTGCTCTCTGTGTCTCCCTGAGTTTAAATCTCCCTCTGTAGCGCCTCTATCTTTGGTTTCTGCTCCACCACGTGCTCCTCTTCCCCTATCCCCTAACCTCATTCCTCTACCACCGCCTTTCTCTCTCTCTCTCTCTCTCTTTTAATCCCTTCCCCCACGTGTTCACCCCGCTCCTACTGCTGCCAAACCTCAATTGTATTACTGAAGTCTAGCATAAAACCCCATTGGTTACCCTTTTTCTCTCTCACACACCTCACATTTTATATTTACACCACTGTGACACATTTTTACCTAGAGTTGTTGGTTATTTAACACATTTTACCCATAACTGTTAGTTGGTTATATGCTGCTGTGACACACCCTTTACCTAGAAATTGTTAGCTACCTGTTACATTTATACTTCAGTGTTAGTTGGTTACCAACTGTATTGTACCCCACTGTATTGTACCCCACTATTGAAACCCCCTATACTATACTAAAAGAACTCCCTCCCCAATTGCCTACCTTAACAAACCCCATACCCCTCACTATTAAATTTTCCCTGTTTTTGCATTTTCTTAATAAAGTTTATTTTGCACCCCACCTGTGTGGTAATTGCTCCCCAAGATCCCATATACCTGCAGGCAGGGACACTTACTGTCAATGGTGGCAACAGACCTCCCAGCCTTAGGGGTACGAGGCTTCGCCTCCTTAACTGTTGGGGGTGATTCCTTCTCTCCTGTATCAAGAAGAGCATAACGGTTATCTATTACCACAGCAGGAGGGTTCGCAGCAGGGGTGGAGCACTGCAGAATACCTGCAGAGTGACTCCAGAAAACCTACTTTAGCCCAGTGTTCATAACCAGGGGTACACGTACACTTGGGGATATGCAGAGGTGTTCCGAGGGTACATCAACTCATCTAGATAGTTGCCTAGTTTTACAATAGACTACATAAAAAGCACTAGCAAAGTCAGTACAAATTAAAATTTCATACTTACAATGATGTGTTTATACTGCCCTGTATACTATATGCTGCAATGTAAGTACAGTATTTATATTCAAATTCGTTTATTTTACAATTATATGGTAAAAATAAGAAAGTCAGCAACTTTTCAGTACTAGTGTGCTCAGACATTTTTGTATTTTGATGTCTGATTTTTAAGCAAGTCGTTTTTAAGTGAGGTGAAACTTGGGGGTACGCAAGACAAATCAGACTCCTGAAAGGGGTACAGTAGTCTGGAAAGGTTCAGAGCTTCTGCTTTAGCCCAGTAGCTACAGAAGCCACTCTGTACCCTCATGCACCTACCTTCCCATAACCTGTTGAGGGGAAGGATCAGCATATCAGTGAATCCCTAACCCAACCATGATTCACATGGTGCAGGACTCTGCACCACTCCAGGGGTGCAAGCTATGCTGGTTCTGACAATTGAGGGGCCCTCCACACGTGAAGATTTACTATCTACTGTACTCGTTAGTGTGCAAAATGAACTTGTTTGCATTTGTTCTCCTCAGACTGGATTATAGCTTTTAATTGAGTAGGCACAATCTCTGCCCAGGGCTGCTGCTTGCACACAGATGGAGGAGATTGTCATGTGTCTGCCCACAGATACCCATACGCTGGCCATGCTCCAGTGCCAGTGTACTGGGAGGCTACAGCAATAATCCAGTTTCTTCTCTGCTCTTTTTCCCTCATCCTGGTCCCTGTATGAGGGAAGAAGCAATGAATGAGCAATCTGTGATCTCCCTGGTGCTCAGAGACTGCTGTTATGAATGGTCCCTGCACAACCATACAAGTTGTGGGGGGAGGGAGAGGAGGAGCTCCTTGATTGACTCTCCACCTTGTACAGCCATGCAAAGACTTCTTACAGTTTGGGCCCCAGCATTAGTGCAAATTAATGAGGGTCTGCTATGTCTCTGACTCAACTTTCTGTGAAAAGAGAAAATTGAGGTGGATTCCATAAAACTTGATTAAATCAAATTATATATAGTTTTTTACAATGGATAATACAAAATTCCAGAAGATATTTCCTTAGCTGGAAGAATGTGCCCACTGAAGATTTTGACGTCCTCCTAACTCCATCACCCTTTTTTATTTTTCCTTTTTGCTATGAAAGCAGCATTTTGGTTTCCATCTCAGGGCCTCTGTCTCATTCTCCTTCCACAAGGGATTCTGTGGAGTTTATAAGTAAGAATTAGTCAGAATTAAAATCCAGACAAAAATGTCGAAAGTAAGTGTTATGGCAGATAGCTCATTCAGCTGAATTTTGTTCACTGAAAAGTATCCTTTTAAGTATATTCTGATTTTTAGAGTTTTCTTGGAGCAAATGACGGCGTTCATATTGGCCACTAGGATGCCAAATTTTGTGGAGATTATAATGTGGCTGTTTAACAAAATTATAATACATAGCATTTATGTAGTGTGTTACACTTCAAACCACTTCACAAACATTAGCTTATTTATAATTCTGGATGATAAAAAGACCATTCAAACAATTTTCAAATATACATTTCTCTAATTTTTAATTTAAAAAAAGAGGAGGGGAGGAAGAGCAAATAAATGCAATTTATAAGTTTAGTCATTTTTAAGTAAAATTCTTGATCAAAAAAAAAAAGAAGCACTTAATCTTGAGCCAGATTCCTTTTCCAGCTGCCTTAACAGGTTGATTTCAGTGCAGTTTACACAGCTGGACAGGTCTGCGGGTGGCTGGAAATGTTTTAGGTAGGTGGCCATTTACCACAGGGTGAATTAATATGCAGTGAATAGGAAATCTTGCAAGGACTTTTGCCCAAAGCGCATAAGTAAAAATCATTCTAATGTGTCCATCCGTTTCTTTTAAAACATTTAAGATTTGTTATCAGTTTATGGATGGTTCCTGTTGAATCCCTAGATAGAACTCTGTAATGCAGTACCGTATATCAACACAATGGTTCTCTGACGAGCTTAGCCAGAAACAAAAGAGCTGGAAGAGAGACATGAAAAACATACAAGAACTGAGTTATGTTGATGCATCAGAACATGCACATTAAAATTAAAATTAAAAATAAAAAGCAAATTAAACAGAAGGAATGCTGGTGTCACTGACCTCAGTTTCAAATGAAGGGAGAAGCAGCCAATATCAGCATTTATATACTACATGTATCTTAGCAGAAATGCCTAAATGTAATGGAATTCCATTGGTACAAGGGAACTGGATGTCTCTGTTTGTTTATTGATTGCTGAGAGATGTTTTTAGATACTTGAAGAGAAAGGATGGTTCATCTGGGAAGAGTTTTATTAGAGATATGGTTATGACAGATCCTACAAAAGAATAATTTATAGAACAGAGTACAGGCTGGATGATTTTGAAGAAAACATTGGTATATCTGTGAATTTTAGAGGAAGCATAAGCCTCTTACCCCCCAGTCATTAACATCAATAATACAGTGAAACCTGTGTTAGAGACCACCTTTGATAGGCAACCTTTTCTAAAAAGTTACTGTCCCATGGTATCACCAAATGCATTGAGCATTGTTTTACTCCAACTTTATTAAATGCCACCTTTATTAAGCAACTGATTTTTTTCTAGTTTTCTAATAGTCACTTAAGACAGGTTTCACTATACTTAAATGGGTATGTCACAGCTTGCTGTGTGCGTTCAGGAAATGGGGCAAACAAAATAAAGTAGCATGCAATAGATTTCTCTCTGAGATATTTTCCATCTTTTTGGTGATAGTGGGTTGGTTTTCTATGAATGAGAATGTATAAATTGACTTATTTGCAGGGGGATAAAACTGTTCACAGACTTTCTAGCTGTAACAGTATACATTGAATATTTCTTTTAACTGTATTTATCTTGTAAGCATCTATAAAGAACGAACATTAAAAAAGTGAGCACCAGATTAGGGTAAAAGACCAAGCTTGCTGGGTGTGTATAGATAGATATAATTTTCATTTTTGACAATATTTTTCTTTCTCCTCACACGCTTTCTGGTCTGATCTGCAATCCTTCCTATTTATTAATAATGCAAACTTGTCTTCCCACTACTGTGACCCTTGCTTCTCCCTACCCTCGACCTTTAGGTTCTATACTCCCTGCCACATCTCTTCACTATTACATTTTGTGAGCTGTTTGGGCTAGAGACTGTCCTTTATTTTATGTTTTACCTTCCTCCATCACAATTGGAACTAAATCCCTATTTTAGGACGTCAGAGTCTATTGTAATGCAAATAATAAATAATAATATAATAGTCAAGCAATGTTCTGTCCCGTATAAAGTATACCACATTTGTAGTGAATTCTCAAATGTGTAAGTTTTAAATTTGTTAACCACAAGTTTTCTTGCAAGTAAAATTTTGATTTTATCAGTCTGCATTGAAAGTAAATAAGAGGGTTCATAACATGCGGAAGCAATCTCATTTTTAAGTTCAGGGTCAGTACTTAAAATGACATGGACATAATTTTTTTCTTCTCTTGTGTGATTCTATGAAAGATGCTGAGTCAAATGTTGCTAGTAATAAAAAAGTTACTCTAACCAACATGTAACTACACAGTTTGATCCAATGTAGTATATGCTGCAGAATAAAAGTGTCTTGCAGATAAAACAGAATAACTCCTAAATGAAGACTAAACTGATTAATATTAATGTTCAATTATTTCTATTCTCCCACTGATAAATATTTTTGTTTCCTTACAGACATTAATGAATGCCAGCTGCAAGGGGTATGCCCTAATGGTGAGTGTTTGAATACCATGGGCAGCTATAGATGTACCTGCAAAATGGGATTTGTGCCAGACCCTACTCTTTCAAGATGCATACGTAAGTAACAGAAATTATCTAACATGGGGTGTTTTTTTCCTTGCAACATACAATGAATTAAGCAGATTAGACTTTCAAACAAACTAGTGTTGATTAAAGATAGTGTAATCACATATAGTTACAAAAAAGCATCAAGTTAAAGGTCTCTTAAATACAGGACAATAATCAAATAGGAAGATGCCATTCTGAATCACAAAGATAATGGATGACCCAGAGGATGCAGCTCCCCAAACCAGGAAATGTTCAAAGTTGCACAATCAACCATAATTCTGTCATTTTTTAATATATGAGTGCTTGACTTTGCAACCTTAATAATGTTCTTTTAATGTATTTTTTTGTATAATTTCTTAGGTTTTTTAAACAAGCAAATTTTAAAAAAGTCCATCATGTGGCATCATATTGACACCCACATGGGTCATCAGTGGGGTTGGAATCTTTAGATCCACCATACAGATCTCTGCCACTTTAGCTCAGGGTAACTATAGCAATAGTAGGTTGTCATCATCTACGATGGAACGGCTCTAGAGGGAGATGGAACACTTCGTCATTTGTTAGTGGTTTCACGGAAGAATGACTCGGGAATCTTGTGTTGTGTTTTGAGTATGTATGTGTCAGTATGGAAACCACTCTCGGTGGGTATGCACCTCAGGAATGCCAGATAGAGGTCTTTTGAACAGCAATGTCCGCACAGGCATCCTGTGCCTCCTTGTGCTCCCGCCTGAGGGCATAAAGAGTGGAGCGACCAAGACCGTCCCTTAGTTTTCTCTAAATGCCCCTTTCAGTGAGATGGAACCTGTCAAGTTTCCAACCCGCTAATTCTCAGCTTCAGCTAAATGTTTTCAAAACCTGAAAAAACCTTCAGAACTCTTCTGATTCACTGATATAGGACCACTGTAAACTATGTCAATCCATATGGAGTGAATATTGATGGTCAGACCCTGCTGTCCACCCCTTCTGTACAGACCCTTCATACAGGACACTCAACATGGCAGATCCCAAACCTGCAGTCTTCAAGGCCTATCCATCTTGTAATAGATTAATTCAGTTGAAATATGTTTGATGTGCCTATCCTTCTCTACAGAGCAGGTAAGTCACAGAATGTGTGGTTGAAGCTTATCTCCTGGAGCAAACTAGGTTTGTTCAGATCCTGAGGAGAGGGCATGAGAATGCTAGTAGCAAACAAGCCAGATTCATTCAGTGCCCTGTTTAGTAAATGCCTAAGACCAATGCAGAGAAGATGGGACTGTGAAAAGATCTGGCACCAACACCTCTGGCACAGAAGCAGACTCCATTGGCACTGCAGACATCATCAGTACTAAAGCTGACATCTCTGGTGTCAATGTCTGGCACCAAAAGGGAGCATTCCAAACACAGAATTAGAATCCAGGAGCAGCTCCGTGTCATCCCACAGGATACTGTAAAGCTTCCAGACAGAAATCCACCAAGCCCCACATGGCCTTAAGGGCTGGAGATAATGAGCATCCTGTGGCAAAAAGATCTCTGGTACCAACCCTGTCTTTGGCAATACGCTCCATGGCATTGATGCCTACAGCTGAAGATGTCTCTGGAAGAACCATTAGCATCATTGGTACAAAGGCACTTACTGGTAGTGGTTCACACCCCAGTATTAAAAGAGCTCTATATCTTGGCACATCATATATACACAGTCTCAGGTCAAGATGGTAATGCTTGCCTCCATCATTCTCTCTCTCCAAGCTCAAGACTGGTTCATGGCTCTTGACTTGCAGGATGCATAGTTCCATATAACTATCCATCTATCCCACAGGTAATATCTAAGATTCACCGTGAGGCCCAACCATTATCAATACAGGATTCCACCCTTTGGACTCTCCACACTGCTGAGAGGATTCACAAAATGCCTGGCAGTAGGAGCTTTTAAGGCGAAACGGAACCCACATCTACACATATCTCAATGACTGGCTGATCGGGGCAGATCGCAGCAGGCGGTCACTGCAGCCCTGGATTATATACTCTCCCTTTTCTCTCAAATAGGACTCCTTGTGAACTATGAGAAATTGTCTCTTACACCATCACAGATGATGGTGTTAATAGGAGCTGTGATAGAATTTCCTTGATGAGAACTTTTTTTACCAGAGCACAGGTTCTGATCTCTCCCGTCAGTGATGAAGGATCTAAAATTGAATCTGACAATAGCGATGTATACCAGAGGTTAGACTAGAGGACCACAATGATACCTTCTGGCATTGGAATCTATGAATGTCATTTTCTGTGTCACATGTCAGCTTGCAGGTACATGATGCTGTGTGCCAGATTTCACCTGCAGCCCTTACAACTATGGCTGAGGTTGGTGTACTCCCCTTTCAAGCATCACATGACCAAGAGAGTCGCAGTCCCACCCCAAGTCCTACCAGAATTGGCTCAGTGGCTAGACTCAGAGAAAGTATGACATGGGATTCCCTTCTGTGCCCTCCCCAGCAATGACTCATAAGTGCCTGCAAGAACCAAATGCAGATGCAAGGGGCCCTGTCCCAGGATGAGCTGGATACAAACATCCTAGATCTCAGGGAGATCCAGTTGGCCTGTGCAGCATTTTTGCCTGTTCTGCAGAACTGCAAGGTCCACATCTTGATGGACAACACATCCATGAGGCACTGTATAAACAAGCAAAGGGCTCTCAGTCTCTCCCTCTCTGCCAGGAAGCCATCAGGCCATGGAACTGGTGCCTTCACTGCAAGGTAACTCCACTGGCTCTTCACCTTCCAGAACCAGCAATGACTTGGCAGATTTCTTAATCTATGAGTCATCTCTGCAGACATCCAGCATAGAGCCAATATTTTGCCAGGGAGGGCTCCCACAATAGAACTTTTTGATGCAGAGGACAACATTAAGTGCCTAAACATCTGCTGTAGAGGGGGCATGAGCTCAAGTTACTTACCAGTCTCCTTCCTCCTACAGTGATCTCCAGGCCTCCTCTCCCAATTACCTCAAACCCAGGGTAATATCCAAAGTCAGATGGGACAGGACCACATTGATTCTAATAGCCCCCTATTGACCAAGGCAGTTTTGACTCTCAGACCTCTTGCAAATATCCGTTCAGATTCCCCCCATCTCCCGATCTTCCTGGACACGATATCTCAGAACTATGTCAGATATTGCACCCGGACCTGCAGTCATTTCACCTGATGCCTTGGATATTGGCTGATTGAGCAATGTTGACAGGTACTGTTCTCAACAGATTGCACAAATTCTCATATAGAACAGGAAGCCATCTTCCAAACATACCAGCTCCTGCAAGTTGAAGCGGTTCTCCCTGTGGGCAATCCAATATAATATGAAAACAGTAGAGGCCCTGATAGCAGACATCCTCAAATACATGGTACACTTGAAACATGCCAGACTGGCTTTTAGGTCTGTCAAAGTCCAACTTTCCAGCAATATCAGCTTGTAACGCTCTGATACAATCACACTTGGTCTTCTCCTATCCAATGGTGTTGAGATTCTTCAAGGGCCTCCTGTATACTTATCCACCTGTTAGAGACCTGATTCCTATGTGGGATCTCAGCATTGTCCTCCTAAAACTTATGAGGCCTCTGTTCAGGCCATGATTGCATTGTTCAATACATCACTTTACTCTCATGGCAGCCTTTTATTACCTTGACTTGAATGATCAACGAGCTCCATGCCCTTATGGCTGTACCTCCTTACATATCTTTTCACAGGGACAAGATGGTTCTGAGACCACACCCTATGTTTATCCCTAAATTGGTTTCAAAGTTTTACCTGAATCAGTTGATTAACCTACCGGTCTTTTCCCCAAAGCTACACAAGAGACCATGAGAGAAAAGGCTGCCTAGTTTGGATGTTTCCACAACCTGGCTTTATACCTTGATAAGACCAAACCTTTTAGAGCCTCTCCTCATCTTTTTATGGCTAAATCCAGCTTGTCAAAGGGTCAGCTATTCTGTCACAGAGAATCTCTAAGTGGATTAGATAATGTATCTCGCGCTGTTATCAGTCAAGGCACACTTATCCATGGTACATGCAGTATCAGCCTGCTTCAGAAAAATGCCAGTATCTCAGATCTGCAAAGCAGCAAAGTGGAAACTTTCGTTAAAAATTACACACTTGACATGGTGGCTAGATCTGATGCCAAGTTCAGGAAAGCAATACTTCAGTTTTTATTTCACTAATGCAACTAAAGCACCTTATTCTCGGCATTCTGAGGTGATACTGCTTACCAGTGCCTTATAGTGGGTACCACAGTGACACATTCTTAAAGATGAAAGAATGGTTACTTACCTACAGTAACTGTGGTTCTTCAAGATGATGTAGCCAGTGTGGCTCCCATGAACCAACCTATATCCCTACTGTTTGGAATCCTCAGCAACACAGGGTTTGAATTATGAGGGAACTGAGGGAGGATCACAGCTACTCTTCACTTTATGCCCTCATAAGGGAGCATGAGGAGACACAGGGCACCGTGCTATCAATAGGCTTTGATCTCGTGCATGAAACACATGCGTACATATGGTGGGTTCCACATTGACAACATCACAAAGAACTACAGTTATTGTAGGGTAAATAACTATTCTTTCCAACTATTCTTTCTTCTGCTCGCCCCTCTTACCCCAGGCTTACCCCTTCTGCCTTGTTCCCTCCAACCTGTCTCAGCATCCATTCTGTCTCTTCTCCACAGTGGCTCCTCGTCCCAGTTACATCCTCCTCACTTAGCCATTGCTGTATTAATTTAGATGGAATAAATGGACCAAAGGTGTTAATGTAACCTGGTCACAGTCCAACATTAAACAGTGTTAAACAAGGTCGGGGTTTGGTATACAGAGACCTCAGCCTACTTAATACCATGGCAAACCCACAACTAAAAATCCTTTTAGCTTGCTGTTATAGATAAAGAAAAGAAGGAAAAACAACACATTTGAAATGTAAACTATTAAATAAGGCTTTCATTTTAACAGCATCCCTTGTTCCTTTTCCCTTTAGCTGGAGAGAGCTTTTAGAAGGAAAAACCTCTTGTTTGATAGACTCTTAGATGGTATCTGAGTTGGTAATAACTGTCCTTTTGGGGAAGAGAAAATAAGTTAGTTGAGATGGGCTGGATCTGTTGTTGCTGCTGTTGGTAAAGTCCAATCCTGTTTCATCCCAGATGGTGTTTGGAATTCATCTGGAGCCAGTAGAGGTAGTGATGTCACCTAAGTCCCTCTCTCTGGCCCAGTCTGGTCAGGACAATTCTTAGGATCAGGATGCACAAGGCCCAGGGTACCAGGAGATGTATGGGTTGGCAGCCGTGATGGTGAAGCTTGCTCCAGTAGCCATTTTTTCTCTCAAAGTCTCTTTCTTTAAGGACCCACAAAGGGAATAGTGGGTGGAATAGCTCATCCCTATTATTTTGTCCACCATTTAGACTTCGTTTCCGACACACATGTTTTAGTTCACTGATTTCTGGTTCCACACTTTTCTTGTTTACCAAGCATGATCTTAACACAGTCTTTGAATTATATCAGGAAGCCTTTTTGTTTGGACTAATGCAGTGTTTCTGTCTGTCTTTTGTACCTTTTCACATCAGCACTTGTTTTAAAGGTTATTGTAAAATGTCATTATTAATTTAATTATTATATTATTATTTTTATTTATTAACTTTCACAGTGTTTACAGCTGAAGTCATAACTAGGGTAAATTTGTAGGCCCAGTTATCGCAACATGATTCCCAATCTCCATTCCTCAGGCTTCTCGTGCCCCATTCCAGTCCTGTCTCCTTGCCCAGCAATTTCCTGTTCCTCCCTTCCCCTAGTTCCTCATCCAGTCTCTCTCTTGCCTATCCTGGCCTCCACTTCTCCCAGTCCACATTCCCTGTCCCAATCTTTTTCCCTGTCTCCTCGTCCAAGCTTGATGTGTCCCTCACCCTTCCCTGGCTCCTTGTCCCAGTCTCTTTGCCCAGCCAGTCCAGTTCTCCTCATGCACCCCGCCCATCCTCAGATCTCTCCCCCCTTCACCCTCATCTCCTTCTCCCAGTTCCACTGGTTCTCTGTTCCAGTTTTCTTGCCCTGCAGTCTCCAACACCCCAGCTCCTCATTGAATCTCTGTCTCCCCACACTCACTGGCTCCCTGTCCCCACCCCATTTCTCTCCAGGTTCTTTGTCCCATTCTGCTCCTTTCTTGATTTCCAGTCCTAGTCCCCTTGCCCAGCCAGTTCTAATGTCTGTCCTATCTCCACCCCAACTCCGTTTCCCTCCAGCCACTCTGCCAGCTTCCAACCCCAAGGCTTTGACACCTTTTATTTTTTGCAGAGGGAACGTGTGTGGCAGAGGAAAATTAAAACAACTGAACTTGATCAATTTTTCCAGAGAAATACCACTGATTTCTTTTTTAACGTGGCACATTTTCTTAGTAACAGAAAATGAAATAATTAATATGCCTCTGTTATTTTGGCAGAATAACAACTTTTATTCAAAAACTTATGCACCATAAAAGTAAATCATAAAATTGTACATGACCAACAATGCCAACATCTTCTTTTATTTTTCTCCCAAATGGTAGCTTTACAAACAGTCAAACTAATGACTTACAGAATATATAATACTTATGGTTTCACTTCAGATAAGAATTAAAATTGGAAATGAAAAGACCAGTTATACAACAGACTTCTTATCTCTGGTTAGCCTTTTGCTGTAGGATACCATTATGCTTCGAGTTAATGATTTTCCTGAATTATTTAATAGCTTTTTTGGATGGAATACCCATGGGATTTCTGATATACTTATACATGTCTTATAAGAGAATTATAATTATATTTTGACATATTTAATAAAGTTTAGATTTTAAGACATTGCCTCCCTATAACAGCAAGGGACACTTTTTTTCTCTAAATAAAATTTTGTCGAAACTGATATTTTTCACACACAAAAATTGGTTTTCCCTCCTACAGATTTTGTATTGATTTTTATATATTTTCTGAACAGCTATAAACGGGAATGATGTCTAACTGAATATGACATGGATCTTATAGTTAACATTGTCATTTAGGCTCTTGAAGAGAGAATAAACAGCATGATACTGAATTGGTTGATGATGCAAACAACATTTAGGACAGAGAAGTAAGTCAGAGGGATATTGAGACATTAGAAATATGAAGTAACTATTTACATGGTAATATTTTGATATGAGCACCCTGTACTGGAATTCCACACATGATCCTTAGTTATGATTACCAGCACTGAATGCTGCAGTCACAGAAATTAGGTATGCAGTCTTCCTACCTCAAATATCAAGTACACATGTCCTTACTGTGATACTTACCTTCATGGTTGATGACTCCGTGATATTCCCTTTCGTTCAGACAGGTAATTTGGGTGACAACTTGCTTCACCTTCCCTCTAAACATGCACATTCAGGTGACGTCTAAATCCTGCCACTCCTTCCTATGCATTTCCTAAATATGATCTTTATTCACCGTCCAAACTGCTGAAAACGCATAATTTTATTACTGTTACCTCTGTCCTCCCTCCCCTTCCCCACCTGTTTTTTGTTAAACTCACTTCTTGTGCCTTGTTTCAAATTAGATTATAAACTCCACTAGGCAAGAATTGTGTTTCCTGTGGGGTTTGTACAAAACCTAGCACAACGATTGAGACACGGTCTTCACTGGACCCTTTAATGTTACCTCAATACAGATTAATAATATTAAAAGTACTCACATTAGAATCATGGCTTCTCCTTGCTGTCCCTCTCCATATTAGGCTGTCAAGAAGGATAGGATTACGAAAAGCCTCAGTAGTGCTGGTGATTATCATTCAGAGAAGGCATGTTTTATTTCTGGATGACGTATCTGAGCCCCACTTGCGGAAAAACTTGATTTATTATTCTTTTAATGTAACAGACAAAGTCTTTGCTCAGTGATATTGGGAAGGGAATGAGAAGAATGTATCTTTCCTTTTCTGTTTTCCCTCACTAGAATGGAGCTAGCAGGGAGCTTTGGGAGGGGATGTCACCTTGAAAGCAGAGACTGGAATGTCCCTTCCACTCAAAAATAGAGGCGGTGGGAACTCTGTTGATATTATCATGGAAAGGATGTGTGTGTCCCTGAGGGTGGTGGGGACATGCTTTCTGACCACCATGGTACCAATACTTGTTACTATTACAGCAGTCTGAGAGGCATGCCAGATGGGTGTGGGTGCTGGCATCATGATACTACCAAGAAAATAGATGCAACCTTAGAAATATGCAAAGGATTGAAGTTACGTGTCCCAGGATGAAGTCAAGTTTTGTTAACAGATCTGGGAAAAATAATCTGGAATGCTGATATTTAGTGGGAGAAATCTCTTCAGAATGCAGTAATGCAAAAGATACAACAAAATCACCCTTACAATTTTCCATTTTTGCTTTGTTGATGATGAGATTGTCACCTCAGTAGTCTTCCTTCCATTACTCTGTGCTTGATGAAGGGAAAACCTGGGCAGTACTGTGAATACATAAGAAACTTTATTTAGTTATTTGGCAACTTAAAAGTTTTTACGTAGTCGTAGTGTGATTAAGTGGCAAAAAAAAGTCATGGCAGTTTAAGACTACATAAGCAGAGACATCACATATTGTTCAGTGAAATTCCACCATGAAGATTAATGGAGATACTTGAAATGTTTGTTACGAATTTCTGTTTTGTTGAATCTTTAACAAAAACATCTTTTCTCCCAAAATTTTTCTTGGGTGTTGGAGTTAAGTAGGCATTAGCAAAGTGAAAAAGTTGTAAACAGCATGAATAAGAATAATTTCCTCCCTTAGTTAAATCAGGCTTTACTTGCTCCAGATTTCTGAGGTCATAAACTTATGACTTCTCCAATTGACCATAGTGTCTTATAGGAAAAACAGGGTAGGCAATACCTGAATTTTTAATATGAAAAGCTGATGAGGTAGGGGGAAAATATATATAAAGCTCAATCTCTGCCCCTTTTTCCCCCGACCTTCTGTGTCTGTGCCTTTGGAAGACACAACATAGCCCTAAATATTGTATCAGACATGAGTTCTGAGACTTAGTCACTGTCCTATGCGGCTGGCTGTTGATGCTCAAATATTAAGTAACTTTTTATAGTTTAAAAATTACATTACAGTTAGTTTGCATATATGTTCTGACATTTTCAGTTGATTTCCACATCTCTGAAATCTTTGCCCTTATTTTGATTTAACTGAACCTTTCACCCAGCTCTGTCAACTTTTTTTTTTAAATATTAAGGTTGGATGGATCTCAGCCTCATATTATGTCCACACTAGGCAAAGTTTATACCCTTTGTATGTGCAATAATCAAAAATATGCTAAGGCATTGTGATTTTCTTGGACCAGAGCAATTTTGAATCTCAGTGGAATATTTAATCTCATATATTTGAGGGGGTAGATGGGGCATTGCCTGCAGCATTACTAACTAACTGTTTCAGCAAACACCTCGTAAGTCTGGTGAAAGAAACGAACAGCAGGATAATCTAAAATTGTTCCCTTTATTCAGCTGTTTTAATTACAAAATGTCTTTGTTGTCAGGACTAGAAATAATCAACCAGTTGTTGTTAAAATGTATAAAACGCAGTGAAATGTAAATATCTAATTGCCTTGTCCATTTAAGAACAGCTGTCTGATATATAATATTAAAAATAGCCCTTTTGCAGTCCCATCTGTTTGTATGGCTTTGTAAGTCTGAGTGGTGGTGTGACTGTAGCCTTACAGTGTTCTGTATTACTGTTCACCTGCTTTAAGCTTATGCTGTAGTGCTCATGCATGGGAAAGAGAGCTGTTTCTAATTCTGTGCTGCTAGAGCATGGCAACTTCTGGTGTGAACATCAGCTTTGATTCCTAAAATATCAATTTTGTGTTGTGTGTAGTGCTCGTCTGAATTCAGATGCTGTTGATGCCAAATAAGAAATCGTCTTCATGTCCTGAGTACTGAGAGACTCAGGCATTTTAAAAAAAAATTGTTGGCAGATAGCAGTGTTAATCCTGTTAGCTGGTACTGGAACTCCTGTGGTGTTTCTCATGTAAACTCTAGCGTCCTCCTTCCCTTTTTGCTGCAGCTGATAATCCTATGGTCTCTGAAGAGAAAGGGCCCTGTTACCGGTTTGTCAGTGCAGGAAAGCAGTGCATGCACCCTCTCTCTGTTCAGCTCAGCAAGCAGCTCTGCTGTTGCAGTGTTGGCAAGGCCTGGGGCCCACACTGTGAGAAATGTCCCCTTCCAGGAACAGGTAAGAGGTGCCCAGAAAAACCTCAAACGTTCACCCACGCACTGTATGCAGTGTACGTACTATAACATCTCCTACATTTTATCTATTTTTTTACCCTGTAGTTTCTTACTGGTTTTGTAAATGTTAATAGAAAAATACAATACAGCTTTTTTTGTTTGGATAAACAAGCATTCATAACAAAGATGGGATTTTCCTTTGCTATGTAATGGTAGGCTTCCAGTTTAGCAACTAGACCCATCTCAGTGTGGAGGATTTTAAATTACTAATTCCTGTAACATGAAGATAAGGTTAGTTTACAGGGATCTGGATAAATTGAACCAAAGTGCCTTTAATACTTTTCAAACATAAAAGGCAGAAACGAAATGATGGAAGGTTTTGGGAAATAGCTTGCTGCACCTGCATGCATTAAGTTTTCATTATAAATAGCAGAAGTTACATGTGGGCAAATGTACTCCCCCTTTTTTTCCAATATGTTTCTAACACACTTTTGTAGGGTGGTGCCAAGGATGGTATCATAGGATTAGTAAAACCTTAAAAATTAAATATTACAAATTACTTTTGGCTGAAACAATCACTTGTGGTACACTTAGGGTCAGATTTTATCATCCTTACTTACTTTGAGTAACACTTTATTCCATGAGTTGTCTGGTTGGGTTTTGTTTTTTTAAAAAGGCTTACCGAACTAAAAAGATGCATCAGTCATCAACTTGGTACACCAAAGAGATGAGACCATTGGTTTTAGTGAAGCCACTCACAGACTAAGATACTACTCAATGCGAGTAGTAAGGATTATTTCAAAGTGCCTATTAGCTAATGTTACTTAAAACTTAAATGTCAGAATTCTGAATCTTTTAAGGCTTCATTTCAAGATTAGTTCACTATGTCATTTGGATTTATAGTAAAACAAATGACTAAAAACACTTAACATCAGTTCACTGTTCTAGCTCAATTTTATTACCATTATGTGTATTAAATTTAATAATTGTTTCAGCTGTGTTTAGTGGATTAGTAGGTTCCTGGATTTGTAGGAGATAGAATAGAACTTGAACTATAATACACTGTGTTTACTGAAAGTGCTGCTATAGATGTCACTGGTATGACACAGGAAATTTTTATTCTTATCTAGAGCATGGTTTTATGGTACATTGGCTCATATTTTCAGAAGTGACTGGAAATGTTTGGCTGTCCAGCATGGAACATCATAACAGGATCTAATTTTCAGAAAATACTTGGCCCCGTTAAGATGTTTGAATTTGGACTCCAAAAACTGAAGCAATCAAAATTACTAGTTACTTTTGAATATTTGGGCCATTATTTCCTGTATGAATATTTGACTGATAATTCATACATCAATGGTGACTTTTTAAGTCCATCTGTTTTTCACTGTCAGACAAGTAATGTTTGAGCAGTTTTTACATGGAACAATATTCTCATCGGGTGACTAGTTATTTAACTGCAGGAACAATATATGGTTCCTGTGAGAATTCTAAAGATTATGAAAGGGTTTGTGTCCTGCTTGGTCTAAATTAGAACTGGACAAATATCTTTTTGCAAAAGTTTTTCTCAAATAAAAAGAAGTGTTTTAATACTGTATGCTATTCATATAATTAGAGTGACTATTCTAATGAAATAAATTCACATATTAGTTTACTAATGAGAGAATATAAAATATACAAAAGAAGTCAATTATTAATATGGGAGCCTGATTCTGTGGGTGAAATCCTGGCCCAACTGAAGATAAAAGGAGTTTGCCATTGACTTCAATGGAACTTGAATTTCACCCTACATCTTTTGCATTACTAAAACTCCCACTGAACATACTGCAAAAAAAGATAGGATCCATAGTTAAAATATATATGTGATGGGTTCACTAGAATGAAAAATCTGTGGAGTATATTTGGACATTATTTTGTAATATTGTTTTAGGCACGTAATTAAGTAGAACTTCTGTATGTAGTCATTTTAAAAGTAAGGAACATATTTAAGGGACATATTTTTGAAGCGACTTTAATCTGATCTCCACTTTTGTGTCCACAATTAATTAGAAGCACAAGTGAGGTTATATAGACATCAAACTACCTGATTTGTGACTTCAGTGGATTTCTAAACAACATCTTTTGTCCCTACAAAATTGTACCAGCAATTGACTGCAAGTGCCAGATTGGAGGCTGGCTGTACAACTTTGCCCTGTAATATATTTTGAGCCCCTTTTTAAGGTGGGTAAAACATGAGGTAGCCATTTAATAAAATATATTAGCATTTGCAAAAGTACTATGCAAATTAGGAATGAAAAAGCATGCAATAGGCTAGATCATGCCTTCTATTGTAAAAAGATCTGAGTGGATCAAAATTAAATGAAAAACTCAGCAAATTTTAAACTATAGGGTTTAAGCTGCATCACCCTCTTCAGCTGGCAAGGATTGGTGGTCTGTTGGGACTGGCTTCATTCATGTTTCAAGATATAGGGGTCTATCTTCCTCTGATGTGAAGTATCTTCACTGGAACATGAAGGGCCAGATTCTCTGAGTTCCTCCCTGGGCACTATTGCCCCCCTGGGCACTATTGTCCCACATATCAACTTGGTTGTATTTAGAGCAGTGATGGAAATAAGGCCCTGCTCCTACTAAACCCCTAACTTGTTTCTCTCCTCCACCAGCTGAGTTTTTCAAGCACAGTGCAAGAATCCACTATTTTGGGTGGAATGATCACAGAGCCAGAGGCCCTCTGCATCCTGCTACAATTCCCAAACCTCAGAGCCTGGAGTTCATGCAGAGGGACTAATGGGGGGTCAGAATAGATGCTGCTTAGCTTCAACTACCTTTTTTTCTGAAAGATTTATGAGCAGGATTTCCCCTCCTCCCTTCTAGAGATGATCTGATCATATATCAACCCTCTTAGCAAGTACTAAAGAAATACTCTTTTTAAAAATCCAGATGAAGTGTTGTTGTTTTTTTCTGCACATATGGAAAGGCGTGGTTTTTTTTAATATTATACCATACTACAATTTTTTAATCCTGTTATTTCTGCGTGAATCAGAACAATGGATTCAGTATACATTTTAAATTTCAGTGGGGCAAGATCACCACTGTATATTTAATTTGAAGATAATATTGTAGGATGAAACAGGTACTATATATTTGGGGACCTTTTTGGAACCCTTACTTTTGGAGATATTTTGATATTAGTTTAATTTTATTTTTAAGAAAAAATAGGTGACCTTATGTTGTTGTAGATTTCTGAAAGACACACCACAGGTTTCCTTTAAATCATTTATTAATATCACATTTGAGTTACTGAAACATTTTTTATCTTTCATTTAAAGATTAATATATGACAAAATAATTTTTGAATGAGATTTTTCATGTAAATTATAGCCACTGCCTATTTTTTAAATGTTTACTTTTCTAATAACACTGTTTTTAAAGTCAGATTGCTACACAACTCTCTTAAAAACCCCAGTCTAAAATATGCTTTTGCTGGTAACACTCTTTTTTCAGTAGTCTCCTCCCCAGCAATTAGGTAGTATCCAGCAGAACTTTTCAATTGTAGGAGATCTTAGTATTTCACTGAAATAATCTTTTCCAGGGTTAAATTTCATTCAATTTCACTTATTCTGAGAGACTGATTTATAAACCAGGTAACTCCATGTTAGGACCTATGGAGTATATCATTGTTTCACTAGAATTTTAACATTCATTATGGGCATTATCCAAAGCCAACTGACATCTGTGGAAAGACTCAGTCATGTTGAGTTCAGTGGGCTCTAGTTCAAGGACTATGTCAGGTTTCTAGTGTAGT
Organism: Gopherus flavomarginatus; assembly: GCF_025201925.1. Lineage (NCBI taxonomy): Eukaryota > Metazoa > Chordata > Testudines > Testudinidae > Gopherus > Gopherus flavomarginatus. The sequence goes on along the minus strand of NC_066620.1, from coordinate 68,160,885 downwards.
TGATTCATATCACTTAAATAAATGTTATAAATCAAGATTTTTCAGCTTGTTGTCTCTGGTTCAGTGATAGTGAGAAGCTACTTTTTATTCTTTGGCAACTTCAAAAAGGAAACTATAGAAATAATAAATCCTAGTTACTTATGCTCTATAAACAATGACAAGTTTCAGATGAAAAGTCACCTCAGAAATAACATACTATTTGAATTAGATTAATTAAAAATGGTTCAGATGAAGAAGCATATTTAACACAGCTGAAGAAAAAATAACAAACTGGAGGAAAAGCCTTTTATAGAGGAATGAATTAAGTCCTAAAGTAATTTTTCGGAGGTATTCAACATTAGCATGCAATAATGTTTGTTCTTAACTATAGCATATTTTGTTATTAAAATGTACATATAGTAGCAGAGTTGATTTTTGTTCGTTATATTTTCCATTGTGTCAAAATATTGCACTTTTAGACTCTTAAAAGGAATATTTTCCCATCCCAAATCTAGCTGCTTTTAAGGAAATCTGCCCTGGTGGAATGGGTTATACGGTTTCTGGCTCTCATAGAAACAAGCTATATCATCACCCTGCAGTTAGAGTACAGCCACCTGTCATTGGCAAGACCCAGATTACTCAGCCTGTTGCTAAAGGTACTTCTCCTCCACCTCTCCCAGCAAAGGAAGAGCCAGTGGAGGCACTGACCTTCTCACAGAAAAGTGAGCCTGAGGTGGCTGTGCAAGAAGGTGAGAGTGGAAAAGGATCTTGAATTGTAGTTTAGTAGATAGCTATATTTCTGTGCATGTACTTCTGTTTTACATCCTTTTTATACAGTGTTCGTATAGAATTTGAGGGTTTTTTAATAATGAAGAGCTCCATGTTACTGAATGAATTATGCTACAGACTGTAGTTCTCAGCCATTGTTATACAGTAGCTCCCCTTGTACACTGAAAACTCTGCACAGAGAGAAAACCACAGTTCAGCCTAATTTTTGTGAGTAATAGAAACAGAAAATGTTTGTTCTATTATTAGGATTCCGGTAACAATATTAGGCATCTCTAAAATATGAAAAGTCTCATTAGTGTCTTATTTCTTACAATGAGGCCTCTTTCTGTAAGTTTTTTTTCTCAGTCTTTGCATGGGTTTCTGCAAGCTCCTCTAAATACCATTAGCAGCTTTAAAATGGCCTGTTCTTAACATGCTTAATTTGAATGCAGAAGCAAAGAAATACAGACAGCCTGCAGCATGTGCAAAAATAAATGCATTGCCAGCACGCTATTGGTGAACAGAATATAGGCAGGTAAAAATCTGATTGTGAGGAGTGTTGTGATGGTTTTGAGTCCTTTTTATATGTTATTTTCAAGAAGTAATTATGCAACTGGTTCACAGAGGCAACAGTTGGAAGTGTCTGAGTAAATTTTGCAGAACTTCATGGGAAATGCAGTCACCATAGATTTACTACTTCTGAGGATCAATTCCCTGGTGTTCCTTTTTTTAAAAAAACAAACAAAAACAAAAAAACCAAACAAAAAACCCCTAACATTTTAATTGAAAAACAAACAAACATAAATAGTCAATTTGTTTTGCATTGGAAAATCCTACCTTGAACTTGGCAGCCTTCATTTTGGAAGGCTGAGGGATATTTCTGCATCAGGAAGGTAGAAAAAATATGAGATACTTTTCAAGTAAGTGAGTTCCATCTACTACAATACGAGTTACATTAGTAGAGGGAGAGACTTCAGACTTTTCAATCTTTGAAGAGGAATTGTCAACCTGTTTAGGCCCTGAAAGGAAGATAAAGACTACTTGGTATTTTAAAGAACTCAAGGGATTCTCTCTGTTCTAATTCTGCCTTTTCAGTTGCTCATACCTTTCTTACACAGTTCCTTTTGAGCTGAAATTTTCCATGCTTAGTCTCAGACCAAAAATGAAATTTACACTTTTCCCGCCAGAAATTTTGTGCAAGGATAAACCAAAACAACTAAAGCTAGAAATTCTAAATTTTATAGAACTCAGGGAGATGTGAAAGGTCAGGAAAGTTTGAAGAAAATTGACTCACTAGTTTTAAAATTTACACACATTAAAAAAACACCATGCTCACTTGAAGTCAGTAATGATGAACCTGCGTGTTAGAATTTTTATCCTTTTTATACATTTAATACAACCTTTGACATCTGAAATGCAAAATATTCTTAGTTTCTATGCTCAGTTTACCTGCAGTGCTTAGGAACTGGAGCTGGTGAGGAAATGGTTTTTGTTCCCATGAAAACCCCCCCCACAAAACCTGGGGAAAAAATCAGTTTACAGCAATGGAAAACCGTAACATTTCTACTGAAAACTAGCATTGGGCCAAAAATGCTTCATTTTTGGTTGCTAGAAATGGGGGGGGAAATCATGTTTTGATTTTTTGGTGACATCCCCTCCTCCCAATTTTTGTTTTGTTTAGTCAATACTAGATATTTTCCATGGAAATTTTCATTTTGACAAAAAAGCCTTTTTTTGGTGGAAAAATTACATTTTCAATTAAACTTTGATCAACTCTATTAAGAACACTTCTGCTAAGGATGCCTTACTCCTGTGGTAAAGCCAGCAGAGATTGCAAGCTCCTCAAGTTGAATATCTTCAGTTTAAGTAAGTTTAACTTTCACAGACCAAACAGGTCCATATCAAGAGACTTTCATGCTCAGTTAATGACAATTTCCTTACTTAAGGGTGGGTAAGTTACAGGCCAGGAGCCTGCAGGGCTCATCAGCTCTGTAATGGGTATACTCACCAGGCCGGGGAGCCTTTAGCATAGCACTTATGCTACATCACAGGTGCACACTGAATCTAAAGTCAGCATAGCCTGCAACAGAAAAATCTTCTCAGCATAGGGGACTCCTCCAGTGGCATAGATCTGGGATAGAGGTTGCTATTCCACCCTTCCTCCTGTCTGCCAGTGTTGAGGGCAGAGCAAGGACTTCTCTGTGATTCCCACATTGCCATACTAGAGTTATGGTAGGGGCCAGCCTGGCCTACAGTCAGCCCAGAATAAGTCATGCACCTCTTGAGAATATATTGTGTGCTCCTTGGCCATAATTGGGGTGAATCCTCAAAGGAGAGGGAATAGAAACAGTGGCTCCACAAATGCTGGGCCAGTTTTCTGACTGGAACAGGGGCCAGGAATCTGGCCCAACATCTTTGAGGATCCAAACCATATTTTAAAAGAATTAAACTGTTAGCAGATGGCATCCTTTAGAGAGTCTGCATTGGATTTGCATTCAAGATAGTCTTTGAGACTTACATAGGATTGACAGTAGCTCTCTTTAAGGATTTAAAAGACTCAGATCTGTCTATCAGCAGTTAGGATAATATAAAAATACCTAAGATGCATTACATTTTCAAGCTTAAATATTTAATGTTAACATACTCATTTCTGAAAGATTATGAAGCAGTTGACAACATTTAGGGAGTAACTAACTAGCAACAAATTTTTGTTTGTAAAATAAAGATTTTTTTTTAATATGGAACTTTTGAGGACAAACTTGGCAAGAAAGTTATTTCTATTTGTTTTATATTTTGCTACTTTACAACTTAAATACTGCACAACTGAGCAGATTAATACCAAAACAAAAATGTATTACAAAACAATAATTTATATGCCAGGTTTCTGCCAAATTCATTACTAAGACCTGGTCTACACTAGAAAGTTAGGCCAGTTTAACTACTTCAGTAAAGAGCGTGAAAAATTCACACCCCTGAATGGCGTTCTTAAGCCTATCTAAGTCCCTGTGTAGACTGGGCTAGGCTGATAAAAGAATTGGTGGATTATGTACACCAGTGGGAGTATTCCTTCCATTGGCATAGGTAGTGTCTACACTGAAGCACCAAAGCTGTGTTGCTGTAGCATTTTAAGTGTAGAAAAACCCTAAATTTCACTGAAACCAGATACCATAATTAGGGCCCTACCAAATTCGTGGCCATGAAAAACGCATCACGGACTGTGAAATCTGGTCACCACCATGAAATCTGTCATGAAGTCTGGTTTCACCTTATACTATACAAATTTCTCGGGGGGGGGGAGACTAGCATTTCTCATAATGGGGGTTTTGACTCAAAAGAAGGTTGTGGGGGGATCGCAAAGTTATCATATGAGGGTTACGGTATTGCCACCCCTATTTCTGTGCTGTTTTCAGAGCTGGGTGGCCAGAGAGCGGCGGCTGCCAGCCAGGCACCCAGCTCTGAAGGCAGCGCCCCACCAGCAGCAGCAGAGAAGTAAGGGTGGCAATACCATACCATGCCACCCTTCTGCACTGCTGCCTTCAGAGTTGGGTCAGGACCCCTACAGGTACAACACTGTGAAATTTCAGATTTAAATATCTGAAATTGTGAAATTTACAATTTTTAAAATCTTTGAATGTGAAATTGACCAAAATTAACCATGAATATAGTAGGGCCCTAACTATAATATACATGCTTAGTCCTCTCACACACTGTCTGATTACAATAGCAGTACTGTACAATAATATAAAAAAAAACATTTTTCTCAGTCGTCATCTGAGTTACAGAGTCAGCTCATCAGCTAGGGTAAATCTATGGAGCTTTGTTGAATTTCATGGCCCATAATGTTTATCCCAAGTATTTCTTGAGCCAAATTCAGGAATTGCACATTTTTTTGATGTGGTTAATTTGGGTCTTTCACTCTCCCTTTTTCCCCTTAATTCACAAGAATATACACAAGGCTCACAACATCAACAGCAATAACAAAACTACTACATAAAAACAAATGCTTTAAAATACAATACCATAGTTTTGCAGGCATCACTGTGTTTCCCAGCGGCTCTGACAAGTTCTAGGAAAATTATGTAAGAACTAGCTTATGGAGCTGAAAATTAGGGGATAAGATGGCAGGCTGTGTGTAGAGCGTGATTCTGACCTTGTTTTATATCAGAGTAAGTCCACTGACTTTTGCAAAGTTACTTCTCATCTGTACCAGTGTGAGATCAGAATCAAGTACATAGTCTTTATGAGACAGCCAAGTGGAAATTGAATCTGATGATAATTTCTTGGTTAATTGTTTTAAAATGGTACTAAGGCCTGGAATGCACGGATAATTTCAAAACACATTAAAATGACTCATGTTTTTGACATATATTCTTTCTATTCAAACTAGTTAATTCCTTTCCTTTTCTTTTCTTTCTGGTTTTAGTGGCAACTGCAGCCCCTGATCAGGTAAAGCATGAATTCTATATTATATGCTTTCACAAATAACTACAATACAATAGAGGATCCATGAGATTTGCATCCAGTTCTGAGAAATGTACTATATATGAGAGTATAATCGTTACTGTTTGAGGCTGTGGCAATTCAGACTCATTGGTAGTACACATATTGTTTAATTTTCCGCTGAAATTTCCCAGTGGCAATGAAAAAGCATCAGTCATAGTCGCTTAGGGCTAACACTGTGATTCATCATATGTTCATAAAGGTTAGGGCTCTGATTCATCACTCCATCTGTATTCAGCAACTCACTTGAACATGTGCTTAATGGGCTTTAAGCATGTGCTTAAGTGCTATCCTGAATGGGGGTGCTTCCTTGAATTGAGGCCTAGATGAATAGCATGCAAGAGTACCTCTAACAAAAATTTCCATGATGAGGTTAAATAGGGAAGTCACAGACTGATCTGGATTGCTTGGTAGGCTGAGCCCATTCAAATACAATGTGTTTTAATATAGCCAAATGAAAGGTCGTACATCTAGGGACAAGGAACACAGGCCATCCCTATAGAATGGAGGACTGTATCATGAAAAGCGGTAACTCTGAAAAGGATTTAGGGGTTGTAGTGGACCAGCAACTTGACATGAGCTGCTTTTCTGCTTTGATTTGTTAGGGATAACAATAGCTATGCTTCATTTCACTCCTCCATAGCGATGCAAGCATCTCTAATTTATGAAAATAAAAAGTCAAATACAATGACCATTGTAATAAGTTCTCTGTCAGCCAAAGGCCTACAGAGATGCTCATGAGTATGTCCTATATCTGTGATATAGATATATTTATAAAATATAAAATTGCACTCTAAGCTGCAATTAAATATATTTTTAACTGTTATGAAGTGAGAGATGGGGCTGCTCATGGGTGGCAACACGAATGTGGAACTAGAACCCTTATGAGTAACCACTTCAGATAATGGCAGTATTGCATGGTATGCCACCATTATTATTTCATATTTTAATTAGTAATACTTAGTTTGCTGTTAACATGTAATAGGTATGGAAAAACAGCAGCTGTTTTTCCAGACAGTAGTTCCCCACACAACTCAGAAAACTGCATTAAAATCATATCTTCAAATTGTAAATTTTTAATTTTTTTTTTAGGAATTAGTTTCACTTGATGATCAAGAAAAACCTGTGCTCGAGCCTGGTCAACCTCAGCTTTCTCCTGGGATTTCAACAATTAACCTGCATCCAAAATTTCCAGGTAGCTCTTTTTGATTCCTCTTTTAGCGGAAGACAGTACTTGTGAATCAAAGAATGGAATACTACATTTTGCTGTACGTTGCTTTCTGTTTCAGAATCTAATTGCTAATTTGAAACTCTGGATTCACAGATTTAGCGCCTGACCCTGCAATAATTTTACTCCTGCAAGTGATCCTTACAAGACCGGCCCCATTAAAGTCAGTTGGACTATTTGTATAAGTGCGTGCAGAACTGGTCCCTCTGAGTCCAGTTCTGCAGTGCTCTGCACACAGAGCTCCCATTGAAGTCAATAGGAGTGACATGAGGGGAGTGTAATGGAAAGATTATACTGTAAGGAGTGAAATTCTTTACCTAGAAAAATTATAAAGGGAATCATAATACAAAACAACAACTAAACTTTGTACCATTATTATTAAAAATGTGCTAAGTGCTTTAGAGAATGAAAACAGAAACATTGTCTCTGCCCCAAAGAAATTACACTCTAACTTCAAACTGGATACAACATTTGATAGTAATCATCCAAAGATGTGAAAATGAGAAGGTTGACAATTAGACCACATGACGACTGTTACTGAGTGTGCACATTTTGGTTCCATTCAAGTTACTATTGTTCTTAATGGTGAATTGGTGCACTACTTGTGGCAACATGGAAGACGTGGATTTTTTGAAGGGATATTTATTAGAAGATGTAAGTGGCTTGGCTAACAGGTTTGGTGAGAACTTTCAGTGAACAGGAGGCAGAATGTTAAAAGTCATAGAGCCAGGAGGAGGAGGAGAAAACAGGAGTGGAACGGGTTACAGTTGGCATCATTGGAGGAGCAAAGGGTAGGCAAAGTGTTAAGAGTCAAAGACAGATATTGTAGGCTGAGGTGAAATGGTGGATGACCTTGAATATGAGAACGCAAAGTTTGAAGTCCGTTGTGCTATGGGTGCAATCCACCTTTGATAATGGGCACTTTCATTGAGGTGCCTAAATCTAAATTTAGGTGCGAAAAATGTGGCCACTAGACATTCTTTAGTACAAAGGCTTTTTTTCACAAGTGGTGTAATGATAAAATCTTCAAACTGTTTTTCTTATTTAAAATCAAAGAAGGATAAATTACAAAAAGCCTTCATACTATCAGATTAGTTCAATGCTGTGTGTTATGTGTTGAAATATATCTTAAATAGGATTGTTTCCCATTCTATGTCAAACAGCAGTGATTGAAAAAACCTCCCCTCCTCTGCCTGTTGAAGTTGCCCCTGAAGCTTCTACTTCAAGTGCAAGTCAAGTAATTGCACCTACTCAAGTTACAGGTATGGTACTTGCCTTTTAATGTAAGAACAGGGTAAGATGTGACTATGAACACATTCCTGACAATAACATCTAACTAGTACCACACTACCGTTGTATTGGGATAGCAAATAGACTGTAACAATAGAGCACAGGGGAATACTTAACTGGGAGGTACAACATAGGAGGGCAAAATAGCACACTAAGGAGTATGTTTTCAGCAGAGCTAGGATTTGGGCTCCCCTGGTTGCAGGTACAATTTGCTTCCTCATTTTTATGCCCAGAAAATAAAGGGTGGGTGCAAATACAAATAATTCCACCTTTAGAAACCACAGCAATAGAGGAGGACACAGAAATTGAAAGCTGTCAGAAGGCAAAGATAAGAATGGGATGAATAAAGCCTGTGAGAATTCTTTGCACTTTAAGACTGCAGAGAGATAACTGACCCTGGATAACTTTATGAAGGTGAGAAGACATTGGAAGACAGTGAGCAAACTGAGGACACTGAAAAAAAGCTTGAGAATCTACATTGAATTCTACTGTAGATTTAATTCACAATCCTTGATGTTTAGTAATGTAATGCAAAGAGGAAAAAGATAGCAGGGCAGAGACTGCTACCCCGTTACTCCAAATGTGATGAACGTCTCGGTGAATATCACACATGATCTAATCTTCCCCTCATTGAAATCAAAGGTAAAAGTTCCTTTGGTTTCAGTAGTGCAGGATTAAAGAAGTGGACAGCAAGAATGACCCTATACATCGTTATCTACTCTGGTGCTTATGTCAGGACATAGCAGCTGAATGGAAAGCATCACAGACAATTTCAGATACTTGGGGCAAAACCCCCGTTGACTTCAGCGGGGTCCACATTTCACCCCTGGGTCAAAACTGAAGATTACTTCCATACTGATATTTCCAAAATTATTCTGCTAGTCCTAAAGCAAAAAGAATCATGCTTGTGGGTATAAATTACCATAGTTATTTTTCCAGCTCTAGCCCAGTTCCTCACTAGTCTTGCTTCCATCTGCTTCACTCCACCGAAACTGTTCTCGCAAGGTGTCCAACAGGCTCTTCCTGGTCAAATCCGAAGGTGCACAATTCCCAGCCTCATCCTCTTGGACGTCTCTATGTTTTTGACACCATCTGTCAATCTGTCCACTTTGCTTGTCTTCTCTGGCTTCTCCGTCTGCCATTCTGGCATCTCTTTTGGCATGTCTGCCTGTTTCTCACTCTCACTTCAGTGTAGATTCTTCATGGATCTATTCCTAGTCCTCCACTTTTTTTTTTTAACACATTTTCTTTGGTTAATCTCATCCATTTGCATGGCTTCAACTAATATCTCAATGCTAACTAATAAATTTACCTGTCCACTCCTGGCTCATTCAATCCTCTATTTCATCCTGCCTCTTGCATCTCCTGGATGTGTCTCCCTCAATTTAAACATAATGCTGTCAAATCTGAATTTCTTTTCTCTCACACCCTTACTGCTCTGTTTTTTCTCTGCCACCCTCATCCTCCCTGTTCTCAGGACTGTAACCTGGGAGCCATCCTTTCATATTCTCACTTTCTCCACACATACAGGTCATATCCAGATCTTCTCACTTCCTCCGCCATGTTATCAATAAGGAAATACATTTTCTTTCTTCTCTATACAAGTAAAACTCCCATCAACTTCAATCTTGAGGGCTGATTTAATATTTGAATGACTGAGGCAGGATAATTTATTAATTTAACTAACAATTTAAAAGGGACCTTTTATGAAAATTCCTGAAATCACTAAAAGTTCATTTTGATATTTGGAATAGGTAGGACTTGATTTCTCCACTTGTCACTTATACTTTGAATTACTGCTTGCAGTGTTTCTTTTCCAGCTCATCCCATATTTCTGGTGACAGAGTGTCTGCAATCAGTAGGTGATATCAGAGGTGACTAGAAGGCTCGTATCATACTTTTGGACTTAAGTAATCCCTGTATCCTTGAGGCTGTACTTTCTTGTGAAGTGTAATCATTTTTTTATAGTCAGTTTCAACACAGAAGCTCCATCAGTAGAGAAAAATCATGAAACATATTCATGGCCTAACATCGCTTTTATTAATTTGCACGAACATTTTTTCTACAGCTATCATAGCTCTCATGGCACACATGACAAGTAACCATTCAGTTCCATCTATCTGTAACAATAGTCCCCACAGCCTTTCTTTTGAAGCATTTTTGTAGAGAATTTTATCTCTTTCACTGGGTCAGATAAATTGAAACACTGGTGTTGATGTTTCTGTATGCTCCAAATCTGAGTGTGCTCTCATGATCTGGCATTCATGCCCATCCTCAGTCTTTGTGAGTTATTTTCTTAGATAAGTTATTTAAACTTTGTAGGTGGGTATGAACTTACTGATCTACTTCAGCATGCCTTGCAATCTCTGAATTCCTTTTTTATCTTTGTGTCTCTGCGCAGTCAGTATCATTTAAATATTAGACTCAGTAAATATTGTTCCCTTTGTGACCAGTTTCCTATCTAAGCAGGTGATTTAAGTTGTTTGAAATTGACAGTTTGCCTTATTCCACTTAACGTTGGTTTTTCTTGCAATTTTCAGTACTCTCCACAATTGTTCCTGATGTTCTCCTGCAAGACCTTCTAGTATCTAGGACAGGTTGTTATGAGGTGAAACACTTCCAGTGCAAAACATGTTCCAAAAGGCAATCTCAGGAAACATTATCTGCCAAATGGTTACTGAAAATACAAGTCTTGGAGATTTGTGTGTCCATGGGAATCTGCCAAACTCTTGTGATGTATCTAATTTGCTGAAAAATTTGGCTCCTGCCATGTCAGCAAACATTTCATACCTTGTGGGCAAGAGGAAATATACTTTCTAAATTGTCTTTTTCAACTCCTTTTGTCTCTGCTGTTGCCAAGGACTGAACCCAGTCTGTCAGCTCTTCACAATAATCCTATTTGCTGTCATGTTTTCCAGCTCTCCCTGGTCTCTCTTTCTAGGCTTGTGGAGCATTTAGGGTGGCGTATATAACAAGCTTTGTCTCTTTCCATAATTGCATCTTGTAAATTAACTGGGAGACACCCTTTTCCTGTGAACCTGTCTTCATATGCTACAAATAGATTGTTCACATCTGGTTGAGGTTTGTTAGCAGACTTGTCATTCAGACTCTTCATGACATACCCCTCTTGGTTAGACCTAGCATCTCATGTGTGTGTAAGCTCAAATCTGGTCACTTTCCTCAGTGTGCAATGTGTCACAAACTCTTGTTTTACCATTTCCCTTTTTCTCCTCAGTGACAGTTCACATTCACTCAGAAGTGGAATTTGTTCCTCACGTGTAACCTCTTGTGCATATTTTTTAGCCAGTCATTTGATTTTGCAGCTTCTTTCTTTGATGGATTTATGAATAACATTTTGCCTTCATTTGAGTTTTGTGTCACTCTCTACAGCCATTATTTCCATTCCTCTTTGTTATACTGCTTGGCATACAAATATTGCCTTTTCCAGTGCCAGGTCCATGTCTCAGAGTAGCATTTCATGTGTCTTTTTATCATTTCACCCCAAAGGAATTTGATCTTTAATGAGGGATTTTAATAATCGTCATATACAATCCATGCTCTTTATCCAGAAAATATATCGTCCATAGGTAACATTCTTTCATGTAACACATTAGTGCTCAATCCTTTTCAATAGTTTTTTCAAAGCTTTCTTACCTCCTCTTTATGACTTGAAAGGTTCCATTTGAACACCATTTTAACAGCAAAAATCCTGAGTCCTAGACTGGCAAGGTTGATAAAGAGGCATTAAATGAAGTTTAAGGACAAAACTAATGAAACTACGTTCTAAGAGTACGTTTACACTTCCCACCGGATCAGCGGGCAGTGATCAATTTATCGGGGATTGATTTATCGCGTCTAGTGTAGATGCAATAAAAATCGATCCCCAACTGCTCTGCTGTTGACTTCGGAACTCCACCGTGGCAAGAGGTGGAAGTGGAGTTGATGGGGGAGTGGCAACAGTCGACTTGCCGCTGTCCTCAAGGCCAGGTAAATCGACCTAAGATACACCGACTTCAGCTATGCTATTCGCGTAGCTGAAGTTGCATATCTTAGGTCGACCCTCTTCCCCCCCTAGTGTAGACCTAGCCTTAGACAGAAAGTTTTGACATTTAAACTGAGGTTGATATTGTGAGCTGTCTACAAAAAAAAAATACTCATATTTAACCGAGTTGTCATACTGCTTATAATAAAATAGCCAAATCTATGTTTCACCTAATTAGGAAATGTGTGTTTTCATAGACAACCTACTGTGATATTGCTAATAACTACAGACTTTGAAATTAATTCTGTAATCTGCTACAGCTAACAGTTTAACATCTATGATTATTTTCATTTTACTCTTTCACTTTTGATCTACATATGCACCCACTTGACTTCTGTGTGTGGGGGAGAGGGTAGGAAGGGGCGGGAGAAGAGTCATCTGACCACAGGTCTGTTAGTCACTCAGGATAAATTGAACCAATTGGTGTGGTCAATTGATTTCAGGGTTTCTCTCCTTTTAGCTGGAATAACTGAATATCACCCATTTACTGAAATATTTAAGATAATTTGTAATAAGTTTTTTCTTTGTGTGTGTGTGTGTATGTATAGAAATCAATGAGTGCACAGTGAACCCTGATATCTGTGGAGCAGGACACTGCGTTAATTTGCCCGTGGGATACACCTGCATCTGCTATGATGGGTACAAGCTGAATGATCAACAGACAAAATGCTCTGGTATGAAAGAACTTTTTCAATAATCTGAAGTAATCACTGTGTGAAACATTTTCAAATGTAGAGCCTGTTCCTGCAAGGTGCTATGTATAATGTAGAAATCCTCTTCTGTACATGCCAAAACTACTCAAAAGTGTAATTTTTATATATATAAAGCAATATTCACCAAAAGCAGGCTCCAGTGAACCTTTCAGATAGTCAAAGATGAATGGAATTTTTTAAAAATAGTTTTTTGTGTGTGAATTTAGTGCTCATGAAAGGTCTCACTGAAGTCACTAGGAGTTGAGGGCAATAAGCAGGAGACCATTTTAACTTGTGTGACCTGTCTCAGTGAGTGTGTGTTTGACAGTCCCAAGTGTGTGATAATATGTAGAGCATGGTGAATGTCAAAATCTATTTTACTTATGGGTACAATCATGCTTTGGAGGCACTAGTCCGCATTTTGGGAGGCGCAGGATCACGCCACCCAATCAGGTGCTCTGGGAGGGATCCTGCTTCAAGGAAACCGAATCTCTCTCAAATTTCACCAGTGCATATTGGACTGTTTTTCTGATACTATCCTTCTGAGAATGCAGTTGACTCTCTTCTGCTGGCTAATGAGGAGTGGGTTGAGTAGGAAACAGTTACCCTAGCACCTTTCCTGCCCTCTTTGGGATGTCTTACATTGCATGGCTGCTATGAAGATGTAAACCTTGTGCTCTAGGGCAGTGACTCTCAACCTTTCCAGACTACTGTACCCTTTTCAGGAGTCAGATTTGTCTTGAGTACCCCCAAGTTTCACCTCACTTAAAAACTACTAGCTCACAAAATCAGACATAAAAATATAAAAGTGTCACAAACACTATTACTAAAAAATTGCTTATGTTCCAATTTTTACCATATATAAAATAAATCAATTGGAATATAAATCTTGTACTTACATTTCAGTGTATAATAATAAAGCAGTATAAACAAGTAATTGCTGGTATGAAATTTTAGTTTGTACTGACTTCACTAGTGTTTTTTATGTAGCCTGTTGTAAAACTAGGCAAATATCTAGATGAGTCGATGTACCCCTTGGAAGACCTCTGAGTACCCCAGTTGAGAATCACTGATCTAGTCCATCCCATCACGCTGAGACAGGACCAAGTATACCTTAAATCTTCGGTTACAATTGTGCAACACCATTGATAACAGTGGGTCCACATGATAGTAACTTGGAGCGTAATTTGGCCCATAGAGTGTATTTGAAGGCTCGATCAGTTCTTTCTCTGCATTTTTTCTTTTAAAATAATAAATAAGGCTATATATGCAAACATTCTATTAATGCAGTTTTATTGATGAGATTTTACATGTCCAGGAACTAGAAGTACAGACCTCTATTTGCCCACACCAGCTATAGTTGAGCCATATTTTATTTATATTAAGGGATTAAAATTACACCATATACAAGAATACAAAAGGCTGCCTGTGAATTATGGCAGATGATCAGAGTCACAACTAAATCAGAAATCAAGTTCCTGACTTTTGTAAACTAAATTTCAACAGTAATACTGAATGAACACAGTAATATTTACATTTAATATTATATTTTCAAATGTTCCGTTATTAATTTTTACTTTATCAGAAAGTCAATAACTACTCAAAAATAATACCTCTACTAACTAGTGGTAATACACTATTTAAATATATTTTATACAAATACACCCAGAATAATAATGATTTAAAATTCTTATAATTTTGACTAGCTTTACACTGTTCTATGCTTGTAGCAATGCCATTGCTTAATATGAGGAGTACCACAAATACTGTTGTAACATTAATTACTTGCAAATGGAAATTTTAAAGATTTGAAGAGTGTCCACTATTTAGTTTTCAAGCAATTTCAGTACTCATATAGCTTAAGCCAGTAACAGGGCCGGCTCCAGGCACCAGCTTATCAAGCAGGTGCTTGGGGCGGCACTTTCAGCTATTCAGCGGCAGTTCAGCGGAGGGTCCCTCACTCCTGCTCGGAGCGAAGGACCTCCCGCTGAATTGTGGCTTTTTTTTTTTTTTTTTTTTTTTTTGGCTGCTTGGGGCAGCAGAACCCCTGGCGCTGGCCCTGGCTGGTAAGCATGATTTTTTCCATCTACAACTATTTGGTATATCCTTCTTGAGGCTCTTTAAGTGAGCAAAGTGTATAGACTTTCAAACAGTTAAACTCATTACAAGCCCTGTCTTTTCAAAGGCACATATTTGTTGGGTAGAGTGGGGAAAAGAGTCATTGCCAATTATGTTACATTTTTCAATATCCTTATATTTTTATTTCTTAAACAGATATCAATGAGTGTGTTCAGAGTCCCCATCTATGCTCCCTTGGGCACTGTGAAAATACAGAAGGGAGTTTCCTGTGCATTTGCCAAGCAGGATTCATGGCCAATGAAGAAGGAACAGAATGCATTGGTAACCACTGTTCTTCTTTATTAAAACGATGATGAGAATAATAATTTTAAAACTGATCATTAAGAGCCTGAGCCAAAGTTAACTGAAGTAATTGAAAATACTCCCTTTGACCTCAGTGAGCATTGATTAAGGCCCTAAAGCCCAGATCCTCAAAATCAATGTCCATTTGGGGCCTAAATACCTTTGCGGATGGGGGCTTAAGAGGTCAATATAATGTTTTCTTCATGACATATTTATTAGGAAGCGGGGATAAAAAACCGAAACCGGACTCCAGGGTGTTTTTATGTGTATAGCTACAGAGGGACATGGTTAACCACATTGAGTGTTGACAATTATTTATTTTAAAAGTTATTGCTTTTTGCAGGTATGAAATCAAGATTCTCCCTGATATATATTTTTTTTGTTTTCCCCCCAACTGATTGGCTGAAGGGTGAGATATTTAAAAAAAATTACAAAACAATTCCTTACCTCTCAACTGTCCCAAATTTGGCAGGACAATCTGCTTTTCCACAGCTTTCCTTGGAATTACCCAGCTGTCCCTTCTTGCCATCTGTAAGCCCCACAGTGTGAACACACTATTCATGTAACATTTATATGTTGCCTTGATCACTCTTCTCTCCACCTCTCCCTGAAGCTTCAGTTGCACCCACAGCTCTTGTGTCCTCTTCTCTGTTCCCTTTGCATAGGAAAATTGCAGGTGACTCCACATAGCTGTGGCTCTGACCTTCTCTGGCCAGCTTCCAACAAAGTATGTATAGGCTGGTGGATTTGATCACCAGCCTGGGAAACATAACTAGCCACACCCAGATCAACTCATAGTCCTTGCCTCAGGGCTCTGTTTTTTGTCCAACACAAAAAAGGAAATGTGGCCTGACAACATAAAGTAATAGTTCTGGTCTCAACATGAGACTGTACCCCTGCCCCCCAGTCTCCTGCAAGTTGGTGGTCAGAAGCTTCAGCCAGCTGTGGAGGCAGGGGGGAAGAGCAGTTGCAGGGGCTCTCATCCTCTCATAGTCCTCTTCTGCAGTACAGGAGAGTATTCTCCCATCACGCTTCTGGACCCAGGCTCCCTTCTGGAACTGGGGCCCACATCTGTATCACCAAGCTGGTGATTATCAGATCCAATCACCTGACACTGCTTCTTTCCAGAACAGGGCTGGAGGCATCCTGGCCCTTAAAGGGGCAGATCACCCTGACAGAGTATAATGCAGAGAACTCCAAGTAACAGAGGACCAGGTCCTCAAAAGTATTTAGGTGCGTAGTTCCTATTGAAGTCAATGGGAGTTAGGCACCTTAGTACCTTTGAGGATCTGGGAATAGTTGTCTGGATTTACACCAGTGCAACTGAAAGCAAGATCTGTCTCACAATGTTTCTAATATATAATATATTACTCTCCAGTGTTTTGTTAAATACCTCTTCTTACGTTGAACATTAACATTTTCTTTTGTAATTCTCTGCTTCTTTTCTATCTGGCAAATATAGAAGAAAGAATGGGGGAAATTCATATATTATGTATGTTGGTTATTTGATGATGAATTTAAGCTTATGTGCACCTTTTGGTTTCTCCCCCTACCCCACTTCTCAGATTTTGTTGAAGGTTTGAGACCTCACATCTGTGGAGAAGGCCTCTGTGTAAATACCATTGGCTTATATAAATGTGAATGCTGAATGAAAGGAGAGGCCAATGTCATGGAGAGTTTTGACTCTACAGTAGTAGAAGTATGGCAGTGAAATTAAGCAAGCTAAACCACTGACAAGTTAATAGCCGTATGTTAGTGTTGAATCTTCCCCCGTTGTTTCCAGACTAGTGTTTCTAATTTCTCCAGTTAACTTAAAGTCTGTCTTTGCGTATTTCATACCCCTTTAATTTTCAGTTAGCAAATTTGATCATGGTTATGTTCAATTTTTGGATATTTGATAAAAATATTAAATAACACGTCCCATTATGGAAGAATAAATACAACAATGACAAAAGTAAAGCTCTTCTTTTGCAATTCTGTGCTGGGTGATAATTTGGGCAATACTTAGATGCTAGACTAGCAGAAGTTCATCTAACACTTCATTTTAATCTCTTCCCTTGCTGTTCATAAAAACTCTGTCCACAATAAGGCTCATCTTTAACGTTTTACATTTGTGTAACAACAAAAATTGAACAAAGGGATACATTTGCTGTTTGGAACATAAAGCTGCCACCAAATACTGTCATTTCATAGAATAAGAGAGAAGTCCCAGCACATCTGACCTAAAAATGTGTACTTTTCTTTTTGGCATCTGTTTTTCTCTGGTGTGTGTTTTGTGGGATTTTTTTCCTAACCTCTTCAACATTGATTTGATAATCAGTGAATTAAAACCACAGTCAATTATTATATTTTAAATATATAGTCATTTGTACTTTAATCTAAATTACTGAGCATAGAAGAAAATTGTTAACATATTTCTATAATAGTTAGACATAAAATGCCATGTATTCTGTAGGATTGCCTTGTCTGCGTTTTAATAACCCATAAACTGGTAGCAATCCAGCACCACGCATTCTTTTGAGTGACTTAGGATGACTTTGAATTGTTTTTTTAGATCACAGTTCAAAGTATTTTTCATTGTTTTTGTATTTGTTTTAAATGATCCTCATCACCTGCTGTGGGACGAGCTGTCCTAGGCTAGTTTATTCTGGCATAAAACATATTGGTCCAGATTTTCAAAAGGACTCCTATCCAACAACCATTATGGATGCACAAGTGAAGGGCTTGTGTACAAGCAAGCAAGCTTAATTGTACTTTTGTGCATGCACTTTTAAAAATGTACGTCATGAAGATTTTCACCATTATACATCAGAAATTATGAAGTGAGCATATTAGTAAATCAGGGTTGCTCAGGGGTAGCATTTAAAGAAAACTTTTTTTTGTTTTGTTATTGTTTTTACTGACAACAAAAAGATTCCCAATTGAGATGAAGTCATTTGCGATTTTTAAAATAAAATGTACATATTTACATGAGTGCTAGGTTGGCTGAGCAATGAAGGAAGAACTGTTTTTATTAGAAGAAGTTTAAGAAAATACTGATTGTAGGGCAGTATTTGTAATTGGGTCCAAGCAGAAACACATGCAAAACATGTTTGTTTTGTTTGGCCCTATGCTTCAGAGAACAAGCTCAGACCTGATTATAAATCCAATCCAAACACAAGCTGAGTGGAGAGACAGTTAGTTCATTTGTAGTGTCTTTACCAGTGGATACCAATCAGTTACTTCTCTTGGAGAAGCAATTCCAATTAAATCCATGGGGACTGGGATGTTCAAACCCTAGAAGTGTGAGCTTGTCCTGCAGGCTCCTCAATCCCATTGGCCAGGGTTTGGGTTTTGGTTTTTTGTTTGTTTTTTTTTAATCTAGCTCTGGGGTGGTCCTTGCATAGTTTTTTAAGTGTTCTTTCTGGGCAGGGGCAGATAAGAGAATCATAGTTGGATTATTTATATTGTGTGCTAAAGATGGGGGGAAATAAAATTATTAGAGTCCTTGCATGGTTCTGAAAATAAAATGTTGTCTTAACTTATTAACTTTTTCATTATTTTATCTTTCGATACATCACTTTGAGATTAAGTTTGTCACAGACGGGGGGGAGTTGAGACTGCTTCTAGGGTTCAAAGTATCGAGCACCCTCAATGCTCATTGACTTCAGTTGGAGTTGAAGATATAAGGACCTTGCTCAGTGTCTTGCAAGATCAAGCCCATCATCATTTCTTCTATCTTTCCTCCTTTCACAATGTGTTTAGCAACTTTCCTGTAGGAGACTTTACATACAGACATTCATAGCAGCATCCAGTGATAGCAGCAAATAGATTTGCTGCTGTGGGTTTTGTTAAAGAACTCCTCCTTCTAGTTTGAACCATCCGTTATTTTCTGTTATATTACTGATTTGTTTCAAAACATTCACTCCAGTGTATCAGGTTTCTTATTCTCCCAGATTTGAGACAATAGCTTCCCATTATATAACGCATATAATTCCTGCAAACAAATTCTACATTGGAAACTAGTTAAGGTTGTTGCTTAAGGGAAAAACCCTCCCACGCTAACCCTTCAAACCAAGGAAATGACATGTTAAGGGAACCATTTTCACCACATCATTACACCCACACATGACATTTACCATTCTGACAGATTCTGCAGCTCCACAAATAACTCCCTTCCACTTCCCACACAACCCCCCACCACACACACACACTACTTGCAAATCATTCACTATAACACCACACCTTACTTCAGACTTTACACACCCACACAAACACATATAATAGATCTGGAACTTACCCAGTGGTCATGTTTTAAGAGTACATACAAGTTACTATTGCTGAGTTCAGAATTAAAGTGTAATATTATTACAGGTGTAGCTGGTACTGTTGCTTATAGTTCAGGTTGCCTGACACTTCCTATTATAAGATCCTGTTGTCAGTTTCTTATAACTTTGCCGGACTTTAACTATATGGGCAGACATTTTCCATGCTGCATATCTTTCTCAAGCTCGGGTCTTTGGAAATTTTTCACAAAAATGGTCCAGCTGTTCTTGAGAACAAGTTTAGATGGAAATAGGAGGGGAGGGATAGCTCAGTGGTTTGAGCATTGGCCTGCTAAACCCAGGGTTGTGAGTTCAATCTTGGAGGGGGCAATTTAGGGATCTGGGGCAGAAATCAGTACTTGGTCCTGCTAGTGAAGGCAGGGGACTGGACTCAATGACCTTTCGAGGTCCATTCCAGTTCTAGGAGATAGGTATATCTCCAATTATTATTATATTGTAGTTTTGCCCATGTTAAAAAAAAACATCTTACAGCCATTTCCTTCAGAAGCTCTTGTGCCTCCATGTTTCAGAGCAAAGGCTTGAAATTTGGCAAGGGGTGGTCTTTGCGTCAGGGATGTGTCTTTTGCTGTTCTCATGAAAAGCTACCCAAATTTGATCAAGTTCTGAGCCTTTGAAAAATTGCCATGTGCACATGCTCAGTAGAGAATTGTTAGAGTTTGGTTGCTGAATTCTCTGAAGATTAATCTGCACTGATAATGTTCCAACCCAGGGAGGTAAGGGCAGAGCAGTACTTTAGCTGCAGTTGCTTCTTCAGGCTCCTGGGAACCGCTGTGGCACTGGGCACCAGAACTGAGAGCAGCGCTTTCAGTACTCCCACTGCTTATGCCTGGGCACGATAGAATAAGAAACAGCTTGTCTTGATTATATGGGGGACAAGAGCCGAGCAGAAGTACGGTGTGCGGAGTAGATTGGGACATGGGGTCTGGGGATGCGGGGACTAGGAGCTGGGAGATTAAATGCACCCTGTCCATTGGATGATGCAGGAGACCTATGGAAAAAACAGTATGTGATCATGTAATTAAAGACTAATAGAATAAGGCATATGCATGCACGTGGGAGTGGAATTAAGGCTGCACCGGCAACCTTAATTCTGACATTTCCTAACTTTTGAATACTTGACTTTGCAACCTTAAGAGTCTGTTACTTTAGCTTTTTGTATGTAAAAGTGTGTGTATTGTGAGTAGCGTGATGATCGGTTTTTTTTCTTTTTTTATGTGGAAGGGAGCTGCAGAGACTGTCAATGAGAGCTCTGAGGTTTAGACATAAGCTCCCTGCTCTGATGTGACTGAGCTAGACCATCAGAGTGGAATCTGTGCTGATGCACCCACCTATCCCATAACATTGCCAGAAGCTTTTCTGCAGCCTCATGGGGTTGTCCAGTCACACATACCCTCTTCTTACACCCACATTATCCACCTATGTCTTCGATTGCCACTCACACTGCCTGCATTCGTAGTCCTCCCACAACTTATCCGCCCTGTAATTCTGCATACAAAAGGGCCTAGGGCAGCCTCAATTTCCCACCTCTATGCCCCCTCCTCAAGCACTCAACAAATCTCACTTTGGTTAGGGAAACTGGGGGTACAGTGAGACCTGCAGTGCTGGTAAGACAAGCCTCTACAAGGTCCTAAGAGTGGCTGGAGTTAGTTAGCTGTGGGTGCTGAAAACAGAGGAGATTCACCCAAATTTCTCTAAAGAAGGGTTTTTGCAGGTTTATATCTCACCCCAGGAACATTTTTAATGCTCATAATACCCTCAGAAATTCAAGGTCACCTCAAAGAGAATTTTCTATTTTTAGTTTATTTAAATGGCAAATGGGCTGAGCTACACAGAGGTAGTCAGGTACCCTCAAAGCCATACATGTTATATGTCCTTCACTACGGAACCACTGTCAGCAACTCCATAATGTAATTGTGAAGCTACAATGATTACCCTTGTATCTTTAATCAATTTATAAATAAAAGATCTGATCCACAGCTGGTATAAATCTGTAGGGCTCCTTTGACTTCAATGGAACAGGGCTGACTTACACCAGACGAGAAGGACTTCAGTAGAGCTATCATGATATACATCATCTGAGAATCTGGTTCAAAGTACACAACTTAATATATAAATGCAGTTACAATAATCAGACTAGTTTGTTCTTCAACAGTCTGTTATTATTCTGACCTAGATTTTCTTATTTTTAAAGATATTGACGAATGCCTGACCCAAAGTATTTGTCCAGATGAACAATGCATTAATGGTCCTGGCTCTTACCAATGCGTTCCTTGCACAGATGGATTCAGAGGCTGGAATGGACAGTGCCATGGTATGTTCTGTAGTATTTGTATCCCAAATATTGTTATATTTCTGTTTTGAGAGACTGTGGTGTTAATGAAAATGTGCCAAAAAGGCCTCCTATTGTTACTGAAATAGAAACTGAAGGTAGGTAATATTTCAAAATGATTTCTGGTCTTGGAGAGAAAGGGAGTCAGCCAAGGTTTCCTCACTATAGAGCAATGAAAATTAAATTTAGGATGTAAGTATCATAAGATGTAAAAGTGGAATTTTAGAAATATGAAAATACGGAACTTTAAAATTTAAGAAATTTTTAAATTAGTGATATGCTAGAATGCCATTGTTAAGGTTAGTAAGCAAGTGGAAAAACTTGAGATTGCTATAATACTTCAGTGTAAATGGCGTGCTGTTGAAGAAAATTCAGATACTGGTTCACAAAGCACACTGACAACATCTTCTAATTATCAGTATTTCCAGCAAACCATTCAGCACACCTCTAATAGTTTCACAGCCATTCAGTAAGGATCATTTTTAGCTCAGGTTTTATGGATAGATTTTTCCCACTCCCTATTACTGTTTTTTTCCCAGTTGTTTGCCTTCCTTTTTTCAAGGACATTGACATCTGTTTCTGAAACTGATAGCAAAGGGCAGTCAGAGGTGTTGTGTAATAATTGAACAGTGCTACTTGTCTTCTGGAGCTGAGAGTACCACCTGCTAGATTAATTGAAGCACGATTGCATTTCAGTTGTGAGGGACGTAATTTGTTTGTGTGTGTGCGCGCGTGCATGCATGCATAGGTGTGTGTACATATATGCATACGCACACTGTACTTTGTGCAGTAATTTGGGACTCTTTCTACAACACAGATTTCCATTTATTGGTAAGTAAAAAGTTGCCTCTTTTTAGATATTCATTTTTTATATATAGTACAGTTGAATATACAGCTTCAAAGGTGGTCTAGGAAGAGTGCATATTTTCTAACATTAGGCTTGATTTTCATACTGCTGCAGAAATAGCTTTACAGAGATAATCCAGTTCAAAATACCAATATTCTAGTGCAGTCCCAGAATTACATCACTTACATTTTTCATTTTGCCAGCCAGATTATTAGAAGTGCAAGCAGAAATGTTAAATCACTGCATTGCTCAGCCCAGGGTCACAAACTTAACTGCTTGCTCCAAGCAATAAATCTCTGTTTCGATTTACTGAAGTCATATATAATCTTTTATTAAAGGCATGCAAAGTACTCTTTCCTTTTCTCTTGTTTCATGTAAAATTCTAAACCACATATAACCAAGGCAGTTCATCCACACTTTTCATGATATGATCAGTCTTCATTTTCTGCTTATCCTGGACTTGAATTCCATTCAAAATTATCCACATGAACTTCAGGAGGTCTAATGGGGACAGATTTTTCCTTCTTAACTCAACTCTGTAGCTTTATAATAAAGTGCCCTTTAAACAATATGGCAAAAATCCATCCTACTCTATCTGAGAAGGTATTTATAGGCAAACTTGAGAGTCCCTTCTGCATTCAGCCCATTGGTCAGATTCTTGATGAACCTTCATACCAATTGCCATTCTGTAGTTTCCCTCTGCAAGTCAGTTTTCTGTAGTTCTTTTCCCTATTCTTGTTCTCCATTCCTGCACTCCTTTTAATTGATCCCTTAGGAAACAAATTCCAACAATCCCAGTGCTCTTTAACAGTACAAATTATATCCTCCAGTGTTTTAAGAAGGTAAGCATATTATTTCATTTTAAATGTAGGTAGGTTTACAAGTATACGGCATTAGGAACTGTGTGGGATAGGGACATCGAAATCAAAAACATATGGGCTGAAATTGAAAATCACATCTCATCCTCAAAGGAAATCTGCACAACACCTTCAAAAGATGAGCCTGGAAAGTTAAATTCATAACTCTGCAAAATACTAAAAATCATGGGCTTAATAAAGACATTGGATTTATGGCTCATTACAGCAATCGGTAACCCACTTATCCTCCTTTGTCCTATTACTGTAGAGGTGTTACCTGCCCAAGTTACCTTGCAAGACTGGTCTCTTGCATTATATGTTCATTCAGAATCTGTTCCATGTTGTATTTAGCTGTGACACTCTGGTTACCTTTCCCAGACATGAAGGAGAGCTCTGTGGCAACCTACAATTGGCCCATGGCAGCTGACTCAGGCTTGTGGGGCTCGTACTAAGAGGCTGTGTAATTGTGGTGTAGATGTTTGGGCTCGGGCTGGAGCCCGGGCTCTAGGACCCTGCGAGATGAGACGGTTGCAGAGCTCTGGCTGCAGCTTAGCTTTTCAAGTTTGAATCAGCTGGCACAGGCCAGCCCTGGGTCTAATTGCAACAGAGAGATACCTGGTGTAAACTTGAAAGCTTGTGTCTTTTACCAACAGAATTTGGTCCAATTAAAGATATTACCACACCCATCTCATTGATACAAGGTCTGGGAATTATTATAATTAGTCCTGGAGCCTGGGTGGATTGATTTAAATAAATGCAATTTGAATCGTTAATTTAAAAAAAACTTGATTCTAATAACCAATTTTAATCTTTTTGTTTCCATTTTTAAAAAAAATCTATTGTACATTGAAATAAAAATTGCTGATGTGATTAGTTTACGAACTATTGATTTTTATTATAAAGTTGAAGCAAATTTCAGTAAAATGATTGAATAAATGACAGAAGCAGCATTGAGAAATTGTCACATGCCACCTGGATTTTTCCATTGATTTTCCTACTTTCTTTACACCAAATGAGTTTTCTAACTTAGAATAAATTAATCCAGGCCTGGAAAATGTTCTCTCTACACTTACTACACTTTCTACACTACAGGCTACTGAAGGAGAAAAACTGGTTTATCACTGCTGTGAATTCTATATCTACATAGCCAGCATTCCCCGTAGTACAGTTGTTCACTTTACTAATAATTCCTGCAGCAAAAGTATTTTTTTTAACAATTCTCCTCATTTCCTGAAATGTATTATGGTGGACAGGATTGATGAATGATTAGCAGATGCCCAAGTCACAGTGCCATCCCCATCATTTGTATTTGTATTTAGACACCTAATTTTGTAATTGGATTGAGAACATTGTGTAATATATAACAGAGTGGAGTAAGTGCTTGCTCCATCTGTTTCTCCACTGCCTGCAATTTAAATTTGTCTTTAGTTCTCTCTTTCTGCAGTGTTTTCTGGAGTTCTTTCAAAATTTCAACAGCATCAGCAATATAATATCTATCTCTAGCTATCATTTTCCAGTTGAATTCAATATATTCATCATGTCTTCTACATTTCTTTTTAGTTTTATGGTATTATTTTTTGCAATAATGTTGCTACCTACTGTGTCAAATGTTTCCTAAAAAATTGTCATTGGGACAGATTGAGTATTAACAAACAGTTGAAAATTTCAGCCACCCAATTCCACTCCACATGTTTGGGTAGAATAAGTTCTGACTTTTTTCCTGAATGTTTCCCACAATAGCAATTGGGGGAGTGCTAGTATTTGCAAGACACTGGCAACTGCTAGCATTTTTTAGCAGTGTTGTCTGTGCTTGCTAGGAATAAATCTGTAGAATACAGGAGTAAAAATGCCAGCTCCTGTGGACACCTGATCTGCACTCAAGCTGCACCAGTGTAAGCAACAATGAGCAAATGAAGGGGAAAAAAGATTAGTGTAGATAAGGATAGTATGGACATAACTAACTCATGGTAGAACTGTGCTTTGAAACTATTCACCAGCCTAGGCTAGAATACAGTTCAGGGATCAAGAAATTTTAGATCCATGTGTTTAACAAAAAAAGTGTTCTAATCTATACTGGATTAGATTTTTTTTTAAGTATGATTTGGACAAACTTTAGCTGGTCCACAATGGCTGGCCAAATCATGTCAGGACCCAGTTTAATTGGATCCATGTTCACATACAATTTAAATACCATTCTATTTGAAAGCCCATGTAGATAGGAACTAATGCATATATATATATTCATGCTTTCTTTGTATTCACAGATATAGATGAATGTCAGTATGGCAATCTCTGTACAAACGGACATTGTGAAAACATCGAGGGATCTTTCAGATGTACTTGTAGCCAAGGTTATAAACTATCTGCAGGAGGGGACCAGTGTGAAGGTAGGAATGTGGCTAAAACTCAGAATAATTCATCTAATGATTCTATAGCATTTTGCATCCAGTAGGACCCCAGATGCTTTACAAAATAACTATTAATGCAAAACAACAAAATATGCAATGTAAATCCTGCATAGTTAAAACTTAAAACAAGTCAGAAAATTCAAGAGCTAAAGTTTCTATGCTAACTTGGCCTTGCTGTGCATTCTGTATACTTTGTAACATATATTATAAAACATTATGATATCTAAGAGTATCAATCTAATAGTCGAACAAATACAAATAAACTCATGTAGATGTTTTAGGGACTTGCTGTGGAAGCAGGAATAACCTGGGGATCTGTCCTTCAATCATCTTTTTATTACAGATTTATACGATTCCTAGGACAATGGGGCTACTTGGTGGTACTATTGTAAAAGGAATAATACTTATTAATGATAATTTATTTCAGATTTCATGTCAAACTTAAACAAATTTTAGGGGGAGACTGAGGGGCTTGGAGGAGTAGCTCAGGAGGCAAGACAGTCAGAGTTTAGAGGAAATATGTAGGCAAAGCTAGACTATGTCCTCAGAACCCTTTATGGAAAAACACACTTACCAAGCTAGGCATACATGGAAAGTTGGCCTTTCCTGAAATGCACACCTCTAAAATAAGGACCTGATCCTGCAATGTGGTGCATGTGTCTAGACACTAGCCAGTCAGTTAAGTCAGTGGAGGTTCATAAATGTTAAAGCCAAAGGGACATGATGTTTATCTCATCTGACCTCCTGTATAACACAGTCCAAAGAACCTCACTCCAGTAATTTCTGCATCAAGTCCATCATTTCTTTTCAAGCTATACCATATCTTTTAGAGGAACATCCAGTCTTGATTCAAAGACTGAAAGTGATGGAGAATCCACCACATCGTTTCACAGTGGTCTGTCCATGCATATCACATTGCTGTTGGAAGATATGAAATGGATATATCTCTGTTTAATCAAAACCAATTTTGATCCACCGCCCCTAGGGTGGACCACAAGCAGCTAACATCTTTTTAAAAATGTTAAAGCTTGTCAATAGTAGGTGCTAAAACATTTTTAAACACCACCAAATTAAAACTTGTTAGCTAATGCAGTTTTTTAAAAACACCTTTTTTCCTAGTTAAGCAATCATTAAAGACCACGCTATTCCAATAACACATGACTCCCTAACATCACTATGTGGTAATGGTTCGGTACTGACTCATAGAAACATGTGCTACCTTCTGAATCAGCAATACCACTTCCTGCAGAGTCCTATCCAATTTGAGTATCCTATCCGAATCCAAATGTTGACCTGGGCTGACCCCACTTAAGTTTGAGAGAACTGAAGAGATCACTCTAAACACTGAGAGATTAGCAGTGGCTACAGTAGCAAAGAGAGACATTTGATTCATCATAGTTGCAAGATTAATTCTAATATAGAGCAACTGTTTAAATAAGAAAATCTAATCTTTATGTAAAATTTGACAGTATAGCAGCCTGCCAGTGTTTGCTTGAAAATCACACCTTGTTAGAAGGTGGTGATTCTGTTGGACATTGTTTTGTGTGTGTTGCTGACACAATGGGCCAGTTGGCTCATTACCTCAGCCAGCTATGTGAGAGATGGAAGAAGCCCTCAGGCAAATGCGTGCGTGTGCATGTGTGCATGCATGAAGGACAAATGAGTATTGAGAGACAGAACCCTAAATGAAGCCAAGTCTGAGGAGAAGTCTTAGGCTGAGGTTTCATCTAATACTATTTTGAACTTACCTGTTCGTTAGTAAACCAAACCAAAAGAAAAGTGATTTTCTTTTGACTCTTCAGTTTTCTTTGAGTGGGATGTGGACACCTTGTGCTTCAAAAGAGGCATTTTCAGAAGCATGGCATTGCTATTTTCTTTTTTAGATACACATTTTTCTTTCCATTCATAGATATAGATGAATGCCAGCAACATCATCTCTGTACAAATGGGAATTGCAGAAACACAGATGGGTCTTTCAGATGTATGTGTAGCCAAGGTTACACATTATCATCTATGGGAGACCAATGTGAAGGTATGTATGTGACTTAAAACTACTTGTGGATTTTTTCCATGAGATCCTGAGTATTCCAACCGTAGGCACAACCACTTCTGAGAATGGAAAAAGAAGATGTTTTTCTCCTCCTCTTCTCAGTTCTTTACTATCTGATTGATGGTCTCTATCTATACCACCACATATCTCATGTTTTCTCACACGCACAATTCCTGTCACCTGCACCTATGGCTCCAACAGGAACTTGAGGAGAATAATTTGATTGTTTCTTTTGAGTAAGGAAATCTCCTCCTTGCTCATATTCTAAAACAGAGGGCAGTATTCATCCCTGGTTACAAATGCTTCTGCCATCATGGAAAGTCCACCTGTGGGGGCTTTCTGGGTTACAGCTGCTTCTGTGGCTGGCTTGGGGGATTGCAGTCAACCACCACAACCCTAGACAGAAGCACTGGCAGAGTGGCCTGGCTTAGCTCCTGTGGAGCCCAGTGGTAGTACCCCTGGGGGGAGGGGGGGGGAGCAGTGTAAACGCTACCTGCCCTTCCCCAGAGGTGAATCCTTCTGGAGCTCAGCAGCCTGCTCTGTCTCAGAAGTGCAATTTGCACAACAATCATACAAAACAGAATAAAAAAATACACAGCAAAATCCAGAAGATATGCTGTAGAAAATGATCTTCTTATCTTTTGGTGATATCTCAAATAAGATTTCGGGCCGGATATTAGCAAATTAATACAATAATTAATTCTGGTATATTCTCTGTCCTTGCTTATTCTCATTGCTTCTTGACATTCTTATATGAGCTTCATCTCAAGAAAACCTTCAGCTCAAGGGGTCTCTCTCCAGGTTTCAAGAACAGTTTTTCTGGGTTATCTTAGAGAAAAACCCTCAGATGGTTTCACTTTGGAGTAGACACAGACACAAAGAGGCCAGAGTCTTCCCAACAGTTCTTCACATACAACTCCTAGATCTTTAAATCTCATATATAGAACAAGATTGCACATGAAGGAGCTTTGGGAAATTCTGTTCAGGGGCTAGAATCAAATAAGACATGCAGAGAAAAAGGAAGATACCATCTCCACAATGATTCACTACCTCTGTTGGTGGGAAAAGAGTAGCCCATGTAGGTAGTCATAGGATCTTCCCTTCACAGACTAGGATGCCAGCTTCTCTTGCAATTCATGGAATCTAATGTTTTAAGAAATCAACGAAAAAAAGCTCTATTTCTTTGGGGTTTTGCACTCTGATCATAGGAGCTATGAACAGTTACAATGGAAGACGAGGGGGTTGTGTAGTATGTTAGGATTAATAAAATTTCGCTTTGAATGAATTTGGCAGAAAACATTATCTTTTTGTGGGGTTTGGCATTTATTCAGTGCAAAGGAGTTAATTTTTTCACTTGCTCTCAGTCAAAGTGAATTATCATTTAAATAAACCATCATTTTTTTCAGTTGAAAATATGCTATAAATATAAAACACATTCATGTGAAATCAAATATGTTTATCAAAAGTTCACATAATGTCATCATCATTAAGTGCAATTTCATCTGAAATAAGAACTTTCGCATATGCAAGAAAGCTCTAAAAAAAATAAAATAAAATAAAATAAAAAGATTAAATCCAGAGATCAGAAAGAGCCTTATGTTCTTTTATTGGGTTCACGTCCAAATGGAAAAGGCGGCATCATTTTGGTCTGCTAAAAAATCATGCATAAAAGGTCAGAATAATAAAAATCCATCACATCAAGCTGTTTGTTTTGTGTATCAAAGAAAATCCTATCTTCCTGTAGCCTACATACTCTTTTTTCTACTTTATCTTCTTTTACTTTCCGTTTTCCTCTAAAACTAGTGAGACACAATCATAAAACGTTAAATAGCTTCCTTTGCAGTAGTGAAATATAGTATCCATGTAATGTAAGCATTTTGGCTATAATCACTTCTTCATATTGTCCTATAACAAAATAGCTGATTTATTGCTTCCTTGCATTTATCAAAAGCAGCAAAGAGTCCTGTGGCACCTTATAGACTAACAAACGTATTAGAGCATGAGCTTTCGTGGGTGAATACCCACTTCGTCGGCTATCCCTCTGACACTTGCATTTATCAGTGTATCATTTCAGCTGCTACCATCATATTAATTTCACAGTGGTTGAGGCCCTGATTCTCAGCTGAGACCTTATGCCAAAGCCTAGTTACGTCAATGGAAGTCTTTCCAATGACTTCAAGGGCTTTGGATCAGTCCATTAGTGTAAATCGATATAGCTGTATTGACTTCAGTGGAGCTATGTTGAATTATACTTGCAGACAATGTGGACCTGAGTGTGAATTCTTAATATCATTACCAGTTTATAAAAATTTGCATGGTGGCCCAGTAGTGTCCAAAACAAACAAGTTCAGAAAGTACCGAAGCGTGAATTCAACTCAATTTACAAAAGGTAATCAGGCAACATAGTTTGTACAATTTATGGAGAAAGCATAAAAATCCTACATATCTATGTGGAACGGATTACATAACCTGGGCAGCGTTCATTTATAAAAACTGCTTTGAGTGAGATTACAGCATCTTATTGAATGACAGTAGATTAGTTTGTATTGTTTGCATGTAATGGAACTAATGTTGCAGAAGCATCATAGTGTTTGTGTTGCATGTACATCAGACTCTGTATTTGCATCACTGTGGAGTTCGTGTTTTCTAAATGTGTACATGCTTTAGGTTTCTAAGCCATTGAAGTTGCTTGTAGTGCAATAGCCCCACAGTTCACATGGAAATGGAGGAGAATTTTGTATAATTGTCTCATGCATCTAGAAGGAGGGAGTTGTCTCAGTCAGCATTACGATCAACATTGTGTGGGCACTCTTGCTATATTTAAAAATTTGTTATTTTTATTTAAATATAGTAAATATAAGCTGTTACCTCAAGTTAATATACCAGTATTAAATATGTCACTTTCAAGAGTTTATTTAGTTTTGAAATTATCTAATTTTTTGGCAATGGTTTGATTTCAGACATTAACGAATGCCTTCAAGACAGTGATATTTGCCTTAGAGGAAACTGCATTAATACTGAAGGTTCTTACGAATGCACTTGTCCAGATGGCTTCCAGCAAATGGCCAACAGGGGATGTCAAGGTACAGTCTGATTCGGTTAAAATATCTGATGAATGTTATAAATTATAGTATAAAAGAGAATCCCAAATCAACAGGATTACAGGCACCTTCTTATCCTTCTCTTCTTGCTATAAACAATCATCTGCTGTGCCACAGGCAGACTTCCCTATACATTGAAAAACTGTTCCAACAGGCATAGTCTCAGCCTTCATATCATGAGGTAGGAATTCTTTATAAACTAACATGGGGTTAGAGTTGTGTCTTCCCAAGTCCTGAGAGAGATTCATTTTGATAACACAGGTTGTGCTGAAAATTACAACAAACCATTTTATACCATTTTTATCAATGTTGTAGATCTGTTAAGTACAAGATTTAAAAAATACAACAGGAAAATAAATGAAAAATAAGACTACACAATTAGGTATATTTATTCTGTATCTTGTTATAATTAATAGTTCTTCTTAGAGTGCTTGCTCATATCCATTCCAGTTAGGTGCGCGCGCTGCGTGCACATTCGTCGGAAGATTTTTACCCTAGCAACACTCGGTGGGCTGGCAGGGCGCCCCCTGGAGTGGCGCCGCTATGGTGCCGGATATATACCCCTGCTGGCCCATCCGCCCCTCAGTTCCTTCTTATCGCCCGTCGGTCGTTGGAACAGTGGAGCGCGGCTTAGCTGATCTCCACTTCCCTAGCTATTCGCTCATTTCTAATCGTTATTGTGTATATAGTTCGATATTCTATATTTCTAGTTAGTTTTCTAGTTTTATTAGTTCTTGGTAGTAGTTATTATGTATAGTTGAAGGGGATCAGGGATTAGCCCCTTCCCCTCACCCGGTACCGGGGCCCATGCCTGGTTCACCGGGATTCAAACCGTGCTCGGCCTGTCATAGGCCGATGCCTACAGGAGACCCTCATGACTCCTGTCTCAAGTGCTTGGACAAGTCCCACCTCGCAGACAAGTGCCGCATCTGCAAGGCTTTCAAGTCCCAGACGAAAAAGGAGCGGGACATTCGTCTAAAGCAACTCTTGATGGAGGCAGCTCTAACTCCTCCATCTTCGGCACCAACTGTGGCACCGGGGACAAGTGCCTCCTCCGCACCGGAGCGCACGGGTACAGTGAAGGCTCCTTGACACCAGCCGTCACCGGCCCAAGCCCCTGCCCAGCACCGCTCTCTCTCTCCCCAAGGAGCAAGAAGCATAAGACTCCTACGGCTCCCATATCTACGCCACAGTCAGAGCGCATAACTAAGTCGGACCGCCCAGCACCGTCAACTGCCGTGGCACCGATGGAATCAACGGTGCAGAAGATGGTCTCGCAAGAGCTGTCGAGTCCGGTGCCTACCAGCTCCCTGGCACACGCCGTGGTTGAGCTTACCGTGCCCTCCACGCCAGAGACGTTCTCCACGGCATGGGAGTTGATTGCCTTTATGGAGCCCGAACTGCCTCAACCCCCAGCACTGCCGGTGCGGCTTGTTCAATCATTAGGCAAGCCCACCCTGATGAGACCATCCTCGCCCGGTGCCACTGAACGTCGCCGATCACGGTCCAGGTCCTGCAGGCACTCTCGGTCCCGTCATCGATCCCGGTACCATTCTCCATCTAGGTACTGGTCGTACTCGCGGCACCGTTCGAGATCCCAGTCACCGACCCGATACTCTCGGCACAAATCCAGGTCCCGGCACCGCTCGCGGCATCCTACCTCTCGCAGCCGATCTCGTCGCGGGGATTCAAGGCACCAGTCGACCTCCCGGCACCGCACCGGTCGCAGGTCCCGGTCTCACTCCTGGCACCGGTATGACTCCCGGTACCGTTCTCCGCTGCCGCGTGGAGACAGATCAAATGGACGCAGAGACCCTTCCCAAATGGTCTCAGCTCCTCCGTGGCCTTCTTGTCATCCATCCGTCTCATCCCATGCAGACAGTGCTTCCTATGGGGATTCGAATACTCACAGCAGGTTCGCCCAAGGAACCCATGGGCCGGACCAGGGACCTCATCAGTGGTCCTTTTGGACACCTTGGGCTTATCACCAAGCCCAAGGTAAACCTGCTGTACCATCACCCTCCGGTCCCTCAGAACACTGCGTGCCAGAGGCCACTGTTAGCAGACCTCCCCTGGCTGGTATGGAGGAAGCTCCTGCCCGTGCACCGGACCCACACGATCTTCTGGCTCCGGAGGTGCCCCAGGATCAGGAGTCAGTACAGGACCCACTCATCCTGGGGCTTTCATCGTCCTCTTCTCCGGATGAAGCAGTAGCGGGGACGTCATCATCGACCTCAGGTCACACCAGGACCTTCTGCGGCATGTCACCCAGAATATCAGCTTGCCAGTCGAGGAAGTTCCAGAGGTGGAAGACCCAGTGATAAGTATATTGTTGGCAGAGGCAGCAACTAGGGTGGCCCTCCCCTTCATTCGTTCGATCCAGGCTAGGGCAGACACCATCTGGCAATCCCCAGCATCCATCCCGCCCACAGCCAGAGGGGTCGAACGGAAATACATAGTGCTCTCCAAAGGGTATGAGTACCTATATGTGCACCCCCCTCCCTGTTCCTTGGTTGTACAGTCCGTCAATGAACGGGAGCACCATGACCAACAAGCCCCTGCACCTAAATCAAGGGAGGCTAGGCGAATGGATTTGTTGGGACGAAAAATCTATTCCGCCGGAAGCCTCCAACTCAGGGTAGCGAACCAACAAGCCCTCCTGAGTAGGTACAACTACAACACCTGGGAGGCGGTAGGGAAGTTTACAGAGCTGGTCCCGCAGGACTCCTGCCAGGAATTTACAGCACTCTTGGAGGAAGGACCTCCATACAGGCCTCACTGGATGCCATCGATTCAGCAGCTAGAACGGTCACCTCTGGAATCGCTGTGCGACGTATATCATGGCTGCAAGTGTCAGGCCTGCTACCTGAACTTCAGCACACTATTCTTACCATTTGATGGCCAGGGCCTATTGTCACAGAAGACGGACCCTGGGCTACAGAGTCTAAAAGACAATCGCGTAATTATGCGTTCGCTCAGAATGCATATGCCACAGACTCAAAGGCTATCCTTCCGCTGCCAACCTCAGTGCCCTTACCCCCTGCCTAGGCCAAGGCAAGACTTTACCAGAAGGCGAGGTCGTACCAACCGCAGACGTCAGTCTGGACCTCAAGGGGGTAACAATTCCGGTCCCACCAAGCCAACAGCGGGACCCAAATCAAACTTTTGTGGGTGCGCCCAAGAGCAGTGTACCAATTGTCTCCCAGGATCCTTTTCAGTTCTACAACCACCTTTCCCTGTTCCTCCCTGCGTGGTCCCAATTAACCTCGGATCTTTGGGTCCTACGCATGGTGGAGCTTGGATACCATCTTCAGTTTGTTTCACCCCCTCCCTCCCAACCCCTCTCCTTGTCCCTCTTCAGGGACCCCTCTCACGAGCAACTCCTCCTGCAGGAGGTTCGGAGGCTCCTTACAATCGGAGCTATAGAGGAGGTACCGGAGGAATTAAGGGGCAAGGGTTTCTATTCTCGATATTTCCTAATCCCCAAGGCGAAAGGGGGCCTCTGGCCTATCCTAGACCTGCGAGGACTGAACAAATTCATGAAAAAGCTCAAGTTCCGCATGGTATCCCTGGGAATTATCATTTTCCCTGGATCCCGGAGATTGTTACGCCGCTCTCGACATGAAGGACGAATATTTCCACATTGCAATTTACCCCCCGCACAGACGATTCACCACAAAGCGTAGGTACTATCAACATTATCAGTTTACGGTCCTTCCCTTTGGCCTCTCCTGGGCCCCTTGGGTATTCACGAAGTGTATGGCGGTAGTCGCCGCTTCCCTCCATTGTCGTCGAATACATGTCTTCCCATACCTTGACGACTGGCTTATTTGAGGGATCTCCGAGGCACAAGTCACCAGTCATGTGAGCATCATCAAGGACCTCTTCACGCGTGTAGGCCTGATAATCAATTTGGAAAAATCCACTCTGGTGCCTACGCAGAGGATAGAGTTCATCGGGGCCACGCTGGACTCCAATCTTGCAACGGCCAGTTTGCCTCTACCTCGTTTTCAGGCTATAGTCTCCCTTGTACAAAGACTTCAAAGCTTCCCGACAACCTCTGCCCGCACTTGCCTTGGCCTCCTCGGTCACATGGCTGCATGCACATTTGTCACAAAGCACGCCAGATTGCGCATGCGTCCTCTTCAAACTTGGCTTGCCTCAGCCTATCGTCCGGGCAGAGACGCCATAGACATTATACTCACAATTCCATAAACAAACAGGGAGGGACACAATCCTCCCCCCTTTGTCTGGAGGTGATTCAACTATGGGACTTCTGCATAGCCCACTCAATAGACCTCGTAGCCTCCTTTCTCCCAGGAGTCCGGAACACGCTCACAGATCAACTGAGCAGATCTTTCCTGTCTCACGAGTGGTCCATCCGTCTGGACATTCTCCATTCTGTATTCCGGAAGTGGGGCTTTCCCCACATAGACCTCTTTGCCTCCCGAGAGAACAGGAAATGCCAGGTGTTCTGCACCCTACAAGGTTGCTCCCTGGCTCCCTCTCGGACGTGTTCCTAATTCCATGGAAAGGTCACCTATTTTATGCCTTCCCACCATTTCCTCTTGTCCACAGAGTTATATTTAAGCTCCGCAGGGACAGAGCCCAACTAATACTGATCGCTCCGGCATGGCCGAGACAGCACTGGTACACCCGGCTGCTCGGCCTCTCTCTGGCAGACCCGATCCCCCTGCCACTCTGCCCGGACCTCATAACGCAGGACTTCGGCAGGCTTCACCACCCAGACCTGCAGTCCCTTCATCTGACAGCATGGCTGCTGTCTGGTTGAGCCAATCTGAGTTGCGTTGTTCCACCTCAGTGCAACAGGTGCTGCTGGGAAGCAGGAAGCCTTCCATGCGGACGACATATCTCACCAAGTGGAAGCGCTTCTCCCACTGGTGCACCCAGCGTGACTTTATCCCCGAAGGTGTATCAGTCCCCATTGTCTTGGACTATTTATGTTCCCTCAAGGAGCAGGGCCTGGCAATTTCTTCTGTAAGGGTGCATCTTGCAGCTATTTCCACCTTCCATCCTGGGGAAACTGGCAGTTCAATCTTTTCTCACCCCATAGTTTCCAGGATCCTCAAAGGCTTGGGGCGGCTCTACCCTCAGGTCAAGCGCCCAACCCCTACCTGGGATCTAAACCTCGTATTAGCTAGGCTTATGGGTCCCCCCTTTGAGGCTTTAGCCACATGCTCACTGCTGTCTCTGTCCTGAAAGACAGCCATCCTCATCGCTATCACCTCCGCTAGGCAAGTCTCGGAACTTCGAGCTTTGATTGTGGATCCCCCATATACGGTATTCCACAAGGACAAGGTACAGCTGCGACCGCACCCGGCATTCCTTCCTACGGTGGCCTCTGCCTTCCACGTTTATCAAGACATCTTTCTACCAGTCTTTTTCCCGAAGTCGCACTCATTGCGTCGGGAACAACAGCTGCATACTCTGGATGTCCATAGGGCTCTTGCCTTTTATATCGAGATGATCAAACCCTTCCGACGTTCGCCTCAGCTCTTTGTAGCTATCGCAGAGCGCATGAAGGGCATGCCAGTCTCTTCCCAACGAATTTCATCTTGGGTGACATCCTGTATCCGGACATGCTATGACTTGGCTCACATTCCGACTGGCCATCTCACCGCCCATTGTACTCGGGCTAAAGCCTCATCTGCCGCTTTCCTGGCCCATGTTCCCATCCAGGAAATATGTTGCATGGCTACCTGGTCTTTCCATCCACACTTTTGCATCATACTACGCATTGCTCCAGCAGTCCAGAGACGATGCCGCCTTTGGCTCAGCGGTCTTACATTCCGCAACGTCTCGCTCTGACCCCTAGGTAAGGCTTGGGAATCACCTAACTGGAATGGATATGAGCAAGCACTCGAAGAAGAAAACACTGTTACTCACCTTTGTAACTGTTGGTCTTCGAGATATGTTGCTCATATCCATTCCAAACTCGCCCCCCTTCCCCACTGTCAGAGTAGCCGGCAAGAAGGAACTGAGGGGCGGATGGGCTGGCAGGTGTATATATCAGGCACAATGGCGGCGCCACTCCAGGAAGCGCCATGCCGGCCCACCGAGTGTTGCTAGGGTAAAAATCTTCCGACGAACATGCACGCGGTGCGCGCACACCTAACTGGAATGGATATGAGCAACACATGTTGAAGAACAACAGTTACAAAGGTGAGTAACCGTGTTTTCCACTTGACAGAGACGATAAATATTCACAGGCAAAACAATTATTAGCCAGCAATTGAGGCTGAAAGGATTTATCCCTTCAGATAGAATACTATTTAAATTTTTTCCTCAAAGAACATAAATGTTTGAAAGTCTTGATAGTCAAAGATTAAGTGCCACTTAGTGAAAACAGTCCAAAACATTTGAAAGTATGCAAATACACATTGAAGATCACTCAAAAAACCTTAATTCTACCACTATAACACTATTAACCTTCCGTTTTCACTTTGTGCCCTTTGTACACTATCTTTGGAAATATTTATTTTGGTTTCCAAGATTTTTTCTAACAGCTTTAAGACATCTCCAGCCTATAACTAGGGACAACTTACTTTCCAAAGATACTGGACCTTACCACTAGTAATAGTTCATTTTCCTTACTCATTTTTTTTTCATAAGAGCTTTAGGTTTGGGTTATGAATAGTTTTTCATAAGAGCTTTAGGTTTGGGTTGTGAATATCTCACATTTGGAGACACCAATGTACTTTTGATTTTGAGTGGTATATTGAACATTGGTTTTAGAGTGTTATGCCCATGGATTAGGAGATAAGCTAACTCTGTGTCTAAAGACACTTCTATAATTTGTGCAATATGTAATTGTAGTGAAACGACTGTGCTATTTATTTCAGAGGGGTAGCCATGTTAATCTGTATCAGCAAAAACAAGGACGAGTCCTTTTGGCACCTTAGCGACTAACAAATTTATTTGGGCATAAGCTTTCTTGGGCTATAACCCACTTTATCAGATGCCTGCTTTCTTTCACTCCATGCATCTGATTAAGTGGGTTATAGCCCATGAAAGCTTATGCCCAAATAAACTTGTTAGTCTCTGAGGTGCCACAAGGACTCCTCCTTGTTTGTGCTATATGTATATATAATTAAGCATAGGTATTGCTGGTGTCCATGGACTACATTTGGCTGTAAAGGTGGCCAGAATCGAAGCAAAACTGTATAGTTACGAACAGCTATAGCCATGTTGGTCTTAGGATAGTCGAGAGACTAGGTCTTTATTAATGATCTGGATGATGGGATTAATTGCACCTTCAACAAGTTTGCAGATGACACTAAGATGTGGGGAGAGGTAGATACGCTGGAGGGTAGGGATAGGATCCAGAGAGTGACCTAGACAAATTGGAGGATTGGGCCAAAAGAAATCTGATGAAATTCAACAAGGACAAGTACAATGTCCTGTACCTAGGAAGGAAGAATCCCATGCACTGCTACAGGCTGGGGACCGACTGGCTAAGCAGCAGTTCTGCAGAAAATGGCCTGCGGATTACAGTGAACGAGAAGCTGTATGAGTTAGTAGTGTGCCCTTGTTGCCAAGAAGGCCAATGGCATATTGGGCTGTATTAGTAAGAGCACTGCCAGCGGATCAAGGGAAATGATTATTCCCCTCTATTCAGCACGGGTGAGGCCCCACCTAGAGCATTGCGTCCAGTTTTGGTTCCCCCGCTACAGAAGGGATGTGGACAAATTGGAGCGAGTCCAGTGGAGGGCAATGAAAAAGCTTATTTGAGTGTTTTGTAGAGCAAAATCTAAAAGTATATTTATAGTCTGAAAAGTGACTATGTAAAAATGGCAACTTCTTGATCAACAGACTCGATCCTTGTATGTATTTAGCCATCTTCTTACTTTGCTGACTAAGATATGTATTACTACTTTTTACCTCTAGTTACGCTCCACAACCAATGAGACTCCAGAACAGGAGTTCTCAACCTATTTACATTGTGGGCCGCATGTACAGCTTTCTGTATGTTGTGTGTCCTGCACCCACACAAGAGTATTTATACTACCTGTCTGGCCCTGAGGATGTCACATGGGTCGCAGATGCATGCTGATTGGGTCACAAGCAGCCCGTGGGCTATGGGTTGAGAAACACTGCTCCAGAACGTTGAGCTGATTTCTATTCTGGCTCACACATCATCAACAGAATTATTGTCTAAGTTCTGGCTGCAGAAATTTTTATCGTTGATGATGCTTGATCCAGAAAGAATAAAGAGTTGATTTTTCTAATTCCAGGTTGAGTTTGCAGGGCAGGCAGGGAGAAAAAATATCTTTACTTGTGAAAACTGAGTACTGCTTGACTGCTCTGTATGCACCGACATCTTGAGAACATGCCCAAATTCTAAAGATGCTTTTTGGCTGTAGTGTGTAGAAAATCAACTTATTGGAAACAATATAATCTTCCAAACTTTGCTGTCAAGACCTTGTACCAAAAGCTCGGCTGCGTTCTTGGCCACTTTAGCAGTACGGAGGGGCCAGGAAGCAGTCAGATTAGGCCATCTGAGAATTCTCCTCCTGACACAAGGGAGTCATCAGCTAGTGCAGAGCTGATGTAGCTAGCCCCTGCACCACTCCCTATCCTCCACTTAGCCACACTGGGAGTCAAGTGAAGGGAGCATGGCTAGACCAGAATGTACTTACTCTCTGGTTGTGCTTAGCTGACATATTGGCCCTTAGAATCTGTTTAACTGGTGGAAGTTAGTTTCAAATGCTGCTCTAACCTGTGCTTGGGGTCAGAGTGGTGTAATTACTGACTTCCTGGCAGCCCCTCCCTCTCTGCCAAACTTCTGTTGAGCACCACAGAAAATCTGACCCTTTATTCTAGTAAACATACTCTTACTGATTTAGCACTTTCACCCATGGCTGAAAACATATCATGTATGGCAACTGAAGCACGTTTCTGCTAACAGGTATGAGCATTCCTCACATAAATTTTGACAGTTTTACTGACCGTCGTTAACCAATGTAAATAAGTTGTGGCAATATGCCAAACACTAATGCACATTGGAATCAACTGCAAAAGTAATATTAGAGAGAGGAGTTTAAAACATTTTACACTCTGCTCTGTGTTTTCCAGATATCAATGAATGTGAAGGATCTGAACTTTGTTTGCCACACGGGGAATGCCTAAATACAGATGGTTCTTTCCATTGCATTTGTGAGCAAGGCTTTTCAGTTTCTACAGATGGCCAGACATGTGAAGGTGAGATGAGTAGTGATACCAAAGTGAATTTCACCCTGTAGCCATATGCCACAGTAAGGATTTCATATAGTTTAAGTGCTTATGTTGCTAAAAACATTTCAAACAACATAAAAGTTGTCTTCTTCCTCATTTGAAGCACCTAAAGCTGCATTAAATTTTTTAAAGAGAAGCTAGAGAACTAAATATTAAATGCTATGCTAATACAATATTGAATGTGCATTGTTAGTCACAAGGAGTTAAGAAATGCAAAAATTAAAGGCCAGATTCCTACTCATGTAAGTGATCCCATTGATTGTATAAAACTAGTTGGGTAAATAAGATGGTCACAATTTGGCTCTAAGATTCCAAAACCAACATTAATATTGCAACCTTGCATATAAAGTATATGGTGTTTTATATTCTTTTTTTTCTGGTAAACATGTAGTTTAATATTACTGTTCATGTCTTAAAATGTGTAGTATGACATGTACAGAACAAGCAGCAAGACTGAATGAATGTTAGAAACTTAACTTCTGCTTTTCTTGTCTTTTGGTGACTAACTGTGCAACCTTAAGGCTTTATAATATTTAATAAATTAAACTGCAGTGTGTGGGAGATTTAATTGAAAAAGGAAAGAGAGAGATGGAAAGAGAGAGAGAGAATAGAACAGGGGTCGGCAGCCTTTCAGCAGTGGTGTGCTGAGTCTTCATTTAAACACTAATTTAAGGCTTTGCGTGCTGGTAATACATTTTAACGTTTTTTAGAAGGTCTCTCTATAAGTCTATAATATATAACCAAACTGCTGTTATATGTAAAGTAAACAAGATTTTCAAAATGTTTCAGAAGCTTTATTTAAAATTCAGTTAAAATGCAGATCTTATCAGTTTAGTGTGATCCTTGCCCTTGCTTTTCCTTGCTGAGTTTTCCAATGTCTGGCATGTATTTGGATACTTTAAGCTGCACACTGGCTTCTGAGTGGTCACTTGTTAACCAGCTCCGCGAGGGACAGAGGACAGATTTCACGTGTGAAAATACCTGTTCACACAGGTATGTGGATCCAAATGCTGAAAGCATTGCAAATACAATTTTCTTCAAACAGTTACATTTCACTGGCAGGAATGTCCAGCACGTCAAAATAGAGGCCCCACGATCTCTCTGGTAGCTTCAAGTGCACTCTGCAGATCCACAAACTTTGATGTCCACAATTCTGAGCTTTTTAACTGAATGAGTTGCATTTCGAAATCTTCAACACTCATCCACTAAAATACAGACAAATCCAAGGCTCTTTTGTTGAACTTTTCAGGTTTAATTAGCAAAGAAAGCATTGGGCCAAATCACTGGAAATCTTGAAATCTGTCAGAAAATTCTGATTCCAGTTCTTGCATGTACTTTCCAATCTCATTGACATTGACAG
Source organism: Gopherus flavomarginatus (assembly GCF_025201925.1). Taxonomy (NCBI): domain Eukaryota; kingdom Metazoa; phylum Chordata; order Testudines; family Testudinidae; genus Gopherus; species Gopherus flavomarginatus. The sequence continues at coordinate 68,119,433 of NC_066620.1, read as the reverse complement.
TGCAACGTGTCGATAGCTCTTTTATGAGTTGGCAGTAGCGGAAAGTAGAAGTTTGAATATCCCTGGAAAAAACTGCTAGTTTCACAATAAATGCATTCCAGTCTTCATAAAGATCCAGAACTGTTTGCCCTGCACCCTGGAGACAGAGGTTGAGTTCGTTTAGGTGAGCAGTGATATCAGTTAGAAACATGAGCTTACACAGCCATTTGTCATTATCCAGTTCAGGGTAGTTTTGTTCTTTTTCTAACAAAAAGGCCTTGATTGCATCAAAACAGTTTACAAAGCGCACCAAAACCTCTTCACAACTTAGCCACTGAATGTTGCTGTGAAGTGGGATGTCGTTATAAGCACTGTCCATCTCTTCTAGCAATGCTTGAAATTATCTGAGAGTCAAAGCAGATCGAGCAACAAGGAAATTCACAGTCGCACCACTGTATTCATCACATTATTAAGCTCTGAATTAAAAATTTTAGCACACAGGTTTTCTTGATGGATGATACAGTGAAATTTGACTGTCAGATGGCCAATTCGATCTTCAGGTAACTTTACAAATCTCTTCTGTTTTCCGACGATGGCAGACAACCATCTGTTGTCTCACAAAATATTTTTCTGATGTCAACACCTCATTCTTCAAAATGGTTTACAAAACTTTCCAGTGTATCTTCCCCCTTTGTTGTGCCATGCAGGGCTTTTAGGCAACAAAGTTCCTCTTGGATTTCATCGGAAGCAAAATATCTTGCAACAACTGCCAAACGTGGAATGTCATTTGTATCCACGCTCTCATCATCTGCAACACTAAACACTGCTGTGTCTTTCAATGCAGTCATCTGCTTTTCCTTAATGTTTTCTGCCATTTCACTTATGTGTCTCTCAACTGTTCTGGCAGAGATGGGCAGTTCTTTTATTCTAGTTATGATTGTATCTTTATTTGGCAAATCATTGAACAAAATCTCTGAACTGCTGAGAAAAACTTTTTATATATTCCCCATCTGTAAACGGCTTTCCGTTTTTTGCAATGCACTGTGCAGTCTTGTAACTTCCTTCTGTAGCTTGATTTTTACTTATGCTTAAGCTTTTAAAAACACTGCTTTGCCTCTCAAAGGCTGCTACTGCCTTTTTGAATGGCTCAGGCTTGTCTACTTCGTCAAGAAAGGTTGTCTCATGCTTCGCTTCAAAATGTTGTCAAACACTTGATGTGCAACAAACAACACTTTCATAACAGAAAGCACAAATAGCATGCTCCTTCTTTTCAATAAATCCAAGTGCGTCTGTCCAAGCAGGCTGAAATGATTGGACACCTAGCTTCGTTTTCTTAGGAGCTGCCATTTTGTCAAATGTTCCCTTCAGCTCTCAGTGGGGGAAAAAATGGCGATAGACGGCAGGCACAAGGTCAAACGCAGTGTGGTCTGATAGAAGCAATTTTAAGATGGGGCTGCTGAGCTGCACCCCCTCTTGCCATGTGTGCAACTCTCACTGTCCCAGGCTGGGGATAGTGGGCCACAGCGGGGAGGCTGCAGAGCACTGATCCAAGGCCAGAAGCAGAGCCCAGGGTGGCCTGCAGGGACTCCAGGCCAGAAACCAGGCTGAACAAGGCTGGAGATCGAGACCCTGGCTGGCAGGAGGTCAGTGGCTTGAACCCCAGATCGGCCCTGCTCAGCCCTACCAGCTGGCAGCTCCACTCACCTCAGCTGCCGGAGGCCTGGACCATGTCTGGCAGGGAGCCTGCGCAAGGTGAGTGGAGCTGCAGCAGGGGGGGACCCTGGCTGGCAAGGTGCTGGCAGCCAGAACCCCAGAGCAGCAACTGAGCAGCTCAGCCAGCCACCGCTCTGGAATTTCCGCTGCCAGCTCCTGCCAGCTGGGGTCTTAGCCCGCTGCCAGCCTGGGGCTGCTTCACCCAGGCCAGCAGCGAGTGCTGAGTGGGACCGGCAGTGGGACCCTGGCTGGCAAGGGCCCAGCAGCGGGAACCCAGGAGTGGCAGCGGGCTGAGCAGCTCAGCCTGCCCCGGCTCTGGGGTTTCCACCACCGGCCCCTGCCAGCCAGGGTCTCAGCCTGCTGCCAGCCTGGGGTTCCTTCACCCAGGCCAGCAGCGGGCGCTGAGTGGGACCAGCGTTGGGACCCCAGCTGGCAGGAGCTGGCGGTGGAAAGCCCCAGAGTGGTGGTGGGCTGAGCAGCTCAGCCTGCTCTGTGTGCCATCAAAAATCAGCTCTCATGCCACCTTTGGCACGCATGCCGAAGGTTGCTGACCCCTGGAATAGAGTAAAGAAATGGAAAAAGGTGAAGGAGAAGCAAGAAGACACACAGCTGTAAACTGGGAAAAGTATTCATAGCTGGAAAATGTTTCCTTTATTTTAAAATCCCATGGTGGGAGTGGAAGGAGAAAATTGGTCACAAAATGCACATAAATTAGAGGTGGTATTCAGACTCCTGGCAAGTTTTAAGTGTGACCATTATTGCTACAAAGTTTAGGCACCTTTAATTTAGGGCTTCTCCAATCTTTTAGCAGTAAAACCTTAACTTAATTTTTTAATGTTCCGATTGCTCTATTTGAAACAATAAAACCCTGTTTGTAATATGTTTAAAAATACAGACATGGAAAAAATATTTCTGCAGTAGAAATAAATCAAATTGGAAATCATGGTTAATTTCTGTTTGCATGAGGCTATTTTAAAATCCTGTCTTAGTGTTTTAGACATTTCTACATTTATTTTCAGAGCTACAAATAAATAGTTCTTCAAATTAGAATTTTAAATTTTAAACCAAATTCATACATCCCCCTCTTTTTCTCCCTCCCCCTTCTGACATGCACGCACATACACACACATATGTAGATCCTTTTCATAAATGGTAGTAAAAACAGTTCCAGTAATAACAATGGTGAGAAACCTCAACCACAGGCATGGAAAGTTTGCAGATGAGGTGCACTTGGGGTTTTTGTTTGGCTCCAACATAAGAGAGTGTTCTGTTGCTGATTGAAAGCACACGCTGGCCAGTGGTGCTGCTCTACTGTCCTTAGGGCGAATTTTAAAAAAGAGATTTATGATCCATAATACACAGAAAACATAATTTTTGCCGTCAACAAACCAAAAAGTAGAAATTCCACCAACCAGATTAAGAATGGGCATTCATATAGATACATGGACTATTCAGTCCAGAAATGCTGTGAAACATATAACAACAATTCAAGAGGAATAAAACCAAAATTAAACAATGCAAACAAACACAAAAAACCAGGCATCTTGAGAAGCAGTTCTAGAGAATGCATGAATAGCAGAAACACTGGATAGAGTTATAAGCAGCTTTGTGTTGGAAACTAGGGGAGATGGACTTCGGACACCCAACCAGCTTCTCCACTCCAAATGTTAGTGCTGGAGGCCAGTTAACCCGTGTAATCTTATTTACACGTGGTGCCACTTCTATAAACCTCAGCCCATCAGTCTACTCAGTGCTGGTACAAAGACCTTCTCTACAGTGGACAGGGCATGTGGAGACCTCCTGCTTGGTTACTGTATTCATTCCTCCCACCTTGTGAAAGATATACTGGGGAGAAATTGAAGTAATTTTTGTCTAGTATATAATATACCTGCTATATAGTAATAGCTAATAAAGCCAAATATGCTGTTGGCAATGGGATATTGCTGTACGACCATGAAGAGATGGGAGTCAAATATTTAGAACTGGTATGGCACCAATCATCTTGTCAGTGCTCAGTAATTAATAGTAGCATGAACTGAAAGAGCCATGCTTTTCCTGCCATTAGAATAGCATTGTCAAGTATAGAAGAGACAGTGGATCTGAAGAGTTCTGGGGGCGGGATGCATTTTTATGATCTCAAACAATGAGAATACTTCAAAGTTCTCCCAGAATCCAGACTGCTAAAATTATTCATGTAAAATTGTGCAGGATGTATAGACTCCATCCAGCGTTTAGCAGGGAAAGGGTTAAATGTCTTCAGTTTCTAAACAAGAACATTATAGTAGGTGTCTTCCTCACTGTAGAGCATAAGGAAGAAGTCAGAAATGTTTAAACTAAACACTCTATACCACAAGAACAAAACAAAACTGTATGTTAAAGGAACATTATCAAGGTTGCAAAATCAAACACTCAAAAACTTAGAAAATGCCCGAATTAAAAAACAACCTCAACTAAACAAAAGCAGTAGCTACTAGTTTTAGGGGTCCCACAAAAACATTGAGGCAGTCTGGCTGGGTCTGTGCCAGTTAGTTAACCAGCACTATTTCCAGAGATGGGGTGGCATCATTTATGACGATGGTTATGTGTACAAAGTTAATCTTAATTACAAACAAAAAGAGAGACAGATTTTTAGCGAAATAGGGATGAAATCAGAAGATGATTTATATCCAGGCATCTAAATATATTTATAAACAATGGCGAGTAAAATAAAAAGTGCAAAACCCATTAACCATGCTTCACAGGTAACTGGTGGTATATATGGGATGCAGATCAGGCAGTAGATTTGACACTGGGAAATGTACTTTAATAACTTGACTAAGCAAGGCTGCTTATAGGCTCCTGAAGCAGTAATAATTTTTTTCATTTATAATTGGCTGCTGTATGCAATCATTTTAATTTTAAAAAATAAAACAAATGTAAAGATCTAAAGCTTTCAAGCAGACACCAATCACTTCAGTTCTGGTTTTTGTATGTCCATAATTTTCAGAATTCAATTTAACATAAAATTAAAAACAAAAAACTATAACATTCCAGGTACTGTGAGAGGATGTGGCTTTCAGCTGCGGAAGCTACTGTTCTTCACACTAGTTGCCTTTGTGAATTTTACTTCTAGATAAGTATCAGAGGGGTAGCCGTGTTAGTCTGGATCTGTAAAAGCAGCAAAGAATCCTGTGGCACCTTATAGACTAACAGACGTTTTGGAGCATGAGCTTTCGTGGGTGAATACCCACTTCTTCAGATGCATGTCATGCCATGCATCTGAAAAAGTGGGTATTCACCCACGAAAGCTCATGCTCCAAAACGTCTGTTAGTCTATAAGGTGCCACAGGATTCTTTACTTCTAGATAAGTGAATGAGAATAGCTGTTTATATCATCAGAGTAGGTACTAAGGACATTTTGCTGGATTTCGCTGCCTTTAGTAATGTGGAAAGATGATTTTCCATCTCTCTGGGTTGTTTTCTTACAAGTTCAGATGTTTTCTGGAAAGTTAAAAACAACAACATAAGATGATTAAGGAGCTTGTGTGGTTTAATTCTGGTCTTGAGTCTTTATGGCTATTGGCCAAAGTAAACTGCACAGCTGTGTAGACTCTACCCTCTTCCAAAGAGTAAATCAAACCTTTGTAGTAGCTGTGGTATTCCATCACTGCCCCCTTCCCAGGAGCTGAATCTGGTGATCAGGCTTGACAGAGTTACCTAATAAGGAAACTCTTGGAAGTAACATTGGGGGACTCATTAGCTTTCCACTCAGCTTGTTGAGATTCTTGTAAAGGTTCTTCCCTAGCCGACTGTCAGCCAGCTTCGGCAGCAATAAGTCGTGGCAACATCCTCGGTGCTAAGCAGCAGCCCTTCCCTGATACATAAGCCTCTCCTCTGGTCCTAGCAACTCTCAATTCTGTACCCAGTGCCACCCCAGTGCCTCTTCTGGGAACCCCTTCCCTCTCCCCCGCATCTCCCCTCTCTGTGCCAAGAACCAACTCACACGTAGTAGCTCCCAACACCTCTAAGTGCTACCATAACATATCTGTATCTTTCAGCCCACCAGAGCTCCTCACCCTCTCTGCTCCTTCCCTACTCCACTTGGTAACTGTCATCCCTCTGAGCTGTCAGGGGACTTCTGTGAAGAGAAGATCTTTCTAAAACAAAAAAAAATGGAAATTCATACACAAAACCCACTATACTGTGTATCAGGTAAGGCTATTGTACACACAAAATACCTACCACAAACCTCAACATTGGGGAAATGAGAAGTTACATGATTAAAAATACTTAATTTCTACCCCTCCATCCAGACACTTTACTACTTGCATAGCCATTGTTCACCACAGACCACACATCACAACCTTAACTGGGCCCTTGCTGGGAAGAGAAGGAAGTTTTGAGAAGGAGGAGCAGGAACTCTGGCATTCCTCTGGAGCCCTGGGTATGGTCCACTAAATGTGCAAGTGAATTCCTCCAATGCAGTATGCAAAGGCCATCATCACAGACACACTAGACCTCAACTTAAATAATATTCTACCATGAAGTCGGAAACTCCATCCGTGGCCTGTCAAAAGTAAACCCAGAATAAATTCATGGCACTTACCAAAACGGGCCACCTTTTTGGTGAACACTTAATAGTTTTCTAGCAAGCTTCAACTGCCCTCTCACATGTGCTGGAGTAGACAGACTGGGGTCATACCCATAATGTATCCACCCTGACCCTGAGGCTAAAGCAGTGACCCAGACCTTAAATGGAAAACAGAGAAACCTCTTCCTTAAGCCAGAGATGCACATCACCATCACCACATGAAATAGCCACCCAGCAATACTTCGTGTGGCCATCTAAACACTATATTTAAAATCCTAGTTATTCTAACAGCCCCCTCATCATTACTATTATTATTATTTATTAGGAGTATTATGGAAGTACCTAGAGGTCTCAGCCAATATTGGGGCTCTTTTGTGCTAAGCACTGTACTGTACAAACATGAAGAAGGAAGCACTCCCTGCCCTGTAAAACTTACAATCTGATTAGAATTCAGTGCGATTTAAGCAGATACCTAAATTTAATCACATCTTTAGGTGCTTTCCTGAAAGCAATGTTTCCCTTAATTTGGACTCAAGTGCTTTGCAGAATAGGTATAGGCTTAAGTACATGCTTAAATGTTTTGCTGATTTGAGGCATTCCTTTTAAAGATCTTAGTTATTCAGGGACTCAGTCCTGCACTTATTACTCAGGTAAAACTCTTACTGATTTCAGATCAGTAGGAGTTTTGATTAAGGAATGCGGAACTGGCATTGGATTTTGAAATATGTAATAATTACAAAGCTACATTTTAATTGTATAGACATATGGTATCTTAGTTACTTATGTTCCCCCACTTTTGTCTCCATGTTTAAGATGTTTGCCCATTACAAGCCAGATGCTTTACAGGGTGATTAAAGCATCAAATGCCCTTTCCGGCTGTAAAACAGGAGGCCTTTGAGTGAGCTGTCTAGACAAGGAAAAATATTTGGAGCTTGGACCCTCTCTGTAGGTTCCCAGTCACTCACTGTATGAGTCAGTCATGTTCAGACTGTGTACTTTTAAAAACAAAATCATCCTCTGTGGATGTGTTATATGTGGATGTGTTATATATTTAATTAGGACACTTGTTGCAATGATGAATTTTGTTTCTGCTGCTTTTCAGTCAATGACCTCACTTTACCTTTTGAGAACAGACTTATATGATCCTTTCCCATCTGTTTTCTTTAATATATAGCTATTAAGAGAAAAGGATACTGTAATTTATATAATTTTAAATCCCTAGTTCTTGTCTTCTCTGTGTAGACTTTTAAAAGGATAACTGTGTTCTGTGGCTCAGGAATCCCTGTTATTAAATTGTAACTGGCCACTGGAAATGTATGCAGTGCATTGCTTTGTATTGTCTTATACACTTGGCTCTCAATCCTATATTCCTTACTCAGACAGAATTCTCATTTGACCTGAATGGAAGTTTTGTCTGAATAAAGAGTGCAAGATCATGACCATTTTCTGTAGCCACATCTACAAAACTCTCCAAACCACAATATGAGGTTAACAGATAAAATATAAAGCTCTTATTCTCAGTAGCAAGAGGAGACAGTCAGAAAAGTGCATGTATCCTGGGTCTCCCATAGTACACTTGCTTTTGCTTTTCTGACTGTAGTGTATTCATCTTTAATAATAATTGTCCTATGGTTATAGTGATTGGTTAGGAGATGGAAGTATTTGGAATGCAAGACAAGTTTTTGACCTCTCAACCTTGATCATGTTTCTTTAACATTATAATAGAAACACACGTATTGGCTACTCTTACTGCTCTGTTAATTTTACTGATATTTTTGTTGTGATGTTGAACAGCTCAATAACCAGTTTTTTAATAGCCCACTCCCATTCCTATTATCACATTCAATTCCTGTGAGATAAATGTATTAATGATAGTATTCTTTACCAAAGACAAATAACCATTTTCATGATTAATTACTGCAACATTTTTCCTTGATCTGTTTAATAAATCAAAATAAAAAGAATTATATTAAAAACATATATTGGCAAAAATCAATCATCTATTGACTAACCACTGATAAAATCTTATTATCACATGTTTCCAAGTAATGTTACCTTTAATAGTACAATGCCCTTGTGGCAATCCAAGCTAAAAGTGAAAAAATTACACCAAATACAATAATAAATATAAGAAGATAAGTATTTCTAAATTTCAGAGCAATATTGGAAATTTTTCATTAACATAAGTATATATTTTAAATTTTTACGTAAGTTTTATATACATTAATAGAGAGGATAATTAAACAGAAAAACTTAGGAGACAAAGTGGTAAATTCTCCACTACTTGGAGTCTTTAAAACAAGATTAGATGTCTTTCTAAAAGATACGTTCTATTTCCACCACAATGTGTTGAGCTTTATGCAGGAATCACTGGGTGAAGTTCTGACCTATGTTATAAAGGAGGTCAGACTAGATCAGCGGTAGGCAACCTAGGGCATGCATGCCAAAGGCGTCACGCGAGCTGATTTTCAGTTGCACTCATGCTTCCCAGATCCTGGCCACTAGTCCAGGGGGCTCTGCATTTTAATTTAATTTTAAATGAAGCTTTTTAAACATTTTTAAAACCTTATTTACTTTACATACAACAATAGTTTAGTTATATATTATAGACTTACAGAAAGAGACCTTCTGGAAACATTAAAATGTATTACTGGCACACGAAACCTTAAATTACAGTGATTAAATGAAAACTCGGCACGCCACTTCTGAAAGGCTGCCGACCCCTGGACTAGATGATCAGAGTAATCCCTTCTGGCCTTAGACGTCTGAGGAGATTCTCCCCCCTGCTCCAGTCCCTTTATGCCATGTAAAGAGGCCAAAACAGCATAGAGGGGCTCTGAAGGCCCTTGATCCAGCTGAGGGAAAATTCCTTTAGAACACCATCTGAGGTAGACAACCAAAGGCTGTTCTCCAAGTACTCCTTCACAAGACTCTGCACAGGGATGGGAGTGGGGCTATGAGTGGGATGGGTGTGTTGGTAGAACCATAGCCTGTAGCACTGCAGAGATTCTGGGTAGTACTGCTGCCATGGGCAGGCAGTGAAAGCATAAGCGCCGACTCTGTGTTGCTGCGGGGCTGGAGCACCCCCAGGGAAAAATTAGTGGGTGCTCCACACCCATCGGTAGCGAAGCTCCCCCTGCTCCCACCTCTTCCTCCTTCCCTGAGCATGGCCTCCCAGCTCCTCCCCCTCCCAGCGCTTCCTGCCCGCTGCCTAACAGCTGTTCGGCGGCACTTAGGAATTTCCGGGAGGACAGGGAAGGAGTGGGGATTTGGCGCACTCTGGGGAGGAGGCGGTAAAGAGGCAGGGCAGGGGCAGGGACTTTGGGGAAGGGGGTGGGATTGAGGCGGGGTGAGGGTGGGTCAGGGGCGGGGCCAGGGGCAGGGGAGATTGAGCACCCATGGGGTAGAGGGGAAGTCGGCACTGAGTGAAAGGCTGCCAAAATTTAGGCAACCATTGAGGGGCAGTGACCAAGTGATTCAGAGACCTTACATTTCCTTTACCCCTTTCAATTGGACTTTAGATCTGAGTATTTTTAAGAGATTTCACTGATATCATTGCTCAGTGATCTCTTTTGGGAGATGAACAAGGCATGTCTTTCCTGATTCTTTTAGGCCTTTGGTATTGTAAATGATGAGGTGTTGTTGACATCTCCGAACACTGGGAGAGATAGACAGAGCTGCACTTGAATGTCTCCATTCTTTCCTTCCTGAGATTTACCAAAGAGTAACATTGTGGAAATGCTTATCTGTCGAAAGGGTTCTCTTCTATGGGGTGGTTCAAAGTTCTGTTCTGTCAACTTTCCAGCCGAATGAATATGTAAGGCCTTTAGTGGAGACAGCAAGAATGAATATAGGTGCCATCAGTATGAAGTTGGTCAGGAATGAGATGTTGAATTCCATTCCCAGGGGCTTTTTTCTTTGAATCCTTCTGTAATTTACTTTTTTCTCAGTTTCTGTATGTTTTAATGTGCACAACTGATTTCACATACAGCTACAGCCTAAACTTGGCACATTTTATAAAGTAAAAAGAATCACTTCTTTCACCACTGAAATTCACCCACCTCAGCAGCAGAACACAGAAGGTGTTTCACAGTGGACAGCATCACTACTCAACATTTACAATAGCTTTTAGAAATGGAATGCAGAAATAACTTCTCCATTTGAAATTGCAGGGGTAATTTAAGATGGCAGAATATAATAACCCAAACTGGGATTTAGCCAGGATACTGGGGTTAACATTCTTACTCCTGAAAAACATGCCATGAGATTTTTAATGACCACAAGTGGTCAGGATTTTGGTTTTAGGTCTTATTTTGAATGGAGATTAAAATAATATATTCACAGTACTCATAATACACTTATGATAACAGACTGCTCTCTGCCACAAGCAGCCTCCTTATAGGCTGATGTGGCAATTGAGTCAGAAGAGCAGACTTACTCAGCACAGTACTCTAGGATGCTCACTAGGGAGGGCAACAACCCAAAAATAGGAGCTACATGCTAAGACCTGAATTCTGAAAATACTTCTGCACCTTAAAAACTTGACCACCTGAGTAAGGCTGTTCATTTGTATAAACCTACAGAATTAGTGCCTACAGCCCGATCTGCAAATCCTTGCTACTGGCACCTGTGCAGAAGGCCAACATAAGGTCCATGCTACTCTTTAAGTCCGACTTATGCGCTCAAAAGCACATGCTTATGTTCGATTGATTTCAGTGAGACTTAAATACATTTTTTAAAGTTAAGCACGTGCATTGCTGAATTGGGGCCTCAGTGTGCTGGCCTTCGCCACAGGCATGAACTTCGTCCATATTTTTTTACTACTTAATACTAAAATGATGGACACCATAGAAAACACAAAAAGAGAGAATTCCATTTACAAGAATTATATTATTTACAGTGATTTTTGTTGGATCAAGCTCTAATATTGTGGAGAGGGAGATGGCTAGAATTTGCCAGTCCTGCATAAAATGCTGCCCATAAAATTAGATTTAGGAAATTGTTGTTTCAATGTTTGTCTGTCTGCATGCAGCTGTTATAATGGAGTAAATCTGAAGCATGTATGTACATCACTGTTATTATATTGTTCTAGAAAAGTGTACTTATAGATGCTCATAAGTTAATTATCTGTAGAGTATTATGTGACTAGTGATATTTGTGTTTCTTGTCCTTTGTGTTTGTTTCCCTTAACATCTACAGATAGACTAACTGTATCTACTTTGTAGAGATGTAATTGTCTACTTGTTAAACTGCCTTTATATTGTGTCTGATGTTAAAATGTCTTATTTGCAGATGTTGATGAATGTGTTAACAGCACTCTATGTGGCAGTCATGGGTTCTGTGAAAATACACCTGGTTCCTACCGCTGCCTCTGTTACCAGGGGTATCAGGACCCACAGGATGGGCAAGGGTGTGTGGGTGAGTTTTTAGATTTTATAATCAATACTGCATCCACCCCAGTGATGAAAAACTGATTTCAAAAGAAAATTCATTTCTTCATAAAATTATTTTGTCTTCCATCATTTTGTGTTAAATTTGCACCATTTCAGAGTAACACAGGACTCAGATATGTCTTTCTCACTAAACCCTGTATACCATGTGGGTACTTACTGTGTATCTCTTTAAGGAGAATCTGTTTTTAGGATTGGAATGGAAATGAACAGCAAATAAGCTGAGCCACTCATTTTATCTATTAAAAAAAAACCACTATTTCTGCAAATGTCAGGCCATTCACAAATATAAATCATAATGGATTGAAATTAATACTTCAGCTTATTTAAATGCAACATCTGTTTAGTCTCTTAGTTGACTAGCCAGAACTCTGTACTACCTCCTACAGGAAATATAGTCTGGCGTGTGGTATAGCCTGTCTGAATTAAACAGCACACCTCCTTAGAAACAGTATGTTTGAACAGGTTTTAACATTACCTTCAGGCTCCAGGAAAGACACCTATCACTGTGAAAAGATGTGAGAATTCCATAAATGTGTAAATATTGTAGATTTTTCCAGTGAGTAATAGATTTCCAAATCTGTTGTTAATAGTGGTGGTTGGACCTGAGCACCTTCTGAGACAGCACAAGTTTCTAATATAAAATTAATACCAGATCAACAAAAGGTATTCGTTAAGCAATTTCTTCAAACTAGATTCAGGATGAAACATTTGCCAGTAACGCTAAGCTAAGCTAAGCTGAATGAAAACAGAGGAGAGTGAAAGAGTGGCAAAAAAAAAGTTCTTTTTATATATTCAGTAAAAAATAGTTTTACTGAAAAATTGTTCTGGTCCTCTTTTGGGGCTCAGCTTGCAAGGTGCTGAGTATTCTGACCCCCATTTAAAAAGAAAAACAGGGTTTTAGACCTTAAATCATTTTTCATTAAAATGCGACATTTGCTCCTATTAATATCTGATGTGGGAGCACCACTACAGAGAGAGCCAGTGCTGCTTTTGAAATTTATTTGTGTGACGGACCAGATTCACAGCACTCCCTTCACACAACTCAGGCATGCAGCACAGAGACACCTTTGGAGGGGATTCCTTAGGACTGAAAACTATCCATAGCTGGAGGGAAATCCACAGAAGCCATAAAGCCAGCATAGCTGGCTCCTGTGCTACCCATCCATTGCAGCCCTAAAATAATATAGGATAAGGAAGTGTGGCCAGAGTTCATGGCGTCCAGCTGTTCCCAGATGATGGGAACCAAGGCCAGTAGTAGAAAAATAATGGACGTAAAATTAGGGAGCCATAACCAACAAGCCCCACCCTTGTCGAGTGGCTACACAAACAGAAAACTCAATAATAATGGGGGATTTGAACTATCCCATATTGTCTGAGTACATGTCACTTCAGGACGGGATGCAGAGATATAATTGCTAGATACCATTAATGACTGCTTCTTGGAGCAGCTAGTCCTGGAAACCCTTAGAGGAGAGGCAATTCTTGATTTAGTCCTAAGTGGAGCACAGAATCTTGTTCAAGAGGTGAATTTAGCTGAACCACTCAGTAATAGCTATTCTAACATAATTAAAGCGAACATCCTTGTACGGAAGGAAAATGCCAAGAAACCCACCACAATAGCATTTAACTTCAAACACAAAAATGAGGAGGATAATTAAACAGAAACTAAAATGAGAAATATGCCTGCAAGATGCATGGAAACTATCTAAAAACAACATAATAGCATCTCAAACTAAATGTATACCACCAAGTCAAAAACAAACAAACAAAACCAGTAAGTGGACAAAAAAATGCCATCATGGCTTTAATATTGGAAGTGAAATCCTACTGAGGAGAATAGAAAGGAGTATGAACTCTGGCAAGTGAAGGGTAAAAAAGTTAGGCCAAAAAAGAATTTGAAGAACAACTAGCAAAAGACAAAAATTAACAGAAAAAGATTCTTTAAGTACATGAGCAGCAGGAAGCCACTGGACGATTGAGGTGCTAAAGGAGCACACAAGGAAGACACAGCTGTTGCAGAGAAGCTAAATGAATTATTTGCATTGGTCTTCACTGCAGAGGATATGAGGAGGATTCCCACAGCTGAGCCATTCTTTTTAGATGGCAAATATGAAGAACCATCCCAGATTGAGGTGTCAATAGACGAGTTTTGGGAATACATTGATAAATTAAATGGTAATAAATGACCAGGACCAGATGTTCACCCAAGAATTCTAAAGGAACTCAAATATGAAATTGTAGAATTACTAACTATGGTAATAGCAGTTTTAAAGCAGTCTCTGTACCAGATGACTGGAGGGTAGCTAATGTAATGGCAATTTTTAAAAAAGGCTTCAGAGACAATCCTGGCAATTACAGGCCGGTAAGCCTAGCTTCAGTACCAGGCAAATTGGCTGAAGCTATAGTAAAGAACAGAATTATTAGACGCGTAAATGAACATAATACTTTGAGGCAGAGTCAATACAGTTTTTGTAAAGAGAAAGCATGCTTTACCAATCTATTGGAATTCTCTGAGGGTGTGAATGAGCATGTGGACAAAGGCGATCCAGTTAATACTGTGTATTTGGACTTTCAGAAAGCCTTTGACAAGGTTAGCAAAGTAAGCAGTCATGGGATAAGAGGAAAGGTCCTGTCATGGATCAGCAACTGGTTAAAAGGTCGGAAGAAAAGGGTAGGAATAAATTGTCCATTTTCACAGTGGACAGAATTAAATAATGGGATCCTACAAGGAGCTATACTGGGACCTGTGCTCTTCAACATACTCATAAATGATGTTTAAAAGGGAATAACTGTGTGATGGCAAAGTTTGTGATGATACAAAATTTCTCAGAATAGTTAAGTCCAAAGCTGACTGCAAAGAGTTAAAAAGGGATCTCTCACTAAACTGGGTGACTAGACAACAAAATGGCAGATTACATTCAATGTTGATAAGTGCAAAGTAAAGAACATTTGAAAACATAATCCCAACTATACATATAAAATGATTGGGTCTAAATAAACTGTTACCACTCAAAAATGAGATCATTGTGGATAGTTCTCTGAAAACATCTGCTCAATGTGCAGCTTCAGTTGAAAAAGCCAACAGACTACTAGGAGCCATTAGGAAAGGAATAAATAATAAAACAAAAAATATCATAATACTATTATGTAAATCCATGGTACATCCACATCTTGAATACTGTGTTTCATTCTGTTCTCCCCATCTCAAAAAGATATATTAGAATTGGAAAAAGTACCGAGAAGGCAACAAAATTATTAGAGGTATGGAACAACTTCCAAAGGGGAAGAGATTAAAAAGACTGAGATTGTTCAGTTTAGAAAAGAGATGACTAAAGAGGGAAAGAATAGAAGTCTATAAAATGGTGAATGGCTTGGAGAAAGTGAATAAGGAAGTGTTATTTACTCCCTTCACATAATACAAGAAACAGGGGTAACTCAATGAAATTAAGAGGCAGCAGGTTTAAAACAATCATAAGGAAGTACTTTTTCACACAACGCGCAGTCAATCTGTGGAACTCATTGCCAGGGGATGTTGTGAAAGCCAGAAATATATGTGGGTTCAAAAAAGAGTTGGTTAAATTCATAGAGGACAGCAGAGCCAGTGCTAGCTCATTGGGAGCCCTAAGGAGGAATATTTTTGCCCTCCCATCACAATACTAAACAAACAAGTTCTTATAATAAAAAGCAAATTGCTCTTGAGCTGCTCAGGGCCTTAAGCAATTGCTTAGTCTGCTTATGGGGCTAGTGCCAGCTCTGGAGAATAAGTCCATCAACTGCCAGAAGCTGGAACTGGTTGACAACGGATGGGTCACTTGATAATAGCCCTGTTCTGTTCATTTCCTCTAAAGCACTTGGCACTGGCCACTCTCAGAAGACAGGATACTGGGCTAGATCAATGGTTCTCAACCAGGGGCCCGGGGCACCCTGGGAGGCTGCAAGCAGCTTTCAGGGGGGCTGCTAAGCAAGGCCAGCAATTAGACTCGCTGGGGCCCAGGACAGAAAGCAAAAGTCCCATCACATGGGACTGGAGCCCGGGACCCTGAGCCCCTCCACATAGGGCTGAATTCTGAGCAGCTTAGCTTTATGGGGGCTCCTGTGGCATGGGGCCCCAGGCAATTGCCCTGCTTGCTACCCTTTAACACCGGCCCTGGCTTTTATATGCAGAAAACTAGTCATGGCATAGGTGGGCTGTGGCTTTTTGATAGTGTATTGGGGTGGGCCTCCGCAAAAAAAGGTTGAGAACCTCTAGGCTAGATGGACCATTGGTCTGACCCAATATGGCCATTCTTATGTTGTGTTCTCCCGCCACTGCACTGGATGGATCTCACTCACAGCAGAGAATCTGGCCCTATGAACTGTTCTTAAAACAGATTGGCCTTTGTACACAATTTGTACTTCATTAGAACTATATCATGACTGTTCAGTTTATGGCTTTTATCAGATTCTGCTTCAAGCTATCGATAGGCCTTTTCAACTTAGTTTGTACTTTATTTCTGTAAGGATTCATAGAAATAGAAAAAAGACTTATTTTTGTACATTCTCTTTCACATAAATAAATTTGTGGGATAAAATCATAATTTGTAAAGAGTTCTGATTTTTAACTCTTTACTGATAGAAACCTGAGAGAGGTTACTGGTTATATTGGGATGGGCAAACTTTTTGGCCTGAGGGCCACATCTGGGTAGGGTAATTGCATGCAGGGCCATGAATGTAGGACTGGGACAGGGGATTGGGATGTGGGAGGGAGTGCAGTGTGCGGGAAGGGGCTCAGGGCAAGGGGTTGGGGCACAGGAGGGATGTGGGATGTATGAGGGGTCTCAGGGCAGGGTGTTGGGGGCTCAGGGCAGGGGGTTGGGGTGCAGGGCGCAGGATGGGTTTGGGGTATGGGCTCTGGTCTGGCACTGCTTGTCTTGAGTGGCTCCAGGGTGGCAGCCGGCACCACGTCCCTGCGACCCCTGGTGGGGGTAGAGGGCTCTGTGCACTGCCCTTGCCTGCGGATACCTCCCCCGAAGCTCCCATTGGCCACGGTTTCCCATTCCCAGCCAAGTGGGAGCTGCAAGGGGCGGTGGCTGCAGGCGTAGGCAGCGTGCAGAGCCCTCTGGCCCTCCTCCAACCCCCCAGGGGACACAGGGATGTGGTGCCAGCCACTTTTGGGAGTGGTGTGGGGCCCGCAGCGCCATGGGGGTTGCAATCCTGTGAGGCCAGATCCAAAACCCTGACAGGTCAGATCCAGTCGGTGAGCCATAGTTTGCCCACCCCTGGCTTATATGGTATAAGGATAACTCCTGATACCACTCATATCAATAGCAAAAATTCTCAATGACTTCAATAGGACTAGGAGCTGACTCTAAAAATCAGAATGCATAAATGCTTTTTAAAGCAAATATCTTAGTTAATGGCTTGGGGGGGGTTGTTATTAAACAACATGTTGACAGTTTGCTTTAGTTTTTCTGTGCCTGAAACTTCTAGTTTGACCTTGTTGAGACCCTGATGCCACTGAAGTCAGTAGAACTATTCAGATGCTTAAAATGAAGCAGATGCATAATAGTTTGCAGGTTCAGATCCGACTGAGCTCTGTATTCTGAATAGGAGTCATTTGCACAGTACAGCCCATCAGTCATGAGGCAGTGAGTATTTCCTTGATTTTTATATAGTTTATTTTATAATAACTGGGTGTTACCAACTTGTAGACATCTGTGGTTACCTACAGAATTATGGAGGTATCAGTAGTGACTACATAGTAAAGATTGCATTGAGAATTTAAATTGCAGTGGGGGTAAAATCCCTATCTTAATCAAACAAATGATTTCATTGAGTTTCCAAATTCTGCACACTATCTCTTCCTGGGCAAAGGGAGGTTTCTATAATGTTTCCTCTGCCAATGTTACTAAATCTTTTAGAAAACAAATACTTTAAAATATGGTCCTGACAGCCCTCACCTTTGTTCAACTCCCTTTAACTAGACAACCACAGCTCCTATAAACTCCAAGCTCAACATGCACATTCTGATAATGTCTCCCAAGTGGGCCAGTTGGGAATTTATATGTAAAACCTTCTAAATGATCCTCCTAATTTGGCATTACCTATTCTAGTAATGCCCGAAGTACCTAGAGCTCTCCCATTCCATGAGCTACGTCTCTTTTTTGTTACCGCCTGCTTTCCTCCACGGTTGTGTTCAGCACATGGCTCCAGGAAGACAGACTGGGCTGCTCCAGGAGCTGGGGGATAGATATATCCAGTTCCTGACATGTCATACCCAGACATGCAGCATTAACTGTAGCCCCAGAAAAATGATGTTACCAATGTACAGAGTTTTACTGGCAAAAGTAATGAATACCTTACAGGTTCTGAGGGCACAGTTAAGTTAGTGCATGTGAGCACAGTTCTGGAGAACTGGATGTATGCTTTGCAGGTGGCTACGTGGTGGAAAGGAAAGGGATTTTGTCGTGCAGGTAAAGAGTCTGAGTCTGTTTGGTTTTCTGATGTGTAGGTGGTAAGGCATGTTAACTGAGGCCCCAGTTCAAGAAGGCACTTAAGCACACGCTTCAGTTCATCGCTTAAGGACATATTTAAATCCCATTGTCATAAGCACATACTTGTGCTATGCTGAATAGTAATGCTTTTCTTGATTGTGGCCTTCATCTGGTGTGAATGTCAGTGTTGCTTCAATTTGTGATTTCCTTAATCTTAGTGATTTGAATTGAAAGGAAATAAATTTCTTCAAAATTAATTTTTTTTTCAATGGTATGAAATATAAACTCAGACAAATTAAGCCTATTTGAACTAATGGAAGTAGGCTTGGCAGGATTCAGTTTAAATAGATAGATGTTGATAAACAGCCTGAAATCAATGGTAGAACTGTTGGTAACAGGAGTGCAACCTGCAGGGATCGGGTGTCACCAACCCTGCAGCAGTGCAACTGCAGCCCCACTGTTATGGACCTGCTCCTTCATGCCTGTGATGGTGGAGCTGCAGAGGTCTCTCTCAGCTGCTGCAGGGCCGATGGCAACCAATCCCTGCAGGCACAAGGTGTGAGGAAGGCTGAGGTCCTGGCAGGGCAGAGCAGAGATCCCAGGCTAGGTTGTGAGAAGAGGGAGGATGAGCCCCCAGCCATGAGGGAGGCCACCCTGCTGATGAATGACTCCGTCCCTGGGCAGGAGCCATTTGCTGCTGGGTGGCCTCCCCCATGGCCACGGACTCATCTTCATGGCCCTGGCTAGGGGTCTCTGCTGTCTCTCTCAAGAACACGACCTTCCCTCACCTTGTGCCTGGAGGAGTCAGGTATCACCAGTCCTGTGGTTGTGCAGGGAGATCTCTGCTGTCATGGCCCCACTCTCACTCACCAGCCAGGAGTGTGGGAGCCATCCCTGGGCAGGAACTGTGCACCAGTACCTCACAGCCATTGCAGTCCTGGCCAGGGATCTCTGCTCCACTAGGCCAGGCTCACAGCCTTCCCTGCAGCTTGGGCCCCACGGCCATGCAGGGAGCTCCTGCAGCTCGACTGTCAGTGCTGGGAGCTCTCAGCACCCCTGCTGTTAGTCCTAAACCCGACTCCAACCCCACCTTAATTACCGGCAACTATAAAAATAGTTAAAAATCAGAAAAAAAAATCAATATTACTCATTGAAATTAGGAAAAAAAAATCGAAATTGAATTCTGCCAATCGTACATATGAGCTGTCCCATATGGCTCTGTGTTGATATTTGCTTTTCTTTTGTAATGTGACAATCACTGGTTTGTGTGTAATATTTTGCATATAATAACTTTTCAAATACTGTGGGGGGAAAAGTAAGGAAGGGAAGAAGAAGAAAAGAAAGTTTGTGGAAGCTTATTTTTGTTTCTTGCTGTTAGTAAAATAAATGGGTTTCTGCACTATGGAAGAACCACACAGTTTTGCTGAGGTGGATATGTGATCATGAGATTATAGGAAATGTTGAAAGTATTCAAACATGCTTGTAAATTATTTTGATGTAAACGGTCTACCAAAAACATTTTTATGGAAAATATGTGTTTGCATGGTTTGTAAACAGTGTTCCCCAAAGAAGACTTTGAACTTCTTAATATGCAGCAAACAAAAGAAAATAATTAAATTAATTTAGAAAGTGCCAAGTTAGTTGATCCAGATAATATAAAAGTATATAAAATCAGTAGTGTAGTATATTATATGCTTACATGTTTATTTCGATGGATAAAAAAAGAGCCAGTATGCTTTGTTACAAATATTGTACTGTATATTGTCAATTAAATATACAAAAAAAGTATAAATTATGAAAAATAATGTAATAATTTTCGTCATGTAGTTAGTGGATGTGCTGTATTGTGGACAGTCAGATGTAAAACTCTGATAGATTTCAGTGGGAGCAGAGTTAAGCCAGTGCTGAGCATTTTTGGTAATCCTGTGTCATCAAACCATAGACAACTCTCCTGTCAAATAGCAATTCTTCATAGTATTTAGATGAGGTAAGAAGTATTGGGAGCCAAGTTTAGGATTCATGCAATGTTTTTTGGTCCCAGGCCAACAGCAATTGAGGGTACCACGGGACCCAGCCCTTATTGTGGAAGAGGAGACTTGCATTGCTTCACAGGGACTTCACTAGGTGATACCAGAATAATGTTTCTGGGCTCCAGAGCAACCTATAGGGTTTTGTGGGTGAGAAGTATGTTACAACAATGAGTTTAGAGGACAAAAAGGACATGGTGCAGGAAGGCAGTTTTTCAGGGGGTATAGAGAAGAGAATTCTGTTTGTATACCAGGGCCTAAATCCTATCATCTTCTATCTGTTGAACTCTTTGATTTCACTGACGTCTGAAAGAATGACAGCAAGTTTTGGCACAATAGCTGTTTTAAATAAAATACATAAATAAATACTGTGGGTTTCCTGCAGTCCTGGTAATAGGAAACATAGCTCAAAAGGAGTCAATATCTTACATTGTAAGAAATGGGGATGAAGGAGAAAGAGTAAAAAAGTTAGGACTCTGGTCTGCCTTAAAATCAACACTGTCATTTTTATAATTTTACTGTTTTTTCAATGGCCTTTATCTCCTCAGACACACTAATTTCCTGAGGAGTCCACTTAAGTAGTAGTGAGGTTTTGATTGTTCCTCAGGGATCGCCTTTGTTTTCCTGCAGACAGTATTGGCACAGACAGAGCAGGTAAAATAAAGAGCTGTCAGTGATGGAGAATGCGTCATAATCAATTTATGCTTCATTCTCCAGATGTGAATGAATGTGAAATGCTGAGTGGGGTATGTGGTGAAGCCATCTGTGAAAATGTAGAAGGCACCTTCCTGTGTCTCTGTTCCGATGAAAACCAGGAGTATGATCCAATGACTGGACAATGTCGCTTCGGCACATCAACAGGTAAAATACCAGCGGCTTTGCTTGCAGACATAATACAAAGCATAAAAAATGCGCCTCCTCCTGAATAACAGCAAGGATAAAAAATTGTGAAAGGCTGTTTAAAAAAAAAGGGGGATTGGGGGGACAAGTTACAACGAAAATTGTGTAAATTTGGATTTTATTTATTGCTGTAGTTAAATCACTGTTTTCTAAAGAAATAGTGTATTTTAGACCCCTTTTTAAAGCACAGTAACATAATAAGCTATGTGTGCTTTTGGGTCTGTTATTCTTGAACATGCTATAAATCATTAACAACAAAAATATAGCATAGATGCCTTTAATTTTTGTACACGAAACAATCTCAGAGCTCTAATTAGCAGGGCCTTTTTTCACACAGTGTGGTTTGTGGAACATTGTTTCTCATGGTGTGTACCATGCTGAGGTGATGATGTCAATGTTGATCTTTGGCAGTGAAATGAAGGCTATGTCACATGAGATTTAAAATATTTTTTTTAAACTTATATAGATGACTACTGGTGTCTGGATAAGGTTGAAGGAAGTGTAATGTTAAGAGCAAAATTCGTATATGGTAATCTAATCTTATTATCGAATACTAACAGAAGAACTCACAAAAGTCAATAGTAGAGTGGCAATTTGTTTATTTAGTTTGAAAACCCCAACACATTGGGTCATCAAGACATGACCAGTCACCTTGACCACGTTACTTGTTGATTGTACTCTAGCCTCTTGTCCCTATTTCTTTACTCTTGATCTGTCTTTTTAGATCGTGAGCCTTTCAGAGCAGCCACTGTGCCTTTCTCTATGTTATTCAGTGTCTAACAGACTGTGGATGCTACTACAAATACCTTACTTAAAAGTTATCTTAGGACTCTCTCTCAGAAAGTTGCCTCCAAGTGGGCTACACCACTCCAGTCTGGGGAGAGGAACAGGTCCAAGATAAGGGAGAGTAGAGAATAAGAGGTTGGCAAATTGATTTACATGAGCTTTTCCCCCAAACAAACAAATATTTGTTTTTTAATTTTGAGTTTACATTGCAGGCTGAGCTAGCTTCTGGATAGCTTTAGAATAACTTGCTGTGCTACCAATATCCAGTCTACATAACTCAAAGGCCCTGGAAATTTCATCCTGTCTCCTATCTCTCCAAATCTTTTGCACAGGGCAAAACTCCTGGTGACTCAAATGGAACCAGGATTTGGCTCACTGAACATATTGCCTTTTTACCTTCCTACTAATAGAGCAGCATTTAATTTTGTGCAACACTTAAGAGGCAAGTTCTTCTTTTTAAAGAATCAAAGCTACACACTCTTTCTAGTTTATTCAGATTCCCACTTTGTGTGAATATGCTTTCTTCAGTATTTTGTTCTGCAATGTTTCCTGAGATGTACTTACACAGGGAAGCACATTGGTACTGCAACACTGTCTGTGAAACAGCTACATAATAAAATGAAGTGTGAACCAATGGCAATGGGTTAGGCTGAGGATCTCACCTTACGAAGTGGTTGAAGGGGTGAAAGATCTGGAGAATTGCTGATTTAGAAGAGTAATACACAGCAGTATTGCCATTTACTTGCTTGTGAGGAAACAAACTGCAGTATACTTTCATCTCAAGGGGACTCATCTCAGTACTGATATCTGATGATGATAACATAAATGACAACATTGTTAACTATTTCACTGCTGATCAAAGCATGAAAAAGGAGAGGGTAAATCATAATATGAAGATCTACAGCCAGCTATGAGTACCATCTCATTTTGGTGCCACAAGTGGATGGCACTTGCAAGATTCTAACTATTTTTTCCCCAGTCAGAAATGAACCAAGACCTATGGGCCTAGCAGAGTCACATCAAGGGGGAGCCATTCCCAAGGAGCCCAGCAGGACATCTGATTCCAGCAGAAGGGAAGCCAAGCTGAGTTCATGGATGTATCCAAGTATCATTTATTGCTGAGGGAAAGGAAATCCCACAGAGTCCAGCAAGCATGCATGATCACATTGTGAACATCTGTACAGTCTACGGCAAGTGGTGTCTCAGTTTGGCATCACGAATAAGCACAACTTCATTTGTGTTCAGTTTGGAAGAGAAAAACTTCCTTCCTCTCAATATGGACCCCTTCTTTGGGCACTAACAAAACACATACTTACTCATGTTCTCTCCTCTGTTAAA
Organism: Gopherus flavomarginatus; assembly: GCF_025201925.1. Lineage (NCBI taxonomy): Eukaryota > Metazoa > Chordata > Testudines > Testudinidae > Gopherus > Gopherus flavomarginatus. The sequence continues at coordinate 68,096,194 of NC_066620.1, read as the reverse complement.
GTTCATCATGGAGGAAGATCTCATACAGGAAACCAGACAGTATGGAAATTAGAGCCCAGTAGGAGCCCTATACACTATATTATTTGACTAATGGAATAAGGGAATCTATTTGTTACCAGGGAACACTGTAAGCTGATGTACATTATGAAGGACAGGACATCTTACCATTCTTTGATCTCTGTTTGCTTGCACAACTGAAGGAAAAATACACTTCCTACAATCAATATTTCACGGGACAGGATATTACTTTGTGTATTATATAGGACACAAAGCATACCCTTTTCTGGATAGCTTGGTAGCAAACTCTTTTCTCATTAAGCTCAGATGGGTTCTGTCTAAGAGTCTGAAGATCCTAGGAACTGATCACCCAAACAAACTGTGAAGTGGTAATATTATCTACTGTGTCTGTAGGTTTGGGAAAATTATTATGTAGTTTACAATGTGTTTGTTTTTCTTTAACTACCTGTTTTTTTAAACTATCAGAGGTGTAGCCATGTTAGTCTGGATTTGTAAAAGCAGCAGAGTCCTGTGGCACCTTATACCTTTTTTTGTTTGTTTTCATTTCATGCTGAAAATTAATGGCTAAATGCCAGGTTGCAGCTGACCCTTGCATGGGTGTGTAAGGCAGAGGAGAGCACAAACAGCCTTTCCTCTTGCACAGGGACTGGGCTCAGTCTAGTCGTTGTTTTCCCCAGAGTACAAGGAATCTGCAAAGCTAGCTATGACAGCAGTGGTACACTGCTCAAAGAGCGCAGGGCCAATGCCACATCCTTCACCTAGCACCAGCCACACCAATGTGGTGATGGAGTTCATGCTACGCTCATGCAAAGGATGATGCAAAGGCCATGCTTCCTGGAGCTTTGGCATGCCATGTGCCTGAGTCAGGCACAGTGCTTCTAGAAGCTCCTGCTGTGTGCTCCCATATCATCCCCAACATGGGTTTGTGCCTTATTTTACCTGCATGCAGAGAAAAATATCGTCTGCCTTATATTGTTGTAAACATTAACACACAAATGTTACAGATGTATTCAGCCTTTGCATATTTGTTTTTATACGTGTGTGCTATTTTGCACATAGAGAAATGTCATCCCATTCCCACTCTACTAAAGAGAAGTAGGATGCCATTTCTACTGAAGGTAGGGGCAGGGCATAACTGAAGCATAACTTTAATTCAGGGACTTTTTCACATGTGGTTAAAGGCCGTTCCCTCTGTATGTTCACACTTCTCTTTATTCATCCCAGGGGACCTAGCATTTTCCTTTTATTTGGCAGAAATTCATCTATTATTTGCTATGTCCTGAAATGATCCTGTCAGTATATGAACATTCAGCTCCTTAGTTCCAGCCATCTTGTTGTGTTCCAGTCTTCATTTCAACTCAATACAAAATAAATTTAACAAAAAATCAAATGTGCACGTTTCAAAGCACCCGTTTCTCTCTTCTTTAATTGTACCCAAAGTAAGAAACATTCATTGAAACAACAAACACTTTTTTAATATAAAATGAAAATCTGCTGGACTTTTGTGCCTTTTGGTATTTTGAGGAGGAGAAAAAAAACCTTCCTGTATATTTTTGATTTATGGAATATACTTGTGTATCTTTTTAACAAGTTACATAAAAGATTTATTTTATCATGGATTTTTGTGCATATTCAGCTGAATATTGCATATTAGTAATTAATCATTAACATTTCATCATAATTATTAATAGTCATAAAGCATGTTCCATTGTGCACTTAAAATCCCAATATATGTGATTCCTGTACTGACTTCAAAAGTAGTAAAGGCTAGTATTTATTTGAAAAAATCTGTCTTCCATTAGCTACTATAGAATATATATTGTTAAAACAAAAATGGAAAATGCAAACTTTATGCATAAAACATATTCAAATAACAGCAAGAACCTGATTTATACACACAAAGGTCAGTAAAAGGAGAATTTAGGCCCCAAACCTGCCAGTACCTTAATTCAGGGGGAGCCCTGATCACTGAATCAATATGACTCTGCATAGGCCCCTGGATCCACCTGTGCAGATGCAGTTGAAGGATTGAGACCGTAGGCTGCAACTCCCATCTTTTGCTCACCTCGGTATTTAAGATAATATGCTCACTTACTGGGGCATTCAAAACAATAGATTACCAGTATTCATGAAATAAAAAGTGTGCAGTTTTGGCATCCAAAATATATGATGTTTACTCCTGGACCAGTTCTATAAAAATGTGGCCTCACCAAAGACCAGTTATAAATTTGATGCAAAAACTCACGAAACTTCAAGGGTAGAAAAAACAAATATATCGCTAATAGTGTTGTAAAGCTAGGATTCTCAGGGGGAAAGTTAAGAGGAGATTTTTGGGTGGAGATCAGGAGAAGATGACACAGAAAAGAGAAATGAGGATGTCTAATAGTGTCATCTGTTTCTACCCTATTAGGTGTGAAGCAGCTCACAAACATCTGATATTAAAGTTTGTTGTTCTGATCACCATAGCTCTGCCAACGTACATCATTCCTAACCAATAACATCTCTGCTCCTTAGTCTTGGGCCTTTCTTGAACAGAGACTGCCAAACTATTCTTGGTGGCTTTATAATCTGCATTAATGTTTGTTAGGCACTAGACTGAGTCTGGTGTCCAAATCCAAATTGTATGTCTTTACATTTCAAGGGAGACCTTTCATACTGTCATTACCACAAAATAATTTTTATTTAAATATATAGTTCTTCGAGTGCTTGTTCATGTCAATTCCCATCAGGTGTGTGCGTACCATATGCATGACAGCTGGAAGATTTTTCCCCTAGCAGTATCCGTAAGGTCAGCCTGGGCACCCCCAGGGAGTCACGCCCTCATAGTACTCAATATAGTGTCCTGCTGACCCGACCCGACCTCCCTCAGTTCCATCTTACCACCTGTGATGGCTCACTGGGACTCCCCATTGCTCTTGCCTTGGCAAACACATGCTTCACAGTATCATGTGTATATAGTTAAATGCAGTAGTAGTTTAGTTAGTGTAGCTAGTTTTCTCTCATAAGTTTTCTTTGGGGGTCAACCCCCCACACTTTCCCCAGCTCTGGGGTATGCCTCAGTCCCCAGGCTTTAAGCTGTGCTCGGACTGTGGCAGGCTTATGCCGAGAAGTGACCCACACACTTCCTACTTGAAGTGTCTCGAGGAGGGTCACCTTGGGGACTGTTGTAAAATCTATAGAGGGTTTCACCCTAGGACCCTCAAGGACAGAAAACAGCGTCTCTGAGTTCTGCTTATGGAGGCAGCACTTTGGCCTCAGTCGGACCCTGGTACTGCGGACCCGGCCCCAAGCACTGCTGCCTCGGTGCACAGTGCTCTGGCACTGTTGACATATGAGCCGGAGCCGAGGAAGGACTCCTCTAAGGATCCTCGGCACTGGCACGGCTCCGTACACAGGTCCCAGGCATCGGTCAGGCACTGGTCTCACTCCCCAGTACCCCATAAAAGAAAGAAGGCCGACAGAGGGCACTCCCCTACCAGGTCTAAAGGCCAGGTGGCCAGCAAGCTCCCATCAGGTGCCCATTTGGTGGGGCCTCCGTTGACTCCTGCTCCACACTGCTCACCAACTGGAGGACCTATAGCTTCCCTCCAGGCCGGAAGCATTCAAAGTGGCATCGGATCTCCTGGTGCTGGCAGCGCCCCCTTCTCCTCCAAGGTGGAAGAGGTTGCTGGTACCAGTTCCTAGCCCAATCCACTCTGTGAGCAAGCTGGCAAAGATGGTGGCAATGAGGGTATCATCCCTTGCATGCCAACCTCCAGCACCAGTGGCCTGTTTTGAGGAGCCACTTTGGTCCTCCAGTTGGCATCGCTTGCTGGCATGAAGTGGCTCCACTCCTCCGTGGTCTTCACAGTCGGAGACCTTGGAGTTGGAAGTGGAGTCATCACGCTCCAGTAGGAACAGAAGATCCTGCTCCCACCGTGACCAACAGCCCTACCCAGCCTGGTGGCTGGGACAGTGGCAGGCTCCTCAGTGGCCCTTCTGGACACCATGAGCCTATCAGCAGAGCCAGAGTTCCAGACCAGCATCGGTGGCCTCGGTGTCCTTTGTGCTGCCGCACACGCCCTTCGCACTGCTGCTGGGGACCCATCCTGCAGCTGTACTGACATTGACCTTCTTGGCACCGACTACGATGTCAACGATCTCAGCGCCAATTGCTGCACCGTCCTTGGCACTGATTGCGGCTCCATCCGCGGCATTGCCGGTGACACCAACTATGGCGCCGCCCATGGCACTGGCTGCGGCTCCAGTGTTCCTCGATCCTAGGGACCCCAGAGGGGCCAAGGGCAGGGAACAGGCTCCAGTACCAGTTGCCATCTCATCCTCCTCCTCTCCGGATGAGGCAGTGGCTGGCTGAGCAACTGCTCAAGCCTTAGAAGACAGCAGGGTCCTGCAGCAGCTGCTGAGATGGGTGGCCCAGAACCTGAATATGAAACTTGAGGAGGTGGTGGAGGAGGCCAACCAAACAGTCAACATTCTTTCCCCTCCAAGGCCGTCCCATATTGCGCTGCCATTGATTAAAACCATCAGCAATGCCACAAAGACCCTGTGGCAGACTCTGTCCTCATTGCTGCCTGCCACCAAGAGGTACGAGTGGAGTGTCCTCTTAAAGGGGTACACACACCCCCAACCTTTACACACACCCCCAACTGGACTCCCTGGTAGTGGACGTGGCCAACCAGTGTGAGCACCAGGGCTACAAGGCCCAAGAAATGAGAGGCCAAAAAAATGGACCTCTTCGGAAGGAAAATCTATTCCACACGAGGGTTGCAGCTCCGTATCGCTAATCATTAGGTGGTGGTTAGCAGGTACAATTATAATACTTGTGGGCCATGCAAAAATTTGCAGAACTCCTCCCTATGGATTCTCATGAGGAGTTTTCCGTGCTAGAAGAGGAGGGCAAATTAATTTCCTATGCATCCCTGTAGGCAGCCCTGGATGCAGCGGATGCGGCATCTTGCACCATGGCTACCAGGGTGGCCATGAGGAGGAGTTACTGGCTGCAAGTCTCTGGCCTCCCCTATGAAGTGCAGCAGACAATCCAGGACCTCCCCTTTGAGGGTCAGACTTTGTTTTCTGAGAAAACTGACTCTCGTCAGCACAGCCTCAAGGACTTTCAAGCCATCTTGAAGTCCTGGGCCTCCACACCCCTGCCACACAATGGAGGCACATTAGACCCCAGCCCCCACAGAAGAATGATCAACCTCAGGGTAGGCAGGACAGGTCGTGCAGGAGAAATAGGAGTTCCAGGAAGAGACCTCGCCCCTCCTCTAGTCAGGACTCTGGACAGTCTAAATCCTCCTCAGGCTCAAAACCAGCCTTTTGAAGGTGCACACAGGGACAACACCAGTGCAAAGACTGGTTCCATCCTACTTTACCTTTTTGGCCCGCCTGTCCCCTTTCTACCATTCATGGGCCCGTATTATGTCGGACTGCTCAGTGCTCTGCATAGTAGAGAGGGGATATTCACTCCAATTCTCTTCCCTCCCACCCTTCCACCCCACTTCCCCATCCCTCTTCAGGGACCTTTCTCACGAGGAACTCCTCATACAGGAGGTGCAATCGCTCCTCTCACTGGGGGCAGTGGAAGAGGTTCCTCAGTAGCAGAAGAGCAAGGGCTTCTATTCCTGGTATTTCCTAATACCAAAAGCCAAAGGCAGGCTCAGGCCCATCCTAGACCTGCGAGAGCTCAAGTTCATGTGGAACTTGAGTTTCTTCATGATCTCCATCATTCCTTCCTTGGATCCAGGGGATGGTATGCTGCCCTCAACTTGAAGGACACATGCTTTCATATAGCAATCACACCGTCCCACAGAAAATACCTCAGGTTTGTGGTGCACAACAACCACTTCTAGTTCACAGTCCTTCCTTTTGGCCTGTCAGCAGCAGCTTGGGTATTTACCAAATGCAGGGCAGTCGTGGCCACATTTCTGCACAGGTGTTCATGTACCTCGACAACTGGCTGATCAAGGGCCGCTCCAGGGCTCAAGTGGCGGCGCAAGTCAGGTTCATCATTGCAACGTTTGACAAACTGGGCCTTCTCCCAAATGCAGGGAAGTCAGCTCTGTCCCCTGTTCAGAGGATAGAGTTCATACAGGCAGTGCTGGACTCAACCCGTGCCAAGGCATACCTACCGGAATCAAGGTTCTGGGCCTTGAACAACATCATTCAGAGTCTCAGGCAGTTCCTCCCCACCACAGCAAGGAATTGCCTCAAACTTCTGGGACACATGGCTGCTTTTCATATGTAGTGCAACATGCCAGGCTCAGATTCCGACCGCTCCAGTCATGGCTAGCCTCAGTATATCGGCTGGTCCAGGACAGTTTGGACATGTTCGTTACTTTGCCTCACCCAGGCCTCAACTCCCTTCTGTGGTGGCTCGACCCCCTTTTGTCAGCCCCCAGCTAACTCTCACTGGTTACGGATGCATTGGACTTGGGCTGAGGGCACATCTGGGAGATCTCAGGACACAAGTTGTGTTGATGTCAACAGCACTTAATGTTAAGCATACGCCTAAGTGATTTGCTGGATCAGTGCAATATTAAGATATAAAAATATATAAAATACCTTTAGTCTATATTTAGCCCCCACTTTTTATATCTGGAATTCTGAGGCACTAATATAGGCATCATATTTACAGTCAGATAAATGTCTATATGTTGGTATCTAGAATTTCTTTGGTTTGTTTTAAGAAAAAAGATTGAAAAATGTTAGGTATTTTTAAAAACCCAATCAGATAAATAACTGTGTTATCCCACAGTTACTTAGTAGAGTAAAATTTCTAATTTTTTAACAATGAAATAAAAAAATCAGAAATAACCAAAATTGTGAGAAAATAAATATATAGATACTAATCCATTTTTCCAAGGAAAAATTACACTAAAATATCTTTTAAAAGAATCTGTTTATTAAAAGGTTAAGAGTGTGTGTGTGTCTGAGAGAGAGAGAGAGAGAGAAATTATGAGCTTGTAGACACAGACTGGCCTTTGTAAATTTCTTTTTTAAAGATCTATGTCTCACTCACTTTCCAAACATTCATGACGCCTGCTTGACTAACCCTCAGTCACAGCTGTGTAAACAACAGACTTTTAAAGTGCTGAACAGATAATGGGAGAAGAAACCATCACATCAAATATAAAATGGGAATAAATAATCACATGATGGGAATGTTTCTTCTTCCTCCTGGGACAGCCTCCGAAGCTCTTTCCCTGGTAAATGGTGTGAAAACTTCCATGGTGTTTCTGCTATTTAAGCCTTTGGCCCTGATTCAGTTAGACATATGGCATCTGTCCAAAGAAAATGTATAACTTGGTGGTTAAAGTACTGCTCTCTCACCTTGGAATAATAGATTTAGTTCAGTTGAGTTTCTGCAACACATGATAATCTTAATTTGGTTCCTATTGGATATCAGCTGATACCACAAAACCATCGTACTTTATGAAATGCAGTACATTATGGAAAATTGTGATTATCTGATGAAGGGAAACCACAGACTAAACTAACGAAGATGAAATAGCACTCAGCTGGGTGTTTCCCTTAATGCATACTTACTTACTTTGGCAAAACAGCAAAGGAGAGTTTGCATTGTTGGTGGCAATGTGGTGTCTGCCAGCCCCTCAAACTCCACAAATCAAAACATTCACTTTTCTAAGGAAGTTAGAAGCAAATTCAAATGTATGTTTTGAACTTAAAGCCATAAATGTCTATTACTCTCTCTTTAATTGAAACACAATAATAGGCACAACAAAATAAATATTTTGGGCATGCTAATGTTAAAACAATTGTAGCTAATGCAAATTAAAGAGAATAAGCTTAGTAAAACTTACTTTATTTCTTATGTGCAACATTTTCATTTCATCATATTTTACAGATACTTGAAACTTGATGTTTTTATTGCCTATTACGATAGAGAGAGAGAGTGTGTGTGTTGGGAAGCAGTGGTGGAAGTAAGAGCCTGAGGTTCATTTTATTCCCCCAGCCTCTGTTTTACCCTTTCCACCTTGAGATCCCACATTCCAGCCACTATCCTGACAACAAACAGGACTGGATGGGATTGGGAATGGTCCATTCCATAATTGGCATAGTTGGCTGCTTTTGAATTCCTTAAAGGCCCAGAGAATGAGGTAGATTCTAGGACAGTGAGGTGAACCTAGGTCTCCCTCATAACTGTTTAAACAACTATCACTACACCAGCCTGATGCATTTTCCTGGACATGCGGGAAGAAAGACAATGTGAGGGATGTGCATTACTTAGGTCACAACTTTATTAATTTAACTCATCTGGGGACTCATACAGGTCATCCTTCCTTCCTCACTTGTTTCCACCTATCTGAGGGGTGCTGTCAGCCCCCTGCTCTTCCAAACCGCCTCCCAGCTTATTGTTGTGACTCCATAGAAGGAGGGTGGTGAGGATTAAGGGGCTAGGGAAAGGAGGTTGTCTTCTCACTGTACAACACATTAGGAGCCCCAACTTCGTTTCCCATCCTTCTCCTAAATTCACTTCCAGCTCCAGTGTACGAAGGAACCAGACCCCTATGGAGTGAATACCTGCACTGGACACCTGCCACCTGCTAAGTTACAATATCTTGAACCTTACCTCCTGGCCTATCCTGCCAGGTCCCTCAGTTGCTTTGGGGAAGGCAAAAACCCCCCACCCTGCTACAGCTAATGTGTCAGTGAGGAAAACATTCCTTCCCAGTCCCCTAAAAAGCAACTAGTGCAGTGCCCACAGCAGACCACTAAATATGGTCCTTTTCTGATCCCATGGATGGGAGGGTGGTAGCTACTAATTTGGATGTGAGAGAGGGCTGCCTCCAAAGGGACAAGTTATATATTCTGCGCCCCAGGTGCACAGGGCACCAATGGCTTAGCTTAGCCCCTCCAGCCAGCCTCCAGGTTCAGTGATGTTTTGGCCCCCTCCACATATGAAGGAGTGGGGGGGGACCCTTAAAAGAGCCATGGCTTTTTTCTTCCTGCTGACTAGACAAAGACAAATCTTTGAGGTTGCAAGCCAAATGTAAATAAAAGAACAATAAGACAAACAACACAGTGTAACCACGTGGCAGCTTTGATCTCACTTCTTATATAACATAATGATTTTGAAATACATTATAACTGAAGCATAGAATAAAGATTTCATCTCTTCCTGTAAATTTGGGACAATTTCAAAAAATGTCTCATGACAGTAACGTTACCTTCTAGTCTCAATTGAAATGAATCAAATTTAAAAATATATGAGAATCAGCCAACATGGAATAATTTCGGATAGCTCGTTATATTGCTTTAGATGATTGTTGTCACATGTTAAATGCTGAGTATGAAGAATTTTCTAACAGGAAAAATAAATATATTTTTCATCTTAAGAGTTTGCCCTTCTGAAATCCCCACCAGAACTGGTGCTTTTTACCAATAAATTTTACATCTGTGGTTTCAGAGCACATGGGGAATCCAAATGCAAAATGTTGCAGTCCATATTTGTCAGGTATTCTGAAATTGTGGAAACCAGATAATTTCCACGTGCAGCTTCTCTCATCCCAGATCTTACCAAAAGGTGAATATTTTGTGGAAGCTTGAGGTTAAATGGACTAAGTGTTTTGGAAACATGAAAGGTTTGAGTGCTTTTTCCACTGTTTTGTATTGTCATATTTCTGAAATGGCTTGCTCTAAAACCTCCAAAGATATTTTATTCATTTATCTCGCAGGAGAACAGGTGCCCTTTAACTATGGTTTGGTAGGTTTTGATAAGTTTTCTTGTTATTTATTGAGTTAGTAACTATGTTTTGTAGAGTTATTCACTAGGTATTTGAGAACTCTGTGAGATCATAAGTTTTTTATAAATTCCTTTAAACTGTGGATGATAGACTAGACTCAGGGCCAGCCTTAGGGAAAATGGCGCCCTGAGCGAACTTGTATTTTGGTGCTCCTGATCTCCGTGGGCTCCCCATTCCTCCTTTACTCCTAACCCTGCACTGTGCCCCCTTCGGCCCTAACCTCTGTACCCCCCTCCAGCCCTTACCCCTGCACTGTGCTCCCTTCACCCCAACCCCTGCACTTTCCTTCTGTACCCCTAATCCCTGAACCCTCTTCATCCCTAACCCTACAATGTGCCCCCTTTGCCCCAATCCTTGCACTCGCCTCCTGTGCCCCAATCCCTGCACCCTCTCCTGTGCCCCAACCCTACATTGTGCCCCCTTTGCCCCAACCCCTGTATTTCCCTCCTGCACCCCCAACCCTTGCACCCCTCTTCTGCAGAGTCAATATATTTTGATTCCTCTGCTTATCTCTTTCAAATACTGCTTTAAAGTACAATGCAACTGCAAAACCCACCTTAGCATAAGAGGGGGACATGTCCCCTGGTTCCAGATCAGAGAAAGCACGGCCAAGGTCCTGTGTCCTGCAGAAGGAATTATGCCTTGTTTAGCTGCTGCTGTTTGGGAACAACAACATCTCTGTTTCTCCACTGTGCTTGTTCTCTATAAGAACTGAGAAGACTGAGAGTCAGGAACCTGGGTTATGTTCCTGTCATTCACACTGACTCACTGTATGATTTTGTATAAGTCACTTAGGACTTAATTTTCAGTAGTACTGAACTCTTGTCTTCCACTGAAGTCAGTGTGAGCCGAGAGTGTTGAAAATCAGACCTTTTCACTCTCTCTGCCTCACTTTCCACATCTGTAAAATGTTTACTAACCTTTGTGAAGTACTTTAAGTGAAAAATGTATTAAAGCAACTTCATAAGTGCTAATATTGTTTTTAATCATAAAAGTAAAGGTACATGCATGACTTAAACATAGTAGAAGTACAAATATGGAAGCTCTTCCAACACCTAAATCTGAAAGAAAACAGTGGTCTGAAAATCAGGGGAAAGATTTTGAGGATTAAAAAATTCACCAAATTTTTTTGCTGACACATTTTTCTCCCCAAGGACTCTGCCCCTGAAGATAGAAAACGGTGCTATGACAACATCATGCAGTTGCTTTTCTCCTGTATCTCTTATCAAACTGAGTAATTTGACATACTTTTATTTATTTATTTTTCATCTTTAGATTTACCAGTAGATGTTGATCAACCTGAAGATGAAAAGAAGGAATGCTACTACAATCTAAATGATGCCAATTTCTGTGATAATGTGTTGACATCCAACATCACCAAACAAGAATGCTGCTGTACTTTGGGTGCTGGCTGGGGTGATAACTGTGAAATCTTCCCATGCCCCATCTTTGGAACTGGTAAGAGGAGGCTTTCCATCCAGCAATAGTTTCTGAAGGGTTGTGCTTTGTACTAGTATAGGTATCCCTGGCTTTCATGAAGGCTGTTCATAAAGGGCCATCTCCTGCAGCAGCTTACTCAAAACTTTTCCACTCTCACAAAGGCAATAGGAAGAATTCATCTCTGGTGTAACTCCACTGGCTTCACTGGAATTACAGCAGGGATAAGTATGGCCCATTATTTTTCTATGGCCAACACTATCTCCAAATGATTTTTAAAGCAACAATATTTCTGATACAAGTTTTTGCCAAATTTTATTGTAATGTTACGGTTCTATTACTCCCCATAAAGTAACAAATTAAGGTGAGCATTTTTATATTTTTGTCTGGCTGTCATTAGTCATAGCAGCTTAGCTTATGCAGCAATGTGAAACATTGGAATAGATATATAACATGACATAAATTTTACATTCTGCTACCTACTGTATAATACAGTTAATCATGCTGTCTGCACAACATTTTTTAGCCTTTAAATACCAATTAGAAGAGCATAACCATATGCTCTTTGGCATAAATATTGATAACAGTACTTGAAGCACAGTGTGTAAACAATGATGGCTGATATTCAGTATCCAGCTGGAATAAATCATTTAAGATTAGAACATGTGTAAATTTTTCAGAACGCAAGAGATAACTTTTAAAAGAAAAGTGATTTCTTGTTCTCAGTTCTTATCTTAGCCACATCTTTGAACTGGTGAAACTGTGCCTATTGCTGTGTGTTTTGGAAAGAGCCACTATACTTGAAAATATAAAAGAGGGTTTGTTTGCATTTGAGCCTGTGCCATCTCCAACATAACGTAATTCATTCCCTCTGTGAGCCAGATGATGCAGTTCTTATTGAGTTCCTGCTGAGGCAAAACTCTTTTTGAAGACAATAGTTAAATTCCTGTTGAAGTCAATGGAAGTTTTGCCTGTGTTATGACTACAGCATTTGGCCATAAGGTTATACCTAGGTGTATGAGATTGCCCAAAGGGAATTAATCAGAGGAGAGGTTGCCTAAGATTTCTGAGAATTAGAAAGTAGAATACAATTTTAAATGTATTCATGAACATGAAAATTTTATCATCTGTTACAGTTCTAGATTCCTAAATAACTGTTTTTTTTCTGATATGATTTTTTGGTTTATTTCTCTACCAGCTGAATTTACTGATTTGTGTCCTGAAGGAAAAGGTTTCATCCCCTCTGGTGATTCATCTTATGGAGTCATTACACAGAATTACAGAGGTCAGTACTAATTAGATATGCTAACTTGTATTAAATATGAACATTTCAGAAATTCTAATAATAGATAGTTTACGTAACCAGCAATGTCAACATATTACTTCAGCTTTTCAACAAGACAGAAACAGCATCTTGAAGTAAAATGTTACTCCAAAATACTTACCTTGTGGTAAACCTGTATTTAGGACATAACACTATTACAGTTTTTTTCTTTATTATTCACATTTTATTCATCTTAGGTGCTGTAATGCTTATAGTATTTTCCCTGTATTCATCTTATACTGTAAGAGCAGATGTTAAAAACACATAACCCCAAAGATCAGCTTTTGCTCATGTATAAGTAGCACAAACCAGTCTTTAATTTATAAATAATAGTTATGGGGAAAGGCGGGTATGGGGGGAGGGTTCTGTCCTACATTAGCTTGCAGGCGACAATGGGAATGAATGATTTATGCTTAAGTTATTCTGAAAATTTGAAAATAAACTTAGCTATGCTATTTAGAACATAATGCCATATACAATTATCTGTGAAGAAATGGACATTACTGGAGAGAGCAAAACAGAATATGTGCATGAGAGAAAGAGTATGTAGGCAAAAAACTTTATTAACAAGAAAAGAGTGAGATCAGTAAAATTCCTTTGAGTTAATGAAGTCTGAAACTACTGTTAATTCAGGAAAGTGAATTTTCCACAATGCGTGGCATAAATGCATTGTAATTTTATACAGTTAGAAGGAAATCTGCATAATTGTCTTGAGTTATAAAGTAGCTACAGTATTGCTACATAAAATTACATTTGTTCCTATCAGGCTTGCAGTTTTATGGATCAAATATTTAAAAATCTGAAGTTACTGTTTATATTTATATTATATTAAAAATGCAGTATAATGTAACATACAATATCTGAAAAGAGCAGTAGCATCACATAGTTAATATGTTTAGCTATGCCAACATCACCAATAGCTAAGTCAGAAACACAGTCCTTAAAAGTTATACCATATAGGGCCTGATTCTGAGAGATGATAGGCATCTGCTATGTCCATTAAAATCAGTGGGAAGTATAGGTTCTTGTTGCTTCTCAGGAATAGGCCACTAATTTTTATATCTGAAGGATTGCCCAGTGGCTATGGCCTAGGACTGGGATTCAGTAGGCCTGAATTCAAGTCTCTGCTCCAGCTCAGGCTTCCTGTGTGATCTTGGGCAAGTCAATTAATCTCGGTGTACCTTTCTTCCTCATCTGTAAAATGGAAATAATAGTATTTCCCTACCTGAGAGGAATACGGTAAGTATAAATACATTAAAGGTTGTGAGGTACTGAGATACTGTAGTAATAGAGGCCTTGATAGATAGACAGATAATATATAGATGAATCAGAAAGATGTCATAATTCTGTTTTTAAGTACCTGAAAAAGATCTAGTGGATCTATAGCAGATTGTACAGAACTGGGAAATCCAGTTTCCGAGTACAGTTCTTTTTGGATGGAGCAAGCACATATTATTTGTGTCTTTGCTATGCTTATTTATTCTTTGCAACAAAAAATTGGCACACTTGATTTGTAGGTGTATACGCATCTGAGATAAAAAGCTGCTTTGGTTGGTTATGCTGCCTTGCAGTTGATAACATCTGCAACTGTTAAGAGTATTAAAATGTAGAAATTAAAATATTTTATAACTAGATATGTTTTCCAGGAAAAGTCTCACCATGTTAACAAGATTTTTGCATTGAACAAGTTTTGGCAATATCCTTATAAATGGCTTATTTATAGTGGAGACAGTGGACCTGCAAATGGACAGATTATTTTGTAAAATGCGATATTTTTCTCTCGTTAACAATGTCTTTATTTTGCTTTCATCTGCATGCTTCTTTTTGCAGGAGTAATGAGACATTTTTAATGTGGACTTACTTGCAAAAACAAATGTATGTTCCCTTTCCCAAACCCCCAGCTCTCCCACTTTTTCCCAAAACTACGTATTCTGTTTCCATAAGAAAAGATGGAAGTCACTCGGCTATGTGGTTTTTTTAAATTAATCATTATAGCGGTCTTGCTGCTAAACAATCAAACTTAAAAAAAAATTAATGTTTAAAATTGCTTAGTGGCTGGAAAAGTGACTGTAAAAATATTTGTATAGTCCTTTCAGCTCTTCTGGAAAAGTACGTATTTTAATAATTTACCTTGAGAACTGTTCAGCAGATGGAAAAAATAGTTTGTAGCTACATTCTTGTTACCCTGGTGTAAATCTGGAGTGACACTATTGAAGCCAATGGATTAACACCAGGGGAATTGAGTGCAGAATTTGGCCCAGTTTATCTGCTATACATTTTACCTTTCATTCTTCATTGGCATTTCTAACACCAGCCTGGTTTAAACAAAGTAATATAGTAAATGTTTGGTAAACTAAAAGAAAAGAGGGTGGGAAAAGGAAGCAAATTCCAAAAGTAACAAAAAGTAAAAGTTTGCTACAAAGTAAATAAAACTGTACGAAAAGTAGATATATGTCAGCATGGTCTATATTTTTCAATGAAAGCTTATTAAGAGCACTAATTCATTTTAGATATTGTTGATTCTATGTGCTAAGAATATGCTTCATTATATGTTTAAATATGGAGTGTACTGTGACTATTGACATGTACGATACATACTGCCTACTTCTGGGAAAATATCTCTCTTGGTCTAAATTATATCAAATGTCCCCAGATACAATAATGATGAATGTCTTATGATTGTATATAGCAACAGTAATAATTATGTCTGTGTGTGGGAAATTTCCATTGAGGTTCCCTAAACAAGTACAAAACCAACACAGCAGAAAATGACTGCAAGATTCTAGATCATACACAGTGGAGGAAGATACAGGGGTGCTCAGTCAGTAAACATGTGCAGAGAGCAAAACAGTGATTATAAGGAGCATAGGTGAAGTGCTTGGTCAAGCCATACAATGGTAAAAGGATGATGCAAGCAGGAAAGATGATGATCACCCACAGTGGAAATGTGAATAGCAGAACATGCTGGAATGAGAAATGTATGATCCTAGCCAAATACAGGTAAAAACTACATGCTGCACACTTGCAGGTGGTACACAACCATCACAAATAGTTGTGCCATAGGACTGGATCCCAGGTTCTCTCTCTTAACAGTATTAGGACAATCAATCCATCCAGCAAGCACCACTGCTGTTTGATTATATCATAGAAACTCTAATTATGGAGTGAAATCCTGGCTCCATTGAAGTCAATGTGAGTTTTGCCATTGACTTCAGCGGGGCCCAGATTACATCTGTTGCTTCAAAATGGAGGAGACAAAACCATGACAGCAGATTTACATATACGTAGACAATCGTTGAACTGAGACAGTCACAGAAGAAGTAGTTCAGCCAAATAGAAGAAAGGACAATTGATACATGGAAGACAGTCTTGGTCTGTTCTGCTTGAACCTAAGAACGATTATGAAGCAAAAATACAGGAGGCGCAAACTGAGTATTGTCGATTTCACATAGCCTGGACTGTGAGGAAATGTTTTTATGCCTGTGTACTGCCCTATGTATAGTACAGGGTACTTGGGCCATGGCTACCTCTGCCCTGCTTAGTAAGTTTATTGTCACCTCTTTCTCCTGCTCTAACCAGTGGGTTTTATCTCTTTGTCAGAACTATCCTTTTGTTGTTGTTTGCTGTCTTAGTAAACTTTTTCTTCCTTAGCCTCAGTCTGCATCAAAATATATAGGGTGCATCAGGGCTACCCCATTGTCAGTATTCTGGATTCAGCAGAAGCTGTCCGTACTCACTTTGGATCTATAATATTGTTTTGTGTGACTCTGGGAATTGGCTTTTTTCACAGTCCAGCATGTAGGACATCTACAACATTGCTGAAGTTTGTGCCTCCCACTAATTTCAATTGGCAATATAAATCTGAAATCTTCAGTAGCTTACCAGGCCCAATTTTGGCACCCTTGCACACATGGAGTAGTCCCTTACTTTTGGAGTAGCTACCCACAGAGTAAAGGACTGCTCAGCATCAGTAAGGGTGACAGTATTGGGCCTTATGTAAATACAGTAGTATTATATCTTCGTATCCACCTTGTCACCTTACAGTCTGCCATGAGTAAGATATAGAGCAGGGGTAGGCAACCTATGGCACGGGTGCCGAAGGTGGCACGAGAGTCGATTTTCAGCGGCACTCACGCTGCCCGGGTCCTGGCCACCCGTCCGGGGGCTCTGCCTTTTAATTGAATTTTAAATGAAGCTTCTTAAACATTTTTAAAACCTTATTTACTTTACATACAACAATAGGTTAGTTATATATTATAGACTTATAGAAAGAGACATTCTAAAAACATTAAAATTATTACTGGCACGTGAAACCTTAAATCAGAGTGAATAAATGAAGACTTGGCACAGCACTTCTGAAAGTTTGCCGACCCCTGATATAGTGCATAGCTGCAGCACCCCAGAATCAGACCAGAGAATAAGTTGTGGCTCAAAGTCCCAATTCCTCCCCTGCTTCCCCCTTGCTCTGGGAATAAGTTACTTCACCCTTTTTTGTGGAGTAACTGATTACCCCAATGCATCCAGCTAAGATACTCTGGCCACCAAATAGGGAGGCAGAACCAAGGCTCCCCCAGCTCTCCACACCCCACCCCACCCAGTCCCAAATCATTTGCTCACAGTGGCAAGTAGCCCTAGCTGTGCTCCCAACAGCCAGAGTCACAGTCAGAATAGGGGAGTAAATGGGTCTTGCTCTATGGTCCTCTATGTGACTGAGTAAGGGCTGTAACTGTAGTTTTCTCCACAGATGCAGATGAATGCCTGCTCTTCGGACAAGAAATCTGTAAAAATGGCTTCTGTCTGAACACACAGCCAGGTTATGAGTGTTACTGTAAACAAGGCACATACTATGATCCTGTTAAACTCCAATGCTTTGGTAAGTTCTTTAATGCCTCACTCTACATAGAATGGTATGCAGATGGACATGATCAGCAGAGTTATGCAATAAAAATTCAAGGCTGAAATGTGTTGTTTATCCAGAGCTCATAGTAAGGAAAGCACTGAGCTTCCTGTACTCTTTTTAACGGGTGCAGCATGCTCCCCCTTCCTTTTGCATGGCTGGCCAGCTCTCCTGAAGGACATAGAGAGGTGGAAAATAGAACCATGACTCTGCCTACTCCCTCCCTTCTTTTTAGCATATTGCTCCCAGGGGCTTGCATGTCAACAGCAGCCTGTGTGCTCCCCAGAGAATAGGAGCTACTAATCTAAATGGCCTTTGTGTGTGATGCACAAGGTGACAGGAAACTACTCCCTTTCTCTACACACAGTGCCGCTTCAATCTACCGGCTATAATCTAGCTTTCTGTTCTTTGTACACAAATCAGGCACTGAATGGCTGCATGCTTTATTCCACTTTAACTTTGGTAAGTGTGCAAATTTTAATACAATAAATTGAATTAACACTATGATTTTTATTAAGTACAGATTTCTCCACAAAGAGTTAATATGCAATGTGGAATTACAATTCAGGTCACTGATGTAACATAAGCACGTTCCTTTTAGTCTGCAGAACCTCTTACTCCTTTAGGCTTGCCATTTGATTGAAACTTATTCATACGTGTGACCCTGACTTTTGCTGCTTAAGCGGAAAACCGTGTAGACTATGCAGAATAACATAATGAAAGGAAGTAATTTTTGAAACCACAGTAAGAGAGCCTTTCACCTGGGGTTTCTAAGACTATCCTCTACAAAGATATTTTCTTTTCTGATTTAATGTCATTTAAGAAAAACAGCCTACTGTTTCCATAGGGCTAAATTCTTGCTTTTCCTCTCTAAGCCAAGCTTACGAGGAGTAGAGCTATGGTGGCCAAAAAGGAAGATCCCTTTCTCTCTGCAGAGGTACTGAGGGGCCTTTGGCAGAGTGCTCATCAATGGGTCCTTACTGCTACCGAATAAAAGAGCAGCATGCAGGCACTCTCTCCAGAATCTGCTGTGGATTCAGCTGGCAAACACAGGAAGTAGTGTGGGCATGTCTAGGGACAGGCCCACCTGGGCCTGTGAAGCACTGCCACGTGTGTTAATCAAGAGGCTGCTGAGTTCTTGAGTGCAATAGGTCAGCATCCTGCCTCTCTCCTGTATGGGTGCTCTGAGTAGGGTGAAGATGTTACCTGACTGCTATTCCTCCATGTGGGCATAGATGCAGGCAGAATTTTTCCCTGTGTAAAATTTGTATTTGGGCTTATTCAAAGATGGTACTGGGGGAAATCTGTTCTTAATTTAAGAATTTGCAAGCATTAATTTACACAATGCTACAAGTTTGATGTTGACTTTTCTTGGTGCATTTCTTCCCTTCTAAAGATACAGATGAATGTCAGGACCCAAACAGCTGTGTGGATGGCCAGTGCATTAACACTGAAGGATCTTACAACTGTTTCTGTACCCATCCGATGGTTCTGGATGCCACAGAAAAGCGATGTATCAGACCAGCAGATTCAAATGGTATGCTCCATTATATGCATTATACTGTTCCTGTACAGGATCAACAACTAACACTGTTGACCACGAGGTGTTGTAGAAATGGCTGCAGACCCTACCAAAGGTAGACAGGGTCACTCTTGAGTGGCTCTGCTCCATTCTGAGGAAATCTCAGATGGTAGTCTTGCGCAGTTTTTTATCTATGCTGAGGACACATTTGTGTGATTCCACAGGGTTCCATCTTGTCACCCCAGTGTATATATGGGACCAGTGGGACTGTTAATGGGTAAGCTTGGTTTGAAGTATTTTCAATATGCTGATGATACCCAGCTCTGTATCTCTGTCTGTTCCAACCTTGAATGTGAAGTGACACAGCCTGCCCAGTATCACACTGAAATTGGGACTTGGGTGAGGGATAGCTGGCTAAGACTCAATCCAGACAAAACAGAGATTGTGCTTTTACAAAAGAGGAAAGATATAGGAGTAAATATTGGGAATTATATGTATGCCTCTGATTACTTAATGGGATATGTCCCTCATTTGTCTCTCAGCTTGGTAACTGTAGGAAGTTCGTTTAGGGAACACTTGGTTCATTTTTTCAAGCTTTTCTCCACAACCAGGAGGGTTAGAAGCTTACTACATTTTTAATGAAAGCTGAGAATCTCAAGCAAACGCTTAATTCCAGCAGCTGAGAATTTAAGAAAAACACCAAATAGTCAAAGACTCATGATAAAATTGAAAGAGTTGGCAACACTAACTATGGAATTCTGCATCATACACATTTTTAGAAATGTTAAAACATTTGATTAATAATAGTGTGTATAGCAGTGAATTCAATCCACTGTTCCGTGCAGCCAATGAAGAATTTAACCATCCAAGAGGTTTCCATAATAGGGGGTACTAGTACAGATTCATTAAACATTTTATTTTAAGTGGTTCATACAATAAAGCTGTATAAGTCCTTACCCAAAACTCAACCAGACAGTAGTGTTTTAACTAAACAAACTATGGATAAGATTGTGTTGGGCCCCTGCATGGATGTGCAAGGAGGGGAGAGGGCATAAAGGTCTCCAGACAATGCATGCACTAGGGCTAGCAGAAGAACAATCTTTGTACTCAGGAAGTTCATAGTGCTCCTGCTTTTTAACTGTTGGCACTAGCCTCTCTAAAGTAGAGAGGGAGGAAACAGGGCAACAGTACAGCCACATTCTCTGCCACCAGCATGCAGAGTTCATTATGTATAGATGGATTGTACTTGCACCTTTCTTCTCACTCTCCTTTCAGCTCCCTGGAGCTCAGGGAGGCAATGTCCCATGTCTTAAAGTGTCTAATTCTATCATTTGAAGCCTCTGGCTACATGAGCTGTAAAAGATGGATCTAAACTCAGGTAAACTTCATGCTTTCAGAATACCACATTTCCCTTGTGAGTTGGGATTCAGTCCTTTGATTTCACATGTAGTGTGTGTAGTTGAAGTTGTATTGTTACACCATGTAACAAATGCAGTTACTACAGCTAACTAGAGGATGACAATTCCATTTCATGACAACTTTTGTGGTTTCAACATTTGTTTTCATTCTGCATTGGAACAAAACAGAACCATTCAAATATTTTCACTAAAGGAAAATGTCAGTTTTCTGAGCCAGAAAGGCACCTTTTCTATTTGGGTTTATTTCTGGGTGGCTATGGTCAACAGTGATCAGAGAGCCCTGGAACTCAGAAGCCTTCCTGTCAAAAACTTAATTGAAACCAGTATGTCTCCACAAAACATTTCAGCATTGACAAAAGAGCATATTTTGACAAATAATGTCTCAAAAATATTCTGTCCATCTCTAGTGGGCAGACTTCTTAAAATGTCTTATGATACAGCCTTTAGCCAGGGTAAGGAAATCCAAGTTAATGTATTTTAGGATTCACTCCTTGGATGGGATTTCCAAAGCACTTAGCGTTGACCTAACTCTGCTCCCACTGAAGTCAGTGGAAGTTCCAATAGGAGCAGAATTAAGTCAATACTGAGCGCTTTGGAAAAATCCCACTTGACAGAGAATTTCAGAAGTGGCTAGGAACTCAGTGTCCCATTCTTGGGTGCCTAGCTTGAGAATCTTTAAAGAAGTCTATTTTTCCGAGAGTAGGTGCTCAACAGTTTCTGAATACCAAAACTCTTTCAGATTTCTCAAGTTGGACAGTCAACATTTGAGCCACTCCAAATCACTAGTCATAATCACTTGGTTATAATTTCTACGTTAAACATTTGAATTCATTAGTAAATCCATCCAATTTTGGTTTTATGTAAAGCAATAATGTTAAATTATTCTTATAACCTTTGTTTATATAACACTTTATTTTACCAATGTCTTTAAAATATTAAGAGCATTGTGGTAATGGTGTAATATTGACTTCTCCTTCAGAACAAAC
This sequence comes from Gopherus flavomarginatus, assembly GCF_025201925.1. Classification (NCBI taxonomy): domain Eukaryota; kingdom Metazoa; phylum Chordata; order Testudines; family Testudinidae; genus Gopherus; species Gopherus flavomarginatus. The sequence continues at coordinate 68,074,825 of NC_066620.1, read as the reverse complement.
CGAAGAAACTGAAGTCTACCAAGATCTTTGCTGGCAACATCTGAGTGAGAATTTTGTTTGTAGCCGGCCTCTGGTTGGAAAGCAGACTACGTACACTGAGTGCTGCTGCTTATATGGTGAGGCCTGGGGCATGCAGTGTGCACTCTGTCCCATGAAGGACTCAGGTAAGGAAATGGAAATTTCAGTTCCTAAAATGATTTTTAGAGCCAGTAGTCATTTTAATCTCTTACTCTGTATTCTCAATACCTGATTTAATAGCATAAAAAAGAAAAAGAAAATTGGCTGTCCATAAACGAATGCTGCTAAATGGAAATAAGTCCAGATTTTCAAAAGCAACCTCTAATTTTTGCTGCCCCAGTTTTAAAAACACTCGGGCCTGACTTTCAGAGGTGTTGAGTATGATGAGTTTGGTCACAGACACCCCCTTGCGACTGTCACCTGACGTGCTGAGATGACCTCTGAGCCTCCCTGCCAACTTGGGACTCCAGAACCCTGCCTTGTTGAGCCAGACATGCTAGTTGGTTGCAACACAGGCCCAGGTCTGGTCCATGCCGTCAAAGCTGCAGACTTTAATCAAAAACCACTCAGCAGGTCACCTCTCTCCAGCACCCAGGCACCTAGCTCCCAATGAGATCCAAACCCCAAATAAATCCATTTTACTCTGTATAAATCTTATATAGAGTAAACTCATAAATTATTGGCCCTCTATAACACTGATAGAGAGAGATGCACAGCTGTTTGCTCCACCAGATATTAATCACTTACTCTGGGTTAATTAATAAACCAAAGTGATTTTATGAAGTATAAATAGTAGAATTTAAGTGGTTTCACATAATAACAGACAGAACAAAGTAAGTTACCAAGCAAAATAAAACAAAACACGCAAATCTAAGCCTAATACATTAAGAAACTGAATTCAGGTAAACCTCGCCCTCAGAGATGTTCCAATAAGTTTCTTTCACATACCCATTCCTTTCCCTGGTACAGTTCTTGTTAGTTCCAGCTCAGGTGGTAACTAGGGGTTTTCTCATGACTGCAGCCCCCTTTGTTCTGTTCCACCCATTTTTATAGCTTTGGCACAAGGTGGGAATCTTTTGTCTCTCTGGGTCCCCACCCCTCCTTCTAAATGGAAAAGCACCAGGTTTAAGATGGATTCCAGTACCAGGTGACATGGTCACATGTCCTGTGAGACCCCAAGCATCCATTCTTTCTGGCCTGGTTCACAGGAACACAGGAAGGCTTACAAGTAAACAGGGCCATTTACAACCAATTGTTCTAGTTAGTGGGAGCCATCAAGATTCTAAACCACCATTAATGGCCCACACTTTTCATAATTACAATAGGACCTAGAGTTAACTTCATATTTTTAGTTTTAGATACAAGAATGATACATACTTACAAATAGGATGAACACACTCAGTAGATTATAAGCTTTGTAATGATACCTTAGAAGAGACCTTTTGCATAAAGCAATTCCAGTTACATTATATTCACAGTCCAAGCATATTTTCACAGAGCATATGGAGTGCAACATCACATTGAGCATCAACCATTCTCTTTCATTTAAATCAGGGGTAGGCAACCTATGGCACAGGTGCCAAAAGGCGGCACGCGAGCTGATTTTCAGTGGCACTCACACTACCCGGGTCCTGGCCACCGGTCCGGGGGGCTCTACCTTTTAATTTAATTTTAAATGAAGCTTCTTAAACATTTTAAAAACCTTATTTGCTTTACATACAACAATAATTTAGCCATATATTATAGACTTATAGAAAGAGACCTTCTAAAAACGTTGAAATGTATTACTGGCATGCAAAACCTTAAATTAGAGTGAATAGATGAAGACTTGGCACACCACTTCTGAAAGGCTGCCAACCCCTGATTTAAATTGCAATTGTGAGTGATTAGCACCTCTAAAACTCAGGCTTTACTTTTTTTTAAATTGACATTCTGAAAATTAGAGACATTTCAGAAAATATAGGCCTGATACATTTTGCTCATTAGTATTTACAGAGCAAAATTCAGAGTAGGTTTATTTTCTTGTTACATGCTAACATATAGTAAATATTTAGAAAGAAATATACTTCTTGTGGTCTGGACTAAGATTAAGGTTTAATACAATTCAGCCAACTGAAAAAAGTACCAGAGTAAGAAATTGTTTTTCATCTGTTAACTTGGCAAGTTTCCTCTATAGCCCTGCTGGACTGCTGTGCTTTTCAGTGAATTATTTTTGTGAAAGAAGAGTTCGTCGTTTCAGAAAGTTACTTTTATTTTATAGTTCTAAAATTTCTGTCCCTCTGTGGCAGATGATGTAGCCTGTTCTCTCTCTCTCTCTCTCTCTCTCTCTCTGTATTTTACCTTTTACATACATACATATGGATTTTAATAACTCATTTTTCGCATATATACACATAGAGCAATTATATCTTATATTAGACTATCTACAAAGGCACATGTTGACATGATAATGAAATGTTACTAAAGGTATTGTTTAGAATAATTAGCCCTACAGAAGAATGAGTCTCGGTCATTTAAGATAGATAAGGAAGCCTGTTAGGGGAGAAGGAAATGGGGGTATTGCTATGGATTAAGGAAATGCATGCTCCCAGGGAATATTGCCTAATGCTATTGAAATTTTTGGAGTGTTAGCTAGCTGACATTAATAATTGAAAATGAATCTGTTTGTCTTATTATTTCAAAAGTGGACATTATTTCAAAAAAATATTGTTTTGTGTAAGGACAGTATATTCTTTTTATTAATATGACTGGAAGCTAAATGAGTATGGGGAGAAGTCTCTCTGGTTATACACAGACCTCTTCCTGGGACTTGTGGCCTGAACACAGATCTGTTACAGCAGCAGAGTTTTAAGCTGTGAGAGAAGAGATGCAGTTTTATTAGATGAAAATTAAGTGATAGCTGATATGGACTTGTCAATAATAAATCATGCCAAACCAACCTAATTTCTTTCTTCAACAGTGGATATGGGGAACATAGTATATGTGAGTTAAGTAAGGCTGGACTTAAGTAAGGCTGTGGATGCTTTCCCATATGACATTCTCATAAGCAAACAAGGGAAATATGGTCTAAATAAAATTACTCTAACGTGGTTGCACAACTAGTTGAAAGATTGTACTCAAAGTGTAGTTATCAATGGTTCTTTATAAAACTGGGAAGACATATTGAGTCTGGGCCCATAGATGTCTGTCCCGGGTCTGGTACTTTGCAACATTTTTATTCGTGACTTGGATAATGCAATGGAGAGTGTGCTTATAAAATTTGCAGCTGACTCCAAGCAGGGAGGGGTTGCAAGCACTTTAGAAGACAGCATTAGAATTCAAAATTCTAGATAAATTGGAGAATTTGTGTGAAGTCAATGAGATGAAATTCAATAAAGACAAGTGCAAAGTGCTGCATTTAGGAAGGGAAAGTCAAATGCACAAATACAAAATGGGGAATAACTGGCTAGGCAGTAGTACTGCTGAAAAGGATCTGGGGGGAATAGTGGATCACAAATTGAATATGAGTGAACAGTTTGCTGCTGCTGGAAAAAAGGCAAATGTCATTCTGGGATGTGGTAATAGGAGTATTGTATGTAAGCAGGGCCACCCAGAGGATTCAGGGGGCTGGGGCAAAGCAATTTTGGGGGCCCTTTCCATAAAAAAAAAGTTGCAATACTATAGAATACTATATTCTCATGGGGGCCCCTGTGGGGCCCGGGGCCTATTGCCCCACTTGCCCCCCCAAGCAGCCCTGTATGTAAGACATGGGAAGTAATTGTTCCTCTCTGCTTGACACTGGTGAGTCCTCAGCTGGAGTACTGAATCCAGTTTTGGGTACCACATTTTAAGAAAGATGTAAATACATTTGAGAGAGCAAAATAACAAAAATAATAAGAGGTTTAGAAAACCTGACCTATTAGGAAAGGTGAACTGGGCATGTTTCATCTAGAGAAGAGAAGGCTGAGGGAGAACACACTCTTCAAATATGTAAAGAGGACAGTCATCACTTGTTCTCCATGTTTACAGAGGGTAAGACAAGAAGTAGTTTGCTTAGTTTATAGCAAGGGCGATTTAGGTTGGATATTAGGGAAAACTTTCTAACTGTTACCCAAGGAAGTTCCGTAATTCCCGTCACTGGAGGTTTTTAAGAACAGGTTAGACAAACACCTGTCGGGGATGGTTTAGATATACTTGGTTCTGCCTCAGCATGGGGGGGATGCACAAGAGGTCCCTTCCAGCCCTACATGTCTGTGATGCTATGATTTCATGCCATGCCATATATAGGTAATATTTCAGTATTTTGTAATTTAGGCCTGGTGTTGGCTGGCGGGAGAGGTGGTAATTTTTACCAGCATAGTTATACCAGTCCAATCTCTAATGCGGACACAATTTTATATCATATAAAGGTGCCTTTTACTGGTTTAGCTTATTCCCCTTCCTGTATAAGCTATCCCTGTATAAGCACTTTTCTACTGATATATAACTTTTTCCACTCTATGGGGGTTGCATCATTTTAACCATACCATTATAGTTAAAGTGATACAGTTTTTGTCTGTAGACAAGATCTCAGTGTTCTGAAGTATTAGCCCAGGTGTGTTTGTTTCTACTTACGTTTTATATTTTATAATTTACTCACAATGGCCTTGAACCAGCAAAGCTCTTAAGCACATGCATAACTTCGCTTGTTCTAGTAGCTACCCATGTGTTTATATGCTTTTGAAGATCAGGACCTATTTCTGTAAAACTACAAATAAAATCTGATTTTTTTAATTGGCTGGTTAGGGTAATTGTTGGCTGCTGCCCCTGAATAGAGCGTGAAGTACATTGGCTTCCCAGTCAAGAGTAAAAAAAAGAATAGGGGGATTGTTTCAGAAAGGAAATTGCAGCCTTCTCCATGTCTTGTAAGCCAAGCAATGTCACAGAACATCTGCTGCGGGCAATTCTGGGCATTGGAAGAGTTGGCGACTCAGGGCAAGAAGTGCTTTTACACTTGCCCAGAAAAGCATGATCGATTACTAAACTTACTGTGTATCAGATTAATGGTTAACAGAACTGTGTGTTTAGTAGAGTTAAAATAAGACTGGGATAAAACCCGGTAAGCATACTGTAGAGAAGAGTCCAGCACTGGCTGAGGGCCAGATGAAATGATCTAATAGGCCTTTCAGTCTCTAATTTCTGCTGTTCTGTGATAAATAACTGAAAAGTATCAATTTCCAATCTAGCAGAAAAGTAACCAGAAGCCTGGTCTGCAGAGTTTGATTGCAAATCCATACAAAGAATCCCGGTACAGGAGCAACCAGGAATTGAATCTTTCATCAGGAAGGTGGTTGAGTGCATTTCTGAAGTGACACAGAGGACGGTTAGCCAAGTGAGGCCCTAATGCAGCAAATCCTATTCATGTGATTAAATTTCAGCATGTATTAGTCTCGTTAAAATTAAGCACGTGTGAAGGTGCTTGAGGATCAGGGCTTTTGTACATTTGGATAGTCTTTCTGGGGACTACAGAAATATGCTAAAAAGATAGCTAAACCGTCAGCCAAGATAGAATCAGCATTAAAAGTGTGGAAATAGCAGCTCTAAATTAAGTATAAATCCAAGGTTCTCCTGTGCACCAGTCCTGTCTGGGGAGGGTTGGAGCCTCTGAGTAGAGCACTTTAACTGGGGATTGTAGTACCATCGCTGTCACTTGAATGCCCTCCCTCATGGCTGGGGTGCTGTTATAGTGCCTTACCTGTTTTTCCCTTTCTTCAGGGCTCCTTAAACAAAACTCCACCCAGTCTTGCTCAATCACAGCCTTTCTTGAGGGTCAAGGTTTTTTATTAAATTAACAAAGTTCCCAAAAATAAACTGGCAGGGTTCCTTCCCCACTCTGAACTCTGGGATACAGATGTGGGGACCCGCATGAAAGAACCCCTAAGCTTATTTTTACCAGCTTAGGTTAAAAACTTCCCAAGGCACAAATTCCTTTCTAGCCTCAGTATCGCTGCCACCACCAAGTGATTTAAACAAACATTTAGGAATGGCCACTTGGAGCCCTACCTTCCCCAAATATCCTGAGCTCCTAACCCCCTTTCCTGGGGAGGCTTGAGAATAATATCCTCACTAATTGGTACAGGTGAACACAGACCCAAACCCTTGGATCTTAAGAACAATGAAAATCAATCAGGTTCTTAAAAGAACAATTTTAATTAAAGAAAAGGTAAAAGAATCACCTCTGTAAAATCAAGATGGTAAGTACTTTACAGAATAACAAAGTACTCAAGAACACAGAGGATTTCCCCTCTAGGCAAAACCTTAAAGTTACAAAAACAGGGATAAACCTCCCTCTTAGCACAGGGAAAATTCACAAGCTAAAACAAAAGGTAATCTAACACATTTCTTTTCTGCTATTACTTACTATTTCTGCAAGACTAGATGCTTAGTTCAGATATATTTAAGAAGATGCAATTTCCCAGCCTGGTTTCTTGGCTGGCTTTGAGAGACACAGACCAAAACCTTCCCCCACAGATTTGAAAGTATCTTCTCCCCTTATTGGTCCTTTTGGTCAGGTGTTACCCAGGTTATTTGAGCTTCTTAACCCTTTACAGGGTAAAGAGGGATTTTATGCTACCCTTGGCTGTATGTTATGACACAAACACAAAAGAAATCATCTACCCAGCCTTAGGCTGTGCACAGCCTCTCTCTTCCCTAAAGAACTATCATTTCCTTAGGGATCACTGCAGGCCACACTCTTTCCCTACAGCTTTACTCTGCAGTTCCCTTGCAGTAGGAAATACCCTCCCCTGTAGCTTACTGCTGCCTTTTATATTAAAACCACCTGATGCTTCTCAGGTGGGGCTCATCTTGTAATCAAAGCTAGTTTAGCCCCAGGTTCTCCAGCCTGTTACAAGGCTGATCCATGGAAGAAGAGAACCAGCAAAAGAAGCTCTGTGTGTGTGTGTGATCATTAAAGATAGATAATGAAGGGAGAAGTAATGTTTAATTTTCTTTTATAGGTCATGATTTTTTAGTTCAATTTATGTGTTAGTTTAAAATAGAAAATAGGAACGAATACATCTTCATGACATTTGGAAGCATTTTATTGATTCCAGTGAGAACCTTTGAATGTTCTTTGGCTTACGTGGAATAATTGTTGTTTGTTTCACCTTTAATATGTAGATACTACCTGCTTTGTATAAATAATCAAAGAGCAATCTAATTATTACCCACGGCCTCTCTTTTAAATGCATTTTTAAAATATTTTAAAATACTAAATTATTTTTAAATGGTTGGGCTCAATGGTTTACTCCATTACATGGGGGCAGCTCCTATTGACTTTTCTGAAGGTTGAATCTTCATAACGGAGGGCAGAAATTAGGCTCAGTATGTCAATAGGAACAGATGGGCCATCAGCATGCTACAGTAAAGTATAAAATTAAATGTAAACTATCAGGCAAACTACTGTGATTTCACCAAAAATAACAATTTGATTGACCAGTTGTGGCAAAAAGATTTCTGATAGTGAAACCTGGGAAGCAAGATATAACATACTGGCTTTGTATATAATGTGTGTTTCTCCTTGCTGACATTGCCTCCACAGTTACCTTCTAGGAATCACATTGCTGCCAAATTGATGGTGATTAGGGGCCTGTATATGTCACTGAAGCCTTAACTTTATAAAAAAAGCTTGCCCCCATAACAGTTCTCACTTCCTCTCTCTCTCTGCCAGATATTGTTGTCTAGGAAACTTTCTTTCCTTCTGTGTTGTTTTGGGTTTTTGTAATAGAAAAGAAAAAGTAGTGTGACTACTGTATTTGAAAAAATGTCAAATGAGGGCTTATCCTTAAATGAACTTCCACAATGATCTCTAAGAGCTGCAAATGAAGATTTCGACGTCATTTCATGTTTTTGCTAAACTCCATCAGGCTGGCTCTCAAGAAATAGCCAGTGCAGGTTCTCACAAACAATATAGTTACCACATACTACTTGAACAGACAGGGAAGACTTCAGTTTGGACTGCCTCTCCGCTGGCAGGAGTGAGAGACTTTCTGGCAGACCATCTCGTTCAGAAAGAAGCCGACCAACTCAAATAGTCATTTAAACCGTCAGGGGTGAATCATATATTCATGGGTCAGCCAGACTGGGACTAGTTTTGTACAAGTTAGAACAGGAATTGGCTGAGGGACTGCTCAAGAGCACTTCGGAGCCCAGGTATCTTTATTTTGTACTAGACAAATTCTTCTATATGCCTTTCTTCCATGTCCTCTTATCAGGGGCGGCTCTAGGCATTTTGCCGCCCCAAGCACGGCAAGCAGGCTGCCTTCGGCAGCTTGCCTGCAGGAGGTCCGCGAAGCCGCAGGACCAGTGGACCCTCCACAGGCAAGCCGCCGAAGGCAGCCTGGTTGCTGCCCTCGTGGCAACTGGCAGAGCGTCCCCAGTGGCTTGCCGCCGCAAGCACGCACTTGGCATGCTGGGGCCTGGAGCTGCCCCTGCCTCTTATCTATTATTGTTGCTTTCTCTACACAAGAAGCCTTGAATTCATTTATCAGTCATGAAGGGTGACTCTTTTCATTCCATTGAAAACTAATTCTTTCCAACTGAACGTGTTAAGGTAATACAGTTTACGTATGTGAATTTTAATAAGTACTGAAGGAACGGGTAGGATATTTGTCTTCATTTGAAACCATGAGCCATGTTTTGATCCCAAATGGGATTGGTTTTTTGGCACTACACCTCTACTCCAATATAACGCTACCCGATATAACACGAATTTGGCTATAACATAGTAAAGCGGTGCTCGGGGGGACTGCAGGGGGCGTTGCGCATTCCGGTGGATCAAAACAAGTTTGATATAACATGGTTTCACCTCAAACATGGTAAGATTTTTTGGCTCTCGAGGACAGCATTATATCAGGGTAGAGGTGTATTATTTTTTCTTGTGGAGCAAAGAATATGAAAATAAAAGCCTTGTTTTTATCATGTAAGAACAATTATAGATAGAAATCCAAACCTTGGGAGCCGTTCACCACTTCAGGAACATTTACCAGGGAAAACTTAGAGCTGAGTGAACTGAATGAATGAATCATTTGACATGTCTTCAGTCTATGACACTTAAAAGTGATATCATTGGCTCAGGAGAGGGCTTTCACACTTCCGGGCAAGACGATCATAGTTGCGCCTTTGTCAAATACCTTATATGTTGTGTTGGCCAGATTTACTACAGTAGCAATATGCATATTTCTATTGTTGGGGCACTCTCAAGATTTGTAACATATGTTAAGGAGGATCTGAGGGTGGGGGAAGCATTATCATCAGAACATTTTCATGATAAAATTGGTAGATCATAGAATGATCATTCAGTGACCCAGTTTCTTTTTTCCTTATATCATCTTTCTATCTGAGATTATAGATGACAGACATAAAGAGAAAATATTGGGCCGTCTGAACAGAGTGGCAGCCATTTGTCCAACAGTTTTAAAAATGGTTATAAAGTTAACTCATATCTTAAAAAATAACCTGTAATTTTTGTGTCCTGTCTTTTCTTGGAATATTTTGGCTGCTTCAATTTGTCATGGTTAGATTTAAACCTGCCTTGTCTCAACACCATCCAATATAAAAACATCTGATGAAGACAGGAAACTTATATGACAGTTAATGCATGTAAATGAGAAAGGTAGAAACAGTGATTTGGTCAGCTGTAGACCAGTGATGAAAATCATTCTTTGGAACCCTCCTGTTTCTGAAAATGATTAATGGGGATTCTGCTATTTTCCTGATGTAAGTCCAAATGATTCCCATAGATCCCCTCCAAGTAAAATCATGATTTTATGCCAGCTGAGACTGAGCCTCTGGGGAAAAAGTGGGTAGCATCTATTCAAGTGTTGCTGTTTGGCAGTAAACTTGATAACTGCACAGTAGACAAGTGTGCAACTGACAATATATTTACTGTGATACAGCATGGCCAGAGGGCAGCAGGAGAGTGTTAGCAGGGAGCCTTATTCCCTGCAAGGGGAGGAAGGTTTGTTATAGATTAACTAGAACACCTGAAGCCAATTAGAGCACCAGCAGTCAGTCATGTGATTAAAAACCCCTGCTTCAGTCAGACAGTAGGGGAGTTGGAGCAGGAAGGTTTGGTTGGGGCAGAGAGCAGTTTGAAGGAGTTGGAGAAGAGAACAGTATTGAAGAGAGACAAAAGGAAAGTTTGGAGGAGTGCTGCAGTGGGCTGAGAAATTGAAAAGAAACCCTAGGTAAGGGGCACCTGGCTTGTGTAAAAGGAGGGCAAGAAGCCCCTTCCCAAGCTGAAGGGCAGGAGAGGGAAGCAGCCCAGGGAAAGGAACCGCTAGTTCAAGTGGTTCACCACAAACCTCAGGGCCCCTGGGTTGGGACCTGGAGAAGAGGGCGGGCCCGGGTCCCTCCCTCTCCACTCCCCTCCTCAAGGACACTAGTGGGGTAATTAAAATACCAGTTCAGAGGCAAGCAATGGCGCCCTGAACCTTCCCCAAAGAAGAGAAAGCACAAGACCCAGCATAACAGTACCGGCAATTTGCCACACGTGGTGTCGGGGTGGGATTTTCGCGCTGGGGACTTAATCCAGGGTTAGGCAAAACCCTCCCATCCTTAAGATGGACGATGTGGTCAAGGCCCTTCTACAAGCCACCGCAGCCCAGCAGGAGGCTACCCGGGTCCAAGCAACCACCCAACAGGAGGCGACTAGAATGCAGCAGGAGACCAATCATCTGTTGATGAGTCAGGCTGCTCAGGACCGAGCCCTGCTGAAAGACCTGGTGATCCAGATGAAGGCCCTTATGGAGCAGAATCGCAACTGTGAAGGGACCCGGACCATATGGGCTAGCCATTGCCTACCTAAAATGACACAGGAGGATGATGTGGAGGCATACCTCCTGGCATTTGAAAGAGCAGCCCTGCAGGAGGCCTGGCCCCGAGATCAATGGTCTAGTATCCTTGCCCCATTCCTGTGTGGGGAAGCCCAGAAGGTCTACTACGATATGGCTGCAGAGGCTGCAGCAGATTATTCCCAGCTAAAGGCAGAGATCCTGGCCAGGTTCGGAGTAACGATGGCACTGCAAGCCCAGAGGTTCCATGAGTGGCAATATACGGAGGACAAGACACCCCAATCACAGTTGTTTGACCTGATCTACCTGACCCGGAAATGGCTGCGCCCTGAGGCCCTTAGCTCTGAGAAGATGATGGAGGTACTGGTATTGGACCGGTATATGAGGGGGCTACCGCTAGGTCTCAGGTCTTGGGTTGGCCAGAATGATCCCTCTACCTATGATGAGTTGGTCTCCCTCGTGGAAAGACAGCTGGCAGCCCGCGAACTGTTCCAGACCCCAGGCGGGGAGACACAGCAATCCAGGAAGCCAACCCCAAACCCAAGGCCCCAGGCTATCGAGAACTATAGGAGAACTGTAACCGGGAGGAAAGACACTGAGGAATGGCTCGAGGCCAGGAAGGGACCCGGGGGTTTGGGAAGAGAGGTAGGGGGCCGGCCAAATAGCCCCAGGCAGAGAGTGACAACCGGAATAAGGGGGCGGTGTTATGAGTGTGGGGAATTGGGGCATATAGCAGCCCAGTGCCCCAACAAGAAAGAACTTATGCGGTGTAATCTAGGGGATTACAGGGAGCAATGTGGCCTAATCAGCCTAGTAGGGGTCACAATGACCTCACATGGATATACAAGACCAGTAAAAATGAATGGTATAAAGACTTTAGCATTAATAGATTCCAGGAGTGCTGTCATGCTGGTCTCGGGGAAGTTGGTGGGAACAGACCAACTAACCTGGGCCAAAAACACAGGGGTAACGTGCTTACATGGCACCATGAATTTTTACCCTACAATTCCAGTACGGATTGAAATCCAAGGAAATACTACCAGGGTTTCTGCAGGGGTGGTCCCCAAGCTCCCCTACCCTGTTTTGATTGGGAGAGACTTCCCTGGGTTTGAAAGCTTACTTACCCCAATAGAGCCAGGGGAGGGTAGCAAGCCCCAGGCTGTGACGGAGGCAACTACAGATAGCCTCACCCCAGTGTTTGCCAAATTTGCTCCAGAGTTATTCTCATCCCCTGGAAAATCCCGGAGGTCTAGGCGAGAACGAAGGGCAGATAAAAGGTTAGGGACCAGGATTCTAGCAGTGAATCAAAAAACTTCCCTTGTGGGTAGGCGATCCCACTCAGGAGACCAGGAGATAATTCAGGCCAAGAAAGACTCGGAGGCGGTTCCTAGCCCAAGTAGAAATAGGCCCCCTAGAATTAGGTCAGTTCGGTACTGCGCGAGAGACTTTTGGACAGGACGAGGCCGAAGATCCATTATATGCGAACGTGAGGGAGAAGGTAGTGGAAGTAAATGGTGTGCCTATGGAAAGAAAAATCAAAGGCCCAAGGCCATATTATGTGCTCAAACGCGATCTTTTATACAGGATAGAGCAAATACGAGGGGAAGAAGTAGAGCAACTCTTAGTCCCACGGAAACACATAAGGGCAGTACTAGAGTTAGCTCACAGTCATCTATTTGGGGGACATCTAGGGGTAGACAAGACACTGGATAGAATCCTAGGAAGGTTTTATTGGCCAGGGATACGTGCAGAAGTCCAGCGTTACTGTGCCTCCTGCCCTGAATGCCAGTTGCATAGCCCCCGACCTCACTTGCGGACCCCATTAGTACCTTTGCCTATTATTGATGTTCCTTTCGAGAGGATAGCCATGGACATAGTGGGCCCATTAGAAAAATCAGCACGGGGCCACCGAAACGTACTAGTCATCCTTGACTATGCCACGCGGTATCCAGAGGCCATTCCTTTAAGAAACCCCACATCCAAGGCAATAGCAAAAGAACTACTACAGGTTTTCGCCAGAGTGGGCATCCCTAAGGAGATCCTGACAGACCAGGGAACCCCGTTCATGTCAAAACTAATGAAAGACTTATGTGCCCTGCTCCGCATCCAGGCCATACGGACCTCAGTCTACCATCCACAAATAGATGGACTGGTCGAGCGATTTAATCGTACCCTTAAAAGTATGATCTGGAAGGTGGTAGCACAGGATGGAAAAGACTGGGATACCCTTCTACCGTATCTAATGTTTGCTATACGGGAAGTCCCCCAGGCGTCCACGGGTTTTTCCCCCTTTGAACTATTATATGGACGCCACCCACGCGGGATATTAGATATCGCCAAGGAAGATTGGGAGGAACAACCCAACCTAGGAAAGAATGTCATTGAGCATGTGACACAGATGAGAGAGCGAATAACTCGAGTAACTCCGATAGTACAGGAACATTTGGAAAAAGCACAAGAGGCCCAGCGGACATATATATTACAACCGTCGGGCGAAAGTACGGAGATTTCAGCCGGGGGAACGGGTGATGGTGTTAGTACCGACAGCAGAAAGCAAACTTCTAGCCAGCTGGCACGGACCATATAAGATAGTGGAAGCCATTGGGGAAGTGAACTATAAGGTTAAGCAACCAGACCGCCGAAAGCCAGAGCAAATCTACCACATCAACTTATTGAAGCCCTGGCATGACAGAGAGACGTGTCTGGTCATCGAGGAGCTCTACCTCAGACAGATGACCCACAGGGACAGGTAAAGATATCTCCTGAATTAACCCCAGAACAACGAACAGAGGTCATTGAAATGATCCACCGGAACCAAGACGAATTCTGTACACAACCGGGCCGAACAACACTAGTCCAACATCATATTGTCACCAGCCCCGGAGTAAGGGTGACGATAAGACCATACTGAATACCAGAAGCTAAAAGGGAAGAAATTAGGATGGAAGTGAAGAAGATGCTGGAACTCGGGGTCATTGAAGAATAGCACAACCAGTGGTCCAGTCCGATCGTCCTAGTCCCCAAGCCTGATGGCACCTTGAGGTTTTGTAACGACTTCTGGAAATTGAATGAAGTATCCCACTTTGATGCCTACCCAATACCACGCATTAACGAGCTAGTTGATCAGTTAGGCAAGGCCCGATACCTAACCACTCTGGATCTGACCAAAGGATATTGGCAAATTCCCCTGGCCAAGGATGCCAAAGAAAAAACTGCCTTCTCTACACCCAATGGCCTGTTTCAATACACTGTCCTCCCTTTCGGACTCCATGGGGCCTCTGCAACATTCCAAAGACTTATGGATAAGTTATTACGACCCCATGCCAAGTATGCCGCCGCCTATTTAGACGACATAGTCATACATAGCCCTGACTGGGAAACGCACCTAGAAAAAGTAGAAACAGTGCTGGATGCCCTGCGAAAGGCCGGTCTCACTGCTAACTCTCTCAAGTGCGTGATAAGACTAGCTGAGGCCAGATACCTTGGGCATGTAGTAGGGAGAGGTTTGGTAAAACCCCAATGGAACAAAGTGGAGGCAATACAAGGTTGGCCTCGACCAATCCGCAAAAAGCAGGTCAGAGCATTTTTAGGAATAGTAGGATACTATCGGAGATTCATCCCTCATTTTGCCACAAGGGCAGGGCCATTGACGGATCTGATAAAAGCTCGGGGCCCCGAGATAGCGAAGTGGACTGATGCGACAGAAGAAGCATTTGCAGATTTACGGACAGCCCTATGCTGCCATCCAGTACTCATAGCCCCAGACTTCAAGAAGGAGTTCATCCTACAAACGGACACCTTGGAGGTGGGGCTTGGTGCCGTCCTTTCCCAGATGGTAGGGGAGGAGGAGCACCCCATCTTGTACCTCAGCCGGAAGCTCCTCCCCAGGGAACAAAAGTACGCGGTTGTCGAAAAGGAATGTCTGGCGATAAAATGGGCTATGGAGACTCTCCGCTACTATCTCGTGGGCCAGCAGTTTACCCTCGTGACAGACCATGCCCCGCTCCAGTGGATGCACAGGAACAAGGAGAAGTACACCAGAGTGACGAGGTGGTTCCTCTCTCTGCAGCCTTTCCGTTTTTGGGTCCAGCATAGAGCTGGAAGCCAACATGGCAACGCTGATGGCCTATCGCGACGGCACTGCCTCTCGTCCCAAATAGCCCAACCCCTTGGTGTTGAGCGGGGGGGTTGGGGGGGAATATGTGATACAGCATGGCCAGAGGGCAGCAGGAGAGTGTTAGCAGGGAGCCTTATTCCCTGCAAGGAGAGGAAGGTTTGTTATAGATTAACTAGAGCACCTGAAGCCAATTAGAGCACCAGCAGTCAGTCATGTGATAAAAACCCCTGCTTCAGTCAGACAGTGTGGGCGTTGGAGCAGGAAGGTTTGGTTGGAGCAGAGAGCAGTTTGAAGGAGTAGGAGAAGAGAACAGTATTGAAGAGAGACAAAAGGAAAGTTTGAAGGAGTGCTGCGGTGGGCTGAGAAATCGAAAAGAAACCCTAGGTAAGGGGCACCTGGCTTGTGTAAAAGGAGGGCAAGAAGCCCCTTCCCAAGCTGAAGGGCAGGAGAGGGAAGTAGCCCAGAGGAAGGAACTGCTAGTTCAAGTGATTCAACACAAACCTCAGGGCCCCTGGGTTGGGACCTGGAGAAGAGGGCGGGCCCAGGTCCCTCCCTCTCCACTCCTCTCCTCAAGGACAGTAGTGGGGTAATTAAAATACCAGTCCAGAGGCAAGCAATGGCGCCCTGAACCTTCCCCAAAGAAGAGAAAGCGCGAGACCCAGCATAACAGTACTGGCAATTTGCCACATTACAAAAACAAGTTTCATTATCCCAATCAAAACTGTTGGTGCAGTTCCATAATTCACTATAAAGCTAGTCAGACTCGTTTGGTCTTTCTGCCTAAAAGTCCAGTCCTGCAAACACTTGCTCATGTGAGTAGCCCTTACTCACAGGCATATGTGCATTGACTGTAATATTACAAAGGTGACTAATAACTACTTTCATGAGAATGAGTTTGCAGGATTTGTCTCTTTGACATGCAAGAAAGATAAAACAGGTAAGATATATGAAAATAAGAGAAAATCCACTAAAAACTAATGAAGTAATTTGCTGTCTGTAATCTTGCACAACAAAGTATTAAGACAGCAACAGTACAGCTGAAATCAAACAGTAATATTATCTTCCAAATAAAAGTCTTCACAGTTTTGGATCTAATACTGAACTGAAATGGTAACCACAGAAACATTCTATATTCATTCTGGGACTCTGCAGTATGTATATATATATTGTATTAGGCCAACGAACTGACAGTTTGATGAAATAATAATTGTCTTTGTAAGATTCCTGTGTTACAGAACAGTTCATATTGACCTTTCATCTTGTAAGGCTATTTACAATGATATTAGCTTTTCCAGGCCTGTATCGCCTAATCTTTTCATCTGTCACTCAGTCAATAAAAGAAATTTATAGTAATTCACAAAACTTCTATTGGGGGGTTCTAGGGCGCCTGTCAGTTCAGACAGCAGCATTCTGAATGGAAAAGGTGCATTCTGAATCAAGAGGAGAAGTCTAGTCTATCTCTGTTTGGATAGTTTTGTAAAAAACGTAGAATTTCTGCCTCCTTGGTCACTTAGCACTTACCTGTTCTTACTATAAGATCTAACTTCCAAACGTTAATGCCTAAGTTTAAGCACCTAGGCACCTTAATCAGCACTTAATGTAGGTGCCTAAAGTGATTATTTAAGTTCCTAAATATGGATTTAACTAAATTGAAGCTTCCATATTTGAAAATAGGGCACATTGGCCACGATTTTAAAAAACTGATATCTACAATTGAATCAAGCCTTTATGTCCATATTTGGACACCTAACTAAAATGTCCTGAGTTTAAAAATTGTTGAGTCTCCAGTAGCTCCTATTGAGAATTTTATGGTGTTGGGATAGATTGTGAAGTAAGGGATATTGTTGCAGGGAACAGTAAATCTGGTGCGGGGGGGTGGGGGTGAGAGAGACCAGCAGAAATTAGATGTTGAGTAAGATGGGGGAGAAAGGGGTGTGTGCATGTATGTATGTTGGGGATTGTGTTTTGTTTGGGGGAGATTGGTATATTAATGTGTTTTTTTAAGCCTGCATTAGAAATCGCTGTTCTAGTACCCAGCTGCAACAGCTACGTCTTTTCAGTGGCTGCCTTAGTGTAGCTAGGAGAGTGAAACAGTTTTGCCAGGAGCTTAAGATATGGAGGTGGTCAGGCTCCCTCAATTCCTGCGGTGCTGGTTTGGAGGAAATACGATGCTGAAAGGAAAATAGGTATGGTGGAGGCTATAATACTGTCATGGACCAACTATTACTGCTTTCTGTTTGGTGATGCATCTGCAGTCTCTAGCAGGGATAGACAGAATCACTTCGCAGTGGTTTTGTTCAGTTCTTTCTGGGAGTTCAGAGATTTGGTTTTGGGTGATTAACCACTGCAGAGAGCTGCAAAATTCCATGTTCACATTCATCCTATTCAGTGCGTATATGGTCTATTGGGAGGTTTCACTGGGAGGCACGGGCTGCTGAGGAATCCAACTTTGTTTCCACCTCATCAACTCTGGCAGGTGCAGCAGAAGTGCCTTACCTTGTGTCTGAATGAAATTGGGGCTTGAGTAAAGGCTAACTGGCTTGAGGCTTCCTATGAGGAAGACTGGGGAAATGTTTTTAAGTTGTGGGAAACCACCTGGCAGAGTTTATATCAGGTCTGGGCATTAGTTACTCAAGCTCATAACCTTAGGATTTTGCATCGTTCTTGGTCCTCTAGATGTTCAGGTACCTGCTGTTGATAAGATTAAGTTTTATCATCTTTCCTTTGCAAGTAGGGTGCAAGCAACTATTTATTTTATATGCGGATCTAGTGACCATTCTCCACACCTTTGTCACTTCAGGATTCCACTATTACAATTTGTTCTATATAAGGCTCTCCTTGAGACATTTTCGAAACGTTGCTGGGTGGAGGAGAGTACAGTTACCACTAAGAAAAGGTTCATACAGAGAGCACGTTACATCAGTGCTCCAGGATCTGCACTGGCTGCCAGTTAGTTTCTGTCTGGAATCTATGATGTTTTGACCTATAAAGCTCTAACTGGTTTGGACCCTGATTACCCCTCTCCCCAAATTTTATCTCTATAGTTGCAGTCAGTCATCAAAGGTGCTCAAGCTAGGTGCGAAAATGCTGGCAAAGCATTCTCCATGAGAAGTCCTAAGTTCTGGAATTTCTCTCTCCTTGGTCCTACAGAGCCTGGAGTTTTTGGCTTTCAAGCATTTTGCAAAGCTTTTGTACTATTGGATATTTGTTTGTTTATGGTAAAGTACTTAATCATTAGGTTGTTGTACTGTTGTATAGCTGTTTAGATGACAGTGACAATTTATACTGAAAAAAATTTTTATTATGATTTTAACTATTTGTACAAGTGCCTGTGGTGAAGATGTAGTTGCTTTTAAAAACTTTGACTCATATATTCATTTACTTTTGGTATGAATCCTGATCTGAAAAAAGAGACCAGAGATTGGGTTGTGTATTTAAAAGAGGAAAAGCGAAAGCTGATGTTCCTACGCCTCAAATCGTGAGTGAGTGAGTGGTTGGAAACCAGCAGTGAAGTTATCATAGACATAGCTTGACTCATTGTAGTTTTATTAGTCTGCCACAAGCAGTAGGAGAAATTATTATTTCAACAGATCTGAACAGCCTAAGTTCTGAAATAAAAAAACCTGAAAGTTTCAGCGATAAGCAGGTTGGTAACCTGAGTTTCTTCAACTTCAACAGGAGAGTTTATCCATTGTGAGCTTTTCTGAAGCCATTTGCTTTAGAGCTTATCTCTGCAAGAACCTAAATATCCTTCCTTAGTTCCTGGAAAAATCATTTGTTGTGACTAGTGCCCTTTCCTCTTTCTTGAGCTCTATGAATTAAGAAGAAATAACCTTGTCATGTGTATTTAACCTAAACTCCAATTTATAGCAGATGTCAAACATGTAAGTGAGGCTAGCTGTCTAAATGTAGAACAGAAATCTTTTCAGTCTTGGTTCATAGATGATGCAATTTCCTGAGAGAGCACAGCTTAAGCAATTCAGACTGATCGGAATCTGATTGGGACACATATTTGTGTAATAAATATTTTCTTGGCATTGTCCTTGTCTCCAGTGATTTCTTCTATGGTGAAACTGTCGCATTTTAAAATATTTCTAAAGAACTGTCATGGTGTTGATACGTTTGGCTCTTTTTTATGTGATGCTGACAGTTATAAGGTGCTGGGCAGAAAATAAAGCTTTCTTTGTGGTGGGAGGGAGGATTTGGCCGTTGTTCATTTGTAATCATGGTCATGTCAGGAAAAACTGTTTATAATATTCTGTGTTAAATATATGAAACAATAGCATAAACTAGTTGACAGGAGATTTGGGATCCAGTTTTCAGAAGCTCAAGCACATACTTGAGCACTTCTTTTGCATGTACACTGACCATGGTTGCATGTCTTGTCACCACAATTTTACAGGCAAATTACATTACTCAGGGTTATCTGAACCTAAAACTATGATAATTAATCACTGTTTTTTAGGAGGTGTCAGGAAATAAATCAGTGGGGGACACAGCGTCTCCCTCTCATAAATGATTGGTACACACAAGAGTGCTTCCACCTAAAAACCCTTGCTTTTATTGAGTACAAAGCATACATCTAAACTAGCAATAGTCTAGAGTGTCCCAGAATATAGTTATCAAAAGCCTGAGATGATGCTGAGTGACAGCAGCAGGTTTCCCGTGGCCAGCCTTCCTCCTAGCTTCTAGGGAGATTGATGTTAGTGTCTTCTTGCTCATAGAAAATCAAAACTTTTCCAAAGTACACGTTTTAACTATGTTTTTAAATAAGTAACTTAAAACAAAGAATAATTCAAAGTAACTTCTAATAGGCTAACAATTTCCCTAGCAGCAGCAAAGAGTTCATAATTTCTACTTATTAGTAAAGCAACTCCAGCAAGAAACTTATAAACACAGGCACCCAGACCAATGTCAGCTCTCCTTGTTAGTAACACTGCAATTGTGCAGATGTTTTTGTCTGCCTAAGCAAGGCCAAATTCTTCCTTGCCACGAGGTATCCTCACTTCCAGCTTATGGTGGCTAAGTGCACAAGATGGCTACAGGCTTTGTCAAGTCCAGTTCTCTTGTAACAATCAGATGTACATTTATTTGACTAACACTTCTGAAAATCCAGGTACATGATGTCCAGTCATTGGACTTATATCAGACTTATGTTTTATCTTCCTTTTTTGTCACCTAGTAGTCATGGTTGACTTCTGCACAGGTTTGCATGTGCATCTTCCTATTTTCCTCTAAAACACACTTATTTTTCATGCACAATTTAGGCAGCTACTTTTGAAAATAAGTCCCTTTAAATTTTTGGAAGCTCACATCAACTTCCTTATGCATTAGTCATCTTAAGTTACAAAATGCACTGCCCATATATTTTTTTGGAAGTACTTCTTAAGAAGAACTTAGAAACATATGGACTAATATACACATCATAAAAAGGAAAATCCTGTTCTTGAGCCATGGATATAATAGCCCTGATTAGAGCCAAGAGATAGACTAGGAGAGAAAATATAAACAAACAGTAAATGCTATTAACATAGATTATGAAACATGAAAAATAGCTATGCTTTTTTATTTCTTTATAGGAACACAATTGGTTTGAAATTGTCCATTAATTTCTGCATTATAGGTAAAATATTAGTGTCGTGGTTCAAGGGTACTTGCATCTCTGTCCCCTCTTCTGATCTCATTGAGTGCACAACTTCCAGGTCATAGGCCATGAGTCTTCACCTCTCTGGGGAGGAACCTCATGATTCTCCCACTCTTAGAGCAGGGTGCTAGGCTACAGAACCCTGTAATAATCAGGCTTACTCCACAATAGGTCCTACTAGACTCTGTACCTGTGGTTCTTCCCTCTGGGAGCTTGTGACCAGTGGTGAATACAGTGACCCAAAAAAGCCTTCTTAAAACAAAGTATTTGTTTAATCTTAACAAAACACAGAATAGCAAGGGGAAAGGTTTAAAACAACAGAACAAATACATGTGTAGTTATGTTTCCATCTTCCATATAGGGTGACCAGATGTCCCGATTTTTGGGTCTTTTTCTTTTATAGGCTCCTATTACCCCCCATCCCCGTCCCAATTTTTCACATTTGCTGTCTGGTCATCCTACCCCCATGTAGGGGGACCTGTTAGTCTATCTTCTGTCTTTTCAGACACCCCAGCCGCTGGGGCCTAGTTCACTTTAGTTCAGAAACCCTGTCTCCCTCCTATTCAGAGTGTGTCTCCTTTAATCCCTCTCAAGTTTTTGATCTGCCCTCCCTTCATGGGGTGGGAGGGGTGATTCAGTTCTGCCAAAGACAATCAGGCAAGCCCATCACAGAAAGGGAGGTAGCATATCATAGTTAATACTCCTGGATGTTTACTGAAGAGCTATTATCTGGGCTGTTGTCCTTCTTTCTTGGTAAATTTCCTAAGCACCTGGCTACTGAATTAACCTAATATAGGCATACAATAAAAATCTTTAAAGTACTCAGACAAACATTTGGCGTATGTAGTATTCATAGTAGGGCTGTCAAACTATTAAAAACTTAATAGCGATTAATCATGAGATTAAAAGAAGTTTTGATGAATTGCAGTTTTAATCCCACTATTAATAATAGAATACAATTTATTTAAATATTTGTGCATGTTTTTCTACATTTTCAAACATTGATATCAATTACAACACAGAACACAGTGTATAGTGCTCATTTTATATTATTATTTTGATTACAAATATATGCACTGTAAAAATGATGAAACAAAAGAAATAGTATTTTTCAATTCACCTCATACAAGTACTGTAGTGCAGTGTCTTTATTGTCTAGCAGTGTGATTAAAACTGATTAATCATGACTAATTTTTTTAGTCTAATTAATTTGTTTTGCATTAACTGCTTCAGTTAATTGTGATTAACAGCCCTAATTTCATAAATTAATACAAGCAACTCCAAATCTGTCACAAGTATGCACCAAACAAGTGTTTAATTGAAATTTCCTAAGTGACTTTGTTAGAATATATTAGGTCACACTTCACATGAAAGATACATTTATAAATAGTTTATAAAGTATTAATAAAAGATGAATACACCTCCACCCCGGTATAACGTGACCCGATATAAGGCGGGTTCGCATACAAGGGAGTAAAGCTCTGACATGCACTCTGAGCAGCGTATTAAGGGTGCCAGGCCGGGGCAGAGGGTCTCAGTTGCAGTCAGGGGCTGCCCTCCCTGGGTCTGGGGGGCAGGAGCTGTGGAAGGGCACTTTTGGGGGCCCTTGCCCCAGCCGCGTCGCTTGGGGAAGGGGGCTTGGGGGAAGAGATCCCCCCACACACACTCACCAGCAACGACAGAAGCGGAGCAGCCCGGCCCCAACCCGCTCCACTCCGCCAGCTCCTAGCCGCAGTGCTCTGCTTCCCACCACAGGTGAGTACAGAGGGCGTCCTTTCCCCAACCTCTCTGCACTCACCTGCGGCGGGAAGTGGAGCAAGGTGGCCCCAGCCGTGTCGCTGGGGGTCGGCTGGGGAAAGATCCTGCACTAACCTGCCCGGCAGGAAGTAGAGCACCGCAGAGTGGAGCTGGCTGGGGCTGGGCTGCTTTGCGTCCTGCCGCCGGTGAGTGCGGGGAGGTTGGGGAAAGGATGCCCTCCAAGCTCACCTGGTGCCGGGACAAGGAAAGCAGAGCAGGCTGGAGCC
Source organism: Gopherus flavomarginatus (assembly GCF_025201925.1). Classification (NCBI taxonomy): domain Eukaryota; kingdom Metazoa; phylum Chordata; order Testudines; family Testudinidae; genus Gopherus; species Gopherus flavomarginatus. The sequence goes on along the minus strand of NC_066620.1, from coordinate 68,052,208 downwards.
ATGTCACTCTGCTTCCTGCCACAGGTGAGTGCGGGGGGGCATCCTTTCCCCAGCCTTCCCGCACTCACTGGCAGCAGGAAGCGGAGCACCGCGGCTGGGAGGTGGTGGAGTGGAGTGGGCTGGGGCTGGGCTGCTCCGCTTCCTGCCGCAGCCGGTGAATGCTTGTCAAGGGGCGGGGGGGGAGGGGATGGTTAGAGGTTGGAGCAGTTAGGAGACAGGGGGGTTGGGTAGAGGGTAGGGTCCTGGAGTGATTAGGGATAGGAGTCTCTGGAGGGGGCAGTCAGGGAATGGGGGGGGCCAAAGCAAGTTTGACATAGTGAGGTCTCACCTATAACTCAATGAGATTTTTTGTCTCCCAAGGACTGTGTTATATCGGGGTAGAGGTGTAGATGTTTTAATAAATGATTAATCAATTGTTATAGAGTCCAACAGGCCAACAGGTTCTGTATAACCATGGCTTATAACCATCTATGACACCTCCTACTAATGTGCTTATAACTATTTATAAAACACATCCTACTTATGTCAGTAACATGCTTACAACATTTATTAACCATTAATTTATTTGTAACTGTTGTACAAGACCTAGCAATGAAGACATTCAAAACTTAGTTGCGTCAAGGAAGGCTCAGTGCGACAAAGAAAAAGTTCCAAATTTCCAATAGATTAGATAATAAACTGTGCATTTTGTATTGACAGATGTGCAATCTAAAATACCGTCTGAGACTTCAAATTATCCAGGTCATCTGTATTAAAAATAGGCTAGCAACTAGTTCCACCACTGTGTTACATATTGCAGTCAATACAATTTTTACATGACTATAAAATATGACAGAGGGGTCTAAAAATATAAACAAAACTGAAGTGTAACATTTTACAGACAGATATATTGATACCGCTAACGCTGATTACATGGAGATGCATGAGCCAATGCATTGCAATGGAGATATCTGCTAAGAAAAATACAGTACAGTAACTCATTTATGTAGACTTACTGTTATATTTACAGTAAAATGGGTAGAATCATGAGTCAAGGCATCAACTCAAGGGAGGTCTCCAAAGAAAGTATTTTGTATCAGTTGTTGCATTATGTACATAATTAAAATCAAAGATAAGTACATTTTCAACACTAGTACACAGTATGTTAAATAATAATAATGGGTGTCACACATTTAGGAGGGTTGCATGTTTACTCTTTAGCAAATTGTACTGGAATATTTATTCTCACAGGCCCAAATACCATGATGTTACATTACAGTTGCAGACTCTCCTACAAATGCCTTAAACATGGAGAGTTGAGATTTCTGGCATTGTATACTAATGTATTTTGCAATGGTAGAAACAGCAGGAACTTCAGACCATCTGGCTACTGGTGGGTGGTTTCTACTTTTTTTTCCAATTAGAATATTTTTAAAATGTATTGTATATAGTGCAATTAGAACCTGTCCCAATTATGAAATAGATGTATGAATACTCAGAACATGGGTCAAGAAAATTCCCAGTGCTAGGGTTACATGGTATATAATGGGCATGATTTCCAAAAGGGCTGAGCATCAGCCTAACTCTGCTCTCATTAAAGTCAGTGGAAGTTAACAATGTTAAAAACCCCACCCCAAGAGAGAGAGTTCTTAAACTGGCAAGTGATCCCTCTTGCATGAGTTTTGTAACATTCTAACTCCGCTCATTTCAGGGGAGTTATTCTTGGTTTAGATCAGTGTGAGATCATGGTCTTTTAATTTGGAAAAAAAAATAATCAGTCATTACAGTTGCCTAGTTCTGAAATATGTAGTATTTGACATTCATTGGTTTTAGATTTAAAACAAATGTATACAGAAAATTCTGCAAAAAGAAAATTACCTCAACTCTTGAAATCTCTAAACATTTCAAGAATTATTACGCATGGGATAATACCAATGTTCCTGTTCATTTTTAACCAAAAATTATGACAGCTATTTGTACTTTGGGTAGTGTTCAGTTGCATTCCTTCCAGTTTTTCTTAGTATTGGATATTCTTTCTGTTTAAAATGTTTTCCTCATATGTTTAATATTCATGGTAAATGCATTCTATGCGAAGATTTGTAAGGCATGTTGGACACTCTTGCTATGAGGCAAGATTATACATAAACATTTTAACATGACATCTAGAAAAGTGCACTAAGTCCCCTTCCTGATAGATACATCTTTTTTTGTTGTTACCTCTTTTTCTGTTTCATTTTAAATATATTATTTTGGTGCTTCAGAAAGTGAAGGCATGATAGCATTGGCTAAATCAAGGCAAAAAATGCAAACAGTTAAAAAACAATCTTCCTCATACAGATCTCAGTTCTGACAATCCTAGTGGTTAATCTAACCCTCTGCCCTCTTCTAAACAAACACTGCCTTAAATTGTTTATGGACAAAATTCTTGGTTAATTTTTGTGGTCTTAACTTTCTATCTACTTACATACCACAACGACCCAATGGAGTGCTATGATTTACACCAGCTGAGGATGTGGCCCTGAGACTTTGCTTCTTGTCCTGAGTTAGGTGCACTGTGGGGATCAGCCCACGGAAAGAACTGTGACTCCAAGTCACAGTCCCTTCCTGGTTCCCACTCTTGATCCACGGAGAAGTATTCTGCTGCTGGCCCGTATCTGCAGCACACTACTTTTCCCTCCTCCATGACTAAACTGTTTTGCCCAGAGGCCAGAGTCAAAGCTCTGCCTAATTCCCAATCCTCTCCACCCTCTCATCTGTGCATGAGGGAAATGGCAGGCCCACAGAGCCTGCTCCCCTTTACGCTCCCTGCTTCCTCCATGCATAGGCTGATAATGCAGGGAGGTAGTTTGCAAGGTCACTAGCACTGAGTGGTGGTTTCTTTTGTTCTGATCAGAATTATGAATGTTTTAGGGTAGGTAGTAAATTCCCTTTGTCAAGGGAGATGTTGATAATCTCTGTTCAGAGGGGTCTCAGGTTCTGTCTACTCTTGTATCATCCAGAAAAGATCTATATATCTAAGTGCTAAGATACGATTATAGGCTGTATACAAAACCCTAAGATAGATAGGAAGGCCAGAGAATCATTGTGAGAGGTTGGTAGCTCCAGCTGCCATTTAAACTTCCATGACTTTTTTATGAATAGGCTGGATTCTTGGAAGGGAGGGTGTTGTGTATCTGATCCTATGAGCAATGTGTTGTTCTTGATAGCCACATGCATGTGATTTTCTCTGTGAAAAAGATGTCATCTTCGCCCAGTGAGTGGTTCTAGCTTCTGGGCTTGAGTGAAGACAGTCTGATTTTATGGAGCCATTACTATCTGGAATAGTTCTACATAGTGAGAGCTTGCCAGTTCTGTGGCCATCACACCAGTGCCTGAGTTTTTTCTTCATACTTTTCCTGTTATAGGTTATCTGAAAACCAGTTATTCTGTATGGGAAGTGTTGCTTTGATGCTAAAATGTCTGCAGCAGTATTCAGGAGGTGTCTATAGATCCATATGACAATGAGGTTTTTATTCAAAGCATCTGTCTTGTATGTAGTTCATTGCAATATGTAATAATAGTTCAAGTACTGCACTGAGGCTGGTCTAACTTACAGTGTGGGACAGGCAGAAGATGTAATGCAATCCTCCTGGGGTGAGGGGGTCATCAGCAGAGGGATCAAACCTGGGACATCTGAACCAAAACAAAAAAGCTTCTATTACCTCAGCTAAAAGATCCAGGTCTGTTTATTAACTTACAGCTAGTGGCAGAATCATAAAACATGGTCCAGCCACTAGCAGAGGACAAAGAGCCATACTCTGTATGCAGTTATGGGACCATAAAGTTACTTTCCCAGGACCTCTCTGCCTTTTCAGTCCCTTAGCCAAGCAGAGCTTGGGAGGAACTGATATCTGGGCACTCTGGTTTTAGCACATGGCCCGCATCGTGGGACAATGAGAAGTGGCTATGATGGAAGGATGCAAAGTATTCTCTACTTACACTGGCCCAGCTCTACTGGCCAGTGCAGTGTGTGTGGGACAGATATGGACCCACTCTCTCCTCACCCGCTTTGCCTCGTTTTGGGTGGCTAATTCCAACACCTGTTCTGGCCTGAAGTAGTCTTTGCAGTCAAGGGGTACAAAGACTATAATTGCAGCTGGCCCTTGTGCAGTGGGAGTATGGTAAGCTGCTTATGCCTTTTCATCCCCTCCTCCTTTGAAAGGACTGCCAAAATCTGGCCCTTAATTTTTTGTAGAGTTGTTAATTCAAATCCATTCCTTCAGTGTAAAACAACTGAAGTCACAAAAGGGATTAATTTGGCCCATTACATTTTAATGACATTCTTCTTGAAGGGGAGAGAAAAATTTGTAGACGCTTCAGATTTATGCTGTTTCTAGGAAAGACATTTATTTCCAGCTGACAGGAGTTGCAGGTCATTGGAACTGCTGTAATGTGTCCTTTGTTACAAGTGTGCTTAGTTTTATGTCCTATTTTGTTTTTCCTCCTCAGAGGATTATGCCCAGCTGTGCAATGTTCCAGTTCCAGGATCTCGACGACCATATGGACAAGATGCTTTGGTTGACTTTGAGGAACACTATACCCCAGAAACTGATCCACTCTTTGTTGAAGACCGTAAGTAAATATCACTGTTATGTAAAATTCTTGAAAGCAGGATTATAACTTGGATTACTTCCCTGTAGTTGGCTTCATTCATCTGTTTGCTTCTGAGTAATGTGGCCTATTTATTTATGTTCTACTTATTCCTATTACATTAACTTTGTCCGGTGTTCAGGTTCCAGCGCCAGAGTTGTATATGAGCCCATTTGGGCCCAAAGTACAATATTATTTTGTTTAATATAGTGAAATAATGTGTGCCAGATATACTAAATTTATATTTACCAACAGATTTACAGCTAAAGGTCAAAAGACTAATTTTTCTTTGGAGCATGCTACTCAAACTCCTTTGGGGTATATAAATTTTTTTTTTTAAATTCTTCATGCCAGCTTTCCATGATTTTCCAGCAGAACTTATGTGGGGGAGGTGGAGTGTGTGCATGATGTTCTCACTCCAAAAAAATTGCCTAGTTTAGCATGACCACTGAGTATGATTTGCACAGGCTTTAGTTGGAATGCCAATACACACACAAATGAATAGGTCACGGGGAAAGCAAAGATCTTCCTACAGAATCTTATAGAAGTAGAGTTCTAAATTTATGCTTGAAAAATGCATGGGTTTTTAATTGAATAAGAGCCTGATCCATCTTGCTTTGAAGTCAATGGAAATCTGTTTGATCAGGACCTAGGCCAGGGGTTCTCAAAACTTCATTGCACCACAACGCCCTTCTGACAATAAAAATTACTACATGACCCCAGGAGGGGGGACTGAAGTTTAAGCCCACTCGAGCTCTGCTGCCCTGGGGGGTGGCAAAGCTGAAGACCAAGGGCTTCAGCCCCAGGCAGGTAGCCTATAACTTGAGCCCCGCTGCCCAGGGCTAAAGCTCTTAGGCTTGGGCTTCGGCCCTGGACCTCAGCAAGTCTAAGCCAGCACTGCTGACCCCATTAAAATGAGGTTGTGACCCACTTTGGGATCCCGACCCACAGTTTGAGAACCACTGACCTAGACTACTTGGACTGCCTTGAATTCAGCTTACACCCTTATACCAGGGCTGAATTTGGTCCAGCATATTTCTTCAGTCTTACGTTAGAAACAAAATGGTGGTTACAAAAGGAACAGGCAATCCCAACTGCCTTGTACATATAGCATGCAGGTATCACTTCTCTCTTACCCAACATGTCTCCCATTAAAATGAGTTAATAAGTTAAAAGAAATAATGGTAAAAGAAATCAAAATGATAGCTTTGAACAGGGCCAGAGGACTACAGTGAGTAGCAGAAGTTTGAGATGTATTCCCTGCCGCTAATTGCACAAGTACTAATAGGATGAAATTCAATAAGGACAAATGTAAAGCACTAAATTTAGGAAGGAATAATCAATTTCATGAATACAAAATGGGAAATGACTGCCTACAAAGGAGTTCTGCAGAAAAGGATGTGGGGGATATAGTGGGTCACAAACTACATATGAGTCAACAATGTAATACTGTTGCAAAGAAAACAAACAGTATTCTGGGATGTATTAGCAAGAGTGTTGTAAGCAAGATACGAGATGTAATACTTCCACTCTATTCAACACTGATAAGGCCTCAGCTGGAGTATTGTGTCCAGTTCTGGGCACCACACTTCAGGAAAGACCTGAACAAATTGGAGGAAGTCCAGAGGAAAGCAAAATGATTAATCAGAAAATCAAAAATGATTAAAGGTCTTGAAAACATGATCTATGAGGGAAGACTGAAAAAATGGATCTGCTTAGTCTGGAGAAGAGAAAACTGAAGAGACATGATAAGTCTTCAAGTACAGCAAAGGTTATAATAAAGAAGAGGGTAGGAGATTGTTCTCCTTATCCACTGAGGACAGGTAAAAAAGAAATGGGCTTAAATTACAGCAAGCAAGATCTATGTTAGACATTAGGAAAAACTTCATCTCTAAGGGTAGTTAAGACCTCGAACAAATTGCCTACAGATGTTGTGGAATCTCCATCACTGGAAGTTTTGAAGAACAGGTTAGACAAACACCTGTCAGGGATGGTCTCTAGATAATACTTAGTCATGCCACAGTGCAGGGGACTGGACTAGATGACCTATCGAGGTCTCTTCCAGTCCTACATTTCAATGATTCTATTAAATGTAGTCTACAGAAACCAGGGTTCATCTCTGTTTAATACCTAACAAACCTAGTAGACTTTATGCAGAGCTGTACAAAGCTAAACAATATTGACTTCTAACACTGATGAAAATTATCAAAGCACAATGAAAACCCCAGAAAGAGATGATTGTGTCCCCAATATGATAGAAGAGAAATAGAGTGGGAGACGTGCTTTCTATTCCAGTGTCCAAATTATAAAGGGGTGTAAAAAAGTACTTCCTCAAATTATAAGCATTGATAAAAGACTTTCCATTAATAAGTTATTAGAGAACTGTGTGTAACCCTAGGAGATATCGAAGAGATATCAGAACTAGAATCTCTCTAGCATCCTGCCACTAAATCAGAAACAATAATGCCAATGAACACAGACTGTAACCTAGAACACATCTGTGTAACCCTATCCTGGGCAGATGCTTGAGCAAATGCTGGATATGCCTCAGCAAATGCCCAAAGTTTTGATCCTTTTGGACATTTTAACCAGTTGTATTGTTGTTAATAATGATAATTTTAATATAAATGTTTATTATATGGTAGTACTCAGAGATGAGATTGAGACCCAAATGGGATTGAGACCCCTTGTGCTGGGTGCAATACGATCCCAGAAAAGAGACTGTTCTTGCCCTGAAAGGCCTACAGTACAGATCTTGACATGCGAATTAAATATTTTTCAATTTTATTACCATTGGATTCTCTTAGAACTGCAAACAAATATTTGTTACTTGTTGCAAGCGAGCTTAAAAATAGACATGTTGCAGTATGGATTATAGTGCAAACAATCTTGTTTAAACCAGTTTCAGCTAATTAAAGATTTCAGCATGCTATTATGTGAGCACAGTGCAGAACAGATGATGTCTTTCGTTTGTAAAGAATTTGTTCAAGAGCACCACCTCTTCCCTGCTTGACAGTGTTTGTTTTTCATAATTAGTCATCTATATCATGGCCCAGCAAATGCCTGCAATGTAAAGGAGCCCCTCTAACTGGATTAAAATATAATAGAGGTTGTTGAAAAGTTTGCTGCTTTCTTGTAGTAAAGCAAAATAATCTACTCAATACATTTTTATATATCTGTATCTTACTGCAGTTCACTACATTAATAGGAAACTTTGTAATGATCCCTACTATATGTGAAGGTGTGTACTCAACAAAGTAAATATATGTTCAAGTTAATTTCTAAGTCTCTATGGTATGCGGCACCATTTTTGTTATGTTGATCTGTTCCACAATTCAAGCTTATCCCAAACTAAGCGCATTTTGGCCACAAGTGGACATGAACCTGTGAAGTATCCAGACAGCCTTGAAGAGCCAGTGCTGGACACACTAGATTTGTGCAAATAGAGGGCATATGGATGAGGACAGAGAGGGTACAATTAGAAAGATAGGGCATGGATAGAGAAAATGTGAGATGAGGGAAAGAATGAGAGGAGCCTGGACTAATAAGGGAAAATGTGAAAAGGCAGATGGAAGGGAATAACAGTAAAAGAGAGGAAGAGATTAATAGAACAGAGGTGTATTATACATATCAAATATCTGTTAAAAATGATTCCAAATATATGAACAGGTTTTAGATACACCAATGGTCTGTTTGTGGAGTTAATGTGTGAATTAAATGTCAGTAGAAAATCCCCTCTGTGTGTCCCCTGCCATGCACACACCATGACCACATAAAAAACCAAACCCCAGTATATTATTTAAACTGGATCAGGAGGGATGTTATTAAATGCTGCGGACTTTTTCTCAAATATTCTTTTTGATGTGGTTGGCTGCCATCTACAGTTCTGTTTTATTTATTGCATCTAAGAATGGAAAGATAATAAGACTGTTGTATAAATAACTTGTTGGTACTTAGATGAGCACTTTAATCTTACTGAAATTCAATGAGCATTTAAAATTTTTGAATAAGTTTTGAATAAGTTTTAAAATATATGCATTCTTCCCCTATTATTATTATGTTATTGTCTAGAGACCCTAAATCAGGGCTGAAGGTTTCCTCATAATAGGCATGGTACGAACTAGGAAAACAAAGACAGTCCCTATCCCAGAGAGCTCACTACCTAGGATTATGACAAGACACAGTAAAGTAGTTTATAAGTATTTATATCAGTGCCCATCATCCAAGTATCTGAGTGACTCCTAAAGAGTTATTAGCCAAAACCACAACAGGCTAGTAGTCTAATTTCCTCTTACTTCACTCAAGGCAGTTGGGACTAATATTTTTTTGCATGTTTCATCTAGAGCAGGAGTGGGGCAAACTTTTTGGCCCAAGAGTGTGAAAATTGTATGGTGGCCATGAATGCTCATGAAATTGGGGGTTGGGGTGGGGGTGAGGGCTCTGGCGGGGGGGGTTCTGGGGTGGGGCCAGGAATGAGGAGTTCAGGGTGCGGGAGTGGGTTCCAGGCTGGGGCAGGGGTGCAGGTGGGGGTGATGAGGGCTCCAGCTGGCGGTACAGCTCTGGGGTGCAGGAGGGTGGGACCGAGGGCTTCGGAGGTTGGGAGGGGGATGAGGGCTGGGGCATAGGAGGGGGTGAGGAGTGGAGGCTCCAGGCAGTGCTTACCTCAAGCAGCTCCCCAAAGCAGCGGTATGTCCCCCCTCTGGCTTCTACATGGAGGTGCGGCCAGGCAGCTCTGCGTACTGCCCTGTCTACAGGTGCTGCCCTTGCAGCTCCCGTTGGCCCCATTTGCTGGCCAATAGGAGTGGCGGGGGCAGCGTGCGGAGCCCCCTGGCTGTCCCTACACATAGAAGCTGGAGGGGGGATGTGCCGCTGCTTCCAGGAGCCACGCGGAGCAAGCCCCTGACCGGGCTCCCTGGCAGGAGCTCAAGGGCTGGATTAAAACGTCTTAAGGGACGGATACGGCCCCTGGGCCATAGTTTGCCTACCTCTGATCTAGCGTAATTACAATATAACTTCTTCCCTCCACTTTTTATAGTAATATTTAGAAGAGCTTTTATAATTATTTTTCAAATTATCCTAAAATACTTCTACATCAGCACTATAAACTCTTATAAAGTCTGATTTTACAAGATTTTATTACAAAGTAATATTTTATCAATGAGATAATTTATTAAAATGTCTGATAAAAATGGATCAAATCTTTTAACATTAGTTATACACATTTCAAACAGCCATTTTATGTTCATCTTAAAATATAACTGTATTTTATTAGTATATTAAAAATTCCAGATGGAGCAGATTTGCTAAAGCTGACCTATATTCTACAAAGTTGAGTCACATCCCAGTAAACCCCTGAGACGATACATTTGTTTAAAAAAAAAAAAAAAGGGGGATCAGCGTCTTTCTAACTTATTTGTTTGCAATACTTTCTCCACCTAGGTTTTCTGAACAGCTTTGAGGAGTTACAAGCAGAGGAATGTGGCATTCTGAATGGATGCGAAAATGGCCGGTGTGTCAGAGTCCAGGAAGGCTATACCTGTGATTGTTTTGATGGCTACCACTTGGACATGGCCAAAATGACTTGTGTTGGTGAGATTACAATGCAATATTTTACATACAATTCATTTTTTGTATTTTAGCAGATTTACTCACACAAGCAGACCCATTTACTTAACTTCAGTGAAACTACTTATGTGAGTAAAGTTACTTATTTGCTGTAGGAGAAAATCTTTTTGACAAAAGATCATCTGAATTATGTTAAACATTCTAAATCTATATATGATATATTGAAAGCCATTTTCACTTGAACAGTGAACAGTTGTCCTAAGTATCCATGAGAAATATGGGATTGTGGAGTGTATACTACTAATAATTAGCTAGGGAAACATACTATTCATAATAGTCATAAAAAGTATGTTAGCGTGCCTGTGTCAATTTCAGTGCTAAGCTAACTAGTATGGTAAAGGTACTATTAATTAAAAGACACTCAGTAATAACTCACATAAATAAAATGTAATACATTAAATTGCAGAACAAGCTTTGGTTAAAATTTTCAAAAGTATTTAAGAGAGTTAGGAGCCCAAGTCCCATTTTCAAAAGTTACTTAGGGACAGATTTTTAAAAGTATATTTAAGCACCTACAGGTTCAATAGGTGCCTAGTGGGATATTCAGAAGTACCTGTGTGTCTGACTCCCTTTGAAACCATAGAGTTGGAAGGGACCTCAAGAGGTCAGTCAATGGGAGTTAGGCACACAGGTGCTTGTGAGAATTGGGCACCAGTCATTTACCAAGAATGGTTCTTTTAATGGACCGGTGGTATCTGCCTTCCACAGAACTGGCTGGCAAACTTCTAGGCACCTAAATATCTTTAAAAATCTGACCCTAAGTCACTTTGAAAAATGTCATCCCTTATCTAACTGTATCATATGTTTTCCCATATACATGTATATATATATTCACATGTATTTTTCTGTCCTTGTTTCCCCAAGATATTTTTAAGTGAATGTATTACTCATGTAAAGAACTGAACTGAGAACACTGGAGATTGACATGCTCTTATTATCTGCAGAACAGATGCAACTCTAGTAGCAGCACCGTAAGCTTCTTTATACTGATCTGCCCTAACAACTGTCTTCACTGCCAAAAAAAAGGTGTGGTTTTACAACGAGATAACTAACGTATATTAGCTATATCTCTGTAAAATGCTAGTGAAGGCAAAGGGTCTGTGGTTGTTACTGCAAAGTAGCTAGCTGAGGTCAACCAGAGGTGATGGCATATACTGTTGATCTTGTCTAACTGCACTGCAATAAAAACTACTTGCACCATGTCTCCAATAGGATTTTACAGCAAGATAGTTCATACACATTTGTTCTATCTCTGTAAAACAAACCAAACAACCAACCACCTTTTTGGGCAATGAAGGCATAGCCCTACTGCACCTCAGTCCAATGCTATAGAGACTTGCTGGAGGAGTGAGGTAGATTTCTCTTCACAACTATTAGTCACTGGCCTCTCTGCTAAGACTGCCAACTAGTGCTAGCTGTATTTCTTTTCTTTTTTAATATGGTTATGTAAGAATTGTATTACACCAAGAACTGAGCTCAACAATGCATTTCACGTAGACCACTGAACAGTCACCGGATGGCACTTTATGAGCAAGCTTCAAAGGATTAGTTCTTTCTCAAGTGAAGGTCCCTATTGTATTCCACTGTGGGTTACGCATGCACACCATGCTCTCGGAGTTGGAGAATTTGAAAGTAGTGTCCACTGATCTGTGCATGTGCCCTGACTTGCCTTGTGCTTCCATCCAAGGTGATAAAGAGCAAGGCAGTCCGAGTGCATCTCCAATTCCTTCTCACCGCTGCATAGTCTGGTTCGGAACCTTCAGTGCCTTTGTCTCTGACGCAGTTCTAATAATTACAGTTGTAAATAGTTTTATCAGTTTTAGCCATACTTTTTCTAATTTTATTTGTTTCCTAGTTTTAGTAGTTACTAGTATTAACAGTTAGATTAGAATAGACTTCGGAGATTTTCATCGTCTGTCATCCTACTTGGTACGCCTGTTCAAGTACTAAACTATTCCTAGAACCCCTGGCTTCAAACTTTGTGCCTCTTGCTCACAATCCTTCTCAGTCACCGACAACCACCAACGCTGCCTTCACTGCCTGGGAGAAACTCGCATCCCGGCTAAGTGCACTATTTGCCAGTCCTTCCCCAGCCATCTCAGAGAAGGCCGAGTATTTGTTCTCTGGAAGTATGTCATGGAGATGGCCCTGAGACCTCATTTGGACCCAGGCCAGGGAACCCTACCTGTATGTCAGCCTGATTCAGCGAGGAGCGTGCCATGTGCTCTTGCGTCAAACTCTGGTGCCAGCAGAACCGCCCCCACAGATCCATGGTGGGGCCTAGTCAGGAGATTAGCAAGCGGTCCCCTAAGTCTTCCTCCAAGTCCAAGGAACTGAACATTCCCTCCACTAGCTCAGCCCAAGGGGATGTACCACGTTCTAAGTCCCACAGGCATGAGAAGAAGACCCATAAACAATGGGATTCAGTGGTTCCTTCCAGGCAGCAAACCATTGGTACTGCCATCTCCAGCACCTCGCAAGATGCTCCCACACCAGGAAGGCTTCAGCAATGGTACTGGCGACCGGAAAAGAGAGAATACTCCTTACACCAAGGAGATCCAGATCCATGGCTGCACCCCAAGATGTCTTTGCCTTACTGAATCCAGAGTCTCCTCCTCTATAGGGTCCCTCCACTTCCAGAGAACTCATATCTCCGCCACAGGATATGCCTACAATACTGGGTCTATCACCCTCCTCGCATATGTTATACACCACTCCATTGTCTCTGACGGTACTGTCATTGGAACCAGCATCCACCTTTTCCTCTTCCAGTGAATCAGAATGGGGGAAAGAACTGCCTCTGCCATACTGCTTCTGTCCAACATCACAGATTTCAACACACTCATGGAAGCAACTACCTCCTCAGCCTTCCTAGAGCCCCTGGCATCCCATGCCAGGAGAACCCTGCAACCTCCTGTTGATCCTGCTTTATTGGCCATATTGGGGGCCCTGGACACAGTATCCTCCTTCGGTGCTTGCTGAGAGGATGAAAGGGCTCCCCGTCTCATCCCAGCATATTTCATCGTGGATCATGTCCTGCATCAGAACGTGCTACGGCCTAGCTAAAATTCCAGCCCCACCGTTAACGGCGCACTCCACAAGAGCACAGGTGTCATCTGCTGCATTCCTTGCGCAGGTCCCTATCCAGGACACATGCAAGGCAGCAACATGGTCTTCCATCCACACCTTTATGTTGCACTATGCTATCACCCAACAGGTGAGGGACGATGCAGCCTTCAGCAGGACAGTACAGTAACTCCTCACTTCAAGTCATTCCGGTTAATGTTATTTCATTGTTACGTTGCTGATCAGTTAGGGAACGTGCGCGTTTAAAGTTGTGCAATGCTCCCTTCTAACGTTGTTTGGCAGCTGCCTGCTTTGTCTACTGCTTGCAGGAAGAGCAGCCCATTGCAGCTAGCTGGTGGGGACTTGGAACCAGGGTGGACCGGCAGCCCCCCTATCAGCTCCATGCTCCTCTAAGTTCCCTGTGCAGCAGCTGCCCAGCAGGCTAGTAATTGCAGCTGTCCTCCCCCCACACACACACTGCCATGTGCTGCTCCTGCTCTCTGTCTTGGAGCTGCTCCCCAAGACTCCTGCTTGCTGTGGAGGGGGGAAGGGAAGGAAGAGGGAGCTAATGTCAGGGTGTCCCCCTCCCCTCTGCTTCCCACTTACCTCATCTTCCATAGAGCAGGGGGGGACACACCAGGGCTCAGGATGGAGGGAACTTGCAGCAGCTGCAGTCTCAGCAAGCTGATCTAATTAACAAGGCAGTGTACTTAAAGGGGAAATGCGCATATCTCCCTCCATTCCTGCTGCCTTGCAGAGTGAGAGTGTTAACCCTTGAGGGATCAGCCAATTGCTAGTTCATCATTTAGCAGTAAGGGAAATATCCCACCCTCTGACTCCTCCACCTCAACCAAGCTTCACAATCATCATCACTGTGTACCAGTATTAAATTGTTTGTTTAAAATTTATAGTGTGTGTGTGTACACACACACACACACTATTGTCTGGTGAAAAAAATTTCCCTGGAACCTAACCCCCTCATTTACATTAATTCTTATGGGGAAATTGGATTCGCTTAACATCGTTTCCCTTAAAGTTGCATTTTTCAGGAACATAACTACAGCGTTAAGTGAAGCGTTACTGTACTGCAATCAGCAACTCGGTGAACTCTGACCCTTCCTCCGTCAAACCTGCTTGGGAGTCACCTATTGGAATGGACATGAGCAATCACTCGAAGAAGAAAAGACGGTTACCTACCTACCTTTTGTAACTGTTGTTCATTGAGATATGTTGCTCATGTCCATTCCAAATCCCACCCTCCTTACCTGTGTCGGAGTATTCCAGCAAGAAGGAACTGAGCAGGCAGTCGGTCAGCAGGGACCTATATATACTGCCATAAAGGCACCGCACCAGGGGGCTCCACAGCCGACCCGACAGGTACCACTAAGATAAAACCTTCCAACAATCGTGCACACAGCGCGCGTACACACCTATTGGAATGGACATGAGCAATCACTCAAAGAAGATCTCGAAGCTATGATGGCAGACCTGCCATTTACAGTATTCCACAAGAATTAAGTTTCCTTAGGCTTACACTTGAAATTTTTACCAGTCCATTCACTTACCCGTTTTCTTCCCAAAACCTGCACACATCTGCAGAAGAGCTCCATTCCCTCAACATCCAACAAGCTTTGGCCTTTTACCTGCAAAGAACAAAAACAATCAGGAAGTCCCTTAGGCTGCTTATTACGGTAAGAGAGAGAATCAGGTGACAGGCCATCTCCACCCAGAGAAACTCCAAATAGATTTCCAGCTGCATTAAACTCTGCTACTAGTTGTTAAACCTACTGCCCTCACACACACACACACGAACACTCACTCCATTGGGGTCACTCCATTAGATCTCAAGCTCAAGCAATGACCATGGCGTCCCTTCAAAATGGGTCTTACATAAACATATGTAGAGCAGCCATGTGGAGTTCTGTCCACACATTTGCAAAATGCTATACCTTGGTGCAGGACTCAGTGGCGGATGCCTGCTTTGGCACAGCAATTCTCCACATGACCCTTCCATCCTCCTCCTTGCACCCTCCTCTAACTCAGGTATTACTTTCAGTCACCCACAGTGGAATACAGTAGGGACCATGACTCAAAGAAGAGGAGGAAGTTACTTACCTGTAACTCAAAATTCTTTGAGATGGGTGGTCCCTGTCTGTATTCCACTTCCCACCCTCTTTCCCCTCTGCTTCAGATCTGTCAAATTCATAGTGGAGAAGGAACTGGAGATGTGGTCAGTGCACCCCACCCTTTATTGCCTCAGACAGAAGGATAAAGCAAGTCAGGGCACATGCATGGACCAATGGACACTACTCTGACTTTGGGCACATGGTCCAGGGAGAATACAGATCAGGACCACACCTTGAAGAGCCTCCTCATTTTTGTTGGTAAATATCAGTTTCACCATGCACACGCATACTGACCAAAAAAATTTCCTTCAGTGATTGAAATGTATAGGTAGGCAAAGTAAGAAAAATGCTGCTTCAGAACTTATTAGAGTTTGACTGAAGGATATTTATTTTGTGTATTTTGACATGTGATGTTGACAATTAGTGTTTTAACAGTTATAAAACTTTAATTTTTTGAATCTGTGTCTATTTTCATTAAATAATTGTCTGACCCCACCCAAAAAAATTTCTTTTGACTGCAAAAATTTTCACAGATAAAAATTGAAATGTTTAAAATCCATAATTATGTGAAAATGTGTATAGATAAAAATAGAAAAAAGCTAAATGTAAACATTGATATTATCTGATGAAATTAGAAAAAAATAAAAATCAAATTCTGCCTATTTAGAAGTGAGTAATTAATAATAATTGTTTAACAGCCTAGACTGAATTCAAACTACTGATTTAGCAGTGAAAGACTGTTTAAACCATTACTGATTCCCTGTGATATCCACTTCACTGTTTTCTTTTCCATTAAATGTGTATTCATTAAAAAGCTTTTGATCCTCCCATATAGTTCTGCCTAATCTGAAGTTAATACACAGTTTATCACTTTTTCATACATGTTCTACCATTGATGATGATAGAAGTTAATTTAATGCATCCAGGGGGAAATAGTCTTTGTGGAGGAAAATAGCAACATTGACATGTTTAATTATACTGCAGTTTATCTACATGTTCTGGTGTGTCTGTTTTTGCAGATGTGAATGAATGCGATGAACTGAACAGTAGGATGTCTCTCTGCAAGAACGCCAAGTGCATTAACACAGAAGGTTCGTACAAGTGTTTGTGTCTGCCAGGCTATGTACCTTCAGACAAGCCAAACTACTGCACACCACTGAACTCAGAAATAGACAGTGAACTGGAGTAGAGGAGAATCTACATAACCTAAGCCCATATACTCTGCACTGTATAAAGAAAACGAAGAAATGTATTTAACTTGAGCTGAGGATGCACCTAATTTAGAGTGATGACTTTATGGAAAACAGCATTAAAATGTGTTTCTTGAAGGTGAAATGTGATGGGTTGATATTCATCAGCTTCACTGAAATGACAGACCAAATGGACACATTTCTCTATATGGAAGAAAAACAAGTATATAGTGTGTTCATAAGTACAACTCATTGGAAATGGGCAAAACAGTGCTGTTATTTTAAACAGAAGAGGGGGTGGTTGTGTTGGGTTTTTTGTTTTTACTATTGCTTGATTTAATTGGCATTTAAATAGCAGTGAAAATATTTTATATTACTTTTTTCATTTTTTGATTGTGCAGTTCCTTTCCTACCGTTTCTCTTCAAAACATCTTTTTCTGAACAGTGCAAATTCTTTTATACAGATTTTTAAGGCCATTTTAGAAAAGTTGTAACACAGGGTAATGCTCCTCCAGTTCTTTTCTGGACTGGAACATTGGTCACTGACTTTTTTAATTGCCGGTTGTCTGCCCTGTGGAGCAGGCACTGTTTGTTTTCAAATGTTTATACACCTTGGAGAAAAGTCCTTTGTACTCATTTTGTATTCTACATGGTCTTTTACTGCACTTAAAATCCTTAGAACCTTTCTTGCCAAGTTTCAAAGCTGCTAGTGGACAACCATTGGATTCCTTTTGTATATTAAAACAAAAGATCTGAGCTCATGTCTGTATTGTAATATGTAAATTGAACACAAAAGAGATCTTGTATGATTACCCTAACATATTAAAGCTGTATATTATAACTCAATAAAATCACTTTTTTCTTTTTCTTTTTTTTAGAAAAGAAGCTGTTTATTAATTGTAGATTATTTTATTTCTTTCATGGATTTACTGATTTTTATTGGCATTTGTTTTCTCATGTTTTACAATGGAGTCAACAAAATTAGGGTACCAGTATATATCTCACTAACCAATATTTTCATACACTATTGGATTTATTTTACACTAATCTAGTTTTAAGGATTCATCGTGTTATTTTTTCTTATCCCATATTGTTTTATCAAGGCCAAGACTTTCATTGCAGACTAGATGATCACGATGGTCCCTTCTGACCTTAAAGTCTCTAGGCAGGGCCGGCTCCAGGCACCAGCATTCTGCTTGGGGCGGCAATCTGCAAGGGACAGCAATCCCTGTTGTCCGCAGTGGCTTCAGTTAAACATAGAAGCTGCCGCCGAATTGCTGCCACTGCAGAAACGCGCCTGCCGCCCTGAGGGCACATGGACTGCCCCCGCCGCCCGTGGCGGCAATTCGTTGCGCTGCTTGGGGCGGCAAAGACTGTAGAGCCGGCCCTATCTATAGGCACCCTCCAAAAGACTCAAAGTTAGACTCCTATGGGGAGATTTTCAAACACATTTAAGGAAATTAGGCTGACTTGAAAGTTGACTTTTCATTGGTTTTATGCTTCTAACTCCCTTGGGTACTTTGGCAAATATCCCCACTAAATCCTTAGTTAGGCACCTATGTAAGTGGCTTGATTTTCAAAAGCAACTCCCACTAAAGTCAATGAGACTATTGGCACAACTAAAAGCTGATAATGAGTAATGGTGGTACAGTCTAGCCCCAAGTGGGCTATGCTGGTAGAAGAGACCTATCAGGAGAAGTAGTATAATTCAGTATGTCCCTGTTATAACAGAGGCCACAAGGTCCATGCCCTTCATGCTAATCAGCTAGAGGAGGAAATCTTCCTTCTTGTCGTAGTTGAAAATAGATGAAAGTGGCATGAAGGATGGAGGAGTCCTGGAGCAGCAGCAGCACTCTGTCACCGTTCTCTACGTGGGTATCATTCGCTTCAGGCTGATGGTGACGGTTCTGGGATGATGTATGGATGAACGAAGAAGAGCACAAAGGTGAGAGAGAGAGAGAGAGAAACAGGTTTAACAGAGAAGTGAGATGTTTAGCACCAGTGCAGAGAGAAGTAAGATTAATCAAAATGGACATAAAGGAGGGAAGAGACTACAAGAGAAGCTGAAAAAAGAGGTCTTAAAGCAAAAAAGAAATAAAAAAAATAAAAATATTCTAAATAGGTAATGTAGTGGGTTGGTGGTGGTTGCCCTTCCCCTCCCCCCCTCCGGGTCCATGGGAGGTCACTACGCCTCACCACGCCCGTGTGTCACCCACCATGGGGGAATTAGCGGGGCAACACACAGGGCTGGGGCTCTGGCCTTCAGTCAGAGCAGAGCAACAAACAGGAGGCTCAAACCTGTAGTCGGGTGAGGCAACAAGTCCTTCGGGCTCAGGCAGCGGTAGAGCACCCAAATACAGTCCAGGGGGCTCAGGCAAGATTCACAGAGCCCAGTGTCCTAGCTTGGCTGGCTATAGGCTGATATAGGCCTCCTGGCCTACAGAGCGGAAGTACTGCCACCCCAGGAGTGGGGTGGCAGGAGAGATGCAGGCCCGCCGAACTCCACCGCATCCCAGTCCAGGGCCCTCACAGTGGCGGGGGTTCTGCCACTGGGTCAGTGGAGATCCACCTGCACCACACTGACCTTGTACCAGGCCAGCTCTTTTGTTGTCTAGTTTTCCAGAGCTACTTCCTAGCTCCCCCTCAGGGTGTACCTGAATCCGTCGGGGGTCCTCTGGTTGTCAGGAAGAAGTCCCGTGGCAGTCCCAGCAACTCCTCCATGGCTTAGTCAGCGGGTGGCTCCCAGCTTCACAGGGGCCCGTGGCAGTCTCCCAGCTCAGGAGCAGGCAGGAGGCATCTGACTCCTTCAGCAGCTGCAGCCCAACTAAGCTCCCAGACCTGCCTTTTATAGTTCCTATCCCACCCGCTGATTTCCAGTGGGAGGGCTGAGGGCAGCCTGGCTCCACCCACCAGGGCTCAATGAGTGGTCCCTCCTCCTCTGGGTCCATGGGAGGCCACTCCGCCTCACTACAGGTAATCACAGAAATGTAGGAGTGGAAGAGACCTCGATAGGTCATTTACTTCAGTCCTTTGCACCCAAGGCAGGATTAAGTATTATCTAGACCAGTGGAACCCAAACTTTTTAACTCGCCCCTCCTAGTGGGGTCACCCCCACAGATTGAAGACCTCTGCTCTACACCATCCCTGATAGGTGTTTGTCTAAACTGTTCTTAAAAACCTTCAATGATGGAGATTTCACAATCTCTCTTAGTAATTTGTTCCACTTCCTTACAGTAGGAAGTTTTTCCGAATGTCTAACTTAAATCTCCCTTCCTGCAATTTAAGCCCATTACTTCTTTTCCTGTCCTCAGTGGTAAAGGAGAACAATTATCACCTTCCTCTTTATAACAATATTTTCCATACTTGAAGACTGTTACCATGTTCCCCTTCAGTCTTCTCTCTTCCAGAATAAACAAGCCCAATTTTTTCAATCTTTCCTTGTATGCCCTGGCTTGGGTCGAGTCCGGTACTGCCCCTATTAACTCTATCCTCTGGACAGGAGACAGGGTCGATTTCTCTTCATTTAGGAGTAGACCCAGACTCTCGAAGGTAGCTCTGATAAATGTGACCTGAATTTCCACCTGGGTCCTGAAGCGGCCTTTGATCAGCCAGTCGTCGAGGTACAGAAAAATCTGTACCTGGTGCCTCCGCAAGAATGTGGCAACGACTGCCATGCCCTTTGGTGAATACTCGAGGTGCTGCTGACAAGCCGAATGGGAGGACAATAGATTAATAGTGGGTACCATTGACCACAAACATGAGGTACTTCCTGTGGGGCTGAGTGATTGTGATGTGAAAATATGTGTCCTTCAAGTCAAGGGCGGCATACCAATCTCCTGGATCTAGTAAGGGGATGATGCGGAACTTGAGTTTCTTTACAAACTTGCTGAGTTTTCGCAGATCCAGGATAGGCCTGAGGCCACCTTTGGCTTTTGGTATTAGGAAATACTGGGAATAAAAGCCCTCGCCTGAGAAACCTCCTCCACTGCCCCCTAGCGATAGAAGCAACTGCACCTCCTGGATGAGGAGTTGCTCCTGAGAAGGGTCCTTGAAGAGGGACAGGAAGGGAGGTGGAAGGGTGGGAAGGCACAGAATTGGATGGAGTATCCACTCTTTACTGTGTGGATCACCCAGCAGTCTGAAGTGATAAAGGACCATGCATGAGAGAAAAGGGATAGTCGTCTCGTCAGGAAAAAGTAAGGCAGGGTAGATCCAGTCTCTGATTTGGTGCGCTGTCCTTGGCTACATGTTCAAAAGGCCGGTTTAGGGCTAGAGGGCAGATTGGGCTGGCCAGAGCCCTGGCCTGAGGATGGGTGTTGCCTCCTCCTGCCATTCCTGCTCCTCTTCTGAGAACCATCCTGTCAGTTCTACTGATGGAATCTCGGAGGAGGTTGCAGTCGGAAGTGTCTCCACTGTGTGTCTTCTCAGAAAACAGAGTCACACCCTCAAATGGGAGATCTTGAATAGTCTGCTGGATCTTGTAAGGGATCCCTGAGCCTTGGAGCTAGGATCCCCTCCTCATGGCTACCCCTGTCACCATGACCCTAGTTGCAGCATCTTCAATGTCCAATGCAGCCTGGAGGGAAGCCCGGGAGACTAGCTTTCCCTCCTCCACCAAGGCTGAGAACTCGGTTCAGGAGTCCGACGGGAGGCGCTCATTAAATTTGGTCATCGCCACACCAGTGTTATACGAGTACTTGCTGCTGATGGCCTGTTGGTTCAAGATACAAAGCTGCAGACCTCCTGTGGAGTAGACCTTTCTCCCAACAAGGTCTAGATGCCTAGCCTCCCTGTTTTTAGGAAACCTGTCTCTCACGCTGGTTAGCGGCTTCCACAACAAGAGAATCGGGGTGGGTGGGAGTATAAATGTTTGAACACTCTGGAGGGCACGAAATAACACCTCTCATTGTGCTTGGCAGTGGGCAGCAAGGAAGCTGGGGTCTGCAACGGGGTCTTGGTGGTGTCCACAATGTTTTTAATAAGTGGAATGGCAATACAGGAAGGTCCTGAGGAGGCAAGGATGTCCACCATGGGATCAGCTTCCTCGACGACTTCCTCGGCCTTAATGCCCAGACCCTGAGCAGCCCTGCACAGCAACTGCTGCAGCACTCTGTTGTCCTCGAGCACCGGGGTTATGGCTCTACCTGCCAATGCTTCATCAGGTGACGAAGAAGAGGAAGCACTTATACAGAGCAGATGCTCCCTGCCATCTGCCCCCAGGGGGTCCCTAGACTCTTGGGGCAGCTTTGGTGCCAGTGATGCGCTCGACAGTGCCAGGGCTGCAGACACTGGACCAAGTGTTAGCGCCATCATCAGTACGACGGGAGGAACCATTGATGGAGCCGGTGCCAATCCGCTTGTCTGTGCCAATGAAGATGGAGGGCCCATCACCAGCATTGGCGCCAGGGCCATCAGTGCCTGCACCATAGTCGACGTCGACAATGGTGCCAGTGTGGAAGTTGGGTGCATCAGCGTTGCCAAGGGCAGAGCCAGGATTGGTGCTGAACACAGTGCCGGAGTCTGACGGTGCAGCTGTCAGAGGCATTGGTGCGTGGGCAGGCGCTGAGGGCAGATGCGTAGCCAATGGCGAGATAAAGGTGGCTGAGGCCACAGAAAACACTGTGTAGGTGACCTTTGGTCCCTCCTTGTCCTTGGTAAAAGGACCAAGGAGTCCAGAAGGGCCACGGTGGTGGGTTCTGCCACTGCAGAGGCCACGCCTGGGGCTCCCTCCTGTTTATCCCAGACCTCTATCTGCAGCTTCTGCTTCTCCTGGAGCGACAGGAGTCGGACACTAACTCCAAGGTCTCCGAGACTGAAGAGACCGTGGCGGAGCCTCACCTCAGTGCCTCCAGTGTTGACAGCTCGGGGAGGGGGTAGGCTCGCTGTCTGAGTGGGCTGGTGCCGAGGGACATGGAGAATGAGAGCGCCTGGACATCATAGCTGGCTTCCCTCTGGAGTGTACCAAGGGGTAGGGTGGGTCTGTCTACACTGGATGTTCTTCCCTCCTTGGGGGCAAAAACGGCACCGTAAGTGGTAGCTGCTGTGTAGGGGCTGGCAATCGAGGGAGTCCCGGACTCAACTGCCTCACCTGGGCAGGAGTTGACACAGCCCTGGTAGGGGATCCAGAGCTATGGCCTGCCTGGGGTCTCATTTCTCTGGATTTAGCTGGAAGTGAACGACTGTCCGACTTCTTTTTCTTCTGAGGCACTGGCACTTGACGATGCTACCAGGGCACTCCACGTCAAGGACGAAGCGTTAGGAGCCAAGTCCCCTGAGCCTGAGTCAGAGTAGGGGCTTAGGGCTGCCTCCATGAGGATCACCTTAAGCCACTGTTCTCTTTAAGAGTTCTAGGGTGGAACTCGCAGCAGATCTTACAGCGATCCTTTTGGTGACCCTCCCTGAGGCACCGTAAACACAGAGTGTGGATAATTCTTCGGCATGCGCTTCATGCAGGCCACACAGATTTTAAACCCTGGGGACTGCAGCATACCACGGCTCTGGGGAGGCAGAATAGGGGGAAACCCCCAACAACTCTATACTAAGAACTCTAATACAAAGAACGGATACTATGGTAACTATATAGAGTAACTACAGAACACGCTTGCTAAGCAAGGACTAAGGGAAGTTCCAGACAACTGTCACTGGCAGCAAGAAGAAAATGAAGGAGTGGCAGATCGGCAGGGCTCTATATTGAGTGCCATGAAGGCACGACTCCAGGGGGTGCCCAGGCCAGCCCGACGGATGCTGCTGGGGAAAAATCTTCTGGCCACCAGCCAGGTGCGCACGCACACACCTGATTGGAATGGACATGAACAAGCACTCAAAGAAGAATAAGCACTGACTGGTGGGACCACATCGTTATGCAGTTATGGGATGTTGAGCAGTGGCTGCAGAACTTTTGCATGCAGAAGGTCACTTTCCAGGAACTTTGGCAGAGTTTTTCCCAGCCCTGAAGCGCAGCAATGCTAAAATGAGACCTGCTTTGACAGAAGCAAGAGACGATCACTGTGGAGAAGCTTGCAATGCCAGCCTACTACTGGTGAATGGGAAATCAGTTTGGAGTTGGTAAATGTACCGTGGGAGCTGTTGTGATCCAAGTGTGCTAGACCTGTAATACTTCTCCTAAGAAGGATAGTAACTCCAGGCAATGTGCAGGACGCAGTGGATGGTTTTGCTGTGAGGGGGTTCCCTAGCTGCAGGGGGCGATAGATGGCATGCATATCCCTAGCTTGGCACCAGATTACCTTTCCAGAGAGTACATAAACCAAAAGGAATACTTTTTTATTGTGCTTCACGCACTGGTGGATCACAGGGGGCATTTCACCGACATCAGCTTAGTATGGTCAAGAAAGGTGAATGACGCACACATCTTTAAGAACCTGTGTCTGTTCAGAAAGTTGCAAGCAGGGACTTCCTTTTCAGATCAGAGAATAACCATCGATGATGTTGAAATGCCAATAGTGAATCTGGGAGATCCAGTTCTCCACACTATTGTATTCCTCTCATGTACTTCTGGTGTTGTTAATAGCTCTAAAAATGATACACTCCAGGTGAAATCCCAGCCCCAGTGAAGTCAATGGGAGTTTTGCCACTGACTTGCATGGAGCCAGGATTTCACCCTCCATTCTGGTTAATTTCCCCTTCCTTACTTCAACTTACTCTCAAACCACAGGTGGTCTGCCCAACTAGCAACAGATCACAGAGCAGAAACAAAAAGCACTTGAACACAATGTGCTCATAGACTCATAGACTTTAGGGTCAGAAGGGACCAATGTGATCATCTAGTCTGACCTCCTGCACAAAGCAGGCCACAGAACCCTACCCATCCACTTCTATAACAAACCCCTACCCGACGTCCGAGTTATTGAAGTCTTCAAATTGTGGTTTGAAGACCTCAAGCTGCAGAGAATCCACCAGCAGGTGACCCATGCCCCACGCTGCAGAGGAAGGCGAAAAACCTCCAGGGCCTCTGCCAATCTGCCCTGGAGGAAAATTCCTTCCCGACCCCAAATATGGCGATCAGCTAAACCCTGAGCATGTGGGCAAGACTCACCAGCCAGCACTCAGGAAAGAATTCTCTGCAGTAACTCAGATCCCATCCCATCACCGACCACTGGGCATACTTATCTGCTGGTAATCAAAGATCAATTGCCAAAATTAAGCTATCCCATCATACCATCCCTTCCATAAACTTATCAAGCTTAGTCTTAAAGCCAGATATGTCTTTTGCCCCCACTACTCCCCTTGGAAGGCTGTTCCAGAACTTCACTCCTCTAATGGTTAGAAACCTTCGTCTAATTTCAAGTCTAAACTTCCTAGTGTCCAGTTTATACCCATTCGTTCTTGTGTCTACATTGGTACTAAGCTTAAATAATTCCTCTCCCTCCCTAATATTAATCCCTCTGATATATTTATAAAGAACAAGCATATCCCCCCTCAGCCTTCTTTTGGCTAGACTAAACAAGCCAAGCTCTTTGAGTCTCCTTTCATATGACAAGTTTTCCATTCCTCGGATCATCCTAGTAGCCCGTCTCTGAAGCTGTTCCAGTTTGAATTCATCCTTCTTAAACATGGGAGACCAGAACTGCCCACAGTATTCCAGGTGAGGTCACACCAGCACCTTATATAACGGTACTAACACCTCCTTATCTTTGCTGGAAATACCTCCCCTGATGCATCCTAAAACCGCATTAGCTTTTTTAACGGCCATATCACATTGGCGGCTCATAGTCATCCTGTGATCAACCAATACTCCAAGGTCCTTCTCCTCCTCTGTTGCTTCCAACTGATGTGTACCCAATGTATATCTAAAATTCTTATTATTAATCTCTAAGTGCATGACCTTGCACTTTGCACTATTAAATTTCATCCTATTACTATTACTCCAGTTTACAAAGTCATCCAGATCTTTCTGTATGATATCCCGGTTCTCCTCCGTGTTAGCAATACCCACCAGCTTCGTGTCATCTGCAAACTTTATTAGCACATTCCCGCTTTTTGTTCCAAGATCAGTAATAAAAAGGTTAAATAAGATTGGTCCCAAAACCGATCCTTGAGGAACTCCACTAGTAACCTCCTTCCAGCCTGACAGTTCACCCTTCAGTACGACCCGTTGTAGTCTCCCCTTTAACCAGTTCCTTATCCACCTTTCAATTTTCATATTGATCCCCATCTTTTCCAATCTGACTAATAATTCCCCATGTGGAACCGTGTCAAATGCCTTACTGAAATCGAGGTAAATTAGGTCTACTGCATTTCCTTTGTCTAAATAATCTGTCACCTTCTCAAAGAAGGAGATCAGGTTGGTTTGGCATGATCTACCTTTAGTAAAACCATATTGTAATTTGTCCCAATTACCATTGACCTCAATGTCCTTAACTACTTTCTCCTTCAAAATTTTTTCCAAGACCTTACATACTACAGATGTCAAACTAACAGGCCTATAGTTACTCGGATCACTTTTTTTCCCTTTCTTAAAGATAGGAACTATGTTAGCAATTCTCCAGTCATACTGTACAATCCCTAAGTTTACTGATTCATTAAAAATTCTCGCTAACGGGCTTGCAATTTCATGCTCCAGTTCCTTTAATATTCTCGGATGAAGATTGTCTGGGCCCTCCGATTTTGTCTCATTAAGCTGTTCAAGTTTGGCTTCTACCTCAGATGTGGTAATATCTACCTCCATATCCTCATTCCCGTTTGTCATCCTTCCATTATCCCTAAGCTCCTCATTAGCCTTATTAAAGACTGAGGCAAAGTACTTATTTAGATACTGGGCCATGCCTAGGTTATCCTTAACCTCCTTTCCATCCTCAGTGTTTAGCGGTCCCACTTCTTCTTTCTTTGTTTTCTTCTTATTTATATGGCTATAGAACCTTTTACTATTGGTTTTAATTCCCTTTGCAAGGTCCAACTCTGCTTGGCTTTTAGCCTTTCTCATTTCAGCTAATCTAAAGCCCACATTTGTATTTGTACCAGCTGCTGACTTGTTTTTCAGCAGCATGTGAAAATCACCTAGGTTGCTAGTTTCTTGCTGACACTCTGCCCCCTCTCCCTTCCCTATGAGGCACAGACAGAATCCAGAAGCCAGTAGGAATATTATATTTTTCTTTTCTCTGCTAAGGGCTTTTTAGCAGAGAGAGAAACAGTTGGTTTTAAAAGGGAACCAGAGAGAATTTTTTTTTCTGCTCTCTCTGGCAGTTTGTGGCTTGCATGTTAAGCAAGAAGCCATTACCAGACTGTTAAGGGTCTTTTGTCATGCAATAGCCCTCCCATTAGGAGGCAAGTTCCAGCACTATAGGCATGCAAATAAAGTGGTTTTTCAGGTTTACTTAACATTGAAGATTAGCTAAAGGCACTGTTGCTAGGCAGACTTCAGGAGGCAACAGAGAGCCTGCAGTTCAGAAGATAAACACCGGAGGGCACCCCAACACAAGAAAACAGGAATCATGACTTCTAAGGCAAAAATTGAGGCGGAAGAGCAACTCAAAGAAGCTGAACACAGGCGACAACTGGAAATAAAACAAAAAGAGATGGAGATGAAAGAAAAGGAAGAAAGCATGAAACTGGCAGCCTTCCAAAGAGAACAGGCAGCCCAAGAGGCAGCACACAAAAGAAAACTAGAAGAAGAAGAGGTAGCCTACCGAAGGAAACAAGCAGAAGAAGAGTTGGCCCACAGAAGGAGGCAAGAAGAAGAGGAGGCGGCCCACCACCGAGAAATGGAAAAGCAACAAAAAGAAATGGAAAAACAACAAAAAGAGAATGAAGAGAAGGAAAAACAGAGAAAACATGAACTGGAGTTGGCAAAAGCTGGGCTGCATGTGCCAGCCAACCCTAACAACCCGGCGCCCATTATTGCTCCACAGCACAGGAAATTTCCCACCTACAAGGCAGGTGATGACACCGAGGCCTTCTTGGAAAATTTTGAAAGAGCCTGTCTTGGGTACAGCATTCCCGAAGACCAGTACATGGTAGAATTGAGGTCACAGCTCAGTGGACCTTTAGCAGAGGTGGCAGCTGAAATGCCTAAGCAGCAAATGAATGACTATAAACTTTTTCAAACCAAGGCCAGATACAGAATGGGGATAACCCCAGATCATGCCCGTCGGCGCTTCAGAACCCAAAAGTGGAAACCAGAGGTGTCATTTCCCAAACACGCCTACTACATTGCAAAAAACTATGAGGCCTGGATAACAGGAAACAACATTCAAACCTTGGAAGAACTGCACCTCCTCATACAAATGGAGCAGTTCTTGGATGGTGTTCCTGAAGACATCACACGGTACATACAAGATGGAAATCCCAAAGATATCGCTGAGGCGGGGGAGATTGGAGCCAAATGGATGGAACTGGCAGAAAGCAAGAAAGCTACTGTCAAGGGGAACGATTACCCCAGGGGGCACACAGACCATAAACCCTACAACCGAGGACAGCCAAAGACCCCACATACAACCCAAGTCAAGCCACAGACGCCCTACTCTTCCACCTCACCAGTCTCCAGTAACTCACTTCGGCCCAGTGACCCATCAGATGGAAGATGCTTTAAGTGTAATGAACTGGGACATATCAAGGCCAACTGTCCCAAGAACACCATGCGAGTGCAATTCATTACACCACCATCACACCAAAGATCCCCAGGCCCGGATGCCTCTCAAATACCCTTGGAGCGAAGGGAAAATTTGAGAGTGGGCGGAAAGAAGGTTACTGCGTGGAGAGACACGGGGGCACAAGTGTCAGCTATCCACCAATCCTTCGTTGACCCCAAATTCATCAACCCAAAGGCCAAAGTTACAATTTACCCCTTCATGTCACAAGCTGTAGACTTGCCTACAGCTCAACTGCCTGTCCAGTACAAAGGCTGGTCAGGAATGTGGACTTTTGCAGTCTATGACAATTATCCTATCCCCATGCTACTGGGGGAAGACTTGGCCAACCAGGTGAAGCAGGCCAAGAGAGTGGGAATGGTTACACGTAGCCAAACCAGGCAAGCTTCCAGACCCATTCCTGTTCCTGAGCCGTCCACAGAGGCCCCGTCTGTGTTACCAGAGACCCAGACAGAGGTAGTGGACCCGGATTCCATGCCTACCACTGAAACAGCCACAGCATCTCCAGTCCCAGGCCCGGAACTGGAACAGCAACCAGCACCAGCAAGTGCAACCACATCCTCAAACTCAACGCCAGAGGGCGCCAGCGAGCCACAACTGGCAGAAGCAACAGACAGCCATACCCAAAAGGCTCAGCCAGAGCCTGAAATACCCTCAGGTGCACCAGCGGAGAGCGGTTCACCAGCAACGGAAACAACCCCATCACCTACATCGCTTCCAGAGGGACCAAGCCCAAGTCCACAGTCTGAGGAAGAACTGGTGACCCCAGCCTCAAGGGAACAGTTCCAGGCTGAGCAGGAAGCGGATGACAGCCTTCAGAAAGCTTGGGCGGCGGCACGGAGCACCCCACCGCCTCTCAGCTCTTCTAATCGATCCCGGTTTGTTATAGACCAAGGACTTTTATACAAGGAAATTCTTTCTGGTGGACACCGGGAAGAATGGCAGCCGCAAAAACAGTTGGTGGTTCCAACTAAGTACCGGGGGAAGCTCTTAAGCTTAGCCCATGATCATCCCAGTGGCCATGCTGGGGTGAACAGAACCAAGGACCGGTTGGGGAAGTCCTTCCACTGGGAGGGGATGGGCAAGGACGTTGCCAAGTATGTCCGGTCTTGTGAGGTATGCCAAAGAGTGGGAAAGCCTCAAGACCAGGTCAAGGCCCCTCTCCAGACACTCCCCATAATTGAGGTCCCATTTCAGCGAGTAGCTGTGGATATTCTGGGCCCTTTCCCAAAAAAGACGCCCAGAGGAAAGCAGTACGTACTGACTTTAGTGGACTTTGCTACCTGATGGCCAGAAGCAGTCGCTCTAGGCAACACCAGGGCTAACACTGTGTGCCTGGCCCTAACAGACATCTTTGCCAGGGTAGGTTGGCCCTCCGACATCCTTACAGATTCAGGGTCTAATTTCCTGGCAGGGACCATGGAAAAACTGTGGGAAACTCATGGGGTGAATCACTTGGTTGCCACCCCGTACCACCATCAAACCAATGGCCTGGTGGAAAGGTTCAATGGAACTTTGGGGGCCATGATACGAAAATTCATCAACGAATTCTCCAATAATTGGGACCTAGTGTTGCAGCAGTTGCTGTTTGCCTACAGGGCTGTACCACATCCCAGTTTAGGGTTTTCACCATTTGAACTTGTGTATGGTCACGAGGTTAAGGGGCCATTACAGTTGGTGAAGCAGCAATGGGAGGGGTTTACGCCTTCTCCAGGAACTAACATTCTGGACTTTGTAAGCAACCTACAAAGCACCCTCCGACACTCTTTAGCCCTTGCTAGAGAGAACCTAGAGGATGCTCAAGAAGAGCAAAAGGCCTGGTATGACAGACATGCCAGAGAACGTTCCTTCAAGGTAGGAGACCAGGTTATGGTCTTGAAGGCGCAACAGGCCCATAAGATGGAAGCATCATGGGAAGGGCCATTCACGGTCCAAGAGCGCCTGGGAGCTGTAAACTACCTCATAGCATTTCCCAATTCCTCACTAAAGCCTAAAGTGTACCATGTTAATTCTCTCAAGCCTTTCTATTCCAGAGACTTACAGGTTTGTCAGTTTACAGTCCAGGGAGATGATGCTGAGTGGCCTGACAGTGTCTACTACGACGGGAAAAAAGACGGTGGCGTGGAAGAGGTGAACCTCTCAACCACCCTGGAACGTCTGCAGCGGCAACAAATCAAGGAGCTGTGCACTAGCTTCGCCCCATTGTTCTCAGCCACCCCAGGACGGACTGAACGGGCATACCACTCCATTGATACAGGTAATGCTCACCCAATCAGAACCCCACCCTACCGAGTGTCTCCTCATGCCCAAGCTGCTATAGAACGGGAGATCCAGAACATGCTACAGATGGGTATAATCCGCCCATCTACCAGTGCATGGGCATCTCCAGTGGTTCTGGTACCCAAACCAGATGGGGAAATACGCTTTTGCGTGGACTACCGTAAGCTAAATGCTGTAACTCGTCCGGACAACTATCCAATGCCACGTACCGATGAGCTATTGGAGAAGTTGGGACGTGCCCAGTTCATCTCTACAATAGACTTAACCAAGGGGTACTGGCAAGTACCGCTAGATGAACCTGCCAAGGAGAGGTCAGCATTCGTCACCCATGCGGGGGTGTATGAATTCAATGTCCTTCCTTTCGGCCTTCGAAATGCACCCGCCACCTTCCAGAGGCTGGTAGATGGTCTACTAGCTGGACTGGGAGAATTTGCAGTTGCCTACCTCGATGATGTGGCCATTTTTTCAGACTCCTGGCCCAAACACCTACTACACCTGGAAAAGGTCTTTGAGCGCATCAGGCAGGCCGGACTAACTGTTAAGGCCAAAAAGTGTCAAATAGGCCAAAACAGAGTGACTTACCTGGGGCACCAGGTGGGTCGAGGAACCATAAACCCCCTACAGGCCAAGGTGGATGCTATCCAAAAGTGGCCTGTCCCAAAGTCAAAGAAGCAGGTCCAATCCTTCTTAGGCTTGGCCGGATACTACAGGCGATTTGTACCACACTACAGCCAAATCGCTGCCCCATTGACCGACCTGACCAAAAAGACCCAGCCAAATGCCGTTAAGTGGACTGATGAGTGTCAAAAGGCCTTTACCCAGCTTAAGGCGACGCTCATGTCTGACCCTGTGCTCAGGGCCCCGGACTTTGACAAGCCATTCCTAGTAACCACAGATGCATCTGAGCGTGGTATAGGAGCAGTGCTCATGCAGGAAGCAACAGATCACAACTTCCATCCTGTCGTGTTTCTCAGCAAGAAACTGTCTGAGAGGGAAAGTCACTGGTCAGTCAGTGAAAAGGAATGCTATGCCATTGTGTACGCCCTGGAAAAGCTACGCCCATATGTTTGGGGACGGTGGTTCCAACTACAAACTGACCATGCTGCACTAAAGTGGCTTCATACTGCCAAGGGGAACAACAAGAAACTTCTTCGTTGGAGTTTAGCTCTCCAAGATTTTGATTTTGAAATTCAACACATCACAGGAGCTTCTAACAAAGTAGCTGATGCACTCTCCTGTGAGAGTTTCCCAGAATTCAGTAGTTAAAAAGTGTTCTTAAAATGTAAAAGTCTGTTAGTTATATACTTAGGAGTATATGTAAAGGTGTATGTGTTGTATTAATCTGTTTATTTTCAAGTTCTAGAAGGAAATCGCCGCCAGTGAGCTTCCCCACTGTCTGCAATTTGGGGGGCGTGTCATAAACAGATAGCTAAGGGTTAATGTCTCTTTCACCTGAAGCACCTGACCAGAGGACCAATCAGGAAACCGGATTTTTTCAACTTTGGGTGGAGGGAATTGTGTGTCTGAGTCTTTTGTCTGTCTTCCTGCTTTCTCTGAGCTTTGGAGAAGTAGTTCTACTTTCTAATTTTCTGTTTCTAAGTGTAAGGACAAAGAGATCAGATAGTAAGTTCTATGGTTTCTTTTCTTTGGTATTTGCATGAATATAAGTGCTGGAGTGCTTTGATTTGTCTTCTTTTTGAATAAGGCTGTTTATTCAATATTCTTTTAAGCAATTGACCCTGTGTTGTATCATCTTAATACAGAGAGCACATTTGTATGTATTTTTCTTTCTTTTTATATAAAGCTTTCTTTTAAGACCTGTTGAAGTTTTCTTTACTTCAGGGAAATTGAGTCTGTACTCACCAGGGAATTGGTGGGAGGAAGAAATCGGGGAGATCTGTGTGTTGGATTGCTAGCCTGATTTTGCATTCCCTCTGGGGGAATAGGAAAGTACTTTTTGTTTCCAGGATTGGGAACAGAGAGGGGGGAGTCTCTCTGTGTAGTTTCACAGAGCTTGTGTCTGTGTATCTCTCCAGGAGCACCTGGAGGGGGGAAGGGAAAAAGGATTATTTCCCTTTGTTGTGAGACTCAAGGGATTTGGGTCTTGGGGTCCCCAGGGAAGGTTTTTCAGAGGGACCAGAGTGCCCCAAAACACTCTAATTTTTTGGGTGGTGGCAGCAGGTACCAGGTCCAAGCTGGTAACTAAGCTTGGAGGTTTTCATACTAACCCCCATATTTTGGACGCTAAGGTCCAAATCTGGGACTAAGGTTATGATAGGCACTCCAGGTGAAATCATGCTCACCCCTCTCATTGGAGTCACTTCTTTAATCCAGACAATAATTCAGCCTCTGGTCGCATTCCAGGTCCTTTTCTGCACTCCACTTCAGATGAATCTTCTCTCAAATATTCCCCTGCAAACCCCTCCATCAACTCCAAATCCCTTGTTATCCACATAGTTCCCTCTAACTGCAGTTTCCCTGTACTTTCGATTTCACCATTCCAGTCCTTGTCTCGCTATAAATCTGCTTTCTCCTCATCCTTTCCAGTCAACTATATTTAAGTTGATACAATAAGTTTATGGAGGGGATGGTATGATGGGATAGCCTAATTTTGGCAATTAATTGATCTTTGACTATTAGCAGTAAATATGGCCAATGGTCTGTGATGGGATGTTAGATGGGTTGGGATCTGAATTACTACAGAGAATTCTTTCCTGGGTGTTTGGCTGGTGAGTCTTGCTCACATGCTCAGGGTTTAGCTGATCACCATATTTGGGGTCAGGAAAGAATTTTCCTCCAGGGCAGATTGGCAGAGGCCCTGGGGGGTTTTCGCCGCCTTCTACAGTGTGGGGCACGGGTCACTTGCTGGTGGATTCTCTGCACCTTGAAGTCTTTAAACCATGCTTTGAGGACTTCAGTAGCGCTCAGACATAGGGCAGGGGTAGGCAACCTATGGCACATGTGTCAAAGGCAGCATGCAAGCTGATTTTCAGTGGCACTCACACTGCCTGGGTCCTGGCCACCAGTCTGGAAGGCTCTGAATTTTAATTTCATTTTAAATGAAGCTTCTTAAACATTTTAAAAACCTTGTTTACTTTACATGCAACAATAGTTTAGTTATATATTATAAACTTATAGAAAGAGACCTTCTAAAAACGTTACCATATTACTGGCACGCAAAACCTTAAATTAGAGTGAATAAATGAAGACTCGGCATACCACTTCTGAAAGGCTGCCGACCTCTGGGTTAGGGTTTGATACAGGAGTGGATGGGTGAGATTCTGTGGCCTGTGTCGTGCAGAAGGTCAGACTAGATGATCATAATGGTCCCTTCTGATCTTAAAGCCTATGATTTACAGGGTCACATACCTTTGGCTTCAATGGGCTTACACCAGGGTTGAATTTGGTATCAATTAAGTAACTATTTTAGCTTCTTAATGCACCAAGGTTTAGGGAGCCCAGTAACTCAAAGTGCCAAGTAATAAATATAAAATAATGTCAGACACTAAGCAAAATTCTCAGACCTACCACAGAATAAGTTTAAATGAGCTATTTTTCAAGAATGTGTTGCAGAAATACTTACCTCACCCAATCCCTTCCAAGTCCCCCGGTCACCATCATCTGAACTGTGAATTAAAATGTGCTGTGATCAAGGGCCAAGAAGGCAGAAATAAAGTCAAGCTGAATTTTTAGATATGGTACATTTTTTAACTTTTTTAAAATGACCTTCAGGTAACCCAGTTTTATCATATCAGCACAAAGTGGGATAAACACCAAGGGCTTGACTCCGTTCTGAGTAATACTGATGTAGATCAGAACTAACTGTACTGGAGTCAATAGGGTTACACTGTTGTAAAACCGGCATGAGATCAGAATCAGGCCCCAAGCTATGGTCGGGCTACAGACCTTGCTTATACACACCAGATGTGTTCATTATAAGCTGCTTCAATGCTCTGCCAGGTATGGCTGAGGTTCGTTAAAAAAGGAATTTTACACAAAGTGCCATCTAGTGGCAGAACAGTTTGTCATTCCAGTGCATCTTCCCTTTTACATTCCTATCATTTACAATATTAACATGATCGTGCTGATTTTGAAGTTCAGTACAAATTAGTGTGATAATTGTCTCTGAATTGTACTGATTTTCTAATTATTTGACCCAAATGCATAACAACTTGGTCATCTGGCTGTCCATTAATTGCAATGACTGACTGTGGTTGGTTTTGAATAGTTTCAGCTTCTTCTTGTTTTGCATCTGCCATCTGTAGTTTGCACTGTTGATCTGTCTGAGGAACGAACTGTAGATGTTGACTATTTCTGTTGAATTCTTCACTGTCAGTCTTGAAGACATAGCATCTGGGAACTGAATTCTTTTTCTTTACAACAGTTGAAGTTGTCCAACCTTTTTCTCCATCCAATATGACATGAACGTGGTCACCGGGTTCTAGATCTGGCAGTTCTCTAACTGAATTACATCTATTGTAAAAATGTTCATAAGCAAAAGTGCACTTCAGTTTCTTGATAACTCTACAATATTTTCTGTTGTTCAAGTACTTTATTTCTATGTACCTGGAAAAATAGTTCATGACTACTAGATGATGATGTCCTCTGAATTTGCATGGATCTGCAGCTAGTCTCTTCTAAGTTCTGTCTGGTAGAGGTGTTGTTATTAACGGTTCTTCTTCGAGTGATTGCTCACATCCATTCCAGTTAGGTGTGCGCGCCGCGCGTGCACGTTCGTCGGAAACTTTTTACCCTAGCAACTCCAGTGGGCCGGCAGGTCGCCCCCTGGAGTGGCGCCGCCATGGCGCTCAATATATATCCCTGCCGGCCCACCCGCTCCCCAGTTCCTTCTTACCGCCGTGTCGGTCATTGGAACTGTGGAGCGCGGCATAGCTGTCCTCCACGTCCCTAGCTCTCCTTGTTATCTCTCGTTATCTCTCGTATTGTTATAGTTGTTAGTTAGATTGTTAAGTATAGATAGTAGTAATTAACTGTAAATAGATTGTAAATAGTTGTTCGCCGGGGGCTTAGCCCTTCCCGGCACCCGGCACCGGGCTCATGCCTGGTTCGCCGGGCTTCAAGCAGTGTGCGGCCTGCAAGAAGCCTATGCCCACCAGCGACCCCCACGACGCGTGCCTGAAGTGCCTGGGGGAATCGCACAGATCGGACAAGTGCCGCATATGCAAGGCTTTTAAGCCAAGAACAAAAAAGGAGAGGGATCAAAGACTCCGGACTCTCCTTATGGAGGCGGCACTTGACCCGGCGGCTTCGCAGGCCGTGATCTCGGCGCCGGCACCGGATCGCACCGGCACCGAAAAGACTCCCCGGCACCGACCTTCTCCGGCACCGGGGACAGAACCAAGACCGTCGAAGTCTGCTACTCCAGCCAGGCAGACCCGACTGGAGCGCCCGGCCTCAACACTGTCGAGGGTGCTTTTGAAGTCAGTGTCGTCTCTTTTCTAACCTTGGTCTATATATGTCCATAGCATCTACATATATCTTTATGTCATCTTCAAGCTCACAGGTAGTTGAGTGCGATGCTGGCCTTTGTGACAGAGTATCTGCTACTACCAGATTTTCCCCAGGAACGTATTTAGCAATGTGGTTAAACAACATTAACCTTATCAATAGATGTCATTTCGGTGGTGCTTGATCCAGGTTTTTTCCATTGATGAGGGTTACAGGTGGTTTATGGTCTGTTATCAGTGTAATGAATCCAATCCACATAGATACCTGTAAAAGCTCTCATATGCTCATATGCTTGCCTGGCACTCCTTTTCAATCTGTGCATATCATTTCACTGCTTCTGTAAGTGTGCACCTGGCTTCTTCTCAGAGACATGTTGTTGCAACAGTGCACCACCCAGGCCATAGCTGCTTGATCTGCACTATTGTGAGTTTGTTCACATCGTAGTACTTCAGAACTGCAGCTGTTGAGATAATTTCTTTTACCTTTTTGAAGGCTGTTGATTTTGTCTCCATAGCCACGATGTGTTCGACTTAACCATTCATTCAATGGTTTTGTCACTGTAGAAAGATCTTATTAGGTATCGACCAAGGTAATTTACCATCCCCAGTATACGATTCAGTTCTAGCACATTAGTTGATGCATTGAATTCTCAAATTGCTTTTACTTTCTCAGGGCTAGAACTGATTCCATTTTTGTTTACTGTCTGTCCCAAAAACTCAATTTAGGGTACATGGAAAATGCATTTTTCCTTGTTTAGCTTCAGTCCAGACTGACTGGTTAGGCTTAGTACTTGTTGATTTTGTTGGGTTCTTCCATTGAAGATCCAGGTATCAGAATATTGTCCATGAAAACAATGAATCAGTCTATGTCTGTTAACAATTCTGCCATCTTTCTTTGGAAAATTTCAGGTGCACTGTATGCACTGGGGTCCAGCCTGGGGCCATTCGACTGCTGTGCCCCCTTAACTCTCCAGCCAGGGCTGTCTCACACAATGCTTTGCTAGTGACAAACAGCAAACCCCTCCAGGCGCTGTGATCACTCAGCACAACAGCATGTGGAGCCCCACACCCAGCTAGATTGAATGAATGCTCCCAGAACCACTCATGAATCACTTAGAGAAAGGAACCAGCCAAATACGCATAGCTCCCAGCCTTGTACCTCAGGAATATACCATCTTGCACTGCTCAAGATGAGCAGGGCAAATTTATTAATTGGTTCTTCACTTCATCAATTGAAAGTGGATATACACCAGCCTTTGCAATCCTGGGCTGATTTGCCACACACTTCAGACAAACTCACTGGTAAATATAAACACTAGAAGAAGATAGATTTTAAGTGATATTAAGTGATGGGCAAAAAGTCAGAGTGGTTACCAAAAAAAAAGAAAATATAAGCATGCAGTCTAAACTCTCAACCCTATTAGACTGGGCAACAACTAGATTAAGCAGTTTTTCTCACCCCACTGGATACTGCAGTTCATAGTACAGAGGTTTCACCCTTGAAACCTGGGCCAGTCTCCCCTGTTGGAGTCTTAAGACTTCTCGGTGTCCTTGTTGCTTGCAGCATAGGTGAGGGCAGGAGAAAGGCCAAGCATGTCCCCATCCCATATTCTATTTTATACCGTTGGTCCACGTGCTTGGTGAATACAAGTCCATGCATGTCTGGTGGGCATTGCTGATACCCCAGGCAAGATTTAGCAATTCCCCTGGTGTGGCCTCATGTAGGTGAGTCATTTAATTGTAGCTCCCTTGCTGGAAAATGACTGTTGATGCTTGTTTAACACCTCATCTGGGTGTTGGTTACTTGCCTTGCTGTTGTCTCTGGGAAGCTAATATCTGGCTCATTCCCCTACTTACAGCATGTTTTAGTGGCAATCAGAGAACACAATCTCATAACTTCATATGAACTAAAGACGTATATATTTAGATAGAACAGTGACTTTCAGCTGATCATAACCTTTTCCCTGATACCTCACAGGGCATGCTTTATATGCAATATCGTAATTATATACAGATGAGGAATATGGGGGTCACAGGGCACACCCCCAAGGTATAGAATGTCACACACTGGTAGTCCCAAAATGTAATCTTTGAAAGCAAAATATCCGCAAGGGTGTGACAAATGTAGTCAGTTTAGCACTTTCTCT
The DNA here is from genome assembly GCF_025201925.1 of Gopherus flavomarginatus. NCBI lineage: Eukaryota > Metazoa > Chordata > Testudines > Testudinidae > Gopherus > Gopherus flavomarginatus. Next base: position 68,014,095 of record NC_066620.1, on the reverse strand, counting down.
GGCTAAAGAAATTTGATAGAATCTGCTCAAGACATCCAGCCTGGAGAATACCATAGCTGCTTTGACTCTGGAAAAGAAGGCATCCAGATTTGGGAGGATATATTTTTCTCCCAAAACTAGTTTATTAAATCTTTTTAAATCCAGAAAGATTCACATTTTTCCATTTGTCTTTATAAGTAGTGTGACGGAGGATGACCAGCTCATGCTAGAATGTATTCAGGTCAATTCACTTGTGTATTAATTCAAAGCAATTGTAAATGTATGAGTGTTTTGGGTGTTTAAACTTCATAAAACTAATGGGATGTTATTTGTATTCACCTACATATTCCTGTCATAATATAATAGCAAACATTTACATGGTAAATATCCTTGCAACTAAATTACCTATCAGAGAAATCTTGTGAAATGCTAATGAAGGACTGAAGGATGTTAACAGATAATCCTGATTTCAAAGCAGGTGATCATTGCATGTGATGATCAAGGTCAAGGACTATGGGCTGGTCCACACTGGGGGGGGAAATCGATCTTAGATACGCAACTTCAGCTACGTGAATAACGTAGCTGAAGTCGAATATCTAAGATCGGATTACACATCCGTCCACACCGTGCGGGATCGATGTTCGCGGCTCTCCGTGTTGATTCCGGAACTCCGTTGGGGTTGATGGAGTTCCGGAATCGATATAAGCGCGCTCGGGGATCGATATATCGCGTCTAGATTAGACGCAATATATCGATCCCCGAGCAATCGATTTTAACCCGCCGATACGGCGGGTAGTCTGGACGTGGCCCAAGAATGCATTCCTGGCTATCTGTCGTCAAAGAAAAAACTCATGTGGTTACAGACACTGTCAGCTAGCTTTCTGTGTAAAGGAGATATAAAAGATGGATTCAAGGAAAGATCCTTCATTTCTGGACTGTTTGGATTCTAACAAGGCAGAACAACTGAACGAGAAGACTGAGATCCCCAGAATTATTCTATCCCTGGAAAAGACTTTTGGGAAACAGGCAGCATTATTACATTATTGCCACTATTTGGAGTTACAAACTGTGATTTACCAGTTATATTTTACCTGCTTTAACCTCTCAATAACTCTCATTCTTTTTTTCTTAGTTAATAAACCTATACTTAGTTTACTATAGAATTGGCTGCCAGTGTTGTCTTTGGTGTAAGATCTGGAGTATCGATTGATCTGGGGTGAGCCAATGGTCCTTTGGAACTGGGAGCAATCTGATGTGATATGATTTTTGGTTTTAATAACTTTTTATCACAAAGTTCAGTTTGGGTGCCAAGATAGACTGGAGAGACTAAGGCAGGGGTCTCAATTTACCTTAGAGCCAGTGCCAGTCCTCAAATCCTCCCAGAGAGCCAATAATGTCACTGAAGATGGTGTACAGAAAAGAAAACATTTATATTAGTTTTATTATTTCTAAGAAATTTGAAATAAAAAATACATCATACGGCTCTATACAATTCTTCACCTGCCAAAGAGTTTTTGGTGTTTGCCAGACACTTGGCAATGCTTCAGTTCTGTCAGTTTGTTGATGTTTGGCATCAGTGACTGAGCAGTGGAAACCTTCAGGATTGCAGCAAGGTGTGCCTCAGAGAGTTGTGTTTGGTATTTTGACTTGTTTATATTCATTGTGGGAAAAAATGACGCTGCCTCCATGGCTGACTCTGCCCGGCAGCTAATGATGGTATCTCTGTCCCTCTCCCTCAGCCAAGGGGAGCTGCGGAGGGTGGCGCCTGCAGCAGATAATGCTGGCAGCGTGGCTGCATGCATCTCTCCTCTGAGTGGTGCAATGGGGAGGTTCTCGGGCCACAGATGGCCCGCAGGCCTGGACTTTGAGACCCCTGAGCTAAGGGGACTGTCTGTGACACCATGGTAAGACTGGTATAGTAATCCAGGAGTTCACATTTGTTACTGGGTTGGTGAAATCTAATTATAGAACACACCAGGTCCCTTGATCACCTACACTTTGGATGCATAGCTTTTGTTTTTGGAAGTTGTTTCTATGGTGAACTAGCCCATGCAGTTCCGAATACCTACAGGGATGGGTCAGGTGACTTCAGTTCTGGATGCAAGTACCCAGCTCTGCAGAACCTGGGGAAACTGATAGTCCCACAACGCCAACAGGAGCCTGTGCAGTGATACAGCCAGGGAGTAGTGTGGAGAGTAGGTGCCACAAGAAGTAGCACCTAAGAAACTCAGAATAACAGTACCCTGCAGTCCTCTGATTGGCCAAGTGCCCCTAGTTAACTCCAGGGGTTGCCCCAGGAAGTTGTTTGTTCAGCTACACAGACTTTGGCCTACTGTAACGCCAGTCTTTGCCTTGTCTCCTGATGTCTGGTCTCTGAATCCAGCTTGATTTCAGCTCCAATTCCTGCCTCTTGATTCTAAATGGGTACTGCCTCTGATCTCCAGCCTGACTCTGATTCCTGCCTCTCGATTCTTACTTGACTCTTGTTTACAGAACTTGGCCTTATTAGCACTACAAAAGTGATTTTTCTTCCCTTGATATTCACCTCTTTTTGTCAACTGTTGAGAATAGCCCACTTCCACCTTAATTGAATTGGCTCGTTAGCACTGACTGACACACACACTTGGTAAGGCAACTCCCATCTTTTCATGTGCTGTGTATTTATACCTGACTCTGTATTTTCCACTCTATGCACCTGATTGAGGCCTGGTCCACACTACACAGTTAAATCAATTTAAACAGCGTTAAATCGATTTAACTCTGTACCCGTCCACACTACAAGGCACTTTAAATCGATTTTAAGGGCTCTTAAAATCGATTTCTGTACTCCTCCCCAACGAGAGGAGTAACCCTAAAATCGATATTACTAGATCGATTTAGGGTTAGTGTGGACGGAAATCGAAGTTATTGGTCTCATTCCTTTAATGTAGCTACCCAGAGTGCACCGCTCCGGAAATCGATGGTAGCCTAGGACCATGGACGCACACCACCGAATTAATGTGCCCTAGTGTGGACGCATAAAATCGATTTTATAATATCGGTTTTATAAAACCGGTTTTAGTAATTTCGATTTTATGCTGTAGTGTAGACGTAGCCTAAGTGGGTTTTAGCCCACAAAAGCTTATGCCCAAATAAATTAGTTTGTCTCTAAGGTGCCACAAGGACTCCTCATTTTTGCTGATACAGACTAACATAGCTACCACTCTGAAACAAGTTTCTAAGCTAGTTTAGGTCTTCCAAGTTTGTCAAGTTTCTCTAGGTTTTGGTGTTTCACCATTTCAGACTGTTTTGCTATTTGACTAAGTGTGGCAAGGGTTAAAATTCTCTTCAATTGCAGCTGTCGTTGAAAAGTTTTTATCTGTATAGTTAACCCAATAACCAGCCTGCCACTGATATTTTCATGTTTTGCATTCCCCAAAAATCACAATTTTTAGCCAATGAATGCAGAATGCTTATAAAATATTCAACATTTCCCTCTGGTTCTTGAATTCCCTGGTAAAAACACACTTTCATAAACCACATTTCTCTGAGGTATGCATCAAACACAGTCAGAACCCTTTCACAGTCATCTTTGTGACTGTCTTCAGTAAAGTCAAAGGATTTAAACGTACACTCTGCTTGCTTCCCCATAGCATAAATTCAAGAAGATACCTCTATACCAGGGGTTCTTAAACTGGGAGTCAGGACCCCTCAGGGGTCGCAAGGTTATTACATAGGGGGTCGCGAGCTGTCAGCCTCCACCCTAAACCCCGCTTTGCCTCCAGCATTTATAATGGTGTTAAGTATACAAAAAGTGTTTTTAATTTACAGGGGGGGGGTCGCACTCAGAGGCTTGCTGTGTAAAAGAGATCACCAGTAGAAAAGTTTGAGAACCACTGCTCTATACCTCCAGATACTTCATGGAGTTTGCAATGTGAAATCTTGCAAAATATTGTTTCCAGTCTGTCCATTCTAAAGGTTTGTCAAAGCTGAAGTTCTCTGGGTCACTGAAGAGATCATACAGATATGGACTGGCTACAGAGCTTGCTTATACACACCAAATGTGTTCATCATAAGATTTTTTAATACTCTGTCAGAAATGGTTGAGGGTCTTTTAAAAAAGGGTATTTTACGTACTGCCATTTAGTGGCTGAACAGTATAATACAGTTTAGCATTCTGTTACACAAAGTGTTTAATGACTGGAAAGAAAGGTAGGTAAATATAACAAGGAATTGCAGACACACATGCAGAGATTAAGCTCCCAAAATGTGTTTGCATTACAGACTACATTAAATATGATATGAATAGGAAAAAAAACAACAGAAGTGAAAGAAGCTTTGTAGATGTATATTGTTCAGAGCTTTTAAGAGCTGAGGTATTCTCTACCTCCAGTCATTATCACTAGGGGTCAGCATAGCACCTAGATTGCCAGTTCGTTCAAGATTATTATATGATCAGTTAACAAAACCTGTAGTTTGGAGAGTGATAAACTTTGTATTTATAAATAGCCTTAACATGAAAACATAATTTATCTGACTCTTCATTCCTCACATGAAAATCCAGGCCCCATACTGAAAAGAGAGCAATCACTGTTAGCAGCTGAAAAGTTAGAAACAAATCTTGGGATAAGAACTGTTTAGGATGCTTAGTGGGCTGAGTAAGGTAATTGAATTCTAACAATTGTTATTTTAAAAACCTTCCAATAGTCTAAGGTAAAAGGTATCATGTAAAAATGGAAGTATAATCTAGCAATCTCACAGCTGACTGGGAGACAAGAGCCTTGGGTTTGCATCATAGCACTACCACAAACTTTCCCTGGTGACTTTGGGCATGCCTACATTTTGAGCTGGAAGTGTCATTTTCAGCTCAAATAGACATACCCACATTAGCTTTGATTGAGTTAGCATGCTAAAAATAGAGCATAGCTGTAACAGTGTGAAAAGCTAGCTGCTCTTAATAGGTGCCTAGCATCTTGGATGAGTAAATACTTGGGGTAGCGAGCTCCTTCTGCCACTCATGCCACATGACCATACTCTACTTTTAACATGGTAGGTTGTGTCTGTTCAAGCTGGAAATCACACCTTCCAGCTTTAGTGTAGACATACCCTTTGAGCAAGTCACTATGCAGCAGTATCCTCATTTATGCATTTGGAATGATAACACTTCTCCACTACACAAGGGTGTGGAGAGGTTTAACTCATTTTTGTAAAATACTTGGGCTCACTGGATGGCAGATGCTATACATGTACTAAATATACTCTATTACAGGTAAAGGATTACAATAATTCCATACATATCCAAAAATGTCAAAGAACAATACAGTGGCAAAGTGAAGAAATGGCAGTACAAGCTTATGACATCATTATACATAAAAACAAGTATTGCCACACTGGGTCAGACCAGTGGTCCAGCTGGCCCAGTATCCTGTGTACTGACAGTGGCCAGAGCCAGATGCTTCAGATTGAATGAACAGAACAGGGTGATTTCACATGATACATTCCCTGTCATCCAGTCCCAGCTTCTGGTGGTTGAAGGTTTAGGGACACCTGGAGCATAGGTTGCATCCCCAATCATCTTGTCTAATAGCCACTGATAGACCTATCCTCCATGAATTAATCTAATTATTTTCAATCCCATTATCCCTTTGGCCTCAAAACATTCCATGGCAGCAAGATCCACAAGATGACTGTGCATTGTGTGAAGAAGTATTTCCTTTTGTTTCTTCTAAGCCTATTCATTTCACCAGGTGACCCTTAGTTCTTGTGTTACACTTTCTCCATACCATTCACAATTTTATAAGCGTGAAATGCCTGCAAGCTGCATGGAAACTATTTAAACATGCCAAATTAAATCTATACGCCAAATCAAAAACAAGATAAAAAACAATAAGGACCAAAAAATACCACCATAGCTAACAGCAGAGTAAAAGAGGCAGTTCAAGGCAAAAAGGCATCCTTTAAAAAATGGATGTCAAATCCTACTGAGGAAAATAGAAAGTGGCATAAATTCTGACAGGTCAAGGATAAAAATATAATTAGGGCAAAAAAGAATATGAAGAGCAACTAACAAAAGACACAAACATTAACATCATTTTTAAGTATATCAGAATCAGGAAGCCTGCCAAACAATCAGTGGGGCCGCTAGACACTCAAGGTACAAAAACAGCATTCAAGGAAAACAAGGCTATTGCAGAGAAGTAAATGAATTTTTAGATCAGTCTTCACTGAAGAGGATGTGAGGGAAATTCCCATACCTGAGCCATTCTTTTTAGCTGACAAATCTGAGGGTCCGTCTCAGATTGAAGTGTCAATAGAGGAACAAATTGATAAATTAAACAGTAATAAATCACCAGGACCAGAAGGGATTTACCCAAGAGTTTTGCATGGGCTCAAATATGAAACTGCAGATCCGCTAACTGTGATATGTAACCTATCACTTAAATCAGCCTCTGTACCAGATGAAGACTGGAGGATAGCTAACATAACCCATTTTTTAAAAAAGGCTTCAGAAGCTATCCTGGCAATTACAGGCTGGAAGCCTAACTTCAGTAACAGGCAAATTGGTTGAAACTCTAGTGAAGGACAGAATTATCAGACACACAATGCACATGATGTTGGCAAAGAGTCAACATGGCTTTGACAAAGTCCCTCACCAAAGGTTCTTAAGCAAAGTAAACAGTCATGGACGGAGACCAATGGTGCAATCTTGGCTTCATGGAAGTCAATGGCAAAATCCCAAGTGAGCCAAGATTTTGCCCCAAGTGTCAATCCTGATATACTGTATTATCTGGATCTTTCAGAAAACTCCAATGAGAGCACTCATAAGGTGCTACTCTAGGTAATCTAGTAGGGGAGGGTGGAATCACCCCTCTGCACTTTCCTTACTGAGAGCTCACCAGTGATGGCTATGGCTAATTGCTTGGAGTTGAGGACTCCCACAGGAGTTTGTCCTATCACCCCTCTAGTTTAAGGTTTATCTCTAACTACTAGGAGAGATGGTGAAGAGGTTTGGGTGACCAACTCTTCCATATGCTGACAGAGCTCAGCCCTGTCTCCTTTTCAACAGTCCCTAACAGAACTGTTCCCTGCTTTCCCAGTGCTTGGCAGAGATAAGGAATTGAATAAAGGCCAGGTATCTCTAATTCAAGCCAGAAAATGTAAGTGACACTGGTAAACAAATGTAATCACTCTGAAATATTGCCAAAGGAAATGAATCTGATTCTCCTCTCTCTAACTCTGATATAAATCAGGAGTAATTGCCTTACAGTCAATGCAGTTATACCAGTGTCAAACTGGTGGAAATGAGAGGAGAACGAGGCCCATATGCTGCTCCCACACCTGAGCTTATCTGTCAGCAAAAATGGTGGCAACTTTGGGGTTTTACGGGATTACACACTAACACCTGATGTCTAACTAGCAACAGAGACCAGCAACAGCTTTTTATCACTATTTGGGTAAGAGATGGCAGCTAGAGCGCATCAAGAAACAGAAGACAAAATTTGCAGGAATTTTGAAAATTTAGAAATGTTTTCATTCTATTTTTTTAACAAAATTATTGGGGGTTTCACAATTTTTCATTGTTTTTTCATCAAATGTTTTTCATTTTCAAAATGAATCTTACCAATCCATAATGTGCTCATTTTTGCACTGCGTTATTTTCACAAGAAAGGCTATCTGCAACTACTTTTTAGCAAATACTTAACAGCGTACAGAATACTGTAGGGAAGTCGCCTCTTACTAAGAATGATACTTGGGCAAAAGATTAGCATTCTTTGGTTAGTATAGTAATCATGATAGGTAAACAAAGAATTAAATGTTTTTACTAGGGCTGTCAAGCAATTGAAAAAACTAGTCGTGCTGTTAAACAACAATAGAATACCGTCCATTTTAAATATTTTTGGATGTTTACTACATTTTCAAATATATTAATTTCAATTACAACACACAATACAAAGTGTACAGTGCTCACTTTATATTTATTTTTTTATTACAAAGATTTTCACTTTAAAAAACAAAAGCATTGTATTTTTCAATTAATCTCAGACAAGTACTGTACTGCAATCTCTTTATCATGAAAAGTTGAACTTACAAATGTAGGATTATGTACAAAAAAAACTGCATTCAAAAATAAAACTTTAGAGCCTACAAGTTCACTCGGTCCTACTTCTTGGTCAGCCAATCACTCAGACAAACAAGGTTAGTTACAATTTGCAGGAGATAATGCTGCCTGCTTCTTGTTTACAGTGTCACCTGAAAGTGAGAACAGGCATTTGCATGGCACTGTTGTAGCCGGTGTTGCAAGATATTTACATTCCAGATGCACTAAAGATTCGTATGTCCCTTCATGCTTCAACCACCATCCCAGAGGACATGCTGATGATGGATTCTGCTTGATAATGATCCAAAGTTGTGCAACTTGATGCATGTTCATTTTCATCATCTGAGTCAGATGCCATAAGCAGAAGGTGGTTTGGGTTCTATAGTTTCTGCATCAGTTGCTCTTTTAAGACTTCTAAAAGCATGCTCCACACCTCATCCCTCTCAGATTTTGGACGGCACTTCAGATTCTTAAACCTTGGGTCAAGTGCTGTAGCTATTTTTAGAAATCTCACATCGGTACTTTCTTTGTGTTTTGTCAAATCTGCTGTGAAAGTGTTCTTAAAACGAATATGTGTTGGGTCATCATCCAAGACTGCTATAACATATATGCAGAATGTGGGTAAAACAGAGCAGGAGACATACAATTCTCCCCCCAAGGAGTACAGTCACAAATTTAAATGATGCATTATTTTTTGAAGTATCAGAGGGGTAGCCGTGTTAGTCTGGATCTGTAAAAGCAGCAAAGAATCCTGTGGCACTTTATAGACTAACAGACGTTTTGGAGCATGAGCTTTCGTGGGTGAATACCCACTTCTTCAGATGCATGTAGTGGAAATTTCCAGGGGCAGGTATATATATATGCAAGCAAGCTAGAGATAACGAGGTTAGTTCAGTCAGGGAGGATGAGGCATTGTTCTAGCAGTTGAGGTGTGAAAACCAAGGGAGGAGAAACTGGTTTTGTAGTTGGCAAGCCATTCACAGTCTTTGTTTAATCCTGAGCTGATGGTGTCAAATTTGCAGATGAACTGAAGCTCAGCAGTTTCTCTTTGAAGTCTGGTCCTGAAGTTTTTTTGCTGCAGGATGGCCAGCTTAAGGTCTGCTATAGTGTGGCCAGGGAGGTTGAAGTGTTCTCCTACAGGTTTTTGTATATTGCCATTCCTAATGTCTGATTTGTGTCCATTTATCCTTTTCCGTAGAGACTGTCCAGTTTGGCCGATGTACATAGCAGAGGGGCATTGCTGGCATACGATGGCGTATATTACATTGGTGGACATGCACGTGAATGAACCGGTGATGGTGTGGCTGACTTGGTTAGGACCTGTGATGGTGTCGCTGGTGTAGATATGTGGGCAGAGTTGGCATCGAGGTTTGTTGCATGGATTAGTTCCTGAGCTAGAGTTATTATGGTGTGGTGTGCAATTACTGGTGAGAATATGTTTCAGGCTGTCAGGTTGTCTGTGGGCGAGGACTGGCCTACCACCCAAGGTCTGTGAAAGTGTGGGATCATTGTCCAGGATGGGTTGTAGTTCCCTTATGATGTGTTGGAGGGGTTTTAGCTGGGGACTGTATGTGATGGCCAGTGGAGTCCTGTTGGTTTCTTTCTTGGGTTTGTCCTGCAGTAGGAGCCTTCTGGGTACACGTCTGGCTCTGATGATCTGTTTCCTTATTTCCTCGTGCGGGGATTGTAGTTTTGAGAATGCTTGGTGGAGATTTTGTAGGTGTTGGTCTCTGTCTGAGGGGTTAGAGCAGATGCGGTTGTACCTCAGTGCTTGGCTGTAGACAATGGATCGTGTGATGTGCCCGGGATGGAAGCTGGAGGCATGAAAGTAGGCATAACGGTCGGTAGGTTTTCAGTATAGGGTGGTGTTAATGTGACCATCACTTATTTGCACTGTGGTGTCTAGAAAGTATACCTCCCGTATAGATTGGTCCAGGCTGAGGTTGATGGTGGGGTGGAAGCTATTGAAATCATGGTGGAATTTTTCCAGAGTCTCCTTCCCATGGGTCCAGATGATGAAGATGTCACCAATGTAGCGTAGGTAGAGAAGGGGCGTGAGTGGACGAGAGCTGAGGAAGCGTTGTTCCAGGTCGGCCATAAAAAATTATTTATTTTTTTTACAAGCATCATCAGCATGGAAGCATGTCCTCTGGAATGGTGGCGGAAGCATGAAGAGGCATACAAATGTTTAGCATATCTGGCATGTAAATACCTTGCAATGCTGGCTACAAAAGTGCCATGCAAACACCTGTTCTCACTTTCAGGTGACATTGTAAATAAGAAGCAGGCAGCAGTATCTCCTGTCAATGTAAACAAACTTGTTTGTCTTAGCGATTGGCAGAATAAGAAGTAGGAGTGAGTGGACTTGTAAGCTCTAACCTTTTACACTGTTTGTTTTTTGAATGCAGTTATGTAATAAAAAAAATCTGCATTTGTAAGTTACATTTTCACTATAAAAAGATTGCACTTCAGTACTAGTATGAGGTAAATTGAAAAATACTATTTCTTTTGTTTTATCGTTTTTACAGTGCATATATTTGTAATAAAAAATAATATAAAGTGAGCACTGTGTACTTTGTATTCTGTGTTGTAATTGAAATCAATATTGAAAAAGTAGAAAAACATTCAAAAATATTTAATAAATGTCAATTGGTATTCTATTGTTATAAGTGTGATTAATTGCATTTTTATTGCAATTAATTATTTTGAGTTAATCGTGTCAGTTAACTGCAATTAATCTACAGCCCCCTTTTTTGCTCTGCTTCAAATGTATTTATTTGGAAGTTTTAACTCTGCTCTTGTATTTGTTTGCAAATTGGGAATTTTTTTTGAGCTGGACACTGTTGTTAAAGAACTGAACTAGGCAACATGAGATTTCTTCTATTCCTGGTTGTACTACTCATTTGTTTGTGTGATCATGGGCAAATCACTGTGTGCCTCCTGTAGTGCACCCACTCCATCTGGTTACCTCCTTTAATACCAATCTGTTTACAGGTTTTGATGGACAGGCCTGGGTTCTTCTGAATCCCACTACCCACTCAGCAGGGTGTAACATCTGGCCCATGGGACCCTCCTACCTAGCCCTTGACCTCCCGGCCAGGGAGGCTAGCCCCCGGCCCCTCTCCTGCTGTCCTCCCTCCCCTAAAGCCTCAGCTCGCCGTGCCGCCAGCACTCTGGGTGGCAGGGATGCACACTCCTGCCAGGCAGTACGGCTGTGAGAGCTGACAGCCTGGCCCGGTGCTCTAGACTGCACAGCAGCATGGCTGGCTCCGGCCAGGCGGCATGGCTGCCAGTCCTCGTACTCTGAGTGGCATGGTGAGGAGGCAGGGAGTAGGGTGGTTGGATATGGGACAGAGGGTCCTGTGGGGCAGTCAGGGGACAAGGAGCAGTTGGCTAGGCATGGGAGTCCCGGGGGGGCCTGTCAGGGTGGGGGTGTGGATAGGGGTTGGGGCAGTCAGGGGACAGGGAGCAGGGGGGGTTGGAAGGGTCAGGGGTTTTCAGGGGGGCAGTCAGGGGACAGGAAATGGGAGGGGGCGGATGGAGGGGCAGGCTGTTTGGGGAGGCACAGCCTTCCCTACCTGGCCCTCCATACAGTTTCGTAATCCCAATGTGGCCCTTGGGCCAAAAAGTTTGCCCACTCCTGGTGTAACTGTTTTATTTTCTTCCCATATACATTTATTTGGCAGTGCCTCCATTCCCCTCATTCTTTCCTGGCAGTGTCACCGGGGTCCCTTGGCAGGAAAATTCTAACCACAGGGTAACCCCCACTTACGTGCCATACAGTTGGAGACTCCCAAGAAATACTGTGACCACGGTACCTTCTGGGCAGTCGTTAACAATATGGCTGACTGGGTTCAGTACAGCCCAAAGGACTCACAGGTGGGATAAGGTGGTAAGTCCTTCCTCAGGTTTAATAGGCAGCAGGTAATAAAATCCTCAACCCTTTATCCCCTGGCTTGAAGACACAGTTTCGGGAGTAGGGGGTCTCCCAAACAACTTCCCTGACTAGCTGACTAAAAGATGGTGCACTCACAACCTCTGTGAATGATCCTCAGGTTGAGAGCTGACTCTAGACTCCTCAGTCACTGGAGAGGGGATGATGACCACTGCTGGCAGACCTGCTCTTCTTGCAGGAGTCAGGCTGCTTCCAGTCCCAGGACTCCCCCTCACCACCAAGAGGTGCAGATTACAAAACTGGTGCAGGTGCAGATTACAAAACTCCTCAAATCGAAACTTTTGTCTCAGACACACTCTCAGCAGGCAGCAGCCCTGGCCTAGCAGCCAGAGCAGTGGTGCCATGTGGTGCCTGATCTGTGTCCTAGAGAGCTGGAGGGCAAACTCAGCCCGGCTGGGAGAAGTTTTCCCAGCAAAACTCTACAAACTGAGAGTCACCTTGGAGCACGAAAGGTTCAAGCTGAAGGGTCTTGCTTTAGGGCCCCAGAGGCCAGTTCTCAGGGGGAACCCTGCATGGAAGTCTGAGACTCTCCAGCTCCCCACACAGCCAGACCTGCCCTTCCCCTAGATAGCTCTAGACTGCTCCAAAAATGGTTTCTCCCCTCTCCTCAGCTCCCTTGGCTGGGGGCGGGGAGGAGGGCGCAGAGCATCTCACTCCTTATTGGTTGCTGAGCAGACTCTGAGTCTGCCTTGGCTCCGGCTCCCTCCCAGGGACAGTGTGCCCCTCCCTGAGCTTCCAGTACCAGCACTCAGAGCCCCAAGAACCTAGGTAAACTCCTTAGGGGTTACACTCCATTTCTACATCAATAAAATGAGGATAATACTTCCTAACCTCATAGGCCTGTTGTAAGGCTTACGTCCTAAATGTTTGTAAGTGTAGGAAGATTGGATGGAAGACATTAGAGAAATGTCAAGCCTTAGGATTGTGAAGCCATGGCAGCCGCTCCAGTACAGCAACTCCTCACTCAAAGTCATCCTGGTTAATGTTGTTTCTTTGTTACCTTGCTGATCAATTAGGGAACATGCACGTTTAAAGTTGTGCAATGCTCCCTTCTAACGTTGTTTGACAGCCACCTGCGTTGTCCATTGCCTGCAGGAAGAGCTTGCAGTTAGCTGGTGGGGGCTTGTAACCAGGGTGGACCATCAGCCCCTACATCAGCTCCCCGCTTCCCTAAGTTCCTTGTGCTGCAGCTGCCCAGCAGGCTAGCAATTGCTGGGCAGTTCAGCTGTCCCTCCCCCCACTGCCATGTGCTGCTCCTGCCCTCTGCCTTCGAGCTGCTCCCAGAGACTCCTGCTTGCTGTGAAGGGGGGGAGGGGAGAGCTAATATCAGGGTGTTCCCCCTTCCTCCCCACTCCTGCACCCCGCTTACCCCTTCTCCATATAGAGCAGGGAGAGGACACAGACGGAGAGAAACAGAGAGATCCTGGACGAAAAACAGTATTAAATTGTTTGTTTAAAACCTATACTGTGTGTATATCTCTATAATATATAGTTTTTTGTCTGGTGAAAAAAATTTCCCTGGAACCTCCCCCCCACCCCGCCCCCCATTTATATTCATTCTTACGGGGAAATTGGATTCGCTTAACATCGTGTCGCTTAAAGCTGCATTTTTCAGGAACATAACTTCAAAGTTAAGTGAGGCGTTACTGTACATACCCAAGATCCTGGGCAGGCTTGTGCTGTTCGTGTTGCCTCAGTTGCCATGCTATTGTTTGCGCTAGCTAGATCAAAACTAGGTCAGGTATGTCTACATGTGTGCTGCAGTCACTCATCTGATTACTGTGTAGACATACCCTTAATGTCAATAGGTTAAAGTGCCAGTGGATAGCACTCAGTAATACATAGCATAGCTCCTGGGTTTTGCAGGACTAATAAAATTTGTTGTGCACTACAAATGGTTTCCTCTGGCAGTTATTTTAATCAGCACCTAACACTGTACTCTCTCGGTAATGCAATGCAAACAAACGGAGGTGGGAAGGAGAGGACACCATGGAACTATCCCTCTTTACACTGGCTGCAGAATGGGACCAGCATTTAGGATGGGAGTGTATGCAGCACCCCATACAGGGATATAGCAGCCTGCACACTTGACTTGTGTGCCAGAGAGCTGCAGGAGGAATTCTATCTTTCAGTGCCCCCCACGTCGGTAATACAGCTCTACACCAGTGGTTCTCAACCAGCGGTACATGTACCCCTGGGGATACGTAGAGGTCTTCCAGGGGGTGAGTCAACTTTTGCCTAGTTTTACAACAGGCTATGCAAAAAGCACTAGCAAAGTCAGTAAAGTAAAATTTCATACCGACAATGACTTCTTTATACTGCTCTACATACTATACTCTGAAATGTAAGTACAATATTTATATTCCAATTGATTTATTTTATATTATATGGTAAAAATGAGAAAGTAAGACATTTTTCAATAACAGTGTGCTGTGACACTTGTGTTTTTGTCTGATTTTGTCAGGTGAAACTTGGATATACGCGAGACATATCAGACTTCTGAAAGGGGTACAGTAGTCTGGAAAGGCTGAGAGGCACTGCTCTACAGTACCACAAATACATGATTCTGCAAAAAGGCATAATTGAGCCTCTGCAATTTAGGAAAGCCATAGAGTAGGAATGGTGCTGTGAGACAAAATAAATCTCTGTTCTGCTCTGAGACACACAGTTCTTCTGATTATTCCTCCTCAGCAACTTTCTGTCATACACCCTTTCCTCCTAGTGACTGTCTTTATATTAGCTGTTGTAGCTCCATCAGCTACTGGTCTTCCAAAGAGCTTTTTAAAGTGGAAGTTGGAAGCTGTCTCCACCAGGCCTTCCATGAGGGAAGGGAGTACAAGTAGCTTCTGGGGTAGTGTTTTTTTTTTGTTGCTGTTTTTTTTTTAATTGGGAATACATCTTTTTTAAAAGCACTACACCATGGATGAGAATTTCCTCTTGGTGTCTGATGACATCAGAGAGTGCCAACAAGAACTCTTTCTTAAAGCCTTCCATTCAATTCTTAACCCTTTGGAGATATTTTTAATTAAAGTTGAGGAAAGGTATAGTTCATTTTTGATGCTCAAGAAAATTGAGGCTAACAGCACTGGCAGACGTCTTGCAAGGTTTCTCCCACAGTCCTAACACACACATCTGTGCCACTCCAGCCCTATGTCTCTCTTGGGCATAGACTGCACAAGGTGCTAATAGTGCCAGATTATGTGAATTTATGTCCAAAAACACTGGCAACTCAATTAGTTGATTCATGACATAAATTGAATTTGAATAAGGGACTATACAAACAGAACACCACTGAGAACCCTGTGCGTTAAAGTCCAGTGCTATTCTGAAAAGCGACTGTGTAAAAACACAGCATTGGGACTATGTTAGAACAACCAACAGAAATATCCAAAACCACAAGACCTGGTAGTAATGAAGGACTTTAACTACATAGACACCTGTTGGACAAGAAAAATGGCAAAACACAAAATTTCCAATAAGTTCTAAGAATGAGGGACAACTTTTTGTTTCAGAAGTGGAGGAAGTAACCTGGGGGACAGCCATTTTTGACTTGATTCTGGCCAAGAGAGAGGAATTGATAGCAAATCTGAAGGTGAACGGCAATTTGGGTGACAGTGATCATGAAATTACAGGTTTCATGATTCTAAGGAAAGGAAGAAATGAGAGCAGAAGAATAAGGACAATGAACTTCAAAACTCAGAGAACTGGTAGGTAACAAACTCAGAGAACTGCTAGGTAAGGCCTCACGGAAAGAAAATCTAAGGGATAAAGGAGTTCAGGAAAGCTGGCAATTTTTCAAGGAGACAATATTAAAGGGACAACTGCAAAACTATCCTGATGCGAAGGAGAGAGAGAATTGTAAAGGGCCCATATGGCTGCCTCAGGAGCTCTTTAATGGCCTGCGAAGCAAAAAAAGGAATCCTACACAAATTGGAAACATGGATGAATGCTAAGGAGGAGTACAAAAGAACAGCTCAAGCATGTAGAGACAAAATCAGAAAGGCTAAGGCACAAAATGAGTTACACCTAGCAAGGGACATAAAAGGCAATATAAAGAAGTTCTTTAAATACATTAGGCTCAAGAGAAAGATGAAGCAAAGCGTAGGTCCCTGCTTAGCATTATAGGAGAGAGAATAACTGATGCCATCAAGAAGACTGGGGTGTTTAATGCCTATTTTGCTTCAGTCGTCACTAAAAATAATAAGGGTAAACAGATCTCAACACAATTAACAAAAAGGGAGAAGGAACACAAGCCAAAATAGTGAAAGAACAGGTTAAAGAATATTTGCAGACGTGAGATGTAATCAAGTCAGCAGAGCTTGATGACATTCATTCTAGGATATTAAAGGAACTAGCTGAAGCAATCTTGAAACCATTAGCAATTATTTTTTGAGAACTCCTGGAGGACAGATGAGGTCCCAGAGGACTAGAGAAGGGCAAATATAGTCCATAGTTTTGAAAAGGAGAATAAAGAGGACCTGGAGAATTATAAACCTGTCAGCCTAACTTTGATACCTGGAAAGATATTGGAACAAATTATTAAACAATCAGTTTGAAAGCACCTACAGAATAATAGGGATATAAGAAAGAGTCGGCATGGATTTGCCAAGAACAAATCGTGCCAACCAACCTACTTTCCTCTGACAGGGCTACTGGCCTAGTGGATGGGGGAAAGCAGTAACGATGATATATTTTGATTTTTAGTAAGATTTTTGATATAGTCCCATGTGAAATTCTCATAAGCAAATTAGAGCACTATATTCTAGATGAAATTATTATAAGGTGAGTGCATAAATGGTTGAAAGACTACTCAAAAAGTATTGTCAATAGTTTGCTGTCAAACTGAGAGGGCATAGCTAGTGGGGTTCTGCAGGAGTCAGTCCTGGGTCCAAAATGATTCAATATTTTCATTAATGGCTTGGATAATGTAGTGGAGAGTACGCTTATAAAATTTGTGGAAGACACCAAGCTGGGAGGAGTTGTAAGCACTTTGGAGGATAGCATTGGAATTCAAAAATGACCTTGACAAATTGGAGAATTGATCTGAATTCACAAGATTAGATATGGTGTGTGATTCCTACACCTATTATAATATACATTTTGGAATCTTAATTTACAGCATTCCCTAAACAGTTTTTTGTTTGCTTTTATTAAAACATCCCCACATGAAATCTTTGTTTAAACCCACAAAGCGATCGTTGGCGTTTGAGGGCAAGCAAAATTAATACTAGTTACTATAGAAAACTATGTAAGGTCAAGAAATCAGATGCTGTTATGTCCCATCACTGTGCTGTGTAATAGATCTGGATGAAATCCTAATAACATTTTATTACCAATAATGTTCTGCTCATAGAGATGAGAACAGCATCTGAAAAACACGTTAAAAAACTGCATCTAAAAATTTTATATACATTTAAGTATTCAAAAACAAAAATACAAGAGCTCTCCTTTGTTTAAATATATTTCCTGCTTCTTTATTGTTATACACTGTGTTGTGGCAGACCTATTTATAGCCCAAGAAAGGGAAAAACCTCCACTGGAAGCAGAAAAACTAAGTTGGGAAAGAATAGCAGGAAGTGTGACTGCCATTTAGCCAAACAATCTAGAACTAATTGGGCTCAAAAGCTCTCCAGCTTTACTGTAGCTGCTGAGAGTAAACAGAGCACAATTCTGTTTTTTTCTTCAGAATCGTTAAAAGGGGGTGGGGGTGAATAATGAAAATAATCTAAGTGCTGAAGAAGAGCAAAGAAAAATCTCAGCAGCTCAACACATGTAATAGAAGTTATTGTGTGGGAAAAGAAGACCTATACAGTACTGAAAAGGGGTGGACTGTGTCAAATTAAGGTCAGTATCTCCTTATGGCATTTCTGCTTGCTATACTCTTAATGCAGTTGTCCACAGTTTTGCAGTCTAGCAGCTAGTAATAACCTAGTGATATGTTTGTGTGGCAAAATTCATTCTCCATACATTTTAGTATGCACTTCGGAGAATGAATTTTGCCACACAAACATATTACTAGGTTCATTGGCTTTTAATGATAAAGCTTGCTTGAGAAATAATTGTGGTTTGGTTATAGATCCTTAAGAGTTCCTCCTAAGCAACAGAAATCTTTTCCAAACAACTACTATTAGATAATTTTGCTATTTCCGATATATTTGTCTTCTGTTTGAGCTTACAGTTATTAATTACTATAGCCATTTTGATGGAAGCTTTTTTCCCATAAAGAAAAACATGGTCAATACCAAAATGTACATTATTAAAAATGTCACAAAATAAAAGATTTAATCTTGTCAGACATGTCCAAACAAAAGAATCAACCTAAAATGGAGGTATCTGAAAATTTATATTGTTCTTAAATACATGATAGCAAATTACATGTTTGGAATTAGTTTATTATTTGCTTGCTTATTTAATTTCAAAATGATGCAGCAGCCATTGCAAAGTCCAATGTAATCAGTGGCAGACTGAAATAGATTAGAAAATGTAGACCTTTTGTTTTAGTGTATTATTTACACATTTTATATCCTGCCATGACAAACATAACCTGAAATCATCTATAAAAGCTACTTTGTAAAATGTCAGGGTATAAAATATATCATCTTACTGGATGGGTACTAAAAAGAACAGAAGACTCTTAGGGGAAAGACCTAAAAATACAGATTTTCATTCAGTGATAACAATCTAGATTAGTATCAGAGGGGTAGCTGTGTTAGTCTGGATCTGTAAAAGCAGCAAAGAATCCTGTGGCACCTTATAGACTACAGACGTTTTGGAGCATGAGCTTTCGTGAGTGAATACCCACTTCGTCAGATGCATGTCAGGTTGTTTTTTGTTTTCTTCATTTCAAAATTGCTTTGCCTCATGCCAGAATAAGAGGTGGTGGTGTGACTTGAAGGCAAAATGGTAGAAATACAAGTTACAGAATACTGAAATATTCAGTGATCTCCACATGGTATGGATAGTACTATGGAGTTTTCACCATTCTTGAATTAGTCTTGAGACTGATCATTATACTTGTTTCGGTGATGTACTGTATTTTGTCTATCACAGTACAATCCCTATTACTCATGAATTACTCATGTTATTAAGGATTAGTGTCTTATTGTAAAATGTTCCTGATGAGGAAAAGAAAAGGAAATGTGTATGCTGTTACACTGCTTTATCCTGGTAGGATGCTGTTATGTTTAGAGTCTGTTGTTGTGAAGATAGCAAGGCAGGATGTCTGCTGATACACATGGAGGTGAAAAGCTGGGATAGGACAATGGTGCTGTTTACTAACGGCCCAATCCTGTGTAGTGCTGAGCTATGATTTCAATGGAATTTATGATTATCCAGCACTTCATGGCATCAGATCCCTTATTCTATCTGGTTTAAAGCACTCCTTGTTTCTTTACAACAGTTGTCTTTTCTAAGAGATTGTGATCCTGCTCCTGTGAGGCGTGGAGTATCTCTGGTGAGAATGAAGTCAATGGCAATATAGATGCTCAGCACAGCACAGGATTGTGGTCTATTAAAATATTTGCAATGGATACCTTGGTAGATACAATTGATTTTTGTGGAAAAGGTTGATAGTTAATTTGTTCTTACTCAACACTATTTATATTTGACTTCAGTAAAAGTTTTGTCAGCATAAGGACTGAGTAAAAACAGAGAGGATTTGGCTGATTATATTTAAGTCGCAAAATGCCAAATTGCGCAACCCTTATTAACACAGATGAGCTCTTGCTCACTTCAGTAGGGCTACTCAGATGAGTAAGTGCTCATCAAACCGTGTAAGGGTTGCAAAATCTATGCCTAAATGAATGCAATTGGTTTTATTAATATTAACAGCTAGGCTTCAGTGACCCAACTGAACAGCGACATTATTCTCACTTTATGCAATGCATGTCTATCAGCCTTGTTAATTCCAGAAAATACAGGATAACTTGATCACTTTCTCTGCATAAGTAGTCGAACATTCAGAATTTTTCTGCTCTGAGATGTTCATTACATTATTATTTAAAAAGGACATTTGGTTTGCACGTGTGTACAAAACCTGAGACTATTGTTTAGCCAGGAAGAGGAAAACTGTTTGGGAACCAGCCATTTTATATTGTTAGTTTGTAATAGTTACCATGGCTTAAAATGACAATAGTGTACTGAGGCAGTTTCATGGGCGCCTATGAAAAAGAAAGAATATATTATAGAGATTACTTAGAAATTGTTATTCCACATTCTTTATGAAAATATCCCTATGATTTGAATATGACATAACTGAGATATACTTCATGCAAGATGGGTCATGTGAGATATCATTGGAAAGGTTATGATTTACTGAATGTGATTATCCTATTTGTATGCATGTATCATTTCTGTATCCGAAATTAGGAATATTAACTATGTACTTGTATTTCAACTATGCTACTTTGGGTGACCCCCACTGCCAACACTTTGGGTACAACAATGTAAAAGCCAGACAGGGTGGATGGCCCATCAGCAAGGACAATGGACTGTAAAAGAGCTTGGTCTTCCTGTGAACCTGTGGGTCAGCCTGTAAAGAACGGCTACAAGGGCCCTACAGAGTCAGGTGATGCTAAAACATTACCTGGGATTTCATGTAACTTTCCACTGTAAGGGATGGAGGGGGTGTGTGTGTCAAACTAGGAAACAAAGAACTCCCGCCTTATGCAAATCCTATTTAAGCATGGGGAGTGAGGTAATCTAGGGCATCAGTTCTCCCCTGCTACCCCACCCAAGATGACTGCTGGAAACAAATAAGACTGAACATGGGGAAAGAACTGGGACCAGGCTGGAAGGGCATCTGGCCTGTGAAAAAGATTATTAGAACTACATTTAGGGTGAGAACTCACATGTGACCAGTCTCTTTAGTGTATTAAGCTTAGTTTGCATGCTCTGTTTTATTTTCTTAGTAATCTGCCTTGTTCTGTCTGCTACCTCCTTAACTACTTAAAATACACCTGTTATAGTTAATAAATTTATTTCTGGCTTATAATATAACCCAGTTTATGTGATTTCTAACTGGCAGGGTAAGAAATTGTGCATACCCTCTTCCACATTGAGGGAAGAGGCATATATAATATATCTTTGGGCCTGTACTCCAAGAGAGGTCGATATCTAAGTGCTGGAGCAAGTCCCTTAAGCTGAGTCTTCCCAGAGCTAATCTGCAGCTGGGTGTGGCCCTGCCTGTGGTGTGTGTTAGAGGAGGTTTTAAGAGACTGGCTCAGCAACACACGAAAAAGGGGGCACATACTGGCAGAACAAGTAGACTCAGTGGTATATCAGCACATCAAGTGACTTCCCAAGGGGTCCAACCTGTCACACATACTTTTAATAAATTCATACTCTTAGAAAGGATAATTAGGGACAAAATGCTGATCATATACACTGATGTAAATCCACTGAAGTCAATACAGTTACTCTAGTATAATCAAGGACAGAGTTAGTCCCACAGAGTTAAGTGCACTCAACATAGCAGACTACCCACCCTTCTACCTACCCACCCCACTCTTCTCTGTTTCTCACACTATGGGAAATGCAAAGCTGGCATAAAGCTACCTTTACCCACTCCCACACCCCTTCACACCTAAACTCAGCATGGGAACAGAGCAACTGAAAATCAGGGTCATTATGTCTGCAATACTGCCAACACCAAGTGCTCAGAAATTATGAGTCAAACTCGAAATAATCATGAGATTTGTCTTTAAAACCATGAGAATTTTAAATACAATAAGTGTCAGGTGCTTTTTATTTGCCTTTTGGTCTTTTGACATTTTAGGATTAATGTTGTCAAACTTTTCTCCGCAACTAAGAAAGCTAGAACTTTAACTGAAATAAACTGAGAGTCTTATAGAATCACATGATTCCAGGAGCTGGGGCTCTACAAAAAGCACCAAATATAATAAGACTTGCATTAACCTTACCAGGGCTGACAATACTATGTCTGTCAGCTCACTAGCTTCAAAACACTATTTGTAGAATAAGGAAATATATATCAAAAGGAGGGATTCTGTACTGATGATGTAACTACCCCCAAGAGAGAGCAGTAAGCCTTACTCTGCAGCCACTCCAGAATATATAATATACTCTGATTTTATAGGAAACAATAGACATGTTCAAAACATATAATCCAGAAGGATTTTATAACTATTTTGTGAGATTCATAGGTTCCAAGGCCAGAAGGGACCATTGTGATTATCTAGTCTGACCTCCTGTATAGGACAGGATAAAGAACGTCCCCAAAATAATTCCTAGAAAATATCTAGTTTTGATTTAAAAATTGTAAGTGATGGAGAATCCACCTCAAACCTTGGTAATTTGTTCCAGTGATTAACTATTCACTGTTAAAAAATGTATGCCTTATTTCCAGTCTGACTTTGTCTGGCTTCAACTTCCAGCTGTTGGATCATGTTATACATTTCTCTGTTAGCCTGAAGAGCCCATTATTAAATATTTGTTCCCCCCACAGGTACTTATGGGCTGTGAAAAAGTCACCCCTTAACCTTTTATTTGTTTAGCTAAATAAATTGAACTCCTTGAATCTATCACTATAAGACATGTTTTCTAATCCTTTACTCAATCGCTTCCAGTATCCAGATAAACTCCTTTTAGTGAACACAGGCATTGACACACCTAAGACTTTTACCTTTAAAAATAAAATAGAGTATGATACTCTTCCCCTGAATGATTGGTAGTGACAACAACTTATTAGCATCTGTCAGGTGTTCAGCAATCTATGTGAAATGACTTGGTGGTGAATCAGATGTAAACTGAAATATGAAAATTTATTCTCCACTCATTCTGCAGGGGGTTAATGTGCTTAACTTCCATTAGAATTAACAAGAGTTGTTATTAAATTTCCCATCCATTAGGTTATGAATAAGCCCCAGACTCGTCAGAAGTGAACTAATACAATAAAACAACATGGTAAAGAATGCTTTTTTATGTTTCTCTAATCTAATGACTTTCCTCTCTGCTTTATTGTTGAATAGAGAGAGGTGAAAAATACAGTCATAAATCATATGGAGAACAATGAAATGCAAACATTTGTATTGATTTTGGTCTGTTATTTTAAAGTGAGGCCTACTGTTGTTGGTTTCTACCCACCCTGCCTTTAATGTGTCTATACTTAAGTGTTGTAAGCCTAAAATAATCTTTTTTCAGTATTCATAAACTGAAGTATTAAAAATATCAAGTTTTATTCTAAGATACCTACATTAAATGCACAAGCCAAAAGTGTTTTATTCTGTGAGCTTAAGAACTCAGGAACACATTAGGTTAGATTGTAAATTTGGGTACAGCCCTGAGCAAGAGCTGATACTTTAAGATGCATGCCCTTATGAGAAGATTCAGGAGATACTTGGTAAATTCCTGTCCCTAGCGGAAGCATGCTGGGCCCATAACCCAGAGGTCGATGGATCGAAACCATCCTCTGCTAGGTCTGTTTTCTGGGGAAGGGATAGCTCTGTGGTTTGAGCATTGGCCTGCTAAACCCAGGGTTGCAAGTTCAATCCTTAAGGGGGCCATTTGGTGATTGATCCTGCTTTAAGCAGGGGGTTGGACTAGATGATCTCCTGAGGTCCCTTCCAACCCTAATGATCTATGAAGTCAAGGGTCAAAGTTTTGTCAATAGATTCAGTGAAGCCTGGAATTCACTGAGACATCCCGCTGAGTCATAATTCCTTCCCTGCTCCCTCCTTGCTCCTGAGCAGGTAATAATTTACCACTGGCCTGTACCATCAATAAATTATTGCCCCCCCATACCATAAGATAGCTCAGATACTCTGGCCAGTGAGTAAGAAAGGGAGAGTCAAGGGTGTCATAAACAGATAGGTAAGGGTTAATGTCTCTTTCACCTGAAGCACCTGACCAGAGGACCAATCAGGAAACCGGGTTTTTTCAACTCTGGGTGGAGGAAAAAAGTTGTGTCTGAGTCTTTGTCTGTCTGCTTGTCCCTCTCAGCTTTGGGAAGGATTTTCTATTTCCTGCTTTCTAATCTTCTGTTTCCAAGTTGTAAGTACAAAATTTAGTAAGGCAGTAAGGTTTCTATTGTTTTTCTTTTGTATTTACATAAATATAGTTGCTGGAGTGCTTTAATTTGTATTCTTTTTGAATAAGGCTGTTTATTCAATATTCTTTTAAGCAATTGACCCTGTATTTGTCACCTTAATACAGAGAGACCATTTTTGTGTATTTTTCTTTCTTTTTATATAAAGCTTTCTTTTTAAGACCTGTTGGAGTTTTTCTTTAGTGGGAAATTCCAGGGGGTTGGGTCTGCAGCTCACCAGGGAATTGGTGGGAGGAAAAAGTCAGAGGGAGATCTGTGTGTGTTAGATTTATTTGCCTGACTTTGCATACCCTCTGGGTGAGGGGGGAAAGAGAGATTAACTCTCGGTAATTCTGTTCTCCAGGACTGGGAACGGGGAGGGGGGAGTCCCTCTGTTTAGACTCACGGAGTTTGCTTCTGTGTAGCTCTCCAGGAGCACCTGGAGGGGGGAAGGGAAAAAGGATTATTTCCCTTTGTTGTGAGACTCAAGGGATTTGGGTCTTGGGGTCCCCAGAAAAGGGTTTTGGGGGGACCAGAGTGCCCCAAAACACTCTAATTTTTTGGGTGGTGGCAGCCGTACCAGGTCCAAGCTGGTAACTAAGCTTGGAGGTTTTCATGCTAACCCCCATATTTTGGACGCTAAGGTCCAAATCTGGGACTAAGTTATGACAAAGGGTCCATCCATTGCCAACCCACCAGCTATGCTGCAAGTAGCCTCATTTATTCCTACATTTCTGGACTCAATGTCTGGTTAGCCCCCATAACTGTGTAAGGAAAGATTGCTACTCCTTTGCATCTCTTTGTAGTCACACTCTGGCCTGCAACAGGGTGGCTTGCCCCTTAAGGGCTGGAGAGCCTGGGGCCAGCCAACCCAGATTATTAAGGAGGCTTACCTGGGTCAGATCAGGTAATTTCCTATAAGGGCAGCAGGTGGTTGTAGAGGCGGGGGAGGGTTGGGAAGGTGCAGGAACCAATAAGCTGTTATAGGGAAAAGCTTGCTCCTAGGGAGGTAGAGCCCAAGCCCTGAGGCTCCAAACAGGTAGGGCCTGTCAAAGCAGGAAAGGACATAGGCTGGAAGGCTTGGGAGCAGAGTGAATTGGAGACGGCTAGGAATGAGCAGGCTCCCACAGAGGCTTCTAAGGTGCGGTGTTTCCTTACTGAGACAACAGGAGGAGAAGTCTGGAAGTGACCTGGTAATAGGATAAAGCTGATGGACTGTGTTTTGGGACTTTGAGTTTTATTTTGGAGCTTTATTTATGTGACTAAACCTGGCCCCTTCAGAAGGGTTGGTGAATGAGCAAGTAACTCCTGAGTGGAGTTGAAGAAGGCCTTTGAGGGAGAAATTGTTAGCAGGGCACAATAGTTGCACCCTGACCATGAGGGGTGCATAGGAGGTGGCTGACCCCACTAAATCGTCCAATAAAGTTATAAGAAAGCAGCAGAATCTTGGAAACGCAGGTGTTTTATTAGGGGGCAGTTAAAGGAAGCTTTTCTAGAACACATGTGAATGTGGTGATCTATGCAATAGCCTAGCACAGCACACGGGGGACAAGCAAAACATGGTGGGGAATTACCCACCTGATAAAGTGCTTTCAGTCCTGGGTGTGTATATTGCCAAATGACATGCACTTAAAAGAAGAGCAACAAAAAGACTAATGCTAAAAGCTGATTTAAGAGGAAATATTTAAAATGTTCAATATGCATAAGCTGGCTAAGAACTGTCCAAAGCCCAGCATGCTGCAAATATTTATGCAGGTGTGTTCACTTCAAGTTGGTGAGTAGTCACATTAACTTCAACAGATTCATAGCATTTAAGGCCAGATGGAACCAATAGAGCAGGGGTAGGCAACCTATGGCATGCGAGCTGATTTTCAGTGGCACTCACACTGCCCGGGTCCTGGCCACCAGTCTCGGAGGCTCCGCTGCTGGCCTTGGGGTACCGGCCGTTGGTCCCCTGCCAGCCGGGGTTCCATCTGTCAGTCCCACTCAGCCCGCTGCCGGCCCTGGGTCCCGGCTACTGGTCTGGGGCGATCTGCTGCCGGCCTGGGATCTCAGCCACCAGCCCAGGGCTCTGCAGCTGCCCCCAGTTGTGATCCACTGGCCCCAGCCTGGGGCAGTGAGGGGGGCAAACAAGGGCGAGAGGGGGCGCAGCTCAGCACCCCCACCTTAAAAATTGTTCCAGCATCACTGTGCTGGGATATTTTTAAGTCCTGATTTGCTGCTTACATCACTATCATGCCACATGGAACAGCACACTGCGTTTGAAGTTGAGATTAGAATGTACATGCAAGAACAGGAATCAGAATTTTCTGATAAATTTCAAGATTTCCAGCGATTTGACCCAATGCTTTCTTTTCTAATTAAACCTGAAAAGTTCAACAAAAGCAACTTGTATTTCAGTGGATGGGTGTTAAAGATTTCGAAATGCAGCTCTTTCAGTTAAAAAGCTCAGAACTGTGGGCATCAAAATTTGGAGATCTGCAGAGCACACAATTTAGCCTTAAATGCTTGGATCTTTAGATATATAGTTTTTTAAATAAATCGTTCAAAAGACAACTCATCAAAAATACACATTTTAATTTTAATTACTATAGTAAAAAAAAACCTTTCTTCCAAAGTCTTCCTGTTCTTTCTGTTCATCCCTTTCTCCCTTCATCTCCCTCTTCCCCTCACCTTTGATGAGAGCCCTTAAAGGGGCAACACCCCTTTCCTTCCAGATAGTTGGACAAAGAGTTTCCCTTTCTTTACTTCTGATTGTCTGATTAACTAATTTTAAGAGAACCCTCCAGTAAAATCAATATCTAGTAAGATATAAAATCATTTGTTATGCCTAAAATCTTTGGAAACATATTTTTTAAAGTTGGTGAAATTTCATAAACGTGTCTATTGTTATGGAGATCACACAGAGTAAATTAGTGTTCCCTTTTTCTAAAAGCAAGGAACACTGTAATGAATACAGTAAACCTCTGTGACTGATTAATTTAAAATAATGCTTTGTTTCACTGAGTTAAATATGTATTAATCTGGAATGATTATGAACGCTTAAGAGTACATTTAAAATATAAAATCAGCTTAGAAATACTGATTAAGAAAATGTAAAACAGACAAGAGCTGTATCATGTATTCCATAATATTTAATGTTGTACTCAGCAAGACTCCAACAAACTTCAGGGCATATCAAAAAACCTATGACTGACATATTTTATTCCCAAGTTTAGTGCTTTTAATTAGGTACTGTCTACATGTCCAGTCTTCACCATCTGGCATGCAATGGAAACATGCTTCATTTTCTTTAGAAAGAAATTGCAGAAGTGTTTTTTTTTTTCAAATGTCAGTTGCTTCATTTGGGTTCAAGGATTTGGCTGGAAGGGGGAGAGCAGGATGGGGGAGGGAAGATAGGATGGAGGCAGTGGGGAGAGGGTGGGGCCTGGGTGGAGTGGGGTGGGGCCTGGGGTAGAGCAGGAATGGAATATGGGCGGAGCCACAGGCAGAAGAGGTGGGCTGGGGAGCTAGCCTCCCCAAGCGGCAACTTCACCCACCACTCATGACAGCAGGTAAGAGTGGTAGGCTCCCACACACCCAGCGCGTGCTGCAGTCTCCTTAGGCAGGGGCCTTATTCACAGAGCCGAATGTGCCAGCGCCGTGCATTCTGTATGAAGGAGAGTGTACAGGGGTCTCTGCAGGGAACTGTGACTCACCGCTGCCATGAGGCAGGCCGGGCATCTCGGTATCCTTTGCTGCCTTATCCCTCCCTCCACCCCCTGGGCTGCGCGCCTGGGCTGCCATCGGGCATAGGGGCACCAGTTTAACAATACTGCGTAGGGCCCCATAAATCCTAAGGATGGCCCTGCTGAATGGGAGTTAAATGGTGCATGGGCTTGTGTCAGATTTCATCATGGGATGTATCCACTCTATATTTGGAAAATTGACTTCCCTTTTTTAAGCTTAAATAGCTTTTGCTGATGGTGCAGCATTCTCGGAGTCTGACACTAATGTACTGTACCAGTGTAATATTGTGTTGTGTTACTCTACTGTTCTGGACTATTCTGCAGCATGTTGTGGTTGTTTAATAAGAGTGGGGGAGCAGTTTCCAAGGACTGAGCAGCTCAGTAATAATGGAAGAGGGAACTTGAAACAACATCCAAATAACTGAATGTGGGAAGGCAAAGCTTTGGACTGGTGCTGGATTTTTTAAAAATACTTTGCCTTCTTCATAGTTACTGCTAATCCCTAGTCACAGGTCACAGTTACATGACAAAATCTCGGCCTTCTCCCTCCAAGGCAACTGATTAATGAATTTTAGAGATTGATGATGGTTAAACATCCACACTGCCTTCATCCCAGTGTGATTTCATAGCTGCTATATGCTCTGTACTGAATCCTGAACACAGTGGAACATTATTTTGTATGCATTATTCAGAGTATAAGGGTGAATAGATACCTCACATATGGATAACAAAGCAAGATAGCATCTTTATTCTGTTACAGGCTATACGTGGAAATCTCAGCAAGAGGTAAAGGCCCAGTTTCATCCATGTTGAATAACTTCAACTGAGTCAAACAAGTGGGGAATTTAGCCCCTAGAGGGCGGGACTATGGAGTAGAATGTCACAGGTGATGAGACTTACTTATCCTCTCAAGCACAAATGATGAGCATTGTAGTGACAGCCTCCGAGAAAGCACTCAGCTCTTCACATGGAAGAGGCTCAGGCTCTCTAGTCTCATCGACTGACTGCAGAGGGAGCTGGGGGTACATCTTCACTACCCGCCGTATCAGCGGGTAGCAATTGATTGCTCGGGGATTGATATATCGCGTCTCATCTAGACGCGATATATCGATCCCAAAACGCGCTTATATCGATTCCGTAACTCCACAACTTGAATAGAGTTGCGGAATCGACAGGGGGAGCCGCAGACATCGATCCTGCGCCGTGAGGACGGTGAGTAATTCGATCTTAGATACTTCGACTTCAGCTACGTTATTCACGTAGCTGAAGTTGCGTATCTAAGATCGATTTTCCTCCGTAGTGTAGACCAGCCCTGAGGGTTTTCTGTAGCACAGATGAAAACTTTTCAAAAACTCAAATCATTTACAAAAATCATTCAGCTTTTTTAGACCAGCTCTAACTTTCAGCAGCTTTCTGGTTCAAGCTTTTTAATCCTCTTTCCTTGTCTTGTAAATTCATTGTAAATGGATTGTTTTAAGTTATTCTGGATTGCCTGTATCAATTGTAGGCATTTTGGTGCAAGGTAGAGGAAGATCAGGTATATCAGCCTGTCCCCATCTCATTGTGCAGAGTGTACAATCAAAGTTCTCACTGTTAGGATCTGTTATGATGCTGTGGTTGGTAGCACTTACGTAAAGATTAACAAGCAGAACATTTTTCACCTGCTTATGTATAAGGCAAATCTTTATAAATAACTTGTAGTCTAGCCTTGTTTTGGGAAAAGCTCTCTGAGCTGGATAATTAACAATATGGTGATTCACAAACATCTTATGATATGCTATCAATCTCTCTGTCAGAACAAGTGACATTGGGCTGATTGGGGAATAAAAGGCCCCTTCTTAGAAAAGTTATGCATCATTTATGTTGGCTTTTAATCACACTGTATTTGGAAAACTGTAGGATGCATTTAACTATGAAAGACACAGAAGCACTATTTCCAAGTTATCTATTCAGATTAGAAATGTATGTGTCTTTTTCACTTAATGTAAATACTCAGCATTATGTGATATACCCAGAAACTCCACAAAAGAAGATAAAATCATATTGAAAGTCTAGTCTTGTGGATGTCACAAAACAGAGACATGAAATTTGTTCCCAACTCTGCTACACATTTCCCATATGACCTTGGGCAAGTTATAAACTCTGTGTAGCTCAGTCTTCCCTTCTGTAAAATGAGGTTGATATTTCTTAAGGGTGTTGTGAAAAGAAAGCTCTGTGAATATTACCAAAAATGCTAATATTCAATAGAATATATTATTTCAATCTATAAAATGACAAGAGGTGCCTCTGTAAGTCTAGGTACCTCTGACAATTATTTAAATACACTAAATCAGTATACCAAAATATATGGTGGCCCCACAACATATAATCATTCTAAATAACCACTCAGCATGAAAAGAAAGAGTCAGAACCAATGTATAACACCCAGTTTGTGTTCACTTCCCACAAATGTTTTAACTAGTAGTTTATTGGCAAAAATGTTTAGCTTAAGTCCTTGTTTTAGCAATGTTGCAGAATATCTGTGGAAAGTAAATTCTAAAATCACGAATGTGAGTATGCACACTGGAAACTCCTGCAGCTCTGGGTTGGTGCATGCTCCGTTGGTCTGTGGGGATAGTGCTTCTGTGCAGCCTGCTCAGCATATGGCAGCTGTGAAGTGCTGGAGCATGCCCAGTGCAGATGCGAATTTATCAGGCAAACTGACTGGGCTCTACTAAGCATGTGCACACTGAGATTTTTAAAGGGCTTATAACTTGACCGAATTTGGGTGAATTTTCACAGGGACAACAAAAGGCACCACAATGCCAGTCTCAACTCCCTGACACATTTCTATTCTGTGCTCCCAAGCATGAAGTTAATGCTTCTGAACAAAACTCCTGTACAAATTTTTTAACCTGGCGACACAAAATACTTATTCCTTCATTTCTGAGAATTAGAACTTTCAAATTATTTACATTTTTTTAAAAAAAAAATCAACCTGAGGCAGACAAACAACATAGAGAATTTCAGGCCAAATAATTAAATTTTGGTAAAGTTACAAGTAACTGAAAACATAATCTTGTAATGGAAAGTGGTTTGAGAGTGGTAGCCATGTTAGTCTGTATCAGCAAAAAGAACGAGGAGTACTTGTGGCATCTTAGAGACTAACAATTTTATTTTAACATAAGCTTTTGTGGGCTAAAACCCATTTCATCGGATGCATGCAGTGGAAAATACAGTAGGAAGATATATATACAAAGAGAATGTGAAAAAATGAGGGTTGCCATACTAACTATAATAAGAGTAATCAATTAAGGTGGGCCATTATCAGCGGGAGAAAAAAAACTTTTGTAGTGATAATCAGGCTGGCCCATTTCCAACAGTTGACAAGAAGATGTGAGCAACAGTAGGGGGAAAATAGCATGGGGAAATAGTTTTTACTTTGTGTAATGACCCATCCACTCTCAGTCTTTATTCAAGCCTAATTTAATTGTGTCCAGTTTGCTAATTAATTCCAATTCTGCAGTTTCTCGTTGGAGTCTGTTTTTGAAGTTTTTTTGGTTGAGTATTGCGACTTTGAGATCTGTAATTGAGTGACCAGGGAGGTTGAAGTTATAATGTTTTTTGAATGTTATAATTCTTGAAGTCTGATTTGTGTCCATTTATTCTACTCATTTATGCTAATTTTTCCCCCTACTGTTACTCACACCTTGTCAACTGTTGGAAATGGGCCATCCTGATTATCACTACAAAAGTGTTTTTTTCTCCTGCTGCTAATAGACCACCTTAATTGATTACTCTCGTTATAGTTAATATGGCAATACCCATTTTTTCATGTTTTCTATGTATATATAGCTTCCCACTGTATTTTCCATTGCATGCATTTGATGAAGTGGGCTTCAGCCCATGAAAGCTTATGCTCAAATAAATTTGTTAGTCTCTAACGTGCCACAAGTACTCCTCATTCTTTTTGTAATGGAAAGTGTTACTCAAGCTTAATTGTAGGCATTGCTAACTGCACCACCTATAATTAATTGACAATTTTTAATGTAAAGAGAGAATATATTTCAAGGCATAAGCATTAAAGGTAGAGATACAATTGACCTGTTGACTCCAACTCTGCATCTCTTGATTTTCAGTGTTTGATTTCTCAAGCTTAATATTGCTATGGGGTTCCCCCTCCCAATAATATCAATACGAGGAACATGTCTTGATAGAAATCATACATAAATGGATGTAAGTATTTGCAGAACTATAGCACCCCAGAGCTGAAAGTATTTTGTAGAATTCAGAGTAGCTTTATTTAAACTATTCATCACTAATGTAGCTTATGGATGCTGCAGACTGAAGTAGCTTGCTATAAAACTGATAACCCTTGGCTTCAAGATTTACTTTTCATCATGTCCTTTAGATGCCCTTCAGTTGAACAACTTCATGTGAGTGCTGTTAGGTTATTTATAGTAGGCATTTTATTCACACTTAGATATTATTAAAACATCCTGTCTGGTGAAGACTTCCAGTTTTCTTTCTTTCATTTCTGTTGCTAGTGAAAGGATATATGTTATCTGGACCAGTGAAGTAGATCAGCAAGCCCAGCAGCTGTTTTTTAGACTTGGATTCCACATACTTGAACAACTACAGTCAAATGACTGTTGTAAGTTAGGAAATTGATGTATATAATGGACCAGATCCTCAGCTGGTGTAAACTGGCATAACTCCTGTCATAAACAGTTAGTTAAGGGTTAATGTCTCTTTTACCTGTAAAAGGTTAAGAAGCTTAGTAAACTTGGCTAACACCTGACCAGAGGACCAGTTGGGGGACAAGATACTTTTAAATCTCGATGGAGGGAAGTCTTTGTTTGTGTTGTTTGTTTTGTTCATTGTTCGCTCTTGGGGCTAAGAGGGACCAGACATACACCCAGGTTTTCTCCAATCTTTCTGAATCAGGGTACGTCTACACTATGGGATTATTCCGATTTTACATAAACCGGTTTTATAAAACAGATTGTATAAAGTCGAGTGCACGCGGCCACACTAAGCACATTAATTCGGCAGTGTGCGTCCATGGTCTGAGACTAGCGTCGATTTCCGGAGCATTGCACTGTGGGTAGCTATTCTGTAGCTATCCCATAGTTCCCGCAGTCTCCCTCGCCCCTTAGAATTCTGGGTTGAGAGCCCAGTGGCTGATGGGGCAAAAATCATTGTTGCGAGTGGTTCTGGATAAATGTCATCAATCATTCCTTCCTCCGGGAAAGCAACGGCAGACAATCATTTCATGCCCTTTTTCCCTGGATTCCCCTGGCAGACTCCATAGCATGGCAATCATGGAGCCCGTTCAGCTTTTTTTTCTTTCTTTTTTTTTTTACAGTCACCATATGTGTACTGGATGCCGTGGACAGAGGCGATACTCCAGCGCTACACTGCAGCATTCATTTGCTTTTGCATGATAGCAGAGATGGTTACCAGTCGTTCTGTACCGTCTGCTGCCAGTGTAATTTGGCAATGAGATGACAGTTATCTGTCCTTCTGTGCTGTCTGCTGCTATCATGGGTGCCCCTGGCTGAGATCGGCCGGGGGCACAAAAGCAAAACTGGGAATGACTCCCCGAGTCAATCCCTCCTTTATGGTTTCTAAAAATAGAGTCAGTCCTGCCTACAATATGGGGCAAATGTACTAGAGAACCAGTGTATCAGAGAGTACAGCTGCTCTGTGTCAGATCCCGCAGAAATGATGAGTTACATGCCATTCACGGGGGGTCCCCCTGCAACAATCCCCCCCGTTGCTTCCCTCCTCCCCCAACCTTCCTGGGCTACCGTGGCAGTGTCCCCCCCCCATTTTTGTCATGAAGTAATAAAGAATGCAGGAAAAAGAAACAGAGTTTTTAGTTATATAAAATGAAGGGGAGGCAGCCTCCCGGTGCTATGATAGTCCAGGCAGGACATTAAGCGGTGTGGGGGAGAGGAGCCCAGCGTCCCACTGCTATGATAGTCCAGGCAGTACAGAATCTTTTCTTTTCACATGAAAGGGAGGGGGCTGATTGAAGCTCAGCCCCCAGTTGCTATGATGAAGACAGTTACCAGCCGTTCTGTACCATCTACTGGGAATGACTGGGAGTCATTCCTATTTTCACCCAGGCACCCCCGGCCAGCCTCACTTGAAGCCAGCCAGGAGCACTCATGGGTTGATAAGGACGGTTACCAGTCCTACTGCACCATCTGCCACCAGGGAGGGGAGAGGAGCGGATACTTCTCTTCACTGCTGCAGCATCGCGTCTACCAGCAGCATTCAGTAGACGTAGGGTGACATTGAAAGAAGTCAAGAAATGATTTCTTTCCCTTTTCTTTCACGTGGAGGGGGGAGTAAATTGACGAGCTATTCCCTGAACCACGCCGGACAATGTGTTTGAACCTACAGGCATTGGGAGCTCAGCCAAGAATGCAAATACTTTTCGGAGACTTCTTGGGACTGTGGGATAGCTGGAGTCCTCAGTACCCCCTCCCTCCCTCCATGAGCGTCCATTTAAGTCTCTGGTTTCCCTTTACGCTTGTCATGCAGCACTGTGTAGCCTGTAGATTTTTTTTTCAAACGCTTTGGCATTTCCTCTTCTGTAACGGAGCTTTGATAGCACAGATTTGTCTCCCCATACAGCAATCAGATTCAGTATCTCCTGTACGGTCCATGCTGGAGCTCTTTTTGGATTTGGGACTGCATTGCCACCTGTGCTGATCAGAGCTCCACGCTGGGCAAACAGGAAATGATAATCAAAATTTCACGGGGCTTTTCCTGTTTACCTGGCCACTGCATCCGAGCTGAGATTGCTGTCCAGAGCCGTCACAGTGGTGCACTGTGGGATACCGCCCGGAGGCCAATACCGTCGATTTGCGGCCACACTAACCCTAATCTGATATGGTAATACCGATTTTAGCGCTGCTCCTCTCGTCAGGGAGGAGTACAGAAACCGATTTAAAGAGCCCTTTATATCGATATAAAGGGCCTCATAGTGTGGACGGGTACAGCGTTATATCAGTTTAACACTGCTAAAATCGGTTTAAATGCATAGTGTAGACCAGGCATCAGTCTCTCATGTTTCAGAATAGTAAGTAATAGCCAGGAGAGGGGATTAGTCTTATGTTTGTTTTCTTAACTTGTAAGTGTGTCTTTTTGCTGGAAGGATTTTTACCTCTGTTTGCTGTAACTTTGAATCTCAGGCTGCGGGGGGGAAGTCCCTCTAGTCTATATGAATCTGAATACCCTGTAAGTATTTTTCCATCCTGATTTTACAGAGATAATTTTTACTTTTTCTTTCTTTAATTAAAAGCTTTCTTTTTAAGAACCTGATTGATTTTTCCTTGTTTTGGAATCCAAGGGATTGAGTCTAAACTCACCAGTGATTGGTGAGGGAAGGAAGGGAATGGTTAATTCCTCTTTGTTTTAAGATCCAAGGAGTTTGGATCTGTATAGCTTCCCAAGGCAACCCAGGGAGGGGAAAGTCTGGGGAGGAGGGGAAAGGAGTGGGGGGATGGTTTATTTCTCCTTGTTTTAAGACCCAAGGGGTTTGGGTCTTGGGTTCCCCAGGGAAGGTTTTGGGGGAACAGGAAGTGTGCCAAACACTATATTTTGGCTGGTGGCAGCGTACCAGATCTAAGCTAGGAATTAAGCTTAGAAGTGATCATTCCGGTCCCCATTTTTTGGACACTAAAGTTCAAAGTGGGGGAAAAAACCTCGACAACTCCACTGAAGGTATGTTGATTTACCACAGCTGAATATCTGGCCTATTACTATAGATGTAGAATGTTTTTTAATTCTGTAAAGATTTTTAATTCCTGCCCCACCAGTGCACAAAAGGAGAGTCACCAAATGCCAATAACTCACAAAATAATTCCATGACCTGTACTGAATTGAGCACATTATCAGTGCTCAAATTAATAAACATTCATATGAATAATTAATAGAACAGAACTATTACACACTCAAATATGTCTAAAAAGCTAACAGAATCACTTAATAGTAAAAACAAGCCATAAAAAGGAGAGGTTTTGCTCTTTTATTATTTCTTTATGGCATCAAAACAGTGTTCTAGGCACTTTATTTTGCAAAATACACAAAGTGAATGACTTACAGTTGACCCCAACATGAATCAAAAGGATAGTGTAACTTCTCCATTTTCCTCACATTTTTTGTGGCTTGTTTTGTTAAGTTATAGCTACCCTGTGCTTAACTTCAGCTTTTTAACCTTATACTTTTGGATGTGCACTGATTTTTTTGCCCAGAGCCTGGGCTCCAGCCCAAGCTTGAAGTCTACGCTGCAAGTTTATTGCCCTGCAGCCTACGTCCTGTTGAGCCTGAGTCAGCTGACATGGGACAGCCATGGGGTTTTTTGTGAGTGTGTATATCTACCCTTAGCACACAGGATGGACCTACTTTGGGAAGGAATCAATGAAACAAAGGAGACTGTCATTTGCCTCTTCTGTTGCAGAAGTTGGAAGGTTTGTGATGAACGAGGCAGGAAATTGCAGGAAGTAAAAGGCCAGTCTCTCAGTTAAGGCAGTTGAATGCCAACAAGGTAGGAGCACTGGAAGATCCCTAAAAGTGGGGGCCCTGTGCTGCCCCTTCCTCTGAGGCCGCACCCCCCTCTCCCCATTGCTTGCCCTTATGCCCAGCCAGTAAAAAGTGGGAAGCCATGGCCTCCTGGCCTCCACTATTCCAGCGCCCCTGCTACAGAGTTATTTTTGGGTGGTGGGCAAGTCACTTGCACTGAACTTTTCCAGGCAGTCACCTCTGCCAGCTTTCATTACAGGTCCTCCTGTGACCCTTCCTCGTGGTAATGTTATGGTCGTCAGAGGGAAGTCAGTTATCAAAGGCAGCCATTGCCATGACAGCCAGAGTACTAGTGACTCTCCACAGGTATGCAAATGAACTGGAAGGAGGGAGTGATGAGTGGTTGATTATCTCTGATCTCACAATGGCAGGAGATGGCAGCAAATGTATACTTGGGAGCGAGAGTAATCAAGCTTTTCCAGTTTTTCCCAAATTTCCTAAAAAGCCAACAACATACAAACACATGGGCAGTCACTGCATAAACATTCATTAGTAGCTGAAATTTGGTTCAAATGCCTCACGGCATGTTTACAAAAAAGGGTTCTGAAAAAAGGTGAGAGACTGAGACAGGGGTGCTGGAATAGGGGGGGCAGTGGGCCATGGCCCCCACTTTTTACTGGCCATACACATGAGCAACGCAGGGAGAGGGTGGGATGGTGCAGGAGAGCGAGGCCATGGTTCAGGGGCTGGTGGCCCCTCACTTTTGGGACCTTCCACCGCTCCTGCACTGTGGTGCAGACCCTCTAAAACAGAAAATTCTGTTGCTTCCTTAACTGTAGTCTTACAGTAGTGAGACCATAATAACAGAACCTTTATTAATGGGGATGATGCACACAAAGGAAAGAAACAAGCTTGAGTCTTAGGTTGTATCTGCACTACAGTTAAAAACTCATGACTGGCCTGTGCCAGCTGACTCAGGCTAAGGGGCTGTTTAATTGTGGTGTAGATGTTCTGGCTCAGGCTGGAGTTCAGGCCCTAGGGCCCTGCAAAGTAGGAGGGACGCAGAGTTCAGACTGTAGACTGAGCCTGAGGCTATGTCTACATTGTGGTAAGTTGACCTATGCTACGCAACTCCAGCTACGTGAATAATGTAGCTGGAGTCGACGTACCTTAGATCGAGTTACCGCAGGGTCTACACCGCGGGGAGCTGATGGGAGAAAAATCTCCCATTGACTTACCTTACTCTTTTCTCATCGGGGCTAGAGTACAGGGGTCAACTGGAGAGCAATCTGCAGTCGATTTGGTGGGTCTGTACTAGACGCGCTAAATCGATCACAGGTGGATCAATCTCACAGCGTCGATCCCTGCCATAGTGTAAACCTGCCCTGAATATCTACCCGGAGAGCCTGTTAGCTGACACAAGATCGTCAGTTGGCACGGGCCAGCCATGGGTGTCTGTGACAGGATCCCTGCGGTACAACCTGGGACTGTGGGACTGCTGTTCCCCCTTAAATCATTAATCTGGGTTCTCTCTCTCACAATGGTGGCAAGTAGCAAACCCCTCCAAGTGCTGTTACCACTCAGTACAACTGCATGTGGAGCCCCACACCTAGCTGGATTGTATGAGTGCTCTCAGAGCCACTCATGAATCACACCAGAGAGGCACCAGCCAAATCCCCACAGCTCCCATCCTTGTTCCTTAGGATATACCATCTTGTACTGCTCAAGACCCTTTCTTCAGCAATGGAAGTTTATTAATTGGTTCACCACTTCATCAATGGAAAGTGGACATACGCCAGCATTATAACCTGAGCAGATTTACCAAACACTTCAGGCAAACTCACTCGTAAAGATAAACAGTAAAACAAGTTTACTGATTACAAAAGATAAATGTTAAGTGATAGGCAAAAAGTCAGAGTGGTTACCAAAATAAAATAAAAGTATGCAGTCTAAACTCTCAACCTATAGACTGGGCTACATCTAGATTAAGCAGTTTTTCTCACCCCACTGGATATTGCAGGTTGGTCAGTCTTTTCATATGCAGGCTTTCCCTCTTAGCTTCGGGACCAGTCTCTTCAGTTCCAGCGTTGTCATTGCCCTCAGCATAGGTGGGGGAGAAAAGCGAGGATGAAGCAGGGGGCCACTGTGTTCTGTTTTATACCTTTGTTCCATGTGCTTGGAGAACCTAAGTCCAGGCACGTCTGGTGGGCATTGCTCAGTCACCAGGCAAGGCGGAGCAATTCCCCTGGTGTGACCTTGTGTAAGTGAGTCATTGAATTATAACTCTCTTGTTGGACCATGGATGTTGATAGTTGTTTGACACCCGCCCGGGCATTGGTTAGCTCCCTTGTTCTTGTCTCTGGGGATCTAATATCTCTGCGATTTCCCAGTTCACAGCATATTTTAGTGACAACTATATGACACAATCTCATAACTTCATATGCACTAATGATATACATATTTAGATAGAACAACGGCTTTCAGCAAATCATAGCCTTTTCCATGATATCTTAAATGGCTCACTTTTCATGAATATCACAATTATATATAAGTATATATAAAATTATGAATATGAGTGTCACAGTGTCTAATTGCAGTGTAGATATACCCTAAGAGCCCCACCTGTGCTGCAGGACGGGCAGTCAGGAAAAAAGCTACTTTTCACTTGTAAATTGACTGTATTTATTATGGAATCAGTAACAGCCCACGGTATGTTTTTTAGAGTCACTTTTCAGAATAGAACTTCACATTAAAGTCAATGAAACAAATCATCAGGTCTTTACTTAGACCCAAATAATTCCCTAAGGAGAAAAGCATGTATGGGAAATGGAACTCCCTGAGCTACATATGGGCGTTTCCACCAGAACTTTTTAACACCCCTGTGGAACAAGGAGGCATTTCATCCCCAAAATATATGGTTCTCCTGATATCAGTGGGGATATACTAGAGGTCAGGTGCTTCCACACTGCCTTCTGCTCCACTGCTGCTTTCATCCCAACTTGTCCAATGAACGTGGTGGAGCCAAGCTGACTAGCGCTTCACTTGCCTGCAACTGCACCCAGAGCTTCTCCCGCACACACACCCGCAAAAGAGAGTAGGGCTCCATCATGGAAAAAGGGACATGCAAACGTTAAACCAGCCTTGGGCAGGATTCACTTTTCTGTTTATTCCCTGCTGGTTTCTTTGAGCATGGGGAAGATAATGCATGTTGCACACCTTGCAGTTCTGTCCCCTCTACATGCATAAATCCCCATCTCGGCAGTTGACCATCTGTCCACATACAGGTGGGATACAAAGAAAGCATCACTTATGAAGCACCTTTGTTTGGATTTAATCTGAGATTTTCTTTCCCTTCATTTAATGTTTAGAAAATACATTTTGCTGCTTTTCTAAGAAAACTCTTCAAGAAAAACTGCAGTTTTACTATAATAAAAATCTGGGAAGCCCACAAAAGCAAGGATAATCAGACTGAAGGCTGAAATATCTCTCTCCTTGACTCTTGCTGTAATAGAGGTGCCTGATGTATTGCATGCTTTCAAAACAGTGAATGAGTTTATGTAACATGTTAAATCTTATGCACAATATAGTAGGCCAAGGACAAAGGGACAGTCTGAACATGTCACTTAATTGCTCAGTTATGGGTGGGAGGGATAGTTCAGTGATTTGACCATTGGCCTGCTAAACCCAGGGTTGTGAGTTCAGTTCTTGAGGGTGCCACTTAGGGATCTGGGGCAAAAATCAGTATTTGGTCCTGCTAGTGAAGGCAGGGGGCTGGACTCAATGACCTTTTGAGGTCCCTTCCAGTTCTAGGAGATGGGATATCTCCATTTATTTATCATTACTAGCAAATGGATTAATTACTTTTATTACAATTAAAATAAATTAATAACACTGCTCAAAACAATTCCCTGAATTTGCCTGATGGTGTTCATTATAATAATATTTATAATCAATAAATGTAATGAAAATATATAGTGTACTTTAATTTAGATTCCACTGAATTTCTGCTTTGCTTAGGGTTAGACATTAGTGTTCCAATACCAAGAACAGCAGATTGTCATCTTTGTTACTGTGATGTAAATGCAAGAGACTCTGAAGTTGTGTTCTTATTCCAGAATTACATTGGTGTATGTGAAATGTCAATCTAACTAAAAGTGTCCTTGCTTACACGAAGGATAAGAAAAAGGACCAAATTCAGCTGAAATTGAAATGAGAGACAATAAAACAAGAAAAACGAAAGATCTCTGGAAAAAGAACAAGAAAGATAATTTCATAAAATACTGAGAGACTCATCCTGATTGCTCAGTGGTACATTAAATAGGTTTTTTAGTGAGTTAGCCATGCTGACATCTGCAGAAGGGGCTTCTGAAGAATAAGGGTGCTGAGTATTAATGAAGGCTTTGTCTATGCTTGGAAGTGTTTGCTGGTATAGATATACTGGTAGAGTTATGCCATAAAACCCCTCTAGAGAAGATGCAGCTTATGCTGGCAGAAGTTTTTTGGGGTCTTTTGTTTGTTTTTTTGAACAAGTATAGCTTAATCCAGTTCCCCAAATAGAATAAGCTGTTCTGGCAAAGGGACTCTTTGTTGGTATGATGGCATCTGCACTGAGGCTTTTGCTGGAATAGCTTTGTCATTTAAGGGTGTGATGATTATATTTTTCCCTCGCGCTCTTGACACAGCTATGCTGGCAAATATTTTAAGGATAGACAAGGCCTCAACAAGAGAAACTCTATTTCTAAACTTTCTTGAAATTAATCTTCCCAAGTCCATTTTCTTTCTTTCTCTCTAGATCCACAGCTGTGCCAGAGCAGTGTTTGACATGAACCCACCTATGTCAATTTTCCACCCACCCTGATCCTGAAGGATGCTTGGGATCACTGTCTGCCCACTACAAGTTAGAACAGCCTTGAAACTGCTCTAACAAACACTAATGAATAATGATCCTGGCACAGCACTGTCAGGCAACACATTCCAGCCTTGTTCCCTTCTACCCCTTTCATGCCCT
The DNA here is from genome assembly GCF_025201925.1 of Gopherus flavomarginatus. Taxonomy (NCBI): domain Eukaryota; kingdom Metazoa; phylum Chordata; order Testudines; family Testudinidae; genus Gopherus; species Gopherus flavomarginatus. The sequence continues at coordinate 67,972,788 of NC_066620.1, read as the reverse complement.
CAGCCTACCACAGAATACAATGCTTGGAGCAGGCATGAACTGGCATAATATTGGTACTACACTATTGGAATCCTCAGCTGCTCTCTCAAGGGTTAAGTCTAATGCCCCCAACATTATGCCAGCTGGAGATTTCTCAGTGCATGTTCTGCAGCTCTCTGTTCCTGTTGGACTGGAGGAATGGTGCAAAGGGCCCAGAGTAGGGGCCAGAATGTGGACCAAGTTTTGTTAAGAAGATTGTCTTAAAACAAAGAAATAGTATGTAGAACAAATTTAATATGGAACTTTGCAACACTCACCTAAAATTTAGTTACAGTGAATGAGAGGAAACAGTGCTATGACGAAAGGTGCAAGTAACTTCAAGGACTTACCAGTACGCAGGGTGACTGGGGTCCTGGGCAAGGCGAGTGGGGCGGCTCTGGGCCCCCAGAAGGGGCAGGGCCTAAGACAGAAGGAGTGGGATTGGGGCCAGGGGCTCTGATGGCGATTTAAAGGGCCTGGGGCTCCGGCCACTGCCGGGAGCCCTGGGACCTTTTAAATCACCGGGCCCCGGGGCAGCTGCCCCTTTTGCGTCCCCCCATCCCTGGTCAGGAGCCCTGCCAGTACAGTGTTTAAAGTGCTGCCGCAGCAGCACTTTAATGTCGGCTGTGTACCGGCCTCTACCCGCAGCCACTTTCTTACCAGTATGCTGTGCCGACTTACCTTCACCTCTGACTATGACCCGCTGAGTCGGCCTGACAGTCTCATGTCTAGTTCTTCTAGTTAGAGTGTGTCTGAGTTGCTGCCGAACATCTTTGTCTCTTCTGCAATCTTCTCCTTTCCTCTCTCTCTATTATACCTTTAGAAGTTCATTTGATTAGCCCAACTAATCATATAAGACACCCCCAGCCTGCCTAAGTGCTGTCTCCCTCAGGGGACTGTTGGTCTCATGCGCCTGTTTTCCCCAGTCACTCCTCATCATAATCAGTGTTACCTACACAATATAGGTTACAGTTTCTCTAATCTCTTTGAGAGTGTACAAACACATCACAGTAGAACCTCAGTTACGAACACCAGAGTTATGAACTGACCACTGAACCACACACCTCATTTGGAACCAGAAGTACGCAATCAGGCATCAGCAGAGACCAAAAAAAAAAAAAAAAAAAAAAAAAAAAAGAGCAAATACAGTACTGTGTTAAATGTAAACTACTAAAAAAAAAAAGGAAAAGCAGCATTTGTCTTCTGCATAGTAAAGTTTCAAAGCTGTATTAAGTCAATGTTCAGTTGTAAACTTTTGACATAACAACCATAATATTTTGTTCAGAGTTATGAACAACCTCCGTTCCCAAGGTGTTCATAAGTCTGAGGTTCTACTGTACATGTCTCTAAACATTTTTGCATCACCCACTTTCTGGGAAATTGTCCAAGCTAAAGTTCTTCAAGGATGTTCCTGATTCAGCTGATGGTTCCTGCTTTTAAAGAGACAGGTGCTTTATAGACTCATAGACTCATAGACTTTAGGGTCAGAAAGGACCAACATGATCATCTAGTCTGACCTCCTGCACAAAGCAGGCTTTCATTTCTTTCATAATTAATTCTTATCAATAAGTCTTCTCTAGATGAAATCTATATAGACCAATTAAAACCCAGTCTGCCATAGTGTCTCATCCTGAAATCCAAATAACACTGTCACTTGAGTATTCTATTTCTTAAAGCTGAAACCATGGTCTCCTGCCTCTTACTGCTTCACCCCTTCTTTTCAGAGAAAAGTTGGACAAAGGCTGACTCCTGTTTAAATCTCCATTTCTATGGTATGCTGGGACTTGGGACTACTCAGAGGATCCGATCCCACCAGCACAGGGGGAACTCTAGTGGCTGCCCCCTCACCCATGGGTATTGCTGGGGGGGGAGGGAAGGGATGTGGTTCCAGTAATGGTCCTTTGGGATCATGGCCAGCTAGTGTAAATTAACTTGTGCCAGGGATCTAGCAGGTCCCAGCAGCAAGGAGACCAAAAAAGGCTTAAAGTTACCTTTCCCTGCCCTTTGCACTCCAATTGCACAGCTATCAGCAGGGCAGGGGAAGGTGGGATTTCAAGTTCAAACTTCTGGAAAACCACTTACTAGCTGAACAGGCAGCCCTAACTCTGCCCCAGAGTGGGTCTGGATTATCAAAACATTATTCTATGTTGTATTTTGGATGAAAACTGATTTTAAAAAGCAGTTTGTATTTTGATTTGTCTTTCTCATCTTCACAAAAGGCACTGTCACTAGAGAATCGCCCTCTCGATCTTCTTGCCTATACTTGCCCACCATCATTTAGATTGGTTCTATTGATGCATCCAGCATCTCTCAACTGTTTACTATCTTACCGATTAATTATTAATTGGGAACCAGTGGTGTGTGAGCCCCTGTCACCTGCAAATTCCAGATCTGTCTCCATAGAAGCCCCATCTGGTTAGCCCCATAAACAAATCAGAAAAAGACTTCTGGGTGGCTGCTAGCTCAAGAGTGGATTTGTTGAGAGCCCAAGTTACTTGGGAGCCCAGTCCCCACTGGTCTATGCTGCTTATTCATTTAAATCCTTTTGAAAATTCCATCCCGAATTCTTATTTTGCAATCTGTCTTCTCTAGGGAAAATGCTTTTGTGTTTAAGGCCATATATTTGCAGTCTAGATTGTATTCCCAACAATGCCTCAGACTTTGTGTCACCTTGGACAAGTCATTTAGGACAGATTTGTAAAGATAAGAAGGATCCTAAAGATGCAGATAGGCACTAAGTGGGTCTAGGCACTTTTGAAAATCCCTTTAGGTGCCTATCTGCATCTTTAGGATCTGAAGTACCTTTAAAATCTAGTCCCTAGGCCAGGGGTGGGCAAACTATGGCCCATGGGCTGGATCCGGCCAGCAAGATTGCCACCCCCATAGTGCTGCGGGCCCCGCGCTGCTCCCGGACGTGACTGGCACCACATTCCTGCGGCCCCTGGGGAGACCGAGGGGGCAGAGGGCTCCTCGCCTGCAGGCACCGCACCCCACAGCTCCCATTGGCCAGGAGGGGCGAACCACGGCCAATGGGAGCTTTGGGGAAGGTACCCACAGGCAAGGGCAGTGCATGAAGCCATCTGCCCCCTTCTCCCCCAGGGGTTGCAGGGACATGGTGCCGGCCTCTTCCCAGAGCAGCGCAGCATGGGGCCCGGGCAGGCAGGGAGCCTGTCTTAGCCCCGCTGCGTGCTGCTGCCACCCTGGAACCACTCCAGGTAAGCAGTGCCGGGGCAGAGCCTGCACCCCGAACCGCTCCTGCACCCTGCACCCCAACCCCCTGCCCTGAGCCCCCTCCTGCACCCCAACCCCCTTCCCTGAGCTCCCTCATACATCCCGTGCCCCTTTTCTGCCCCAACCCCATGCCCTGAGCCCCTTCCTGCACACCATGCCCCCTCCCACACCCCGCACTCCCTCCTGTGCCCCAGCCCTACATTCATGACCCTGCATGCAATTTCCCCACCCAGATGTGGTCCTCGGGCCAAAAAAGTTTGCCCACCCCTGCCCTAGGCTGAGGTTTCCAATGGAGCCTGAGGCAATTAGGCACACAGGTCCCATTGAATTTCAGTGGGATTTGGGTGCCTACCTCCCTTAATTTCCTTTGAAAATGTTCAGCATTAATTTCTGTTTCTGTTCCCCATCTATAAAAGGGGATAATGATGCTTCCTTTTACCCACTCTTTGTTTGTCTTCTCTGTTTAGGGTATACTTTCTTTAGGGCAGGCCCTATGTGTTTGACAGCACCTAGCTCATTGAGTCCATATCTTGGTGCTACCGTAATACAAATATTAAATCTATCAAAGGTATTAATTAGGCATCTCTCATCCTGGCATCTGAGCACCAAAGATACCATGCTTCCCACCAAATCCAACTATTCCCAAACAGGACCGGCTTTAGGAAGTGCAGGGCCCAATTCTTTTAAAGTTCTTTTTTAAAAAGATGGACCTGAACTAGAAATGAGCTCCGTTTCACATGTGTGGGTCCCTGCCACTCCCTGGGGGTGTGCTAGGGTGACCAGATGTCCCCATTTGGGGGTCTTTTTCTTATATAGGATCCTATTACCCCCCACCCCCATCCCGATTTTTCACACTTGCTGTCTGGCCACCCTAGGGTGTGCACATGTGTGGGTTCCAGCTGCTCTCTGTCCCCCTCATTAAAGCAGGTGTGCAGGGTTACTGCCCTGGGAACTTCAGGGCACCAGTGGACATGGGGCTGGCTGGAGGCAGGGCAGAGGCTGACTGGAGGTAGGGTCTGGCTGCAGGCAGGGCAAGGGGTGCAGGGTTGGCTGGAGACATGGGGGTGTGGGGTGATCTGGCTGGCTTCGGGCAGGGCTGCAGTTGGGTGCGGCATGGGTTGGCAGGGCTGGAGGCAGAGGAGTGCGGGACTGGCTGGCTTCAGTCAGCGGGGTGCGGCAGGGGTTGGCTGGAGACAGGGCGGGGGGTGCGGGGCTGGTGTGGGTAGGGCAGAGGGTGCAGGGCTGGTGCGGGCAGGGCAGAGGGTGTGGCAGGGGCTGGCTGGAGAAAGGCTGGCTGTGGGCAGAGGGTGCGGGGCTGGCTGGAGACAGGCTGTGAGGGCAGGCCACGGAGTGTGGGGTTGGAGGCAGGGCTGGGGGTGTGGAGCTGGCTGGAGACGGGCTGGTTTCGGGCAGGGGGTGCAGGGCTGGCTGCAGACAGGATTGGTGCAGGCAGGGCAGGGGGTGCAGGGCTGGCGTGGGCAGGGGGTGCGGCAAGGGCTGGTATGGGCAGGGAGTGCAGCAGTGGCTGGCTGCGGGTACAGCCCACCCTGTACGGTGAGTGCCCCCTCCTCCTGCCTCCCCCACCAGGGTAGCAGCAGCAGCCCAGGGCTCGGGGGCTATTTAAAGGGCCCGGGGCTCACCTGCTTCCACCGCCCTGGCCATGTAAATAGCCGAGGGAGCCCTGGGGAAACAGCGGGGCTCCAGGGGCTATTTAAAGGACCGGGGAGGCAGAGGCAGCTGGAGCCCCTCCCACTGCCCCAGGACTCTGGAGGCTATTTAAGGGCCTGGGGCGCCCCTGCTTCTACCTCCCTGGCCCTTTAAATAGCCATGGGGAAGCAGCGGGGCTTCTGTGGATATTTAAAGGGCCGGGGCAGTAGAAGCAATGGGAGCACTGGACTTTTTAAATAGCCCCCAGAGCCCCGCAGCCCTACCCCAGGGCTCCAGCAGTGGGGCTCTAGTGGCAATCTGCAGGGCCTTGGGAAGTCCCAGGCCCTCTTAATTGCCTCCTGGGGAAGCCGGGCCACCCTGGTATGGTGCACTGGCTCTTGCCGGTACGCCACACTGGGGCTTGGGTGCGGGGCCCTCTTAGGGGCAGGGCCCGATTCAGGGGAATTGGTTGAATTGGCCTAAAGCCGGCCCTGTTCCCAAACCAACTTTAGGGTTGTGCTCAGCTTAAATGTGCCTGGTTTTTGGAAGCTTGGCATAGCATTGTTTGAAGGGGAGATTAGTGCCACCCCACATTTGAATTGTCCTGCTCCTGGAATTAAGGCCAAATTAAAATATAGAACCGTGTAAGGTGAGAAACAAAATTGAGCAATCAACAGGGATGCGTTTAACTTTCCATTCGAGCTACCCCTGCCTTGGCTTTAAGGCTTATCTACTTCTTGTCAAGTTGAAAAAAAAATTAGTTGTGGAGCACATTTCCCCGCATTCCAGGAAAATGCTTTAGCAAAGGCTGCTGTTATGAAAAGGTTTTCTAATAAGGAGAATAATGATCTTCAGATTCTGACCTCCTGGCACAGCAGTGAGATTTATCAGAAGGGGCATGTGACTAGTTAAGACACACAGCCCCAGCTTGAAGGAAACAGCTGCTCATTTCATGCTTTAGCACTTGGCAGTTGGACAAGGAAGGGTGATGTTTGTGTTGAATACCTCTGCAGAACCAAGTACAGTAAGTGATTTTCCTTGTTGTTTTTTTAACTGCCAGTGCTTTCCTATTTTCGTTTTAGACCTCTTGCAAAAACACTTAAGGGTGAGGCATATTTTGTCACCTCACTGATAAACAGTCATTCATGTTGAGAATGACTATATTTTTCTGGACCCTTTCTTAGTAACAACATTGTTCGCTGTTGCAGAAATTAAATGGGTATCTTGTTTTGTCCTAGTTCTAGCAAAGGAAAAGGGTGTTTGTTTACTAAGATGGTGATATGGAAAGGTCGTTTATGGTCCATGTGTCTTCTGTTCTCTGTTGACCTCCAAGCAGAACTCTGAAGTTGATTAGGGCACAAAGGGGGAGTGCTGTCATTATTATATTTGACTTTACAATATTAATGTTGAAAATCTACAAAGGAATTCCATCAAAACAATGCAATCCAGCTTGAAAGAGTTGCTTGTGACTGGTGTTACTCTGTGTTGTATGCTGATGAATGAGACTGGATTTTTAGAAAGGAAAAAATGGAAACGGGCAGATAGATACAGGAGGGAAAGCATAAGATATGCCAGTAAAGGCTTCATTGATTGACAATCCTAGATAAAAGATGTGTGCAATCCTGCCAAAAAACAGGGCTCACCAAACCTCCTAAATATCTCTGGCCTTCAGAATCCAATTTATATTTGGATTCTTTGAGAGTTTTTTAAACTTCAGGCATTCTTTCACTTTCTGATAACTTGTGTCCTAACATCCCAGGATAACTGTGTATTGGTCTGAAATGTGCAAGAAACAAAAGTGTTATAATGCACACTGTAAAATAGATGGATTTTTATACCACAACCAGTTATTATTTAGGCCTGGGACGTAGGAATTGCCATGCTGGAACAAATCAATGGGTCACTGAGGCTGGTATTCTCCCACGAGAGTTGATCTGTACCAGATGCTTCAGAGGAAGGTGAAAAGGAGTGAGTGTGGAGATCAGTGGAATCCTGTCCAAGATGATGTCTATAACGTCAGAAGGCAATTTCAGAGTTATGTTTAATGCAAACACCGGCTAGCTTTTGAACCTTTATTTTCCTACAACGCTGGGCGGAACAATTATTCTGATGCCAGCTTGCCAACAGGTCCAAAGGAGAAAATCAGCAGATTCTTGCCCAGTGCCCCCAGAAGAGGTAGTAATATAGAGGAGTACAACCTCTGCCCTTTCCCTCACCCTATGGAAGAGAGGGGTATTTTGGGAGTGGGAGGTGGTAGGCTGGGATGAGAACTGCCCTCCATATATTATCTCACCGCAAACTGGGAATTCTCCACCTATGTTAAAGGTGAAAAAATCAGAGCTGCTTGAAATTCCACCAGTTTCCAAATGTCTTTTTTTTATTGGCTATAACCCCAACACAGACTAGCTGGAGCACAAAGCACTTCAGCCACACCCCATCCTTCTGTTCTCTGGCCCTTCCCCAAACCTGACCCACCCACTATGCAGAAACGGAGCGGGGGTGGGAGGGTTGGCAGAAAGGTGTTATAGCTGCTCTGTGCTAGCTGGAGAATCTTCAGACTATCAGAATATTCTGTGGGGCCAATGCTAGCCCCTTTTGGGCTTCTCCGTGTAGTCAGTAGCATAAAGGGGCTGCTTTATAAAACAGACCCTGGCACTGGTGATTATTATATGGTGAAAATGATGTAACTGCACAGTGCCAAGATAATTTGCAGATACCGGAGAGTTACTTCTGAAAAAACAGCAATGAAGTAACTTTTTCACTATACTGCAGGCACACAGTTTGTGCTTTGACAATCTCCCCACTGTGTATATTTCCTGTTAAGATCATCTAAATTTTGCAGACTTCTACAATGAGATTGAAAACAAAACTAAAAGTTCTAAACTATACACACACAGGTAATCAGTGTTATTTAGCCTTAATCTGTAATGTACCTTTATTAATTTTTTTTAATCTTTTCATTATAAATAGACTCATAGACTTTAAGGTCAGAAGGGACTGTTATGATCATCTAGTCTGACCTCCTGCACAATGCGGGCCACAGAATCTCACCCACCCACTCTTGTAACAAACCCCTAACCTATGTCTGAGTTACTGAAGTCCTCAAATTGTGGTTTGAAGACCTCAAGCTGCAGAGAATCCACCAGCAAGTGACCTGTGCCTCATGCTGCAGAGGAAGGCAAAAAACCTTCAGGGCCTCTGCCAATCTGCCCTGGAGGAAAATTCCTTCCCGACCCCAAATATGGCGATCAGCTAAACCCTGAGCATGTGGGCAAGACTCACCAGCCAGCACCCAGGAAAGAATTCTCTGTAGTAACTCAGATCCCACTCCATCTAACATCCCATCACAGACCACTGGGCATACTTACCTGCTGATAATCAAAGATCAATTGCCAAATTAATTGCCAAAATTAGGCTATCCCATCATACCATCCCCTCCATAAACTTAGTGCTCAACGAAAATGACTGATTGATAGCACCAGGTACTCAAATCCTCTGTCCACAGAACAGAGAAACCATGAGCAATGACAGCCCAAAGTTCTCCATTCTGCGATTTTGTTTCAATCCTTATCTCAAGTTCACTTTGTTGTTCATTAAGCAATGACCATGCGCTTTGAACAGGGCCTGTGCAAGGATATTTTGTGCCCTAGGTGAAACTTCCACCTTGCACCAGCCCACCCCAGCCCTTCTGAAAACTAGTAAACTTAGCATTATACACAGCCTGTCAGAACGGGTAAGGGCTTTGTAATGTTTCTTTTTTACTTTTAAGGCGTTTCAATTGTTTGCCATTGCCTCTGATGGTGTCCCATTCAAAGTCTTACTATTGTGCAAAGCTAAACAATTGAGCCTCGCATTGCATCACCAGCCAGGTTAGGCAGGCTGACAAATCCCTCTTGCCCCAAAGGGCCATTATCCCCTGGTGACTAATTTCTACTTCAAGTCTATAAAGCAGATTTTTAAGGTAAATACATTATTCCTTCAATATTACCCATGCGCATATCTCACAAAGATTCTAACTCTTGATAAGTTACCAGCCTTGTGTAGATCCCTTCCACATTACTCTTTGTGGGTAAGTGCCCTGTAAGACATGTGAGGGGTACAATGAGTTTGTCAGGCCTGCAGTGACAGCTGTTTGTGTAGATCAGGGGGCCCTTTTCCAAGGGGTGCTGGTGTCACAGTGAGCTTGGGGTGGCTGACAGTATGGGGCAGGGCACTGAGGCTGGTGGGGCAGGTAACACTAACTGGGCTGGGAGGCAGGAGGTGCCGGGATTGGGCAGGGGCAGGTACCTGTCAGTATCCAGCACTTGGGCAGTGCCAGAGCCAGCAACCTCTTCACCTCGGAGTCTCCCCCGCTTGCCCGGGGGCCGCCACTCCTCTCAGGCTCCCTGGCCTGAGGACACGGGTGGGGGGTGCCGCCGCAGAGGAGACACAAGGGGTTGGACTCAGCTGGGGCCCTGCACCTGCCGGCTGAGAGCTGCAGAAACTGGGGCCGCTTGGGGGGAGCTGGACAGCCCGAGCCCAGGGTGGCGGCAGCCTCCACAGCAGCAGGGGCAGGTGGGGAATGTAGCCTGCCATGGGGCAGGAGAGGCTGCACTGCTGCTGCTGTTTCTTGCCTACAGCTATCCTTCTCCTATGCCCGGGAGCCACAGAACCCGAGCACAGTGAGGAGGGCTTCTCCCTGCTGAGCCAGGGCACTGCTTTTCGGCTCCCCCAACCACTTGGTGCCCTAGGCGACCGTCTAGTTTGCCTAGTGGTTGCACCAGCCCTGGCTTTGAAGGATGAGAGAGTATTGCAGACTATTCAGTTCTTGGCCTTTGTGATGAGTTTCTGTTAATGCTACTGTAATTGTGAGGATAGTTACTGCTGCTATTCATGGAGTACCATATGGCTGTAGAGTGCATTACAGACAATTGGAAATTAAGATCTGTGTACTAAGGAAGTCTTACCATCAAGGACCTGATTTTGCAAAAACTTAAATATGCACTCAGCTTTATGCATATTGGTCCCATCGATTTCACTGAAGTCAATGGGACTACTTGTGTGTAAAGTTGAGCATGTATTTATTTTTATTATCATAGCACTGAGGGGACCTCGTCATGGACCAGAACCCCACTATGCTAGGTGCAGTTCAAACACCGAATGAAAACACTGTTCCTGCCCATGAAGGGTTTACACTCCAAGTATAAGACACAACAGATGGATGTAGACAGATGTGGGGGGGGAAGAACAAGGAAACGAGTATCGGTTAGCATGACAGGCAGTGGTGTCTGCACTCTAACAGCTTAACCATTGTCAAATCTTTCCATGACCAGGATGTAAAGGCCCAGTCGTCAGACGTGCTGAGCACCTGATCTCCCATTAACTGCAAAAGGAGTTGAGGCTGCTCAGTACCTCACAGAAGTTGCTCACCACTTGGTAGGATCAGAACCTGACTGATGAACAGTCCACGGAATCTTTTTTTGGTTACATATAGAGCTGGATTTAGGCCAATTCCCCAGAATCGGGCCCCACGCCTGCGTCTAAGAGGGCCCCACACCTTAGGCATCTTTTTGATTTTTTAATTTTTTTTACATACCTGGCAGCGGTCCGGGTCTTCGGCTGCACGTCGGCGGCAGGGGGTGCTTCACTTGCTCCGGGTCTTCGGCAGCATTTCAGTGGCAGGGGTACCAGAGCAAGTGAAGGCCCCCTCACCACCGAAGTACCACTGAAGACCCGGACCGCTGCCGGGTATTCGAATCAGGCCCCGCAGTTCCTAAAGCCAGCTCTGGTTACATAGTAGTAATTTACAGGAATGATATTGGTGCCACTTCATAGAAAGTGTAACTACTTTACACTGGGTTCTAGTGAGAGGAGACAGAACAGATTCTGTTAGCCAGGATGGCATCCTTGTCCATCTTTAGAAAGCATGCACGTGCTCCTATCTCTCAGAACTTTAGCAGTTTCCTACTATATGATTTTACTTTTGCTTTTCATGATAAATAGAGTTTAGAAAACATTTTTATGTATTCTTATTAGACTAAAAATCCACACTTAAAGTCAAATACAAATAAGTGGAGATTAAAGATTTGCTTTTACAGATCTCTGGACAAGCATATTGCTGCTTTACAAACTAACTGAAGAGCGAATACAGCTTCACCAACCCCATTCTTTCACTGAAAATGCTATTGCAGACAGGGCTGCTCCTAGGAAATCCCTAGATAAAGAAAGGAAACTAGATTTGAACATACTGTAGGGGTTTGCTTGACTTTTTCCCAAAACTGTCTGGATCTGATTACAAAAAACTTGCCAAAATACCTTTAAAAATAATTGTTCCTCTGCTAGTAAATCTGTGTTATGATGTTTTGATTTTTCCACTGTTGAATATAACTGCTGTATTTTCAAGTTATCCCCTTATTTTAGACAGCAATACATAGCAACGTATTTGGTGAACAGTACAGTACTATAGTGCTAGCTTAGCAAAAATAAATGTTTACAGTATAAGGATTTTTTTTTTTACCGTTTTATAAAAGTTATTTTGAGTGTTCAGTCAATAGTATTTGAGAATTCAGGCACTTTCAGACCTCAGACCTTTTTACTAATTGCAGCTGTGGCTGTATAATTCTTAAAGATCAGATAGTAATTGTTATAAAACACATATTAAAGGCATAGAAGTCTTAAAACATAATGACCTGATTCTGATCTCAGGTACATTCACGTAAATCTAGAAAAGTCTATTGAGATTAAAGAACTAACTCCAGATTTTTGAGCTGAATTCAAAATCCAGTCTACCGCTTCTACACAGTTTTTTATCTGATTTTAAATTTAGACAGAAATGAAACTTCAGGAAAGGTTCAAGAAAATCAAGTACATTGCTGCAGAACTTCAGGCATGAGTAGATCCATTGACTTCCATGGGACTACTTCCATGTGAAAAGTTAAGCATAAGTGTAAGTGTATTCAGGTTGAGGGTCAGTGTGTGGGAGTGTGGAAATACCCACAGCTCTGAAGGTGGTGGCTCATCAGAAAATACATCTTCCTCTGAGAATTACTCTGATTGTTTTGGTGGCCATCTGGTGTCTCACTTCTCTGAAGCACTAATCCTTCTACTGTGTGCTCTGACCACATTCAAATAAAAATATTTTGGTTTGACTGTTTCTACACTGTACACTTCCATCTCTGAGCTCTCATTTCTTTTTGGTTAATTATATGGAATTCCACAGCTGAGGAGAAGACTGCTCCGAAGTCTGAAGAATCTGCCTGAGTTATTAGTCAGTGTTAAACTCAAGAACTTGAGCTCTTCTGATCTAGATTTGGTATATTTTCCTATTACAAACAACCACTTTGCTTTAAATGAGCATGAATGGTTCATTGATACTGGTAGTTCAAAAGTCTCTGGTATACTCTCAGATATGGATATAACACAAAAGTTGTGTTGCTTTAACTATAGCAGTATACATGTATATAACTAATACCTCCGCCTTTCTCCTTCTAGTGGTGATGCATTTGCTCTCCCTGAAGTTCCTATAGTAAGAGGTGATGCTTCAGTATGTGAAGCACAGACCTAGTGGGGGTGAAGCGGGAGGGGAGAGGGAGGGGGATAGCAAAGAGCATGGCAGCAACAAGGAATGCATGAAATAGCAGCTCCCATCTAGGTTCTGCCAGAGAAACACAGATTTTTAATTAGCTAGAGAGAGAGAGAGAAAGCTCATCACTTATTGTAAGCAGACAGCTGATTTTCCGTGTTACAGGTCAATGAGCAGACTTTAGTAGTGAAAGTTAGATATTCTAAAGTAAAACGGGCATGTATTCTGACATGGAACAAGTATTTTCTATTTACTCTCATACACTAAATGTAAAAGCAGCATTAAAAATGTGTATCTACAAATAGCTTAGAGGCAAGCCAGATGTCTGACTCTGGCTGATAGATTGCTAAATATGGTGCTGTTACTTGCTCTGATACAGGGGTCTTGAGTACAGGTTACATTCCATTCTCTTGCCATTATACCATATTCTCGGTATCCCCCTACATTTTATATAAAGAAATGGCTTTTCCACAGTTAAGAATTCCAGCTCACTAACTCAAATATCAGTGACAGGATGTGTGAGGTTATAGCTCGTCTCTGATATCATGGGACCAACACTGCTGCAGCAACCCTGCATATAACTATACCCTCCTGAAATAGCCAGCATTATAAATGAGTCTTCAAGATTTGCTCACCATAGTTCATAACTCTCTCATCCCTCAATTAATTTTATCACTCAGAGCCAGAAGGCCAATATTTAACTCATCTCTGCCCAAAGTCATTGGTGCCAGCTCTCACAATACTTGATGTTTTCCTTAAAGCCTCAGCTGCAGAATCAAGAGAGTGCTTGAGAATCTGAGCTTACCTTTTCTTTCTTTCTTTTTAAATGAAAGTTTCCAGCTCTTAGTTTCAGATAAAAGCTTGGAAACATGACCCAAGTGTGACTAAAGGCTCAGAAAAAGAACTATTTTTATTTTTTTTTTAATTCTCATGGTTTTAAGCCAACCTTGTGATGTTTGGGGGAAGGGGGCTTGCTCTTGCTTCCAAAGGGTTTAGGTTGGCAGTACTACATCGTAGGCCTCAGAGTAAGGCCATGATCCTGCAGTGACTTACATACACACTCAACTTTATGCACATAGGCAACCCCACTGAATTCAGTGGGATTAATTACATATGTAAATGTTTGCAGGATTGGGAACTATATCCTTTAGCTAGCCTTTTAGAATTTATAGAGGCTTTATCACTATATCAGAGGGGTAGCCATGTTAGTCTGGATCTGTAAAAGCAGCAAAGAATCCTGTGGCACCTTATAGACTAACAGACGTTTTGGAGCATGAGCTTTCGTGGGTGAATACCCACTTCATCAGCATTTGACGAAGTGGGGGTATTCACCCACGAAAGCTCATGCTCCAAAACGTCTGTTAGTCTATAAGGTGCCACAGGATTCTTTGCTGCTTTATCACTGTACTGAACTACAATCCCGATCAGAATAACCAATGAACTTGTGGGCTTATTGTACTGCTTATCAGGTGGCTTCCTTAAGAGTCTAATAACCCTTCTCAGTTACTAGACATCTCTTGCTCATTTTAGCACAAACACTCACTTTTCCCTGTGAAATTCACAATAGCCTATTTTCTGGAGTAGCTACAGTTTCCAGACTTCTTATAAGTCTCTTCTTATTGTTGTCTTTAAGCCTCACTCTTATTTCTCATTCTTAGGAAACATTCCCTCTTTCTAACTTCACCAGTCCTTTTATTCCAATGCTTAGGATGCTTCCTTCAGTGACAACACTTTATTCAGTGACAATCACCATATCTGATAAAGACTTAATTATTTTTAAACACTCCAGGAAGGGGCTTTGTGAAAGTTATTTTCATTTTTTCAATTTTAATTTATGGCCTACTGGGCCAGCTTTCAAAGGAGCTCAGCTCCCAGGTAGGTACCAAAATAAAGGGAAGATTTTCAAATAAATTCAGAAATCAGAGCTCTTTTGAAACCTGGCTATGTGTCCCAATGGAAACAACTGGGGGCTGAGCACTTTTCAAAAATCGGTGCCTGGGCCACACCCAGTTTTGTGCTGATTTAACTAATCAGTTGAGAAACTGATAGGATGGAATCCGCAGAAGAATTTTGACAAGGCAGTGCTGAGCACTATGGTGCCTCATTTATAGGCACCTAGAAAAACACACACTGGAACAGCAGACTGCTTCAAAGAGCCTGAGTTGGGTACCTAGGCTCCCCATACAATGAATGGGGAGAGGCAGACACTGAGAAGGGGATCCACAAATGCTGGAATGCTGAGTGGTCCCTGCCGAAGACAGCCAGGGAGAGATGCTGATGTGTTATGCCCTGCCCCTTTCTCAGAGAGAGGTTCCTAAATCCAGGCTGCAGGGAGGGACCTAGCTCTCCTGGCAATCCACAAATGGGAACCCCTATCCTGGCTTAGGCACCTTCATAGTTTCTTATAGAAGAGAGTTAGGCTCTTGCCTCAGTCTCCCTCAGTCTCTCCTATTGATGCCATTCTACAAGTAAACAAAGAATGACTAGGGAGAGAGATTCAGTCTCTAATCCAGTAATTTGGAGCACCCACCTGGGAGGCAGAAGACCATGGGTTCAAATCTTTCCACCCTCTCAAGCAGAGAGGAGAGAATTGAACCCGGGTCTCCCTCTTCCCAGGCTAAAAGTTTTATAAGGTGAGTGGCAGCCAGATTTTGAATAGGACTCGATCAATATGTGCTCTCTGAGTATGCATACTGGATCAAGCCCCTGGATAAGTTAGGTGGCTGAAAGCCCTGGTTTGTAAATTGCTCTTGCATTCAGATGGGAGATGGGCATCTGGGAAGCTTGGAACAAGGCAGCTGTGCACATGTCTAGAGGCAAAAATGTAGGCACTGAGGGAATTTTTACTGTGAGAAATTTAGGCACCAAGTAAGTTTAGGCACCTACAGGATGTGATGGGATCACAGTGGGGGATTTAAGTGCCAAAAAATGGGATTTATGTGTCTCAGTAGCTTCATGGATTCCATGCACAGAATAAAATTGCTGCAGTTGCTAGTGTTGACACACTACACTGTAAAATTGCCTGAATGGAAGGGAAGTTATTTTGAAAATCTGGCCCTGCTACTGGGTGCTCAGTATTTGAAAGTCTGACTGTAACTTCTTTAAAAAAAAACATTTAGCCCATGATTTCTAAATCAAGCCCTTCCTGTTGTCACTGACTCTAATTCCTCCCACACTTTAATTTCCTCTTCTAATTTGAGTTCCTTTTTCACCTGGGATTTTCTCTACACAGGATGCAGACAGGTTTTCACACAATAGTTGGTTTGATATATTTCCAAATTAACACTGCATATACTCTGTCAGGTGACCAAACAAGCCTTTCCAAAATTTCTGATTAAAATAATCTATTCAAGAGACATTAATGCTCTCATGATAAAGAGGAGACTAAAATCTCTTACCAGTGCCCTTCACCCACATACATGAATTAATTAGGCTGGTCTGGGAGTTATGTTCCAGTCTACAAATGTTTGGGGAGAGCTCACACTAGCCTGTACAAAGGTGTTAACTATCTCAGGTTAATTGGCAATCTGTTTACCTCAGGATTAAAAACTTCTAGTGCAGCCAAATCCTTAGTGGAATATAAAATTCTGGTATGTTAAAGGTAGAGTAGTTTATATACTCAAGCTGTCACAGAATGACAATACTAAAAGAATATTGCAGGCACAGAATCTGCAAAAAAAATACATATCTCTAATATTCCCCACAGACTTTTTTCAGGAGAAAATAGTTTAGGCTGTAAATATTGTTCTCTTCTCTCCCTTTGTTTTACAGACTTCTAGTGATGTACATTAGTAAACAAACATTCTAAAATCCAACTGGATAGACCAATGATGCTTTATATTTTTATGAGATCTATTGCACTGTATGTTCTTGTTCTTGTGGAACTGGGCCTGTGTTGGAATAGTTGTTAGTTAAGTATCTGTTTTAGGAAGGAACCCCTACAAGTCAAGCCAAAGAAGGTCAAATTTCCCATTCTTGTATGATGTACTGTATGCTTAAGTGTTGTTCTCTAGTGAGTGTTTGTCAGATGTTGTTTTTTTCCTCCCTTCAGTGGAGAAGGGTTTTCTTGTTTTAAAAATCACACATACCTCCCCTTTGGGGGGTAGTTATGCTATTATTTTTGTTTTCAGTCTCAAATAAGCTTGCATTTCCTTGTCATAAATCTTCTAATGGGAGGGGGGAAATCTGTTGTAGCTAGTAAGTTTGCAAAATAGGGTTTTAAATCCTTAACAAGTCCACTGGTGTAATCTACGTAATAGAGTCAGGGTGAGATGCATACTGTTTCTTAATAATGCTTGCTGTGTGCCAGTAACTTAGAGAGATAAATTAATTTTTAGCAGTGGGCAGAAGGAAGGAACTGCACTGATGCTGTGTCTTTTAATTCTTTACTCTATCAACTTGTTTTCAGAATGCTATGAATAGCACTGGAAGCTTGTTGTCTTTTTTTATGTTATTGTACTGATCAGTTTGTCTCCCAAGACAGGCTGTTGTCAAGGGAATGGGGCTTAATCAGCTGATTCTTATTTGGGAGGAAACAAAACAAAATATGTATCTAAATCTGATCAAACTAACTACTGAGAAAAGTGCATTGTCTTTTCTGCTTCACCATTAATAATACCATTTTTTCAGGAAAGAATTAATATTTTAAGAACATTGAAATGTTTGGTTTCAAACAACACCATTTATATACCATTTAAAAAAAATTCTCCCTGCATCATTGTTCAGAAACCATGAGTCTGCCATTGTTTCACTCGCCTTCCCTAGGGAAGCTTGCACGAAAAATAGACTAGGAAGGAAGGCTCTTCATGTATTTTGATGTTCAGCATCGGTGGGACAGATTTATTAAAAGAATGACTTGTCGAAGCCTCCCAATTCTAATTCACAGAAGTTTCTGCCTACTTTCCTGTCGGGCCATTCATGTGTGAATTATGAGCCATCCAATGCTTTGTGCAAATGCAAAATCCTGACTTTGCACAAGTGCCAATTTCTGTGGTTGCTGTCCATTGCACATTCAATGAATTTGCATGAGATCCCAGGATCCCACAGCAGATCTGCCAGATGTCAGGCATTTAGTTTTGATATCATGTCCCCCTACATGCATAATTTGAATCTGTAGTGGCTCTTTAAAGATGAGCTGTTATTGATTAAGTGGAACACTGCTGCCAGGAAGCGGAGAGGGTACTATGTATCAGCCCTGAATGGCTGGTCTCTGCTCCCTTCTTGCTTGGGGAAGGAGCAGTTGTATGAGAGCCATTCTCTGTAGTCATCAAAAGTAAAGGATCAAGCATATTGCCCTCAGAATGGCTCTTTCTCCTTGCTTGGCTGTTATGACATTTAAGCATCCTTACCCTGTGCCCTCCGTTTTTGTACAGCCCCCTTTTTCTCAGGCACCTACCTTCCTACCTTCTTTGGCTTTGAAAGTCTCTTGCTGTCACCCCCAGTCTAACAGCATCCTGTGTGGCTTATACATGGTTAAAGTATTTCTGAATCTGACTTTCACACTGGACATACTCACAAGAGAGAAGATGAATGATGTAACATTTTATGGTCAGCACTAGTGAAAGTTATCTTCTTTACAGTAGGAGGCCACAAATGTATCTGAAACTAATGTGCATTTCAGAGACAGAACTATGGGTATAATATATGAAATAATAGGAGCCAAAAGGAAAAATAGTCACATGATCACCCCTCAACATAGAGATCGTATTTACAAATCATGATAATCATTTCTGGTTTTACTTCTTGGGCGTATTTTAATATACTCTAGTTCAGCCATTTCTAGAGGCCTTAATTATGTGAAAAAACTGTTCTGAATTAGCAGGGAGTTTGGTGACCATGAAAAATTTTAAATGAAAATGAAGGTCTTCATGTTGCTAAAGTTTGAGATCCACTGAGGTAGACGGTAAAGAAATTAGAAGTGATGGAATGGATAAGACAGAGTCTGGGCCAAAATCACTTTGGGGAAGAAAGCTACTAGTGGCTCCTCGATACAGTGCTTGTGGTGTGTTACAGACCACCAGGATCCGATTTGGATATGGATAGAGACCTCTAATGTTTTTAATGAAATAAATACTATTAGGAATTGTGTGATTATGGGAGACTTTTGAAAAACAAATTCTGAAAGCGAAAGTAGGTAAGGACATAGAGGTGAACAGTAATTGGGATAAAATACAACGTGGTTTTACAAAAGGTAGATTGTGCCAGACCAACCTGATCTCCTCCTTTGAGAAGATAACTGACTTTTTAGACAAAGGAAGTGCAGTAGATCTAATCTACCTGGATTTCTGTAGGGCATTTGATACAGTTCCATGTGGAAAATTATTAGTTACATTGGAGAAGATGGAGATTAATATGAGACTTGGAAGATGGATAAGGAACTGGTTAAAGGGGCAAGTACAACAGGTCCTACTGAAAGGTGAACTGTCATTTGGGAGGGAGGTTACTAGTGGAATTCCTCAGGTATCAGTCTTGGGATCAATCTTAACATCTTTATTACTGACAAATTGAGTGTATGTAATAAAATTTGCATATGACACAAAGTTGGGAGGTACAACCAATATGGAAGAGGACCGGAATTTCATACAAGAGGATCTGGACAACCTTTTAAACTGGAGTAATAAAAATGGGATTAAATTTAATAGTGCAAAGTGCAAGATCATGCATTTATGGACTAACAAGAAGAATTTTTGCGATAAGATGGGCACTTATCAGTTGGAGGAGACAGAGGAGGAGACAGATCTGGGTGTATTGGTTGATCACAGGATGACTATGAGATGCCAATGTGATATGGCCATGAAAAAGGCTAATGCAGTCCTAGGATGCATCAGGTGATGTATTTCCAGTAGAGACAGGGAAGTGTTAGTACCATTATACAGAACACTGGTGAGACCTCATCTGGAATACTGTGTGCAATTCTGATCTCCCATGTTTATGAAAGATTAGTTCAAACAGGAACAGGTGCAGAGAAGAGCTGTTAGAATGATCCGAGGAATGGAAAACCTACCTTAAAGAACTTGACTTGTTTAGATTAGCCAAAAGAAGTCTGAGGGGAGATATGATTGCTCTCTAGAAATACATCAGAGGGGTAAGTACCAGGGAGGGAGAGGAGCTAAGCACCAATGTAGACAAAAAAAACCAAATGGATATAAACTGGCCATCAGTAAGTTTAGGCTTGAAATTAGGCGAAGGGTTCCAACCATCAGAGGAGTGAAGTTCTGGAACAGCCTGCCAAAGGGAGCAGTGAGGGCAAAAAACCTAACTGGCTTCAAGACTGAGCTTGATAAGTTTATGGAGGGGATAGTATGATGGAACTGCCTACAGTGGCATGTGGTCCATCAGCAACTGCCAATAGCAAAAATCCCCAATGGCTGGAGATGGAACTCTAAGTAGGGAGGGCTCTGAGTTACTACAGAGAATTCTTTCCCAGGTATCTGCCTGGTGGGTCTTGCCCACTTGCTCAGAGTCTAACTGGTCGCCATATTTCGTGAGAGAATTTTTTCCCAGGTCAGATTGGAAGAGTCCCTAGTGGGGTTTTCACCTTCCTCTGCATCATGGGGTACAGGTCACTTGCAGGTTTAAACTAGTGTAAATGATGAATTCTCTGTAACTTGAAGTCTTTAAACCATTATTTGAGGACTTCAGTTACTCAGCCTGTCATGGTATAATTCCCTCACTCTGAACCTTAGCGTCCAAAAGATGGGGTACCAGCATGAATTCCTCTAAGCTTAATTACCAGCTTAGAACCTGTAGCGCTGCCACCAACCAGGAATTCCAGTGCCTGGTACACTCTGGTCCCCTCAAAACCTTGCCCGGGGACCCCGCAAGACCCAGACCCTCTGGATCTTAACACAAAGAAAGCAAACCCTTTCCCCCACCATTACCTTTCCCAGACTTCCCCTCCCTGGGTTACCTTGGAAGATCACTGTGATTCAAACTCCTTGAATCACAAAACAGAGAGGAAAATTCACCTTTCCCCCTCCTTCTCTCTCCCCCTCCCAGACTCTTCCTGAGAGAAAGTAATCCTGGGACAGAGAGAAATCAGCCTCTCTCTCCCCCTTCCCTCCTTTCTTCCCACCAATTCCCTGGTGAATCCAGACCCAGTCCCTTGGGGTCTCACCAGAATAAAAAAACAATCAGGTTCTTAAACAAGAAAAGCTTTTAATTAAAGAAAGAAAAAACAGTAAAAATTATCTTTGTAAATTTAAAATGGAATAGGTGCAGGGTCTTTCAGCTATAGACACTGGGAATACTCTCCCAGCCTAAGTATACAAGTACAAATTAAAATCTTCTCAGCAAAATAACAATTTGAACTCCTTTCAGCCAAATGCACATTTGACCTCCTTCCAACCAAATACACATTTGCAAATAAAGAAAACAAACATAAGCCTAACTCGCTTTATCTACCTCGTACTCACTATTCTGGATCTATAAGAAACTGTATCAGGGAGACTGGAGAGAAACCTGGTTGCACGTCTGATCTCCCTGAGCCCCCAGAGTGAACAACAACCAAAACTAACAGCACACACAAAAACTTCCCTCCCTCAAGATTTGAAAGTATCCTGTCCTCTGATTGGTCCTCTGGTCAGGTGACAGCCAGGCTTACTGAACTTGTTAACCCTTTACAGTCAAAGAGATATAAAGTACTTCTGTGCTATTAACTTTTCTTATCTGTTTATGACACAGCCAGAGATTAGGGGTCTATTACAGGGGTGGATGTGTGAGCTTCTGTGGCCTGCAATGTGCAGGAGGTCAGACTACATGATCATGATGGTTACTTCTGACCATAAAGTCTGTGAGTCTAAGGGATCCAGATATGAAATTGCAGAAATACAAACTGTGGTATGTAACCTATGACTTAAATCAACCTCTGTACCAGATGACTGGAGGATAGCTAATGTAACACCGATTTTTTAAAAAAGGCTCCAGAGGTGATCCTGGCAATTGCAGGCTAGTAATCCTAACTTCAGAACCAGACAAACTAGTTGAAACTATAGTAAATAACAAAATTATCATACATGTAGATGAGCACGATTTGTCGCAAGACTCAACACTGCTTTTGTAAAGGGAAACCATGCTTCACTAATCTATTAGAATTCTTTGGGGGGGGTGTCAACGAACATGTTGGACAAGTGTAATCCAGTTGGTATACTGTACTTGGACATTCAGAAAGCCTTTGAGAGCGTCCCTCTCCAAAGGCTCTTAAGTAAAGTAAGCAGCCATGGAATAAGAGGTAGGGTCTTTTCTCATTGATCAGTGACTGGTTAAAGACAGGAAACAAAGGGTAGGAATAAATGGTCAGTTTTCAGAATGGAGAGAGGTAAACAGCAGGGTGAGGGAAACAGCAGGGTCCCCCAGGGATCTGTGCTGGGACCAGTGCTGGTCAACACCTTCATAAATGATCCAGAAAAAGGGGTAAACACTGAAGTGGTGATGTTGGCTTGCAGAGGATACAAAATTACTCAAGATAATTAAGTTTAAAGCTGATTATGAAGAGTTACAAAGGAATCTCACAAAACTAGGTAACTGGGCAACAAAATAGCAGATGAAATTCAGTGTCAATAAATAAATGCAAAGTAGTGTATAATCTCAACTATACATACAAAATGATGAGGTCTAAATTAGCTGTTACCACTGAAGAAAGATCTTGGAATCCTTCTGAATAGTTCTCTGAAAATATCTGCTCAATATACAGTGGCAATCAAAGAAGCTAACAATGTTAGGAATCATTAGGAAAGGGATAGATAATAAGACTATAAATATCATAATGACACAATATAAACCCATGGTACACCCACACCTTGAATACTGCCTGCAGTTTTGGTCATCCCACCGCAAATATATATTAGAATTAGAAGCAGTACAGAGAAGGACAACAAAAATGATTAAGGGTATAGAACAGCTTCCATGTGAGGAGAGATTAAAAAGAATGAGACTGTTCAGTTTGGAAAAGAGACAACTGAGGTGGGGCTATGATAGAGGTCTATAAAATCATGAATAGTGTGAAGAAAGTGAATAGGGAAGTATTATTTACCCCCTTCACAAAACACAAGAGCCAAGGTTCACCCAATGAAATGAATAGGCAGGAGGTTTAAAACAAACATAAGTACTTCTTCACACAATGCACAGTCAACTGATGGAATTCATGGCCAGAGGATGTTGGGAAGGCCAAAAGTATAAATGGGTTCAAAAGAGAATTAGATAAGTTCATGGAGGATAGGTCTATCAATTGCTATTAACCTAGACGTCAGGGATTCAATCCCACACTCTGTCTCTAAGCCTCTGCCTGCCAGAAGCTGAGGCTGGACTACAAGGGATGGATCACTTGATAATTGCCCTGTTCTGTTCATTCCTTCTGAAGCATCTGGTATTGGTCACTATCGTAAGACAGGAAGCTGGGCTAGATGGACCATTGGTCTGATCCAGTATATGTTCTAAACCAGTTTTGGGTAGGGGAGTTCAAAGGGGCAGATGGAATCCTTTGTCCAAAAACCTAAGCTGCGGAGCAGCTCTGCAGTTGGTTATGCAGCCTGTTGGATACAGTAGCATCTCTTGTTAGAGGACTTGGCAGTACTGACCAGTCCTGGATCAATTAGCCACGTCACTGTCATTCTCCCTGTGAACACTACTATGGAGCACTGTGGTGTGCAAAGTTCCCCCAGCATGGCTTCTCTGAACCCTACCCTTCCCATGCTGCTAAAAGACGGAGGTTCCACTGTGTTTACGGCCTTCTGCCATCCTTCCTTGTTCCAAACTAGGATTTGGTCCTTTATGTACAGTATTGCTAGATCAGAGTTCACTATAAAAGATTCCACAGTATCTGGTTTCACTTACCACAATGTCTTTTGGACATAGTTATTCCCTTGTTCGATAAATGTTGAACAAAGTTCTGCAGCATTTGAAGTGGGCCTATATCATTTTTAACAAGTTTAGAGGATGTCAGTGATTTCAGTTGTGGTTAGTGAGGTAAATATGATCCGTTCTTAAACATTCTGTGGAGGACTTTAAATACTTTGCAAATTCAAGCAATTTGAAGTAAAAATGTAGTTATCTGCATAGTAATAAGTAAAAGTACTGATCACTTACATGTTAAATTAAATGCTTGTGAAAAGCTCTTTAGTGGGGTGGGAAAAATCTAGAACAGTGACTTTTCCATCCTACTGCCTGTATTAACTGTGGTCCAGATAGATGGCTTATTTACCCTTCCCGCCATGGATTTAAAGGTACAGCATTTACATTGCCCATGTGGTCTTCCCTCTTCTTATTTATTTATTAGTAGTCATGTTTGTTTACAGTAGTGCCTAGGAACCAACCAAGAATTGGGGCCCCATTGGGCTAGGTGCTGTAGACAGTCCCTCTCCTGAAGAGTTTACAATTTAAATAGACAAGACAGATATAGAAGAAAAGAGTAAAAATATAGAGGATATTCTAAAGGCAACTTCTCTTGTACCTTCTGCTGCTATTACATTTTCCTGTTCGGCTGTTTGCACTCAGCTTTTTGTCTTTCCCTTGAGCAATCATGTGACTGAAGCTCCTGTTAAGAAGAGTATCCATTTTCTTTTAGAAAATGGTTTACTGGAAAAAAAAACCCAAGAATGCTTTAACCTTGTAAAGAATGTCTCTCTCACATTTCCTCTGTGAAGTTTATGAGTGAACCAAGAACCACTGAGGTGCTTGAATGTCAGAGCTGGAATGTTCATCTGTGTCTCTGTCACTAGGCAGAAGAAAAATAGGCTTCTTTTTTTAATTAGCAGGGAAAATTCTACACATACAATTGTGCCAGTTTAACCAGGGGGGTAGTTTAAATGTAACTTTGTGTCTAGACATTCTGAAATCTGTTTAAACCTGTCCTATTGGTTTAGTGCATCTCTTACCAATATAACCAGTTTTAAACCAATATGAGTGCCCTCACAGGGGGTTTGCACTAGTTTAACTAAATCAATTTTTAAACTAATTTAAGGTAAACGGCTGTAACTTGTGTATGTAGACCACCTCTTAGTAGCCTCTTGCAGTGAAGATGTCTTTTGGTTTTACAACTGACAACAGGAGCCATGACTTGAGATTGTTAAAGTTTAAATGCACATTTGTTCACAACATGTAATGTTTTTGTTTCTTTGTGCTTGCACTTATGAAAGTGATTCAACAAGTATGAAAAAGATCACCCGTTGTACTGGCAATATACTCTGTTTCCAAAAAGAACTCTCTCACAGCATTTCTCAAGAGCTCACTACCTGTATGTTCATTTAAACAGAACTAGCCAGACCACAATATCACCATTTAAATAACTTCCAATAATATTACAATCACAGAACAGAATGATTAGTTTGCTTAATGAACTTCCTGCATATGTGGGTTCGAGGATAGATAACTTAATTCATTACAACTTCCTACCCAGGCCTATGTCGCCATAGGCCTTTCTCCCTTCCCAGAAACAGCACTTCTGAATAGCAACATCTATCCAGAAAGGTGATGTGTCAACAGATAATCATAACATATTTTACACTGTGACTCAGTCCCCAGAAATATTAGTGTTGTATCCCAACTTACATGGAATGTCTTAAACAAAGCACTGAGAATTGGTACGTAACTATGTCAACTGTATCTACTACAGTATCTGAGTGTTCCAGCTAAGCTCTTAAGATCCTGTCCCAGCAAACAATAGGCACACTGTAAAATTTGGAGTTAATTATCTCCTTTGAAACAAACTTGTTAATAATTTAGAGGGGACAGCCCCAGAGAATTACAGTAAGGTTATTTACAAGGTGTTGCTACCTGTGTCCAACAAGCCTTTATTACTTCTAAACCTATGATTAACCAGCTATGACTTTTATTGTATTTCTATGATAAGACCAAAAAAAATCCTTAATGGGATGAGCTAGCCTTGCTGAGTAACATTATAATCTTATTGATGTTGCCTTTGTCTACTCCCCTACCCTTACAGTTACTGCTGTTTCATTAACTGTCTCCTTGTATCATTTCAGAACTAAATTGGGAAGTTTCTTGGGGCAGAGATTTTGTATCTCATCTCTGTTTGGAAGCTCCTAGCACACTCTCTGATGCAATTAAATTATTGCCATTTCATCTGCCCAGCGAAGAAAAAGTTATTTTTAAAAAATACTCATTGGCAAAACTCCTTTCTGATTTTGCTTCCTATGAACTGAAAGACTGCAATCCAGAACATATTATATTTTCACTCAGCTAAAAGTTAAGGTTGCACATTACCCACAGTTCCGTCTCAAACTCTTAAGAGGTATCTTTCATTTCTCAAAAGAATGCTATGGATCAAAATTTGAAGAGTAAACCTTACTAGTTCTCCATGAAGGAGTAATGGGCATCAACGTGTCTGGAATCTAGGCCAATTTCCTTTGCAGGCAATTATGTCAAAAAGTTTGAAAAGATGTTGTTCTATGATATTCCTGTGTTAGTAGGCAGGGTTACATGGTAAGCATTAATGCTGTTACCAGCAGGGGCGGCTCCAGGCACCAGCACACAAAGCACGTGCTTGGAGCGGCAAGCCCCTGGCGGCGCTCTGCTGCTCGCCGCAAGGGTGGCAGGCAGGCAGGCTGCCTTTGGAGGGTCTGCTGGTCCCGCAGGACCAGCGGACCCTCCACAGGCATGCCGCCGAAGACAGCCTGCCTGCCCTGCTTGGGGCGGCAAAATGCCTAGAGCCACCCCTGGTTACCAAAACAATAATTCTACATTTCCAGCCTTTCTGGGTTTTTTTGAAATACACTCAAATGAGGTTCCATTTAAGATTTTATATTTCTAATTCTAATTCTCTCTCACTGAAGATTTTTTTGTTGTTTGTTCTGGGAATTATACATAGCTTGGAACAGAGCATGAGCTTTATGAATGTAATATGTTGCTTTCCAAATAAGTCCCTAACACTTCACACTACATACTATGTCTGATGACCTGATTGCATTCCTCCAGAATCTCTACCTTCTCTTGTCCTGTACCTTTGATTTTTTTTTTTATCTTTTGGAAAGTCTCTCTAGGTAACATTTTGGGTTACATAAAAATGATTATGCTTCCAGTCCCTGCCCAAATACTGGGACTGAGGACCTTCAACTCCCGTTTGAAGCCAGTGGTAACCGATGATACTTAGCACTTCCCCAAAGACACTTGGCACCTTACAGGGTCACGCCTGGGAATGTGGAATTCCCATTAGTAGTCTATGAATCTTGAATGTTTGTAATTATATAGCACTGAGTATTCTTGTTGCTGTTTAGCGCTGGGCATTGTTACCACAAAGCTATCTTTAATTGTGGGATAGCACTTTGATACCATGGTGATATGAAATCTTACAATAATGTAGCAATATTATTTAATCTGAGGTTTGTACATAACAACACAAATGGTGAGAATGAGTTACGTAGGAAGGGTGATCTAATTGTTAGGGCACTGGACTGGAACTCAAGACCTGGGTTCAGTTCTTGGCTCAGCCACAGACACATACCTTGTCCAAGTTGCTTAGTCTACCATGTTTTTTGTCTGTAAAAATGGAAACTGTATTTGTTTCATAGGTGTTGTAAGGATAAAAATCCATTACTGACTGTGAGGAGCTTAGATACTGTGACGATGAGGCCATATAAGTAGGTGGGTAGATGCCACAGTATAAAAACCTCACTGAAATTAACATGGGGATATTAGCTATTGCTGTTTCACCCTCTTAATAGTATAATTGAATTATTTTAATTAGCTGTATTATCTGGAGCTATTACAATGTAAAGCAGCACTAACAAGCTGAAAAGCAGGACTGAATTGCGTGCTGTCCTACAGTTCTACTAGGCAAATGTTCCTCACTCCAAGAAATGTGCCATGATTACTTTTGTAATTTTAAAGTATTGACTGAAACAGTATTTTAAAGTGCAGTAACTTACCTTTGTAAAAGATTTGTTTAGGGATGGGTGAGTTGGCTGGGGTGGGAATAAATGTCAACTGAGGTTGGTTTAAACTGTTGGGTGCTTGATCCTGTGGAAAATTAAGCCACTTATTTAGGTACCTAGACAGGGATATAACAGCCTAACTTTAGGGACCCCTTTTATTTTTTAAAATCTTGGCCTTATATTTTGCTTTTAAGGTCTTTATTGTAACATAACCGCATCGTGAATTCAACAGCCTCATTCCTAGTGAATTCTTAGCAGGACCTTCTGCCATTGCTGTGAAGTCAAGAGTTATTTTAGAATAATGTGATGAAGGGGTTTGTGTGGGGAAGGTCAGATATAGCCTGTTTGGTGGGATGCTTTGGTAAAAGGGGTGTTAGAAGAATACTATCCCTGGGAAGGCAGAGTTAAGGGTGTGGTCTATGTCAGATCTGATAGTTGCCATAAAGTGTATATCTATGGGTGGAGTACAGAGTATATCCTGTTCAGTGGATTACCTGACAAAACTTCAAAAAGTTAGGTAGTATGTAGCATCCTTTAAAAAGAAACTTGTCAGAATTCCAGCAATGTTTAGATTCATGAACAACTGTAGGTCTCCCATTGGCTTTTTTTTTCTGAAAAGTGGCTGGATATGCTATATATTGTTCATTACATGTTCTGTATTTAAAAGAAATTTATGTAAGTAGAACAAGTTGAGATTTGAAATAAAGGTTGACAAGAAAATCTACGGAGAATCTATATACCACTTAATACTCCCTTCTACTATCTAATTGTAGACTTTTTTAAAAGGCTGACTAGATTTCTAGAAATTTGGAATCAGCCAATAATAATAATAAAATGTGCAATCCTTAAAATAAATGCATTTTAGTAGGTGTTGAAAATGCTACTTAAGGGTCTTGTAAATTGTTAGAAGAGATTTACAAAGAACAGTTAGGTGCCCAACTCCAACTGACTGTCAAAGGGAACTGGACACCTTTCCCTCCTTTGTGCCTTTGAAAATCTCCCTCTTACACATTAGTGTATGCCCTGTAGAATGTGCCTGTGAACTTTAGTATTAACCATTTTGTGGGTTTCCGATTAATAAATGCATTACCTTAAAAATCGTTCATTAAACAGTAATACTACATGAAACAATTTTTGTTATCTGTTCTGCTTTACAGATAACCCACATTTTGTTTGTACTTCAGTTATCAGGCATAAAGAAAATAAAATGGGCTGTAAAAGAGTGTATCAATTATATGATATGTGCCTTAGTGTAACCTCTGTTTTCCAACATCACTACATATTTCTTTTTGACTAGTGGACAAAAATTGAAAAATATATTAAAATAAAAGTTGGAATGAACTAAACATGCATGGCGATTTTTGATGTATACTCTGTGTTGTGTGAGGGAAAAGATCAGTCTACAAAAGGATGCGCTAAACTGTAAACATTCTGTCCTCATAATGCAGCATTACAGTCCTATCTGTGGTTATTTCCTTTGCTTTCTTTCTCCAGATTTTCCATGAAGCCTAGCTAAACATGCAACCAGCAATACATTGATAAGGCCCATGCAGCTGTGGAGATATTCTTCTACGTGGTGAAAATGGCTCTAATTTTTTGACAACGATTAAAGGACAATGGGGTCAAATACACTTGGGAAGGCTGCAACATTAGATGAACTTTTAAACACTTGCATTGAAATGTTTGGTATGATTCTTCAATCTTTTGTTTCATTGCTTGCTGGTCTTGAAATTCAATTACTATTATAAGCTCACCCAGGCTATTATCTATCAGTTGATCATTTGTTTGACAAACAAATTCCTTTAGTTGTGAAATTTTCCATGCTTGGTTCTTAGCCCAGAGGAAAATTTTTGTATTGAAAAGTTTGAAGAAAATTCTTTCCTCTGAATAAGAGGGCGGGAGAGCTTCTCTCCTGTCCTGATGAGTTCAAACACTGTGTATTTTTAGTAATATACATTACCTAATACCAAAAAAGTTAATCCATTTAACATAGGAACAATTGATAGACTGATTTAAACATGTGGGTCTGTATTAAGATTAGATAACTATACAGTTAGATTATTTTATGAATTTGCCTCTGATTTTTTACAAAAGAAATAGGAATATATTTCTTGCTGCACTGATTTTTTTTTGTTTGTTTTTGTTTTGCTGTGTTGTTTACACTGGATCTTTTTCTATCTAGTGCTACTTCTGGAAGCTTTTCCCATGCATTGTGTAGTAATATAATTGCAGGTTCTCATTTTAATCAACCATTACCTATAGAACTTTCTATCATTTATGTGAGCCTGTTGCTAATCATATAATTTACATACTTGGATGCCCTTATGGATTGTCATACATAGAAATGAATACTAATCCTTTGAAAAAACAAAACAATGACCCCAAGTCTCCAGTTAGCAGTGATTATATTAATTCACAAAGTGCTAGTTATATTAAGAAAACAAATAATAATATTAGGACCTTTCATTTTATGGAACATGAACATACACCACCTCTTTCCACTTTAAAAGGTAGTAGGCTTCGATTCATCAAAGCACTTAATCAAAATGAGGCATTCTGAATTGCTTTTATTTAAAGACCATGTGACCACTTGGTTTGAATGAGGTTATAATTTGATTTCATTTTTGAGGAGAGAGAGATAAATCTTCTCTCTGTTAGAGATGAAATCACTAAGGGCCAGTTACTGCAACTGAATCTAAGCA
Source organism: Gopherus flavomarginatus (assembly GCF_025201925.1). NCBI lineage: Eukaryota > Metazoa > Chordata > Testudines > Testudinidae > Gopherus > Gopherus flavomarginatus. The sequence continues at coordinate 67,942,744 of NC_066620.1, read as the reverse complement.
GACACATCATTGCACCTATGCATGTCCAGTTGCCAATTCTGGCCCTAAAATGATGCAAACCCCATATAGGACATACTTAACCAGAGATAGCAGAGGCTATTTACATTTTACATATTGAAATGATCATTCCTCCTTCTCTTTCCCCCAAATATATACATACACTTCTCTTTTGAATACTGAAGTCCATAATGTGTGTGTGTGTGTGGTTCCCTTTCCTCTTTGTCCCCTTTGATTTACTCTGGTTCTTCATTAAATATTCTCTATAACTGGAAAAACATTCTCCACTCCCCAGCTAGCCCCTCCCAATACATACACATTTGAATGTAACATTTGGTTATCATGGTCAGTTTTTATCAATGAATAACACGATTGAATTTCTGATGATCACTTGAAATTAAGTACATCCAACTGAACTTGTAATTATAATGTCTTACTAACCTAGAATTCTGGGGTTTGAGTACATTTTAGGTAATGGGTTATTATAATTAGTTGCTATCAATTTTCTCATGTTCAAAGCTTTTTTTTTTAAATCCCACTTGGAGTTTGAAGAAGGCACTCTGTTGAAACAGTAACATTGCTATTGTGACACTTATAAAGTAATATTTTATAAAAGTTTTGGGGAAGGAGGGAATTATATTAATTTCCTTTCATTTTAAACTGATATGATTTGATAATCGATGTGCTACAGCCATTGTCATTTGCTGATTCTCACTGCTAGAGGAGCATTTTACTTGTTATGTTTCTGTCCTAAAGATATTTTAATTGACAGTGCACTGGATATATTTTCATTTTCAATATTAATACATCTGCCTTCCCTGAAGAGAGGTAATAGATCATGGATATCTGGAAACTGGCTGATCTCTGCTCTTAGATAATGCATGTCATTTAACTTAAAATGGTGTCTCTATTTTACAGATAATAAAGGACATTTGGGCACCAGTCATTTACCAAGAATGGTTCTTTTAATGCACCGGTGGTATCTGCCTTCCACAGAACTGGCCGGCAAACTTCTCTCCATATATCCTTTCAAAGATCCATATAACCTAGCATTAGCACTTTGGAAGACAAACTGTGATAACATGTAAAATCTGTGCATTAAACCGTAGTATTGGAGTGCCGTCAGCATAGAAGGCTCTTAAGCAATTTATGGGCCTGGTCCAATGTCCACTGAAATCCTTTCAACTGATTACAGTAGACTTTGGTTCAGGTCTTTTATGAACCTGCTGAAGTGTGCTTTGAATTAGCATTTGAGATGTACAAAAATATTTAAGGACACAAAGATACAAATGGAAGTTTGGCACTTAACTCCTGTGGACTTTCTATGGGAGTTGCTTGCCTGGCACCTGTGCCTTTTGAAAATCTCCTCTGTAATCGTTCAATATCTACTGATATCCTTGATTAGCCTGTATTGGTGGGAAATTATTTGTCCAGCAGAATATTCAGAAATAGTGTGTACTGGATGCATATTTTTGCTAAGACAAATGGCAAATTGCTGAATTGGAAATGCTGTCTATTTTTCAGTGTGTTATTTCATCTCAAGGTATAGCACATTTCAGTTTGGAGGAATAACATACAAAAAATACTCTACCCTGTACAAAAGTGAAAACTCTCTAAATTAACAAGACTGCTGCACGAGTGAAAAAATGTTACTGAAACCATGATCATGAAGCTTATTCTTTAACTAATCTACCTATAGAGATGCCAGTGGGGAAAAATGCAGTGAATTCCGCTTAAAAATCTGCTGTTTCATGAGGTAAAAATGCTGATTTTTTTTCACTGGGATTTGGTTTTTATAGCTCTGAATAGTCAATTTTTACAAATAATAAAAAATCGTAAACCAAGTCAGTCCACCTCTACTAATGCTTTGTCTTGGGCTACTTTACAGACATAGAGTTGGGGGAAAATCCTATTCAGAGCAGTTATTCAGCTAGGGTTATTCAGGTTTTTGAACACTTACACAGTATCAAGCTACAGAGCTTACTGAAAACTCATGCTACGGTTTGATTGGTATTTGTTCTTTGAGTTTTAACACTCAGACTAGATTGGCACACTATGCAAAACGGGGGAGAGGGGTACATCATAGTACAATCTAGAATGGTATAAAAAGATTGTCCCTGGATTGTTCTCTCCAGTTCATGTGAACCCTAGATAATTCAAACCAAGGGTATGTCTTTGCAAAGAAAACAAACAAAAATGTGTGTTAACACAAGTTAAAATAGCAATGAAGACATAGCAATTTGACTTTTAACTTTGGTTAGCTGCTCAAGTTCAACACCCAGCTTCCTTATAGGCTTTAACTTCAGCTACTAACCTGAGTTAAAAGTCAAGTAGCCTTGTCTTCACTGCTATAATTTGCTAACCCATGTTAACATACTTATTTGCAATGAAACATACCCTAAGATAGGATGCTTTAGCAACTTTAGTGCTGCCACAGGTACCTGGTATATAGGATCAGGAGAATGAATAGCAGGTGCTGCCTTGTCAAATTGGTAAAATTTTCTGACATATACCTGAATATTAATCTAGTAAGGCTGCCTCTGCACAGGACTGTTTGGTTTTTTGTTTTCCTTTTTTCAGTACAAGATAATGTGTGAATTTAAACAGATAGAGCTATGCTGCTTAACATCACCCTCCCGTAGCCCATCCCAATGTGGATACATGTGCTCCAGTATGAGGAGCTTTTTTCAGTGGAGCTTATGTTGCTTGGGAAAGGGTTAAGCCAAAGCAAAAAAAAAGCCAGTTGTACTGGAACAAAAGTGTCCTCATGGAGTATTATACTGGCATAACTATATCCATCTAAATTCACACTTTGGGGAAGCTTTTTCAGTATCAACCATATAGGAAAGGCCTTACAACTAAATGTGGAGTATATTTTGAAAGGTGCAAATGTCACTTAGGTGCCTAACTCCCATTGAAATGCACCTCAGAAGAATCCCACTGTGTTCCACTGAAGGGAATGTGCTCACTTGGGGAAAGTATGTAATAAGAGGCTTTTGCATGTGTATCATTGTCCTCTGTTGGATGAAGCACATCAGAATTCGTCAAGCACATTGGTTCAGTTACTGGAAGAGCTAGTGGTGGGACTGCTGTTTACCACATATGTGACTTTGGATCTCCAATGATTTCTTCTGAGTGCCATGTGTATGGTGGCTGAGAAATTATGGCATGCATCTATGCAGCCACAGAATGTTACGGGTGGATCTTTGGATAACCTTTCTCCCATGATTTCAGGTACTGGATTTTGGAATTTCCAGCAGAATTTAACTTGGATCTTGGTTTGATTCGTCTGACTGAGGAGTTCCGGGAAGTAGCCAGCCAGCTTGGTTATGAGGAACATGTCCGCCTTATTGACATCTCCAGCATGTACGAATATCATTTGTCAGGTCCCACAGACACCTTTCTTTCCATATTTTGTAACACCAGAGCCCTTACTCAGTACAGAATGCATTCAGTGATATTGAGGATCCCATTTTGGTTTAAAGGGATGACATAGTGAGCACTAGGAAGTAATTATTAAAAAGATGATGTTCTCTCCAAAACTATAATAAATTTCCAAAACACCATTTGAGATAATATAGACTGGCAAGTATCACATATACTGAATTGTAGTGAAGAAGAATTCCTAAATTTTTATATATACACTGTTCCTGATTCTATGTGTTGCAAAGCCAGATAAATAAAGAATACTATGCTGTTGATGGTGGTTATTGCTTAGTATTGCGATAATGATGTCTTCATACCGAATAAGCTGACATTGCACTGGGCATGCAACACCAGCATAGTTAAGGATGGCAACATTATTATATACTTTGCAATTCCCTTGTGTCATCAGGGAGGCTCAAGACTTTTCTTACTGCCCCCTTCCCTCCAAATATAAACAAAACCACCCCAATGCTGAATTTGATTATTTCACAGTTGCATCGCAATTTTTTAATGTATTTCAAAGGCAGTTTGTCCATGATATTTTGTTTTAACTGGATCATCTCTGGAGTTTTCACTGCTAGTTGTTCTTATGTCCAAATTGTTAATTTCAAGTGGATAGGGAATCAAACCAGGACTTTATACCTCCAAGGTCTTAACATTAGCAGAGAAGCTGTATTAGCTTTCACTAGCTCATCTGTTAATAGTGGTTTTCTTTAAAATATGGCATATGCTTAGTAGTGTTTCCTTTTGTAAAGAATGGCAAAATGAACTGGGAGGAACCTTGTATTGCTCTTCAACAAATTTTGTCACTTTCCCCCTTCCCCTTCTCTCTCTATTCATTAATTGTGTGGCAGCAGACTGTCTTTTTTTTCTCAATTTTCTCTGAAAATTGCTTTCAAATATTTCTTGGTCTACAATTTCTTTATGATCAGTTTGTTTCATATTTGAAATTTTGACCGATTTTCAATGGACTCTGGAGGCAGATAAGCTTCTGTTCTCTGGATGACCCTCTAATTCTTAGAGTAGATCTACTTTATAGCTGCTAGAGAAGCACAGCTTTGGCACTGCAGGTGTACCGCTGTAGCAGTGTGATGGAGGTGCTTTCTACATAAACAGAAAGGGGTTTTCAAATGTTGTAATTAATCCATCTCCACGACAGGAATCGTTCCCTCAATCTAGCTGCATCTACACTGGAGCCTAGGATAATGTAGCTAGATTAATCTAGTTTTATTGTAGACCAGTCCTTAAAATATAGTCTTAGCCTGCTTGGATTGGGAGTAAATAATCCATGTGATGTGTGTGGTTTCCAATTTATCTTGTTGAGAATTAGGTGGTTATATCTCCACGTTTTTAAAATGCATAAATAGAGATGAGTCTGAATAAAATCTCTGATTCCAAACATTGATGAATGTCAGAAAATTTCAGCTCCAGATAGTGTGGCTTGGGCTCATTCTATAAATACTTTAGCCAAAGGACTAAATTTTTAAAGTTAAACTGGGATTTAGTACAGCTAGTCAAAACTTGTCCAGCGGAACATTTTTCCACTAGAAAATGCTGATTTGTCAAATTGAAACGTTCCATGGGAACGTGTTGATCTTGTGACAAAATTTCATTTTGATATTTTCAAGGGAAACATTTTTATAAGGTCATAAAATAATAATGTGATATACACATACTTCATTCAGGATAACAGAACATTTTGACCTTATTAGAAAGAAAGATTTGAATTTTTCAGTGCACATTTTTTCTTTTAATATAACTTGTTTATTATAAACATTTTTAAATGTTCTGAACTGATGTGAAACAAAACTTGAAAATTTCTTTTCGCAAGAAATTTTCAAAATTGAGTTTTCATTCTAATTTGGAACAAAAACAAAGCCAAAATCCTGACATTTCCCACAAAATGGATTTAGCTACCTAACTCCCATGGACATCCAAAAGTTAGGAGGCTTAGTCCTAGTGCTTTGTTTTTTAAATAATAATAATAATAATAATAATAATTAATAAATAATAATAAAATAATAGCATTTCAATGGTGAATGTCTACAGCAGCCAAATACAAAGCATGGGCCTATGGAGGAACAACAAAACACACACATGCAAGCAAAAGTTCAGTAAGGTGTTGAGTATATGTGAAGCTTAGTTGTATGTCAGCAGAGCAAAGTACTTTCCTAGCTGTCATATGTAGTTCACAGATGTCCTTTCTTCTTTTGTTCCATTTTTCAGGGCTTGTAGTCTTCCAGATATCATCAAAACAAAAACATCCCACAAGTCTGACATCATCTAAGTCAATTTTTGGTCTAATTTGATATTAGATGAAATGTAGCCATTAGGTCCTATTGAATTAGGTGATACAGTGTAACACAGAAGAAAGAATTGTTCTTGAGTGCCAGATACATAACTCTACTGCTGTACATCAATTCAGACAGTACTTATTTAATTCATATCATCTGTTGCAAACTGGAAGAGATCTTTGTATTCTGAGTGGTCACAATATGCTGGATGTCATAGTTCAGGGAACTCTTGATCTGTCTCTTGCATATCTGTATGCCCAGATTACAGTTCACATGAATATTTTGCATGGACGGGATATGCTGATTGTACTCTTTTCTGTTGCAGTCCCTCCTATGACTGGATGAGAAGAGTCACGCAGCGAAAAAAAACTTCCAAGAAGGGAAAAGCCTGCCTGCTGTTTGACCACCTGGAACCTGTTGAATTAGCTGAACACCTCACTTTTCTGGAGCATAAATCTTTTAGAAGAATTGCTGTAAGAAGCTTACAACTTCTTGTTTCACGCAGTTATAATCTGACCAGAGCAATATGCGTAAACTGAGAGAGTTTGCCAGCTTTAACATTTATAACACTTTCATGTTGTACCCAATTTAATTATAGCAAATATTTATAAGACTTGGGAGGATGAATCAAGTGGGGTCCTGCAGGGTTCTGTCCTGGGTCCAGTACTGTTCAATATTTTCATTAACAACTTGGATGATGGAGTGAAAAATATGTTTATTAAGTATGCGGATGACATAACACTGGGAGGGATTGCAAACACTTTGGACAGGATTAGAATTCAAAATGATCTTGATTGGACAATTGGTCTGAAACCAATGATGAAATTCAATAAAGACAAGTACCAAGTACTGCAATTATGAAATACACAAATGCAAAATGGGAAATAACTGGCTAGGCATCAGTATTGCAGAAAAGGATCTGAGGGTTAAAGTGGATCACAAATGAAGTCTGAATCAGCCATATCATGTTGTTGCAAAGAAGGCAAATGTCCATTCTGGGATATATTAACAGGAGTGTCATACGTAAAACACAGGAGGTAATCATTCCACTCTATTTGGCAATGGTGTAAGGCCTCAGCTGGAGTACTGAATCTGGTTTGGGACACCAAACTTTCAGAAAGATGTGAACAAACTGGAGAGAGTCCAGTGGAGGGCAACAAAAGTAAGAAGTTTAGAAAACATGCCCTTAAGGGAAGGTTGAATGTATTGGCCATTGTGATCATCTAGTCTGACCGCCTATATAACACAGGCCGTAGAACTTCCCCAAAATCATTCCTAAAGCATTGCATTTAGAAAAACATCCAATCTGGATTTGAAGATTGTGTGTGATGGAGAATCTATCACAACCCTTGGGGAGAGTAATTAACCATTGGAACTATTTACCCTAAAAAATTTATGCCTTATTTCCAGTCTGAATTTTTCTGGCTTCAACTTCCAGCCATTGGATCATGTGTTATCCATTCTCTGCTAGATTGACAAGTCCATTATTAAATATTTGTTCTCCATATAGATACTTATAGACTGTTATTAAGTCACCCCTTAACCTTCTTTGTTAAACTAAATATATTGAGCATCTCAAGTCTGTCTCTGCAAGGCATGTTCTCTAATACTTTAATCATTCTCATGGTGTTTCTCTAAACCCTATCCATTTTATCAACATACTTCTTGAATTATGGGCACCAGAACTGGATACAGTATTCCAGCAGTGGTAGTACCAGTGCCAAATACAGAAGTAAAAATAACCTCTCTACTTCTACTTAAGATTCTACTCTTTATGCATCCCAGGATCACATTAGCTCTTTTGGCCACAGAGTCAACCTGGGAGCTCATGTTCATCTGATTTATCTACCATAGGGTTGCCAACTTTGGTTGGACAAATTCCTGGAGATTTCATCACGTGACATAATCTTTAATTAAAGATTGGTCTTTAATTCCTGGAGACTCCAGGATAATCCTAGAGGGTTGGCAACCCCAATCCACCATGCCCCCCCAAATCTTTTCCAGAGTCACTGCTTCCCAGGATAGAGTCCTGCATCCTGTAAGTATGGCCTACATTCTTTGTTCCTAAACACATACGTTTACATTTAGTCATATTAAAAAGCAGGTTGTTTTCTTAGACCCAGTTTGCCAAGTGATCCAGATTGCTCTGAATCAGTTACCTTATTATTTACCATTCCCCCACTGTTCAAAGAAGAGAAGGCTGCTGGGGGACATAAATTCTTCAAATATGTAAAATGTTGTTATACAGAGGACGGTGATTACTTCTTGTTCTACCCTCAGTAGACATGGAGAACAAGCAATGAGCCTAGTTTGCAGCAAGGGAGGTTGTGGAATTGCCATCCAAGAAGGTTTTTATGAACAGGTTAGACTAACACCTGTCAGGGATGGTCTAGGAGTACTTAATTATGCCTTACTGTAGGAGGGGGGGACTATATGACTTTTTGAGGTTCTTTCTGGCTCTACACTTACGTGATTCTAGTATCACATCCCATCTTTCATAATACTGTAGCAAAGGTTGGATCAGTACTGTACTACCATTATATTTTCATGAGTTATAACTTTTACCATAAAAAAATTAATCCTATGCAGTAATTCTGAGTGAGGACTACAACCATGTGCAAGGATTTGTTTTGACCAAACTAAAAATTACAAATCAATGCCTTTTGTTTCTTGGCGAAATAGTTAATTAGTGATCAGCAACCCTCAAAGGCTTTGTTTCAGATGGAGCCTGGACTATCTGACACCCCACTCCCAATCACATCATAAGAATGGCCCTACTCAGTCAGACCAAAGGTCCATCTAGCCCAGTATCCTGTCTTCCAACAGTGGCCAGTGCCAGGTGCCCCAGAGGGAATGAACAGAACAGGTAATCATCAAGTGATCCATCCTCTTTCGCTCATTCCCAGCTCCTGGCAAACAGAGGTTAGGGACACCATTCCTGCCCATCCTGGCTAATAGCCATTGATGGACCTATCCTCCATGAATTTATCTAGTTCTTTTTTGAACCCAGTTTTGGCCTTGGCCTTCACAACATCCTCTCACAAGGAGTTCCACAGATTGACTGTGCGTTGTGTGAAGAAATACTTCCTTTTATTTGCTTTAAACCTGCTGCCTATTAATTTCATTTGGTGACCCCTAGTTCTTGTGTTATGAAAAGTAGTAAACAACAGTTCTTTATCACCTTCTGAAACACTATTCTTTCATTCTCCTGGCTTCATTTCCTTCTTCCTGATTCCCAGGAGATCCTCCTATCCTCTCAACTCCATTTTCTTTGCATTGTCAATAGACTTCTGCCTTAGCTATTGCATTATGGGAATAATTCCAGTCTGATGCTCATCCTACCACATAGTTACTAGCTGATTTCAATTTTACCTGCTCCAGTGCTTCCCCTAGAATTTGTGGTTCTACCTACACTCCCACCTCTGAATTCAGAGAAACCTCAGAATTTATATATGCTGAAAAGAGTCACTTCTCTCCACTACCACCCAAGTTCTTAATTGCTGAGAAGAGGAGTCAATACTCCCTATTTTGGGGACAACTGTTTATTATCTTGATGTAAACAAGATAAAAGGTATCTAGATATTATGGTGATTAGTGATCATCCACTGGGTGACTTGATTTCTGCTCCATTATGCATAAGAGGTGAAGAAAGGGGCCATTGTTAACACTTCTTAGTTCTTAAAACCTATTGCAACTTTCCTTCTCTTTTAGTTCTTGGTTTATGGACTGCAATGTTTATGGATGACTTTCCAGCGTTGTACTCTTAAAAGGAAACTTTTGGGGTTGGTAGGCCCTAAATTTAATCCCTACATTTGCTCTAATCCCTCCACCATACAAAACAAAATCTTGGATCTCAAATGCTGAAACTAGTAATGTAAGCATAAGTGGGAGAGCAGCTCTTATATTTGTCTCTATCTGCTCATCCAGCAGATCTTGCTAATATGTAGTATTTTACTAAATTGCAAAACTGATTAAACCCTACAGCAAGATGATATTGTTCCCAAGGAGCTAGGCAAGATGGCACGGAAGAAGTCTTGTGCTGAAAGATAGTAATGCCTGCTACAAAGCCAGATGTAAAAGGTCTCCTTGGAGCTGATGGTTGGAAGAGAATGACCTCAGTAGAAGTGGGAACTGAGGAAAATTCAGACCTAATCACCTTTCTTGATCAGAGTCAGACATCTGGAACAAAAGGAGGAGATTCTTCAGACAAAATTGGATGACAAAACAGTGACCAGAGGAACAATATTAGAATTAAAGGTGTTCAAGAACCTCAGAAAGGGTAACCCAGTTTTGTATGCACCAACACTAACTAAAAATCTGTTAAACCTGGATTCAGCTAGTGAAGTGTCCATAGACAAAGCTAGCATGACTTTAGCTCTTCTAGTAGTAAACAGAAACTATCCCAGAGAGTACGGTTTCCAGATTCCATTATTTTCAGCAGAAAAGATGCTGTTATGAGGAAGATCAGGAACTGGAATAAATCTTTGTCCAAAATCTTTGTTCCTTGATTCTTCAAGAGAGGGAAACAATATGAGGAAAAGAAACAGATATAATTGAGGTTTCTCTTTTAAATCATTACATTAATTCAAAGTAAACTTTACACTATTCTGCATGTGAAAGAATTGGGAGGAATTTGAGCAGGAGAATAAATGACGATTAACTGTATAATGCAGGGCCAAGTGAAGACATGGAGGAAAAGGATAGGCTTTCTGGCAGGTGGCAATGCCAAAGAACAGGGGCATGGCTTTTTCAATTTTATTTTTATATAATATATATATATATATATAATGTACGTATCTATGTATATGAAAGCTTTGTGGGACTCCCAGAAGAGGGACTCTTCAGACCTGCAGGAATGGTGGCTATATTGGTGGTTGATGTTTGAAATCAGACAGTTACACTAATAGCTAATGCCTCTGTTTGAATTTACTAGCTCTGATACTTCTCTATAACTAGTTAGGCTTTTTAGGATTCAGGACAGAAGTCAATTAAATTTACTTTTTCTTTCTGGCATGATACAGAAGTTAAAGAGGGTATCAACAGTGAGGTGTTAATTTTTAAATAAAGGTTATAGACTCATAGACTCATAGACTCTAGGACTGGAAGGGACCTCGAGAGGTCATCGAGTCCAGTCCCCTGCCCTCATGGCAGGACCAAATACTGTCTAGACCATCCCTAATAGACATTTATCTAACCTACTCTTAAATATCTCCAGAGATGCAGATTCCACAACTTCCCTAGGCAATCTATTCCAGTGTTTCACTACCCTGACAGTTAGGAACTTTTTCCTAATATCCAACCTAAATCTCCCTTGCTGCAGTTTAAGCCCATTGCTTCTTGGTCTATCATTGGAGGCTAAGGTGAACAAATTTTCTCCCTCCTCCTGATGACACCCTTTTAGATACCTGCAAACTGCTATCATGTCCCCTCTCAGTCTTCTCTTTTCCAAACTAAACAAACCCAATTGTTTCAGCCTTCCTTCATAGGTCATGTTCTCAAGACCTTTAATCATTCTTGTTGCTCTTCTCTGGACCCTCTCCAATTTCTCCACATCTTTCTTGAAATCCGGTGCCCAGAACTGGACACAATACTCCAGTTGAGGCCTAACCAGCGCAGAGTAAAGCGGAAGAATGACTTCTCGTGTCTTGTTTACAACACACCTGTTAATGCATCCCAGAATCACATTTGCTTTTTTTGCAACAGTATCACACTGTTGACTCATATTAAGCTTGTGGTCCACTATGACCCCTAGATCTCTTTCTGCCATACTCCTTCCTAGACAGTCTCTTCCCATTCTGTATGTGTGAAACTGATTGTTCCTTCCCAAGTGGAGCACTTTGCATTTATCTTTATTGAACTTCATCCTGTTTACCTCAGACCATTTCTCCAATTTGTCCAGATCATTTTGAATTTTGACCCTGTCCTCCAAAGCAGTTGCAATCCCTCCCAGTTTGGTATCGTCTGCAAACTTAATAAGCGTACTTTCTATGCCAACATCTAAATCGTTGATGAAGATATTGAACAGAGCTGGTCCCAAAACAGACCCCTGCGGAACCCCACTTGTTATACCTTTCCAACAGGATTGGGAGCCATTAATAACTACTCTCTGAGTACGGTTATCCAGCCAGTTATGCACCCACCTTATAGTAGCCCCATCTAAATTGTACTTTCCTAGTTTATCTATAAGAATATCATGCGAGACCGTATCAAATGCCTTACTAAAGTCTAGGTATATCACATCCACCGCTTCTCCCTTATCCACAAGGCTTATTATCCTATCAAAGAATGCTATCAGATTAGTTTGACACGATTTGTTCTTTACAAATCCATGCTGGCTATTCCCTATCACCTTACCACCTTCCAAGTGTTTGCAGATGATTTCTTTAATTACCTGCTCCATTATCTTCCCTGGCACAGAAGTTAAACTAACTGGTCTGTAGTTTCCTGGGTTGTTTTTATTTCCCTTTTTATAGATGGGCACTATATTTGCCCCCTTCCAGTCTTCTGGAATCTCCCCCGTCTCCCATGATTTCCCAAAGACAATAGCTAGAGGCTCAGATACCTCCTCTATTAACTCCTTGAGTATTCTAGGATGCATTTCATCAGGCCCTGGTGACTTGCAGGCATCTAACTTTTCTAAGTGATTTTTTACTTGCTCTTTTTTAATTTTATCTTCTAAACCTACCCTCTTCCCGTAAGCATTCACTATATTAGACATTCCTTCAGACTTCTCAGTGAAGACCGAAACAAAGAAGTCATTAAGCATCTCTGCCATTTCCAAGTCTCCCGTTACTGTTTCCCCCTCCTCACTGAGCAGTGGGCCTACCCTGTCCTTGATCTTCCTCTTGCTTCTAATGTATTGATAAAAAGTCTTCTTGTTGCCCTTTATTCCCATAGCTAGTTTGAGCTCATTTTGTGCCTTTGCCTTTCTAATCTTGCCTCTGCATTCCTGAGTTATTTGCCTACATTCGTCCTTTGTAATCTGACCTAGTTTCCATTTTTTATATGATGCCTTTTTATTTTGTAGGTCACGCAAGATCTCATGGTTAAGCCAAGGTAGTCTTTTGCCACATTTTCTATCTTTCCTAACCATCAGAATAGCTTGCTTTTGGGCCCTTAATAGCGTCCCTTTGAAAAACTGCCAACTCTCCTCAGTTGTTTTTCCCCTCAGTCTTGATTCCCATGGGACCTTACCTATCAGCTCTCTGAGCTTACCAAAATCCGCCTTCCTGAAATCCATTGTCTCTATTTTGCTGTACTCCCTTCTACCCTTCCTTAGAATTGCAAACTCTATGATTTCATGATCACTTTCACCCAAGCTTCCTTCTACTTTCAAATTCTCAACGAGTTCCTCCCTATTTGTTAAAATCAAGTCTAGAACAGCTTCCCCCCTAGTAGCTGTTTCAACTTTCTGAAATAAAAAGTTGTCTGCAATGAAGTCCAGGAACTTATTGGATAGTCTGTGCCCCGCGGTGCTATTTTCCCAACATATATCTGGATAGTTGAAGTCCCCCATCACCACCAAATCTTGGGCTTTGGATGATTTTGTTAGTTGTTTGAAAAAAGCCTCATCCACCTCTTCCACCTGATTAAGTGGCCTGTAGTAGACTCCCAGCATGACATCACCCGTGTTTTTTACCCCTTTTAGCCTAACCCAGAGACTCTCAACACTTCCATCTCCTATGTCCATCTCCACCTCAGTCCAAGTGTGTACATTTTTAATATATAAGGCAACACCCCCTCCCTTTTTCCCCTGTCTATCCTTCCTGAGCAAACTATACCCATCCACACCAACATTCCAGTCGTGTGTATTATCCCACCAAGTTTCAGTAATGCCAACAATGTCATAGTTGTATTTATTTATTAGCACTTCCAGTTCTTCCTGCTTATTACCCATACTTCTTGCATTTGTACATAGGCATCTAAGATACTGGTTTGATCTTGCCTCCCAGCTTTGCCCTGACCCTCTTTTCTCTCTGCCATTATAGCCCGTGCTCCCTCCTGTTTCCAACCCATCTCCCAGGTCTTGTTCCCCACTTACCTGTGGGGTTTGCTCACCTGTCCCCGTCGAACCTAGTTTAAAGCCCTCCTTACTAGGTTAGCCAGTCTGGTTAGATTGGTTACTAGTAAGTAATAAGGGCAGCAGCATGCTGACAATTAAAAGGGACTATGGGGTGGGTGGAAGGGCAACCTTGTGAAGATGGAGATTGATAGATAAACATAAAGTCCATTGGGCTCTGCACAAGGCCTCCTATCTGACTCTCAGGGTATGTCTACACTATGAAATTAGGTCGAATTTATAGAAGTCTTTTTTTAGAAATTGTTTTTATATAGTCGATTGTGTGTGTCCCCATGCAAAATGCTCTAAGTGCGTTAACTCGGCAGACTGCATCCACAGTACTGAGGCTAGCGTCGACTTCCAAAGCGTTGCACTGTGGATAGCTGTGGGTAGCTATCCCACAGTTCTCGCAGTCTCCGCCACCATTGGAATTCTGGGTTGAGATCCCATTGCCTGATGAAGCAAAAACAGTGTCGTGGTGGTTCTGGGTACATGTCATCAGGCCCTCCTCTCCCTCTCTCCCTCTGTGAAAGCAATGATAGACAATCATTTCGCGCCTTTTTTCCTGGGTTACCTGAGCAGACACCATACCATGGCAAGCATGGAGCCCACTCAGCTCACAATCACATACGTCTCCTGGGTGCTGGCAGACATGGGACTTCATTGCTACACAGCAGCAGCTCATTGCCTTTTGGCAGCAGATGGTGCATTAGGACTGATAGCCATCATTGTCGTATTCCTGGGTGCTCTTTTAGCTGACCTCGATGAGGTCGGTCAGGGGTGCCTGGGCAGACATGGGAGTGACTCAGCCAGGTCATTCCTGTCTTCTGCTGAGCACCCAGGAGATGAGGATGGCTAGCAGTCATACTGCACCATCTTCTGGTGAGCAGCCAGGAGATAATGATGCCTAGCAATCGTAATGCAGCATCTTCTGCCGAGCACCCAGGAGATAACAATGGCTAGCAGTCGTACTGCACTGTCTGCTGCCAGCCTAAGATGTAAAAGATAAATGAAGTGGATCAAAACAAGAAATTGACCCGATTTGTTTTGTATTCATTTGCTCCTCCCTCCGTGAAATTAATGCCCTCCTAAACCCAGGGTTTTGGGTTCAATCCTTGAGGGGGCCATTCTGTGTGACAGTTGTTTGTGTTTCTCCTTGTTGCAAAGCCACCCCTTTTATTGATTTTAATTCCCTGTAAGCCATGTCCTCAGTTGCCTCTCCCTCCGTCAGAGCAATGGCAGACAATTGTCTCACGCCTTTTTTCAGCTCAGACACCATAGCACTGGGAACATGGAGTCTGCTTGGATCACCACAGTAATTATGAGCACTGTAAACACCACATGCATCATCCTGGAGTATACACAGAACCAGAACCTGCAGCACGGTTACGAGACTGATGAGGACATAGACATGGACATAGACTTCTCACAAAGTATGGGCCCCGGCAATGTGCACATCATGGTGTTAATGGGGCAGGTTCACGCCGTTGAACGTCGATTCAGGGCCCAGGAAACAAGCACTGACTGATGGGACTGCATAGTGTTGCAGGTCTGGGAGGATTCCCAGTGGCTGTGAAACTTTTGCATGCGTAAGGGCACTTTCATGGATCTTTGTGACTTGCTTTCCCCTGCCCTGAAGCGCCAGAATACTAAGATGAGAGCAGCCCTCACAGTTGAGAAGCAAGTGGCGATAGCCCTGTGGAAGCTTGCAATGCTAGACAGCTACTGGTCAGTCGAGCATCAATCTGGAGTGGGCAAATCTACAATGGAGGCTGCTGAGATCCAAGTAGCCACTGCAATCAAAGAGCTGTTGATATCAAGGGTAGTGACTCTGGGAAATGTACAGGTCATAGTGGATGGCTTTGCTGCAATGAGATTCCCTAACTGTGGTGGGGCAATAGACGGAACCCATATCTCTATCTTGGCACCAGAGCACCAAGCCAGCGAGTACATAAACTGCAAGGGGTACTTTTCAATGCTGCTGCAAGCCCTGGTGAATCACAAGGAATGTTTTACCAACATCAACGTGGGATGGCCAGGAAAGGTACATGACACTTGCATCTTCAGGAACTCTGGTCTGTTTCAAAAGCTGCAGGAAGGGACTTTCTTCCAAGATCAGAAAATAACCATTGGGGACCCAGCCTACCCCTTAATGCCATGGCTCATGAAGCCATACACAGGCACCCTGGACAGTAGTCAGGAGCTGTTCAACTATAGGCTGAGCAAGTGCAGAATGTTGGTAGAATGTGCATTTAGATGTTTAAAAACGCGCTGGCACAGTTTACTGACTCGGATAGACATCAGCAAAACCAATATTCCCATTGTTATTACTGCTTGCTGTGCACGCCACAATATCTGTGAGAGTAAGGGGGAGACGTTTATGGTGGGGTGGGAGGTTGAGGCAAATTGCCTGGCGTCTGATTACACGTAGCCAGATACCAGGGCGGTTAGAAGAGTACAGGACGGCATGATGCACATCAGAGAAGCTTTGAAAACCAGTTTCATGACTGGCCAGACTACAGTGTGAAAGTTCTGTTTGTTTCTCCTTGATGAACAGTCCCCCCACCCCCACTTCGGTTCAATCTACTTCCCTGTAAGCTAGCCACCCTCCCCTTCCCCCTTCGATCACCGCTTGCAGAGGCAATAAAGTCATTGTTGCTTCACATTCATGCATTCTTTATGAATTCATCACACAAATAGGGGGATAACTGCCAAGGTAGCCCTGGAGGGGTGGGGGAGGAGGGAAGCACCAGGTGGGGTAGGGGAGGAGGGAAGGACAGAGCCACACTGCACTTTAAAACTTATTAAATGTCAGCTTTCTGTTGCTTGGGCTATCCTCTGGGGTGGAATGACTGCAAGACCGGAGGCCCCCCTCACCGCATTCTTGGGCGTCTGCGTGAGGAGGCTATGGAACTTGGGGAGGAGGGCGGTTGGTTACACAGGGGCTGTAGCGGTGGTCTGCGCTCCTGCTGCCTTTCCTGCAGCTCTACCAGATGCTGGAGCATATGAGTTTGATGCTCCAGCAGCCTGAGCATTGACTCCTGCCTTCTGTCAGCAAGCTGATGCCACCTATCATCTTCAGCCCGCCACCTCTCCTCGCATTCATACTGTGCTTTCCTGTATTCTGACATTGTCTGCCTCCACGCATTCTGCTGTGCTCTGTCAGTGTGGGAGACAGAATGAGCTCAGAAAACATTTCATCTCGAATGCATTTTTTTGGCCTTCTAATCTTCACTAGCCTCTGGGAAGGAGAAACATATGCAGCTGGTGGAGGAAAAAAAAGGGAGAGTGGTAGTTCAAAAGACACATTTTATAGAACAATGGGTACACTCTTTCACGGTAAACCTTGCTGCTAACATTACATAGCATATGTGCTTTCGTTACAAGGTTGCATTTTGCCTCTTATTGAGGGAGGGCCTGCTGGTTTGGTGTGAGAGATCACACCACAGTCTTTTGGCTTCATTAACCTTCATAACATGTGGGAATGGTTTCAAAAAGCAGTGCCCTCATTTCCCATACCAAGCGGCTGTTGGGTTGGCCATTTAAAATGGGTTGGCAATTTAAAAGGAGGGGCTGAGGTTTGTGGGCTAGCATGCAGCACAAACCTAACTTACTCCCCACAACCCAATTCTCTGGGATGATCACTTCACCCCTTCCCCCACTGTGTGGCTAACAGCAGGGAATATTTCTGTTCAGTCACAGGCAAACAGCCCAGCAGGAACGGGCACCTCTGAGTATCCCCTTAATAAAATCACCCTATTTCAATCAGGTGACCATGAATGATATTACTCTCCTGAGGTTAACACAGAGAGATAAGGAACGGATGTTGTATGAATGCAATGATTCCAGACTACGTGCTACTGGCCTGGCATGGTAAAGAGTCCTACCATGGAGGACGGAATAAGGCTCTCCTCTCCAGAAACCTTTTGCAAAGGCTTTGGGAGCACATCCAGGAGAGCTTTATGGAGATGTCCCTGGAGGATTTCCACGCCATCCCCAGACATGTTAATAGACTTTTCCAGACGCTATACTGGCCACGAATGCCAGGGCAAATTAATCATTAAACATGCTTCCTTTTAAACCATGTCTAATATTTACAAAGGTACACTCATTAGAGGTCCCTTCTCCACCTTCAGGGTCCGGGAGGCAGCCTTGGGTGGGTTTGGGGGTTACTGGCTCCAGGTCCAGGGTGAGAAACAGATCCTGGCTGTTGGGGAAACCAGTTTCACCGCTTCCTTCCTGTGAGCTATCTTCAACCTCCTCCTCATCATCTTCCTCGTCCCCCAAACCCGCTTCTGTGTTGAGTCCTACTCCATTGATGGAGTCAAAGCACAGGGTTGGGGTACTGGTGGCTGCACCCCCTAGAATGGCATACAGCTCATCATAGAAGCAGCATGTTTGGGGCTGTGACCCGGACCGGCCGTTTGCCTCTGGTTTTTTTGGTAGGCTTGCCTGAGCGCCTTAATTTTCACGCAAGTCCCTGTTATAGCCTCTGTCCTTCATGCCCTTGGAGACTTTTTCAAATGTTTTGGCATTTCATTTATTGGAATGGAGTTCAGCTAGCATGGATTCATCTCCCTATACAACGATCAGATCCCGTATCTCCTGTTCTGTCCATGCTGGAGCTCTTTTGTGATTCTGGGACTGCATGGTCACCTCTGCTGATGAGCTCTGCATGGTCACCTGTGCTGATCAGCTCGCCACACTGGACAAACAGGAAATGAAATTCAGAAGTTTGCAGGCCTTTTCCTGTCTACCTGGCCAGTGCATCTGACTTGAGAGAAGCTGTCCAGAACGGTCACAATGGAGCACTCTGTGATAGCTCCCGGAGGCCACTACCGTCAAATTGCATCCACACTACCCCAAATGCGACCTGGCAAGGCTGAATTGCGTGCTAATTCCCTCATCAGAGGTGGAGTAAAGAAACTGATTTAAAGAGTCCTTTAAGTCGAAACAAAAGGGCTTTGTCATGTGAATGAGTCCAGGGTTAAATCGAGGTAATGCTGCTAAATTTGACCTAAAATCGTAGTGTAAACCAGGCCTCAGAGGAGCGGTCAGAGAGTTGTCACAGAGAAGCAGATAGCTGTTATGTGGGGGGGGGGCAATATATATAACTCCATTGAATTTGTTGTAATTCTCAATCTGTCCAGGAAAGTCAAAATACTTCTTTATTTTGGAGGTACATAGCGGAATAAAGGCATAAAAATAAAGATAAGGGAGGGAAAAGGAGACTGAAGATTGTTTAAACAAAGAGAAGATTTGAAAGCTTCTGAGCAGCATCTGAGAGATATTGGGTACCTTCACCACTAAGGTATCTGCTATACATGGCTGTAGTAGGAGGCCATCTGATGGCCTAAGCAATTCTTTATCACTAGACTGACAAAAAGTCATTGTGGCCTGGTATCCTTAGCAATATTCTACTTAAATTACAGCAAGGTCATAATCTGCTGGAGACCTATATTTATGGGACAATGGGGACAGGGGAGGGGCGAGAAACAACCTTCCAAAAGTTCAGGTAAGTAAAACACTTAGTAATAATAGCTCTCCTGTAAAGTAGTATATATGAACATTAAAGGACTGACTATTATCAAAAGAGAGCAAGCCCTGGAAGAACTCAAACTCCCTTGCAGACTAAGGCTATGTCTACACGTGGATTCCCAGCTCGAGGAGACATACCCACGCTCTTGGGCACTAAAAACTGAAGGTAACCGCAGCAACGCTAGCAGCACTGTGGGGGAGAAGGGAGGCAGCTAGCTGTTCTGAGTATATGCTTGTCAGAGACCCTAGGCACATACTCGGGGCGGCTAGTCCATCCGACCACTTGCACTGACACAGCTACACTATTTTTAATGTGCTAGTGCAATCAGAGCTAGAACAAGTGTGTCTCCTTGAGCTGTGAAACACAGCCCAAGCACCAAGTGCAGACATACCCTATACTGTACAGAAAGTTCTTACTGGAATAAATGTGATAAAAATAAAAAATTGGGAAAGATAAAGGTGCTGTGTCTAACCTCTTTAAGTGAAATTCTTGCTCCCTTGAAGTCAATGGCAAAACTCTCATTGACAGCAATGGAACTGGGATTTCACTCTTTATGTCAACAATGCCATCTGTCAGCATGCTAGAGAGGAATTCACTCTAGGGAAAGAAAATTGTTGTATCCATCCCCTCATAACTTGTAGCATGAAAAGAGAACATTTCTTTAATATATATTTTGATTTCAGAATGTTATCTCATCAGCAAAAAGTGAAAAATATAATGAATGGAAGGGGATTAATTGTGGGGAAAGACAAAGACTCATAGACTTTAAGGTCACAAGGAAACATCATAATAATCTAGTCTGATGTCTTCCACAGTGCATGCCACAGAACCTCATCCACCTAGTCTTGTAATAGACCCCTAATCTCTGGCTAAGTTACTGAAGTCCTGAAATTATGGTTTAAAGACTTCAAGTTACATAGAATCCACCATTTACACTAGTTTAAATCTGAAAGTGACCCATGACCTATGCTGCAGAGCAAGGTAAAAACCCCCCAGGGTCTCTGCCAATCAGACCTACGGGGAAATTGCTTCCTGACCCCCAAAATGGTGATCAATTAGGCCCTCAACATGTGGGTAAGACCCCAGCCAGACACCTGGGAAAGAATTCTCTGTCGTAAGGTAGAGCCCTCCCCATCTAATGTCCCATCATCAGGAATTGGAGATATTTGCTGTTAGCCATCACAGATCATCTACATGCCATTGTAGGCAGTCTCATCATACTATCCCTTCCAAAAACTTATCAAGCTCAGTCTTGAAGCCAGTTAGGTTTTTTGTCCTCCACCGCTACCCTTGGAAGGCTGTTCCAGAACTTCACTCCTCTGATTGTTAGAATCCTTTGCCTAATTTCAAGCCTAAACTTATTGATGGCCCGTTTATATCCATTTGTTCTCGTGTCCACATTGGCATTTAACTTAAATAACTGCTCTCCCTCCCTGGTATTTATCCATGTAGTTATAGAAAGCAATCATATCTCCCTTCAGCCTTCATTTGGTTAGGCTAAGCAAGCCAAGTTCTTTAAGGTAGGTTTTCCATTTCTTGGATCATCCTAACAACCCTTCTCTGCCCCAGTTGCAGTTTGAATTCATCTTTCTTAAACATGGGAGACCAGAATTGCACACAGTATTCCAGATGAGAGCTCACCAGTGCTCTGTATAATGGTACTAACATTTCCCTGGCTCTACTGGAAATATCTCGCCTGATGCATCCTTGGATTGCATTAGTCTTTTTCATGGCCACATCCCATTGGCAGCGCATAGTGATCCTGTGATCAACCAATACACCTGGGTCTGTCTCCTCCTCTGTCACTCCAACTGATACATCCCCAGCTTATAGCAAAAATTCTTGTTAGTTTCTAAATGCATGAACTTGCAGTTTGCACTATTAAATTTCATCTATTATTCCAGTTTACAAGGTCATCCAAATCTTCTTGTATAATACTTGTCCTCCTCCATATTGGCAACATCGCCCAGATTTGTGTCATCTGCAGATTTTATTAGCATACTCCCACTTTTGTGCCAAAGTTGTTAATAAAAATGTTTTTAAAAAGTAACATTAATAAAAACGTTAAATACAATTGGTCCCAAGACTGATCTCTGAGGAACTCCACTAGTAACCTCCCCAGCCAGACAGTTCACCTTTCAGTAGGACCTGTTGTACTCTCCCCTTTAACCACTTTCTTATCCACCTTTCACTTCTCATATTAATACTTATCTTCTCCAATTTAACTGATACAGTTCCACATGGGAAATTATTAAATGCCTTATTGACATCGAGGTAGATTAGATCTACTGCATTTCTTCTCAGTTATCTTCTCAAAGAAGGAGATCAGGTTGGTCTGGCACGATCTACCTTTTGTAAAACCATGTTGTATTTTATCCCAATTACCGTTCACCTCTATGTCCTTAACTACTTCCTCTTTCAAAATTTGTTCCAAGACCTGGCATACAATTGAGGTCAAACTAACAGTCCTATAATTTCCTGGATCATCAACCTTCCTGATCACACTATAGCAGACCTTAAGGTGGCCATCCTGCAGCAAAAAAACTTCAGGACCAGACTTCAAAGAGAAACTGCTGAGCTTCAGGTCATCTGCAAATTTGACACCATCAGCTCAGGATTAAACAAAGACTGTGAATGGCTTGCCAACTACAAAACCACTTTCTCCTCCCTTGGTTTTCACACCTAAACTGTTAGAACAGGGCCTCATCCTCCCTGATTGAACTAACCTCGTTATCTCTAGCTTGCTTGCATATATATACCTGCCCCTGGAAATTTCCACTACATGCATCTGATGAAGTGGGTATTCACCCACGAAAGCTCATGCTCCAAAACGTTAGTTATCCTGTTAGTCTATAAGGTGCCACAGGATTCTTTGCTGCTTTTACAGATCCAGACTAACACGGCTACCCCTCTGATACTTTATCCCTACACTTTCTGATCTCCACAAGGTAGCTTTCCTTGCTGATCCATTCCTTGTCGTCTTGATTTCCTGAAGGTGATAAATTCATATTCACAATGTCTGTCGCAGTATTTCTGATTGTATATAAAGAAGGAGGAGAGTAATGTTTTATAAGTTCCTCATAAAAAACAATTTAATGTATCTTAAAGAAATAAGATAAAATTGGTAGTCTCTTTCTAACCAGTGGGACTTTTAAAAAGAAAAGTGGCTTAAATATCATTTTGACTCTATACAGTCCTTAACTGTAAATCTTTCCTTGGCTAGTTTACAGATTACCAAAGCTATGTGATTCATGGCTGCTTGGAGAACAACCCCACCCTGGAGAGATCAATTGCATTATTTAACGGTATCTCTAAGTGGGTCCAGCTGATGGTTCTTAGCAAGCCAACGCCCCAGCAAAGGGCAGATGTAATCACAAAGTTTATCAATGTTGCACAGGTAAGACTAACCTTTGAGTGTTTTTGTTTGCTAGAATGAAATAATAGAAACTGATGCTACAGAAAACTGATTAACTAGAAATGCAGGCAAGCTGCTTTCTTTCTGAATGCTTATTCAGCCATAGCTGATGCTCATTCATTGAGCTATTTGTAGATCAAAATGTTAAACAGATGTTCCTAGATATGAAAATGTAATAGTAACTTCTCATTACTGTTCTCATTTTTGGCTTCTTGTATTCAAGATGACATTTTTGGAATTAGTCAGTTGAATGTTTTTATGTTGTCCAGCTCCACAGGAAGTCAGAGGTGCTAAATTAGGTCGTTATGATGTACTGTGATCCAATCCATATTTCTGTAGAATTTCCATTGCATTTTAGCAGTAACTAACTTTATCTGCTTTAGCACAGGTATAGCAGTAGTCAGTGTCATATGGTAAAAGCCCTCAGTGTTTTTGCTGATATGTTTAATTCCACTGCAGAAGCTGCTTCATCTCCAGAACTTTAACACACTGATGGCAGTTGTGGGAGGCCTAAGCCACAGCTCTATTTCTCGTCTCAAAGAAACTCACTCTCATCTATCTTCTGAGGTTACAAAGGTACAAGAGTGTCTCTAATATGAAGGGATCCAAAATATAAATATCAGACTTTTCTGTGTAATGTCTATAGTGTGTAATGAGTATTACAAGGCAGACATAGCAGCAGCAGAACACTTGAACCATTGTACTGGGGCAGCCTAAAAGGCAGACTAGGCAGGTTGCTCTTAATAGAAAACTACTAGATTGTGAGGAACTTCTTTTTGGGTGACTGTGGTGGGGATAAAATGGATGTATTCAGCATCCTGATGTGACTTGCTAGTCAGAATAGATCAAACAAATGTTATGAATGGTCTTACAGAGTCTTGCTTCTATGGCTGTTTATAGGACTGGAATGAGATGACAGAACTGGTCTCCTCCAATGGAAACTACTGCAACTACCGCAAAGCTTTTGCTGACTCTGTTGGCTTCAAAATCCCCATATTAGGAGTTCACTTGAAAGACTTGATAGCCGTTCATGTCATCTTTCCAGACTGGATAGATGAGAACAAAGTAAACATAGTGAAAATGCAGCAGCTATCCATTACCTTGAATGAACTGGTTTCCCTGCAGACTGCTACCCATCATCTAGAGCCAAACATGGATTTAATTAACCTGCTAACAGTAAGTGTCATGAAGGTTCTGATTCACTTCTTGTCACAGCCCAGTAGGTGCATTCAGGTCAATAGGACTATTCACGAGAGTAAAAATTTGCAGGACAGCTCTCTTAGTATTTTTTTTATAAAGGTGAAGATAAATAGGACAAATATACAAAATAGAAACCAGTCTAGGTAAAACATGTATAAGGTCACAGAAAACTTTGACAAGATACAGTCTTGGGTAGTTGGAGCTAGAAGCTGGGACAACTGAACTGATAGACTTCCTACTCTGTAGATGAGATGTACATCTCCGTGCTGTGAGATGTAAAAAAGAGGTTCTGACCATTTACAGTTGTTAAACGTACATTGGCATTTTTCACCGTGTCTAAACCAGAGTTGTAAAACAAACAAACAAACAAAACCCTGTATGACTATGCAGACAGTGCACAGG
Source organism: Gopherus flavomarginatus (assembly GCF_025201925.1). NCBI lineage: Eukaryota > Metazoa > Chordata > Testudines > Testudinidae > Gopherus > Gopherus flavomarginatus. The sequence goes on along the minus strand of NC_066620.1, from coordinate 67,918,412 downwards.
AATTCCACTCTAATTTCTGCGTTAAAATATACCTTTTTAATTTAATCTTCATTTGTTTTATGGGGGAGGGGGATTTTCTTGTTCCCTTATACACACACAAATCTGCTCTACATTTTCAAGTTTGCATATTCTTTCAAACCTAAATATGAGGAAGTGGGACTTTAGACAGAGAGACCATTGCCTTCAGTGAAGTCAGTGGTTGTAACCTCTTCATGGAGTCATACTATGAATTTTTTTTCAACATCTAGATACAGTTCAGATTGGTACCATATAAATAACTAAGATAAACTGATAACATTTCCACAAAGGAATCTATTATTCTACTCTAAGAACAAAGTCATACAGTATATGAAATATTTCTGAAATATACTAGTCAATAAGTCAATGAGAATAGTTTGATCACGAGGGGAGAGAAAAGCTAAGATTTGCTGCCGGGGGCGGGAGGGGGCAGTCAGGGGACAGGGAACAGGGGGATTGGATGGGGCAGGAGTCCTGGGGGGGCCGTATGGGGCAAGAAGCAGTCAGATTGGGGGTGGGGGCTGGGCCACACCTGACTGTTTGGGGAGGCACAGTGGAAACCTGATGTGGCCCTCAAGCCGAAAAGTTTGCCCACCCCTGATCTAACCCAACGTAATATAAAACTATTTAGAACACCAATTTGAGATCTAGTGCTGTCACTGATGTCAGTCATAATTGCTGAGTGTTCAGTACTTTAAAGGTCAGGCCACTTATTTTAGGAGCCCACTTATTAAAATCTTGGCCCTTATGCGTTTCAGTATAAAAACGAACATACTGTGAACTAGAAAGTCAGTTGCTTAGACAAGGTGAAAACAAATAAAGAGCTGTGTGGTAACTAAAATGTCACAAAGTGAGTATTGCTATACTGGTGCATGTCACATTTTCCCCCCATATTAATGTGGTATAGGAGAGTGTGACAAAATGAGAAACGGCTTGAAGCACGAGAGGCTAAATTCAGAGGTGATGTGTAAATTAGATTTATTTATACACTCTTATTAACGTGCAAGGAAATCAACCTTGGTGTGACTTAAAAGCTGAGGAGAGAACAAGGTGTAAATTAAAAGAGGGGGTGGCTTAATCTCACTTCAGAGTTTTACACTGTTGGTCTGTGCTATGCTCCCTTCCCCTCTGATTCTCAACATTTGAGCTACACTAGTTTAGGGCATGTATACAGTGCCCTGAAGTTTGAATTATTTGGGGTGAACAGCAATGTGCACCAAAGTGCTGCACTGTACATTCCAGATAAACTTAAAGGTCCCTAGTTCTCACTAATGTAATCCTCTTCAAACAGGACTCCATCAGTACAAACTAAGGACTTTTAAGTTTGTGCCCACAGTGTCCACACAGGGAAGTTACAGCATGGAACTTTGGTGCACACTGATATCCACTCATCCCCTTAATCCGAACTGCAGGGCAGTACAGACATGCCCTTAGTCTCCCGTTGACTGAGTGGGCCAAATTCATAGGTGATTTTTATAAAGTTTCTTTAAAACTGATGCAGGTAGCCAGGCAGCAACAGAACTGGGAAAGGTTCTAGGTAAAGCTCTACAGAAAGAAAGAGTAGTTCTAAGAATAATACTGTTCTCCTCCCGCCATTCCTCCACTCCCTCAAGAGTATTACTGGAAAAAGATAATTTGAAAGGAGGGTGGGAAGGCTTAATTTAATGCTGAGATAGTAATACCTGCTGCACAATCTCTCCAATATTGATGTGACTTCACATATAACATGGATTAACGTCTGACTGTAGGCAACTGTTGAATTCCTTAAAAGGACTGAAGATAATGCATCAGTACTTTGCTAATCTACCACATATTTAATACAACAGCATATTAACCACATTTGATGCCAGAATTTTTTGTTTTCTCTCTATTTTTAGCTTTAACAGTTACTTAACTAACCTGTTCTGAGACTATGCAAATAACTGGAAAGTCCCAATCATTTTTAGTCTAGCAAAGCAAAGTGACAAATACCTAAAAATCTAATGGAAAGTCAGTCACCCTCATAAACTCTTGCTCTGTGAAGTTTCTTTTACAAAAGAGAAAATTGATTTATAACTTTATTTTTCAAAATGATTTCTAAATAAATCAAGAATGATAATTAAATTAAAATTAAGAGCTACTTTCATTATAAAGGGAGTCGTAGGGTATTTTTTCCCCAGCAGTTTTCCTTATCTTTCACTGAAATGCTGTATAACTAATCAGTAACTGTATGATGTATTGAGAAATACATAGTAATTGTATATCCTTAAATTATTTACTAGTATTTGAATGTATTGAGTAACTAATCTCAACCCCTAAAATCTTTTATGGCTAGACAATATTTAGTCCTACATTGTACTTGCATATTAAGTTTATTAAACTAAATAAATCTACTCATTAAAGGCCAAATCTCTATTGGTGTAAATGGGTACAATGAAATATTAATGATAAAAATTGCAACCTGCAATATAGGTACACTCTCCCTCCCCAAACATGCACCCTCCCTTCTTATCCTATCTCCAAATAGCAAAACTTCTCTTGGCTTCAAAGGGAGCAGGACAAGATCCTTAAATTTCAAACTACTAACTCTCATTCGCAACCTGATCTACTAAATATCATTGGCTTTAATGAAGTTTTGTCTGTTTATATGAGCAGAGAATTTGGATGTACGTGTACGTCGGTAAATAACTACATGAACAAAATGTATTACAACAGTTATATAAAAGAGTTGTGTAGCTCAAAACCTTGTCTCTCTCACCAACAGACATTGGTCCAATAAGAGATGTTACCACACCCACCTTGTCTCTCTAACAGTTACATCATAGTACATTTATTGTCTCTGGGGCAAATGCTGCACCCCTACTCACCCACCAATATGGGCATGCAAGGCTCAGAAGGCAATGCACCAGTAAAATTAATGAAGCTGAATGAGTGGAAGACTCTTCAACTGGAGTGTGTGATCCTACTAAATGTTATGTGTATGAAATGAATCCAAATATCTCTAATGTGCCTTACTTAGTCTCAAATGTGAACAATGGGTAAAATTTTTCACTAGCGCCTAAGTCCCATTTTCATTGTGACTGAGGCTTCTAAGTGACTTAGGCCTTCTGAAAATTTTATCCTGTATCTATTGTTATTAATGTGTCCTCTGAAGTTCTCCCGAAATGAAGTTGAGTTCTGGGTGATCTAAATTTCAAAATCCTATCACTTGTTTAAACGTATGAAGCCACTTGCACCCGTCTATTTCAGAATAATTTTTCCTCATATATCTGGAGTCAAAGATAATTCGGTAAATAGCACCTCTTCAAATCTTTGAACAAAACAATCCTGATTTTGCAAGGTAGATGATAACTTCAAATCATATCCGAATTACTCCAGAATCTACTACAATAGGGACAAGATCATAGGAAACATGTAATGTTGTCTCCTGCCTCTTGCATACTCCAAGCCGTTAGTGTTGATGATTTCTTTCCTTTATAGTTTAGAGTGGTAAGACATTGTGTAGGACAAATCATTATTGTTAGAGCTGAATGAAAGCTGCTAAAGTAATTCACAAACATTTGTTTTCATTTTTAGCAATTTTTTTTTTACTATATTTGTGCCCTTCTTCTCATTTGCACAACAAATCCACTAGCCTGGAGGACTATTGGGTTGACCACGCCCATCCAGGAGGGTCTGGGAATGGAGCTGAGGGAGAAGGCGCTCATTCAAATACATAAAGATGTAAGGCCACATAAGCAGGGAGTGCCTATGGTATTCATAGTTAGTAGAGTAGGAACTGGAGACATGAGTTGAAGTGACTGGATTGGTTGGGAATGAAACACTGTCTTTGAGGTCTCTGCTGGTCCACAGAAGGAAGGAGTTTCTCCTTTGGCTTGCATCTGATTGTGTACCTCATGAGATACGGTCTATGCTGGTGATTCAAGTGTCCTCAGTCTCCAGGGTTTCTCTTGAGTTATCTGAACACTGGGACTTCCTTCTTTGTTACAACTTGGCATTATCTCTGCAAAGCAGCAGCAACAGTGCACCTGCTTCTGATGCAAGGGACCATCCCAGATCATTGCTGCTCACAAGCAGTGGATGGGGTATAGTGCCCTGCTCTCAGCAGTAACCATCACTGGACTGGAGCAGTTAGCAGCACTGATCCTATTAAACATCTCCTCTGCTGAGTCCTGCGGGTTTGGGCCTGCCAGGAAGGAAAAGAAGGGAAAGATAGCGGAAGCAGGAACACAGAAGGGAAAGATTGCCACGGCCTCTCCCCCACCCTACCCCCCAAAAAAAGTCCTAGGACTTCCCAGCAAAGAGCGTAATGTGACCTGCTTATATTAGGTGCAGAAGAATGGATTTTGTGATGCAGTTAACAGACTTTATACAGGGGGAGGGAGCGTAAGATGGCACTACCTCTTCACAAGTGAGCAAGCTGCCTCTGTGAGCCTGGATGGGCTCAGTCAACACATTCATCCTCCAGAATAGTGGATTTCCTCTTATAAGAAGTCTAATTTATGGTAAGACAAAACTGATAGGTTTGACTATTGATGTCTGTCCTTGAAAACAAGTTTGCTGGCAGAAGTGTTTTGTCGTGACACTATAGAATATGGGCAGAAGGTGAATTTTGAATTTGTAGTGACAAGTATTTGCACCAGCAGCTTGAGGCTGAGTTTTATGTTCATCCAGTCAGGGAATAGAAATGGACCATGAGACTTACATATCCAATCAAAGCAGCTTGAGTTTTGAGCTGCCTGTACGCAGTGCTCACTGCAAATAGGTTCAGGAGATTTGTGGGCTGAAATGTGTTATATAAAAGATTTAAGAAAAATATCCAAGATGAACAAAAAGGTTTGTTGCAAATAGTTTGCCAAGTTTTAATCAGCACGGTTTAAAATGTTACCTCTGTTTATGTTACAAATACATGACCAGGATGTTTGTTTCCTTCTTGCATCTCTCATATACACTGGATTCTTTTTCCAGGATTGTTGATTGCTGAGCTGCTGACAATGAAGTGTTTGTGGCAGGGTAATTCTTTGCACATGTTTTCATCCTTTGACAATGGTCAAAATGTGGGCCTGCCAAACGTGACGTGTTGTAACATACTGCAGCTGGGGACTGTAATAGTTCATATCCTCTGCTGACTAGTACAGAGGGCGACTTGCAACACATTTGGCTAGTGGGTTACAATACCTCCATCAAAAATAGTATTATTGCATATTGGTGCACCTCCACACACAAAGCCTCCTTATGTACGCTGAGTGCCAAATGGCGAAACTCCCACTGACTTCTGTAGGAGCAAAAGGAGTCCCTTGTTCTAAACTACTAAGCTTGCTATCATTTCCCACCTGATCGAATAAATATCACTGTTTTCCTTCCTGCTTATTTACAGCTTTCCCTGGACCTCTACCACACAGAAGATGATATTTACAAACTCTCATTGGTGCTAGAACCAAGGAATTCTAAATCAGTAAGTCACTTTTATTGAATTTGAAGGGGACACAGTTGCATATCAATTTTAGTATATTTATAGTAGCAGTAATGAGATTATACACTTAAATGCCTGGGAGTTAGAGGAAAATACACCCATTGGTGTTTGCCTGGTTAAAGTTTAATTAAAGCCTTTTTCATATGTGTTTTATTATGAAGGTGGTCACTCATTATAGTTTTTATATGCATTTGTAAACAGGATAATTTAGAAGCTGCTTGTAAAATGTCCCAGATTTCATGTCTAATGGCTTTTAACCAAGCCTTGACAGGTTGCAAGAAGTGGTGTTTTATATTAAGACGCCATTTATAATTTTACTATTAACTAAATATTTTTCATGGGCCCCTTACTCTGATTGATCAAATTAAAAAAAAAAAAATTAGTCCAAAGATTGGTCTGCTGTTAATGATTTGGTATTTTATATCACATCACCCTTTCTCACTTTGTTTATAAAAACATCAACTATACATTGCACTCTCAAACATGATTCATAATAATGTAAATCATATTACAGTAGGAATATGTTTTAACATCTGTATTTTTCCTATGCTTTAAAAGAACACATTAGAGTGGACCCTGAGAAACTGGTGCATATTTTTATTGTGTTTTAAGAAGAATAAAATGTAGCTGAATCTAGTAAATATTTAATCTGTATTAATGGACCCTTAATTTAAATTTATTACTATTTGGCCGCTAGTAAAAATCTTAAGACTCCAAAAAAGTCCACTTTCAGTTTATGAATTCTAATATTGTTTTGCTCATCCAGGGCCCAGTCCTGCCACATGTCTCAACTCTAAAATCAGTGGAAATTGAGGGAACCCAGGCACCTTCTAGGAGATGTTTAGCAGATTGAAGGCCTGGGTCCCAAAACTTCTCAAAGATGATTCTATGTAAATCCAGTCTTTTCAAAGCTTGCCTGCATTTTGTAGGTTTTAACAGCTTTGCAACCCCAAGTATATTGTTTACCTGTCAGTAGCAAATCATTTTGGGGGATTAAATCAAGTTTATTGATATAATCATAGTGCTGAGCCCATGAATAAGAACTGTTACTGTGGACGGTTTGCTGTAAGGTCACCTTTGCTCTGGTCAAATGTGGAACAAAAGAAACCTTTTTCTAAAAATACCTGATAAGGGGGACATCTCCTCTGATTATTTCAACAGGCTTTCAATTTTAATTCACGCTCAATTCCTGGAATTAAGTTAATGCTTCTTTGTTCTTCTTGGTTTGTAGGGCATGATTTGATAGTAAAAACTCATGCTTAGATTGATTTAATAATCAATCTATCTCCCTCATCCCTTGTCTCCTCTGAATAATATCTCCCTTATATGCCACCATTGCCAGCAACAACTGCAACACTGAATTGCTATAGCAATGTGTCAGGAAGTAATGATGGACCATTACTATGAACAAATTAAATGAACACTTCACTGCTTTATTCTCCAGTCTCTTTTTAAAATATATAAATAATTTTTTTTAAATACTGCAGGGAGCAGTCCTGTGTCCTTAACAATACCATGAATGATCAGGGACTTCTATATAAGTAATTAATGAATAATCAGGGACACTCAGCATTTGCAACAGAGTACCAAAAATGCTATAGCAATTTTCATTTGATAGCAATGTACCAATAATAATATACTGTTATAATCCCAAATTTAGAAAAGGAGGGTAACATTTTCAAAAGCACCTAAGGACTGGCCTACACTAATTTTGTTTTGCTCTTTTAACTATACCAGTATAGTTAAAAAGTAGTAAAACCCTGTACCGTGGATGCAGTTATACCAGCGTAAAAGCTCTAATAACGGTATAAATTATTCTGGTTTGAGAAGCAAAGGAAGTTCTACCAGTTACTGCATCTTAATGCCAGTAGAACTGTATCTACACGAGGGCTTTTACTGGTATAAGGATGTTGGCAAAAAAAATCATACCCTTAATTGACATAGTCCTATTGGTAAAACTTAATCATAAACCAGCCCTTAGTCTCATTTTCATTTAAGACTTAGGCTCTTAAATCAATCAAACGACTTAAGAGTCAATGAAAAGGTAAAAAGGACATTAGAGTGAGTAATCAAAACTATAATCAGATGCAGTGTTTCTGATACTTCAGTAAATTCAATTAGTTAATTTATGGACACTGTCCATTAAGTTTTCTTACCCCAGCTATTCTTTCAAATAGATTGAGTTATTCAAATCTATATATGAAACAGGAAAAAAATATTTTTCCACTTAGCTATAATTATTTTGAGGGACTAGGTTTGATAAAATATCCATCCAAATTCTTATATTTGTAAGAGTGATGTTATTGAGTTGGAGCAGGCCAAAAAAGTAAAAATAAAATAAGGTTTCAAATCAAATAAGCATTTGTAATGGCAATGTTTTGTTCCATATCTAAGCCCAACAGTATAATGTGGTTACTATCAATTACTCATCCACCTAATAATTCTATAGATAATGCATTTTATCCAGGCTCCGGCCAAAGATGTCTTGGCCTTGCCAATTTGGTTTCAGAAATTTGCAATGAAATATGTAAAATGGTTAATAGACAGCACTAGAAAGAACAGCGTTCTGCTAGTGTATCCTTTAAACTGGGCTCAAATTATATTTTAAATTGTAACTGTATACAAAATTTTAAATTGACAAGTGGGTTCACAAGAGCTGAGCCACTGCACAAACTTGTTTATATTGCCCTTTTCAAACCCTCTTTTCCCCTCCACCCCTCTGCCCCCAAAACATACCTGATTTCTTCTCAACTTCCCCCTGTCTCCCCCTACTCCCCCCCCCAAAAAAAAAAAAAAGAATAGAGGCTGGCTTAAAAATTTACAGCTTTAAAAATGTTTGGGATTCTCTTTATTTATCTTCTGGTTTGAGCATTTAGGGATTACTCCATTTATTAGGTTAAAGGTGATTCTCTTGCATAACTCCATGAGCTGGGATATTAAGAAAATATCATGTGAGATAGCAACAATGGACCTATAAGGCAGGAGTTCTTTGGTTTGTTCATTATCTCCAAACCTCCCTATTGTCTCCATCAATAGTCATGTAGCAATAAGATACCAAACTTGCAGGCCAATCCTGCAAGATGCTAAGTGCCTCCCAGCTCTCTTGGACTTCCCCACAGACTATAGGTTTTCAGAGTCTCTTGTAGGTCTGCAGGGGATTCCCTGACAGACTAGGGATTTTCCCTTCTGAGAGGCTCTCTTTCCCCATTACCCCGCCTCCAAGGGAAGGGCAGCCAGTCAGAACTGCTGTGCATGCTGGGTGGCTGCCTAATCCTTCAGCATGTGTCACAAGCAGCGCTCTCTCCCAGCAGAAGCTGGAGCACTCCTATGAACTAAGAGTTACAGCTGGTCGGAAAATTATGATGAAACAATTGTTTGTGTCTGAAAAGCTAATTCATTAAAATCAGAACTTTTTGTGGTATCGTAACAGTGTCAACAACACTTCATGACCAGGAAATTGTTTCTCAGGCCCAGGATGGAATTTCTGGTCAAAACAAGAGAAACACCATCCCAGCACCTTCTCTGAATAACCAATAGCCTGTGGCTAGAGCACCCAACCGCTATGTGAGAAACCCAAGTACTCTGCCTGATTTAGAGCAGGGACTTAAATCTGTCTCTTCCACTTCACAGTTGAGTGCCATAACCACCAAGCTATTGGCTATTCTGGGGTCTCTCTTTCTCTCTGTCTCTCTTTTCAACTTGAAAAGGTTTCATCCTCATGCAGAACAGGAACATTTTCAGAATACCAAATTTTCACAAGATGGGAAGAGCATTTCCACTCAGCTCCACTGAGAGATACTGTGAGGTACTAAATGCCTTCTATATGCTGAGGTCTGCAGGAGTTGAGAGCGCTCTGTACCTCACAGGATCATTCCCTACCACAGCAATGGTTCCCAGACACCCTAGCATCACTCTGCTATGCTCTGGTGTTTTAGGGTTATTACTGAAGGATGTTTTTTATTTTAAAGGGAAAGGACATTTCAAAGAGTGACCAGAACAATAAGAATGCAGTAATATCAGCTAGACTCTCATTCAGAGTAGTTATAAGTTTAGTATGTTAATTTTAAAAGACTGTGTACTTCAAAAATGTGGAACTTGCAGTTGCAGGAGTGCTGCAAACTGTTCCTCTGAGACATGAACTCTAGCAAAGAAAGCCCCTCATATCTTAGCCTTGAGACAAAAAAAAACAACAACAGTTTGAGCATGATAGATTTGGAGAGTCATTTGTCACATTGTTTTCTTGTTTGAATTAACTTGAGCTCTCTGGACTTGTGGGTATAGAGATTTCTCCTTCCTAAACTTGCCTCCGCAGTCTCATTGTAGGAGTTATATACCTAGGTTTGCTGCTACAGAAACTACAAGAGCAGTGAGGGGGGAATGTGTGCGTGTCCCTCAACTCCTAACAGCCTTGGGCCAATGGTATAACTAATTCACGCCACTGATGCATCAAGGTCCTCTCTTCCTTACAAACACAGCTGCATAGGAACCTATACCCTTTTTTCCCCCTCTTGATGGCAATGTCTAAAATCCTTTTATTATATGTAGCTATATTGATAGTTTTTAAAACACAAATTCTAAACACTACCTAAGTTTTAGATAGTTTAACATGCTCTGCCTCAAGTCACATGAGCTGGTACCCTTCTACCAGGTAGCCTGACAACCTGTGAGATTCAAATTCAGTGCTTGCCAAAATTACACAAGCACCTTTTAAGCCTTTGGGTTCTTGATCTCTCTTCAGTGTCTCACTGAAGATTTCTTTCCTGGTTGCCATCACCTCAGCCAGGTGTCTCAGAGTTGCAAGCATTAATAAACAAGTCCACCTTACACCATTTTTCATATGGCTAAGGCTATTTTGAGGTCTCCCTTGACATTTATAACCAAGGCTGTCTCAGATCTTTCACTTGAACAAGTCCATCTTGTCCTTTTTCTTCCCTAAATCACATAGTCACTCAGCATGAGCCAGATTGTACTCTAGGTATCACATGTAGAGCTGGGTATATGTTTTTCTCTTTAATTTGCCAAATAATGCAGCTTTGGTCAAGCCAAAACTATTTGTAACAAATTCGTGAATAGTTCTGGCAAAATAATATTTTGGAATTTAAGCACTATTCATAGAACAGGAGGGAGGTTTTAGGGCACTCACCTAGGAGATGGCAGGTCCAAGTTCAAGTCCCTGCTCCAATTACTATTTAATTAGTCACCGTTAGCAGCACTGCCTCCACCACCATGAAACTCTCCCTCTGCTTTCAGTACCCAGAAACTAAACAAAATGAGATGTTTTGTTGTGGGTCAAATAAAATGTTTCATTTGACCCAAAATGAAGTTTGTCGTCAATTTTTCTATTCAAAATTTTGCACAATTGTCGGTTTGGGTCAAACTGAATATTTTTCCAACTTTTCAGAACTGCCAACGAATTGAAAATCAGTTATTCACCCATCTCAAGTCACATGAGCTGTCAGCTACTGTTTAGAAAAGAACATGCTATTCTGAAAATCAAACAGGCTGGTTGGCGCCTTTGGAGAGAAATCCAAAGGTTAGTCCCTCTGCTCAAAGACTGTCTAAATGGATTAGGCTGAGTCCACAGTCCTCTTATGACCTCCCTAAAGTCCCTGTGCCAGGAAGACTTATGACTTGTTCCACTAGGATTGGCAGCTTCCCAACCAGGCAGTCGTAACATGCCTTTATCAGAAGTCAGTAGGGCACCTATGTGGAACTCTGTCAATGTTTTCATAAACCACTAGTCTCGTGACACTACACCAAGCGTAAATGTTAATTTCAGGAGGGCACTGCTTCAATCACTGTTGAACAAGCAGCGCTCCTTGTCCCACCTCCTCAGGGAGGACAATGCTAGTTGTCTCCAACTGGTGTGATTCTGTGGAGGCAATCTCAGTAAGGAGAAAAGGAAGTTACTTACCTTGTGTAACTCCTGTTCTCTGATTGTCTTGTCTCTGCAGTGCCACACTGACCTTCCCTCCACTCCTCTATTTTGGAGTCTGGTTACTGTTGAAGCACCTGGAGGTAGAAAGAAACTGGAGACAGTTAGCAGGGAAAGGCTATTCATGCCTGCACCCTCAATTATCACTGCTCCTGGAGGTTTGGTGGCTGTGTGCTTAGACATAGGACTCCAACAGTATGGGAGCAATACAGTCTGAGAACTGGAGTTGTGTGAGGTATGGAACTCCCCTCTTCCTTGAGACCTTACTTGACATCTTACCAAACAGGTTTTTCACAGCCTTGTTGATCTGATAATTTGTCATTCTGGACTGCAGTGTTACTTTAGCAATAAACTTTGTTTTTTCATTAAAATTTGAAAAATACTGTTTTCTAATTTCTGTCAGCAACCTACCTCCCCAACGACCCCTAACAAGCCAGTAGTGCCACTGGAGTGGGCATCTGGAGTGCTACCAAAGCCTGACCCAACCATCATTAACAAGCACATAAGAAAGCTAGTGGATGTAAGTATTTGAGAGATTATATTATTCAAAACAACTTTGCCTTTCCTGAGATTTCCAAGAGCAAGATGAATTTCTATTTTATAGTAGACATTTTATAGTAACTTGTGATCTTCATCCTTGTACTGTCAGACTTTAATTTTACTCTGAAAAATCAAAGATCAGGTCAGCAACCTAGTATCCGTATGCCAAAGCATAAACTTTCAGAAGAGTTTGAAGTCAGGCTGCCCTTTTTATGGGTTCTATTTGTAAAATGAGGTGCAAATGGATTTTGGCAGGCACCAGAGCAACTGCAAGCCTTTCTGAAATCTTATCCCCAAGTGCTACAGTACCTTATGTTTGCCCTGACTTGCTGACAAACCTCATGATTCTTGGCATCAGTGTGTTAATGCAACTTTTTGACAGCTTAAAAATCAAGCAAGTCAAATTTGTACTTCAGAATCAAAAGGGCAGAATTGATTTTTTATTTTATTTTATATTTTTGTTCAGGATCTGACAAACAGTCTAAATTTCCTGCCGCTCAATGAGTCATCTTGAGAGAGAAGCCATGCCTAGTTTAGCAGCATGGGAGCCTGAGCATTCTCTTGGTTTCCAAACATCAGGAAAACAATTTTCTGCTATAAACCTCAACTCCAATCTATTCTGGACCACAAGGTCAATAGATTTTTTTTTATGACTTGGTTACGATTAATCATTGGTTAAGATTAGCTCACATGATCCTGTGATATAAGGCCACCGTAAGCCTGTGCTAATTGCGGCTGCAGCACAGTTAGGACCATCTCTTGCTCCCATTTATTTAAATGGGAACAGGAGCAGGGTCTTTGAGTGCAAAGATCTGGGCTGCATTAATCCTAGAGATGAGCTATAACTAGACCTTGGTGGTTCAGAAAAAATGGGAGCTGGATCTGACCAGTCCTGGGGTTTTTTGTTTTATTGTTTTGTTTTGGGGTTTTTTTAGATTTGCAAAATAAAAACTACAAGGCAATCTGTGACCCATTTCTGATTTAGATTTAGACTGTTGACTCTCTGGAGCATATTGTACATGCTGAAGGTAGAATAGTCAGTTTCCGTCTCCCATTTTAGAGGCTGATGTCAGATATGTGGGCATAATTAGGTTGAGAATTGTGTTCTGGAGCTAACAGACCGATATCAGAAGGGCTATGTAAGGTGGAACAAAGAATTTTTTTGCTAATTTAGATTCCTTTAGAACTACTTACATTTGCTCCACTGAAGTGTAACAGACTCTTAATGGGCTAATTTGCATACTGAGGAGCCAGAAGAATCATAGATTATTAGGGTTGGAAGGGACCTCAGGAGATCATCTAGTCCAGGGGTCCCCAATGTGGTGCCCATGGGCACCATGGCACCCACTAGGGCATTTATGTGCACCCATCTAATGCCCAGCAGGGGAGAGAAGCCGCGGCATCACGTCTGCTGGGGACAGAGAACTCCTGGGCTGCAGGCTGCAGGTGCCAGTGTTCTCTGTCCTCCTGGCTCCTCTCCGGCTTCTCTCTGCACTGCCCAGAACTGGTGCCAAAAAAACCTAAAACACAAAAACAAAACAAAAAACCCCAAACCACTCTGTCTCTGCAGAATGGATGGAATGCTGCCCCGTAGCATGTGCTTGCTCCACTGGTGTCTGGAGCTGGCCCTGTATGTGAGTAATTGCTGGTGCCCACCACACTCTTCTGAAAACATGAATGTGCTACTGGCCACAAAAAGGTTGGAAACTGCTGATCTAGTCTAACCCCCTGCTCAAAGCAGGACCAATCCCCAACTCCCTAAATGGCCCCCTCAAGAACTGAACTCATCACCCTGGGTTTAGCAGGCTAATGCTCAAAGCACTGAGCTATCCCTCTCTGCTGCCCCCCCCCGTTAAAAAATCCCAAAACAAACTAGCATCTACGGAAAGTCGAAACCTCTTACTTTCCATAGAGTGCTAGTTTGTTTTGGGATTTCTTAAGGCCAGAAGACACCATCAAATCAGCTAGTCTGTCCTCCTGTACAACACAAGCTATTGAATTTCACTGTTTACTACTCTAATGAGCCCAATTATTTGCATTAGTGTCTGGATGGCTTTCTGGAAGATACGCTTTAGTCAGTCTTGATTTGAAGACATCAAGAAATGGAGAATCCCCCAGTTCCATGAGTATTCACCCTCACTGTTAAAAACAACGTGTGCCTTATTTCTAATCTGAATTTGGCTTTAGCTTCCAGCCATTGGTTCTTGTCATGACCCACTACACTAAATCAAAGAGCCCTTTAGTACCTAGGATTTTCTCCCCGTAAAGGTAATTATACACTGTAATCAAATCACCTCTTTTCTTTTTGATAAACTATATATTGAGCTCTTTAAGTCTGTCACTCAAGTCATTTCTCCAACTGTCAAATCATTTTTGTGGCTCCTTTCTGCACCCTCTCCAATTTTCCCACACTCTTTACAATGTGAACACCGAAACCAAATGTGCAGTATTCTAAGTGTTGGTCTCACCAAGGTAATATAGAGAGGGGGAAAAATCCATTATTTCCTTGCTTAAACCCCCTAAGGACTGCATTTGGCCTTTTTGCCAAATCATCACACTGGGAGTATATCTTGAGTTGCTTGTTCACTACGATCTCTAAATCCTTTTCAGAGTCAGAAACTTTCCAGCATAGTTTCCCATTCCTTGTTCCTAGACCTGTGACCTTGCATTTGGCTGTATTAAAACACATTTTGTTGGAATGGTACCACCTTGCAAAGCAATCCAGATTGCTCTGTATGACTGTACTGCCCTCATCCTTATTTAACATTCCACCAATTTTGTATCATCTGCAAGTTTTTTCAGCAGTGATCTTCCAGATTATGTATGACAATGTTGAACAGCATCATTTGATCATTTTCCATGGACAGCTAATTTTTTTTAATCTGTCAGTTATCTAGTTCCTAATCCATTTAGTGTGTGCTCTGTTGATATTGTATAGGGCTAATGTTTTAATGAGAATATCATGCAGTATTAAGTCAAATGCCTTTAAAAAAAATCTAAGTATACATAAATCTACACAGTTGCATTACCAACCACATCTGTAACCTCATCAAAAAATGAAATCAGGTTGTTTGATAAGACCTATTTTTCCATAAAACGATTTTGACTTTGACATACACCTTTTTCCCAGTTTTATGGCATGTAACTTATAATTCCTTATGCATCTGTACAGTGGGAATGCAAATAGCTGCAAAGAATTTAAATGAGTGTGGCAGGGGGAGGGTTTTGCTTACACTACCTTATGCAACCTTGTGAATTTGGGACACTATCTGTGTTTACATTAGGTGGTATGTCATAGATTGAGTGTGTGTGTTTGAGTGCAGGGGATCTGGATGTCAAAGTATTTATAAATCAAGTAGATTTATGAAGTACAGTAACTCTTCACTTAAAGTCATCCCAGTTAACGTTGTTTGTTCATAAACTTATAAAACGTAATCAAGAAAATCTGTAATACGGAAAAGATAGTGTTTTATGGATGCGTGGTGTTTTACCAAGTACATGATGCAGGATGAAAAGGGTTACGTTGTATATTGCAAGAGGGGAATGATTTGACAGCATGTGTGAATAAAATGAGTAGGATTATTGTACGTGTGGTGGGAGCACAGCAGGATGTACATTAGGTTACTATCAAGGGCAAGTTTTCTTTGAGGAAGTGGCCTTTACTCTACAGTCTAACAGATCTGAACATGAAAGTACCAGGTACTAATAGCAGGCATTAGATTAAATTAACCAGTTCAGCAGTGTCTGATAGGGTTGGACATTTAACTCACATAACTGCAAAACTGAAGAGCTGTTTGTAGTCATAAATGTGCATTGATTGGATTTTATTTTGCCACTGTGTTGTCAGTGAGACAGACAATCACTTCCTTCATCTTTCAGTCTGTTTTTAGGAACTATGATCATGACCATGATGGCTATATCTCTCAAGAAGACTTTGAAAGTATAGCTGCCAACTTTCCTTTCCTGGACTCCTTTTGTGTATTGGACAAAGACCAGTAAGTTTTTAATTTTTCTTTAATTTCTTTCTTTGTTTCACTGGATTTTTAAGTTAAAGAATACACAATGCCTCTCAGACCTCTAAACTTCTTATATATCTGGCTTTTCATCCAGAAACTGGAAGAGTAACGATGATTAATCTTTTACCTTTTGTTATTTTTTAAAAATTATTATTATTTAGCATTTATATTGCAGAAGTTCCCAGGAGCCCTCCAGTTCAGGGTCCAATTGTGCTGACATATAGACAATCCCTGCCCTGAGGAGCTTACAGTCAAAAATATATGATATATCAGATGGATAAAACAAAGAAGCAGGCAGGTAGGGGCAGGAGAGATGGGGGTAACAAATAGTACAGAATGTGCACAATTCTTAGCCAGTTGGAAGTGGCTATCATAACTATCTAAATTTGATTTGGCAGTTTACACAAACAGGTGACACTGATTAGTTAACTAAACCATTTAGAACATGTAAAAGAAGACCAGGGGCTGCTAACAGGGAGTTTTGCAAGGGGGTTCTCCAGGTGAAGGAGGAGCAAATACAGCATCTGTGGGCTAAGTGACTGTCTGTAGTGTGTGTGTGTTTGTGTTTGGGGGTTACGTGCTGTGTGCTGAGCTTGTGTTTGTCAGTCTGTTTGTTTGTTTGGTGGTTTGAAGGACTGTGTGCTGTGGCTGGCAGTTGGAGGCCATGAGCTTCAAAGAAAGGTATGAAAGCTCGAAGCCTCTGGTAATTGGCTGAGCCTTAATCAGTAGGTGGGGCATTAAGTCAGACCAGGGCTTTATAAAGCCGCGCACAAGCGACCAGGGGCTGCTAACAGGGCGTTTTGCAAGGGAGTTTTGGAAGGGAAGTGGGAAGGGAGGAGGGGTCCCTTGTCGGTCCTACCTGTTCCCCTGTAGTCCCCTTAAAACCTATAATCCAAACCATATTCCAAAACCCCTTTTCTTTAAACCACCCTTTCATTAACTAGGAGACAATGCAGGCAGAAGCCCAGCAGCAGAGTGGGGGCTATCCAGTTTATTGCACTGAGTGTAGCATGTATGATTACCTGCCCTGTGGGCGGGTGGCGTATGTGTGCAGTCGGTGCAAGGAGCTCCTGGCCCTCAGAGACCAAAGGGACTTTGGAGGCCAGAGTGGTGGAACTGGAGAAACTAAGGGAGGCAGAGAGGTATGTTGATGAGGCTTTTCGGGACACTGTAGAATTGTCCCACCTCCACTCAGACAGCCTCTGTGCTGTTGAGGAGGAAGAAAGGCCCAGGGAAGCAGAGCAGTCAATGGGAGCAGAGGGAAACCTTCCCATAGTTGGGACCCTCCTTCCAGATGGTGCTGGGGTTGCCTCTCGCACGGAGGTTACCTCTTCGGGGAAGGGAACTCCAGTTGCTAGGAAAAGGCAGGTGTTAGTAATGGGAGATTCGATCATTAGAAACATAGATAGCTGGGTTTGTGATGACTGGGAGAACCGTATGGTGACTTGCTTGCCTGGTGCGAAGGTTGCAGATCTCTCGAGGCATCTAGACAGACTTATGTGTAGTGCTGGGGAGGAGCCGGTGGTCGTGGTACATGTAGGTACCAATGACATAGGGAAGGGTAGGAGAGATGTCCTGGAAACCAAATTTAGGCTGCTAGGAAAGAGACTGAAATCCAGGACCTCTATGATGGCATTCTCAGAAATGCTCCCAGTTCCACGCACAGGGCCAGGTAGGCAGGCAGAGCTTCAGAGTCTCAATGCGTGGATGAGACGATGGTGTAGAGAGGAGGGGTTTACGTTCATTAGGAACTGGGGAAACGGGGAGCCTATACAGGAGAGATGGGCTCCACCTAAACCAAAGTGGAACCAGACTGCTGGCACTAAACATTAAAAAGGCTGCAGAACAGTTTTTAAACTAGGAGATGGGGGAAAGCCGACTGCTGCAGAGGAGCATGTGGATCGGACACAGACTTCTCTTAGGGAAGAGTCTGATGATAGGGAATCTCCAGGTTATAGTCAGGAACAGAGGACGGAAGAGGATAATGTAAGGGCCAGATCAGATGATGAACAGTCACATAAAAAAGAATCTGGCACATCAGAAAAGGGCAGACAAATAAACAGGGACAAGTTTTTAAAGTGCTTGTACACAAATGCTAGAAGTCTAAATAATAAGATGGGTGAACTAGAGTGCCTTGTGATAAAGGAGGATATTGATATAATAGGCATCACAGAAACCTGGTGGACAGAGAGCAATCAATGGGACACAATCATTCCGGGGTACAAAATATATCGGAAGGACAGAACAGGTCGTGCAGGGGGAGGAGTGGCACTATATGTGAAAGAAAATGTAGATTCAAATGAAGTAAAAATCTTAAGTGAATCCACATGTTCCATAGAATCGCTATGGATAGAAATGTCATGCTCTAATAAAAATATAACATTAGGGATTTATTATCAACCATCTGACCAGGACAGTAATAGTGATGATGAAATGCTAAGGGAAATTAGAGAGGCTATCAAAATTAAGACCTCAATAATAGTGGGGGATTTCAATTATCCCCACATTGACTGGGAACATTTCACTTCAGGATGAAATGCAGAGATAAAATTTCTCGATACTTTAAATGACTGATTCATGGAGCAGCTGGTACGGGAACCCACAAGGGGAGAGGCAACTCTAGATTTAATCCTGAGTGGAGCGCAGGAGCTGGTCCAAGAGGTAACTATAGCAGGACCGCTTGGAAATAGTGACCATAATACAATAGCATTCAACATCCCTGTGGGGGGAAGAACACCTCAACAGCCCAACACTGTGGCATTTAATTTCAAAAGAGGGAACTATACAAAAATGAGGCGGTTAGTTAAACAAAAGTTAAAAGGTACAGTGACTAAAGTGAAATCCCTGCAAGTTGCATGGGCCCTTTTTAAAGACACCATAATAGAGGCCCAACTTCAATGTATACCCCAAATTAAGAAACACAGTAAAGGAACTAAAAAAGAGCCACCGTGGCTTAACAACCATGTAAAAGAAGCAGTGAGAGATAAAAAGACTTCCTTTAAAAAGTGGAAGTCAAAGCCTAGTGAGGCAAATAGAAAGGAGCACAAACACTGCCAGCTTAAGCGTAAGAGTGTAATAAGAAAAGCCAAAGAGGAGTTTGAAGAACGGCTAGCCAAAAACTCC
Source organism: Gopherus flavomarginatus (assembly GCF_025201925.1). Classification (NCBI taxonomy): domain Eukaryota; kingdom Metazoa; phylum Chordata; order Testudines; family Testudinidae; genus Gopherus; species Gopherus flavomarginatus. The sequence continues at coordinate 67,899,328 of NC_066620.1, read as the reverse complement.
AAAGGTAGTAACAAAATGTTTTTTAAGTACATCAGAAGCAGGAAGCCTGCTAAACAACCAGTGGGGCCTCTTGACAATCAAGATACAAAAGGAGCACTTAAAGACGATAAAGTCATTGCAGAGAAACTAAACGGATTCTTTGCTTCAGTCTTCACGGCTGAGGATGTTAGGGAGATTCCCACACCTGAGCCGGCTTTTGTAAGTGACAAATCTGAGGAACTGTCACAGATTGAAGTGTCACTAGAGGAGATTTTGGAATTAATTGATAAACTCAACATTAACAAGTCACCGGGACCTGATGGCATTCACCCAAGAGTTCTGAAAGAACTCAAATGTGAAGTTGCGGAACTATTAACTAAGGTTTGTAACCTGTCCTTTAAATCGGCTTCGGTACCCAATGACTGGAAGTTAGCTAATGTAACACCAATATTTAAAAAGGGCTCTAGAGGTGATCCCGGCAATTACAGACTGGTAAGTCTAACATCGGTACCGAGCAAATTAGTCGAAACAATAGTTAAGAATAAAATTGTCAGACACAGAAAAACATAAAACTGTTGAGCAATAGTCAACATGGTTTCTGTAAAGGGAAATCGTGTCTTACTAATCTGTTAGAGTTCTTTGAAGGGGTCAACAAACATGTGGACAAGGGGGATCCAGTGGACATAGTGTACTTAGATTTCCAGAAAGCCTTTGACAAGGTCCCTCACCAAAGGCTCTTACGTAAATTAAGCTGTCATGGGATAAAAGGGAAGGTCCTTTCATGGATTGAGAACTGGTTAAAAGACAGGGAACAAAGGGTAGGAATTAATAGTAAATTCTCAGAATGGAAAAGGGTAACTAGTGGTGTTCCCCAAGGGTCAGTCCTAGGACCAATCCTATTCAATTTATGCATAAATGATCTGGAGAAAGGGGTAAACAGTGAGGTGGCAAAGTTTGCAGATGATACTAAACTACTCAAGATAGTTAAGACCAAAGCAGATTGTGAAGAACTTCAAAAAGATCTCACAAAACTAAGTGACTGGGCAACAAAATGGCAAATGAAATTTAATGTGGATAAATGTAAAGTAATGCACATTGGAAAAAATAACCCCAACTATACATGCAATATGATGGGGGCTAATTTAGGTACAACAAGTCAGGAAAAAGATCTCGGTGTCATCGTGGATAGTTCTCTGAAGATGTCCATGCAGTGCGCAGAGGCGGTCAAAAAAGCAAACAGGATGTTAGGAATCATTAAAAAGGGGATAGAGAATAAGACTGAGAATACATTATTGCCCTTATATAAATCCATGGTACGCCCACATCTTGAATACTGTGTATAGATGTGGTCTCCTCACCTCGAAAAAGATATTCTAGCACTAGAAAAGGTTCAGAAAAGGGCAACTAAAATGATTAGGGGTTTGGAGAAGGTCCCATATGAGGAAAGATTAAAGAGGCTAGGCCTCTTCAGCTTGGAAAAGAGGAGACTAAGGGGGGATATGATAGAGGTATATAAAATCATGAGTGATGTGGAGAAAGTGGGTAAGGAAAAGTTATTTACTTATTCCCACAATACAAGAACTAGGGGTCACCAAATGAAATTAATAAGTAGCAGATTTAAAACAAATAAAAGGAAGTTCTTCACACAGCGCACAGTCAACTTGTGGAACTCCTTACCTGAGGAGGTTGTGAAGGCTGGGGCTATAACAATGTTTGAAAGGGAACTGGATAAATTCATGGTGGCTAAGTCCATAAATGGCTATTAGCCAGGAAGGGTAAAGAATGGTGTCCCTAGCCTCTGTTCATCAGAGGATGGAGATGGATGGCAGGAGAGAGATCACTTGATCATTGCCTGTTACCTTCACTCCCTCTGGGGCACCTGGCATTGGCCACTGTCGGTAGACAGATACTGGGCTAGATGGACCTTTGGTCTGACCCGGTACGGCCGTTCTTATGTTCTTATAATAGAAAATGGTACTGAAAACATCAGAGTGATGTGGTGTTTAATTAATTCCCTGTTTAATTAGGCCTCTGAAAATATTAACATCTTGGTGAGATGTGGATTTAACCCTTAATACTATAAAGCACATCAGCATGTGAGATGTGCCATTATTGGATCTGGACGTTGGTGTACGACTCTAAGGTCTCTATTTGAGTGATTAACATTTATTAGATGTGACTGGGGATTTTTTTAATGGAATGCTAGACTCATAGACTTTAAGGTCAGAAGGGACCATTATGATCATCTAGTCTGACCTCCTGCACAATGCAGGCCATACAATCTCACCCATCCACTTCTATAACAAACCCCTAACCTATATCTGAGTTATTGAAGTCCTCAGATTGTGGTTTGAAGACCTCAAGCTGCAGAGAATCCTCCAGCAAGTGACCCATGCCCCATGCTGCAGAGGAAGGCAAAAAGCCTCCAGGGCCTCTGCCAATCTGCCCTGGAGGAAAATTCCTTCCCGACCCCAAATATGGCGATCAGTTAAACCCTGAGCATGTGGGCAAGACTCACCAGCCAGCACCCAGGAAAGAATTCTCTGTAGTAACTCAGATACCATCCCATCTAAAATCCCATCCCAGACCACTGGGCATACTTACCTGCTGATAATTTGGCAATTGATCTTTGATTAGTTGCCAAAATTAGGCTATCCCATCATATCATCCCCTCCATAAACTTAGGGTTTGAGCACTGGCCTGCTAAACCCAGGGTTGTGAGTTCTATCCTTGAAGGGGCCACTTAGGGATTTGGGGCAAAATCAGTACTTGGTCCTGCTAGTGAAGGCAGGGGGCTGGACTCAATGATCTTTCAGGGTCCCTTCCAATTCTATGAGATAGATATATCTCTATATATTATAGGGGGCAGGGATAGCTCAGTGGTTTGAGCATTGGCCTGCTAAACTCAGGGTTGTAAGTTCAATCCTTAAGAGGACCATTTAGGGGTCTGAGGATTGATCCTGCTTTGAGCAGGGGGTTGGACTAGATGATCTCCTGAGGTCCCTTCCAACCCTGATATTCTAGTCTTAAAGCCAGATATGTCTTTTGCCCTCACTACTCCCCTTGGAAGGCTCTTCCAGAACTTCACTCCTCTAATGGTTAGAAACCTTCATCTAATTTCAAGTCTAAACTTCCTAGTGTCCAGTTTATATCCATTTGTTCTTGCGTCTACATTGGTACTAAGCTTAAATAATTCCTCTCCCTCCCTAATATTAATCCCTCTGATATATTTATAAAGAGCCATCATATCCCCCCTCAACCTTCTTTTGGTTAGGCTAAACAAGCCAAGCTCTTTGAGTCTCCTTTCATAAGCCAGGTTTTCCATTCCTCAGATCAACCTAGTAGCCAGTTTCTGAACCTGTTCCAGTTTGAATTCATCCTCCTTAAACATGGGAGACCAGAACTGCACATAGTATTCCAGATGAGGTCTCACCAGTGCCTTGTATAACCATACTAACACCTCCTTATCTTTGCTGGAAATACCTCGCCTGATGCATCCTAAAACTGCATTAGCTTTTTAAGACACCCAGATCCTAGGCAATGAGCACCCTACAAATAGGTATCTTATAATTTGTCTTCATGTGTAGTACCTTGTACACTTTTTCAGTTGCTTCCTCTTAAAGATGTAGCTAAGAGTGAAAAGATCCACAATAGAGCGAGTCAGAATATGAACTGGAAGGGGTTTTTTTATTGATTATTTATTTGTTTTTTCCTCTGATGAAATTTGCTTGGGTTTTTGTTTTGGAGGAAGGTTTGAAATTTTGTAAAATTACTCCAGAGTTTACAGGAAATTCTCAAAACTTTTCAACATTTTTTATTATTATTGTCTGTCAATTTTTCACAAATACAAAGGCCACTTTTATATTTTTGAAGGAAAGAGACGCAATCTCCATGTAGTTAACGATGCCCAGCCAATCAGAACCAAATTCTAAAAGGCAGGTCCCATCCAGGTACAGCTCCATTGCCATTTGAAAGGTTGCAGCTTGTATTATACTTTTTTAAAATTTAAATAATAAAAATATACCTATGCAAGCTCTAGACATCCTACCAATTCAGGTACACAGCTACAGGCAAACATACAGTGTGGCTTCATGTGCTGGGGCATAGCCTCCTACCATGCTTGTTTGCCATCCTTGTTACTTGGTTTCAGTCAACAGGTACAGGCTACTCTTACTAAGATGTAGCCTTTTCTCCAGATCTTCCTGGGAGCAGATCAGGGCCAGGACATCAGAGTTGCTCTAACTTGTCCTAGTAGAGCATCTCATGAAACCCAGTGATGCTAAGAGCCCCAGGGGTGTTCAATGTTTGGGTGAGTTTAGGCCACTAGAGCTAAAGCCCTGACTGTTTCTATGTCAACATTATACAAGCCATATGTTTTGCACAGCTGCTCTAAAATATTTTCAGTTGGTGAAATAGAAATCATGTGTCTCAGCCTAAAGAACATACGTGGCACACCGTGTGACTGCTGCATGAACAGTTACGTCAGAACAATCACCTCGCCTGTTCTGAAGGTCTGGTATCTGATATGACTAGCCAGAACAACAGTCTTGTTACACAAGAGAATCCTCCTGAATCAGTGTGCACTGATGTGGTATTGTAAGGAAATGAGGACATGGAAGTTATCTTGCTGGGCTTTAGAGTGACACTTCAAGGAGATTGATGGGAGATGGCTTTTGTTGTTTGTTTGTTTTTTGTTTGCGGGGGGACACAGAGGAAGAGGAAAACATCAAGTATTTATTACGGGGAAACAGCAATCATTGAAAGAAGGGTAGGAGGCTTTTTGGGCCTTACAAGGATAGTGTCAATAAGCATATTAATTTGGCTTATCACAAAAGTATTGCTAAATCAGTTTACATTAATATATGAATGCTTTAAAATCAGTATGAAAGATAGAGAACAGAGCATTATCATGAGGAGAGCTGTAGCATTGCCCTGGCACCTGAAATCTAGGATGAAGCAGCACTCTGGCACATTTCCTGGTGCATGGGGTTGCAACACCACTCAAATTTGGCATGGCTGCCCCTCCAGCACGGACAGAGGAGCAGCTGGGCCAGATATAAGTGGTATTGCATATCCAACACTACACAAATTTGGCCTGGCTGCCCCCCATCAAGTCAAAGGCATGACCTCCCAGGCTGACTTGAGAGCTGCCATGATCCCGTGTGCTGGATCACATCACTCAAATTTGACCTGTGCTGTGTGAGTGCCGAGCAGGCAGTGGGAGTGAGTGGAGCCACAGGGTGGCTGGGATCTGGAGGAGCTGCCCTACCCTGGACAGGAGTGAAATGCTGTGCTTGATGAGTACTGATGAGTGACCGGAAGGGTCCCATGAGGGGCTGTGGGTAAGTTGCTGGTGGACTATGGAGTGAGTGGGAAGTGCTAAGGTGGTGAGGGTATGAGGGATATAGGGTGGGGGGTGGGCTGTTAGGATAAGTAGGGGCTGATGGAAAACTATTGCCAATCTTGTCTGGCCAGCCAGTTAAATTGGTTTTTGGAGTGGCCCAAACATAGCAGGAGCATACCAACAATTGTTGCCCTTATTTGAAATTTGTACAGACTATTAATGTTGTAAAAACAATATCTTACATATACCAGCAATGGGCTTTTTAACTAACTGCATGGGTGCTTTGATTGTGCCTTGCTACTTAGTTTACAGTTTGGTGCATAGAAGCTGAGTTAAGCATGTCTTTTTTTGTTATGTGTGTTTGTTATTAAGGTGTGAAGTCTCATAACTGCTGTTGCAGTTTCAGTTAGATAAAACAGACTGGTAAAATGTTGGTTGGTTATTATGGTCATGTCACACACAAGATAATCTCTCAAATCTATCTCATGGGTGAGAAAATTAGCAACTTGGGATCATTTCTGCAGGGCTCCTGCACTATAAAGTTTAGCACTACAACACTGATCATATCATCAGGAGAGAAAGCCATGCCTGCTAGGCAATGAATTTAGTTTTAGCTCTTTAATAAGGGGCAACATTATCTCTTTAGAGCATCTGAGTAGAGACTTGCTTTCTCTGCCATCTCTTTTATATATTATGTTCTGTACATATGTATTCTATATGTTTTTAAACAGTTGAATCAAAAAATGTCCGAAGTGGCAACATATTAATAGATTACCCTGAAATTCTTTGAACAGGGATGGTCTTATCAGCAAAGAAGAAATGATGGCCTACTTTCTGAGGGCTAAATCGCAGCTACAGTGTAAAATGGGACCAGGTTTTATTCATAACTTTCATGAGATGACCTATCTTAAACCAACTTTCTGTGAGCACTGTGCAGGATTTGTAAGTATGTTTTTAGCACTCTCATGCATCACATATAGACTTAGTCAGATTCAGGATATGATGAACTAACACCACAAAAAGGAAATGGGCCCCAAACACTAGAAAGGAAGGATAGTGGCTTCATCCTGGCCTAATATCTCATTACAATGGGACGCTGAAAATGTTTAATCTGTGCTGTCCATATTTTCTTCCTTTGGCTTTTGGATGTTTGAGTTTTACGACTTTCTCTTTGGGAAAGAGAGGTGATGGCCTAGGAAATAAGGGGCTAGAGATTCTTGGAGAATCCCTACAGAGAGCTTATCTACATGGGGAGCTAAATCATTCAGAAGTAAAGTGGCCTTATTTAAAGCTAAAGTGAATTAAGACCACTTCTGAATGAGAGCATCCATACAGGGGTTTAATGAACTTTACATTCACACTTTTAATGCACTTCTTTTAAATTTGCATCTGTAGTTAATTCAGTTTACTTTCTGGTGTAGCCAATCCCAAAGAAAGTGGGTATGTGGAGCAGAGGGTGTGCATGAAGAAGAGGCAGAAATTTTTCATTAATTTGCTCTTGGCACCATAACTCTGCTCAGATTGAGAAGAATGTTACCAAAAAAATCCCAATAAATCAATGGCACTTTTAGCAACATGTATAAAATATGAAAAATGATTTGATTTCTCCAACATAATGTACAAAATGTCATCAATTAATGATAGAGTCCCATCTTTTAAACAAATTAACTCTTTACTGAAGCATTTCCTGAATAGTCAGCAAACCAAATATTTTTGTAAAACCAATAATAAACCTTCCACTAGTTCTGCTCAAACAAGTCATAATAAAAAAATGAATCAGTATGATTTAAATGTTACTTTTAAATGAATGTAAAATATAATCTGAAATATTATGCTGGATTACCATTTTCCCATTTCAACTTCCATTGAGGAAGTATTATTTTTTCAACACAGAATTGCTTTCCATATCACTCAGTGGCAAAAATCCACTCTCCTTTAGGACCAACATAATATCTGCCCTTTGTTTCCCTTCTTTCTGCATCTTCCTTTCTTTCTCTATCTTTGTGAGTCTTCTCTGTTCTTCCCTCTGTATTTCCTTCCCTGCAGCAATTCCCACCTCCCCATGGTCTTCACTCGCACTTATTCCCATTCTAACTGCTAAAATGATCAGCAGTAGAATAGTTAATGTTGACATTGAAGTGGCCTCATGGGGGTAGAGGAGGTCACACTTATTAGATCTGTCCTTTTCAGGCTATCTGCAGTTGCAGGAAGACATCACTGCATTGGTTACACTTGATTCACATGAGGGCTAAAAACTTGGTACTTTTTTCAATGGAAGCTGAGATGCTGCAAAATCTGTGGGTCATATAAATACATCAATCAAGATGGATCTGGCCCAGGGACCATATGTTAGACTTCTGTGAATGAGAGCATTTAATGTTAAGAGATCTATTGTCTGTTCCAAAACTTTTTGTTTTACTTCATTGTGGAGAAAGCAGAAGATTTGTTAATAGATCTCAGTATATTGACAAGTAAACTATGTAGGGCCTACAGATTTGTTTTAATTTAAAAACCTCATGGTTAGAAAGAGGCAATAAATTTATCTTACAGGCTATTAAAGATCTGAAAACCGCTGAAAGCTGTTTGTGCATATAATGCACTCTTCTAATGTGGAAGATATGCTTTAGTCAAAAGTTATTGGGTTCAGTGGAGGCAGGGGCGGCTCTAGGGATTTTGCCACCCCAAGCATGGCAGGCAGGCTGCCGCCGGCGGTTTGCCTGCGCTGGGTCCGCTGGTCCCGCGGCCGGTCCGTCGAAGCCGCAGGACCAGCGGACCCTCTGCAGGCAAGCTGCTGGAGGCAGCCTGCCTGCTGCCCTAGCAGCGCCAGCAGAGCGCCCCCTGCGGCTTGCCGCCCCAAGCACGCGCTTGGCGTGCTGGGACCTGGAGCCACCACTGAGTGGAGGAGTAACTGGATGAAATTCCATGGCCTGTGATATACAGGATGTCTGACTAGATGAACTAATGGTCCCTCCTGGCCTTAAACTCTATGAATTTTAAGATCTATTACTTAATCTGCTACAGTGAGACAATAGGATATTCCACAAAGCAAACTGGAAGAAAACTTTATCACCTTGAGATGGTCCCCAGTTCTCTGATCTGCTTTCTTGCTTTTTCCATTGATGTCATTTTAGGAGTAGTTTTTTGGGGCCTGATCATAGAATCATGGAATATTACGGTTGGAAGAGACCTCAGGGGGTCATCTAGTCCAATCCCCTATCCAAAGCAAGACCAACACCAACTAAATCATCCCAGCCGGGGATTTGTCAAGCCAGGTCTTAAAAACATCTAAGGAAGGAGATTCCACCACCTCCCTAGGTAACCCATTCCAGTGCTTCACCACCCTCCTAGTGAAATAGTGTTTCCTAATATCTAAACTAGACCTCCCTCACTGCAACTTGAGACCATGGTTTCTCATTCTTGACCCTGAAATGTGCTGAGATTTCAATAGCAGTCAAACAGTGTGTCTGTGGCAGAGTGGAAATTAAACCCAGATCTCCAGTGTCCTATCCACAAACCCATCCTTGTTCTCCAAAGGACTAAACTTTTTACTATTTGTCCTGTTCTGGAATAATTCAGTACAGCTATATTTTTCTGATTTCTGTTAAATCCAACCAAAGAATAAGAATGTATAAAAGGTGGTATTCTGGGTAAAGAGAGAGGGTCAAAGATATCCCTGATGCAAATTCACTGAATCCAATGACATTGTGCCAGAGGTGAAGTTGTCCCAGAGTATGTAATGAGAGCAAAAGAAATTGAACTTAAAAGCTCTTTATACATTACTCCTGCATATCAGTTCTGTTCATCCAGGGGTAGTGCATAGTTCTGAACTGATGTGGTGATTCAAAGTCAAAATGATGTGCACTGAGAGTGTACAAGGCTGAATTGAAATGACAATTAAAGGTCAGTGCTTGCCAATAAAATATCTATTATTAAACACATGTGAACATTAAATGTCAAGCAAAAATCTCTTGGCATTTGGCAATGTTGAACTGATGTGGCTATTACAGGTCAAAGTCGTATCCAGTGTTGTATTAATGCAATGGGGATCCTTCAGACATTTCCACTTAGTTCACAGCTACCTCACGTTAGCTCCCAAAAAATCTGTGTCAGACATGTTCAAACTTGCTGGGGTAGAATCTGTAACTTGAGCTCCATTGTGTAACCATCATAGTGATGTCAAATTAGAAGCTAAAGAAGGTACTATGTTGAATGGGTAGGATAATTCAAAGTCAAAATGATATTCAGTAGCACTGGTCCACAGATTAATGGAAGCAAATAATTATCAAAAACTATTTCCTGATATGAAGAATCATAAATGACTATCAGCAAAAAAGACTGGTAAAATCATGTAAAATAGTGAATAGTGTCAGTTCTGGTGTCACTTTCCAAACTAATACAAATGTGTACTATTCTCATTATCTGGCCATGTAAATCAAGTTCAAGTTTAGTGTGTAAGTATTAAGAGAAACAAAGGGAAAGGAGAACTTTAGCAATATAGCAGTGGGTATAAATTATGGACTAAATTCACCACCCACCCTTATTTTTGCTGCTGTCCCCTCTATTGTTCTTTCACCACCTTCCTTCTATCTTGGTTGCTCTATTCCACTCACCTATTTTCCTTTCCAAATCCTTCTGTTTTGCCTGCATCCCCTTACTTAGTTTTCCTTTATATCCTTTCTCCTGCCTTTTACATACTCCAGCTTTTCCATTGTCTGTTTCCTTAATCCCCAAATTTTCCCACACCTCTGCCTGTTTTTTTTCCAAATGCACTTGTGCGCACACACACGCTTCTCTCCACATATCTGTTTTGGCTCTATCCCCCCCCCACTTTTTTAAAATGTGTTTCAGCCCTCTAAACTTGCTTTTTTGGTCCAGTTTGTCAGAAGGGCACTCCAGGCTCTTTATACTGAGTAACAATGGAGCTGTATTGCTCCCGCATCATTCTCTCTCCTCCACCCCCTCAATCACTCTCTGAAGAAGTTGGAGCAGCATCAGCCAGGCTGCTGGGGAGTGGGGCAGATTTGTCCTGCTGATGGGATTGCAGATCGTCCCAGGTCCCTCTTCTCAAGCTGGGACAATTGCCTCTGGTTGTTTACCTCTGGGAACGGCCCTCCTTTTAAATTCCTGTAACCTAAAGGATGTGGTACACAGATAATAGCTTACTGGAATTTTCTCCTATCCACTTCCAAATGATCATACCTGTGTTAAGAACATAAGAGTGGCCATACTGGGTCAGACCAAAGGTCCATCTGGCCCAGTATTCTGTCTTTTGACAGTGGCCAGTGTCAGGTGCCCCAGAGGGAATGAACAGAACAGGTAATCATCAAGTGATCCTTCCCCTGTCACCCATTCCCAGCTTCTAGCAAACAGAGGCTAGGGACACTTCAGAGCATGGTTCTGCATCCCTGCCCATCCTGGCTAATAGCCTTTGATGGACCTATCCTCCATGAATTTATCTAGATTCTTACATCTTACATTCAAGCTAACTTGATTCAAATTTAGCGAAGCACATGTTGCTTGTTAAGAGCCTAATATTACACCTTCCACTTGTGCAAGCTGTCTCATCTACTTCAGTGGGACTTCTGGGGTGAGCAAGGACTAATTATGGGACAGAGGGTTGCAGGGTTGAGCCCTACAGCCTGTTTTCAAGTCAAGTTTGACAATTGTCTTCAGTCATTTTTGGAAAAAAATAAGTTGGCCAGAACTGTCTTTTATGGTGGGTGGGTTGGTGACTGCTATAGTAAATGAGAGAGCTGAATTTTTAATCTGCGTTATTTTATCCTGACATACCTGCACATCACATGCCATCCAAATAGCCAGAAAATGGCTATATTAGCATTGCATAGCTAGATTACATTAAGCACTCCAAGCAGTGTTATACTTTATGCTGGTTCATTTAGATAAACTGACAATTTTTCACCCATTTCTGGAGGCAGGCATGTTCTGTGTCTCCTCTCCTATGTGAGCTTCATTGTAGGTAAGAGAAGTGAGGGTGGAAGCCAGTCTAGGTTTATCACAACTGGAGGGGGAGTTCTATCTAACAGGAAGGGTGTTGAGAGCAGTTATATCCTGTTTGTGATTTTGTAGCTATGGGTATTTCCTTCATTTATGACCTTGTTTTCCTTCCAGCTTTCTTTTCTGATTCCTCGATGTTCTTTTGTCTTTCATTACAGCTCTGGGGTATAATCAAACAAGGATACAAATGTAAAGGTAAATACATAATGCATGGATGTTGTTTTCAAGACATAGGTATTATGATGTTTAGCACAAACAAGTCAGACTCATATTTTTGGCAAAAACCTTCTGTTCATCCAAATTTTGATGTGTCATTTGCATAAATTCTCAGTAATCTGTGAAGTTGTACTGTTATAAGACACCAGCTACATGCTCATACACTACAAGCCAGAAATCCAGTATGATCTCTGGTTCCACAAGGATGTAGTTCAGTGCTAGTGATTAGTAAAACTAACTCACTCCACGTGAAGTAGAGAGAAATCCTAGCATTTTGATTTGGCCCTGAAGCTAAGGAGAGCTATGTGTGCTGGCAATGCTCTGTCTTCCTCTTGTCTGTCTGTTGGATAAGCCTAGTAGCCTCAAGATGCAATAGCAAGAATCAGCTACTTGCAAGACAGTCTACTTTTTAATTCCTAGAATACCTGATAGATTGAGATCTCATTTCCAGGTTTCTTCCCCTCCAATAAAAATTTCATTTAGAAAAACCACACAACCTGCAGCTCTTGTAGTCCTGCCATTTGAATGCTTTCTGCAAACTTTTTCCTTAATTGTTGAATCAGCATGTATTGTTCACAGGTCTACTTCAGTAAGAGACATGGAAAACAGCATTGTGGATTCCATGACTCTTGCAATTTCGTGATTTCCAGGGCTCACTTTGGTGCTGGATGGTCCTAGATGCATGCAGGCTCCTTCTCTTTGGAGACACTCATTGTCTCCTCGGACTTCCCAGGGACAAGTAACTTATGACTTTTTTTTCCCAAGGTGCAACATACTTCCATTCCTGTTGGCCTGTATTTGAGGGGACCATGGCTCTGTCCATTCTCCATCTCTCTCTGCCCACTATTGCTCAGTTGCACCTGGGGGAGGCATCCATGGCATGGATCATATGCTCCCAGAAGCCCCAGGCCAGCAACTGTGGCTAGCTACTGTTTGGTCATGCAAGGGACTGGATCTTTACTGCCTTCTGTTCCCATGTGCAACAGCACAAGGGAAAGCAGCAAAACAAACCTTTATTAATAAAAAGATGGGTAGGCAGGGCTTATAATTCCTGCCCTGAAAACTCAACTTAGGATCTGAAAGCCAAGCTGACTTCTCTCCTGTTCACACATCATCACCCATACAGTGGCCCAACTGAGATGTAGTTAAGGCGGTGTGGTCTGGTGATTAGAACACTGGAGTGGGACTCAGGACACCTGGGTGACCATGGGCAAGACACTTCACATCTTTGTGACTCATTGCCCCAACTATAAAATGGGGATAATGATTCTGACCTCCTTTGTAAAGTGCTCTGAGGCCTACTGATAAGTGCTGCAAAGAGCCAGGTGGTGTTTATTGTTGTTTTGTTTATTAACATGCAATTGAAATGTGCTCCTCTCCAGAGCCCGAGTGACAGGTCCATGAGAGAGTTCAGTTTCACTTTCAGGTCCCAGTTGAGTTTGCAGGGAAGCAATTTCAAAAACCACCTGTCCCTTGTGAGCACCTGCTGCTCCATGAACCATTACAAATGGGTTCTTCCTCTTCATCTTCCAAGCCACGGTCTCCTTTTTCCATTTTTAAGCTTACTGACCTTGTGCCATCAGGGGGAATTGACTATTCAGATGACAACTTACATCCCCCCCCACCCCCAGTTCCCCAGCCAAGTGTCACATCCAAGAAGATAACTATATGTTCTGATTAATAGACATTGGGAGAGATTAACCATCTCCAAGTAGGATCCTAGAGTCAATTTTATTTGTTTTTACATTCAGAGAAGATAAAACTCCAAGTAAAGAAGGTAATGGAGGGATAGCTCAGTGGTTTGAGCATTGGCCTGTTAAACCCAGTGTTGTGAGCTCAATCCTTGAGGGGGCCATTTAGGGAACTGGGTAAAAATGTGTCTGGGATTGGTTCTGCTTTCAGCAGGGTGTTGGACTAGATGACCTCCCGAGGTCCCTTTTTGATTCTGTGATAAAGTGAGCGTATTAAATCTGGAAGCTGCAGCAATGGAATAAGCATAGAACCAGTCAATGTCCTTTTTAGAGGCACTTACTGGAGTGGAACTATACTTTAAAAGTGATCCATAAAGAGTTAGTTATAAGAGAGTCATTAATAAGATGAATTTTCAAAGAAGCCTACAAGAGTGAAGGAGAGTCAATGGGATTTCGGCATTGATCTTCTGTAAGTGCCTTTAAAAATGCCAGCCCTTTAACTGGCTTCTTTCTCAGCTGCCTTGCCAAAGTAACAGTGTGTCCAAAACGTGCAGATTTAGACTATAAATAGGGCTTCTATTTGGGGGCGGGGTGTTTAATTGGAGGAGAGGTATTATTTGTAGCAATTTTTGAGTTTTATGTAGCTGTTCAAAAATCAGGGATTTTTGGGGCCTTCTTTTTGTATGTATTGCAATGAGTAATGTATATTATATACGTTACACATTACAGTAGTATACAGTTTACACTATAATGAGTAATCTCTTTGTAATGTTTCCTAGCATACCTGAACATGGTTATGTTTGAAACAGCACTAAGCTAAAATCTACTAGGGAACTTTTATTGCACACTAGCAGGGTCTGCACAGATCAATGAATATGCAACATGTTAGTGCACTTTAGAAATCACACTACCATAGTCCACACTACTGCCACGTGGTGACAAATCCTTAGATACCAGTAACCATATCTGATGATTTTTCTAGTGTTCATTGGATAAATGCTGATATTTTTTAATTGGTGGGTATTTTATCAGTGCTTATCAGTTAAACTCAATATTCAGAAGCCCTAACCATAAATAGAAGCTCCTTGAAATACCCAATGTTTGCCACACCAAACAAAAGACTCAATTTATCCACTATTTTGGAGGTTGGTCCAGTGGAGCGGATTCTTTGAAGATGGTGACCTGATCAGATCTGCCTTTAGCCTCAGTGCACTTTCTGGTGCCGTTTAAATAAAAAAAACAAAAAACCCCACACCTTGACTGACTTATTCGTGCTAATGGCTAATTGTCCTGGAAACCAACCATTTGGTAACCCACAAATTTCCCTTGCTTTTTGTTTTCTCCAGATCTTTCTGATCAGATGTTTGTATGTTTGTTCATGGCCCTTAGGGATTACCACACACTAAACTAACTCTCAATGATTTGACAATTTTTTTTTAACAGATTGTGGTGCTAACTGCCATAAGCAGTGTAGAGACCTGCTTGTGCTGGCATGCAGGAAGTTTGCCAGAGGTACCTCGATGGGCAGTAATCATGGTTCTCTGCCTAACAGTCCATCTCTGCCTCCAGGTAAAAGTAGCCTTTATTACTAATTTACACTCATTTTGAATGCTTTTTGACAGCACCCACTATCCAAACTGCATTCGCTCTAATTTAATCGTTATATCTGCACACAGAGCAGACTCTTGGGTGCCTAAAGGTATTCCCATAATTCATCAGCGCATCCTATTGTAGTTCCCAGCTACATTAAGACCTGTTGTATTCTTCAAGGGCATAATTACAGTCCTCACAGACGGGATTCCTTACAACAGTGCTTCTGGGGCCTTTGAAGGAGCGAATGCTGGAGCAACAGCTCCATTGCCATTTGAAAGGTTGCAGCTTGTATTATACTTTTTAAAAATTTAAATAATAAAAATATACCTATGCAAGCTCTGAACACCTTCACATGTAAGTAATAATACAGTAAAATTCACTCCTCCTGGTAGCAGGCTGGCTCTGCTGTTAGTAGTTGGGGAAGGTAGCGACACTACTCCAGCCTTACCCAATCTTTTACCTCCCCTTGCACCATCTTTCCCCATTTACATGTTGCAAGGCCGGTGGCAGTCCCAAAGTGGAATATGGACATTGCAGATAGGGTGCGGGAGCCCTATCTGTACCACCTCCTTCTTACTGGAGCTGCTCTGGGGCCAAGAGGTGTGTTTCCAAACCACGGTAGAGCTGCCATTCCACTCCAAGGAGAATTTTTGCTGAGTCGGGTAGAACTCCTTAGTGGCTTACTGCTGCAAAGCGACCCCTTCTCCTCCCCCATCCCTAACCCTAATTTTGCCTTCTTTTAAAAAAACTAATTTTGTAAAGCCCCATGCAAACCCATTGCACTATATAATGGCTTGATGATGCCACCCTTACTGACATTGAGTAGTAACTTACGCCAAGAATAGTCCTGCTAAAAAATCAGTGGGGCTCCCCAAGGGAGTATGGTGCTACTCTATCTAAGTAAGGGTGGAAGAATCAAATCCTAAATGTTAAAGAATTAGTAAGGAGATGCCTGCTGAAAAGATCTTGGAAGCGTTTTTAGTGAACTTGAAGTTGTATATTGAAAATAAATTATTCCAATCTCTCTTCTGTAGTACAAGATGAAGTATTTGAATTCCCCAGTGTTGCTACAGGGCATCAGGACCTAGATGGCAGAGCAATCACCCTAGTGACTGGCTCTTCTCGAAAGATTTCCGTCCGACTCCAGCGGGCTACCACCAGCCAAGCAACACAGACAGAACCACTGTGGCAGGAACCTGGCTGGAGTGACTCAGGTTCTCATACCTTCCCCAAAATGAAGTCCAAGTTCCATAGCAAAGCTGGAAAGAACAAAGGCTTTGCAAAATGGGAGAATGAAAAACCCAACGTACAGGCCCATGTAGATATTGAGGTAGAGACCACAGAGCATATGCTGGATGAGAATGGAATAGAAACACTCCAAGAGAGACAAGAACCTGAGGTGGGTAATAAAGCATGAGCATGTCTGTTTAAAATCCACTACTACTCAAAGTGTGCATAGAACTGTTTTAGGTGCATTTTTAAATGCTGGTTCTTTGCTTACATTTTTGCTATCACTTAATAAGATTTCACTTGTTAAACACTAAACTATCAAAATATATAAGTATCTATTTTCTATAAACCCAGACATCGTTGTGTGTCTTATTTTTAACTCTAACACTGGGGATGATTTTTTTTGTGCTTTGGTCAAGTGCTCTCTTAGAAGTCAGATGTTCTACTTCTGTGGATTATTTGCTTTCTGAGATTATAAATAAGTAGAATAATCTGTGAGTAATCAGACTATATTATGTCCTGTTGTGCCAGTGTAAAACAGAGTAACTCCCTGGGTTCCATAGAATTTGGACCTGATGGACACTAGTGTATGTGAAAGCAGAACATGGCCAGTTACTGCAAGGAGCGATAAAAAAGATAATATCCTAGCACAGTTGGTCAGTAATGGCAGTGGAACTCTGAGGCATAAAGAGTGCTTGTTTTTTGGTTACAGGATAGCTGATTGCTTGCCCTAAAAGATGGAGGACAATTAAGATGGCCATAAGAACACAGCAAGATATGGAATTCAGTAGACCACTCTTTGGCTATGGGAATGAATTCCTGTACCTCACGTTTAAACCTTATGAATCCAGCAGACCTTCCTGTTATCTCATTTAATAGGATGTTAGAGTCAAAATGCGCTATTTATTTTCTCACAAGTAAGTCATCTGGTGAACATTGCTTAGACAGAGCACAACAGTGTGTTATGTGACTCAGTCTTCTGGTCTATGATTTTTTTATAGCGATATAACCACAGGTGGAAACTGTCTCTACACCCAATTCTACAGTTCTATAAACCAGTGAGAATGGATTTTATCTTCCTTGAAAGCATCGCATCAGCTCATTGTGTCTATACACGGCAAAGGTGATGAGGATGGCATCTGAGCACCCAAGTTTATTTGATAAAGCTTCTTATTCAGATGCTCATAATAGTCTTTTATTTGGAAAGAACTGAGTTTATGTTCATTGCTAAATCTCAAACAGGAGACTTTGAAAACGTCAGAATTAAAAATCCTCCTCTAGGATGCATTCTTTGCATACTGTTTTTCAAACTTTTAAGATGTTTACATTGTTCTCATTAAACCTGTGTGTATTGATGTGCAGCACATGTTTATAATACAGGCCATATGAGAAGGGTCTTTCAAACATACAACATGTGTAAAAGGACTGTAGGAATTTCAGGACAAATATCATTATTCATGTCTGGTTATACAATAAATGGACCGATACCCTTTCCCCCAGCACTGATTATGGTAAAATTAACATGTAATAAACATTTTAGTTTTACTTTTTTTAATGTCCTTCTTTTAATCAAACTGAAAATATCTAAATAAAATTTAACACTAGATTTAATTAAAAGCAACCTTGAATTTAGGAATTTCACTGTCTTTGTGTCAACTTGATCATAGTCAGTGTCCCTCACAAGCTGGTACTTGGACCTGTACCATGAACACACGTGTGTACTGATTTACTAGTTTGGGGCCAAGTCCTATTAAAATAAAAACCGCAAGGGGCTTATGTTTTTAAATCACTTGGGCACTTTGGAAAATCCCACCCTTAAATTTTCACAGCTCAAATTGACAGTCTGGTTTGGATTAACTCAGGTTTACTCATGATGGTAAAGAGAAAAAAACAACCAGAAAGACACTATCTCTAAGATATCCTGAGGACCTGAGCTAGCTATGGGTTTCAACTTGAGAGGTGTGATCCCTACATTAGAATCTCAGCATCTCTCAAGATCAGGCAACTACTTGTGTAAACTAACTGACCCATAAATCAGCCCCCAAAGGACTCCTCTTGTGATTGCAAGTCTCTAAATGAAGTTTGTGGTTACAGGCTCCCTTGTCTGGTTCACAACCTGTATCCTGCACGTTTCTCTTGCTTGGAAATCAGTAACTGAAGCTTGTAATAAAGTTGTGAGCCATAATTAAAACAGGAGCAGGAGGAACTATTGCTGCACCATTTTAGGAGGAGGAAGAGCTCTGGGAGAATATTGAGTTCCCAAGCCAGGTTGAGGAAGGAGACCTATGTCCTCCTTGTGTTAACCTCAGTGTGTGACACACACAAGTACCAATAAGCATTGGTCTAGATTTCCTGACCTGTGTCACATAGGGTGACCAGACAACAAGTGTGAAAACTGGGACAGGAGGTGGGGGGGTAATAGGAGCCTATATAAGAAAAAGACCCCAAAATCGGGACTGTCCCCATAAAATTGGGACACCTGGTCACCCTAGTGTCACATGACACCACATGATGGGATCAGTACACACAGCTTCCACATACACAACAAAAACTATCTGGTAGAGGAGTTTAATGTAGTACATTGTCTATGATGTGAAATATGGAATTAAGCTGAATTGCTTCTATTAATACTTCTTAAATGAAATGTAGATAACTGACTACATTCATTTAGGACTGAAAAGTAAATATCCTAACTCATAAATGAGAAAACATGGATTATTTGGGAATATGTTGGCAGCCTGGTTTGGTTTACTATAAGTTAGGCAGAAAGGATATAGTTAAGATTAAATGAACAGCCAAACCGGTTAGAATGCACACTTGTCCTTTTGTGTAACTTCTAGAGCACCTGCTGAGCCCCAGTGCAGTTGTGTAAATGTTTACTGACTACTAGCTGCAGCATCTTGCTCAAATTCACAGTCTCTCATTTTACCTGTTTTTCTTCCTAATCACAGATCCAGGAATGTGTGCTTGGAGACACTTACAGGTCCTGAAAGCATTTATCTGATCTGTCAACTGAGCAACTACAACAATCTTTCCTCCAGACTTTTAGCAGTTGATGTCTCATTATCCACTAGAACTATAAATTTAATCATTTAAAAGCTGGAATTCTACATTTTTCAGTGCTGTGAAGCGTTAGTTTATAACAATTGTATGGAGCAAGACACTAGTTCTTAACTGTTAGACTTCGTCTTTGGTCTAGTAATGCTTTTTTGGTATTGATCCAGGATTGGGTCTCTTAGTTTCAAGTGTTCCATTGTTATTTATGGAAATGTTAACAATGGAAATAAAAACAACCCAGGAAACTACAGACCAGTTAGTTTAACTTCTGTGCCAGGGAAGATAATGGAGCAGGTAATCAAAGAAATCATCTGCAAACACTTGGAAGGTGGTAAGGTGATAGGGAATAGCCAGCATGGATTTGTAAAGAACAAATCATGTCAAACTAATCTGATAACATTCTTTGATAGGATAACGAGCCTTGTGGATAAGGGAGAAGCGGTGGATGTGATATATCTAGACTTCAGTAAGGCATTTGATACAGTCTCGCATGATATTCTTATAGATAAGCTAGGAAAGTACAATTTAGATGGGGCTACTATAAGGTGGGTGCATAACTGGCTGGATAACCGTACTCAGAGAGTAGTTGTTAATGGCTCCCAATCCTGCTGGAAAGGTATAACAAGTGGGGTTCCGCAGGGTTCTGTTTTGGGACCGGTTCTGTTCAATATCTTCATCAACGATTTAGATGTTGGCATAGAAAGTACGCTTATTAAGTTTGCGGATGATACCAAACTGGGAGGGATTGCAACTGCTTTGGAGGACAGGGTCAAAATTCAAAATGATCTGGACAAGTTGGAGAAATGGTCTGAGGTAAACAGGATGAAGTTCAATAAAGATAAATGCAAAGTGCTCCACTTAGGAAGGAACAATCAGTTTCACACATACAGAATGGGAGGAGACTGTCTAGGAAGGAGTATGGCAGAAAGAGATCTAGGGGTCATAGTGGACCACAAGCTTAATATGAGTCATCAGTGTGATACTGTTGCAAAAAAAGCAAACGTGATTCTAGGATGCATTAACAGGTGTGTTGTAAACAAGACACGAGAAGTCATTCTTCCGCTTTACTCTGCGCTGGTTAGGCCTCAACTGGAGTATTGTGTCCAGTTCTGGGCACCACATTTCAAGAAAGATGTGGAGAAATTGGAGAGGGTCCAGAGAAGAGCAACAAGAATGATTAAAGGTCTTGAGAACATGACCTATGAAGGAAGGCTGAAGGAATTGGGTTTGTTTAGTTTGGAGAAGAGAAGACTGAGAGGGGACATGATAGCAGTTTTCAGGTATCTAAAAGGGTGTCATCAGGAGGAGGGAGAAAACTTGTTCACCTTAGCCTCCAATGATAGAACAAGAAGCAATGGGCTTAAACTGCAGCAAGGGAGATTTAGGTTGGACATTAGGAAAAAGTTCCTAACTGTCAGGGTAGTTAAACACTGGAATAGATTGCCTAGGGAGGTTGTGGAATCTCCATCTCTGGAGATATTTAAGAGTAGGTTAGATAAATGTCTATCAGGGATGGTCTAGACAGTATTTGGTCCTGCCATGAGGGCAGGGGACTGGACTCGATGACCTCTCGAGGTCCCTTCCAGTCCTAGAGTCTATGAGTCTATGAGTGTCCTAAAACCTATTCTCCCTTTACCAAACCTGCAGAATTGATTCTTGTTGAGAAATTGGGGGAGTGTTTAAAATCCTATAATCTGGCTGTGCTGGAGAGTGGCATCTAGATTTTCTTCTGCACAACCCAAGCTAGTGCATTTAGTCCCTGTGGAAGGAGATCTGATTCTTGCTATGAGGAAACTTCAATGGCTCTGGCAGATCAAATTGAGCAGAGCCAGGGCAGCATCTCTGGCCCAAAGTAGCACTGACAAAGCAAGAGCTAACAAATAATCTTGCCTGAGTGAGCTTCATCCAGTATGGGAGGCCCTGAATGCACTAAGATGCAACCACTGAGCAGATAGGTTCATGACTCTCATGGTTCATGAAGGCCAATGACAAATGCTAGGATTCTTTAGTGATGGAGATTCTTAGTGCTGTGGAGTGCGGGCAACACTTAAAAGCACCACAACATTGCATGGTTATGGTCCCAATGATTTTTCAGGAAACATGTACTCTGTTCACTAGGTTTGCCACCTCCAAGATGCAGGAAAAAATGGCCACTGGCCAAGCCCTCCATCCCAACCCTCAGGTGACACTCCTTACCATCCCCTCCCAGGAGCCCCTGCCTCCCACCTTACTCCTTACCCCTCTCTGCTGGTAACCCTGGAGTTCGTTCTACTGTCTGGTTGCTGAGGTTTTGGTAGGTTGACAGCCCAAGATTACGTGCTGGCTGCACTCCCAGCCACATGATTTTTGCTGTAGTTAGAAGATTGATGCATGGCCCTGGATGCACACAGCTTACGGGTGAAAAATCCCAAGTGAAAAAACAAACCCTGGCACATTAAATCTTTCCACTGGCAAGGCAGTACAAAGACTGGCCAGGCTGATTTTAAAAAAGCCATGTGGCAACTCTACTCTGAGCAAAAGCTGTGTCCTCCCAGGTGCAAGCCCTGAAACCTCAGCCTGGGCTTGGAGAGTGAAGTTGGACTCACTCCTATTTCACACATCAGTAAATGAAAGTCCTGCAACTCTTCAGTGACAACTGTGCCATTAGGCTGCACAAGGGTAACTGACTGGCATTTAGTGATCAATGCAACTGATTACGGACAAGCAGGAACAGAATGCAGTGCACTCTGTCGCTCAGCCTTCCTTGGCTCTTCAGGGCCAAAAAAAGTGTAAAACAATAAAAACTTATTTTGGCCACTCAAGCAGGCAGATGGGTCTCTGAATACATCCAGGAAAGAGATCTGTTGAGTAAGAAGGTACCATTTTTATGCAGTCACTTTTCAGAGCAGGAACAGCCCATTACTCATGCTCTAAACAAACTACTGCTGGCCACTGCTTACTCTAACCTACCTTTTCTGGAGATGCTGATAGAAAAATCTGATCCTACGGTTCCTTTGATTAAACAGGCTTCAATCTTGCAAATACATCATCTACATGCTTAACTTTACTCATTCGAGTAGGCCCATTGAGTTCAATGGGAGCTACTTCCATGTGTAGTTACTTATGAGCAAAAGTCTTTGCAGCAGAAGGCCTAAGGTGATGATAGTGAGAGAAGATTACAGAGCAGCTAACTGGAGAATAGTTCTCTTGTAACAAATTGTTCCTTGAGTGTTCCAGGCATATTCCCACTCATGGGATTTGCTGGTGGGTGCAGCTCACTTGGTGGAACCTTCTCAAAGCAGTGCCCAGAGCACTCATGTGCCCCTTCGACACATCCCCTCACCGTTCCTGAGTGTTCTGAGAGCAAGGCTATGAAAGGGGGTGTGGCACCCTCAGTTTCTTCCAACTGCAGCAGCAGATGGAGGTGAGCCTCTGTAGATCCATCGGACCCATATCCTTCTCATTAAAGAAGTCACTTAATGTAACTTTAGTGTGTGTTAATATAATGTTAAGCTTGCTTAGTTGTTCTTGAGATTAAACTAGTTAAGACTGATTCTGACTGGCTTTACAAAGTACACCTCTTGTCCAGCGATCTCCCCAGAATCTGTTGCCTGTACCAGATGCTTGGTCTGCCTTGGAGAGAATCACTCTCATTCCAGGTGTTCTATCTGCAGCATGATTACCCGAAAGGTGCACAAGGAGCACCCAGAACAGGCTGCAAGCCTTATTACTGCAAGAAGTTCTGTCTGCAACAGCTCCCAGATCTGACTCCATTTAAGGGGTCTTTGTCTAAGGTGAAAAGACTAGTGAGTGTCTGCTCTTGACACCTTGGGGGTTAAGATGAAGAGAGCTATACAAACGATTTCCATATCCTCCCCAGCACCAGGATCCAAGACCTCGAGGCAGTAAGTTCTTAGGTTATCGGATTCAACCCCAAAGTGCTCAGAGACTCCCTCGGTGCCGACCTTTGAAATCAGAGCCACACTGCATAAAAAACCTTTGGATAAAGCTCCCGTTAGCAGAGCTAAATCACATTCAGGAGACTCCTCAGATCTGGATCCAAGAACATCAGATCCTAAATCCAAGCCTAAGATTCCAGTTCAGGGTAAATCCCTGCCTAAGAGTCATCCCCCAGTTCTGAAGATTGCATTGGATCTGAAGATCATTCCAGAGCCAGTGGTCATCTATATATCACCCTGCTACTCTGCACCAACCTTTACTATGGTGCTGCAAGTGCACCATACAGATCCACAGTTGAATCCACTGCTGGATCCACAAAGGACAAAAATTATTTCTTTTCCCTAAAGAGGATAAAAGGAAGGTTCGTGGTAAGTATCTTCCTCAGAAAATACCACGCAGTGATGTTAGGTTATCAATATCATTAATGTGGAAAAAGGTGTCCATGGTTGCCAAACAGCAAAGGAAGCTGGCCAATGCCTTGGTAATGGAGGGTCAGACAGTAGCTAACCATATGCTTAGAGCTTCTTTTCGTGCATCAGATTCAGAAGTGTGTGAGCAATTGTGTCCTCTATCGTGCTACCCAGACATGCTTGGCTGAGATCTCCTACTTTCCCATCTGAAACTCAATGGAAGGTAAAAGACCTTCCCTTCAAAGGTGATGGGTTATTTAGTAATCAGACCAATAAGACACTGGAAAAGGTGAAGCCCAAGAGGTTAACAGCAAGATCTCTGGGTATCTATCATCCTCCAAGGAGAAGAATCTCGGAACTTGGCTTCAAGTGCCATAGGCAGTCCTAACACCTTCTTCTTTGTAGTCATCTTGTTCACAAAGATGTCATTTTCAACACCAGCAGCCTCCTCATACATAACTGGAGTAAAAGAGGATGCCTTTTAAACCTTGAATGAAGGGAAAGCAACCTTCAATTTTGACTTTAGATTCAACCATCAAGCCTCAAGTTTGATGTAAGATCAGCAACTTCAAACCAATCTGCATCTACCCTTCATTCCTACCCTTTGGAGACATCAACACTTGGAATTCACATTGGAAAAATGGATTCTGGAGATCATGGGAAATGGTTATGCCATTCAATTAGATTCCCTTTTTCTTCCCATCCCTATTCAGGGACTCCTCTCGTGAGACAATGTTAAGAGAAGAGGGTCACATCCTGTTGGAAGCAGGAGTCCTAGACGACGTGCCAAGGGAATTCAGAGGTCAAAAGATTCTACTCCTCATATTTTCTGATACGGATAAAAGATAGAAGGCTTTGTCCAATATTAGATCAATGGAATCTCAGCTCCTTTAATCAGAAAATTCTGTTTCCACATGTTGACACTAATATCCATCCTACCCTCCCCACCTACCCTAGATTGGCTTGCAGGTCTATCTAGAAGATGCATACTTCCATATCTCTGTCAAGTACCAACACTATCTTTGTTTCCTGATTGGTATGAAGTACAAAGTCTTACCTTTTGTTCTATCTACTGCCCTATGTGTTTACAAAGTACCTATCCAAAGTAGAAGCTCATTTAAAATTCCACAGTATATTTGTCTATCCTTATTTAGATTGCTAGGTGATCAAAGCCTCAGAAGAATGGCTTTCCCAAGGACATATTTTACACATATTCCCTCTTCAAGGGGTTAGGACTCAAGATGAACAAGTAAAAATCTCTTCTGCTACCTATAGAAAGGATTTCTTTGAAATGAGCAGTTACCTATTTCTGTAAGGCAGAACTTTTTGCCAGAGGAAAGATTTCTGAAGTTTCAATCCACCACAGAGATGCTTCATCAAAATCCTACTCAGAAAGCAATCTTCTTTCTGGGTCTCATGGCTTCAGCCACTTTTGTCACACCTTAGGCTCTGCTCAGGATAAGAACTCTGCAGCACTGGCTGGTGTTAGGTTACAAACCAAGTGCAGATAGCATATTCATATGGCTGACTATCCCAAGAAAAATACTGCTATCCTTGATGTAGTGGATTCAACATTACAACATTCTGAGGGGGTAGCTTTCAACCTTCCACCTCCATCAGGAATAATCACCTCAGAGGGCTCCAACCAGGGGTAGGGACTCGGGCAGCATATTTCAATAAATGAGAGTAATGAAAATAAGACAAGCTGGGGCTAGGATACAGGTGGTCGCCTCAGCATGGCCGGGGCAGCCAAAGTTCTTGAACCTTCCTCACCTCTCCTACAGTGTACAGACCTCTCCTGTTTTCCTCAGACTATGTGTACACTAGAGACCTTACAGCAGCACAGCTGTACCGCTGCTGCACCACTGTAAGGTCTCATGTGTAGCGTAATGTCTCCTGCCGACATAGCGCTGTCCACATGGGCGCTTTTGTTGGTGAAACTTTCGTTGGTCAGGGGTGTGGGTTTTTTACCGACAAAAGTGCTAGTGTACACATAGCCTTATTAGCTCAACAGGACATCAAAATTTATCAGCCAGATGTTCCTATCACTACACCTGACTGCATCAGGCTTTCAGACCCTAAAAATTCCTGCTTATTAGAAGGGCAGAAGACATTAATGCTAAAAAATGGTCTGTTAGAAGGTGTTATGATCTCAAGTGGACTAGGTCTGTGAAGTGGATAAATGAGGAACAAGTAGATTCACCACTAGCACCAATTTAGTCTATCCTTGAATACTTAATTAAAGCTTTCAGGTTCTTCTATATCCTCCTTGAAAGTTCAACTAACTGCCCACCATGGACTCACAGAAATCAACCTTTGCACATAATACAGTTCAAAAATTTATGAAGGACCTTGCCATTAAGGCTCCAGTACTACCATGGGATCTCAGGTTAGTCCTATGCAACTAATGAAGCCTCCCTTTGAGCTTAGGGCTCACTGTGCTTTGTTCCATCTGGCACTTGAAGAAATGAAGGTTACTTATGTGTAAGTGGAGTTCTTGACATGAACTCTGCATATTCACATGCCCCACTCACCTTCCCTTCTTCCTCAGAATCCTTATAGCCTCTGGATTGTGAGGGGGTGGTGGAAGAAGCTGAGGCAATCAAAGCACCATGCCCCCTTTTATAACCTCACCTTCAGCAGATTCAGGAACACAGAGGAGGTGGGGTAGGAGGGATGAGTGAGTGTTCCAGTGTGTACTGCTAGCAGCTGGTTCCATTGTCTGAGCTGCACCAAGTGGCACATCCCATGAATGGAAGTAGGGAGAGTCATCTCTAAGAAGGCCAGTCACAGGTAAGTAATCTTTATTTACTGAGTTCATGGCCCTCGTTTTCAAGGTGGGTGAGGTAATATTGTTTAAGGCAGTGGTCCCCAAACTGTGGGCATGCCCCCCCTTGGGGGGGGCGTGGCAGGCCCAGGCCAAATCCTCCCCAGGGATTGGGGAGGGAGCACCATCAAGCCCAACTCTGCCTCCAGTTCCACTCCAGCCCTGGCCCCAGTCCCAGCTGCCTGGACACTACAAGTCTGGTTACCTGCAATAACCGGCCACCTGTGGTGGGAAGAGCAGCAGATGCTGCTGGAGCCTGGAGGAGAACTCAGGGACAGCTCTGACGAGAGAGTACTAGCAGCTACCCCATCCTGTCCTGAGTGCAGGTCCCCTTCCCTTGCCCCAATCACCCCCAACCCCAGAATGCAATTCCCTCTCCCCTGTCCTGCCCCACTCACCCCTTCCCACCCCAGTTCCCGGGGGGTGCCGGCCAGATAAGAGGGGGCAAAACTGAAAAAGTATGGCGACCACTAGTTTAGTAGATCAGCTGAAATAGATACATGGGTAGGTGACAGTTGTTCAGGATTGTTGTGGATGGCAGTGGTGCCTAAATGTTGGCCAAAAGCACCTATAGAAGCAGTTAGGTGTCTTTGTCCCTTTGTGAATCTAGTGCAAAAACCACCAGTGAAAGGCTGATGTTGTTACAGGAGGGGATCTTGCTAGTGAGTAAGAACATGAGAACAGCCATACTGGGTCAGACCAATGGACCGGCTAGCCCATCTTCTGACAGTGGCCAAAGTCAAATGCTTCAGAAGGAATGAACAAAACAAGGCAATTATCGGGTTATGGTTGGCTGTGCATTGTGTGGAAAAGTACTTCCATTTGTTTGTTTTAAACCTGCTGCCTATTAATTTCATTGGGTGACACTTACTTCTTGTGTTATATGAAGGGTAAATGACACTTCCTTATTCACTTTCTCCACACCATTCATGATTTTAAAGACCTCTATCATATCTCCCTTTAGTCATCTCTTTTCCAAGCTGAACAGTCCCAAGATTTTTAATCTCGCCTCATACAGAATCTGCTCCATACCCCTAATAATTTTTGTTGCCCTTCTCTGTACCTTTTCTATTAATCTTTTTTGAGATGTTGTGACCAGAACTGTACTCTGTAGTAAGAGGAGGCCCTGAAATATAAACCTTGGTATCAAGGCCCGGTATGAGGCCTAAGGCCTGAACTAAAGTAATGGTCAAGACTTTGCTAACATAAAGCAAAGTTAAACTGTGAGCCAGAGGCAGGCCCTGCTCACAGAAGCTGGCAAGGAAAGGGCTGATACTGCAAAGAGAGACATACCTAAAAGGCACTGGACACCAGATATCAGAACATTCACATACTTGTACACTCCACACAGATAACAAGGAACAGGCTGACCCATCCCAATGACAGAGCCAAAAGGGTAATATGATGGATAGAGTTGTTTTGTTCGAACCAACATGTACAAGGTGAGAGGTGGCACCTTGCTACATAAGAGGGTTGCACCTCAATACGTCAGGAGTGATGGGTAACTTGTTTGTACCTGTGTATAAGAATGCATCCCTGGGGCAGTGTCTTTGTCCAGCCTAGGGGGCCGTGGAAAGTCCCGCCACTGACTGAGCTGAGTCCATTGCCAGGGAGAACATAAGTCCTGGCTAGCTGCACCTTAGCAGCACCTTGGACTTCGTTTGCCAGGGAGCTGGAGACTGTGTTTCTCTTCGACAATAAACCTGGCCGATGTGCCTTCGTACCTTACTAGAGTCTGTGGTCATTGGGGGTTCTCTCAGGGTCTGCTGTGTCAGCTATCTGCGCAGAGCTGGGGCAGCACACAGAGGGAACACACGCACGCAGCCAATTGATATCAACATTGAACAGAGCAGAGCACCACACCAGTAGCATCTGACAACACACTCAATATTCAAGGTGTGGGTGTACCATGGATTTATATAGTGGCATTATAATATTTCCTGTCTTATTATCTAACCAGTGGTTCTCAAACTTTAGCAACTGGAGGATCACTATTCCAATTTAAATATTTTCACAAACTCCCACCAAGCTCCCCCTCAGCCCCAGGCCCTGCCCCCACTCCACGCCTTCCCCCAGGCCCCACCCTAGCCCCACCTTTTCCCACCCCCACTCCACCCCTTCTCCTCCTCATCTCCATCTCTTTCTTCCCCCTCCCCCGAGCACGCCCCATCCCTGCTCCTCCTCCTCCCTCCCAGCACCTCCAGCATGCCACTGAACAGCTGTTCCGCAGCGTGCAGGAGGCACTGGGAGGGAGGGGTAGGAGTTGATCAGTGCGGCCAGCAGCACTGGATGTGACTTGCAAACCCCCTGGAGTAACCTCACAGACCCCCAGGGATCCACGGACTCCAGTTTGAGAAACCCTGATCTCTCTCTTGCCTAATGATTCCTAACATTCTGTTCACCTTTTTGACTGCCACTGCACAGTGAGCAGATGTTTTCAGAGAACTAGCCCAATGACTCCAATATATTTTTCTTGAGTAGTAACAGCTAATTTAGAGCCCCATCCTTTTGTATGTATAGTTGGAATTATGTTTTACAATATGCATTACTTCACAGTTATCAACATTGAATTTCATTTGTCATTTTGTTGCCCAGTCATCAAGTTTTGTGAGATCTCTTTGTAACTCTTTGCAGTCTGCTTTGGACTTAAGTATCTTGAGTGTCTCATCTGCAGATTTTGACACCATTTACCTATTTTCCAGATCATACAGCTTTAGCCATACTGGGTTTTTCAATGGGTTAAGCCATTCCTGGAAAGTTTAAACGATCCCTACCAACTTGATGTCTGAGTTTCCTAGATGTGTGAAAAGGACCTATACCTGCTATTGAACACACTAGCACAACCCGGGCTCTGGTTTTACAATCAGTTTATAATGTTTAAAAAACTTGTTTTTCCTCACACCTGTTGTGAGAGAGACCCATGTGGACAACAAAGGAAACTGACTGACGATGAAGAGGAAACCATGACACTGTGTTTTTTACAGTGCACAGGGGTGTCAAAGTAAACAAGCAAGAAAAAATATTTTCCATTCTCATTTTGCTTGATACAGTGCTGTGAGGTATTGTTTGTTATTGGTGGGGGAGAGGGATTTTTTATGAGCTCTTAGCAAGTAACATATTTCAGAGAGCAAGCAGTGTGATTTTCTTTTCATCGTACCATCTCTCTTTGAAAGGACACAACCTAAAGAATGAGAGAGTACAGATTCCCAAACTAGACTGGCATTGGAAATAGAATATTCATATCTATTTCAGTTTAATGCTCTTTGGCAGCAATGCTGATTTGATCTAACTCAGCAGTTTGTGAACCAAAAGTTGTTTGCAGGTGAGTAAGAGCTGTTAGTCCTATAATGCCACCTTGTTTCCAAATGCTAAAGCACATTAAAACACTTAAAGATACATACCTATTTTCCAAGGATGTAGTTGCCCTATGGCAGGGATCGGCAACCTTTGGCCCGTGGCCCGCCTTGTTTACCTGCTGCGTCCACAGGTTCGGCCAATTGTGGCTTCCACTGGCCAATGGGGCTGCTCCAGGCCAATGGGGGCTGCGGGAAGTGATGCGGGCCAAGAGATGTGCTGGCCAATGCTTCCCACAGCCCCCATTGGCCTGGAGCAGCGAACCACGGGCAGTGGGAGCTGCGATTGGCCAAACCTGCAGACTTGGCAGGTAAACAAGCCGGCCTGGCCCGGCCCAGCCCGGCAGGGCGCTTACCCTGGCGGGCCGTGGGCCAAAGGTTGCTGATCCCTGCCGTAGGGGATATTAGCTGAGCATGACTAGAGTGGGCCATGAGACAGTGATGTCCACAGAATAAAAAAAATGATGAGATTTCCCCTCTTTAGGTATGGCAGGACTGTACTAGTAATAAGTGGAAGGGCAGTCCACTATTTTGGCTGCTAGGCTGGACTCTGAGCAAGCCTCAGCTCTATTCCCTGCTCTGTCACAGACTTCCTGTTTGAGCATGAGCAAGTCTCATTGGCCCAAATTCACAACAGGATGTGTACCAGAGTCCAACATTTATGTGCCATACCACTGCTGCCTAAGTCTCTGCCACTGGACATGCACAAAGCCACCTCTGTCCAGATACCTCTCCACAGTTAGAATGCTGCTCAAAGCCTTTGCTCACATGTAAGCCACGGCAGGATTCTTAAACTATCCAGGCTCCACTTAAGCTGCATAAAAGGCAGCCAGGGCTGCTTCAGAGAGTAATACCTTATAACTTAGTGGTTAGGGTCCTTAGCAGAGATGTAAACAACCCAGGAGTGAATCACTGTTCTGCCTGAGTTGGAGGAGGAGATCTGAACCTAGGTCTCCCAGATCCTCATTAAGTGCCCTCATCAAGAGGCTATTGGGCACACAGGAGGCATTTTCTCAAACTCTTCTATTGAAGCTAATCATTAACACAGTGACTTTACCAAAACTCCCCCACCTACTGCGTGAGAGCTCAAGCACTGAGCTATAGGATTAACTACACCTCTACCTCGATATAACACGCAGGGCCGGCTTTAGGCCGATTCAGTCGATTCCCAGGAATCGGGCCCCGCGCTGAGAGCCGGAGCCCCAGCTGGAGAGCGGCAAGCAGCCCCGCTCTCCCGGCTGGAGCCGCGGCCGGAGTGCGGCAAGCCGCCCTGCAGCCCTACTCTCCTAGCTGGAGCCCGGTAAGCTGCCCCCGCAGCCCCGCTCTCCCTGCTGGAGCTCTGGGCCCTTTAAATAGCCCCCATAGCCCTGGGATAGCAGGGGGCTCCGGGGGCTATTTAAAGGGCCGGAGCTCCAGCTGCCTCTGCCACCCCGTACTTTAAATAGCCACCGGAGCCCCGTCGCCCCTATGTATTCTCCAGGGCTCTCGCTGCTATTTAAAAAGTCTGGGGCGGGGTAGAAGCAGGGGAGCCCCGGGCCCTTTAAATAACCCCCAGAGCGCTGGGATAGCGGGAGGCTTGGGGGCTATTTAAAGGGCCGGGGCTCCAGCTGCCTCTGCTGCACCCCCTGCCCTGCCCCCAGCCAGCTCTGCACTCCATGCCCACAGCCAGCCCCTGCCAAACCCCCTGCCCTGTCTCCAGCCACCCCCTGCCACACACCCGTGGCCCTGCCCAAAGCCAGCCAGCCCCCACACACCCCTGCCCGCACCAGTCCTGCACACCCTGTCCACACCCAGCCCCAAACCCCCTGCCCTGTCTCCAGCCAACCCTGCTGCACTCCCCTGCCTGAAGCCAGCCAGTTCTGCACTTCTCTGTCTTCAGCCCTCCCAACCTCTGCTGCATCCCCCTGCAGCCCTGCCTGAAGCCAGCCCACTCCACACCCCTGTCTCCAGCCAGCCCTGCACCCCTTTCCCTGCCTGCAGCTAGACCCTACCTCCAGTCAGCCCCTGCCCTGCCTTGAACCAGCCCCATGTCCACTGCTGCCCTGCAGTTCCCAGGGCAGTAACCTGCACACCTGCTTCAATGAGGGGGGCAGGGAGCAGCTGGGACTCACACGTGCACATCTGCAGGGAGTGGCAGGGACCCATACATGTGAAATGGCGGTTATTAATAAGCAATCAACAGCATATATGATGCAATGTACATAATATATAATTGTATTATTTATATAGTTATGGAAAGTAAATAATACATGGAAGAAATGAAAGGCTTTTTTTTTACACTTTTTTTTTCAGTCATCCCTGCCAGGGCCCCACAGAAAATGTTCGAATTTGGCCCCGCACTTCCTAAAGCCGGCCCTGATAACACGACCAGATATAAGGTGGGTTCGCATATAACAGGGTAAAGCTCTGACCTGCTTCTCTGAGCAGCGTGTTAAGGGTTTGATAAGAGGCAGAGGGTCTGGGGGAGGTCAGGGGCTTCCCCCCCCCTCGCGAGGGTCTCAGGGGTATGAGCTGTGGGAGGGCACTTTTGGGGACCCCACAGTCCCAGAGTGGCCTGGGGGATTAGCGGGGTCTGGGAGCAGCCTGCTCTGCTTCCTTCGCCCCGGCCCCAGCCGCGTCGCTTGGGGCAAGGGATCTGCCCCGCACTCACCAGAAGCGGAGCAGCCCGGCCCCAGCCCGCTCCACTCCACCAGCTCCCAGCCGCAGCGCTCCGCTTCCCAGTGCAGGTGAGAACGGGGGCGTCCTTTCCCCAACCTACCCGCACCGTGGCTGGGAGATGGCAGAGTGGAGCGGGCTGGGGCCGCCCCGCTCCGCTTCCCGCTGCCGGTGAGTGCGGAGGACATCCTTTCCCCAGCCTCCCCGCACTCACCGGCGCCGGGAAGCGGAGCAGCCCAGCCAGCTCCACGCCGCCAGCTCCCAGCCATGGCGCTCCACTTCCCGCCGTAGGTGGGTGCAGGACCTTTCCCCAGCCGACTCCCAGCGACACGGCCGGGGCCAGGGCAAGGAAAGTGGAGCGGGCTGGGGCCGTGTTGCTCCGCTTCCCGCCGCAGGTGAGTGTGGGGCGGCGCACCCTTTCTCCAACATCCCCACGCTCACCGACGGCAGGAAGCGGAGCGCGGTGGCTGGGAGCTGGCAGGGTGGAGCGGACTGGGGCGGGCTGCTCCGCTTCCCGCTGCTGCCGGTGAGTGCCTGTCGGGGGTGGGGAGTGTGGATAGGGGTTGGGTAGGGGGTGGGGTCCTGGAGGTGATTAGGGAGGGGCGGTGTCTGGAGGGGGTGATCAGGGAACAAGGAAGGGAGGGGAGGCAAAGCAAGTTTGATATAGCAGCAGAGAATCCTGTGGCACCTAAGGGACGTTTTGGAGCATGAGCTTTCCTGGGTGAATACCCACTTCGTCTGATGCATATTCACCCACCAAAGCTCATGCTCCAAAACGTCTGTTAGTCTATAAGGTGCCACAGGACTCTTTCCTGCTTTTACAGATCCAGACTAACAGGGCTACCCCTCTGATAATTGACAAGTTTGCTATAACGCCATCTCACCTATAACGCAGTGAGATGTTTTGTCTCCCAAGGACCCTATTATATCAGGGTAGAGGTGTACTTACTTTTCCTTTCACTTGCCATTGACTAGTTAATACACAGAACAACAGCTTCAACGGGAGAGAATGAGAGCCCCACAGTCCCCTTACTTCACAATACCCCATAGTCTAGTGAACTGCAGGAGCTACAGGTTCAAGTCACTGCTCTAACTCAGGCAATGTAATGATTGAAAAACAGGTCTCCCACATCCCAGGTGAGTACCCTTGCTAATGGCTATCAAGGGGGTTGTGTCTTATTTTTTCATAAGAAAAGGCTGCTCTGGTTTAGGGACCTAACTCCAGGCTAAGCCTCATAGCTGATACTCCCACCTTGAGCTAAGCAGCTCCCTCCAGCCTATCAGTCTGGTGCCTACGTAAGCGGGAGAATGGTCCCTCTATTGTGAGGAACTTTCCTAGCTTATACACTACGTCAGAGGAATTGGCTAGCAAAAGGATCTGAGTCCTCGCTCCCACTCCCTTTACCATGAGGCCAGCTTGTCCTTGAGGACTCCCCATCAACTCTCCTGTGCTGGGCCTAGGATTCCTTTGGGGCTCAACTCCCAATCTTGTCATGGTCTATAAGGACAGGGCATAATCTCTCCATTCTAGATGCTTCCCTGGCCCACTGACCATTGGATAAAGTTCAAGCAAGCAAATACAATTTATTAAACAGCATCCAATTTAAAAAATAAGAAAAAAAAATGGGAAAGGTTAAAGGAAAACATGTAACCCAGCTCTGTGGCATAGCGATATTACAATCAGCTGTCTCTGGGATGTAAGGATAGTTCACAGTCTATTCCTCACACGTCCCAGGCCTCCTGCCCACACCCTGGCTGTGCTGCAGGGATGCTGCAGGTTGGACACTTGCTCTGGCGATGGTCACACACCCTCAGAGTCTGGGTGACAGGGCCCTTTTCCCAGCATTGGCCTCCCCCATTGAGGTTATGATCCTCCACCCAGTCTGGCCTGCAAGGCCTCTGGGTCGGGGTGTTGCTCTGTGCCCAGACTTCTGCCCAGGGTCCCCCTCATTTTTCCCAGCTGCTCACCGCACCTGGCTCTGTACTGCTCCAGCTCCACTCTGCCTCGGCACTGCTGCTGCTCTGCCTCCAGGGCAGCTCCCTGGGCGGCTGCTCCCCACACGTCTCTATTCTCTGGGGTGCTCCTCTGGTATGGCTGGCTGCTGTGGTTCTCTTCCCGCACGTACCTACTCGCTGACCACTCTGCCTGCTGCTGCTCTGCCTCCAGCACAGCTCTGTGGGCTGCCCCTCTGGCTGGCATGGCCCTGCTCCCCAGCTCAGGCGCCTGTTCTCCCCTTAGCTCAGCCCCACTCTGGCCCAGGCAACTCCAGCTCACATGGAGGACAGGACCTCTGGCCTCCTGACTCCCTCATTGGCCTGATTGTCTTGTCAATCAGGCAGACCTGGAACATTGGCCTCTCCCCATTGCTCCTGGGGACCGTCAGTCTCAGGGTCCTGGTTTCCAGTCGGCCCTTCCCCTTTCAAGGGCCAACCAGAACCCCCCACTAATTTCTAGTAAGGGGCCAACAGTCCCCTTACACTTACATCCAGTGGTGGATTACCACACAGGGCCCATGGGCTTGAGCCCAGGGGTCCCAACCAATTTGGGGGCCCCCAAGAGCACTGGAACTATGACCCCACCCCCTGCTCCTCCTCTCTTCCCCCTCCTGCAGGCCAGAAGCCAGAGTTGAGCCAGAGCCACCCAGAGAGTGCAGGTCACTGTCGGGGGGGCCCTGGATCCTCCACCTACCCTGGGTGGGGCAGTGGGGATGCCTGAGAGCAGCCTCCAGCCTGTGTCCTTCTCCATCCCCAGACAGGGGTGCCGGGGAGGGGAGAAATGATCCCTCAAAGTGGGAGGGATATGGCTGCTCACTTCTTAAAACTGCCTTAGGGGCAGGCGACAGCAGGGAGTTCGGCCTCATCCGCGCCAAACCCTGCTCAGCCAGGCAGGCAGGTTCCATGTGCAGCTGCAGCGCCCAGCACAGCCTTGCAGGCAGCAGGTGAGTCCTGCTCAGGGCAGAGGGATCCTGGCTCAGGGGAAGGGGAGGTTGCAAGTGGTAGGAGACTGGGAGGGGATGGACATAGTTTGGGGAGAGCATTTCCCCCCCCTCCCTCCCCCCAAGAGGGGCAAGGCATGAGGGATGCACGTGGGGTCATGTGCCACTGGCTCCCCACCCCTGATTTCTGTGACTGTGGAGCAGTTCTGCTCAGCCTGTGTGGGGATAGAAAGGAACGGGGTGGGGAGAAGGGGAGTGGGGAGAGAAGATGGAGCAGGGGGGATTGAGTGGCAGAGAACAGTGTGGAGAGGAAAGGGGATGGAGTGGGGAGAGGCACAGTGTGTCTGAATTGCCTGAGTGGCCACAGCAGCAACCCCCACTCCCCCGTTAAGCTGTCTGCTACAGACAGGTACCACTCCAGGCAGGGTAGGGGGCAGGGCGGGAGACCCAGTGATCCATGGGGATTGGCTTCAGCACGCATATGTTTGCCCCACAAAAAATATAGCAGTCAAACAATGCTTATGAAGGGGATGCAACTGCCCCTGCGGGGCCCACCTAAGCTCTCACTGCCCTTAGGCAGTGTTTAAAGCTGTGGCTCATCTGAGCCCCATCCCAGCAGACTCTGGCACCCCCAGTCATGGGCAACAGGTATCATAGGCCAGGGTAGGCTGAGACTTCTCAAGCAGCCTGGTGTGACCCTGCCCAAGCTCCGCCCTCAGGCTCCCTCCTGAAGTTCCCACTCTTCTGTGGTCCAGGCTAACTGGGGCAGGCTGGCCTGTGCTGGGACTCGGAGCAGCTGGGGCTGGTGCTGAGAAGGCCTGAGGCTAGCGGTGCTGGGACCACACCACCCAGCACTCTGGGGCTGGGGGGCTGGGAGCTGTGGTGGGGGGGTGCTCTGGGCTCCTGGGGGTGTGGGCGGGCCAGAAGGGGAGAGGCTGGGAGCGAGCCTCCCCCAACAGACAGTTCACCCACTGCCCATGCTCACCAGTGCTCAGGCTTCCTAGCAGCTTTCTCTGCAGTGTCACTAGAGGGGGATTGCTCCCAGGCACCTACTCTCTCACTCTGCTCCGGGTGATGCTGGGACTGCAGCTCCCCTGGGCTCTTCTCCCTGCAGCAGCTGGCATGGGACTTTTCAACTTTTGCCTGCAGGTTGTGGCACCTACAGCGCCGAGGGCAGGGGCCTGAGTGCAGTGAGCCGATCCTGGGGGCTCTGGTAGCCTCTGCCTTGCCTCCCCCTGTGCTACTCCGCATCCTGCACTGCTCCACCGAGCTCAATATCCCCTGGGACACCTGCCTTCTGAGCCTAGGATCATCCCATTGCAGGGGGATACCTTCTCTACAGTTTGGATTCCCCTCGCCCCAGAGGGATACATCCTCTACAGACCAGGAGCTCCTGGACACATCCAGTCCGCAATTCGGGATCACCCGCATCCCCTGGAGACACAACCAGAACTCTCCACTCACCTGGGCCTCCTCCCTTCCCAGGACACATCCCCGTTGCAGTTTAAACTGCCTGCAAGATGACAAGCATGGCTGCACCACTCCCCATGTTTATCCTCTCTCCAGAGCCCAGGGCATGACATCCTTCTCCCTCCACTCTCTGGTGCAACAGACACCTTCCCGCCAAGATAATGGAGGTGACGATCCCCCTTGATAGAGGCTGGTGTGCAGCTCTCACATTGCTGGGAAGGTGACTCCTGAGGCTGTTACCCTGTTTTGCTTTGCACAAACCAGTACAGTAGTCCGAGTAAAAGGACGAAATTAAGAGGGGGAAACACAAAGCTATCAGGGGAACCTTCCTGGCAGTGCGATCTCTGTGTTAAGCTGTGGAACCATCTCCCAAGGGAAGGGCTGGAAACCCCAAGGGCTTGCCTTCGCTATCGCACTGCATCTGCATCGATGCAGCTATGCCAATGTTGCACATCTGGCCAAGACACACTATGTGGATGGGAGAATGTTTCCTGCCAACATAGTGCAGTGTAGACAGAGCTTTAAGTCAATGTAACTTGGGCAGCCCACTCCCTGCAGGGACTGCAGGGACAGAGGCTGTGGGGGTAGGAGAGTAGGGAGGGAGGCTCACCTGCAGGGTGGCCGCACAGCCAGCTGGAGAGAAGTAGCGCTTTGAAGGGGAAACTGCCACTTCTCTCCGGCCGCTGGTTGTGTGGCTACCCCCTGCTTCTCCTGAGTCCTCTGGCCTTTGTTCGCGCCGCTTGCTGCCACCCATACCTCCCACCTGCTCCGCTGAAGCCTGGTCAGTGGTGGCTGGGTGCAGCCCACGCCGTGGGGGTGGGAGGACAGAAACCACCAAGGCAGTCCACTGTTATGTTTGCAATTTATTCCCTGACCACAGTAAAGGAAAACAAACGTTTGTCAACAGGCAGTCTAATTGGAGAAACATTGCAAGACATATTGGTGATCATGAAACGTCCAAAGCTCATATTAACACTATGTGTAAATTCATTCAGAGGTGTAAAGTATTTGGAAGAATTGAGTCTGTGTTATCAGCTCAGTTTGAAAAGGAGTCTTCTTATTGGAGGAAAGTGCTGAGACATGTTGTCACAGTCAAACTGAGTCATCACTGTCAAATCAAAAAGGTAATTTTTTAACCTGCCTTGAAAATCTTAGTGGATTTGACAATTTTCTAAATGAACATTTGAAAAATTATCAGTATTGTGGCTCAGGGAAGACCAGCTTCTTAACACACCAAACCTACAATGAATTCATCACTATAATAGCAGAGCAGCTCAGAAACCAATCCACTGATGAAGTAAAGGATGCCAACTACTATTCCATAATAGTCGATTCAATACCTGATGTGAGTCATGTAGCCCAATTAACATTAATTTTAAGATATGTGACTGGCAGTGATGAAGTTTTAGAGCAATTTCTTTGTTTTGTCCCGCTAAAATCCCACACTTCTGAATGTCTGGAGACAACTGTTTTGGAAATCATTGCAAATTTAGGTTTGGACATCAAAAATTGTCATGGGCAGAGCTTTGATAACGCTGCAGATATGACAGAAAAATATTCAGGTTTACAGACAAGACTGCTTTATTAGTACCATGTTCCAGCCATTCGTTGAATTTAATCTACAATGCTGCAGCCAAATATTGTGAGGGAGCTATGAATTTTTTTGACTGTGTTCAAAACACGTATGCCTTTTTTTCAGTTTCCACACATCGGTGGAGTATGCTACAATCACACTTGGAGCAGGCAAATGGAAAACATTTGACAGTCAAAAGAATTTATAATACTATGTGGTCTGCTCGTGCAGATGGTGTTTTGGCTTTGAAAACACATGCGAAAACTGAAGCAAAAGCCTTCGCAGAAAAGTTTTGTGGAACTGTTTACTTCAAAGAACTAATAATGCAGTCAGCCAATCGCTGCAAAAAGTTGATACAAATTTATTGAATGCTGCACAATTGTTAGCCTCAGTTACAAGTTTTGTCATGGAAGTTCAAAATGACTATAGCTCGGTGAAAGCAGTGGCACTAACATTAACAGTAAATATAGGCTCCTCTGATATCTCTGATGAGAAGCGTAAAAAAACCAGGAAGTAATTTTTCGATGAAACTAGAGACAATGAAATCACTTTAAAAGGGAAAGAGACAGTGTTATTTGTGACACAACAATAGTGCAATTGCAGAGTAGAGGTGAATCTCTAAAGAAAACCGTTGATTTGCATGTTTTTTCACAGAAGTATGGACAAAAAGTCACTACAGTAAGAAATTAAGTGAATTCTACTGAGAGGACTCAGACACAAATCTTTTTGAAGATGAAGTGAAACATTTCATTCATATCTAAAATGGTAAGGTCTGTGCTTCGAGATCACGAGTTGATTTGTATAGACTTGTACTTGAGGGTTTGCAGGCAACCTTTCCAAATGTAGGAGCCATTCTGAAAATATTTTTAACAATACATGTCACAAATGCTTTTGGTGAACGTTCTTCTTCTGTATTGAAATAAGTTAAAAATTATTTGCGAAGTACAATGAGTCAGGAACATTTGTCAAGTTCAGCAATATTGACAATTGAAAGTGCCTCTGCAAAATATTCCTTATGACTTAATTGATAGGTTTTTTTCCTACACTTTTTCTTTACAAAATCATCTGAATAAATATTTGAGTACGTTTCTTCAGAGGAAGTTAACTTTTATTTTTCCATTCATGCATCATCTATAGTTTATTTTTACACGTTTTTCATGTTATTGTAATGCAAATACAAGCATTCATCTAGCCCAGAAGTCCTCAAACTGTGGTCTGAGAACTCGATTCAGGTGGACTGAGGAAAGGTTATTATGTT
The DNA here is from genome assembly GCF_025201925.1 of Gopherus flavomarginatus. Classification (NCBI taxonomy): domain Eukaryota; kingdom Metazoa; phylum Chordata; order Testudines; family Testudinidae; genus Gopherus; species Gopherus flavomarginatus. The sequence goes on along the minus strand of NC_066620.1, from coordinate 67,859,782 downwards.
TGTTTTATAAAGCGCTCTTATCCAAAGCACTAACAGTACAAACAATATTTGGAAAGATCATTAAGTGGTCCGCTGAGACCCTGAGCACTTTTCAAGTGGTCTGCGAAAAGAAAGTTAGACTACAAAAACAATGAAGGTACCTCACTTTATTTTCATTTACTTCCTATTACTTATAATATATCCAGTCACCAGACATATTCAGAGTCACCAGACTCTGTTTTCATTTAAAGAGGGGAAAAAAACCACCTAAGTTTCTAGCCTCACAGTTGCATAGAAAAACTTCCAAATGTGACCCAAGTCTAAACAGACAGTGGTGTCACTGAGTCAGAAGGCAGCCTGCTACAACAGCTCTGAGGGGTGTGAACTGCACTGCTTCCCAATCAGCTCATTACACTTTAAACTGTCAGCTTTAATGTCAACATTAAAGTAGTCCACTGCTGGTCATTCTAGCAGATGGCATGGAAAGGGAATGGGCACAAAGCCCTTAGGGAAGCAGGAAATGGGAGTTGCTGTAGTGACAGAAATATGAAGGAAAGAACAGAGGAACCTGCCCAAGACTGGAGGTGAGGAAGAAAGGGAGCAGGAGCAGCAGGAGCCTAAAGATAGATGCTTTTCTCACTGAGTACTGCTGAATCTGACAAGACAAAATAAATTAAAGTTTAGGTCATATGTGAAGGCTGTGTTCTCCCCTTGATCGCTCTGCAAACCTCCCTCTAACACATAGTGGGAGATTGCTTAGGGATCGAGGGAAGTATGAAATACAGAATATATATCCAAGCCAACAAAGAAACTCCACCCCATAGACGTTTGACACCCTTACTCTGCAGTGCAAGTTCCTGATTCGAGTTCTGCCAGCTCAAGGAGAATAAAACAGGTGAAACAGCACAGAAAAATATTTTGACTGAAAAGTGAGAGAGACTTAGACAAAACAGACAGTAATGAGCCAATCCCTATTTGCTTCCATTAATCAAGGCTTCTCCCTTCTCTCTATTTAGAGCAGAGGTTTTCAAAGTGGGGGGCACAGAGGAATGTTCGGGGGGATGAGCAGCGAAGCCAAGTGGCTCAGGCCAGCCCTGCATGGGGAGGCTCAGGGATTGAGCACCACCTTGACCTTCTGACTCACCTCAGCGGACCACCCAGCCTGTGGGTCAATGTCAACATCTACCACTGCTCCTAGCAGCCTCCACCCTCAATGTCAGCTCCGCCCACAGAGACCATCCCACATTCCTTCCCCCACCCCGAAAGCCTGAATGGGGAGGGGCAGGTATTGGGTCTATTTTTGTCTGGGTGGAGGGGAAAAGCTCAGCTCAAAAAAGTTTGAGAACTGCTGATTTAGAGCATGCAACATATTTGCTTTCCTGAAAAACCAAGGAGCTGCAACATGACAGGAAATAATGGAGCATTAAGGAAAAACATAGCAAGTGTTAGAAGGAAAGTGTTGTTCTTCCTGTTGGAAAAATAAAACCTGCTGTTTAGTTTATACAGTCTTGACCATCAGCGTCTACAAGCTATGGTAAATAAGGTGGTAGGCACAGGCTGCATTACTTTGAGACCTGAACTACTTCAAACACTCTTGCCCCTTTAAAGTGCAATTAAATATCATTGATAGAATCAAAATCTAAACCAGTGAAACATGGCAGTCTTTTACAGCCAATATATAACACGCAGTTTTGCCAACAACTTCTGACCACAAGAAACTACTACATCCATGGGAAACAGAGTACTTGCTAAAGGCATCCAGGCTCCTAGCTCTTCACAGGGGGCACGTAGGGGAACACATGACAGAAAGCAGATATTAGCTCCTACCCATCAGTGGGTCCCATATAGCAACTCTGCTCCCACTACTCCCCATATGACTGGGGGCCCCCACCCACACCTTCAGCATGTACTCCCACTTACATACACAAGAATTGGATGAGTGTTGCTAGGATTCTTGGCTCCACCCCCACCACAAGAGGGCACTCTTGTCCCCTATCAAGCACATCCTCCATTCTGTAAAGTGGGAAAGGAAAACAATTGGGCAGGTATGAGGAGGAGTGGTTAGGAAGAGTCCACTTTAGGTCAGAGGGAGTGGAAGGTTTCCTATCTCCTTCCCCCTCTCCCTCTTGTCCCTTAAGCACCATTTAATTCTGATTCCTCCCCATCACACATACAATTTCTGCTGCCTGCCCTCCCTTAGCAGATGCCTTGTTATTCCCTTGGCTCAGCTCTCCCTCAAGATCTCTGCCCTCCTAATGCTTGAGAGACTCTCACACCCTTTTACACACCCTACCAACATGATTCTCCTCACCATCTATTTGATAGAAATAAGTTTTGGAAACCAGAAATATTAAAGCTATGAAGAGAGTTAAAGATTAAGCTTCCATACTATTATTCAGAACAAGTGCCATTTGTTTGATTATGCCATTCCAGCCTGAACACACAAATTCATGAAGCTGAAGGTCCCAGTGGGAAAGTGAAGCTAAATGATATTGTACGTGGGCATATCAAGTTTAGAAGTTGGTAAATATCAGTTCTTAGTGAAAAGCTTGTTCCTGAAAGGGAAAAAGTGGCCCTTGCCATGGGAGAACTAATCTGTTTACCTTTCTTTGTTTTGAGAGCTCCATGGCTACTAGACAAGTACTAACAATATGGTATTCTATTCACCTACTTACCTGTTACTTAACCCATCAGTAGGGTGAGGAAGTAATCTCGTGCTAGAGCAAAGAAGAGGGAAAAAAAGCTACTGTGAACAAACCCCGCTTGCACCTTTCATCTTTGGCAGCTAGCAAATAGGAGCAAATTGCAAATGGGGAGGTTGAGACCACCAACCCATTTTACAGAGTGAAGTGCAGATAGCAATGAATAGTAGCGACCACCAACTTGAACCAAATCTGAACCAGTGACCTTAGAGGCGAAAGTCTCAACACTCTTTTGCTAATCCAAAGCTATTCAGACCCTCTTGAGAATCATGTGGAGGGGTGGAGCGGGGAGGGAAGAATTTTAAATAAAGTTAACTTGACAGCAGGAACTGCTATGGGCAAAGAAATATAGTCCATCAGAAAACAAATGCATCGACTCCAAACTGTCTGACTCTGGAAGCCCTCTGTACATTTGTGAAATGAAAGTGCTCAGCTGTAGCTGGAAGTTCATAATTAATTTAACAGCACCAAGCTCACACTCTGACAAATCCATTACTAGGCTCACAAAAAGGGCTTGTGTAAGCTCCTGTCTGCTCTAACAAGCATTTTCCTCCATCGAGCTGTTTGTACAGACCATACATTAAAGGAGAACAGAATGGACACTGACCTAGATTCCTATATATTTTTTATTGGTGCGTCTGAAGTGACCTTCACTTGTGTATCAATAGCAACACCTAGTGGCCAGAGAATAATTTGAATTTCTTCTGGCTCTGTCTTCTGATTAGTGTAGTGACTATTCATACTATTTGTCTGGCTATATTCGTTATGCTGTGAATTGCTGTATTCAGGTGCTATAACTTATGATCAACAATAGGTAACAATGATGTAAAATAAAATGAGCACATTTATTCATAGGTTAATCTAGTGTGAGCTCCCACATAACACAGGCTATGGAACAGGGGTCGGCAGTCTTTCAGAAGTGCTGTGCCAAGTCTTCATTTACTCACTCTGATTTAAGATTCCGCGTACCAGTCATACATTTTAACATTTTTAGAAGGTCTCTTTCTATAAGTCTATATTATATAACTAAACTATTGTTGTATGTAAAGTAAACAAGGTTTTCAAAACGTTTAAGAAGCTTCTTTTAAAATTAAATTAAAATGCTGCTCTTACGCCGCCAGCCTGCTCAGCTCGCTGCCAGCCTAGGGTTGTGTTCACCTAGGCCAGCAACGGGCTGAGCGGGGCCTGTGGCTGGGATGCCAGCTGGCAAGAGGCCAGCAGCCAGGACCCCAGACCTGGGGGTGGGGATGTTAGGGTTCAGGGCAGAGGGCTGGAGGTGTGAGGGGGGGTTCAGGGGTCATGACAGAGGGCTGGGGTGTGTGGAAGGTGTAGGGCAGAAGGCTGGGTGTGGGGGAGTTCGGGGTCACGGCAGAGGGGTGGGAGGTGTGGGGGGTGCAGGGCAGAAGACTGGGTGTGGGGGGGTATTCAGGGCTCAGGGCAGAGGGCTGGGGTGCTCAGCTCGTGGGGGTGCTCCCAGCCCCCTGCCCTGAGCAGCTCATGGCAGGGGGCTGAAAGGGATATACCCTGTTCCACCCACTTCCCCAAGGCCCCATCCCTACCTCTTCTCTGCCTCCTCTACGGAACAGCGAGTACACTGCCACTCTTCCCCCTCCCCCTCGCAAGGGCCATCAGCTGATTGGCACAGGGAAGGAAAGGAGGAGGGGCAGGAAAGCAGCACACTGGGGGAAGAAGTGGGGTGGGGGGGAAGCTTGGCTGCCGCAGGACCAAGCTTCTGTGTCCTGCCCCCGCAGGGGAGAGCAGTGGGCCGGGGGGGCTGGGACTGCGGCAGGCAGCAGCGTGCCACTCAAAATCGGCTTGCATGCTCTGTCTGGCACGTGTGCCATAGATTGCCAACCCCTGCTACAGAATTTCAGCCAGTTACCCCCATATTAAGTCAAATAACTTGTGTCTGACTAAATCATGACTTCCAGAAAGGCATCCTGTCAGTCTTGGTTTGAAAATGTCAAGAGATGCAGAATTCATCTCATCTCATGCTTAAAATACCTGGCCAGGAACTCTATAAATGTCCTGCTACTAAACACTTCTTTTAGACCTTACTATGATTTAAAGAAAACCAAACAAACTGGAGAACATACAGATACTTTTATTGCTCACCTTTTATACAACAGCACACCTTCAGCCATTTTCTTTCACAGCTTGACAATGTTTATGTACACAAAATCCCAGCAAGAAGCATTATGTGGCTTTCAGTAAAGGAAAAAAATGTCAAGACATCAAACTCAGCCAGGCTTCATTTTCTGCAGCAATAGTAAAAGGGCTTCCTCCAGGCAGGAATTAGTCTTTCCAGGCCGTAGTGCATTTCTTCAAAAAATAAAATTAAAAAAAAAAAAAAAAAAAAAAAAAAAAAAGCAACCTCCAAAACAAATTGCCCGGAATTTGCTGAGCCAGTGGTATTAATTCATGCATAAAACAGATTTCAGTTTGCTGTTCCTTCTAACTGATTTCAAGTAAAAATTAGGTTTGTAAGAGGAGCAACTTGTTTTGGATGGATGCAGGTCAGTTTGAATTGCTATACTTAACTACAGTCCTACATACACTATCGGTTCACAACTTAGCTTGGTTTCAAAATGATCTTTGCAGATTCTGGCTGCAGGTGAGATCTCCAGAATTGAGCAGGAGATACAATTTTCAATTAGTGGAAGATAACGCTACTGAATGTGGTATCTGCAGTAGAGCTCATATAATAGATACAACAGACCTATGAGTTAGAAAGCAGTTTGAAAGCAGGTATGTGAGAGCATGAGTGAGAAACCTTTTCTTGATTAAGGTAACAGGGCAGTAAATCAAAAGCAATACTCAAAACTGCGTTTGGAACATATACACCTAAAGAATATTTAAAAAGAGAAATGCAGAACATGTAAAAGATAATTTAATAAATTTTCAATGCTGTGTGTGTATTACAAGTCTGACCAGAAAAGCATTGCTAGCGTCAGTATATATACCCCCAGAATGGAAGGCAAACACAGGAGGGTAATAACTTCAGAACGAAATGATTTGATCAAAGGGATTCCATCTAAAAAGCTAAGCTATTGGTTTAAGGTTTGGTTAATCCCAGTGAAGAGTGGCAATGTATTTATTTCAGTCAAACAACAAAAACAAAATCAGAGTTGTATGGGAACCAATCAAGACCTCTCACCCAGACAGGATCTTGGCCTGCCACATATGGTCTTGTACTAATTCAAGAAGCATTAGATCAGGCCTCTGAAACTAAGTTTCTATTACTTGAGCTCTGCTGAAGTGTAAGATTTAGTAGCCTCAGCTAGTAAAGTGTCTTCCTTGTCCAAATCCAGACTGATTATACTGATAGCCTCCATGCTGGAAGTGCTGCTCAAACTGCCCACCTTGATTAAAGTTCTGTCCACCTCTGCCTCCCCAGCCTCCACGGCCACCGCGGCCTCCACGGCCACCTCTCCCTCCTCCACGCCCACCACCTCGATCACCATGGTGCCCACCGTCTTGGTATCTGTTGTCTTGCTGGTAACCGCTGCTGCTGCCGCCGCCACCACCCTGGTATCCACTTCCTGTGTATGAAGAAGACTGATAGCCTCCATAGCCACCTCCTTGGTAGCCACCACCGCCACCATGGTAACCACCTGTTTGAAAACCTGCATCTCTGTAGTTGCTATCTCTGTAATTGCTGTCCTGATAGCCGCCTCCTCCGCCATCTGTCCAGCCTCCTTGGTGCTTGTTTCCTCTTCCTCCCCCTCTGTTTCCATGGTCATAACCACCCCGTCCTCCTCCTCGACCTCCTCGTTCATGACCCCCTTGTTCATGACCTCCTCGTCCTCCATATGACGAATCATAACCTCCTCGCCCTCCTCTGTCATGACCCCCTTGTTCATAACCACCTCTTCCTCCATATGATGATTCATAGCCACCTCTTCCTCCTCTGCCTCCACTTTGCTGTGGAGGACCATCTTGTCTTTTCTGCCATGGTGGCATCTCAGGAGGTGGAGGCTCGATTTCATTTGGTCTGCCCCCTCTGTCAGGTACTCTGCCCATTAATACCTGTAAAGGTAAGAAAAAGATTATTTAAGGAGTTCTAATATCATGCAATCACCAGTCTAATCCAGTATGGCAAATCTTATGTTCCTAGTGAATAGTATATGCAACCTTGTTCCTATTACTATCATCCTTGTCTGCCCACTTCTTTCCTTTTGGCTTCTACACCTCCTTGCTGTTGTCTAAATAGGCACAAGATATAAGTTTTTTGGGGTAGGGACTGTTTGTACAAGTTCAGTACAACAAAACCCAATCCTGACTGCAGTCACTGAGTGCTACTGAAACACAAACTTTCTTTAGTTCTTCATGGGTGACATTCCATGTTAACTTTCGAAGAACTGATCCACTATAATGTAATGTTAATAAGACTAAAGTTCAGGGTACAAGTCAGTCTGATTAGCCTGAATTCTCAGGGGGAAAAAAAGGATTTGGAGGAGCATGTGTAATTCCTTAATGTATGCAATATTCTTTCCACAGCAACACTTGCTCTTAAAACAATATGCACCTTGACTATATAAATTTAATCTAATCAGAACTCATATGAGAATCTAAATAGCAAAACACTGATTTTGCAAACAGATTTATACCCCGTCTAATTAAAATCTATACAATTAAATGATTGCATTCACTTTATTCTAGATGGGATGTTAATGACGTCAGAGCAATATCAACACCTGCAACCCTGATAGTGAAATGATAACACCACAAATATACAAGTAGCTTCCTCATGGCTTTCTCACTCCCTGTGAGGGTTGACTATCAAGTGCAACTGTAACATTGAGTTTAAGGGAGATATTATGAACCCTTTACTCACACAGAATAGGATCACACATCAGGATGAGTCCCACTGAAAGCAAAGGGGGTGCTTGTGGAGTATGATATTATTCAGTGTGTGTGTCAGAATCTGACCCTAAATATTAGAAGTTACAATTCCTAAAATTACAAACTAATTTAAAATACACTACGCACTTTGCTTTGGTGCATAGGGATCAGCAGTAAGAAGATAAATTTCTCATCATATATTTTCAAGTTTACATTTACTTTGACGAAAAATACAGAATATTATTGAGTTTAAAACACTGACTCTCTCATTGGGACAAAAATCTTTTTTAAAAATTTTAAACGAAATGACAATGTTCATAGCTTGGTACAAAGTTACATTTGCCATCTCGGAGCAGTCACTGAAGACACACCTTATTAACGGCACACACAGTCTTTTGTCTGATAGACCCACTGCTCGTCCTCATAATCTTTGACAAATCTTGCCGAGCTGCCAGGAGGTGAGCAATGGAAATAGTGCACTTGGTAGTTAAGAGGGCACGTTTGGGTTGGTAGACTTTAGCCAGTTTCTCTGTTTGACTCTGTTGGCGGAAAAACAAATGATTCAATTAGCTAAAGAAATCAGTATGTGGCAGTGTCTAGCCAAAAGATCCAGATCAATAAACAAACTAGATAAAAATAAATGTGTTATTAAAATACAAGAGGAATATCAAAATGGTTCAGAACCATTTTATTTGAATTTAAGGATTACTGTAACAAGAACTGCGTGAGCCAAGTTATTTTTTCACTCTAGTCACAAGAGTATGATAATTCTATTCCAGCTAATTAATACACAACGCCAATGAAAGTTATTGATTCGGATAGTATACATCTCCTTTTCCTTTTGCACACGCACAATTCCTAAACAGTCGATGTTTAAAAAAAAAACATCCCTCAAGTCATAAATTAGCCATAAACGTCCGTACACTGTAAGATCTCTGAAGCAGAAATGATGTCTCATTTGTCTGTAAAGCACCTAATTACATAATACCAATGTGTAGGAGGTCATAAAAAGGAAAGAGATCATTTATTTTAGGGATGGTCTGTTATGGTTTGTTGAACCATAATCAGATTTCATTACGTTGGGATAATATGTGGCTATTGTGTTTAACATCTCAGTTTTAACTGTTATTTAAATTAGCCAATGCTATTTACTGCTTTGCATATGACAACTTCTTAAATATGTCACCTGTTGTACTAAATAATAGGAATCTATTTAACTCTTCCCAACTGCTGCTATAATCCTGTTTCCTGTTCTCTGCTAGGTATAATTCCCGTGGGTAACAAACTCGGTATATTCCAAAGAGGGCAGGAACGAAAGAGTCAGTAGACCAATGAGTTGATGATGGGTCCTCTGAATGGTCAAAAAACCTCTTCTGGGCACCGTCCTCAAGTCATCTACTGAAATTCATAACTGTCTAGTTTCTTTACATCGTTCTAATTAAATAGTGTGTCAGTGTGTTATCTGAAAGGGTGAGCGGTTACTACATATGATACAACCTTTCACATTTCTCCTTGCCTGGTGTGTGTAAATTGTTCGATAGGCTAGTAAAATATTCATGTTTTTATCAATTATGATAGTCTACAGGTAAATAGATGTGCATGGGCTGGTAAGGTTACCTGGACATTTTGAAGAGTTGCAGAATCTGTTTGAAAAATGCTTTCCCTGTAACTTGCAATGCCAATTTTCAAGGTTGTAACTTTCTTTTTTTAAACATTTAGTTAAAAGAGGAATATTTTACCTCGCTTTTTTCCTAAGAAGCCACTCTCGTTCACATGCTGCTTCCGCTGCCATCAGCGGTTCCTGTTTCCTGTGTTTGAGGGGAGCTACAATTGACCAAGGTAATGAAAGTTAAAAAACTACTTAAAAGAAGAGAGATTACAGGCAAATAAAGGTAAGTCACTCTGAAGATGAGCAGTCAGAAGTTCAGTTGGGAGAAAATACCAGCTTATTACTTTCTCATTTGCATCCTCCCCTATAGCTTTCTGTCATTAACAGCTTGCTCTCTTGACCTCCTTCCCAAATGTACCTATGCAAGGTCCCCCCGCCCTCCCAAGTAACATGCTCACTACAACCACAAGTTAGCTGCATCTAGCTTTGACTAGTGTATCATCAAGACTGAGCACAAACTGAATAGGATCAGAGATGCAACTGGGGATAAAGGACAGTGAGGGAATAACAAAGGTGTGGAGCAAAGGAATAACGGAGTGTACTGAATAGTTGGTGTAAGTGAACAGTGGATCGTCTGGGGAGGACAACACTGGAAGAAGGCAGGTGGATGGGAGTGGCTGTTCTCCTAGCTGAACTCCTGATATTTTAACATCTTTAGGGTGACTTAAATTTTAGTTTTCCCACCTATAGCTCCCCTTCAAGGCAGGAAACAGGAATGATAAGAGCTGTAGTGGGTAGATCAAAGTAGTTACTCAGGGACAAACAAAGCACTGTAAAATATTCTTTTTGAAAACTAAACAACTTTACACTTTTACATTAGCAACTAAAGGTAAAATGTTTACCATAAAGATAGCAAAACTGAATGACACCCTTACATTATTACCTGACACTAAGCAAAGACAGAAAGAACAGAATAGCTTGGGAAAAAGAACAGGAGTACAATACAAAGTTTTTCCATTTTTGACCTACAATTCAAAGTTTTTCAATTTTTGACCTACAATGGATTGTAGGTCAAAAATGGAAAAACTTTGTATTGTACTCCTGTTCTTTTTCCCAAGCTATTCTTGTATGAAGCTAACCTTGAGGTGAATACACATTCAATATACAGAGCAGCCATAATATTTTAGCATTCTTGCACTAATTATTTCTTTAACCTTACAAATCTCAAATACATAAGATATAATGCAAGTCAGCTAAGAAAACAAGGTCATTTGTCATCAAATGTGAAATCTATTCAGTTTTTATCTGTACAATTAAGCAATTAGCTACCACCACTGCATTCTTTGCTTCTTAATGAAATTATTAAATGGAGTTTTTAAAAGTTCATATTTTAAAATTAATACCATATCTTTGAAAGTTGCTAGGAGAATAAATTTTAAATATAACATATTGCCAGTGCTTAAATACTGTGCACATGGTTTTCCCTACATAGTTTAATTGCAAGCTCACACGCAGTCCATGCTATTTCCCCAGCCCAGACATTGTCCTTAGTCATCCCTCGTTGCCGTCATAACAGCTCTTTCAATACATTTCTACTGAAAATACAGAGAACACCACTATGCTTTTCCTGAACTGCATTTGAACAGCTGATCAAACCTTGGAGCCCCCGCAAGACACTTCTTTTGAAAAAAAGGCAGGTTTTGCAAAACCATAACACAGCCCAAAACTCACTGCTCATTTTCAGTTTTTGTTGAAACACTTGAAGTATTAAACAGCTCTTCCATGTTTGTCAGTGAAACCTGACGTATCCCCCCTCCCTTCCATCACTTGTGCGACACCTATAGCTCTCTCCGTGTGATGGTAGAGGATCCCAAGCCAGAGAGAAGATAAATACAGAAAAATTTATTTTTAAGATCTTGATTTTTAAGTAACTTATTTAGTCAAAAGACAGTGGACATGTGACTCTACATCATCTGGCTATGAAACTCACCTACGTTGATGGCCGCCTAATTTATGTGGTAGTGCTAACTAACTGCACCATTATGGACCTTGTTTAGACAATAGTGATAATTTCAGAAGCCAGGATTTATAACGCTTGTCATGCTATGTTTAAAATAATCATTCCTAATTTTAGCTATCAATATATTTGGAATTTTGTCATAGGGGAGATCAGATAGTTTGGAAAGCAGAATGATCATACCCAATTAACTTCAGAAGGGGTTGAAGTCACGTCACAGTCCATGGTACAATTTAAGAACATAAATATATACCAAAATATTATTTAACAGCCAGGATGACAGAGCAGATTGCAGTGCATGGAAACATTCAAGACAGCCATACATAACAATAATGTATCTAGGGATCTGGGCTTGCAGATGCAGTTTGATTTTGGGGAAAAGTCATCGCTTCAGCGGACAGCACAGACTTTGGTACTAAGTAAAGAGGTGGTCAGAAGGCGGATTCACTAACATAATTCTTCAGAAACAATGGAAAGAAGAGATTCTAATCTTGGTTCTAATGGCAGATTGTTAGATTTCTCATTCACTGCCACATTAGCAATCCCCTCTCATCCCTGGTATTTTTTCTTCTACTTATCCATTTAACTTTATTTTTTGCTCTCTATACATAGTTATAGGAACATATGTAGTTACTAAATCATATCACAATAATCAGTTTTAAACAGAATTTTGTAGTCAATTTACTCAGTAGTAAACTTCAGAAATCCATAAACCAAAAATATTACATCAGGGGATGTTTTCCATTAAGTGAAAGGAATGTCATTTTCAAAAGATATTTTATATAAAGCATAAGTGATCTGCATGTTCAGCATGTTTATAGAAAGCAATTTGTACCTTAGCTCTATCTGACCAGCCAAACGACTGCACAGTTACATCCAAACGTTTCACTAACAGTTTTCTCCGAACTTCATACTCGTTGGCTATGGCTTGGTTAATTGCTTCAATTTTTTCCTGAAATGAAGATTCATGAGTGTGACACACACACTAGATTATTTTCTAATTGCAACAATAAATGATAGACTCAATGGTATAAACATATTCAGATATTAAACACAGATTTGACTTTAGCACACAATTATCTACCTATTAATTTTCTCCAGTCATGGAATTGGGCCTCAAATGCAAGCCCCAGCTGCTAACACTGCTTCCCTGACGGCCATGAAAGCTCTACCTTCCTCATGGCAGCCCAAGTACAGTCTCCTATCGGCACAGCGTTCAATGTTGTTCACAAGGTATGAAACTTGGCACTTTTTTCAAGCTGCTGGCTTGCTTCCTCCAGTATTTCCAAAGTAAACAAGTAAGGAGGAGAAAAATATGAACAAGGTATAAACTCAAAGAAATGCAAGGATTTACACCCTCAAGTGCTAGGGAGTCTGAAGTCCCCAGCTCCTCAGAACTAAAATGGGTGTCTTTAAGACAAGAGATGTGGTGCTAAGAATAAAAAACAGTACTTGGATATTTGTTTGAAATATTGTATAAGGATCTTGATTAGAGCCTATGATGCAGCAGAGACAAGGCAGCCTCATGCAGCAACAAGATGTTCCTTTATGATTCATAATCAGAAAAAAAGACAAGATACCACTGGAAACATTATGGCTTCCCAGGGTGGCAAGCAATGGTCCCTGCTAGGGCAAAAACGCAGACATTTAGTGCTAAAGGGGATTCTTGTCTATTTTTTGCCAGGATTCTGTACTCAAGATAACTGATTTAAAACCAAACAAACAAACCAAACAAACAAACCAACCCACAAAGTATTTGGTAAAGCTACCAGAGACAGGAGACAAAAAGTCTCTTACACACTTGGTTCCTTACCCAATGAGCTGGTCCCAATGGTTTTTTCAGTAAAGGTTTTCCAACATGGCCAGGCGGAACCTTTGCTAAGGTTTCTTTTAGCTGTAATAAAATATATTATGAACATGCTACAGTGGCCATAAACACTGTTTTTCAAAAATCAGATTTAGAGAGGCAGGGACTGGGCATTATATAGGAAGCACAGGGGGGCCCTTTGTTTTCATACAGAACTGTCCAAAATACATTGTGCTATATAAAGATCCAATCACATCTCAATCACATGTGTCTGAAAATTCTTAACTCTTATTGTTACAAGTAATATAGTAATCTTAGATAAAAGGTAGAGAAAATACATACAAAGATCAGACTGCATTATGACCTCAGAGATATGAAACATCTGTGATTAAAATGGACAATCATACATTTGATGAGATCTACTTCCCTTTTACTTCATAGCTTTCTCAATTCCAGAATGTTTTTTATATGAAGACTTCATGGAAAGAGGATCTAAAAAGGGCTCCTCTTGTAATAAAAAAAAAATTCTTCAACATGTTTATTTAAATGATATGCTGATCAAATAATTTGTATGCAGCTACTATACCATCTTTCCTATCTCAAAACTACTAAGAACACAGGTATAGAAATGGGATAAAACACTTGGATTGGAGGAAAACTGGGTCAATAAGTCACAAAGAAACTGCCTCTTTCCATTATTGCAAGTCATGTCTCTGAATTTATGCAAATACTCTCTTCAGTGGCCCACAAAAATGTAAGGGCTGGTTTTCCAGAGGTGCTGAATACCTGCAGCTCCCACTGAAATCAATGGAAACTGTAGGTGAACAGTGACTCTGCAAGTCACATCCCAAATAAAGCCACTTTCATGAAAGAAGTGATACTTTATCCAAACTCTTTGTTTTCCTTGTTAAGTTTTACATTTTGCATATGGTTTCCTACCAGATGGTAATTTGTACATTTCATGAAGTACAAACCATTTCAAGAAAGCTGTTTTCACCTTTTCAATATAGTGGTAAATGCAACCCTGGTCTTCTCATAAATTTAGAAAACTTTTCCTACCCATCTCTGTCTGTGCCAGAACATGCCCTTTACCACCATCAGAATTGCACGTAAATATCTTTCTGATTTACAAAATGTCGTTCCAAAGAAGTTTCTGGAAAACTGGATGTCAACTGAAAGATTTCTAAGTTTATAATTCTAGGTACCTGTCTGTTTCATAATCATTCTTTATGACTGTAAGTGCTACTTATTATTACACACATCGCCAATTCCTATCTGTTTTGCTTAGTAGTTCAAAAATCCCAATATATCCAGAACAGCAGAACTAATGGTTGATTTAAACAAGCTGCATATTTGTCATATGCATGATTAACAAGATTGCCAGCTATAGCAACCTCTGATTTCCAACAGTAGAGACTTTGGAATGCACAAAAGAGAATATACAGCTCTATTTCAGATGCTACATTGTCAGATTAAACTTTGCATATTACAAACAAGAAAACCTCTAGGTTCCTTTTCTATGTGTTACTATTATCACTGTATAGTAAAGTCTAAACTTTTCACTCCTTATGCTATTTTAGTTTTTGTTTTTCATTCAGATTTTGTCAAAGAAAGTTGACCACTACATTTCACTTTTGTTTATAGTCAGTATCTAAGCAGCTTCACATTTTGGTTTCTAAATACTACTAAGGTTTGGACTGCAAACACTGCAAATTCCCTGAAAAATAAGTTTCTGCTTAACGTTTTTTTTAAAAATTCACTGAAACATCCCATTAGGCTTTCAGTCTGTTTTCACAACAAGATGACTTTGGGGCCTAAACTGACTTAACAGTATCCTTTTAAGCTTAATAGACTTAGTGTTGACCGTTATTGTGAACCAAGCAACAAAGTGAAAGGGAAGTTAATTATGAAATTTTTTAAATGTATGAACTCTAGTATGTCATTTTTACATAAAAGATTCTGATCATACAGACATAAATACAAAGAATTATCTATAGAGCACCTTCCATCAGAAAAAACTTTGCCAATGTTAATGAGTTCATCCATGTGAGATAAAGCATCTTCTCCATTGTACAGATGGGAAAATGGAGACACAGGGATCTTAAACTGACTTTCCTGAAGTCTCAAATCCACGACAAAGCCAGCAACAGAACTGTGATCTCCTGAGTCCACACTATCTTTCCCCTCCTAAATTAGGGCAATTGCCAGAAAACAAGTTTGGAAAGCCAAATTCTCTTTCAAAAGACTTCTAAAGGAGTCACTTTCTAGCAACTTTGACTCAGCTGAAGTAGAAATTCATAAAAGGCTTCTAAAAGGGGGTTCTGAGACCTTAGTAATTATGTAAACTTTAAGGAACAGATAATGTAAGAAAGTTACATTTTTGTTTAAAAAACGCTATTACTATAAGAATAAATATTTTCCTTTTTTCCCTCCCCGCCGTTTGTGTTTTTGACCACACATTCAGTTTCACTATTTCCCCCAGATAGTCAGCTTTCCCTTTGCTCTTTCAAAGAGCAACAGGGTGAGAACACACTTTTTTTTTCTTAAATAAGGCAAATGTAATTAAAGTCACAAGAAATGACAACAGGACTCTAGAGTAGGTGTTCACTTGACAATAATTTTAACTGAGTAGATTTCAAGATGATAGGTCCCTTTAAAAAGTTGTTTATATAGCTAAGTAGTAATAAAAAACAAGTTTCTCCTTAACTTACCTGCCAAGACCTAAGTTCAGTGGTTCTGAGAAACACCAGCAGCAGGTGATGACTCAAAGACCCACAGCAGCATAAAGGATACAGAACCTTTCATGGTAATGAGATAGCCAAAGCCTTTGTGCAAGACATACAGAACCCTGACCTCAGGTCTTAACAATGAAGAAGACCTTTAATATCTGCAATTTCTTTGTGACTCATAGCACATTCTGTAAATCATATTAATCCCCCAATGCTAGAAAAGTTTCACAAGAAGCAATGGAGCTAATTTAAATGAAAGCAATATTCCTCTAATATTGTACTTCTGTTCCTTTGGATCTTACTTTTTTTTCGATTCCACTGAAGAACTGGAACATAGTTATGTTGGCTGGAGGCTTGGACATGCCTAATGCAATACAAATGCCTTTTAGCTCCTGAAAGACCTCACTACCACTTCCTTCTTGTGCTTTTTTTGGAGGGGTGTTCACACAGAGCATTCTGGCAGCTTCCAGTTCTGAGATGAGGTATGCTGGGGTAAGAAAATTAGATTTCAGGAGTAAGATACATGCAATTTTAAAATTACTAAGAATTAAAGTACACCTCTACCTCGAGGTTACGCTATCCTCGGGAACCAAAGAATCTTACCGCGTTATAGGTGAAACCACGTTATATTGAACTTGCTTTGATTCGCTGGAGCACACAGCCCCGCCCCCTCGGAGTGCTACTTTACCGCGTTATATCCAAATTTGTGTTATATCAGGGTAGAGGTGTACTTATAAGTGATAAAGGCACAAACAGAACATTTTAGAAAGATTTCGGACTTTAATTTTTGAATCCAAAGACAGCTCATATTTATAACAATCACTGGGTAGGAGTATGTGGTCCTGATGGGACCACTGAGAAGGGAAAGCTCTAAGGCAGAGGCATCTGTGGCAACTGGCAGTCCTGCTGAGAAGCCCCACGCCAGCAGGTTTTATTATACGTCTAACACAGGGGTCGGCAACCTTTCAGAAGACGCGTGCTGAATCTTCATTTATTCACTCTAATTTAAGGTTTCGCGAGCTAGTAGTACATTTTAATATTTTTAGACGGTCTCTTTCTATAAGTCTATCTTATATAACTAAACTATTGTTGTATGTAAAGTAAACAAGATTTTCAAAACGTTTAAGAAGCTTCATTTAAAATTAAATTAAAATGCTGCTCTTACACCGCCAGCCTGCTCAACTCGCTGCCAGCCTGGGGTTGTGTTCACCTAGGTTGGCAGCGGGCTGAGTGGGGCCTGCGGCCGGGACGCCAGCTGGCAAGGGGCCAGCAGTCAGGACCCCAGACGGGGGGTGGGAGGGGGGTGTTCAGGAGTCAGGGCAGAGGGCTGGGAGGTGCAGGGGGTTCAGGGGTCAGGGCAGAGGGCTGGAGGGGTGCAGGGCAGAAGACTGGGTGTGTGGGGGGTTCAAGGGTCAGGGCAGAGGGCTGGGAGATGCAGGGGGTGCAGGGCAGAAGGCTGGGGGGGGCTCAGGGGTCAGGGCAGAGGGCTGGGAGATGTGGGGGGGTGCATGGCAGAGGGCTGGGTGTGTGAGGGGGTTCAGGGCTCAGAGCAGAGGGCTGGGGTGTATGGGGGGTTCAGGGCAGAGGTCTGGGAGATGTGGGGGTGCAAGGAAGAGGGCTGGGTGTGTGTGGGGGTTCAAGGGTCAGGGCAGAAGGCTGGGGGGGTTCAGGGGTCATGGCAGAGAGCTGGGGGTGTGTTGGGGGTGCAGGGCAGAAGGCTGGGTGTGTGGGGGGGTTCCACAGTCAGGGCAGAGGTCTAGGGTGCTCGGCTTGTGGGGGTGCTGCCAGCCCCCTGCAGCTCATGGCAGGGGGCTGGAAGGGATATGCTCTGTTCCACCCACTTCCCCAAGGCCCCGTCCCTATCTCTTCTCTGCCTCCTCTACAGAGCAGCAAGTACACTGCCACTCTTCCCCCTCCCCCTCGCAAGGGCCATCAACTGATCGGCACAGGGAAGGAGAGGAGATGGGGCAGGAAAGCAGCACGCTAGGGGAAGAAGTGGGGGAAGGGAGAAGCTTGGCTGTTGCAGGACCAAGATTCTGCTCTCCCTTGCGGGGGGGGGGGGGGGGGGGGCAAGTGGGGCTGTGGGCCAGGACCATGGCAGGCAGCAGCGTGCCACTCAAAATCGGCTTGCATGCCATGTTTGGCACACATGCCGTAGGTTGCCGACCCCCTGGTCTAACAGAGCATGGCTCTTCCCCTGCAAGGCCTTTGCAGAGTGAGCAGTGTTGATCGGGAACATGGGGAAAAAAAAACAAGAAGAGGCTAGCACATGGATTTACAACCAGGTTGATAGGACTCCCTAAAGTCTTGGGTCAAAAAGTGGGAAAGCTAGAGGTATAAATGAAAGACTGGAAGGGGAACCAGGATTGGAGATCATCCAAGGACTGAGGAGCTAGGAACTGGGAAACAGTTAAAACAATCGCAGCTGAAGACACTGTAAAGAAAGCAGGAACTGATGCTGAAGCTGACTGTAGAGAACTCTGCAAAGCTTTTCACATGAAGACAGCATACTGCAAATCAGGGATTTACACCCCCTCCCAAAAAAACCCAACAACCCCATAAACAAACAGAATCTTGTGAAGTGTCTGCTTACGTATAAGAATTCAGCATTATGTTTAAATGTCAGATTTGAATATGTAACCTTAATTTGTGATTCCCATAATTTTTAAAGTTTGAATTAAAATGAGACGTATTTAACGGTACATTTTCTCTTTAATTTCACTTAGAAAACTCAACAGTAATTTAGAGTTTTTCTGTTCCAAAATACAATGGGGATACTGCGTAGAAATTAAGAATGTCATTTTATTCTGCTGCTTCCAAACAGCAGAAAAAGATACAGGGGCTATTTATGGAGGAGGCTGACACAGAAAAACTGAGGCTACTCCTCTCCCCAAAAGTCAGGCTTTGAGATAGGTTTTAGGGGTGTGGAAGAGGGAAAGTTCTTAACCGTCCACCACCTATGCACTCTGTCCCAAGTGTCAGGTAGAAGGCCATGACAGAGGATTCAAACTGATGACAGATCTTCCAGTCAGAGTCCGATACAAAAAGTGAACCCTCTGAGCAAAGTTCAAGGGCTTTACCCTGACAGGAATCTCAACATGCTTCCCTCTTCCCAGCATCTTGTAGAGAGGAATGCAATAGGCTTTTCACCAGGTCATTGCCCCTGGTCTTCACAGGTGCTCTTCCACCCTTAAATCTTTTCTTCTAGATACTGACTAGTAAGTGGCTGGTAAAAAATTTTAAGACTTGGCAGTGTAATGTGACTCCTTCTATTCTTTTGTTTGAATTTTGGCCTCCTTTTGAAATGTAACAGAAAATATGTAACTGAAATTCTTAAGAATTACCGAAAAATTATTCACTGCTTTTAAGGGAAACAAGTAAAACAATACCACCCCTATTCTGTCTCAGAATCATAAAAATGAACAGGAGCGGGAATCTTTGCATTAGCAAGCCTCTGTAAAAATGTTCCCTTTCACTTACTGAGCAGCAGGAGGCAGTTCTTCTGATTGAGAAGGCGTTTTGTCACATCTCCCGATGTTAGTGATGCATATGGACAGTTCATTTCCCCCAGTAGACCACTCACTTCAAGTTGGAACTCTTCTGCTTCATTTGGACCTTTAAAAAAGCAACTTGTTTAAGCAATTCAAATATTTAGTTTCCTGATTTTGTGATGATAAATTAATTAGGAACTATAGGACTTTGGAGACCACGGTGATTTGGTTAAAAAAAAATTTGTAGCTATAGCAGAGAGTTATTCATGCTAAAGAAGTATCAAAATGAAAATATTGCTGTGGGTGAAAGCCACAGATGTCCTCTGGGTTTTCAAAGCTTGGGACTCAGCATGACTGATTTGAGGACAAGTAGTTTCTCAGTGATTGCACATTATATTTCCATTTGCTTTCTTTCCCAGTCTAGGAACTTTTCACTTAGTAGCCATATAAAGAAGTTGGAACTAATGATATCACAGACCCTGATCTGGAATCTGTATGGACTGTTAGTGTCACTTAAATATCAGAGCGATAGGCATCTTAGATTTAGATGATTTTGGTTGAAGTACTCTTAGTGAATAATTAGGAATTGCAGGATAAGAAAGGTCAAGAGTACCACAAGCCTACCCCTTTTAAGTTTACATTTATGATCCTCACCTACTTACTTTTTCTTAGTAGGAGGGACAGTGAAGTAGCTTAGGTGCAACATTTAGATTGACAAAAGATGTGTTTCTTTGTGCTAGAGCCCAAGAACTAGAGTGAAACCAACGGTATGTCTTCACTACCAGCTGGATCGGCGGGCAGCAATCAATCCAGTGGGGATCGATTTAGCATGTCTAGTCTAGTCACGATAAATCGATCCCCGAGTACTCTCCCATCAACTCCTGTACTCCAGCTCAGGGAGAGGTGCAAGGAGAGTTAACGGGGGGGGTGGGGGCGGAGGGCAGCTGCAGTCAACTCACCACGGTGAATCAATCTAAGTACATCGACTTCAGCTATGTTATTCACTTAGCTGAAGTTGTGTAACTTAGATCTATCCCTAAGCCCCTAGCGTAGACCAGGCCTAAGATAGCTTATCATCATCTAAGCTGAGTAAAATACAAAGTGTGAATAGAAAAAAAAAGTTTAAAATTAGAGCATTTATAAAAGGGACATCAACTTGAAAATATTATTATAAGCCCAAACCAGACAAAATTAGGATACCACTTACTAGCACTACAAATATATAAACCTTTATATTGCCCAAGCTCCTGAGAATTTAGGAACAGGCATGAAGATCCAGTTTAGTTCTATTTTTACTCAGCCCCTAAAGTGGGAACCTTATAACATACAAGATCTTTTACTGCCTCTATTAGTAATGTATTCTCAGTAAAATGAATAAAATATAGGGAGAAGAGAATTATGGAATGAACACACTAAAGAGAGGAAGAAATGAGGGAAAATATTGAAAAAAGGAACAGCAGGAAAAAACGGAAAGAGACAGGACACTGAGAAACAAAAAGATATATAGGGACAGTGACCAGATTACAAGTTAAAACTCTCTTTTTACATTAAGAGTCCATTTGCCAATCTGGGTGGTTTTATATTTCCCTTTAAAAAAAAAAAAGTCTCATGTTGAAGTGTTAAATGCTTTCATTAACAAAAGGGAAAATTAATTTTACCAGAGAAAATTACTGTACAAAGTAAACAAATGGAAAATACAGAAAAGTCTGTAACTGAAAAATTAAAGAAAAATATTAGGGTTAGGTGTTACTTGTAACAAAAATAGCTTAAGAAGTGTATACAATTCCACAAATACTCAGAATTCTTTTGAATACCCTTTAAAGATAAAATATGCATTCTGTTACATAAAGTAAGTCTGAAGAATGCCAGAATTAGAGCTTATTAAAAACTCAAAATTGTTTTAAAAATTTTCTTGAAAGTTTCATTTAATTTTTCCCCATTCAAGTTAAAAAATTGACAAATTTCAGATTTCCAAGTCCTCCCCCACAGAGCATTTCATAATTCATTGTTTGTCTTCCCTTTAAGACAATAAAGAGTAAATAGGAAATTGAGGCAAATCTCTAGTTATTAGAGCATCCACTGTGGAATTTTAAATATAATTTAATAACTCAGATGCTCAAAGAGTTGTAAAAAAAGTTATTTTGAAATTTTAATAAAACTTTGTTTCCTTCAAAAACAAGAAAGTATTCAATAACTGAACACACTCATCTCTGAAAATCAGTTAAAGGAAAAAAATAACTTTAGTAGCAAGTTCATCCCAACAACGAATTCAGCTTCGGTTGGATGCACATTGGGTCAGCTTGAAAAATGAGGTGGAAAACATCCAAAAACTGATAGGATGCAGACATTACTCTACTGGCAGCCCAAATCTATAGAACACATATCTATAAAAGTGCATTAACTGCACAATTTTGTTCTCAGGGCTGTGGTTACTTACTGTTAGTAGCTTGCACATTTTCCTCTAGTTTACAGTATAGCCTTAACTCAGACACCAGCCAAGCACAGAGTTTTGTAAATTCAGGGGAACTGGCTCCACCAGAGACTGCTTGAGTCAGCGCTCCATCTTCTAACAATGGACCTTTGTAACTGACAAGCAAAATTAAAAGCATAACTTAATAATCATCTAGATTGTGACTGAATTCTGCTACAGATTTATTTTTTTTTAAACATCTATGTGCACGTGTAAGGAATATCACCATTATATCTGAAGTGTTGAAGATACAAGGAAATGTCACAAAAATTCATGAGTTTAACTATGAGGAAACAGGACAATAAAAATGTTTGAGTAAAACAAATGTGACAGGAGTCAAAATATTTTCATTTGGAGCAATGCTACCAAAATTTGGAGTGCAACTTCTATCATAGATATTACTTTATTGATCTATTGTTTCTGAAATTCTAAAGTACCTCTCTGGAATTACTGCTTCATAATATGCTGAGTAACTAGTGCCTGACTGTTCTATTGCCTACCTCCTTTTTTTATTGCCGAAATGTCATTTACTTTCATATTTTTACTAGGTTGCCAGACAAAGCAAATTAGAAACACTGGATATAGATGTTATATAAGTAATGAAGGAGGAATAATTTTCTGTTGAATGTAAACTTAAAAATGGACATTAATAAGGTGAAAAGTTGTCTCTGAATGGAGAATTATGGGCCAAATTCAGTCCTGGCATAAGCAGGCACAATTCTACCATGGCAGTTGTATGCACTATGTCAAAGTTGAATTTTATTCAACTCTAAATGCAACACGTTTTAGTTATTTGCTGCTTTTAGAAGATAAGTTTTCTGGACAACAAAAGAACAATTCCCCCTAACCCTGTAAAGGCACAGATTAATGTTTGTACTCTGCTAAATATAAAAGGTGCTAGATGGGTATATTACATCAAAACAATCTGAAAAGGGATCAAAGAAACTTCAAAAACAATTGAAGTTACTCTGATACCTTGAAGAAGTAAAACCTCAAATGACTGAGTCTACTTTGACAACTGATGCAGTCAACTCTTGATAGATGTCAAAGATGACAGATGTCTCAACCAGCATAGGAGGGCTCTCATCCTGCAAAGATTTGGGTTGTTTCTCACAGGATGTAAAGTTACACACACGAGTAAATCTTTGCAGGATTAGGGCCTAAGCAGCTTATCAAGTGAAAGAAAGGCCCACCCTCTGATTCTCCTAGCAATTCCCCCTTCCCTAGAAATGCCATCCCAGCTAATATCTCTCCCATAATCTGGCTCCACTCCTGCAGCTCTTTAGCTAGCAATCCAATCTCTGGGTTGCTGACTGAAACTTCAATCTCTGCCTCCCCATGCTCCATAACACACATATTTCTGCTCCTCTTCCCTCCAGTAACGTCCCTGCCCTGGTTGCTGTACTTCTGCTGCTGCAGCCTCTTGTAATCCATGTTTGACAGCATTTTTGTTTAGTTTAGATGGCTCAATAAAGCCACACTGGGCCAAGTTCTGCCCTCCATTACATCTGTGTAACCTCCTATTGATATTGAAAGTTAAATCAATGTACTCCCTGAATAAAGAATTTGGCCCAGCGTGCTATAAAGATGACCTGAAAAAGGAAAAACTGGCTTGTTCCCTTTTATTCTTCTTCATAATGTATAGAGCCTACATATTTGTTTTCCTCTCTTCTCTGAAGGGAAGGTTTTACTCCTGCTTCTCCCTCCCCTGTTAGCATGAAAGCATATGTTGATCAAAGAACTAATTAAGTGATGACATCACAAGACTCAAGGGAATGAAAGCTAAGTAACTTAAAGCAGAAGGGAATTTTAACCACATATTTAACTTTTTTAAGCTGTTTGGTTCATTTGTTTTTAACAACATCTATTTAACTTCAGTGCCTAATGAACAATTTGTAATAAGGCATCCTTCGTTAAAAATTCAACTAGAAAGGAAAGATTCTCCACTGGTCAGGGCACTAGCCTGGGCCTTGGGAAACCAATGTTCAATTCCCTGCTCTGCCACAGACTTCCTGTATGACCTTGGACCTCAGTCTATCTAGGCCTCAGTTCCTCCATCTGTAAAATGGGTATAATAGTACTCCCTCATCACTCGATGTTGCAACGATAAGTGATGACTGAAAACACTGCAGCGGCTCCTTGTAATGTTTCAGTGTAGACACTACTTACGCAGATGGGAGGGGTTCTCACATCTGCATAGGCAATCCAGCTGGCCTAGAGTTGGTAGCTAGACTGATGGAAGAATTTTACATTGGGGTTAGATCAGTATAGCTATGTCTCTCACACATGTCAATTTTTCAGACCTCTGAGAGATGTAGCGATTACAATGCACGTTCCCAGTGTAGACCATCCCTCAGATACTGCACTCCTGGAATTCAAATAAGTACCATCAACAGACAGAACACCATGACCCTGACAACTAAGTCTGAGAACACAACGGGAGAACACAACGGACATGCTGAACTACAGCAGAAAAATTCTCCTGCAGAAAGAAAGCTCTTTTAGGCCTGCTTCTAGGACATTTCAAAACCTGTAAAGTCAAGTTTCTTCTAGAACAACGATTTTCCGTTGAAGAAGTTGAATCCCTAAACCCCACCTCTCCCTCTGCCACTAGAGGAGCCCCTCACATGTGCCTGTGGACGAGGGAACAATAGGCGAGTGTCACATTGGCCACCCGGAGCTAACATGGAAACACGAACACAAGGAGTTTTCAGCCTCAACCCCCCTCACAGAAACTGTCAAGTCACCCACCAGATGCAGATCCACCTCCCCCCGCTCGAGCGCAGCTCTGGCTGGGTGCGCCGAGAGGGGGCAGCCGGTCCCACGTGTGTATCCCGCGGAAGGACACCTACCCTAGATCCTCCAACGACTCCAGGATGTCGCTCTCCATGAGCTCGAACTCCATCCTCTGCCCTGGCACCCACCGGCCTGTTTCCCTGCGAGGGACAAAGCTGGCACCTGCGCAGCAAAGCAGAGTCAGTCACCAGCGCGCCAGCCCCTTCCCCGGCTACAGCCCCGGGCCCGGGGCGAGGCCACCTCACCCCACCCCGCTCAGCTGCAGCCCCGGGCCCGGGGGCTCCTCAGCCACACTCCTGCCCAGGCCGGGGGTCGCCCCATCAGCTCCCCGCCCCCTTCCCTGCCGCACGGGGATCCCCCGACGCACTCTGCGCAAGCAGCTACCAAGCCGACTGCCGGGTTGGCATGTCAGAGCGGGGGGGGGAAGGGGAGCAGGCCCCCGGCCTGACCTCTCACCCAGCACCGTGAGCTGCCCTACGCGGTGCCTAACTCACATCGCCGCCTTGTGTTCTTTTAACGTCTCCGCTACTCTCTGTTTCTCTTTCAGTGCGACTGGTGATTTTTTTTTAATTTTCGATTTTTTGTTTTAATAGCAGTAACGGCCCCGTGGAGAAAATTTTTTTTTTCAGGCAGTGTCTGGAAGCCCTGAAACGAAGGACCCCTCCTGTGGAACCCACGTTGGAATGTGGAGGGTTCTGGCCGCCTGGAGACAGCAAAATTAAAGAAACGAACGGATATGGAGCGGGAAAAGGGACAAAATTCATCAGATAGCGGCCTAGGTCGCCTATGCTGGTGGATGCTTGTCCTAGGACTACAAGTCCCATCATGCAAAGCGCTAGTTGGAGCCCAGCGGCCGTTGGATTCCAAATCCGCGCGTTTCGTCATGGCTAAGCGTGCATTAATTAATAACCCAGGTAGGAAAGAACGCTCGTGGCTCCGCCGAGCTGTTAGGAGCAGCGAACGCCAATTGCCGCCTGCTCACTCACCTACCCGTGTCCTGCTGCCCTAGGAAAGGCGGGGAGGACAACGTCCAGCCCTGTGGCTCTGCAGCCGCACCCCCTCTAATGGGCCAGCCCTGAGTCAGGCTGCTGCAAAATCATGTGCTGTAGCAGTCCGGTGCCTTCCACATCCCTCCCACCCCCACGAGGCTGTCCCCTTTTGCAGTGTGAGGGAAACCTCGTGCATGCTTATCTCGAATGCACCAGGTTGCAGTCCTTATTCCAGCTCCTCCAGACCCTCCCGTTAACGTTGTGGCTGCACTTTTCCCCACACCTGTTTATAGTCTCACACCCTGTCCGTGTCCCCACAAAGTCATGAACCTCCTCTTTGCCCTGGCCAGAATGGCAATCCTCAATATCAGGAGGAGGATGGTCTGCAACTGTGGGGCCTATTTCTGCTCCTTCCTGGTCTCAGTCATCCAGGCAGAGTTCCTCTGCACCGTGGCCGCTGACTCCCTGGACAGCTTTGAGGAGCAGTGGGCACTGCCTGGGGTACTCTGCTCAATGTTCCCCTCTGGATCCTAGTTTTCAACCTGTGACCTTCACTCCTGACCCTGTTGATTAGTTGTCCCCCACATTCAGTTGGTTCCTGGGTCCAGGCTTGGGGAGGGACCTTTAGGCCTGCGTCCAGGGGAAGACCTGGTACCAGTCAGAGTCTCTGTCTCTGCTGAGGGGCTGCTGGGCTTCTCAACATCTCAGTAGACAAGGCTCACTACTAAAGGGATGGGAACTGGCTGGCTAACAAGCAGTTTCCTCCTGCAACTTTTCTAGCTCCCAACACTGCCAGCCCCCCTACTCCCCATCCCAGAGTTAAGGAGACTCTCCGGATTTTTGAGATCAAACAGTGAAGTGGCCCTTCCCCTCAGACTCATAAAATGGAGGCAGGATGTTTGCAATGAAATGCAGTTGGAGGCTTGTGTGATGAATTTAAGATGGTGGGGAATGGGGTTGGAGATAGAATGAAACTCAAAGGTCTCCCTCCTTTTCCTCTATGTAGATTTATGCAAATCAATCATGTTTCCCCATGAGGATGTTGGCAAGTGTGTGTGGAGGTTAGAGACTACCCCTTTGCCAGGAAGAGGGAGTGAAGAATCTTGAGGAGTCAAGCCCATTAACACGTTAAACTGGATTAGTCCCTGCCTACGTAGTTGCAAAGCCCCGTTGAACATCACATTAGTTAACATGACTCTTTAAGATATTGAACAGGAAGTGTCATTTCAGAAAAATTCTGTGGGGTGGGGAGGGGACAAACATGTGCCAGCATATAGAGTGTTATAGGTGGTTACATGGTATCCTGGAGTCTGGGGATCAAAAAATGGAAGATGTAATATAGCCCTATAAAAAGTAGCGGGACCCCAAACCAAGGGAAAGGGCCCCTGCCCTATAGCAAATTACACTGCTGTTGTTTAGAACTCTACAATCAGTGCAAATGGAGACAAACAGTTTAACATTGTGTTATCATCATTTTTCAAGGTCATGTTCTAACACAACCTTATTTTTTAGTCAAGGTAAATTTTGTGAGATGGGCAGGTTCTGAGTGATTCCTGGCAACATCCTCAAAGAGGAAGCTATGTATGTGCATAAAGGTATAGCAAGAGGAGGAAACATAAAGGAGTAAGGACCTGTAGGGGAGAGAAGAATTCCCTCTGCTGGTTCTGGTACTGCTAGGCTGTGTGTTGCCACAGGACAGGTACCCAGGGTCCTGCAGAGAGTTCATGAATTCCGAAAGAGTGGCTTGTGGAGGAGGAGACACTGTTAGGTGGTAAAAAGCGAAGCCATAGTGTGAAGCTGGTACTGTAGTACATGTGCATGAATTAATGACATGTTTTCTCTGTATTGTATTTGGTGGTTTTCAGGAGCTGCAGACTGACTGGTCCACAGAAAGAGACTGTTATTCCTATTTCTTGTAATAAAAATGATCAGTGGTTGTTATTTTGCAATGAAAAAAACTTATTGTACATTTGCTGCTTTGTGCCTGCATGGGGGTTGGTGTATCTGGAACTTGGGAGAATAGTGCATAGAGCCAAGTTCCACATAGTCTGCTCTGCAGGTGAATTTACTGAGATGAGATGAGCTCTACCAAGGCAGGTGCTCTTGTGGCCTAAAAGAAACAAGTGATCTTGAGCTCATCCAGTCCCTTTCAGAAGCAGCACTAAAGAGGGAAGCAGGAGACAAAGCTTTGTCTTCTGTGGAACTAAGCTAACCAGATGAGGATTCACTTAGAGCTTAGCTTACTGAAGAGCTAAATATCCCTGAAGTGTGGTGTAGCCAGCTATTTGGGGTTGTGGATGTGTTGTGAGGACGCTGTGCCTCCCCTTCTCAAGAGCCGATTGGCTGGTTATAGGAATGATCATTTGCGGGGCACTGTTTTAACTGTAATTTTTCCAGTGTAGATGTGCAAGTCCCCAAGTTTACCTGCTGTAGGGCAGGGCACTTGGCCAGGCTCCTTATAGAAACAGAATTGGAAAGCATATATTTGGTTAACAGAGTTCTTGCATTATGTTCTCCAAGTTAGGAGCCCAAATACCTTTATAGATCTGGGCCTAAGTACTTTGCCTCTGTTGTGGTAGGCTCAGTAGCCACAGTCCAGCCTCTTAGATTTTGGGCTTGGCAACATGAAGACTTACAGCACACTAGCCTGATGTGCACTAACTAGCCCTGTGGATCCAGCT
Source organism: Gopherus flavomarginatus (assembly GCF_025201925.1). NCBI lineage: Eukaryota > Metazoa > Chordata > Testudines > Testudinidae > Gopherus > Gopherus flavomarginatus. The sequence goes on along the minus strand of NC_066620.1, from coordinate 67,831,667 downwards.
ACCGTGCACTAAAAGTTCTATAGTACATTTTGACATATTGCTGTTTGTATGTGAAAGCACACTTCAGAACGTCTAGTGCAGGGGCAGGCAAACTTTTTGGCTTGAGGGCCGCATCAGATTTCGGAAATTGTATGGAGGGCCAGTTAGGGGAGGAGGTTGTGGACTGCCTCCCCTTCCTGAGACTCCTGCCCCATCCAACACCCCGTTCTCTGATGGCCCCCCCCCCCCGCCCCAGGACTCCTGTCCCATCCACCCACCCCCCATCCCCGACCGCTCCCAGAACCCCTGCCCCCCACCACCCATACAACCCCTCTTCTCATTCCTGATGGCCCCCCCCAGGACCCCTGCTCCATCCAACTATCCCTTTTTCCTATCCTGACTGCCCCCCGCCACCCCATCCAACCCCTCTCCTTCCTGACTGCCCCCCAGAGACCTCTGCCCCATCCAACCACCCTTTTGCCCTGTCTGCCTCCAGAACCCCAGCCCTTCACTGTCCTCTCCGCCGCCATCCAACCCCTTCTCTCATTCCTGACTGTCATCTGGGGACCCCTGCCCCCATTCAACCCGTTCCCCACCCTCTGACCACCCCTATCCACACCCCTGCTCCCTGACCATCCCCCCAAACTCCCCTGCCCTCTATCCAACCTCCCCTGTCTCTCGCTCCCTGCCCCCTTACCGCGCTGCCTGGAGCACCAGTGGCTGGCAGCGCTACAGTCGCGCCGCCTGGCTAGAGCCAGTCACGCAACTGCGCAGCACAGAGCGCTGGGTCAGGCCAGGCTCTGCAGCTGCGCTGCCCCAGGAGCTTGCAGCCCCGCTGCCCAGAGCATTGCACCGGCGACAGAGCAAGCTGAGGCTGTGGGGGAGGGGGAACAGCAGGGGAGGGGCCGGACAGGAGGGTCTCACAGGCTGGATGTGGCCCATGGGCCATAGTTTGCCCACCTCTGTTCCAGTGCATGGTAGCTGGGTCCACATGGCCTGTTAGTGCATGTTGGACTAGCCTGCTGTACATTTACACCTTGGCTTGCCATGCACTACATCTTCACTTGGACATGCCCTTACATTTCAGAGAGTTTTGGACAGCTGAGGTCAACAATGGTTTGTCAGGTCTAAGGATACAAATTTTTCAATGATTGTGTCAAGGTTCCTTCCCCACTCTGAACTTTAGGGTACAAATGGGGGACCTGCACGTACACTTCTAAGCTTAATTATTAGCTTAGATCTGGTAACTCTGCCACCATCCAGAAATTTCAGTGTCTGGAGCATTTCTTGTCCCTATAACCTTCCCCTCCCTGGGCAGCCTTGAGAGGCTTCACCAGTTTCCTGGTGAACACAGAACCAAACCCCTTGGATCTTAAAACAAGGAGAAATTAACCATCTCCCCTCCTTTCCCCCACCAATCCCTGGTGAGTCCAGATCCAATTCCCTTGGATCTTAAAACAAGGAAAAATCAATCAGCTTCTTAAAAAGAAAGCTTTTAATTAAAGAAGAAAGATAAAAATCATCTCTGTAAAATCAGGATGGAAAATACTTTACAGGGTAATAAAATTTGTATAGCCCAGAGGAACCCCCTCTAGCCTTAGGTTCAAAGTTACAACAAACAGAGGTAAAATCCTCTCAGCAAAAAAGGACATTTACAAGTTGAGAAAACAAAAATAAAACTAATCCACCTTGCCTGGCTGTTACTTACAATTTTGAAATATGAGAGACTGGTTTAGAAAGATTTGGAGAGCCTGGATAGACGTCTGGTCCCTCTTAGTCCCAAGAGCGAAACAACACCCAATACAAAGAGCACAAAGACTTCCCTCCACCAAGATTTGAAAGTATCTTGTCCCCTTATTGGTCCTCTGGTCAGGTGTCAGCCAAGTTTACTGAGCTTCTTAACTCTTTACAGGTAAAAGAGGCATTAACCCTTAACTATCTGTTTATGACAGATTGCTTCACCTTCTGTCTAATCTTCATGGACCAAAGCTTTGTCCCACTGGAGTCAATGGGAGTATTGCCACTGATTTCAGTAGGGTCAGAATTTGGTCCTATAACAGTAAAGAACAGAACTTAGGGTTTATCTGAATGCAGTTGCATTCCTAAGGAAATAAGCTTTGCCTGCATTTCTCAGCCTTTTTAGGTTGATGGCCCATTATTCAAAGTCAAATATTTTTTGATCTCCCTACATGTACTGTAAAAGTAACGGTAATAAATGTATCACTGATAATGATATCTCTATAATACAAACTACTATATTTGATCTCACACACTTTGAAGGCTTTTGTAATCCATTATTTTCTTTGCTTTAGATTTGTAATAAAATTTTCAGTGCCTCACAATCCCCGATTGCCTTTTGAAACCCACCAGCTGAGAAACACTGACTATACCAATACAAGCACTGTTATAGCTGTGTTCACAGTAGGAGGTTGTACCAATTTAACTAGATTTGTTTCTAAAGTAGTTTAAAGTTATATGAAAACTGTAGGATAGGCCTATGGATGGAGAGAGGCATCTGAACATGACCGGATGGCCTTTGAAACACAGGGATCTGGAAATAATCTTTAGCCATAAGCCCTGTACCAGTGAGAGGTGGTACTTCCTATCAGTATAATTCATTACATTTCCCTTTACAAGTAAAACATCAAATTCCCTTACTCGGGCTGGACTGGGACACTTCATATGTCTGAGAATTGAGGTTCAGACCTATACAGTATGCAGAATAAAGACAAAGGAGATGTAATGTACACAGCTGGAAATACGGGTAACTCATATGTTGAGGAGACAGGAGGTACTGCAGTAGAAAAGCAATTAAGAGTGAATACGAGAAAGTAGGGGAGAGACTGTTCTTACTGTTGGGAGTTCCTTTTCCTGCTACACCACGCTCACCATTTATACAAGTTTAAACACACCCAAACGTATAATCATTTTGCTCATATATCTGTTTGGCCTGGAGAAGGAAGGTTTGGCTTCTATAAAGGATCCAAGGTTAGTGAACTGATAGAAAGTCTCTCTATTGGTCTAACTGGTGCCAGCAAAACAACTCCAAGAACTGAGCTGACCCCTATAGTCCAAATACTAATTTGGGTGCCTGTTTTGAGATTTCTTTGGTTACTGCTGTTCAATTGTTTCAATGACTGGGTGGTAGCAGCATGCTGTTTCAGTCTACGAGCACAAGGATGCGGCAGCACAGATACTATTTCTGATCTGTCCTTTGAGCCTATAGCATTTGTATGGGATTAGCCAAGGTTATTTCTACAGTATCTGCCTGGTGGTTTACAACTACAATTTGGTTTTTGTCCTACAGCTCTTACCCTCTTAAGTAACATCCATTGCCCTACAACACTATTCCTTCTGGTAGTAGCATAAACTCAGATGGTCAGTTTGCAGGGGAGCTGGGACTGTTAATAAGCTGTATAATTTCTCCCATGCAGCAAAGGCAAGTGAGATCAGCTATTTCTTCTCTCAGCAGGACTAGCCCAACTTGTATTATATATACACATGATATAAGGCAAGCTCCCATGCAATATTTTCTGGGATAATTAACACCTATGATAAATCTACTTAATAAAAAACTCCTCTCCCTAGGTTTGTTTCTGTTCTTTTATGTGCTTGCCAGCCACAGATTATGATGCTTTCATTACAAGACATTTTTCTTGGTGGAAAGCAGCAGCATCCCCTTCAAAAGCAGGTGAAATAACCTCTTGCAAGTGCTTTGAGCACATAAAAGAGGCAACTTACAAAGGCATTTAAGAGTAGTTGTAAGATTCATGCTGCATGGAAAATACTCAAGAAGTAGGGAAAGATAAGAATTTAAAATACCCTGCCCCCTGCCACCACCAGTTGTTCCACAGAATACATACACACCATTGTCAAATTCTGTTCAGCACACAAGCAAAGGTGCTGGAAGGCAATAGGAATGAGGCAGCTTTTGCATATTCCAGTCCCTAAAACAGACACAGTTTTTAATATTCCTATAAAATAACCTGCATGAAATTTAAAAAAATTAAAAATCCTTCACTGAAAATAGGATTTAATAAACAGCACACAAGGTCCAGAGTCATGTCACATTAACTGTTTAATATATTACTTAATAGCGGAAAGAGCAGTGTCCACATATACACACCATTCTAGGGTGCCATCAAAAGAACATACATACACACAAGTAGGTCATGGACAGCACATCTGAAGACTTGGGGGTAAAAGCCTCAGTGCTGATTAACAGGCTCCATTTTTACAGCAATGCTTTAAGCCAGCCTGAGACCCTGTGCCCCAATGTGAACTCTCATCAGAGAGAAAGGGAAAATAAGAAAAGGAACTGTATAAAGCATGCAATTCTATACCCACCTTCTCAGAGTAGGATTCCAACAGTCAAACAGCTCCGGATAACATTTGTATCACTCCTGTGGAAATTAACCAAAAACTAGGAAGGGGAAAGGGGAAAAGCCAGAGAAGTGCAAACTGGGTTGTCATCCCAGACATTTGTGCTGAGTACTTAAGTCTATACCAGTCACAACCCTGTGGCGCCCTTTACTTTTCTTCCCAGCCACATCAAAACCGTCTGGCATATAGTTCTCTTGATGCCATTTGGAAAAAGGCAGGTGGGCTCAGGGCAGAATGAAAACAGCCGAACAAACTGATCTAGACACAATCATGGATTGTGCTAACGTCAGTAAACAGGCAACTGGGTGACCACTGGGATAAGTGTCACTAGGGAAAACAAGAATCTCTGGACTCGTCCCTTATGCTACTTAATCTGGAATGCTAACCCTCGGGTCACTTTACAAACCTGAGACAGGATATAGTCCCTTGGGTCCTTCCGGGGATCTGGAATGGGGATCAGCAGCGACAGGAGCTGTAGGGGGTCATTTTGTACCTAAGAACACAATAACAACATCTAGCTCTTATAAAGAATTGTTATGTTAGAATAGACCAGTTGTCTAGTCCTGTATCCTTATTCCAAGTAGCCAATGTGTCATGCTTCCAAGGAAGGTGTAATCCCCACGTAACACATCAAATTATGACATACTATAGCAGATGGGGTGTAGGATTCCTTCCTGACCTCAGTGGACCAGTTTATGTCATGAAGCATACAGACTGACCTTTGTAATCTTCTCCTAGATGATGTGACTACGGATGCAATCAAAAACACATTTGTTTGGAGTTTGCAAAGACATTTGATGAAATAATACTCTTTGGCGGCAAGTTCCACAGGTTAAATATACAATGTATAAATATTAAAATCAATTTTAAATGCTGCTATTTAATTACTTAAGGGCCACAGTTCTTGTATAGTGGAAAATGGCAATAAGAACATTTAAGTATAAATGAACTGGCTGGAGAGTACTGATCTCCTTTTATTTTCCAAATTAAACAGTCCTAATCACCTATACCTCAGCTCTCCTCCCATGGGAATCCTCTCCAATCAGTTTGGCTTTCAATTTCTGCTCTTCCCCATTTGAGTTTAGATAACCAGAACCAACAGAGATATCATGACACCAGCACCATCTATTTATGTAACAGCTGCAATACGGTTTTGCCATTATCTCTATCTCATAATAGAGAATAAGATGTTAGGCTATTACTGCATGACTGTGTATTTTGTTCTGTTCAGGTTCTTATACCACACTCATCATAATATCTAAGTGACTTCCAGTGCACTGTGTCTACTCCATGGCTCTCAAAGGGAGCTGCTTTAAGGAGAAAATTTGCATTTAAAAAGACATAAAAATGTGTTCTCTGAGCTACGGTGTGCAACTTTCAATCCAAAGTGTCTTGAATCAGCCCATCACTAAGGGGAATAGGTTAGGGTGACTACTTCTCATCACTTCCCCTGAAGCAGCTCTGATGCATGTTTTCCTTGTTACTGCTACTCAGCAGCTCCCCACTAGCTACCTGCTGCATCCCAGAGGAAGAACACAAATCTGGCTGCTCCATTACCTGTTTCCCTGATGACTATGGGACCTCCAAGAGCAGTAGAGCAGCTTGACTAGCTCTATCTGAGTCTAGGGGACTGCCTAGCACAGGACAGCATCCATCTCCCACAAAAGCACCAGGGCAGCTGAGGAGAGATGGGTGGAGGTGGGGACTGAACCAGCCACCAAATATGGCTTCTGGATTCTGTGCAGCAGCTCTAGTGCAGGTTACAGCAGCTTGAGGGCTGCTCTAACTTGCGCCAGCTACAAGCCACAATGGAGATAGCTGGAATTCAACATGAGGCCCAGAAAGGAGCTATGTCATCTCTGGGGCTGCTGGGTTCTCATGGGTGGTTTCTGCTGCCTTTGTGCTTCTGAGTAGTGCAAAGAGGGTGGCACGTGACAAAGATGCTGCCTCAGAGTACTGGTTTTAGCCTTCATCTTTTTTAAAAGTTTGGCCCTCAAGATGAAAACATTGGACACCATTGCAGCAGTGCGGTAAGTGCTAGTCTAGTACCTATTCCATGCTTCTTTCTTTTGCCTTTTCTCTCCCCAGGGCAAAACACTAAATTAATTATGATGTGCTAAGTATACATATTTGCTAAAATACACCTAGTTTTTTTGGTGAGATTATCATTAATTCAGAACTCAGTGTATATGAGAAGTTTAAATTGTTTCTTTTAACATGCCTTATGTTGCACTGGTCTACACGACATTTCATGGGTTGCCAGATTATCTGGCTTTGATTGGTACTTCTGAAGTTTCTCAACACTCCTTAGGCTTGAGGAACCTAACTAGTACCTCACTGGCGTATCTTGCCCTCTCTATTCACCCTTAATTTCCAAATAATGAATATATTAAATATCAGTCCTACAACTTATCAGTGAGGTTTCCTTTAAGCCCTTTCCATGCCTAAAACCAGACAACATTCCCTCTATTTGCTTAATCCCTATTTTTTAATCTATACCAAAACCTTACGTCTCAGCTCTCTGCTACCTACCTTTATCCCTTAAACACAAATGTAGTCAGGAAGAATTCACGTCTGAAGATGGTTAACAGGCATTTTTTCAATAGCTTTTTAAAAGTTTAAATAATTTTGTCATTATTTAGTTAACCTTTTCAAAGAACTGCAAGAGGTTAGAGACAAGATTTATCCTTAGAAGAGATGTACTGGTTTGTCCTCTTGCATTGTGTTATATCAAGAAAGTCAAACTTAAATTTAACAATATAATCCAAGTCATTTCAGATTATTTGAAAGGGGTTAGCTTTTCCCACATGCATTGCTAGATGTTATATATGTCCAATACTAGGCTCATTGATAAGCGCTAGAAATAAAGCCAGCAGGTTTCACATGGAATTCCCTTGTTACATTGCAGCTTAGTAAGGCCCCATCGATCTTGCAGTAAACTTGATCTAAATTCACTGCGATAAGGGCTCTTCATTTCTGCTGCACTCCAGTATAGCACAATGAAACAGGCAGCTTCTTGTATCAAACATTGCTCTTTGAATTTACAAGAAGCTTGTGTATTCAATATTATTCACTCCAGAGAGCTTTACTTATTCCACCTTATCAGCAGATGAATAGAACCAACAACTTTATAAGATGACATGAAAGGCAACTTCCTACTTCATATAAAATGTTCAAACAGCCATCTCAGGGAGGAGAAGTAATCGAGTATGGCACCACTCAGTGACCACAAACAAATCCTCTCAAGCTAAACCCTACTCCTGAAATTCTAGAGAGTCAAGAATCCAAAGTCAGCCTAGGACTTCCAAGTCGGAGCACTAGAGCCCTACAAGCAGAGGAGACTAGTACAGTAGCTAACCCATAAAATGTATTTATCTGTAAACCACAGCAAAAAACCAAAAACTTACGCCATTTCACAAAAGTGAAGGGACCCATACAAACTCACTGCTGCCCCCCACATATCCATCAATATACCCTCATTCTACTCTTGAACACCTCCTGCTCTCCCACTGCTACTTATCCCAATGTCTCTGTCAGTTCACCTCAATCCTAACACCCTGCTATTCCAATCCAGGCACACTGAACAAAGACGGTCAGTTGTGCCATGCTCTGGGATGAATATTTGCTAGGGAGTATAGTAAGGAAAAAAATTCATTTCACATGTAGTTTAAATCAGGTTTCAACTTCTGGAGAAAAATATTGTGGCAGCATTTCTCAGATTATGGCTTACAAAGGGTTCTTGCTTTCAGCTTGTGCTAGCTGCTTATTAACAGTGTCTTCTACAGGCAAACAGGCTCCTCACTACAGAACATTGATGATTGTAGAAGCAGCTGGGGAGAAAGGAAATGAAAAGTAAAAGGAAGGCAGGATTCAAATTACTTCTAAAAAAAATGTAGTTTGGCATTTACTAATTCATCAAGTACACTACTTGCAACAGGGATATTGTTGTGCGGAACGGGGATGTATGGAGTGGGAAACTGTTCACTAAATTCTCATACTTTAGTGATCCATATGACAACAGACTTTGAAAACCTCTGGACTAGGGCAGTAACCAAAAAGTGCCACTGAACTCCAATGGAGTGTTTTTGACCCAGAAGGGTGAAGGCTAAGCCCTCAGAAAAGTGGAAAGTAAACTTCACCCTCATTATGTTCAAAGTCACTATTAATATTCTGAAGCTAATCCTCACCCCACCCTACCCCCAGTACTGCAGACAAACTCTAAACTCCATACAAAGCTGGCAAGAAAATGGATTTGTCCTTCCCACTGGAGATTTCAAAAAAATATACCAGGGAATAGGATACTTCTCTGAAGAAACTGGTACAAAGAAAGGAAGAAAAATAACATCTACTGACATTTGCAATCAGTTAAATTCAGAGGATGTATCACTGGAGGATCAGAAGCTAATACAGAAGGGAGACTGAATCCCAAGCCAAAAGCACAGAACTCAAACAGAACTCTGAAAGGATAGGGTACCTCCTCTGTGAGGTACAAAAACAACTTGAACAGTCTCTCTCCCTCTGCCCCAGCTTGTGTTTTAATAATAGCAGGAATGCACAATATTGTCCTCTTTGGTTTCATGTTGGGAGGCATTTTGGGAAGTGGAAGATGAGCAATTACAACAGATATAACATTTTAATTGAGGAGGAGAGGGTGATGACTCTAACAAAGGCTTCCTGTATTCAAAATGGTAAATGCTTAAGTGCCAATAAAAAATAGTTTTAGGAAGTCTGACTAAAAATCCTTTCCCCTAACAGCTTAATTTTCACTATCTTGCTGCTTCTTATGATGTCACCATTTACACTAGCTCTCCAGTTTTTCAGCCTAGATGGGACCTAAATTTCTCTCAAAAAATAAAGCAAAAACTTCTGAAACAAATTCACACTTTTACATGCTTTTAAAAAGCAAAATGCGCACCAGTTTCATTTTTAACTTTGTAAGTCCACCTTCAGGAATAACGAGTTACAGGTTGGTGTGGAGTAAAACAAGAAATATGAAATAGTAAGTCGCTGCTCCTTCCTGCTAACCTTGCATAATTCAGAACTTGATCAATTTCCCACTGAAGTCAACTGGAGTCTTTCTGCTGATTTCAATAGGAATTAGATCAGGCCTTTACTGGTCAGGCTAAGTGGTGGAGATAAGACAGTTACCTTTTCCATAATTGGTGTAATTCAGGATGTGTTGCTCATGTCTATTCCACGATAGGTGTGTGTGCAAGCCACGCGCACTGGTGCTGGAAGTTTTTACCCTAGCAGTACCCATAGAGAAGTGCCCTAGCGACCCCTGGAATGGCGCCTCCATGGTGCGGTATAACGGACACTGCGTGCTCCCCTCACCCTCAGTTCCTTCTTGCCAGACAAATCCAACAGAGGGGAAGGAGGGCAAGATGTGGAACAGACATGAGCAACACATCTTGAAGAACACCCAGTTACAGAAAAAGGTGTCTTTTCTTCTTCGAGCGATTGCTCATGTGTATTCCACAATAGATGATTCCAAGCTATATCTGTTGGAGGTGGGAAGGAGTTCACAAACTCTCGGTACAGAGAATGGCCCTGCTGAACCCGGCGTCCTCCCTGGTCTGAGAAACAATCGCACGCGAGGTGAACGTGTGAACTGAAGACCACGTGGCAGCCCTACAAATGTCCTGAATGGGGACATGGACCAAAAAGGCAGCTGATGAGGCCTGCGCCCTAATCGAGTGCACCTTCACACTTGCTGGCAGAGGGATTTCTGTCAGGTCATAACAGGTACGGATGCACGAGGTGATCCAGTTGGAGAACCACTAAGTGGAGATCAGCTGACCTTTTGTGCACTTGGCCGAGGCGATGAACAGTTGCAAGGACTTTCTGAACAGCTTAGTTCACTCCTGGTAAATAGCCAGAGCCTGTCGTATATCCAGCATTAGAGGCAGCACTCCTCACTGGACGCATGGGACTTGGGGCAGAGGACCCAAAGAAAAATGTCCTGACCCATGCGAAAAGCAGACTCCACCTTCTGAATGAACAAAGGGTGTAGGTGGAGCTGGACCTTATCTTTATGAAGCACTGTGTATTGGGGCTTGGAGGTCAGGGCCCTGAGTTCCAAGACTCACCTAGTTGACGTGATCGCAATCAGGAAAGCCACCTTCTATGAGAGATGTGACCAGGAACACATGGTGACTGGCTCAAACGGGGGCCCCGTGAGACAGGCCAACACCAGGTTTAGGTCCCACTGTGGGACTGGGGCCTAACATACGGGAAGAGACGATCTTAAGGAATCAGCCAGTCATAGCATGAGAGAATACTGTGTGGCCCTGCACCGGTGGATGGAAGGCTGATAAGGCCACCAGGGGCACCTTGACTGATGATGGCACCAGGCCCTGTGCTCTAAGGTGAAGGACGTAGTCCAGAATAAACTGGATTAGGGCAGGCACCGGGGAAACGCCTCGCTCATCCACTCATCTGAGACCACTTTGCCAAGTAGGCTTGGCGTGTGGAGGGCCGCCTGCTTTCTAGGAGGAAGTGCTGGACCCCTTCCGAGCACATCCTTTCCTCCCTGGCTAACCATTGAGCAGCTACACCATGAGGTGGAGTGCTGCTAGGTTCGGGTGGAGGAGGTGGCCCTGGTCCTGGGAGAGCAAGTCCATGCGGGACAGCAACGGCCATGATGGTGCGACTGCCAGGCCCATGAGGGTCCCATACCAATGCCTGGGCCACGCCAGGGCAATCAGAAGGACCTGGGCCTTGTCCGTCTTTATGTTTTCCAGGACCTTGCCAATCAGCAGGAATGGGGGAAAGGCATAGAGAAACTGGCTTGACCAGGACAGGAGGAAGGTACAGGAGATAGTGCCCCATCCCAGTCGCCTTCCCCCAGAGCAGAACTGGGCACAGCCACGATTCTGCCGAGTCGTGAACAGGTCCACCTGGGGAGTTCCCCACACTTGGAAAAGTCTGTGCACCATCTCTGGGTGGAAAGACCACTCATGCTGAGAGAAGTCCCTGCTCAAGCAATCCACCCATACGTTCTGGGCGCCCGGCAGATGGAAGGCCTATAGGCAGATGTCATGGGCTATACAAAAACCCCATAGCCTGAGGGCTTCGTGGCAGAGGATTAGGTCCCACCTTGCCTGTAGATGTAAAACATTCAGGCCATGTTGTCTGTGAGGCCCCTGACCACCTAGCCCTCTAGGTGCGAGCGGAAGGCCATGCACACCAGCCATACTGCCCTGAGCTTCTTGACGTTTATGAGGGTCAGATCCTGAGCCGACCACAGACCTTGGGTCTGAAAGTTCTCCACATGGGCCCCCCATCCCATGTCTGACGCGTCGGATACCAGTTCCAGTGACACGGCCCTGCCCCTTAATGGGCCCCCTTGGAGCATGTTTCTTGGGGACGACCACCACCGTAGGGAGGTGATCATTGGCTCGGGCACCATGAGGACTTTGTGCATCCTGTTCCTGGCCTGGGAGTACTCCGAGGCCAACCAGAGCTGGAGGAGCTTCATCCTGAGTCTGGTGTGATGGACCACATATGTGCACGCCGACATGTGACCCAAGAACTAGAGGCATGCTCTGGCTGTTGTCACCGGAAACCTTGTGATCATGTTGATGAGCCCCTTCAGGGTCTCAAACCTGTCCAGTGGGAAGGAGGCTCTGGCCGACAAGGCATCCAGGACCACCCCGATAAACTCTATGCCGGGACTAATGTGGACTTGATGGTGTTTACCAACAGGCCCAAAGTGGTGCACGTGGACAGAAGAAGCACCACATGATCCCGCACCTGAGAGCAGTAGCTGCCCTTGATCAACCAGCCGTCCAGACAGGGGAAGATCTGGACCCCCCCACCCAGTCCCTGAGGTAGGCCGCCATCACCGATATATACTTTGTGAATAGCCTAGGGGTAGTGGAAAGGCCAAACGGGAGGACCATAAATTAGTAGTGTTTCTGCCCCACCACAAAACGGAGGAAGCGTTTGTGCCCCTCAAATATATGAATGTGGAAGTACGCGTCCTGCAGATGCATGGAGGGGATGATGGAGGCCAGGAAGACCATGCAGAACTTGAGCTTCACCATGTACTGGTTCAGGCCTTGAAGGTCCAAGATGGGCCTGAGTCCCTCTTTGGCCTTCGGGATAAGGAAATAGTGGGAGTAGTCCTCCTTGCCTTTGAACTCCCCCGGTATTCCTTACACTGCTCCTACGCCCAGGAGCCGCCCCACCTCCTGCTCGACCAGAACCTCATGCAAGGGGTCCCCCAGGAGGGACAGGGGCGGGAGATGGTTGGGCAGGGAGGAAGTAAATTGGAGAGTGTAGGCCTGGGAAATGGTGTGGCGGACCCATTGGTCTAAGGTCAGCCGCAACCACTCCAGGAGGAAAGCGCACAATCAATTGGAGAAGGGAAGCTTTATTGAGGTGGATCCCTGATGAGAACTGGCAGGGCGCCCCCAGGCGTCCCATCAAAACTGCCTTTTCCTTGCTTGCTTGCGCTTGGAGGACCCAGGCTGGGTGGCAAGCCGAGACTGCCTCTGTGGGCACCTCTTGTAGTCCCACAACTTCTTATAAGCAGTCTTGTATTTTGACTGGATGGCCTGAGCGGGAGTCTGCTGCGGCTTGAACTTAGGTTTAGCCGGAGCCTGAACATAGAGACCCAGAGTCTGGAGAGTCGTGTGGGAGTCTTTCAGACCATGCAGCTTTGTATCCGTTTGTTCTGCAAACAGATTTGCTGTCAAACGGGAGCTCCTGCAGGAAGGTCTGGGCCTCGCTGGACAGCCCAGAGAGCAGGAGCCATGATGCCTCTCTCATGGACACTGCGGAGGACATGGACTGCACGGCTGTGTCTTCTGCATCCGAAGCTCCCTGCAGGGTTGCCCTGGCAGCCGCTATGCCCTCCTCCACCACTGCTTAGAACTCCTTTGTGTCGTGCTCCTGGAGGGAGTCCTCAAAGTTGAGCAGGGAGCCCCACAGATTGAACTCATACAGGCCCAGGAGAGCCTGGTGGTTCACCACCTGTAACTAGAAGCTTGAGGATGAATTTTTCTTCCAAATGAGTGCAGCCTCCTTGAATCTTTATTTTTTGGGGTAGGGGCTGGTTGGCTGGCCCTGCCATTCCCTGTGGTTGACCAACTCGACCACCAGGGAGTTAGGAGCAGGGTGGGTGTATAAGTGTTCATGCCCCTTGGCGGGTACAAAATACTTGCATTTCTCTCTCTTAGAGACGGGGGCCAATGAGGCCGTGGTTTGCCACAGGGCATTTGAAATTTTCACCACCCCTTCATGGAGAGACAAGGCCACCCTGCCTGGTTCCAAGGAGAACAGTACATTAAACAGGGAGTCCGAGGGCTCCTCCATCTTCTCTGTTTGGAGGTGGAGACTTGATGCCACCCTTTTTAAGAGCTCTCAGTGGGCCCTAAAATCCTCCCGTGGGATGGAGGGAGGAGGGGCCATAATTGCCTCATCCAGGGAGGGTGAGGAGGCCGGTGCGGTACTGTATGTGTTCACCGGCACCAGAGGGTCCACCACCTAATTGGTCTCCGGGCATAGTGCCGAGGATGTGTGTCCCACCAACTCCTTCCTTGGAGGTCTGGAGAGGGAGGCCGATGGTCCTTCTGAGGCTCCAGCCACTGAGGGAGCCCCCACCAGGGGCCACGGTGTCCACCGGTACCATCGGGCTGGCCATGCGACCCAGTGCCACTGCACCTACTGTGGCACTGGCAGAGCCAGCTGTTTGGCCTGGCTCATCAATGGACACTTACGAAGGGAGGTTGGGTTGACTTACGACCTGCCACTGTCCCTGGACCGGGAGAAGCACCAGTGCCGGGAGTGATGCCGACCATGGGACTGCAATCCCAACATGGAGGACCAGTACCGTCTGTAACAGCTGTTCCACGATCGGCTCCAGTGGGTGGACCCACGACGGCGAGACACCGGTGACTGGCGCCTGGGGCTGCGGAAGCAGTGCCGTGGCAATGTCCTGGAGCAGGACGATGGAAGAGGAACGATGTCGAAGTTCGTGCTATGACCAGCTGCAATAGCCCCTCTGAGATAAGGATCTTTGGCGTCATCTGCCTCGGTCCCTTCAGTTTGCTCCTCGAGGCGGAGTGGAGCCAAGAGTCTCGGTCAGACAGAACCCAACCAGACAGCCTGATGGGCATCGAGGGCAATCCACGTGGACTTTGCCCTGAACATATGTTGGGTGGCAAACAGCGTCAGGAACCTTCCCTTGACCAAGACCGGTACCAAGCCGGGGGCGACTGCGGAGATCCCAGTGGTGGTCTGCCTCTAGAGCGCGGGGCTGACATAACATCCCAGGACTCCTGCAGGGCCTCCAGTGTGTAGGGCATCCATACATCCGGGGAGGCCTGCTCCAAATGGGCAGGGCTACTCCGCTCAACTTGAGTCGGAGACCTAGAGGCCAGGGGGAGCAAGGACTGCCCAACCTGGGTCTGGCTCTGTCCTGGGTTTACTCCAGTGTCGCAGTGAAGGCGGCCTCTTCCTACCCTTCTTGGCAACCCCCGTGGATGGGGAGCGGTGCTGACTAATCAATGGAGCTGAAGGGTCGCCATGTACCGACACTGCGGTGTCTGGTGCCGACTCAGAGCGGCGCGCTGGAGCCGGGGTCAGCACCGACTCCATCAGAATAGCCTGGAGCCTGATGTCCCATTCTCTCTTGGTCCAAGGCTTAAACAACTTGCAAATCTTGCAGTGATCACTGAGATGGGTTTTCCCCAAACAGCGTAAACAGTCCTTGTGCAGATCACTCACTGGCATAGGTTGCCTGCAAGTGTCGCATGACTTAAAACCCGGGGCATGCCCTAGCTAAACTAAACTAAACTAACCAAGTAACTAACTCCAGGTACCATACACTTAACAAACAAGGAGTTTTGGGGACGAGCTATAGCAAAGCTGGAGCAGAGCAGTTCCGAAGCACCTTCACTGACGGCAAGGAACTGAGGGTGGGGGGAGCGCGCAGCGCCCCTGATATCAAGCCGTGGAGGCGCCACTTTAGGGGTTGCTAGGGCACTCCCCTACAGGTACTGCTGGGGCAAAAACTTCCAGCACCAGTGCACATGGCGAGCACACACACCTATTGTGCAATACACATGAGCAATCACTCGTAGAACTTACTTCTCTACGGCTGTCATATCTGTCTCTCTTATCACGTGTGTAGAATTTCAAAGCTGGCTAAAATGAAATACTTATTTGAAATAAAATGACGAATTAGAAAAATATATTTTTGATCACCATAAGTTTATTTTAAACGATTTAACAAATAAAAATTGTTAGATTTATGCAAGCAAACAGTTTAACGCTTTAATATTTGACAAACTGTACAAATGAAAATCATCACACTACAGGTTTAATGGCTCAGGGACAATTCAGGGTGGGCATGTATGCGGCTGTGACACACCAAGCGAGTCCAATTCCTGAGACCAGGGTTCAGATCTTCTGGTTCTTCAGAGCAGGGCAGCTGCTAAATGATTTAACACAAATAGTTACTGGATCACAATACAACGAAAGAAAGGCCATTTCAAATCATGTAAGTGACCTAAAAATGTCTGGTCCAGGTGTCAGGCCACAGAGCCTTACCGATTAGTCTTCTTCTTCAAAAGTGAGTTGACAGATTTTCTCCTTTGCTTAGTGAGGTGGTATCCGCATGTGTTTATACAATACAGTATGAGACCATTTAAGTACAGGTGTAATACAACAGTAATTACAAACCACAGGACATGAAACAAAGTCAACTCTATTCACACTTTCTGTATTTCAAACAATGGACGCAATCAAAATCATGCATTACATTTTAAATAAACTTTTAGTTTCAATTCTTCTGCAAGAGTGTTCGTTTCCTTAAGTTCTGAATGGGTTTTCTTGAGCTTGTCTCACAGGCTAGTCATGGAATGTTACTGATGGAAACCATCCAAAAATAGTAAAGAATAAAAGACAAAAAATAAACAAAAACAACCAAATCACACATTATGAGATTCTATTTTAATGGCAGAGTACAGAAATGAAATTGGTGAAATTTCACAAGAAAAACACTTTGCACAATCCAGTATGTACAGAATTAAGTGTGTGTCTGGTTTTTGGTAAAACAAGTGTAAGCTTTAGTCAGTATCTACTGTAGGATGCAAAATACTCCCATATTAAACTGAAACAAAGAATATACATAACAAAATCCCAGCACTGGCTCCTCAAATATTGAGACTGGCTGGGTTCATTTCAACCTACTGGGCTTTCTGCTGAGCTTTCAGAACTTACTGAAGCTAGCTTGTTAGTTTCTAAACTACTGTCAGCAGTTTTTATCTTGCTCTGAACAATGCACAATCCATTGTCCTCTGAGTCACCCTCCTTTGCAGGTGTTTCCTTGAGCTCTGGGAGGACAGTTTCAATGCATCCAGCAGCATGGTTTTCCACACTGTCTCCATCACAGCTCAGTGATGGCATTTCTGCAATGTCTGCTGTGCTATCTTTGCTCTCCTCCACTTGCAGAAGAATCTCAGAGATTGGAGGAATGCCCTGTATTTCTAGAACCGGCATGCCTACTTCTGCAGTGTCACTATTTGATAAGCGTGACTCAAGGTGTGGGACAGCTGATTCAGAAATCAGGGTGCAAAATTTGTCTTCTTGATCACCAGAAGTTAACGCAACAAAATCAATAATTTCTGGTTCATCCACTGGTTGCTCAATGCTCAGTTCACTGGTTTTGCTGGGCTCCAGCCCAATGGATGTAATGGTTTCTAATTTGGGGAGATCTTCAGTATCCTCATTTAGAATTCCTGCTGTTAAGATACCAAGATGTTCACGTTCCACTTCAATGTCCCCCAAACTGAAATCAATGCTTTCTAACTCCAACTCTGCTTTCAGTATGGGAGTGTCACTAGGTTTCACATCTTCTGGCTTTAAGGAATCTTTCTCATTTTCCATATTAAAATTTAGAGTGAGAGTTTCTGACTGTTCAAAGCTAAATTCTGAGTAAGTGGTGGTAAGGTCAAAGTCATTAGCTGCTGAGGTACTTAAGACCTCTTGGTTTATTTCTGTGTGGGTAAGGGTCCCTCCTCCAAGATGACCCATACTGAAGTCTGCTGGTAGAGCATCTAGTGGCTCTTGAACCATATCAGACTGAGCACTAGAAAAGTCAACACCTCCTATTTCTAATGCATCTTTCTCTGCAGTAAAATTCCCTAACTTTATATCTGATTCAGGGCCTCTTAATGTATTATTTTCAACATCATACATTAATTCTAGACTGGAACTGGGGTCACCAGTGTTTGCAGTGCAGGCGTTGACTAGCTCTGTGACACCCTGCTCCTGGTGGTGGCTGTCTAATGTCACACAGCTTGAACGTTCATGCCTGAGCTCTTCTTGTACCACTAATATGCTATTTTTCATTTCTATGTTGGTGAGACAAGTGACAGGGACGTTGACTTCATTAGAACCATTGTTTATTTCTGGATTATCTACCGTTTGAGTACATGGTAGTTCCTGACTACTTTGTGACTGAGAACCAACCAAGATGACCTGTTCGTTTTTATTGCTAGTTTGGGAGGAGTCCAATTCACTTGGGCATTTTGCTGTCAATTCTGAAACCCTACTTTGGATCTCTGAAATCTGGAGGGCTTCATCAATGACTGCTGACTGAGACCTTTCCAAGTTTACATTTTCCAGTTTTACACGTCGTAAGGATG
Source organism: Gopherus flavomarginatus (assembly GCF_025201925.1). NCBI lineage: Eukaryota > Metazoa > Chordata > Testudines > Testudinidae > Gopherus > Gopherus flavomarginatus. The sequence continues at coordinate 67,813,647 of NC_066620.1, read as the reverse complement.
CATCATGTTCTATCACTACCGCTACTGAAACTTTTTCCTCACTGACTTTACTTGATGCGTCTAGTCGTTCAGGAACCAATTCACTCTGAACATACGGCAAGTCTGGGCTGTCAATTTCTGTATTAGTTTTACAGCTGTCACTACTTAATTTTTTCTCTGTTAAACTGGGATCTCCCACCTTGTGGATTTTATTGTGTCTTTCAGATAACTGGCTCGCTGGGTGTCTGAGACTAAGTTCAAACTGAGCTCCTGTTAACTCTGAGTCTTCCATCTCTATATCTTTTTCAGAAGTATTAGATACATCTGTTTTGGCATCCACAATAATGTGACTCTTCTCCTCTCTGTTCCCTTGGACCTCAATTATTTGTGGATCTTGGGATTCCTTGCAGACCCCTTGTTCTCCACTTGTTCTACCCATCTCTCTCATTTCTATAGATTTCTTGACATGAGTGACAGTTTTAATTTCTGACAATTGTGTGACTGACACTTCTGGTATCTGAGGCTCTGGTGTTTTCTTACTAATTTCTGCCTGATCAATAGTTTCCATTTCTACCTCAGTCTCCCAGGGAACTGAAGCTTGATCTTTAGACTGTGTGATTTCCTCCTCTTTGGATTTAGCTTGAAAGTCTAATCCAAGAATATTTTGGGATTCATAGCTCACCTCCCCCCGAACCCTGTTTGGGATTTCAGTGCTCTTTTCTGTATAGGGTGTTGAAGTCTCCTGGACTTCTACTTTCTCAGGTTCTGAGGCCCCCTCATCTGAGTGGACCTGACTGACCTCTGAGTAAGTAGCTATATTTTGGAAAGTTTCTTTCATGGAAGATGGACTGCTACTTGGTTTAGAGTTTGCTGGCATATCTGTGCTTCTCTCTGTTTTTGCTATGTTAAAGTTTTCTCCATTCGGAACTGGGGAACTTGCAAGTTTGCTATCAGATGAATTCTTTCCACCACTACTGTAGAAGATATCATAGAGGTCTTTAGCATTTGCTGTGGCCAGACAAGAGTTCCGTTTCTCTATTTTTTTAGCCTGGTCACTAAAGGCAGTAGAAGGTGGTGGTGGAGGAGGGCGCACTGGCATTGCCAGCATTTCCTGGTCACTCTCAGATACCCCTGGTGCCACTTCATCTGCTGGGATGACTGCTGTCTGTTTAGCTGGGGGTGGAATTGAGGGTGGAGGGGGAGGTGGCTTCTCACATGATTCATTCTTCTCTGGAACTTTCATATCCTCCTGTGTCCCTTTCAAAATTACCTCCTCTCCCCCAAACGCTTTTGAGATTATATCTGGAGGCAGCAGAACATCTGCACTGGATTCTTTCACCACAGGTAGTGGTTTGGTGGTAGCACCAGAGGATTTTATAGACAAAAAAGTATTCAAAGGTGCTGGCTTGCTTACTGTTGCAGTTGCAGACTTCCTGAAAATCATGGTAGGGACTGGCAGATTGGGTCGAATTTTTGCTTGTGTTGAAGTGGAAGCAACTGGAGTCCATGGGCTAGTGTGTGGTATAACCGTCTTACCAGAGAGTTTAATTTCAATAGGCTTGGCATGGGGTTTCCCAGATTGAGACTTGCCCTCCTCCTTATCTTTACTTCCTTCAACACTCTCCTCCTTTGGGGGAGCTGCAACTGCTCCTTGATTTTTATCCTCTCGCTCATTCTTTTTCCAGCTGAACTTTCCAAAGGAAGATTGAGTTGGTGATTCCTTTTTTGAGTCCTCCTTCTTCTCTTCCTTCTTTGAGTCCTCCTTCTTCTCTTCCTTCTTTGAGTCCTCCTTCTTCTCTTCCTTCTTTGAGTCCTCCTTCTTCTCTTCCTTCTTCAATTTAAGCTTAATGCCAAGTTTCCGCCCAGTAGTATCCATTTTGGCCTGAGTATTACCGGTTTCACTAACCCCTTCTCCCAGCTCTGGAGTGCTCTTTGTTTCCTCTTTTTTTGCCACTTTTGCTTTCTTCTCATCTTTCTCCTCTTTTTGCTTTTCTCCCAGTTTCCGTTTCATCTCATTCTGCCGCCTGCGCTCTGTTTCCAGGACCACAGCCAACCCAGCCTGACGGTCCAGGTTTCTCCTCTCTTCATAGAGTGGATTCTCATCCACATGTTTCTGTGAAAAGAAATGGCACAATCTCAGCAGCTGTTACTAAAGAAATAAAACTTTGCTCTAGAACAGTTCTGACTTGTTAGTTTTGCCAATTCAACACTATTAGGAGAATAGAGATCTTCTTCCTGCCAAGAAACAAGGGTTTCACACCCAGAATTCTGCAACTCAATGCTAAGAAAACATTAAAATTAAATCCTATATTCTACTGAACTGTTTGAAAGTCAGCTTTGTGATTAAAGCCTGACTTCAATACCGCACAGAAGAACGAGCCTCTGTATAAGCTCGTACATTCTATTTCTTGCTCTGAGTGTGTTTAATTTGTTTAGTAGTAAATGGTCACACTACTCAACCACGAGGCATGTATTTCAAAGAGAAGAAACTGAGGCAAAGGAAAGGAAAAGAGAGAGAATCAGAGGCTAACCAAGGAATGGCTCACTGCTGGTACACCAGGTACCAACCTTGTATTTCTCATTGTGGGGATGACTTTTCACATGTTGCTCTCCTGAGATTTGATCTCCGAAAAATTCATGACAGAGCTGGCAATAATATCCAGTGATGGGAATCAGAAACTCAGAGCCTGAAAAGGCAAAAGAAAAGAGAAATAAAACAGAAGAAAATGTCTAACCTTAATAAAAGCCACAAAAAAAAAAAAATCTATCACAGGTACCAGTGATGTAGAACTTCCAGTATCGTTCCTATTCATGCTCTTGGAATTGGACAAACTATTCTTTATACTTCCAGTATGGGAACTTGCACTACCAGGAATACTCCTTAGATTAACACACCCTATCTTCAGCATCATGGCTGGGAGAATGATTTTCAATTCTTTCCTTCATCCACTACTATTTCTTAAAATATCAAACTGCTAGTGCTTGAGCTTTTTATCTGCTTTCTCGTCTCCAACACGAAGTCCATTCAAATACTAATCACCACCCAAAACTTTAAAGCCTTCTAAAGGAAAGCACTCAAAATCCACAAAGCATGCCTGGGAAAAAGGGCAACTTTCTCAATAAAGCTTAATTCATTGTATCTTTGTGCCCACAGGAAATGACCTACTGTAACCTAACATACAGCAGATCCTTCCTCCAGTGCCATTTTCCAAAACACCAGATTGAGAAGATTATATACAAGATAGTAAATCAGTTCCTAGCAGGACTGTTATGTACATCACTTGTGTGCAGTAGGATTTTTTTATCCAAACATTGTATCTTCCCAATTCACCATAAATCCTTTCCTGTTCTCTGTCACTCAAACCCAACAAGTTTACATCCAAAGCCTCTAAGGGGCACTTCCTAGGACCAAAGCAAATATATAAAGGAAAGCTATAGGCTTCAGAGCAGCTGAAATACTAAAGTCCTCCAAAACACTAAATTTTGAAACCTTTTTCTTACTCCCAATGCTTCAGCAGCAGATCATCTCAGAACATCCTGAGAGAAGGAAAGAAATCACCTAACGCTTTGAAGAAGCAACCACCACAAAAGTCAAATGTTAAAAACAGCTTATGTTTCCCTACACTCTCACTCCATGCTCTTCTAAACTTGAATAATCGGAGAATTAAACATTCCCACCTAACTTGGAACGGTTACCATACTCCTCCTATACATAGCAAGAATTTACACACAATCTAGAACCACAATCAAAACCTTTGGACTTCCTCTCCCAGAGCAGCTGGAACCTGCTGGAGGGTAGATCAAGATCATATGTAGGAGAAAAGGAAGTAATGTTACCTTTGGCAGGAACTGTTATCTTATCGATGCGTTTTACGAAGTCTTGTTTGGTCTCACTCTGGGTCTTCGAAGCCCAAGGTCTGTTGTAAGGATCCAGGGTCTATTTGCATAGTGACAGAGGCATACAAACTCATTCATCACACTAAGAAGTCAAATACACCTCTCTTGTTTTTTCCTTTTACATCACTTTAATACAGTGAGAACCAAAATCAGAATACAAATATGTACAAGAACTATTTTCTGTTCCCTTTTCCCTTCCCTCTTTGTGATTTGTTATAAAGAAAATAACCTGTGAAAAGGTAACAGATAAATCAGATCAAGTAGGTGGTGTTTGAAATGCAAATTTTAAGAACTGGTGCCCTACTGAACTAGATACAAAAGCCCCATTTATGCTAATAAAAAATGACACAAACTACTGAAGCTTTACATTAAGCAAATTACATTAGGCAATTGCTCTTGAGTTCAATATCACTTTAGGCTCTCTTGCAAAGGGTAATTTTGTGACTGATACTTCAGCATGTAATTCCTTATAACATGAAATCTACTTAATGAAGGAGGCTTGACACATACCTGTCTGTGTTTCTTATTGTGCATATGTGTAAAAAAATCAAACATGGTCCCACAGATGGTATTGCAGTCTTTGCACCAGTGGTTCCCTGCATCATAATATTCATAAATATTGGCCAACTGGAAAGGATGCTTAGACGACTGAGAAGAGGATTCTGCAGGCTTGGGACTTTTACCTCTGGACTTTTCATTTGTTGTTTTTGACTCCTAAATGGAACACAAGGAAACATTTCCTTAAGACACAGAAGGACACATAGTGTGTTGGAACTCAAAACCTGCCTCCAGCAGAGACCATACACACACAAAAAATATATATCACCTGCTAGTCAACGCTCAGGCTAAGTCCACCGTTTCAGTGAGCTGGCACTGCAGACTCAGGTGCTGTGTGGCCAATGAAGAGCTTCCAATAAGATTCCCAGATGTAATGGCTAGATAGTAGGTATGTAATCAAGGAACCAAATGAACAAATATCCCCAGGGCAAGCATCCTCCCCACTTCATGGGGTAAGTGTATGTACCCGAGTGGTGCCAGTTAGAGAACCAGTTAAACATTGCCAGGAATATCTAAAAAACTCCCTACTGCCATACTGTGGTTATTGTAAAAAATAACCTGAATCAGTTAACTCAAAACTATTTAACAGGCAAAGTATAACACCCTGCAAAGCTAAATAAGTGCCTTGTATTTTCCAACAGGCTCATGGCTTCTAAGGAGCCAGAAAGAAGCCTCTTTTACCCAAGTTTGTGTGATACGACATGCATCTTGTGCTTAGATACATCCTGGAACAGACGCTAGCGCTTTACCTACTTGAAGTCTATGATGATGGACGCTGACTTGCAAAGGCCTATGTCATACAGCAGAAGAACCCCACCATTTTTTAAAGAAAACAAAATTAGTATCTTAAATCAGGAATCTGAGGTACAGGTGAAAATCTGAGTGTGAAAAAAAAAAACAAACAATACCAAAGAGGGACATAAGATTGAGTCAGCCTTGTTGGCTTAGACAAAGACCTGTAGATACTGCCATTTGGTAAATACAGAATTTGGGTGAAACAGCATCATATGACCATTTCTAATCTGTGCAACTGCCTCAAAAATTAACATTTTAAGGTAATTGAGCTGGCACAAAGCATGGATCTGTTGCACCATCTCCAAGTTATTCAGTTCCCAGTGCCAAACAAATCCAACTATATGACCACTCCATATCTTCATTAGTGATCCCTACTTGAAGTTCTTTGATAATGGAGCCGGAAGAGATCTACACATACAGTGGCTACTTCTGTAACTATTGACTGCTCAGGAACAGAGTGAACACAGCATTCTCTCATCCGGAGAATGTAGAGGGCAACACATGATCGGTCAAAAGAGTAAGAAAGTATATCCCTGGTATCTAAGAAGTGGGATTGCTTATGCTGTTCATTTTATATATACTCTCATACTTGTGGTCCTATACAGCATTGTGTGTATGGCAGGGACAGACCTCAATAAGTCACATCCCTTTGGAATGACAATATTGACCCAGTGACAGATGGCCGTCACTTCTCACCTCCTTTTATGCTTCTTCGCTGTAACAGAAAGTGAGCAGCATGCAGATCATAGGATCTCTCTTCAATACCAACAGAAACCATAAAGGAAAAAAGTTCATGCAGGAGAACCGCCTTATTAGGGCCTCTTGTTTAACAGGCAATACTGCAAAATTGGTGCTTCACTTCTTTATCACTAGTTTTATGTTTTCACCTTCCATATTTGAAGAGGGTTTGTACCACCACACACTGACTATCCAGTCTCAGCAGACAGATGGATTGTAAAGTATTGCCACAGAGACAGATACACTCATGCCATGGAGAGTTTGTTTCAGCCCTGCCCAAGGCCAAGAAAAATGTTCAGAATCTTCATGTCAGGTTAGAAAAGGCCACAACCAATTTTTCTCTTTTTCTTTTTATTAACAAGTTACCAATCGGAATGCCTAGGTAAATCTAAGAGATTAACCCCAGTATTCCATGTGCCTTTAAGAACATACCAGCTGTTCCTGGTGAGGGTGTAGAATTTTCCAAGTTAGAATGAGCAACCATTAAATGGAAATCAGTTGACTATGAGTTTACAGAGTACAAACAACACAAGACAAAGTAATAAGAGTGGAACGTTCCATAGTCTGAACTGTCGCACCCCCACCAACCCGTCTGCAAAATACACAATATGGTCACACTTACAAAACAAAAAACAAAACAAAAAAAATGTATGGTGAATACTATCTCCCCTCCAAATATATAAGTTACCCATTCAGAAAGTAGGTTCATACATCTCCCAAACATATATACTCCCCCCCCTTCAGAGGCTACTATACATGTCACCTACATAAAAGTTTTAGGACTGTACCCTGGAATGTACGTAATTGATTCTGGGGTTACTGTTACCCCTTTAAATGTAGAGAGCCCATATGAAGAGTGGTTGCATTCCCCGAAAGTGAACAGGCATATATGTATGTGTGCACCGATAATGTCATATACAAACATTAGCTTAATAAGTCTTGCCCTGGTCTCCTAGTGAGTGGCTGGGAACAGACGCCTCCCCAGAGCCCTCTTCTTAAAGAGAGGAAATCATTTATCACCCAAGTCTAAGATTTTACCTTATTGGAGAAGGGCGTTTTCTCCAGACCTTTTGCATTCTCTGACTTGCTGTTTTTTTCGGTGGATTCTTTAGTTTCCATGGATGGTTTCCGGGGTTTTTCAAAAATGTTTATCCCCAGGATCTGAGCTACCTTGTCAAGCTCAGATTGCTTCTTCTCTGCTGCATCAGACTCCTTGTGCAGCTCAGAAATCTCCTTCATAATGTTTTCTTGCAGTCTGTTCACCTCTGCTAATAAAGGGTCTTTGTGCCCATCCTTCTCCCGCCTTTTCTTCCGCAGCATCTCCCCTGAGCCAAACGAGGAGGTAGAGAAGTAGGAAGCGCAAAAGGAAAATCATGTTAAAACATGTACAATTATTCAAGTCAGATAATTAACTGTTAAATTTATAAAATACCTAGGAAATATCTATGTTAGAGTTTTTGACCAGAAAGGAAAGAAGGATGAAGCTCTGCTCTTAGGAAATAGGCACAATGGAGATAGCTCACACCTCAAGAGAGAACTTAAATTTCCCTCTTACTGTGTGACCAAACAAGCAGTCCTGGGCTTTTCTTGCATTGCTCCACAAATGGATCTCAAACTCTATCCTGAAGGACTCTTTTTCCTGGGGTCAAGAAACAATTCAATCTTTTGTTGGTTAAACAAAAGTTTGAAATTACCCCAAAATATGTTTGACTCTGTTAAAAGATTGCTTGCACTGTTGTTGTATCCATGTTGGTTCCACGATATGGGAGAGACAAGATAGCAAGGTAATATCTTTTACTGGACCAACCTCTATTGGTGGAAGGTACTAACTTTCAAGCTACACAGAACTCTTCTTCAGGTCTGGGGAAGGAAATCAGAGTGTCTGCACTAAATACAGGTTAGGACAGATAGTAACTGTATTTAGCTCAGACACTGATTTCCTTCCCCAGACCTGAAGAAGAGCTCTGTCTAGCCAAAAATTTGTAGCTTCCACCAGCAGAAACCGGTCCAATAAAAGATATTATCTCAACTATCTTGCCTCCGCAAAGAGGAATTTATCCTCTCTCTTCAGATTAGATTTACTAAAAACAAGTAAGTGAAGGGCAAATTGACAGGCCTCATTTCTGCTACATCAACACACTGTAATGTGTTAATTTGTCAAGTTGCTCAGTGGCACGTTTCAGAAAGTTGGGCACAAATCCTGGCCTACACACTTTGGGTCAGTACAAAGAGATTCCAATTCCAAAGGCAGTGTAAGCAACTGCTGGTTACAGAATGGCTGCTTCATTTTCCTACATGCATGATCGTAATGCAGTTACAGTCACTACTTTCTAAAAAAATTCTGGGGTGCCTGGAGTAGGAAAAAATTAAATCTCATTTTCTAGACTATTATTCTGATCTGTACTCATATTCTAGACTATTATTTTTGATCTGTACTTATTCTGAGTTGTACTACGACATAGGGCCTTTGGAGCACATCCTAGAGAAAAGGGAAGGAAGAGAAGAAGCAATATGTACCTTGTTGTTTACGCAGCCTATCTAATTCAGTCTTGAGATAATAGAGTTTCTTCTGCCTTGCTTCTCTGTCATTCTTCAGTTTCTCTCTCTCTTCTATGACCTAAAAAGATTGGGAAGAGAAGGGCATGAAATTCCCATCTCCTTCCATCACAGATAAAACAATTCTGCAAAAGTGATTATTAGGACCCCTGTGCAGTTCATTGGATGTCAATCACTTTTTCGAATCACTGTTCTCAAAATAATCTTTTGTTGCTAACGTTTTAATATAATAAACAAATCCACTACTTTTTTAACATTTTTAGGTTACTTTTTGTATCTGTGTCAATTTTTCAATCCAACAATCCCCCCCCCCACTCCCCCCCCCAAAAAAGTCACCACTGTATCTAGACTTGAAATGCATTAATTCTTATTGCTGCTACTGCACTGGTAAATGCAGTTACTCTCAGAAAATCTGGTTTAACTTTTTAAATAATTCAATCACCAGTAAGTTATGGGAGAGAGTACAAGGCACATGCTAATCCACTGCAAGCCAATGACATCCATTTGTAGAATATGGCCTTTTGGCAGAGAATAAACCAAATCCATTAGTTTACAAACTCTTTTTACACTATGACCAGGACTTTCAAAAGCACTCAGGTGTTGGCCTGCTGATTTCACTGAGCGCAGTTAGTCCAAGTCAGAGCCCTTTTGAAAATCCTACTCTATATCTTCACAGCATGCCAACTTCAATGAAAACAAATGAAAAACTGACTGCCTAGCCTTATGTCTAGACTTCACCACTTACACCAGCGGTCTCAAACACGCAGCCCGCGAGGTTATTTTCTGTGACCCATGAGCTCCTCGCAGCCTCCCGCCCTCCGCCAGCGTTTACCTAGAGCGGCTCCGGACCAATGCCCGGGGGCAGGGCAGGCTCCCTGCCTGCCTGCCCTACCCCCGCACCGCTCTGGGAAGCGGACAGAACCTGGGGGAGGAGAAGTGTAGGGGTGTGTGTTGCTGTTGCTTCAGGAACCACCCCCAGAAGCTCTCATTGGCCACAGCTCCCCATTCCCGGCCGGCCAATGGGAGATGCTGGGGGCGGTGCCTGAAGCAACAGAAACACACACCCCCGTGCCCTTGCTTCCCCACATTCCAGCCGCTTCCAGGAGTGGTGCAGGGCCAGGGTGCCTGCCCTGTCCCTGATGCGCGCTGGGCCAGAGCCTGTCCCCGGAACTCCTCCTACAGTCAAACCCCCTGCCCTGAGCCCCGTGCCGCACCCTGCACCCCAACCCCCTGCCACACTCCTCCCACACCTCAACCCACTGCCCTAAGCCCCCTGCCGTACTCCAACCCCTGCCGTACCCTGCACCCTGACCCCCTTCCCTGAGCCCCCTGCTGCACCCTGAACCCTAACCCCCTTCCCTGAGCTGCCTGCTGCACCCTGCACCTGACCCCCTGCTCTGAACCCCCTGCCGCACCCCTTCTGCACCCCAACCCACAGCCCTGAGTCCCGTTGCACCCCTCACCCTTCCTGCACCCCACATCCCAACCCACTGCCCTGAACCCCGACGCACCGAGCCTGTACCCCAATCCCCTGCCCTGACCCCCTGCCACACCCCTCACCCCTCCTGCACCCCACATCCCAACCCACTGCCCTGAACCCCGACGCACCGAGCCTGTACCCCAATCCCCTGCCCTGACCCCCTGCCACACCCCTCACCCCTCCTGCACCCCACATCCCAACCCACTGCCCTGAACCCCGACGCACCGCTCCTGTACTCCAATCCCCTGCCCTGACCCCCTGCCATACTCCTTACCCCTCCTGCACCCCACATCCCAACCCACTGCCCTGAACCCCCTGACGCACCGCTCCTGTACCCCAATCCCCTGCCCTGACCCCCTGCCACACCTCACACCCCTCCTGCACCCCACATCCCAACCCACTGCCCTGAACCCCCTGACGCACCGCTCCTGTACTCCAATCCCCTGCCCTGACCCCCTACCACATCCCACACCCCTCCTGCACCCCACATCCCAACCCACTGCCCTGAACCTCCTGACCCACCGCTCCTGTACCCCAATCCCCTGCCCTGACCCCCTGCCACACCTCACACCCCTCCTGCACCCCCTGGGGCTGGGGTGGAGATTTTGGGGAAGGGGTTGGAATGGGGGCAGGGAAGGGGTGGGAAGACGCGGGGCAGAGGTGCGGTGGGGCTGAGGGCAGCGGGGGGAGGCATCAGTAATGCGGCCCTCAGGCCAATGTACTAATCCTCATGTGGCCCTCATGGTCATTTGAGTTTGAGATCCCTGACTTACAAACCCCTTGGCTTTAACAATTTAGTTTTTGTTTCAGTGCTACCAAACAGTTTGCAATGCTCTGTGTTTTGAAGCGCAACCCACATCTGTTGAGTTCCTGGATGCTGTCAGCTTCTTGTATAACACAGCTAGAGATGGGGACTGGGGAATTCATAGCACTTATTTTCAATGTTTTCTAAATGGAAACCCATTTACAGTGTTCCTGCTCTAAGGAAAACATTTACAATGAAATTGTAAGTTTTGTTTCAGCTGCCCCTCATCCCCTCCAGCTTTGTTTTTTAACAGACCCACCAGGTTTTGTTACCTAGGAGAATCTGGCAGTATCCAAGGACTCTCCAAGAGTTCATCACTGGTCCCTCCCATACAAAAACAAGATGGGATACAAGTTAACATTAAGAAGTCTTAACCTTGTTGTAACCACAAAGTGCTGAAAGGTTATCATCAGTTTGAGAACCAGTTAAATTTTAATAGTGAAATATTTTCAGGTCTTCCTAACAATCAAAGTTGTATGCTACTTATATTCTAGGAGTGCTTTATCAGTAGGAATATCGGGACTTTATGCTGGCAAAGAACTCCTTGTGTGGATGCAGCCATACCACCAAAGCTGTGCTTTATTCCAGCACACTAAGACCCTGTCCCAACAAGCTGGTAAAAGCATAGTTTTGCCACTTTAACTGCATCAACATACGGGCTTCTGCCAGTACAGCTATGTCAGCCAGGGATCACACCTCTTTACACTATATAACTATGCTGGCAGAAGTCTATAGCATAAACACAGGAAAAATATGATTGAAAGGCTATTTTAAAAACATATTTCAATCCTTGATCCTATGTGAAAGGCCCACACAAACAGGCAATCTGACTATAGAAAAGATATTGTGAAATTAACTATACAAAAAATGCTGTCAAATGCACTAAGTAAACTTAAAAAGCAAAGAACAAAATTTTTTCCTATAATCTCCTCTCCTTCTTAGCACCTTTGGAGTTACACCCCTACCCTGCTATAACGCAACCCAATATAACACGGGTTCGCATATAGCGCGGTAGCAGCGGGGCTCCGGTGGCACTTTAAAGGGTCTGGGGCGCTGGCTACTGCGGGGAGCCCCGAGCCTTTTAATCCTGCTGGAGCCCCGCCGCCGCTACCCCGGGGCTGCAACAGCAGGGCTCCACTGGCAATTTAAAGGGCCCAGGGCTCCCCACAGCGGCTGGAGCCCGGAGCTCTTTAAATCACCGCCTGAGCCCTGCCGCCCCTACCCCGATACAACGAGGTTTCAGCTACAACATGGCAGGGATTTTTGGCTCCCCACAACCGCATTATAGCGGAATAGAGGTGTACTTGAAACAAATGTAGCAAAAAATTTTTTTTGATAAATGTGATGTTCAGTCTGGTCCTTTAATACTTATTTAAGAATTTCTAATGGATCCAGCACTGTGGTATCACAACATTATTTTATTTTTTTTAAATACAATCAGAAAAGCTTGTTTACCCTCAAAGGCTCAATAGTTCCCTACCTCACCAGAAAAGTGTTTTCTCTAACAACGCTCTTTCCTGCTGATACATAAAAAACTCACCTGTTTAACAAAAAAAAAACAAAAAAACCCACACCTACTACTGTCAATACTTCAAGCTCCTGTAATGTTTTAAGCATAATACAGTGGTCTTCATGTATTCCTCAGCCATTTCTTAGCTGGCTGCAGGTGATCAGCTTTGCATCTCCCTCCCAAACTGCTCAGCAACAGCCCAAGAGCATATGACTTGTTGCAGCTTAAATTAATTCAGTGTAATTATTATTAAACTGCAAGCACACAGAAAAACATGCCTCTGAAGATCAAAAGCCAATTATTTAATCAGAGCATCAGCAGCAACTAGCAATCTAACCAAGAAACCTTGCTGCATCAAAAGGGATTGAAAAACAAACACAGATACAAGTTATGATTCTAAATTTGAGTGGTTTAGCCAAATATTTATAATTCCAAATAATACACTCACCTTCTGCTTTTGAGCTGCCCGATTTTTTTCATCAGAGATCTTTTCCGTGGTACTTTTGAGTGGGCGTGTGGCAAGTCGAAGAGGCATTTTGGAGTAAGTGGTAGTGGTGATGGGGATTTGCATGAGCACAGAGTCACCTCTCTTGATATTTGGGGAATCTTTGCCCATGGAAACTGTCTCAATCACCCGGAGGTTTGGGCGTGTGGGATTTGCTGGCACTGCCATTGTGAGAAGCCCATGAGCCTCTGCCAGCGTAGGGTTAGGCTGCTGGGGAGGGGGGTACATGGGCCAGCCAGAGGCTGCATAAGCCATATAGTGCCCATATGCATCATAGCCGTGAGGGGCCATTGTGGGAGGTGGATAGTTTTGCGGCATCTGAGCTGCAGTGAATTGTGGATAGTTTGGAATCCGGTATTGGGAAACAGAGGTAGGGGGCAAACTGACAGGAGCAGGCGGCGCAGAAGGGATTAGAGAGACAGAAGGAACAGACTGCTCTGGTGGGCAAGCAGGTATCTCCTGACCCACAGCTTTGCTCTGAGAGTATTCTGATTTCTGGAGAGAGGATGTCTCTTTGGATGGCTGGAAAGAGCCAGGTGGTGATGCAGATCGCTGCTGGCTTGACTCTGGAGAACGAGTATCACTCCGGCTGCGGCGCATCTCCCAGGATTCCAGTCTGCGGGCATCTGAAGAGCGACAATCAGGAGAATGAGATGCCAGCTTTTTGCCATGGAGGCGTTCCTGTGTGCGGACAGCCAGTTTGCCGATTTCAGCCACCCCAATGTCAAGCCCAATGGTTTTGAGCAAGTCATGAATCTTTGCATATTCTGTGTTGGACTCTTCCAGAGAATCTAGTTTTACAGCAGGAGAAGGAGGGGGACTCACTTTCTGGTTTGTAACTTCACTCCCACAACCTACTGGGGGCTTTTGAACAGAGGACGATTCTGTTTTTGAGTCTTCATCCTCATCACCATAAAGAAATTTTTCTTCATCCTCAATATCAGGAAAGCTGCGCCTTCTCTTTTCTTGAGCACTAGCAGAATCAGCCATCATGCCCAGAATGCGGGAGAAGCCACTGCCATCCTGACTGGCCCTCTCATGAGGGAGCAGGAAGTCAGTATGACGGTCTGTAGGCTCTGATTTTGGTTCCAACTTCTCCTTGTGACTTAAGAAGTTTCCAAACTTCTTTTCAAATGTAAAGTTGTCATTGGGAAGCCCAGGAAGTGAACTCCACTCATATACACCATCATGCAACTCCTTGTTTACCGACTCCACAGAGTCTGTGTTAAACCGTTTGAGAAAGTTCTCCACTTCAGAGGCAAAAGGAGTGCTACTGCTGCTCTGGGACAAAGATGAATGACTTGAAAGAAGAGGGAGATCTTTGCTGGATGGAGAGCTGCTTGGAAAGCCCTCAAGCTGAAAAAGAAAAGAATGCTTATTACAGCTCCCCAAAAGGGGGATAAGCATCTCAAAGTACAAATAAAAAGACATGGTCACTTCACCTGAAGAGTTTACAATCAAAAGTTTAGAAAATACAACACATGAGCAACAAACCATGGAAAGGGAACAAAGGAAAGAAAGTATTATAAAAAAGATAATGGGAAGCCACAAAGATGTTCTCATGGGTGCTTAAGAGAACACACATTCTAGCATTTTATCACAAGTTCTCAGCAGCCTCACAAATTGAAGTTTTCTTCTGTGAACTTTTATGAGATAAGAGAGCTATGCCACAGGTTTTAATCACGTATCTAAATAGATCAATCTCAAATATAGGTAAGACTGTGCGGATTAGGGCTATTTTCAATCACTTATATACAGGGTATGCATGTAACTCATTCTCCCTTGAATAAAGCTTCCTCTAATATATCTAGCAGAGACCCTTCACTTTCAGAGTATCCTCTACTACAAACACCACCACTACAAAACCAAAGCAGATCAATATGAGATTTTGGTTGAAGTGGATGTACTGAAACCTGAGGCAGTGCCAAGTGTCCCTTTTATCACAATAATGCTAAATGCATACCAATGAGCTTTTATTGCTAGCCTTAATTGGTGACTGAACTATGTAAACTTATTTCTCATAACAAACATGGTTGAGCCTGATCAGTACTTGAATGGGAGACCAATTAAAAATGCAAGATTTTGTAAAAAGTAATACTGATACTCAGTAGGTGGCTCTCTTTACTGAGCCATTTCTAATCTAATCTAACAATCCATGTTAAAATGTTAGATCGGAAATGACTTAGTGAAGAGTTCTAGGGGCACTGTAGCTGGAAGTGCCACTCAACCAATATACTCACTTGCTTTTGTTACTAAAGATACTATAGCACTTTCTGTAAAACTTCACACTGATCCCAGTGCCCTGGTCAAATTGCAGCCAGAGCATTTCATTCTGCCTCCCCAAATTCTACTTGCGTACAAGTGTCTTCTTAACTGCCGTAACCATCGTGTGTAACTACCACGAACTGCTGAATATCTGCAAAGTTCCACCCTCCAACCCAGATGCGGATGCACCATTTATTCCTGATTGTATACCCATTCACCCATCATAGCTTTAACATAACGCAAAATTCAACACACACAAAAAACAGGCAATGCAAAGATTCAGGTTCTGACACATTACCCTAGTCACATTAAACACATGTAACATCTTTTATTCCTCCTTTTCCTCTCTAAATAAACAGGTTTAGTATATTTAAGTTATTACATGTATACTGTACCATAAAAAATATAATATGTGCATCTTGGCTGAGTTAATGATACCGCTACTTGGCCTTTCGCATCTCCTGACTTAACACTTATTTAACTGTGGGGACCATCTTTAGAATTTCAGCCCATGTGTGTGTTTAAGGGGTATGGGAGGGAGTATATCTTAATTCTGGACCTATGCAGGCTATGACGGTGACCCCACTAGATGGCACTAAAGCACAAGATTTCTCTACATAGCTATCACTTCTCTGGAAAATCCTTGGTAGTTACACCCTGCACATAAATGAAGATGTTTAAAAGGAGGACACAGAGATCTGATGCCCCGAGACATAAGAAACTAGAGGAAGTGGCCACAAGTGGTCCTAAGGTACAGAGAGCAATTGCAGCTTCTGTAATTAACTGTACTGAATCAAACTCCAGGACAGGGAGGGCAACCTGCAAGTGACGCATCAATAGGACAGACTGAATTAAGAATACTTGTTCTATCAGAGAAAGGAAAAGGCAGGAGGACTGAAGATCAAATTAATACAGTGGAGTGCAAAGTGACTGTTCTGAGAAGTAGAGAAATAGTTGAGGGTCAAACCTGCATCGGGGACTCCATTTCCACCTCTACTCGTTTCTTCAGGATAGATTTTTTGGGCATAGATGGTGCTTCATCAGGTCTGTATAAGTACCGAGTCTCAGAAGACTGCAGCGTGCTAGTCAAGCCAGGGATCACGTATCCACCGCCAGACAGATCGTGGTTCAAGTTTCTGCTCCGTTCTTCCTCTTCTCTCTTCCTCCTGGCACGGTCAAGCTCCCGGAACTCTTCACCCAGATATGATGGGCTTTGGCTTCGGCCACGGCTCCGTCTGCGATAATTCCGTGTTCCCAATGTGAAACCATGATGATCCCCACTCATGCCATGTATCTTCTCATCCTTGTCGTACCGAGGGCGCTTTGCTTCTCGCCCTCTCTCCTCTGGCCTTGGTGGGTAGGAGGATTTCCTGAGTTTATCACTATCTCTGTCAGACCCCCTTGGCAGTTCTTCACGATGACCATAGTGTGGACTGTAGTCTGATCGGTGGAGGAATACATCTCTGTTGCGGTAGTCCTCATCATGCCTCATTATATAGGGACTGGAAGATGGATCTTCATGAGAGGGATATCGTTCAAGGCCTCGAGGGCATGGGAGGCCTCTGGTAAATATTGGACCATCGGCCATGTCATCCCTGGTAGGAGAGGCACATGGAGTTAAATCTAGGTCAGTGAGTCAGAGGAAAAGTTTTTCAATCTCTTACTCTACAGTAGCAAGACTTCATATTGTTTTCAAACAGCACCACTGAACTCATGGCATAAGTGAAAAGCAGCACCTCAGAAGCAGGGAAGAGGACCATCAGTATTATATACATATGGTACTTCACCCCCTCCTATAGGATCACTCTCAAATACAGAAGTTCAAACATACAAACAAACTGCAGGAGGACAGTCAAGATTTAATATAGGGAACTGATCAATAGAATACTTCAGTTTTGTGAGGGAAAAAGGTACATACATGGTTTCTAAATTGCATTACTACTAAGCTTCAGGCCACAAAAGACTCCTCCCACTGCTCTAGAGGTACTCTGGTTGTGTTACATAGGAATTATTCAGGATTATTTAGCTTTGCATTGCACATGTGGCCAGATCTTCAGCTGGTTTAAAATCAGCTGTGCAGATTTACACTAGCTGAGGATCTGAGAGCCATGAATTCCAGCCAGTTTTTGTGCATGAGTTATCAGTGAACACATTTCAGTGTACCAGAAAAGATGCTTTGGAACCTCTTCAGACTTCAAGAGGACACCAAAACAGTGAGGTCTGTACATGTAAGAAAATCACTCCTTTGTTCTAGCCTCAGTTTAGATGGAAAGAGTATATATTATGTATGATATGCTGATGGTTAGTACAACACCAAATCAGCACCTTCTTTGGTGACTGCTCCCTACTAATACTCTCCAGTGCAGGGATGCCCTCTTTAATAATGTTTTTCCCCCAGTATGCCTTTCTGGGATCAGCCTTTAACAGAGCCAAGCAGCTGCAGCCCTGAAGTGGCCATTTTGCAACCAGCAACTGCTGGATGTATCTCTCTCTCTTCCATCTAGCAGTACCTGTTAAGCTTTCCCCTGATCTCCCCATTTTCTTCTTACTGGGCACATTTGCACAGTACATAAAACTGATGCCTGTACTAGACTTCTTGTAAAATACTGCTAATTACAGCTTACTTTATAGATCGGTATTTGACATAGTGAAATTATGATATTTTGGGAAGAACGCTGGAAGCAAAATGAAACTGGAACAAGGGTCTGGGTAATCCAGAACTTCCTCACAAGAACTGCATGTAAGAATAGTCTTCTATAATATGGAGGGGTCAGTAGTAAACTGTTTCTTCAGTGGCATTAAGGTTGTGTTCAGGTTTCAATTATACGTTATCTAAATCCCTTTTGAGCATGAAAACAAATACTGATGTTAGCCTAAGTTCTAGAGTACTTTTTTTTATGCAAGTCTTATATGTGACTGCAGCCATTTCCTCAATCAGCCCAGCCTAAAAGGGCTGCTTTCTCCAGCCCCAGCCCCTTTCCCGCGCTGTTTTTAACCCCTTCAGGGCAGGAGCAGAGATCCACTCTGCTACAGTGACCCCTTAGAGAAATTTAGGGCTGGTGTCTAACTGCTTTGGATCCCTCTCCTATAAAAGACTTAACAGTTCAAATTTTCAGGAGAGGTAGCTCTAAAAGTCTCATGTATTGGGTAGTTTTTAAATAAAAATATTAAAAGGTAACTAACTTATTTGGGAATTTACTTGCACTGTAATTTTACTTCTTTGAAGAATTCACCTTGTATGTTTCTCATACATTACATGCACTGGAGTCATGGGAAAATCCCCTGTCTCTCAATACTTTTGACCCTCTGAAGCACATGCAGGGTAGCTTGAGGGGTCTGCCATACTGAGCATGGTTCAACCTCAGGTACTCAAACATTCTAGCTAGTTTCTTTCAACAGCAGGAGACAAAAGTGCCCTATAAGCCTCTAATGAAACAAAAAGAATAGGGAAAAATCTCCCTCAAATAATCGACATGCCACATAAGGGATGGACAATGGATATATGATTGTCTAGAGGATGAAACCCCAAGCATATCATCTCATATTTTAAAAACTCCAGAAATCTGAGAAGGGATGGGTGAATGCATGTGATTCTTGCCAAAAGACATCTTCAAAGAATCAGAATTACAGTAAATATATTCCCATCTTTAAAGATATCAAACAAATCATTACCATTAAAAACCCTAAGCATTAAAATGACTGGAAATGATGAGATAAAGTAGTCTGCATAAGTATGCTATTCCTTTTACAGTTTATACACTGTTAATAACAATACAGATATGTGAAAGTTTATCTTCTTCATGCCAGTAATTGAACTCTGATCCACAAGACAATTCTCAACACACATCATATGTCATTGATTGGATGCTTTACATAGTCAGAGACATACAAATTTAGTGATGGATATATACCGAAAAAGTTCATTAGTGCTGTCTTTGGATCAGAGTTAAGGTAGAAGTAGGAATTAACAAGGTTCTACAGTATCCTAAAGTAAAACACACCCAAGTTGACTACATGATCAGATGTTTCTAGCTTTGGCTTCTGGCAACACACACAAAATAAGCACCAGAAATATTTATACCACAGTAACTGAAAGTAACTTGCACACACATAAAAGCTGGTACTTTCATCACTACAGGGCACAGTTGACTAACTTATCCTTCACTTTCAGGAAACACCTTTTCAGTACCACCCCCTCCTATCCCTGAGATCTGACTACACCCAGAAAAAATGCATGAAAACATCATGGGGAGTAACTGATGCGCATTACCAAACACCTTCAGCTGATTTTTTTCTGCAATTAACTATGTCACTCTCACAAGCCAAGTGGTAATCAACAATCCTTATGAACTCTGATTACAGCAGCCAACTTAAGGGGAACATTTAATGATATCTCAGAGGGGAAGGAGTTGAAATTGTGTTATGAGTATAACCAGAAAAGGCAACAAAAACACATTCTGGACAGCAAAGAAACATGGATTTAAAAGACAGTCACACTGGACAGCAAAGGATATAACACACCAGTGTACAGGGGCTGGGGACACACGAAACGATTGCTTATCCTGCAGCAACTGTGGTTCTTCAAAATATGCTGGCCATATACATTCCATTGTGGGTTTGCCTGCACTCCACACACTTGGCCAGCAGTTTTCATTGGGACTGCACCTGTGCCCTGAGTGTCCGCAAGCCTCTCACCAGGAGGGCATAAAGGGTGAGGAAACCCCAACCATCTCTCTGTTCCTTCACCAGCAGAGAATCCAGGGATTACAGGATTCCCCAGTAGTGAGGAGGACGACGGCTCATGGAATATTTGTGGACAATACATCTCAAATAGCCACAGCTACTGTAAGATAAGTAAGAGTTTCTTTGACTTTGACAGGGTCCCTCACCAAAGGTTCTTAAGCAAAGCAAGCAGTCATGGGATAAAAGGAAAGGTCTTCTCGTGGACTGGTAACTGGCTTAAAGATAGGAAACAAAGGGCAGAAATAAATAGTCAATTTTCACAGTGGAGATAGGTAAATAGCAGTGCCCCCTAGGAACCTGTGCTGTTCAACATGTTCATACATGATCTGGAAAAAGGGGTTCACAATTAAATGGAAAAGTTTGCCAACGATACAAAATTACTCAAGGTAGTTAAATTCAAAGCTGAATGTGAAAAGTTACAAAGGGATCTAAAAAAACTGGGTAACTCAGCAACCAACATTGCAGATGAAATTCAATGTTGATAAATGTGAAGTAATGCATACTGGAAAACAATCTCAACCATACAAATAAAGTGATAGAGTCTAAATTAGATGTTACCATTCATGAAAGAGATCTTGGAATCATTGTGGACAGTTCTCCAAGATCATCTGCTCAATGTGCAACGGTAGTCAAAAAAGCTAACAAAGTTAGGAACCATTAGGAAAGGGATAGAAAATAAGACAGAAAATATCTTAATACCACAATATAAATCTATGGCATGCTCATACTATGAGTACTGTATGGAACTCTGGTCATCCCATCTCAAAAAAGATGTATTAGAAGTGGAAAAAGTCCAGAGAAGGGCAACAATGACTAGGGGTATGGAACAGCTTCTATAAAATCATGAATAGTGTGACAAAAGTGAGTGTTATTTATCCCTTCACATACCACAAAAACCAAGGGTCATGCAATTAAATTAATAGGCAATACCTTTAAAACAAACGTAAGGAAGTACTTCTTTACACAATGCAGTCAACCTGTGGAACGCATTACCAGCGGATGTTGTGAAGGTCAAAAGTATAACTGGTTTAAAAAAAGAATTAGATAGGTTCATCTATGGCTATTAGCCAAGATGGTCAGGGACACAATCCCATGCTTCTGGGACATGATAAGCTGGGACTGGACAACAGGGGGCAGATCATTCGATAACTATCCTGTTCTGTTAATTCCCTCTAAAGTACCTGACACCAACCACTGTCAGAAAACAGGATATTTGGCTAGATGGACCACTGGTCCGACCCAGTATGGCCATTCTTATGTTTGAGTGTTTATCCATATATATTCCACAGTTGGTGACTAGCAGTGACCTAGATGTGTGGTTTTCAACCAGGGGTCTAGGTCCCCTTGGGGGGCTGTGAGCAGGTTTCAGGGGGTCGGCCAAGCAGAAGCCTGAGCAACTTAGCTTCACAGGGCCCCTGTGGCATGGGGTCCCAGGCAACTGCCTGGCTTGCTACCCCCTAATGAAGGCCCTGGCTTTTATATGCAGAAAACAGTTGTCGTAGCACAGGTGGGCTGTGGAGTTTTTACAGAATGTTGGGGGGGAGGGGCTCAGAAAGAAAAAGGCTGAGAACCCCTGATCTAGATCACAATAGGTGGGTGCTAGGAGCCTACCTAAACAATGATTATAAGACAGCCCTACCAAAATGGGTATCAGATCTTGATGCTTCTACCACAGAGTAATGGTGAACCCCAGTTAGCTCGCCTATGTATCTCTTGTACTGAACATTTCTCAAAGAAGCTAAAAAAGCTGCCTGAGCGCTAGTGGAGTGGGCTGTAACACTCAATGGTGGATCTAAGTTGGTTACTTCATAGCATAACTTAATGATTGTATAAATCCAGCTAGAAAGTCTCTGTATAGATATGAGCTGACCTTTTACTCTATCTCCCTAAACTAGAAATAATCTGGGGGTAAGAGGATTCCCTAAATGAGTTAGAGTATGTCTACTCTAGAAACTTCAGTAGACCTATATTAGGTCGACTTACAGCCACCGCAGTAATTACCGCAGTGGTGCATAAGCACACTAGCCTCCTTGGGTTGGTGGTGTGTGTCCTCACCAGGAGCACCTCCACTGACCTAAGAGGGGCACTGTTGGGACCTGGTCTCTCAGCTTCACTAACAGCTCCCTGCCGGGAGCTCAGCTGCCCCACAGGCTCCTGGCGTGTAGCCCCCGTCTCTTGCCTCCCCGGGGGAAGACACCCAGGGCTTCTCACCCCCGGGCAGTGGGGTCCAACTGTTTGATTCTATTTGTCCCCATCTTCCCACCCACTCCTCTTCAGGTTAATTTCACAGCTCTGAGTCCTATTCCAATAGGAAAGTGCCCTACAAACACCTAGGGTGTAGAGTTTAGCCTTCCCTTTGCTGGAATGTGGCTTTGAAAAGAAAACAGGCAGATGTATTATGTGGTTGACATGGAATTTACGGAGTACCATTGGCAAGAATTTTGAGTGAGGTCTCAAAATTACTGTCTTTATGAAAAAACATGTATTCTGGTTCTGCCATAAAAGCTTGTATTTCCTCTACACTTTTGGCAGATGTTACTAATATCAAAAAGGCTGTTTTGATGGATAAATGGAACACGGAACATGTAGGCAGAATGTTCAAAAGGTGGACCCTTTAAACCAATCTGTACAATGTTGAGACCTCAACAAGGGGAAAGCTTTCAGACTAGAAGATATACTTCCATAAGGTCTTTCAGGAACCTTGCTACTGTAGGATGTAAAAATACAGAATATCCCTGAATTGGATGGTGGAAAGCTGAGATAGCTGGCAGGTGGCCCAGCCCCTCAGAGAACTCAGATAGCCCAGAGTTCTTTAAGCACAGAAGGTATTCCAGTATGGCGGTGCTAAACAGAGTCAACTGATGCTGCTGAGCATACAGTGAATCTTTTCCACTTGACTATGTAAATAAGTGTCGGAGTCCTTTCTACCATGGATAAGGATGTTTTGTACTTAAGAGATACAGGTCCTTTCAACTGACGTTAATCAGCCAGCATTCAGGCTGTGAGGTGCTAGGAAGGTGGATCTGGATGAAGAATCTATCCTCACTTTGGGATATCACATCAGGTTCAACTGGACTGGAGGTTGAATGGAGAGATTCATCATGTCTGAGAGCCAGAGCTGCCTCAGCCATGCTGATGCTATCATGATCAACGTGCGAATCCTACCTGAGTTTCTCTGACAGTTCTTGGAATCAATGAAATATTAGGGTAAACATTAATTAAGCCCGAGGGCCAAGGGATCAGGAATGCATCAGACTCTGACTCTGTCCATCTCTGGAGCAGATCCTGTGGCACTTCTTGTTTTCCGTTAGTGGCAAAGAAGTCTATGGATGGCCCCACTTAATGTATAGGCCTCGGATAATGGTATCCTTTACTGACTTTACTTTCTCCTAAAGCTAATTCAAGTAACTAACTGCTAAGTGCCAAACTATTTACAATACAATGTGTAGACCACACAGTAACCAAGAAATTTGGACACAAGAAGTTCTGACTCTGACTCGTAGCTGGGGGGAGGATATCTAAGATACAGCTGGGATCACTGTGCCCTTTATGCCCTCAGCTGGGATGTGGGAGGCATGAGGACACTCAGGGCACAGATGCAGCCCAGAGACTGCTGACCAAAAGAATCTGAACTGGAGTACATCAGGTGCACGTACACCAACAGTGGATAGAGATGGGCAAGCATTCAAGTAAGAATGTAAGTTTATATTATCTCCCTTTCTCCTACTCTTCTGAGTCTGGTTTAGCTGTTGCTTTTCATACATTTTTAGCCTCATGTTCCTCATTACTACTCTTACCATTTCAAATGAATAACAAAGCTTTATAACGGAGTCAAAGTGAAAGCTGTTAATGTGTCTGAGGGAGGTAACGGTCCCTCCCAGCAGGGCATTTTCACTTTTACATTAAAATAAACGAGGCCACTTCTTACCCTACAGCATAACCACAAAACATGATATATATACACCTATTGAAGAAAAGGAAGCAGTGGGGAATCCCCAACAGACAAATAAAGCAAGCCTTAAAGTTGTGGCTATGCTCATAATTCTCTTCTGTATCATTTCTCCACCTCCAGTACATGCTGCTATCTCCTGTGTATGTGCACCAGTTTTGGCTGGAAAACTAGTTTCCTACAAAGGGGATTTACAGATGAAACACTGATTACAAGAAAATTGAACAGAAGGCTTAAAAGTGATAATATTACCAACTAAACCTTAATCTGATTTACTGCAGCTGCTGGAAGCTAATAACCTTAAAGAGTTGATATGCTTCTAGACAAGAAACATAATGAAAGAATTCTGCTCAGTTCCCTTCCTTTGGGCTACTACTGTTGAAGTATTTGCATGAAAACAGTATGTTTCAGTACCTCCTCTGGACCTGCTGCTTAACCCCTCACCTGAAGACACAACTGGCTGCAGTAACACTATGAGGGACACAGACTCTATAGAGTCTTTTCCATCTCTGACTGCTGTGTTCCTATGTCAAAGCGGATAACAATTTCAGTGGGGAGAAGAGGATTCAAGCTTTGAGTATTAGTTCTTTATTTCCTCTGCCCAGTTTCACCTGCTTTTCTGTAATAAGACGCTTTAAACTATAGATGTCTATCTACATTTATACCAGGCTCCTCACAGTAGTATCTGTCACGCTTAGGAAACCTCTTAACTAAGTGTACTTGTCTCCAAGTCCCATCAGTGGGACTTCTGGAATCCTAGCACTTCACTGAATTTTTGTCCTATGTGAGACACTCTCCTTCTCAATGTCCTAGCAACAAAGCATGGCCTCTTGCCCAATTCTCACTCTATGGGACAGTCTGCAGAGAACCATACCTGTCCATGTCACTGAGGTTATCAACTGGCGAGCCCAGTCGATCAGGCAGCCTCCTTCGCTCTGGTGTGTCAATGCAATACCGGTCATTACCAACAGTGATCCGCAAACTCTGCTCCAATGAAGACTCAGAACGGAGGCTCGGAGAACGTCTCTGCAATTGAAGAGAGAATGAAAGCCCAGCACAGGACTGTCCCCTTAACCACAAGACAGGCATCTAAGTCTGTCCACCTCATCATATTAGACTTGGGGGCGGGGATCGTAAGAAATAAATAAATCATACTTCTCCATTTATATAAAATTGCTATGCAACTTAAAAAAAAGAAAGGGACTGAATGTAGTTCCTTCTCACCCTACATGCAACTAACAAGCACTCTGTATTTACACTAGCTCCACAGGAATTTTTAAACTTGAAAATATCTTTGAAAAACTGCACTTCTGGAGGTAGAACAATAGAGAGGAAAAAGAAGTTGTTCAAGAAATCCCAAAGTTGCTGTTGTGCTCCCCTTTTTGTTGGGGACAGCCAACTGCATGAATTGTGTACCCGGCAGTGCCAAGGAATTTTTGTGCACCTATAGCCAATATACTTACTGGGCAGGTCGTCTTGGCATAACGAGAGCCTGGGTCAATGACAGTGACAAAATCCATTACCAAAACTGGAAAGTGTTCCAAAAGGGGCTCTGCTACTTGACTCAGTAGTAAATGAATGCACTACATCAGTATTTCTCAACCAGAGGTACACATTCCCCTGGAGGTACATCAGCTCATCTAGATATTCGCCTAGCTTTACAGCAGACTACATAAAAAGCACTAGTGAAGTCCATACAAACTTAAAATTTCATACAGACAATGACCTGTTTATACTGCTCTATATACTATATCAGTGTTTCTCAACCTAGGAGTGGGAACCCCCGAGGGGAGGTGTCAAAAGATGGGTTTAGGGAGTCACAAGTGCTGGGCCAGCATTAGTGGGAAGCAAGCAGTGGCCCCGCAAAGCTAAGAGACATGCTGAAGCCCAAGCCCCACTGTCCATGGCTCAAACTGAAGCCCGAGCTCTGCTGCCCAGGGCTGAAATCAGACACAAACACTGTACCCGTTCTGTATCATTTTGTAAGAAACAATACTATTTCCATCTCCACAACAAGCCACCTATTATTTTGATGGAGCCTTGAAGACCACATTCCAAACAAAGTCCTGGATTGCAATCACTATTTTATCTGAAGAGCGAGCAGGAAGATCTTCCAAAACCCATCAAAAAATTGAATGGCTGAAGGATTGCTACTGAAGGGCACAACCATCTTCCTAACCCCATGGCTGAGCAGCCCCTGCACTAGGGTTTCTCAGCAGAAATTTCCACATGTTGCTAGTGCAGCTCTACCACAGCAGTACCAATGTAAACCTTAGTGAAAACAAAGCTTCTTTATCTACTGGCATTTTCAACACCTTCCTTGTTGTCTAACCCTACATAGAGCAGGTGTAAACACCATAGTGTTAAAAGTGCCAATGGCCACAACTGCCTCATGTACTTTAGCATTCCCCACATTGTTACCACTAGGACGGTTGTGCTAGAGTTAAAAAAAAATGAATAAATCAAAATCTCAGTGTATTTAAGTAGGCACAGTCTGAGTGAGTTATCTTTGTAGACTTCCCCCTAGAATACTAAATACCCAAGAACTTAATTAACACAGAGTTAAGGCTGCCCAGTGAGGCATTCCAGAAAATGAAGAGTGATGACTAAACTTAAACATCAGAAAATCAGGACATAAAAACGTTAAGGAATATGCCACCCGCACAACACTACCTTAACTCTGACCCTGAGAGCTGGTAACACCCACTGGGAATGGTTCAGAAAGTGAGATGCCACAATAAGCAGATACGAGGAAGTTCTAAGAGAATATGCCTCTGTTTCTGTTATGTAGCACACATTTGAATTCCAGCATTTATGCATGCACTCCAACTGCCTTCACTGCATTAAGTGTAGTTGTACTGAATGATGGAGGGATTTGTTGGAACAGTGTAGCAGAGCTGTTACTGTGATACAATGAGAGGTGGCTGTATACTTGGAAGGATGAAACATCTGATTTCAGCAATGAGTTTTGTAGGGTGTCAGTAAACACGTACAAGGACATCTTCTACGTATGGGGATTCTCAATGGTCTGGTAGCATAGGCGATAGTGGTCTCCAAGGCTTAATGAAGGGTAAGTGAAGGCAATGTCTGAGGAATCCTCAGGGCAAGGGTGATGGGGGACAACATTTAGCAAGCGGAGAGGGAGAGGGGGTGTATGGAACAGACTTAGCCCTGGTCTACACAGGGGGTGGGGAGATCAAGCCGAGATACGCAACTTCAGCTACAAGAATAGCATAGCGGAAGCTGACGTTTCTTAGATTGACTTACCTCGCACCCTCACAGCACGGGGTTGACTGCAGCCACTCCCCCATTGACTCCACTTCCGCCTCTTGGCAGTGGCAGTGGTGGAGTTCTGGAGTCAACGGCAGAGCAATCAGGGATCGATTTATCGCATCTACACTAGACATGATAAGTCAATCCCCAATAGATCGATCACTACCCGCCCTTAGTGTCTCAGTGCAGGCCTGGTGAAGTTAGCTCCCGTTTGCTATACCTGGCCTAAACCCGAGTTTCTCAGCACCCCATGTACTACAGCCCATCTCTCCCCCTCCATTGCCCCAGGCTCCTTAGCAATGATTCCTCCAGCCACAGAATGCACTGGCTGCACATTAGTCCCTTCACTGCCCCAGCATCTTGTTTTGGTCTCCCTTCTCTCTGCCTGTCCACAATAGCTTGGTCGTCCCTCCTCAGCCTTTCTCCCCACAGAAAAGAAAGGGTCAGCATGGGACCTGCAGTTTGAGGAGCTGTGAAGAGGATGCAAGAAGAGTGCAGGGACAAGCATGGAGTCAGCTGGGACAGACATGAGGGACATTGATGTAGGGGGTTTTGGGGAAACAGAGAAGTAGCCTAACATTCCCCATTGCACAGCTCAGAAATCCTGCCTTCCATCCCATTTTTCAATATACTGTTCCAACACCCCCAGTCTCTCACTGCTGCAACTTCCTATATTCCATTCAACTGCATAAGAGACCCTCAGATTGCTCCAACACAGCTCCAACACCTCCAACAGTCTATTACACCCATTGCTCCGATTATTCTCACATCCCCCAATGCTTTGAGACTCATCTCCCACCCGCCAACTATATCACATAAAGCCTTCTCACTCCAGCTCCTTTTCACTCCATACCCCTGGTAAGCCTGAAGAGCTTGTAGGGAGGTGGTGGGCTGTCAGGAATGCTGGACACAGAAAGGGGCAGGAAACTGGAGATGCAGTTTCCCACATCTGGTCCGAATGTATGGGGAAGGAGCTCTACAAAGCCATCTGCAGCATGGGAATCTTAGGCTATGTCTACTCTACAGACCTTGCAGCAGCACAGTTGCGCTGCTGTAAGGTCTCCTGTGTAGCTGCTCTATACTGATAGGAGAGAGCAATCCTGTCAGGATAATCAAACCACCCTGAGTGGCGGTAGCTATGTCAGTGGGAGAGCATCTCCCAACAACAAAGGACTGTCCACACCGGTCCTTTTGTTGGTGAAACTTATGTCCGTCAGGAGTGTGTTTTTTCACATCCCTAACCAACAAAAGTTTTACCAAAAAAGTGCTAGCGTAGACATAGCCTTAGAGAAGTGTAAAGCAGCATATTCATTTGAATAAGTACAACCACTGGAGATGAATACAGCCTGAAACAATAACTCTGAAATTTGTGACCTGCTTCATTCAACTCAGCAGGTGTTCTCATTGCCTGTCTTCCTCAGCCTTTAGGCTCACAGAGGGGAGAGGGGCTCAGATCCACCCCCCGAGGGGAAGGCCCCCAGATCCCAGCTCACATGAGGGCAGGAAGAGCGGTTTACACCCCAAAGGGGAAGGGCCCCCTAATCTTGGATTACACATGGGAGAGTGTAAGGGGGGGAGACAGGAAGAATTGCTCACACTGCTCCACTATCCTAATCCCCCAATTCCACTTGCCACTCATCCCAATGCTCCCTCTCAGCCTTCCCATCCCCTCTCCCTTCGCCATTTATTCCCCTTCCCATAAACCAGCCTCTCCTCATTGCAGCCACAAGCCCCTCACCCATCCTCACATCTTCCTCCTAACACCCCCCTCTCAATCTCTACATTCCCACACTGCTCCAACAACCTCCTCACATTCCCCCTCAATGCTACAATCCCCCCTTATTTCCTTGGTCTGCACCAACAGGTTATAAGGATTTGAAAACTTTATGAACAGCTCATGTTAGGGGGGCTCTGTATTAGGAAAAAGCCTTGACCAAATGACCCAGTGACTATACCCTTCCTCTGATCATACTCAAAGTTCTATTGTTCAGGAAGCATGATCACGTTATCCTGTCTTTCATCTTTTCTCTGTCTGATCAATGCTAATTTTCTTGAGAACACTCCTAAATTTAAATGAGGCATGCATGTGAATTTTAGAGCACTTTGAAAAAATATCACTCTTAAACCAGAAGTTTGGGTCTCAGGCAAAACTTCCAAAATGATCCCCTGCAGAATGCAGGCAGAGAGCAAGGAATGTGCCCAATTCTATGAAAACTATCAAGGGTAGGGCTCAAACTCAGCACACAGGTGTAGCTCTGGGTCAGCCATCACAGCATCTTGTCTTAAGCCACTCAGTTACTGTGGCAATAGCTTGCCTAGAAACCCTCTTACTCCAATAGAACCCTAGTCTAGCTGCAAAAGCACATTTCAGTTCCTTTGGTTTTGCAGTTTGCCAATCTCTAGATCCAAAAATCTACGGTCAATACCTTTTTTCAGTATTGTTTCTCGAAAGGGGTAGTGGGTGCTATGAGAAATGCTGAGTGACTGAGATCAGTTGGTAGGTGAAGGCTATACCTCATGAATCCCTTAATGACCCCCAAATTGGAGCATTAACACTACACAGCACTCTCATGACACATAGCAAGTGTAAAGACAAATTGAGTAAGCATGTGGATTTTAAAGCACTCAGAACAACAAAAGCAATTATTAACTTGACTAGCAGAGCTGGCACTAGGCTACAATCATTTGGGAATCTCTTCTGCAAGTATATTTTATTAACTAAGTGCTTGTCTACACAAGAAAATCTGGAGTAAGGTAGGGCATGAATTTAAAATGGATTAAGTATTCTTGATTAACTACATGTGTGGATGCTCTTATTTTGGAATAACAATGCTTTTTTCCAAATTATCTTAATCCACTGGACTGCTGTCAAATCCAGTGGATAAAGTTAATATGGAAAAAGGCACTTATTCTCCAATAAGGGCATCCACACATGGAGTTAATCAGGAATAACTATTCTAAAATAATTCTTCATGTTGAGTAACTCTTAGACAATTCAACACAAAACCTCTTTCTTACTGCAACGAATATTCACGGATAATCTAGTATTTACTATATAGAATACTCCTTATAGAGTCACAGTACCGAACAGTAAAGATATCCACATCTGAAACAGAATTTTAAAAACGGGGTTTTACATTCACAAATCTGAATATTTTGCTTAGGCTGAGATGAGAAGTTTTAAAAACATATTAAACAACTGTCAGAGAATGAATCTGATGAACCTGTAACTGGCTCTCTATATCAACAGGAAGAATTTAACTTAATGTTTATTAGACATTTGATTTAGAAAGGTCTCTGAATTCTGCACATATCAATTATCTATACGCACAAGATTCTGTTAAATGGTCAAACTAATCACATTAGTTAAATATTCTATTTTACTCGTAGGAGCCTTTGCTTAGCTAAAGCATCACTTAATCTTTGATTCTTAGCTGAAATGGCTGAGGTTTCTGGCCTGCTATAACTCTGAAGAGGAACAAAAGCCTGAAGGGACTAAATCAAGGTGGCATTACTTGGGGTGAGGACAAATGATGAAAGCAGAAATCATTAGACACTAGAAATGAAAGACCTCTAGTAAATAACACCAACTGCTTTTCATTTGTAGCTCTCAAAAGTAGGTAAGAATGATTATCCTTACTCTGCATACTGGAGTACCTGAGGCTCTAGGAAATTACGTGATTTGCCAATGGTAACACTATGGGTCAGTGGCAGAATCTGAAACAAGAGCCAGTTCCCTACACCCATTCTAGTGTCCCAACTCACTGACTAGACCATCCTGTCCACTTCCCTAAAAACACAGGATTGATCCCCATGGTATATTTTCTTACACTCCGGCAGTCAGGAAAAATATTGTTCTGTGGAAAGAGGTGTCAGACTCTGAACGGATTATTTCATGGAAGAATCAGAAAAACTTCAGGGGAGCAGGACAATCAGTATTACTGAGGGGAAATCAAACTGGCTCATTTGGGAGAACTCAGATGAGGGACATGGGGCATTCCGGAGTAGTTCCCTGATGCGGCTGTCCCTGCACGGTGGGACAAGTAAGAAACATACAGGACGGGGTGACCTTACGCCAGTAGGAGGGAAGGGTGCAGTGGTGTGATGGCCAGGGAGCGGGGACAAGCACATAGCGTGAGGCCGACAGCACAGACTGCCCGATCCGCAGGGCAATCGCCCCGCCTGGGGAGGGGGCGGAGCGGGTAATTACCCGGGGCCTGGCCGAGAGTGTCCTGGGGGGTAATTACCCGGCTACTGCTGCTGTCTCCATGCTCGCCCCCGCGTCGGCCCCGGCTTCTCCCGGGCCCCCCTCCCCCGGGCGGGGAGGGTAGCCTCTTGCTGCGGTGCGGGGACGGGGAGCGGCGAGAGGCTGCGCGGTGGCCGGACGGGGAGCGGTGGCGGCGGGACGGGGGAGGCGGCGAAGCTGAGGAGGGGGGGCGGCCGCGGCCTGGGCCCGGCCCGGACCCCGAGGTACCCGAGCGGGAGCTGCGGGACCCCGACGAGCTGCTCTCCTTAGAGCGGTGGGAGGAGGGCGGCGGGCCGGAGCGGCCGCTGCTCGAGCGGTACATGGCGGCGGCGGTGCAGGGGGCCGGGCGGGCGGCCTCGCAGTTCAGTTCCCGGCGCTGTCCTCCTCCTCTGCCCGCCTGGGCCCCTTGCGTGCGCGTTCCCGACACCGCCGCCGTCACGCGGAGAGAGGGGGCGCGCTCAGGCACCCGAACAAAATGGCGCCGGCAGAGCTCTGCTCACATGACCTCATGCAGGCGGGAGCCGCCGGAACGTCTCCCTGCTCTGGGAGTGACCCCAGCTTGTAGCGCCCGCCTCCTGCCGAGGACAGCGCCTCTTCCCCCCGACTCCTGCGGGACTGGCGGCATCCTGCCCTGCAGCCCCGCGCGCGGGAGCTGCAATCCCACGTGCGCGGCAGCGGCTGCCAGCCGGCCGGGGCAGCAGGCCCTTGGAGCGAAATCGGGACGGAGCGGGGTGAGGCCTGTCGCTGCGCAGAAGCAGAGCTGCCCCTCCTCGAACACCGCCCGGCCGGGGAGCTCCCGTGCAGAGAGGCGACCGCTGGTTTCCCTAACAAGGACCAGTCGAGAGGAGGTGGCTGACTCTGTCTCCCCCTTTCGTGCTACAGGAACGGAGGCACGGGCCACGAACCGGGGAGGCAGCAAATGTATACGTGCTGGAAGCAAATATGTTGATACACATGTAATTAACCCAGCCCAAAAATAGCGTTTTGGCCAAGAGATTAACGGGATTCAAACAAAGCTAGCTGGGGATTGGGAATGCTTCCCGGCCGCTAGCTTAGAGAGTTTTGTAAAACTTTGGAAAGCATATCAAGTCTCCTGTCTCAAAGTGTAAGCCAATCACTATAGAGCCGAGTCAGGAAGAAACTCCCTTTATAAGGAGATTATTCCATACGTGTCCAAGCTTTTTTGCAGCTTCTTTAGAAGCATGTAGTAAAAACTGATCACTCAGAGACATGAGGGACTGCTGTCGTGATCTAGTGTGACAAATAATATTTTCCTGTGTCAAAGCAGACAATGTTCCAGTGGAAATCCC
Source organism: Gopherus flavomarginatus (assembly GCF_025201925.1). NCBI lineage: Eukaryota > Metazoa > Chordata > Testudines > Testudinidae > Gopherus > Gopherus flavomarginatus. The sequence continues at coordinate 67,781,038 of NC_066620.1, read as the reverse complement.
CACTTTCTAAATCCATGCCCTTCTTTGTTGATTAGGAGTTGAGATATTTGTAGAGCCCTGTGTGGATACAAATTTTGTATCCACATCTGCTCTGCAGACATGATCTGCAGATTTGCAGGGCTGTAGGTATTTACAAACTCAGCTCAAATTTTGCCCACTTCTGGGATTGCATGCCCCAGAGCACACTTGAATCAGACAACAGTAGCTGTAGAAAGGTTTTCAGGTTTATTGGTCCCCTAACACCTTAACAAGGTACATGTGCAGAAGGGGTAAACTGAGTCTTAATAGCAAGCTACATCCAACTGCCTTTAAACTGTTTCAGAATGAGTGCACTGCTATACTAATTCAGGAAATACGCTTAAATGTGTAAACCATCAAAGAATGCCCAACACACAGCTACCTGAATAATCATGTGAATTTATTTCTGTTACCCTTCTCCACCCTACCCACTTCTCAAAGTTTATTACCATTCACTTGTTGTGACTTTTCTTTGATTAAATTGCATGTATTTGTACAGTGCCCAGCATAAAGGGACTCTGATCCTAACTGAGATTAAGTATGCAACACAATAGAACTAATTAATAATGAGGAAAATGACCAGGTAAATCATTTCTAACTAATTATTTCTGTAGAGCTCAGAATCTTTCAAACTCAGCAATGCACCGAGTACTGCTCTGTGACAATACTATGTAACCGCTACAGCACTTAACATATGCAACCAGGACAATGTAACAGGTACAAATATACTTTATTAATTTTAATTAAAAACATTTTCATGTCTAGTATCAGAGGGGTAGCCGTGTTAGTCTGGATCTGTAAAAGTAGCAAAGAATCCTGTGGCACCTTATAGACTAACAGACGTTTTGAAGCATGAGCTTTCATGGGTGAATACTCACTTCATCGGATGCAACCGACCAAAGCTCATGCTCCAAAACGTCTGTTAGTCTATAAGGTGCCACAGGATTCTTTGCTACATTTTCATGTCCGAAAATCAAGGAAAGATGCGAGCCACAAACTTCAAAAACACAAAAACAAACTCCAGTGATGGAAAAAAAATTCCTTTTTTGGTTTCCAGCTGTCTGAATATTTGTTCCATCCCCTTGCTTTCCTCAGAATCTTTGGTTTAAAAAAGACAAATTTGTTTCCTTTTTCCTGTAGTCATTTTACCCTTAAGATAGTCACATTAAAGCAACCAATATAAAAAATCTAGGAAAGCCTTCTCTCTCAGGCTTTTAAATAACATTCATTACTGCGGCATATAAATGCTGCACAGAAACCCAGAACACCAAAATGTTTTCTCTCTCTGTTCCTCTAGACAGAAGAGCGGGTCCTGGTGATTTCCTATATTGTAGTAAGTGGCACCTGGAAGCAGAAGCTATCCAGGTGCCATTGCTATTATGTTTTTGTTTAGTGTGTATACAATGCCTTGCATAATAGTGACCTGATCCATGGGCTCCTCAACATAATGATAATAAAAATAATAAATAATATGTTAAAAAAATACAAATGAAAAATAAGAATAAAGATAAAAACCTCTTTCTCTGTTCAGATGACAGAACTGCTCAAAGGCAAATAAAAAGGATGCAGGTACTAGAGATTACATGGGTCTGAAACAGTCTAGAGTAAAAAAACTCATCTTAAAGAAGCATTACAATCTAATGTTATAGTGTCCTATTATCCTACTGGGCAGCTCTTTACATTTTCAGTTAAGAAACTCAGACTGTACTGCACTATATTTCCATCTCTAGAACACACACAACTGACCCTTTTTCCAAAGGAGCTGAACACCCTTTAACTTCAATGGGATTTGTGGGTGCTCAGCAGTTCTAAAAATAAGACCATAAGGGTTCAGTTCTTTCGGGTGCAGAGCAAAATGTGGATGTTCAGCACTTCACAGGATAAGGCCCTAATCTGTCATATGACTGAAATACTCAACCAAGTTCCTTACCTGCTTTGCAGAGGTTTTTGAACAAGTCCCATCATTGATGCTCCAGGCTTTCACAGGACAAAGGGGTTGCCACTCAGTCTTCTGTACTAGTAGTTGGGACTTGAAACTGTCCTTTGGAACCCTGAGGCTCATTTTGGGCTGAGGAACTTCTAACTAACTGATGCTTGAAGAAAGAGATTTTAACCAATCAAATGTAGATGAAAGTGTTTGGAAATAAGGGTTCTTTCCACTCTCATTTCTCCCAGCCAGTAGCCAGATGCCCAGGGCTGGATACAAGAAGCCTCGAACAAAGAAACAGAAGGGAGAAAGTGGCAGAAGAAAGCACTTTTAGGAAAGAGGAGGGGAGAGAGTAACATGAAACGGAATTAGCTAACAGAAGTTAGAGAGAATTAAAAAAGTAAATAAGAACAGGCATCAGGAATAGGGTTTGGCTGAGAAGCTGTTAAGTGACAAGCATAAAGACTAGGAAACATATAAAATCTTTATTTTTAAATTTGTTTTACCTTCATGAGTCTGAGAAAAGACAAGAATCCAGCACACAGCAGGCCCCAGTATCTCTAATCCCTGGAATAATAAGAACAAATGTGATTTCTTTTCTTTCTTCCTAGGCAGAGTTGCATGTTTGCAGCTGTGTGTGCATTCACCCATATGAGGTGTGTTGGAAGTTATCCCCTGTCTCCAGAATTTGGCATTATTTTTTTCCATGGAGAGCAGAGAGAAATGTATATTCTGTATCTTCAGATCCAGAAGTAAACAGGTCAAGAAAATATTCCAGACTGAGACAGTGAGAGAATGTTCAAACCTCCCCCAATTGTGACATCACAGAATTCTAGGACAGTTCAACTGATAGTAAAGCCTCAGCTGGGAGAACAAAACTGCAGCCAAATAGTTATTTTAAGAGTATTAGTGGATGATGGTGAAAACGCTGATATTTCTGGGTTTGAGCCTTATCTGGGTCTGCCTCCTCCTGTTCGAATTCAATACCTACCTGTCACCTCCCAGTGCACAAGCCCTGCTGTGAGCACTATGTAATCAGTCCAAAAATAAATTCTCAACAAAAATAGGAGAAGCGTCATCATTTGGGACATTTTAATCTTGATTGGTCAAAGCCCTGGAGAATAGACGGTTGGGAACAATCTTGCGCTAAGCCCTGTGGGGGAGAAACTAGTCCTAAATTTTTCTCCATTTCTAGTATTAGGATTCTATGATAAATGTAAGGTGCGTTATTTATAAATGGTGTGCATGTTTTTTTATAAGTGAATATTGCATAAGCCCCTGCTCCAAGTTGCTCAGAGCCTAAATCAGACAGAAACATAACAGAAAATTAAAACAAGCCATGATATTACCAGATGGAAAAAAAGCATTGTAATGAGACCCTGCTCCCACTTAAGTCAATGTGAGTTTTGCCATTGACTTCAGAGGGTACAGACTTGGGACACCAAGACATTCAGATCAGTTATGTTGGACTCTGGTGGTTTTTTTGGTTCTTTTCCTGGTTTGCTTTGTTTTTTTATATATATATATAATCGTGTGAGTGGGTAGACAACACTGGCTGGAATGAAGAAGGATCAGTGGTCCCTGAAAACTGCTTCTTATTCACTCCTGAGGAAGCAGATCCAAAAGGAGAGATCAGAAGAGAAGAGTACGCAGAATGAAGGGCATTATAGGGGCAGTAGAAGGAGACAAGAGATGCTATAAGGTCTGTTTGAAAAGATCTGGGGAGAGTAGTTTGAGGAACATAAAGACATGCTTTGTTCTGGATATCTGAGACCTTCTCTTGTTGCCTTATAAAGCTATGAGAAGCTTCTGCATTTGAACTTAAGTAAGATTTCAGCACAATGAAGAGCTCTAATGTTTTATTCATGGGAAGATTCAAGCTCGGATGTTTCATATTTGTGTGCTTGAGATACCTTTTGTATCACAACATTTCCTCAGTTGTACCTACCTTGACGATAGAGCACATAAATCAACAGCAGAAATCCCATCATATCTTCTACATGGAAGCTGGCTTACTTATTAAAGTGAAGATAATCTTTCTTCATAGCCTTGTAAACAGTATGGTAGAGGCAGAAAAGAACCCACCAAACACACACACACACTGTGTAGAGAATCAATGGCTGGCAATACATGCATGATACAAGTACCTTCTGACTCTTACATGCAGGTAAGTTTTACATTTAGGACTGGGAGGAGCCAGGATACATGGGCAGAAGAATGGGACAAGCATATAGATATACCAATAATTGCTTTATGCAATCAGGCGGACCAGAATGGAATAGCAAATAAACCTTTTTCTTGCCCCTTAGTAATAATACTTAACATTGATAGAGGGCTAGTGAGCGCAATAGAGGCTCACAGTCATGGCCTACACAGAGCCAGTTCTTTCCCTTTGTCTCTATTTACAGTACAGTATTCATGCCCTTTGGGTCCCTCTGTCTGAGGAAGGGCAGGACCCCAGTTAACTCAATCTACCAGTAACTCCAGCTGAAAGCCAGTGTTCTGATGCGAAGAGAATAGCACAAGACGCCAATGGTGGGTAAGAAGTACTACTTCTTCTGGAGAAGGGGACAGCAGGAGTAATTAATGGAAACTTAATAGAGAAACCTTGGTCCTATATACATTTTCTTCTCATCTTGCACAGCATGGCAAAAACAAGATAAGAGAGGAACAAAGTGCAAAGTGAAAGGAGTCCAAATACCAAATGGGCTCAAGTAGGAGTCTTGGCAGTGAGCACAGACTATCTGGGAGCACTCAGTAGCCATCCTGCTGCTTCAGTCATTCCCCATCCCCCTAAAGCCTGCAAAAGACCTTTGATAAGTGCCAGCTGCTTGACTCTCCTTTCTCTCCCCCTCTCTTTCAAGGAGTCTAAGATAAGGTGCTTTGGCCTCACAGCTTTTACTTCTGCCTCTTCTATCTCACACTCCCTCAGCCTGATTGTTTTGTTTTCCCAGACAGGAATGCTGCTGGCATTTTGTTTCCCCAGTACCCCACTGATAACATTGAGACTTATTCTCGCAAGCACAGAGGACTCTTCACTATGTGTGTCTTTACTGGCTGGGAGTTGAAAAGACACTTGCTATCTATAAGGAGCTGTTTGCGTCTGATGATAGAATTACCACTTTGTACAGAATTGGAAGGGGTAGCCTGTCTGGCCCTGAAGTTAACTCTGGCAGAGTCAGGGGTCAGAGAGACCTTGGTAAAGGGGTGTACTCATGACTTCAGTTCTGCAAACCACAGTTCCCTTCTTCTCCACCAGCCAGAGTTCTCATACTGTGGGGGTGACCTTGTATTTCATGATGCTGGTTGCCTCACATTATACATGCTTTAGTCAAATACATGTGATACAAGCACCTCCTGCAGGGCTGAAAGCCTGAGCCCCGGTTTTCCCCATGCTGCAGAAGCCCCAAGCCCTGGGGTGCCTCCCGCAGGCAGAAGCCCTGAGCCCCTGGCGACTCCCGCAGGGCTGAAGCCATGAGCCTCAATGCATCCCACACAGTGGAAGCCCCAAGCCCCAGAGCATCCCGCAGGGAAGAAGCCCCAAGCCCCAGTGCCCCCTAAGCAGGGCTAAAGCCCCAAGAACCCCACCCTACAGCTAAAATCCAGAGCCCCGAATGGGGGGCTCCAGGAAATAATTTCTGAGAATTTAAGCCCTGGGCTCAATATAGTGGTGATTGGTATAAATTATCTGGCCTAGTTATACTAGATTATCCTTATGGTCTCTTCTGGCCTTAAAATCTACAAATCTGACAACAGGTGACTGTGTATGAACATGACCCTGTAGAGATAGATGTTGAGAACCAAGATGAGGGGAGCAGGAGGGACGTCTGGGAAACCTGTGAGGGAACTAATGGGATTTGGGAAAAAATATTGTTCTTCCTGGACACTGGTCTTATTTCTAGGTGTTTTTTCTAGGGGGTGGGAGGGGAAGGAAAGCTGCATAGTACTTGTACATGTACTCAGTGTACTAGTTAGGCACATATTTAAAGAATTCAGATTCATTAAGCTGCCTATATTTTACTCTTTCCTCATAACTCGTCCCACAATGTGTTTTGTTGCACTCCTCTGATCTCCCTCCAATTTGTCTTTTTTCTGGTAATGAGGTACCTAAAATGGCACACGATATTCCAAAAGCAGTTGCAATGGAGCTAATTAGAGCAAGATTGTGAACTCTCTATTTCAGGATACGACTCTGTATGCAGCCCAAAACTTCACTGACCTGCTTAGTTGCTATGTCACTTAGCAAGGCCATGTCTAATTTGTTGTTCAGTTACCCATACATCTCTTTCAGCCATTCCTACTTTCCAGGTTTCTCCTTCCCATGTGTTACCCTTCCCCTGATGTACTAGCTACATGTTTTAAAACTCAATTTATTTAAGTATTTTCTACCTCTCTTTTATCTCTTTTTCCCCTGTTGTATTATATTTCTCTATCCTAGTGTTTGCAACTCCTTCCATTCTAGTGTCATCTGCAAACTGTATATTCCTTGGGGTTACTGTTTTGTGTGTCAAGAGTCCCAAATTCTATTATTCTCTGTTTTGTATTGTTTGTTATTTGCTTATTGATTTGACTGTCTCTGTAGTGTCTCTCCATCAACTTTATGATAGCACGCACAGATTTACTTAACTGATGAATAAGATACACAATTACTTTGCAATGCTGGAGGTTTATCTTCTGAATGGCACCCTTGCTATGGTACCCATTGGGAAATCAGATCCCTGCGGATGGACTCTTACACCTGCACAAAGACCAGCTGAACTCCAGAGGTCTCTGCACCAGCACAGGGGTCTGCTTGCACACATCTCACTGCAGGGCCGGGGCCGGGGTTCGTCCTGGTCTCAAAAAGAACTAATTCTAAAATGACCATTAACCCTCTCCCCTCCTGCCCATAACAATTTAGACCTTTTCTATCATTTACTTAAACAGGAGCTAACAAAACATGGGGTTTAAAAGGTCACCCACATGCACCCAGCAGAGACAAGCCCCGCTGTACGATCAGTGATCGGCACCTGCGCACCCTCGGAGACGGGGGAGGGAAGGGGGTGTCTGACATTCCCCTGTGCAGGGTCCATGGACGGGCGCTTTCCCCTCCTGCCCGCTCCGCCGCGGGGCTGCCGCTCGCTCAGCCCAGAGGCCCCCGGGCCGGCCCCGCCACAACATCTCACTTGGGAGCCACCTGGCACCGGAGCGGCTTGGGATTGACGCTGCCGCTGAGCCCAGACCCGCCGCGGGACAGCGCCAAGGCCCGGGTTTGTCCTTCTTGGCTCGCCGTCGCCAGGCCGGCTCGGCAGCAGTGCGGCCTCCCGGCGGCAGGGAGCGCGGCCACGAGGAAATGGGTGCGGGCTCGTCCTCGCGAGCCCAGCGAAGGAGCGGAGACGGGGACGCGCTCAGGTAACGCGGGGGCAGGGGTCAAAGGCCGCCCCCTCAGGGGGAGGCAGCCAGTGACATCACCCGAGGTCCTGGCGGGTGGCGTGGGCGGCTCTGGCCTTGTCGTCACTGCCTGCCCCTGGCGGGTGGGCTGGGGAACCCTGTCGTCTCCGGGCATCGGGCGGGGCGGCTGGGCCCCGGGCCCCGGGCCCCCTTTGGCCGCTCACAGAGCCGGGCTCGGCCCGCTGCCTTGGCCACATCCGCCCCGGGCGCTCCGCCCCAAACAGCCAGGGGATGTTGTGAAGGCCAAAAGTATAACTAGATTAGATCCACCAGTGACTGTTAGCCAATGGGCAGGTATGTAACGCTATGCTCCAGTTCTCCCTAAACCTCTGGCTGCCAGACAGTGGGGCTGGACAACAGGGGATGGATCACTCGATAATTGCCTTGTTCTTTTCCTTCCCTCTGAAGCATCTGGCACTGGCAAGTGTCGGAAGATAGGATGCTGGGCTAGATGGACCAATGGTTTGGCCTAGTGCGGATGTTGTATGTCCCTCAGAGGTGTGAAAAATTCACACACACACCCCCCAGAGATGTGGTTAAAACAGCCTAAGTTCTGGTGTAGACACCACTAGGTCGCTGGAAGAAATCTGTCGACCTAGTTGCTGCCTCTCGAGGGGACAAATTTACTACAACAATGGAAAAACCCTTTCTGTCGCTATAGCAAATGTTTACACTACTGCAGCACTTATTTTGCCACTGCAGCGCTTGTAGTGCAGATATATCTTCAGGCACATTAAGGGCATGTCTACACTTACAGCGCTGCAGTGATGCAGCTGGCAGTACATGTAGTGAAGCTGCTCTATACCAGGAGTAGGCAACCTATGGCACGCATGCCAAAGGCAGCACGCGAGCTGATTTTCAGTGGCACTCAGGTCCAGGGGCCTCTGCATTTTAATTTAATTTTAAATGAAGCTTCTTAAACATTTTAAAAACCTTAATTACTTTACATACAACAATAGTTTATATCTTATAGACTTATAGAAAGAGACCTTCTAAAAATGTTAAAATGTATTACTGGCACATGAAACTTTAAATCAGAGTGAATAAATGAAGACTCGGCATACCACTTCTGAAAGGTTGCCAATCCCTGCTCTATACCAACAAGAGAGAGCTCTCCCAGCGGCACAAAAACCTCACCTCCACAAGTGGCAGAAACTACGTTGTCAGGAGAGCTTCTCTCCCTACGACATAGCACTGTGCACACTACAGCCTATGTCGGCAAAACTTTTGTCACTCAGGGATGGAATATTCACACCCCTGAGCGACATAAGTTTTGCCGACTTAGGCTGTTGTGTAGACATAGCCTTAGTCTAGTTTTCCCTTGTTTGCTGCAGAGGGCTCAAAGTCTACAAAATTTTAATTAGTCATTGATGTTAAATCATAGAATCATAGACCATTAGGGTTGGAAGAGACCTCAGGAGGTCATCTAGTCCAACCCCCCCACTCAAAGCAGGACCAATCACCAACTAAATTATCCCAGCCAGGGCTTTGTCAAGCCGGGCCTTAAAAACCTCTAAGGATGAAGATTCCACCACCTCCCTAGGTAACCCATTCCAGTGCTTTCACCACTCTCCTAGTGAAACAGTGTTTCCTAATATCCAACTTAGACCTCCCCCACTGCAACTTGAGACCATTGCTCCTTGTTCTGTCATTTGCCACCACTGAGAACAGCCGAGCTCCATCCTCTTTGGAACCCCACTTCAGATAGTTGAAGGCTTCTATCAGATTCCCCCTCACTCTTCTCTTCTGCAGACTAAATAAGCCCAGTTCCCTCAGCGTCTCCTCATACGTCATGTGCCCCAGCCCCCTGATCATTTTCATAGCCCTCTGCTGGACTCTCTCCAATTTGCCTACATCCTTTCCACAGTGGGGGGACTCAAAACTGGACGCAGTACTCCAGGTGTGGCCTCACCAGTGCCAATAAAGGGGAATAATCACTTCCCTTGATCTACTGGCAATGTTCCTACTAATGCAGCCCATTATGCCCATATGCCTTCTTGACAACAAGGGCACACTGCTGACTCATATCCAGCTTCTCATCCACTGTAATCCCCAGGTCCTTTTCTGCAGTTGGTCCCCAGCCTGTAGCGGTGCATGGGATTTTTCCATCCTAGGTGCAGGACTCTGCATTTATCCTTGTTGAACCACATCAGATTTCTTTTGGCCCAATCTCCCAATTTGTCTAGGTCACTCTGGACCCTATCCCTACCCTCCAGCGTAGCTACCTCTCCCCTACAGCTTAGTGTCATCCGCAAACTTGCTGAGGGTGCAATCCATCCCATCATCCAGGTCAGAGGTGAGCAAATTACGGCCCACGGGACCATCCTGTCTTGCCCCTGAGCTCCCAGCCTGGGAGGCTAGCCCCCAGGCCCTCCCCTGCTGTCCCCACTCCCGTGCAGCCTCAGCTTGCCACACCGCCAATGCTTCGGGTGGCGGAGCTGTGAGATCCTGCCAAGCAGCACTGCAGTGTGGCTGGCTGCGGCCAGAAAGCATGTCTGCCAGTCCTGGTAAGGGGATGGGGAGCAGGGTGGCTGGATAAGGGGCAGTGGGTCCCGTACGGCAGTCAGGGAGCAGGGGGCGGTTGGATGGGGCAGAGGTTCTGGGGGCAGCAATCAGGGGATGGGGAAGGGGGTGGGGTTGGGTAAGCGTGAGAGTCCCAGGGGACCTGTTAGGGGACGGGGTTGTGGATAGGGTGGGGCAGTCAGGGGACTGGGAGATGGGGTGGGGTCCTGGGGGGGGAAGTAAGGGGCAGGGTGTCCCAGGATGGGGCAGATGGGGACAAGGAGCAGGGGGTTTGGATAGGATGGGGATTCTGAGGGGGCAGTCAGGAGGTGGGAATTGGGAAGGGGCAGATAGGGAGCAGGGGCCAGGCTGTTTGGGGAGGCACAGCCTTCACTACCCAGCCCTCCATACAGTTTCGAAACCCTGATGTGGCCCTCAGGCCAAAAAGTTTGCCCACCCCGATACAGATCATTTATAAAGATGTTGAACAAAACTGCCCCAGGACCGACCCCTGGGGCACGCCACTTGATACTGGCTGCCAACTAGACATTGGGCCGTTGATCACTACCCATTGAGACTGACAATCTAGCTAGCTTTCCATCTCACAGTCCATTCATCCAATCCATACCTTTTTAAATAGGCGCTAACAAAAAACCAATGTTTAAAACAGTGACTGAAATGCCCTTTCCCTCTCAATTACTGCAGCTTTCACTGTTTTAACTGTTGTAATGTCACGTTGTCATGTTTCACTAGTTCTCCGGTTGTAAACTGTATCATGATGGACAGGACCTGAATTGCTAATGTAAAAGAACCCTTTTCATAATGAAACATTTCCAGGCCCCTGTGCATATCATTAAGAGGCAAAAAACGAGCACAAGTTCAATCTTTTTTTCCTTTGTAGGTAATCTTTAAATTCTCTTGGCAGTTTCAGTTGGAATAGGATTCTCTTCTGCTTCCTGTTCTAAGGTATTGTATAGTATTGCTGTGCACTGTTAAAGATCTGCTGTTTTCTACTCCAGCAACAGTCACATAGCAGTCATTGGGAGAGCTGTACAAATAACTGACTTTTCAGTTCATTGGCTGTTCCAGAAAATCAAGGGGAGAAGGAATTGTTGTGGGTTGACCCAAACCAAAAACTTCTAATTTTTAGTGAACCCAAAAGTTGGGAAAAAATGTCATTTCGGGTCAAACAAAACGTTTTGTTTTCAATATTTTTTATAAAATTGAAGTGAATTTAGAAACAAAAAGTTGTTTTGAATTGAAACATCAAAATGTTTCATTTTAAAAATGTCAACAATGTTTTGATCTTTTGTGGATTTGGCGGGGGGAGGATTTCAACCAAAACAATTTGACATAAATTCATTAGATATTTCAAAGAATCATAGAAGATAGAGTTGGAAGAGACCTCAGGAGATCATCTAGTCCAACCCCCTGCTCAAAGCAAGACCAGCCCTAACTAAATTGTCCCAGCCAGGGCTTTGTCAAGCTGGGCCTTAACAACTTATAAGGATGGAGATTCCACCACCTCCCTAGATTTCCATCAACCTGAATCCACAATTTTCAGCAAAAAAAAGTTTCACATGAAAAATTTCATCTGGCTATTGTCATGGTTGAAGTTAATCCTGGGTGTGGCTTACCTACTTCACGGGGATAAGGGGAAGGCAGAAAAGTGTAATAAATGTTTGTAAAATTGTTTGAGATCCTCATAACAAGGGACCTGCAGTGTGGCAAGGAGTTTATTATTAATAAAGGAGGAATCTTCCTTTCCTATCTCAAGCTGTGTTTGATTTAGTTGTACGCCTAACTAATTCTCTTTCCTGTTTTCTTCCCTAGGAGCTCCTGGCTGTTACACTTGATTTCTAAGAGAAGATGGAAGAGATCCTGGCTGATCTGTGTGGTACCAGTCCGGAAGACCCACTTTCTGTGTGGGTCCATGGTAGTGTTGGTCACTGCTTCAACCAGCTGATTTTGAATGTTGTCCCTCACACAATCCTTGCTGTAGTAAGCGCCTGCTACCTCGGCACTCCAAGGTATGGTAGCCATCTGTGTCTCCTCTTCATTGTAAAGAAGAATGTGGGAAAAGGCTCCTGAATGGTGGAAATCATTTCTCTCTGTGCCACGTAGCAGCTGCCTGCAGGAAACATTCACAGTCTCGTGTTTACTCCCTTTTGGGAGGCGTGCTGGAGCATATGCAGAGTGAAAAGCACTAGTAGGTCCTGTTTAGTCCAGGGGTCTCAAACATGTGGCCTGCGGGCTGAGTTAGTCCTGCGGCCTGCCACAGATGTTGACTTCGCTGGCAGCCAAGCTCCCCTCTACCCGCTCTCCCCCCAGCACACTGCGTCCCCGCTCCTCCGCCTACCTCCTAGCGCTTCCCACCTTAGGACTCCCAGCGCTTAGGACTTTCCAGGAGGGAGTGGGGAAGCCACACGCTCAGGAGAGGAGGCAGAGAAGGGGTGGGGCAGAGGAGGGGATTTGGGGAAGGGGTTGGAATAGGGGCAGGGGGGTGGAGTCGGGGCAGGGACTTTGGGGAAGGGGTTGGAATGGGGACGAGAAGGGGTGGGAAGAGGCGAGATGGGGCAGGGGCCACATGTTTGAAACCCCTGTGATAGACTTGTTAGGGGCACTGGGCACCATGACTCATTGCCCAGCGTCTCTCTGATAGGGGTGCTGGGCACCCAGAGGACATCATCCCCCATTGCCCAGGGGTCTCTCCGTTGGGATACTGGACAGTGTCTGTGACAAAGTGAAAATTTTCTGGAACATTTTTATAATTCCTAAGCGAGCCTCAGTTTCCCTCTCGACTTTGCACAGTGACCGGGGGGGTGGAAAGGGTTACACAGTGCAGGAGAGAGTCGGCACCTATGGCGGGCCGCAGGAAATGGCCTGTGTGCTGCGTGTTTGAGACCCCTGGTGTAGATCATCATCAGTGTTACTGACCACATAAGGAATAGTTACAGGTGTTTATATTTTATTAAAACCCCGCTTTGCATTAGAGTTTTAAAAAAGTTAATACATTGGCTTTTAACAGCATGCTATTTTACTCTTCATTTTTTTCATTGTGGACTATACTTTTGTATTGTTGTATGAACAGATTTCAGTGATGCAAGCCTCTGGCTAGTCCATGTGGCCCTCATGGTGATTTGAGTTTGAGATCCCTGGTTTAGTCCATCCCTATCCCCCAGGTCCAGTGTAGAATTTAGCCTATAGTTTATTCCCCAAGGTTTTGTCCAGCTCAGTTTCAGATATTCCAACCAATGGAGACTCCACCGTTTCCCTTGGGGAGATGATGCCCAAGCCTAATCGTCCCTAATATTTCCTGATATTCAGCTGACATATTCCCTTTTGAAAAAGTTATATTTATCCTGTGGTTGTGTTTTGTTACATTATACACCACAGCTAAGCCAGTTGTACTTCTTTTCTCCTTCCTCCTAGTAGTTATACCTTAGGTACCACCCTAAACAATTCGTCATGCTCCTTTCATAATTGAAGGTGATTATCATATCCCTCCTGAATCATTTCTTAGTCAAGCACATATATTCTCTATATCTCCCTCCCTCCAGCCCCTTAGGTGGTATTATTTTTTAAAACAAGAAAAGTCCTACGTTCTGCTGGGTTCTAAATTAACTGTAACCTCTTGAGAAAGACCTGTTCATCATTGTGGACAGCTCAGTGAAAACATCTGCTCAATTTGCAGTGACAGATAGTTAAACAAACACATACTTAGTTCTATATAACGGACTGAGTAGAGAAAAATATTATAATGTCATTACACCAATCAATTTCCTCACCTGGAAGTACTGTATATAGCTGGGGTTGCTATATCTCAAAAAAGATTTAGTAGAAATAGAGGGAGTTCAGAGACTAGTGATCAGAATGATGAGAGACCTGTATGAAAAGAGATTGAAAAGATTGAAATTATTTAGGTTAGAGAGGATATAAATACAAGGTGGCGTTGAGAGAATATACAAAGTAATAAATGGTGTACAGAAATTATATCAGGATTTCCTATTTACTCCTCCTCATAATTCACAAACAAGAGAATGGTCAATGAAATTGACAGGCCGTAAATATATTATCGATAAGTAAATTGTTATGCATTGGATAATTAGCCAGTGGAACTCTTTGCCACAAGACATCACTGAGGTCAAAAGTTTAGGAGGAATCAAAAGAGAATCAGACATTCATATGAAGAATATGAACATCCAGAGTTATTTTAGAGAGGATAAAAATATATTTTTAGCAAGGATTTAAACCGTCCTAGTTCAGGACCTAATTCAACCACCAAGTATCACAGGTTACGAAGAAATTTCCTCATGGGAAGGTTATTCCATAATTGTCAACTGTGGGGTTTCTTGCATCTTTCTTTGAGGTATGTGCTATTGGCCACTGTCAGAGACAAGATACCAGAGTATATTGACACATGATCTGATCAGGTGTGGTAATTTTTATCTTCCTAAAAAGCTCTGAAAGGTACACAGAGCCTGTCATCCTCTATATGAGTGAGAACTAGGGGTAACTGGGTAGTGGTGGGAAGAGAAGTGGTGGGAAGAAGGGGAGGAGTGAGTCACAGGTGATGGAATGGTAGCTGGCTCCACTCTGAAGCTTTCACCACTTTTCTCTCCACTAGATCTCCTGTCCCAGGGGCTTCCCACAGACCTGGCTGGAAATGCAGAATTGCTGCCTCCTTCATACTCACTGGCCTCTCCATCCTTGATATAATCTCAGCAGCCATCACTCAGCAGGAGTTTGGTACTTTGTATCTGGTAGTGCTGACAAGTGGCATTGCCCTGCTGGCATGGCTCACTCATAGCCTGGCACTCCTCATGCTTTACAGGTCCACATACGGCTCCTCCCGTGGCCCTGCAGCCATGGTGTTCCTAGCCCTCTTCCCTGTCCCTGCCCTTATCATCACAGTGGTATGGTACTGCCAGAATGGGGTGGCCTGGCCCCACCTTCACTCTGCTCACATCTTCAGACTCTCCATCCTCTGCCTGCAGTTGGCCTCTCTACTTATCTATGTGATTGGGTATATTACTCCTGTTGCCAGCAGGCAAGTTTTTTGCTCCATCAATGACTCCTGGCAGCGTGAACCTCTCATCTCGGAGCCAGGGATCCCAGCGCCTAACTGGCAGGGAGTGGCAGAGGATGGTGAAAGCTGGCTCTCACGCTTCTCTTATGCTTGGATGAACCCTCTTATGAAGCGTGGCTATCAGTGGATGCTGAATCAGCCACAGGATGTCTATCTGCTACCTCGACGGCTCCAGGCTGCCAGGGTCCATGATCATTTCTACTCCTGCTGGCAGGAAAAGGCAGCTCTCAGCCAAGAGGAGGAAGATACAATGTCTTCCACTAGCCCAATTGTCACCAAAAGTGATGGGAGTGGAGATGCCTCCTCATCTTCAGGAAGCCCCTGTGATGCCCAGAAGGCTGTGCAACTCCTCGCAGTGCTGCATGCAGCCTTTGGGCTCCGCTACTACTCCCTAGGGCTCCTCAGACTGGCTGGCAGCCTGTTGGGCTTCTCAGGTCCCCTGCTCCTGAACCTGCTGGTTAGCTTCATGGAGTCACACCAGGAGCCTCTGAGCCATGGGGTGCTGTATGCCCTCGGCCTCTTTGCTGGCTCCTTCCTAGGTGCTGTCTTGCGGAACCAGTTCAGCTATGAGGTGAACAAGGTAATGCTGACGGTGCGTGCAGCAGTCATCTCTGCCATCTATCGTAAGGCCCTGCGGGTTAGTGGCAGCAGTCTGACTGGCTTCACCATGGGTGAGATTGTCAACTTCATGAGCACAGACACCGATCGGCTGGTCAACTTCTGCATCAGCTTCCATGAGGTGTGGAGTCTCCCTTTCCAGTTTGCCATCACCCTCTACCTCCTCTACCAGCAGGTTGGGGTGGCCTTCCTGGGAGGCCTGGCCCTGGCCCTGATGCTTGTGCCTGTCAACAAGGTCATAGCAAACCGTATCATGGAGAACAACAAGGAGATGCTAAAGCACAAAGACACACGAGTTAAGGTGAGGCAGCCTTTGGGTTCATTGCTGCGTTTTCTTCCTGATCATTCTTAGAACTCTGAAACCCATGGTCTGTTCCCTTGAGACACTCCCATCACATTTTCCCGCTGATGCCTTTTAATCCTCAGACCCCTGCCCACTGCTGGTTCAAAATGCCTGCATCCACCTTTGTATGGTGGTTTTGTGCCTTTCTGATTTGGCATGCTCAGAGTCAGTGTCATCCACTTTCTCGCTTCTGCCATGTGAGCATCTCCAGCGCTGTCTCTTCCCTCGGGGGATTACTATCAAAGTGTCCTGGGCTCCAGTGTGATAGGATTTTATGGTAATGTTTTAACTTACCATCTACAATGGTGACAGAGCTCTCTCCAGCCCCTCCAATCCTTTTGGCAATTCGCAACCCATATTTTGGAAGCATAGAAACTTAAGTCTCACTCCCAGACGCACAGCAAATCTGTAGGAGCTTTTACAATATGTTCCTGAAGGAAGTTGTATCTAATTGTATATTTCCCCCAGTATGCACGGTTGTCTTCTCTAGATAAGTCAGGACTGTTTTGCGGGATGAATCTTCTGTGGGGAGCCAATTGTTTTAAATTTAAATTTAAAGACATTAAATACTGAGTGTTTAATTTTTTACTGAACACTGCAGAGCTCAAATGGGAAGGCGTAGCATCAGAGAAAAGGGGTCAGAGCTCCTGAGTGCTGCCCGTGCCACATGTAGACATGTCCTAGTCCTGGCCCCTTGTTTCTCCATTATTTGTCTCCTCTCTGTCAGATCTGTGTGGCTAGCATCTAGTGTGATATGGCTCTGGGACTGTTCTGTTCTACTTGCCTCTCTGCCCACAGCTAATGACAGAGTTCCTGTGTGGCATGCGAGTGATCAAATTTTACACCTGGGAGCAGCACTTTGGTGCCCGGATAAATGCCTGCCGAGCCAAGGAGCTGCAGAAGCTGCGAGCCATCAAGTACCTGGATGCTGTGTGCGTGTACCTGTGGGCAGCACTGCCAGTAGTCGTCTCCATTGTCATCTTCATTACCTATGTCCTGCTGGGGCACCAACTCACTGCCACCAAGGTGAATGACAGGGGAGGTCTGTGCAACCCCACTGCTGTTCTCAGACTGATGTGTAAAGTGGGAAGAGAGTTTTCAGAACCATCCTAAGCAGAATGACAGTGGAGCACCTCTCCTGCATGGGGTTGCATTCCTCTGGAATCTCCCCTGGGGACAGAAATGAGCCCACCATGCTGAGTGCAGCTGTAGCCACCCTGAGAATAGGGCTCAGTACCCTTCTGTGGGCCATGACCTTCCCACAGATGCAAGGACATCTGTTCATTCTGTCTTCCCCCTCCCCATGATGGTCTCTAATCTGTGAAACTCTTCTGTGTGTGGTGGGGGGGGAGTGCCAAAGGGTCACTATCCCCCAATTCTTTATTGTCTCCCTCTCTGGCACAGGTATTTACAGCCTTGGCGCTTGTTGGGATGCTGATTCTTCCCCTCAATAACTTTCCCTGGGTGTTGAATGGAATCTTGGATGCCAAAGTGTCCCTGGATCGCATCCAGCATTTCCTTGAGCTCTCTGACCAGGACCTGCATGCTTATTACATCACTGGTATGGAGACAGGAAATGGGACACAAGCAGTAATGGGTGCTATAGGCATTTGGGTGGAATTTCCACGTGCGGGGTGGGAAGAGAAGCACGGAGAAGTCTGAACACAGAAGGTGCTTGGGGTCCACAGGGAACAAGTCTATAGGAAATGGGCTCACTGGCCCTAGTGCAGTTAGGTAACTGCTCCACCTCCTCTGAACTCCCTAGGATGCTGAGCAGTGAGCAGTGCTCCCTTCAGTCAGGCTGAGGTGAGCGCACACCATGGACCTATGGAAATGTCCCCAATAGAGGACAGGGCAATAGCATTACTCTCCACCAGCACCAAACAGACCATGCCTATGCCTGCTGATTCCTGCCTTTGTATATTCTCAAAGCAAAGGATGCTTGCTCATTTCTCCAAAATCTCCCTTGACACTGAAGCCATCAGCCCCTTGGCTTTGGTTGGCAGACTGGGTGAAACCTCTACACTCCCTTCTCCATATTTCCCTTCTTCCCTCCATCCCTGTTGCCAGCTCCCTGCTGTTCCTTCCACCTTCAGACATAGGGAGTCCAGTTTGTTCTTGGAATGACTCCATGGGAGTCACTGGGTCTCCACTTGCTTTCTACAGAGATTCAGAGACAGGTGGAAGAGAGCAAGAAGAAAGGATTTTAAGGTGACGTTACAACAGGGGAGTGTCTCAGTGTCACACAGTGGCCTTGTGCAACTGTGGAGAGTGTGTCAGAACTGTTTCTTATCCTTGCCTACTCTGTTTGGGAGTGGAGCTGATGGTGCTACCAGCGTCTGAGATTGTCTGGGCTGTCTTCTTTCGGAAACCTACTTCAGGAGTGGCTGAGCCCAGCTTAGTGTCTCCCCTGCACTTTCTGACCCTTGAGGATTAATGCAGTGGCTGTGCTGCTTTTCTTTTGCCAGATGGCCCCAGAGACCCATCCTCTGCACTGGAAATGCATCACTCCACCTTCTCCTGGTCACCGCCCAGGGAGGAGAGCACCAGGCAGCACCTGTCTGGAGGGACTCTGCAGATCTTCATTCAGGACCTGGCAGTGGCAAAGGTGAGTGGGGGTGCAGGGAATATGGAAGAGGGAGCCGTCGCCAGAAGGGCCAAGTGTTAATGCAATAAATCTGCCGCTACTGGTTTCCCTCTGCAGGGGGCGCTGGTGGGAGTTGTTGGGAAGGTTGGCTGTGGGAAGAGTTCTCTGCTTGCAGCAGTCACTGGAGAACTCAACAGGTAAATAGCCAAAGACACCTCTCCCCTTGTCCCACCTCCTAGCACCTCTGCTACCGGGGATTTTCCATGAGCTAGACCCATTTACCAGGCATGCTCTCCCCATGTTATTTCTTCTTTCCTTTTCTGCCTCTCTCCCCTACCCGGCTCTGGGGTGTTTGCAGACTTGGTGGGCAAGTTTATGTCTGGGATCTGGAGCGAGGATTCGGCCTAGCCACCCAGGAGCCTTGGATCCAGTTTACCACTGTCCGTGAGAATATCCTCTTTGGGAGGGACTATGATGCCAGGCTCTACCAGGAGGTGCTTGAGGCCTGTGCACTTTCCGACGATCTGAATGTGAGTGCCCTGTGATGAAAACATCCCACTGGCTTCCCTGTGCCCTGCCCTGAATCTCAGCCTGAACCTTAACTTCTCCATCAGGGCACAGAACCTATTTTCCCAGCCTCTCCTTCCTTCCTAAGCCAAATGTGCCATGTGTCTCACGCAACCCAACTGTTTGTTCATTTTCATTACTGGTACCTGCCATTGAGTCACTTCCCTTCCCTTGGGCTGAGGTGCATGTGTGAGATTGGTTTGGCAACACTTCGTACTGTTTCCTCTAAAACTTGTCCTGAGGAGCAGAAAGCTCTGAATCCCAGGGAGGGGAGAGGTTGTTCGAGGCTGCCTGAGTACTCCCATTAATAAGCAGTCAGGTTCTGGCTACAGGGAAACTATCAGAAGCCAATGCTTTGTTGGATCAGAAAGCCCTTCCCCAGGATCTGGTGGGGCCATGCAGGATGAGAAGAGGCCTGAATTTGTGTCCTCCGTTTGGGACTGCTGGCAGTATCAAGGCAGCAACCCCAGGTGTCCCAAGGAACTTCAAGGCAAACTCCTTTTGGGAGAGGAGGCAGTAACAAATCTCTCAGCAGATCTGATGATGCTCTACACCTCAACCCTAAAGAGAGCTGTGAGGAAAGAATTGCTCATCTAAGTTGATTCAAGCCCTCACCCTTCTCCAATCAGTAATCCCCACATCCCATCCAGAAAGCACATTAGACACATTAGCTGATGAACCCTCCTACTATATCCGAGAGGGAGGGATTGTTGTCCTTTCATTGCGCAGACAGGGAAGCAGAAACACAAGGAGGCTTATAATCTGATTTTTTCCAAGATGCTGAGCACTGACAGCTCTCTTTGATGTTAGTGGGAGTTGTGGGTGCTCAGAGTTTCTGAAAATCAGGCCACTTGTGTCTTGTCCAAGGTCTCACAGTGAGTTAATGTCAGAGCCAGGAATAGAACTCAGGAGTCCTAGTTCTGCATCCCGTATATTATGCTGCCTCTGTGAAGCAACCTTTTTAATGGATTGTCTTGTGTGTTTCACTTCTAGATCTTACCAGCAGGTGACCAGACGGAGGTGGGTGAGAATGGAGTGACCCTTAGTGGGGGACAGAAGGCTCGTATCGCCCTTGCTAGGGCTGTTTATCAGGTAAATAGGCCAGTGACCCTACAGAGGGCCAGTTGCTGCAGGTGCGTTGTCCAAGAGTCAAGGCTGGGCTAGAGAAGCTGGAAGCGCCGAACAGCCAGAGCTCCTGCTGCGCATCCTCCAGCTCTTCCTGTTCATGCGGGCTGGGGCTAAAGGAGCTGGGAGCTGCCCCAAGCCAATGCCCTTGCACCATTCTCTACAACACCACCTACTGGGGAAAGCTGGAACTGAAGGAACTGGGAAATGTATCACTGGGTACATCTACACTACGGGATTATTCCGATTTTACATAAACCGGTTTTATAAAACAGATTGTATAAAGTCGAGTGCACGCGGCCACACTAAGCACATTAATTCGGTGGTGTGTGTCCATGGTCTGAGGCTAGCGTCCATTTCCAGAGCGTTGCACTGTGGGTAGCTATTCCATAGTTCCCGCAATCTCCCCCGCCCCTTAGAATTCTGGGTTGAGAGCCCAGTGGCTAATGGGGCAAAAAATCATTGTCGCGGGTGGTTCTGGGTAAATGTCGTCAGTCATTCCTTCCTCCGGGAAAGCAACGGCAGACAATCATTCCGCACCATTTTTCCCTGGATTACCCTGGCAGACGCCATAGCATGGCAACCATGGAGCCCATTCAGCTTTTTTTTTTACTGTACTGGATGCCGCAGACAGAGGCGATACTCCAGCGCTACACAGCTTTTGCGTGATAGCAGAGATGGTTACCAGTCGTTCTGTACCGTCTGCTGCCAGTGTAATTTGGCAATGAGATGATGGTTATCTGTCCTTCTGTGCTGTCTGCTGCTATCATGGGTGCCCCTGGCTGAGATCGGCTGGGGGGGCAAAAGCAAAACTGGGAATGACTCCCCGAGTCGATCCCTCCTTTATGGTTTCTAAAAATAGAGTCAGTCCTGCCTAGAATATGGGGCAAATGTACTAGATAAGCAGTGTATCAGAGAGTACAGCTGCTCTGTGTCAGATCCCGCAGAAATGATGAGTTACATGCCATTCACGGGGGGTGCCCCTGCAACAACTCCACCCGTTGCTTCCCTTCTCCCCCAACCTTCCTGGGCTACCGTGGCAGTGTCCCCCCCATTTGTGTCATGAAGTAATAAAAAATGCAGGAATAAGAAACACGGAGTTTTTAGTGACATAAAATGAGGGGAGGCAGCCTCCCGGTGCTATGACAGTCCAGGCAGGACATTAAGCGGTGTGAGGGAGAGAAGCCCAGCATCTCACTGCTGTGATAGTCCAGGCAGTACAGAATCTTTTCTTTTCACATGAAAGGGAGGGGCTGATTGAAGCTCATCCCCCATTTGCTACGATGAAGATGGTTACCAGCCGTTCTGTACCATCTACTGGGAATGACTGAGAGTCATTCCTTTTTCACCCAGGCGCCCCCAGCCAGCCTCACCTAAAGCCAGCCAGGAGCACTCACGGGTTCATAAGAAGGACGGTTACCAGTCCTACTGCACCATCTGCCACTGGGGAGGGGAGAGGAGTGGATACTTCTCTTCACTGCTGCAGCATCGCGTCTACCAGCAGCATTCAATAGACATAGGGCGACATTTGAAAGAAGTCAAGAAATGATTTCTTTCCCTTTTCTTTCACGGGGGGGAGGGAGTAAATTGACGAGCTATTCCCTGAACCACGCCGCACAATGTGTTTGAACCTACAGGCATTGGGAGCTCAGCCAAGAATGCAAGTACTTTTCGGAGACTGCTGGGAACTGTGGGATAGCTGGAGTCCTCAGTACCCCCTCCCTCCCTCCATGAGCGTCCATTTGAGTCTCTGGCTTCCCGTTACCCTTGTCACGCAGCACTGTGTAGCCTGTTGATTTTTTTTTCAAGCGCTTTGGCATTTCATCTTCTGTAACGGAGCTTTGATAGAACAGATTTGTCTCCCCATACAGCAATCAGATTCAGTATCTCCCATACGGTCCATGCTGGAGCTCTTTTTGGATTTGGGACCGCATTGCCACCCGTGCTGATCAGAGCTCCATGCTGGGCAAACAGGAAATGAAAATCAAAATTTCGCTGGGCTTTTCCTCTTTACCTGGCCACTGCATCCTAGCTGAGAGATTGCTGTCCAGAGTGGTCACAGTGGTGCACTGTGGAATACCGCCCGGCGGCCAATACTGTCGATTTGCGGCCACGCTAACCCTAATCTGACATGGTAATACCGATTTTAGCGCTACTCCTCTCGTCGGGGAGGAGTACAGAAACCGATTTAAAGAGCCCTTTATATCTATATAAAGGGCCTCGTAGTGTGGACGGGTACAGCGTTAAATGGGTTTAACGCTGCTAAAATCGGTATAAACGCGTAGTGTAGACCAGGCCACTGTCTCTTCTTCCTCAGGAGAAGAAGATTTATCTTCTTGATGATCCACTGGCAGCTGTTGATGCTGATGTAGCCAATCACCTTATGCAGAAATGTATTCTGGGAGTTCTCAAACACAAGACCAGGATTCTCTGCACACACAGGACGGAGTTTTTAGAGAAGGCTGACACCTTGCTGCTCATGGACAATGGCAGAATAGTCAAGATAGGTACAGTGGCACACCTGCTTTTGTTCCAGTCTGTGTACCAGAGGGCTAAGAACTCTGTCCCAGCCTTATCAGACAGACAGATGGGCTGTGAGTTCAGATGGAAAATGGCCATAGAGGATCAAAGCAGACAGCTGCAAAGAGGCTGGGGTAAATTAGTGGGAGCCCTGGGGAAGAGGAACGCTGGATGAGCTGGGAGAACTGGGACATGGTAAATGTACAGGAGTATGGATAAAGCAGACGAACTCTGGACAAACCAGAGAGGGCCTTGGAGTAAGACACAATGCAGAGACAGGAAACTGTGGAGCAGTTGTTGTAGGGTTGTGGGTGCTGAATGAAGGAATAGGAGGGCAGAGGCAGAAGTAAATTGGGCCATCTTGTACCAAATAGCTAGCTGAACTTTCACAGCTGGCACATGGTCCCTAGGATCCCTGCAGTGTATAAAGCACTCACAGTCTCTCTCTTTCTAGGTACCCCATCCGAAATCCTGCCACTGGTGGAAGCCACCCTCAAGGTCAATGAGAAGAATAAGAGGAGGCAGAATAAAGGTCAATATATGGCAGTTTGAGGGGCATTGGTGAGGGTAGGTGGGGTCACTGTGGCTCAGGATAAACCTCCATGCGGAACTGCCTACTGCCACTATTGGATCTCCAAGCAAGAGTTCAAGAAAACTGCGCTAATGGGACAGGGTGGAGCAGGAAAGCAGCCAAGGGAAACTGAGGGAGACAGAGGAAGTGACTTGCCTAACATCACAGACTGAGTTGGGATTATTAGACTGTTGGTTCACAGCCCTGG
Source organism: Gopherus flavomarginatus (assembly GCF_025201925.1). NCBI lineage: Eukaryota > Metazoa > Chordata > Testudines > Testudinidae > Gopherus > Gopherus flavomarginatus. The sequence continues at coordinate 67,757,533 of NC_066620.1, read as the reverse complement.
GCTTGATCTGCTGATTAGGCCTTGCCTCCTTTTCGTGGCAGAAATAGCATATAATATATGTGGAAACGGTCTGAATACACAGGTTTCTCTGAGTCCTCCTGGCTCCTTAGCAGTAATCACATCTGCAGTTATGAGCTGAAATGGGGGTAATTAAATTGATAGCTGTAGGGCTTGGAAAAGAACCCCCATTCCCACACTTCACACAGCGGGCCAGGGGTATTTTCTATGCTTGGGGTAATGGGGCCATCAGATACTGGCCAGAAAGTAGTATGCTGATCTGCACTCCCACCTGCTGCAGAACTTCCTGAGAGATGCCTGTAGAACAGGGTGCAGCTGGCATGAACTCTGTTGCAAAGGGAAGGAAGAGGGGACAAACCTTAGAAAGCCTCCTAAGAATATGGCAAAGCCTTCCCCTTTGCATAGGCCTGCCCTGTTTACAGTGAGGAGCTGGTCCTACTGGTGCTGCACTGACCTGTGCCTTTTCCCCCCAGTCGCTACTGAGCAAGGCCAGGAGGAGGACATGGAGATAGAGGCAGAGGAACTGGGCCAAGCCACTTGCCTCCTCCAGCGGGAGGAAGAAAAGAAAGAAGGGGCAGTAGCTTTTCAGGTGTATAGGGCATATTGGCTGGCAGTGGGCAGCTGCCTAGCATTGTCCATCCTCTTCTCCCTGCTCCTGATGCAAGGTAAGGCAGCAGCTCGCTCCACTCTCTGTTTGGGCCATTCTCCATTCTTGCTCCCTTGCTATGTTCCCCGGATATGTGAGGATCCCCTGGGGGTGGCAGACTGGGGGAAGGCCCAGCTCTCCATAGCCCCTGCAGGGGGAAGGCCCAATTCTCCTAACCTTCCAGCCGGGGCACCTTCAGCACTTTCCTGTCCATCAAGATGAAGGGTTTGTCCAGAGCCGTTAGCCAGAGTGAGGGCAAGACATTGTGTCCTAATTTGTGCCCCTGCTACCCTGGGAGACACTAGGGTGTGGGTTGGTGTCTCCATAGAAGATAGTTTTTCCCCAGGGGCCTGCTGTACTTGGCTCCTATGGCTGCTGTCTGTCATCTCTACTGCTCAAGTAACCACAGTGGCGAATGTATTGACAGCAGGGTATAGATTAGGATGAGTAGTGAGGTGGTAAGGGCAGTTCCTCAGGGCAGCCCCAGCTCAGCTCCACTTCATGCTCTTCTCCCCCATGTTGGCTGAAGCAGAGTCTAACCCCCACCCTGCATCTTGTGTATCTCTGCAGCATCCAGGAACATCTCAGTTTGGTGGCTGTCACACTGGATCTCCAACTTGCCCCAGACGGCAAACATCTCCATGAGGCCCGTGTCAGCTTCTTTCCCTTCCCCACAGCTGCTGCTCTTCTCCTTTGCGGGGCTTGTGTAAGTGGGCATAGATTGGCTCAGGAGCTGGCGTGGTCTGGCTGTGGGGGGAGCAATGATCTCCAAAGTTGCTCCTTAGTGCCCCTTTTGCAAAGGCCTCTTGCTGTGAATAGAAGCTGGCTAAACGCCCCCATTGCACAGAACCAGTATGGTTGTGAGAGCTAGATAGGTACAAAAAGGGGTAGTGAAGAGGTGCTGCTGGATTTGCTGTCTGAGGCAGATGGGAGACCTCCTGGCTGCAGAAGTCTCTTGGGAGTGGAGAGAGCCTGCTTTTGGAATTGTAGAGATCAGTCTGCCACAGCTTGCCATGGCTTGTGAAAAGCAGTAAGAAGTTGGTAGCCCATCTCAGGAATAAGGACCCTTGGCTTCTCCCCAACCCTGGCCCTTGTGTTTGCTGTCTCAGGGGCTCTAGGTGTCAGCCTTGGCATAGTGCGCACTGTGGCTGAAACACGTTCTGTCTCCTCTCTCCCAGCTCCCACGTCCAGGTGTTGGGCACAGCTCCAGTCCATCCCAATAGCACACTGGATGTGAACTTCTACCTAATGGTGTATGGCTGCATTGCTGGGGCCAACTCAGTGTTCACCATCCTGCGGGCCTTCCTCTTCGCCCATGGCACTATCCGCGCTGCCACTGTCATTCACAGCCGGCTGCTCCAGAGAGTGATGAAGGTAACAGTCGTAAGGGTGGGGTAGGGTGAGGTCCCAGGAGCTCAGCTCGGAGAGAGAAATGGGGGCAGTGGGAACAGAGATAGTCACAAACCGTCTCACTGGAGTGCTGACCTGCTCAGTCAGGGAGGTGAACAGATTGCCCACCCCTTGGCTGCAATCATTATGCCTGCCTCTCAACTCTCCACAGCAAGAGGTACCTTGAAGCCACCGCATTGTGAAGGTGACTGGCTGTGCCTTATGAGATGTGTGCTGCTGCTGGGGATTGGGGATGCTCATTCCAACAGGGCACCTCCACACTAGGGAGGAGAGAGGTTTGGAGTCTGGATCTGCCAGGCCACTTCAGGTTGGAAATTCCTTCCTGCTCCATGTTCAGTCCTGCCTCTCTCCAGGCATTCTGAATGGTGGCTGCTTGCTGGGCCACCTGCCAGCCAAGCTATAGCTCCAGGGGCACTGCTCCCTCTCCAAGGCTGTCCCAGCCCAATGTGGCTCTTACCACTCTGGTTCCCATGTTGCCAGGCCACAGTGACCTTTTTTGACATTACACCGATGGGCCGGATCCTGAACCGCTTCTCTTCGGACCTGTACTGTGTGGACGACACCCTGCCCTTCATCCTCAACATCTTCCTGGCCAATGTCTTTGGGCTGCTGGGCATGCTGGTGATGATAACCTATGGGCTGCCCTGGATTGGCCTGATCTTGCTGCCGCTGGCTGTCCTCTACTTTTCCATCCAGCTCTATTACCGGCGCACCTCCCGTGAGCTCAAGCGCCTCTACAGCCTCACCCTGTCCCCCATCTACACCCATTTCTCAGAGACCCTGACAGGGCTGAACATTATCCGAGCCACCCGGGCCACAGACAGGTGAGGACTGCTCCTCGGATGGGGAGGGTGCCAGCACCTGCAGAACTTGGGGCTTTCACTCTTGTAAGGGACAAGTTACCTAGAGAATCTAGGGAGGATATGATAGAGGATGTGAATTGGTCCTGGGGCTGGCTGGGGTGACAGATGAATGGCAGTGGGCCCTGGGGCTGATTCTGATATTAACCACTGCATTGTGCCCAACCCAGATTTGAGGCAGAGAATCAGCTGCAACTGGAGCAGAACCAGCGCTGCCTCTTTGCCAGTAACACCGCCATGCAGTGGCTGGACATCCGCCTACAGATGATTGGAGTTGCTGTGGTTACAGCTATAGCAGGAATCGCCATCATTCAGCACCAGAGGCACCTGGGAAATCCAGGTGTGCTCTGGAGCTTTGGAGGGTCACCCGGACCAGTAAGGGGTTGTGTCACTGCTTGCCCAGTAACCTTACGTGCTTCTGTGCTGTGCAGCTTTGGCTCAGAATCCTGATACCACCAGCCTGCTCACAGCACAGTGACCTCAGACTGGTTACTCCTTGCAGGCCTGAGTCTCCCCAAACCCATCTCCTCTGCAGTGCTCAGCCCCGCTCAGTGTAGCACTCACAAAACCTGACTGAGTTCTCTGCTTCTTTAAAGAGACAGCACCAACCTGTTCGACTGACTGAGGATTTTACTCGTCAGTTGGAAACACTGCATTGAAAGGGTTGTGTAATAAAACAAAGAACAGGTATTTAAGCCTTCCTAGTTGATGCGCAATGTGCCACAGGTGGCACGGACCTGGATTCATCACCGAATTTGGTCCACAGGTCAGATCATTAGCTTGCCCGGGCCGGGTACTGACGGGGAGTGTGTCACGAACACTGATTCATGGCCCCCAGTATGATACTAAGTAGAAGGAATTGGGATAGAAATGGTTACAAACAAACAAAAGTAAAAATATGCTTCTAAGACTAAAACCTAACTTAACAAACTTGAGTTTCTTGTTCAAAGTAGTTTTCTCACCACAGTCATTCTTCCAGCATGTCTGGCCAGTCCTTACCCAGGATCCAATACAGAGCCCAAAACACTTGGTTTCAGGCCATCCTGTTCCCTGTCCCAGAGCTGCAGCTCTGTCCACCTGCCTATGAGAGAGATCCTCAGCCTCTTCTCCTCCCCCTCAGTCTCCCTATCCCAGAGCTGGGTTGCCATCTTATAACCTTCCCCTGGAGCTTTGGCTCCTTCCTTGTCCCCCTCAGTCCACTCTGGATGGAGCTGCGTCCCCAGGTTTTGCTACTCCTTCACATGCCTGCTGTGCTCTCTTATCATCTCAGGTCTTGTAGGCCTGGCTCTCTCGTATGCCCTGTCGGTCACAAACCTGCTGTCAGGCCTCATCTCCAGCTTCACACAGACAGAGACCATGATGGTGAGTGTGGAGCGAGCAGAGGAGTACTCCACAGACATCCCCATAGAGCCCCAGGAGCAGCTGGTCCAGGTAAAACTTCTCACTTAGCCCTCCAGTTCTGGCCTGCATCCCATCTCATGGATCTGTGCTTTGACTGTCTCTCCCGTCTGTGCATTCTTCCCATCTGCTCAGGTGTCCCACAGGGCCCTGATGTGCCAGTGGCTGGAGATGATTACAGCGATCTAATGAGTGGGCACTGAGGACTGCTGGCCTCATCTACAGGAACTGCCCAGAGCAATTGCCCTTTCCTAATACCAACCCCTCATTTTCCCCATCCCCAAGGTCTTCTTGTGCAGAGGGAGAAGGGCAGGGTGGGTGGAGCAGGGCTGATGTGCGATTGGGAGATGCAGAGGAGGCTTAGAGTCAGGGATGGTCTGGAACTGAGAAGCCAGGTAAAGGGACAGGTGGCAAGTGGGGCAGGGCTGGTAGTTGATCCTGGTCACACTTTTTGGTCTCATCGTCTTCTTCCTTTGAGGTTGCCCCTGACTGGCCGAGCTGGGGCCACGTGGAGTTCCAGCAGGTGGTTCTGACATATCGGCCAGGACTGCCCAATGCTCTGGATGGGGTGACCTTCACCATCTACCCTGGAGAGAAAGTGGGGATTGTGGGGCGCACTGGATCTGGCAAATCTACGATCTTCTTGGCACTCTTCCGCATGGTGGAGCTGAGAGGGGGACGGATCCTCCTGGACAATGTCGACAGCCGATCGGTGGGCCTGGAGAGTCTGAGGTAGGATGGGCAGAGCAGAAGGAGGAGCAAATGGCATTTAGGGTCCAGCCAAGAGCCCTTACACCAGAGACAGGACTCTGGTTCTAATGGCTGTCAGCAAAGTGATACTGAGGGGGCTGGTTAGTGAAGATCCTTTCTGGCCACTTTTGGCTGCTTGTGGCAGTTTCCTATCAGTTGCTGAAATGTTCCTGAGCCCCTCCTGCCCTGGTTGTGTGTGCTGAGACTCTCAGGCTGAGAAGAGCCCTGCCTGGTCCCTGATGTGTCTCAGACATGCCCTGTTTACAGTGCCCATGGCTGAGACCGGCCAAGGAGAGTCAGGGCCAGCCTGGTTCCCACCTGCTAAGCTTTCATCTCTCCTCTCCCTGCAGATCCAAACTGGCCATAATCCCCCAGGACCCATTTTTGTTCAGTGGGACAATCCGGGAGAACTTGGACCCCCTGGGGCGACATACAGACTCTGACTTGTACCAGGTGCTGGAACAGTGCCACCTAGAGGCGGTGATTACTCAGATGGGTGAGTCCAATGCCTGCAGGAGATGAGGAGGCTCTGGCAGTGGGCAGAGCTAGTGGGTTGGAGGTGGTAGTCAAGGGCCTAGGTGCAGCAAGGTCTGGTATGGGGAGGCAAGACCCCAGTGGGGTCCAAGGGGATTGTCATGTGAGGCCCAAGCAGAATCCTGTAAGGTCCAGTGGAAGGACATGAGCAGCTGAGGTATCTGGTGGGGGTGGCAGGCAAGGTTCTGGCAGAATCTGACTAAGGGAGGCCAAGCCCCAATGGGATCCAGTGTAGAGGGAAGGATAGGGGCTTCCAAGTCTCACACAGCAGCCTCTGTGATCTTAGCAGAGAATACACACACACTGTTAGTGACAAATCTTGCTTCTGTCCGAGTCTAAAATCCCAAGGCTTTGGACTGGGGCTGAGCAGAGATGAGGTCTTGAGTACCAGCTGGAAGCTCCTGGCCCAGGCATGCTGTGCAGGAGCTCTAACCAAAGCCTTGCTGGGTGAGTGCTGTTCTTGCCTCCTTGCAGGTGGACTGGACTGTGAGCTGGGGGAGAGAGGGAAGAGTCTGTCGGTGGGACAGAGGCAGCTTGTGTGTCTGGCAAGAGCCCTCCTGACCCAGGCCAAGGTGAGTGCTGCTAACTCCAACTGGATTCTCCCTGCTTTGAGCAGGGAAGTTACTGGTCCGGAGAGGGAGTGTCTGTTCCTGATTGTGGGGGTGGAAGGGCAGAACAGGGAGTCTGTGTCAGAAAGCCTTAGTGAGTAAATGGACAGTCTGATGTGTATGGAATCAGGGCTGTGAGCTGAGTTATGCTACCCTCTTAGGTGTATCTCTGGGCTGGGAACAGAGATCTCCTCCCATGGTGTTGGGATACCCTTTAATTTGTCACTGTGTCACTGGCAGGTGCTGTGCATCGATGAGGCCACAGCCAGTGTGGATCAGAAGACCGATCAACTGCTACAGCAGACCATCCGCCAGCGCTTTGCTGACAAAACTGTGCTCACGATTGCTCACAGGTACAGCCAGCTTCCTCTCACGCTAAGTGCATGTCTGCTCTGCATTGGGGACTGAGCCTTCCAGCCCCGTCCACAGATTTGTGCGAGAGGGGCTCACACTAGCGCTCTCAAAATAGCTGTTGCAGCTTGGTCTAGAGCTCAAGTTTTAGAGCTGGGGAGAGGCAGGTGGGGTCGTGGTGAGACCCTGAGCTCCAGCCCAAACCATAACATTAAAGCACCATCTGCACAGCTGTTTTTACAGCACTAACATGATCCCTGCTAGCACAAGTCTCTGGACCTTTGTTGGGAGGCTGGCTGCCAGAGGCAGTGTAAACATACCCTGTGAGCCTTCTCAAAGCCTTATGGATAAAGGGACAGCCCTCTGCTCTTAAACTCACCTCACCACAGCACCAGTCTTCCCCCACTAGCTACACATACAGTCCCAGCATTACTCACTGGCCACGCCCACAGTGCCATCATTACCCACTCGCCATGCCCACAGTGCTGGCCACGCCCACAGTCTCAGCATCATGTTTGCCCCCACCTTGATATTCAGCCCCATATGTGAATTGAGCATGACAAGATTTTTCAAGTGCAAACTTGTCTGTTTCCTTTTGTTGCTCTGGAGTGAAGCAGGTATTTACCATCCCCCTTCAGCCCCTGCCCCTGGGCCCTAGTCCACCTGACTGCTGCCAGTCTCCAGGAGCATCCAGATACTGCCCAATAGCAAAGTCTTTGGTAGGTGCCAGGTGGAAACCCAGCACATTCTATGTATTGCTGGAAGCTGTCTGATAGGGACTTAGGGAGCCCCTGACTTTCCTGCCAAGTGGAACAGGGGTATTGCAGCCTCAGAGGGTGAAAAGGGGTTGAGAATATAGAAAACTGAGAGCCTGACAGCTCCCTGCCATCATGGAGAGTGGAGAGGGTGCGGAACATGAAATACAGCTGGTCTTGCCCAGTAGAGGGCACTGCAGGACAGCCAGAGGATGAGAGACTGCACTGCCACCTCTGGGCCAGGGATGCCCTCATTCCCCTGGTGTGGACCAGTACCACTAGGTTAAAAAGCTCCAAGGGAAAGAAGGGACTGATGGATAGGAAGAGCATCTTCCAGCCAGGCCACCTCAGGCTGTAGACTAATGTCATCTTGATATTGGGTTCAGTTCTGGTCATCCCATCTCAAAAAAGATACATTAGAATTGGAACAGGTACTGAAAAGGGCAACAGAAATAATTAAGGGTATTAAGCAGCTTCCATCTGAGGAGAGAGTAAAAAAGACGAGGACTGTTCAACTTGGAAAAGAGACAAGGGGGGGTTATGACAGAAGTCCATAAGATCAGGAATGGGGTGGAGAAAGTGAATGAGGAAGCGTTATTTAACCCCTTCACGTAACACAAGAGTCAGGCATCACCCAATTAAATTAATAGGCATCTGGTTTAAAACAAACATAAGAACGGCCGTACTGGGTCAGACCAAAGGTCCATCTAGCCCAGTATCTGTCCACCGACAGTGGCCAATGCCAGGTGCCCCAGAGGGAGTGAACCTAACAGGCAATGATCAAGTGATCTCTCTCCTGCCATCCATCTCCATCCTCTGACAAACAGAGGCTAGGGACACCATTCCTTACCCATCCTGGCTAATAGCCATTTATGGACTTAACCACCATGAATTTATCCAGTTCTCATTTAAACACTGTAATAGTCCTAACCTTTACAACCTCCTCAGGTAAGAAGTTCCACAAGTTGACTGTGCGCTGCGTGAAGAACTCCCTTTTATTTGTTTTAAACCTGCTGCCTATTAATTTCTTTTGGTGACCCCTAGTTCTTGTATTATGGGAATAAGTAAATAACTTTTCCTTATCCACTTTCTCCACATCACTCATGATTTTATATACCTCTATCATATCTTCCCTTAGTCTCCTCTTTTCCAAGCTGAAGAGACCTAGCCTCTTTAATCTTTCCTCATATGGGACCTTCTCCAAACCCGTAATCATTTTAGTTGCCTTTTTCTGAACCTTTTCTAGTGCTAGAATATCTTTTTTGAGGTGAGGAGACCACATCTGTACACAGTATTCAAGATGTGGGCATACCATGGATTTATATAAGGGCAATAATATACTGTCAGTTTTATTCTCTATCCCCTTTTTAATGATTCCTAACATCCTGTTTGCTTTTTTGACTGCCTCTGCACACTGCGTGGACATTTTCAGAGAATTATCGACGATGACTCCAAGATCTTTTTCCTGACTTGTTGTAGCTAAATTAGCCCCCATCATATTGTATGTATAGTTGGTATTTTTTCCAATGTGCATTACTTTACATTTATCCACATTAAATTTCATTGCCATTTTGTTGCCCAATCACTTAGTTTTATGAGATCTTTTTGAAGTTCTTCACAATCTGCTTTGGTCTTAACTATCTTGAGTAGTTTAGTATCATCTGCAAACTTTGCCACCTCACTGTTTACCCCTTGCTCCAGATCATTTATGAATAAATTGAATAGGATTGGTCCTAGGACTGACCCTTGGGGAACACCACTAGTTACCCCTCTCCATTCTGAGAATTTACCATTAATTCCTACCCTTTGTTCCCTGTCTTTTAACCAGTTCTCACTCCATGAAAGGACCTTCCCTTTTATCCCATGACAGCTTAATTTACGTAAGAGCCTTTGGTGAGGGACCTTGTCAAAGGCTTTCTGGAAATCTAAGTACACTATGTCCACTGGATCCCCCTTGTCCACATGTTTGTTGACCCCTTCAAAGAACTCTAATAGATTAGTAAGACACAATTTCCCTTTACAGAAACCATGTTGACTATTGCTCAACAGTTTTATGTTTTTCTGTGTCTGACAATTTTATTCTTAACTATTGTTTAGACTAATTTGCTCGGTACCGACATTAGAGTTACCGGTCTGTAATTACCGGGATCATCTCTAGAGCCCTTTTAAAATATTGGCGTTACATTAGCTAACTTCCAGTCATTGGGTACCGAAGCCGATTTAAAGGACAGGTTACAAACCTTAGTTAATAGTTCCGCAACTTCACATTTGAGTTCTTTCAGAACTCTTGGGTGAATGCCATCTGGTCCTGGTGACTTGTTAATGTTGAGTTTATCAATTAATTGCAAAACCTCCTCTAGTGACACTTCAATCTGTGACAGTTCCTCAGATTTGTCACCTACAAAAGCCGGATCAGGTGTGGGAATCTCCCTAACATCCTCAGCCGTGAAGACTGAAGCAAAGAATCCGTTTAGTTTCTCTGCAATGACTTTATCGTCTTTAAGTGCTCCTTTTGTATTTCGATTGTCAAGGGGCCCCACTGGTTGTTTAGCAGGCTTCCTGCTTCTGATGTACTTAAAAACATTTTGTTATTACCTTTGGAGTTTTTGGCTAGCCGTTCTTCAAACTCCTCTTTGGCTTTTCTTATTACACTCTTACACTTAAGCTGGCAGTGTTTATGCTCCTTTCTATTTGCCTCACTAGGCTTTGACTTCCACTTTTTAAAGGAAGTCTTTTTATCTCTCACTGCTTCTTTTACATGGTTGTTAAGCCACGATGGTTCTTTTTTAGTTCTTTTACTGTGTTTCTTAATTTGGGGTATACATTGAAGTTGGGCCTCTATTATGGTGTCTTTAAAAAGCGCCCATGCAGCTTGCAGGGATTTCACTTTAGTCACTGTACCTTTTAACTTTTGTTTAAGTAACCCCCTCATTTTTGTATAGTTCCCCCTTTTGAAATTAAATGCCACAGTGTTGGGCTGTTGAGATGTTCTTCCCACCACAGGGACGTTAAATGTTGTTATATTATGGTCACTATTTGCAAGCAGTCCTGCTATAGTTATCTCTTGGACCAGCTCGTGCGCTCCACTCAGGATTAAATTTAGAGTTGCCTCTCCCCTTGTGGGTTCCCGTACCAGCTGCTCCATGAAGCAGTCATTTAAAGTATCGAGAAATTTTCTCTCTGCATTTCGTCCTGAAGTGAAATGTTCCCAGTCAATATGAGGATAATTGAAATCCCCTACTATTATTGGGTTCTTAATTTTGATAGCCTCTCTAATTTTCCTTAGCATTTCATCATCACTATTACTGTCATGGTCAGGTGGTCGATAATAGATCCCCAATGTTATATTTTTATTAGAGCATGAAATTTCTATCCATAGCGATTCTATGGAACATGTGGATTCGCTTAAGATTTTTACTTCATTTGAATCTACATTTTCTTTCACGTATAGTGCCACTCCTCCCCCTGCATGACCTGTTCTGTCCTTCCGATATATTTTGTACCCCAGAATGATAGTGTCCCATTGATTGCTCTCAGTCCACCAGGTTTCTGTGATGCCTATTATATCAATATCCTCCTTTATCACAAGGCACTCTAGTTCACCCATCTTATTATTTAGACTTCTAGCATTTGTGTACAAGCACTTTAAAAACTTGTCCCTGTTTATTTGTCTGCCCTTTTCTGATGTGCCAGATTCTTTTTTATGTGACTATTTACCATCTGATCTGGCCCTTACATTATCCTCTTCCATCCTCTGCTCCTGACTGTAACCTGGAGATTCCCTATCATCAGACTCTTCCCTAAGAGAAGTTTGTGTCCGATCCACATGCTCCTCTGCAGCAGTCGGCTTTCCCCCATCTCCTAGTTTAAAAACTGCTCTACAACCTTTTTAATGTTTAGTGCCAGCAGTCTGGTTCCACTTTGGTTTAGGTGGAGCCCATCTCTCCTGTATAGGCTGTGTAAGTACTTCCTCACACAAGGCACAGTCAAGCTTGTGGAACGCCTTGCCAGGGGATATTGTGAAGGCCAGAATTATAACTGAATTCAAAAAAGAATTAGAGAAGTTCATGGATGTTAGGTCCATAAGTGGCTAATAGCCAAGATGGTCAGAGATGCATCCCCATTCTCTGGGTGTTCCTAAACCTCTGACTGCCAGAAGCTGAGAGTGGATGACGGGATGGATTACTTGATAATTGCCCTGTTCTGGACATTCCCTCTGAAGTACCTGACATTGGTCAGGTTTGAGGGCAGGATTTTGGGCTAGATGGACCATTGCTCTGACCAAGTATGTCTGTTCTTATTTATGTGGTTGAGTGATTACTTGGATGGGAGACCTTTAGGGAAATTCAGGTTCTGCAAGAGAATCAGTAGTTGGTACTTTTGACTTCATTAGGACTGACTCTTGTGCCCCAGCCTGGCACCATGGGCTGCTCTGGTTCTGTCTTTTGTGGGAGATGGGAAACCGAGATCCTGACCACCTGGGGTCCATGTGAAGATCCGTACATTCTGTAAGAGTTGGGTTATTAATTTCAGTTCTGACCAATTCCAGTGCTGTGACATCACACAGTCCCATGCAGTTTATTATACCACCATTAATAATACTACATCCTCCCACTGTATCTGTGCGCTTTAGACAAGAATGAATTTAGGCTCCCAGCCCCCCGGGAGGCAATGGGTATCATTTATCCCCATTTTACAAATAGGGAAACTGAGGCGCAGACTGGCAAAATAACTCACCCAAGTTCACAAAGCCAGTTGGTGGAAAAGCCAGTCAGGTGACCCGGGTGTTCTGATTCCCAGCCTCCTTGCTCTCACCTATTAGAAATGTTGTCTTCCTGGGTTCTCACTCTGTCCTGAAAGTTGTGTAGCGTTCCTGTTAAACAGCTCCCAGATTGCTCCCCAGAGATGGCTGCATTTTAGTGCTGAAGGAGTGATCCCTGTGTATATAAGTGCTCCCCCAGCAACTGTGATGAAAGGCTCTGTAGAAATTGATGCCTATGGGGGCGTCTCAGGCTTCTGTGCTAATGAATGGGGGAGCAATATCTGGTGTCTCTCCCCCTGCACAGACCAAGACACCCCCCACACACACACATATGCATGTTGCTGTGTTTGCTCTCACTAGGCTGAACACCATCCTGGACTCAGACCGTGTGCTAGTGATGCATGCAGGGAAGGTGGCAGAGCTGGATTCACCTGCTGTCCTCAGCAAGAGGGAAGACTCCTTGTTTCAGCGACTCCTGACCAGTGGGCAGCAATGACTTCCCTGCTAAGAGACTGAAACCAGTGACGAGCACCTCCTGGCAGCACACCTGCAACCCCCATCTCCACTGGACTCCAACAGCTCGAGGGTGCAGGCACCTATTTCTTGCTGGGCCAGGAGCTGCCATAGGGGATGCACTAGCCTGCACAAAGGACAGCAGAGGGTGACACTGGTTCTTGGCTTGGGTCCTGCTCAGCGTGGATCTTGTTTCAGGTGCAGTCCCCTGAGCCATGATGGGGTTGGACCAAAACTTATTGGTCTGGATCAAGAGTCCTAGGATGGAGAAACATGCCCCTGGCTTGGGGAAGTATCCCCTTTGGTGTAATGAGGGTTTATTCTCTACTGTCAGGTGACTTAGTGACTCCTATTCAAGGACTTGTAATTTAAAATAAAGAGCAATGTCCTTGTTAAGCTCTCTGTTTCTCCTGTGGCCCTGGCCCTCATCACTGCTCCTCTTTCCCCAGAATCAGGCCTCCTCACAGTCCCTCTCCCAGTCAGAAGACTCACTCTCTCTCTGACACATACACATCATGGTTTCTCTGTCACTACATCTCCTGCTGGAATAAGCCCTTCCACATGCTGGGAGCCCAGCACAGATTGCACATACCTCCTCCCCTGAGCTGTGGTTTCCTTATGGCACAGCCTCACTGGACTGAATAGTGGGCATTGGGTTAGGGACAGGATCTCGCCCCTTGTATGTACAAATACGCTAGTGCCCAGAGATGGTGTCAGTGTTGCATGTTCTACTTGTTATGGCAGCTGGGGGACACTATACCCTTCAGGTGTTTAAAGGCCTCTGAAGTTAATCTAGGTGGCACTATTCCAAAGGAGAGCTCATCCCTCCTCCCTCAGTTTCACAACTTTCTGGTTCAGGAGGCTGGAGAAATCTTTTCCTCAGAGCGCCTCAGCACTGCTCTGATTCCAGCTTGGCCATAGAGAGAGGCCCCTGTAATGAAGCCTGGGTATCTCGCATTGCAGGGTGGAGCCTGCCAGCCTGGGGATCTGGGGCATGGGCAGGGAATGAGGGAGCAGCAGAGCTGGGTTTTGAATCCATGTCTCCCACACCATCATGTTGGCCTATGTAAGCTGAACCTCCCCTTCCTACCTCCCCATGGGTGGGGGTTTTCCTCCAACCTTTAGCCTGGGATCTCTCCCATTTCCCCTCACACTGCCCATACTCAGGTTAGACACACTCATGACCCATCTCGCGCCCTCCTAGTGTGTGGTCTGGGGACTCTGCCATTACCAGACAGCCCAGCCCCTCTCTCCAGCACTGGGGATGCCTGTAGCAGAAGCAAACTCCTCCAGGCTGACCTGAGACACAAGCGACCCTTTCCTGCACCTGAGGCTGCAGGACCCAGCTGCATCCCTGCAGGGTGCCCTGATCCCTCTCTGCTCGTTGAGCTGTAGCCCAAGTTGTAACACTGCCATTTTGTCTTTGGGGTGATAGGATTGAGAAGCCCCTACCAGGCCCCAGGGGTTAGAGGGTCTCTCTGGGATATAGCACAAGAATCAGGTATTAGAGGGGTTATGGGGCAGCTCCTCTGGCAAAGATTTAGGGTGGACTTGGACCAGGGCAGAAGAAAGAACATCACTGGCAAAGGCTCTGCTCATGGGCTTGTTAGGCTCCATGCTGGTTCTGGTATTTTATTTGATAAAGTTACATCATCCATCAGTGTATTAAAAAAGAAATCTTCCTGGTAAAGCCCTAATCTCCTCTCCCTCCAGCCCCTTTGCCTGCTCTGCCTCATTCCCACGCAGGAGCCCTCCCTTCCACCTGGGGCTCTAGCTCCTTTACCTTGGTTGTGGCATGGCCTCTGCGGACCCTGCCTGAATACAACATAGCAAGGCTGTGGGGCAGTGGTGAGAAAGAGGGAAACTTTCTCACCCTTGTTAGTGACATGGTGTCTAGCCCTGTGCTGTCCCTGGCCGGGAAGGGGTGGATGCTTTGTCAACAGTGATTGGACTGGACCAGGCAAGAGATAACCTAGATTCATGGGTAAATGTCCCATTCCCTCTGCTGTGTCTTAGGGATGAGGATGTGTGGGTTTCTTACTGAAAGGTGCACCATGGCTATGGCGCAGGTGGGGCCACCTTTCTGTCCCCCAGGGCTATCTGAAACTTTAATCTGCCCCTACATCCCCTAGAGAGAGCTTCGCCCTCACTTTGTATTGAAAAGTGCTACAATGGCTGGTTTTAGGTTACTCCCAGCTCTGTGCCTGGGGGAGGCAGTCAGGAACTGGGACCTGGACTAATACCAAACCAACCAGAGCTCAATTCCAGCCTCCTCCATATTCAATTCCATCTGCAGGGGGCTGTGGTAGGGGCCAGCCCAGACCTCGACAACACTGGAGGGGTACTGGCTTTGTGTTTATAACACATCTGGCTCTGGCTGTCCCCCGCAGCGAGCAGGGAAGTGGAAGCACGTGCTGGGGTGGGGAAGGAGCTTTTTGAATTACTATTAGAACACACCCAAACCAGCTCAAATGGTTTGGTAAAGGGAGAAAAGACACATGGATCAGCAGCAGCAAGGTACAAAACATTCTCACAAGAAGGGACACGATATCAGGTAGAAAAGGGCAAGATGGGCTCTTGAGCCACCTCTGGAATCTCTCCCAACCACTCACAGCACCACAAGGCTACAGAGAGAGCCTGTTCGCTCACTCCTTGGCTGTGCAGTTTGAAACAGACAAACCATAGCCACCAGAAAGAGCTAGGAACCCCACAGCCCTACAGAAGGGCAGACATAGAGCACAACAGCTCCAGCAGCCCTAGCCCCAGTGTGAACAACAGGCCAAAGATTACACTAGTGGCAGCACTAGGAATTACCCAGCATCCAGGGGCCTGGCAAAGTTTGAGTTTCTCAGAGGGTTCTGCCTTCTTCTGCTCTGGCATGATCAGTCTCATTTCTAGCATGGCTTAGTACAAGATGGTACTAATGTCTTCTGGTGCTAGCTGAAAAAGTCTGTGCTGCCACTTCCAGTAGTGAGCTGTTCTGACAGCCCTTGCTTTGGACTCCTAGGTACACCTGGTTGATGGAGATGGATTAGATCCAGGACAGGCTGGTCACACCCTGTTTGAGAGTTCTGTTTGCAAATACGAATTCGCTGCCCTGTGGAAACCCCCTCCCCACTGAATCACAGACCAGGTTGCACCAAAGACCTTTAGTACTTTCGAGACACCCAACCAGAATGACTCCCAGGGCACAGTTTGAAGGGTTCATTGGCATGACTGCCTGGCAGGGCCCCACTCTGAGAGTGCCAGAGTCCTCACAGTTCTGTTGTCTTCCTGGGCTCTACCATGACTGTATTTAACATGCCCACTTGACATTCTTGTTCCTGGAGCTTCCTTGCAGCCTGTGAGGGGCTTTTGCACCAGTTTGACCTCTGACACCCTCTCTGCCGGTTCCGCAGCATTAACAGTATGGTCACCAGGACCAGCGCAGCTGTGAGTATCCCAAACACCAGCACGGTCACCAGCTGGGACTCACTCAGCCCAGCGTCCCGCTGGGTCACCACCTCTTTCACAGAAATTTTCAACAGCCCTCCCCCACTGGCTCTCTCACTGTGGTTGGCAACCCGCCTCCCAGTAACCACAGTCCTGACTGGCTCGGGCTGCGTAACCCGGAGATTCTCGCTGGTTGTGCTTTTCACAGCACCGTTGTTCTCCCTGTTAGCAGGAAGGTAGATGGTGACCCAGGTCGGTTCTGGAGTGGAGACCTCACACATTTTGCCAGTAAAACCGTCGGGACACAAGCAGTCAAAATCATTGATGCGATCATAACACTTTGCCCCATTTTTGCACGGGTGGCTGGCACAGTCGTCAATGTTGATGGTGCAGAAACGGCCTTCGAAGCCCACCTGGCACTGGCAGGAAAAGCGGTTGATACCATCATGGCAGGTGGCACCGTTGGCACAGGGACGCATCACACAGTCATCTACATCATTCTCACAGAGGGTACCAACAAAGCCAGCCAGGCACCTGCAGGTGAAGTTCCTAGCAAAGCCGTTCTCGTCCTGGCACTGGCCACCGTTCCTGCATGGAAACCTGCAGGCAGAAAGCAGGGACTGATCACAGGCCTGGATAGGATATGGCTCTGGCCCCAGATAGACTTGCATTCTCAGGGTGAAATGCACTCATGGGCTTAAGTGGTGCATAGGCCCTGTGCTTGCTCTCTGCATAAGGGGGAATTCCACCCACAAGCGGGGGAGAGGAAAGGGCAGGTGTTTGGGTCCCTGCTGCACAGAGGGGAGAAAGGCCCCAAAGTTGTCCCTATGGACATGCACTGACACACCTGGAGCACAGCTACCTCCCACCCTTCTAGAGAATGTGGCCGAGTGTCACTGGCCAATCCCACATCAGGAAAAGCCTAAAGCCAAACCTTACAAAGAGGAAGGCTGACTCCCAATAAGTTTCCCTGAGTGCAAAGCAGAGGCAGGGTCACTGCGTTAACCATGAGTGACTAGAATCTGCTCTGATTATAGCTCAGACTCCATCTGCTGAGGGAGCTGCCATTACAGTCAGCTAAACCAAAGTTCCCCTAAAGACTAGGAAGGTTTTGGCTTGATGCCATAAACATAGAAATCCACAGCTAATGATCCAAGCTGGGCTATTGATTGGTAGAGTAGAAGCTGGAACTAATGCCTTATGTAATCTCCGCCTGCCCTGCCGCTCGCTCTCACCCTGCCTTCTCACATGGCCCTGTCTTCCGCTCACAGTCCTTCCCATGGAAGCCCTCAGGACACAGGCAGGAATACTCCCCGTCCCCGTCGTAGACACACTCGGCCCCGTTCTGGCAGGGGAGCTCGTGTTCACAGATCTGTACGTCTGAGGAGAGAAAAAGGGGAGGCATTTGGTGAGCTGAGCTGGTGCCAGCAAGAACTGTCAACCCCACCCCAAAGAGAAAAGATGAATCATGAGCTACAGCTTCCCTCAGCCCCAGCAGCATGGCTTTTACACAGAACTCACTGCGGTACAACTCAATCAGTTCCCTGCCATTGCCTCAGGCTTTGGAGCACCTCGGTCCCTCCTCTTCTCTGCCTGTGGCACACAGTAGTTTAGTCTTCTGAGGGCTGTAAAACTTTGGTCTAGTTCTGATGGATAGGCTTGGAGTGGGAGTGGCTGAGTAGGGTTTAATGGCCTGTGGTATAGAGGGATCAGACAGTTTAGATGAGCTGGTGGTCCCATCTGGCCTTAAAGTCTAGAACTCTTCAACTGCAGCTCTCAAAGCACTTTTACATTGTTCTATATGGCAGGGAAAGCGAGCTGCAGAGAAGGGAAGGCCCTTAGCTGCCCTGTGGCTCTGAGTGCCATAGAATAACAACATGCTGCATTCTGAACACTCTCCAGCCTGAAGAGCAGACCCCGGAGACTCCTAGCTGGAGGGCAGATTAGCTATGCCATGAAGCTGCTTCTCACTCACTTCCATTTGAAGTTGACAGAGTGAGTGGATCCCACCCAGCTGGTTGCCAAAGGCAAAAAGTGCGGATGGAAACAGAAAGCATTGTCAGCAGTCCCAGCAGTGAGGGAAAGCCAGTGAATACCACTAATACCACTGCCTCAGGCCCATCGATATCACAGGCCCTGCAGACAGGCATCAGAGCCCAGCAGCCTGACCACCTTCTGTAGAAAGGAAAAGGGATGGGCCAAATCTCTGACAGAAAGATAAAACCCCAGCCCCCAGTACAAGCATCACAATGAGAAACAGCTGGTCACCTAAACAGCTGCATCATCCTTTCATTTAGGGGATGCGTGCTGGGCTCCTGCCCTAATCATGAAAGAGTGAAAAATTCAATCTCATAGGGATACACACTCAGGCAGCTGGATTGACACCTGATGCCTCTAATCCCTGTGCCCTCCACATTCCCCTCCCTCTCTTTGCAGGGCAGTTGGACCCTCCCCACACCACATTTTCCCCACCTGGAGATCTTTATTGTAAACAAGTTACCTATCACTGAACCCTTTCCTGAAGCAAACTGATTCCTGTCCAGCTGGTGAAACCTACCTTTGTCACAGACCTTGCCAGCCCAGCCATTGTGACAGATGCATTGCCAAGGCTGATGGCATGTACCATGGAGACAGCCCGGCATCCGCACACACTGCTCGCAGTACTTTCCTTCCCAGCCTGGGTCACACCTGCAAGAGGATACAGGAAGGTCAGTTCGAGCACAGCAGCCTCCCCAATGGCAGCACAATGTAGACAAGAACTGGATTATGTAATGGCTTACATAAGCCTATCTTCACACACCATCCTGCGCTTGCTATAAGTGTGTGTGGTGCTTGTAAAGTCTTCTCTCAAAGCACCCCCAGGAGACAGAAAATTGGTTCTTCTGGGGAGCCCATCAAGGCAGGGCTGGCTTTAGGAAGTGCGGGGCCCGATTCGAAGATGTGGGGCTTGTACTCACCGGGCGGCATTTTGAGTCTTCGGCTGCACTTTGGCAGCGGGTCCTTCACTCGCTCCGGGTCTTCGGTGTCACTGAAGGACCACCCCCAAAGTGCTGCCGAAGACCCGGAGCGAGTGAAGGGCCCTCTGAGGCGCGGGGCCCGATTTGGGCGAATCAGCCTAAAGCCGGCCCTGCATCAAGGCCAAGGGAGGAGGCAAAGACGACAGAACCTGGGCATGTCCACACTCTATCATGAGGTGTAACTGCAGCTGGTGTAGAGGTACCCAAGCAAGCTTTATTGTAGCCAGCTTGGGTACCAGAAGCAGTGAAGCTGGAGCAGTGCAGACAGTATAAGTATTCCTGGAACCATGGGTAATTCCTCTGCAGCTAGCCCATGATGCCGCAGTGTCTATGCTCCAGGACTCAAGCTAGCTCTGGTATGTCTACTGAGCTGCAATCACACCTGTAACTGTGGCATAAACATATGCCTGGTCTGGTAACATGGCTGCTGTAGCATTTTGTGCGTACCTGTCAAACGCTGCTAGTGCATTTATTTTGTCCCATAAAGCTGGAATAGCAGCATTCAGCACACGCTTTCACATTCTTCAGCATCAAAGCCCTTTCCCAACATTTAATGCCTTTTTCCTCCCAAGGGATGGAGGTAAATATTATCCGCACTTTATAGATGTGGGAATTGAGGCCGAGAAGAAAAGGGATTTACCCTACAAGGCTACATAGGGTGGCAGAGTGGGTAACAGAACCCGGAC
Organism: Gopherus flavomarginatus; assembly: GCF_025201925.1. Classification (NCBI taxonomy): domain Eukaryota; kingdom Metazoa; phylum Chordata; order Testudines; family Testudinidae; genus Gopherus; species Gopherus flavomarginatus. The sequence goes on along the minus strand of NC_066620.1, from coordinate 67,737,793 downwards.
ATTTGCTAACAGCCTTGATTTCAATTGCTAGTCCATATTGTCCTCCTCCCAGGAATCTGCTCTGTATTCAAGTATCAAATTAGACAAAAAGAAAATGCCTGTACCCTTCAGCCAAGCTAAAGGGCAGGTAGTAGGCACCAGCAGGAATGCAGAATTCCCCCCAGGGCCTCATAGCTTTGTACATTTTGTTGCCTTCTTTGTACTAGTCTAATTTGTCCATATCCTTCCTGCAACAAAGGTGCCAGCTCAACATCCCCTGCCTCTCTGGCTCCGGTGCTGCAGCAACCTTTGCCTCAGTTTCCCCCTACTGTCCTTTGGCCTACTCCAGCCATAAGATTGTCCTTGCCCTCTGTCCAGACCAATTTGCAAATTCCTGCCCTTCCCAGGGCCAGAGAATCCTTTACCAAAGGACAAAAGAAATAACAAAACCAAATCTTCAGCCCTCAGCTGACTGCCTCTTCCTCACAAGTGTGCTTCATCACCTACATCTCCATACCTTGTCAGGCTCCTGTGCCTTGGACAACCCACTGTCCAGGGGGCAGCACGTTCCTTCCCTCCCTCAGGGGTTCAGGAAGGCTATAACTCCTCGGGGTCCCTGTCTCCAGTCAGGCTTCCAGCTCCCTCCTGCAATAGCCAGCCAGCCTGCCTGCCCACCCTGCTCCACAGCCTCCTATCAAACTGTTTCCTAGAGTGGAAACTTTCTACCTCCTCTCCTCAGGGTTTCTCCTCCCTAACTGGGTTCACCCAGCTCTTTATAGAAACAAGCCCTGTTCTTCTCCTAGCTGGCTTTATCTCTAACTAGGCCTGGCCTACCCTCCAGGTCTGAGCAGGCAGGTTAATTGGTCTCTCAGGCCCATATTAACCCTTGCCCAGCACATGTGGGATGAACACCCCATCACGCTTCCTGAATTGTGGGACTCAAAGCACTGCACAATAATCCAGATGTGAAGCCATGCACAGTATTCCAGTGTATAAAGCTCCATGTATAAGTATCATCTTATTCTACAAGCTCACCGTAAGAGTGTGATGGAGAAACTAGTCACTGCAGTACACGGCAGCATTCTAGACCTAACAGGACAGTGGGCACTAATTGTAAGTGTTCCCTGATTGGACAGTGCCCGACTCCCCAGCGGGGAAAGAAGAGATTATGTGTCCGAGAAAGAGAGCACCTGGATGAAAGTAAAACTGAGCTGAGGTGACAGAGCAGGCAAGATATACAAATTGGACTCAAAATGTATCACAGAATTAAACCTCACAAACTCAATGCAGCACCTACAATTCCAATAGACTCCAGCAAGATGGCAGGAGCTCTGAGATTCTCCGCATCTGGGCAATGAAAGTCCAGACAGAGAAGCACAGGCTAGCCAGAGTGTCTCCCTGAGACCAGATGATGGGGAGAAGAGGCTTCCAAGCTGCAGGAGAGTTCAGTGAACAAGTGGTGACCTGAAAAGGGAAGCAGTAGCTAATACCTCTGTATCTACCTCAATAACAGGCAGCAAGATTACCATCCTGACTAGCATAGCACCTTGACTTGACCCTTGCCAGCCCTTGCACCCTGAACTAGCCACATCACTGTCTTAGAGGCCATCACTACAGAACTTGGCCATAGTGGGTTTCCCCATTCCCACCTGCAACAAGTAGCACAGACAGAGTACGGCTCTGATAACACTGTTATAACTGAACCCTATGCCAGGATTCTAGCCAACGGTGCTCTTTCTGTTGTGGGTGTCAAAGCTACTGTGGCCTTCTGTTATCATGTAAGTTATGTGTTCTGCAAGTATCCACATTGCACACACACAGGAAGACAGTCCCTGCCCCAAAGAGCTCAGAATCTAAAGCAGCTTACAATTAACTTTTCCTGCTGTCTGGGTCGCTATTATTCTCTCTGTCTAGGATACCCATCTAAGCCCTGAGGATCCCTAGTGTCTCAAACGTTGTGCTGCCTAGGGACCACTTTGCCTCTGCAGAACTTTGCAAGTTTGTTGGCTTCAGGTGGGATCTAAAGGCACTGAAGCAAAGCCCACAACAGAGAAAGGACAGAGAGACCACACTTTCCCACCAGGAGGGTAGTCCATCCAACTGGCTGGAGTATGTGACTCTTGGAGCCTGGGGACTAAGATTTGGACAAGTTGAGCAGTAGCCTGAGGGACTTCCTTGTACTGCATGGGCCACAGCAAATGAAAAACTTCATGTTCCCCAAAGACAATGAAAATAGACATTTCCATCCAACACATTACTGGCATGGAATCCCCAATGGTAACAAAGTGGAGAGGCCATGGCTTATGTACTCAAAAACCCAGAATGCTACATACTGTTTTTGTTGCAAACTCTTCCAGTTTAATGTTTCAGCTACATTGGGTTCTACAGGTATAAAGGACTGGAAAAATCTGGCTAGAAATCTGGCATGCCATGAGAAGCAAGTCACCAGAGAGCATTCCATAGCTGGAAAGAGCTTGAGATGACACTAAGGTTAAAGGCCACCATAAATGATCAGCATCAAGAGAAGATTGCATCAGAGTCACTTTAATGGCAAAATGTTCTGAACTTACCATTGAGAGAATGCTTGCTACCCAAAACCTAGCACTGTGTGGCACTTCAGATCAGCTGTATGTGCCAAACAATGGAAACTTCCTTAAAATTGTGGAGCTGATGGCTGAGTTTGATGCTGTACTCCAGGAGCATCTAAGAAGAGTCACTACCCAAGAAATGTACACACACACTACCTTGGAAAAACAATTCAAAATGAGATCATACAGTTACTGGCAACAAAAGTCAAACAAAAGATTATGGCAGATCTGAAGTCAGCAAGATATTACTCTGTTATTCTGGACTGAACACCTGACATCAGCCATATGGAACAAATGACTTCAGTGGTGCTTTTTGTAACAATAGCAGAACCTAGTGAAAATGTCCCTGCAATGGTGACTGTCAGAGAGCACTTTCTAGAATTTATTGACACTGATGATACTACAGGAGCTGGTACGACAAATGTGCTTCTTAAAAAGGTGGAAGATACAGGAATTGCGATAGCTGACATGAGAGGTCAGGGCTATGATAATGGTGCCAACATGAGAGGAAAGAACAGAGGAGTGCAGACATGGATCCGAGAGTTAAACCCTCAAGCTTTTTTTGTCCCATGCAGTTCTCATTCATTGAACTTGGTGGTCAGTAATGCAGCATCAGCTTCTAGTGAGGCTGCTGAATTTTTTAATGTAATTCAGAGCATCTATGTATTTTTCTCTGCATCAAGTCATCAATGCAAAATTTTGAAGCAACATCTGGGAACATCCTCTCTGACACTGAAACCACTGAGTGCCACACAATGGGAAAGTCAAGTGGAGGCGATATAGCCTATCAAACACCGAATTGGGAAGATAGATGATGCCATAGTTGCCATAATGGAGGATAATGCTATGACAGTGACTGTTAGTGGGAAAACAGTGACAGAAGGAAATGGAATCACCAGAAACATACATAATTTCACATTTCTGTGTGGCTTAGTGTTGTGGCGTGTCATACCGTTTGAAATAAATGTTGTAAGCAAGAGACTCCAAGATGTTGACCTTGATCTATCTGGAGCAATGGAACAACTGGACAAAGCAAAGTCATACCTACATTCTTACCGGTCAGATAGGGGATTTCAAAACATTCTGAAGCGTGCACAGAAGTTGGCAGAGAAACTTCACACTGAAGCTATTTTCCCACCCATTCAAGAATACAAGAGTCACTGAAGAAGACAACATTTTGATTATGAGGCACGGGATAATCCCATAAGAGACCCCAAACAACAATTCAAAGTTGAATTCTTTAACCGGGTGCTAGATTGTGCAATGCAGTCAGTTGAAGAACGTTTAATGCAGCGCAAGGAACACAGCAGTGTATTTGGGATGTTGTATGATAGTCCCAAACTCCTCCCTATACCTGAAGACGACCTACACCAGCAATGCAGGGCACTAGAGACAGTGTCGACACATGATGACATGTGCAACATTGATGCGAGTGATTTAGGTGATGAACTGAAAGTCCTTTTAAGACACATTTCAGCAGAATCAACTCCAAAGGCTGTTCTGGAATACATGTACACAAATAAGATTACTACCCTCTTTCCAAATGCTTTTGTTGCTCTGTGCATACGTCTAACATTTCCTGTAACAGTTGCCCATGGAGAACACAGTTTCTCCAAGCTGAAGTTAATAAAAACACATCTATGCTCCACAGTGACACAGGAGAAGTTGGTCGGCCTTGCAACCATCTCAACAGAGCATGAGTTGGTCCAGACTGTGGACCTTCAGGAAGCAGTTCAAATCTTTGCAACCAAGAAGGCACGGAAAGCACCATTTTGATTATTCAAACAGATAAAAATGCCAATGTTTACTATGCAGACAATAAAAGTTATATTTGCTGTTCAGGCATTTGAAAGTTAAGTGTTAACTTAAAATGCCTTGTTCAAACATTTTAAGTGTTAGTTCTCCTTTATTGGGGCACGTAGCAGAGCAGTACCATGAGAGGAGAAGAAGAGGAAGAAGGCAGAATTGAGACCTTTCAAAGTTTTGGCCCAAGCGAGGGGGTATGGAGGCATCATTTGTGCTCCCCGTCTCAGGTGCCAAAATGTTGTGGGCTGGCTCTGGTTGAGTAGGATGAGCCCCTTGGCATTCTTTGACCTAGGTAAGGGTTTGGGTGTCCCAGGGAAACAGTGCGTGGAGCAAGAGATCAGCTGTCCCAGGAATGGTTAAAGTTTAAATGCACCCACACCAGAATTCCAACCACTATACCTGCACTTGCCGTCCTGGTCACAGCAGCCATGGGCCAGGTTACAGCGCTCACTGCAGTCATCACCTGCAGGACAGGGCAGAGAGTCGGAGTTAGTGCACAAGGAGGTCAGAAAAGCAAACACTTGCTAACATAAACCAGTGCATGCAAGCCCCAGGGTTCCAGAACTGTTCATCCCAAGGGCCCCTATTAGGTCAGATCTATCCACAGTGAGGGCCCTGGGGCCATAGTCCCCTTTTATCTTGCAAATGCTCACTTCCCCCTCCTCCATTTATCTCTGACTGCCCCTCATTATGTCACAGCTACCCCACTGGGTGTGAGAGTTTTACAAGAGACCATCTGCACAGGGAAGGATCAGATAGTGAGGAGCAGATGCACAGAAACAGTTAGTACTTGTATGACAACAGCATTTTGGGACCCCAGTCAAGAATTAGGGGCTGTATAAACAAGACAATCCTTGCCCCAGAGAGTTCACAATCTAGGGCTGTGACAAGACACCGAGGGTAGGTGGCTGAAACACTGCGTCTTTGTTTAGAAAACTAACAATGTGCTTGAAAATTATGTATTGGGATCATGTCCTTCACTCTCTGTGGAACTTTCCTAAGACTGGGGCTATTCTGGAGAGAATGTGTATTACTTGTTGGTTTACAGCACCCAGTCCAATAGGGCCCAATCCTACTGGGGCCTCTGGGTACTACTATACTATAATAAAATAAATAATAATGATAGTAAAGTCTAGGACTAGCTTCTGAGCAGAAATTTGAGGGGCTTAAGGGCTTTGAGAAGGATTCCTTCTATTCTAAAGATTCTAAACTTTTGTGTCCTTTGGGAAAAGCCAAGTTTCCTCAAGAAGTTGGCCTCTATCCCTAGGGTTGCAGATGCTTTCAGAGTGCTATGCTGCGAGGCTCTGCCAAGGCCAAGTTGTGAGTGACAATCCCTCACTCTGCTGCAGAGAGGAAGGCGAGCATGGGGCCGCATTATAACCTGACAGGTGTCAAGTTCTGTTTATTTATTTAAAGGCCCTCAAGGCTGTAACTGAGCTATGGCCTGGCCCTGCTGCTCCTCCTCCTCACCACTGGCCTCCTTTCTTCAGTCAGGTGTCTCAACTCCAGCCCTCTTCCCTCCTGTTCCTTGCTCTCTGCCTCAGGCCACCTGCTCTCTCTTTCCTGTTTACTGATTATCACTGAGACATGGTGGCTTTGCAGGGCTTAGGAGTAGCCATTAGACTGAGTCCCGAGCTCTCAGTCCCACATTGTTTTGGGGCTGGAACAAACTGGGGGAGCTCTACTCCCCATCATGGTTACTCTTAGACTTTGAGAGCCAGGGACACGAACAAAGCAAACAGCTTCTCATCCTGCCCTCTGTCCAGCAGGTGTCACTGCACACCTGAAACAGAGACTGGAGTCAGACAAAGAGCAGGAAGAGAGACCCGCATGGGGTAGGAATGGGAGAGCAGAAGCAAACGTTAGGAAACTGGACCTCTTTATCTCAGGGACTCAGCTTCCTTCAGCCCTGTCTTGGAGATGGAGGACTGGTAGCTGATTGAGTCCATCTCCCCTTGGCTGGTGCTGGATCTCGAGTCCCATCAGCAGATCTTATATCAGGCTGCCAGCAAAAGAGACTCTCTCTAAGCTACACCACATGGAACATGAGAAGTCAGAGGGGATGGCGTGTTCTCCTCACTGCATCTTAACAGCCTTTGCTGAAAGTGGGAGGCAGACTCCCTCTGGCCCAGACCAGGACTAGAAACTCCCATAACATGCCATGGATAATCTGGAGCAGCATGCGGGGCCAGTTCAGCCTGTGGCTGAGTACTATCTCGTTTCATGTCTATAAGCACTCTGCAATGGTGGGTGCTTTGTGGCTTCACCACTTAGCTGGGGCAAATTCAGGATCCAAGCTGGCCTTCTGCACTCCTCCTGCCTTTCCCTGCCTCTTGGAACTGTTGTGTCCATTACTATAATCCAACCATTTTTACAGAAAGTGAGTGAGCTCTGTATGCAGCCCAAGAGAGTCCTACCCTCTGTCCCCTTGGGTATTGCCTAGCACTGCACTGATATGACACTCCTGGAAAGCAGAGCAATGAGCCTTTCTGGCTGCAGCCAGTCATGCACAGTATGCCTACTGGCTAAGCAGAACCTCTGCTCTCATCTGTAAGATAAGCTTCCTTTTGTTGGATAGCAGTGATGTGAGGAGACTTAGCAGCACCAAGGTGGGTTTGGAAGGATGGACACAGGAGAAAGACACATGTCTGCTGAGTCTCACCTTGGGCAAGATGGTGATGGGCCAAGAGGATCCAAACCAAGGACATGAGCTGAAGACAGAAACTTCTAAGCATGGTCAATGTGGCCCCACCGAGATGAACACCTACAGTGACATAAAGAGCACAGTCAGAAAAACCCTACACCTACCCTTCCTGCAGCCTTGTTGGGTTTGCTTCACACATCCCTTTCTCCCCATCATCCTATTTCTGTGAGTTCTGAGTTCACATGCATTTTTAGAAGGATTGTCCACTTGTCACATTCTCACTAAATCTCTCCACCAGGTCCTTCTGGGCTCCCTCATCTCCTGGGGACAACCAGAGCTCCATGGTCCAAACAGCCTCCTTTAAATGTATAAAGCAGAATTATATCGGAGTACTGTATATAATGACTAAGGATATTAAACTGGAGCCCATCCATGTATCTCAGCCTTCCCCGCAAGCAACCCCACTTCCCCAGCATAGGGGAACCATCTCCATTTTTATTCAATACTGAGATCACCCACATGACTCTACCGATGCATCTTAACTGCAGTCTGAATGAATGGGTGACACTCTCTGAAGTGCAGCTCAGGCTGCACTGAAGAGGTTGCTTCTCGGTCCTCACTTCCTCTGCAATCACTGCAGCCAATTGCACTGAGATGTAGAGCTGGTGACTTTATGTCCTCTCACTAGACTTTGAGCTGCAGCTAGCAAACCTAATAAAGCTGATGGCTAAGTGGGGAAATTGTTTCTATCTCTGCCAGACTCAAAAGGAGTAGTAAGGAAAATAAATCCCTCCAACTCTGGCAGGTGATCAGTATTGCCAGGAGCAACATCTGCAGGACATGGGAGTGGGGTAAAGGCTCCTAGATTTGGGGTTAAATCTTAAAAGAAACAAAAGCAAAGATTCCCTTCCTAATTAACCGTAGTTCTTTCTTTCCTATTTCTCCTGCCTTCCTGTGGAGCCACTGGTAGCCCCAATGTTTCTGAGTCCATTTATTTTCCATCCACCACTTGCCTTCCTGGAGCAGCACTACTACTTCCCAAAAAGGCCTTGTTCCTTCATAGCTTTCTGGGGCAAATTGGGGCTGTTAAGGGCAGGCAAATGTAAGGTGACACAATAGAGACAGACATATAACCAGATCAGAAGAGTCGGGCAATTTTCCTAGGAGAATGGTAAGCATATGGAGAGACTCTACCCAAATGTGTGGATGGAAAGGACAGGGGCTGTTCTACCTTAAAGGTGGCTTGCAAGCAGTGCAGTGCTGGGCTGAGCTAACACTTGGATGGGAGACTTCCTAGGATTCAGGCAGCAGACAACTCTTCAGGAAGTGACACTGGTACCTCAGAAGGGGACTGGTCTGAGTCTGGCCTGTCCTGTTGTCTTAGAGGTACGGTGCTGCTAGAAGCATCATTCAAATGAGTTGCAGAACCAAGATTCTAACCACCTGTGGTCATTACAAGCCCCATGGCACTTCTGATTAGCCTGACCAAATTCCATCACAGATAATTAGATTATACCTCCATGAATTCCCCCTGCAGTTACATTTGGGCACAGGATTCTCCTTAACTTCCTGTCCTAAAGTGTTGTGTAGTGTTGGTGTGAGCTGTTGAACAGCTGCTGCGTTTCAGGCAAGGGTGAAGTGATTCCTGTGAATCTTATAAAATAATTTAGGGATTATGGCTGAACAGTTGGCAGCATGCTCCTCTAGGGCCTTTAGGAGCTGAGCTTCATACCACATGTCATTGAAAAGGTCATTTTCCCTTAGATTTCTCATGAAGTCTCCCAGTTTGACGCATCACCTCAGACTTAATGTCATCAAATCGTGGACATTATTCCCAACACTGTACCTGCAACTCAGGCAGCACCTTCCAGCACTAGTGGGGAAGCAGCAGGAAAGACTGTGGGATCCTTTGGGATTAAAGGCTCTACATAAACACAAGGCGTTCGGACAATGCATAGGTGCTATGAGCAGTATTTTTACTGGGGTTAGGTCTTTATTTCAAGCCCTGGGTCACTCTCATGAACTGAGGAACTTTCTCCTTTCAATACTCATGTATTGATTAGGCTTGCTGAGTAGAGATTCTGCGGGCTACTAGATCAGCAGATGCTGGGTGAATTGGTGGCTGAGGGTTATTGGATCACAGCTCCATGGCTAGGGTGTCCAAGTGCTATGGCTCACACCTCTAAGTTCTGCTCCTCACCTAGAGCTGCCATCCTGACCTCTCTGCTTCCTTAGCATTGACTTCATGGACACAACAGTTTGCCCTCAAAGTGAATGTCACGGGAGCAAGGGTGAAGGCAATGACTCCCTACATCTCTCTCTTTTTTGGGAGAGGGAGTTAAACTAAACTAGCTGTAAATGAAGAGAGAGCACAAAGAGGATCAGCTGAGAAAAGGAACCACCTTAGAGCAAAGTGGGAGGATTATCCCCTACCCCCAGATGCCGTTGGAGAGGATGCCCCTGAATCTCTCTCTGGCACACCCTGATATTGTTCTACCTCAGGGGTTCTCAAACTGGGGGTTGTGACCCCTCAGGGGGTCGCAAGCTGTCAGCCTCCACCCCAGACCTCGCTTTGCCTCCAGCATTTATAATGGTGTTGAATATATACAAAAGTAATTTAATATATAAGAGGCTTGCTACCTGAAAGGGAGAAGAGAGGGACCTGAGGGGCCAGGTCTCCGGGACCGCTGCAGACGCCTCCATTCCTGCCCCCGGGCCAGCCGCAGGGTGCTCGCTTAGTGCAGACACGTGCTGCCCCCGCCTCACCTCAACCACATCCCCCTCCCCAGGCGCCCGGCCCTGCAGGGGGCGCCTCCCCCCAGCAAAGGCCGCTGGGCACCGAGAGCCTGGACTCCAGCTGTGCGGTGGGGCAGCACCTCTGCCGGCTCCTGCCCCCCGCAGGCAGCCGGATCCTCCCTCTCCTCGCGGCCCCCCCCCCAGCCCAGCGCCCCCTACTCCTTCCCCAGCCCGCAGGCCGCCCCCTGAGCTCCCCCCGCCGGTCCTGACCGCCTCCCGCCTCCTCACCTCGGCGATCGCAGCGGCTCCTTTGGCTCCCGGGGTCTAACGCGCAGAGCGGCGGAAGGGGGCTGCCATGCCCGGCCCGGCCCGGCTGCGGGGGCTTCGGGAGGCTCAAGGCTGCGGAGCTGCTGCGAGGCTCCCCGCTCCGGCTGCTCCTCCCGCCGCTGCCGTGCGCTCAGGCCGGCTGCCAGGGACTGCGTGTGGCTGCACATCCCTGCGCCCTCCCCGGGCCGGGACATGCCGCCTCCCGCAGCCCGACGGCGAGCAGGAGCCAAGAAACCCAGAGGCCCCAGCCGCAGGCAGCCCCCTGCCCTGCCCCTGCCCCACTCACCTCTCACCTGCTCCAGCCCAGAGAGCAGCGGGGAAGCCGCCTCTGCCTGAGCCGAGAGCTGTGCCTTCCTGCCCCCTCCCAGGAGATCTTCCCCCTCCGGCCTCCCCCGCAGAATCTGCCCCAAGGTTTTTGTCCCTGTGCTTGCTCACCTAGGGGGAAGAGGGGCAGTTACACACCCCTGCAAAGCAGGAGCAGGGGAGAGGAGGAGGAAGGAGAGTGCCCTGTTACAGAGCCAGAGCCCCCTGTCTCTGTCCCAGTCCGGGGAGGGGGGAGGATCCCCCTGTGATGTGGAATGGCACTGCAGCCCCCTAGGGTCTGCCCAGGAAACACTGAAAGGGGGTGGGGGGCTGAATAGACAACCCCTTCCCACTGATGGGGTGCTACAGACCCATAAGAAGTAAGGAGAGCAAGCGGGTGAATGACATCTGGTGGGGAAGGATACAAGGAATGAAAAGCCCAGGAAGGAGAAACCACTGGGTGCCAGGAACCAGCCCCAAGAGCTGGAGACACAGATGTGAAACAAGGAGAAACTCCCAGGCCAACTCTTGGGTTACTCTATGTCACAGGATGCTGGTCAGTGGTCATGGAGATTTTAACTACCCATATATTGCTTGGCAGCCAGCCTAAATCTGCTTCATGGAGACTCTGACCAGCAGAGACACCAACCCAGGCTTCCTGCTGAGAATGGAGGATGAAAACCAAGGACTGTAAGCAGCTTCAGATCCACATGGAGAATGGGGTGAGAGACTCCCGTAACACAGCAGGGACTTGGCTTCTCTGGCATTTCTCTCCAACTTCTCCCAGTGGCACTAGCACCAGTGTGGCTCCAGCAATGGGAGCAACATTGGGAGTCCTTGTGTGACCAATCACACAAAGATGCCAAATTTTAATCATTGCATTATCTAGGCCTGCCTTGATCAATTCTTATTGCTCATATTTGCTGCTTTTTTCTACATACATTTTCATACATCAGTGCATATTACCCCCATCATTAATCATCTCTTGAAAAATGTCTCCATCTTCTATTTTGATATTTATATTGGAAGTACATACTAAATTATCTGAGTTAAGTGAAAGCTCCTCCTTCAGCCCCTTCCTGTCTAGTTTAAAGGCTGCCCTACAAGCTCTGCCAGTTTTCACCCCAAGGGATAGCCCATTGCTTAAAGTAGAGACAGAGTAATTCTGACAGACACCTCCCATCAGAAGAGAAATCTGAATGATCTGTGAATCCCAGCCCTCCTCTTCATAACATCCACAAGCCACTGATTGATCTCCAGTAACCACCTTCTTCTTCCCTGCCCAATCAAGATTGCAAGGATCTCCAGGATGGTGTGTCAGCCCCATCTTCAGTCAGCTGATTGCTTGTGTCTGTGTGTGCATGTATAACAAGAATCTTTATGTGTGACAAGGATCCTTGGGGAGCATCTGATTGTTCTGTCTGCATCTCCAAACCAACTTGCCCCTCTAAAAACTCTACGTTTCCTTGCTCCTCCAGAACCTTCCATTACATGGATATGCTCTAAGCCCTTAAAAGGTTATCTGGAGTGGTGCTCATGCCCCAAAACTCTCTTCACCAGACCCAGGGCCACCCAGGGGAAAGGGGGGGAACAAGTGGGGCAATTTGCCCCAGGCCCCACAAGCCCTGGCCCGGTGGCAGTCCAAATCTTAGGTGGCATTTCAGCAGCGGGGGGCCCTTCAGTGCTGCCGAAGATGCAGAGCGACTGAAGGGCCCACCACCACCGAAATGCCGCCAAAGACCTGGACCGCCGCCGGGTGAGTACAAGCGCCACAGCTCCCCCACTTTGCCCCAAGCCCCCTGAATCCTCTGGGCGGCCCTGACCAGACCTAAACAGAACAGCTAGTCCTCTGCAAGGCCTCTCTCCCACCCAGGAAGGCACCTCCCTGTCTATCACTGGGTAACATCCAAAGGTCCTGGCAAGTTTCACTCTTCAGCATTACCAGTCTGCTCCACCACCTGCCCACTTTCTCCTCTTCCCCTCACCTCTTGCCCAGAGTTGGCTATTTCCTACCACTCCAGAAGTGCATCAGTTAACAATAGCATCACAGCCACTAACACCACACTCCCTTGTCTCCCAATCCTCCCAAAACGCCATCTCCTCCCTCATCACATCTGATTACCTCCTCTCAGGCCCTGTCCTCTCCACTCTGTCTCTCTCTGCCAGCACTATGATCATCCATTCATTTCTTGGCAGCTCTATCCCTACCACGCTCATAGCTGCAGCTCTCCTCAAGAAATTAACTTTTGACCCCAATGCTGTCAAGTGTGGCCCCAGATCAAATGTACTCTTCAAAGCAAAATACTGTCAGAAATCATCTCTGCAACACCCTTACTGCCCACAAGATCCTTGGTCCATTTACATTTGAACTCCAGAGCACTGAAAGCACTCTCCTCAGGCACCCTCCTCCTCCCCTCTGCCGTCTAGGGCTCCCTCACACTTGACCTAAGTGTAGCATTTGACATGGGCTACACATCCCCCTTGGACTTCAGGCTGGTGTCTCTGCTCCCTCCCTACCTGGGATCTTGCCTGTCTCTATAACTGTGCCTCACGTGTCTGTCCACCCCTTCAAGTTTGAGCATATCATTTCACTTACCTCAACTATTGCTCCTCCCTCCCCTTTTATCACACACACTGACACCTGGCTCTTAACTTGCTCCACTCAAACATCAACAAGATAGACACCCTCCCTCTTGGATGGAGAAGGACTCTCAGCTGTAGCCGCAGTTCAACCACCTCCCTTCTCACTGGTCTGTTTTCTCCTCTTGGCCCTAAGTTCCCCTAGTCTCTGAGCAAACCTTTGCACCTCAGTCTATCTTCTAGACCTTCTTTGCTGAATCGCTTCCTTCACAAGTCAGGTGTATAAGCACCCATTTCCATGGTCTGCAGAGGCCCCTCAGATCCAAACCTCAGTCTCTTTAGGATGCTTCAGCCATCTGCTCAGATGTGCATGGAACAGAACTGCTCCAGCTCTATCCTGAAAGACCTTCACTGGTTTTCCATCTTCTACAAAGTCACTAGCCTCATCTTTGTAGTAGTAGTCGTATTATCGTAATGCCTAGGAGACCTAGTCATGAGAGGCACTGTTCTTCAAGGCCCTTCGTGTCCCGACTCAGTCTATAACTATGACTTTACCTCTCTTGATACCAGGCGTTACAGTAAAGGGGAGCAGTGAGAAGGAGAGCACATCTTCCCTTCCTCTGCTAAAAGCAGGAGAGCTTCCCCTCCCTGGCTGGCGCAGCTAAAAGAACAGGAAGAACTCCCCTGGTGTTCAGTCTTCTTTGACCATTGCTCAATATCCCCACTTGCTCCCTCTGCTCTGCCAAGCCCGGGCAGCACCTTGCACTGCTAGCACCTTTGTTATGGGGCTTAGGCTGCTCACCTCCCTCGCTCCTCATCCTTCAAACGATACTGTCTGCACCAGCTTCCTCGGACTCTACCCTGGTGTAGCAGGTGCTTGCTATTACTCACCCTTCACATCTCTCCCTGTTCCCCGTCCTCACTTGCTCTCACACGTTCTTATTGTGATGTTGCCCTTGGACTAACTGCTGGGCATCGCAAGGCTGTTAAGGGAACAGGGTCCCATACAATTTTACTGTATTTTTCTTAGTTTGAGTGATAAAGACCACTGAGTGCCGGTGCCATTGTGTGTGCTGGTGGACTGAGTGTGTGTGCTGTGTATTTGTGTAGCCGGGGTGATGTCATTGTGTTATGTCTGCTGTGACAGAGTGAATGTGTGTGTACCCTTATAATGAGAAGCACTCCATGTTAAGATCAGTGTGTGCATGTACATACAACTCACCAGGGTTTTAAGATGGGGTTAGATTGAGGTAAGTAGTACAGGACCGAGGGTTTTCTATTCTGTTCCTCTCAAGGGTGAGAGCCGTGGCACTGAGTGAGTGCCATCTGGGTATATGAGGTAACGCTTGATCACTGAAGATATAAACTCAAGAGCAGTAGCATAGGGAACAGATCATTGCAATATCTGAGAGAGGACAAAATGGGTGAATTTAAACAAATGTGACTTCTCCTTTCACTTTTTAACCATGGTCCTTATCTGATTCTTACAGAGAGTAGGAGATGGGGAGAAGGGAGGTAAAGAAAGTGGGAGAAGGAGACCGAGGAAGAAAAGGAGTGGGGAAACACTAACACTAGGGGCTCAGAATGAACCTTCCTCAGGAGTGGAGGGCTCTCAACCTGTCTCTGATGAAGTCTAGGTCTAGGACTTGCTATAACAATGCCCAGATCTTTGAGACCTAGTCAGGAAAGACAACTCTTTCTGCAGCCCCTGAGATTGAAAAGTGGGATTCCTGCACCCTACTGCAGGCTTAGAGCCTGTTCTGCTCTCCTCTGATCACTGCTACACCATCCCCAGCAGCTTCTCGTGTTGAACAGCTGCTGGGTCAGAATTAGGAAGGATTTTTTCTAGGCATAAGAATCTGATCAGAGATTTTCCCCTGTTCAAGGAAATCCCATAAAGTGGGAACCTGGGGTTGGAATGAGGTGACCTGTCACCCTGCTGCATTTGTGCTTCACTCCCTTGGTGCGTGCCAGCTACACAGCCCCTCCCAGGCCACTCTTCCAAAGTGCTGTCAACACTCACATACAGCCAGAAAAATTACCTGTCAAAACCAGCTTCCCTTTCTTTTGCTGTCTGGAGCCTGTTCCTTGGAGGCAGCTGGACATCAGAGGCATGAGGCGGAAGCTGGGCTGAGGGAACAGGTGATGCTGCAGCTTCCCCTCCACTGGGGAAACCTTCCCCAAAGCAAAGAGAGAAACACTTTTCTGTGCAGAAGCCCAGTGAAAATCACCCCTTCCTGCCCCCTCTAATCCCTCCAGGCCAGGAGACAGGGGAGCAGCGGAAACCAGCTGGAGAGAGACCATAAAAGCCACTGAGCTGCCAACTCAATTTAACATCCCATAGCTTGGCTCTCACTCCAGGTCACTCACACACACACATGCTCTACAGCATAGCACAGCACCGGGAGGGGGGTTATATATTAAAACAAATGTTCTCTCCCTCCCCCTCGCTTTTCCCATTCCACCCTGGCCCACAACAAACACCCGCAGCCTGCTGGCCCTGCGGCAATGTAACTCAACCCCCTGCCATTGTTCCCCCTTCCCCAAGGTCTATATTTGACTATGCAGCAGCAGCACGTGTCTGTGTCTGTGTGTGTGCGTGCACGCGCACGCTCCGATATTTGTTCAGAGCTTCATTCCCCAGATGCCCGGGATTGCTTAGAAATAGCTTCCATGGGCGGCAGGGATATGTGCGTGTGTGCGTGTGTATTGGGGAGATGGGGGAGGCAGAGAGAGGGTTAAGGGCAAAGGTGAAACAGCTTCTGGCTCTTCCTGGGTAATTTTCACCATTTCAATGATCTGTCACCCTGTGGAGAGTGGCTGTGTTGAAATACAACTATGCACACACCGGACAAATGTGGTTGGGACCTGGAACAGATCCTGGGAAGAGGAAGAATGGGAAAGGCCTAAACTCCCTCACGCTGCCCACCCTTCCTCAGCCTGCTCTGGTGGTCATCTTCCGTCGGTACAAATGGAGTTCAGTCTCCAAAGCCCTGTCAATCCTTTGGGCTCTCTGCTGAGGCTGCCACTGAGGACAAGCAAAGAGGCAACTAATGCCATTAGCAATGGTGGGTTTGTGGGATGCACACTGACATAAGAGGAACTGGGATGGGACACCCCCTGGCTCAGCTCTGCATTCTCTGCTATCCTAATGCCCCCGGGCCACCTAATGCTACATTTTCTGTATCCCAAAGTCCTTGGGGATGTTGTTCAAACCCAGTGCCAGATTCTCTCTGACCTTGAAGTCCCTGTTGCCACTGCCTAGACTCAGCACCAGACTCATTAGTTCATGGGACTTCACATTACTTTTGGCCCTGCCAGATGGCACTTCTATTTACTCTCTTGTGGTATACAAGAACAAGGGGGGGACATTCCAATTAAATGGAAAGGCAGTACATTTAACATTAATAAAAGCTTAGCTAATCTTTTTTCACACAGAACATAAATAACCTATCGGGGTCTATTACAAGAGTGAGAGGGTGAGGTTCTGAGGCCTGCAACGTGCTGTAAGTCAGACTAGATGATCATGATGGTCCCTTATGGCCTTAAAGCATATAAGTCTATAACCCCTGGAACTCAGTGCCGCAAGATATCAAGACAATGTGCTCAGTGGAACTCAGAAAAGGACTGTACATTTACATGGAGAATGAGAACAACTAGAGTAATGATAAGAATTTAAAAAAATAGTTCTAGGAGGGATACAAACCCTCCAGCTCCTGGGCTCTTAAGCCACTCTCTAGCTCAGAGTCATTAGGAAGAAGCAGTCTATATAGGCAGGAGTAGCAGGGTGCTGGTGCAAAAAGGACCTAATTACCCCCTGTCCAGTCAGCTCCAATCAGGGGAAACAGATTGGGGCTGATGGAAAAGGCCTGATGCTGGCCTGAGTATTGGCAACACCTGCTGGCCTGACAAGCCAAGGCCCATAAAGGCTGGGAGGGATCCAGAAAGCACTGGGGGCAGCTAGGGAGAAATCAATCAGGAAAGGGACTGGAGACTGCCCCTCCTGAAAGGAAAGAGATGATAGCATTGCACAACCCTGAAGTGCCTCTGAGCTTTATGGGGGGCAGCCAGCAGGTTCCAGGTAGAGGGGTGGGTTGTGAACCTTGTTACAGCAGGTTATTCCATAATTGTTCATGAGGGATTTTTGTACCTTCCCCAGAAACATGAGGTACTGGCCACAGTCAGAGACAGGATGCTGGACTTGAGCAAATCCATCCATGCAGTTGCATAGATGCCAGTATCTGAATGGAGGGAAGGCAACATGCAATTCCTATATTCAGAAATTGTTTGGGCCAATGGTGAGCAAGTTGCACCCTGTAAGGCTTTGCAGGGGTGTAGAATCACCAAAAGTGAAGATCTGTTCAAGCTGTAGCCAATTCTTCCTCCTTTGGCTTAACTGTGCCCTGCCTCTTGTCAGCTCTGCACCAGAACCTCCCACACCCCACCTTTCCTTTTTCCTCTGATGGTTAGCCCCTTCCCCCAAGGCTGGGGTTATTCCTTCTGGGAGGTTATGTCTGCTCTCTGGACTCCATGCTGTAGCTTGGCTGGCACAAAGGGCTCCAGGGTGACAACTAACTGGGCCCTAGATGGACCTCTGGGCAGATCCAGAATGGCAGTTCCTATGAACAAACCTGCATGCTCAATATTGGGTAGCCTCAGCCCTTGCTGGAATGAACTGGAGTGAAAGGATTGAGTCATAGGTCATTCTGGGAGGGACAGAGCCCCAGGTCCACTCTAGCCAGGAGAAGGAAGAGTGAACAAAAAAATAAAAGGGAATCTTGTGGGCCCAGAGGCTTAGGCTCCAGGTGCAAGGCAGAGGTTTATAGGCAGCAGCCTGGGAGCTTACTGGGAAGGGAAGTGGTATTGTTTACCCCAAATGTTCAAAAATCACAAATCCAACTGCAAAAAGTCATGAAATTGTTTTAAAGATTATTCTGTGGGTTTTTACTGTCTTGATTTTTGAGCTTCCCCTGCCCACCCCCAGTGTGTGTGAGAGACACAGTTCATGTTGCCACTCTCCCAAAGATACAGACTAGGGTGATTTGGGCCCTGGCTGAAGGCTGCCTGGTGGTGCAGGGCTTCCAGCTTCCCCCCCAAACCCCAACATTTCCCTCATTCCACTTCTGTCCATTCCCCAGCCCAAAGTTTATCCCCCCAGTCTCACCTAGGCTCCTCCTGCAGCTCCAGGGCTCTTCCTCACCTTGCTCCATAGCCACCCAGAGTGGGGGGATGAGTGGGGCAATTTGCCCCAGCTCCCACAGGGGCCCTACGAGCCCTGGCCCGGCAGTGGTCCAGGTCTTTGGTGGCAGTGGGCCCTTCAGTGCTGCAAAAGATGAGGAGCAACTGAAGGGCCCCCCCCCACTGCCAAAATGCCGCTGAAGACCCGGACTGCCACTGGGTGAGTACAAGCACTGCAGCTACCCCACTTTGCCCCAGGCCCCTTGAATCCTTTGGGTGGCCCTGCCTCTCTCAGGACTGGGAAGCAGCTGCAGCAGGGTCCTGGTCCCCACTCCCCATTCTCATGCCTGGGGCAGGAGACAGCACTGTGAATAATAGGTCAGTCTGATCTTCCCCTCTCCATCTCAGCAATGCAAGGTCTGGGAAGGAGCAGAGCCCCCCCTGAGCTGCTGGGCTATTTCTGCTCCCTCCTCACTGGGATAGAGTTTTGCTTGCTTCCTGCAGCAGCCCTGACCTGCTGTTCTTCCCCAGGAGAGGGTCAAGTGGGGAAGACAGCTGACTGACCGGAGGTGGCTTTCACTTGGTAAGATTGGCTCCAGCAAGGGTCCTACCTTGTGTTACTCAGGTTGAACTCAGGAGAGTTGGTGGCAGTGGGGAGCAGCTCACCAGCAGGAGAAAGAAGGCAACCACCGGGGGTAGGCAACAGTGTGTAAGAAGCCCTACTGATACCACTAGAGAGGGGGTTAGCTGCCCTCAAGAGATGGACTACTCAGGTCAGGCCAGGAAGGAGTCGTCTCACAGGCAGTGGCTGGGTTAGGGGCTCCTGTGTTTAGCTTTTATTGTAATGTCTGGGCTGCTACCCAGGGTCTTTGCACACACTTCTTCCTGCCAGAGGCCCTAGCAATTAATCCTCCTTCAAGTCTAGTGTTTATAGTGTCTGAGCGTGTGGTACACAGAGTATGCTTCCAGCTATCTTATACAAGGGCTGGTGTACCTAGGATTGCCAACTTCATAATATTTAAAACACACACACTCCAGTAGGAGTGCCAGAACCTCCCACACCCCACCTTGCCTTTTTCCTCTGATGGCTAGCCCCTTCCCCCAAGGCCCTGCCCCCATTTGCTCCTCTCCCTGTTGCTATCTGCTCTTCCCCACCCCACTGCCTGGCTCAGGTGGGACTCATCTGTGGAGCAGGGGCTGGGAGCTGCAGCTGATGCAGGTAGGAGGCGGCCCTGACTAAGTAAGAGCTGGCATGGGTGATAACCTGGTGCCTCCCCTGCCCACAGGAACCAGAATTTTGCTGTCTGGGCAGTAGATTTTCCAGTCAAAAGCCAGGCACCTGGCCACCCTAAGTGTACCTCACCCCCACAATGAGGTCTGGTAATAGTGTCAGTGGAAGGGATAGCTCAGTGGTTTGAGCAGTAGCCTGCTAAACCCAGGGTTATGAGTTCAAGTCTTGAGGGAACCACTTAGGGATCTGGGGCATAAATCTGTTCTTGGTCCTGCTAACGAAGGCAGGGGCCTGGGCAAAATGATCTTTCAGGATCCCTTGCAGCTCTATGAGATAAATATAAATGGAGATATACCTATTAGTTGACAAGCTCTCTTCCTTCAACTGCAGTCTCTCCTTAGAAGGGCTCAGAACAGACACTGTGAGCAATAAGGAGGAGCCCATCATTTCCAGCCAAAGCTCTAGGGGCCCCCAGGCCTCTGGGGGCAGGATGGTAAGGCAGGAAGCTGATTCCAGACTGACTGGCTCCTTAGCCTCAAGAACTCTTGAGGAACAGGGAAGCAGCACACTCAACCACACGCCAAATGTGTCCTTAGGAAAGGTAATTCCTTCTTGGCCTGCCTGGACCTGTCCCTATAAACAACCAGGGCTCCACAGGGAAAGCAGCATTACAGATTTCACAAGAAACATCTCTTTCAAGCTGGAGGAGCAAGTGAGCTAGGCATAGAGAAAAATTCACACAAGCACTGGTTCCTCAAGAGCAATGGCTCTCAAACTTTTGTACTGGTGACCCTTTTCACACAGCAAGCCTCTCAGTGCAACCCCCCCCCCTTATAAATTAAAACTATTTTTTAAAGTATTTAACACCGTTATAAATGCTGGAGGCAAAGCAGGGTTTGAAGTGGAAAGTGACAGCTCACAACCCCCCATGTAATAACCTCACAACCCCTTGAGGGGTCCCAACCCCCAGTTTGAGAACCCCAGCTGAAGAGCCTAGGTAGCCAAATATCCTTGTCTGACAGACTAGGATTAAGGCAACCTCTGAGTCAGTGCAGGGCTGAGGACCCACATTACAGAATAAAAATAAAAGGTAAACAGCAGCACCCCCCACCCCACCCCACCCCACCCCACCCAAGATCTCCCTCTCCCTGTACATGCAGGGAAAGCACCCAATGTTCCTGCACACACAAGTGAAGCTACTCCTGTTCCACATTCACACAACTAGGTGAGACATCCCCCTTCTACACAAACATACACAGGAGCCAGCCTCCCCTACCTTTACACACCCACAGTGACTCCTCTGCCCCACCTATAGGTGAAGCCTCCTTTGGGTATGCGGACAGGTGAGTCCCATCATCATACCTAGACCTCAGCCACTTCCCTGCACACACAGGTGAGAATTAGGGTTGCCAATTTTGGTTGGATGTATTCCTGGAGGTTTTGTCACATGACATTATCATTTAATTAAAGACTAATATTTAATTCCTGGAGACTGAAGGACAATCCTGGAGGGTTGGCAACCGCAGGAGAACCCCTGTGTACTTTGAACTCATTTAATTTAAACACCTTATTAGCAGGACAAGCTAAACAAGATTTCACAAAAAGTAACAAATTCAGAACCCCTGGAGGCTCTGTCTGAGGCAGACACAATCCCTCCAGCCTCTGCCCAAGACAGGGCTTCACCCGGTAGTTGAAGTTTAATACCCTGGAATCATTTGTCAGTGCCCTGTGTTCTTTATTCAGTGGCAGGTTGCCACATATAGTTCTTATTTTAATGTTCACTGTTTGTATTGTAGTAGCACCCAGAACCCCATCTGAAATCAGAGCCCTGTTGTGCTGGGACTGTACAAACACATAGTAAGAAACAATCCCTTTGCTGAAGAACTAACAAGTACTGCAACCGGACTTCTGGGGGTAGACCACTGTGTCCTATTGTCTCCAACAGGGATCTGTGGAGGTGGAGGGGTCCAACTATGCAGAACTCATTGCAAGATCACAGCCTCATTAAAGGTAAGATGGAACAAGTGAATGTAACCAGCAAGCTGGGGTTGAGGGGAGGAGGCAGGATGAGAGGGATGGTAACCAGATCACATGGTTACAAAAGTCCTTGTTTTCTGTTGCCCCGCACTTCGTGGAGTGATGCACATCAGTGCAGAGTAGGTGTAAAAGGCAACTCTTTGGATCTGATAAGGTTTTGCACTCACTCTCTTGCAAAAATTATTTATGCAGGGTATCATCACCACACTTAGTTATCCATAAGTTCCTTTATTCAATCCAAAGGCCAAATGCTATTTAGATAAGTGCTCTAAATGTGCCTAAAAAGTCTAAATAATAAGCAATTTATTACATCCAAACAGTAACAAAACATTTGATCAAGATACTTACAAATGGTCTAAAGCTAGGGATATTCAGACCTAGATTGGTCAGCTCCAGCTTGGTCAGGCCGGTATTAGCAATGCATGTGTTCAGAGTTTACCTTTTTATACCCTTTAACAAACAAGTGCTGCCATTGCCAATTATCGGATTTTAGCTAAGGCCAGATGAAGTAATTTCTTATATAGCCAATTATTTACTGCACCTTATACTCAATTAACTGTGTTTGATTTTTATTACTTTAGCCCAAACCTTAAATAAGAAAATACTGGTATGCTGAAGAGTTACTAAAAGTTTAACACAACAACTCTTCTTTCTCATGATTTCATTCTTTCTGGCTCCATGATTTGGACCTATTTTGCAAGCTAATATCCCAGACAACTTAAAACTATAGTTCACCCAAATCAAATGAGGGCCTATATTCCTACATTCCCCACCTTAAACCCTATGCACTAATATGGGTTTTATGACATTAATAATTTCAAACAGACTTCTGCAATTTTGCGAAATGTTAATACAACTGCTAAATTCTGCAATATAGAATCAATCACCACAATAATATTGATCATTACCAAAACTTCTAACGATAACCTTCACCATGGATATAATCCCACATTATAAGATAGCTCTACCTTTAAAGCACCTTTCAGCAATTTTAACTTTGCCTTTATTTCAATTACATTATGAAAAACTAGTACAACATATTTTATTTCCATTTATTGCCATGGGAAGTTCAGATGTGAAACAGAACTTAGGCCAATTAAAATAACGTTCTCTGGTTCCATACGGGAAGTGGTTGTTTCCAGTCACCACACAATATTTGCCATTCTCCAAGCATAGTCCCAGATATTATCTCACCCTCTTGTCTCTTTAATTCCCAGCATAGGCAGTTTTTACTTCATCAGCTTCCCAGTGTCTCAACCAGAATGTGGAATTTGGAGAGTGTTCCCCGAAAGTGAACCTACATGCTGGCAACTGTGTTTGTAAGACATTACACCTGCATGTGTAAGTGTCCCCCAGGTGCAAACAGCAGTACAAGTCTGGGGCTGTCCAGACCTTGTCATTGTCCGCAACAGTATGCGAGAAAGGAAAACAAATTCCTTCTACACCATATGGGTTGCAGCACTTTCCAGTATTTCACTGGTAACACGCTGACCAAGGCTTATTTGATAAATTTCATGGTATTGGACCCTTGTTAATTTCTTACAAGGGAATACTAATTGCTACAGGGTATCAAATTTTTAACTTTTCTCTGACACTTAAGGCAGATTTCACAGCATACATGTACCATATACTAGATGTGTCATTACAGTACTTTTGCTTTTTACCTTTCATGATAGCAAATTAATTTTATCTTACACACTTAAAAAATATCATTTACAACATCATGCATATAAAACACTTAAAAGCTCTTTCTCAATCAGTGCTTTGCTTTGTTGATTTTTAAAAATGCAATGCAATTCTCTAGATGCTAATTCTTGCTAAAACACTTGCTTATGTAATAAATCCAATACTTCTACTGTTAGTTTCAGTTAAAATGCTTGGTCATGTTCTCACAGTGCCTCTATATGTCAGCTTGGGTTCAGAGCGACAGACCAGTCCCAAACAGTTCAGCTTTCATGCCATTTCTATTAAGTCCCCTCTGGTTTCGTTGCTGCACACCTTGGCAGGTTTATGCATGTTAAAAGTCCTTCTAATAGCTTTTAAACCATTTTTGACCAAACTTCAGTGAATGCAAATTAGTGAACTTCAATAACACTGGTACATGAATAAACTGAACATCTTTACACAATATTTCTTTAATAGATTTAACCCTAAGACATTATTTGGACCTGTTTCCAATCTAGGACATTTCTCCTTTTACATTTTCTTATACAACTGAACAAAATATTATTTTTTTGTTTTAATACAATTGTTCTTTTTCCATTCACAAAACACCACCACACGTTTTTCACTCCATTCATAACATTTACTTTACACCACAGCTGAACAAAACTGAATGGAATAGGATTTTTAATGGTTAAGCTCAATTTCCTATATTCACCCATGTTCCTTGATGCTGGGTTGGTTTCTGCTGTCAAAGCATACCGCCCTCTGAAAAAGAAAACACAACAGACTCTGGCTCCCCTTTGGAGCTTTTATATTATTTTAATTAAATAACATGTCGTATTTACTTTTCTTTTACACCTTTTCTGAAGTATGCGGCATATTCTGTGGGAAGGCACATTCCTTCCATATTTTGACCCTCATCCTTTATTTGCCATAAAGTCATATTAGCCATATCACTTTTCATATGAAGTGGAACTGCGGGTTGTGTTCTGACAGAATTACCTCTGTCAAAGTAACTGTCTGATTACTCAGAGCCTCCTTAAGGCTCAGTGTTCTAACATTGCTTCTCTTGTGCCACCCCCCCCCACCCCACTGCTCAAAGTGCACTGTGTCCTATGATTTTTCATTCTTTTCCTGCAGGTATTTTAGCTGATGTTTTATTACTGAAAATGGATCAGGGTCTCTCCCCACTATTCTAGTTCTGGCCACCTGTGCCACAGTCACGACCATGTCCTCTAGTCCTTATTTAGAAAGAGCTTGAACTTGATAAAAGCACTGAGGTACCCAAAGGGTTAAATGCTACATAACAAAGCCAAATAACACCAGCTACCTGTGTTTGGCTATAAGTGTCAGTTTTGCAACTTTGAATGAAGGATTCAAAGGGATTTGTAGTGAAATCTTTTAAAAGCCCATTCATTTAGCATGTACAAAACTGGGTTTGACAAGCAAGGAGTGTTCGTTTAGGTTTTTTAAACTTTGCATAATTACACAAGTGTGTCTGTATTTCTCCACTGGCCATCACATACAGCCCCCAGCTAAAACCCCTCCAACGGATCATCAAGGATCTACAACCCATCCTGGACAATGATCCCACACTTTCACAGGCCTTGGGGGCAGGCCAGTCCTTGCCCACAGACAACCTGCCAACCTGAAACATATTCTCACCAGTAACTGCACACCGCACCATAATAACTCTAGCTCAGGAACCAATCCATGCAACAAACCTCGATGCCAACTCTGCCCACATATCTACACACCAGCGACACCATCACAGGACCTAACCAGATCAGCCACACCAACACTGGTTCATTCACCTGCACATCCACCAATGTAATATATGCCATCATATGCCAGCAATGCCCCTCTGCTATGTACATCGGCCAAACTGGACAGTCTCTACGGAAAAGGATAAATGGACACAAATCAGACATTAGGAATGGCAATATACAAAAACCTGTAGGAGAGCACTTCAACCTCCCTGGCCACACTATAGCAGACCTTAAGGTGGCCATCCTGCAGCAAAAAAACTTCAGGACCAGACTTCAAAGAGAAACTGCTGAGCTTCAGTTTATCTGCAAATTTGACACCATCAGCTCAGGATTGAACAAAGACTGTGAATGGCTTGCCAATTACAGAACCAGTTTCTCCTCTCTTGGTTTTCACACCTCAACTGCTAGAACAGGGCCTCATCCTCCCTGATTGAACTGACCTCGTTATCTTTAGCTTGCTTGCTAGCATATATATACCTGCCCCTGGAAATTTCAATTACATGCATCTGAGGAAGTGGGTATTCACCCACGAAAGCTCATGCTCCAAAACGTCTGTTAGTCTATAAGGTGCCGCAGGATTCTTTGCTGCTTTTACAGATCCAGACTAACACGGCTACCCCTCTGATACTCTGTATTTCTTGTAAACATTTTTGCTCAATACCCCTTACGTTGCTCTAATTATTACTTTTTTACACAACTGTACTCAGATATCCTTCCCTACTTGTACACTCAGGAGTCAAGCTCAAATGGAAACCCCTCTTTTAGTAAAATGATTCAAGTCAGCTTGTGTCTCTGCCTGTAGCAGTCATTTACAATCGATTATTTACAGAGGCATTCAGTGGGAAGGGACCATTTCCTTCAGAATGGCTATAAAGGCTTGGCGGGGAGGTGGGGTGAGAAGCACAGTGGTGGTGGTCGTCATTAACGTTGCATAATTTGTTTGATTTTACTAAGCATTTCACCAGGCATGACTGCAGGGAGTTATACTGCCATAAAATAACTGGGTTTCCTTATCAAACCAAGCACTCTCCCCATTTTACTAATGTTGGTTCCAGTCCTTTTAGTACACCAGCTTGCTTAATCCCTCCAGCACATTGCAAAGGTTTTGATGTCTATATAAACGCTCCCTTTAATTCCTCACTCTTTTCCTTAAATAATAATAATTAAAAAATCATGTACTTATCTTCCGAAGTGACTTGGCACTGAGCTTATCTTTGTGCTTTCTTGCATTTACTGTTTAGCTACAATTGGTACAATCACCCACGAGTCTTACTCTTTAAAATTTCAGTGGCATTCAATGGACCTCTGCCCTGATTTGCCAGGAATTTATTTATAGCATTCAGTGGACCACTGCCATGGTCTGCCAACCTGTCTTTTACATAAGTATCCAAAGTACCCCCCACTATTCCCCTTATGGTACTGAATTTCTTTTTAGGAGAGAATTCTATACTGGCCCCAGAAGATAGATCACTACCCCTTCACCCTAGGGGCTTAGAACAACTGAAATCAGTGCTGTCTGTCCCTCCTGGGTCACCATAATATTGGAATCATTATTAGTGATGCAGGGTATCACCACCACACTAAGTAAACCATAAATTCCTTTATTAAATCCAAAGCTCAAATGGTGTTTGTACAAGTGCTCTAAACATGTGTAAAAAGCCTAAATAATAAGTAGTTTATTGTATCCAGACAGTAACAAAACCACTTCTAAGTATTTGATCAAGATACTTACAAACGTGCTAATGCCAGGGGTGCTCAGACACACATTGGTCAGCTCCAACTTGTCAGGCAGGTATTAGCAATGAACCCTTTAAGAGTTTAGTTTTTTATACCCTTTAACAAACAAATGATGTCATTGCTTATCATTGGACCTTAGCTAAGGCCAGCTGATGGAGTTTCTTATATAGCCAATTATTTACTGCACCGTGTACCCAGTTATCTGTGTTTTAGTTCTATTACTTTAGCCCAAACCTTAAATAAAATAACACTGGGGCTACATCTGCACTACGGCTCTTACAGCTGTACCAGTGCAGCTGTGCCACTGTAGTGCTTGTGGTGGAGATGCTCTAAGCCACGGGTGGCCAACCTGAGCCTGAAAAGGAGCCAGAATTTACCAATGTACATTGCCAAAGAGCCACAGTAATATGTCAGCAGCCCCCCATCAGCTCCCCCACCTCACTCCCAGCGTCTCCCACCCACCAGCAGCCACGCCGATTAGCACTTTCCCCCTTCCTCCTTGCACCTCCCACTCAGCTGTTCTGTGGCATGCAGGAGGCTCTGGGGGGGAGGGAGAGGAGTAAGGGCATGGCAGGCTCAGGGGAGGGGGTGGGAAGAGGTGGAGTGGGGGCAGGGCCTGTGGCAGAACCAGGGGTTGAGCAGTGAGCTCCCCGCCCTCCCAGCACATTGGAAAGTTGGCACCTGTAGCTCCAGCCCCAGAGTCGGTGCCTATACAAGGAACCGCATATTAACTTCTGAAGAGCCTCATGTGGCTCTGGAGCCACAGGTTGGCCCCGCCTGCTCTAAGCTGACATAAGAAAGTTCTCCCATCAGCTTAATAATTCCTGCCTCTGCAAAAGGCAGTAGCTATGTTGGTGGGAGCTCCCCTGCTGACTTAGTGCTGTCTTCACCAGTGCTTAGATCAGGTTTTCTCAAAAAGGGGTCGCCGTTTTGTAGGGAAAGCCCCTGGCGGGCTGGGCCAGTGTGTTTACCCGCCCCGTCCGGACGATTGTGGCTCCCACTGGCCACGGATCGCTGCTCTGGGCCAATGGGAGCTGCTGGAAGCGGCACGAGCCGAGGGACTTACTGGCTGCCGCTTCCAGCCTGGCCTGCCTGGGGCTTTCCCTACACAAGCGGCGACCCCTCTTTGAGAAACTCTGGTTTAGATCAATATAATTTACATCACTCAAGGGTGTGGATTATTTACATCCCTGAGCAACATAAATTATACCGAAGTAACCTGTAGTATAGACAAGGTCTGGTATTTTGAAGGGGCACTACAAGTTTAACAGAACTCTTCTTTCTCATAATCTCATTCTTTTTGGTTCCATGATTTGGGCCTATTGCTTGTGCTAGTACCCCAACTCAATTTAAAACTATAATTCGCCCAAATCTAATGTGAGCCTATATTCCTAGAGTCTGCACCAGGGTAGATAACTGCACAAGGTGAAGGGCAAGAGACGATCAGGTCCGCTATGTTCTTTTCTTTCTGGCTAGTTAGATGGCCAGTCAGGATCACTGAGAATTGTGATATTGTACGGAATTGAAATGTACTGCTAAGGAAGGTTGAAGAACACTGGATTGACATTTTCAGTTCTTGTCATCTTCATCAGCTGCTCCATATCAATTGGCAGGGCAAGATCAGAAATGAGGATGTTCAAAGCTGAATCCTGCAGCCACCTTCATAAGCACTAGTTCCATTTCTGGGTGTAGACATATTATTAGAATGGAAAACCAATGAATTCCAAAGCATGTGTACCAAGGGCTACATATGGTCAGCGATCACATGAGGACCAAAAACATCAGTGGCGTGATAAGATTGCCAGTAATGGACATAAGCTGAATATACATTTAGACCACCGGAAGGAAATGTCTTATCAGTGGCTGACCTCGGTGGTGCTTGATTTGCAAGGAGGCCAAATCTTTTGGGGATTTGTCATGTGAATGATGATAAGTGGCCATTGAGATCTATCTGATTTCTGTAAAAGCAGCAAAGAGTCCTGTAGCACCTTATAGACTAACAGACGTATTGGAGCATGAGCTTTCGTGGGTGAATACCCACTTCGTTGGATGCAAAGATTTCTGTGTATTTATATTTTATCTTATATATGTATGTATGTATATTTAAATGACTTGACTCTATCTAGCTGTCCTAAAGGCAATTTATCGTAACTACACATTTTTGTCATTGTTATCCTCATCCTTCCTTCCCCATTCCCACTGATCATGTGTTACACCCCCTTGTGGAGTCTTGTCTTGAATTGAATTGTATGCTCTTTGAGATAAGGAACTGGGCCTACTTGAATGCCCAGCACAATTGGGATCTAATCCTGACTGGTGCCTTTGGGCTCTACCAGAATACAAGTACTAATTAGGAATGGGAATCAACCCATTATTGCTGGAGTTGCTAGGTGCAAAGAGTATTTGCAAAACTCAACATGTAGGGGTCCTTTGAGGGTTTTAACTTCATGAATGTGGTTGGCTGTTAAAGCTGGGCTGCAGACTTTGCTCCCATATAGGAAAATGAGTTGAATTATACTGCTCAGTGTTGGTAGCAGCAGTTTTATTGGTGAGTTGTATTGATCCAGTAGGTGCACACGCTGGCGGGGTGTGCTTGGCTGTCCCATTGTGCCTTGGCAGGCTGTACTTGGCGCAGGCTGTTCCAGGGTCCAAGTGCTTGGCTGTTCTTGTTGTTCCTGGGACTCAATTGTACCTGGGTGTCCCGCTTTAAGGAAGGATCCTGTTGTGCCTGGATGCCCCAGGATCCCTTTGCGCCTGCCTACCCCAGAGTGCATTTCCTATGTTGCTAAGGTTTTGTTCACGATTCTTGTTTTGGGCCCGTCCCATGAGAATTCCTCTCCCACTGAGGCCCCAGTCTTTCACCTGAGGACTAGCCAGAAATCCCCTCCAGAGCCTGCCAAGGCTGCCTCAGAATGAGCGGGCGTGCAGGAGAGGGGATAGAGTGTTTCCTGAGTGCCCTCTGCATGCCTGTGACATTCCAGGGAAGGAGAGGAAAGAACGTCTCTACAGGGAGGCTCCATCACTTGCTTCCTACAGAGGAAAGCTGGAGGCCAGTGAGTCAATCTCTTATTTCAGGCTTCCCTGGTGGGGCACAGCCAGTCAGATGCCAGGCTGTCTCACCAGCTTGACATGGGGTGACTGTGAACCTGAGCGGCCTAAGCCTGCACTGCCTCCCTCTGGTGGGGAGACAATACTTCTCAGCCTCCTGACATCCACTCCATTACCAGGCAAAGTTGTAAATGCTTTACTAAATAGGGGGATTCATCTCTCCACAGGGTGGCACCTGCCCCTCCAGGGGTCTCTTTTATACTGTTACAGTGGTCTATATAAAGTGCTGCCTCTTGGAAAGTATTTTGAAGAGATTCTTTCCTGCTCTTCACTGAGGGTCATAAATTCAGCTGGTATTTAAGAGAATCCCAAATGTATTTCCAGGGTCATTCGCCGGGGACTCTTGCATCAGCCAGAGGCCCCTTAAAATAAAGGGATTATTGGGAGTCCAGTGTTAGATTACCTGGTGCTTGTTAATTGAACTTCAGAAGCTTTAGTGAGCAACTGGCTTCAGCAGGGAGCAGCGCTTTGGTATTAACAGTGTTATATAAATGAATATAATATAACATAACATAATGCACTCACAGCATCTCACACCTCAGCTCCCAGTGCAGGGGTGAACCTGCTACCCACTTTGTAGAACACAGGGATAGGAGAGCCAAGACGGAGTAAATAATGAGTAGAGTAATAGGAGTCAGGACTGCTGGGTTCTGTTTTGAGGTTTGGGAGGGGAATGTTTTATAGTGGTTATAACATGGGATTCAGGACTCCTGAGTTATATTGCTGACTCTGTCTCTAATTCATTGTCTGACACTGTGGAAGTCACTTAGGGTCCAATTCTGAGAAGTGCTGAGCACCATTAATTCCAAGAGGAGTCAATAGGAGCAATGAGTGCTCAGAATATCTGAAAATCAGGCCCTTAACTTCTTGTTAGGCTTAATTAATGTATGTTTGTAAAGTGCTTTGAGATCCTAAGTTGAAAGGTCTATAAAAGAGCAAGGGGCTCTCTAATCATTGTCACCTACAGCATATACCCACAGAAACTCAGACAGGCTTAATTAAGTGTGAAAGCTCCGAGGCAGGAAGGTCCAGTGGAAATGAGAAACCTCATC
Organism: Gopherus flavomarginatus; assembly: GCF_025201925.1. NCBI lineage: Eukaryota > Metazoa > Chordata > Testudines > Testudinidae > Gopherus > Gopherus flavomarginatus. Next base: position 67,707,053 of record NC_066620.1, on the reverse strand, counting down.
GACTATGAAAATTTCATCAGCTGGCGCTGTGGAGGCAAGAATCTGGAAACACAGAGCAGATGGGCAGCCTGGATTCTTGGAGCCATTGTTCTTCTGCCTGTTATCTGACTCCTGTGCAGAGAGAGGATGTGGAGAATTTATGGAGGCACAAGTATTGAAGGCTTTCTTGAAATATCCCTGAATGACGCATGGCCCAGGGCAGCAGGCACCCACTGGGTGTGGTTCAGACGTTCTAGCTTCTTCCCAAGCACAACAATCTCAAGGTCATGGAAGCAGAACTCTGCCGAATCCCTGTCTTCAGCTGTGAGAGAAGGGATCTGTCTGAGGGTTCAGCAGCACTGTGAGCCAATACGCCAGTCTTTCACCACTTGGATGTGGACCTGGCAGGGTCATAGAGGAAGTAAGTTTAGGGGTCTCATCCAAATACCCAGAGGGCTTTTTCCAACTTATAAAATCTCATCTTAGTTTGGCTCAGTTCATTTGCCACGTCAGTATCTGCTCAGGAGATGCTCGGGACTGAAAAATAATAGAGGTGGGAAGGGCTGCAGTACAGGAGTGAGTGACAATGGGCAGAATTATATCTGGTCTAAAACTGAAATAGCTTCAGGTCAGGATTCAGAGAGCTTGTGGGTGGGGTGAGGCAGGACTGGAATAGCAGGGGGTTGCAGGTGAGGAGTACTGGCAGAACTATGTGGTAATCCCACGGTTTGAACAGGCCTTGCGCACATTCTGCCTGCCTCTATCCATTCTTCTCAGTCCCTGCACATTTAGGAGAACACAGTTCTCCTACATCTCTTGTTAAATAGATTTTTTCACTCTCCACCTCTTTCTTTCCCTCCCTGCTTGATCCCACATACAGGTTAGAATCCTCTGTTTATAGCATCATAACATAGCAACAGACTATTATGTGCCCCAGGACTAAGTCTGACGTGCAGCCTTCTGGGGAGGGGAGACAGGGTTTTTGTTAAGTATCAGAGGGGTAGCCGTGTTAGTCTGGATCTGTAAAAGCAGCAAAGAGTCCTGTGGCACCTTATAGACTAACAGACGTTTTGGAGGATGAGCTTTCGTGGGTGAATACCCACTTGGTCGGATGCATGTAGTGGAAATTTCCAGGGGCAGGTATATATATGCAGGCAAGCTAGAGATAATGAGGTTAGTTCAATCAGGGAGGATGAGGCCCTGTTCTAGCAGTTGAGGTGTGAAAACCAAGGGAGGAGAAACTGGTTCTGTAATTGGCAAGCCATTCACAGTCTTTGTTTAATCCTGAGCTGATGGTGTCAAATTTCCAGATGAACTGAAGCTCAGCAGTTTCTCTTTGAAGTCTGGTCCTGAAGTTTTTTTGCTGCAGGATGGCCACCTTAAGGTCTGCTATAGCGTGGCCAGGGAGGTTGAAGTGTTCTCCTACAGGTTTTTGTATATTGCCATTCCTAATATCTGATTTGTGTCCGTTTATCCTTTTCCGTAGTGACTCTCCAGTCTGGCCGATGTACATAGCAGAGGGGCATTGCTGGCATATGATGGCGTATATTACATTGGTGGACGTGCAGGCGAATGAACCAGTGATGGTGTGGCTGAACTGGTTAGGTCCTGTGATGGTGTCGCTGGTGTAGATATGTGGGCAGAGTTGGCATCGAAGTTTGTTGCATGGAATGGTTCCTGAGCTAGAGTTACTATGGTGTGGTGTGCAGTTACTGGTGAGAATATGCTTCAGGTTGGCTGGTTGTCTGTGGGCGAGGACTGGCTTGCCACCCAAGGCCTGTGAAAGTGTGGGATCATTGTCCAGGATGGATTGTAGGTCCCTGATGATGCGTTGGAGGGGTTTTAGCTGGGGACTGTATGTGATGGCCAGTGGAGTTCTGTTGGTTTCTTTCTTGGGCTTGTCTTGCAGTAGGAGGCTTCTGGGTACACGTCTGGCTCTGTTGATCTGTTTCCTTATTTCCTCGTGCGGGTATTGTAGTTTTGAGAATGCTTGGTGGAGATTTTGTAGGTGTTTGCATCTGCTCTAACCCCTCAGACAGAGACCAACACCTACAAAATCTCCACCAAGTATTCTCAGAACTACAATACCTCCCATTAATTTGACTTGTGGAACCTTGGAGCATCCCTAACATGAGCCCCGTCTCTGAGCTGGGAAAAGGCCAAGGGGCAAAGCAGAAAGGAACAGCCTCCTTCAGGTTGTTTTAGTGCAGGGATCGGCAACCTTTGGCATGCAGCCCGCCAGGTAAGCACCTTGGCAGGCCAGGCAGGTTTGTTTACCTGCTGCATCTGCAGGTTTGGCCGATCACGGCTCCCACTGGCTGTGGTTTGCCTCTCCAGGCCAATGGGGATGGCCAGAAGCACCTGTTTTAGTGACACCAAATTCCCCTCCCACACGAGGAAGCAGAGCCTCCAGGGCAGAGTTAAGGTAGTCACAGGGCAGTGGTGTGGGGGTAGAAGTCTGGGGAGGGACTCTGAGCAAACACATGCGCTGAATTTCTCCCTATCCAGGGTGGGAAGCCCATTAGAGTAGGTGGAGCAGCCTGCCCCCGCCCCCGTCCTGGCTGCAGTGTAGTTGTAGCTGTGTTACCCCAGGCTGTTAGAGAGACAAGGTTTTAAGAGCTCTTAGTGGACCAACTTCTGGTGGGGAAGGAGACGAGCCCTGGAGCATCACAGGGCCCTCCTAGCGTCACAGCAAACTGGCAGGCGGATGGATAGTTTAGCCCAAATACTTAGCACATATTGTAACGGACCATTCAGGGCAGAGTGGCCCGTTAATCCCATGCGGTCAGAGGATAAAAAGTGGGTTACAGAGCATGTCTCTCCCACCAGCAGAAGCTGGCCCAATGAGCTATCGCCTCACCCGTGACCACCGCCCTTCCCCTCCCCTCCCCTCCCTGTGGCCGGGTCCCTGACGTGTGCGGGACCAAGCGAGGCGCCTCAGCCTGACACCTGGAAGATGCTTGGGACGTGGGACAGCCCAGCTCGGTGAGCTGCTCCCTGCCAGGGCTTGTCTACACGGGGCATTTCCCGGCCCCTGCACCCCGTTACGCGGTGACTCCGGGGTAGCCGCCCCGTGGGCAGCGGCCGCTCCTGCTCTGCTCTAACCACGCCAGCACAGCGCTTCAAGGGGCGTCTACACAGCAGCCCAACCCGCCCACCGGCAGCGAGACTCGCGCAAGCTCCGTGCCCTGCCCCCCTCCCCGCCGTGGCCATGGTGATCTACCACGCGCCTCTCTCCCTCCGCCGTGCGTGACCCCGCCCCCTCCCGATGACGCACCTACGGCGCTGCGTGGGGATTCCGCCGGATTACCCAGCGTACCCCGCGGCAAGATGGTGGCCTAAGCCGAGCGCGCGAGGCTGGGCCGTGCGGGGGCAAAGTTTGGGGCGGGCCCGAGACAGACCCGAACCGGGTCAGAACCGGCTGTAAAGTCCCCGGGAGTCCGGGAGGAGCGGAACCCGACTGGTTCCGAGCCAGACCGGGACCCCGGGGGGTTGAGGGAAACCCAGCCAGGTCAGAACCGAGCCCGGGGCCCGAGCGCTCAGGTCCGAGTTGGGTCAGAACCGCTCTGGGATAGGGCCCAGCCTGGTCAGGTCAGAGCTCCGCCAGCGCAAGGAGCGCCCCGACTGGATCAGAACCGAACCGGGACCCGCGAGAAAGGGAGGAGTTCGGCTCTGCCCCCAGCTTGTCGCCCTCGGGCTAAAGGGGAGGGAAAGAGGCAGAACTAGCTGTAAAGTCACATTGGTGTTGGGGGACTGGGCCCAACCGGATCAGAACAGAACGGGGAGACGTGAGCCCAGGGAGAAAAACTGTATCAGAGCCAGACAGTCACCCTTGGGCTGCAGGGGTCAGGCCAGACCAGAACTAAATTGGGGGCAGAAGAGGTGCATGGGTCAGGAACTGAGCCCTGGAAGGGAAGACAGTAGAACTGAGTCAGTTTAAACCCAGTTGAGTCTGGAAATCGAGGAAGACTGATCCCAGAACTGAACTGGGTCTGCTTGTGGGCGAGAGCTCTAAACAAAGTTTGAACAGAACCAGATCCTTATGGAGTGAAAGCAGGGGAGCTATGTGTGTTTAGGGGTGAGACAGCGATAGCCACAACAAGAGGGCTTTTGAATTGGAAACGAAGTGAAGCAAATCTGAGACAGTTTGTGTGATCAAGACCCAAACTATGTTGAAGAAGTCAGAGTAGGGGAGAGGGAACAACACTGTATCTGTGCCAAAGCTGGTTGGGGAGGAGAGAGGATCCTTTACCAACCTAGAGACCCTTCCTGGCACCAGGCATCATGCAAGAGACTTTCTGCAAGGAAGTTAGTGAATCTGAACAGATCCCAAGAACAAGGAAAGTTTAGAGAACAGCAGAGCTGAACAAATGATACTGAACCACATATGGCTCTGGTCTAGAGCATGAGTGGGAGACAATTGAGTATGAAAGAAGTGAAAGGTTGAACACTGGCACTGGGATTTGTAAATGGAAGAGGGGAAAAATTATTTCCAACCGAAATTGCATTAATCGGCAAAAGAGTGAGTGAGTGAGCTGTGAATTTCTCTGAGCTGGGAATGGACTAGGTCTGAGAGAGGCAAGCTGGAGTGAGCCCACTGAAAAGACAGCCCGGCAAAACTGATCCTTGCCTGACAGAGCTTCTCAAAGCTGCAGATCTGTATTTTACAGAATCAGAATCAGTCCAGAGACAGAGCTGATGTAAAGGGTCTGCACAGGAGGACGAAGTGAATCCCTTGGATATAAACAGCAGAGAGCAGGTAAGGAAGCCAGCAATGAGGTGATGCTACATCAGACCACACTCTGAGTTTCAATATTTGAATTCCTGAAATCCTAGAGTGCAAATGTGCGAGACGCATACCTAGCAAATGGTCCATCTGTAGGTCCTGCATGCTAGGGCATCCTCCTTGTCATATTAGGTCTATGTTATGTAAAGCGGGCCCAAGGTGAGATGGTAGGTGGAGAGATGGTAACTGCAGGGTGCTAATAAGAGAGATGAGGAGTTTCTTGTAGAATTCAAGAGCAGCCACTAGGCAGACAAGCTTAACTTGAACCAGGGCAGTACTAGTGGTCTTTGTGCCCCATGAAATGTGCACTTTAAAGCCCCCTTTTTCAGTACTGAAGAAGCTGTGGGTACAGCTCCTGAAATGAGTCGATGTGGACTGGGTCCAGGGAGCGCTGGAGCTATCCTTACCTAACTAAAAAAAAGTTTTACCCTGTTGGACTGCACAGACAGATCCTCAGGATCTCTTGAATACCTGATCTGAGCTTAAAATGTGGATCAGCCTAGCAAGTCATACCAGGGCTTTGGAGCGGAGCCTGGAGCTGGAGCGTGGAGCAGCAGGTTTTTGCCTGGAGTTGGAGCAGAGCTGGATCACAACTCCAAAGCCCTGATTCACACCCCTGAGCACCGTAGTTGAGCCACCCTAATCCCCAGTGTAGATGGAGCTAGATTAATGGAAAAACTCCTCCTGTCAGTGCAGGAAGTGTCTACACTATGGCGCTGCAGTGGCATAGCTGCAGCTATGGTGCTGTAGCAGCTGTAATGCAGATATGGCCTCTTGTGAGAATTGTGATATCTCATATTAGGTAACTTCAGTAATTCCCTAATCTGCTGGGTAATTCCTTCCAGTAAATCTTTGCATCTATGTTTTAGGTGATCCCCTAATGCCAAGGCAAGTGCACGTCTGAGCTTGCGTGCAGCGGGGTAAGGAATGTGTGGAGATCAAGTTGAGAGGATGGGGCTGTTCAGTATTTGTGTAGTTTTTTGACTTGTGCTGCCCTTCCTCACTCCCTTTCCCCTTGAGTCACTTTCAATGTAAACTTCCTTTCTGTTTCTGTCACTCAGTCTGTACAGAAAGTTTTAGGTACCTGTACCTAAACAGTGTTCTGTGCATGCCAGATTAAGAGTGTACGGTCAGCATTTAATCTCACTGGTGTAACCTGCAGTATCAGGAGTCTCTTCTCTGCTTTTAGCTCTCTTTATAGGCAGCCATGTGGCTCATATAATATATTGGGAACACACTCGGGGTTGCCAAATGTGACCTATAGAGTTCCACAATGCAGCCTGTGGCTACCTTCATTTTTAATATCATCGAGCCACTTAGGTGATCAAGAAGGGATGTTTCTGCTGGGACCTGTTGCCTCTGTATCAAAGATGCATTGCAGTCTTCTACATACTGTGCTGAGTAGTTGTGACTCTCTGCTAGTTGCTTTTTCTTTTTTCCAGATTCAAACCCTGAATTATTATCTTTTTCCTGTCTTCCTAAATGGCACCTGCGTGGCACAGAGTGTAAAAGGGCCCAGGAGTTTGGGAAGGGTGTGCTTCTCACTGAGGATCCGCCCCTTGTGTTCAGAGTGGGCAGGGCCAGTGCAGGGAAGTTTCGCACCCTAGGCAAAACTTCCACCTTGCGCCACCCCTCCCCCAGCTAACCCCCCCTACACCTGGGGAGCCCCCCCTTGCAGCAGCTAACCCCCCTTGCAAGCTCCCCCTCCATGGAGCTAACCTGGCCTGGGGAGCCCCCCGCTCTGCAGCAGCTAGCCCCTCCCCCCTCTGTGGCAGCTAACCCTGCCCGCTGAGCCCCTCTGCCCCCCCCCCCCACTTAAGCTAACTCTGCCTCCTTCCACGGCAGCTAATACCGCCTGGGGAGCCCACCCCAGGTCTCCTCCACTGAGCATGCCGCTGCTGCTCTAATTTTCCTCCCCTCCCAGGCTCGTGGCACCTATTGGAGGAGACTTAGAGCGGGGCTGTGTGCTCAGTGGAGGAGGTAGAATGGAAGTGATCTGGGGCGGGGAGCGGGTCCCCTGTGTGCCCTCCTCCCACCCCCCCGTTACTGCGGGTGACCTTCTCTGTGCCCTAGCTCACCTCCACTCCACCTCCTCGCCTGAGCGGGCTTCTAGGCACCCTCAACCACTAGGCACCTTAGGCGGCCGCCTAGTTTGCCTAATTGGTTGCACCAGCCCTGAGGGTGGGTAACTGATGCACTGCACTTTGGCATGATGGATACTATCCACTGGAGAGTATGTGGTATCAGGAGCTGCATGTAATATAGGATTGTGGCAGTTGGCCTTCCTTGCCTTATGGGTGCTTTAAACGGTTGAGTAAAGACAATCAGCTCAGTAATGGCAGAATAAATGGGATCGACTAAATCCATGATTGTGCTTTACTCAGTAGCCCTAACTAGCAGTTCCCATGCTTCATAATTTGTGCAAGATGAGATTATTACACACACTGGAGGCTTCTTGCATCCCTCCTTTTGCCCCCACAAACTCCTTGTGTGCCCCTTCCTGTCCCCTCTATTTTGGGGACTCCCTGCAAAGCTCCCAACCCCTTCTTCAAGCTTGGGCCCATTAGTGTCCCACATTTTCTCCTTACCCCCACAGCCGGGGTTTTGTGTTCCCCTCCATTTCCTCATGTGCCATGATCTCCGAGTATCCCCTCAAGCCACTGTTTCTGTATGCCCCCCATTCTCATGTGCCTCCTGTGCCAGGGGCTCTATGCCCCTGTTCCCCTCTCCCCATACTGGGGTTCACCAGTCTCTCTCTACCTTGTGTTCTTTGTGCCCCATTCCTCCCTTCCCCATATCAGGGACCTCAATTTCCTCCCCAAACCAGGAGCTCTGTGAGCACTCCCATTTCCCCTTCCCCTACACCATTCTTCTTTCTGTCTGTGAGATGTAATTTTGAGTGTTAACAGGTTAAACTCTACAGGGAGGATAGGCAAATATGAAATGGGCGTATTGTCATTATGTCTTAATGCTTGCTATCAACCAGTAGTTTGATCTGTAGACAGTTGCAGAGATGCTTGAAGCTGTGGCTCTGTTAGTCTGATGGCTGGGGCTTCATGGGTCCCCCATTTGGTTTTCCGATTTTCTCCAGAATCAATAGGATTCTGGCCATTGATACCTAGAACATTCCTTGAAGTGTTGGAGTTGATCAGATGCAGTGTTCAAAAGTTACTGCATTACAGACAGACAGAAATGTTGCTGAGTTGAGTGTAAGGCCTTCACAAGCTCGGCCAGAGACTCCTCTATTCAAAGTAAACTTGGTGCTTGAGAGCCCTGGAGACTGACATTATGTATCATGAGGTGCAGCCTGGGTAGCAGCAGATGGGCTTCTCATCCTGCTAATATGCCTCACTCATTTTTAGAGAAAAGGCATTTCAAGTTGTTGTGGGGACTCCATTTATTTCCACACTTCAAACGTTGCTGCATGGGACAATTCTGTAGGGCAGGGTCACAGCCAATCCACAAATTGCTTCCTCAGCAGCAGAGGCCTAGCGCTGTCAGTAGTGTGTGTGATGAGAATTGCCTAATCTGGTCAAGTTCCCTCTGCCATTGCTGCTTCTGCTGTACTGTATGCAAGAGACCCACAGGCACAGTCAGTTCTTAGATGGAGTTGGGGGTGAAGCGAAGGGAGAATGCCAACCACAAGAAGGGGGACATACCTTGTATTCCTGTTGGCAGGACTGAGGCTGGAATTGTCTCAAGGGGGCAGATATGTTAATGTTAGTGGCTCCCAGCCCCCATCTCCTCATTTGAAAGTTTTGTGGATTCTGCACTTCAAATAAAAATTAAGATGCCTGAATAGGACAGTTCAGGCTGTCATGGTCACACTTTTGATCCTTGGCCTCTACTCAGACTATTTGCAAGGCTTCAGTTAGTGCCAAATATGTTGTGGATACCTCTTCACTAAGGATAGGAGTGAACTGAACCTTCTCCCAGACTGATATCATCCAGGGACCAGTAAAGCTGTGAATGTAGTTTTCTGCCAACTTGGCCAGTCCCCCAGAGGTGAAATCATCTGTCCTCTTTCTCTAGGGTGACCAGATATCCCAATTTTATAGGGACAGTCCCGCTTTTTGTATCTTTTTCTTATATAGGCTCCTATTACCCCCCACCCCGTCCCGATTTTTCACACTTGCTGTCTGTTCAACCTATCTTTCTCTGAGCCAGTCCGCCTGCATAAAGTCTGCTATTTTATCCAAGACAGATCTGTAACTTCATTGGAGGAATGTTACTTTTCTTAGGTGAAGTATCTTTACAGACTATTTTGAGAGGAAGGATGATCTTGTGGTCAGGGCACTGGCCTGGGACACAGGAGAACTGTGTTCTGGTTTTGGTTCTGCACAGATTTATTGTGTGAACTTGTGAGAGTCACTGCCTCCTTTCCTCAGCTACATATAGGGCTAATACTACTCCACCTCACTGGGGAGTTGAGCACCTCCATTAGTGCCTGTGAGGTGCTCAGATACTTTGGAGATGAACATCATAGAAATACCTACAAATAAATAAATACATTAAGATGTGACTTGCCTGATGCTCAGAATGAAGGAGGAACTTGTGTGGTCCACTATCCTGCATTCTCTGCGGAGTGGTGGGCCCTATTTTACGGCAATTTCAAGTTACACCCATGTTCTATTTAAAGGAAGAGGGCATTCTAAGAAACCCCCTAGCCTCTGTGATCTGTATGTTTGTTTCCACTGTTCACATGCTCTCTTGTATGGCTGTGTCTTTACACATGACTCAAATTTCCTCTTCTTCTTTCTACCCCTTCCTTTTGTTTAGACTTGGAAACTATTCTCTTGTTTGCCAGCATGGCAGTGTACTGTCTTATTGCTAATGTGATAACACGATACACTCTGGAGTGTCCTACTGGAAGTTACGCTTAGTGGATCACTAAGGTTTTCCAAACTGCTCTGAAGGCATAGCCCCAGAGGGGTGTGAGTCCCATAATGCCAGGGTGGGAATGAAGAGTTACTTGGAATGCTTTATTCACATCACTTGCATCAGCTCTGTATTCCTGGCCCTGCCCAGTGCTAGGTGTTGAGTCCTGGAAGGCTCCATATTGAGAATTTAAAGTGCTTGACTGTATTTTTCAGTTAAATGGAGAGAAATTCAATGAAACTGATAGGCAACAAATTTCATACTGGTTTAAAAAATACTTTCACACAATGCATAATTGATCTGTGAAACTCACTACCACATAATAGCATTAGGGCTAAGAGATTACCAGGATTCAGAATGGATCTGACATTTAAATGAATGAGAAGGTCCAGAGATTTACTTTTATTATAATAAAATATGTATTTTAAATGAGAATATCACCCTTGTGCTGCAGCACATAAACCAACTGTAATGACTGAGGCTTAGGAGGAGGAAGAAGGTTATTCCATAACTGCCCACTATGATTTTCTTGCATCATCTTCTGAAGCATCTAGTACTGGGCAGTGTCAGAAGCAACGTCCTCAACCAAATGGACCCCATGTCTGATCCAGCCTGGCAGTTCCTCAGAGGTAAGTACATCTTTGCCCTGTCACATTGCCTGTTAAATCTTCCTCTTTATGATCATCACCCTTAAAGATCACTCTTTGTGGTCCTAACATTTGAGGGTATTAGAAGGTTGTGGAGGGAATCTTGGGGATTTAGTGCAGTCTCTAGCAGCTAATTTTCTCTTATCCATGAATGGGTCCTCCCTAGACTATGGGTATGGCCTCCTTACTCTTGATGGTTAGGGAACACCATCACTCTGTTTCTTTCAGCTGCTGCTAGAAGGAAAAGGAATGTGTGGAGTTTGGCCCCTCCACGTTGCAAGCTTACAGTGGACTTTAGTCTGAGAGGTTCTGGAAGCCTTGCTGGCTGGGGGCTGGAATTCCTCTAAGGACATTCTAGTGAAATCTGATATGCTTTTATGCCAGCTAAAGCCTTCTTGCTCTGCAAGGCGTTTCCATTGTCCCATTATCCACCTCCATCTGTGTGGAGGACCTAAAGGTGGTTGTGTGCTGCTTGTTCACGTGGTCTTGCTGACTGAATTGGACAGGAGGGATGGGCTGATAAGGCAAGATGTCCTGGTAAGTGGCTGTGGTGGGGAAGTGTGTGTGTGAGAGCATTTGGTAGCAGTGTATGTCTGAGTATGGCAGAAACAGTTACAAAGGCTGTGGAAAAATGGGAGGATTTCCAGAGCTGAGGATGGATTCTAGGTCTGAGATCTGTGCACTCAACTCCCATGGATTTCACTGCGTACTATGCATGCATTCTAGGGCAAAATTAGCCATTTATGTGTAACCGTGTGCAGTGAACAAACGGCTAGTGATTTGCCCAGCTAGTTCTGAGCAATTGTCTGTGTCATCCTGAGTGAATAATGTTGAGAAGTGAAATGATGCAGAGTCAGATAGTAGGACTTCCTGCAGGGCTCAGACTGTCTTGCCATGGGTTCCTGCACTGGGGTCCGATCTGTGGCTTCTTCACTTCATTCATAGTATGGAACTTTGTTTGTGCTGGTGGAGGAGGCAGCTCGGTGCTATGCATTGATATAACAACTTCAAATGCCCAAGGGTCAGCATTCCAATGTTTAACTATGCTTATAGTTAGAGCTGTGGTTCGCACAGCAACAGCGTCTTGGGCCAGGTTCTGTCTTGTTATAATTTATCTATGAAATGAAGTTGACTGACAGTGCTGCAGAAACCACAATTATGAAATTTCCAATTGTTGTACATGTAAAATCTCAGCCCTAATGTAGCATTAATGTAACTTACTGAATTTTCTTTAAAGTCAAAAGAAGAGAAGGGGAATTGCTTATGTCTTTTGGGGCATTGTACCTGGACGTGTATAAAACCTTAGGCAAACTTGACTCTGTGGCATTTGTTTCTGGTGAAGATCAAATGTTTTTCCAAGTTAATTAGACTAGAATCATAGAAATGTAGGGCTGGAAATGACCTCTAGAGGTCATCGAGTCCAACCCCTTGTGCTGAGGCAGGACAGCATATAGTTAGACCATCCCTGACAGGTGCATGGAAGCTTTTAAGAACAGGTTAGACTACGATAGGGATTCTACAACTTCCCTTGAAAGCCTCATTCCAGTGCTTGTTTATCCATATAGTTTGAATGTATTTCCTAATATCTAACCCAAATCTCCCTTGCTTCAGACTAAGCCTGTTACTTCTTGACCTACCTTCAATGGACATGAAGAACAATTGATCACTGTCCTCTTTATAACAGCCCTTAACATATTTGACAACTGTTCTCAAGTGGTCCCCCCTACACCTCTCCCCCCTTACTCCCCCCCATCTTTTCTGAAGACTAAACATGCCCAGTTTTGTTAATCTTTCCTCATAAGTCAGGTTTTCTAAACCTTTTATTGTTTCTATAGCTCTCTTCTGGACTCTCTCCAATTTGTCCACATCTTCTTAAAGTGAAATGCCCAAAACGGGACAGTACAGGGGTTGACACTAGTGCCAAGCAGAGTAGGACAGTTACCTCTCATGTCTTATATATACCAATCTATTAACACACCCCAGAATATTAGCCTTTTTCGCAACTGCATCACATGGCTGGCTCATACTTAATTTGTGATCCAGTATAACTCAGCAGTACTGCCTAGCCTGTTATTCCCAATTTTATATTTTTTCGCTTGATTTTTTCCTTCCTAAGTATAGTTCTTTTCATTTATCTCTATTGAATTTCAGCTTGTTGATTTCAGACCAATTCTCCAATTTGTCAAGGTCGTTTGAATTCTGATCCTGTCTTTCCAAGAGTTTGCAGCCCCTTTGGCTTGGTGTCTTCTGCAGATTTTTTAAGCATATTCTGTATTGCATTATCCAAGTCATTCATTAAAATATTGAATAGTACCAGATCCAGGGCAAACCCTGCAAGACCCCAGGTGATGCATCCCCCCCACTTTGCCAGTGAACCTTTGATAATTACTGTGAGTGTGGTCTTTCAGTTATGCACCCCACCTTATAGTAATTTTATCTAGACCCGTTTTTCTAGTTTGCTTATGAGACTGTCATGTTGGGACTGTGTCAAAAACCTTACTAAAAGAAAGATATATCACGTCTATTGCTTCCCCCTCTTCCCCATCCACTAGGCCAGTAGTTAAGACAACCAACTTTTTTGTTGTTGTTTTAGTATGTGCAGCTCTTGGTAGGTGCTCCATGGTTCCTGGTCATACCTGCGGCTTGGGCATGTGTTGCTGCACATGCTCAGTGTTATTTTCAAATCCTCCTTGCCGTTCCTTCATAAGGACTGTGTGTTTCTGCCAAGTGGGAAGCTTTAGAAATGAAAGGGATGCTGTCAACTGGAAATCTGTCAATATGAAATGGGCTAAAAGTAGTTGCAGCTGCTTCAGCTGTCCCAGATTCTCCCTGCTGGTTTGTGGTTTTAAATCTTTGTCCTTTTTTAAAAAAATATTTTAAATCTGAGCTGTTTTGAGCAACAGTATTAGATCAGTGTGATTTTCAAATTGACAATGTCCCTTTAAACTGTTCGAGCATCCTAAGCAGAAAGTGTCTGCGTGACTAATATATGAAAAATGTATTTTATGCCCCCATATTCATAACTCAACTTTCCAGGGGTCCTCTGTTCAGCTATGTAAGTTCCTGAAAACTAGCTTTGCTCAGAAGGGTCTCATTGACTGTAATTCTTCATTACTAGTAAAGCACTGTGCTTGCAGGAGGTGTTTATGTATGTACTAGGTCTGATCACTTGCAGCCAGTTGGGAATGTAATTTGAGGAAGCCTTTTGCACCAGGCAGGGTTGATTCCTGAAAATAAACCCAGCCTGCAGGACTATGGAATTCTTATAGATTGTGTTTATAAATGTACCAATTTTTCCCTGACTTGTTGGTGCTTCTGTGTTTAAAAAAAAAAAAAAAAAAAAATCCTCCCAGGTATGTCTGAAATGGCTCTAATAGGATTCACTGTAGTCAGGGTGCCAGCTGGGTGGGGAGAGCTCTGTTACCATGATTTATTGCTAGACTGACAACTCGCAATATAAACATTAGCCCAAGCATGATCTTTTACCAAAACCCCGCCCACGCAGGGAGCCAGGAATCTTCCTGCCACGCGCCATAAATCGTTTATGGTTTGCTTATGCCAGTATATTTGAGAAACAGCTGTGCACGGGGATTAACAGTTTGCAGAGGGCTCGTGCTGGGCTAAATTAGGGTCTGCTGCCCTGGTGTTGAATGCTGGTAGTGAAGAGAGTGGAGTGCAAGAGTGCTTCTCTTCAAGGGGAAGGCGGTTAGCCAGGGTGGATAAACATCAGCGTTCAAAAAAATCAAATCAGATATTTTATTTAAATCAGATTTTTTTTCATTTTATTATTTAAATAATTTAAAAAAACTGTTTAAAATGACATCTGAATTTAATACAAAATATAGGTCTAAACTTCTAATCTCTTAAAATATTAAAAAAAAAATCTATTGACCCTCTGTCAAAAACATTGAGTTAAAAGCTGTTTTTTCTGTATAAAGAAACAGTTGGGGGAAAAGTCTAACTTTTGAGGTTATAAAGCTTTATAAATATGGCACAATAGGTCATGTACTGTATTAAGAACTTGATCCTGTGTGGGCCCCAGGAGTTGTGTTACTGGGTGCAAGAGACTGGCAAAGTCATCACAGCCTTTGGAACCTGACCTCTGACTTCAAGAGACACCATCATATATCTCATCAGGATCATCCACTGAGCCCAGATGGGCGGTCTTCTACTCTCACAGGTGCTGACTTTCTAATGTGCCAGGGGGTGCTTGCCCCTGGCTCTGCCATAGGCCCCACCCCTACTCCACCCCTTCCTTCAAGGCCCCATTCCATCCCCTTCCTGCCACATTCTGCCCTGTTCCCCAATGCACCATGCCCTCGCTCCTCCCCCTCTCTCCCAAAGTCTCCTCCATGCTGTGAAACAGCTGATCATGACAGGTGGGAGGCATAGGGGAAGGAGGGGGAGGTGCTGATCAGCGGGGCCTGCCGGGGGGTGGCAAACACGGGGGTGAGGGGAAGCTGATGGGGGGGGCTGCTGGTGGGTGCTCAGCACCCACCATTTTTTTCCCCTGTGGGTGCTCCAGCCCCATAGCACCCACAGAGTCGACACCTATGTATACTCCTATTTTTACAGCTGCTCCCTACCTAAGCTTTGACTGGCTCAGTTTTCAGTTTAAAGAAAGTCATGCCACAGAACTGGTGGAAGTCACTAGCTAAGCACCTGGAACCAACCAACCAGAGTTTGTTGAAGTGCTAAACCAGCTATTGACAGCAGTAGCCTTTTCTGCAGGCCCAGAGGGAATATTTTTTTCACTTGCACTAGTTCATTCAAGGTCGAGAAATCAACTGGGAGTTGAAAAAACAGGAAAGCTTGTCTTTCTCTTCCAGTCTATGAATAGAAAGGAGAAGGAAGGAGATGAGCTCTACTAGTTTTAAATGTTGAAAGACAATCTAAATAACTTAGGAGACTCTCATTTTCAAGAGACTTAGGAAAGTAAGCTCCAGTCACATTCACTAAGGCATATTTGAAAGTTTTCCTACGCTGACCTGAAATAATTAGTTGAATTTAGTTACTACAATTAATCTTTCTGTTTAATAAAGAATTTAGTTGTAAATGTAAATCATGTTTTGATTGGAAGTTTATGTATCCAAAACTTTAAGTCTGTTTTGTTTAATAAAAATAAATTTGATATGCTGTTTTGTGTAATTAATTAAATTCCAGTTATGAGCTAAAAGTTAATTATCTGGTAAATAAGCCACATATTCACCATTTTCTAGTATACTAAAAATGTACAGTTAATAGGAACCTGAAAATATGAAGCTATATAATTGCTTAAATATGTATGTAGTTATAGTGTACCCTCCAAGATAGCAAAAAGATGTACAAATCTTGTGTGAAGGCTCTATTTAGTTGTAAATCAGTGTGTTTTAATGGTTATGTCAATGAGAATGCACCTTTGTTTAGGAAATATCTGAGGCACAAATGGAAAAGTTGGTTAAAATAGATTTAATTCAAGCCTTTCCATGTGGTGGTTTAAATCAATCCACCCTGCTATTGGCTCGGGATAGGCCGAGGGGCAGGGAAAGGGAAGTGGTGGTGTTTCAGGCTGTCAGGGTAGCTATGTGCTACCCTGCTTGCTACTCACCAGCTAAGGTGGAATACCTGATTGATGGCTGCCCTGCATAGTGGGGAGATTAGCTGCTAAATGTAACCAATCAATTGTGTTATTAGGCAGAATGCAGATCAGCCATTCCTGCCACAGAGGAGCTGAGAGAATGTAAAGGCTACTCTCAGGGCTTTTTTTTACAGCCTGGCCACGGGACAGTTTCTCTGGGATTGCTGAACTTCATCAGAACTGGATATTGTGTGATGCCACCCAGAGCTTCACAACTATCTTGCAGGTTTCAGAAAGCGTTGAATTGTAATGCTAAAGGTGCCTCAGTGATAGATGCACCATAAGAACCTAAATAGAATTGAGTTCTATTTCTTTCATGCTGTCTTGGGTATTGAAAGAGTGGTAGTGAATCACCTCAGTATGTTTCTAATGACTAACTTGTGGGAGAGGGGATTATTTATGGTGAATTCCCCCTTCAGACCCTAAAAGTGAGATGTTTCAAAACTGTGAATGTGTTTCCATGCTGTTTGTACACATCTTGCACAATGAAGCTGTGGTGTTAGTTGGTGTCTCTAGGTGTTACCGAATACTCCGACCTTACAGTCTAAATGAGACCAGCCATTATGTTCAGACATACTGTGCACATGTCAGATATTAGTATGTTAGTTGTAGCTAGATTAGTGTCTCCATGAGCAAATCTTTCTGTAGGTTGTTTGGCTTGAGAATCCATGTAGAATGTTTTTCAGCAAGTTTCTTGCATCCTTCAAACATAACAACCATGTACCAGTGCCTCCAGACTACACCACTCTGTGTCATTGCACACATCAGGCAAAGCAGGAGTCATGGACAAGGGCAAGACAGATGGGTTCTGGAAGCTAGTAAGCAAATAGTTTTTCTAATTCCATCGCTTTGCAGACAGCCTCTCAGTCTGTTTTATTGAGCCGCTGTACAGATGCCTCTCTCTGGAGTAGGAATGTTCCCCCCTCAATTAGTTTTTTTTTTTTTTTTAAACTCAGCTGTCATTCATTGACATTTCCTATCTGATCTGGCCATGCTTGGGGCCTGCAGATAAGCAGTGTGAGGTACTGCAACACCTAGATGCATCCGGGTCTAGAAAAAGGGCTGAACAGCTTCATGCTGTCTTTGCGTCCTTAGGTTTGCGCTGATACATTGGTTTTGGGGATGCAGGGCTCTTCATGTCCTTGTCAGAGTACTGAGGGTTCCCCTCTATTTCTCTAGCTTCTTTCGGTGAAGGTGTTCATTCTCCAGTGTCCACTTGATCCTTGGCACCTCTGCTGAGACTGAGGTCAATTAGTGTCAAATATATTGCGGGCTGTTTATGTTATGGCCACCCAAGAACAAGGGAAACAGGGTGGTCTAGTGGATAGAGAACTGGACTGGGACTCAGGTCACCTGCGCTCTGTTCCTGGCTCTGCCACTGACCTGCTGGCTGACCTTGGACAAGTCATTTCACCTTCTTGCACCTTCGTTTTCCCATTTGTAAAAATGAGGGTCGTGCTACTGATCTCCTTTGTAAAGTGCTTTGAGCTCTGTAGATGAAAAGTGCTATATAAGAGGTAGGTAGGTGTTACCATCTTTCGGGATCCCTAAAATCCATCTCTGTGGGAGAGTAGCCCGAAGCCACAGAATTTTTAGGTCTGGATGGCTGTTAATTCAAAGGACTAAATCAGATTCTTTATACAGAACCCTCCAGGTACATAATGTGGCTACAGAGCGGTGTGGCTGTACGATCATATTTCTAGCTCTCTTGGTTCGCTTGTTGCTGTTGGTGGAATTGACCCCTCCCCCACCCTGGAAATCAGTGCAAAGGATTTATCTTCTCTCCACTCAGAGCTACAAGTTTAACCTTAGCACACTCAAAAAACTTGTCTTGAGGCTATTTGTCCCTAGGGTTTGGACTCTGTTCCACAGGCAGCAGGTTGCTTGTGTGAGACTATATCTCCTGAATCTTCCAGTATAACTGAAGAGAATAATCCAGTGCAGTGGAAACCTCACACTGGCTAGTGTTTATAGCTCTGTGAGAGAGGGAGAGGAGTAATAGGGGATTCAGTGGAGTTAAGCGCTCACTGTTTGCTCCCCTCACCAGCTGTGTAGTAAGTTAGCTGTACGTGTCTGTTCTTATTCTTCTGAAAGTAGACTTTGTTCTCTGGAGACTGCTAATCATGCCCCATGGGGGTGTAATCAGTTATAAGGTATTTAATATAGTGCAGGCGGGAACAGGCCGCCTGGCTGGTCTGGCAGATTGCAACACTACAATTATAAAAGGCCTTTTTCCCCCACTTACCCGCCCACCCATGGCAGGATGAGGGCTGTACCAGGAGACAGCGTTAAACATACAAAGTATATGTGTGGGTTGGGGGAGGGGGAGGGGAAGCTGCAAAGACACCACCTATTCCTGGAAGCAGGAAGATCTGTATGCTGGGAGAGCTGCAGCCATTGCACGCTGCATTGTTGAGACTTGGGGGAACTTGGGTGAGTTGTGTGGGGATAGCACTCGGCAAATTGTCTGAGTAGAAAGGGGCTTCCTTCCTCGCCATTGAGCCTGAGCTGGATATGTGGGGCGCATGCGTGGTTGGAGTTGGAGAAGCACTTCCTTCTGTTCCCTGTGCCTTCTCAGGGCCAGGTTTACAAGGTATTAGGTGCCTAGTGGGGTTTACGAAAGTGCCTAACCTGGTGAGGTGCCTAAATCCCATGGGAGTTAGGTGTCTAACCAGTTTAGGTACTACTGTAAATCCCATGAGTTGCCTATCTGTACCTTTTTGTGCCTAAATACCTTTAGTAAATCAGGTCCTTAGTCCCTCCATTGAGGGGGGCTCAGTTTGGGGATTTGCCACCCCAGGGCCTTGAAATCTTAGTTTCACAGCCTGGTGGACCTTCATGGCTCCCTAGAGTTGCTTTCTCCTGGCTAAACCCTGGTGGCACACTAGACTCCTTTGCACCCTTCCAGTGGTTGTAGATAGTGGTCCTCACTCCCCCTTTCTAAACTCTACAGGTATGTCCCTTTGTGAATACAGCTCTTCAGCCACATAATCATCTCTGCTGCTCTTCCGTGAATTCCCTGGGACTAGGGAGGGGTACTGTTCTACCCAGTGCCAGGATACAGTCCTATTGCTGCAATGCTGTTGGGTCTCAGTTCTAGCTGGGAAGTGATACTGCTCTTCTCCTCGGCCCCCCTTCATCCTGCCCTTCAGTAGCTGAGGAGCAGAAGGGAATATCTCTTCTGCTGTATCTCTCTGTGGTCTAGTTTCACTGGTTTTGCCCTATGCATGTTACAAAATCCCAGCCCTTCCTAAAATCCCCTTGCATAGCTGCTGCCACCAGCCTACATGCTAATGACCACTGGCTAAGATTCCATTTGGAGCCTATGGGTGGGTGTTGCTGAAGAGTGTCACATGCACCATATGCTCACCACAATGCTGGTATTGAAGGATGTGTTTCCTGTCTGTTAAATGCTGAGCCCTTGGCATGAGATGAAGCTGAGATTCCAACCCAGGTCTCCAGTCTGGTAGTGAGAGCACTGACCACTAAGCTCTATAGCTGCCCACAGCGCTGGGCTTGAGTGCTTTGATAGACAAAGTGGGCTGGTGATTCTTCTTCTTTGAGTTTAAAGAAAAGAAACAGAAAGGTAGAGTATGTGAGAGTCAGCTAAACCTGTGCTGCTTGGGGATGCTGGCTGCTTGGGGATGCTGGCCACTTGTGTCGTCTTGGGGTTCATTCTTATTGCTTTCCCCTTTGAAATGGTTTCCTAACATGGGAGCAGGGCTTCAGTTGAGGGGCAGGAGCAGCAGTTGTCTGGCTAGAGAGCCAGGGCTTGTTTGTAACTCTATCCAGCAAGGTGGGGTTCTGTGAGAAGGGATCACCTTAGGCAGAGGTGTTTCTTCTTTTTTTCTTTTTCCCCAAGAACAAAATTATTTTAATTTGACAACTGGAGTCCCAAATATAGCTACAAAAGAATTTCCTTCTGTATCTGGGAATGAAAAGTTTTTGTAAAAGAAGAGTTCTGAAAGTGAATTTTTCAAAATAAATTATGTAAAAAAATATATTTAGCAGTAACAAAGTAACATCACAATGAAAAACTTGTAAAGACAGTAGTCAAGTTTGCAGAACTGCAGTTAGGCAGGGGTTACCAGGCATCTGAGATCTTTGTGTGTATTGACTGAGTTCTGCTCAGGTTAGTACAAGTGGCCATGTGTCTACCTAGAGACGCAGGAGTTGAATAGAACTGAGATTGGATCAATTTCTGCTGGCAGTGTGTGTGAGAGTGAATGGGTGTGGTTTTGTATCTCCAGGGAAGGATGTATATGAAAGTGGGCCCTAGAAAAAGGAAATTGGTGTCTCTTATGGGAGGCCCAAGGCCCAGCCCTTCTGACTTGTTGCATATCTGAATTCAGCTTCAGGCTTTTGCACTTGAGTTCAGCTCTGTCTGCTCCTGTTAACAAGACTCACTCACAGGTTTGCCCGTTGACTTATTTATAGGGAAAACAGGGAAATTCCCTTCCCTGCTACTCTACAAACTCTGATACTCAGTCACTTCCCAGCCCAGACAGATTCTCTTCCCCTTTCTCTGTGGGTTGCTTTATTAACTCTCTTGTCCTATGCTTTTTCCCTTGCTTCGCAGCTACATGGGGCTCCTACTCCCTGTCGGTTGATTGGGTTTGGGATTGAGGCCATGGTGGAGGTTCTCGAGGTGGCACGGCCTGTGTGTGGAGGGCATGTGGGCATGCAGAGGGCATGTGGGCTCAGCTGCTTGTTTTCATTCCCTGTTTGGTGTGGAATGCGCCGTTGTTTGTCTTTTTTCTTGGCCTGTGGTTGTAGCCCACATTCCTGGGCAGCGAGTCAGCACGACGGCAGGCGGCGTGCTGTTTGTGCCCTGGGGCTACATGCTTTCAGCTCCACATCAAAGGTGTGTGTGGTGTGTAGCTTGTGCCATTTCTGGCCACACCTGGTGGCCTGCAGGCATGCGGGGGTGGAGCCTGGGCTGTGTTTGCAGATGGCAGTCAGCGTTCAGGCTTCTCCTTACTTGTGGAAACGAAGAAGCCAAATCCATGTTAAACAACTTGAGGAATGCAGCGGGAGAGCAGAGCAGAATGGAGTCACTCCAGGGGCATGTCCTAGCAGCAACATTGTCTTAATAGCTGCAGCAAAATAACTCATGCTTGCTCCCTCCAAAAGGATTGGCTGTGTGGTAGGTTTTAGCTTAAACCAAGAAGGCCAATTAAGGTTGGTTCATTCCCTGTGGCCTGCACGTTTCTTCCCAAGTGGTGGATGATTGGGTGGCTACTGCCATCATGCTGTAGTCTGTACAAACTGTATGTGAGACGCATGCATGGAGACGTAGAGGCTCCAGAGTCTGTGATCAGTGGAGCCGTTTCGGTGGTGTTCTTTCACTCCTTAGTGACCCACTGAGGACACATCCAGTCTTCATACAGTTAAATATTTAAAATGAGCATTGGGTTGAATTGCTCTTGCCACTCTTTTCCATACACATCTGAAGAGACCAGCTCCTGTCACTGGCAGCTCCAGGGCTGGAAGTTGAG
This sequence comes from Gopherus flavomarginatus, assembly GCF_025201925.1. Classification (NCBI taxonomy): domain Eukaryota; kingdom Metazoa; phylum Chordata; order Testudines; family Testudinidae; genus Gopherus; species Gopherus flavomarginatus. The sequence goes on along the minus strand of NC_066620.1, from coordinate 67,685,648 downwards.
TGATGACTATAGATGGGGGACACATATATAATTAGGTGTCCCACTGCTCAACACGCTGTCAGGAGAAGGCACTTGTTTTCTGTAGCCTTGTCATGTACAACCCTCCTCTGCCCAGACATAAGTCTTTATTGGCCAGGGAGATCCATCTGCCATGGCCCAAGGGAGCAATCTGATTCCATTTGGACTGGCCAGTGTGGAGGTGCAAAGTCTTGGGTCAAGTCTTGTGGAAAGAACACAGAACTTCCTTCCTTTCTTCATTGCGTCCTCTGACACGTCCTGAGTGAGCCTTCAGTCTCTACAGCGAGTTGTCCTTCTGGCCTCTGTGGAATGCATGCTGCACATAATGAAACTTCCTGTGGGAATTCCCAGCAGGCCCAAAGTCTGTGATCATAACCCAGGCCAGTCACTTCCAAATTCCATCTCACAAGTCAAAGCTTCTGCTTTTGAGGATCACCACCTGCCAACTGCAAAAGACCCTTCCTGCCTCTACCCTTGATCAGTGGTGGGGAGGGGAATAAGAGAATTTTAGGAGTGCCTTCGTTTTCATAGTGTGATTCTTGCTTCTCTTTTCCTTTTGCATAGTGTTCAGATCAGGTGCTGCTGGAGCCTGTTTCTCTTCAACTCGTGTTTGCCATCATGCTGTGTCCAGACAAGAATGCAGCACCAGCACTGTTCAGGGATGCATTTGTTGACATGAAAGGAGCAATCTCAAACTGGAGGTGATGAAGTGCTCATTACTTTACACTACCCTATATATGGCATCCCGCCAGTGGGGTGTTTCAGTTTTTTGTTTTTTTTTTTTTATCTTAGAAGAAACCTAGGTAATGGGTTGGGCTCCAGAGTCTGAGCTACAGACAGAGCTGGAACTTCAAAGGGTGGTCTACACAGCTCTTTTTAGAGCACTAGCGTGTGCTCAGTTAACCCAAGTCTCATCCCAGGCTGGGAGGCTCGCTTTTGTGTAGACATACCCTTAGAGACTCCTGGATTTGTGGCAGAATGAGACTAGAAAAAAATATTAATAAGTGACTTTACAGCTGAATTATGTAGAATCATAGACATGTAGGTCTGGAAGGGACCTTGAGAGGACATCCAGTCTAGCCTCTTGTGTTGAAACGGGATCAAGGAAACCTAGACCATCCCTTACAGGTGTTTCTCTAACCTGATGTTAAAATCTTCAATGATGAGGATTCCACAGCCTCCTTTGGAAGCCTATTCCTGTGCTTAACTATCCTTGTAGTTAGAAAGTTTTTCCAGCTATCTAACCTACATCTTCCTCACTGCAGACTGAGCCCATTACTACTTGTCCTACCTTCAGTGACCTGGAGAACAGCCAATAACCATCCTCTTTAAAACAGCCTGTAACATATTTGAAGACTGTTCTCAGTCCTCCCCTCAGTCATCTTTTTCCAAGATTAAACATGCCCATTTTGTTAACCCTAGGTCAGGTTTTCTAAACTTCTTATCATTTGAGTAGCTCTCCTCTGGATTCTCTCCAATTTAAAGCCACATCTTTCTTAAAGTGGATACATTACTCTAGCTGAGGCCTCACCAGTGCTGAGTGGAGCCGGACAATTACCTCCTGCGTCTTGCATACAACTCTCCTGTTAATACACCCCAGAATATTTGCCATTGTTGGCTCATATTCAATTTGTGATCCACTATAATCACCAGATTCTTTTCAGCACTGCTACTGCCTGGCCAGTTTTTTTTCCTCTTTGTACTTGTGTATTTGATTTTTTTTTTCTTCCTAAATGTAGTACTTGTCTTGATTGAATTTCATCTTATTGATTTCAGTCCAGTTCTCCAAGTTGTAAAGATTGCTTTGAATTCTAATCCTGTCTTCCAAAGTGCTTCCAAACCCCTCCCAGCTTGGTGTCATTCACGGATTTTATCAACATACTCTCTACTCCATTATTCAAGTCATTAATGAAGATATTGAATAGTATCAGACCTGGGACAGACCTCTGTGGGACCCCACTAGATTCATAGATTGTAGGGCTGGAAGGGACCTCGAGAGGTCATCGATTCCAGTCCCGTGCCCTCATGGCAGGACCAAATACTGTCTAGACCATCCCTGATAGACATTTATCTAACCTACTCTTAAATATCTCCAGAGATGGAGATTCCACAACCTCTCTAGGCAGTTTATTCCAGTGTTTGACCACCCTGACAGTTAGAAACTTTTTTCTTAATGTCCAACCTAACCTCCCTTACTGCAATTTAAGCCTATTGCTTCTTGTTCTATCCTTAGAGGCTAAGGTGAACAAGTTTTCTCCCTCCTCCTTATGACACCCTTTTAGATACCTGAAAACTGCTATCATGTCCCCTCTGTCTTCTCTTTTCCAAACTAAACAAAACCAATTCTTTCAGTCTTCCTTCATAGGTCATGTTCTCTAGACCTTTAATTATTCTTGTTGCTCTTCTCTGGACCCTCTCCAGTTTCTCCACATCTTTCTTGAAATGTGCCCAGAACTGGACACAATACTCCGGCTGAGGCCTAACCAGTGCAGAGTAGAGCAGAAGAATGACTTCTCATGTCTTGCTCACAACACACCTGTTAATGCATCCCAGAATCACGTTTGCTTTTTTTGCAACAGCATCACACTGTTGACTCATATTTAGCTTGTGGTTCACTATAACCCCTAGATCCCTTTCTGCCATACTCCTTCCTAGACAATCTCTTCGCATTCTGTATGTGTGAATTGATTGTTCCTTCTGAAGTAGAGCACTTTGCATTTGTCTTTATTAAACTTCATCCTGTTTGCCTCAGACCATTTCTCCAATGGAGATACAGCCTTCTGGTATGATAGTGACATTTCCCTAGTTTGCATATGAGAATGTCATGTGGAACTGTGTCAAAAGCCTCCCTAAAATCACGATATAGTTAAAGCTTCCCCACATCCACTAGGCCAGTTAGAGAAGGAAAATAGATTGGTTTGGCATGATTTGTTCTTGAAAAATCTTTTGTGATGGCTATTCTGTTATCCTCTAGGTGCTTACAAATTGATTGTTTACTAATTTATTCCAGTATCTTTCTAGATATGGAAGGTAAGCTGACTGGTCTATAATTCCCTGCTTCTCTTTGTTCCCCTTTTTAACTGTAAGTACTGTTTGCGCCTTTCTCCAATCCTCTGGGATTTCATGAGTTTGCAAAGATAATTGCTAACGGCTCTGAGATTGCTTCGGCTAGTTCCTTAAGTATTCTAGGGTGAATTTCATCAAGCCCTGTTTTTAGGTGTCTGGTCACACTTAACCATTTTGGTGAAAAGTGAAGGAAAACAGGCATTAAACATATCAGCCTTCTTGATATAATCAACGATTAGCTCTCCTGCCCTGCTGAGTAGAGCATTTACATTTTTCTTCATCTTTCTCTTTCTCCTAATGTGTTTAAAGAACCTTTTCTTACTGTCTTTTATGTCCTTTGTTAGGCTAAGGCACAAAATGAGTTACACTTTTGTCATTTTGTCCCTGCATGCTTGTGCTAATCCTTTGTACTTGTCCTTAGCAATTCATCCATGCTTCCACTTTTTGTAGGATTCCTTTTTGATTTTCAGATCGTTAAAGAACTCCTGATATAACCATTTTGGCCTCTGACTATTCTTTCTATCTTCCTTCATATTGGGATAGTTTGCTGTTATGCCTTAATATTGTCTTTTTGAGAAACTGCCAGCTTTGCTGAACTCCTTTTTCCCTTTGATTTTCTACCCGTGGGACTTTACTTACCTGTCCTTAGAGTTAGCTAAAGTCTGCTTTTTGGAAGTCCATTGTTCTTATTCTGTTGCTCTCACTCATTCCTCTCCTTAGAATGAGGAAATCTATAATTGTGATCACTTTCGCCCAAATTGTCTTCAGCCTTCAGAGGGGCAACCAATTCCTCTCTGGTCCGAATCAAGTCTAAAATGGCTGGCCTCTTCCTTACTACTTCCATCTTCTGAAACAAGTTGTACCCAACTTTTCAATCAGATGTCTGGGTATTTACTCCCCCATGTATCACCCTTTAACAGGGAATAATCACTGTGCATTTATTTTCCAGGCTTTGGGATACAGATTTACTGTAAAACCAGGGGGTCTTGTAGGATTTGGGGTCACTATGTTGTTCCCACCTCCAGTTCCTCCTGCTTGCTGGGTGGTGTTAGGAGGGGGCTGGGAGTGAAAAGGCCGTGACACTAAATGAGGGAGGGAAGAGGTAAGAGGGCCCTATGCCTTTCCCTTCCCATCAGCCATAGTTCAGACATGTTGTAGAAATCACATAGCCAGTTCTTAAATTCAGTTTCCAGAGTTAACTTTCACACTGGGTTAGGGGGTGCTGATCTGCAGGGTTTGAGGTTCAGTGTTCTGGTCCAAAGCCTCACTGCCTGGGGAAGCTCCTTGTGACTCAGGTGGCAAACTATCTCATAAATAGCTAGAACTCCCCCTTGTGGGGTAGGGAGAAGAAAGCAGGGAGCCCAGCATGGCAGTAGATTACAATAAAATCTGTTAATTGTCTTAAGCACTGGTGTTCCTGTAGCCAGTAGGATTTCTGTGTTTGCTTCCCCACACGGCAAATTCTGCAACCCAGAATCGTGGCATCCCTGGGGCCGTGCCCAGGGTGCCTGTACTAAGTAGAAGGAATGAAAGCAAACAAGATACTCTGCTAGTTTGGCCAACACGACCCTCTGCAGCATCTCAGCAAGACAGCAGCATCCACCTGTCCTCAGCCCTCATGTGACTAGTGGAGTGTTAGTTCTATGAATGCATTACACTATGGCCCTTAACAAAAAGGGTAACTGTAACAGAGAGGCCTGGCCCCTGCGGGGTCCCTGTTCCAAGACATGGCCACATTAAGAATAGGTGCTCTGGGGACAGTCAGCAGACAGCTTGGGAATGGGGGCCAAGTGCCTAGACATGACAGTAATGCTCAGCAGGTAAACAACTGCACTGAGCTCACTTGAGGGAGCCTAGACTCCAGAGAGAATTGGTGGGAGAACCTGGAGCAGAACCTGATCCCTGGCGAAGGTGAGCTGAGGAGTCAGTAATGACTACAGCATAGACCTAGGAAGGAGGGCTGTGCAGCCTCATCCCAACGAAAAGCTGAAGGGCTGGGGGAACCTGGTCACAGTGCCAGGAAGGAAGGCTCTGGCAACCCTGTCCCAAAGGTTTGAGCCCAGGGAGGAAAAGGCCCTGGGAAGGAGAAGCCAGGGCAGCTTGTAGCTACAGGGAGCAGACAGCCCCATTAATTAGGGTTTCCAGAGCTGAGGAGTCCTGGGTAAAGGGTGGGTGTGGGTTCCCCCTATGCTGCCACCCTGGATGGGGTGCAGCAACCCCTGCTGTTAAGGGGAGGAAGAAGGGACAAACCAGAGCCAGGAGTGCTGGAAGTTGATTCCAGGGTGAGAAGAGTTGAAGACAGTTGTGTGCTTGACTCAGGTCTGAGATGGAAGATTGGTGTGTTCTTTTTGGACTTTGATTCTCCTGGAAGGTGTGAACTTCTGTGACTTTGCCCTCTGGCTAAGTCGCTTCAGCAAGTGAAGTGGCCTGAAAGCGGAGTCACTGAAAAACCCAAGAGGGAAACAGGCAGGTTGACTGACGTGCTACTCCGCCAGGGCACGTGCTCCAGGACTGCACCCTGCTACAGTAAACTTACTGCTCTACCGTTTACAAGGCAGGGGGGAAATTCTGTGCTTGCTCCAGCGCTTGGCCTGTGCTCTGAGTCTGCTATGCCGAGAGTGTATTTTAGAAAGCAGTCTATTTTCTCCTCATTCTCGGTGTGTGGCATGTAGAAACTACTGTTCCCAGTAGGTCAGACTGCTGTGATCTAGGTGGTGCATTGAGGTTGTAGGTCCCAGCATGCAATGAACTGCATTAGTAGCAGAGAAAGGAGTGGCCATGGACTGCATTGTAGAAGTCTGTGAGGAACACTTGGTCACCCCCTGATGTGGAGACCTCCCAGAGACTTCCCTGGTGTTCAGGGAGAAAAATTCCTGACTGAAGAGAGGTGTGGGTGCAAGTCGTGTGATAGTGGCCACCAGCTCCACTCCATTGGAAGACTGGGCAGCAACTCCACTCAGTCCATCAAGAACTATTGCTGGCTTTACATGAATGGAGCTTTCATAAGAGATGTCCAGGCTGGTTGGGAGGGGGACAGGCCCATCTCACTGTCCTTACACAACCTGGAAGTCTGTAGATTTTTAGCTATGATACGTTGTATACCATCTGTGTGCTCAGTGCTGTACAGACCATGGAATTGCCTCAGTCTGAGAAGCTTTCCAGGATGGCTAGCAGAGAGGATGGCTAAAGTTTCCATAGAAATGCTTTTAAGTATGATTGGATATTACCTGGGCAATATGAAAGGCTGCTAGCTGACTGTTGTTTGGGGTTTTTCTTTCAGGGAAGATGAGCTGCATGTCAGTTATCCCACTTGCTTTTGGAGAGAGCTTTTTCCTCCAGCATGGAATCTGGAGAAAAGGGGAGACATTCCCATCGTGCCAGAAATGGACCTTTCCATTTAACTTTACAGCTGTTATCATGGACATGCATTTAACTGTTCAGATACAGATATAGCTGTAAATCTACACAGAACAGCTAGGTCTGTACCATCCTCTGCCTCTCATGTCTCTGACCATCTGCTAGTGGAAGGGTAATTAAAACAAAAGAAGTCTTACTGGGATGAAAGCCTAGAAGCAGAGAGAACTAAAATTGGTATAAATATCTCTCTCTCATTTTAGGGGAATCAGAGTTGATGCTTTATTTGTGCTTGTTTGGGATCCCAGGGCATTTCTGACTCATTGCTCTGTAGCTCAGTTATGTGCCTATACCATGCACACTTGCCCTCTCTCCTTTACCTTAGATTATATATTTTCTGGTTACAGGTGTGCGTGTACACATGTATTACTTGCAAAAAAACCTACACTGATGCAACATTACATCTGAGTTTTAGATGAATTTCTTGAAGTAAATTCCAAAACAATTGTGGCTCTTCCCTTTCTCAAGCCAAACCTCATGGAAACGAGAGGTTTTCTTGAGGTAAAAGCACTGGATGAAACCATATTTGCAGTCCATTCCCAGCTTTGGTATTGACTCACCTTGTGACTTTGTGGCAGCCTTTTCCATTCTTGGTGCCTCAGTTTCTCCAGCTGTGCAATGGGGATAGTTCCTGGGGGGTGGAAATGGTGAACTTGAATCTTTTAATGTTCGAGTGCTCAGGTAGGACATGCTGCTGAAGTGCAAAATACTTGTCAATCTGTGGTTAAAGACAGAACACTTAACATCAATCATCAAAAGTGAATGCAGCATTATTAGGGTTGAGATTTTAAAAAAACAGATCAGGAACTAGCCAAATATGGGTCCCCCAGCAACTGTAACTCTTCCACTTGTGTACCTAGGTTGTATTACACTGTGTGATCAAGGCTTCAGAATCCCCTCCAGAGCCACCAGCAATAGACTGGGCCATGCCCAATTAGTGCAACCTGTCCAGGTTTCTATATGGAAGCGGAGGACTGTATCTAGCCAGTGAATGACCAGAGTCAGGCTCGTTGGAGTGCTACGGCTCTGGAATGAAGCTGGCTGCTGTTAAGAGTGATTCTGTTTCTTGGTATTTGCTTTTGGTTTGGCCATGCGGTGTTTAGCACCTGGCAGTATTAGCATTGGACTTAAGGCTTCCATGGTATCGATAGTGTTCACTTTGGGTGGGCATTACTACAAGCTGCTATTTTTTTATGTGGGAGGGAAGAGTCTCCTTTAGCAGCCCCAGGTGATAAAAACATTTAATATTTTTATTAAAGCTAATGATACACAGATTAAGAAATGAGTGTCTATACATCTGGATATAGTGCTTAGATTATCCACAAATACAAAGTTTGTTTTTAAAAGTCATAAGATACATATAGTGCATAATCAGCAATAACACAAATTAATGTGAATAGATCTAACAATACAGTTTAGATATTAGCATCCAAGTTTTTGGGGATATCACTTATTAAAAGTTATGTAGAGAGTTGGTTGTGGAAAGCAAATATAGCAATGAATGAAGATTATCCCTCGGTAGTTGGGAATGTAGGGTAGGTTGTCTGTTTAGAAAATACAGTCCATCAGGGAAGTATTTCAGTTACTTTCCTGACTGCACTTCTCATCGGTACTCCAGCTTATCCCTTCTGGTATTGCCGTTGACCGGCAATGTACTACTTCTGTGGTGCCTTCTCTGTAGCTGCAGATGGGGATGTTTGAGGCAGTGTATTACAGCAAATATGTAAAGACCTGGAGTATCAGCATCCTTTAGTGTTGTGATAACTTACATGCTAGAGGGTTATCTTAATGGTCCTTTTGGTCTTCTGTATTGTTATGGGGTGAGTGGCTATAGGTTTCTCAGAGTGCGCAAGACTGAGAGACTAGATAGAGGAGCTGCTGATATAGATTGCTGTGAATTGTACAAGATTTAGTGAATGTCATGCTGCCTGAGGAAAGACCAGGCAAAGCTTAACCTGTTCCTGGTTTGTCTGATTTAGTGGTTTATTTTGGATTCCATGCTCCAAGAAAACAGTTTACTGATTTCTTCTTTCTCTCTCTTCTTCCCCTCCTGTGCCCACTCACACAGCACAAGAGCTGGCAGAGCTCGGGGAAAGGGGATTCCTGCTTGTTGAATTTTCAGAAATGTTCACCCACACTCCCTCACCGCTCTCCAAACAGTTTTCTTACTGCAGCTGTTCCCCCACTGCTCACTGAGAGAGAATTTAGAACAATGACTCCCTAACTTCCCTCCTGTGTTTTGCCAGCACTTGCCCAGAGTACTAGGCCTCAGATCAACAATCACTTTATGCTGTCAGGGCCATCCCAGTTATCCTCTGGAACCTCTGACAGCTCACCTGCTCCGTGTGAAGTGTTTGCCAAGGAAGGGAAATGTCTCCTTCAAGAGGCTTAGGCCCAAACAGCTAAGTGTCCCTGCCTTGCTGCTGTTGCTGCTTCAGCATGAGGCCTAACAATGATTCTTTAGCTCTGCCTGCGGAGGAGACATTTTAAAGATAGCACAGGTAAGAGGAGATTTGTTTGGGGGAGGGGATAAAAAACAGGGGCATATGTGTGAGGGGGAGGGAAAACAAATGTAAACTGGGAACTGGAGCAGAGAACTACTTGGCCAGCAGCCAGACCATCTTGTGAGATCTGAAGAGAGCACAGCCCAGTCTAAGCAGGATTGTGCTGGTTCAGTATATGAGTGGGATATCTTCAGTGAAAACCTTGCACGTCGGGGAGTGGTGCAAATAATTCAGTAGACGACACTCTGAGCTAATGCTGAGTCTAACCATTAAAGATTCTTCAGTACTTGTCTTAAAAAAAAAAAAAAAAAAAAAAAAAAAAAAAAAAGCTATGAGGGGAGAGTTGGAATGCTAGTTTTGGCATCCTGGCGAAATTTTAACTTGCCCCTCTGACATTCTCTCTACATTTTGGTTAGGTATCAGGTTCTTTGCTTCCTGTCTTAACCTTTTGTGTAATGTTGCTGTTCAGCTGTTAATCAGCTGTTGCATTTCACTCCAGAGGTGGTCAATGTTGGATGGTTGTAGGGGGTGTGCACTGTTGATCAGTTCAAGTTTATAAAAGGGTCTGGGATATAAGGTGCTGTACAAATTGATGATCAATCAATGCAGTAAGTACTAGGATATGTTCCTGATGAATGGAATACAGCTGAATTAGAAAACTTGTGATCTAGAAACAACATGTTATAGGAGGGGAATACTAATGATGCTCACTTTGTAATATGGTAAAACCCTGGTAAATAGAAAGACCTGATGACTCTATTCCTATCATGTTTCTTTAAACAAATGTAACTGTTGTAATGATGGTTTTGTTTCTTATATTTACATGGCCTGGGTTTGTAAACTTGTTAAAACTTAATAAATAAATAAAACAGATCACAGGTTTTCTTTTTGAGTGGGAGGCGATGAGGGGAATTGTGAGGAGGTATGATTCTGGTAATTTTACAAGGGGCTCTTCTGGGACACATTGGCTGGGCAGCCTATTCATGTTCCTGATCCTTCTTATACTCAGCAACCACAAAAGCTTTCAATCTGAGGGCTCTGTTGATCTCATTAACTTTGAAAAATGTTAACTATTAAGTAGGGCTCGTTGCTTAATGGCCAGTCTGATCCCTTTGTTTTGATCCCTCTTGTGACCTGTGACACGCTTGGAGCGATGTTGTCCACCTAGCTATCAAGATTTACTGATATGAAAGAGCAAGGAATGCGTGAAAATCCATGGAATTCCATGCTGATTCTGGAGAGACAGAGTGTAACACTGGTAGTCCAACCTGTGTTGTGAGCATTAGAATACACAAAGACAGCATCATGGGGATGCATCTTTCTGTGCTGAGAGCAGCTAACCTTTACTATAGAGCAAAGCTACAAGTAGCAGAATGAATCTTGAACGTAATTCTAGCTGGGATTCTCTGGTTGACTGAAGAGATTAGCCAGCTTCCAAAGAGAGCCTTCCTCTTTGGATGTTAAAATTTCCTGTTATTAATACCCTGCAGCTCTTTCCTGCTATGGCTGGACTGTTGGGGAACAGTCTATGGTGATTGTTTTAGCCTCAGTCCGGCTAATATAGTCTCCTGATCAGGATCTCTTGATAAAATTCTAGCAGCTTTTACCTGGCCTGTCTGGTTGCTCCATTGTCTTGAGTATCAGCATCTCCACAGACTTAGTCCCACCACTTGAGGCAGCTAGAGACTACAGCTGATGATAATATACCTGCAAGGCAGGGGGAGAGGACCTTCTGGCTCTCTTGCAGATGGGAAGGAGTTCATTTTCTATAATCTTAGTAGAGTGAAACTGTTGCACACCAGAGCGGTATGTAACCAGGTCAGTCACATCTCATTGGACTTGAATAAAAGATTCAGCCCAAAACAGAGTGAAACTGCTGGATTAACAGTAGTAACTAAATGCTTGGGACAGAGCAGCAGTGGTAGCTTTCATTGGTGTATTTTGAGTTCTGAGCTTTGCGGGGTACCCTGGCCCATTGGTGTCTGGCTGCCCCAGGAATGCTTCTCTAGTGAAGCGTTGTCTCAAGAGAAAACTGAATTGTGATCAGCGTAGATGCTTCGTGGTGTGAGAGAGGGGGGACTACTAGCAGGGAACGTTTCCTGGGAGTGTACCCCTTGACTCTGGAACGCTTTCCCAGTCCTCCCTCTACCTGCCCCTTCTGAATTTGCTGGGCTGTAGAGTGTACTGCAAAGACTGTTCTTTTATTACTGGAGCTGGCAGCTGCATTGTCAGGAGTGATGCTGATAGACCTTCTTGTGGCTCAGATGCTCTATAAACACAAAGTTAATACAGTTCTGTGGAGCCTGCACAGTAGATGCAGGGAGCAGTTACTCTTCCAGTTCTCTATTCTCAGTCCATTCCTGATGAGGGTGAGGATCTTCCTCCTACCCCTTCCCAGGCCCCAAATCATACATGACAGTCCTTTTGATTGATGAGAGAAGGACACTGCAGTGAAGCTAATCGGCACCCCCCTATGCCCAGGGTAAGCATTAGCTGCAGGATACTGCACAGCATCATCATGGTGTGTCACTTGGGCAGATAGGAATGGGTTCAGGAGAAGGAAGGGAGCACCTGGAGTGGAAATGCAGCTAATGTTGGAAGCCAGGCTTGGGGACCTTGTCACTTGTGAATTAGAACTTGGAAAATGGAGGCAGCTAGGATGATTTGGGTAGGAAGCAAAGCATGTGCCTTTCAGAGCCTTGGGCTCCCTCAGCCTGAAGGGGAGGAGGTGCACCCCCTCTCCCTTGTGAGCATGGGAGGGAAAGGGGGAGAGAAGAGAACTTCCCAGCAGTTTATATAAATAGAATGAATTGCTCTGTTACCCTGAAATCCTCTGCCCCTCTGAGTGTCAGGTGACCAGGCCCACTGCTGAATCTGATCACTGGGAGACTGTCTTGGAAGAATGGTAGCCCCATATGATCCTTCCCAGTGTGTTTGCATCTCTCAGTGGATTCTGACATGGGATCAGCATCATTGCAGACAGCAGCCCAGAAGAGGGGAGGGATTTAAATCTTGAGGAGCATTGCTTGCTGATGAGCGATAGCGAGGACAGATAAAAGGGACTGAGAGATTTAAGTTTCCTATTGCAATACAGATCTAATTAGAGTGGCCAGAGACTTGGCTCATAGCCACCTCCTTCTGTGGCTTCAGGCCAAAGCTCTGATGCTCTGGGTCTGACACACTTGGCTGCAGTATCAGGGCTGCATCTGAGATAGGGTTGCAGACAGCTTGGTGAGTATGGGGCAGAATCAATGTATGCTGTGCGCCCAATTCTGGCTGTTATCTGCATGCCTTTCAGCAGCCCATCTTCCCCTCCCTCAGAACAAATAGACCCATATGTCAGCCTGTGTTTCCATTCCACTCTGAACTGAGGCCTGTTTCAGAGCCACTCCTCTGAATCCTCCCCTCTGATTTTGGAGAGTAAAGGGACAACCTAGGGTATGGCTACACTTGAAATTTCAAAGCACTGCTGTGGCAGCGCCTTGAAATGTGAGTGTGGTCGGAGTGCCAGCCCTGAGAGAGAGCTCTCCCAGCGCTGCACGTAAACCACATCCATTACGGGTGTAGCTTGCAGCGCTGGGAGCCGCGCTCCCAGTGCTGCAGCACTGATTACACTGAGGCTTTACAGCGCTGTATCTTGCAGTGCTCAAGGGGGTGTTTTTTCACACCCTTGAGCGCGAAAGTTGCAGCGCTGTAAAGTGCCAGTGTAGCCATGGCCCTAGATATTATGCCTGCGGGGCCCCAGCCATATTGCTGGTGAAGGATTAGGAAAGTCCGCTCACTCCCACTTGGCTGCTATGGCAATTACTAACTTCTTAAAGTGTCAGAGGTTACACGCACCGCACTGTATAGATATAAAATCAAGGGAGGAGGTGCAGCTCTGCAGTCACTCCTGGAGTCATCCTGCCAAAAGCTGCATCAGGCCATTTAGCAATCCTGCTCCTGGTTTGGGGGGAGTGGATTTCCCGGTCTGCCTGGAATTCCCTGCTCCATGAGGGGATAATTGGAAAGCCCTTCCCTTTCCAGGACACAGTGGAGGCAATGAGCCTCTTGCACTGTGAAAGCCTGCCACGAGGAAGCTGCCTGAAGCTGCCGACTCCAGCCCTGGTGCATGGCTGTGGATTGGGGCACACGTGCATGTGACGCTGATAGGTGATTGACGCCAAGTTTCCTTTCTCGTGTTTCAGGAGCCGTTCAGATGCTGCCAGATGCCACCAGAAGAGAGCTGACTTGGAAGCAGGCGGACAGGGAGATGTTTGGTCGGGATGTCACTTTGGATCTGTGAGTCCTTGTTTTGAGGGACAGTTACTTGAGGGATAATGTGAATGTCAGAATGTCTCTGGAAGTTGTTTCAGACTGTGGAGTGGATTAGGAATTCAAGGTGGGGTTGTCCTCGTCTCACCCCTTGATGGGGTGAGAGTGAGGAATGGCAGAGGTGCTGAATACCAGGGAAGGGAGGAGAATAGTCACAGTGAGACCGAGGAATTGCTGGCTGAGACGGCCAGACCTATAGCTTGTCTTCTGAACATCCCTGCAGTGGAGACCTCAGCAAGGACTCTCGTAGGCCATTCATAGCAGCTGTAGCAGGTGAGACGGGAGGGAGCCTTCCTATGCCATACTGGTGGTAGTCTCTTGGAGCTGTCGTCTGCCAGCAGTCACTGCCACAGCCATCCCAACAGGAGCTGTGCTGAGCACATCCCTGCTTGGAGTCCCCTATCTGTGGCTGAGTAGGTACGAGCTGTACTGAGCTGGTCTCTCTCGCTGTCTTGTAGCTATGCTGAGGCCCTGGGGAGGGATAGCTATGCCATTGTGAAGCTGTTTTTTCCTGTACTAGTTGAGGCCCAAGGACAGCACTGTAGTAGGGAACAGGGCCAGCCAGCTTGTTGGGGCTGGGCCAATGCCAGGGGAATCTCTTAAACTTGTTTCAGCAGAGCTCTGCTTGGTCGCTGCTGCCTGCCTGTTCGTTCTCCTTGTGTATGACTCTCCCTCTACATGTGTACAAACACTCCAATCCTCACCTCCTCGGGCTGGGTGCCATGGAGAGGGAAAGGTCTGCCGCAGAGGTGTGTGGGGAAGGGAGGGCCCTATGGAATTTCTGTAGTGCCTGGGGCAGGCAAGGAAATGATTGTCTAGCTAGGTTCTTATCTGGCTCCCATCTCCAGAGTATCTCAATATGTTTTGGTGTGATAGTTGTGTAATGTGTGCTCTGGCCTTCAGAGCAGGCAGATATCAGTCTCCTTATGTTTGTACTGTGTGTGTTTGTCTGGGAGCACCTCTCCTCAGAGACCCCGGTAGAGTAGGGAGGGCTTTCGAGCTGTGGTGACTGTTGCCAGGAGCCAGAGAACAGCATCTTGTGTGTCTAAACTGGAGTAGCTTGTTCTTCTTTCTAATACAGAGGCCATGGAGCTGATAGGTTCCAGAGTGCAATACCCCCTCTTGATCTGAATAAAAATCTGTTAGGTGCCACCACTGCAACCACTAATGTTGGATACGTGGATTAGCTCAATGTTTCTGCTAAAATGCTCAGCAGGGAAATAGTTAACATGGCCAAATCCGTCACTGTGCAGAGTTCAGTGTTAACTTCCCACTGAAGCAAATGGGAAAATGTCACTCTTAAGGGTCCCATTCCTGCTAGTGGCTTGCTTTTGCCATCACCGTAAGCAGGAGTGGGCCCTTAGAGCTATTGTTTTGGCTCTGGGAAAGGCAGTGCTGCACCAAGGTAACACTGGGAGGTTTTCTACCCACTCCAAAGGACTAGAAACCTACCTTAACATCAAAGCGTAGATTCTTCTGCACTGCTTTTGCGGCATCACAGGAGATATAGGGCTTTCTGCTTGTCAAGGAGATTCTGGGCTGTGGGGGAGAAGGGCCTGCGACTTCAGAAACTTATATGTGTTTTATTTTAAAACAGGGTTGTGACGGGGCAGTAATGAGGGCTCTCCCTGGGGAGCAAGGGGTGCCCAGCTTCCTCTGGCTGTCCCTGCTCTGACTGCTGAGTATGAGCCTTGAAGCAGGAGTTCCCACTGGGCTCACAGACGGGGACCAGTTCTTTCCCCTACCATATGGTCCCCCACAGACACATGAGAGCAGAGCATTGGGAGTGCTGCAGCCAGGCACAGATACCCACGTTTGGTTGGGCTGCGGCACTCAAGTGGTCTTTGGGGAGGGGGGTTATTAAATTCTTTGTGTTCTCACCTGTAGGGCATCTGAGTGAGTGTCCCCCTGCATGAGACTTCAACTCTGAGTGCAGGCTGGTAAGTGCTCCACCCATCATGGGCTTCAAAGATTGCTGTAGGGTAACACCTGCACAGGCACGTGTCCATGCTTCCTAGCTGTGGGAGGAGGTAATAAGGAGATCCCTCTTGGTCACCTAGCCGCTGCGTGGCTAACATGAGCTGCCATCAGTCAGGACTTAGCACCTCCCTCTGAGGAGAATGGAGGCCCTTCCAGCAAGGCAGGTCTGTCACTCAGCTGATGTGCCTCAGCTCCTGCAATGAGCAGCAGAAGGAGCAGGCCCCAGTGGTTACCTCCTGGTAGTGCTGGTGTTTGTCTTGCAGAGTAGCACCCAGGGGCTCTAGTCAGGACTGGGGCCCGTTGTGCTGGGTGCTGTGCATATTCAAAGGTGCGCCTGGTTCCTGTCCCAAAGAGGGGAGGGCAAAATATGGCCCGCCTAACATTTCTGTCCTCACAACCTCCGGGCTGCTGAAAGTCCTGCAGCGCAGCAGGGCGCTCAGGCAGGCTGCCGCTCTGGGAAGCAGCTGGCTGCTGGCGGCATGTCTCTGCACGCCCCTGGTTGGGGGGAGGTGGCTTCACATGCTGCCCCTGCCCCCAGCACTGGCCAATGGGAGCTGTGGAGACGGTGCTTGTGGGCACGGGCAGCGCATGGAGACCTGCTGCTGCCTCCCCCCAAGGGGCATGCAGAGACATGCCAGCAGCCAGCTGGTTCTGGGAGCAGTGTGGGGCCACAGCATGCAGGCAGCCCGCCTGGGCCCTGCTGCACTGCTGGCTGGGAGCTGCCTGTGGTAAGCACCGCCTGGCCAGAGCCTGCACCTCATCCCTTCCTGCCCCGCAAGGTGCTGCACCAGCCCAGACCTCCCTCCTGCACCCAAACTCCCTACCAGACCCCTGCACCCCATCCTGCAACCTCAGTTTTTGCACAAATTGTTTTATTACATAGCACTGCAGTGGACAGGTTGAATTTTAAAATTTCATTAATATAGTAGAAATATGTGGCTTGTGATGACTTACCAAAATTTGTGGAGTGGTCCCCCTGCAAAAATTTATTGCCCACCCCTGCTCTAGAAAGACAAGTGATGCCCAGGTGGTGAGGGAGAGGGATACAGAGTGTGTTTTTCTACACATTCTATACCTTAGATTTGCTCTTCAGAACTATTAGAAATTGCCTCATCTGTCCTTTCCCAGGGCATCACAGCAAAGGTGAGCTCCAAGGATTTGACAGAAGAAGGGGTAGTGGCCTTACAGATCAGTTCAAAGAGGGCATTCCGGGCATATGAGAGGGCTTGTGGGAACATCTGTGTTTGGCGAAGCAGAGAGTGATGCAACAGGAGATGATTATTGTTTATATAATGGCTAGGAAGCTCAACAGGGACCAGGGCTCCATTGTGCTAGGCACTGTACAGGCAAGGAACACACACAGTCCTTACCCAAGAGAGCTGGGAGTCTAGGTGTCAGACAGGACACAACAGAGCACTAGTGTGGGCGTACAAATGAAGAGAACAGTTGTGCACTGTGTGTTCTGTGGGCTGCAGGCTAGGAACCACGTTTTCAGGCAGGGAGAGGCACAGTGAGCATTGCAGAGATGATTAGGAACAGGAAGTCTTCAAGCCATTGAACTAATGGTTCCTGCTTTCCCTATGGGAGAGGGAATGATGCTCTGAAAGGAGCCAGGCTGGGAGGGCTCCTGCCCCGGTAGAGCAGCTCCTGTCTGAGGGAGAGGGTTTAGTCTGAATTCAGGGGAGCTGGAGAGATGCCACACAAGTGCTGAAGGAAGGGGAGGTGCATGGGCACAGAGCAGTGTTAGATTATCAGCGCTGGGAGAGTAAGGCAAGGAGAAGGACGCCGAAGAGGGAGGCTGTTCTGAGCGTAGGGGTAGCTGTGTTGCTTACCCCAGTACATGAAGAGAGGATGGACATGACCTTGGCATTGGAAACATCAGCAGACACCTTCATTGCTGTGTGGCCTGCCTCACTCTGTGTCTTGTGCTTACTGAAGTGGTGCAAACCCTGGATGGCAGCAAGAGCTTTCCTGAGCTCTGCCCTCCACTGAAATCGCCTCTAAATGGCTGGAAGCAGAAGCCCCCTCCATGTCCACAGAGAACTGTTGTAGTTCTGCCTGTGTTTCTGCCCCATTTCAGATCCTGCACCACTTCTCCTGAAGCATGGGAGTCTGAGCCTGCCACAGGTAGAGGGGATGGGCCGGTGACTGATCTGGCCTTCCTTATAGTGCTACTGATGAGCATAGCATAATCCAGCCTCTTGCCTGAAAGCTGGGTGACATCACGCACCCCAGCTGCCATCTCATGCTTTGATGGTGCCTTATATTTGTTTTTCTCTCTGCTGAGAGTCGCAGCTCCCCAAATCCCCAACACGTCCTGCCCAAGACACCCAGGAACAATCTGGCTTTAACTAGTGCAAACCAAGGACTCCATTTAATGACTGCTGCCCCCTTCCATGTAGCCCCTGTTGGCAGTGACAGTGCGAGATCAATAGCTCCTGCCCTGACCATCGCTGCTGCCTGTAAGGCTTGCAGTTTCCATATTAGAAAAGGCCTTTCCTAAAGAGCCCAATCAATATGCTGCTCTGAGGCCTGTTCTCGTTTACTATATATAATCTGGACACACTCTGTATGTGAGCGTGCGCGCGCGGCGGGGGCAGGGGGGATGTACCAACTCTCTGTTCACACTGGCTGGGAGAAGGACACAGCTAAATTCTTCTCTGTTCCCCTTTCCTGCTGCGGCTGCTGCCTCAGGATCCAGGGCAGCCAGCTCCTCCTACTCTCTTAGCACTTTGGATGGGGAGCTGCTGGGGAGCATAGGGTATTTGATCTCCTTCAGCTGGGAAGCCCTCTGGGCTTGCTGGGACACTGGTGACCCTCTTCTCTCTGCCCGTTCTGCTTTTGGCAGGTGGCCCATTGTCGCACCCAAGCAGGAGGGAGGATGACAAGCACAGCTCCATCCAAGAAGCCTTACCGCAAGGCACCGCCACAGCACCGCGAGATCCGCCATGATCTGCCCATCCTTCGAGATGACCAAGACGGCGTGATTTTGGCCGAGCAGAGTCAGGTAACAGATAACCGGGCGGCTAAGGGCCTGGCGCCGTTATGCCAGCAGGCGGGGTTTAGTTACACCAAGGCAGGACAGCTCAAACAGGTGGATGGGTTTGAGGTGCGCAACCTTAACTTTTCCTCCTCCTGGTCTCTGGAGTCGAGCAGTGACAAGGAGGTAGCAGGGTGCCGAGCGGAGCTGAACCTGAAGAGCCGGACTCTGTCACCTGCGCTGCTGCACAGTGGGAAGGCAGGGAGACGGAGCGGGAAGCACTGCCGGCACCCTAGCCGGGGGCGTCTCAGCAAGTTCATGAGCCGCAGTGTGGAGACGGTTGTGGTGTCTGGAGACGAAGGCCGGAGGCCCACCTGCTCCTTCAAGAGCAGGAGCCTGGAACGCTCCCTCATGT
Organism: Gopherus flavomarginatus; assembly: GCF_025201925.1. Classification (NCBI taxonomy): domain Eukaryota; kingdom Metazoa; phylum Chordata; order Testudines; family Testudinidae; genus Gopherus; species Gopherus flavomarginatus. The sequence goes on along the minus strand of NC_066620.1, from coordinate 67,666,957 downwards.
TCAAAGAGCCTGCTGAGGTCCTAGCTCCCAGGAAGTTCCAAGTGTCTGCCACCCGTCTGCCTCTCAAAGGGATCCTGAAGCAGACAGGTATGCTGGAAGTGTGCCCTAAGAGCCTGCGCAAGTCCCGCTCGGTGGAGATGCTGGCCCAAGGCCGCAGCTCGCGCAAGTACAGCGACCCTCAGCTGTGCCTCAGCCGGAGGGAGAGACGCTCGCTGGAGCGCAGCAGCAGCACTGCTGATGCCATCAAGCGCCAGGAGAAGGTCACTGAGGAGAAGCTGCAGTTCTCCAAGTTCCTGGATGAGATCACCCACCGTGTGCTGAGCCCTGTCCACCTGCAATCCCTGGGGGAGGCCAGAGGAGGAGGGGGAGGCCAGGACTCTCCTTCCTCACCAAGAGGCTCCACTCCAGATGGTCAGAAGGAAAGCCAGCCTGAGGGGGCCAAGCGAGCAGCTGAGAAGAGCCACCGCCTGAGCAGGAGAAAGGCGGATAAGAAGCGTGAGGGTCTGGAAATGGCTTCCTGCCGGAGGAAGCCCCCTGAGGAGGCTGAGAGGGCCCCCAGGCTGAGGAGAAAGCCCGTCCTGGTGAGGAAGGACAGCAAGGAGAAGTTCCTCTCCATGGAAAGACGGGTAGTGGATCTGTGCCAGTATGAGCTGCAGCAGCTGGCAGAGCTGGGTTTGGCAGGGGTGTCCTCTGAGCAGCAGCGGCAACTGCTGTCTTCGTGGAAAACCAGTCAGGAGGGAGGAACAGACAGAGAGAGGGACCGAAGCAAGCACCAATTGCGGCAAGTGCGGCCTCAGCATCTTGGCACCAAACCTGGCCAGAAGCCAGTGACAGAGCCAGGCTACTTAGAGAGCGCATCCTTCTCCCCTCTGACACACTGGAGCCAGGAGGAGGGCACTGCCTCACCTAGAACCTCCCCTTCCTTCAGCCTAGCACTGAACAAGGTAGGTGCCAGAGTCCTGGAGCCCAGGCCCCTCACCCAGGATGGGGACAGAGGTCTCCAAAAAGCCACACCCACCCCCCTCGCCTCCCAGAGGCACCCTTAATGCTGACGTGGGGAGTGAGGGGCAGGACTTTTGTGTCTGAACTCTCATCTCGTCCATTCGGATGTTGATCTATAGAATGTGGAGTCTCCATTGCCCCCAGGGAGGCCTGGCCAAGCAAATTTGACCTCCCAAGTGGTGTGAGGGGCTCTGAGGCTCACGTAGGGTACAGTCTTCATCCCAACCCCCACTGTTCCCGAGTGGGAGGCTCCTCCTGAACTGGCTGTTAGGGATGCCCAAGAGCAAAATGCTGAGACCTCAGTGGGAACAGAACATCACCCTCGTAACTCCCCAGACCTGGCCCATCTGTGCTACACTCACACACTCACACTCACTCACTCACTCACTCTGCTAGTGCCTCTTGAACCTCCAGCCTCCCCGCTAGCCTGTTTGGTGGCAGATCCTGCTCCTTGGTTGTGTTGCTCCCAGCTGTGACCCAGTTGCAGTGCCTCTGTTCAAAGGGGCGAAGGGAACAGCTGCCCCTTGAAGTTGTTAGCCATAAAAGCAGCAGCTGGTGCCTCTTTCCCCACTGCAGGCTTGTCTACTTTTCTGGGTTTAGAATCTGCCTGGCAGACTGCAGGGTACCAGTGTGCAAGGTAACCAGATAGCGAGTGTGAAAAATCGAGATGGGGTTGTGGAGTTAGAGGAGCCTGTGTAAGAAAAAGCCCCAAATACTGGGACTGTCCCTATGAAATCGGGACATCTGGTCACCCTACAGTGCGCAGAGCTGGACACAGCGGGATGGTCTAGTGCACTATGGGGGCCTTTGAATCCTCCCAGTGCTTTAAGATATGTGCCCCACATGGCTGGATATCCTGGTAAATCAGACCCGAATTTATGTGAGAAGTCCCTTGTCTATTGAGGTAGAGTCCTTGTCTGGGAGAGCTGCCAGCCCCTCCCCTTCCATCCACCCAGTGAGCTCCTGGGACATCGGCTCATTTAAACAAGAATCACCCATCTCCTGTGCACCTGATTGCCTAGTATCAGTTGGAGTCTTCAGAAGCAAGGCAGTTGCAGGGCGGTGATGCTGCATATGGTATGAGTTAATACAGTGCACTTGGGACTGGGGCAGTATCAGGCTGTATACAGTGCAGTTAGTGCTGGGGACATGGCATGTGTAGTGCAGCTGGAGCTATGGGACCACCCTGTACAGGGTGGGCCACTGCAGTGCACTGTAGGTTGTTGGGAGCGGGACATGGTCCCACTGTGCATTAGGGCCATGATTGGGCCGGCTTCTATACCATGTTATTGCTAGCACTGAATCTCTTCCAAGGGAATCTCTGTGGCAGGGTCCCATGCCTGGATCCTTGTATGTCTCTTAATATGCATCTTTTGAAGCACAGTGTCATCTTTGGGGACCTGTGTGGTTTGCTTGGCTACGGCTCCAGGGCTCCATCCAGTATGTCCCAAAGCTGCTCCTTCATGTCATTGAGAACAACCTGGGATTTCCAAAGAGAAACCTCCAGCTTCCTGGGTTAGTCTCCTCTTCCCAGAAAGGGCCATTCCTGCTAGCACGAACTGGCTCTGAAGATGGAATTCTTGCCCCAGCCACAAGTGAGGCATGTTGAGAGGCAGCTGCTGTCACCTGGGCTAGCACATCAAATCCACAGAGTGGGGAGGCTAAGCTGCTCCTACCCACTCCCCTGTCCCTGCCTATGTGCAGGAGCTCTGGCGTAGGGTGCCTGCTGGAGAGGTGCAGGTGACTTGCTCCCAACACTGTAGGCCCTTCTGTTGGGCTGTTCGGCCTTCAGCATGTTGCGTGTTGTTTTTGTGTCCAGGTTTACCCAGGAGCCTGGTTCCAGTAACCTGCTCGAGTTGAGCACAGAGGAACCCTCATCTGGGCTTTCCTGGGTGAAGCAAATGGAAAAGCTGCTTCCCAGCTCCTCAGCCACTTAGAGCAGTTCTTTCATTATCTACAGGGGTGCTACCACTACCACCACAGTGAAGGGTTCATAAGTTTGTGTATGCAGGTCCACGAGACTCCCATCCTCACCACCCAGATGTTGTGGGCCTGCTGAAGGTTGAGGCAGCAGCTGTGAGGTGATGACTGCAGGGTCCCTGAACTTGTAGCACAGCGAGAAAGAAGTTGCAGGCTGTCTGTGAAAGTCTCTGGTTTAACCTAGACTATTGCTGACCCTGAAGTAAACCATGTGGTCTGCCTTGATGTTGACTAGTTTGAGAAGCAGTGTCTGAGCAGTGCACGTAGAGTCCAGTTTTGCTAGCTATGCGTGACATGGCCTGCCCAGAGCTGTCGGGGTAGTGGGAGGAGTTCACCTCTCAATAACTTGCCCTTTGGTACTTGCTTGAGTCTGACACCTATTTTGAGAGGTTCTTACAGCTGTTTTCTTCTCACCACAGGAGCCCTTGACGGATGCAGAAAGGATGAAGTAAGTGTCCTGTTTCCTTTTCATGCTCCAATCTCACTGCAGCTGTGTGTGTGTTGATTCCCAACTCCCATTATCCAGCTTCCGCCATATGGCTTTGCCCTTTGAATTTGCATGATGGGTTTCCCTTCTGTTGAGAAGCTAGGCCCATATGGGGAGACTGGGGCAGGTGTCTCTCTGTTCTGCTCCCACTTGCCAAGTTTCACTGTGGTTTTCTGCATTCCCTGAAAGGACAGTTGCAGAGCCGCTGTGCAGACGGGATGCCTTTAGGAGACCCATCTCAGGGTTCCTTTAATGCTGTTACAGTTTGAGGTGGCGAGGCAAACACACCTGATTCTAAACATCTATTCTTCACCATCAAAGGGAGGAAAACTCAGAGCACTACCATTCTGGTATGACCCACTGTAGTGTGTGAGCTCCCACTGCTGACAGTGAACGAAAACTTGCTGCACAGACAGAAACTAGCAGGAGGCAGCTCTGTGGATCTCTCTCCCCTCAAGATCTCAAGTGAAGAACAGATGCAGCTAGAGAGAGGCTGTATTTTCTAGGTTTCTCTGAACAGTTGAGCACAGTGAAAGCACACATGTAGGAGTGAGAGTCTCTCATACATCTCTCTGAGTGAGTGTCTCTTTGTTTGAGGGGAGCACAGCACGTAGTGTTATAATGGGGCCTGCTGGAGGCTGCCATGGCATCTCCCCATAATGAGTATGCTGCCCATGCCTCCCTCCACAGCCTGAGCTCCCCACGCCAGCTGCACTCACTGGCCCAGCAATTACAGGGACTCCTGCTCTACTGCATGGTTAGGGTTAGGGTTGGGGTTGGGGCTGGGGATTTGCGATGCTTCTTTCATGTCCAACTTCTGCAGTATGGGCTGGGATAAATTATTGAGTGGGTTTCATTTTCCAGGGAGGGACATCTAAGCTGTGCAGCCCATTTGGCTAGTGGACTTTATTCAAATGCTGTAACCTGAGAGGGAGCTGGTGACATGGATAGCGGTGCTGCTGTACGCTTCTCTGCCCCTGTTGCAAGAGTAGAGAGCAACCTGTGCTGCCAGGAAGCAAGGGCTTGAATTTCTCATCTCTTCAGCTGCACAGACACATCTCTCCTGCCAGTTAGTTTATTGCTACAGGCACTGACTGCTCATAAAAATAAAACCCATGGCATGAGCAACAGCAGCCTAGGGCAACTGCCCCCAAACTCTATCTGTGCAGCTCACTCCTGTCCTCTTCAGCATCCCCCCTACTAGTCCACTTCTGCTCCCCCCAGCTCTGCCAATGCCCCATATTCTTAACCTGCAGAGCCTCCTCCCAAAGTCCTTGTCCTGGGGCTTGGAACAATAGTTGGGAGCCCAGAGGAGCAACTGAGTCCTCCATGGACAGTGTATGCACACAGCCACCTTTCAGACACCGTGATGTCTTGTTGTGGGGATGAGATCTGAGCCTAAAGAATCCCTTCCGTTCACAGGAGAGGTCTGTGTGTGAAATGCCCGTATGCTCCCCAATAGCTAAGCTGGAAAGGGGATGGAGGCCATTAGCACCTCTTTGGATGGTGCCACCAGGACCACCTGGAAGCATCATCAGTGTCTATATGGGGTCTCTGCTTCTCAGTGCCCTAAAGTGAGCTAAGATGCTGGTGTCTGCACTGAGGCCAGCAGCCCCCATCGCTTACTGAGTGGAGCGTTGTTCTGTATGCCTCAGGTTGCTGCAGCATGAGAACGAGGAGCTGCGCCGGCGGCTGGCCTATGTCACCAACAAGATGGAGGCGATGGAGAGGGAGCTGGAGTCCGGCCAGGACTACCTGGAGCTGGAGCTGGGCCAGAACCGCGAAGAGCTGGAGAAATTCAAGGACAAATTCCGCAGGTATGGCAAACACCAGAGGGGAGGATGTGGCTGCGGGGAGACAGGGTACCTCTGTCTAGGGACTCACTTGGCAGGCTGGTGAAGGCTAAGCCTGTGTTGTGTTAACCTGAGGCATGCAGTATCGGGAGATTGGGAGAGTTACAGATAAAGCTCAGCACCCATTGTAACCGCCTCTGGGGAGGAGCACAACAATGCTACCCAGCAGTTTAAGGCAGGAAATGGAGTATTCTTTATCTGTTTGAATAGTACAGAGGCAGAATGAAATTGTCTGAGTTGGAATTTAGCCAGGATTTGGGGGTTAATACCCTGACAAATGCAAAGGGCAATCCATGGCTGTAGTTGGCTGGGTTCTCTGTTTTATGTCTCACCTGAAAGGCAGCACCTTAGTTAGAACAGCACTCTCTACTGCCACATTTGAGCCCAGTGCTATAGAGTGCCCACACCACTTCCTGCAACAGCCTGTTTTTCCTTGGAGGTGTTCCATCCAAATACTGACCCAGTCTAGCTTGAGAGCTGAAGGGATCACAGCCTCCAAGAGAGAGAATCAGGGCAGAGAGTTAACATGTCGTATGCTTTGTAGCAAGCAGTCTTTCCTGGTGTGTGAGGGGCAGCTCTCGCCTTCCAGGCTATCAAGAGGACTTGAGTTGATGGCCTGGATTCCTTTTCACTTGGACATTCGTGCCCCTTTAGGTTACAGAACAGCTACACTGCTTCACAGAGAACCAATCAGGACCTGGAGGAGAAGCTGCATACCCTGGTAACTGACCTGCTGAGCCTCTGGGGAGAGGAAGCTGGGGAATCCTGTGTATTGGGACGGAGGGAAGGGACCCTGGCTTACAGGGCAGGCATTGCAGTACTCATGGGGGAGGTTCTGGCCATGATCCTTCCCAGGCCTAGCCTATTGTCCTGAACTGGGTACTTTGCTGAGTCCCCACTTTATCATGCACCAGAGCTTGGTTTCCCCACAATGTAATTGTCATGTTGCATCAACCTCTTTGAAAGGTGCCAGGGATGTGTTGCTCCCTGGAGACTCCAGGGGATCGCTCCCAGGGGACTGGGGCTGTTGGAGCAGAGCCAGCATGTGTGTGTGTGTATTGTGTGCATTCATAACACTCATGGCTGTTTCTTTTCTCTCCCTCCCTCCCTCTCTCTCTCTCTCCTCCCCATGCTGCCGCTGGCACACTCTGGGCGCACTCACCTCTCAGGCCTCTCTCAGCCAAAGCTGGATTTTTGCAGTTGCGTCTTTTCGTTTGTGTGGTTTTTCTCTTTCTCCTCTTCACATGTCTTAGCCTGTCATTTTCATTGTCAGTCACACATTACTTGGCCCACTTGCACCATTCTTGACTGAGGGGCCTCCACCTCTACTGAACAAAACAGCTGTCCACAGAGACGACTGGTCCTAGCACGCAGTGCTCCAGCCAAATGTGAGCATTTGCTTCTGATCCAAATGGAGCAGTGCCTGCTAGGAAGCGTAGTGTTCACAGGTTCCAACACTTGTGTTATGGGGGTGGGCGGTTGTGAACCCATTTGGCCTACCCATACTGTAAGTAAAGAGACGCTTGTTCTAGTCATCATCATTCACCTGCCCTTAACAGAGAATACAGGGTCAGTTCTTGCCCTTGGCACTAGGAGCTTTCAGGGTTAATATTATTTATGCAATTGCCAAAAAGTCAATCCATGTTTCAGAAATGCTTCATTCCTGCATGCGTCACCGCCTGTCGCACCGGGCCCTGCTCCACACCACTGGTCCACAAATGGGCCCTGTTGGTCACAGACTGAGAGCAGATTCTGGGGCTTCTGTGGCCCTGAGGACTTGGGACAAGTAGAGGAGCTGGATCGGGAGCTCTGAGCTGTTGCCCCCTCACTGCAATTAGTCCTCACGTCTATTTCCCCTGAGCAGGGAACCCATTGGGAGTCCAGTGAGGAATTATTCCCCTTTGGGAACAGAATTAACTAAGATGAAACTGCACAGACAGGTCCTGTCACACCAGGTCAAGCCCCAGAGTCTTCCCTGAGCTTTTATGCAAAAGCAGAGCCTTCCTGATGCTGAGTCAACTTCTGCTGTATCTATCATTGACTCCCATGCCTCTCTGAGCAACAGCTTCCTGTTGCCATGGTGGAGAGGATTGGATGTCACAAACCCAGTGATCTATGCTGCAGGTGAAAGGTGTTGGTTTGGCAGGGACTGAATCTTTTGTGTATCTCCAGAGAAGCACCAATGCAAGCTTCTTCCCCAGTGTCAGTGTGGTCCACTTGTGACTCTAAACCTGAGAGGGAGTTCAGTCTCTGTATGCTGCCACTGCAGGAAGGATAGGAAGAGCAGCTGGGCTGCGAAGGATCAAACTCACCTCACTTCAGTAACTAACAAACATGGCAAGAATTCTGAGCAGCCAGCATAGGATGGCTGGCTTCATGTGCTGTCAGAGACCCTCCCTCTGTGAAGAGCTGGAGCTGTTACCCGTCTGTCTGGAAGGTTTTATTTGCAAGCTGAACGTGTTTGTGTGCTATGCAGGGGGCTAGGTGGGACGAGAGACCAGGCCAGCCTGTTCTGGTGGGATTTATGCCTTGTATTCCTGTGCCCCAGATAAAAAAGGCTGAGATGGACCGGAAGACCCTGGACTGGGAGATTGTGGCGCTCACTAACAAGCTGCTAGATGCCAAAACTACCATCAATAAACTTGAGGAGCTCAATGTAAGTGTCCAGTCCACAGCCTGTCTGCTCAGCATGGGGAAATGGATGGTAGAATTTTCATGGCTGATCATGTAAGGTCTGGTCTATAACTTCCTTACTAATGAATGGGGAGGGGCAAGCAGCACATGGCTGACATTCATCATGGCTAAGGCTTTTTTTTTTTTTTTCTCACAGATATTTTTAGTAAAAGTCATGGACAGGTCATGGGAAATAAAAATTCACAGCAGCCTGTGACCTGTCCTGACTTTCACTAAAAATATCCCTGACAAAAGGGGCAGGTGGGTTCAGTACCCACTGCTGCTGGGCTCCCGAGTCACCCACTGCTGCAGTGCAGGGTCCCCCTGCCCCTGGAGCTGGTAGCTGCAGGGTCCCCCAGCTACTGGCTGCAGCTGTGGGGAGTCCCCACTGCCTGCCGCGGCCGGGTAGCTGCTGGGAGTCTGCCCACTGGGCAGCTGTGTGGGCTACTGCTGCCCACCCACCAGGGCTGGTAGCTCCAACTCCAGGGCGGAAAATGTCATAGAGGTCAGTGGCAGTCACGGATTCCATGACCTCCGTGACATAACTGTAGTCTTAATCATGGCTGAAGTTGTGGGGAGCTGAGGGCGCCAGTGAGGACAGATAAATAGAGAGGGGAAGCAGGAAATAGCAGCATGACCTTTGACTTGGGTCCTAGAAGTTGAACGGAGAGCAAATGAGATCTGGGCTTGCCGTGTGAAGTGGCAGCAAAAAAGGCCCACCTGAGTTTGGGCTGCAAAACTAAAGACTGAGCAGTCCAGAGCCGGGAGAGGGATGGTCCCTCCATGCAACTTTGGTGCCACAGCACCTGGGATCCTGCACTTGATTCTGGGCACGTTGTTAATGCTGGCAGGAGTTCAGAGAAAGGCTGTGAGGGCCTGTTTAGGCACTGAACTCTCCAGTTTGAAGCTAGTTGAGGAGCTGAAATGGAGAGGAGCATGTCAGCTGAATGGCCAAGAGAGGTACTGGCCTGCAAAGGAGCCTCCCCAGGGGAGTGGTGGGAGCCCCATGATGTAGGATGGCTGACCTCCCCTTCCCCATGTGAGTGAGGTATCTGCTTGGGCTGGAGCTGGGCCCTGCATGCGTTGCTGGCTGTGTGTGGGGTAACAAGGTGAGGCCAGTGTGACCCCCGTCCCTGTGCTCTCTCTTGGCAGGAGCGCTATCGGCAGGACTGTAACCTCGCAGTGCAGCTGCTCAAGTGCAACAAGTCCCACTTCAGGAACCACAAATTTGCTGACGTGAGTAGCAGCTCTGCTGCAGGGTGGGGGAGGGGCTCACAGCTACTCTGTGCCCAGCCCTTACTCCATACCTGGTCGCTCTCCTCTGAAGGTGGGAGTGGGGAAGCTGCCTTGTGTCCCAGTGACCCCTCCCTCCTCGAGCATCAGACAAAGGTGTAAGGAGCTCCCGTCCTCCTGTGCAAGGCCTCTGCTGGCTCCTCTTTCAAGCTGGCTCCATTTCACGTCTTAGTTGGGGACTGTTATAAAAAGAGCCTTGAGCTGCCTTTCCAAGGGAGGGAGTTGTCTACAGCACAACAGCCTTGAATCCGATAGCCTGTCGGGTGCCTGAAGGCAGCTGGTAGAGGAGCAGGCCTCTCGCTGACCTTTTTGTCTTCTCCCCCTTCGCACCTAGCCATGTGCAAGGCCTGTCCTGCCTACTGAGGGGCCAGGTGAACCGGGATGCACTGGTCTGGCTCACTGACGCAGCTGCCTGTGCCAGGTTTGGGTATGCTCATCACCCCTGGGGACTCTCAGATCTGTCGGCAGGCGGGGGCACGAGGGAGGGCAAGGCTTTGGGTGCAGCACTAGGCTGGGAATGGCCTGTCCCCGTGGGTGAGGGAGGAGCCCATCTTTGGATTGGCATTTTTTGTTCTCCTGGAACGGAATCTGGCCCCAGCCCCAGGAGTCTCACCACCTCTCCATAAAGTCTCGTCATGTGGGCTCCTTGCACCCTGGCTCCTTGCACCCCAGCCCCTTAGAGAGCCCTCCCAGCACTCTGCACATCCAGCCCTGGTGCTTGTCTTTTGTGAGTGAGCACGTGACTGGTGTGTTGTCCCCCAAGCATGTCTCAGATTAGCGCTCCTGAGGTCACCGTATCAGTTACTGGTGGGATAACCTTCACCTCTCCCAGCTGTCTCCCCTCACAGGAGCTTTGAATTCTACCCCCAGAGGGCTCAGCCACACTCGGGTGCCACTGGAGGCAAAATGCAGTGGTGCAGGGACCTTCTGCCTCGCACCCACTGTTCCCACTCTGTGTGCCCTGGCCCCACCTGTCTGACTGCGGCATCCCTCTTGCAGCAGCCTGTGCCATGGCTCGGGGCTCTGGGAGTTTCAAGAGGGGGTCCACAAAGCCCAACCCTAATCTTCCACTGTGGTGCTTGTGTGGCCAGTCAAAGGGCAGCATGATATTTAATAGGCAGGGTGGAATCGACCTGCTTGCCTGGCTGGCAGTGGCAGGTCTGTGCTCACCCTGTTTCTGCAGCCAGTTTACCCTGGACTCAAAGGGGCTGCCCCCAGGGTGCAGTGAAATGTTAGGCATGCCCCGAGTGTTACTATTCTGGTGCTGAGAACTCTGAACCAGCAGCTAAACCCACAGTGAGGGGTGGGGGTCACCAAGGCTCTGTCCCAGCTGCTGATGCCTCAGTGAGGCAGCTGGACCAGGCGGGGGAGTCGGCAAGTGCTAGGACAGTCATCGATACTGATCCCAGGGCAGGCTGCCAAGGCAGTGGGACTGTAATTACTGTGCGCTCCCTGGGAGCTGCACATCCTGCCAGTGGGGGCTGTTCAGTCACTTCTACGCAACCACCAGCTGATTTTCCACTGATCAATAGCCCCTTTGCTTAGCACACACCAGCTAGGCCTCATCTCCACTTTCATAAGCTAAGGGCCTGAGGCCCATGAGCAGTCTTCCCTTGCTTCCTCTCCTGAATGGGGCCCATTGGTCAGGCTTGGGGCAGGCTCCCATGTGCTCTGAGAGCAGCAGCATCCTGCAGCCAGAAGTTAGAGCTGGGAAAGCTCTGCTAACTCCTCTTGTGGGGCAGGCCTGTTTTGAGGGTGGAGAGGGCAGCATGTATGTCAGGTGGCTGGGCCATGCCCATGTGAGCAGGTGAGTATGTTAGGGGGTAGGCAAGTGTGGGGTGTTTGCTAGGGCTGGGTGGAGCAGGCAGCGTATTGCAGTCTCCCAAGTGCTGCTTGTGGCTCTGTCGCAGCCTTTCCGGGCTCTGCTGAGGCCTTGAGGGGCTGTTTCAGCCCCTGCTTAATGCCCTCTCGCTCTCTCCCTAGCTTCCCTACGAGCTGCAGGACATGGTCAATAAGCACCTGCACAGCACCCAGGAGTCCCCAGGCCCTGGGCAGGAGGCTGCACATACCCTGGCCCCATCTGACATCGTGCCCACCTCAGTTATTGCCAGAGTCCTGGAGAAGCCTGAGTCACTGGTCCTGAACTCTGCCAAGTCCAGCAGCGGCAGCTGTCCCATGGCTGAGGATGTCTTTGTGCACGTGGACATGAGTGGAGCTCTGCTGGACGCCTGCCCCAGCCCAGGGCTGCTTGGGAAGGAGAGAGGGGAAGTGGGGAAGCAGCAGAACGGGGGCTGCAAGCCACAGAGCAGTGTGGAGAGCCTGCCAGAGGAGGTGCCTGCCTTCGAGAAGCTGAGCCCCTACCCTACACCCTCCCCTCCCCACCCCATGTACCCAGGGCGTAAGGTGATTGAGTTCTCTGAGGACAAGGTGAGGATCCCAAAGAACAGCCCCCTGCCCAACTGCACCTATGCTACGCGACAGGCCATCTCCCTGAGCCTGGTGCAGGGCGAGGATGAGAGCAGTGAGAGGCACCGGACGCTCCCTAACAGTCCTGTCTCAGAGGGCCGCCACTCAGCCTCCAGCTGCTCCTACCAGCCATCTCCCAAGGGGGCTCGGGCACACGGCTCCTCGCAGAGCAGCCCTTTCAGCAGCCCACCCCAGATCCCCAGCGCCTTCGCTAGCTCGGCCAGCTCAGAGGAGGACCTCCTGGCCAACTGGCAGCGGATGTTTGTGGACAAGGCGCCCCCCACTTCAGAGCAGGTGCTGGTGAGCCGCACCTCCTTCAGCCGTGACATGGCCCCGGAGCTCCAGAAGCGATTCAGCCGCTCCATGCAGGAGCTGGGCAGGGCGGCCTCAGCCTACTCGGATGGCGAGGAGTCTGCGCAGAGCTGCAGCTGGACCGTGAGCCGGGACTCGAGTGTGGACACAGACAGCACTGAGTCCCGAGCCCGCAGGAGCCATTTCTCCTCCGACTATGGCACGGACTTCTCCCAGGATGAAGCCCGGAAGCTGCTCCAGGGCAGTGGCAGGGGCACCGCTGAGCTCAGCAGCCCCTTGCCAGAGAAGCACAAGGACTATGTGGACCTGGGCTCACCTGGGAGCCCGGCTGAGGAAAGGGAAATACTGCTGCAAGCAACCAAGGAGAGCAGTCCAGGGGGAGCCCTGGAGGAGAGCGGGGAATGCAGGAGCAAGCCTCCCTCAGGGCGGCCACACCGCAGCCCCAAGAGGATGGGTGTCCACCATCTCCATCGCAAGGACAGCCTGACGCAGGCCCAGGAGCAAGGCAACCTGCTCAACTGAGGCTGGGCAGGGAGCAGTGCCCCAGGGCAGTGCTGTAGCTGCCTTACCACTCACGGGGTTGGTGTCCCCGGCACCACGCATGCCCCAGGGGGCTGCAGGCTCCACTCCCACCTTATATTTATTCTGGTTTTGATCCTGAGGCGCCAGGATCTTGCCGGCGTTCTGCACCCACCACACCAGAACACACACTTGGGGCCTCGCTCGGCCTGGCATGCATGCCCATGCCTGTGCTCACCACTCGTCTGGTGCCTGCCGTCACACTCAATCTTCCAGTCCTACCCTGGGGCCCATGTCCTTACTCGGCCTGGGCCTGCCCTCACACTCATGCTCACAACCTTGCCCTGGTGCCCATGCCCACGCTCTCATTTTCAGGCTGATGCCCATGGCCCTGGCTCTACTTGTGCTGGTGCCCGTGCCCATGGCTGCTCTGTTCCTACCTTTCAACTTGTGCCAACAAGTAGAAACTCTTTGCCCTGGTCTTGTCTGATCCCCGTGAGCCACTGCAGGCTGAGTGGGGCATGAGGACTGCCCTCGGGGGTGGGTGCTCCTTGCTGCCTGGCCCCCTGCTGTGGGTCAAGAGCACTGAGTTGGGGATGGTTGTTTTGCTATCTTTTGTTCCCCCCCGCTGCTATGTTGATCTCTGTGGAAACTGGCACTCATGGCTGGCTCTCCCTTAAAGCTTCCTCTGCAGATCCCTGCTGCTTAGCTCCTGGGCCTGGCCCAACATGTGGCTCATGCAGAGCCAATGCCCTGGGAGAGCCCCAGTTCCCTCTGCCGTGGGAGTGGGCCAGAGCTGCCCCTGGCAGTTGCTCAGCGAGGCGGGCCTGCAGAGTTCCCATGGCAGTGGTTTCTGTGCTGTGGGTTGGATTGTGTTTGTCTCTCCCCATCTCTGGGGGCTGTTGCACTGGCCTGGCTCGTGTTTGGCTGGTGCTGATTTCTCTGCTCCTGGGTCTTCCTCTCATTTTTCTTCTTTCCAGGCCTTTGCTTTTAAAATGTTTTGTTTTTCTCTTCCTGCATACACGAACAAAGCAGCTGACAGCCAATCCATTGTCTGCCCAGAGGTCTGGGGTGAGGTCCTGCCCTAGGAGCCACCGGCTCCCCTTTCCCATCTGGGCCTTTCTACTCCAGCAGAGCCATATGGACTCCAGGGCAGGATTTTACCCCAGGAGAGCAACAAATAAGACAGTAGTAAGCTGCCTCTGGGCAGGGCCCTAGCAAGGGCTCTGAGGAGAGAGGGAGACCCCCTGAGGAGCAGGGCTTATTGCTGCTGTGTGCAGACATGGTACCTCATGGCTCAGCAGTGGCCCTTTGGGGAGGCCCCTTTGCATGTGCACCCCTCCCTCTGGCTGGGTCCCGGGCTGGCTCCGGTGCCCTTCCAAGGCCTCGCCACTGGCGGGGCTGGAGTTGTGTGTTTGATTTTCCTCATGTTCAATGTTGGTACGATTTTCCTTTTCAGTATTCATGTGCTCAGTGTCCCTGGGGCAGGGAAGGGGAGAAGTCAGGAGTGTAGATATTTTATTTGGAGGATAGAGCCCCAATGTCTCATTATGTGTTTCCTTGCCTCTCTGGATTTTTATCTCTCCACCCCGAAGGTGTAACCCAGTACATTGGCATGGTCTCTATGCTGCTGCCTTGGGCCGGGGGACCCCTTCCCTTGGCTGTGGTGGGTTTGAAGCTGGAGCTGTGGTGTCCTCCTTCAGTGAGAGTGAGCTGCTGCCCTGTGCTTCGCTATGTATGGAGGGTGCAGCCTCTCTCTGCAGGAAGGAAGCTCCCATTCAGACGCAGCAAGAGATGCTGCCCTGGGGCAGTGTCCCTCCCTAAGCCCCTCCATTTGTGGCTGGTGGCAGCCAGGGCCAAAGCTTTGCTCTCAGCTCCAGCCTGGAGGCTGCAGGGCATGTGAAAGCAGGGACATCCTTAGGCATATGCAGCTGCATAGAGCATCGTGACATTTGGGGCACCAAATTGCCCCAGATATCATGGTGCCCTAGGCAGCTGCATGCTGCATACGTGGCAGCACCAGCCCTGGCGACCAGCCCTATTCCCTGGCTGGCCTTCCCATGGGCTGCCCCCACTACAAGGGGCAGGGCCATCCCTAGGGGGTATAGGGCTCTGGACAGCTCCCTCCGCCCCACCTCCTACCCTTTCCACCTCTTTCCCCCAGTGACTCCTGCACTCACCGGCAGCTGCGGGAAGCAGAGCAACCTGGCCCCAGCCTGCTCTACTCCGCCAGCTCCCAGCTGCATTGCTCCACTTCCCACTGCCGGTGAGTGCAGGGAGGTTGGGGAAAGAATCGCCCCCCACAGTCACTGGCAGCGGGAAGTGGAGTGATGCAGCCCTAGCCCACTCTGCTTCCCTCACCCCGGCCCCAGCTGTGTCACTGGGGGGAGGGGAGGAGTTAGGGAAAGGTTCCCCGCTCCAGGGTCACCAGCGGCAGGAAGCAGAGTACTGGAGCTATAGCGGGCTGGGGCCAGGCTGCTCTGCTTCTTGTTGCTGCCAGTGAGTAGGGGATCCGATTCCCCCAGCGACAGGGCCGGCGCGAGGGAAGTGGAGCAGGCTGCTCCTGGCCCCCCCGTTATTCCTGTGGGGCCCCCAAAAGTGCCCCCCCCGCTCCTGCCTCCCAGGCCCTGGGGGGGAGGCCTGGGGCCCCACACAGCCCCCGTCCGGGAGGGGGGGCTGCATAGGGCACCCAAATGGCTAGGGATGGCCCTGTGTGAAAGGGAGCTATTCCCTCTCCTGTGTCTTGGCCCAGCCCATGGCTGCTTCCTGTGTGAATAGATTTGGGCACTCTGGTCACAGCGGCTGCCTATGCACTTGCCTTGTTCCTGGCCACTCAGCTGAGTGTGGCACTGGGGCGGGACTCAGTATTTCAGCACAGCTGCCCTAACAAATTGGTGCTAGTGGTGGGAGCCTCCTCAACCTGCAAGGTTCTAATCCTCTGTGTGTGTAAGTGGGGGGGCTCTGCCCAGCCCAGCTCCTCTATCTCCTGTAGCCTCCTTGCAGTGCTGAGGTCCAAGCTGCTGCTTCCTCCCACCCCATCTTCATGCCCCAGCCACAGGGCCTCTCCTGTTGATTGGGCTCCTGTACCTTGTCAGCACAGCTTGACTCCAAGCCTCCTGGGCTGCATGGCCTCACTTGTGTCTCATGACCTACCTGTGAGCTGCAAGCTGCTGGGAGCATGAGGCTGACCTGGGTTGTGTCTGATCCTTGAGCTGGTTAGTGTAGGTGGGTCTGATCACCTCCATCTCTCCACAAGAGGTGCTTCCCCTCCTGGCTCAATCCAAAGGTCCCTGGTTGCCCTGCAACTGGCTGTCCTTAGCTGTTCCGGACAAAAATTAAAACCACCTGATTGTAGAATCAGTTGGTGTGCTGGTTCCTGTAAGGCAAAAGCTAATCTCCCTTTTGCCTTTCATCACATCAGGCTAGAAGCAAGGGCAAGGGAATGCCCATAGGCCCAGTCCAGGCCCTGGTCCTGACGTGCCATTTCCTTTGGAGTGTGACCAGACAGCAGCAGAGCCCACAAGAGAAATGGTGAGGGGAATGTTGGGCAGCCAGGAGAGAAGGAGCAACCTGCTCTGAGGCTGCGTCCATGGGGCATCAGGCCTTTGCCCTCCTTCTTGTGTCTGGCAGTACTGGCTCTTGGGGCCCCACTTTTCAGTGTCCCAACTCCAGCGTGTTCATCTGCAACTAACATGTTTTTTCTGAGATTTTCAAACTGATGTATATTTTAAAACCAGAAATAAACTATTTTAAAAGTAAGCTGTGGCTGTGGGGTGCTGGGTGCTCTCACTGCTGGCTGTGGGAGCCAAGAACAGGTAAATCCTGATGGCCGGGGGCCCTGTTATGGCAAGCTCCTGTCCTAGAGATTTGCAGGGTCCTGTGTGCCACCTGGTGGCTCATCAGGGATAAATATGGCCTGTCTTTTCAGATGATGTCCCGGGTTCTTCCTTTCACCATTCAGCACGTCTGCGCTTTAACTACACAATGTTTGTTCAAGATGTCTTGTTGCACAGAGCATCTGCTCGGTCCTCACCAGGAACGAAGCAACAGGACCATGGAAGGAGAGTTTAGAGTGGTGAACAGTGTTGGACTGAAGAGAAGTCAGATGAGCGTAGATGCCATGGGAGCTGATTCGTTGCTCATAGTGAATGTTGTCAGGTGTTCAGGCTCATTCGGCCCATTAAGTTTCTGGAAGAATTCTCACTCCTAGCAGTGTTTGCATGTCATTGACTTAGAAGCTGGCAGTACCAACAGGAGCGCACTTTTTTAAAAGGGTATTTTTGCCTTTTGCATGACTCTTGTGAACCTAAACTAGCTGCCTAAAGTGTCGTGGTTTCATATTTTGAAAATGTAGATGCTCCTGCCTCAAAAGGCCAGTATCATTCAACCAAAACTCCCGAGACTCAGGAGAGAGGCATAGGGCTCATGGGAGAAAGGGGCACTGAACACTTCTGGACCTCGTTGGGGCTGGTTGTCCCTGTGCTGTAATTCCATGGCTCAGTCTGGCACCTTTTCTAACTAGCCCACATGTGCCAAACTCTGTTGCCAACTCTGTGCTGCTTGCTGATTATTTTTTAAAACCCCAGCTCCTGGGGCCATGTGATTAGATAAGACTAGCAGCTTTCATTTAAAAGAGGTGTATTTCTAACCCTTGTGTTTATGGAGAAAATCTGGTAAATATGACCCATGGGCACCTAAAGGCTCCGAAAGCAAACGGCAAAGAGAAAGAACCCACTGTTTATGTTGTATTCTTGATTTTTATGCCAGTCCCATAACTTTGGGGGGCCTGACTTGGGATTTTTGAATATTTGGTGCTGGTGATGCTGTGAACCCCACAGGAAAAGACTCTTCAAGTCTGAGGGATAAAGAGGCCACTGGGCTCACACAGTGAGGTCCACTATAGTACCTTAGGAGCTCCCTGGCCAAGACCTGATGCCCAAGACAAGGAAGACGGGTTTGCCTGCCTCTCCATGTGGTAGCTTGAGCTGATCCAGTGCTGCCTCCCTGCTGGAGACTCCTCCTTTTCCCCCTTTTTAGCTGTGGTTCCTGCTCCCTTTGTCCCTACAATTATTTATTTTATTGTGTGCTCCTGGGAGCAGCTGCTCTTTAATCCTCCAGCCTAATTCTAGCCCTGAAACACAATCTCTCCCCTGCCTTGCTCCAACAAGATGCAAGGGGCACTTGGCCTACTGTGTATATCCTGCTGGGCAGGCACTGGCTGGAGCCTTCTCCACAGGGTGCATGCTTTGTGCCAAATCCCCCACAGCCCTGCTTCCCCAGCAGGGTTCTAACCAGGGACCCAGCCGCCTCCCTCACAGCCTGGAGCATGTGTGATGCAGAGCTGGTGTTTAGTCTTTGGGCGATGGAGCTGCCTTGTCAAGGCACTGCCCCTGGGCCTAGCCTAGAGGTGGATGACTTATGACTGCCAGTCCTGGCCCTGTGGGGGAAATTGGGGGAGACTCTTATATTAATGGGTTTAGTACTGAGGGCAGGGGTGAAAGTAACTTAAAGGACTTACCAGTACCCTGGAGTCTTGAGCAGGGTACCTGAGTGGGAGCATGGCCTCAACCAGAAGAGGTGGAGCCTTTCAAGATTTAAAGGCCCTAGGGCTCTGGCTGTGGCTAGGAGCTCCAGGGCCTTTAAATCTTGAAAGGCCCTGCCTTGAAGGCCAGTGGCTGCAGTTTGCTTTCTCTCCAGAGGCTACGAATAGTGTACTGGCCAGCACTTGTAGGTTGCCAAACAGCCCTTGGTAAGGGAGCACGTTCTTAAGGTGAAAGCATTACAGAGAAGACATTAAAAAAAAAAACAAAAAAAAACCTATACGCATGCTAAAAAGCTTATGAGCACTCACCCTGACTCTCTGGTAGGTGTCAGCCCTTCCACAAGGATTGGGGGCCCCTCTTGGACCAAAGGGCCTGTCCCTTTGCTGGATCAGGAAGAAGATCCTGAGTCAGTGTGAAGTCAGGTTATTTATCCAAAGGTCCTTTCTTTGTCTGGTGTGTGAATACTCCAGTTTGAACTAGTTTTTGTGAGCCTCTGCTGGAGGTGATACATTGTGGGGGAGGCAAGGGGGGGAATTACAACCTGCCTAATTTGCCTTTATCTCCACAAACTATCAGCAACTGTGATCCACTGCCAGCTCTCTGCTTCCCTGGCACCACTGGCTCCTTCATGGAGCCTGCCTCTGGTTATAGTCCCTATCCCTTTCTTGTAGAAAGCCCTGTTTTCCCCCAGCTCCCTCCTGAGAACAATAGTTGCTGATGCTCACACCCTTCCTGCTTCTCTAGGGCTGGTCCCTGCTGTCCTGAGCTTCCCTTTGTCAGCTGTGTGTGGGTTTTTGCTAGGGCCCCATTATCCTACTTATCTGAGGTATTTCTATATCCTCCCCCACTATTACCATAGTACTGTGAGCACCTCACAGTCCTTGCTGTATTGATCCTCCCACACCGCTGTGAGGTAGGGCACTGATCATAGCCCTGTGTCACACATGGGGAACTGAGGCACAGAAAGGCTAAGTTTCAAAGGTGCTAAAGATGTTGCGAGTGGTATTTTCCAAAGCAGCTAACTCCCACTGACCCCAACTAGACATTGCTCTGCAGCTTTAGGACCCCCGAATACCTTTACAAGGTGCTTGGCTTCCCCCAGCACCTGGGTTAACACCCAACCACCAGGCCCAGTCTGTCTTGGACAAGTCACTGGGGTGACCTCTTCCTTATCTCCAGCTGAACGGGGGTGGGGGGGGAGAGGAGCAGGTGCAGAATGGGGGTCCCCAGTTGCTTCGCTGTGCTGCATACATGAGAACCTCAACCTCTAAGGAAGCGAGAGAGCATCACTGTCCAGTGCAGTGAAAAGGCTGGGGTGTGACGAGTTCGACACGTGTGGCCATGTAGAAGACAGACTGCTGTGGTGCTGCTAGTGTGCTGTGGGAGCCTAGGAAGGCAGCTCAGACCTAGGGCCTGGATCAGTCTGGGTGTGTATAAAAACACAGCTGCGTGGCAGTGATGAGAGAGCAGAGCTGGGAGAATGCTAATGAGCTGATGATGCCATAGTGTGGCCTTTCCTACCAGGTGTGCAGTGGGGCTCTTCCCAGCACCAGCTTGTCCAGTCTGGCCTCTGACAGGATCCCACCACATAGGAATGGGTCCCTGTGTCCCACAACTCACCGAGCTGCTCCCTTCTCCCAAAGCCTTCCTCCAGTGCTGCAGGGCCAGAGCTGAGTGCCCTCCAGTGGGCAGACCTCACCACCACAAGCCCAGCACGGTGGGAGCTGAGATGAGCTAGTAGCCAGCCGAGTCCAGTCAGGCACTTGGGAGCACTGCTGCCTCCTCGTGGCTCTCCCGGCTTTTGTGGGATGCTCACTCCCATGCGCTGAGGGCTCTCTGCAGTGCTGGAGTGGGGAAAGGGTGAGCTCTCCAGGCCACAGCCAGTTACAGGTTCATTGTTCTACCTGGGTTTGAAACCAGCTCCAATCTGAGCCTTTCCAGCGAACCACTCTGCCTGGTTCTCTAGTGGGTGTGCGGCAGGTGCCAGGTTGAGCTCAGATGCGATGGGGCTCCGCCCTGCTGGGTTTTATTATTATGGAATAAAACCTCTTAAACTGCTCCCGTGTCCCAGCCCTCCAAAAGCACTTAAACTCACGGACACAAAGCTGCTAGCCTGGGCTAACAGCACTTGGGAACGCACCATAGGAGGGCAGGATAAGCTGTCTCCCAAGGCAGATACAGGAAGGCAGACTGGACTGGCACAAGCTGGAATTTGACCTCCCTCCCCACTCTTACATAAACTGCTCCAAGGAGCAGACCTTTGGCTTTAAGGCTCACCTGAGATACAGCAGCTTCTACAGCACATCGTCCCTTGGCACTGTCCTGGAATATTGGTGCGGATGTGGCCCAAGGAGCACCTCTGCCTGAATCCCCTTGTCACACCCTGTAACTGCGTCCCTCTGCACTTTCCAGAGGCATTCGAGTCAGCACTGAGTGAAAAGGGCAGTGCACCCCTGCCTGAGTCCCCCTCACCTCTGCCTGCAGCACCTGGGTTTTCACTGGCCAGCTCCTCTGCAAATTCTGCCCAGCTCTGCAGCTGCTAACAAAAGAGCTAGAGTTAGAAGAGCTCCAGGATTAGAGGGACAAGCCCCTCTTACTGCAAGGGCTTTGGCCCTTTCTCACTGTAATTCCCTTCAGGGAGATGGGGCTATACAGAATCTGGCTCAGCTTTGATTCCCTGTGGGAGCAAATGCTTCAAAGGTACCAGCAATGAGCAAGATTTCAGGGCTCTACTCTCATGGAACAGCAGAGAACCATGCATCTCCTGCATACATACACTGGATCTGGCTCTCTCCCACAAGACAGAACCCAAGAACTACTCAGCCTGATAGCCAGCTCTGGGTCATGGGGAAGTGGAGACAGAGCAGTAGAGTCTGGCCATGTGGTCTTTGCTCACACACCGTGCCCAGCACCGGCTCCAGGACATACGGCTCATCTGCTCAATCAAACTCTCCCAGCCCACTCAATGCCCTTCCCTGTCAGTGGGAGCAGGAATGACAGAGCCTCTTGCAGCCCATGAGCTGTGCCACATCTGTGACCTTTATAAAACTCTTCAAGACACCAGTACAAGCAATAGAAAGAACATCTGTTATACACAAATATATACCTCTGAATAAATACAACCTCCAGCATGTGGGTCAGGAATGTACAGCCAGGAGTGGGAGGCTGTGTGATCTAAACATGCAGTAAGTGGATAAGCACAAGCAGCTGATAGAGCATGTGACACAGACACTCATGTAGATTCACTCAGCCAGGATCCAAAACTCAGAACCCAAAGGTGGCATGGATGGGACTTAAAGGATGTGAACGCACAATTGGGGCAGGCCTCCTGGAGGCACGTGGGCATGGGCACAGCAGGGTATGCACACATACAGCACATTCACCCAGCATGTGTGGCGTGAACAAACACACACACACACATATACTCCATGCACGCATTGCACATGGCCCACCCATACAGGCAAACAGTGTTTTTCTCAGTAGACGCTGCAGGAGTATCCTAGTCACATCTCTGTTTCTGCTAAGAGGCTCTCGCCTAGACCTGATGTCACCAAGACCATCTGGGAGCTGGGATCTGTGGAGCAGGTGGGAGAGAGAATGTTAGACATTTGAGCTGGAGAAGAACACAGGTCTGGACACCAGGCGCAGAGTTGAGAGTGAGAGAAGGGGACAAAAGACACGAGAGAAGCAGAGCAAATGAGGGCTAATGAGGAGCTTGGCTAACATGGAAGGAGCCAGAAGCCAGAGAGGATTTTGAGGTGGAGAGGTGACTAGATGCACACTCTCTGTGCAACATTGCAGACTTAATGCTGTCTGGAGGACCTTAAAGTGACTGCCCCCATGCCACTGCGGGGATCCAGATGTATTGTTTCCAAGGGACGCCGTGTGCTCAGGTTACAAAGGAAAAGCCAGCCCTGAAAACTCCCCCTGGGATCTGAGAGTCTGTCCATCATCACGAGCACTATGGGTTCTGCTGGCCAAATTAGCCCTTCAATGACACCTGTGCAATCCCACTGCCTGCAAAGTCTGCCCTCAATGACAACTCCTGTGCTCTCAGAAAGGCTGTACAGGTATAACTGGCTTTAACTTTGCAACCCTTTCTGTTGCCAATCCACAAGAACAGAATCCAGCTGCCCCCAACCTGCCCCCCGCCCTTCAGCTGTGCTGGCGCTGCAGGGTTCACAGGAGTAAGCAGCAGATCTGCTCTTGCTGCACATGGGAAGCAATGCTGTGGAGAACCAAGGGGCCACGTGACCACTGGCACTTGGCACTTTGTTTCCCAGCTGACACCTGGAAATTCCCGCTCTTCACACTGTCTGAATGGAAGGTTGACATGGTCAGTTTTAAAGAGGAAGGTGAAGTTGGAAAGCAGATAAAACATACCATTACCTCACCCTCCCCACTGCTCCTGATGGCACTGGCCAGTACATGAGTGCACAAAGAACCAGCCAGTGTTGCCAAAGGAATTCTTCCCCAAACTCAGCTGAGCGCCTTGATGGTGTGTATGGAGCTGAACATATATGTGTTTGTTGAGAAGGCTATTTAATAGCAGACCACCCCATCCTTCTTCCAAAATGCTGAAGTCAGGTTCTTGCACCAGGAAGCATTGGGGCCAGATGTTTTTGAACTCAGGGGAGCTGTGCTGGTCTCTATTTGGACAATGAAATTTGGGGGACTAGGTCCAAATATTGATTGGATCTCACAGAATCTGGGAGTTGGAGGCAGGCTTTGGGGCACTGCTGCACCGAGATGTATCAGGGTCCAGATGTTTTTGGTGCATTATGAGCAGCTATGCTTGTTTTCTATTTAGACACTGGAATTGGGAGTGGGCAGGGGTGGGCACTGGCCAAAAATTCGCTGGATCCAGGTACTAGTTCCCAGTTTTTGTGGTGCTATGGCATTGGAGTCTGGATTTGTTCGGTGCTTTAGGAGCAGCTATACTAGTTCATATTTTGATGGGACAACTGGGGAGCTTGGGTTAAAAAATGAGCAGGATCTGGGTAGATCTCCTTTTTGCCTTTATCCCTGTTAGTTCTGCTGGATTCCTATCAAACAGTGGTATACAATAGCTCACTGGAATAGCTACAATATCCCTTTCCTTCAAATACAGCCACTGCAGATAGAATATAGTGCTGGTAACCCTCACAAGGTTTACCTCATTCAAACTGGAGGGGAATTTAGAGAAGCAGCCTGGAATGACATGATCTGGAATTTAAATGAGACACCAGGGCCAACTCCCCAAGTTTTATGAAAAGACCCATGGGAGCTTTACTGTTCATGACTCTGATTCTATGTCTCTGCTGAAAGATGTTAATTCCTGCAGCATCATGCCGGGGCACTGGTACTGTAAAGAGCCATCTGAGTCCCACCTCCACTTCTTGCAGACGCCAGATTGTCCTGGGAGGCTTCCTATAGAAGTACTGACCCAGCCCAACTCTACTTAACTGGCTGATGAGACTTGAACTCAGTTTGTATTCCAGCCCACAATGAGGTGGGACCTTGTCCATTTACCAACCCCACAGTGACATACTCATCCCAGCAGAAAACATCACAGAACCCTCATTCCTGCCAGCCTCCCCAGTCCAGCCTCATCTCCACCTCTCTGGGGTCCTAGAGGTCTTACTGCTCTGGCAGATCCAGGGGTTCTTCTCCCTGGCTGTGACTTCATGAGCCTCATTTTCCTCCTCTTCCTCACCCTCAGAGAGCAGGTCTGAGATCTGCTGCTGCAGCTCAGGACTGATGTTGTTCTCTGCCAGGATCAGCGTCCGCAGGGCGGTTGGGTAATTCTCCACCATGTCCAGCAAGGTCTGAGCAGAACAAGAGCCAGAAGCGGGTAGAAAGGCAGCACAGACAGAAGTCAGATTGATAGGAAAGGGGTTCAGAGCTGCTTTTTACTCTCTTCATCCGCCTCTGAGCCCCCCACCAGCTTTTAGGGACACTAAGAACTCTCCACCTGAGACCATTGCCAGGACTTCCTGGCTGTACCCAAGGAGGAAACTACTCCAGCTCTCTCCTACCTGCAAACGTCCCCTGCCACCTCCAGCTGGGTCCCCTGTAAGCCTGAGTCAGATGAGACAGTGAAAATGGGAAATCTCAGTACCATGAGCTGAGCTTCTCAGAGAAGAAACTGCAAAAAAACACTAAGCAGATAATTATCTATAACCCCCTAAGCTCAAGTCCTACCCGCTCTAAGCCTAAACTCCAAGACTTCTTCCTGAAACCAAACCTTCTTCACTTTTCCAGAGAACCAAAAAATCTGCTCTCTCGCCCTCCATTGGCTAGGGCTGAGCAGGACCTCTAAGGGCTGAAAGCCATGGGTCAGGGAAAGGAACAGATAGTAGCAGTATTTCTAGGTGGAGAGACTGTTCTGAGAAGAGGATCCATTGATGGTGGGGAGGGGTAGGAGGTACATCTCAGGGTTGGGAACTCTACTCTTTGTTGACACCTGTGTCCCTGAGGTGCAGATGATGCTATATCAGCACCCGACACTCCTTACCTGGGCT
Organism: Gopherus flavomarginatus; assembly: GCF_025201925.1. Classification (NCBI taxonomy): domain Eukaryota; kingdom Metazoa; phylum Chordata; order Testudines; family Testudinidae; genus Gopherus; species Gopherus flavomarginatus. The sequence goes on along the minus strand of NC_066620.1, from coordinate 67,642,326 downwards.
GAATGGTTGGTAAGTCCTGTTCCTTCCAAGTCCAGAACCTCCAGGGTGCGACTGGAGGCCACAGCAACAGCCAGCATCCCTGCTACCTGGTCACCTGGAGGAGAAGAAAGCCAGGGGATGTCAGCAGAATCTGGCTTCACACAGACCATGTATCCACTGGGCCAGGCAGATCATGGGACTACCCTGTCCCAATGCTACCAGCTAATCCTTATGTGCCAGGAACACTTTGGAGGAGGAGGAGAAGGGTTGGTGGTTGTGAAAAGAGACAAATTGGGGGGGATGGAATGTTAGTTGTGGGCTGTGACTGGCTGTTCTGGGAGTGAACGTAGAGAACTTGAAGGAACATAGTGAAACTGTTTCTCTTACAAGAAGACTTTGTTCATACACAGCACCTTCCATCCACCTACCCAAGGATCTCGGTGCCTCCCGTCATCACCAGAAGGGAAACTCAGGCACAGAGAGGGGAAGTGACTGGCCACAGGGTCAGAGAGGAAGTCAGTAGTAGAGCCAGAAACAGACCCCAGGAGTCCTGGCTCCCAGCCTTCTGCTCTGACCACTGGCCCCCACTCCCTCACAGAGTCAGGAATAGAACCAAGAGTCTACTGTCCTAGCCAGCAGACATGCTGTCACCCCTTGCAGGGGAGCAGCTCTTTTGGGGCTGGCTCAGTGGCAGCCTGTGAAGCACTCCCCAGACGGTCACAGGTGGGGTTTCATCAGCTACCATGTTAGGAACTCGTAACACAGAGTAGAAGCACCCAGCCAGCCAGGGTCTCGGGTGGGGTGGGGTGGAGGTGGGGAGATGGGGCAGGGAGGGGAGAGAGAGCTGCTTGGCCTAGTTTCCTGGGCAGGGTGAGGTAGGAGAGCCACATGTCCTGGTCTCTGCCTCACCAGCTGCCAATCCTGCTTCAGCAACACAAGCTGGAGAAGGAGAGTTGGTTTCCATGGCAACCGTTGCCAGGCTCTTCTCCTCCATGCTATTATCCAGGGAAGGAGCTGGAGGAAAGGGGGTAGGGGGGCATGTTCCATCTGTCAGGCCAACTGCTCAGGCCAAAGGGATTGGGAATGGGAGGGAGCAGAGGAAGGTCACCACCTGAGCTGAGGCCTGATGCAGGTTGTGGGACAAGGGGAGCCCAGAGACCCCAGGGGATGGAGGTGGGGGACACAGTCTTTCCTCCCTAGTTTGCTTGCAGCTGCCATCTCCTCTGTGAAGCATGTCTGATGCATTTCCAGGCAGAACATGTGTCCTCATCACACAAATTATCAGCACAAGTGGAACTAACTGGCCCCAAGTCTCAAGCAGAGGACTGAATAGGCTATGAAGAATGAACTTCTCCCTCACTAGGGTGACCACATAACAAGTGTGAAAAATTGGGACACCTTTTTTTTTTGAGGGGAGGAGGGGGAAGAGGTATAGTTGCCTATATAAGACAAGTCTCTTGTATCAGGTCATCCCAGCCCTCACCTCCAGGGCAGGGAAGAGGCCCAGCAGAAGGGACAGTGTGGAGGAACCTGCATTGCCTTGCCAGTGCCCAGGATGTCCCTGGTCTAGATTCACTCTCCAGGGCCATCAGACCAGCACCTTCAGCAGCAGCAAACTCACACAAAGCCTGTCAAGCTAGTAGTTCAGAGCCTCTCACGCCTGTGCCGCTCACCGAGAGGGTTGTAGTCCAGGTTCAACACTCGCACCTGGGAGCTGTGAGCTACTGCAATGGCCAGGTGCCCCCAACCTTTGGCCGTGACACCTGGGTTTGCGCTCAGTGTTAACTCCTTAAGGCCTGGAGAAGAGAGAGAAGCCCATGAACACCCTACGGGTCCAGACATGTCACCAAACCTTCCAGAGGAGAACCTGCTCAGCCAATCACAGAGATAGGAAGTGGCATGGCTCAGAATTTCACAATTTCCTGCACCCTGATTGGTTGAGAAGGTATGATTTACAGAATGACTAAGGTTAATTATCTGATTAATGCTACTACCTGCAGTGCTGCCCCTTCATCTGCTCACAAGAAGCAGTCTCAGCGTGGGAGGGGGAGATGGGCAGGACAGGCAGGTACTGAAACTTGAGTTTCAGAAGGGTGGCTGCTGTATCTCTTGTGAGCATATACCCCGAGAGGCCTGAGGTCAATAGCTGGTTAGGGTGCTGGGGGGAGAGGGTAGAGACAGAGCCCAGGCCTCAGACTTCATCCCCTGTAAAGAGGAACTTAGCCAGCCAGCAGTTAGTCCCTTCCCCATAAAACAGACAGGAGGGATCATTCAGTGTTAATTCCCTGGGGAGCCAATGAAGTGAATTTACTGTAAAACCCAGTTCCGGGGCAGAATGCGGGTAGGAGGGAGGAGGAATGTAATGTGCATTGATCTGCATTCATTGTAAATGCACCAATCACAACTCAGGCTTCACGAGTGCAAAATATTAACACCAAATCAGAAGTCCAAGCCTTGTGCCTCCCTCCCCCTAAATTCAAACTCTCCCATCACGAGGTGGCAAACTGGCCACCATTCCCCACTAGCATCTTGCCAATGGAACAGTCCACTGTACCAGGAGCCATGCTCCATTGGACAGGGTCCCTCCCCTTAGAACTAGGCAAGGAGGAAGCAGAGTCCTCACCCAGTGCAACAGCTCCTGAACTAAGGGATGGTTCCACTGCACTTAACGCTGGGAGGAGAAGTCTTGTGCCATGTCTCAGCAGAGGGAGAAACTTTATGTCCTGCTCCCCTAACAAGTCACAGGCAGAGGATGTTTAGCTCTAAGCAGAGGGGCCTGAGCCATAAAGGAGTTCCAATGGCCACTGCATACCCCACAGACCCTTTTGCTTACCTGACTTGGCTCCATCAGGAGGCAGGAGCCCACAGACCAAGTTGATGCCCTCATCACCCAGCATGCAGTCTCCCAAGTCCAAAGCCACCAGAGAGGGATGGATGGAGAGCGCTGGATTGAGGAGAGCTAGGCCGGCGTCTGTCAGGGGGCTCCCATGGAGGCTGTGTGGATAAAGGCTAGGGATTATTCATGTACCTTACTGACGGCATTGGGGACTGCCTCAGCTGATAGGAACTAAGATACAGAGGGAACAGGAGGAAGATACCACTGCCTGGTGGGGGCAACACTCCAAAATGCCTAGTGATGCTGTGTCCCTGAATGAAGGAGCTTAGAACAGATTGGTGACAGGTGGTAGAGGTACAGAGACAGTCCTCTCTCAGCATAGAACAGGAAGCAGGGCTGGGGACTTCAGGGGTGCAGACAGCTCTCTCCCAGCATGGGACAAATGGGTCTGAGGAATTAAGGATGCAGAGACATTCCCCGTCCAACATAGGAGATATATCAGATATGCCAGAAGAATACAGATGGGAGAGGTGCAGTGGTGGCCTCCTCCCAGCATGGGGCAGGAGGACTTGATGCTTAAAATCAAATACTTTTTTTTCTCAGGAATTAATTTACAGGACTGAAGAGCAACAGAGTGCCAGAGGGATGAGACAACCCTGTCAGAACAGGCTGCCCGGGGCAAGTACATCTCCTGGCATGGGTACTCTCTAGGGGCAGGGATACTGCACTTCTGGATGGCCACTCTTGGGGGTGGCCCATCTCCATGGAGCCAGCAAGGTATCCCCTACTTACAACAGAGACTGGATGGAGCGGTTTGTCTTCAGGGCTTCTGCCAGTTGCTTCACCCGGTTGATGTTGGACACAATCCCCAGGTTGAGGTTGAGCTGAGCCAAGGAGTGAGATTCCGCTACCCCTCGGCAAATGCGCCCGAAATCCCGGTCAGAAAGCTGGCAGCCCCGGAGTGACAGCAGTCGCACCGAGTTCTCCCGCAGGCTCTCGCAAATGTCCCGGATCTCAGCACTTGATAAAGTCTCCCCAGAGATCTGGATAGACCCTGGCAACATCTTTCACCAGTTCTGGCAGTGAGCAAACACACACGGACACCTGCAGAAGCTGCTATGCAATCTGAATCAGTGCAGGTAAATAATGTGCAATTTGAATCAGTGTAAGTGAATAGTGTGCAATCCAGATCAGTGCAGGTGCAATCTATGCTGGGATCTGCTGTGCAATCTAATCAGCGCAAAGGATTTTGTGCAGTCTGGATTAGCCCAAGGCTATTGAGCAATCCGGATTGGTGCAGGTAAGTAATGTGCAGTATGGACCTGTGCAAAGGCTGCTGTGCAATCCCAGTTTCTGCAAGCAACTAACGTGCAATCTGGAGATGTGTCGGTGCTGATGTTGTGCAATCGGGTCAGTGCAGCGCTGCTGTGCAACCTCGAGCGGTGCAAGGAAACTATGTGCAATCCAAATAGAAGCAGGTAGATAGTCTCCAATCCCTGTGGCGGGTGCAAAATTCGACGCCGTTACGGGTAGAGTCAAGGAGGACGATTCCCGGGATGGGAAAGAGGTGTGCAATCGCCAGCGGAGCCGGGTACCGTGCGAGCCAGGTACCGTGCAATCCGGGTCACCAAGAAGGAGGGTCTATATCCAGATTGGAGCCGGATCACCGCGTGGGTCACACCGGATTTGGAGGGATCTGAGGATCCAGAGCCGAAGCAGCCGCGGGGCCTGTGAGACCGGGGAAGGGGAGGGAAGTGGGCTGCGCTGTTATCCGGCTCCAGAGCCGCATCAGGGGCCGGGACCTCCCCGGGCGCGGATCATCCCTACTCCGGTGCCCAGCTCCCTTCCCCCGGCAGGCGGCAGCCAGCCCGGGATCTCTGCGCTACGGCTCTTTCCGCCCGCTGCACCTGCTCTGCTCTGCTGGAGGCGGGGACTCTGCTGCAGTGGCACCGGGATTCCCGGGGCGGAGCTGGCCGGGCCCGGGCTGGGCCCGACTCCCTCTGCACCTTGCTCCGGATCACTGTGTTGCTGAGCCGGAGCGGCTCCTCCCTCGCAGCCCCGGCTCCTCCTACTGGCTCGGCTCGGCTCGGCTCGGGCTGTAGTCGCATGTGCCTGGTGCCAGCCAAGCTCCTTGGGCCAGCGTCGCTGCGGGGATTCGTGCTGCCTCCCCCTGGGATCCGGCTTTGTGTGGGGCTGGCTGGTGCCTATTGCCACACACCAGCAGCCTCCGCCTCCTCCCCTCCCTGGCTGCGTGCGGGGCAGCAGGTACCTGGCCCCGTGCAAAAAGCCTGGGACCGCCCATTGCCTACCTCCTTTCCTTAGGCCACCTTGCTGCACCTCTATTTGGGGATATATCCCCTCCTCCACACATGGAGTCAGGGCAAGAGGCCTTGCACGTCACGCCCTTCGGCCCATGGAGCCCTCATTCCCCCTGGGGGCGGGATCCACCCTTACAATGAGAGGGGGAGGAATTTGTACCCTGTGGTCAGGACCTTCGGATTCCCACTCCCCTGTTCAGGCCACTGGCCTCTCCAGGCTGGATACCTGGGTTACAACCGAACCTCGCTGGGGTATATCATGTGATTGAGCTACAAATGGAGAAGGAGAGACACTCAAAAGGGGATTTGCCTAGAGGCCAAGGCCTGGAGCAGTCCTAGTGGCATTAAAGCAGACCTTGGGAAAGCAAAGAGAAGGACAGTGGTCCAGGTATTAGAGCCACTGAAGAGGGAGTAGCATGGTTTGAAAGGCTGAGGAGATATTTTAGGGTATCATGGGACTAAGAGACTTGTCTGAAGCACCCAGTCAAAGGGCCAGGAAATTAATAAATTCCATGGACATCTGAGAGAGCCATGTGTGTGTGAAAAGGACCCTACTTCCAGGCCAGAGAAGAGTGGGGAAGATATTGTGGTGTAGTCAAAGAGCTACCCATCAAGTGAGACAACTCACATGCCAACTCCGGGAGGGTCAAGTTGTTGGGCTAAAAATGAGGAGAAAAGGATTTTAAATGGTGCTTTCAGGGCTGCTGCTATCAGAGACATCTTCTTAAGTAGGGGCTGGTAGGTGAGTGGAGTTGGTGGTGGGCTGGGGGCCAGGAAGGTGATGTTGGGAACAAAGATGCTGGATTATTCACCATTAGTAATATTGTTGTGGCATGGGTATAAGTAAAATCCCTGGTATGACATTAGTGGGAGTGCTTGATATAAAACTACATTGCAAGGGTTAAAAACGGAGGGCCTCCACAAGGGATGCGGTGAGGGCTGGCTGCAGCAACAGCTTCCAAATGGTGGTTTGGGGGTCCTGTCGACTAGGCACTTTCTCTTCTTTGCTTGGGGAATTGCAGAGGAGCTGGTTGCAGAGGCCATTGGCTTTAGTCAAATCTCTCTCAGGTTCTTTTGTGCTGTAAGACAGCTAACATCCAGGCCTGCCTGAACTAACCTCTGTGATCTAGGGCTAGTGACTTTGGGCAAAAGAATTTTCCAAATGGAAGGACACAGGGACAGATGGAGGCCAAACGTCACAGAGACAGAAAGCTAGTTGCTTCTTGTATAAATATTTTGAGGGTTGTATTCGCCAGGGTGTCTGCAAATGGAATTGTCCCTGTGAAGGTTTTGGCCACCTATGTGTAAGGTGATCAAGCTCTGTGCACATGAATTGATCTGCTATTTGAACTAGAAATGGAGGAGAACCATGCAGAGGGGCTTGCCCAGAGGCCAAGGCCTGGGGCTGCAGTGGTGGAACTAAAGCATGGCTTGAAAGGGAAGAGTGGAAGGCACATTCTCTTCTGCACAGCAACACATATAAGGGAGTCACGTGGTTTCATAGAATCATAGATGATTAGGGTTGGAAGAGACCTCAGGAGGTCATCTAGTCATCTGCTCAACGCAGGACCAACCCCAACTAAATCATCCCAGCCAGGGCTTTGTCAGGCTGGGCCTTAAAAACCTCTAAGGATAGAGATTCCACCACCTCCCTAGGTAACCCATTCCAGTGCTTCACCACCCTGCTAGTTAAATAGTTTTTCCGAATATCCAACCTAGACCTCTCCAACTGCAATTTGAGACTATTGCTCCTTGTTCTGTCATCTACCATCACTGAGAATAGCCAAGCTCCATCCTCTTTGGAACCCCCCTTCAGGTAGTTGAAGGCTGCTATCAAGTCCCCCCTCACTCTTCTCTTCTGCAGACTAAATAAGCCCAGTTCCCTGTTTCTCCTCGTAAGTCATGTGCCCCAGCCCCCTAATAATTTTCGTTGCCCTCCACTGGAGTCTCTCCAATTTGTCCACATCCTTTACATAGTTGGGGGCCCAAAACTGGCTGCAGTACTCTAGATGTGGCCTCACCAGTGTCAAATAGAGGGGAATAATCACTTCCCTCGATCTGCTGGCAATGCTCCTACTAATGCAGCCCAATATGCCATTAGCCATCTTGACAACAAGGGCACACTTCTGGCTCATATCCAGCTTCTCGTCCACTGTAATCCCCAAGTCCTTTTCTGCAGAACTGCTGTTTAGCTAGTCAGTCCCCAGCCTGTAGTGGTGCATGGGATTCTTCCATCCTTGTTGTACCTCATCAGATGTCTTTTGGCCCAATCCTCCAATTTGTCTAGGTCACTCTGGACCCTATCCCTACCCTCCAGCATATCTACCTGTCCTGCCAGCCTAGTGTCAGCTGCAAATTTGCTCAAGGTGCAATCCATCCTATCATTCAGATAATTAATAAATATACTGAACAAAACCGGCCCCAGGACCAACCCCTGGTGCAGTCTACTTGATACCAGCTGCCAACTAGACATGGAGCTGTTGATCACTACCCATTGAGCCTGATGATCTCAAAGGCTAACGGAGATAATCTAGGGTATCATGGTAACAGAGCCTTGGCTGAGGCAGGGAAATGATGGGGGATTGTAGATCCCAGGAGAGTTACCCTGAAAGAAGAGGAGAGGCAGGGGCTGGGGAAGGATTCTGGGTAACAGCTGGACACATGGTAGCAATGAAGGGAGTGAGGCAGTTTGCCCACCCCACTAACCCTGTGCCTTTCTTCATCCAGTGGAGAGTGAATGAAAGCTGATCAGGGAATGATCTGTCAGAGCAGAGAGGCCTGAGACCTGGGGATTTCTTTGATAAACACTGGAGGTGTGTGCTCAGCAACATGGTTCCTGCCCCCAGGGCTCATCATCTGAGTTAGACAGGCCAGGCTCTGCTCAGTGCAGGGAGGCAGAGAAGGGGGTTGGGAGATATCCCAGCTTTGCTTACCTCAGGAACACTCACTGCACAGGGCTTTTCTGGCCCACTCCCATTAAATGAACAAACTAAATGTGAGCAATGCAGGTGAAGGGGGCCTGACCCCCTTCCATTGACAATGTACCCCCGGGTGCAGATGAGAGGGAGCTGGGAAAGCACCATGCTGAGGTCCCTAAAAGATTTCTGTAGCTGGTGGGAAATAGGAAGCAGAGAGACTATGGCTAGATTTCAGCTCAGTATAAATTGCAAAAGAAGCTAGCGGAGTGATGTGAAGATTAGGTTAAACTGCATACGTAGGCAGCTTGCTGCAAAGAGCTAATCCGCTAAGGAAAAGGATTGGGTGCTGTATATAGAAACTCCCAAGCAAAATCCCATCTCGTGAGTAAATAAGGAAATAAAACCAGGCTCCTGAGCATCAGGCAGGAGTGGGGAAGGAGAGAGGAGGTGGAAAGTGAGGGAGAAACAGGATCCTGATGAGCATGTTAAGTACCCATTCAACTTTTCTCTTTGGAAGGGAGAAGGGGGTCACTTGAGCCAGGGTTTGCATTTCATGAGGTCGCACAAGGCAGCATATTGAAACCAGAGGGGAGCAGCAGAAAAAGGCAGATAAGGATCAGGGCTCAGGTGACAAATCCAAGGCCTTGGTTGCAGCACCTAATTTTCTCTGGAGGTGTCAACATCCTGTCTGAATAATCCTTAGCTGTCTTCTAGCACTTTCCAGCCACCACTTTATAGAGGCGGGTGAATAGCTGTGTCCCCATTTCACAGAAGAGGAGATGGAGATGGAGGGGGTTGATAGGGGGCTAGGTTTTTAAAAGGCTCAAAAACCCAAGCAAGACTCTGTGAAGTAAAGTGGGTGTGGAGAAGTAACTGCACTGGCCCTGGAGCAGGCGAGGCCATTGTGGTGCCAACACTGGCTCCCTGCATCCAGGTGTCCGGTGCTGATACAGGTGATGTTTTGCAAACAGGGAGTTGCAGAATCTCTTATGTGCCCAGATTAGGTGTCTGAGTGGGAATAAGGCCCTTTGCTGTGGGGTTTGTGAGTAAAATGGTTGTGTGTCAGAGCAGCCCAGACTGACACACACTAGTTCCAGCGGGAAGAATGGTCAGTGCAGGTTGAAAGGGAGAAGATGTTGCATTCTCCCTCATGATTACCTCCAGGCACCAATTAGCCATGTCCCACTAAAAGGGCTATTATTAGAGAGTGGCTCTGGGACGAGAGCCCCTGGGGCATGTCCAGCTTCCATTAACTGTGACAGCCCTGCACCATCACTTAGAGTGAGTGCTAAGCCACTTCTAAGGTCCTGGCACTGGGATTTGCTTCTCTCTATAGTGAGGAACACCTTGAGAGGACAGAGGCTGTTAGTTCCAAGCAGGATTCCTCTCCGCACCACTCTGTGTGTTTGGAGCATGGGCTCTGAAAACAGCTGGTGCATCGGGCAAGACGGCCTGGTGGCTAATCCGTTCCTAATCCTGGCCCCAGACCAGATTTAGTGAGCCATAGGGAAGGGGCTTATGTAGCAAAACTTATGCTGCAGACTGTATGTTTTGTTCTTTCTTATGCAAAAGCACTGGCTGACCTCCATATGGCTCAGCAGAATAGAAAACCCTACTGGGCAGAAAATATCACTGTACACTCACGCTAGTGCTCGTAGAATACAAACTGGGACTGGGAAAAGGAATGAAACAAGCTGCACTGCCACTCTTAGCAGCACAGACAGCAGTGGATTGTGGGAGGGGGGGCAGGGGCAGACCTTATGCCAGTCTCTAGTCCCAGACTCAGGTGTGGTACTCCCCAGAGAGCCCTGCACACTGACATGGGCTGGGACCCAGCCGGTGGGCCTAAGATGGAGGAACCATCTCTAGGCGTGGAACCGAGACACAGTTCTTTATCTCTGTGATTGGAGCCCCGCAGACCCAGTTCTGATGGAACCTGGCCTAGCAAGAAATGTAGTGAGAATCTAGTGTCTGTGGGCCAGATAGCAGAAGGGAATGAATTTTGGGCCCTGCTGAGCTGGGCTGGAATCATCCCAGTGGCCTAGAGCTGAGTCTCTCTCCTTCCCCATCTCCAAATCAGTCCTGCTGCATTTGCTCCATTTGGTGTTGGAAGAACCAGCATTCAGGGAAGAATAGGAACAGACTCTTTCTAGATTATGAGAGCAGAAGGGACTAGTTAGAACTTAGGCCCTAGCACTCAAGCCATTAGAAAAAAGGACAATGGACCAAAGTAAGCCACTCAGAGTACCCGACTCTAGACACTGCTGCCAAAGTGATCCTGATTGGGTCATTCTGGATGATCATAAGCCCAAATAAGCTGCCCTGAGAAGGAAAGCCAGACAGGCAATTCTGGAGAGGAACTTACATTGCAGGGTGTGTGCGTTGTGGGAATGTACCTCTATCCCTGGGTAGGCCTGTGATGAATTGGGGAATCTATGTACAATTTAGGAATTCTGGTTGATATTATGAAGTTGTAACTAAGAAAACTGCTGGATCATGAATGCTCCTGTTTGTGCATGCGTGGATTCCATCTTTGTTGGTATGGCTGCCTCACATCTTCCTAAGACTGGCCAGAAAAAGAGTTGTCAACCTTAATGACTGTACTTGGATCACACAATAGTTTTGCTAAGGAAGGTGTCTGAAGGTTGGGAAATTAGTTTGAGCACATTGGTCTGCAGGGAGAGGGTTTGGAGAGTGGAAAGTTACCAAGCGGCACAAAGAGACAGGTGACTAAACAGCAGAGCTGAGCGAAAATTGTTTGTCAAATAGTTTATTTGCCAAAAAGTGCGAGTTTGGTCATCGTGAAATGTGAGTTCAGTAAATAGTTTCAACCAAAAAAAAAAAAGTTTCAGAAATAGCAAATTTTTTAATTTTGACCCAACTCAAAATTCTGCTTTTCAACAAAGCCAAGGGAGGCTAGAGTCACAAAATGGCCTGATGGGAGGAGGGAACGTCTCCCTTATAACCGGTAGCCTGGTCATTAGGGCCCTCACCTGGGTTGGGGGAGATCCTGGTTCAATTTTGCTCTCTGCCTGCTGTAGAGAAGGGGTTTGAACTGAGTTCTCCCACATTACAGGAGTGATCCCTAGCCATCAGGCTATGGGATGGAGAAAACACCTTATCAGACAGTCTCTCCTTGTCATAGTTGGGACTAGTCCCTTAGCAGGGAGTGGGCTCAGTCCACCTGTTAAGTACTTCCCAATAAGGTTAATAGTGGGCACCTCTACCCTATATAAAGTCAGGTAGCCCTTAGGAAGAAGGGAAGAAAACAGGAAGTACCAGCAAGATGGGCCTTGAGGAAGATGGCAGGATAGCACCCTGGGCTGGGGAAGACAGGTAATTCGGAGCTGGGGAAGACAAGTAATCCTGAGCTCAGGAAAGGAACCTGTGGCCAGAGAGAGCCCTGGGAAGTATCACATGATAAAGGGAGACTGGATGTGTGGTTTATTGATTTTTCTAGGACTATACACAAGGGTGGCTCAGGGAGAGGAATTTGAAGAAGGGCACATTTAAAGAGGATCTGTGGTTTATTAATTTGGTTTAGGAGTGTACTTAAAACAATCCCTGGAAGATTAGCCCAGACCTGGTAGAAGTCCCAAAGGGAATGTTACTTTGGCTGCACCATTGGGAATTTAATGGAAAGATTTCCAAAGTCCAATATGGGAATAGGAAGGTTACATATGTGCCAATAAACAAGCCAAGCAAGGGAGTAACAACAGTCAGAGACTTGTTCAGTTCCTGCTCAGGGAGAAGGGGTGGAAATGAGGCAGAGTTGGTGCACGGGCACACCCAGCTGCAAGGGGGTGCTACAACATGACTGCCTCTGACACTCTTGCTACAGCTATTTCAGTTTTTTCAGAAACACTGGGACAGGGTCTTCCCAGTCCTAGGTGAGTGCTGTAACCACCACACTGTAGAGTAATTCCTGCACTTTCCCTGGTCTGTTGTCATTCATGGAGGCAATGTATAGTTAGGTGCTTGAATGCTCTACTTGAGGCTAGAGGAGATCCTATGAAATATGGGTCCTCTGCTACAGAAAGCAACCTAACATAGCCTTCAGGGACGGAGCGGGGAGCTGAGAGCCAAGAACCAGATATCTTCTGTTTGCCTTGATACAGGTTGGAATAGCTTGGAGGCTGCTCTCATTTGCACTAGCTGGTTATGGCTGCCAGAAGACTAGCCAGTAGCTAGGGCTAGTTTGAGCTGCTCATCTGCACCCTGCCATAGCCCCTGCAGCACAAGGCCTATGAGATGAATACATCTGCTATAATGCACTGTGGAGACTCTTCTTTCCTCTCTCCTGCAACATGTGGGAATCTCCTGCAGGGGACTCGGATGTTTTCTGCTCCCCTGGTATTACCTGAGTGGCCCTAAGTGGAGTGGGGAAGAACAGAGAATCTGCTTAAAAGCACTTCTGGGAAATAGTATTTGAGCCTCAGACTAAGAGGTTGGACAGCTGCAGGCAAACAATTCATGGAGTGTGCTGGGGAGCAGGAAGCCCCTCCACTACACCAGACATGAAAACCAATGTCCACAGCTAGGAGACAGGAAGAGGAAGCGATTTGCACTTCCCGCCAAGAATCCTAGAAATGCAGGTCTGGAAGGGACCTTGATATGTCATTTAATCCAGTCCCCTGCACAGAGGCAGGACTTAGGCCTGGGCTACACTAGCAGGGGGGTTGGAACTAAGATACGCAACTTCAGCTAATTTTAGTTAAAAACTTACCTGGCCGTCCTCACGGTGACGAGTCAACTGCCGCAGCTCCCCCGTTGACTCCACTTACTCCTCCTGCCGAGGTGGAGTATGGGTGTCGATTAGCAGATCGATTTATCACGTCCAGACGAGACATGATATCGATTCCCCGATACATCAAACGCTACCCGCCAATCCGGTGGGTAGTATAGATGTACCCTTAGTATTATCTAAACCATCCCTGACAGGTGTTTTGTCTAACCTGTTCTTTAAAATTTCTAGTGACATGGAGGTTGTGGAATCCCTAGGTAATTTGTTCCACTACTTAACTACCCATACAGTAGGAAGTTTTTCCTAAAGTCTAACCTAAATCTCCCTTGCTGCAATTTAAGCCCATTGTTTCTTATCTTCTCCTCAGTGGTTAAGGAGAAGATCACTTTCCTTTATAACAACTTTTTCCATACTTGAAGGCTTATGTCCCCCCTCAGTCTACTACAGACTAAACAAACCTAATTTTTTTCAATCTTTCCTCATAAATCATTGTCTAGACCTTCAGTCACTTTTGTTGCTCCCCTCTGGACTTTCTCCAGTTTGTCCACATCTTTCCCAAAGTATAATGCCCAGAACTGGATGCAAGGCCTCAACTGGAGTATTATCAGTGTTGAGTGGAAGAACTACTTTTTATGTCTTGCTTAAACATTCCTGTTAAAAAAAAATATACACACATACACTGGGATATATTAACAGTATTACTTTGATTCATTTAATTTGATTTCCTATAATGCCTATATCCTTTTCTGCAGTACTCCTTCCTAGGCTGTCCTTTCCCATTTTATATTTGTGCAACTGATTAGTCCTTCCTAACTGCAGTATTCTGCATTTGTCCCTAAGTCAGATTATTTCTCCTGTTTTGTCAAGATCACTTTAAATGCTGATCCTGTCCTCTAAAATGCTTGCAACCCCTCCCAGCTTGGTGGTATCAGAAAGCTTTATAAGTGCACTCTCTCTGCCATTATCCAAGTCATTTATGAAGGTATTGAATAGAACCAGATGCATGCCAGATCCCTGCAGGACCCCATTTGAGATGCCCCACCAGCTTGATTGTGAGCCACGGATAACGGTGTGGTTTTCCAGCCAATTGTGCACCATCCCATAGTAGGTTCATCTAGAAGGCAGTAAATAAGCACCACTGCCACAGTTGTGAGCAGGCTCAAGTAGGGCAGTTGCTAGTGTGATGGGTGGAGGAAGCCCTGTCACATGGAACAATAAAGCAGGGGGAGGTGACAGAAGAGCAACAGAGGTGAAGGGATGGAGTTCCATGGCCAAGACTGAAACAGCTTGGTCAGTCTGGCTCTGACAAATAGCACCAAGAGGGGAAGCAAGGTGAGAATAAGCCTGCACCTACTGGAAATGGAGAGGAATTGTGTGTGGGACATGCTAAGGAGGAAAGGGGTTTAGTTAAGCAGTGCAACGTTCCAGCTGATTTCAGGGCACCTTTGCTAATGATGAAGGGTCTTTTGAGTTATTGAATAGTTGCTCAAGGGAAGCCCTCTCACAGGACATTTAAAAATGCACTGGATAAAGGCCCGGGGAACAGACTGCAATGCATAATCCTGTTCGGCACTGGGAGGGGAGAGGGAAAGATTAGATGGGACCCGCCAAAACTTTTCCTTCTCTCCCCTGCATGAGCAGGTTCTAACATAAGACATCACTCAGCACCAACATCCATTTAATTCCTCCCTCTTTAGGAGGGGAGCAGAGCACATAGGCTGGGAGTTACAAGAGCAAGCAGAAGGGTTGGGGCAGGAACGGCAGGGCTATAAAATCCCAGCTAAGTGTGCAGGAAGCTGAGGACAGCTCTGACCAGCACAGATGCAGGCTGGGAAGAGCTGCGTTCCTTTGAGACATGAGGGGGAGCCCTGCACTCAGCTCCCCAAAAAAGGTGCAGAGAAACCATGTCCTTCTCTTTTGTCCTTTCCCAGGTAACAACAGGTGGTCATGACCTAATGGGCCCAGAAGAGGTGAGGGCAGTGAGTCAGAGTCCATGAGGCTACAGGGTCAGCGCGATGGCTTTGGCTGTTGTGTTCAGTACAGCAGAGGCAACAACGGGGATGTCTCTGGCGACTCTCTGGAAAGGGGGGACGTTGGGTCCTTCTAATGTGTCCAGGATACCTGTGGGGGAGGATAAGAAGTGAGAGTTAGACACTAAGGGAGAGTGTTTCTATTCCACTCTGGACGGGGCACATGCACAGAGGCGTTGCACATATATGCTGGAAGCCAGTGTCACAAGACAGGCAGCCTTTAGGTTCATACAAACAGTAACACTTTCAGAACAACCCTGGGTGCACATGGCCAAACAGCTGCACCGAGCAGAGCCTGTCACCTCTGCAGTAGGGTGGGGGGCTGTCTCTCTCTGAAGAGTGGAATACAGAGTCCCTCACCCTCGGGCTGTCAGCCCTAGTTCTCTCTGGGGGACCACTGCAGTGTCACATGCTCCCCTGAGATACTTCCAGGCATGCAGCTAGAGGGAGCCCCCTCTCCATTTGTCTTTAGCACCCATCAAGCTGTCCCTCAGGACAGTCCCACAGATCCTGCATTGCTTTTCATCCTTAGCTATGCATACAGAATTTACAGCAGGAGCTGCAGCTGGCAAGGGTCAGAGAGGTAGCCGTGTTAGTCTGGATCTGTAAAAGCAGCAAAGAATCTTGTGGCACCTTATAGACTAACTGACGTTTTGGAGCATGAGCTTTCATGTATCTGACGAAGTGGGTATTCACCCACGAAAGCTCATGCTCCAGAACGTCGGTTAGTCTATAAGGTGCCACAGGATTCTTTGCTACTTTTACAGCTGGCAAGGGGTGTGTAGCATTTGTATTTCTCTGCAGTACAAATATGGACCTGGTGTGGCAGGGAACACAAGTACAGACAGAGGCCTTGTGCCCCGGGCCTTTTCTGTAACCCCTTTAAAGCAAGTGATTGCTAGGGGAATCCTTTGGAAGATGTTCTTCCCAGCAGATGAGTCTTACACTGTGGGCTTGGAGCCCTTGCTCTGGCAGAGGGAATGAATCCATGACAGGGCAGTGCTGACTTCCAAAAAATATTAAGCCATTCTATAAATATCAAGGGTGGGGCCGCATCTGGAATACTGCATGTAGTTCTGGTCACCCCATCTCAAAGAGGATATTAAAGGGGGTTTAGCGAAGGGAGAAAGGAATGATTAGGGCCCTGGAAAAACTCTCATTTGAAGAGACTGGTATTGTTTACAGTTGGAGAGGAGATTATGCATATTGAATGGCCTAAACAAGGCAAATCACAAGCATCTGTTCTCCCTGTCTCATAACATAAGAACAAGGGATGTTAATCAAATTCAAAGTGGATAAAAATACTTTTTCATACAATGCATAATTAGACTGTGGAACTGCCTGCCACAGGCAGCAAGTGAGACTAAGAATTTAGCAAGGTTCAAAAAGGGACCGGACATTTTTATGGATGACAAGAATAGCCAGAGTTAACTCTTATGCTAACACTTTGGAAGGGCTATTAATTCTTGTGCTTCAAGGCTTATGCCAGTCTCTAGCTATTAGAATGAGACCTAACGTAGGCAGCAGATTATCCCATATTAGACCCTTCTCTGAAGCATCTGGTACTGGCCACTGGCAGAGACAGGATACTAGAGTAGATGGAGTTCGTTTGTTCATATATGGCAATTCCTGTGTTACCTGACCCAGAACTGGGCTACAGCTTGGGAAGAACAGAGAGCAGGGGCCCAGGATGCCCAGTCAATAACTCCAAGCCTAAAGAGGTGTTGCCTTCCTGCCCCTCTCTTACCTTCCACCACCTTGTGATAGGCAAAGTGCAGATAGAGGAGGAAAAGCATGTGCAGAGCAGCCAGGGTTCCACACAGGATGAGCCGCTGAGTATGTCCTACTGTGCGTGACACTAACACAGCAACCTAGGAAAGAGACATGGGTTAGACAGACAAGGCCCCCGCCTCTGACTTCAGAATCTTGAGCAGGAGATGCACATGGGAGATGGGCCAAGCTGCAAGAGCTTGCTGATCCCTCACCCCCTCTTCAGGCAGATCCCTGTTGCAATGAGGCCTCCAATATCCCTAGACAGAGCTCTTGGGTCTAGTCAGAGGAAATTGGTAAGAGTTAGAAGGTACCAAGTTCAATGAGCAGTCAGTGCTAATGGACACCAGAAACTCTTTGGGGGAATGGGCATGGACCTCCAGGACTCCCCATCATGCTGCCTGCTACAAGGGAGAGTCAGGCTGCTTCTCATGACATTCCACTCAGTTGTGATGGGAATTACTGCCAGTCCTGCAGAGCAGAAAGCACATCACACTGCTGTCTCCTCTAGTTCACCAGCAGTGGGGCTCCCAGTAGCCTAGGGAGATGCAGACTTTAGCCACTAACCTCAGGGGAGGGAGGAGTGACATCAAGTGTGTATCTGTGCAAAATTAAGTTCTCAAGCCTGTTTAGCAGAGAATCTCTGCTAGGTTACCCATCCCTTACCATTCGTAGTGTGGAGAGGCCGCCGATCACCAGCCAGAAGATATAGAAGAGGGAGTGGAAGTGGATGTTATAGGTAACAAAGAGGATGATGCAGTGTCCAAAGAGACCATAGCCCTGAAAGGAACAGTAAATGTGTGGTAAGAGTGGCAGCCCCGCATGGAGCACATGAGGTGCACCAGACATAGCAGCAGCAGCTTACTCTGAGCTTACCAAAGCTTCACTAAGTGCACATACACCAGAGGGGTGCGGCAGCCAGCTAGCACACAACCAGCTGTGGCTACTGTGCTGGCTGGAGGTATAGCTTCCTGCCTGAGAATGCCAGCGCCTGCTGAGGACTTAGATACCACAGGGCCTGGCTGTGGCAGATGGAGGAAACTAACTTATGTCTAGAGGCAAATGGGAATCTTCTAGTTTCACAGCTGGGCACTGAAATCAGGGAAAGAAACAAGCTGTCAGTCTGGAGCAACTGCTCCTTCCCCTTGTCCCAGGAGTGGGGTCCCCAGCAGGGATAGCAGCTTGAGACTCAAACTAAATTCCTGCCTTCCCCAAGGGATTGTTCATATGTACACAGAACAACCACAAATAGAGACATTCAGTTTACCATGATGCAAGAGCTACATTCCCCTCCTCCATCCCCTGTTGGAGCTCCGTGCAGCTACCCTGCACCCTGAGAACCCCGCTCTGAACATACCAGCAGTGACAGCATCTGTACCATGGTGATCTGGGCATTGCACAGGTATGCCAGGAAATAGATAAAGGAGGAGACGCCCAGCCAGTAACCGAAGCAAGTGCCAATTGCTGTGCCCATCAGCGTGCCTTCCCTCTGCAGAGAGAGCAAGGTGAAGAGGATGGCAGAAAAGACACCCCACACAGTACAGTTACCAACCAACCACTGCCCACCCTCAGCAGATTTCCCCTTGCCTTTGGTGCATGTTTACCTAATGCTTGACTAGCAGCATCCAGCGGGGGATGGACCAGTGATGCCGTGCTAAATTGTACAGTACAGCAGGCCAGCAGAAGTGATCTCAAGTTGGTAACTCAGCCTCCAAAATCTATCTTGTGTGTGACAATCTTGTATGAATCGCCATAAAAAAGCCCCCATGTCCAACACCTAATGTTTTACCGGTACATTTTATTTAACTAAAAAGTTGCACAACAGCAATTGAGACTTCAGCCCTTAGTAATAAATACATGGATCAACATAAAACATACATAACTCAGTTTACAGTTTGGTGTATAAAAGTTAAGTAGCAAGGCACATCCAAAGCACATATGTGCATAGTCAAAAAGCCCATTGGTGGCACACGTAAGATACAGTTTTTACAACATTAATAATCTCTACAAATGTCAAATCAGGGCAACGCTCACTGGTATTCTCCAGCTACGTTTATTGGGCTGCTCCATAAACCCAACTGAAGTGGCTGATCAGTTAATGGCAATGGTTCCCCCCAGCCCCAACTTAGCCTGACAGCCCCCACACACATCCCAGCAGCCCTGACCATACATGCCAGTCCCAGCAGTACCCAATACCTCAGCCCTCACTCACCTCCATATCCTGGCCCCCCAACGCCACCGCTCCCAATCCCAACAACATCCCCACTCACAACTCACCCCGGGACCTTTCTGGCCACTCACTGGGAACCACCATCACAACACTCCACTTCTGTCCCAGGCTAGGGCGGCTCCTCTGGCTCCTGACCATCCTGTCCTGGATTTCAGGTGCCGGAGCACCTCTCGACTGCTCCAGCAACACTATACCCCTGCACTGGTCCATCCACTGCACTAGGCTCTTTCCCACCGCCCAGCTTCCCAGACAGCAGAGAACTGGGTTCTTCTGACCCTGCCAGTCTCAGAACAATGGGCCCTATCGCACATCAATGTCCCTTTCACCAACACATTTCTAAGTCACTCTTAAAACAGAAGCACCACATGTAACCAACATCAGCTCAAAGCCTGGTGCAAACCCAATCTTGAAACTGAAATGTTCCCTTACAATGATGGTGTCTGAGGTCTTCATCCCATGCAACAGGATGGCCACCAATGTGAAGACCAGCATGAGGGGGCCGTAGAGCTCACCTGCAATCTTCTACAAGGGGAGACAGAGAAGGGAGGGGTTTGGTTAGTGCTGCATGAAGCCAGTCCACCTCCAAGCTATATGGGAAGTGCCCTAGACCTAGCTCATACTCTGGGCACTTACTGACCTGAGCAATTACAGCAAAGGCTGGTGACAGGAACCAAAGAGAACCAATCACATGAGTAAGGGTTAAGAAGGAAGCTTAAGTGAGATACTGACTGAGGAGTCAGATCAGGAGCTAGGGCCACGCTTGTCCCGCTGCATGGGGGTCAGGGGATGTGGTTTAATGGAAATTAACCAGTAAATCTGGTTAAGACACCATGCAAGAACTTCTATCCCACACAACTCACACAGAAACGATCACTCTTGCACATGCATGGCAAAGTGCTTTAACTAATTCATCCATATAGCCCTATTTTGGGGGGGTGGAAGGGAGGCAAAACACAAGGCCACAAAAGGAGTCTGTGTCAGATCCCAGCATTCCCTGCTCTCAGGCCATAGTCAGCTTCAATACAATTAGTGACAGAGTTAGCAAGAGCTGTCTGTAGCACTGTGTCAGAGCACTTTGCTGACAGGCTTATTACTTAGCGAACTTACAACTTGGGAGAGCATCGGAGCTGGGGGTGGAGGTAAGTAGTTGTGTGATTATGCCAGCTCTGAGAGAGGCATCAAGGGCAGCACTGCCTTAAGAGGACTGGCCTTATGGTCTCCTTGCTGCCGGTCACAACTGCTGAAACCCCCTCAGGCAAAGGTGTGCAGACTACTGGAAGGCATTTCTAATACACCCATCTCCTGAACATCTGATTAAGCACTCCAATGCCTCTGAAGCCTATTCACTCAGGATACAAGGCCTGGCGCATCACAGGGGAACTCACCTGGGGAAAATTAATCATCTTCATCGGGATCATGGACTCCAGCAATCTGCACCGCACAAAAGTACAGGAAGATGTCAAGGGCGAGGAAGGCAATGAAAAAGTTAACAAGAAACCTGAGAAGTGAGAAATGCTGTATTCCATTCCCTGATCTCCTGAGCCAGCATAACCCTGTGACCTGGGGCCAGATTGGAACCGGTGCTCTAGTGATGTAAGGCTCCATCTCCCTTTCCCTCTAACCCCCAACAGAGCCAGCCAATCCCACTAGCAACTGGGGACCAGACTGGAAACTGCCCTTGAGGGGAGAAGATACATATTGCAATCCTAGCCCCTTGTGCACAAGCAGATTTCTGAAAAAAACACCTGCCTGGTGTCCTGAGGGCAGGGTGGCACCATGGGAAAGTGGGGCCAGAGAGAGACTATCACAGAGGAGACAGCAAAGCTTTGCACCTGTGGAGACAAATGTTGTGTGGGACAGATGGAGGTTTAGTAGGGCTCTGTGCTTTCCCGACACAGGATGTGAGATTAGCAACAATGAAAGGCTAAAGGAGCTGTTGGGCTCAACTCCACAAACCCTGTGTCTTTCATTTATAGCCTATTGGTGCCATTCTGAGTGTAACAATATCCAACTCAGTTAGGGGATGTATTGATGTAACTCTTTAGGGATAAAGTGGAGTATGTAATTCAAGTATCCTGGAGCTCTTACCCCCAAAAGCTATCTCCATAGAAAATCCAAAAGAAGAAATGGACTAATTAGGAGCTATCCAGGCCTTCATTATACAAGAGATAGGGTGGAAGATACTCCTCACTTTATGGCATGGCTCTTCTGCCCTGTTCAGGTGGCACCTCTACTATGTGCTCCTGGTTCATTATCACGGGGCAGCCCTTCTAAAACACCTGGTGTACGGGCCACAGCAGGGCATGCAGCTGCTCAAAAGCAGGTGAGAGGCCTGCATGACCTGAGTCATTTGCCCCTCTGCCCAGTTTGCTCACCTGTTCCGAACTTGGATGGGCTCCACATCAAAGTAGGGTCTGAGAATATCAATGTTGGCATAGAGACTGAAGGCCTTCGAGGCTTGTCTCTTACCTGCCTGCCACATCTGAGGAGAGAAATGGGCAACTGTAGCAGACTGAACTCTCCTTCTGCAATGCTGCTCTGAGCAGATTCCCCTGGAACCAAAGCACCAAGTGGCTAAATAACCAGAAGGAAACAGAAACATCTTCAGAGAGACCAGCATCCCACCCAAAGTCTGGGAGGAAGTAGGACAAAGGACATCAAGGCCAGAATGGGACTCAGGGTGGAGCACTGGGAAACCCTCAAGGAGATGGGGAACAGAAGCCAGGAGAGCACAGGGTCAATTGGAAAACGATTACCTGGACCCGAGATGGGATCTGGAGCCCATGACAGCCAGCGCCCCATCCCTTGGAGCATTCTGCTCACCTGGTCAGCTACTTGTCGGCCCAGCTGGCCCTTAAAACCCTTCATGCCCAGAAACTCTCCATCCTCCTCGTCTACCGCAGCAGCTTCCGCATCCACGTCCTCCTCCTCCTCCTCCTTCATGCGTTGGTGCATCTCGCCCATGTCCTCGAAGCTGGAGCCAGACGTGTCGTCCATGTTCTCCATGTCGATCACGGCGGAGCCTCCTCCCTGCGCCCGGGGCAGACGGACAGTGAGTCCGGCTCAGAGCCGAGGCGACCCCGTCCCAGCGCCACCGAGGAGCAGCGCAGGCGCTGGGCCAGGGGTCCCCGCAGCGGGCCCGGCCCCGAGGGGTGACGGCTGCAGGGCTGCACAGGCCGCCCGGTCCCCCAGGCCGCCCCCCCGCGGCCCCGCGGCCCGTACCTGCAGATTGTCCTCGAAGCCGCCCCACTCCGCGCCGGCCCCGCTCCTGGCGCCGCCGCCTGCCCCCGCCGCGCCCCCGGGCCCCGACATCATCCCCCTCGGCTGGGGGGCAGGGGCCCCTGCCGCTCCGCTCCGTTCCGCGCCTCGCTATGGGGCTCGGGGAAGCCTAGACTGGACCCGGACGTGACGGACACGGACATCAGCAGCTCCAGCAACTCTAGCCGAGGACGTGGAAGCTCCTTTGCTCTCGCGACATTTCGTAATAGTGGCCTGGCCGCGACGCCATCTTGGTTGAGGCAGGAAACCTGAGCGCGAAGAGGCCTCTGGGAGAAGGGTGCGGGCTGTGCCCTGCCATCCAGACAGCGAGCGCGCACCCAGCCCCGCCGCTAACGCCTACCAGCGCGCGGTAGTAGCAGCGTCTGTTTCCTATGACAGAGCCACACCCAATATGGTGGCGACCAAGTCGGCGCACTCCGCCGTAGCCGTCATAGGGGGAAGAGAAGGCCAAGCCCGTATCACGTGACTGAGAGGCGCTCACGTGATAATGCGCCTGCGCAGTGAAGAGCATTCCTCTGTGTGTGTGTGTGTGTGTGTGTGTGACGTGCCAGAGGTGCGACCGAAACATGACGGCGCGCGGCAGCGTGGAGGAGATGCGGAGCCGCGTGGTACTTGGGGAGTTCGGGGTCCGCAACGTGAGTGAGTTGGGTCGGGGAGAGCCTCGCTCCTGGGCAGGGGGCGGGGCCTAGCGGGCGGGCCACGCTCTGGGTGAGCGGCGGTTGGGGGGGCGGCGCGGGAGGTCCCGGGTCTGGTAGCGGTGTCGGCCCCTGGGACCGGCCCCGCCCAGCACCGAGCTGTCCGCTTCGCTTCGCTCCAGGTTCACACCACGGACTTTCCCGGCAACTACCCCGGGTACGACGACGCGTGGGACCAGGCCAAGTTCGAGAAGG
This sequence comes from Gopherus flavomarginatus, assembly GCF_025201925.1. NCBI lineage: Eukaryota > Metazoa > Chordata > Testudines > Testudinidae > Gopherus > Gopherus flavomarginatus. The sequence continues at coordinate 67,619,332 of NC_066620.1, read as the reverse complement.
TGAGAAGCCGCTGGGGACCCTGAGCGGGGTGAATTGGGGTCTCCCGTGGCTGGTCTCTGCAGCCCCATGGCATTGGCAGGTGACCCCGGGCCGGGAGATGCAGTGCCTGGCTAAGAGTGACCAGACAACAAGTGTGAAAAAGCAAGACGGGGTGGGGGGTAATAGGAGCCTATATAAGAAAAAGACCCCAGAATCGGGACTGTCCCTAGGCTGCCTGGTCACCTGACAGCAGCTGGCAAGGCTGAGCCCCACCCTCCCCCAGGAGCCGGGGACCCCCACTGACTCTCCCCCCTTGCCTCTGCCCTGCAGAATTTCCGAGTGGACGTGATCCATATGGATGAGAACACTCTGGAGTTCGACATGGTGGGGATCGACGCAGCCATTGCCAATGCCTTCCGGCGTATCCTGCTCGCTGAGGTACCCAGCAGGGGCTTCTGGACCTTCATGCCAGGGCTATCAGAGCCAGCTGCCAGCCCAATCAAATCCTGTCATATCTGTTTCTTGTTGCTAGTCCTGGCTAATGTTGAGATGCTTTGGGATGGACAAAAATTTATCCTAACCTTCTTGTTGTTTGCTCAGAAGCTGCATTGTGTTGACTGGTAAAGAAGTCTCAAGGGAGGCTGGCCAGAGTGCTAGCTCCTAGGGCTGTCAGGAAATGAGATCCAGCTCTTGGGAAAGGCGAGATTGTGACTCAGGGGTATAGAGAAGACCGAAGCCCCAAACTCAGTGGGGTGGAGAATAGGCTCGAAGTGCAGTGAGGATATTCTATGGACTGCCAAGCTCACAATGTATAGTTTCTGCCCCTGAGAGAAGCAAATAGTTCTTCTGTAAGCTAGGAGAGCTTAGAGGGGTGAATAAGAGACCATCAGCAGTACCTATTGCATTTCTGGGATGATAGGTATAGTCTAGGTGCTAGTAGGTGTTAAACAGCCCCCCCCCCCGATCCTGTGCACAGATCTGTCCCCCAAGCATAGGGCCAAGTTCTGCAACTGCTCTTATGGGGTAATGCAAATCCTATTAAAATCAATGGTAACACTCAAGTGAGTAGAAGAGAGAAGATACAGGATCCTCATCTAGATCCCTTGTTTGGTAATGGTGTCTGTGAAGAGCAAAAGTTATTCGAACTCTAAAGAGGGTGGGTGTGGAGCAAGAAAACTTCTGGCTGGGGATTAGGGAATGGTGGTTAGCAAATAGTGCGTGGCTGGGGTACTGCCTGCCTGATTTGCTCTGTCTCCTTCTCCGTCAGGTGCCAACAATGGCTGTAGAGAAGGTCTTTGTGTACAACAACACGTCCATCGTGCAAGATGAGATCCTGGCCCATCGCTTGGGCCTCATCCCCATCCGAGCTGACCCACGCCTCTTTGAATATAAGAACCAAGGTGAGAGTCTGTGCAGGGGATCCTATGATAAACAGAAATATTGGCGGCTGCTCCGAAGTGAAACTAGTGCCAGATGGATTGAGTAAATTTGCAATTCCAGGAGGGAGTGGGAATCTAGTCAGTGGGGAGATAGTCCAGGCAGGACTCATTCTGCTTTCCCCGTCCCTTGTAGGTGATGAGGAAGGCACAGAAATTGACACGCTGCAGTTCCAGCTGAAAATCAAGTGCAGCCGGAACCCTCACTCAGCCAAGGAGTCATCTGACCCCAATGAGCTCTACATTAATCACAAAGGTAAAACTATTCTGCTCTGGAAGTAAACTCTGCTCTTCCCCAAGCGGACAGGGACTTTGTTGACCCCAATGAGCTCTACCTCTACCAGAAAGAGAACTCCTCTCTTCCCCTCCCCTTACCCTTCTCCTGGCATGAAGAAAACTGATCCCTTCCTTCTATGAAACTTCTTTTTTGTGAGGTCCAATCCTCATAGTTGTATTTCCTTGCCTTGCTGGGATCAGCAGCTTCTTGTATAAGTTTTGCCTCATCTCTCTGGGTGCTGAGGCAGCTTGGCCTGATACTTGTGGTATGTCTCTACACAGTGTACAGCAAACACATCACGTGGGTGCCCCTGGGAAATCAAGCAGATCTGTTTCCAGATGCAGATTTGCGGCCTGTTCATGACGACATCCTTATTGCCCAGTTGCGGCCTGGCCAGGAAATTGATGTGCTCATGCACTGTGTCAAAGGCATAGGTGAGTCAAGGGTGCTCAGTGGGGCAGCGAGATGGAAAGCATGGGTCTTTCAGATGGGGTATGGTGTGTGTAGTGGGCATGGGGTCATAGGAATTTTTCCCTGATCTGTGGGGCCTTGAGTGTGGTTTGGCTCTCAGATTTTTTTGTCTTAAATAGCAGGCATTAAGGAGCACTTCAGAGCTTAATCTTGTCTAATGGGGATTAGTGAGCACTCTGCATGGAGTGCTGCTTATCCTTACTTGAAGCCCAAGGCAGTCCTAGGATGAGCCCCACATCACCCAGCAACTAAACTGGGCTTGCATCCTGGCTGCACAAAGCAGCAATGCAGTGTCAGACTGGATTGTGATGTCTTGTTACTTCTTCACAATGGTACAGTCAGGGCCTGCTTGGGGTAAATTGGGCTGGGAAGAGCCATGGTAATGGCAGCCCTGGGGGATCCTACCCTCTCTCAGTTGCTGCAATAAGCTCCTGCCTTCTTATGTCTCTTCCCTCAGGTAAAGACCATGCTAAGTTTTCTCCAGTGGCCACAGCTAGTTACCGGTTGCTGCCTGACATCACTCTGCTGCAGCCCATTGAGGGGGAGGCAGCAGAGACGCTGAAGAAGTGCTTCTCCCCAGGAGTTATTGAGATTCAGAACATCAAAGGTACCTTCCACCTCCACCCTAGAGATGAGACTGAGTACAGGCTAGAGCCAGGCATTGTACAAACAGAGCCTATTCCCCCAATGGCCCTCAATCCTGAATCTCTATTCTGGGTTTTGGTTCTACAAATGAATGGGTTTGTCATGTGATGAGGTTGAGGCTTCCCAGTTCTCTCCCAGAGATGCCTGTCCACTTAGCTCTTTTATTGGTCTTTATAGCCCCAGGTACTGCTCAGTTGTCTATGAGGCTTTGTTGTAACTGTGGACTGTGAGTTTGCCATTCCTAGCAGTCATGAGGCCTCAGGTGGACCTGCAACTCATGTTGGACAGGATGCACATTCTTTTTGAGCTGGAGCTGCCTTTTCGGGCTTATGCCTTACTGAAGTTTGTGTTGGAAGTAAGGAAGTTTTTTGTGTAGGACTTCGGTGCCTTTTCCTGGTGGGGAGACTTGCATGTTTTGGGTGCAGTGCTGGCAGGAAGGAGATCGCTGGTCCACTAGTATGGAGAGGGGGTATGTATTTGTCCCTATTTCCTGCAGGGAAGAAGGTGGCAAGAGTGGCCAATGCTCGGATGGACACGTTTAGCCGGGAGATCTTTCGTCATGACGATCTGAAAAACCTTGTGCGCCTGGCACGAGTGCGAGATCACTACATCTGTAAGTAATCCTCCTCTTCTGCTGGATGCTTCAGTCCATTCCTTAGCTTCTCACCCTGCAGAAACTTGTCATCGTGCTATTTTAAGCCTCTTCGTCATCTGCAGAAGATCAACCCTTTCATACATTCATGTTACAGTGAGTGCTATGCTTTGAGGCAGGAGGCATCCACATTTCCTTCTCCCTGTTCTAAGCAAACCCTGTCACTGTCTGCTTGTAGTCACGGATAGGCAGAGTGGCGGGGAGCATAGAATCTTTAAGAAGTGATCAAGTCCAGCCCTTTGCACTGAGGCAGGACTAAGGAAAGCTAGACCATCCCCGACAGTGTGTGTTCCTGTTCTTAATTTCCAATGATGGGGACTCCACAGCCTCCTTTGGAAGCTTATTCCAGGACTAAACTACACTTATTAGGAAAAACTTTCTAACTATATCTAACCTAAATCTCTTGCTGCAAATTAAGCCCATTACTTCTTGTCCTACCTTCAGTGGATGTGGAGAACTGATCCTTGGTTTATATAACAGCACTTATCTCTGAGGACTGTTGCCGGGTGTCCCCCCCCACCCCGGACTTCTTTTCTCAAGACTAAACAAGATCAGTTTTAAGCTTTCCTCATGGGTCAATGTTTTCTGAACCTCTTATTTTTTTAGCTCTCCTCTAGACCCTCTATTTTGTCCACATCTTTCCTGAAGTGTGGTACCTGAAATCAGACACCGTACTCCAACCGAGACATCCCAAAAGCCAAGTAGAGCGGGATAGTTACCTCCTCTCTTAGGCGATTCCTGTTAATACACCCCAGAATATTGGCCCTGTTCACAAGTTGTGAATTTGTGATCTACTTTAACCCCTCATCCTTTTCAGCAGTACTACCACCTAGCCAGTTATTCCCCATTTTGTAGTTGTGCATTTGATTTATTTATTTTTCTTCCTAAGAGTAATACTTTTGGAGGACAGGATTGAAATTCAATCAAGATAAGTGCACAGTGCTTAAAGCCCCTCCCCTGGTGTCATCTGCAAATTTTGTAAACATACTCTTCACTCCATTATCCAAGTCGTTAATGAACATGGAGGATTTGATGTTAGGTAGTAGCTGGGCTGACCCATGTCTCTGTTTCCTCAGTCTCAGTGGAGTCTACAGGTGTCCTGCCTCCAGATGTGCTGGTGAGCGAAGCCATCAAAGTGCTGATAGGGAAATGTCGACGGTTCCTGGATGAGTTGGACTCCAACCACATGGACTGAGCAGTTCAGGACACCATGTTTGAGAAGCAGAGACTGATTCTATTGACCTGGGATCTGGGCAGGGATTGTTTCCAGCCCACAAGCCTATGTAAACAGGAAGGGTACCTTCTGTTACCAAGCAATGGCACCATCCATCACCTATTCCCCATACTGTATGTAAGCAAGCAGGTGGACACACTAGAAATGAAGGTGTGCCTCAACTTCAAGGGGTGTACATGCACTAGCAGGAGCCTAGGAAAGTCTCATGGCTCTTATTTTCTAAGGGATTTCAGCACCTGCAGGGGATGGCCAGTAGGGGCTTGTACTGGCCACTAAACCTTACTGAAGGCCCTAGCTCTTCTAAATCACTGGTCCCTTATGCGATGCCTGCCGGGGCATTTATTTGCACCTGCCTACTGACAAGAGAGCACCCCGTCACCAAGGAGTGCGGCTGGAGAAGCGGCAACACCAAGAAGCATCGCTGCCGAAATGCCACTGCTTCTCGGCATTTTGGCGGCTGGTCGTCCGGCACCTGCCATACTGAGCAGTTGGGGACCACTGTTCTAAATGAAGCCTTGCTCAGGAGAAGAGCCAGCTTCAGGCCAAGGCAGACTATGTGGAAGTGTTAATAAAGTAGTGGCTGTTTTAATTGTCAGACTTCATTACATACACTTAACAAATCAAGCCCCCCCACCAGGCTAGGTAGGAAAGTGGAAAGAGGCACCACTTAATTCATTAACAATAAAAATGATAGTGCTGCAACCCTTGAGCTGGTGCTTTGAAATGTGGGCTAAAATGCCACCTGCCTTTTTTTCCTCCAGGGTAAGCAATTGCTGTATTTGCTACAGTGGTAGTTTACTCACCAAAGGGAAGAGAGATGCTAAGACCATCTCTATTAAGATGCGGTCTGCTCTGTGGAAGTTGAAGCAGTACTGCTTACACAGGACCATGGGTGCTAGGTCAAGCTGCACAAAGCATGAAGAATAAAAACTAAATTGGATTTTCAGCATTCTTAGCTGCAGGCCTAATATAAGCCTAGCTGCAGAAAGTTTGAGAAGAGGATACTAGCCTGTTCTTATGGAGTAGGCATGTGATCTGTACAACTGCAGATTTCACAGCTAATGAAACTCATAGGAGGGAAAGCATAATACTCAATAAGGATCATGCTGACTGGGAGTGCTGCCTTGGGTCTGAGCCTGTTCACTATACACAAGCAGCTTGCAACTAAGTATTAATCTTTATTTAGGGGCTTCAGTAGGTGACCAAAAATAAAGGAATATCAGTCTCCCACTATCCTAAAAGTAATGCTGCCCAATTTTTCCCACCTAGGAAAAAAACTTTAGGTGATTAAAATGAGATTTCGGAAGTTAACTTTAGAAACAGTAATTTGCTATCACAGTAGGAGCTTAATACAGGGCATCTGATGCCTGCTGGAGCCCTGTACTTCCATTTTTAAAAAAGGCTCTAGCCTTCTTCCTTGTGGAGACAGACTCCAAACCGTAACCCAGTTATTTAGCCAAATAGCTGTGGAAAGAAGTTTTCTATCAGTAGTGAAGTCAATCAGCCAGCAGTTTGCCTACCAAAAGTGACTCTTTAGCTCTTAGAAGGGAACACAGGTGGGAGAGATGGCTCCTTTGTTCTCCAGTCCCAGAGAGAGTTAAAGTGAGGGAAGTCCTAGGCAAAGTATAAAAGCTGGAAGACTGGGTCCATGTACGTAATTTAAGCATTTTACCAAACCTTGAAAGTTAGAGAGCATCTCACAAAACAAGACACTGACTCAAATCACCACCACGCCCTTCATTCTGCCCCTCAGAGTAAATGAGCTGACATTGAAACTGTATAATCCCATAGCTGCACTTGTTAATAAAACTAGTACAAAAGCCAAATGTTTGCACCATTCAATCATTCCTGCATCTATTTTCATATGTAAGTTTGTGCATAACTAAGCAGGCATGTTATGGGAACAGGCCACTTCATATTTGCCAGTGTAATGATTAACATTTGATACAGGCTATAGGGTTTTTTTTTTTTTAATTATGGAGTTAAAAAGGAATTCCTACAGTGTAATTAAGTAACAGCAGATATGGTTTTATTTTCACTTCAGCTTTATATGATCACGGGTTCCTTCTAGCCTTAAAAATCTATTAATCTGACTTCATGCAGGTTACAGGCTAGACCAGTGGTTTTCAAACTTTTTTTCCGAGGACTCACTTGAAGAAAATGGTTGATGCTTGTGACCCAATAACTACAGGATTAGGGGTTTGGGGTCAGGGCTGTGGGGTGGGGCTGGGAATGAGGGGTTCAGGGTGTGAGAGGGGGCTCGGGTGCAGGAAGGGGTTCCAGGTTAGGGTGAGGGCACAGGGCTGAGGATTGGGGTACAGACATCTCTGGTGGCTCCCAGTCAGTGGCAGACTTCGTGCCTGTCCTGGCACCACAGACCACACTGCACATAAAGGGGCCAGCGGCAAGTAGCTCCATGCGGCTCTTGCCCCCAGGCACCACCGCTCACCCCAGCTCCCATTGGCTGGGAGTGCAGAGCTGGTGCTCAGGGCAGAGGCAGCATGCAGAGCCCCCTGGCCCTGCTGCTGACTGCTTCTGGGGAGCAGTGCAGTGACAGAGCAGGTAGGCACTAGCAGCATGCCTTAGCTGGGCAGCACCAGCAATGGGACTTTTAACATCCCAGTTGGTGGTGCTGACCAGAGTGACCCAGTGCCGTACATGCTGTGATCCCAACTTTGAAAAACAGTGGGCTAGACCACCTCACCAATGGAAATTAGCTTCCATAGCTCAGTATCAGCAGTCACTTCCAAAAGACAAATGAACCATCCTAGGCAATACTTTGTTTCATGATGGTGATACATTCTTGTATGTCACTGGAGGCAGAGTTAGGCTGGAGTGGTTACATGAATGAGAGGCAGTATTTTGCTTAGGTGCAACATTAGTTTCTCTTTTCCTGGCTTTTTTAAATGCAGCAATTGGTCTTGAAAGGTCATGTATGCCTTCCCCTGAACTAGATACCTTAAACGCAGACTACAGTTCTTAAGCTTCTGAGCTGACCTTCACACAAATGTTGTATGGCTAATGATCCAAGTCAGCTCAGAGAGTCATTATCCTCAATGCTGAGAGTCAGACAATTTTGCCACTGGAGTAAAAACGGATGTTGGGAGGAGAAATACATAGTATGGAAGCCTCATCATCAACTGGACAAGAAACCACTACAGAATAAAGACAGACATGATACCTTGGGTATGAAACCAAAATACCTTTACTGACATTCAGAGATTTAACAACCAATCGAGAGACAGCTTCGCATTTAATATTCCTACAAAAGAAGGCTCTAAAAACCATTAAAAAAATCTTTGTTTCTAGCATGAAGTCACAATGTTAAAAATACCACAACACAATAAATACAATCAGCCTCTGCTGAGGCCAGGAGCCACTTTAGCTCAGGAGTAAGTAAAAAGATTATGAGGCAAAGAGTAGAAGGGACCGTGTACCAAGGGCAATAGGACGAGTGGGCTCAGGCCACAGGGATGGTCACGCTGCGTTCCCAAGGCCTGCTCTTCTTTCCAGCCCCATTCTCCTAAGATTTCTGTTCTGTTCCCTGTCCAGGCCCCAGCCTAGTCAATACACTTCTCATTGGTTTCAGTTCTCTGTTCTTTTGCAGTACCCTGGATGGCAAACCAAAAAAGCTCATTTTGGATAAAGATCTTTTCCCACCATACAATTTGCATTACGGAGCCCAACTCCTGCCACAACACTTGATCCTCAACAGAGACTAAACCACTCTCACTGCCACCAGAACAGGGCACAGAAAGGTTCAAATCTCAGTCCATACTTCCTTATTCTGCTAAAATGGTAGATCAGGAATTTAACCCCCATCTTCCTCAACCCTGGCTACAGGAGGTCAAGATTTCAGGAAGAACGGTGATGCGGGACAATGCATATCCTTAAAGCAGAATGCAGGCCAACTGCCATCCCCATGAAAGACTGAGGGCTGACCCCCTTCAGGGTTTACATGCTCTTGGCAGACTGGTCCAGATTTTCCATACTCTGCACCTGTCATTTTCCAGTCTACAGGGAATGCTGCATGACATTCCTGCCTCAGTCCAGAGGGGCTTTTGATAGAAACTGGCATAAGGCTAAGCCAGCTTTCCATTTGGATCCTTGTGGAGTAAGTTCTACTGAGCACACATACGACGACGTCTGTCTTGTTCCAGAGAGGAAGAGTGTTTTAAAAATCAGACTGAGAATACTGACTCTGGGAGACTCTAGGGCACTGTAACGCTCCCAAGCATGCAGCCTCCAGCCTGGAAAGCAATCACAGCTGAGAAAACTAGGGCTGCTTTCAAGTAGTCTGAGAGGGAAAGAGGTTCACCAGAAAACAAGCCCTCTGCTGTCGTCACACTGGAGATGATGCCAGATGGGGACAGCCAGTGGTGGGCACAACAGGAGTGTGATGCATCCCAGGTGAAGCCTGGCTCCCTCCCTTCAGAGTGAGGCTGGGGAGTGCCATCTTCGCTGGGATACCGTTCTGCCTCTCCCATTAAACCTAACTCCTGAGGGACTAGCCCAGAAGCAGGTGGGGTTCAAGTGACCCAAGGCTGCAAAATGACAAGGCTCTACCTAGTGGAGTCTATGTGCATAGCTCTCATCTTCACACAAGCTGAAGCCTAAAGCTGCAAATCCGATGGGAAAAATCAGGGAAAGCTTGACAGGCTGGATCAAGTCCAAACTCAGGGTGCATCCCCGCACAGAAAAGGTATGGGGATGAGATTGGGGGTGCTCTGTTTAGGCAAATGCTCTTCGAGGAGTGAGAAGAGGAATCTAATGTGGTTACTACAAGAGGAGACAGAAAATATGAAGGGGTGGGGGGTGGGGGAGGCTGACGTGACCCAGCTCAGGGCTCAAAGAGTGCAGCGAGGCCTTCTCCATCCTCGTTGTTCTCCAGCACGTCTGTCTCCAGCGACGGCTTCACTTTTTTGAAGAGAGATGGGAGGTTCCGGATGTGAACCTCTTTGCGGAACTGTTCTCCCAGAGGCTTCTGCAAGGGACAGAGGGACAGGCTTAGGTTAGTCACTGCACCTGCAGACTCACTCTGCCAAAGGACCCCCGAGTCACCTAAGTGTGTCTCAGGCATTCTCTAGTTCTAAGGGCAGCCATTACCCAGCTCAGGTGTCATGCTTTGCTCCAGCCTCTCAGTTCATGTCCCCGATCTTTTCTGTGTCCAGGAGAGCAGCCTGGCATCTGCAGTACAGGCCAATGCAGGTGACACTGCCACAATGGGGTCCTGACTGTGATCACATAATCAATAGGAGCCCAATGCTTCTCAACCCAATGGTACTGTCCTGGCTAACGCTCTGTACCCTCTATAAGTGGTGCTTACACCTTCTCTGCAGGAACCCTGTACGCAGAGTGCCAGCAGCCCTTCAGCTAGGAGAGCTCTCACAAAGTGCCCTGAGTGCTCAGTTGCATCTCACCAGGCCAAGGCTGAAGAGAGCCAGAGCAGTATGAAGGACGTGCTGCAGCCACATTCCAGCAGCACAAGAGCTGGACAGGGGAAAGGGGCTGAGTGGAGACACAGACTGGCTAGGGCTGTTTCTGCAGGATTCAGGAGCCTGGTCCACAGAGAGGAAACAGGTTGCCTCTGGGCTCTGTGGTTGCCTACCCCAATGCAGCCTGCAATGAGGCGTTTAAAATTGTCCTTCCGGCGCTTATCTGCCACTTTCAGCAGAGTTGGGTTGAGAAGCTTGGAGTCAAACTGCTCCAACGATTCCTTCTGGATTTCTGGGATCTGTTCCATCACTGCCTTCAGCTCAGCATAGCGGGGGCGCTACAGGGAGAAGGGAAGAAGCCAATTAATAGAAGTTCTACCACAGAAGCCTCCACCTTCACCTGATGGCACGGAGGAAGGGGGCTGCTACTTCCTTCCCCCTCTTCCTCACTTAGGCTAGGGACTAGTTCATTCGTTACTATCTATTAAACCCGGCATCATACACATTGCCTTCTTTCCCCCCACAAAGCTCCTTACCAAAGCCTCATAGATCTGGAAAGCCAGGTGGACGAGAGCTGCCATGCAGCCATCATGCTGTCCATGTGTCTGCAACCCTTTCAGCACGCCGGTGAAGAACCAGGTCACTGCGTCAGGGAGCAGATTCCCCGTGAGCACCTAGAGGCAAGACAACAGCAGCATGGAACTGAGATACTAACACAAGCCAGGCCTGCTCTAGACAGTCTAGTCGGAGGAAACATCTAGCTCCCATCCAGACCAAAGTCGGAGTCTGTCCATGAAGGTTAGGGGGTCGTAAGGGAAGGAGCCACCAGTACCCAAAGCCTCCATTTCTGTCTCCTCCACCAATGGTCCCCTGCAGGGAAAGTACCTGTTTGAGCAGTGGCCAGCAAAGCTGGGTGGTGGTTCTTTGGCAGGACAGGGTGTCCTTCCAGGAGAGGGATCTGTAGGCAGTGATCAGCAGCGCAGTGCAGACATCCTGGAAAGAGGAAGGCAGAGGAAAGAATGAGTCAGTGGAAGCACTTCCCAGCTTGGCTGAAGGGTTTGTTCCTGACAGAGGGGAGGGGGAGACATTCACAGGAATCCAGGTGGGATAACTTCCTAACAGAGGCACCCTACTTAATGCTCCAACAAAAGGCAAGAAGCATGCTTAGGTCCCTGACTATTCCCAAAGGTGGCACTGCATTCCACTCTGTGCATGAGTGAGGGTCAGCCTGCAGGTGTCACAGAGTGTGGGTCTGCTCCTATTTGCCAGTCTTTGCTGAAGCAAGGTTTCAGGCAGTTGCAAGTGGGCAGGAACAAACACTAGAACACTCCAAGAACTCAACACCAGCTGCTGCTTTGGAGTTGGTGCAAAGAACTCGGGGGCATATCTGAGGAGGAGGAGTTTGAGCGTGGGGAGGCGAGTAAAGCGAATCGTGCCAGTGCCTCAGGGAGGAGAATTCCCAGCACCCCCACTTCTGCTCCGACCTGAGCAAAAACTGACCATTTGGGCAGATGTTACAGAAAAATTAGCTGCTGCGCGTAGTTCATCTTGAAAGGCAGGGCCGGGCCAGGCAGGCAACACTACAGGACAGAACTTACTCCTAGCATGGACCAAACATCAACTCAGATTGAAATGCACTAGAAGCCTGTCATACTGAATCCTTATTCCCACTTCCTAGGATGATTGGTGAGGTCCTTAAAACAGACTTTCCCTTTGCTACAGGGGGATCTTGTTTCAGGGGATACACAGACTAGACAGCTGCACTGGGAGCATGGACAGACTACAGTAAAGTACAAGAGGTATAGAAAGCGGGAGAGGCCGCCAGCATCTCCACTCTCTTACCTCCTGCTTCATCAAACATTTGCCCAGCTCAGTTAGCTCTGCACTGGAAGGTGGGGTCACGTCTGTGGACATCATCTCATCATCTACAAGCAGAGAAAAAGCAGCCATGTGAACACCATCTTCCCTTGGGAAGGGCTACACCAGCAACGCTCACTCTAGTTCTAGAGTTTGACGACACTCTGGAGTTGACACCTCAGCCCACCAGAGAAACACCTCCAAGCTAGCCTATGTGGGTGAGAGCATTTCCCTAGCTACAGCTCACCCAGCTAGGATGGAGGCCATGCAGATAGCCTCTCTGACCAGACACCCCAGCTCAGTTCATTGGGGTCAACTTCCACTGTTCCATTCATGCCAACAAGGCCTGGAGAACACCAGTTGGAGCAGGTGACTTGCTTCATATGCTGGGGTGGAAAAGGCATCTTGTATCCTAGAGGGAAGATCTAGCTGAGAGGGGACTGGGAGGAGGAAGCCTCAGCATCACAGGACAAAGAATCACAGACAGTTCCCCAGCGCTTGGGTTCCTGCAGAGTTACCTGCAAAGTCAGCATGGGAAGCTCTGACTGGGCTCCTGAGCCCTAGAGAGGAGCTCCACCAGGGCAGAACTGGATACCCTGATCAGACACTGCACAGAGCCTCAAATAAAAGCCAGCCTAAAGATGGGAAGGGTCTGTCTGTATGCACAGCAGTGGTGAGCAGATACAGCAGGGCAACTTACTCACCATCTCCATCTGCAGCAGCAGAGCTGTTATGCTCAGCGGCGCCTTTCTTTGAAACACAGCAAACAGCTGCAAAGACAAGAACATGAGAGCAGGGGAGACATTAGCACAGAGCCTACACAAATCATCCTGCTCACTCTCCTGGAGCCCTGCTGCTTTGTTCTCCCCCAGCACTCCTCAAACTTTGTCCCCTGCACAATGGCTGAGGAACGCCAAATGCAACATTAATGCTAGGAAGAGAGGCCAAAGACTGGGCTAAGGGGCAGAAAGTTCAAGTGTCTTGGTCACAGCATCTCCCTCCTCAAACCTGCTGCAGTACGAGACTGGAGAGGGGGATTGTGACACTGCACCCCACATTCTTCATAGTGATATTACTGTGATAAGATTATGACATAGTTATGATGTATTTTGTGCAAGAGAGGTCATGTGAGATGTCATTGGAAAGGTTATGATGTACTGAATATGGGTAGCCTATTTGTATGCATGTATCATTTTTGTATCTTAGGTTATAAATATTGACTATGTCTCTGCATTTCAGATGTAGTTATACCTGGGGAACAACGACTAGACAATATGTTTTCATTCTAAATAGTGGGTGGGGAATGGGCCATTAGGAAAACAATAGGCTTTAGGAGAAGCTTATCTCCCATCTGGGGAGCCTTTCTGAAAATGCTACAGCCTTCGAGTAATGGCTGCTCTGACTTTACAAGGACATGTGATCAGACCAGGATGCTGGACTCCATCTTGGGATGTTAGTATTTTTCCACAGACTGGTCTGGGGACCAAGCTTTGAAACAAAGGTTTCCCGCCATATGCAAAAGCTATATAAGGCAGGGAGTGACATCATTTGGGGTTCTTCAGTCCCCATACAAGATGATTCCTGGAAATACCTGAGGAACAAAGACTGAACTGGGGAAAGTGCTGGACCCAGGCTAACGGGATTTTTAGCCTGTGAATGAAAAACCTGGGGATTCCACGCTGTAAAGAAAGTGCAGCTTGCCCCTTAAGAATCTGCAGCCCGCTTGTATCATTGCTTAGGGTGAGAAATAGCTATTCATATCCAATTGGTTTTGCATATTAAGCTTAGTTTGCGTTTTTTGTTTATGTGCTAAGTAATCTGCTCTGAGCTGTTTGCTCTCACTTATAATCTAACTTATTTTTGCTTTATCTAAACAAATATGTGGGAATCATAACTCAAGGGCAAGTGGCTGTTGCACATTCCTCTCAACACTGAGGGAGGGGGGTGAATTTTATCAGCTTACGCTGTACAGTTCCCTGTACAGCGCAAGACAGTATAATTTGGGGTTTATACTCCAGAGGGGGTGCGTGCCTGTGGAGCTGGGAGGCACCCTCGTTGTAGCCTTCCCATGCAGAGGCTGGTCAAAGAGCCTGCATGTAACTGCAGCTGGGTATATCCCTAGCTGTATGTATGCTGGGCAAAGTGCAGGCTCAAGCCTGGAGGACATTGCAGCTGGTCACAGCAGTACAGTGTAAGAGGGAGCGCAGGCTGGTGGATCGGGAAGCTCAGTCGCACCCCAGTTCCAGGTGGGACCCTGGGGGGAACTGGTCACAGGGTACATGACTGTCTCAGAAATCCTGAGCAGTGAAGAGGGCACTGGAGCAAGTTTATTCACTGCCACGATCCTGGCTGGGGTGCAGCAACCAAAGGGGGTGAGGCTAATTAGGAAATGAATCACAAGGTCAGGCTCTCACATCATGTAATTCTTATGTGGAAATAAATGTCCTCAAACTCGGGGCTCAGATTTGGTGTGTGAAAGCCTGGGAGCTAACCAAAGGGGATTGTCAAGGAAAGAGAGAGATGTTCTCATCACAGAGGGAGAAGTGATGTGATCACCAGCAGTAAGAGGATGATCGGGCCAGGCCCGACTCTGCTTCTGGAGATGCCAATGCACTCAGGCAAATGCCCCTGCCCCGATCCCACACACAAGGAAACATATCACATGTACCCCATCGGACACCAATCAGCAATTCAGCAAGATTCAAAGAGGGGCTGGATTCCTACATGGATACAAAGAATATTCAGAATTCTAATAGTTAATGCGAATGGAAAAATTTACTGGAAGGAAGATAAACCTCCCGCTTCAGGGTATAAACTGATCTCAATTAGGGATTACATGAGACCTTCATGGGGACTGTTTATCACACATCTGCCTTCTGTTGCTGGCCACTACACCATAGGTATGATGCAGTCTGGCAATTCCCATGTTCCTGCCCAGGGCACGACTCTCCCTGTGACATCCTGCAACCAGCTTGTTTCACTTACTGATAAGATCCATGACTTCCCGGGTCAGCAACCTGACCAGCTGCTCCTCAAGCATCTCCTGGGACTCAGGGTTGTCATCTGCTGCGTCCTCCTCGCTGATGAGAAAAATAAGGAGGGGGAAGTTTAGGGGAGCACTGAGAGACCAAGGAGGCAGCATCTTAGTATACCTGCTTTACCTGCGTACATGGAGCGAATGGCTCAGCTGGCCAGGCTTCTGGCCTGAATCACAGCCCAGATTAACAGAAGAGTGGAGGGCAGAAACTTCTCCTACGACCAAAGACTAACCGAGACCTTCACTCCCCCAGTGAGTCCAGGAGAGAGACTGTGGAACTGAGCAGGAGCTCAGCTCCACTGGAGACTCAGCATCACGGAGAAGCATCAAGAGGGGTGATAACTCCCTTTTCATGGTATCTTCCCTCACAGCTCCACAGGCTTGGAAGGAACAGTCACTCCACAGGCAGCTGCTCAACAGCTCACCCTCCCCACAGACTACAAGTCCAAGGAGCTGCAGACTACAGCCCAAGGCCCAGCAGCACCACCTCCATTTTGATTCCCTTTCTGTAGGGCCGAGGGGGTGGTCTCCTGTGCTCCCATCCCAATCAGGAGGGCTGGACATGACTCTCTGGAGCTCATAGATATTGCTATTGGAGGGTTACTCCCTTTCCCAGTGCTGCCAGCTGGAAACAAAAGGCCAGATTAGGGTCCCATGCTGTGGTTCCCACCCCTCGCCTTCCCTTCAGTCCAGGTCCCTTACCAAAGCATGCTCCGCTGGCTGATGACCTGCCATTTCTGGGACAGTCTCTGCAAAAACACCGGACAGGATTTAATAACCTCAAGGAGCCATCCCAGGAACACTGTACAGAGTTCTGAACACCACTCATCAGACCACAGAGCCAACAGGGCAGGACCCTGGCCACCAGACATAGCTCTGTGAGGAACCTGGTCTGACTCAAAGGAACTTTAAATATACCTCTCTCAAAGCCCCCACCCCCAAAGAACAGGGTAGGAGCCCAGCAAAAACTCCTACTGCAGCAGTTCCCAGTCTTTTTCCTTGTATGAACCCATTTGCAGATGTATTGCTTCCTGCAACCCCAGGCAGCATGGAGGACGTCATTTTCAAATGGCAGCCTCCGCACAGCAAGATCTTGCATGGAGCGCACATGTGAGGGCACGCTGTGCGGAGGATGCCATTTTTGCTCAGAGGACACCATTTTGTAGCACACTCGGGATTACCCAACCCCATCTGCTGATGGAGCAACCCCACTTGGGGCAAAATCCATTGTTTGGGAACCACAGGCCTAGTGATGGCTGGAATGCTGGTGTAGCTGTGCCGGCTCTAGGAATTACAGAGCTATTCACCAGGACAGGGAGAAGAAGGGAGCGCAGACCCAGCATTGCCAAGGACCTAAGCCTACAGAGATTCAAATGACTGAAGACCTTGGGGGGAGGAGGGGCGGTCACATCCCCAAGGCTGGAAATTCACATCCAGAAACTCTAACACACCAGCACAGCGGGTGCACCTGGGCAAGATGATGTCTGGATTCCAGACTCCACACACTGAAGTGGCCAAAGTCAAATTTCTAGGCTCTGCTCCCTGTGTAACTGGGCTTTGGAGCCCTGCTAATGGTGAGGCTGGAGGGACGTCTTCACTCTGATATGGGAGCTCTGAGCCTTCACAGTCACCAGCTGCACCAAGCGACACTGAAAAAAGCCGTTTCTTACCACGTGTAGATAGGTGAAGAGCGGGCCGAGCATGGGGCAGAGAAGGGTTTCGTAGTGCTCCGAGGGGCAGGAGAGAACCAAAGGCTTCACAAACACACCTGCACGGGCTGGTTAAGGAAGTTATGCAGCACACAAGTCTCATGCCAGGGTGGGCTGCAGTGCACCAATACAGCTGACAACCATACAGCATGGAGACTGCAGATCCCAGCAAGCAGTGCTCCATCACCTACATGGAAGAGCCCCATGCAGTCTGCTTCTTAGCTGAAACAGACTGAAAACAATCAATGAATCATTCATACCAGAGACATAACATCAGAGCAATGTTAGTGCTTGGGACAGTACCAGCATTTGAAGTCAGAGCAGGAACCACAAAGAGAGTGGTGCAGCAGGCTTCTCTAGCCCACCTTCCTAGCAGTCCTGACCTGGGTCTTGGAGGCCCCACTTTTAGTGTGTGAAGGCCGTTCAACTGAGACTGCCCAGAAGGGGGATAATTAGTGCCATGTGGTGTGGTAGTTTTGTGATGCGGACAGCTGTGCCCTGGGAACTGAATCGAGTACTACAGCTCATTGCAGTCGTCAGTCGGAACCAGTCACCAGATTACCCAGTTTCCAACCTCCTGAGAAATCTAGCCCCCAAAGGCTGTTGTAGGTCGGACTGTTGGCAGAGAGGCCCTCCCTCTTGCAGCTGCCCAGGGCAGTGCAACTTCTTTGCACGTGTAATCTGTGCTGACCTCACTCTCTGCAGTGCCTTTCCATGTGCACCTGCTCACACGCCACTAAACAGAGCGCGACAGTCCTAGCTACAATGTAAGGGGGGCAGAGGCGGGAGTTACGTAATTTGATCTACTTTCCCTACTCCCTCCACTGGCTCAGCCTTGAAGAGGAGGAGGAGTGACTGTGAAGCCAGAGCAGTGTTGGAAAGGGAGCCTTCTGCCACAGTCTATAGTGGTTCCTGGGCTGGATTCAGGCCACAGCCAAAGGATACGAAGCATGGGGCGCAGCCTGTAGTCGGGAATATTGTTGAGGTTAACGAAGGCTGAGTTGAGGAACTGGCTGGCGAGGCCGTCAACAGTGTAGAAGTCTTGCTGCATTGATGGGCCGGCATTACCCAGGATGTGGAAACTACAATGAAAAGCGAGGTATAAGTGAGCTAAACCACAACAGATGCAATGCCTCCCATGGTAGCACAGGCTGGAAGGGCTCCACTCTGGAGAGGTGTTCACCTTGTGGCTACGTAAAGCCCATAGGAAGTTTCACTATGGGATCCCTCTCTCAGGAATGTGC
Organism: Gopherus flavomarginatus; assembly: GCF_025201925.1. Lineage (NCBI taxonomy): Eukaryota > Metazoa > Chordata > Testudines > Testudinidae > Gopherus > Gopherus flavomarginatus. Next base: position 67,601,356 of record NC_066620.1, on the reverse strand, counting down.
AGAGGGACCATCCCTGAAGTATCTAAGCACCAAGCATTTCTAAGTGCTGATATTACTAACCCTGAAATAGAACACAAGCAGCAAACTAGGTCAGGGTATTACAAGTGACAATGGAAGAGTTATCAGGACACCTACCAGCCTGTGTTGCTAATCTGGCAGTTGCACTCCTGGTATGTTAGGTGGGTTACAGGAGCTCTGTGTAGTTCATCACTGCTCATGTCACTTGGGTATTAGAAAAACCATAGTGCACACACATGAAAAGCTGTGTCAGAATGCCATCCCCCCTCCCCAGGATGGTCCACTCCAGGTTACAGCTGATCAGTGACTGTGTGAGGGAGATCTTACCAATTGTCATAGAGGGTACAGAAGAAGCCCTGCATCCTTTCTAAGATGGTTTTGTAAACAGGAGAGTCATAAAGCTCCAGGAGAGGCTGAGGGAGGCCTGAGGGGAAAAGAAAATCAAATCCATCAACCACAGACCTCAAACCATCCTACAGCACCTTCACAGCAGCCCCAATTCAGCCAGGCCTAGCTGCTGGAAGAGCACCGTGCAAGTTGCTCAGCAGGATCATGTGGAACCAAGCAGTGAGGCTAGGAGCCAGCTAGCCCATTTGCAGCACCAATACCACACCCCCAACAGAACCCCCACATCTGGACAACTGCTGACCTGGACGTACCCACTATATGCACGTGGCAGCTCTCTAAGCTTAGGGACATGCAGAAAAAGCGTGTGCAACTTCCAACAGCTCTGTTAGCCCCTCTTCACTGCTCCAGATAGGCTGACAGGGCCAGCCTTTCAAAGTAGGCCAGAAGAGAACCTGTCAGTTCTGCAAGCCCTCTTCCAACAGCCCCCGTGGGATCTTGAAGAGTCACCTGCTGTCCTGCTGGCCAGACTCACTGGGTGCAAGTTCTTAGCACCATGGTAGCCTCTAGTGTCCCAGCAGGACCCCAGTAACCTAAGTCCTGTAACACATCGGAAGAGAGAGTCCCTCCCTGAAGAGAGGAAGGCTTATCCCTGTTTTACAGATGGGGAGCAGAGGCACAGGAAGATGAAGTGACCTGATGAGGTCACAGTGAGTTTGTAAGAAAATCAGAAATTGAACCCTGATCTCCCGAGTTCCAGTCAGTGCCTTAACCCCGAAGATTATCTTTCCCTGGTTACACGGAACACTTCATTTATTCACATGCCTGATGCATCCCAAATCTATTGGATGAGGTTCTGAAAACCTACTTATAATTAGGGCCCTACCAAATTCATGCTCCATTTTGGTCAATTTCATGGTCACAGGATTTTAAAAATAGCAAATATCATGATTTCAGCTATTTAAATCTGAAATTTCGCGGTACTGTAATTGTAGGGGTCCTGACCCAAAAAGGAGTTGTTGGGGTGGGGGGTGCAAGGAGGTTGCAAGGTTATTGTAGGAGGGGTTGCATTACTGTTACTCTAACCTCTGCACTGCTGCTGGTGCAGTGCTCCTTTGGAGCTGGGCAGCTGGAGAGCAGTGGCTGCTGGCTGGGAGCCTGGCTCTGAAGGCAGAGCCGTCGCCAGCAGCAGCACAGAAGTAAGGATGGTGTGGCATTGCCACCCTTATTTCTGCACTGCTGCCTGCAGAGCTGGGCCCTCAGTCAGCAACCACCACTCTCGGGCCACCCAGCTCTGAAGGCAGCAGTGCAGAAGTAAGGGGGCATGGTATGGTACTGCCACCCTGATTTACTTCTGGCAAGGCACTGCCTTCAGAGCTGGGCACCCAGCCAACAGCTGCCGCTCTCCAGCCGCCCAGCGCTGAAGGCAGCGCAGAAGTAAGAGTGGCAATACCCTAAAATAACCTTGTGATCCCCTTGCAACTCCCTTCAGGGTCAGGATGCCCAATTTGAGAATTGCTGGTCTGCCCCAGGAAATCTGTATAGTATAGAGCAAAAGCACAGAAAAGGCCAGATTTCATGGTCCGTGATGCATTTTTCAGGGCTGTGAATTTGGTAGGGCCCTACTTATAATGACTAGAGAAAAATGCCAGGGCCAGACTTCTACTGAGGATGCCCAGATAGCAGGTTTCTGCTCCTAAGGCAGGCAGCGTTACTGTGGAACAATGATCCAGTTATGGGAGCACACATTCAGATGTGTATACACAGAAAAACTAATGCAGCTTACGGACAGACACACGAGAAGCTCAGGCCCTCTTTTGGGAACGAACCGCCAGGAAGCTGTGATGTCCCCCCAGCCGAGAGAGGGAGATGGGGGTTTGTGCTACCACTTCCTGCCAGTGAACTGGGTAGGAGGGTTGAGTCAGACAAAGAGGAGTTGGCTGTCTTTACCTAGGATGGCATTCTTCTCCACTTCCAGCATATCTAAAGCCTTTGCAAATGTTTCCCCCAGCTTAGCCACCATCTCTGGCATGTAGAGATTGTTGTGGGTCCTGAAAGAGAAGGGAGAGTACTTTATAATCATGCAAGTCAAGCCTCTTTGCTGCTTTGCAGTGGGATCCTCCACCTTCAGCCTGTCAACAGCTCCTCTGTGGATGAGGAAGGTGAGACCAAGCACTTGTGCATGGGATCCCCCTTCTCCACCTGGGAAAACATCAGGGAAGCTCATCCCCCAGTGACATGGAGAGACTCCATCTCCTGTCCTGGAGTTCCCAGCTGCCCCCTCACATTCCCGTTCACCCCACCCTTTTCCAGCGCTGGCAGCAAAGACTCCCAACAATTCTCCAGTCGACACTGGCAACAGCTCATTAGCTTGGCCAGCGCGGCCAGAGAATATATTTAAAAACCCCACAGACATGAATTCTGTTTCCAGCAAGATCTTCTGCACTCAAAGGCCCGGCAGAGGGAGAGGCTGTCCCAGCTCCGAAATACACACGCTGCACCTCAGGGATGGGTCACAGTCCCCAGAGTGGCAGGCGGCACTGGAGGAACTCTAGGGAGCACAACAGCCTGATATACATGTTACAAGTGGCAGTGTGGCAGAGACACATGCCCCCTGGACAATGCATCCGGCAGGGAAGAGTTTTGCATAACCAGGAGATAGCCACTCCCTGTCAGCTCTCTGTGATGGATTCCAATTCAGCCAAGGGTGGGTGGTTCTTTGCCATCCAGGCCAAAAAGGGTCCCTCACTAGCCAAGGAAGTGATTCTCAGAGCTTGTCTCAGCAGTGGGTGTCTCTCTCACCTACCTCTCTCCTTTGAGACCTCAGACCTCCACTCTGGGTGTCGACAGCTGCACACAGCATAAATCCTGCAGCCAAACGGCCCAACAGCTTCCTCCAAAACTGCAATGCCATTGTACCTGCTGCTAGAGGTGATCAAGGGCAACTCAGTATCTCCCCCTAGAGCAGCGTTTCCCAAAGTGGGGTGCGCGCTCCCCTGGAGGGCGTGAAGGAATAGCTGGGGGCAGGGAGCACAGACAAGCCTCAATTTGTTCTCCAGAGTATCAGCTTTCTTTTTTTTTTTAAATAAGTCTCTAGCTGCTATAGTGATGAAGAAAACCTTCAAAGAGATGACCCAAGTACAAAAGATGCAGCAATCTCAGCCTGAGTTTGCAGAGAGCCTGAAACAAAAACAGCTCTGAGGTGTGAACTATCCCATTCAGTTCAATAAGTGCTAACACAGATGCCAGTGAGCATATTTTAGCTGTAACCGTTATTAACCATTTCACTGTTCAAGGCATACAAGAGAAGAGAGGGAATACATGAAGGTCTTCACAATCTACTCTGACTGACCACTCATTTCGGGTAGGCTTTTAACACCATGCAGTGGGGCAGAAAGGAGGCCGTGACTGGTTTTATTTCCCTGAAAGGGGATGTCGGGCTTATCTACATGAACAGCTAGTCCATGACAAGCTGAGGTGTAAGTCTACCCCACAGTAACCCACTGCACACTAATTACCTGTGTGGACCCTCCTGGCATGAACTAGAAGTTCCCTGGTATGCTTTGAAATGGGAACAGACCAAACTGCCCCACTGAACTTTTACTGCTAAGCAGCAGAGGCCGCATGGACATTTAGCGTGTGGCAGACTTCTGCGTGGGAGAGTTACACCAGTGCTTGCTGCAAATTATAGACTAGGGTTCAGCTTTCAAAAAAAATTGGGAAATGCTGCCTTACAGGCTCAGAGAGCCCTATGTGCCCCTGTCGGAGACTTACACAGAACCACTTACGCAGTGCCACAACCAGCCAAAGGAGCTTCATTATCTTTAAACAGTCACCTCGTGTGTGTCTCCAGCCTGTTTCATGCTAATAACAGCCGGAGCAAGGGACGTGATTGGATGCTGACTAAGCCATTTTGCAGCATTCCAAACTCAGGATTATGGAGCTGGCGGTTAGTCCTGCAGCAGGGTGGGTTTGGAACATTATGCTCTGAACAAAGAGGTTGTCTGGACAGTCCTGTGAGGATCAGAATATCACATCTTGCAGTTCTCTGTCTTGGGTCCTATCTTAGAACATTTTCTTAAATTGGTAGTAGAGTTGCATGCGCCATAGAGTTTAGTGTCAGAAGGGATCACAAAATCATCTAGTCTGACCTCCGCTATATCACAGGCAGAGGCACGAGCAGATGCTCAGTCAGACAAAGGTCAATGTCCCCTGGCTCATCGCTCAGCAAAGCTACAGCAGTAACTGGGGTTACATGAAGGGCTGATCTGCTGCTCCTCATGAAAGCACAGCCACCATGCATGGTGGAATTCAGCCACTGCGTACAGCAAGATCAACATTCTCAGCCCTACTTGTGACCAATGAGCAGAATTGAGGGGGCAAAGAGACCTTTGGGGAATTCAGCACTGAAGAAAAAACAGAAAATGACATTCCCAACAGATATATTTATAAATATAGGAAAGACCCAGGGAAAGGATATGGCAGGGAGTGGGAGCTGCGTTTTCAGAGAAACAGTTATAGTTCTGCTCAACGGGCAGGCAGTGTCTCCTCTGCTGAGACTAAATCTTCTGGGCCAGAGGATGGGCCTTTCAGAGCCTCCCAGAAGTCCATACTGGAAAAAGGGGAGTTCCCCAGAGCATATTATATATATCTGTAAACCTGATCCACCATGGACACTGATGCTGTGTAAAAGCAGTATCTTGTCAGGATGGATTCAGAAATAGCTGTGCAGGGCACATGATAAGCCTGTTTCTAATGCAACAGGAACAGATCCCAGGTATAGAAGATGCTGGGTGAGTCAGTCTGTGCAGCTGCTGACTCCAGGAAACTCCTCTTTCTCCAGAGGCCAGGGGGCACCATTATTCAGGCTCAAACCCAGGCAGGAAATAAAGATAACCAGAAGCCAAAAGCAACTGGATAAACTGAAATACCAGAGGACAAGGGAAATGACTGGCAGACAAGCTGCAAGCGACAAGGAATTAATGGAGCAATTTCAAGCCCATTCAACAAATATTCACACAACCACCAAAACAGCGAAAGGCAAGTTAGGTCAGGCACAAAAGAACTTGGCCAGCTGAGGTTACATTGCACTATCTATGCCCCTCGACATGCACTCGGACTGCCTCAGAGGAGTTACCTATTTACCGTATCAGTTCACTGGCCATCTCCGTAAAGGCATAGCCAAGACTGAGGTGCTATTCCACATACTACTTACCTTGGCGCAGACCTTGTGATTATTGTGCGTTTTCACAGCCTCTACTCCCATACGTGGCACAAAGGACGAGGCAAGACACCCAGAGAGGAGTTAACACAACCATTTACACTGGAGGACAGTTCTGTTTGGAAGGGGCTTCTTTACTTACAGTTCAACTCAGCTGCTCAGGAGAATTTGTGTGGCTGCCTCCTACTGATCCAGTTGCTCTCAAGTCAGCCAATGCATCCTGCAAGAGTTCCCAGCCCCTATCATAAGCCCCTTCTCCTCAGTGGTACATTAACCATGCAGGAGCTGGCTGATTCTCCCAGATAGCACTGTGCCAATAGGCCAACTACGAGCAATGAACAATCCCAACAATAAGGCAGCTATTGTCCTGATCCTGCAATCACCACTCCAGGCAGTCATGCTTTGCCCTTGCACTGTACCTCCCCACACAAGTCTTCTCCAGACCTCACAGTCCCTCATGCCGTCCACATTAACAGGTCCCCTAGGAGATGAGTGCAGGGGAAATACACACTGGGAGAGCAGAAACAACTCCAGAAAGAAGCACAACACAAGCTCTACCCTTTCCTGGCAGCTCCAATGCTGCTTACATATAATTTTGCAAATCTAGAGCAACCACAGAGAAAACCCTGCAGGGTGAGGCAGCCATACCAAGTTGGACCTCGCCTCCCGTGGTCAGCAAAGTAAGGTGCAAGGCAGGAGGCTGGTCACTTTCAATATCTCAACCATTCAATTCTTCCAGGTGCAGCACCAGCCCCGAGAACTCCATTGGGAAAGGGAGGAGGTCTTTGAGGATCAAATGCAAGCCACTGCAACACATTACAATCTACTTCTCGGACATGCCTAAAACCGGTGGTCCCATCAGTATGTGGCAGAAAAGTCTTAATGGTAACACTGGTGCATCACCCCAGGAAACAGCATAGGAGCCACTTCCACAGTGCTGGAGAAGGAGCGTTAGCAACAGAGCATAGTCGGTGCAAATACTGGAGCTTCTGCTTCTTTAGAACCAGTACAATGGGAGTCTGCTGACATACAAGGGTGGAATTTAGTTTCCTAGGCTTGTCACACAGGTATCTTAAAGCCTTTGCTAAGCATTAGCCTGTTACTGGCAGTGCAATGACTGCAAAGGCAAACAGCTCACTCAGCCTCGGCCACCACCCTGCTCAAGGAGAGGGAATCTCACTTGGACACCGGCTTGCTGGGTTTCAGAGACGTGATGCCATATAAACATACACTGACAAAGTGCTCAGCACCCAGGAAACTCTGCATGAGACTGTCTCTGCCCAGAGGGCTCACGACCTGCACAAAGAACTGATCCATGGGATCTTCCACCTTCACGAGTAAGGGGCAAATCTCATCCCTGCTGCATCAATAGCAACTGGATAACTCAAACACTGACAATGGGCTAAAGTGCCCAGCCCACGCCTTGTAAAGAGGAATTTGCTTGAGTGGGCCAAGACTGTATGCACCTACCCCACCCTGCTCTTCACAATAGCAACAGCACTGTCCTGATTTGGGCAGCGACTCATTTTTTAAGAACCTGGCTAGTCAGTGCCCTACATGGGCCTCCCCCCACTAGAGCTGAGTGCTGAAGAGCTAGGTGGTGATTAAACACAGTTCCCACCTGCCAACCGCCACCCAGCTCCAGAAGAGGGGAACTGCCTCATACACTATACACACCACTGGCCAGCGCAAGGCTGAGAGCCAGCCCCAGGCCCAGCAATGCCTCCCTGTCAGCAGTCACCGAGAATCCACCAAGGGGTAGCTCAGAGAGCGGTTACTCTCCTAACACTGCATCACCGGGTGAGGGAACGGCACAATTCAGAACTCCTCCTCCCACCCCAACCTGAACCACCTTCGTCTCACCTCCACCCTGGCCAAGCTGCAGACACACGATGCAGACTCCCAGCGGGTACACCGAGAGGCGGCACTGCAGGGCACAGAAAGAGCCTTAGCGTGAGCCCCCATTTGTTTCAATGGCAGATCATGCTTCAGGCAGCCAGAATTCACACTCAGCGATCAAAGAAGCTCAACTTAGTACTGAAGAGAGACCAAAGCAAACTCCCACTGGACGCCAGGAGAGCAGGCCCTGCTCTGGTGGTGACTGGAGAGGTGGCCTGGTGGGGGCTGAAGGCAGAGCAGAGATGTTAGTTGAGAAATACTTGGTTAGTCAGGGAGGCAGCTTTAGGTTGGACACATTTCCAGGTGGAAGTGGAGGTGGGGGAGGCAACCCCAGCCTGAGCTCCCATTGGCTTCAATGGAATCTCATGGGCCAGGGCTGTGAGTGTGGAGAAGGATCACTTTCCCCAGTCCCATTCCCCACTGAGAACAGTCGGGAACAGCACTGGTGCAGGTGCCCAAGCCTGTGCTCCCGTTGGCTTCAATGGGAGAACACACTCAGAGCACACAACATACATTGCAGGTTCACTTCAACAGACTGTTTAGTCAGCATAACTGGTGTCACGTCAACTCGACCCACCTTATGAGAGCGAGCAAGTTGTCGAGAAGTTTCAGGACCTGCTCAGTGCAGGGGTTACGGTAGATCGGATTGCCGCTGGGCATGCACCCGATCACAAATCCTCCGGCCTTAGCCTCTTCCAGGGTAGTGGGCCAACGAGCCCGTTTCACAACTCCCAGAATGGTGTACACGCAAAAGCTTATCTACAGCAAAACAAAAGACATGGAGAGAACTCTTCTTAGCCAGGGCGCAAGCAAAAGCAACAGAAGGCCAGAGAGAACCCTCTCCCCCTGGCCCTTCTCCTGGGGCGGCACTCCACTTGCCCTGCCTCGGGGGAACGTGCCCATGAGAAGATCCCCCACACTATCCTGTTACCTTCCAGGGTTTGCAATAACCCCTTGACATGCAGGAATAGCACAGGAGCTTATTACTGGACACAGTGTCAATGCAGAAGGTCTCGCTGAGTCCAAATAACTACGTGGGACACCCTCTAAAAGGAAACATTTAAGTCATCACTGTCTCATCTCCCCGCACATATCACAGACCGACCAGAAACTCCACGTTCCTGAAACTGCCTAAAGCTGCATTAGCGTCTGTCACAAGCAGAGTCCTACCATCGGCATTTCCACATCTGCCACAACCCTGAAGACAGCAACTACCAGTTTGCAGTGAGGACATCCTGCAGCTAGCAGCTCATACACCACCAGTTCCCGGCGAGAATTTGAGTACACTCCATGCCACGCAGCCTCAGGCTCATGCTTTCCAGAATGCTTCACTTGGGAATCGCAGTTCACTGTGCCACATAACCCAAAACATCCAGCCTTAACCCAACTGCATCCACAAAACAGACTGCTCCAAAAAGAGCCTGAGCTATGCCAGGCACAAAGGCTTATGAACTACCGCGTGAGGAATACAGCAAGACTCCTGCCTTGCAGGGTTACAGGATTCTATATACCACACAGGGATGGGGGAATGGGAGACATGATCCTGCTTCTCTTACGTGACCCAAGTCCACTGAGCTAGAGTCAGAAGCCATCCGCCATTCTGCAGTGTGAACGATGTAGTGATTTGGGTCCAACAAAAGGCGCATGTTTAGGACAGGTCTTGCACAAGGCCCTATTCAAGAGGCAGAATAGGTGAGCACGTGTAGAAGGCAGAGGAATTACTTGCCACTCTCCAAAGACCGAGCCTCCCCAGGTAATGGATACTCACTCTGGAGCGGTTCAGGCCACTGGGATCCTCCAAGACAGGATCAGCAATTTTGTTGTCAGCACCCACGTAGGAGATGAATGCTTCAGGATCTGATAGGACTCTGAGGGGCAGAAACAAGCAAGCCTGGGATTATCAAAAGCACTGAGGACCTTTAAGCAGAGTCTGGCATCTGCGATAAATGATGTCCCAGCACAGATAGTGAAAAGTCCTATTCACCAGTCAGTCAGTCAATTCGTCTTAAAGGTGAACTCAAGGTGACTGCCCTGAACAACTGTGTTTAGCTTCCCCCTTCCCCTCACTGTACACAAGGACTCATCAATGCCAAGTGACCTGAGATCAGGCCAGGCTGGTGGGACAGGCTAAGCTGTAGTTTACTTCTCCGCATCAAGCTCTGCTGACTTGACCCAGAATTGCAGAAACAAGCCAACAAACCCCTCTCCGAACATCCCCTTGCACAGTCCACCTGCAGCCCAGCACCTTTTTCAATTCAGTTAAGAAATATTCCAGAGAAGCCCTTTTGCACCTTTCAAAGCTCAGTAATTCTGCTTCTAGCTGCTGCCTGGCAGCTTTCCCAGATGTTGGCAGAGGCTAGCAGCTCTGCACACATGGCTTCTCCTGGAGGTCAGCGAAGGGGGTATTTCGACTCCCCTTTTTGCCAGAGGTTTGGAGAGTGCTGTGGCCCCATACCCCTTCCCAGCATGTGCTGTTTAGATATACACCACGCCAAGCAGCTTTTCCATTTTCTGGGTTATTAGCAGGGACTCAAAACACGGACAAATTTCTTAAGAGTGCAGAGGGCTTGTGGATAGCCAACACAAGAGGCACAAAGCGATGCTCCTCTGGTGCACACATTCTCTAGAGGGAGGCACATGCTAGCCCCCGGAATCTCTGCACCATCTTCAGCTCTAGCTCAGGAATGGTTAATGTGGACCCTGTACCTCTGCATCTCTTCAGAGAGCCACAGGTTGGCAACAGGAGACATGAGCTCCTCCAGGAAAACCTTCTGCCGCTGGTAGTCCTTGAACTGGTTGCTGATGAGGACTAGGGCCTCCATGAGAGCACACTTCTCCATCTGTGTCAGGAGCAGCTCATTGGATAGCAGCTGCTTTACATGGTTATACAGCATCTCAAAGTTAGGCTGGAACAAAAACCCAAGCAGGACACTGTCACTCACCCACCTGACTGGGACTGCTGCACTCACTTTTGTGGGGTAGAGACAGACTAGTATGTATTGTATTCCCACACACAAGATGCAGGAACCAGCTGGATGAGTGGGGCCTGTTCTGATCTTCCCTGTCCCTCTCAAGGACTCATCTCCCTTGCCCTGATCTTCCCAGCCTCTTCCTTAAGCCTGGCAGAGACTTGTTTCTACCCTGTTCCTCTATCTCCCTTCCTTCCCCTAGGTACTCCAATGATCTCCATTGTCCAGGGCAAATTATGTTTGAGATCAGGGTAGACATTGCTGCCTCGGCCAGCTGCACCATTACAGCATGGTCTAAACCGCAAATTGCTCTAGTCCTTCATGGATGGCAAGGAAGTGGGCTGGTCTCTAGGCACTCAAGTATCAGAGTTCAGGACTTTACATCTCTCTGCTCCCACCCTTGAGAGTCTAACCAAGAAAACCTGATTGTCCCAGCTAATGGTCTATCCTCACTGCAGTGGTTCAGTTTTCGCTTGCCTACTCTACTCATATGTCAAGCATCAAGGAACAAGCATCGAAGCTTGTACAACCATCAAGGAACATTCATTACCTTTGGGATGGATAATGACAAACCCACTCCTTCTTGGCAGCTGTACTGAAAAACAATCTGGAATCCTAAAGGACCCCAATTAGCACCTTCAAAGCAGCAGCTTGTGTTTTGCCACAACATGGAGACTAATCTGTAGCCACAAAGTGAGTGACAGCTGCTACGCCTCCAGCAACCCAAGGGATCCTCAAGAGGAGCAGAATGCCATCCATTATCCTTCGGGCCTCAACAGTTCCTTTCCTTAAACAGGTTGACAACACAATGCCCCTCTAACTACAGCTCCCCTGCTCCCTTAGCAACCAAATACCAGTGCTGCTGGAGTGAAGAGCCCAAACAGAGTTTGTGGGCTTGCTAGTTTAGCAAAGCTAGTAGAAGAGACTGACCTGGTGGGATCAAGCAGAAAGAGCAACCAGTATTTATAGTCTCTTCTACTCCCCCTGGACTAATCCAGAAAGCCAATATCCTTCCCAGCTCCTTGACATTCCTTCTCCTGACCCACTTCTGATGCAAAAATCTAAAAGATCAGCCAGGGCTAATGGCTTCAACTAAGGGGACAACTGATACACCTCTACGCCGATATAATGCAACCTGATATAACACGAATTTGGATAGGACACGGTAAAGCAGTGCTCGGGGGGGGGGGGGGAAGGAGGAGGGGGAACCAGGGGGGCTGCGCACTCTGGTGGATCAAAGCAAGTTCAATATAATGCGGTTTCACCTATAACGCGGTTAGATTTTTTGGCTCCTGAGGACAGCGTTATATTGGGGTAGAGGTGTATTACAATAAACAAAATATAACAAACCTGCCTATAAAATGGTTATAGGACTTGAATACTCCCTTCCCCCACTTCAGATATGTTGATCAGCATCTTGGATTGTAAATTGTGGGGCAGGGTCTGTGCCTTGCTATATATCTGTACAGGGCCCAGCACAACAGGCTCCAGGTCCTGATCAGGCCCTCTAGGTCAGGAGTTCTCGAACTGGGGGTCGGCACCCCTCAAGGGGTCACGAGGTTATTACATGGGGGGTCGTGAGCTGTCAGCCTCCACCCCAAGCCCTACTTTGCCTCCAGTATTTATAAGGGTGTTAAATATATCAAAAAGTGTTCTTAATTTATAAGGGGGGGGGTCTGCACTCAGAGGCTTGCTACGTAAAAGGGGTTACCAGTAAAAAAAAGTTTGAGAGCCACTACTCCAGGTGCTACTGTAATATATTGAACAACAAAAAAAGGTCAGTATCACTCAAGTGTTGTGAAAGAGAATAAGCTGCTTGGCTTTCTGAGCCGTAGAAATATCTCTGGTCTACAGTCACATCAGACTAAAAACAGGGAGAGTCTCCCTGGAAACAAAAGGGGTTAACACAGAGGAACTGAAGGTCCCCAATCCCCAGAAATGCAGCTGAAGATGGGGCAGTGCACCCTGGAACAGAGTTGCATGTACATACCAGGACAAGCTGAGGGTAGTCCCGACACATCTTTATGATCGAGGAGCATGCATGTCTTCTCACATTCTTCACTGCCCGAGTTCTTGGGGCCTGGACCAATGATAAAATTCAGGGTCAAGCTACAAAACCCAGATAGACCCAAGGCCTCCCAATTAGCCAAATCCATTAATGTAATTTTCTGAGCTGTGGAGACCAGGGGAAACTGCCACTTCAACTCGTGTATACCAAGAGTCCAGTTAATGGCCAATTCCCAGAGGAGTCACTGCAAGCCTAAGCCTCTGGGCTCCAATTCAACTCCTGGGATGAGAATGCAAGTGATTTTTATCTGCTGCGTTACGGTTCCCAGCATGCACCCGGGGTAGCAGCCATACCAACACCAACCACAGCCACACACATGCCAACCACTGAAGGATATGCATGGTGGCCAGTGCATGAAATTCATTCCCAAGTAGAGGTCTGCTGCACAGATACCCAAATGGCTAAATCCTAGACTGTTTCGTGGGGGTGAATTTCACCCTAAATGCCCCCCAAGCTTCCATCACCCAAGGCTTATTGGCTCAAACTGCGAAGAAGGGATTTAAGTGTCTAAGTATCCCCTTCTCAAGGACAGATCTGATTGAGAAGTTAGTTGCTGTGCAACTTGTCTCAGGCATCAATATGCTCTTCAAAGAGGGCACACCTGATGCAAGTACTATAGCATATTGTGGCCAAGGAGTATGCACTTACCTTACTCTCTTCTATAACTTCAAAAGTGACGGCAGTGAATAGCTGTGGGACAAGGGAAAGTCAGTCAATCGTCAATATCTGGCATTCATTCTGGAACACTAGGCACAGGATATTGGCGTGACTTCACCAAGCCAGTGGAAACACCTTTATTCAGGAAGGGTATGAGTTCGCAATGCACTGAGGACATGATATAAGATAAGATTTTTATTGAGACAGAGTGTGTCATTTAGTGGTTGAAGTCCAGTACTGGGAATTGAGAAATCCAAGTTAGCTGACTCCTCCACTGATTCCCTGTCTTTGGGCAAGTTACTTCACTTCAGTGCCTCAGTTTTAATCCCATTTCAACCAGGACGGATCATTCCTCTCCTAGGGGTGTCATGAGGATTAGTTAAAATATGTAAGGGTCATGTGATGCCAATACTCCACTCAGAGGCTATCTGGTCAAAGGGCAGTCTACAACAGTGGCTCTCAAACTTTCCAGACTACTGTACCCCCTTCAGGAGTCTGATTGGTCTTGCGTAGCCCAAATTTCACCTCATTTAAAAACTACCTGCTTACAAAACATAAAATTACAAAAGTGTCACAGCACACTATCATTGAAAAATTGCTTACTTTCTCATTTTGTCTGTACGAAATTGTAGTTCCTACTGACTTTGCTAGTGCTTTTTATGTAGCCTGTTGTAAAACTAGGCAAATATGTAAATGAGTTGATGTACCTCCTGGAAGACCTCTCCGTACTCCAGGGGTATGTATACCCTTGGATGACAGCCACTGGTCTACAGGACACCTACCTTGGAGAGGACTTGGGGTAGATACTCTGGCCTATAGGTGACAAACGGGAAGAGTGCAGAGACATTGGTGAGCACACAAGACAAGATGAGAGGATCCTTTGTTTCAAAGTTCAGGACAAGCTGCAGCAGCTCTATGCCATCATTCACTGGGATCTCCTGCAAGAACAAAAGGGGAGGGAGGTAAAGGAAAGAAACCAACAGTCAGAGATGCAACAAGTAGCCACACTCCACTGTCTCCTCCCAGGGCCTGGCCAGGGAGCTGCTGTGTTGAACAGCACCCTTGGGTGAAGTCATCCCAAAGTGGGTTAAAAGCGGCAAAGCTCATTTTAACCTATACGCACGTTATGTGCAATTGCTGCTGCAAGAAAGAAGGAATGGACGACATCACCGTCTCTACCGATGTCTGGAAACAACCTAAGGTTCCAACTCTTACTGCCATCTACTGTGTCCACTTCCTCCCACCTCTTCCCTAGCTCTGCTTTTGCCTCCTGGCTAACAAGTTTCAGGCTTACCCAGCCAGAACAAAACAACCCTTGCAATTCTTTGCTGTGACCAGAATGATGTGCCCAAGCAGCCCAATCCTGATTAAAAACTGGCCAGACCCTAAATGGCAAATACAGATAGTGCACTGTGCTTGTGTTTTTCCAGCTAATGCACTGTAAATGGCAGAGAGAAGTTGCATTCTTCTCATCTTTTGCTGTTCAATTCTCTCTTCCACTGTGTGTGCAAGTTTGCCTCAAAAAGCACAAGATGGCTTGAACAAAACCTGAGAGCTACCACTTAAAATAGACTCTTTCTCCCAACAATAGTGGTTGCTTTAAAGAGATCACTGCACTGCACTTTTATGATGTTCAAAGCCCCCAGCAGAACTGGCCCTACCTACCAAAAAGGTCACCATTCCCCAATGCAACTATGACCTCCCCTGACAGCTGGAGTTACAGCACTACTGTATTTTGTTGGTGGAAGTTAGCATTTTTGCGACCCATTATCTGAAAGGCAACACAGCGCGCAAACTCCCATGTCAACCTGAGACATAGGAACCAGGCAAACAGCAGTCAGAGGGTATGTACTTCCTTATCCAGAGTCCGGAACATCTGGCTGATGACACTCTCCGAGAAGAAGGTCATAGCATCCCACTGTACAAAGGAAGGAGAGAAGATGGAGCAGAGACCTTCCCCAGTCTTAGCTGCAAATGGAGAGAAAGAAGAGAAGACTGGAGCACTTGTGACACTAGAGAAGTCTAGCTTCCCCTTTCCTCCCAAGCACAATGCCAGTTTGGAAAGTCCTCTGCAAAATCCCTCAGGGAAACCTCACTGGACATTTGAACCACCCACTCATGAGTGCTCCTATCCTTTCCCTCTATTCCCTTTGCCACTAGGGAAAAGGTTTCTGGCAGGCAAGCAAGGGAGGTAGGTACTAAATGATGTTCAAAGGCTGTTTGCTTCGTCATCGAGGTGGAGGCTCCTGGATCACAAACAACATCCCTGAGATATAAGAGGAAGTGATTCCAGCAAACCACAGCAGAAGGGAAAACAAAGGAAGGGTCTCACTTATATGGGATTTTAAAGGCAGCAAGTGGCCTGTGTGGAGGAGGAGCAATGTGAGTAACAAAGGCCTTTGTGAGGCAGATACGTTTGGATTTCTCAGGACAGATTGGCTGCATTTTACAGAAAGGACAAATCCAGTTAAGTCTGGCCTTTCTGTTTGAAATTGTTTTCATGGGAAAGATACAAGTGAGAGGAACTGGGAGAAGGAAGGTGCTATCCTGTCAGTCAAAGGCTCTGGACCAGTGGCTGTTTAAGTAGGCAGCGAGTGATTTTTTCTGCAGAGACCTTGGAAAGCCTGACTTGGAACCTGGTTGATTTAAAGAGGTGTGTCTTCAAAAGACACACAGAAGCTCGTTTTGGGCTCCAGCAGGAGGCTGAACCTCTCGTCTCTCCTGCTTTTCAGGCAACTTACAGTTCATGGGTCCAATATCAACAGGAGATGCCAGCTGGTACTTCAGCCACTCCCCAGCCATCTGGAAGCCAGTCCTTGGGTCCAGGCGACACGCCATCCTCATGACTTCTCCCTGCTGGGCACGGAAAGCTGCCGAGGGAATTGGATACGAGGAGTCAGGTTCAGATATCGGAAATGGCTCCCCTTCAGTGTCACTCTTCACCTTTCCACAGCTGTGAACATCTGCGGCTGCTACTTTGGCAGTGGAGTTCTGCAGAGTGAGCTCAAATACCCTGGTAGTAGACAAGCTTGTAGTACAGCGCGGGAGGATTCCAGCTTTGCTTTGGGAAATCAGATTAAATTCTTTAGCTAAACCCTCTTTTTAGGATCCTTGCCTCCAGACCTGGTTCCTGTCCAAGTCCTGGAGTACAGTGAGTTTCATTCCCCTTGCTACCCTGGATGACTGACTGAGGAAGCATATACCTCAGACACCGAGTAATGCAGGCTCAGCAAACCTTAGTTGCCAAGAGGAAACCGAACTGAATGTCTGGGCTGCCATGGGAGAATGCCAAGAAGTTCACCAAGCACAAGGCAAACCGGAAGAGCTGGAGCAGCAATGTGAGCAACTGAAGCTCCTTGCCGAGCTGAGAGGGTGGGCACTAAGCTAGGCCAGGAACTGCCAGCCCTGTGAGAGCGAGGGGAAGACTGCAAACTTCAGACAGAGGTAGCAGGCCTTGCCGGGAGGCCCCTGGAGGACTTACAGTTGAAGAAGGCATTGAAGTCCTCATCGCTGTCGAAGTCAAAGCGAGAGTATTCACAACTGGGGCTGTCTGTTTTAGAGGGGAAGCCCACCTGGAAATAGAAGGGATGTGGTGAGGGAGCGAGTGGAGCAATCACGCACCTCTGCCTGAGCACCAGCTCCAAGGGGACTCGCACTAGGGGAAGAGCTGAAGAACTGTAATCTTCAGGTCAGGACTGCTACCCTGCAGCCTGGAGATGACGCTCTACACTGCTGTGTCAAAAACCCAGCTTCTCCACTGTTACCACTATGAAACATTCACCGAGGCACCACCAGCTCACACCCAGCAGAACAGAGCTCCTCCATACCTTCACTAGGTTAGTCATAGATGCACGAAGGTACTTTGAGATCATAGTCAACAGCAGAGGGTCACGGGACAGGATTTCATGTCGAAAGAGGGCTCCCCAGGTGATCTGAGTGGAAGAGCGCAGGAACTGGTGGGAAAAGAAGAAAGAACAAAAGATTCAACAGGGTTGTACTCTCTGGTGAGGAGTTGAATCTTTGTGCTAAAAGGGGAATGGCAAGCTACAATGACTCCCCAATCCAGGCCACGCACTTTCCAGGCCCAGCCAAAACTGCCAGGCTACTCTGGGAAATGGGAAAAAGAGTCTCCCAGCAAGCAAATACCAGGGTTTGCTCCAGTCTCTGGAGCCTGTGCTCTCCATGTTGTGTGCTTGGACACTGGATGGCAGTGCTGCACCGACCACATCACCTTCCATACCCTCAGAGGAGAAAATGGTTGAAAAATGGCAGATGGCTCTCAAAAACACAACAGGCATGAGCTGATTCCCTCTGCAGCAGGAGTGACACCGCCTCCTACATTGTGGTTTAACTATACACGCTGCACTCAGAACCCCCTCTCCCTTTCCCATACCTGGCTGGGATGGGTTGTGAAAGCTAGAAACGAGTCCAGATATTTCCCAAGGTTGGCTGGTGTGTCCACGTCAGAATCCGAGCCCTGTTAACGGAAGGATGAGTAATTTCAGACAAAACTATGAGTGATTTCTGACAATGCTTCAGCAGTAGAGTGGAGGAGCCGAGTGGCAGCGCCACTTGGAAACCAGGAGCACAATGTGTTGGGGACAGAAAAGCCAGCGCATAATGGCTGAAAAAGAGCTGTGTCCTGAAACTGCTGCTGCTCCAGAGCATCAAGTTCCCATTACCTGCCCTGGAGTTGCCAAAGGAGACAATGGCCACGTTCAGGAGAAAAGAATGGACTATAAGTAGCTTGGAAAATGTTATAACAACTCCACAACACTCAATCTACCATGAGGTATTACCCCTAGTGGAACTGGCCCTACCTACCAAAAAGGTCACCA
The DNA here is from genome assembly GCF_025201925.1 of Gopherus flavomarginatus. Taxonomy (NCBI): domain Eukaryota; kingdom Metazoa; phylum Chordata; order Testudines; family Testudinidae; genus Gopherus; species Gopherus flavomarginatus. The sequence continues at coordinate 67,583,341 of NC_066620.1, read as the reverse complement.
TTCCCCAATGCAACTATGACCCCCTCCCCCCCGACAGCTGGAGTTTCAGCACTATTGTATTTTGTTGCTGCAAGCTAGCATTTTTGTGACCTATTATCTGAAAGGCAACACAACCTTTCAGATAATACGGGGAGGGATGACCTGACTACCCCAGAAATGGAGGGAAAAAGGAGACCACTGATGTAGCAGTTCTTCAAAAAGAGCATCAGTATTTACTTCACCTACATGTACATTCAATACCTTTCAGTCTCATTGCCCCAGAAGTGTCTCATGTTCAGTGTCTCTCTCTCCCCTCTTCCTGGGAAGTCCAAGATTTCTCTAGGGAGATAGCCCCCAGGCTTTGTGCCCCAAATTCAGAAGCTTCTTTTCAAGGTGCTGTTTCTCCTCACTCTGGCAGTACTCTTTGACCTAGTGCTGTCTTGAGTGCTCCCTTCTCTGGGCTGTTCTTCCCAGGATTTCATTAGCAGCACATCTTTCTGTGGGGTTGCCTGTCACCCTGCCATGCCTGGACTGAGCTGAGCCTGTATCATAAAGGGCCACAGGCCCTTGTCACTCACAGCAAGCTTCGCTAAGGATTAATAGCCAAGGCTCCCCTCCACCATAACAGTGAGTGAAGTCACCTCAGCTCGAAGTAGTCAAACCTCCTAGAGCTCCTTCTTGTTACGTCTATCTTCTCAAGTGATTTAGGATTTTCCTTCTTCCCCCAGCTCCCCATGAGTTTACCGTCACACCAGTTCTCTGTAGCCAGCTGACCTGGTCTTTCCACAAACATCTTTCAGCAAGCCAGCTCCCTTATTAAATGACAGCTCTTGTTACATCTCCTCTTTGGTGCAGTCGGTAGAAGATCCAAAGTTCCCAGCACACCCCTAGAGGAGTTGGCAGCAAACACGTGCCAGGTTTCACTACATGCAAGGCCCTTTCTATTCCCTCCACTGTTAGAGGAAAGAACTGGAGCTGTCCATAACAATGGTACAAACGAGAATCATGGTATTCATATCCCCAATCATCCCCCTGAAAGACAGTCTTGTCAGGACTGCTTCCAGTGTTTGCAGAGGACTCACCACTAATGCACACAGCTGACTGCCCAAAGCACACAAGACCTGGCAAAGTCTCTTCAAGAAAACATAATGCTTCTCAACCAGGCCTTCACCATCTGCTGTCCTGGGAGGGAGGAGAAGGGAAAGGGCAGGTCAGGATTACACACACAGTAGTAAGTTGGGAAGACAATTTGACATCAGCATGATTGGGTTCCCTCCCCCATTACTGAAGTTATTGGTATGAGGAGATCCAATTTTAAGATCAGAAATATTTCTAGTCTAAACCCTTTGGATCTTCTCACAATATCTCTTGATCAATCTCAAGCAAAAAGAGAAGATTTCAGGAAGCTAGGATTTACCCTGAGCTGCTTCTTTTGAAGTTATGGGACTTAGGAAAATGGTTGGCTTTTCAAATTTGGGAAAAGTAACACTTTCTACTCTCTCCTAATCCAATGCCAACTTGGATTTGCATGCTGCCCACATTCAGGATCCGTGCACAGCAGTGGTTTGATATACAGCACTCGATGGTACAAGGCTAAGAACTCTATTCACACCTGAGTGAAGGCCATGATGGGAACAGGTGCTGAGGTAATTTCCAAGAGACCAGTTTTAGTTTTACAGCTTGGGGCGGGGAGGTACTTATTAATACATGCTAGCCGTAGCCAGTTTCCACTTAAGACCATGATGTGCTCCCACAGCAGATGGATGGTACTCACTGTGCAGCAGAAAGTATGTAGTGCATGGCAACATCTCCAAACAAGACCATAAGAGGCTTCCGATCCTCCAGCTTCCCCTAGACAAAAAGCAAAGTAAACACTCACCAAAACACATTACTGTACCTCATCCCATCAGCCAGAGAGAGCTGGCAGATCACTAGTTGTGCTACCATCTGGGGACTTGCATTCCACCACTGAGGAGAAGAAAATGCAACAAGAAACTAAAGGACTCTTGGAGAATCAAGTTGTTTTCGCCAGTAACCCCACTGGGAGCCTTAAACCAAAATCTGGTCCTTATAGGCCTATTTCTTCTTCCATTTCACATTGGCTTCTCGCTGCAGGGCAGCTGGACCTATTTGTTATTGTAGGGTTGCTTGTGAGCACTGCGCTTGTGTTACTGATCTGAGATAAACACACCTTGGATGGGCATGGCAGAAGAACATACAGGGCACACCTCTATGGTGCTGTTTCAGAGAAAATTTACTATGCATTAGAAATCCCGCTAGGTTCTTACAGCTAGATGGCAATACCCCAACACTCCTCTGCGGCTGAGAGCACTGCGGACAGCAGGGGTTAGGAATGAGTTAATGTTATTTGTTCAAACAGGGATTTCAAGCTTCAAAGCTGTATGGAATGGCAGATAGAGAAAACGGGGCCTGGGTGGATTCCAGAAACTGCTCTGTCCATTGTCCTGGGAAGCATCCACCCTAAAGTCACTCAGGCGTCTGGGCAGCCAGAGAGGCAGGTGACTTAATTCCTTGGATAAAGGAGTGACATTACCATCGCTCAACCTGATAAACTAAGAATAAACCCAGGGAGCGGACGGGAATGTGGAGGGCAGGAGGGGTAACAGAAGCTTGGGAGGAGAAACTCACTTTCCTGCTGACAGCGATCAGAAGACACTCTGCTGCTCCCACTTGGAGCTCGGGTTCATTCAGGAGCAAGCACAGCATCTCCAGGAGCTTGCAGTTATCTGCTGTGATGTGGCTCATGGCCACCCAGTCAATGTAGCCTGCCAGGGTATTCAGTGCTGCTATCCCAACGCGGCAGTTTGCCTGGGCCTGTGAACAGATCATAGCCAACAGTTCAGAGCCAGAAAGGAAACAATCTCAGTGCAGAGCTTTGCCTCTGGCCCAGATGCCAGGAAACCCATATCTCAGCCACAGCTGACTTCTCCAGGTTGGAGCTGCACATGCATTATACGACAACAACAACTTTCTGAAGTGCCCTTCTCCAGGAAAGTAACTGAGGCGGCAGTGGTTAGAGGAAGTGGGGCAAAGTCCTCAGGCTAACAACATCAGGGCTGCTTGAAATGAGCAGTTTCCTCCTTTCCAGAGAGTAAGGTAATTAACCAAAGTATAAACTGCAACTTGGTGGCTGGTGACAGGTTACAGCATGGAAACCCGAGTCTGGCTCCAAACAGCCCTGGTCTGCACTGTCTTCCCAGGCCGTACTCACCTTTGGTTCCTGAGCCAGGTCAGTCTTCTGAAAAGAGAACAAGAGACAGTAAGTAAGCTGCTGTGGTGCACATCTCCTCCCATTCACTGCTGGGCAGTCCTGGGCTCATTCAAGAGGGAGCAGCCCGGAGAAGCCTCACCGAATAGATGTGCGGTGAAAGAGGCAGCAACACATTTTCCAGCTCGAGACAATGCCCCAGCGATAGCTACCACTTCCCCAGGACTTTCCACTGGAAGTTAAGCCACAGATTCTCTCCTCTGAAATAAGATGTTCCAGGTTGCAGGTTCCTCTGAATGTGTGTTCATGGGTTCCAATACTTCCTTGAAACGTCCAGGAAAGAAGATGCCTTTGCTGCCCTTTTAAAGCATCTTACGTTCAAGGATCACAACCTCTGGGAAACGTTGGTGGCCTCATTCTAATGAAACTAATGCTTAGAAAGAAGTGACTTGACCAAGACCATAAAGCAAGGCAGTGGCAGAGCTAGGAATGGAACCCAGGAATCCTGACTTACAGTCCCCAGCTCTAACTGCTTAACAGCAACAATGCACTGTGTGTGCCATCTTATTGCCTAAATTATGCAACAGCAGAGTCTGATCTGAGCAGTTGGTCTGTTTTTCTGCATGCAAGGAAACATCCCTTTCTGCTGCAAGGTTCTGCTTTGGAAACTCCATTCTGTCAACCTTTACAGTGCAATGACTCAAGTCACCAGATGTACCCCAAATACCTAAGTACAGACCCACCACATCACAGCTGAATATCTAACAGCACTGCAGAGTACAGCACCCAGGCCTGGAAATTCCCTCCCTCTCAATCCCGTGTGCAGACTGGTAGCTGCACACCCAACCCTCAGTATTCAGCCTGTCCACAAAGAGCTCAAAGATCTGCTAACCTGTGGAGTGGTGAGGGCATCTCGCTCCTGGGGCGCTCCCACCTGGCCAAGCAGAAGGATTCCACCATTAGCAGAAGAAACCACACTTCAGAGTCTCAGCATCGTAATTCAGACCTCAGCTGGAAATGTAGTCAACTGAACCACAAAACGCAACAAGGTTTCCCACCCACCATGGGTCAGCCATGAAGAGCACAAAGAAACACACAGTTCTATGGAATTGTCTATGCCAGTGGCTCTGAATCTTTCCAGACTATTGTACCCCTTGCAGGAGTCTGATTTGTCTTGCGTACCCCCAAGTTTCACCTCACTTAAAAACTACTTGCTTACAAAATCAGACATAAAAATACAAGTGTCCCAGCACACTAGTACTCAAAAATCACTTGCTTCCACATTTTTACCATAAAATTATAAAATAAAACAACTGGAATATAAACATTACATTCAGTGTATAGAGTATAAACAAGTCATTCTCTGTAAGAAATTTTAGTTTGAGCTGACGTCGCTGGTTCTTTTTATGTAGCCAGTTGTAAAACTAGGCAAATATCTAGATGAGTTGGTGTATCCCCTTGGAAGATCTCTGAGTACCCCCAGAGGTACATGTGCCCTGGTTGAGAACTGCTAGTCTATGGGGCCAGCGAATGTGCCAAGGAAATGGGTTGAAGTGTCCCTCTCGGTGAATAGGATACAGCTTGTCACTGCTCCATCTCCACCATGCTGTTGTCATGCTAAGCATTACTCCACATTTTAACACATTATAAAAGGGAACAAGAGGTGCACATAAGAAGCTTGTCTCTGGATTGGCCACTGCTGTGTCCCTCACCTTCCCAACCCCATCTCACTCTCACCGGATCAGACTACAAGCTCCCTGGGGCAAAGATCTGCCATTATTACATGTCCTGAGCAACCTGCACATCTCCAGTATCGTAGGATTATAGCGGTAGTAAAGTAGAGCTCAAACTGTCCTGCTTATGGGAGGACAAGGGGGATCTGTAACTGGAAGGTAGCAGCATCCCATACCATCAAGTTGCAGTAGGAGTTTCTGACCTGAGTTCTAAGAGAATGGGACCAAATGGACCCTAGTATAGCTCATGGTGCATCAAGCAAACCAACGCCTTAGTGCCAGCAAACTGAGCCTCTGAGCGCGAAGTGCAAGGTTCTCATCCATCTCAGGTGATGAACCCTAGAAATCCAGACTGCTGACACCAATGCTGCCTCTTGAACCCTGAGACTTTCTCATCAGCCATCGGCAGCTGGCTTACAACAGAGCTCAATGGTGTTACTACAGCAATTGATTTCAGATTAATTCTCCTCTCACTTGCCCATATCCAAGATTCCAGTGCTGACTGGGCTCCCAGGAAGAAGCTTCTTACCATGCGCCTATACTTGTTGACGTTCTGCTGCAGGGTAGTGAGCAGGAAGCTGAAAATCTTCTCCATGTTCTGGGTAAGGGTTTGTTGGATGTCCCGTCGCCGCTGGGTGGGCAGCGTCTGGAAGGTCACCACGTCCTCTGCCAGACGCAGGAGGATGAACATCACCAGTTCTGTTTGTGTCTCCTAATGTCCCACACAAACACATCCATGAGTCTAGCCATAACACGAAGCCCTTCAGAGAGCAGCTCAGAGACACAGATCAAGACCAGATCATGGTCTGGGGAACAGCCAGAGAGGGATAACTAGGATGGTTTAATCTCTGATAACATGATCTCCTAGAATAATGGGACCTGACAACAGCCTGTGAATCTACTGTAACTCCCACTTGTTTGACCATGAAATAAGGAAAGGAGACCTAGAAGTACGAGCCACTGGAAGAGTACAGACAAGCATGACAGACAGGTGTGCTTCATACCCCTTGTTTGGAAAGTGTGTCCAGCTCCTTCAGCATATCAGGCCAGTGCTGAGGCCATTCACGCTTGATCATCTCCACCACAATGCGAGACAGGACATCCTTAATGTGACTTTCCTCCTCCAAAATATTCTGTGTTCCCTATGAGAGAAAGATGATGATCATACAAGATGGAGCCAGCTGCGCCCAGAACAATCATTCACACCATGGGGGAGTCTGGCTGCAGACCCACCGGACAATAAGAAAAACACAAATACACCTTCAACCCAGCTGCTCCTGTCCTGATTGGAACTCCCAGCTTCTCAGGCATTCACAGCTGGCAGGGTCTGTGCACCAGACGATTGTCATCTGAGGAGAAGTAGGTCTTTGAAGACCATTGCCTCTATGGGATGGATTGACAGCTGTGGGTGGGAAGTTCCAGGAAACCTCCTGTGGTGGCCAAATGGGAGGAGGTCTAGAACTCTAAAGTACCTTGGGTTTCAATCTACAATTCTCCTTTCCCAGACACTTCTGACCTACAGCACCAGACCAAATTGCATGCTCCACAGGAGTCAAGGATATGGCTTTGATGCAACATTTAGCCTTCATGCAAAGAGCAGCAGAAATCAGAGATGCATTTTGGAGCAGTGAGCACTATACTTCAACTGAATGAGTGACAATCTCCACATTTACTGAACCTTCCATCCAGGGACTGCAAAAACACTTTGTAGATATAAAGCAAGCCTCACAACCCCTACACTCCTGAGGTGGATAAGTTATCCCCATTTTACAGATGAGGATACTGAGGCAGAGAGGGAAATGGTGTCTCCCCCCGGGGTCACATAGCAAGTAAAGGGCACAGTCTGGAATTTAACTCAGGCCTCCTGTACTTTAACGTCATCCTTCCTCCTCACTTCCACATGCCACCTCAGCAAAGTGAAAGAACTCTGCAAGAGGTTATGGGTCTCTCAGCAGGAGGTTCTGGTTAAGGCTGCGTGTGTCTGTCACAGAAGTCACTGACTCCATGACTTTCCGTGACCTCCGTGATTTTTGGTGCAGCTGGCTCAGAGGCTGCCTCAACACTCTGGGTGGTCACCAGCAGCAGCATCAGTTTGGGTGTGGGAGGGGGCTCAGGAGATTTCGGTGTGGGGCAGCACTTACCTGACCTAGGTGGAAAGGTCAGGGGGCTCTGCGCACTGTCCCTGTTTGCAGGCATCGCCCCCACAGCTCCCATTTGCTGTGGTCCCCAGCCAATGGGAGCTGCAGAGCCGGAGCTCGTGACGAGAACAGCGCATATAGCGCACCTTGCCTTCCCTACTCCTAGGAGCTGCAGGGACATGCGAAGCCAGAAAGGAGCCTGTCAGCCCTGCCGACCCTCCCCCGCCCCCCAGAACCAGCAGAGGTCCTGGGCCATCCTCCCAGCACCAGATCGTCACCAGACCACTCGCAGTCCCTCTGCCCAAGTTTTAGTTAGGAGTGTATAGTACAAGTCATGGACAGGTCATGGGATGTGAATTTTTGTTTACTGCCCGTGACCTGCCCATGACTTTTACTAAAAATATCTGTGACTAAAATGTAGCCTTAGTTATGGTCCCTTAGACAGAGGTTATGGGTCTATTATAGGTGCAGGAGGTCAGACTAGATGATCATGATGGTCCCTTCTGGACTTAAAGTCTATGAGTCTGCTCCATATAGTGGTTTGGCCCTGGAGGCAGCCAGCACTTACATTGGATATGAGCCCCATGACGTTGTTCTTCAGATAGACCTTCTCGAGGCGAGGCATGCTGTTCCAGCGAAACCTGCCCAACAAAACACACAGAGGGCACCAAGTCAATATGCTGGCACTGATCGCTGACTTGTCTTAGAAATCCATCAGCCCTTTGCCAAAGTTATGGAGGCTGAAGCTGCATTGTTCATTTGCTCTGCCAGTACCCAATCCCTTACTGAGCAACATCATTGGCTGAAGTTAAAATTACTGCCCAGTTAGAGCACCCTGCACCACTGACATCAGCACAGTTCAGGGAATGGGCAGGATTCATTAACATCTACAGGAAAAGGACCAAGAGCACAAAATATTGGGTTTGCGGAGCCAACAAAGAAGGATCTCCAAGAGGTACTTTTATTAATCTGAAACTAGTGGCAGAGAACTTTACAGTGATCTACTGATAATACTTTCCCCGCCTGTCTCCAGCATCTTTTGTCTAAGATCTAGGAAATGAATTAACCTGCATGCCCCTCTTGCAATGTTTGCTATTACCCTTGTACTAAAGACAAAGAGACAAGGACAGAGATGGGAAGTGACTTGCCCCCTTAGGTCACCCGGTGACTTAACAACAAGGCTCAGTATAGAACCCACATCTCCTGACACGCTGTCCACTGCTGTAATCAACAGACATTTAGGAACAATAATTAGCACTGACAACTGTGACATGGGCAGGCCTGGTCTCTCTCCATGAAAAGCTCTCCAGAGTTAAGGATAACACCACATCCATGCAGCCCAAGCGAGCTCCCTTACTTGACCACATGCTCCAAGATCTGAAGACCAAAGTGCCTGACAATGGCCGTCTGGGTTTTCTCTGCCAGCTTCAGACCGCAGGGGACACAGATGGGACACTTCTCTTTAAACTCCTCACAGAACTGAAAAGGAATAAGGATAATAATGAATCAAGAACTATCAAGAGGCAACACGGAAACGAGGGTGGGACAAGTGAAGCATTAGGGCAGTTTGGAGATAAGAGGAAAAACTGCGCTTCAAAACTGCCCACTGCAAGAGGAGAACTTTCCCTGGAAAGCACAGGAGGCTAAGCAAGCAATTTCTGTACAATTTAAGCATCACGCCTAGTGTCTCAAATCCTCATTATCTGGGAATACTTTCCCAATGTGGCCCAATACTGTGAGCTGCCTTCCTGAGGCTGCAGACTACTTCAGTGACTCTGACACTGCTCAGAGCCTCCCGAGCAGCAAAATGAGAATCTCTTATGCCCTTCAGATCTCCCTGACCAGCCTGGAAAGAGACAAACTTCAGGGTCATATTCAAGCTAGAAAAGGTGCTGCAGCAAAGCCCAGCCCGAGAAACTGCCTATCTCTATAGACCTTTACTAGAGGTATCACTGGAGTCCCTAACACCTACAGGGGGATTAAAGGCAAAGCAGGCTGCCAGCTCTCCATGCCATGGGGCAGGGCGAGCCCACGGACGGAGACTGGGGAACCCAGCTCAGGTGAGGGCAGAATTCAGGGGTATCGGAGACGTGCTGTCCCGGAGCAGACACATGGGCTGGACCCCTCACGGGGGCAGAGCCAGGCGAGAGGCGGGCGGGGGGGTGACAGGTTTCGGGGGGGGGGCGGTCACCGAGCTCCCCGGGATCTGGGGCCCAGGGGTCCAGCTCTGCCCCGAGCCATGACCCCGGTGCGGAGCGGGCAGCGCTTAGCCCGGCCGCCCCACGCGGACCCCGCTGCCCCGGTACCTTGAGCGCCTCCAGGCGGTAGCGCTGGGTGGAGGCCGGGTCCATGATCACCGTCACCGCCTTCACCAGTTGCTCGCACAGGCTGCTCACCTGCTCCGCGGACATGGCGGCACCGGGCGGGGAGGGGAGGGGTCCGCGCGGGGCAACCGGAGCAGGGGAGGACCAGGGCTCCTGCAACGGGAGAAGGAGGGAGCAGGCGCACCCGGGACAAGATGGCTCTACATAGTACGCATGTGCCACGGGGAACGGGAGGCTTCTACGCATGCGCCAACAACCCCGCGACGCTTGAAGGGGGAAACCGCATGCGCGAAGGGAGGATAACGGCCTGCGGCGATCGGGCAATGCGCTTGCGCCAACCTCCGTCCCGACTCCGTCGATCCAATCACAAGCAGCCGCAGATACCGCGCCAGTTCTCCAAACCGGAAGAGGGGGCTTATATTACCGGGGCGCGAGACTGATCCACCGCCAACCCCCTTCCGCGGGAACTACAGCTCCCAGCGTGCATCGCGGGTCCCCTGGCCTTCTTCTCCTTCTGCGCGCGAGGACTACAGCTCCCAGCAGGCCGCGCGCGGCGTCTCGACGTGGGGCGGGGAGCAAAACAAACGGCCGCCGCGCGCGGTTCGTTAGAGCCGTAGCCGTTGACTGTTCCCAGGGGCCATGTCTCGCGGGCGGGAGCGCGTGGTGGCCCTGGCGGACATGGACTGCTTCTTCGCGCAGGTGGAGCAGCGCCGGGAGCCGCGGCTGCGGGGCCAGCCCTGCGCCGTGGTGCAATATGACGCATGGCGGGGCGGCGGGTACGTGCTGCCTCTCCCCCAGCTCCCCTCCGGCGGCCCCCGCCCGGCCCGCCGCGCCCCGCCCCACTCTCTGTGCTGTCTCCCCGCAGGATCATCGCCGTCAGCTACGAGGCGCGCGCCTTCGGGATCAGCCGGGGCATGCGGGCGGACGAGGCCCAGAAGCGCTGCCCGCAGCTGGTGCTGGCGCGGGTCCCGGAGGCCTACGGGAAGGCGGATCTCACCAGGTGAGGCGAGCCCGGGGCCCGCGGTGTTTGTGCAGCGCCTGGCGCCCTGTTGCAGGGTCGGGGTTTCTCCCTCCTGGGCGCTGGGACACTGATCGGACAGGCCCCCGGTGTCAGGATGCGAGGGAAGCGTGGGGAACCTGCAGTAAAGCTTTCCCAGCCACAACCCGCTGGCCGGGTCTGTGCTACCCCTGCTAGGGCACAGGCAGGGAGGGCAGAGACTGTGTATGCCCTACAGCTTGGGAGAAGTTATGGCCCTCAGGTGTGAATAACCCACCCTCCGAAGTGACAAATTACACCGACCTAAGCCCTGGTGTGGACAGCGCGCTGACATAGCTACCGCTGCTCAGGGGGGCTGGAGTAATGAAGCCGACAGGAGAGCTCTGTCCCGTTGGTTTAGAGCATCTACACTAGTGGTGCTACAATGGTGCAGCTGCGCCACTGTAGGCACTGTAGTGTAGTCATAGCATCTCAGGAAAGGTCCTCGTAGCCTTAGTGTAGATGCTTCCTGCATCGACTGAAGGGGTTTTTGCATCAGTGTCATTAATTCATTTCTCCGAGAGGCAATAGCTGGGTTGCTGGGAGAATCCTTCCACTGACTGGCCGTGTCTGCACCAGGAGTTTGGTTGGCATAGCAACGTCTCTTAAGGCTGTGGGTTTTTTGCAGCCCTGAGAGATGGAGCTATGCTAGTGTAACTTCCCACGGTAGATTAGCCTTCAGAGTCTGAAGGTGTCAGAGCAGACCCTTCCCCAGCACTAACCTCAGGTTTAGAAAACCAGACTGAGATGTGCCTTGGCTTTCAGCCTCTGAGCTCATCCACATGAGGATCAGACTAGTGTCCTTGAATAGTGGGGCAAAGATATTAATGCAAAACATAAGCTCAGCTTTGGGAGAGGAGCACATCCGTTAAACCAGCAGCTCAGTAGCCCGAGCGGATGGCTAGGTCTCAGCCAGTAGAGGAGTTGGATGGAGAGACAGAAGGAAAGAGACTTTGGGCTGGAAGGCCGCTGAGTCCCAAGTGCATGACAAAGATTGAGCTCCTTATGGTTTTCCGCTGCAGATACCGAGAGGCTAGTGTAGAGGTGATGAAAGTGATGTCGCGCTTTGCTGTGATTGAGCGTGCCAGCATTGATGAAGCCTACATGGACCTGACTGGCACTGTGCAAGAGAGGCTCAAGAAGATGCAAGGGCAGCCTATCCCAGCCGAGCTGCTGCCAACTACCTACATCCAGGGACTGCCAAATGTCTCTACAACAGCAGCAAAGAAAAAGAGTGTGGATTGCAAAGGTAATGCCAAGTCACCTGGCAGATGCTGCTGCTTTTCCTGAAGTTAATAGTTCCTTTTTGCTTTTCATCTTGGTTTATTTCCCTTCAGCTCTAAGAAAGTGAGGGTAAAATGAATTGCCCTACACTGCAGTTTGTGTCAAAGAGAAAGTAAAATGGAGGCCGCACCGTGTAGAAATACCCTAATGCATGGGATGGGTAGGGTTCTGTGGCCTGCCTTGTGCAGGAGGTCAGACTAGATGATCATATTGGTCCCTTCTGACCTATGAGTCTATAAGTCTATGAGTCTATGGGAAACAAGGCTGACCTAAGTAACAGGTGAAAGGCCAGCATTGCAAATAGAGTCTCGGGAAGGATTTCTAGAGTCCCCTTTCCCTGCTTGCCCCTTCCCAACCTCTTTCATCCCTACTTGCCATGCAGAGTGCCTAGTCCCAGGGCTCTGTTATCCATGGTCTGGTGCTGAAGCTCAAAGTCGACTAAAGTTTCATTTTCAAAAGAAAACATCTGTAGGCTGGCATTATCTTTAAAGAGCACTAGGCTCTAGTCCAAAATGTCCCCAAACAACCACTAGGGAGCACTGTTGTGCACATATATACATGAGCACTTTCAAATCTGGACAAACATACCTACTAACTTGCATCTTATCTAAGGCAAATTCATGTAGTCTGTTTCAAGTTATTCCACAGCACAGATCTGTGTGTGAAAGTCTTACCTCATCTCCTCCTTCTCAAGCTCCTATTGGTGCAGTTGGAGAGTACTTGTTTCTGTTTCAGTAGTTCGGCAGGAAAGTGACTTGCTCTCCTTTCTCCAAAGGACATGCCCCGTAAATAGGATTTCTCCTTTTCTAAATGCACTGGTGCAGGGAGCTTACCTCTTGACCATGGAATAAAGGTGCAGTGACAAGTGTGTGGCCACTGTTCATTCTGGCTTGCTGGAACCACCACGCTCCTTGTTGTGTTGGGCTTTAATCCCCTTTGTGCTCTTTTTCAGAGGATCTGCGGCAGCGTGGCTTGCACCAATGGCTTGAGTCGCTGCCTTTTGGTGACATCAGCTGTCCAGAGCTGCAGCTGACAGTAGGAGCAGTAATTGTGGAGGAAATGAGGGCAGCTGTGGAAGCAGTTACTGGACTGAGGTGTTCAGCTGGGATTTCACACAACAAGGTGTGTGTAACACAATGGGGTGGTTTTGTTTCAAGTGGCGTACTTTGATTATGCAGTAAAATAAATGAAATCATCAGAGTCACTGTCTGATGAAATCTGAGCAGAATGGAACATCATGGCCACATTTAAATACATGTAGTTGAAAATAACATTACGCACGAGGATGGGCTGTAATGTTTGCTCAGTACTGTGGAGACGTAAACTACCTAGAACTAGATTCACTTACTGGCCAGGGCTCTGGTTTTTCTGGCATATCCCGAGCAGTCAACTCACTGTGGAAAAGATCTTTAAAGTGCTCAGGAGAGAGTCCTCTCTAGAAATGATTGATCTTAAAGTGAGTGTTTCCTTCCTAGAATGAGGAGGCATAGTCTGTGCCTATAGGAGGGCTTTACCGGTGTAAACTCCTGTTTAATGGGACAGAAAGAGCCTTAGTTCAGTCCTCTTTCCTCCCCGCCCCCATCCGTCCCACCCCATGAATGCTGATGTGATGTGGGTCAGGTTGGCTTTCTCAGTCTTACTGTTTTCCAGTCTGGTGGATGTGCTTTGGGTAATGTACAACCAGCCACCAGCGGCAGCCACAGGAACACACACAGCCAGCTGCAAAGGGGAACTGACTCACTCCGATACTGCAGCTCTGGGTTTCCTGCTGCATTAACTACGTGACCTTTTACTGACTAGCCTCTTGTAGGTTTCTTTCTGTAGCACTCTGTTGCTGCTGACCTTGCAGAGAGAAGACTAAAGGAGACACAGCAAGAAAGAGCAAGACAGGAGCAGAAAGGATGGAAGAGGAGAGGCCCAGACAGAGAAAACAGGCATGGGGTGGGTAGTAGGGTAGGAGTGTGAGGACTGCTCTTGGGATCTTAGCACAGTTTCCTGACCAGAACTGAGCCAACACAACCACACTAAACACACAGAGTCCTCTAAACTGTCTAAAGCAGGGTTCTGACTCCCTTCTCAGAGCTAGACTGTTGCAGGTGATGCTGTGTTTAAAGACAATTTAGCCAGCACAGTTCAGATCCTGTGTTAGTTAATAACCGGGAGTGAAGAGTGGTGGAACCTGAATCTTGTCCTCAACAGAGCTGTGCCCGTGGAAGACGCTGTGGAATCCCAAAGCCTAGAGAGAGCCCTTCAGTTGTTAGCTGGGGGCTGTGCTGCAGAACCTAGTAGGCAGGCTTTTAGAAGCCTGTAGTCCTCTGAGCATGTGGGGTTTGCAGTAATGGGGTTTCCACGCTCTTCCATATTCCAGGCACTGGCAAAACTGGCCTGTGGGCTGAACAAGCCCAACCGCCAGACGCTGGTATCCCAGGGATCTGTCCCACAGCTCTTCAGCCACATGCCCATCAGCAGCATGTAAGTATTGGGGAGTCATGTGCTTTTGTTGAACTCGGGACTTGGACTGAGCTGGGACCTGGCAATAGAGTGTATCAGCCCCTCTTTCATGCTGCTGCTTTGTTCACCAGAATCTAAGCTTTCATTTAAAAAATCATCTCGAGCTGGTCTGCTTGCCAAGATGTACATTTTAGTTCCTGCTCACTCTGCTTGCGGAACTCAATGGAATAACTCGGAGAAGTGTGAACTGCCCCATTCAGCTCAATGAGGGCGTAGACATTTTGGGCTTGTCGACATGAACATTTAGCTTGTGGCAGGCTGGGGTGTGAATCTATCCCACTGCATACTGTCTCTTTGGACCCTGTTTACTCTCACTAACAGTTCCTTACTGCACTTTGAAACGGGACTAGATCAAAGCGCATTAATGGATGATTTTTGCATGGCAAGCTAATCGCAGGGTCAATTCACACTGTAGCTTGCTGAGAATTAATTGTTAAGTAGACATGCCCTTAAAATATTAACTAATTCACTGCTTGTTAAAGCATGCAAGAAAAGAGAAGGGGGATCCTATTGGGAAGATCTGCCCAATTTATTGAGTGTGAAAGCTCATTCTGACACCATGAGTGACTGGGTTTGGGAGATGCTGCCATTCCCTTCTGCCTCAATGAAGGAGGCAAGCCCAAATGGCCTACCACAGTTCAATTGGCATCATTTGAACCTGTTCCCTAAGGTGTAGCTAAGCTCAAGAAGTGCAGTGGGACAACATGCAAGGCTCACCAAGTGGAAACATGCAAACTCCTCGTGCTTGGTGTATTCAGACCTTACTGATAGGGAGCTGAACACCAGGAGCCTGGAGAACATTCACGGTCATATTCTGAACATCTGTACAATCCACTATGAACAATGTCTCAGGAACAATGGTGGAGCTGGAAAAGTACTACCAACGTTTCCAGTTTGAAGCTGTGCTCAAGAGCTGCAAAGTTAGCATCTGCCTTCAGGCAGCTACTACTGTGGGCTTTCCTGCCCACAGAGGAATGGCTAGACCCAGGGGAGAGGGCAGGGAAGAGTGAGTGAACAAATAGATTTTAAGCAAGGGTGGGTGCTGGGATGCTGTCTTTGTGCATTTCTGCCTTTTCTCTCCCTGTTCCTTTGCAACCACATCTCAGGCTAGGAATTGATGAGCTGTCCCATCCTCACTGGAATCATCACGTGTTGCTCCTTGGTCAAGAGTCTGGTCAGCCAGTGCTGCTTCCCCACCTACCCTGCTTCCTGCCAGTGAATGGGAGCTGGGGTGCGCTGAACATGTTTCAGTCTCCAGTGACAGCTCTCTTCTATGCTTCCTCCTTCTCCTGCAGCCGGCACCTGGGAGGGAAGCTGGGTGCCTCCATCACAGACATACTGGGAGTGGAGTACATGGGGCAGCTGACCCTATTCAGCGAGTCACAGCTCCAAACTCACTTTGGAGACAAGACTGGGTAGGTGACATGCTGGCTTCTAGGCTGCAGGTCTCCATAGGATTATAGACTTGTGTTCTCCCTCCCCTTCACCAATAGATCCTTAGGCCATTCTGCTGAGGTTGTTGCTCAGGAGAGTTTCTGCCTGGGCCTTTTCAGGGTTGCATTGAGACAGGGAACATGAGCAGTGTCCTGTAATGGTCTGCTAGGCACGTGTACTGGCTTCTGATCTTTCCTAGCCCCTGTCCATCCTCCCAAGGGCTAAGCCCTTGTTTCCCATTTAGCTGTCCCTGTATGCTGCTGCGGAGTATGTGCTGCTCCAGGGACACAATCCAGGCTTTAGAGCCAGTTAGAGAACACAGAATGGAATGGGAGGCAGGCAGTGCTCAGGCCCAGCACTGAGGCTCCTCATTTTAAGTATTAGGAGCTTAGAATACCAGTCCCAGGCTTGGGCACTGAGAGCTTAGAATACCAGTCTGGCAGCCTCTAGTCTGGGGAATTCTGCTGTCGCAGGGAGGGAGCTGGGGCACTTGAGCAATAACTGCTGTAAGGTATTTCCCCATGAGTAGCTGAATGAAACCTGCTGCTGGCTGCCATCACAGCTGCCTGGGGAGCTGGAACCATCACCTGACTATAGTTTAAAATGGCCAAGCAGTGAAGGAGCCTATTGCTTCAGCTAGCTGAAGTCACCTAGCTCTGTAGCCCCAGATGCGGCCAGTGTGAGATGCAGCTGGGATCATAGCTGTTGGATACCACCTGTGCAGTACTCTGCAGAAAAAGATTCTGTGCTGAGGGGTGAGTCTCATGTGGCCCCTTGTGTGGTTTATCTAAGTTGTCCCTGAACCCTGCCTGTGTGCACTGCCCCATGAGTCCCTAGGGCCCAGTTTCACATGCAGGTGCAGGAACCATGAGGTCCTCCTAAGCTGAATACTCAGTGAGCCCAGGTGGAGTCGAGAGGAGAGATGGAACATTATCAGCCTTAATCTCAAACCTCATGTTGGACTTTCAGGTCCTGGCTCTATGATATGTGCAGAGGAATTGAACAGGAACCTGTGAAACCCAGACAATTGCCTAAGTCCATTGGTTGCAGCAAGAACTTCCCTGGGAAAGTAGCGTTGACCACTCAGAAGCAGGTAAGAGAGTGTAAGATCTCCTGAGCAGAACTGGTTTGGACCTGAGATAGGAGAGATGGGGATGGCCATTGAGTCATTCCACAGGCTGCAGCCCCTTCCCTCTGGGCTCAGACTGTTGCAAGAGCTGCTCCATTTCACCATGCTGAATGCAGTGCCCTGAAATCAGGCTCTTAGATTTTGTAGAGGCTGTGCAACAGCAGCTGTGTAATTCCTTGGGGAAACATCCTACATCTCCCTTCGTCAGCAGGGAAGAGGAGACTCTCAGCCCTTCATATGCTACAGCACACTGGAAAGAGAGGAGGGAGTGTTCCTTTGTCGTGCCCTCTCCACAGCTGTGTGCACAGTCCCTTCTTGGCACCGATGGATTTCTGTCCCCATGGTCCTGCTGTGCCTGAGGGACCATCTGGATGCTAGGGTGCTGGATGTGTCCAGATGAGAATGTCCTGTTCACTGTATTCTGCCTTTGCCTTTGCTACAAGATGTGCTGCTCCTGCCTTTCAGTCTGCCTTGGTTAACGGCAGCTAGCGGGAGCTTGGAAGAAGACAGCTAACTGATTGTGCTGTTGAAATTCCCTGTCATCTAGTTGTGTCTGTCAGGATTGCTGGCCTTTATTTCGGTTCCTAAGTCTCTTCTCCAAGGGGAATCCAGATTCCTGCTGGAAAGGAGCCTTTAAATGCCTGGATGGAATGAAAGTCCTTGTGTGATAGCAGCAGTGCAAGTGATGGTAAACCTGCTGCTAACACACATGCCACCCACGTCAGCTGGGCCCATACTGGAGAGCACCTTATCTTTGGGCAGGGTGGGAGAGGGTTCTCTAAGCATCCATATGATAGAGTAGCACAAAGCTGAGCTCTGAATCTCCCAGCCTGAGTTCAGATCCAGGTTTAAATGGACATTGTCTTGTTAGGTCCTTCCTTGTGTTACTAACAGCTGAGAAGGCGGGAGTGATGAGAGCTCTAAAAATCTGCAAGATTTTTGCACTTGCTGTGTTTCTCTTGGCCTGGGACAATGTCACTGGAAGATTTCCTGTCCCTTTCAGATTCCCAGCACTGACATGTGCTGCAATGTCTGGGCTGCTCTAGATTCTGGGGCATGGTGGATGCAGCTCAGATTAAATCTAAACCCTGTCTCCCCTGGGTTTATTGATTCCCTGGAAGCATTTGTGGTGATCTGTTCGTCCTAGTTTGAGCCAAGTGCCCCTTGAATGTTCCTCACTGCCTGGGGCTCTGGCTGTCAGCAGCTTGCCTGGTGTGGTGTTTAGGGCTGACTGCCAGGTCCTGTAATAGCAGCTACTTGGATGTGTGTGGGGGTTTCCTGGGGCTGTATCAAACGCTGCTGTGTGCTGCTTGCAGGTGCAGCACTGGCTCTTGCAGATGGCCTTGGAGCTGGAGGAGAGACTGAGCAAGGACAGAGACCAAGTAAGGGGGGGCTTGAGGGTTTTCTGCCTCTCCTTGCTGTGGGGCTGGGCCAGAGGCAGCAGGGTCTCCACTACCTGAGTTGTCTAACACCAGCTTGGGGGATGTGGTGAGTGGCAGAGGAAGTTGCCCTGCATGCGTTCACTTACAGTGTGCCAGGTTGCAGCCCCTATACCAGCTCCTCACCAATATACTGTTGTGTTTCTGGCTGCACTTTTCCCCTCACCTCCTTTTCTATGCACTCCCTATCCGTGGCCCCACAAAGTCATGGGACCTCCTGGTCAACCTCCTCGCCCAGGCTAAAATGGCCATCTACACAACCAGGGAAAGGAGGTTGGCCAGTGGAGACTCCTGTGACTGTGGGGCTTGTTTCCGATCCTCTGTCTGTTCACATATCCGGGCAGAGTTCCTCTGGGCGGCATCCACTGGTTCCCTTGATGCCTTCGAGGAGCAGTGGGTGCTGTCCGGGGTTCTCTGCTTGGTGTCCCCGTCAGGCTCCCTTCTTATGACCCTCAGACTGCACTCCTGTCCCTGTTCTTTTATTAGTTGTCCCCCGGAATCAGTTGGGTTTTTGAGATCCTGTAGATCCTCCCCTTAGGCTGGGGGGGGATCCGTTAGCAGTGGGTGGGCTTCTGCCCGCCCAGTTCTCAGAAACCCAATGAAGATTAACTGTTACTTTTGTTTTAGGGTAATAATGTTAAATAATGGATAGTAATTTCTAGTAATCAGCTACAAACGCACTCATATGTTTACTCTATTGGTAGCATTTATTGATCGCTTTAAATATTTAAAGTCTATTGAGATCTCCCAAATATGTATTAATTTTAAGTAATTCTTAATAAACACAACCAAATAGCATTTAAAAAAAATGCAATGCACTGCTGCTGGCTGACTGTGAGTTAAGAGGTGAGGGAGGACCCAGAGAGGTGCTGTAGGAGGGCCTGACCCCAAAATACCCTGAGCTACCCACTGTCCTCCAGTCCCCTCCCTTACAGGATGCGAGCATCAGGTACACATGAGGGGATGAGTGAGCTCAGGTCAGGCAGCTTCCTCTCTGTGCACCTCAGTCCTAGCATGTGCTTCCTGCTGGCTCCCTCCTGGGAGCCCTGCCCTGCACCCCTAAAAGTGAACGAGCTGCTTTATAACCTGCAGAGCCTACGTTGCTGGCCAGGGAAGAGACTAGCCTTGCAGATATGCTGTATTGTGATGTGGATAAAGGGGAATGTACCTGTGTAGGGATGGAAGCAGGGATTACACCCCTTCCCCCCACACATGCACAAGGTGTATGAGCCCCTCACACACACAGTGTGATGGTGACAGACAGCAGCTGGACCTGCCAGGACAGATGGTGAGATTGGATTGTAAAGTTACAGGCTGGCAGTACAGTGCTCTAGGCTGAGCACCTCTTTGAGCCCGTCCCTGGCATTCACTGCTTTGCCCTGTACTGTAGCTGTGTCCTCTCTCCGCAGAACTGCCGGGTGGCCAAACAGCTGACTGTGAGCATCCGCATGCAAGGCGATCAGCGAGCCAGTGCCCTGTCACGCTGCTGTGCCCTGCCTCGCTATGACGCCCACAAAATCAGCAGTGATGCCTTCATGATCATCAGAAACTGCAATGTGGCTGGAGCCCAGCAGGCTGCATGGTGAGTAAGTCCCCTTCCTGGCCTCGGTTGGTGTGCTGGAGGAGGGGGCTGGGCTGTGCCCTGGGAGATGACACATGCAGGACAAAGGGGCTGTGTTGAATACTGACAGGAGTGGGAACTGAATTTGGAAGGAGCTGGCTCTGGCAGAGAGAGCTGGTGCCCTCAGAGATGGAAGGCACATGTTGTCCTGGGCTCAGCTGCCGGTGAGCACTACCCACCCAGAAGGGCAGCTATTGAGCATCAGCCACCCCCAGGCCCCCACCATGCAGTGCTAATTTCCATATTCAGCATTCGGCAGTGCCAGTAGAAAGGGGGGCAAGGCTGCACCCAGGGCTGTGCTGCTGTGGAGTTGGAATGAACTGCTGCAGCATGAGTACCTGGCTGGCTTGTGCTCAGGGTGCTATCCCTGGGCTAGCCAGAAGAGAGTGGCTGTGCTCTGGTGGTCAGGGGACAAGATGCTTGTTGGGCAGAGAGGGCATGGGGGGCATAAAAGCACTTTAACCACAACCTGTTTCCTTTCCACCCTCGTGTCCTAGCTTGGGCAGGAGGATGCAGTGTGCTGGGCTCAGAGCAGTGACTCCTTCAGGACAGCTCGTTCCTGACTGGGAGCCTGAGAGTTGCAGGAGCTCCCACCCCTGGCAGATGGCACTGAGGAGTCAAGCTTCTTGCCAGAATCCAGGGGGCCTGGCCCAGGTCCCTCTGCTCAAGTCACATTCCTCAAGGAAGTGCTGCTTTGCTCCTGGCAGTAACACAGGCAGTCTGCAGCGCCCAGGCCTCTTACTGCAAAGTCATGAGGAGGAAGGAGTACTAGTGTTTGGCCAACAGGCATGACTAAAACACCCTCCCCTACCAGCCCACCAATGTCCTGTCCCGGCTCTCAGCTGCTGCACTGTCACCATGCCCAGTGAAACCTGACACACTTATTTCAATCCTGCCTTGAACGGCTTTGCACTTCTTGGGCTGGGTCTGAGCTGTTTCTGCCTTTCTCCACAGGTCCCCTCCACTTACATTTCTGCATATCTACGCAAGCAAGTTTTCTGAGGCTCCCACACTCTCACCTGCAGGCATTGCTGCCTTCCTGACCAGTGATGCCCAGTGTACCCTGCCAGCTGGCACCAATGCAACCAGCCCAAATGCCAAGTGCATTGGGAGCCCAAGAAAAGAGCCCAGCAAGAAGCCCATGAATGCTATTGAGTCCTTTTTCCGGAAGGCAGCAGAAAGGCAGCGAGCCCATGGGGCCAGAGAGCCCTGCCTGCCTGCTGTCCCCAGTGCAGAGGCAGAGTTGTCAGTGCCTGATCCCTGTGGCCACAGTGAGAGAGAAGGTCTCGTCCTTAGCAAGAGTCAGACTCCAGAAGCTCTTGTGAGGCACAGTCCCAAGGGTGGCAGCTCCCCCTCCCCATACAGATGGCTTCCCCCTGAGGAGTTGCTCCCTTATCCTGCAGAAACCCCTTCTGCTGGCCCAGCCTCCAGGAGCACTGTAAAAACAGAATCAGCTGGAGCAGCTGCTTCAGAGCTACCTGCGTGGAAGGAGCAGAGTTTGCCACCCTCGGCTGGGTTTGTACAAGGCCCTGCCAGCTCCCCAGCAGACCAGCTGCACTGTGAGAAGTGTGGCCAGCAGGTGCCAGTGTGGGAGCTCCTGGAGCACATGGACTATCACTTTGCTGTGGAGCTGCAGAGCTCCTTCTTAGAAGCCAGCCCTCTCAGGGTCCCTGCTGCTGCTCCCAGTTCTCCTGCCAAGAGCAAAAGCAACGCCAAGACCCCTGGTGGCTCCAGTGCAAAGCGACCCAGGCAAGGAGTGACCAGGACTCTGGAATTCTTCTTTAAACGGCTGCCCCCCTAGGAGCTCCAGGACCATTTTAGCCTGATGTTGAGTGATTTGTGAAGTTTTTATCCTTCCTGTAAATAACTTTTAGCCAAAGATTGCATAATAAAGGTCTGGAACCTAGTGAGGCTCTTGGGGAAATGCACCCACCTTTTCACTTGGCAGATTCTGGTACCATTCCTCTTGCCTCTAGGTGCAGATGCTGACAGAAACAGTGTCAGGATGGCACAGCCTGCATAGTGATTAGGCATTACTATGGTCCCATTACTGGGCATTTTTGCTCTGCAAACTGTAATGGATGTTACATCTGCAATGCTCCTGTGAGTTGGGAAGTGTCATTATCCCCATTTTCCTGCTGGGGAGCTATGTAGAGGGACAGTTACTGCCTCAGGTCACAGGAGTCTGGGGCAGAGCCTGGGAATGAGCTGTAATCCCTGCAGTGCCATAACCACAGGATCTTCCTTCCTGTCTGACTATGCTAGTTGATCTGGTATAGTACCTCCCCTCCTTGCTACTGCCAGGGAGGGGGGCAGGGTGGTAGCTGAGCCCCACCATTCCACACTCCTTCACCAGCATCTTACAGCAGGTGGGAAGTTCCTCTGATCAGTCCTGTCAGAGAAGCTGCCAGCAGTAATAAGGTGTCTCCAGGGGCACAGTGATGCTCTATGAGCTTTGTTCTGTCAGCCTCGCCTCATGCATGGATGGATGTGAGCCGTTCCTCTGGGACAAGTTTGTTGACTCTAGTCCCCTTTTAGGGAGGGTTTTCAAAGCCAGGGCATGCCAACATACTGTGCAGGCCTTTCTCTCAAGGCAGGGAGGCCGAGGCATAGTAGAGTGCATTGCTGTTGTAGATTATAGCAGAGCACTACAGCTCAGGAGGGTCAACTAGCACCTGCAGCCTGCAAGCCATTACAGTAACATCAGCTCAGAGCTGGGCTCCGGTGCACACAAGGCAGACTGCTGTAACCCTTACTCAGAAGAGATGTGTTTCCTGTGAGGTGATCTAAGCAGCAAGGCCACACAGCTCTGGGAGGCCCTATGCTAGTGTCCCCTTACCCCAGTAATGCTGTGAGTATAGCTGAAGTCCAGAACCAGAGTCCTTTGTGGGGAGGGCAAAGAGACTTGAAAATCAAGTTCTTCCAAAATCAAACCCACTACTTGCAGGGGAAGAGGACAATGGGCTAATGGAGTCCCTCCAAGATGCCACATCACCATTTATATTGCTTCTAAAGGCAAGCATGAAAACAAGGTGCTCTACTGGCCCAGTTCTCTCTTGCTGCACCAAGGAGGCTACAACAATCTGTGGGACTTCTGCTGGCAGGCTGGGGTGTGATAGCTCACCTTGAGGGCTGGCTTCGCACTTAGTACCCTTGCAGCAGAGCAGACAGCTCTAGAATGGTGCAGGGAACAAGCCTGAACTGTACTGCATTCAGTGACTGAGGAGCCATTAGCCTGCACTGCCAGCACAGAGAATAGGGAAATAACCTAGAATATGATTTCTTGAACTTAGTACTGTGTGGGAAAAGCAGCTCAGGGTGTGGTTCAGAAACTCTAGCCTTGCAGGCAGTTTCATCAGCTGTGGGATTCTCCTCTGAGTAAGCCAGCAAAGGGACAGCCTCAGGATCCTGCTGTTGCATGTAGATAACAAAACTTGCCAGAGCTGTATTTGCATGATTATTTCATTTCCCTTCCCCTCCCCCATCAGCTCAACTGCAGCAGCAAGTTCTTGCATCAGTTGCTAGCTCTGCCTCTGCCAGAGCCTGCTTCTTTGACCTGCTCTGGGATGCTCCTTGGTGCTAGTGCAGTTCTAATACCTTCCAGTCCTCCTCACTCCTGTAGCTTTTTTGCGGGGGGTGGAGGAAGGGATGTACAGCAGCATAGGAAAGGAATTCTTCTGCTTCATAGTGCTGCCCTTAGTCATTGGGGAGGGACAGAATTAAAATGACCTTCCCCCTAATGTTAGGCCTCCACTTTAGAAAGAGATTATAGGTTTTCACCCTCCCCTGAACAGACATTACAACCTGTTTGGTGGGATTGCATCACAGCTGGTTCCTGCAGAGCAATCACAAAATAAAATTGACTCAGGTGGTGGCTAAGGCCATAAGATAGAAAACAGGCTGAGGAAGAGATGCATCGAGCTGGTATCCTGAGGTGTTGGTCAGGATAAGGAAGGGAGGAGACAGGTCCATCTGGTCACCCTCAGTAATGCACACTGCTAGAATTTCTCCTGCACTTCAATCCCTTTAAGGAAAAACACGAGCATTTCCAGTTTTGTTAGTTTCCTCTATATGGGCATTGAAGGATTCAATTTTTGAAGCAGTAAATGTCAAACATCCATTTCACTGTATGCATCCGGACTGCTGAGAAAATATTTCCATTGATAGGCAAAGTAAAAAAAATGCTGCTTGACAACCTAATTCAAACTACAGCTAGGTACTCCGCATATTTTGACACATTGACAGTCTGTTTATAAAGCTTTAGCTTTTTAATCTCAACACCTACTGTCATAAAATAGCCCTCCCATGTAAAAATTTAGATCAATAAAAATAAAAGCTTAAACATTTATATTATCCATCCAAATTAAAGATCACAGTCTGCCAAGCCTGTGTCTCAAGCTGCAGTGGAACACACTCAGCTCCCCTCCCCCCTGCAGTTACATACTGCTTTTAAATTAACATGAGCTGTGTCAAAGCACCAGTGAAGGTCACATGGTGTCACCCTTTAATCAGACTCCAGGGTAGCAGGAATTTGTGGCTTCTGAGACACATAAGACAGCTAGCTCCACCCACTGCAATAAGAGCTGTGCTCAGGGTGACGTGGCTGTCAGCTACCTTAGCCTCACATTTGGTGCAACTCAGCTAAGCAGGCTGTGTACCCTTGTAACCAGTGATCCATGCAGTCCTTATAGACCCCAGCAGATTGTTTACCAGAGGGTAGTAACTGGGGAGGGCTCTGCTCAACCATCAAGCTGCTCAACCCCTTCACAACTCAGCCAAGGTTCTTTCCCAATAAAACATCTTTATTCTGTACATTATATAGATGCCAAGGAAATGGAAACCATCCCTCTGCATTAGAAAATCCAAGACGAGAGCAGGGAGCATGAAAAGCATGGCACTGAACAGTCACACCACAGAAGGGGCGGGGGGGAGGGAAGACAGGGGATAAGGTGCTCAGCCCATTAGCTCTTCCAGGGAAGGAGCAGCAGCAGCTTGAGTATGGGGCAGTGCTGAAGGTTACCCCAAGTTCACTGCAAACAGCAGGAGACACTCACCCCTCCCGGGCACAACTATTTGTATTTACACAATAACACAAGAGGGGAGTGCTCACTGGGACTCTGTTCTTCCTGCAGGAGCATATGAGGGGCACCCACTGTAATGGAACCCAGCGCTAAGTGCCAGGGCTGGAGGGGGAAGGGTCCCCTTTTCAGACCATCTGAGCCAGCAAAGCAGTTGTGTGCAAGGTGACTGAAAGGGAGAAAAGGCAGACCGAGCCTCCCCCAGTGCAGGGTACTGCCAGCAGAGTGAATGCATTACCTCTCCCAGGGAAGAGGCAGTGCCTGCTCAGAGCTGCTATTAACAGCAATTGTATCACAGGCTTGCACTACAGATCCCAGTCTAAGCTAGGATTCCAGCACAGAACATGGTGGGAGAAAGCAACAGAGCTTCCTCATAACCCTTCACAAGGGAGGAACAATTCTCCTCTGCTCCCCGCAGATCAGCTTGGTGAACTTTAACAGCTTGCAGGCAGGAATCCTCACCCCCACAAGGCTCCTCACTACAGCAAGTGCATGGCCTGTGGCAAGGAGAGCTGCTGTGAGGATATCACCAAACTGGTGTGGGAAGCGCTGCCCATGCCAGTAGCCATGCCATAAGACCCTGAGCAGGAGGCAGCACAGCTTGAGCATTATTGGCAACACCTGGAGCAGAGCCCCCTCCCTGTCCAGACACCACACCATGGCTCAGGCAGCAGTGCATGACCAGCCCTGTTCAATAGTCACCAGTAAATCAGAAGCCTAATGACAGTTAGGCAGCCTTGACTACACAACCCTCCCTGGCCCCCTTGTTCCCAGCTGAACAGGGCTGACCCTCAGCAGCAGCTGCACAGGCCAGTGCTCAGCCCTTGTACCTGAAGGGCACAGCTGGGGAGACATGACAGCAAGTGTTCCATGTCTTCACACACCTACCCAGCCTCTGGCTGTGCTGTCTCCCACCAGCCCTCCTAGGCACTGAAACTTCAGTGGCAGAGACAAGAAAGGAAGTTTCCCTTAAGTAGAATGAGAGCAACAAAAAAAAAAATCCTTGTGATAGCTTTGTCAGATTGCATCCAACAGTAATCGTCCTCCTGGGCCAGTACGGCAGCCCCCTCTGCCTCTCCTCAAGAGTTAAGGCAGGTCCCCGAGGTTCTTGAGGAGGCTGGTTGCATTGGGATGTGTGGGGGAAGCCCCAGCCACCCACAAGACATGAGTACTAGGATGGGCATGGGGCTCAAGTCACCATCTGGCAGAGGCTAGTCTGTGAGGAGATCCCTGTTTATGCTGGTTTGGCGGAAGAGCTGGGACAGCCAAGCAGGAGCTACTGAACACAGAAGGGGGCACACGAGGGATTAAAATCAATCAAGATTAAAAGGGCTAAAAGTGTCCTCAACTTTTCTCAGGTTCTTATTGTTTGTGAACCCGAGTTTAACTAAGTCTCTGCACTCTGGGTAGCTGGGCCTCCTATGCCATCCGAAAGGTCTCTGCCCTGGAGGGAAAAGCCTAAGACTGGGAGACGGGTACACACAGTATGGGTCAGGCCCAATGCTCAGAGAGCTGCAGTGGGACTGATACTGAAACAGAGGTGGCAGCATCCCTTCATTGCTGCTCAGCACCTCAGGAGCTTTGCACCATATCAGCCACAAACTTCCCACCAAAGTACTGTAAACAAAGCCAGGACTCGCCTGCCCAGACTAAGGCTGCCTCTGGTCTATTGTGGTGGAGGGCAGGATAATGAAAGCAGCAGACGATGCAGAGACAACATGCTTAACTTGTCCCGTGAGGGGTACTGAACAAACGGAGATCTCCTGGGCTCCATCCTCACAGTGTGGAGAGGAGAAACCCATGCTAAAACCGGACAGCAGCAGTTCCAGTCATGTGAAGGGCAGGACAACTCCCCCCAGCTCTCTCTTCCTCCATTGCTGGAGTCTGGAGATCTCTCAGACTTAGTGAGAGTCAGAAGGTCAAATGCCCGGGCCCCAGGCTCTCATCCAGGCTGTTCTCTTCAGTGGTGATAGCTTGGAGGTTGGTGACGTGTCCGATACCTTTGGTGACTCCTTCACGGAACAGCAGCTTGGCGCCAATCTTTAAGTATTCGGGATGTTTGATGAACCGGAAACGAACAACAGCCTTCTCCCCTGTCCGCAGCTTGTCCTGAGGGAGAGGAGAGGGCAGTCCACAACAATCAAGATCATGCCCACTCAGCCCTTTGCCTCCATATCCAGGGGCACTGGGAAGTCCAAGGCAGAGAAGGGAGGAGGAATGCTGACAAGAGCTCCTCAGTCTCTCCCAGAACCCATCCTTTAAGGTGCCACAACTTGAGGCCCTCCAACTACAGTCAGGGCACTACTGCAAAGGAACTCTGACTTCCAGCAAAGAGGTCTGGAGACCAGAGGGGTTACTCCTCTGTCCTGCCTTGCTGAAGTTCCCCACTGACACTAGCAGGCCAAAGGAACAGGCAGCTTCCTGGAAGGAGAGGAAAGGCAGGACCCGATACAAGCGCCATGGCATTAGCAGGAAGGAGCAAAGTGAGACTTCCTAACAGGGGGGAGGGGAGGAGTCCTAATGAATCTAAGGAAACCTAACAAGCCAGAGCAGGATGGGGTCTGAAACACTGCCAGAACATCCCTGCAGGTGAAAAAGTCTCACCTTTCCATGGATCTTCTCTACGATGGCCGTCTGCCGCACATTCCCCACGTGCACAGTCACCTGGAATCCCTTTCGGAAAGTCGTGGCATGGAAAAGCAGCACGATCTCGGCTTCAAATACTGAGCAGATGGTGGGGTTCATCTCTGGGCTCACCATCACCATGCCCTGCACAATAGCTTCAAGCTCAAAACCCAGATCATCGGGAACAGTCCCCTTGCTGCCTCTGAATCCCATGACCTTTCCCCCACCAGTCTCACCCATCCCATCCTCTGAACCCTACTTAAAGCTCCATGCATCCATCTCAAGCCTGGAGGCCAACTATCCCACCATTTGAACCAGAATCTGGCAGTAGGACAGGAGTGGGGCGGGGTTTCTATTGGGGATGTGCCTTGTTCCTTGCTTCTAAACTCCCTCCCCTCAAAATCTCAGGAATCTCAGACAGCCTCCTCCTTGCCTGCTCAGGCTCTCAGTGGCTTATCAGTCAATGCTGTCAATATGAGCAGCCCAGCTGCATCTCCCTGGAGATGGGAGCAAGACTCACCTTGCGCAGGAGGGAGCGGTCGAAGGGCCCAAGGGCCAGTGTGGCAGCTTGTCCTGCCCGGAGCACACGGCACGCGGAGCGGTTCCGCTGGATGCTGCACACCTTCAGCTGGAGGAACTTGCCATCGTCAGTGGGACCGACCACAAGGCTCTCCCCCTCCCTGCAGATCCCACTGCCAGGGGCACAAGAGCAGGACAGAGTTTAACCAGAGACACAGGGAAAGACACCAAGTGAGATTAACCTGCATAGCCTCTCTGAATCTCACTGGAAACGAGTCTGCCTGGACATTCCCTCCCCAGTGTCTGACCAGCTAACTCAGATGCTCAGCAGAAGGGAGTCAGGATTCCCAGGACTATCAGCTAATGAAGCCCTCTGAGATCCCAAGGGGTCTGACTTCTTAGATACAGGCAACTCAGCCGGTCTCCACCTGCTCTTCCATTCTGCCTGTTCCAGTAGAGGCAGCACAGAGGTGACCTGATGCAGGTCTGGTGCTGGTGCTGTCTGGGATCCCAAAGAGACTGGGTGCACTTGACTAGCCCTGGAATACTGACCAACTGCTAAAGCATTGCCCTGAGCAGACCTAGGACTGATGATTTGCTGTTCCTCCTTCCAAACTACCCACCTGCTTCTTGATGAAGGACTTCTGAAAGTCCAGTGAAAGATTCAACCCTCAGGAGGCCAGCTGGGCTCCAACCACAGCTCTGTCAGAGAGCAAAGCAGCTGCCCTGGGTTCCCACCAACACAGTAAAGCTCTGCTCTGGAGACATCCTAGGCTGAGATTCCCCCTGCCCTGCTCCCCAACCTACCCAGGGGAAGGGTAAATTCAGCCTCTACGTTCACCCTCCTCCCAACTTATAGGCAGCTTCCACTTCACTACCCTGCCTATACAGGATGAATTAAATCCTCAGAGAGCTGGCAATGCTCAGATCACGTTCTCTCCTCCAAGCCCTAATCCCTCTGTGCCTATCCAAGTCACTAGGCATAACAGTGCTCACCTGGACAGAGTTCCTCCCACAACAGTCCCCACTTCAGGCACAGTATAGATTTCATCCACCTGCAGCAGGCCAACAAGAGTAAGCTCTTTAGACTCACTGTGCAACTGAGAGAGCAGCACTTCAGAACTAGAATGAGCCACCATCCACCCACCATAGGCTGCAGTGGAGCCTTCTCTGTTCAGGGCACGGGGGCCTATAGCAGACCTTTCCCTGCTCCCACTTTCCCATTTTGAAGAGTCCCAGAGTGAAGCAGACACCCGAGAGCTCATTATTCAGAGATGTGCCCAGCACATCTCTTGGCTTGCACTAAGCTGAGCACTCAGATACCTGACAGGCCCTTTCAGAAACAGCACATAGAAGTGGTGCTGTCCCCCTCTATATTCCAACTCCCCATCCTCCTCATTACTCCAGTGGCCCAGCACATTACCTCCCCTCACCCCAGATCAACAGTTCTCAACCAGCAGGTCGCATATGGCCAATTCGTACGCAGCTGCAGCCCAGATCAGCTGTGTGCTAACGGCCGTGGGCTCCAGGCAGCCAGTTGCCTCCCAGCCCCACACGGCGGGGGTCTGGGGTCCTTTCCCTCCACCCCACATCCAGCTCTCCGCTCCTCGCCCCACACTGTGGAGGGGTCTCTGGACAGAGGGCCCTGAGCGTAGGGGTTTGTGGGGGGGTTTAGGTGGGCGCACTGCAGCCCAGGTAACACTTTGTGGGCCGCATATTCGGCCCACAGTGATAAATAGGTTGAGAACCACTGCCCCAGATGCAACGGACCCGAGTGCAGCTAGCCCTCAGGTAGGTGCTCAGATGCCATGGTAATGGATGCAGTATAAGAACCTCAGTCCAATGCCTGTATGTACCTGGAACTCTGTAAGTTGCTGCATCAGCTCCTCTTGCTCTTTGCTGTTGGTCAGAGGAGGAAGGATGTTGAGGAAAACTTTTAAGAGATCCAGGTTCTCTCCAGAAACACTGGATAGAGTGAAGATCGGCGTGATGCTGCCAAACACACAGAGAAAGGAATGAGCTGGGGGCCACAATGCAGCTGCAGAGCCCATCTTGGGGAAAGTACTTCAAGGAGAATACATGAGCTAGATAGAACCTAGCAGAGATGGCACTATGAAAGCCTCTCCAGAGCTTGGTCTAGGCCATCTGCACCCAGTTAATCCAGGCTTCCTCACTAGAGCTGTCTCTCTAGGGTAAGCAAGGAACACATTCACCCCCCTTTCAGCCACTGGCACTTGCTCCTGGTGCCCAGAAAAGGCCTGGGAGAGGGGGCCATGCATGAGAGGAGCTGAAAGAGTGAAATCTGGGGAGCCAGCTAATGCCTCCGAGAGATGTGGTCTCCTCCCCTGTGTGAGCGGTGCTGGTAAAATCCCAACAGACTAAACTCAGCTGACTCCCCCTGCTCCTTGCAGAAGAGATGAAGGTTCCTTACTTGGGAGACTGTGCAAACTGCTGCGCTGCTGTGACGGCATCATCGTCCGAGTTCACAAGCAGGGGCAGCTTGTTGCAGCCCGGCTGCTTCAGGATCCGCTCCAACTGCTTCACTGTCCGTTCCACGGTGGCTTTGGAACACAAGTCCACTTTGCTGACGACAATGAAAAAGGGAACCTTGAGCGCCATGGCCAGGCCCAGGTGCTCCCGTGTGGTACCTGCTACAAGAGACAAGGGAGAGCTCAGCTAAAAGGAGCATGGGCACCAAAGCCAGCTGCTCAGAGGATGCCAGCATCTCCCAGCCCAACAAGTGCCCCATGGGCCCATCATACAGATGAGGATGGAACTCTGTCACCCCACCTGCTCAGCATCTCAGGCAACGGCAAGGGGGCACAGCTTTTTAATCATCATTCCAGAAAGATAGATCAGGGCTTTTCTGGGCCCAGGCACCTGCTTCTGCTCCATTAGAACCCAGGAATTTCTCTCCAGAAGCTAAGTGATTAGTAGGAAAAGTGGCTTTTCAAATGGACAGGGGACGCTTCTTGTTTATTTCCTTTATAGAGGCTTTGGGTTCCAATACACACCACTAATATATCATGGCCATTTTTCCCTGACATGCTCAAAATGCCACCCAAAACTTTCCTGTCCTGGACACCACCCTCAGCAATAAAGTCAGAGCTCAGGTACCAATGGTGTATGAGGCCGCCAAGTGCCCAGCTCATCTGCAGTGCCCACAGCTGCACTGGAATCACTGGGCTACAGGGAATCACGAGGAATTGGAATCAGTATCATTTTTTTCCAACTACAATCACCCATTAGCCAGCATCTACCACTCTTCAAGTGCCCCTAGAGCATCCTGCCAGACCCTCCGTGCGTTCCCCCAGACTGGGTCACGGTGCACTTACCGATGCCAGTGTTGGCGCTCACCACCAGCATGGCAAAGTCTGGGCAGTAGCTGGTGAGGCCGAATATGGTGGTTTTCAAGTACTTGTGGTGGCCAGCCAGATCAATGAAAGTGATCATCTTGGAGGAGCTCTCACAGATCTCTTCTGCCGTCCGTGAGTCACTGTAGTTCACCACCTAGGGAAGAAAAGGAACCAGAGACTGAGGTATGGGGTATGCAAAGGAGGAGGCAGAGAGGAGAAGAGACAACCCCAACCATACCAGCTCCATCTGAACAGAAACAAGTGCCAGAGAGCTTGAGACTCTGATCCTAGAAAGGGACTAGGCCTGACTATGCAGGCTATTGTGTCTATAGTGTAACGTCAAACCTGTACACCACTAATCTGGAGGCAAGAAGCAGGACACCAGAACAGACACCCGCTCCAACTGGACAAGCAGCACCTTCTCCTACCACCTCTAATTACAACTTGATCACTCCTAGGCTCTCTGCTGCAGCAGTATGGGGCATAGAACTCCTTTATTGCTGTTGAGTCAGTCCTGCTCTGCCCACTGCAGTGACAGGCAGCACAGAGCCAAGAGGGCAGTCATGTTCCTCCCACTTCTCATAGGGAGTTGGGTCTGTCAATCTCTCTGCACTGCTGCAATAGCACTCACGCTCCATACCTCTCCTTTGCTATTGAAGCCAAGGATCTCAAAGCTGATGCTGGATGTTCTCCCTGACTGGATCTCATGGAGGTGCCGGAAGAGATTGAGGCGGGCTCTGCCTCGCCCATTATCCAGCTCACCCTGGGTCAAGACACCCAGCAGCGTCGACTTCCCTGAATCCACGTTCCCAAGCACAGCCACTCGCAGGTCTAGGAACTAAAGGAAAAGAGTCAGAGCAGAGAAACCACGGGGCAACCTGTTCCTGGTGCAGGGACACCACCCCATAGGCATGAGTGACATGTGCTCACCCCATGTCAGCAGACATGCCCCACATGTTCCCTCCAGAATGAGCTGGGATCACTATGCAGCGCTTCTTTTTAGGTTCTGCCCCTCCCATGATATCGTAGACATCGGTTCATGATTCCACCATGGCAAATGTGATACCCAATGCCAGGCCTATGACATCACAAAAAGGTCATCTACACACTTACTGCAATACAGATGCCATATCACTCCCCAGTCTCCACATTGGGATGGATTAGAATCGGTGTTGTAGAGGTGAAAGGCTTCACATCCCATTCTCTGACCCCCCCAGAGCCAGCCAATCTCCCTTGTCTGGGGTGGGTTGCAGCTGGTACCCTGAAGATGAATAGCTCTGTCTCTCAGTGCCCTTTTGGTAGCTCTTTAAAGTGTGCCCTGTGAACTGTTCTAACGTGAAGTGGTTCCAGGGGAGGGATTTCCATCTCATCCCAAAGGGAAACCTCTTGAACAGAGTCTGGGAGTCTCCAGTACCACAGGGCTCCCTACCTGCTGGTTATCAGGGACCTTCCGGACAAGAACCTCTGTTATCTTCCTGGGAACATCGCTGTCATAATCTACCTCGCGCTCCCGCAGGATGGTGATGTCAGCTCCAACCCTGCAAGGGGGCAAGAGGGAACAGTCTGGGGTGAGCTAGTACATGACTGGCCCCTTATCCAGGGCATCATCTGGTTGGAGCATCACAGGGGACCTAGGAACAGGACTCAAACTGCAGGGCAGGCTGGAGGCTCTGAGAGCAGCAGGGCAGAAGCGTCAGACCAAGGACTCTCTAGCAACGAAACCCCAAAATCTCAGCAAGGCTGGTTTCCCTGGCCTGGGGCCTCTCTGAGTGTGAACTGGAAGAGGTCATGGGAACTTGTCTCCTAGCCAAGAGCCTTTGATCTGCAGGCCTTTCAGAGGAGGAAGAAGGAAGAGCCACCAGGACCCTTTGCAGGGCTTGCAGGGAGAATGGGGTAGAGCTGGGTTTCTCTGACCCAGCAGGGATTAGAGATCCTGAGAAACATACTTTTCAGCCATCCGGCGCAATGTCTTGAGGGAGGCACGCATCTCTTCTTCTGACAGGCCCACCAGTAGCCCATTGTCCTCCACGCCAATCTGGTAGACAGCCTCACCCCGGCCTTCCTGCAGCCGCCACTTCATCTGTGTCACCAGGTGCTCAAAGCGATACTGTGAGGGGTTCACCAGCTTCAGCTGCTCGAGGGAGGGAGCGGTTACAATTGCTGCCTGGGGGCAGAGAGAATCACATCTCCCTGGGGCAGTGACTCCCTAACCCTCTGCCGTGGAGCAATGGCCCCCCCAGCAGACCCACCTCTGGGAAACACGCTCCGAGTTAGCACCTGCAGAGGAGCCAGTGGGATAGGAGAGAGAGGGTTACAAGAGAGACAAGAACTTCTGTAGCAGAACATTCCTGTATCTTGCAGATGGCACCTGAGAACTGGCTGGTATGAGGGAAGCACTGGATTAGGGAGCCAGTGCCATGGGGCCAATGGGGCCCAAACCATTTGTGCTCTGGCCTGAGTGAGAACAGCAGAACTGCCCCAAAATACAACTGGAAAGGACATAAATGGCACCTGTAGCTCTGGGTCGTTAAGGAAAGAGTGAGGTGGGCGAAGGGAGGGACCCCACAGGGTGGAGAGTGAGCTCTACACTGGTCAGCACATGGGACAACACCTGAGGGGGCTGGGAGGCCCCTCCAGAGTATAGTCACAAGGGATTCTGCACTGCATGTTCTCTAGCATCCAGTTTCTCCCACAGGGTTCAGAGAACCCAAAGTGAGATGGATAGTGCCCTACCTCAGCCTCAGCCCCACCCCCCAAGGGCAAGGCTGGGATGGTTCTCTTTTGAGTATCCCCCTGGGCATGTCCCCCATACAACCCCTTTGCTCAATTCATTACAGGGTAACCCGCCGGGAAGAGAATTCCCCTCTGCAATCCCCTAAGGACTCACCTTGTATTCTATGTTCCCATCTTCTGCCTGGTTAAAGAACCAAATGAGACATGGGTTAGCAACCACCTCACAACCCCAGGCACTTTTCCCAGATGCCCCTGCCCACCCCACATGGCTTCCCTAACACCACAGAGCCCACACACCATTCCATTCCGGATAGTCTGGAATGACACATGGATAATCAGCTGTTGCTGCCAGCTTCGCAAGGAGAAAGAAACCATATATGCTTTCAGCATATATGCTAAGTCACAGTCTCCCTGCCAGAGCTGCAGGCCTCATTCCCATGCCATACTGGAATCTACTACATGCATGTTGCTGCTATTTGCTCTACAAAGCAGCTGGGACATTCTAGTATGAATGCTGGGAGGCCAAAATTAAGGGGTCGTACTGAGGATGCACAATCTTTTTAGTGCCAGCAAAAGGAAGTGCCCAGTTAAAAGTCCTAAAGATTTTTTTGTCTACAACAGGCACAGCTCAGGCAGTGGAACGCACAAGCCTCTTCATTAATCACCCAGTCCTGTCCTGGAGTCACCCCATGTAGGGGTGTGAGGAGAGCTCATTCTCCATGGCCCAGTCAACCCCTGGTGCCTCTGCTGAGGTTACTAGTGATAGTGTGTCCTCCTAAGAAGTGGTCTGAGACAGTGGCTCTCAACCTTTCCAAACTACTGTACCCCTTTCAGGAGGCTGATTTGTCTTCTGTACTCCACCTCACTTAAAAACTACTTGCTTACAGAATCAGACATCAAAATACAAAAGTGTCCCAGCACACTAATACTGAAAAGTTGCTTACTTTCTCATTGTTACCATATCATTATAAAATAAAATCAATTGGAATATAACTATTGCACTCACATTTCAACATACACATTGGGAGGAATGGCTCAGTGGTTTGAGCATTGGCCTGCTAAACCCAGGGTTGTGAGTTCAATCCTTGAGGGGACCACTTAGGGATCTGGGGCAAAATCTGTACTTGTTCCTGCTAGTGAAGGCAGGGGGCTGGACTTGATGTCCCTTCCAGCTCTATGAGGTAGGTATATCTCCACATAGAACAGTATAAACAAGTCATTGCCTGTATGAAATTTTACTTTGTACTGACTTTGCTGGTGCTTTATGTAGCCAGTTGTAAAACTAGATCAATATCTAGATGAGCTGATGTACCCCCAGGAGTATGCGTACTCCTCGTTGAGAGCCACTGGTCTGGGACACTCCACCCCACTGTATTTTGGGCAGAGACCATTAAAAGTCTGATGGGAACAGCTTTAATACTTGCTAGCAAGCTGGGCCTGTCTTAGGTCTCGTGACCTGGGCCAAAAGGTTCCATGACCCTCTCCCCAGTCCCAAACCACCCAGCTCATGCTCCCCTGATCTATACTGGAACTGGCGACAATGAGTAAAAGGCTCTTTACTCCTAAGCCA
Organism: Gopherus flavomarginatus; assembly: GCF_025201925.1. NCBI lineage: Eukaryota > Metazoa > Chordata > Testudines > Testudinidae > Gopherus > Gopherus flavomarginatus. The sequence goes on along the minus strand of NC_066620.1, from coordinate 67,547,603 downwards.
TCAAGGGTCCTCCAACCCTACCAGCATTATACTGCTCTAAAACCTGCATTCAGTAGAAGTGAACCTGAGAACCGCTCCAGCACTGAGCTGGCCTGTCAAAGACTGTCTCACCTTTTTTGACAGTGACTGCACCCACTGCTAAGTGTTCCTTTCCATGACTTCTCCCCATAAGCATGCATGGCTGCCCCCCAGGGAGAGATGCTCCTCACAGACTTGAGGAAGCAAGGCTGTTGATCAACTTGTGGTAAAACAAACCACTCACTGCTCTGACAGCTCCCGAGAAATATAACCAGGAACTTCCCTGGGCACAGCAGGGTTTCCCCAGGAGGCCAACTCCAAACTAAACTGGATCATCCACTAATCTCAGTCTAAAGGTTACAGAGACAGGACTGGGTCCTGTAGAGAGCCAGGGATTTCAGTGGAAAGAGGAATAAACCAGAGTGACAGCAGTGTGAAAACCGACCTGCTTGGATTTCAGCTCTTCCTGAATTACAACTGTCCAGCCAATTCGCTTCTCTGGAAATATACAGCTCCCTCTCCCAGCACATGGATCTGCCCATCAAGGGAAGGTAAAGCCCTCTCCCTGCATTCTAACTCAGCTCTAATCACAATAAATGGTTTATAGTGGCAAAGGGCCAAAGAAGCAAGGCCCTGGAATTAACAGTTCTGCTCTTAAAGTTGGAGCTGCTTAGCAAGATAGGGGCACTGGTAAGGGGTTCCCTTCTGCCAACCCCTCCCACCCATCAGCCTTTCAGCTTTGGATACCACATCAGTATCTGCATTGTCCTCTGAATAAGGGTTTTGTGCCTCTCTCATAGCAAGTGAGGTGCAAGGACAGTAATGAGTCTAGACTTGCTGGACAGTGGTGCAGGCAGGGTGTCTGGGGACAGGAAGGAAGTGATACTGAAGCCTTGGAGGACTGTCACTTCTGCAGCTGAAAGGCACAACAGCCAGGTCACTACAGGGAACAATCCTGTCCCTGAGGATGGACTATTTTGGACTCAGTAGGGATTAGCCTGTTCTAGCATCTCTGTTCCTCATCCTCCAAAGCAAGGCATCCTACCCTTGGACAAAAATACCTGTCTCCCACCTCTCACTTAGGACTTGGCACCCTGATGTTTTTGAGGATGGTGTAAATATCCTGTGATGAAGCATAGTGCCAGACCATCAGTGGTCCATGGCAATCCTCATGCTCCTCAGGCAGTGGTGTCCATCAGCCCCATGCCAGTGGGAATTGTCTGAACTCCAGCAACTAAGATGGCCACTTACCAGACTTGTTTTCACAATGCAGCAGGCAAACTCCATCAGACGTGGCACCACCTGCTTAGGAACCACCTCTCACTTTATCCAGAGTTTGGTCTGGACCCTCCCAAACTCAGCAAATATTTGCTAACTCAAATTAGCAGCCCAAGAGGGGTTGGGGTGTCACTGGGCCTGCTAAGAACGTGTTTCCATAGAACATGGCAGATCAGATCTCAGCAATGGAAGGGAAATGAGCATTTTGGCCTGTGTGCAAGGTGCACCCAAATGGCATGCCAGGCAACCAGACTGTGTCCCACCAATGCCAGCTCATTAAACCAATGGAGTTTAAGTACCTCCATGGGACTGGTGGCACAAGGGAGGAGTGCTGCCACATCAGAGCTCTAAGAAGGGATTGTCCAGGTGTCTCCCGCCCCAAGAGGCCAAACTGCTTGTATTAATCAATCAGTGTGAAAGGCAGAGAAGGCAAAATGTGCTAAACAACACGCTCAGGATATGGCCAGGGTTGGGAAAAGGATTTAATGTAGCCTCAATAGCCTTAGTGTAGCTTGGTTGGTTATGTCTACGCTGGCAACAGAAGGACAAAAAAATTTTGTTTTTCAGGAGGTGCTAACTCCTCTTGGAAAGACAAAAGTTTTGCTGATGACAAGCACCGGTGTGAACAGCACTTTGTTGGCTGGAGCACTATCCGGTGGACAAAGCTAACACCACTCGTTGGGGGTGGAAGGTTTTGCAGGCAGGAGAGCCGAAAGACAGCGACTACACTGTGCGACTTCTAGCGACACCGCTGTGGCAACACAGCCCTGTCGCTAAAAGCTGCTTAGTGTAGACATAGCCTAATATTCTAGTGCCTTAACAGCAGATACACACCAACACAATCTCCTCAGTTGACCCAACAGGATCCACCCTCAGGAACTGCTTCCAACCTAGTTAATAATCATGAAAACTTATTATGCTTTTCCACACCTACAAGGGTGGAGGCTAGGGAAGAGACAGCAAGAGACTAGGGTCACACACAAAGAGGGGCAGGAGTGCCTCTGCTAGGATCCCCAGCTGACCATCATTTTCTCTTACCTAATGAAAAGCCCTCCTCCATAACGTTCCCAAGCCTCAGCTCTCCTGCATCCAGCACATATAGTATCTTGTCACCGCCTTATATCACTGAGGCCTGAAAATTTCACTCGCCTGTGACTTTTGGAAGCATAGCCTGACAGGGAGCGAAGCCATCAACTTCCCCAGAATCTACTTGTCAATTAAAGTTTTCCTAGCCTTTACAGTTGCAAAGGCCCTACCAAATGTGAACTGAGTATAACTGAGGCAGGCAGCCAGCTCCAGTGACTTGGTCAGAACTCAAGAGCTTCAAGAAAATGAAAAATTACTAGAGCCTTATTCAGTTTTCCCTACTTCTACTGAAAACTCCAAAGTAAACAAGAACGATATCAGTTTCGCTCTCTAGCTGCTTGGCAAGCTATAGCATCAGCAAAGGCAGGCACTGGAATTCTCTGCCAACGGGGTTTGAGAAGGCTGAAGTCTCAAACATTTCAGACACCTACTAGCCAGAGGCTGATATGACAGCAGAGACTCCATCCCCACCTCCAAAACTTTATCAGTCCAGCGGCACTGGAATTGAGATAAGGTCTTTCTGTGAGTCCAGGATATAGGACACAAGACAACTGCACACATAGATCAAAACCCCACAACTCCATATACAGAGATGGCAGCACTCCAGCCCTACGGCCCCTGCTAACACAACCCACACCAATGCACAGGTTCAAGGGCACTCTAGTCTAGCCCCACTAACAGCCCCAAGCACCGGAATCTCCTGTCATAATAATGAAAGCTCTCAGCACTGCCCATCACCAGAGAGCAAACGCTAATCAACGAGACTAAAGCTACCCACAGCCCAGCGCTCCCCCCGCCGGGCCCATCATCGCCCAACAGCCCCGGTGCCGCCCCCGCCCCCCCATCCTCCATCGCCCAACAGCCCCGGTGCCGCCCCCGGCCCGCGCTCACCTCCGGCGGCAGGTAGGGCGGGTTGTTGGCCTTGCCGCCCCGATTCCTCCCGCTTTTCTTCTTCCCCTTGGAGCCCCCGCCGGCCCCCGCCCCCCCGCGGCCGCGCAGCGCCCCACCGCCCCCCCCGGGCCGGCAGCAGCCCCCGAACAGCTCTGACACCCGCGAGTCCATCCCGGCCCGGCGCGCCCCAGCCTCCCTGCCCCGGCAGCCGCCGCCGCCCCCTGGCCCCGCTCCCGGCTCCAGCCCTTCCAGCTCCCTCCAGCCTCTGGCGTCAGAAACAGCCGCGGGGCGCCACGGGAAACCGAGTCCAGGCAGCTGCCCATGACTACAACCCCCAGCACGCACCGCGCCGCACAGCAATCCCAGCCCGGATCACTGCACTTCCCAGCATGCATCGCGCCAGTCACGCCTCTCTCCCTACCGGACCTCCTCGCAAAGGCCCACGGGCGCAGCAATCCCAGCACACACTGCGGCTCCCAGGGTCCACCGAGCTAAACGGGCCTTCTGCGAAATCTCCTTTGAAAGGACTACAGCTCCCAGCATGCACTAACACCAAAACGTCATTTCTTTATGGATCTGCTGAGCAGAGGCTCCTGGGAGTTGTGGTTTTCCAGTTTACTGGGTGGCTGCAGGCTTGTTGGTTCCCCGCTGGCTTACCATTTTGTGATTGTTTGAGACCAGGCCCATATCTTGTGTTTGCTTTTTCACGAACGAGCCTCGTCTTCACGAGAGGATTTGGGGCACCAAGGGAGGCAGAATGGCATCACCTGTGCTCTGCACGCTTCCCAGACAACTTAACACACTTCCAAGGGAATGAGATGGAACATTTGGTGCTGAGGCTTATTGCCTCCATGGGCTGCTCCTCTGTATTATAGCTGTGATTGACATCATTCTATGTCAAGCAAGTCCCAGCAAGCTGCTGATGCAGCTTCATGGTTGGGCAAAGTTTGGGCACCAACTTAATAAGATCTGATTTCTGAAATCTACAGATTAACATCTTGTGTACAGTGCTTGTGTGTATTGGTGCTGTGTATGTACATAAGACCCCTATTATCCTCTGGCTACAGTGTCCTTATATAACATAGGAGAGAGCTATGGGAGCCTCAACCATATAATACATTAGCAAACCAATAAACTATATATCAAGAAGCTGTTTTTTTCCAAACGCACGTAATAGAAGCTTAATGACAGATGATAAATAAAAACAATGTTATTAGGCACCAAGTCGGAAAAAAAAATGGTGGGTACTGAGCACTCTGGCAATCCCACTACCAGATCCTCTTTCTCTCCCTTGCAGTGCCTACCACGGATCAGCTGTTCTGTAGTGTCGGAAGGAGCCAGGGTGCAGTGCACTGGGTGGGAGGGGAATGGGCAGAACTGGGCGAGGAACAAGTGGAGCGGGAAGAGGCGGGGCGGGGTCTTGAGGGAAGAGGTGGAGAGGGGATGGTGGGCTGAGCCAATGGGGAAGCACCCCTGGCAGATTAGAAACACAGTGCCTAAACATCTATAAAGACAAAATTATACAATATATATCAAGCATACTCTGATACATTTTAACAATATGGTCTAGCAGTTAAAGCAAGAATTTTTGACTGAGAAACTCTGGGTCATCTTCCCAGCTGCCCCACTGTATAGTTTTGCCAAATCACTTTGCCTCTAGTGAGGTTTCATTAATTAATGTTTGTAAAGCACTTTGAAATTCTTTGATGAAAGGTGCTATAAAAAGACATGGTATTAGGTTAATCTAAATACAATACATTACATCTCCACACTAAGCATATTACACACACAAGAACGTGCAGAAGCCACCGAACTACAGATCCCATCATGCATTTCAAATATACAATTGGGACTTCTTTTTCTTCCCCATTTTGATTTTTAAAATTGCAGCCAATGATGAATAAGTTATGTTTTGTTTTCAAACACAACTAGCTGTAGCCACACCCTCTCAGTGCTTCCTGGCACAGCCTCCTCCAGGACTGACCGCCTATCGCTAACAAATTGCATCACCCACTGCAGCAGGCTGAGAACATATAAGAGTTTCAGAGCAGTACTCCCATCTGGTGGTTAGTCCTAATTTTCCTAATGTAAAGCAGGTCTGTTTGTATAGTGCTTAAAAAAATGAAGCCTGTTCCTGATTACAGGTTTCTGAGTGGTAGCTGTGTTAGTCTGTATCAGCAAAAACAACAAGAAGTCCTTGTGGCACCTTAGCGACTAACAAATTTTTTTGGGCATAAGCTTTTGTGGGCTAGATCCCACTTCGTCAGATGCATGGAATGGAAAATACAGGAGCAGGTATGACTACATGAAAAGATGAGAGTTGCCTCAGTCTAACATTAGACTAACCTCACACTTCATAAGGCAACTCCCATCTTTTCATGTATTTATACCTGCTCCTGTATTTTCCACTCCATGCATCTGACGAAGTCGGTTCTAGCCCACAAAAGCTTATGCCCAAATACATTTGTTAGTCTCTAAGATGCCACAAGGACTCCTTGTTGTTTTTGCTGATCCTGATTAGGTTCTTTGGGTTCTACTGTAATATAAATAATAAAATAGTACGTGTCTTGGCCACAGTCATGCAGTGAATTTGTAGTAGAGTGAGGAGTAGAATCCAGGAGCTCTGAGTCTCAGTCCCTCGCCTGCACTAATCACTAGACAATGTTGCCTATAGCAAACCAGCTGGACACGGAAATTAAAGAAGGAGAAATGGTATGTTATGGAAGATATAGCCCCACTTCTCTCAACTTGGTATCATTAATAGTCTGAGGAAAGAGTATTGTCCTTGGCCTACACCCAGGAGGCCACTGACAGACCCTGTTCCACTGATATGGGTCTTAAAAAAAATATATTGCAGCTGACATCCCTTCCCGTTCTTGGTGAGAGGTCATCAGAAGGACTCTACAACTCAGCCTTTACCTTGTGGCATGATGGTGGCCAAATTCAGTTTGTTGTCATAGCCAAGTTAAAAGGTGTCAGAATAAGTCTACCTGCCTAGATACTGTAGTGTTCAGAAGTGCAAGGGAAGACTAAGTTTATATGGAACACATTTAATTCCCTCCCTTGCTTTTCCCCAGGGTGTTTTTGGCTGATTACAGACTCCCATAAAAAGATGGTCAGACTAGATATTCAAGGCTGATTATGTGGTTAAGCCACAAGCTAAGTAGTCAGTGGCAATGTCACTTCTCCTCAACGTGCTGAGAACCTTTTATCTCCCTTTCATTACCTTTTGTATAAATCCCATTGTTATAATTAGTTATGGTAATGATGTTACTGTTAATATATTAGTTATGGCTGAAATGTTATCATCACGCTGGTTAAATATCACATATTTTTTGTGGCAGTGTCATTCACAACAGATGACACACCTGAACTGTGCAGAGGCAGTGGTGTTCTCTGGTGAATGCCACTCTGTAGCTGAATGCCCACCTCAAAGCTTGAGTTTTCACTGATCACATGCAAAAAGTAGCCTAAATATCAGCAAACAAGAGTTTTCTTCAAAAAGCCCCAATTTTTCCCATTTCAAAAAAGGTTGACAGCATTGTGCAGAGGCCACCTCTCACTCATGTGGGCTGTTTCCAAGTTCATTTACCGCCCTTGTTTCCTCATTGGCTTCCTCCTTACCTAGTTGGATACATCCCAATGTCAACAAGAAGCCCTGCTTTGCTGCAGCCATCCAGCAGAATTCTTTTTATTCCCAATGGCACAAGTGCCACATGGCCTCTCCTAACCAAAGAGGTCAATTTGGTCCAGCTGCCTGTGTGCCTCAGTGGCTGCGCATCTAAAGGCCATAGGGTGACCAGACAGCAAATGTGAAAAATTGGGACAGGGGGTGGGGGGCAATAAGAGCCTATATAAGAAAAAAGATTTAAAAAACGGGACGGTCCCTATCAAATCAGTACATCTGGTCACCCTAAAAGGACACCAGGTAGCAGCAAAGAGCCAGGGATTGTTGAGCTGTGGGACTCTGCATAAAATTGCGCCCATTTCGCCCCAAGAAATTAAATCTGTAACCCAAAGAAGTGATTCAGTATTTTTGTCATTGAGGCCTTTCAAAATTGGCGAAAAATTGCAGCGGCTGACGGAGGAGAGGGCGCAAGGGTTTTAGGGGGCAGAGCGGGAGGCTGCGCGTGCACAGGGCAGGAGGGCTTGGGGAAGGGGCAGGCAGATGGGCGACGTAGGCTGAGCGTGGCCCAATAAGACAGGCGCGATAGCGCATAACTATGGGGGCTGTCAGGGCGACAGACAGGCCAGGAGCCCCGGCCCCGTGGTGTCTGGGTGCTATGCCCAGTGCGCAATAACCAGGCCCCATCCCCGGCACTAGATCTCCCCACTCAATCGCTGCCTGAGGCCCAGCCCCACTATGCCGGGGGGGGGGGGGGCGGCTTGTTTCCGTCGCTTCCGCCCCTGGCCCCCCGCCGAGAGACCTGAGCACGCACACCGGGGCCTCTAGCCCCGCCCCCTTGGGAAGGGCATGGGGCGGGACGGGGCACCACTGTGCCCTAAAGAAACATGGCTCCGGCGGGGTCAGGCCTGAGGGACCGGAAGCAGAGCGGGCGTGAGACTCCCATGATGCACCGCGGCGGCGGCTGTTCAAATCGGGGCCGGGACGCCGGAGGCGGCCGAGTGCGAGGCAGAAAATGGCGGGGCCGGGCCGCCAGGAGCGGGCAGGTGAGGCGGGTGGCGGGCTCCCCTCCCCAGCCGGCCGGCGCTGAGTGACTTCTCCCCTCTCCCCACAGCTGACCTGCTCCAGACCGAGCCCGCGGAGGCCCCGACGGTGACCCCGGAGCTCGCCGCGGGACGGGGCGGCGGCAGCAGCACGGTGGCGGCGTTTCACTGCCCGCAGGGCCCGGCTGGCCGCGCCCCAGGCTGCCACTCGGTCTCGGTGGTGTTCCCCGGCCCCGTGACCCAGCAGGGCTGCTGCCACTTCGCCTGCGAGCTCCTCAAGCACGTGCTGTACCAGCGGCACCAGCTGCCCCTGCCCTACGAGCAGCTCGCCTACTTCTGCAGGAGGGCGCTGCCCCGCCAGCCGCAGGTGAGTCTGGGCCTCCCCGGGCCGGCCAGCGTCGGATAGCGGAAGCCGGCTCGGGCCACTCCTGGCGCAGCCCTAGAGCCACGCGGCTGGCGACCCGTCTGCGCTGCCCTCGGCTGCCGGGTTCGTTCCGCCCTGTGCAGCGTGAGACCCTCTTATCCAGAGCTGGCTGCTGGCCGTCTCCTCCCCCTCTAGGAAATCTGCTTCATTCCGCTGCCTGCGCAGCAAACCGCACTCTGCAGGTGTCTGCTGAGAGCTCTGCTTCCATCCCCTGCACTATGTGACTTTGCCTGGGGCCAAGGAGAGCTGGAAGCAGTTCCCTGCATGTCCCGCAAATAGCAGCCTGTTCTGCAAGGCCAGGTAGGAATTCCAGCTGCTCCCCGCCCCAGAGGTAGGATGCTCTGCCCTGGCTCAGGAGAGAGCAGCTACAGCTCATAGTAGTAAACTTTCTGGTTAGTTCAAGAGCAGCGACCGGTTGCAGAAAGAGTCTTGGCTGGAGTGGTATCTTGGAACCAAAGAGCTGAGATATGAGTGTGCAACTTTGCATAACTAGGATAGACCAGACTCCTCAGCAACAGGGGCCAGGGGAGGTCTGCAGAGATGTTATGCCCCATGTATTTGAAATATTTTATAATGATAAACTTGAATGTGGTAGAGAGATTATGTATTTAAAAACAACTCATCAGGCTAGCAATACAGGATGTAGACAATCTTTCTCTCAGACCTATACAGAGAGTGTTTGGTGTGCAAGAAAACTTTGACTAAAGACTAGGAGGCTCATCTTTCTTACTGAATGAGGTGGCACTGGCTCCGAAGGCAAGTCAGCCTTTCCCAAGAATTGGGTGTCTAATCTATTAGCTGTCTTGATTTGTAGCTTCTGTCAAGATATCCTTCTGTATTTCAGGTTTCATGCATTGTAGGTTTTGTCTTAAACACAGTATTGTATTTAATGTGATTCCTGGGGATACAATATCCTAAAGAGAATATATTGGGTAAGGATAAAACTACTTCACCTCTCTGCTGGTTCTACTCCTGGGGGAATTCCATGCTACTGTGTGCATGCATAATTAAGTGATGCATATTTTTATTTTTTTGCACAGAAAAAAGCTTCTGCTGAAAAGTTGCTGCAGTTCTGTTGTGGTGATAGAACACAGCAGTTGCTCCCACCCAGTTAGGGAAGAGAGCCTTCACAGTGCCTGTAGGGCCAGGTCAGGAGACAGGCAGTGTGGGGCTGCTGTGAGGGGTCAGACAAGGGTTCATAAGGACTAGTAAGGGAGGACAGACTGGGACAGGGGCTGAATGGGAGTGGAGGTGCAGAGTTACAGGAAGGAATGGGGGTGGCTTAGTGGGGGCACAGACACATGAGGAGGCAGTGCACTGCTATGGGAGTAGCTGAGTGTGGGCCCAGGTATGTGGGGACAGGGGGTGCAGGGCTACAGGAGGATGGGAGGAATGGGTGTCTGAGTAGGAGTGGAGGGACATGTCAACAGGGGCAGATGTGCCTAACTGAATATGAGAGGGTAGGGGTCAGCCAGGGTCTGCATGGGGGGAAGATCCCTAACAGTCTCCTTCCCACTCCACCCAAAAAACCTGTTCCATACTTTTCATACCCAACAACCTTCCAAGTTTCTCGCCCCAGCTCCTTCCTAGCATTTACTCTCCCCAGCCTTTGCACTGCTTCTGAGGGGTGGAGAAAATACAGTTCTGTATTGTAATTCATTTACTACTCAGTTCTGTATTAATATGCCTAGTAAGGAATCTATTTGTCAAAACATTTTCTGAATCTCTCATTTGTATTGTTACAGACATACTTCCTGACAGGTATTTTGAAATAAAGACAAAATAATTGAAACTGATGTGATTGTTTTGACAAATAAAATATGCAGAATTTTGTAGAATCTGAAAACATTGTGTGCAGAACTTTTAACTTTGGTGCAGAATTCCCACAGGAGTATTGGTCAAATTGTCTTAACTACAGACCTAGGAGGTGGCTGATCTACTGTGCTCCAAAGAAAATCCAGACACCCCCCTACAGAATGGGGTGAATGTTATGGCTCACTGTCACATTTCAGTCAAGCTCTGAAAGGTCACAAGTTTCTAGTTCTGTTACATCTATCCTGATTCCTTTATTTCTACTGACCTTAAATCCAGGAAACACTAGTATTGAAATTGTTCCAAGTTGGTTGCTAACAAGACACCACGATGATTCCTCTTTTCAGTCTTAAACTTTAACAATTCTGTTCTTTCTGTGTCAGATCTGGTTGTTCAAGATGCTTAAACACCATTAAATGGACCACAGCATGCCTAATATTTCAGAATGTACCAATTTTTTCCTTGGCAGGATGGAGATGCAATTAAGAAGTTGCCACATCCCCCAGACCTAGGGAGCAGCAGGAAGTGCCAGCAGTTGCTAATGGACCTGGAGGGAGTGTTCTGGCACTTGGAAGCCATATTCAACCTGACATTGGTCCCTCGGGTCCTTATTCTAGTTGGAGGAAATGCCATGAGCCCCAAGGAGCTCTATGAGATCAACTTGGAGGGCATCTCTGTAGGCAATGCTGAGGAGAGCCTGCAAACACCATCCTGTGTTCGTAAGCTTTTCCACTCACTCTTCCTTGCAGACGTCTTCAGTGAGTTACAGGCTGTTCCTGTCCTGGGAACCATTGTCATGGTCCAAGGCCACCGTGACTGTGGCATCGACTGGTTCCGACCCAAGCTCAACTACAAAGTGCCAACACGTGGAAGGAAGTTGACTATCAACTTGTCCTGTGGTGGAAACAGCAGTACAAATTCATCTTTTCAGCAGGGAGTGACCTCTGTGTGGAACAACTACATATGGTTCCAAGCACCAGTGACAGTTAAGGGTTTCCATGAATGACTCTTGATCTATAGCATTTTAATGAGACATTTAAAATCTGTTGGTGCTACTTTAGTTGATGCAAAAACATTGTTTTTTATGATTTGTAACTACATCTCTCTGAATCCTATATCCAGGGAATCTGCTACATGCGTGAAGCTGGGGTGTGTTCCACTGTCCATACAACAGAGCTTTAAATATCTTCATACAAGGAGAAAGCACTAGAGCAGTTTTGCCCACCGATGTAGGTCTCTTAGGGGAACTGAGTCAGGAAGAAGGAATTCCCTAGAGGGTTGGTGGGAGTAATTTTTGTTTGTGCAGCATGCCCACTTACTCAGCCAATACTTGAAGCAGCCTTTTCTGGGAGTATCATGGTGTTAACACAGCTGTTCTCCTCTGCTTGCTGATAAAGTAGTGTACAATATTAATGGATGAATTGGGACTTGATTAATGGGTGCTTAGCCTTAATTTGGGGCTGACAAGGGCTATCTAGCAGGTCATATTAAGCCACTCAGGATCTCATCTCCTTTACAGTCTAGTAATTCCATAAAAATGGAGGGAGGTTTGGGAGTTGCATAGCTATAAGAAGAATCACTTAAGGGATGTAATTTATGTGTGAGGAATGTTCTAAAGAGGGAGATCTCTAACCATGAGAGAGGTCTTCTGCCCAGCACTGCTTTTTTCTATACTTGTGGAAGAATGGATGTCTGAGCAATGCCACTTGCACCCAGCATGAGAAGGCTCTGAATGTTTTAAATTTTTCAGCTATCAGTGAAACCATATAAATGATTCATGTTTCATTTCTATGAATGGCTGAGGCTCTTCACTGATCTCAAACTGCACAGCATCTGATGCCCATTTTAAACTAGAAAGATCTTCAAGCTTGTGGATTTCACTTTATAGCCCTTCCTATTCCTCCCTGCCCCAATTCAGTAGAAGGTTAGGGGTTTGTACAAGAGTTTTTTCACTTTTTTTATGCTGTTCTTCCCCTGTATACAATCAGTTTGTCAAATATATAAGTTGTTACCCATTCTAAGTTTTGTTACAGAACTAGCATACCTATCACTGTCCTCTCACTAATTTCTTTTGAAAGGAGATGGGATACTTCCAGTTTCTCAGTAACTACGCTCAATTTTAAGCTGTTACCTTAGGATAGAAATGGAGGTAGGGGCAGTAAAGTACGTTAGAAAGGGTAATGTCTTGCATGTGACCTAGGAGCATAAGGAGGAGTCACAGCAGATGGGTGAGATTCCAGAGGACTGGAGAAGGACACATAGTACCCATCTATAAAAAGGAATAAGGACAACATGGGGAACTACAGACCAGTCAGCTTAACTTCAGTACCGAAAAGATAACAGAGCAAATAATTAAGCAATCAGTTTTCAGACACCTACAAGATAAGTAACAGTGTGGATTTGTGAAGAACAAATAGTGTCAACCAACCTAGTAACTCTTTAAGAAAGCAACAAACCTTGGGAATGGGGGGTGGGAGGGAAGCAGTAGCTATGGTATATCTTGACTTTAGTAATGCTTTTGATAAGTCTTGCATGAGTGTCCCAAACTAGGCAAATACAACCTCAATGGAGTTACACTAACGGGTACATAACTGGTTGGAAAAATCATTCTTAGGCCATGGCTACACTTACAGTTCTGCAGCGCTGGTAGTTACAGCTGTGTTCGTACAGCTGTGTCGGGCCAGCGCTGCAGTGTGGCCACACTGACAGCTGCCAGCGCTGCAGTGTGGCCGCATTTGCAGTGCTGTTGAGAGTGGTGCATTGTGGGCAGCTATCCCAGCATTCAAGTGGCTGCAACGTGCTTTTCAAAAGAGGGGGGTGGGTGGAATGTGACAGGGAGCGTGGAGGAGACAGAGAGAATGGATTTTTGGAGTTGACACTGTTCTCAGCTGCCTGCCTTGCAAGTTCTAAGGACTGGAAGACACTGAACAGTGCCTACCTTCAATCATTTTAAAAGTTCTGACCCCCTTCCCCCACCCCTCTCTCATTCACTAAATGCAAATTATGCACTCCTAAATTGCCACCAGATAAGCATCTGCTCAACACGGACTTCCCGCTCCCCCTCTGCCGTGTGAGCGTGCTGTTTCTCTCTTCAAGCAAACAGCTGTGAACATTCCAAAGTAATTCCCCTGCCTGCCTCCGCTCGCTCAGCAAACAGGAGCTGTGTTTGTTTTTTAAATAAGCAGTTTGGCTGAACTCTGAGCTCTCCCTTTCTTCCGGTTTGTTGTGGACAGGAATTCTGGGATACCTCCTTATACCCCGGAGGTCAATAAAAACGCTGGTGGGGTCCACACTTGCTGACCAGCGCTGGATCACCAGTGCTGGAATCACTACACCCGAGGTTTGACTGGGTGTACAGCCAGCGCTGCAACCAGGGAGTTGCAGCGCTGGCCGTGTTTTGCAAGTGTGGCCACATCCTAAGTTGCAGCGCTGTAACCCCCTCACCAGCGCTGCAACTCTCTAGTGTAGCCATGGCCTTAGAGTAGTTACCAGTGGTTCACAATCATGCTGCAGGGATCAGTTCTGGGTCTGGTTCTGTTCACTGTCTTCATCAATGATTTAGATAATGGCATAGAGAGTACACTTAAACATTCATAGATAATACCAATCTAGGAGGTGTTGCAAGTGTTCTAGAGGATAGGATTAAAATTCAAAATGAGCTGGACAAACTGGAGAAATGGGCTGAAGTGAATAGGATGAAATTCAGTAAGAACAGTATTCCACTTAGGAAAGAACAGTCAGTTGCACATGTACAAAAGGGGAAATGACTGCCTTGGCAGGAGTACTACAGAAAGGGATCTGGGGGTCAGTGGATCACAAAAATGAATTAACAGTATAGGTTTTGTGGTTTTTTTTTGTGTATTTTTTTTTTTGCAAGTGTATGTTGGGATGTATTAGCAGGAGTGTTACAAGCAAGCCATGAGAAATAATTCTTCTACACAGTTTAGGCCTCCACTCTTCAGGAAAATATGGTCAAATTGGAGAAAGTCCAGAAAAGAGCAACAAAAATGATTAAAAGTCTAAAAAACATGACCTATAAGGGAAGATTGAAAAAGTTTGGGTAGTCTAGAGAAGAGAAGACTGAGAGGGAACATACCTTTTGCAAATACAAAAAGGTTGTTACAAGGAGAAGGGAGAAAAAATGTTCTCCTTAACCTGAGGACAGGACAAGAAAGAATGACTTAAATTGCAGCAAGGGCAGTTTACGTTGGACATCAGGAATAACTTCCTGTCAAGGTAGTTAAACACTGGAATAAATTGCCCAGGGAAGTTGTGGAATCTCTATCATTAGAGACTTTTAAGAGAAGGTTAGACAAACACCTGTCAGGGATGGTCTACATAATACTTAGTCCTGCCTTGAGTGCAGGAGCCTGGACTAGATGACCTCTCAAGATCCCCTTCCAGTTCTACAATTTTATGATCTTGTTCAGCAGCAAAACTCTCCTGGTTCCTCGCTGACTGGAATAATGGAGGGGATCGAAATGGAAACCTACCTGACTTCATCTAGTACACTATGAAAGGGAGCTCTATCAGATCCAGACCTGTTGGGTTGGGTGATCCTATTGCAGTGCAACCAGCTAGGCTCTTGTTACCCAATTGTGGGGTATGGCCTGGGGCTGTACAAATGCCTCTTAATCTAGGTAAAGAAAACTAAATGAATTCTTACTAGTAAGGTCATTTAGGCCCAAATCCACCATTTTAGGCACCCCTGAGACATAGGTGCTGGAACTGGGAGTCCTGCTTCTCTCCCCAACCCCACACACACAGCTTGAAGTGATTTCCATCCTATAGAAGGTTTACAGTTTGTATAGTGGGGGTTCTGAGAGCCATTGTTCCAGCACTGCTGCACTGAGATCCTCAATCTCCGTTCAGCTGTTACCTAACTCTGGAGGCATCTAAATGTCCATGAGTCTCCAAAGCAGTGGGTATGTGTACTGCTGCCTCATGCCTGAGGCTATAGACCCTGATTGAGTAGGTGTTCTTGGAACATGCCTGATTCTACCAAAAAAAAAAAAAAAAAATGGCTGGGGGCTAGAGAGGAGGCAGAAGTGGCCTCCCTTTAGCCCCGTGGTTAGGTCTACCACATCCTATCTGACACAGGTCCCCAAACTGTGGGGTACATCTCTCCAGGGGGACATGGAGGAATACTGGGGGGTGCAGCAGGGCCCAAGCCAGCCCCCATGGGGCAGGGAGGGAGTGCCACGAAGACCCTCTCCAGTCCAGCTGCAGCCCCTGGCCCTGCTGTGACTCTACATTTGGCCCCTGGCCACAGCTCTGCTCCTGCCCCCAGCCATGGCCCCAACTCTGGGAAGGGGGGTATGACACTGAAAAGTTTGGGGACCCTCTGCCTGATGTGGAGTAGGATTTGAACTGGGTTTCCCCCTTCCCACAAGAGTGCCCTAACCAGTGCTCTAGGGGGATGTTCTAGTGTAGGGCTCTCTGTCGCTCTTGTTGAAGCTGTTCACTGGATGTAAATAATTTAAAACACACTGGGCCAATGAGTGGGAATGATTGTGTAGTCCAAGGGCTAGAGCACTCTCCTGAGAGGTAAGAGGCCCCTGTTCAAATCCGTTCTTCATATCAGGCAGAGGAAGGAATTGAAGGTAGGTCTCCCCTATCCTGGGTGAGTGCCCTAACAGTTGTAGAGAGACTGAGTGGTCAGTGCTGTAGCATACAACAAATGCACTGATCTACAGTGAGGCACAATTACAGGCAAGTCACATCTTAGGTGCATTTAACATGCACGAATTCAGCTTTGCACAGTCGGCAAAAACGGGAAAAAAAAGAAAAACAACAATATAAAAACTGCATCTGTAGTACAGACAATTCTGCCCACCATTCAACTCAATGAAAGTTTTGCTATACCTGGTTTTTGCTTTATGCACTAACCGTGGAACGGAACCCCCACGTAAGATGAGACTTGCCTCTACTGTAAACGAAGTTGGAAAGCTGCCTTCTTGCGCAGGGCTATCTAGACCTTGTGGTTGAATGGTGCATTCTAACATGCTATGCTCTCTGATCTTTGTGGCACTGTTTGCCATATGATGCTCTGTAGCCATCCAGGAGAAGGGCCTTGGACACACGTGCCTAGAAAAGTGAGACCTTAACACCTGTCACTTCCACTTCAGCTACTGAACCCAGGTCAAGTCACTCTAGAGATGAAGGCTACTTGAGTGGGCTTTTCTGTGGAACCTGCTGCCCTTGCTCAGAAATAGGGGGCCATTTTATCCTTAAAAAGCCAAAGTGCAGTGCAATGTTGTCACACATTAAACAGCAACCATCCATTCTCAGGATATAGCAGGAGTTTGCCCTCAAAAATGCTCCTAGAATGAAATAGGACAAAATACACCTACCTTTCAGTGGGAATTTAATGGTTATTTTTAAATTAAAAGCTCTAGAAATTGATTTTTAACCATCTGGCATTTTTTTTGAGACTGATGGCTGCAGCTACCAAGCAAATGGATATTTGGCTTTATAAAGTGTTATCGGAAATGCGGTTATTAATTACCTCAGGCTAGTGGTCTAGCAATGTGTGCCCATTTATCCGTGCATACTGCCCCCCTCTTGCTCATGGCTCACAGATGCTCCACCTTTCTGACCAACTGCCTGATATCCTGTGCCAGGAGTTCTGGTTCCTCGAAGGCAGCAAAATGCCCCCCACGTGGCATGTAGGAGTAGACAACTATGTTCTTCAACAACTTCTTTGCCCAGGAGCGTGGGCAATGTGCCAACTCCTGGGGGAAAGCAGCAATGCCAGTGGGTACGTACACTCCAATCCTAAAAACCAAAACCAAAAAAGTTTCCCGTTAGGAGCTTTGTAAATCAGTATCAAGTATCAGAGGGGTAGCCGTGTTAGTCTGGATCTGTAAAAGCAGCAAAGTGTCCTGTGGCACCTTATAGACTAACAGACGTATTGGAACATGAGTTTTTGTGGGTGAATACCCACCCAATACGTCTGTTAGTCTATAAGGTGCCACAGGACTCTTTGCTGTTTTTGTAAATCAGTGTGTGTTCTTTGTGGAGGAAGATGTTATTTAAAGCAATTGGTTCTCTTATCAATAAAATGTCAAATAATCAAGCTCAATCAGATCTATTCACCAAAGAATATTAGTTCAAGATTAATCAGCACAAATACAGAAAGATAGGGGTTAAATCATTACTACTCCATTGATGTAGGAAACAATCCACTGTGCAATCTGTTCTGGAAAAATATATACTCACTACTGAGTAGCATGTATACCTTAGTATTTTACTGTGAAAGAAAACTCTCCAAATTTGTTTGTATCAGAAATACCCTAATATTTCTTTTCCAATGCAGTTTGCACTGGTTGTTCAAGGTTATTGGAATTTTGTACGCAGTTTTTTGCAACAATTCAACCAGTTTGCCTATTAGTCTCACAAACCTCAGCAGAACAGTTATCTTGTTCTTGACGATCTCTACCTCTACCAGGTACAAGAGTTCATACATTGCAGTTTATTATATTTCAGTGCAGAGTATGCTGGGAAAAATGGCTCACTAATACTTCTTTGTACAGCTGATGTAGATTTAGAGCACCAACTATCATTTTATATTCAGATGGTTAAGCCAAGAGTAGCAGAGAGTGTCGCTGTGATAGCTGCTTCATCTCTGTGAATTGGGCACTGAATTGTATATTCCATGGTGTGTTCTGGGTGACCACAGTTGCACACTGAAGAGTCTTTAATTTTCCAATTTGTGCAGCAAATATCCTCATCTGCCTTGCTTTGTGCGGATCCGGTTCAGGGTTGCCCACGAACTTCGCAGGAGATCGAAGCCAGGGATCTTCTGCATCAGGTCTTTCATGAGGTGTGTGTTTGTGACTTCTTGTGAACTCCATTCAGCCTTCCAAGCTTCATCAGAGTTGAAATTGCATTGGCAAAGGTTAAACGCATGTGTCCAAAAGGGCTTACATGACTGCGAGCAGTGGTGAGGAATGTTTGTTAAGGTCCTGGTGGATGGGGAGACATTAGTTTTCCATGGTCCACTGGAATTCCCAACGGGTAGTGGCATCATGATGAATGGATGGGGGAGCAATGTGCAACAGCTCCAGCAGCCAAGGTGTTTGGGCTCAACTTGAGGGTTCCAGTGATATACCACACTGCAGTATTCAGTTGGACATCAACAAGTTGAGTGTGGCTACTTCTGGTCCATATCGCTGCACAGTATTTGCTTCACTTTAACATAGTTATAAATCCTTTTTAGAAATACATACTATTGGCTAACAATTTTGTCCAACAGTCCCCCATGTTGTACCCAGCCACACAGACAAATGGAATGATTGGCTGAGAATCTTGTTTGAATCCAAGCTAAGCTCTCAAGTAGGTTAAAGCTGTTTTGAGTCTCTGTAGCTGAAAATTTGAAGGGTAGTAGAAATGTAACTGTCTAACCATTATATGTCTGCCTTGTGGTCAATTGCAATTGGACTAGTGGCAAATTAAAATAACTTGCTTCATGTGTTTAAAAACAAACAAACAAACAAACAAACCCCTATAGATCATAAATCCGATTGGCCCAGTGTGAGCAGACAGGCCTGGTGACCCTGGTAGGGTGAATTTGCCTTTCTATATGCATGCTGTCAGATCTTTAAGGCAACTTGACATCATAAACCAAATTGAGCTGATTATTCAATGTCTTATCATTCAGTGGTATAAATCGAACCTTACATTTCTGTGAAAATAGAATGAATTATATTGTGAAAATAAAAAGGATTAAAGAAATGCTGTCTGTACCTTTAAGCAAAATTGTTGGAATGCTGCAATCCAGGTGTCAGGAATACAGACATTAACATAGAACAGTTGCACCGTTTAAGGGCAATTGGTGAAGTATTAGCCTTAGATCGATAAGAGTTAGTAAGGAAGTAGGATATGCATGCTGTGCCCCAGGTGAATTTTACTGTTTTGCTTTCTTTGTCCCTTTGTCTAATTCCCGCTCTTTTATCTGTATAAATAAGACTGTTAGGGTCTTGCATGGCCACTCACATTATCTGGGTGTTATTAGCAGAGCGCTGTGCTAATAAAACAGAGTGGTCTGACAAACTGTGAGTCCTGAGTCTAACTTAGACATTTCTTGTATACTGAGGACAATACCATTTAGCTAATTGTTTGTCACTGATTAGAGCAGGCAATTTACCTTGTTCAGCATTCCTTAATGAATTGGTTTAGCTAGTTAACACATAGCTACCACAGAATCTCTTTACCCATGTGATGCTCCTTTATTTTCTGTAATTCCAAAATTTTTATTTGTATTTTGTTAAAATCTTTGGACAGTTTCATACATCATACATAGTATACCTTTTTTCAATAGCCAGACGATCAGTACCAGGCTAAACATAGGTTTAATAACTGTTTGGATGCTGATGCTTGAAATATTTAACATATCTTTTGATATTTTCCAAATCTCCTAGCTGTAGTTGCTGGTAGGGCCTGCAGTGGCACAGCAAATTGAGTCATGGCCATAGGTACTGTGGCCTCCTGGGAGTGCCTCCCTTTTTCTGGCTTACTACTTAGGCTGGAGAGATGGTGTGTGCCATTCAGGCTCTGAAATGCTTCCACTGAAGAGGTAAATAGCAGGGTTGGACTAGAAACAATCACAGACAGCTTCTAGAACAGCTTTGCGTGCTCTAGACTAGACCGGTTTAACACTTACTACACTTAAATTTGTGTGGCAGGAGCCCACACCCTCCCATGTAATCGATCCATCTCCTCTCAGTAAGCTGATTGCATTTTAAAGCCCCTGTTGCTGTTGTACATAGACCCCCTATACAAATCTAAAGGAATCAATTCCTTCCTAAAGGACAATTTTCTCAGTTTCCCTATAGAGCCTGAAATTAATGGTAGCCAGTCTTGGGGTGGGAAGGGAGGAATCATGCTCAGCAAAATGCTCCTGTTTAGCCTTATCAGTGGCAGTCAGCTCTTTACTAACCCAAAGCTAATACCTGTTCAGCATACCAAATTCCAGATAGTCATCCATGTTTTGCTTTAATACATTAACACACTACCACCTCTCCTAGAGGACCACTCCCTTTGTAATATCCTTTCTAAATTCTCCTTCCATATGTTCCCTTTTTACTTATAGCTGTGCCTCCTAGTTGTAGTAAAGTGATTACATGCTAATTCCCTTACTAATTCAGTGAAACTGTTGACCAAAAGGGAGCAGCTCATGATTGTAGGAGACAGAACTCTCACAGGAGCTAGCCTCAGACTAAACTCACTCCCAACAGAGCTAAGAAGAGCTCTGTTTTGAACACATCACATACAAAACTCATCACTGTGACTTCATGTTCCTTCAAGAAATTCTACACGTCACCACTCACCTCTACATTCCAAAAATAATCAAGCTATTTCTCCTATAGGTTGGGGGAAAAAAAAGAGAACACACCCTGTTTGTTATAGTGATAGTACCAATACAAGAATCTGGATTGATTTGTTTTTGAAATATGTGGGAGGAGCTCAACTGCTACAATGATGGAGCCATGTAAGTACCTAGATGGTTTATTCTATATGCCTGCAGTGGTGTCTAGCCTGCATCTCATCCCACCCCTTCTTTACCTGGTATCGGGAGCAGTGCTGGGGTTCTTGGAAAAATTCTCCTTGTAGAAGCGCATTGAGGGCACAATGGATGAAGTTACCCAATAAATCATCACATTGGTCAAAAGGTCATCCATAGAGAATTTCCTATTGAGGGATAAACCAGAGAAGCATCACTGTCACAGGGGCTACTCTCTGCATATTATCAGGTACATGCCCTGAAGAGTGGGCAGCCTATCTGTTCTCTACTCATCACTTGGCCCTAAGCTAAGCTGTAGAGCACTGAGCGTTGGTGCAATAGTGCTACAGTCACTCCATTACAATTCTAAACTGCGCAAATTGCCTTGTATATATTCTCTTGCCCTCTACTTAAAATTTAATCTCAGTGGTGGATTGTCTCACATCCCTACTGTTGTGAGCAGCCTTCCTTTAGTTACATTTCTCCCTCACACCCATTCATTGGCATGCTATTGTTCCATACCTCTCCAGACCTCCATTGTCCATGTCCCGGAATGATCTATCAGTCCAGGTAGAGAACTTCTCCAGAATGTATGCAGCAAGTCCCACAGGGGAGTCGTTTAGTCCACTGCCTAATTCAGGAAAGCAACACAACAGCTCTCAGGTTCACATGGCACTGTATTACTTCCACTAAGAATGAACTGGACTTCCAGAAAGTCTCCCATAGCAATCAAGCAGAGACTCTGGTTACTACCCACTTTTGTGCTATTCCATTTGGGACAGTTTAGTACTGGCAGAGACCAGATTGTCATCCTCAGACCCCCGCACCCTAGTTTTTTAATGCAGAGAGAAACCAAGAACTAGGACAGTCATGGTAGTGGCAGTAATGTCACGATGGGAAAGTGTCCAAAGGAACTACACTTTAAAGGAGACAGGAAATGGGAACAGCATTCCCAAACAATGGGGGTGAATGGAACAGGTCAGCTGGTTCTAAAAGCCCTTAGTCAGTGTTTATGAAGGCGGAAGGGTGAGAATGCTGTGCACCCACTATCTTCTTCTTACCCATGCTCTGTGAATCAAAATATAATAAATGCAGCATTTATATAGCATATTATCTGTTCACCTGGTGGGGCAGGGAAGTATTTTACAGTTAAGGAAACAGTCAGATGGAGATACGGTGACTTGCCAAAAGCCATGTGTAATAAATCATTGTTAGAACTTGACTAGAACTCTGGAGTTCCTGGTTCCTAGTTCTTTGCTCAGTCCACATTGCTCCTCAAACATTCGAGGCCTTTGTCCAGATGTGACAGGTATCTCATGGACCACATGCGTCTATTATACAAGCTCCACAGCCATGTGGAGACTGTACTCTACCTGCTGTGTCTGGCTTGGTGGCCTGGATGTGCAAATAACCGGTCTCTCGCAGAAGTTCATACACGTTCTTCTCCAAGTATGGGTATAAACGGCGGGAGTCTTCCCGGGTGAGGCCCACCAGCCATGGCACATAAGCCCCCAGCAGTAAAGACACCAGCCTCCCCAAACCTCCCGAGATGATGAAGACAAAATTCAGATGAAGCCCTTTCACGGACCTGGAACCAATGGTATTGAGGAATAGAATAAGAATCAGCAATATGGATTAACAATAATAACAGAGAACAAAAGGGATCTTGCCTCCAGGTTCCCTCTGAGATACAGAGCTGTGCTAGGACAGCAACACTGCACTAATCCCATCGGTACTTCCGGAAGAATGTCTTTCTCCTAACCATACATAGCTGTTCAGGCACGTGTATTCACAATTCCCTTACGTGAAGACATGTAGCAAATAGACTAGAGATAGCATAGCTGATACAAGCACCAGCACACTTGTGTTGGGGAGAACAGAATAACTACAGCAGTCTTAGACTCCATTTGACTTGACATAGCACAGCCATCACTGTGGCTTGGGTTGTTCTTAGAGCCTCATTTTGAAGCCTAGATAAGGAGGGCTTCATTGTGCATTTGCTGAGAAGCCTATGGTGAACCACACATGACTCTAAAGCTCCCAGAGACTCCCTGCCCTGGGTGCTAGCTGCACCTCACAATCCTCCTCCTACATGGGGCCAGATCCTCAAAAGTATGTAGGTGCCAGACTCCCATTGAAATTACTGGGAGTTGTGAGCCTCAATACTTTTAAGGATCTGGGCCATGATGACTAACTCCTTTAGAGCCTTCCCCCTTGATTTGGTCTCCTTTCACCTAGGGAGCTAACATGGAGCACATGCTTTACAACAACTCATTGTCTAAGGCTATGTCTACATTGCACTTTTGTCAGTGAAATTTTGTTGGCCAGGGGTGTGGTTTTATTTTGCCAGCAAGAGAACTCTCCCCTGCTAGCAAAGAGCAGCTACGCGTGAGACCTTATAGTGGCACAGTTGTAGTGTAGACATAGCCTAACATTTAACTTCCTCTTCTAAGAGTAGCCTCATGTTTCTCCTCCACCCAGATGTTCTAAACCTGCATTTTAGGCAGGGAAGGAATGTAAATCTCATGCTACCATTTAGCCTCTCAAAGGTTTCTCAACCAGATTTGAATCTCATCAATACTTCTTTCTGATTTGGAAGAGAGATCACCAGGTGGGCCTATTCTAAGCCTTAAGGCTGCCTTGGAGAATGAAATGGAGAGAGTACAGTTCACATTCACAGCTGACTCAAAGCTGGGAGTGATTGTAGAATATCAGGGTTGGAAGAGACCTCAGGAGGTCATCTATTCCAACCCCTTGTTCAAAGCAGGGCCAATCCTCAACTAAATCATCCCAGCCAGGGCTTTGTCAAGCCTGACCTTAAAAACCTCTAAGGAAGGAGATTCCACCACCTCCCTAGGTAACCCATTCCATCCCAAATACTTTAGATAACGTTGAACGCAACAGAACAAGTTTGAGAAATGGGCTGAGATCTACAAAACGGTAATGAATAAAGAGGTGGGGGTTTACGTAAGACGGGATAATCCAATGCACAAAACCAGAATGGAAAAGCAGAGCTAGGCAGCGGCAAGGCATCTCCAAGAATGGTCTGGATTTGGGGATAGTGTTCAGGATAAACTCAACAGGAGTCAGCTATGCATTGTTGCCTGGTTTGTAGTATCAGGATGGCTGTGTAGATCAGCTATGAAGCCAGAGCTGTAGCCTTACATTCAGCTTGGGCACTCACTGTGGCAAACATTTTCAAAAAATGGCCAGTAATTTTGGGTGTCAAACTTGAGGTATCCAAAAACTGGGACACTCAACATTAATGGCCATTTAAAAAAATGTGGATATCTGCTATTTCTTTTTTTTAAAAGGACACTAACTCTATGTAGAGAGTCCAAGTGACAGCAACATACATAGGAAAAAGTATGGACAAATCAGAGGAAAGAAGAGTGTTTTACTCAAGATGAAACAACTCTACAAATGCAAAGGGGACTGGGACCAATTCTGCATCAGCTTCACAGACTCCAGTTATGGTGCTTGTTTTGGGGTCAGTTTACATCCTAGGATCTCTCTACTAATTATGTGTTATGCTAGGTCAAGAACCATGTTCCAACTCTATCTAAGGAAAGCTTAGACCCCCTTATGGAATCGTAGTTTGCTTCTTGCTCTAGAATCCAGACTACTTCCTACCAACAATGCAGAAAAGTCAAGAGAAATAGTTTCAGAATCCTCCTGACTCCTGTTCACCTGGAGACTGCTCATCAGCTATATTTTGGTAAAAAGATTCTCTGGGCTAGGGCTGTTCACACAAGAGCTGTACAGATAACTTGGCAGAAGTCCGAGGACTGATGTTAATCTCTATCCATTGGAGAAGATGGCAAGCATCTGAATCCTTAATGCAAGGGTGCACCTTGCAGAGGTGACAGCTCACAGAATGTAATGCTCCAACTGAGTTGCCTGCCTGCTTGCTGGGATGTGTAGTCTGCATGCACCTCAACTCTGTGTTAAAGAGGAGTGTGATCAGCATTCACATTCTGGTCATCACTGTTCTGAATACTGCCAAACCCAAACATTTCAAAATCTAGAGCCAGGCCCTACAAATCATGAGATTTAAAAAAAAAAAATCAGTATATTATGGGTTCTTTCCATTTTCCTTTTGATTTTTAAGCATTTAGGGTTCATACTTTTCAGTTGTCTCCAACTACAAGGACTAGAAATGTTCTTTTTTTTTTTTTAAACGAATGAGGAGATTCTTATGTAGCCACGTGACCTCAGGGGCTGGGGAAGAAGATTCCAAATATCACAAGGCTGGGGATAAAACAACAAGAGTTGGCAACAATCTGTCCTGAGTACAAGGGGAAGGGCAGGGAGTGTCATAGGAACCAGAACAGACAACTATCCCTTTCCTAACTCCCTTTGCCACTCACTTTGGCAGCATCTGGGCCATGTTTACAGTGATCCGAGAGCCCCAATCTCCTCCCTGTACATAGAACTCCTGGAAACCCAGTCTCTGCATCAGCTTGTGAAATATCCGAGCAGCAGCCAGCGTGTCAAAACCTGTGCATAAGGAGAAACCTATTATTAAACACCTGTTCTCCCTCAGTGAGGAATCACTGATACCAGAGGGGACACAGGTCAGTGTTCTGTTGGGTATTGCCTAGTACTAGTCCTCTGGATCACAGTGAAGAGAGACTTGGGGATTGGAAGGCTTCTAATTACCTCTACATTCCAAATCTCCACACCCACCCCTACAACTTTGTGACCTCAGCCCCATGGACTTCCCCAATATCACTGCAAAAGATGAACTCTTCTCTGGCAGATGGAGCTGACCCATTATCACAAAGCAGTTAGCACACTGGGGTTAAAAGACCAAGAAATGAGTGCATTGCAACCATTTCAGTGTCCCATGGGGAAGATAAGCACTGAAAGCACCAGTCCAGGAGCACAGAATGAAGCAGATACAAGCTGCCTTCACCCTAGTATGGAGAGGTTGGGTCTCAGACACTAGACAGCCAGGTCTCTTGGATTATCATTAAGAAGCACTGTAAGGGTGCAGGGTGTTTTCCCAGATACAACACAGGGCACAGACTCTCCTTTCCTCTTCACTTCTGCCTTATCCACCTAGCAGTTCATCCAAATTAATCTTTCTACCCATACCTGCACCCTCCATCCTCAAATCCCTTCACTGGCTCCCACTTAGTCTCCAGCATCAAGTTCACATCCCTGCTTTTCCCGTTTAAAGCTATGTCGTCTTCAGCCCCACCCACCTCATTTCCCCTTCTTCCACTCCCTAGTCTCTGCACTCATCCTGCATCTTCTCTCAGGACACCTTATGGGCCTATAACAGTCTCCCAATTAAGGTTCCCAGCACCCTTCCTTATCTCCTCCAACCACCACTGGAACCCCCAACCCCGATCCATGAAGTGTCCTGGTTCTAATGACCACCGACCTCACATTGTCCCATGTTCTATTGCACCCCTATTCCTTTGGGGAAGGGATCTGTTAGGTATACATCACCCTATTGTACAGCATGGTGTTCACCTATTGTGCTACATACATGAGAAAGAGCTGGCACAGAAGAGGACTTGTTGGCTCAGGGGGGTCACATAATAGGATACAGAGTCTTTCACCTCTAGGACTCTGGTTCCTTTCTGGTTCCAGGCTGGGGGGACTGGCGGGGGTTCTCAGGGAAGTGGAAAATGGATTATGGAGCCTATTGTCTATAGGGCATCAGTTCCATTTCAGCCTAAGGTTGGGGTGACTGGCTGTCTTGAGGTGTGTGTATAGAAAATGAGATATGGAGCCTTTTACCAGGGCAATAATTACCTGGCTCACAAGACTAGGGCACAAAGCTTTTCATTTTCAGGGCATTTAGTGGACTGTGTGACTTGAGATGTAAGTCTGAGTCCAGTTCCCACTGTACACATCAACAACACAATAATCGTCATCATAAATGCCCCCTCCCTTCCAGCCCATCAGAGACACCAAGGACTGACCAGTTTCTGGAGTATGAATTGCCCTCTCATATTTAGGTGTGATCCCTAGAGGTCAGGGGAGGCAGGTTGAGAGAAGTGTGCCCTGTCCTTGCCCCTGCTGTACCTGTTCTGGGGATACCAGTCTCTAGGGCCATCAATCCACCACCAGATTTGTTTTATTAAAAGAGCAGGTGGAGAACTCAATTCTCAACGTTCAGAAATTAACCCATGGTTTCAGGAATGTCTCCCAGATGCTATTCCAGAAAGCACTGGCATTCTAATTTACTCCCTCCTGCCCATCACTCACCTTGTTGGTGAGGTGCCTCGGAGAAGCCATAGCCTGGGATGGATGGGCAGATGACCTCAAACACCACATCCTCATTCAGGCCATGCCCAGCTGGGTCAGTGAGCAGTGGGATGATCTTATAGAACTCATAGAAGGAGCCAGGCCAGCCATGCACCATCAACAAAGGCCTGGCTGCCTGACCCTTTGGGATGCCAGGGGGCTTCACATGGACAAAATGGACTTCAATCCCTGCCACAAACCCAGGAGAAACAAGTTAATGCTTCAGTTGCTTCTCAGCTCCTGGCTTAGACCTAAAGGAGAGAGGCAAATTCCTAGCCAGTGTTCACGGAAGAGCTGCACAGAGACCCACAGCAGAAAGAAGAAGCTGCTCAGCTGGAGCTGGGAGGGGGATGCCCTGTACTCCTTTGGGTTTATGTTTGCTCCTTTGTAGATGAGGAATAACGCCACAGTGAGAGAGGCCCAGACCCCAGCAACTACGTCTGTTGGGAAAGGAGTCCTAAATTTGTCCTCCTGAAGCTGATTCCTGTGAGGTGGTGACCCTAGCAGACAATGGATGCCTTGGATACCTCAGCCTGCTTTACTGTATCTCAGTGCAATGCTGAGCTCTGCATAGAACTAGCTGCGTAGTCTTGGGTTCCAGAGAAACCTGCATAGGAGGGCAGATGAGAGGAAGTGAAGTGGGGGATCTCAGAGAATTGTGGGGGCTCCTAGGATGGAGTGCTAGGGACGGGAAAGAAATGGAGGGGTGATTCATGAGTGAGGGGACATGGCAATGGGGCAGCCAGACAAAGGAAATAGAGGGAACTTGTTAGGAGCACCAGGGCCACTAGGGGAGCAATAGGTGGGTGCTCTGTGGAGGAAGAGGCACCAGGACCTCTGGAGGAGGCAAAGGGACCATTCGGGGCACCTGAGACTCACCTTCAATAGTTGTTTTGAAATGTGGATATTGGTTCACAATTTCCAGCTGCTTCTGCCAGTCAAACTGGTTCCTCCAATAGGCAACAACTTTCTGTAGGTAGGTGGAGTTGAAACCATACTGGAAGGCAACTCCCTCAAGTGGTGGTGTGTAGCGGGCCTGGTCCAGGCGCTGGTGCAATTCCTGCAGAGGGAGAGTTCCCACACTGCTCTATCCCAGGCCAGGCTCACAGGGGCTGCTGTCAGTGCCCATTACCCACTGGAGGAGATGTTCTAACAGGGGAGCCAAGGATAAAGTCTTCTGCCTGCCCAGGGTCTTAAAGAAGCAGCCCTGCTTTCTATATCATTATGTGGGGCCCAAAGGGCACTGTCCAGGCAGCCAAATGCCGCACAGGGCCTCCTGGATCAGGTACATGGTGAAAGTATGTTTTGTATGTTATTGGTTAGGACCAGGAACTCCTGGGCTCTGCCTCTGACTTGCTATGTGACCTTGGTCAAATCATTTCCCTTCTCTGTCTCAGTTTCCCTATCTGTACAGAGAGGTAATCCCACTGACCTAATGCAGATTAGGGGCTGGGAGGCTGTTAATGACTGTAAAGGGCTTTGACCTCCTGGGAGGAAAGGTGAGTAGAGGAGGCTGCTGCGTGGTAGTGCCAGATTCTAGTCTATCAGCATTCTCCCAGAGAGCCTAAAGCATCCTGCTCGGTGAAACACCTGGTTCTTCTTCGAGTGATTGCTCACATCCATTCCAGGTAGGTGTGCGCGCCGCGCGTGCACGTTCGTCGGAAACTTTTTACCCTAGCAACTCCAGTGGGCCGGCAGGTCGCCCCCTGGAGTGGCGCCGCCATGGCGCTCGATATATACCCCTGCCGGCCCACCCGCTCCTCAGTTCCTTCTTACCGCCGTGTTGGTCGTTGGAACTGTGGAGCGCGGCATAGCTGTCCCTAGCTCTCCTTGTTAACTACCGTTATTGTTACAGTTGTTAGTTAGATCGTTAAGTATAGTTAGTTAATTAATTAGGTGTAAATAGTATTGTATATAGTTGTTCGCTGGTCTGGGCTGTAGCCCTTCCCGGCACCCGGCACCGGGCTCATGCCTGGTTCGCCGGGCTTTAAGCAGTGTGCGGCCTGTAAAAAGCCTATGCCAACCAGCGACCCCCACGACACGTGTCTGAAGTGCCTGGGGGAATCGCACAGGTCGGACAAGTGCCGCATCTGCAAGGCTTTTAAGCCCAGGACAAAGAAGGAGAGAGACCAAAGACTCAGGACTCTCCTCATGGAGGCGGCACTTGACCCGGCAGCTTCACAGGCCGTGATCTCGGCGCCGGCACCGGATCGCACCGGCACCGGGAAGACTCCCCGGCACCGACCTTCCCCGGCACCGGGTGCAGAGGCGAGACCGTCAACGTCTGCTACTCCAGCCAGGCAGACCCGAATGGAGCGCCCGGCATCGACATCGGCCGCGGCGCCACCGGCACCGTCGACTCCGGGCCCGGTGGGTCCGTCGAGTCCGGTGCCGCTAAGCTCCCCCATAAGATCTGGGGTTGAGCTATTGGTCCCATCCACTCCGGAGACCTTCGCCTCGGCACGGGACCTTATCGCCCTAACTGAGTCTACTCAGCCGCCACCCCCGGTACCTCCGGTGCGGGTCGCATCTAGAGGCAAGCCCATGATGACGGCACCGTCTCGGGACTCGCGCTCGCGATCCAGGTCCCGACGCCACAGTCGCTCGAGATCCCGCCGCCGCTCGCAGTCCCGGCACCGCTCCCCTCGGCGGTACCGGTCGCACTCGCGGCACCGATCGACCTCCAGACGGTCGCGGTCTGACTCCAGCCGTCGATACCGGCACCGTGACTCTAGGAGCCAGTCTCGCTGTCACTCGCCGTGCCGGTCGACCTCCCGGCACCGAGCTGGTGGCAGGTCCCGGTCCCGGTCGACCTCCCGGCACCGCGTCGGTGGCAGGTCCCGGTCCCGATCCCGATCCCGGCACCGAAGCAGCGGCCGGTACCGTTCCAGATCCCGGCACCGAGACAGAACCCGGTCCCGATCCCGGCGCCGCTATGACTCCCGGTACCGATCCCCGGCACCGACAAGATCTTCGGTGCCGACCCGCGCAGACCCTTACCAGCCGGGGTCGGCCCCGCCATGGCCTTCTAGGCAGCCGTCGGTGTCTTCTCAAGCAGACAGTGTGTATGCGCTGGGCACCGACAGGCAGGTGGCATTGTTTCAAGATCCTCCGCAACAGGACCAGGGTCCGCAGCAGTGGGGGTTCTGGACCCCCTGGGCATACCATCAAGCCCAGGGCCCCCAACAGCTTCCTGCTAGGCCTGCAACGGCGGAGCACAGGGTGCCAGAGGCTTCGTTGTCTCGCCCCCCTCCCTCCCCGGCTGGAGAGGAAGGATCCAAGCAGCAAGACCCTGCTCTTGCTCCTGAGACAGAGGCGAGGGCTGAGGGGGACCCCCCACTGGACACTTTCTTGCCGGGGGTCTCCTCATCCTCCTCCCCTGATGAAGCGGTGGCTGGCACCTCCTCCAGTAGCCCTCCTCCACTGGATCTCAGGGCGCACCAAGACCTCCTTAGGCGAGTAGCTCAGAATCTGAGCCTGCAAGCCGAGGAGGTCTCTGAGATCGAGGACCCTGTCGTCACCATCCTCTCATCTGATGCTCCCACCAGGGTCGCCCTACCCTTCATTAGGACGATCCAGGCCAACGCCAATACAATCTGGCAGTCACCGGCCTCCATCCCCCCTACGGCGAGGGGCGTCGAGAGGAAGTACATGGCCCCCTCCAAGGGCTACGAGTACCTCCACGTCCACCCGACACCGTGTTCCCTGGTGGTGCAGTCGGTGAACGAGAGGGAGCGTCATGGGCAGGAAGCTCCAGCCCCCAAATCCAAGGAGGCCAGACGTATGGACCTCCTCGGCCGCAAGGTCTACTCAGCTGGGGCCCTTCAGCTCAGGGTTTCAAATCAACAAGCCCTGCTCAGCAGATACGCTTTTAACTCGTGGGTGGCAGCGGACAAATTCAAAGAGCTGCTGCCACAGGAGGCCCGCCAAGAATTTGCAGCCATTCTGGACGAGGGCAAGAAGGTTGCACGAACCTCGTTGCAAGCTTCTTTGGACGCTGCAGACTCGGCTGCCCGCACCCTCGCCTCGGGGGTAACGATGCGCCGTATCTCCTGGCTTCAGGTCTCTGGCCTTCCACTGGAGCTCCAATACACCATCCAGGACCTCCCGTTCGAAGGCCAGGGCCTGTTTTCAGAAAAGACAGACCCCAGACTTAAGAGTCTCAAAGACAATCGGGTCATTATGCGCTCCCTCGGGATGCACACGCCGGGAACGCAGCGCAGACCCTTCCGGCCACAGCAGCAACAGCAGCGCAGGCCATACCCCCAGTTCCGCCAACGGCAGGACCTCAATAGGCGCCGTGGCAGGAATGGAAGGCGTAGGCATTCGGGGAACCAGGGGGGGCAGAATCAAAGCTCCTCTAAGCCCCCGCCTGGGCCCAAGCCTTCGTTTTGAAGGTGCGCCCGAGGGCGCAGTAACAGTTTCCCCCACGGATCCTTCCCCCCCGTTTTCCAACCGCCTTTCGTTTTTCCTCCCGGCGTGGACCCAAATAACATCGGACCGCTGGGTCTTACGCACGGTGCAGACGGGATACCGCCTGCAGTTTATATCATTTCCTCCTTCCTGCCCCCCTTCCTCGTCCCTCTTCAGGGACCCCTCTCACGAGCAATTCCTTCGACAGGAGGTACAGACGCTCCTCAACAAAGGAGCTATAGAGGCGGTTCCGGAAAACGAGAAAGGCAAGGGGTTTTATTCCCGCTACTTTCTGATCCCCAAGGCCAAGGGAGGCCTCAGGCCTATCCTCGACCTGCGAGAGCTCAACAAATATCTAGTGAAGTTGAAGTTCCGCATGGTATCCCTGGGGACCATTATCCCATCCCTGGATCCGGGAGACTGGTACGCCGCCCTCGACATGCAGGACGCTTATTTTCACATTGCCATTTGGCCACACCACAGACGTTTCCTTCGATTCGTGGTGGGCCGCCTTCACTACCAATTTGCAGTCCTCCCATTTGGCCTTTCTACGGCCCCGAGGGTATTTACAAAATGCATGGCAGTCGTTGTGGCACATCTTCGGCGCAGTCGTATCCACGTGTTCCCTTACCTAGACGATTGGTTAATTCGGGGCACGTCGGAACTACAGGTTTGCAGCCACGTCCGCAGGATCACCGACCTGTTTGCTACCTTGGGCCTCATGATCAACATAGACAAGTCCACCCTGCTCCCCACGCAGAGGGTGGAGTTCATCGGGGCCGTCCTGGACTCCACCGTGGCCAGGGCTCTTCTGCCGTTACCGAGGTTCCAGGCGTTGTCGGCGATCGTTCAGCGATTGCGGGCAGCCCCCTTGACATCAATACGGACATGTCTAACCCTGTTAGGCCACATGGCAGCATGCACATTTGTGACCGGTTACGCTCGGCTTCGCATGAGGCCCCTCCAGTTGTGGCTCATCGCATGTTACCGGCCGGCAAGGCAACCGCTAGAGATGCTGATCACAATCCCCCAGGGGGTGTTAGATTCTCTCGGCTGGTGGCTAGACCAGTCCGTAGTGTGTGCGGGGCTCCCTTTCCACCCACCTCAGCCTTCGGTGTCCCTAACAACAGATGCCTCAGATCTCGGCTGGGGGGCCCACCTGGGAACCCTGAGAACACAGGGCCTGTGGTCCCCGCAAGAGGTGAAGCTGCACATCAACATGCGGGAGTTGAGAGCGGTCCGCCTTGCTTGTCAAACATTCTGTCACCAGCTTCGAGGTCGTTGTGTTGCGGTGTTTACCGACAACACGACGACCATGTACTATATCAACAAGCAGGGCGGCACCAGATCCTCTCCCCTATGTCACGAGGCGATGCGACTCTGGGACTTTTGTGTAGCCCAATCCATTCACCTCACGGCTTTCTTCCTCCCCGGAGTACGGAACACGCTGGCGGATCGCCTGAGCAGATCCTTCCTGTCACACGAGTGGTCCCTTCGCCCGGACGTTGCCCTCTCAATCTTCCAGAGGTGGGGTTATCCCCGTGTGGACCTCTTCGCGTCCGGGGGGAACAAGAAGTGCCAGGCGTTCTGCTCCTTTCAGGGCAGGGAGCCCGGGTCTATAGCGGATGCCTTCCTTATTCCGTGGACGACCCACTTGTACCACGCCTTTCCCCCGTTCCCACTGGTCCACAGGGTCCTTCTGAAGGTGCGCAGGGACAGGGCTCGCGTGATCATGGTAGCCCCGGCGTGGCCCAGGCAACATTGGTACCCCATGCTGCTGGACCTGGCCATAGCCGACCCAGTTCCCCTGCCCCTTCACCCGGACCTGATTACCCAGGAACACGGGACTCTCTGTCACCCGGACCTGCAGTCGCTGCACCTAGCGGCGTGGTTCCTGCGTGGCTGACCGGTTCTGAACTGCGCTGCTCCACCCCGGTACGGGAGGTACTTTTGGGCAGCAGGAAGCCTTCCACTAGAGCGACATACTCGGCCAAGTGGAAGCGTTTCTCCTGTTGGTGCGTGGAGAAAGGTCTCCGCCCTATGGAAGTTTCGGTGGCCAATATCTTAGACTATGTTTGGTCCCTCAAACAACAGGGCCTGGCGATATCGTCTTTGCGGGTCCACCTGGCAGCTATCTCCACCTTTCACCCGGGTGGGGATGGCCGCTCTGTTTTTTCTCACCCGACGGTGACTAGATTCCTGAAGGGGCTGGAACGTTTATACCCTAACGTCCGTCTCCCTGCTCCAACCTGGGATCTTAACCTGGTGTTGTCTCGGCTCATGGGGCCCCCCTTTGAGCCGTTAGCTACTTGCTCCCTACTCTATCTCTCTTGGAAGACTGCTTTTCTAGTAGCTATCACCTCAGCTAGGCGGGTGTCGGAACTCTGGGCTCTTGTGGTAGACCCCCCGTATACAGTCTTCCACAAAGATAAGGTGCAGCTGAGGCCACACCCTGCCTTTCTCCCCAAGGTGGTCTCGACCTTCCACATCAACCAAGAGATATTCCTCCCGGTTTTTTTCCCGAAACCTCACTCTTCAGGCAGGGAGCAACAGCTCCACTCGCTTGATGTCCATAGGGCTCTCGCGTTCTATGTGGAGAGGACCAAACCGTTCCGCAAATCCCCCCAACTTTTCGTGGCAGTAGCGGACCGCATGAAGGGGCTTCCTATCTCCTCGCAGAGGTTATCCTCATGGGTAACGTCCTGTATCAGGACCTGCTATGAGCTGGCCCACGTTCCTACGGGCCGTGTGACTGTGCATTCTACCAGGGCGCATGCGTCGTCGCTGGCTTTCCTCGCCCGTGTGCCCATCCAGGAAATCTGTCGGGCAGCGACCTGGTCATCAGTCCACACCTTCGCTTCCCACTACGCCCTGGTCCAGCAGTCAAGAGAGGATGCGGCCTTCGGATCTGCAGTGCTCCATGCCGCTACTTCTCACTCCGACCCCACCGCCTAGGTATGGCTTGGGATTCACCTACCTGGAATGGATGTGAGCAATCACTCGAAGAAGAAAAGACGGTTACTCACCTTTGTAACTGTTGTTCTTCGAGATGTGTTGCTCACATCCATTCCACACCCTCCCTCCTTCCCCACTGTCGGAGTAGCCGGCAAGAAGGAACTGAGGAGCGGGTGGGCCGGCAGGGGTATATATCGAGCGCCATGGCGGCGCCACTCCAGGGGGCGACCTGCCGGCCCACTGGAGTTGCTAGGGTAAAAAGTTTCCGACGAACGTGCACGCGCGGCGCACACACCTAACTGGAATGGATGTGAGCAACACATCTCGAAGAACAACAGTTACAAAGGTGAGTAACCGTCTTGTTTTACCCTCTCTTTTTACCATGGTGCTGTATTATAAGCCCTGGGAGCTGAAGGCGCCTTTTTATCCATAATATGGATCTGGCATGGAACCCTGTACTGCCCCAGCAAATGTGCCTCACCCTTCCCCTGGAGGGACAGTGCTCTAAAGGGGAAAATATGAGGGTCAGTCTCCAAGGCCTATTCAGTTCTTGCAGTCTGAGCAGAGACACCAGACAACAGATGCAGGGTGGTTTTGTGATCTGGCCACTCACCATGAGCAGCTCCTCAATCAAATCAAAGGACAGCAGCTTTCAGTCACTACTCACGGGGACTGGAATGGAACTGATGACCTAAAAATGAAAGTCTCCATTGCTCAATCCTAGTTACCTGACCTGCCCACTACTAGTAAATTAGAGTCTGCACTTTCCCATAATAGTTCTGCCAGTGCCCCTCAGCCTGACCTGCAGCCTCCCTGCTATTCCCAGCCCTGGGCTCCTCACACACAGCTCAGCTGATGCCCTCAATCCTGACCTGCAGCCCCTTGCTATTCCTAAACCCATACAGACAGCTCTACCATTCAGTGCATCTCAGTCTCCACCAGCAGCCTCTGCTGTTCCAGGCATAGACCTCTCAGAAGAAACTGTCCTGGACTCTGTGGAGATTCTGATAAACTTCCCTTAGACTGGGGCCCAGAAAACTCAGTTATTTTGTGATCTAATTTGGAGTAGAACTCAAGTGTGAAGGGATGGATAGCCAGTATATTGTCCCATAGTGTCAGACAGCTGTGCTGGAGTATTCAAGTACAACGCTAAGGTCACTAGGACATCACCTTGAAGCAGTTAAATGGATCTGACTGAATAAATCTACCTCTCTGCTTTCTACTCTCCACCAGCTGCCCCTCCCTTGATACCTCTCCCAGTTCCCTATTTCTCAGTCAGTGATACCTGAATTTCCCTGTCAGATGTTTCAATTTGGAAGGATCGGATTTTCTCATCTTCTTTCTCTCTTGGGGGTCTCTCGCCTGAGCCCCACCATCCATCTCCCATTTCTAGAGTCTTGATCTTCCGTCTAGACAGGAGCCAACAAACCAGAAGCCCTCCAGCTCCCAGAGCAGCCGGGGCCAGAATTACACTCCTCCAGGGACATTTAAAGGACCTAGGAAGACACAAGATGCTGACATTCAGGAACAAAAGCTTCAAGACACTGAGACTGCACCAAGACCCATATACATACATGTGAGTTTGGGAGGGGATGAGCACCCACAACTCCTATGAAGTCTACAGGGGCCATGAGTTCCCATCACCTCAGGAGATCAGGCCCTAGGTGTCCCTGCCAAGTTGGGGACACCCAGAATGAGTGGCCAGCTCTGAAGATGTCAGCCTAAGAGCCTGGAAGGTTAGAAACAGAACAACAATTTAAAAAAGAGCTGAACTGAACTGCACCAGCTGGAGAGAAGGTTCTAGGCTTCCACAGAGCTCCCCCACCAGCTCTGCAACAGGCCATCAAGGTACCACATCTGCAACTAATGAAACATGGTTTGAGGAGACTGGATCACCACCTGCTTGGCCACTGGTCACAAGGCTACCCAGGCCCTCTCCTTGTGGTGACCAGCAATCCCATATTCTTAACACCAGAAAAAATATCAGCACAGACTGGGGAATTGGTCACGGGGAACATTGGGAGGCCTAATGTTCAGATATACATTCGCACTGCAGTGGGGGAGGGGAGCACACATGTATATCTCAAGGTAGGCAAGTTAGCTCATCCAATAAAGAGTTGGATTTGTGTCTCTGCCATTCATGGGAGTGTGATGGGGGAAGGGAGTGGAGTTTTCCCAGTGCACAGCAAGAGTGGACTCTGGACAAGAGCAGACAACTGCCACCAATCTCTGAAAGGAGCAGTCAGCTCAGGAGCATTGAGACAGTCTCCCCCAATTCCACTCTGCAGGGCCTCCCACATGGTTTCATCACAGGTTTGAGCATCCTCTAGGTCACCACTGGGCCTGAGGCCTTGGTTTCTCCACAGAAGGAAAGATCTGCAGGACTGTGCCACTGGTAGACCAAGTGGCAGCTCTTGCCAAGGTCATAGGCATTACTAAGAACTGACAAACTCATAGCTGGAAACCAAATCAGTTCACCTGTATGTTAGTTTTGTTCAGAATATGTATTAGTCTTCTAAGAAGGCATTTAATATTTAGATTATTACGTGCTTTTAAGTTGTTGCATGCATTAATCTCACTTGCAATGTATGTACTCCATGCTACAAGATAAAATATACGTTTGTTTTATAATTATAAAACTGCCTGCTCTGAACTTGTGAACTCAGACAGGTAGAGTGGATCACCCTGCCCATCCAGGAGGACTATCAAAAATTAAGTGAGCTATTGTAGGACAAAAGCTTTGTTACTACCCCAT
Organism: Gopherus flavomarginatus; assembly: GCF_025201925.1. NCBI lineage: Eukaryota > Metazoa > Chordata > Testudines > Testudinidae > Gopherus > Gopherus flavomarginatus. The sequence goes on along the minus strand of NC_066620.1, from coordinate 67,510,535 downwards.
CCACCCATGGGCAAGTATGTGCAGGAGGCCTTGTCCCATTGGTTTAGATGCTGGAAGAGGGAAATAAAATTAGCTAACATGAAGATTTTTCATCTCTTTGCTATTTGGACTCTCACCAGGGCTGGAGAAACAAAAAGCAGAGATCCCCAGGGTCAGCCTGGGTTAACCCCTAAAAAGAGATTCAATTCTGATAGATTATATCTGTCACCTTTTGAATCACAGACTGAAACCCATCTATGTATATATGCTTGCTTGCTTTAACCTGTAAATAACTCTAATTTCTTTTCCCCAGTAAATAAAACTTTAGTTAGTTTATTATAGGATTTGCTACAGGTGTTGTCTTTGGTGAGAGATCTAAGGTACAGATAGATCTGTGATAAGTGGCTGGTCATTGGGCACTGGGAACACCCTGAATATTTTGTGATTTTTGATGTAACTGGCCATTAATCATTAAGTCCAGCTTGCCTGGGTGGCAAGATAGACTGGAAGACCCAAGGGCAGTCTCTATGACTCCATAATAAGACTGGTATAGTGATCTAGGAGTTCACATTGGTTACTCAGTTGGTGAAATCTAATTACAGAACATACAACCAGTTTGGGGCCTCTACCTGGTTTTGTGAGTCTGCCCTGAGGTTGGCCACTCCAGACAGCGTGACAAGGGCCATCTCTGTCTGGTGCCCCCATTCCTTCCCTAGGGCTGTCACTCTCTAGGGCCCATACTCACCATGACAGTGGCCCTATATCATGTTGCAATATGGTGCTGTAAACTCAGGCTATCTAGGAAAGTGTCATGTAATCAGGGCAGGCATTAGCAAATATGAGGTATCATTTAAAGCCATTCAGTCATCCCTCAGCTATGTGGTCTCTCCAAGCCTTGCTCCAGCTCTTCTGCCAGCTGTGGGAATAGTGACTGTGTCTAGACCTGGCACGGGGGATTGTGGAGGAAATTAGGAGGGTCAGAAAAGGACATTTGTGGGGACACAGAGCGTGAGGGGCTGCCCTGTGCCTAGCCAGGGCAGTGAAAAAGGGGGAGACAGCTCCCACTCCACTCACACGATTTGGAACAGAAACAGCACCTGCTGGGCTAGGGTTGCCACCTCTGAGGTGCAAAAAAATGGGAGATCCTGCTGATCCTGAGCCAATAAAACCGGCCAGCTGGCAGTGTGTCCTGAGCACCCTGACAAATTTCCCCAAACAGCTACCTCAAAAAAGGGACGATCCTGGGAAAACCTAGACTGGGGTAACCTTAATTACTGGATACTCTGCGACTGAAATGGGGCAACATTCTCTGAAACAGCCCCAGTGAAGTTGCTGAGCAGGAGGCTCCTGTCAGTTCTGCCTGCCAAGAGGGAGCAGGGTTCCTGAGAACAAAAAGCCTAAGCCGTCCCCTTCATGGTGCTTTCCGGGCACTGAGCAGTTTATGCAACAGGTAATCGAATCCCCGTGCACTTAAATCCCAGAGGTTTAGCTGCCTGGAGGCCTGAAATACAGAGTATCATGGCAGGTTATGGCACCAATTCAGGGCTGAGCAGCTTTAACCCTGCTAATCCGCATCAAGTGGCTCAGATCAGCAGCCCCTTGACTGCCCCAAAGCAGAGTTCACTAGCAAAGCTTTCTAAGTCCAGGGGGTGCACAGTCAACCACTCCCAGGTGACCCTTCCGAATGGAATGGCTACACTAGGTAGTGTTCCGTTCCCAGCATTAGATTAGTGCTGGAGCTTAGACCAACGCCCCTGTTGGACTTTACCCCTCTGCCATGATGCTAGATGACTAACAGCACAACCCTCATAGCACTTGCCCCCAAAGGGCTCTCCTGCACCTGCTGCACTCACCGGACACTCCGAAGGATTTGCAACCACATGTCTGTACAGGTGCCTGTGACTTGCAGTTCAGTTCAGCTCAGCCCAGCTCTAGTGCTGGCCTTAGAAACGCACGGGCCCCAACCGCAGCTACCACCTTCTCTGCTTTCTCAGTGACGTTGCAGACTACCTATATATAGTGTACTAGTGCCACCTGTTGCCTTAGTGTGGAATTGAAGATGGCCAAGTCACCTGGGCACCTCTCCAATTCATCTGTAGTTTTGGATGAGACAAAAAAGTGGGGCCCTGTCCTAAGCATCAGGGTGTTCTAGCTGCATTGTAGCCTACGGAATCATATTTTGCCTCCCTAACATTCCTGTGCAGTCACATTTGGATAAAGGATTCTCCTTTGCTTCCTGTCCTAAACTGCCTTGTAATACCATTTGTGCAGAATGGCTGCTGTATTTCACCTCCGAGATGCTGACACTTCATTGATGGGGGAAGAATTTTCCATGTCTATGCAGTGTTCAGCTGAAATGGAACAATTAATAGATTTCAAGGCCAGAAGAAACCATTGTAATCATCTAGTCTGACCTCCTGTGTAACACAGGCCAAAGACTTTCCCTGAAATAATTCTTGTTTGAACTAGAGCACATTTTTTAGAAAAACAACATTCATGGAGATCCTTGGTGCTAAAGTCCCATTTTCTGAGAGTCTCTCTGCATTTTCAGGGCAGCCTGCACCTCTGGCAGTGGGAGGAAAATGGGTTCCCTGGGCCTTTCAGAGCCTGGCATTTGGATTCATAAGCAGCGATTGTATTAAGAAATCAAGTGAATGAGGAGCAACAGAACGAGGAATTAGAACCCAAACACATGGAAGGCAGCTGGGAAATCCTGTAAGAATGCTAATTAAAGTGCAACAGACTGTGATCTCTCTGAGATGAAGGAGAGCCTAAGGGACACCTTATACTGGGAAATCTTTTATTATTTCTTTCTTAGCAGTAAATACAAGTGAAGTGGCCTGTGCAGTTAGATGAGGAAGTGGCTCAAAGATCTCAAGGTAAAATCCTCTGTATGAGGAATGCTGGAAAGGAACCAACATAGATAGATAAGGCTCCAAAGAGAAAGGTAAGGACTGAATGAGTTATTGCTGGCAAAGGGCTAAGGGGAATCAGATGGACTTTAGCTAAGATATAAGGGGAGACAGTTTTGGGCCGTTAATAAAAAGGAGGCAAGGGGAGATAAATAAATTATGATCCTGGTATGGTTGAGACTAAAACTGCATTTTAAATAGGGGGTCTAAAGCACTGAAGTTTTGTCTGTGAGGAACTCAGGAAGCCCTGAAGGGAAAGAGAGTGCAAGGGAATCCTGGGAAATCGTCTGCTCTTGGACTGCTGCAGTATCTATCCAGTAAACAAGAATAATTTTCTGTTATACTCCTACCTCTAGTGGCCAAAATGCAGAACATCTGGCAGGAGTAGCTATAGCTGAATTCAACAAGACTTTCATATCATTTTACTGTGAGTCCTAAGTCCACGCATTTTCTCAGGGAGATACCTGGTCTTAACTACAAAACTCTTTACTATCTGCTTGATTCCCCCTTTTCTCAATATATCTGAAATGAGCAGAGGTTGACCACATGTAATATGTTGATTTTTCTCCAGACATGCTGCAAATTAATTCAGCTGCTGGCAGCTCTCTCACACTTTTACCCTAGAGTTTTACTGCTGACCTGCCCTTCTAAAAATGACAATGCTACTGTTCTGTACAGTTGTGGGTTCAAACACTGTCAGTTGTAGTGCTTGCTTAGATTACTGGAGAATGCCCCTGTCATAAGAGGGAAAGCACCCTGGAGTTTGAATGATGAACATTTAACAAGACAATCTGCCTCAATTCAGAACAGAATTAAATTAAGCAGTATCATACTTGTCATCTTAAATACACTTTGCAAACATTAACAGATTCATCCTGAGAACATGCCAAGGAAAGGGATAAAGGATTATTTTCCTCCCCTGCTTACAAATGGGAAACCTTCCCTGGCCATGGTTGCAGCAGGTTCTAGCACCTAAGAACCAGGAACGAACAGGATATTGACAAGATTTTAAAGCAAAACTGACATCTCTCCAGTTTCATTGTCCAAACTGAGTAAAAGGCAGAATGCAAACAAGCAGTATCAATAGGGAAAAGTCATGTCTATCTTTACAATTATTTGAGTCCTCTCAGGAGTCATTAGTGACATAAGGAAGGACAGGATGGGTGGCTATTAACAGCATGGCTTTGCAGTTTCCCATTAATGTCACTGCTTTTCCTTAATGAGAGGGGCGGAATTTGTCTCATTTTGTTGCCCTTAAGTTGGATTCCCAGGCACAATACTTGTCCTAGAGCAAAGAGAAGAGAATTCAGTCTCCATTCTACCTAGGGCGTACACACAGGTACATACGTACATACATTCTTAGGATAACATTCCACCTAGGAATGCTAGAGGAACTCAAGAGAAGCCCTGGAGCTCTTACTCCCTTCTCAGTCTGGTCTCTAAGGAGATCAAAAAACACGAGTGTTACTAAAGCCATATCTGATCGGATGGAATATGTAGGGCGGTGGACAGGGAATTAACTCACCCAGTGCTCATTAACAAGAATACAAATTCCCCACTCACCCTGCTGACATTCCCCAAGCGGCTCTGACTACTTTAGCTGTGGGATTCATTATCTTCATAGCAAGTAGGCTTCCACTAACAATGCTTTCTTTTTTAAGATGTCTGTTAATGGTGCCTATCTGGCATGTAGCAAAGTGAGGAACAGGACTACTGCTCCATGACTTCACTGAGCTTCCCCTGGCCCAGCTGCTTTTATATCGTTCAGAAAAAAAAAAGGTGGCAAAGAAATTTGTCCTAATGCACTTCAGTCTAGCAGATATAACTCCAAGGCTTGAGAGATGCTGGCAGCCTGCAGCCGCTGCACAGCCAGCATCTATTATAGGGGATCACAAACCTTTTAAGGGTATGAACCACATTTTAATAGAAAGGGAGTTTCTTGGACATCTCCTTTCACCTTTGCCATTGCACTTCGCTCCTACTGATCATTACATATCACCCCTATAATGACTATAGCAAACACTCTCATGGCAAAATAATAGTAAGCATTTGAGTGTGTTTTAGCTCTAGCTTAGCACCTGGAAACAAGCAGAAGCCATCACAGTGTAACCTGCCAGATCACTACACACTAGCAGCAAGGGCTCCACAGATCAGAGTCTGAGCACTTGCCGCTTGAAAAGGCACCTGGACATACCTTGAGTTTGAAAGGATCTCTCCAGTGCTCAATTTGTAATGAAAGAGGTGGCGGGCCTCAAGCAATTTTTTTACATTAATAACTGATGCAGCAAACCCAGAGGTGCCAGGGCTATGAACTGACAAGCTCAGAGGTGCTGGGGCTCAGCTCTGGCAAGCCCCGGCACAAATTAAGTACTGAATCTCTCTATAAAACTAACTTCTACGCTATGGGCCAAAAGGCAGCACTCCTCGTTCTTTTTGCTGATACAGACTAACTCGGCTACCACTCTGAAAACTGCAAACATCTTCTGTGTATTGGGTTCCCTCTGGTGGACATAAGGCGTTCATGGCATCAGTGATAACAGTGCTTTCCCTCGTTCTAGCACCTTCATCAAAGGATCTCAAAGGCCTTTACACACGTCAATGACTTAAGCCTCACAAGTTAGTATCCTTATGCCTTATCCCTGTTTTACAGAGGAAAGAAAACTGAGACAGTGAGAGGGAAACTGGAGACTTATTCCTGGTTACCCAGTGAGTCAGTTACAGAGCTGAGACTAGAGCCCAAGAGTCCTGACTCTCAGTCTTGTGCTGTTGTATCTTGGGGTAGACGGTAACTTGTAAAACCTAAAACAACCACTGTGATCTTCAGAGTCACTGTGAGCCTCTGGCTTGAGTTTGTGGAGGTGACTGTAATGCTTGGCTCTTCTCCTTAGGCCAAGACCATAACAGGGTTCAAAAAAGAACCAGATAAATTCATGGAGGATAGGTCCATCAATGGCTGTTAGCCAGGATGGGCAGGGATGGTGTCCTTAGCCTCTGTTTGCCAGAAGCTGGGACTGGGCGACAGGGGATGGATCACTTGATGATTATCTGTTCTGTTCATTCCCTCAGGGGCACCTGGCATTGGCCACTGTTGGAAGACGGTATACTGGACTAGATGGACCATTGGTCTGACCCAGTATGGCTGTTCTTATGATTGTAGGGGAAGTGCAGCCCTGGTCACACCGGCCTTGGTTAATTTCAGAGAACCTAAGTCAGCTACAGCATCTCAGAGAATCTCATTAAGGGAAAAAATATCTCAGTGTATTACATCGTTGCAAGAGCCCTCCTTACTCATTGACATTCTGGGGACCAGGATATCACCTCTTCCTGTGGACACCTCATAGCTTTCTGGCTAGAATATACTTGTGCCACATTGGGTGCTGTCCTGCCTGTGCTGGCAGATTCCTGGGAGCTTCCTTGTCGGAGCTTCTATATGCCTCCACTAACTTCAAAAGCTCTGTGGGCTTTCCAGAGCTGATCCCCAGAGAGGGCTGGGAACCATTTCCTCATTCTCTAGGGCTAAATCTGCTGGTCATCTCCCAGTTGCTTTGAAGGACCAAATCCGTCCTAGAGATAATTATAAGGGGAATGGATGAGGGTCTGACAGGAAGTTCAGCTTCTAGATATGCCCTGTATACACCACTGCCCAGAAATGGCCTCACACAGGAAAAATCCACATATCACATGTTCACCTTCTAATAGCACTAAGGGCCTCTGCACAGTGCATTTCCTGGGGACTTGGTGGCTCTGACTTGGGCAATCATTTCTTCCCAGGGGGACACAAATCCCAAGAAAATGCCCCACAGCTCATTTGTTATTGCTTAAATCAAACCAAGAACTCTCATCCCTCTTGCACCAAACATGTGGCTGAGCAGAGAGACTGTGGCCTCTGGCTGGGTCCTGGAGCCCAAGGAAGAGCTCGTTCCATACCCCAATACCCACAAACAATGGGCAGGAAAAGATGCTCCCTTCCCAAAAGAAACAGTGGCCTCAAAGGATTCAGCTGGACTAGAGGAGATTTGTTTTGCCCCAAAATCTGCCCCAAGCATGAATGGCAGCCTCTGTACTCAGTCTTGATTATTATATCTCAGTAAGAAATGCTGAACTCCTAAGCGCTTCCGAGCCATTAATTCCTGAATCTTATTAACAGCAAATAAATTATTACATCTGAGAGCGGCTCGAGGCATCACCTCCCTCCTCCCATGGGAAGTCTGTCCACAAGGCCTCCACAATGGCTGATGCCTCAAAACATCGTACATAAAACTTAAGTTCAAGTAGTCGCTAACAGCCTGGAGGCGTCTCAAAGGATCTTCCTCTCTCTGCATCTCCAGACTCTTCTGCACAGCATCCCCCCACATCGCTGCCCATACACACCTCCTTCCTATGGTCTACTGTAGTAAGTATGGGAATAAAAGTTTGTGTTTTCCCAGCTGGAGACAGCCCCTTCTCTGCCTCTTTCATTCTCAGGAGAGCTCACAAATGTTCCACTGCTACCTCCAGCAAGGATTAGCCCCTTCTGTTGCTAATTAGGAAGCTAAGAGGGTCCTCAGGGCACTTCCCAATGAAACTGAGAGCATTACATGAATGGCAGACAGTGGGATTGTGGAGGGGGGAGGAGAAGTTATACAACAGCGTCATGGAACCAGATGATTTGTTGTTACATTGTGCTGGTTTCAGAGGCTCAGCAACATTAAAAAAACAAAAGCAACATTCAGATCCAAGACTGCTTATTTAGGTCACTGCTACCCAGGGGTGGTAACGGTTGGGATATCGCACTCAGAGTCTGGGTGTGAGAGTCTTGGTGCTATTGCCCTCGGGGTGTAGATCTTGTTGAGCTCAAGAGGCTGTGCTAGTGCCTTAGGGTATGGATCCTGCAGCATCCTCAGTCTATGGGGTTAAACTGCTAATAAAACAACAACAAACAAAACAAGTTATCATGGGCCAGATCCCAAGCTCCTTCCACTCAGTCCTCACTCAGGGAAATTCCTGGTCTTGCCTTCAGATACTACAGTGATGGACCTGATATAAGAACATGGTATATTGCACTAGTGCAACTGCCATCTTGTGGGAAGAGAGAGGAGGGAAAGAGTAGGAATAAATGATCAGTTCCCAACAATAGGAAAAGGTTAATTGTGTGGTCCCTCCATGAATCACCACCAAGACTGATGATGGCCAAGGTAAGCCAAATACAGCCCCTTTGAATTCAGTGATACAGTTCTCTAGGACTTCAGTGGGACAAAGATATGGATCTATGAATGATCCAGAAGAGGGAGTGATTAGTGAGCAGGCCTGATTTGATTATGGCAAAACATTTAAGTTACTCAAGATGAGGGAGGGTTGTGAAGAATTTCCAAAGGCCCTAATAAAGGCTTTTGCTCCTGCTCCTACTGAAGTCAATGAGTATTTTAGCATTGTCTTCAAAGGGAGCAGGATTGACCACAGAGCTAGGTGTTCAGGGAACATGGTAGCAGATGAAATTCTGTGTGGACCAATGCCAATTAAGGCATGTTGAAAGCAGTTGTACACATAGTTATGCGCCTGTTAGCACTGTGCATATCATTGGCAGGGAGGTACCAAGTTATCAGCACTGGGCCCTCCTAATGGCTGCAGTGAGGAGCAGTAGTGCTGGCCAGATCACTGCCCGTTTGGGTTTGGCTCTGTGGCCCTTCCATCATGACCAGAGCGGGATGGGGCCAAAACTGAGTGAGTGGAGTACGGCGGGGTGTCAAAGCCTCACTCATGTTTGGCCCCACAGATCCTGTCATGGTCAGGAGGCCCCACAGCACCAAACCTCAGCTGCACTGCAACCCCCAGGCACCAGATTGGAACCCTGCTCTCTCAGTTTTGGTCCCATCATGACAGAGGGGACACGGGGCAAAACCTGAGCATGCAGTGGGGCAGCCAGCCCTGCTGCTCATCACCTCTGCCATTGGGCCAGGTCCTGCACCATCTGTGATAACTATAATGCAGGAACTAGAGGGCACTTGGTTAATAACAAGGAAACATTTAAAACTGTGTAGAACAGTTGACTCACTGCAGGTGGCTGGGCGTGCTGTAGCAGCTCCTTCCTGTCTAGTGCACCCTGCCAACAGTTGCTCTAGGGGGTCTGCCTCATCTCATCACTCAGCCCTTCAGCCAGGTCACTTTTTAGTCCCACCCTTTCCAGGGTGACAGAAAGTCCAATAAATCATTTCAAGGCTTTGTGTCAGATTTCCAGCCTCTGACTTCGGGGCCAGGGATCCTTACATCCTTTTCTCAGGCCTTTAAAATCATTCTTATCTCCTCATGTCAGGGGGGCTTCAAACCACTTTCCCCATTGGTCAGTAAAGGAACTCATGTCCTCCCTCTACATTAGGTTCCAGTTTAGGGACCCTAGGGTCAGCAGCCAAGGTCTGCTCAGTCAGACACATAGCCACTGCTTCCCGGACTCCTTACTATTAGCCTTTCCTCAGGCCTTTCCCCCCATCCACTTGCTGGGCTCTTTGTAATGAGCCACACCTCCCAGGGCTTCTGCCCAGAGATCTGGTTTCTACCCTTGTATCAGGATCAGCGACAGAAGTTTGCTTAAATCCTGTGTCTTCATGGTACATTCCCTTCCATGAGCTCCCTCCTAGGGCTAAACAAGTCACTACACAGTTCCTACCCCAAACCCTATCTGTTCCAATTTCCTGCCTTTATAGCTCCACCCTGCTCCCCCCCACTTGGGCTTCATCTTTAATTGTTCCTGGCTCACCTGTCAGGTGCTCAGGTGCAACCAATTGCATTCGGAACCAGCATGGAGGTATACATCTCATCACAAAGGGATTAAAGGAAATACATTTTATGGGGCATATACTTAACCTGTGGAACTCACTGCTGCAGAATGTGACCAAGGGCAAACAGTTTGGAATTAAAAAAAAAGTATTTAGATATGTATATGAAAACAAAACCAAAAAGCCCCCCCAAAACCAAACACCTTCCTCAGCATTTGAAGTGACTAGGACAAAATTCCGGGTGTTATTCTCATGGCTTAAGACATACATAGATCACTGGCTATGGTAAGGAAGATGTGTCCCTACCATTGTATAATACTTCACAGTTAGCTGTATTTTGGCAGTTTTATGACATTCTTGGAGACGATCTCCCAGAATAGATGGGTCATTATTGGTCTGTTCCACTCTGGTAATTCCTATGTTCCTACTCCCAGGATTCACAAACTCAGTCTCTTAAGGAGACACGATAGCACACACCAGGGCACTAGACACAAGATTCACACTCCTACCCTCTAAGTACAGCAGGATCCACAAACTGTTCAACAGGAAGAAGACGTGCAAAGCTGCAATGCAGGGACTTAGAGGTCAGAGTAGACAGCAAGAAGTGGCCAATGTGATCCTGGGTTCCATACACAGAGGCAGAAGCTGCCTTTTTTGGGATGTTTGTACAGCACATACCACAGTGGGGTCCTGGTCCATGACTGGAGTGCCTAGGCACTATGGTAATACAAATAATAAATAATAATCATCATCATCCTCTCCACAGCTCGAGTGCAGTAATACATCTATATGCTGCAAATGTATTATAATTCTCACCTAAATCACATTCTCCTTTTGCTAATCAACTGACGGAAATTTCACATACCTGGTTGTCACGGAGTCACCGGGCGATGCTCTGGAACTCCTCCCCACCAAGCCAGTCAGGACTTTGGGGAGCCTCCTCTCCCTTGGAGCAGACTTGTTCAGGGCAAGAAGCTCACACGGCTTCACCTCCTGGGTCTCTCCTTGGAGCATTCAGCATCCTCTGCCCCTCTGTGCACTTCCCACAGCGAGTCCACCCCAGCGGGGTCCTGGGGAAGCCACTGGGTCCTGCACCCCCACTTTGCAGTCAGACGTGACTCAGCCAGCCAGTGACACAGAGGTTTATTCGATGACAGGAACAGGGTCTAAAAGTGAGCTTGTAGATACAGCGGACCGGACCCCTCGGCTGGGTCCATTCTGGGGGCAGTGAGCCGGACCCCCAGGTCTGCCCTCCACCCTTGACCCCAGCCAGCTCCAGACTAACAACCCCTCCCAGCCCCTTTCCCGGGCCAGGAGGTCACCTGATCCCTTTGTCTCCAACACCTTCAGCTGGCACCTTTGCAGAGGAGGGGCCCAGGCCATCAGTTGCTAGGAGACAGAGTGCCAGGCATTTAGGTGCACTGGCCCTTTGCTCTGCCAGGTACTTAAGAACTGCCATGGGGACACTGAGGCACCAACACAGTATTCAGAGAAAACATTAAGAACTTTCCCAGTTCGTCACACTGGTCCTACACACAAAGCCCATATGCCTGAATATTGTGTTCAGTTCCAGGCACTGTGCTACCAGAAAAGTATTGGCAAATAAGAAGGAGTTCAAAGAACAGCAACAAAAATGATCATAGGGCTGGAGGAACTGATGAGGAAAACATTAAAAGTAGCAAAATCTGTCTAGTTTGCCTAGGAGTGACACAATAAGAGGCTCCAGAGAGCTGTAATGTGTAAATAGCCCTCATGGAGGGAGATACTTTAGTACAATAAAAGGAGGTATATAACTATGCGTAATTAGAGGAAATAAGACAGGAAAATGTTCCTCATCTTCATGTTGAGTTTTTCCTAACAGTGAGATAATTTTAATATTATTTCTGGAGGGACCCCAGTCAAAGAACAAGGCTCCAGTGTGGGAAGCATGGTACAGACCAGTGAAATATAACCCTGTCCTAGAGAGCTCACAATCTACATGACCAACAGGATGCAATATGGATGAAACAGACCAATGTGCTGGGAGTGGTTGGGAAGGATGAGGGAACGATGAAATGAACAATTTAGAGAAAAGCAGAAGTCAGTCACCTGCCCAAGGAATATGATGGAAGTCCCGTCACCTGGGACATTTCAAACTATATTGGACAAAGCAACAGAAAATTTCTTTCAGAATTGGCCTACATGACATAATAGGATTCTTCCACCCTAATTTGTGTGATACAAGTGCTAGATCCTCCAGCCTCTGAGCACATAAGCAATAGCCCCAGTGTAGCGGGGTCCACAGTCCAGGGCACTAGCACCAGGATTCATCCTCCCAAACATGGTGGGATCCAAAGCTCAAGAGACTAGCACCAGAATTTACACTCCCAGCCTCTGAATGCAGCAGAACCTACACACCCATTGATCATAATAAGTTTTTGGTTGCTTTTCATTCTTCCCCTAAGCTTGGTGTCTAGCATCATGTTAAAACTCCATTTTTACATCTAGAGGCCCCAACTCCTGCTGTGTTACACTGTGTAGTTTTGCTGTCATGATTAACTCTTAAACTTCTAGGCTAATTCTGAATAGCACCTGTCCTCATGATCTTCCCCCCTTCTCTGGCATTCACCTTGAGCCCCAGAGGCTGTGAGGATGTGCAGCTTTTATCTATGGAAGAGAAGTAGAAGTCCTACATATGGGAGCTGAGGGGGATGAGATAGGATGGAGAGGCTCAGAGGCTGATGTTCTGTGCGGGGGCAGGCTAGCATGGCAGTGTCTCAGAAGCTCTGAATATTAGCTCTGGCTAAGCCTTAGCCTCACAGTAGATTCCTCAAGACAAAGAGTAGATTCAGTAGCCTAGGAACTCACATAGTTGGCAGGATCACACTTCGTCAGCGCTGAAGGCTGAACTAAGCTGCAGGGCTAAAGCCACGACACTTTCACCCAGTTAGCATCTTTCCTTCCCCCAGAGTGGAACCCCCCCAATACTGGCAAGGTGATTTTCCTCCCTCCCTCAGAGCACATAGGAGAATCTGGTTCAACTCAGCCTTGTGCAAGTTTATAGGCAATGGCCATGGGGGGCAGCTGGATTCAGCATGGCCTTTGGGTCAGTGTGTGTTTCCAAGGACAGTCAGGCTGGGAAAGACCCTGAATGTTACCATGGGCCAGTGAAAGCAGGGCAGGGAAGGAAGGAAGGAGAAATATACTCAACATGTCTCCATGAGAGGTAAAACAAAGCCTGCACCATCTCCAAGTGCCTGAAGCAGGTGGCGAAATGTGGGTAGAGCCAGTTCTGTGCAGTTGTCTCCCATTTCACAGTTGGCAGCTGCCAACCTGTCTGGGTGATTGGTGCTTGATGGAGTAGCCGCCCCAGGCCATGGCAGTGTTAGATACGATGCTGTGAAGGGGAATCCAACTCCTTTCTTTTTGCGTAAGCATAGTCTATATTTCTATAGTACACCTCTACCTAGATATAACGCTGTCCTTGGGAGCCAAAAAATCTTACCACATTAAGGGGGAAACTGTGTTATATAGAACTTGCCTTGATCCACCAGAGTGCGCAGCCCTGCACCCCCGGAGCACTGCTTTACCACGTTATATCCAAATTCGCATTATATTGGGTGGCGTTATATCGAGGTAGCGGTGTACCTAATTCCTGTTTGTCTAATAAGAACAGAACAAGCACTCAGTTGACTGAGCCATCCCATTGTCCAGAGGCAGCCAGAGGCTAGGGACTCCCAGAGCATGGGGTTGCATTCCTAGCCATCTTGGCTAGTAGCCATTGATGGACCTATCCTCCATGAACGTATTTAGTTCTTTTCTGAACCCCATTATAGTATTGGGCTTCACAACATCCCCTGGCAATGGGTGCCACAGATTGTTGTTTTAAATCTGCTGCCTGTTCATTTCATTTGGTGACCCTGGTTCTTGTGTTAGGTGAAGGAGTAAGTAACACTTCCTTATTCACTTTCTTCACACTAGTTACAATTTTATAGACCTCTATCACATCCCTCACTAGTTGTCTCTTTACCAAGTCTGTAACTGGGATGATTCCTGCATGGACTGAAGTAGCTGGCATCTCCCACCACAGCCAGCGCTCCTGCCCTATTCCCTTCAGTGCCTCCTACTCTGCGAAGCAGGGACTGGAGTCAACTGAGAGCTACCCCCACAGCCACTAGTTCTTCTTCCTTCTTAAATGGCCATTTCTCATGATCTCTCTCTGTTTGTCTGCTCATTGCTCTCTCTTCCCTTGTGTTCAGATACCCCTCTTCAGTGATGTGTAATTGACCCAACAGGAGCCACAGTGGCTCTTGGAAGGTGTCAATGCGAAGATCCTCCTTTTGGTGCAGAGTTCTCAGAGCCCCCTTGCAACTGTGAAATGGTGGCCTGACCCTTAACAAATGCTCGGCTGGAAGCAAAAGAGGCTCAGCTAATCCCTCAGGAAAATTATTACAGCCACAGAGCTGCCTCCCAGTGGCACAGGATTCGGGATTCATTTTATTAAAACACTGTACAGTCCAATACAAAGGGTATTCTGGGGCCACTGCAGAGCCCTGGGAAAAGAATGAGTATGGCCCCCTCCCATTTCTAAAGTGCCTCCGTTAGAGCAGAACCTTGGATCCAGACAAGGGGCTGTATATTTAACATTCTCATAGGCTGAGGGGGATGCAGCTCCCAGATGGCCGCTGTGATGGGGGTGGGGTGGGTGGTAATTTGAAAAATCTGAAAATTGTTTTGTTTTTTCAAAGAAAACCTAAAAAATTCCACAATATTTTTTGTTTAGTTTGTTTTGAGCAAAAATGAAATAGTTTAGTCTTCACAAATTTTTCACAGGAAATAAAACACCATTTCCGACCAGCTCCAGATTCTTACTTTATATATATCTATATATCTATATATGTGTGTGTGTGTGTGTGTCAATTGCTATATGTACAGTGAGAGTGAATAGTGAGAGACTGAGACCCTGTGGCAGATGCTGGGAATCCACGAGGCAAGTTACGCTGATTCAGTTACATTGAGGGGCAGCAGTAGTGCAACAGAGGAGAAGGATCTATTTTTCTCTCCCTTAATTCTCCATTTGAGGGAACAAGAAGCTGCTTCTTTCAATGCTCCAGTTAAAGGACTGTCCTGTACCAGTGATAGCATGTCCTCTAGGGAAACAACATTTATCTGCAGATGGGTTTAGCTACATCTCCTCACTCAGTTTTCTGCCACATTTCTTCACATTGAGGACAGTGAGATCTCCACCTCCAGGGTACTAACCCATCCCAGTCTTTGGATGCAGCAGAATCCACACCTCAAGAGCACTACCACCAAGATCCGCAGCCCAGCACCATCAGGTTCATGGTAGGTTAATAATTAAAATTCAGATAGCTTTATTTTAGACTCTGTCACTGATTCTAGCTTGGACATGTTTTGTTCTTGCCCAAACAAGCAGATGCCCCTTTATTTGTGGGAACTGCTGGCTCTAAGTAAAGTGAACAAACTCCTCTCTCCTTTCAGCTACTGGTTGGTTTGTGTGACTGGTCTGAGCCTCAAGGCCTTCTGCCCTCTACAGCACCACAGATGGGACCCAGGCTGGGCCCTTAGGCTCACAATATGGGCCTCTACCATCCAAGCTAAAGCAGCAGCTCCACCAGCCCAGAAAGAGGGAACTGTTACACACAAGCAGGTGTGACATAACCCCTCCCATAAGCCTCTGCCTTTCTAATGCTCCTGGAATGACTCTGGCTGTTCTTTACTAGCTTCTCCATTTCCATTAGCTCCAGGCTCCTCAGCAGTAGGCAGTATAGAGACAAGCATACGGGGGGGACTGAAGAGAACCTGGCTGAGGAAGAGGTTCTTTACAGCTTTGCGTAGGGTTCTGAACACCTTCCTCTCCCATATTCCACTGCTGCAGAGCTATGCCTAGGGGGTATCCCATAATGCACTCATTTACCCGACCTGTGTGGAGATCACAGGAGCACAAAGAGGGATGCATAGATTGTTCTGAAACTGGAGAGGTGACAGATGCAGAAGGGGAAGCTGCAGCTGGGTGCCTGTTTATTTTTCCTGGCGGTTCCTCCTTGGCTGTGCAACATCCCTGCCCACAGGCTGTTTTCCTGGGAGAAGCAGTTAAAGATTTTCACTTGAACTCACGTTTTTACCAGTCATATTTTTAAATCATGTTTTTACCAGACTTAAAAATGAAGCCGTTGAGAGTGTGAGATAAGTGACCAGACAGCAAGTGTGAAAAATTGGGATGGGGGTGGGGGGTAATAGGAGCCCATATAAAAAAAAGTCCAAAATATCAGGACCATCCCTATAAAATTGGTACATCTGGTCACCCTAGTGAGAGAGAAAAGGGACAGCTTCATACACATTCGCTCAACAGCAGCACCAGTATCCTCTGGGTTTTGGAGGCTCTGAAGGAGCAGCTTCTCTTGGGTAACAAAGAGCCCTGATGAAGCAGTGTCCTCTGGTTACCACAGAGGCCATGGCAGAGAAAGCTGTCAAAGTATCTACTAGCTCTTAACTGAAGATCCCTATCCAGTTCTGGTTGAGGAAATACTGCCATTGTACCAGAAGGAAATCTCTGCCTCTCAGGACAGCAGCTTAGCTTTCTGTGAGATCTCTCCCCTTCCCGGTCATGCTGCAAGCTGCCATTGTCCCATCCCTTCTCTTCTTGACTTAGGGAGGAGGGGAGTACATTCACCAAAGTGGAGAGCTAGGTCCGCAAGATATGATGTTGGTATGGTGCATCTAGAGATTAGCACCCCTGCTCTGCCTGGGGCCCCATGTTTTGTTCCTCTTCCCCTGCTCTGGGACTTGGGACTCTGGCTCCTGCTAGCTTTGTTTACAGCTGGATGTGGAGAGGTAATTTCACAATTCTTTGGAGCTGCTCTGGGTTCACTGGCCTCTGAAATCCATCCCACTGTGTATTGCTGACATTCCCTTTCCCTCTGCAATGGTTTCCCCATCCATGGTATTGCCAGGTGTTACTGCTTCTGACTGCAGCATGGTGCTATGTATGAGGACGGCGCTTTGCTGCATCACCTCAGAGTTCAATGACCCTGCATATTTCAGCTCCCTGGGAACTGCCAGGATGCTGGGGGTTAGCAATGATCATGGCACATCACTCTGGGGAAGGATTGGAGGTGGAGGGCAGGGCTATTTTATCCTTCTGTGCTTCCTGATCCCAGAGGATCAGAATGGACAGCATGAAGTGCCAGGCAGGAAATTATAGCATTAGCTGAGGTTTCTCACATTGTCTGGGGAGGAGACCACTTCCCTCTCCCAGACCCCCTGTAGGTTCTATAGACACTCTCAGCATCACTGGGAGATCTTCATTTTTCTAGCCCTGAAGGCTCCTTTGTGAGCCACCTTGGCGGGGGGTTGAATGGGGAAGGGCTATTATGTGACAGCAGCTGTCTCCTCTCAGTAGGACATCATCCTCGGCTCCTCTCCCAGTGCCTCACTGAGCTCCCACAGGGGAAGGAACAGAAGCTGACCAAGCACACAGCCTTTGTTGAAGATCTTTAGGATTCAGTATACTCAGTATTCTGTCCCCTGGTCTAATATTGTAATGGCGTGTACTAAACAATGTACACAAGAGGTTAAAAGCTCTAGCGTCCTGAAGGCAGAGGCCTTGCAGTTGTGGGAGTAGCAGACATTGACAGTGTAAGGGGGTGTGAATAAAAGGAAGCCCAGGAGATTGTCCTGACATGAGTCTTTGGTAATTAGAACAACTGGAAACAGTGAGGTCAGAGAAGTGAAATAGAACCAACTCTCCAGTCTCTTGCAGCTGAGCTCTTGCGAAGTGGCCTGGGAACACTGCTGGATTCTGGTAGGATAGGAAGAGGTACAACCAGCAGAAGTACCCTGGGCAGCCTCTGAAAGCATCCCAGGTATGGCTGTGAGTGCTGTAAGAGCTCGTCTGTCCCAGTACAGTCCCAGAGAGCTGCACTTCAGGGTAGTGGCTGTGGATGAGCCAGGGCGTGTAACTCATTGTGTAGAGCTCCAAATCAAAACACAGAGGAACAAGAGATTAAAGGGCAACAGATGTTGGCTGAGCCTGCCTACCCTGCTCCTGGGAGGCAGCCCTTTGCAGCTGCTGTCCGCCTGGGGCTCTGTCAGCTCAGGTCAGCTGGGGTGGAACCCTCTCAGACAGTCTGTTCTTCCAGAGACCATTGCTGATTAGGGCCCTTGGTTAAGTACTTTCCTGCCTTGGGTAGCTTGTTTTTTGGGGAGTCCTTTTTATCAAAATTCACTTTAAATAATCCCCAACCACAAGATATTTACTGTAGAATCCTGGTCTCCTGCTGACACTCTGCAAACCAGGACATAGACCCTACTGATTGGAAACCTTCTGATCCATAATGGGAAAGGAGCTTGCACCACCAGGTCACTGGCTCCAATCCAGCCTAGGCCAACTGTGACTGAAATCTGTTGCCATCAGGAAACTCTTTGGTGGCCTGTGTAGGCCTCTGTCTCCAGCCTTTCAATCAGCAGACTTAGTTCCTGCTGATCACCAGCACTGATCATCCTGCAGACAGTCTGGGTGTTTGGGTTAGCTGGTCACTGGTGGCAGTTTTATTAGTTGTCAGGTATTTTTGGTCTATAATAATCTGATAATCACTTTGAATTTAAATCAGCCACTTGCCTCCACATAAGAAACCTTCCCAATCAGGTGATGGAACATTTCTTCATCGCAGAGAAGTGGCAAGAGAAGGAAGGGATCTTGGCACTATCTCCAAAGGAAGATGAGGGACAGGTTAGAGCCTTCCCTCGCCACAAGCCCAGGCACACAAGAACTCTAGAGAAAGTGGACCAGCAGCCTTTACACTTTACTCTTCTTAATGCCTCAACCCTCCTGTATTAGACATTTGGATTTGCAGTGAATTGAAGTAAGTTTTTCTATGGGGTTCCAGGGCCTAGTTTTTGCAAAGTGAAATAGCCCAACAGCCAGCTGAAGTGCAACATCTTTTGCAGCGTTTTCCTTTACCACTTCTCTAAAACCAGACTTCCCCTCTGCATGCTGACTGCATAAACTCTTGTTCAAGCCTTGCCTGTGTTTCTCCTTGACCCTGCTGCAACCTCCTCCTGTCTGATCTCCCCAACTCTCACCTCATTGCATGCTATGCAGAGTTCAATTGCCAAAATCAGTCTCCTTACTCATTGCCCAGGCCATGTCATTCCCTTACTCAAATCCCTGTCCTGGCTTCCTCTCATCTTCTGCATGCTTTATGCCTATTCTTCCCTCTCCCTCTTCTGCTTCACTCAGGCCTCCCCTCTTCATTTTCCCTCTATACCCTTCTCCCATCCTCAGATTCATGCCTACTCCATGCTGCTCCTTACACGTACAATAGACAAACTCCCTCTCCTCATATACCTGTCCTCCACATTCTCTTCACTCTAATTCCTCCTGAAAACACTGCCTCTCACTTACATGTTTCAGGTGGGCTTTTCAAAAGTGCTGAAGTGGCTTTCAATGGGACTTTGAAAACCCCACCCTGCAGCCAGAGCCTCTTACTGAAACAAATAGAAATGATTGGAGGCAGAGGGAAGTGAGAAGCGAACCAACAAAAACCAACCCAAACTGAACAACTTACTCTCTTCTCATATATCCTCTCCCAGCATCTCTTCCCTGACTCACTCAGCCAGCCACTGGAATCTGTGAACATAAATGGGTTCTCATGGGTCAGAGAACTTGGGCCAAATATGTCTAATCCAGTCCATCTAGCTTTACTGTAGCATCACTGTAGCATCCAAGTAGCAGTTAAATCCCTGGGAGTCACGCCAAAGTATCTTCCATAACAGCACAACCATAGGATTGTACTGCAGCCTCCCTGTTAGCTCAGCCCCAGGACCCAGGGGCAGCTCTAGCTTTTTTGCCACCCCAAGCATGGCAGGCAGGCTGCCTTTGGCAGCTTGCCTGAGGGAGGTCCCCGGTCCTACAGATTCGGTGGCTTGCTTGCGGGAGATCCGCCGGTCCTGCGGCTTCGGTGTACCTGCCACCGAATTGCCGCCGAATCCGCGGGACCAGTGGACCTCCCGCAGGCACGCTGCTGAAGGCTGCCTGACTGCCAGCCTCATAGAGACTGGCAAGGTGCCCCCTGCGGCTTGCCGCCCCAGGCATGCGCTTGCTGCACTGGTGCCTGGAGCTGCCACTGCCAGGACCACACCTTTCCCCTCAGTGCCACCTTACCCCTTCACTGTCTACCTCCACCTGGGTCTGTACCTTCCTGATCAGGGAGTTCCAGGACTGCAGGTTCTTGGAGTTTTAATACAGCCTCATATGCCACTTGATTCATGCAAAAGGAACATCTTTCCCAGCAGGTGTCCTGAGCCCCCTATGAAGTGTTTGCTGTTCTCTGTTTGCAGATCTGTTCTCATTTGTCATGTCAGCCTAGTCACTCATCACCTCCTAATGTTAATGCTGCACTGTCCAGGCATTGAATGCAAGAGTGACAAAGCCGTCATGCTCCAGCTGGGCAAAGGTGGAGTCTCACTCGGTAAATATTGACAAGTCTGAAAGCAAAGAGAAGGCAGCTTTCAGCAAGAAGCTCTCTGGCTCCCTGCACTGATGGGGGACCAGGAAAGCTTCTTGCTTTGTGGTGATGAGCCTCTGTTTACAGAGTGGATGGAGGAATGGGTTTCCAGCAGCTGCGATGACAACAGCAAATTGATGGGTTCAGATGAGTCACCAGTTGGGTGCCCACTGCCCACCTGCAGCACAACAAGTGGCTGCAACCACTTCAGCCTCTGGAAAAACAAGCTATGTTTCTGTCTCTCCCAGCCGAGTCCATCACACAGCTACTTCCAACCACTGACAGAGCTAAGGGCAGGCCTTGTTTGAAGAGTGTATGTAGTACAATTGCCCTAACAAATGCCCTGCACAGCTTTGAATCTCACTCTCAGTCTCCAGCAAGCCTGTCTTCCAAGTTCCTTGTCCCAGTCATGATCAGCAAGGTTACCACTGGAAGCGTATAGGACCATATGAATAGTCAGACTGGATAAGCCCCATGGTCCATTTTGTTCAGTATCCTGTCTCTGTCAGTGACCAATATCAGTTCACATTAGAATTTCTAATGTGAACAATTATGGAATAACATGCTTGTAGGGGATGTTTCTTCCCAGATTTTTCATAACCCTGGCAAACAGAGTTTGGCTTATGACCAAGAGTAGGAGGGTTTTATAGACCATTTCCTGTTGGATAAGGAACCCCACTTCTCTGCAAAGACTGCACTGACTTCCCCACTAAGGAACAGATGGAATTGTGATTTAGGCACTGGATCAGGACTCAGGAGATGTGGGTAAGTTACTGGATCTCATGGTACCCCAGTTCTCCATTTATAAAACAGGGACAATAATACTTCCTCTCTACTGCTTTCTGTCTATCTTGCCTACTTATATTATAAGCTCCTTGGGGCCAGCACAATGGGGTCCTGGTCCATGACTGGGACTCCTAGGCACTATGGAAACACAAATAATAAATAATAATCTGATCTTGGTTGGGCCCCCAGGCACTACCACAAAACAAGGAAGAATGGTAAGAGGATGGATCAGATACTGAAGTAATCTTAGCTGAATGGGCAAGAAGCAGAGCTACCTGCTCTGGGGTGGCTCAGAGGCCCCCAGGTGACAAGACAGCCTCCCTTTCCTTCTTTAATATTCTCCTCAAAATTCCTTCTTCCAAACTGCTTTCCACCCTACTGTTTGGCCCACTGCCAAGCTCCCTCCCCCCAGATAAAGACAAAACTACCTGTCCCCCACCCCACCTGTGAAACAAACACATTGTTGTGAGCACTTTGCAGAGAGAGCTCTCCTGAGAGCAGCTCTCTACCCTTGGGGCATGTGGTCCCCTTTCCTCCCTGTGCTCTGTTGAAAGTTATCATTTCTAATTCAGACTATCAGTTCCCTGGGGCAGTGACCTCTTCTAAAGCACCAAACACACTTATGGCAGTATAACAGCAATAGTAGTGGCATTGCCCCTTCCCAACGTCCTACCCCTACTCACAGAAAACACACACCACCAGAGACAGTGGAAGCTGGCTTGAAATGGGAGTGTGGTGTGGAGCCCAGTGGCGGATTAATGATTTTGCCGCCCTGGCCTCATATGAACTTGTTTTCATTTTTTTTACAAATTTGAACAAAAATGAATCTAAATATCATTAAAATAATTGAACGTTTACAAGTTTTATTATAAATAAATTACAAGTACAGCAGACCCTCAGTGGAACGCATGTCTGTATAGTGCGATTTCGCTTATAGCGCAGGACCGCGCATGGATCCAAAACTGAGAACTGCTTAATTTCTTCCTTCCGGTCATATTATTAATGTTTAGGATTCTCGCAAGCATGTTTACTAAATGGCGTCGCGCCATAATTGGTGGCTTCAGTATGTACTATGATTGGTAGAATCGCGGCGTCAGTTGCCGCCCCTGCAAATTTGTCACCCTAGGCCTAGGCCTTTTTAGCCTAGGCAATAATACGCTGCTGGTGGAGCCTCTCACCAGGGGTAGCTGCTCCTGTCCTGATCACCTCCTGATCTGGGCGCTGTGGTGGCTGCTCCAGCCCCTTTGGGTCCCACTCTTACCTCTGCCCTCAGCAGCCACAGCCAACCTCAATGGTCTGTGACGTATGTTTCTTTGCCTGTATATCAGTTCCCATGATGCTTCCATTGCATGGGCGCTAGCTTCCCCCATCCCCCAGTTCTGCTACCCTTGCACACTGCTGTGACTTATTCTTAATTTCTGGGGTGGCATTTTTTAAAATGATGACTGAAAGTCCTCTACCCTTCCTCCCCCATAGCCCATACTTTGCAAACTGTGGATGATGGTAGATCTATAGCATGGGGACAGGAGGGCATATATGGAGCCACTACAGGTGCGGTGGGGCACAATGGTGTGGCCAGTGTGTGTTCAAATGTCACGATGCTACTGCAGCTACAAGACACAGGGAACAGAACTGGAAGCCACCAAAGTGCCACTTGTTAAAATATCAGCTTTCTGACCCGAACCTGGTTTCTACAAGGAAACCTGATTAATGCTAAAAAGTCTCAGTTGTTACTCTCCCTCCATTCGCTCTGCACTGTGGCATCTCTCCAGGACCCTATATAGAAACCTCCAATGTCTTTGGTTCCAGGCTGAGACCAACTCTTCTGCTACGGTTATTGGATCCTGTATAGGAGCCAGTGCCAAAGTGGCAGTGGGCTTCCTGTTATGGCAAATCTGCCAGCAGAGAAGGATTATAGAGAATAAGCATAACCAGGCACATTGCCACAGAACTGAAGGGTGAGAGGGATCAGAGAGACAAGGGAAAAAGAAAAGAGGAAGACAAAGGGTATAGATAGAAGGCAGAAGGGACAGAAAGGAGGATCATTAACGAGAAGGGCTGACTGGTGACACCTTTGGTTGGTTATTCATAGATTCATAGACTTCAAGGTCAGAAGGGACCATTATGATCATCTAGTCTGACCTCCTGGTTGGTTCATACACCATCATTCAGGAGCAGTGATATCACTAGGAACTGAGACATCATGGGGCTGGCAAGCTCCCTGCCTCCTCTGGAGGCCACTCACACTGTCAGGTCCTTATATCTTGCTTCCTCAGAGGATTCTGGGATATGATGATATTATCTGTATAGCATTTTCAGTGTACTTGGTGCTGCACCATAGGAGAATTGTGCCAAATAACAGGCTTTTGCCCCCAAAGAACTTCCAGTGTAACAGCATGTGGGTACAAAGACAGCACCATACAAGTACCAAGCAGATGAAATAGTGACAAAATGGAGCATCTCATTATTTTGTCCTGGGCCTTTCCATGATCAGAGTGGGGCTGGAGCGCATGCCTGTCTGGGGTCTGAGCAGAGTATTTCCAGTGCAGGATCTGTTTGGAACACTTTCTTTTCTCTGGCACAGACAGATGTGTGCAGACAGACAGATGCACACAGGCACATGGAGGAAACATCTCTTGGCTGAGAGGTCAGTGTATATTGGAGATCAGCAGTGGAATGTTTTCACAGCAGACACCCGGCGCTGCGCAACAGTAAACATACCTCCTGTGAGGAACAATGTTCTGACCCAACTGAGCCCCTCTCCAGGGACTAGATTCCCATGGCCCATTCACAAGACCCCTGTGATATTTACACAGCTCACCCGTTGAAGACTAGCTGCCACTCAGCACAGTTTGTTTCTTTTCCTGATTATTTAGTTTGTATTTTCATTGCTCCTCCTGGCTGCCTCTTTGACTAGTTCCTGGAACCAAGAGGGTCTCTGGACCTTTGAGGCACCTATGTGCATAAGCCAGGCAGAACAGCTGCATGATTCCTCTTTACTAAATGTGCTCAGTCAGCCCATACTTGTCTCCAGACTCCTCCATGAAAACAGGTGTCTCATCAAGCTCCACTTCAGCCAGGGCAGGCACAACCCATGTTCATTTCCAAGCATAGAACTCATCTCAGCTTTTTCTCCAACATATGAAAACTATCCTGTCAGCATCCAACATCTCTGTTCTCTGTGTTCCCTTGGTGATTCCTGTTACTGAGGTGACACTGCAAGAAATGCACTGAAAGCCAACTGTGCCCTTCTTGTCCCTTTCTTTATGGCTCAGAGGGAAGACAGAGGGGGCTCCAATGCAGCTACAAGAGTGGTTCTTTGAGGAGGAATGTGAAGTCCTGTAGTAGTGATTCCAGTGACGAAGTTCATGTGTGCACATAAATGTTTCTGAAGTGAGAGGGTGACTGAATGAGGGGCTCACTAAATCTACATGTTCAGGGCCTTCCACAGGCTCCTATAACAAGAGGGGCTCCCAATTCCCTTGGCTACCTACCTCAAAGGAAGTAGAACTTAAAGTGGGTGTAATTCTAATGATCTTGTGGAAGGTCAGAGCACCCTGCACTGATGTTTGCAGGGGAAACAAGGGCTCCTTCCGTGCTCACGTTTGCCCGGAATGAGCACAAATACCCCTGAATAAATGTTTGCTGTGCTTTGTCTTGGGGCTGTTAGGACCCCTGACTTGCATATGATTTCCAAATGCACCAAGATTATCTTGAAGAGGCAATGCTGAACTGCTGGCGTCTCCTCAGCGTCTGTCAGGCAAGATTAGCAATGGTGAAGGTACAGAAGCTGCAGTCTTGTCCGTGGTACAAAGAGGGCAGTGTCTATCAAGCTTTCCCAATCTGAGTTAGCTCAGAAATCTTCCATACTCATCAATTCCCTGCTCTCTCGGTTCACAGGACTTCTGCCTCCACCACCTCCTCTAGTCCCTTTAATTATGATCCAACCTCCATAACAACGAAACATTCAGTCCACATAAATTGTCCCTCATACACAGTATACAGCTGTTCACCATCCCCAGAGAGCGAGAGAGTGAGCTCTCTATCTAGCCCAGATGCATTCTAGAGGGTCAAAACCCTGCAAACATATAATGAGCTTTCAAGAAAAGATGGATTAAAAAAAAAATAAAACTTGTTCTTCAAATGTGAAATAGTAACTGCCCCTCCTTCCTTTAGGGTCTTACTGGATTGAATCACTCTGTCTAAAAGCAATGGGGGGCGTAGGGGTAATGACTACATTATTATTTGTTTATAGCACTCAAGAGAGTGCTTTTTAATACTGCATTATACCAAAAGCTAAGATCTCTTGTAAACCAACCCTTCCAAAACCAGATTCCTAATGTCTGGCAGGAATTACCTGCTTGACATTCTTACATAGATGAGGCAGCTGCTCAGTGGAGTAGGAAATCTAGGAATGTTTACAAATCAGGAATTATAGGGCATACAGAAGTATCTAGTCATCAGCAAAGGTTGCCACTGGCTTGAGCAATCAGCTCAATGGACAATAGCATTGTTATACAATTGTAATCACCAGTGCACTGCACAGTGCTGTGTTCTCACAGGAAGTAACCTGGCAGGCAGCCCCTAGCCTGTGTCTGTGTGGATCTGTAATGATGAAAAGTATCAAGGTCTCTCTGCAAGGATGGTACTCGTAGTTACCACAGCCTCATTTTATGCCCTTGCCATCCTGATGTGAATCCATCTGCTAACTCTTCTTCATATCACATGGCCACTGTAACTTTCTCACACTATCCGTGAGCTCCTCCACCTACCTGTGGGCTTGTTCTCCTGTCTCTCCATGAGACACAAGGAACCTGCCTTATCATAACTGCCTTACAGCCCATTTTGCTGATTTTGTTCCATCATCCTGAGGACCAATGTTCCCACTCTATGGGTGAAATTCTGGCTCCGCTGAAGTCAATGGGCGGGGGGGAGGGGGAGATTGACACTGATTTCAATAGAATCGGGTTTCCCCCATATGCATCCTATTACTCCAAAGATAAATGGTCTCATGCTGCAAGATGTGATACTGGGTTAACTGGAGCAGATGTAAAGCCAGGGTCAGATGAAAAGGAAACACTAAGTGGTTCCACATTTTGAAATCAAACTGGCTGGTTTTTGCGAACATGGAAACATGGAAGCTCCAGATCAATCAGCGCAGCAGCTCTAGACCTTACTGGAGTTCTGTGCTGAGACAGGCTCCCCTGCAGCCAGAAGAAAGGGCCACACCAAAGTAATGTCAAACCCATGACTCTGAAAGACAGTGGTGACGGTGAGAGCAGTACCTTGGTGCAGGAGCATTGTTCCAGGCTTAGTCCTCATGCTTCAGGTCTTCATATGCTGGCAACATGAGTTACATGTCACAGATGCCACAGCCCATCATAGGGTAAATCTATTGCACTATTTGCTTGCAGTCTATCATGAGGGGCATATGTCCCAAAAAATTATATGACAAATTTAACAGCCCTGGAGTTGCTGTGCAAAGCCATAAGAGTGCTGCATATAGCACCAAGTCAGTTGTTTAGCGGCAGCATGTTGTGCCGCTGCAAGGCCAAACTGAATTTGGGGGTTTGCAGGAGGGGAGTCTATTACTGTCACCAGAAAACTTTCACAGCTGAAATATGAAGTGACTTCTTGGATAATAGTAGAGTTGCTGCAAAATGTAAGTAACTTTGAGGGTGGAGCAGGTAGAGGGGAAGAAGTGTGGTGCACCACAGAGGAGTCTCCAGAAGCAAAGCTGCATTCAGTCATTAATTATTATATATGATTTATTACTTGTATTCCAGCAGTGTCCAGAGGCTCCCACTGAGATTGGGACCCCATGGTGCTAGGTGCTGTACAAATGCACAGTGAGAGACATCTCACACAATGAGAGACAGATGTAAGCCAAGTTCCCCAGGGCTGAGGAGATCTCTGAAGGGCCAGCTTTTGCTTGCCTATTTTTTTGCTGTAACTTTTTTCAGTCTTTTAGAGACTGTGTAATAGGAAAATGTATCAAACCAGGAAAGGGGGGCATGGGGAGTTCCTACAGATCAGTGCTTTATGGGGTTAACGTGGACTTGGGAGGGATTCAGACAAGGACAGACAAGTCGAGGAGGGAAGGAGAGAGGCAAGAAATAATCTTCAGAGGATTATAAGTCTAGATCTGGATATTAAAAAGATAGAGTGAGTATTCGCTTATACCCATGAAACCTCAGCCTATGTCCCTCTCTGGTATCAGGGGGAGTCTCTAAACTAGAATGCAATTTAACAGAGTCCTGCCAATAAAAGCTCACTTGATTAACACAATTTCCCAACACACGATATAAAACACAGCAGGGTGGTCCATCATTCCTCTAAATGACATCCCTCTCCTAGCTGCAAATGCTTACTTATATTTTCAATAGCTATGCTGGGGGTATAAATCCATTAAATGCTTTAAATATTTCATATACAATACCCTCCTGAGCAGGGAGCGTGATGGTTTAGGCTTTCATTACATAGGACACAGCCTGGGATAAATTCTGCTCTCAGAAAAGCAGATGTGAATCTATCTCCATTAAAGTCAATGGACATAAATTACACAGGTATAAAACCAGTGTCACTGAGAGCAGAATTTGGTCTCATGACATCCAGTAGAAAGGCAGGAGGTGGGGCACAGCAATGGAATACTTTAAGTATTTAAGTCAGATAAATAAATAATATTTTGAGGGCCTTTGTTGCTGAAAGTTGATATTCAGTCTACCCAAAGCACATCTAAGTCATTAAAGGATTCCCAGGTGCCAGCATTCGGAAAAAGTATTAACTCTTCAAACAGTTTAGGCAAACTGCTGTTCTTTCTCCTAGGCCATCTCAGGTTTCTTCAGTCACAGCCCAGCTCTGAGCAGAGGAGACACTGGAGATTTCAGATGGGCAAAACTTTCTCTAGAACCAGAGAAAGCATTTCCCCCTCTTCCACTGCAACAACAAGGATACCCCTTTGCTTAATGCAAATTTAAAG
The DNA here is from genome assembly GCF_025201925.1 of Gopherus flavomarginatus. Taxonomy (NCBI): domain Eukaryota; kingdom Metazoa; phylum Chordata; order Testudines; family Testudinidae; genus Gopherus; species Gopherus flavomarginatus. Next base: position 67,482,622 of record NC_066620.1, on the reverse strand, counting down.
CTACATGGAGGAAGGCCTGTGCAGTGTGTGTGTATATATGTATGAGGGAAATGAGGGGAATGGGCTCATCAGCAGATGTGGTGCAGAAAGCAATGAATATCCATCCCTTTCTTCCTGTAAACAACCTGAATTGACTGTACCATAGGAAGAGAGACAGAAGAAGCCACACAGCATGAGACAGCTGGGTTGTTTGAACATGTTGTTATGAGGCATCTGGTGACAACAGTGGAACCACACAAACCCGGAATGGTTACTAAGGGGGAATGACCACAACATGAGGTGAGACACATTGCCAGACTGTCAGTGCTCCCACAGAGAGAGACACAAACACTTAACTAGAAGGGCAGTGCAGACTGATGTCTCAGATCCCCCTTTGACTCTTAGTTCCAGGGCCTAGTAAACATTTATAATCTGGTGACTGAGCAGAAGTTTCAGGTTAGAAAGAATTTTCCTGAGAAAGATGAAGGGTGTCAAAACAGGGTTTAGAGTGGAAAATGAACCCAGACAATGCCATTTTTCTGCTCTTCTTGTATCTGGCTGAGGTAGAAATGTGGCTATGACTAGATGGATAAGGCTCATTCTAGATAAGAAGTAAACCTATCTAGAAGAAGCATTCTGAGGAAGTGTAACTTCACTTTGAGTTAATGGAATTTGCCCTGTGATCCCAGCATCTTTGTGGACTCATTTCTGGTCTGGATTCTCTAATAGCAGGCCAGAAATGCCCTTGCCAACTTCAGCTGGCCAAACAAGTGTGTGCTTTCCTTTTAGCTGTGAGTCTAGCAATGGTCATCCAGATATTTGTCACTTCTGTGCTAAACTATTACACTGTATTCTACCTGGAGCCAACTGGAAACTACAGAATGTGTTGGCCTGCTTTCTCTAGGACCACTGACGAGACCATGTCAGACCAGTACTATGCTTTCTATTGGCTGTCAGTTCATTTCTGGATGCAATTCATGATCTTGGTCACAATCTTTAAAGCCTAAATGGTTCAGGACTCTGGCAATCTTAAAGACCACTTCTGCATCCCATTGCAGCAGTTGCAGCCCACACAGATGACCTGGCTGTTGTTCAGTTCCCAGCGTTGAATTTGTGGGGGTCAGACATTACTGGCAACAGGCTGTTCAATCAGCAATTAGCTCCCCACAGAAATCTATCAAAGCTCACATCTTGCCACTGTTACGGCATGATAGAAGATGCGCTCACATCTTGCCACTGTTAGGGCATGATAGAAGATGCGCTCACATCTTGCCACTGTTAGGGCATGATAGAAGATGCATTTCCTAGTTTGAGCTATTTCTTAATGATGGATTCCCTCTGGCTGCTTCTCTTTTGATACTAGTATCCTTTAAGGCAGTAGCATTGGATGACATGAGGGAAAAGCAGAGCATTATTCCCTAATTTAAGAAAACATGTATTTTCTCAAATTATAGCTATTAAAGGTGCCAAGATACTAGGGCGATGGGCTCCTTAGAAATATGTCAGATAGATAAATAAATACAGACAGACACTGAAGCCTCCCACCACCCTAACTTGGGAGTTGTGACTGTGATTCCATAAAAGAGTCTCTTCGATATTTACCCCTCCTGAAGCACTTTAACAACACACTTTCTATCATACTGTGGGCAGCTTGATTGGCAGTGTGGTGGGTACGGTGTCCCACAGAAGTCTACATCTTATTGCTCTGGGTGCATGGAGAGCACGTAGGAAGGGGTCTGCACAGAATCTGTTGGCAGGAGAATGGCAGCTGCCCTGTTCATGTGATGCCCCTGCAGGATAATATTTTGACAATACTGGCACTTTGATAAATTCTTCACCTTTCCTCTGCTCCAGCAGGAGGCAGGAACAAGAACACTACTGCAGAAGTGCTGAAAAATGTGGAATGAAGCCAAAAGCCAGAAGACTGTATATAACTGACTGATATAATGAAGACAGATTTTTGGGCCTAGTTCCTGTCTTCTCCCTGACTAGGGCAGGAAAACCACGTGGTCTGGGCACATTTCTTACTCAAGATCATGCCAAAGAGTCTCTCCAGGGAAAGCTGCCCACAGTTATCCCACAGATTTGCTCTCTCTCAGCACAGCTGTTCCCATCATGACCTACTGACCTGGTTTCTTCCTATCTTGTTACAGAAAATGCTACTAGGGAGATTCCAGATGTGAAACATGTGAGATGAATCCAGGGCCGGCTCTAGCAATTTCGCCGCCCCAAGCACAGCGGCACGCTGCAGGGGGCACTCTGCTGCTTGCCGGTCCCGCGGCTCCGGTGGACCTCCCGCAGGCGTTTCCGCGGATGGTCAGCTGGTCCCGCGGCTCCGGTGGAGCTGCCGCAGGCGTGTCTGCGGGAGGTCCACCGGAGCTGCGGGACCAGCGGCCCATCCACAAAAACGCCTGCAGGAGGTCCACCGAAGCCGCCTGCCGCCCTCCCAGCAACCGGCAGAGCGCTCCCTGCAGCATGCCACCCCAAGCACGCGCTTGGCGCGCTGTGGCCTGGAGCCGGCCCTGGATGAATCCCAGACTCTAGAGCACTTTGAATCTCTCACCCCTTCCTTTCCACCAGATCTTTTCAGCTCTAGAAACAGATTACTGAACTGCCTTGGGTCTCATCTATGAGGAAACTTAAATGGATGGAAGGTATCTGAAATTTTAACAGCAATAGTGAAAATGGCAATGGTCATGGAAAGAGTCATTGTCTCTGGCAATACTATGCGCTCAAAGTAACATGTGTTTTCCCATGTTTCGTGCAAACTCCAGGCCAGAGCAGAGCACCTATGCTGTGAGAAGAAGGGACATCTCTGGTTCTTTCTGTCACTACAGTGCTGCCACTGAGCTCCAGTTCCCTGTTCACCTTCAGTGGAGCTCAGGGTTTCGCTTTGAAGCTCTTGATGAAGTTTGTGCAATTTTTATCATCTACAAACTCCTCTCACATTAGCCCGTCCAGTCACAAACCCCCTTATTCATCCAACACCCCTGTTAAACTATGCACCCTCCTCTCCTGCTTACTAACATTCGCAGCCCCATCCACCCTCTCCAATGCTCACTTATGCACACAAATCCTTCAAAGTCATGGATGTTTTTTAAACCCATGACAGTGCTGGATTCCTGAGACAGCCATGAGAAAGGTCTGGCCTTACACTGTAGGGATGAGAAACCTTTGCTTGCATCTCTCTCCACCAAGCCCAATTTCTGTCTTGTCTCACAGCACCAGGAAGTAACCCAGGGCATGCCAATGATACTGATCCCACCTCTGTTAATAGTATAATCTGAGAGTAGTGATGGACTGATGGACACGCTGAACTTTGCTTAATTTATCCCATGGCGTCCACTTGAGAGCAGGCTTTCATGGGTTACTGTGATAGCCCCAGCTGCTCTGCAGTGTCCCCTTGCAGGCCATACATGACACTGCAACCACTACCTGCCTGAGTCTGTAAAGTTTGCCCCGCCTGCGTGTGCCGTAAGTCTGTGCCAAAAGCTTGGTGTGATGGGTTGGATCACAGAAAACCCTTGGGAATTGCCAACTGATGTGTTGAGACTACCTCTGCCCCTGCTTTCTTGCCCTGGCAGCTTGGGACTTCAGTGCCCTGCCTGATTTGAGGCAGACCTGCTAGCTTGCTGCAAACCCAGACCCAGGTCTGAACCACATCCCCTAACAACTGCAGGCTTAACTGAAAGCGGCTTAAGAAGTGTTCCTGTCTCTAACACTCAGATGTCCACCTCCCAATAGGGTCCAAACTCCAAATAAATCCATTTTACCCTATATAAAGCTTATGCAGGGTAAGCTCATAAATTGTTCACCTTCTATAACACTGATAGAGAGATATGCACAGTTGTTTACTCCTCCACCCCAGGTATTAATATATACTCTGGGTTAATTAATAAGTAAAAAGTGATTTTATTAATTACAGAAAGTAGGATTTATGTGGTTCCAAGTAGTAATAGACGGAACAAACTGAATTACCAAACAAAATAAAATAAAACACGCAAGCCTATGCCGAATACAGTAAGAAAACTGAATACAGATAAAATCTCACCCTCGAAGATGTTTCAATAAGCTTCTATCACAGACTGGACACCTTCCTAGTCTGGGCACAATTCTTGCCCCTGGTACAGCTCAGGTGGTAGCTAGGGGATTTCTCATGATTGCAGCCACCTTTGTTCTGTTCCACCCACTTATATATCTTTTGCATAAGGCAGGAATCCTTTGTCCCTCTCTGGGTTCCCACCCTTCCTTCTAAATGGAAAAACACCAGGTTAAAGATGGATTCCAGTTCAGGTGACATCATACAGGTCACTGTAAGACTTCATTACCCACTTGCCAGCACACATGTATACAGGAAGACTTACAAGTAAGATAGAGACATCTACAGTCAATTGTTCTGGTTAATGGGAGCCATCAAGATTCCAAACCACCATTAATGGTCCACACTTTGCATAATTACAATAGGCCCTCAGAGTTATATTTCATATTTCTATTTTCAGATACAAGAATGATACATTCATGCAAATATGATGACCACACTCAGTAGATTATCAGCTTTGTAATGATACCTTACAAGCAGGGGCGGCTCTACGGATTTTGCCACCCCAAGCATGGCAGGCAGGCTGCTTCTGGCGGTTTGCCTGTGGAGGATCCGCTGGTCCCGCGGCTTCGGCAGACCTCCTGCAGGCACGCCTGCGGGAGGTCCGCCGAAGCCGCGGGACCAGCGGACCCTTCGCAGGCACGCCTGCGGGAGGTCCACCGAAGCCGCGGGACCAGTGGACCCTCCGCAGGCAAGCCGCCGGAGGCAGCCTGCCTGCCGTCATTGCGGCACTGGCAGAGCCCCTGCCACGGCTTGCCGCCCCAAGCACGCGCTTGGTGTGCTGGGGCCTGGAGCTGTCCCTGCTTACAAGAGACTTTCTGCATGAAGCATATTCCAGTTACATTATATTCACTCTCATTAGCATATTTTTCTAAAATCGTATAGAGTACAACGTCATACTTGACATCAGTCCCTTATCAGTCATGTAACAAAATAGCAACTCAGGATTCGGCTGCATGTACTTCTAATTGTAAACAAAAAGAAAGAAAGCTTTTCAAAATAAAGCACTTAGTTGCAGGGCTTAGGACAAGGGCCAGGGCCTGCGTTTTATGTTCTCTCTGAGGAACATCTAGTCTGCTCCAGTCTCACTCAGCTCTGCCTTTCTTAACTGGCCTACTGTTTCCTGATTTGCCAGTATTTCCTCCTGGCCCTTCTGGATCTCTGGAGGACTGTCTTGTTGGTCACCTGATCTGAGTGGATTTTCCTTCGCTGGGGAGTTTGTATCTGTCCCCTTAGCAAAGGGCAGAGAAGGTCCGAGACTCTGTCACATCTATTCCAGGAGGTGAGGAGCCATTGACCAGCCATTATTAATATGATATCTCCTACTGGTTCCCATAAGGTAGTTAATGGATTAACATCTGTTCTTTCCTCTTGAATTGTGATGCCCTAAGTAAACACCATGGAAGAGAAACTGTTTTTCTACAACACCTTTAACATTCAAGGTATCTCAAGGCACTTTATGAAGTCAAGTGGTACTGGTAGTGTAAAGCTTGCGATCGCTATTCTGCATCCAGCAATAGTCCGCACACAGTCTCCAGCATTAGAACTGGCCTAATCAAATTGGAAATGTTTGACCCTGACACTGAAGTTTTCCTTGAACTCTTTTTTTGAAAACTGCCATAGAATATTTAATGTCCCACCAGAGATGGGTGGAAGGGACCTCAGTTTAATATCTCACCCAATGAATGGTAACTCTAACAGGACAGCCATCCTATTAACCTGTAGTAGGATCTGAAATCTCTTTGGGATGGGGACAAGAGTGCTAGCTGCACTGACAATAGGTCCGTGTGTGTTCCTGGAACACTTGACTTCCCCTCTTTGTAGAAGGTATTAGAAATGAAGCCCACAACCAAGTGTTGGACTGAACTATATCTGGTGTCCATGCTTTGTTTCCCCCAGCCTGCCTGGCTCCTCAGCTGCATGCCGCTTTATCCTGGAACAGCCACTGATGGGAGAGGTTGCTTTCAAATTGTTTAATAACAGTGATGGTAACCTTTGACCTTGCTGAATGGCAACGCTTTTGACCTTTCATTTGTTAAATAATACAGCCACTTACTTCCCGATCCTTATCAGTGTTTAGTAATTGGGGTCAGGACAAAGCAAGGCAGAGTACAGTTACCCACCAGGCTTTACTGAACCTGGAAGAATTTCCTTAAGCTATAGATTTCCTTTTTGATAATCTTCAGTCAAGACAGGCAGAGACTGGAGACTAGGTGGCTTAGGGGATCAGTAATGGGATAAAGAACCTTTCAATTCTTGGCATCTGGTTTGAATCCAGCTGTGGATGATAGTGATAGAAAGTTATTACCACGTTAGGGTGGCTGGCTGACCCAGGTGAACTGAGTTGGAGGTCTCAGCCCACTTCCTAGTGGACAGGTGTCCAAATCATAAAAATCACCATAACAATGGGCGTAGCTGGCAGTTTCAGCAGAGAAACCAAAGACTAAGTGGACTATGGAGACTGAACACTTACTCCTGTAGGCAATCTCTCCTGATCAGAATGAGGTACAATGGTAGGTGACAATGTATACGGAAAACTTGAGCTGCCAGTGTCTGTGATGATCTGAGGTTAAATAGAGGCTGTTTCCAGGGTTAGCAATCTGACCTCTTTCACCAGAATTAACTAAAAATAATAGAACAGATTCTGTGCTGTGCCTCTCAGAAAACGTATCCCAGACCTAATACTAAGTTTAATAATGCTTGGTAGAGGGACAACTGCAAATAGTTTATTTATATAGAAGGAGGAGACCAACCAAACATAAAAATTATAGGCAGCAATCCCTGGATCACCTTTTTCCCCAGGGGTGAGTGGGAGGGGAAATGTGCAAGGAACCCAGGAAGTTATAGTTGATAAGGAATTTTTATATATAATTAACAAATCTTTAAGTGATTTAGAGCTGTCAAGCTATGGACATTACAGCTGTGGACTCATCATTCAGAACCACAGGATCTGATTACCTTTGCCCTCATCTTTCACTCATTGCATCTTGCCTTAAAACTACAATGTAAGCACTATGGGGCAAGAACTGTTTCCTATGTCTGTAGAGTGCCCAATACAAAAGGCACCCAATCCTGACTGCTGTCCTCAAATTTTGCCATAATATACAAGATAAATAACAATAACACCAGTAAAAATGACACCAGAGGGGGTGGGATTCATGGTTGTTTTTGGAAATGGGGAGGAAGCAGTCCTTAGTGGTACCCCAAACAAGACACATACAACAGTTAGCTGTCTTGCAGGTTCAGACTTACCTGGGGGTTGCACAGCCTCCTGAGCAGGAGATCTCATGTGTAGCCATGCAGGGCAACCTGCTCCGACCATCTTCTCTTAAGAGACTGCTTGTTCCAGATGGCTCAGGGAGTGCTTCACTTTACACAGGAACAGGATACAGGGGTTTGTTTGGCCAGGCTGCCATCTGCAGACTCTCTCACAATCCTTGCTCTCTTCTCTATCACAAGGTGGAACTACAGGAGAAACACAGGGGTGCCTCTTAATCAGGAGCGGCGCGAGGGTTTTTGGCGCCCTAGGTGCAGGGCCGGCTCGCCGGTCCTGTGGCTCCGGTGGACCTCCCGCAGGCGTTCCCGCGGATGGTCCACTGGTTCGGTGGCTCCAGCGGACCTGCTGCAGGCACGCCAGCTGATGCTCCACCGGAGCCGCGGGACCAGTGGACTATCCACAGGCATGCCTGTGGGAGGTCCACCGGGGCAGTCTGCCGCCCTCCCAAATCCTGGCGCCCTAGGCGACTGCCTAGGTCGCCTAAATGGAAGTGCTGGCCCTGCTCTTAATGGGTCATTATGCAACTCTTGCTGCCATGATTACAGGTGATTAGGTGCTGTCTGGATTTCTCCTCTCACTGGATCCCCTGATAGCGGTTCACTCCCTGCCTGCTAATGGGGGAGGGGGTTGAGGCTGCAGAGGGAATTCCAGTTCTGCCAGTGGAATCAAGGATTCACACCACACAAGACAAGAGGGTGCTAGTATAGCCAGTGCTTGGGAGCCCTTGAGATGGCTCAATGTGTATTTGGGTAGCTACTTGGGCTCTTTGAGTGCTCCCCAGCACTCTGCCACTCCTGCCCTTGCTGGGGGACCTGCGAATTCACAGGCCAGTCATGCTTGTCGGTGCTATTAAGCAGACTGGCCATTTTGTCCCTTGTGCCAGGATGACAACCCTGGTGTGTGCGACAGAGGCCATCTCCAGTGCAATTCACTATGTGGCAATGCGTGTTCCCACTGCCACACTCTCTCTCCAAGTGGGAAGGCCAGAGCGATGAGGTGTCAGGACTGGGTGGGACAGGCTCTAGGGGGTGCTGCGCCCAGCTAGGTGAAGCAGGGAAGCCACATTATGTCCTGTATGTGTTTCTTCAGGTTAGCTATTCTGGGGAGAAACTGGGGCTGCAATCGATGGGGTGTTGCCATTGCTCGGGTGTCCTTTAGTCCTATGGGTGTTGCTGTTGCCATGGCGTCATAGGTGTTGTGGTTGCCATGGCATCATGGGTTTTGCTGTTGCCAGGGTGCCACCATCTGCCTCTGCACTGTTTCCATGGGACTGAATTTGATTCAGTTTTGACCAAAAATTGTGAACCTCCCGAAATAAAGGGTTAACACGAGCAGTACAGATTTTGCCCGTCCGTGACCTCTGACCCCATCAACACGTGACCTCTGACCTCCTATCCGCAGCAACGACTCGACCCCGCCCCCTCCGAGCGACGCGTCTCCGTGGAGGCGGTTGCCAGGTAACGGGACGCGGCTTCCTGCACAGCCGCAGCCGGTGCCCTGCCCCCGCCCGGGACCCCGCCATGGACGCCGAGTCGCTGCCCTACGCGCTGGATCTGGTGGCCGGGAGCGGCGAGGGGCTGAGCTCGGAAAAGCGGGCGGCGCTGCGGGCCTCGCTGCTGCTGCTGCGCCGGGACTATCGCTTCGAGCGGGTCCGGTTCTGGGGCCGCATCCAGGGCATCCGCGGGCCCTATTACATCGCCGAGGGGCTGGGGGGAGACCGCGCCGGGCCCAGGAGCCGCCTGTACAGGTGTGTGCGTGTGTGGGGGAGGAGCTGTCCACGCAGGTGTGAGTGTAGGGGGGGCAAGAGCTGTCCACACAGGTGTGAGTGTAGGGGGGGCAAGAGCTGTCCACACAGGTGTGTGGGTGGGGGGGGCAGGAGCTGCCCACACACCTGTGTGCGCATGGGGGAGGGGCAGGAGCTGTCCACACAGGTGGGGGGGGGGGAGGCTGGACTCAGGAGCTGTCCATATGGGGGGAGGGAAGCTGGGCTCAGGAACTATCTGTACAGGTGATGGGAACATGGGAGGCTGGACTCAAGAGCTGTCCATACAGATGGTGGTGGTGGTGGGAAACTGGGCTCAGGATCTGTCCATACAGGTGTGTGTGTGTGTGTGTGTGGGGAGGGCAGACTGTGCAGGAACTATCCATATAGTCCCTGGAGAGGCAGCTTCGTTCCAAGATTTGTCCATACAGGACACAGCAACAGGTTGTGGGGCAGAGTGGGCTTAAGAGTTACTTCTGCAGCTGAGAGGGGCTGCAGGCAGGGAAGAGCTGGTTCCTGTCTTTGCCTCTTACTGTGACAAGACTTTATGATGGTGTTTTATGATGCTCATCACTATAACATCTGAGCACCCTACAAACACTTCATGGATTTCTCTGCACAATTTCCCTGTGGGAAGGGGATTTTACAGAGAAGGAACTGAGACACAGAAAAGTGTGGAAGCTTGCCTAAGAGTACATCTACACTGTGATGAAAGACCCATGGCACAGCCACAGCTGACCTGGGTCAGTTGACTTAGACTCACAGGACTCGGGCTGTGGGTCTTCTATTGCAGTGTAGACATACCCTTAGTTCACACAGGGAAGTATGTGGCAGAGCTTGGAATAGAACCGAGACCTCCTAGTTCTTTAACCGCATGGCCTTTAAAAAATGTCCTTCCTTTAAAAATGTCTGTGTGATGCTGGCTGTACAATGTACTATTGAACAGCAGCTTCCTTCCTGCCTTTCTGAGCCCCTCCAAGTGGTTCCTCTTTTTGAGCACCATGCGGTGATGCTTTAAGAAGGCAATTAGTTTCCAAAGTGTACACCATTGAGTCTCTCTGCATGTCACCTGTTTCACCAATGGTTCTTGCCAGGCTCCCAATGGGCTGTATTACATCTGAAAAGGAGGGTCCCTGTGTTTCAATAAGCATTGCCCTTTGTTGTGTTTGTCTGGCTGACAGCTTGAACTGTGTGGAGTGGAGTCTTCTGCCACCAGCTACTGAGGAAATGATCACACAGACTGCAGGGCTAAAGGGCCGTTTTCAGGGGGATCCATCTTATGAGTATGATCCCACTGAGAAGAAGGGGGAAGAGAATGAGAGAATATATGAGGAGGAAGGTGGGGTAAGTACAACAGGACATTTTCTAGACCCGTCTTCTAAGCTGTCCCCTAACACAGTTGTTCCCAGCCTGAACTGAACAAACTAGAATTGATACTTCTTTCTGGTAATAAACCTATACTGGTTCCCAGTCTGCTGCCCTTTCCAGCCGGCTGTGAATGCTTTAATCATCAAGGGAGTTCAGTACAAAGCTCCAGTACAAAGTATTACACATGTGAGGATCCTATCATTTATAACCAATGCATGTTTGAGTAGGCACCACTGAACAGGGCCGCCCAGAGGGGGGGGCAAGAGGGGCAATTTGCCCCAGGCCCCGAGCTCCGCAGGGGCCCCCATGAGAGTTTTTCGGGGCTCCTGGAGCGAGGTCCTTCACTTGCTCCGGGGGGCCCGGAAAACTCTTGTGGGGCTGGGCCCCAGAGCTTCTTCCGCTCCCGGTCTTTGCCGGCAGGGGGGGACCTTCCGCTTGGGGGGAAGGACCCCCCGCCAGCGAATTACCGCCGAAGCGGGACCTGCCGCTGAAGTGCAACCCGGTCTTCGGCAGTAATTCGGCGGTGGGGGGCCCTTCCGTTCCGGGACCTGCCTCCGAAGTGCCCCGAAGACCCGCGGCAGGGGTCCCCCGCCACCGAATTACCGCTGAAGAGTGGGCTGCACTTCGGCGCCGGGTCCCGCTTCGCTGGTAATTCGCCGGTGGAGGGCCCCCCCACGGGTCTTCGGGGCACTTCGGCGGTGGGTCCCGGAATGGAAGGGCCCCCTGCCGCTGAACAGGGCCGGCTCTAGAATTTCGCCGCACGGGAGGGGCCGCCATGCCGCTTGCCGGTCCCGCGGCTCCGGTGGATCTCCTGCAGGCATGCCTGCGGATGCTCCACCGGAGCCACGGGACCAGCGGACCCTCCGCAGGCACGCTTGCGGGAGGTCCACCGGAGCCGCCTGCCGCCGATGGCCCCAGGCCCCCGGAATCCTCTGGGCGGCCCTGCCACTGAATGGGAGGAGTTGGAGAGAAGCAGGCGGCGCTGACTGGTGCCCCAAAATATTGGGTACTGTTGCCTTAGAAGAAGAGAGATAGTAGTATTTCAGTCTCAACATGAGTTCAACATAGTTCACATCTCCTTTAAGGTAATTCCTGTTCATATTGGGGTGAACATGCATTTCCCTGATTTCTGTCTCTGTGGAACAGCAGCAACTTTCATTGACCACTTCAGCTAACCTTGGAGTTATAAATGTATTGGAAACATCCTCACTTCTTCTGCCTATTTATATGAATTAGTTGGATTCATTTCTGATATTTTTATGTAGCTTTATTTAACATTTGCATCTTGTCTTATAGCTGTGCTGACACTTTATATAGAAACTGAACATGGAATTGCTATTGCTTATAATCAAATGGCCAAATTCGGATCTCGGTTATGCCTGGGTTAATCCAGAGAGAGGGAATAATAGCTATTGCCCCAATGGGTTTGAAATGTCTACTCTTAACAATGTTCTCTGTTATATTGTTTCAATAAGAATATGTGAGGTGTGATCATTCTCATAATCCCATCAAACTCAAGAGGATGACTGTATTGTGGTTCCTACAGGCACCCTGAGTTTATTTCCAGTAAAAGAAACAATGAAAACTGTGGTTTAATATTTGCCTATTTTTCTTTAAAGCCCATGATCAAGGAGGAAATCCGTCTTGTAGCTATAATAGATCAGATAGATAAGGCCGTGGGTATCGTCCCACGGGGTGCATTTGTGAAGACTCCGCTCGGCCCTGTCCATGAAAACAGGAATTTTGAAGGTAAATCCGCATAAACTATATCAGGATTCAGGTGCATGTCTGTACTTTGAATGCAAAAGCAGCAAGAGAGGTTTACTTTCTCCTTCTAGCTGGTATTCTGGTTCCTGGCTTGTTCCTGTCCCTTGGCTTGGTGAACAGAGAATAGGGAATCCACTGCTGCTGCTTCCATTTTGGCTCAGTTTATGGAACTGCTAACAGAATCACTAATACAGAGTGCATAATTCTGAGAGATGAAAGAAGGACTCCAAATCACCAATGGATTTGATTTGGCTCTGCGTCTCTAAAGTTACTGAACATAGTTTCCTTTATGCAGGGGTTCCCAAACTTGGTTCGCGGTTTGTTCAGGGTAAGCCCTTGGTAGGCCGTGAGATGCTTTGTTTACCTGAGTGTCTGTAGGTAGGGCTGCTTGCAGCTCCCAGTGGCCACGGTTCACTGTTCCTGGCCAATGAGAGCTGTGGGAAGCGGCACGGGGCCGGTCCACTGCTTCTCGCAGCTCCCATTGGCCGCGAATGGTGAACTGTGGCCATTGGGAGCTGTGAGCAGCCATACCTGGGGATGCTCAGGTAAACAAAGTGTCTCACGGTCTGCCAGAGGCTTACCCTGAAAAAGTTGCAAACCAAGTTTGGGAATCCTTGCCTTTATGCTATAGTCCATGGAGTTTCTAGCAGCATTTGGTAGCTGTAGTGCTAGATGAATTCTCCCTCTGATTGCAGGGCTCACAGAGAGATTTGTCTTGTTCAGCACCCATTGCTAATCTGGGACTTCAATTTACATTTCCTGCAAAATCTTCCCCAACACTGTGAGGTCATCCATTTCCAGCAGGTCTCTGATCTTTCTGTGGAGCCCATGGAACAAAGCTGGAGAGAGGCTGTGGTTCTGCCGTGCACTCTGGACTATGAATAAGCAGAGAGATCTTGATATAATGAGTGTTTGATCAGGTACGGTGCTAATGGTCTCCAACTGTTCATACTACAGGTCTGTCTCTGACTGAGGCAAAAAAGTTAAATTCCTATTTCCACTTCACTGAGCCTTTTAACCTGAAGAACAGAACACTCCTGCAAAAGGCTGACCTGGACCCATCCATTGATTTCCTGGACTCTCTGGAGCATGATATCCCAAAAGGTAAACAGACTTTCTTAAGAGATTAGAGTCAAAGGATGGAAGGAAAGGAATAGCCTCCTAGTGGCCTTCCAGATCCAAAGTGGACTAGGCCCAGGAGTTCTGTGGAGCTGGCATGCTCAGAAGGAACACTTTGTCTGTAATAATGGTCTCTGTTGGGCCATACTGATCTTCAAAGGAGCTCTGTCCAGCACACAGGAATATTGTGCTTGGACCCTCGCTTAAGAAATCTTAAACTTTTACAGTGCCAAGATTCTCCTGATAAATATAAACTGCAGTAGGATTGTCACATCCTTACAATAGGTAACTTCTCCTGACCCCTATGTCAGCACTCTCCTCTGCTAGAGCTCTGCATTCTCTCCTGATTAGGAAGGGGTCTGTAGCAGCTGGTTCCCTGCTGGGGCAGATAACAGCATTAGTGATAGAGGGTAGTTTATGGGGTTTGAAGTATTTCACACCTCCCATCCCACCCTATATTGCTCTCCTTATCTAAATGGGCTCTCATTAACTTTAAACTCATATCTTTGAGAGGCTGGGTTCAAACTTTCCTTTGATAAACTGCAGTAGAAATGCTGCAGTGTGTAATAATCTGTTACATTGGCAGGATAAAACAAACTGCAAGGAGAAGGAGGGAGTACATGCATGTGTATATTACAGTGTAGGTGTAATTCAGATCCCATCAGTCTGGTGGACGATCTTTATTTGTTTTCTTTAATGTCCCCCAGAAGACTCCTTTGGCAGAATCTCTCTCTAAAAAGATGCCAGCAGGTTGGATTTGTGAAAATCTTCTGTCTTTGAAACTCTGGCCAGGATCTAGTTCGTAGCTTAGAGGGAAAGTAAGTCTTTATAAGTTCCACATGCTCTGCAGATACATTTCTTGTTGCTATATTAGGTTTGGAAGTTCACCTAGATCTACAAACATGCACTGTAATCCTGATAAAACATTAACTGCTTCCAGTTTCTCACTCTTTATTTCTGTCTGTGTTTTGCTGGCTTGCTAAATGCTTCTGGCTGGGGCCAAGGATTCCAGTGTGGGATATTCCCTTGTCCTGATGTCAAAAGCTCTTGTTGCCCCAAAAGTCTGGATTTTGGCTTGCTATTTTATCTCCCTGCTGGAGTAGATATCCTCCATGGCTGGTGAAGGATGTAACTAGTTTCTCAGACTTTGCCCAAATACATAGATCTTTTGCTCAAACTTTCTCTGTCAAAAAGTAACCTTTGAGCAGAGAATGAGGACATTTCAGCTTAAATTCTGAAAGTTTCAGGAAGTTCTGAGTGAGCGTAAACAGGAGTAAACTGTTATTCAACTTTACTGAGAGTGCTGCTACTTGTGCCATGGTCCAGAGGTGTATCCTGAAGAGACTGCAAGGGCTTGTCTACATGGCCTGGCAGTGCACACCAGAGGGGTGAGATCTGTAAAGTGCACTAATGTGCTGCACTCTGACTGCCTTGTGTTGACTCTGCTGGTTCTAAAAGGTACCTAGTTTCCATTAATGTACTCCTGTTTGAAACAGAACTATGTCAACGCACACTAGGTACCTTTCAGAGTGCACCAGCTGGGTCTACATGGGGCAGTTAGAGTGAAACACATTAGAGCAGCCTACAAATCAGACCCCTTTAGTGCACTTTGCCAGTGCCAGCTAGACAAGCCCGATGTCTTTGCATGCAGGTCTCCATTGAGTTGACAAGCCTATCCTCTCAAATAAAAAGGAACAGTGCATGTAGGGATCTATAGTGTCCATGTGTTGAACCGTCTTATTAAAGATCAGGAATACTGCGGATCACCATCCTGAACAATGCTCGAGGGCTACAATCCCTGCTCTCCCTGTGTCTTTCCCACTAGAGACAGTCTTCTCTTCTTCTGATGTTCTAGAGCAGGGGTAGGCAACCTATGGCATGTGTGCCAAAGGTGGCACACAAGCTGATTTTCAGTGGCACTCACACTGCTCGGGTCCTGGCCACCGGTCCAGGGGGCTCTGCATTTTAATTTAATTTTAAATGCAGTGTCTTAATTTTAAAAACCTTATTTACTTTACATACAACAATAGTTTATTTGTATATTATAGATTTATAAAAGGAGACCTTCTAAAAACGTTGAAATGTATTACTGGCACGCGGAACCTTAAATTAGAGTGAATAAATGAAGACTTGGCACACCACTTCTGAAAGGTTGCCAATCCCTGCTCTAGAGAGAATACATCCTAATGCTGAGCTTCAAGACATCTTAAATGGCCTAGCGTTGGCTGCACTGCTATTTTTGCCCATTTTGTCTTAGGTTTTTACTTATGTATTTATTTTTCCTACCTAGTTCTCTCCTATATCCGTTCTTCACTGAGCTGTATGGCTTCATGTTTGCAAAGCTTGGCTCCTAGATGCCTCTGAAGAAAGGGGTTAATCTTATCCTAGTGTTGAAGCAGCAATACTGTGCTGTAGCTCAGGCTCTGTCTGGGTTTCTCTTAGAGACCCTTCTCTTCTGGGGTTCATGTTCCAGCTCGTTCTGAATCCCAGGATACAAGTTTGTAACTTGATGGTGAAACAGTTCGATTTTAAAGTAATGGTTTATATGAACAGAGCCCTTTCTACCACAGTATACTACTTTCCTCTCTAGTCCACCATTTGGAGTTCCTTAATGTTAATGTGGGGATTATAATTCAGATTGCCAGTACAGCGTTCACACCATTATAGCACACCTCTCTTGCACTGCTGTTGCTGACCCTGTTCAGTGAACACAGGCCTTAAAGCTCAATACCGTCAATGAAGCTGGTACCTTTCACCAGCACTCCAGAGTCTTGTCATTCCAGGTTGTGAGAACCCAATCTTCATGACTTGCCTATTGCTTCACTGATATGTGGTGTTGCCACCAGTCCAGGAGAGAACACCCTCTGCAGAGGGAACAAAAAAGCTCACATGCAGTTCAGCTCATCATCTCTATCAACAGGAAAATTTGTGAGGATAGAGATCAAACCAGGAACTGACTGAAGGAGAGAGAGCTTAAATCAGGGGCACTGCTTGAAAATGTATCCAGGGGTCAGGCCTGTAGTTGTTCTGTGAAGGCCAATACAGTATAACTGCAAACAGGCCCAAGGCAAAGCTGAATAAAATTCTTTACTCATGGTAGAACTGAAACTATAGAGCCAATGCAGGAGGCTGTGCATCCTTAGAGCCTTCCATGCTTCCACTAGAACAGAGGCAGCAAGGGCATGGGCAGTTGGCTGAGAGCCTGAGGGCTAATTTGCATGACATATAGCTGATTGCAGCTGTTTTCATAGGTAATATGCAAGGGAAGCCTGAACAATTTCAGGTCCCACCATGCAACTCTCCTTCTAGTTCTAAAGGATGAGGCCATTTGTTGGTCACATCTCTGTGTAAGACATGAAGGTGGCTGCTTTGTATAGCTCCGGTAGCTACATTTGACCACCGGCTGCATTTTAGTCAGCCCTGGGCTAGACTGTGGGGGTCAAAGAGGGGAGAGGCAAATAACACATTTAATTAACTGTAGCTTCCTGAGGTTACTGTAAATGTAAATTGTTGCTGTCTCTTCTGGGAAGGTGGTTGTTGTAAATTTTAAATGCCTTTAGTGGAGGTGATTCTCAAAGGCAACTCCAGCCCAGGTGCAGCTGGGCACTTTCTAACAGAGGAGTTGGCCATTGTAGGGTTTTGTGTGATTCCTTCACAAATCCATCATATGTTGCCTGCATAAATCCAGCCAAATTCCCCCTGCCATTTCTTGGAATATAGAGGTGATTCTGATTGGATGAGCCCATCAGGATATGGGAACAAGGCAAACGTTGCTCACGGGGTCAGCAAGGCATGCAGACCAGTCCCAAATAGGAGCTTTGAAAGTTAAAAAGACCAGCTTATGCCCTGGATAAGCATGCAATTTGCAGAGTTTTTTCTCTCTATCTGAAACTTGGAATGGGTGATTATGGAAATGAGGGGACAGACAGCACAGGGCAGAGCCAGGCATAGTGCGGTAGATGCTGTGCAAGTTTCCTCTGCACAGATCTAACAAAGTCCTTTAATCTTGGCTGCAGCCCCCCTGCTGTTCCAGTCTTGGGCTCTCCTTCTCCACTCAGCTCTGGCAATGCACCTCAGTCCTGACCCACAGCAGCTATGGCCATTCCTATCCTGGACTCCTTCCACACTGCTCAGCCAACCCTTTCAACCTGAAGCATCCCTGCCTTCCCAGGACAGGGCCTCTCTTGAGCAGAGATTGTCAAAGCTCAGAGGTGGGTAGCCCCAAAATGTATTTTTGTTCCATTAAAAATTGTGATTGGGGCTAAGGTTACCTTCTTTCCCTTGATTTGAAACTAAATCAAACTTCATCCGTGCTCTGCCTACCCTCCACTTTATTGCAAATCATGCCTTTCCCCTCCCAAGATGGAAAAAACCTGTGTCAGCTAATTAGTCAGGTTTCCACATTTGGTTCCTCTTTGTTTCTCTGGCAAATGCTCATGCAGCTCTTATACCACTAGTCTATTTTCTAGTGCTTCAGCTTGGCCTTCTGTATTCCACCTGAAGCCATCTGATCAGAATAAGGTACACACTGTGTGGTACTTGGCTTCCTGCTCTGCTTCAGTCAGGTACATTGAAAAGTGGATTAACTGAGTGGGAGCTGTATGAGGAGTACCCCCAGCCTGCATTGACCCTAAAAACTGCAGGAGCTGCTTAAAGACAAAGGAACTAGACCAGGGGATTAAAATATGAGTTTCCATGTCTAAAAGCAGGCAAGTAACAAGTGTAATTAGAGCAGTTTTATTTTTCATTGGATGCTGAGAATTTATGATGGCTTCCAAATGGATTCCATTCATAAAATGTTTGAGAATCGCTGTAGTGGGAAAGAAGCTAGACAGATGGGGGAGACTGGAAAGTTGGAGGCAGAGTGAGGTTTCTGTATGAAGTCTTGGAGGTGGAAGGAAAAGCAGGTAACACCAGATTAATGAAACACACAGTGATAAGAGCAGGGAACCAACTGCAGGGATGCAGCAAGCAGAGTTCTACAAGGGGGTCCCTTGCTGCCCTTATTTTTAGTATAAAGGTGATACCTAAGGAGACTATAGATCCAAGCATGCTGTACTATCTAGCTATCTAGTTATATGTATATTTCTATAGCTCAGCCAGTGATGCTAATTCTCATGACTGTATTGTGAGTCTCATGAGAAAAGCATCAAATATCAAAGCCCCACCTGTTAGAGGTAAGTGATTATGTGAGAATCTCATCTTGCTTTTTAAAAAATGTAAATTTCTGGCCTTAATGATCATAGAGAAAAGTATGAAAATGTGAACCCTACAGTCTCAAAAAAACAGAAGGCAAATAAAAAACCCCAGAATGTTTTATTTTTTAAATCTCACGATATTTAAACAAATTTCTTGAATTTTGGAGGCCTCTTTCACGATTTCTGAGCATGTGATGTTTGATGATACTGATAGCCACCATCATGGCCATCCTTAGGGGGGTGCAGGGCCTGAGACATTGGCGCCAAGTTTCTAATTTGCCAGGGAGTGCTGTAACTTTTGCTGCCATATCTCTGTATTAAAGGATAAGGTTGTCTGGTCCAGTTTAAGCAGAGAATCTGCTCAATTTTATGCATATTAGGTGTAGCCTCTGAGATTCTGGCAAGATGTCAATGTTGGGCAAAGTTTGGCTATCCTGGTAAGAGCATTTCAGGAACTAGCCTTGAAACAGTTTTTCACATAGCAGGAGGCAAAGGAAAGAAGGTTGGAAAGAGAATGATGATAATTCTTAACATACCTATAGAACTTTCAGTTGACCTAATACTGTACAGATATGAACTAATAGTCAAACAAGGAAAGGAAACATGTGAGCAGATTTCAACTTCATGGGCATGAGTGGGGAATGAAGATTAATGGGGGCTAACAACTGATGGACAGAGACTGTGCACACAAGTGATTGGAGAGAACAGGAAGGGGCATGAGTATCTGATGTGCAAAGAAGGCTTATGACTTCCTGTTTCACTTCCCCATCCCAAGGAGGAATACAGTTATTTTATGGCTCAACCCCAAGGGAGTAAGTTGACACTAAGAATTTGCTACAGATCACTGGATCAACTGGAGCACAGATGTGAAGATAATAGACATCAAAAAAGGCTGTGACAAAAACCAGTGGAGCAAATGAGGGAGTTCAGTTCCATAGCCCTTCGCTGGAGTTCAGCAACAGGAAGTGAAGGACTTGTAGAGATGGTGTAGTCTGGCTTTCCTTGCACAAAATGCAGTCTGCTAAAGATGGAGGAGTGTGTGGAAAAGAAGCAGTGACACTTGGCTAGTCTCTTGGTGAGAGTGAGAGGGGACCCAGTTGAGATGCAGTTCCTTTGCAACCTGACCTAAACCCAACATGATCCAACTACAAGTGTTGGGTTTGGGTCAGGTCTTGTTTGGGTTATTTTCAGACATCTTGGGCTCAGGTGGTCTCTGATCACCTCCTCCTGCCCATGTGATCAGTGTGGCAGAGGCTGTATGCCCTGCTCTGCCCAACTGCTGGCTCTTTGCTGTGCTTTGTGTGTGCGCCAATGAGTTGCAGCGCCTCTCACACTGCAGCACACACAGCATAGCAAGGAAGCAACTGCCAGCAGGAGCAGGGCACAAAGCTGCCACTGCCAACTCCTGGGGAAGAGGTGGCCAGAGATGGATCATGAGCAACGAATGTGGGGTATGGGAAGCACCCATCGGGCCTAGCCACTGTTATCTCAGCACATGAGGGGATGAACTGAGATAAGATTCCCTATGGTTTAACTGCAGACTATGTATTAGAGAGAGGTTTTTGGGGAGGCTCTCTGCTCGCTCTGTATAGGCAGGATGGACCAAGATGGGGCTCCTGGGCCTCTTTCTATTTCAAGGTTCACCTTGGGGGATGGGGAGAAGGAGATTACTTAACGGAATCCAGATAAACAGAAACTGTTCCAGCTCCTTTCCAAAGTAAGTGTGGGGGGAGCTGGCAGCCCCTTGTCCCCAGGCTCCACCGCTTCACAAGGAAGTATTGCTGCCCCATAGTATTCCTGATGCAGCACTGCATATGAAGTGGTTTGTGACCACCACTTGGCCCCACGCTTGTGCGTTAGCCTATCCTTAAACTCTCCTAACAATAGCCTGGTGTAATCAGGGACGTAATTGCCTCTGAACTTGGCTTGCACACACTTTATCTGCACATTGCAAGCCAGTGCTTAATGGGCATTTGCACACGGAGAACTGCATTCTTGTGTGGGAGATAGAGCCTTTCTGTGCGTTTGCTTCGGCCAGGTTCACAACACCGTTTGGGTAGTGCTTTCATGGCGGCCTGGAAAGCCCCAGGTGCTGGGAGTGACAGCGCCAAGAGACATGAACCTGCTTTATCTCCAGGCATTAACACAGCTAATTAACTCCCTTTCAAAGGCCCCCCTGGTGTGATTAATCCCCTATCAGCCTCCATCTCCAACCATTCAAAGAGTCTGTGTCTGCTGAGGCATTTACGGCCCCCAGCTAGCCTGCAGAGTGCAAGACAGCCTGTTATCGGGGCTCTAAGACAAATGGCTGCCTATCTCCCCAGTGGCCTTGCAAAATCCAGCAAAGTGCTATGCTGTGCTGGCCACCTACTTTCACCCAGCCTCCCCTCTCTGCTAACGTTTCACAGATGTGACCTGAGCCCACCCCTTTCACTGCTTAACAATAAGCAGCACCACCCTAGCCCTGTGAAAGCCGAGTGAGAGCACTTTACTTTTCAGCTTGCCAAGAGCCACACAGGGACAAGGCTTTTCAAGCTGTTTCACTGAAATCCAACCTAAAAGGCCCATAAAGAATGAGGGGGCAGTGCTGGAAAGAAAAGGATGCTTTAAAGCAGGAGTGGCCAAACTATGGCCAAAGTTCTCCTATGTGGCCCATAGCCATCCTCATTTCCAGAATGGAAGGGCGATCTTCGGAGACTGTGTGTCTGACAGCCTGAGGTACTGCAGCCCATGAGGTTACTTGCCAGTTAGAAGGCTATTTTGGTTATGGTGACCAGATCACAAGTGTAAAAAAATTGGGACGGGGGTGGGAGGTTAATAGGTGCCTGTATAAGAAAAAGCCCCCAAAATCAGGACTGTCCCTATAAAATCAGGACATCTGGTCACCCTAATTTTGGTAAACAAGGAATAACACAGTGACACTGGTCAGTACAGCTGGTGAGTGTGCCCAGAACTTTTGGGAACCTTCTGAGCTGAGAATCAGACTCAAACAGCCAGGGCAGCGGGTTACAGGACTTGACCAGGGCACTAGTTTTGGCTGTACCTGGTTTAACAAAAATCAACCATCCATGGGGTAAACTGCTACACCTAGCATCTTCCAGCAGGGGACAGTATGGCATCAGTATCAGTGCTGAGCAGGTTATAAAGAAACCATTGAAAAGTAAAATGAGCAAGTCTAGTATTGAAGAGAGCTTCAGACTATTTATGTAGAAGGTGAGGATGGAGAGACCAGACCGCATGTGATATATTGACATATCAGAGAAGAGATTTATCTGTCCCCCTACAGATTAGACAACTTCCAAGAAGGGCTATTGGGCTTTTGCACCAGTGTGCAATTGTGCACATGTGAGTGAGCGCATGCCTATGTTCAGTTCCTCCATAATTTTCTCCTTCAAAGGCTCTGCATCAGCCCTACCCATCCTTTTTGCCAAGTGGAGAGGCCTCTGGAGTCACTTCCGAGCTTGTCAGTGCCACTCCCAAGGGAGCTGCTCAAGAGTGACACAAGATGTTCCCTCCTCCTGGAGCTGGGCACTGCCAGCTGAGGAGTTCCGGACTGGACTGGAATCTCTCATGTGGCAGCGCAGCAGGAGAACTCCAGAGGCAGCTAGTATTACAGTTTTGGACTTGCTGTCCACAGTCTGCTCTGATTTCTGGAATGATGTCTGTTTTCCTTGGGCTTGGTTTCTGTGCATAAAGCAGTGTATTTACTATCTTTGGGTCCCAACTCTACATCACTTCAGGGGGCCTGTTTAGCCAAAGGCCTTGGCTGAGTTTATACTGGAGCAGGGTTGTCCATCAACCTCTGAGCTGTGGTGGAGGCTCTCACCCTCCTGATTGCTACACAGTGATAATGAAGTCAGAGACAAAGAGTCTTTGCAGCAGCTTTCCAGGGATTGTATTTAAAGTTCTTTCTTCCTCCAAAAAAACAAACAAACAAAAAAAAAAAAACAAAAAAAATCAATCCCCCTCAGTCTCCATTTTGGTTCCTGGTCTCTTTTCATTCCACTTTTGCTAATGCCTTTTTTGTTAATCAGACAGGAAATGCAGGAATAGCCTCTTAGACAGAACCATGTGTGCTGGCTTATCGCCACATAAATCAGTAGTAGAATAAACCTTATTCTGGGGAATGATGAGACATTACATGACGGTGAAGCCGTAGGGCAGTAAGAGAGTTGCTGGAAGTTAGAGAAAGCTTAACCAAGACAGCTTTTGCTAGGAACGATCCGCATCTGATGCGGCTTCAGGTGAGGTGTGGCAAACTGTGCCTGCTCCCAGGTTGTCATTGACGTCAGCTGCATTTATATTGTCTCCTAGCTATTGTTTTAATGGCTGCTCAGGGTAGCAGGGCTGTACTGCATGCCCTGCAGACTGCTCGTGCACAGTTCAGTTCAATCTTCCCATCCCGGATCTATAGGATTATTGTTCATTAGTTTGATACCCACTGTTGTCCCTTCCCTGCAGTCCCCATCGTAGGTGACTGTTAATGCCACAGACTACGGAAGAATAGATGATTTATCATGCAAAAATAATCTGGAAGCAATGGGCCATATCGTCCCCCTCTGTGGCATGATGCAGAAGGGATAGAAGTAACAGAAATCCTGCTGCTTTGGCTGTAGAACTTGTGGAAGAAGGGGAGTCAACATGACACTGACCTGTCCCTTCATAGCTTGGAAATGCCTCTCTACAACCATCATGTGGGTTGGGGCTTTGAGGGCTTACGGGATATATGGCTGCATGGAGAGTGGAGAAGTTTAGGAACAGTCACTTTGTGACACAATTCCTTGGGCAACTGGCAAACCTACAGGGAAATCCCCACTACAGTTAATGCTGAGCCTGTTAGCATGAAAACTCCCAGATTCTGACCCGTGACCTCTTCCTACTAGGAAGGGGAGGGAATAGTCTGGGTGTGTGAGTTGGGGGTGGTGGTGGTAAACTTCTGAGCTCCTCCTAATCCTGCTCACTGGATGAGCTGGGAGCTGTGTGAGTGACTGCCTCTGTGTAACTCTTCCCATCCTACAGGTTATTCCACAGAGCTGTGAATGGGATATGCAGCAAGTGCACTGAGTCTGAATCACAGTTTGTGCTGGTGTGTGCTAGCACAGAAGCCAAGGCACAGTCCTTTACTGTAGGATAATTTCCAACATTTACCCCTAATCCAGCCCCTACTTGTCATAACTACATCCTAAAAGTGGCCAACACTTTTTGATCACGTGAGGTAGAGACTTACAAGGCAGCCATAATCTCCTCTGAGAGTCAGACAAATATTCTCCATTGGTTAAGAAAGAGACAGTGACCGAAAACTCTGAGGGGAAAAAGGATCCTAAGGCTGGAACAAAGCTGCCCATTGCGCCCTTTCATCGAGCTGTTAATCTTTCTTTCAAAAACGTCACATTTGTTCGGTAACAAAAGCTTAAAAGAAGCTGAATTGAGCCTGAAAACCAGCAGCAAGATTTAGAGGAAGCGTCTTTCATTCAGAGCAAGGAGGGGCAAGAGACTCCTTTTTCTTGCCTGTAACCGATGGGATCACAGGAATCCACGAAGGTGATGGATTAATGCAGGGGCTCCCCAGGTAGATGCTACGTGACTTCTGGCACGCTCCAAAAACGTTTCCACAGCGACCAGCTGAGGAAGAAATATGGAGTGTGACGGAATCCAACAGAAACCTGCACTTGAGGAGGAGGGTGCTTTGCAACTCTGAGATTCCTAAACCCCACCATACAGGGCCCACGATGAAGTGACGGGGGTTGTAGTCATCAGAATCACAGCAGCTAGGAAGAGACTGGCATTGTAACCATCCTGCCTTTTTGGCTTTAATTCTGTACTTTATTGCTGTTTCCCAGTGCAAGGCTCCATTCCAGATCCCTGTTCCTGAGCAAAGTCTGCATCCTTGTCTTTGGCAGAAATGCAGCTAGTGGGGGAATTTTAGTCCCTTCCTGAAGATCAGATGGTGTTAGACCAGTAGGCTGGGATGGGTGTGAATCTCACAGGCACCTGAGCAATGTGAATCTGGGAAGCAGGGGCTGCTCCTTGCCATAAGAAAGCAGATACCTTGTTTTTAACTGAAATGCTTTATCTTTTAGAATGAAAAATAGTTCACAATAGGAGAGAAAAATGTAGAGAGAAGGCCGTGAAGTGAAAACTTCCCCTTAAGACTTTTGGGAGTAATTGTATTTAGGTAACAGGGATGTTGCAGGCATTAGGAACATGCAAGAACTGTTTTTGGCAACAGTCTACTCTTTGTAGGCTCTACTTTTCTGGCTCTAGTGAGTTTTTTAATAGCATTGAACCTCTGGCCAGGCTGTGTTTTAGTTTAGTTTTTATTAAGAAATGTAAACAGGGAGTTTTAAATGTTTGACTGTGGCTGAGCATGCGGGATGCAGGTGGCATGTTGGGCGAATGAGAGAGATTCAGCTTGCAGCCGGTGAGTGGCATGATGGGGCTGAGCCCCACAGGGAGTAGTAAGGATTTGCTCTATAGCTAGTGTGCCACGTGCGAATGCTGGTGTGCACAGAATTCCACCAAGAGCTAGAGCGGGGAGCCCGTTCCTTTGCTTATGGCCCACTTCTTTGCAGTTCGCGACAGTGAATTAGAAGTGTGAAACTCTCCCCAGTGTAGGTTTTTTGTAGAAGTGGAAGCTAAGGGTGATGTAGGTGTGGGCGAAGCACTATCAGAACTAAATGCTTGTGGCTATGAAGGATGTGCTGTTGCTTTAGGAAGGGAACCTGACCATCCTGTCACGTGTATGGATAGTAACATTTGTGCTGCTGACCATGTGCTCAGTTTTTCCCCCAGTAGTGGCATAAGATCTTCTTATGTGTGATGTTAGTGGTGAATGCAGCTATGCTGTTGCCTCTCTAGCCACAGGACATTTCCTCCTTTTAAGAGGAGTTGGTGCTGTCACTTCTATTAGCCTGTGGGGACCTTTTAGGACACAAAGCCTCTGTATCAGAACTGCGTCACTTATAAAGCTGCCTTCTCTCAGCATCACCCCCAAATGAGGAGCAGTGCTATTGGAGGTTAGCTTGAAAGTGGCCCATACACTGGGGGAAGCTCTTCTGCAAACAGCATTGTTTAAAAAGCCTCTCCCTCTACAGTTACCCTTTCACTCCCCGTTGCTCTGTGAACAAGCTTCAGCCCAGAGCTGAGACAGACACGAGGATGAGACAGGGATTTCTATCTGTGATTAGGAAGGAAGAAGCTGAGAGGGAGGTTGACTTTTGAAACCCAGCCCAGGTATCCTGGCAGCTCTTAAAGGGCCATAAAAGAGGCAGTGGTTTAACACTCTTTGATTGAGCTTCAAAACATTTTATTGTTTGGAAAGATGTAAGGAACTCCAACATTCCTGCCTGTGTTTGGAGGGGTGGAGGCTGCAGCCTGCTCCAAAGAGGGAATAGGAAGCTCTAGATCTTCATCCAGTGGATATTTTTCCCATGCTCTTTCCTCCCACACAGCAGCACCCTCCCTTCCCTTCTGGAGCTGCGACAGGCAATAGTTTCAGCACAGACAGCGCTTGGCTTATTTACCTTTGGCGGGTGCAACTTAAAATGTAAATTGTCTCCCCCCCCATTAAAGAACAGAAACTTAAACTGAGCAGCATTATTGTGGGAAGCTTTTGCCACAAGCTCAGTGATTCTCCAGTCCCCTGCTTCTTGGGGAACCACTGCCCAGTTACTGCCGAACTGTGGGGTCAACCCCAGGTGTGTGTGAGATTTAGTTACAGCACAGGCCACATCTGAGGGTATGGCTACACTTAGAACTGCACAGCACTGCTGCGGGAGCGCTCCCGCTGCAGCGCTTTGAAGTGCGAGTGTGGTCGCAGCACCAGTGCTGGGGGAGAGCTCTCCCAGCACTGCACGTACTCCACCTCCTCATGGGGATTAGCTTACAGCGCTGGCAGCCGCGCTCCCAGAGCTGGGGCACTGTTTACACTGATGATTTGCAGCGCTGTAACTTGCTGCGCTCGGGGGGGTGTTTTTTCACACCCCTGAGCGAGAAAGTTGCAGCGCTGTGAAGTGCCAGTGTAGCTAAGCCAGACAGAACTGTGGCTTACAAGCAGCAGTACTTAATGCTAGTAAAAGCCACTTCTTACCTACCAGCTATGAATTCTATTTACATTTCCCCTGCAGTGCAAATGATTTTGTATTTCCCTAGTACCTTCCATCTGAGAACCTCAAAGCACTTATCAGACTAATGAATTAAACTTCACAATCTTCCCATGAGGTAGGTATTAGCTCTATTTTACAGAGGAAACTGGATGAAGTACTGAGTGGCATAACTCACACAGGCTTGTGCTGTGTCAGTGTCAGGAATAGAACCTAGGAGGCCTACCTGTTTCTTCATCTTATGCCTTAGCATAAGACCAGCCTTCCTCCCAGATGTGACCTCAGTGGAGGGCCTGTTCACAGCACTAGGAAAGACCCCAGTATGTTGTGAATGAAGCATTTATTTTCTTAATTCTCGGGAGCTGTTGTAATACCTTCTCTCAAAGGGGAAAGAAAGAGATATTCTTCCTATTCGACTGCTCTCTTATCATGCTCAGATACTGGTGATTAACTTCCAAAGGAGCAGGCTTAGCGTGATCTATGACATGCTTATTTGGAAAACTCCTGCATGAAAAGGTGGGTTTTACATTGTTGTATCAAGATGGTGAGATCTGAGCTCAGCCTGCGCTCTGGTGAATGAGAGCTCCATAGTTACAAATCCTCCACTGAGAACACTCCAACCCAGTGCTTTATGAGTTCAAACCTGCTCTCTCTCACCGAAAGCATCCTCTTCTGAGTGCATCTCACACAGTGAACTATGCTCAGGCTCTAAGATAGCTGAGCCCCAAATCCACTTAAAGCTAAGGACCAAGACGTCAATATGATCTGAAGTTTGATTAGCAGGTAGGGTAGAGCGCAGAGCTCTGTTTTGATGTCCTCTCCTTAAAAGGCAGACAGCCACACAATTGACCAGTTTCAGTTTCTGAATGGCCTTTAGCATCAGGCCCAAGTAGAGAGCATTGCAGAAATCCAGTCGGGAGGAGATAGATGCATAATGCACTACTTTGGGCTGTATAAGAGCGGAATGGCTACAGCTGTCTAGCCATCAGAAGATGAAGGAAAGCATTTCTGGCCATGTCTATTTTGGCATCTAAAATACATAACAATGGTAAGCCTGCTCACCGCTTTGAGCATGGGTGAAGAGGATAATCTTAGTAGATGGTGAGGCTATAGTTCCAGCAAATGCATCCTCTTACCACCCGACATCTCTGTCTCATTAGGTTTGACCTCGAGTCATCCACTTTTTGCCCTGAGCTTCATTTCACAGGGACTGAATCATTAGGGGCACGACTTTGTCTGCATTTGTCAAGATGTAGGCAAAGTTGGGGATCAGCTGCACAGTGTTGAGATGGAAGAGTACAGCATCTCAATTCCTCCAGTGGCCACACAGACATGAAATGACAAGACGCAGTCCTGTAAGACTTTCCAGATGTGAGGGATCTCAGGAAGGAGGAGCAGCTGCCCATCACAGCCCTCAGGGATCTAGCAGAAAGAAGTGAACCAAGCCACCCATTAGGTACAGTCTGGGGCTTTTTGCTTGTTCTGGAAGCAGCTATTACTGATAGATTCTCAGTCTAGCTGAACTATGGGCCAGTGGGAGCCTGACAGTTCCAGCAGCTGTCTTTCTGATTTGGGCCTGATGCCTTATAGCTGTTTCTTGTTTGGATTGGAGAGATTAACCAGTAGCCTTTCTCCCCAGGCATTTTACCTCTCTCTAGCCATTGCAGATTTGGTGTTGCAACCCGTATTTTCTTCTCCAGGCAGTTCCTGGCCCCTAGCACTGAATCCTAGTTAACACTCCTGCCAGCTCCTCTCTGGTGGCTTGTTCCCAGAATGTCCTGTCAAGTATAAAACAAATAGTGGCTCAGAGCTTCTCACTTCCAGGAGAAACTGCATTTTCACACTGGATCCTAACCTTGTCACTTCCAGAAGAAACTGCATTTTCACATTGGCTCCTAACCTTCTCAGCAAAGCCAAAGCACAATTAACACTGAAACTAATCTCCACTCTAAAGGTGGAGCCAAGAAAGGCTCAGGAAAATTAACCTTTTCCATAAATCACTCAGAGCTTGGAGGCAGCTCTGAAAAGCGTCCCTGCCTTTCACTTTTCTCTTCTTCTCTCTCCCTCAGGATCTACAACAGGGCAAATCTTCCATCTTGGAGCTGGAGAGCTTTTCTCTGTCTTCATGCAGCATTCTGGGAAGAGACTCTGGCACTTGACCAGTTGGGGATTCCTATTCCCAAGGCTGCTGGAGACTTGGATCCAAGGATTGAGATGAGTAGAGCAAGTTGCTCCAGGGTTTAGTACTCCACTCCAAGTTAGCCTCCTGAGATCAGCTATAGAGCTAGCTCAGGTATCGTATAATAATAGCAGAATGCCAGTGCTGCTTTAATTAAGGTTGAGAATTGCTTTCTGTTTAAAGGTTGACTTAACTGGATTGCCTTGAAATCTGAGGTGCTTCATGGAGACGAGAGGTAGAGTCAGTTATCCAAATTTGAGGTCAGTTGTGTAAGAGGTTCTCAAGAAATAGCCTACTGGAAGAAAAAAAAAGCAGCTATTTTTAAAGTTGACAGATTCTACCAGCTTTTTTGTGTGTAGACATAGGATCAAACCATGTCTGTAATCATGGCCAAAATGGTGTCACTCACTCATCATTTACTCTGACGAGTGCAAGGCACCCACTAAGCCCTTTGCAGGAACACAACTGAAAAAGAGTTTGGCATCTAGATACGCATGTACCTAACACTTGTAAGCCGAACAGATTTCACTTTGAAGACAGACAGCCCGAGACAGTTGCTAGCCCGCCATAGCTCATCAGACCTGTGTGACTCAAGGGGACATCAAACTTGAGCAACACTGAGGCACTGTAAATTCAAATGACACTTGCCAGAAATCTGAGAGAAAAAAAATAGACGTTGCTACGATCTGCTTCTGTCAAAGGTTTTTGGGTGTTTTTTTTTTTTTTTTTTAGTTTGGGGAAATATAATCTGCATACACAGAAAACTCAGACGACATACAAATTATTTTTGAAAAGAAAATGACACAGGCGAATGCTTGTGGGAGGATGGGAGGGGAGGTTGCAGAAACAGAAGGGAAAAATGGGAATGAGTGGGAGGGGAAGGAAGAGGGGTTGAGGTGCTCAGGTCAGGTGGCAGAGGCAGGTATTGGAAGGGCCGATAGAGGTGCATAATATGGGTTTAAAGTAGCACAGCTGTGTACCTTACCTCTGTATTTCCTGGTTTTCAGAACTTTACGTTCTGGAAGGATACAAAATACCAGCATGCAATCTTAACTCTGCATTAACAATTTTTTTTTTTTTGGTCAGTGGGTGCACAGACCAAGCAGGCTACAGAGCTCCCTGTTAGAATAGCTGCTGCCTCTTAGCAGATATAGCCAATAATAGAATCTGCTGACTCCTAGGCTCAGACCACACACCGGTACCTCTCATCACACCATAGCTGTGGGAAAATTCTGAGCGAAACTAGAGGGGAGTGCCTGGAAATAGAAAGTCAGCCTGGGGTGCTAGGCTGAGTGGTGTGGAAGAGTTCTTTGTTCTTCTGGTATGGCAGATCCTTTGATATCCCCAACACCCATAAGGTAGCAGATTCCTCACTGTGCTAGCTCAGCCTTGTGTACCATTTAATTCACCTCCCTGTTCTAGCCAGGCAGCAACCCATTGGGATCGCGCCTTGATCTTAGCACATATCACTGCAGGAAGGGTGTCTCACATTTGTGCTGACTTTCATCCGCCACATTGTTGTTATATAGGATCCTGGAGCATCCAGCTGGAGAGGGGAGGCAGCCTGGTGGTTCTGAGGAGCTTGCTGTGGCCAGGACTGACATTCTACCACGTCCCCATAACTAAACAATATGGCTATATCTACCTTGGTACAGGTGAGAAGAACATAGACCTGCCCTTCATGCTGTGAAGTGCCCACCCAAGCTGAGGATTCAAGGGAAGAGGTGTCACATTTAGATTTTATACTTGGGGATTTGTAGTTATTGTTTGTTCTAATAAACCCGTGTGAAACCTTTGCACCTGTCAGCAGTTTTCTGTGCCCCAGAAAGAGTCCTGAGGATTTCCCTAATGCCTCACTGTGTGTATTCTTAAATCTAGGCCCCCCGTCTTGAGTGCTCAGGCATCATGTTCCAGATCTTATTCCTAGGCAGCATGAGTGAAGGTTGATTGTAGCATGTGAACATAAATAGAAAATAAGGCTTCTGTCTTAATATCAGAAGGAAAAGCTGCTGCATTCTAGGTCTTGCCTACACTCCGGGCTCCACACTCCACCTTGTGCTCGGTGTGGGTTTTGGGGAGAGAAAGGGGGTCTGTTTTGCCAAAAGCAGAGGTCCCGCCTGCTCACTGCTGGCAGAAGTGAAAGACCCAACTCTACAAGTCAGTCTGCTGTGCTGGAAAATATCAGTTCTAACATTCAGGGTGCCACATGGCGTACCACTGCACTTGTCTCACCCAGTCACTGTTCTCTCACTATCACCTTGATAGCTGATTTGGGTTACCTGCCATAGAAAAGATGCCATGGAAGTGTGTTTGTTCTAGACACAGTGTGAGAAGTGATTGTTAAAAAAGAGACCAGAAAGGGACAAAATAGACCTGTAGAGCCCCTGGCCTCCATTTTCTGAGAGGCTCAGATAGAGATTTTACCTAAGGATTCAACACACTTCAAGTCAATATTTACATTTTCCCTAAAGCCAAGGATCAAGGTATCTTGCACTCCGCCTGGCCTGAATCTCCTGACCTGAATCTAGAGCTTCCTTTTCACAGACTCAAGGCCAAAAGGATCATTATGGTCATCGAGTCTGACCCGCTACACAACACAGGCCATCGAATCTCCCCCACTTCTCTAGGCCATGCTGGTAGAGGGCAACAGACGGCCCTGCCTAAGCTAACACAGGACTCACCAGCCCAACAGAAGATAATAAAAAAGGGCTACAGAGCCTGTGGCCTAGGAGGTATAGCAGCAATGAACCCCAGCAAATTTAATCTCTCTTTTGCATCAGGCCCATACCTAGCATTTTGGAAGTAGGATTGCTCACTAAGGTGAAAGCCAGCTGTGTTGTATGAATGGTACAGGAACAGAGCTACAGGACAGACAATGCAGTACAAGCCCTGACCGCACACTGTTCTATGCAGCAGCTGCAACCTTGCCAAGTTTGACAACTCTCAGCAAGTTTACATGGAAGGAGAAGAAAACAGACCAAGTCATTAAGGGTGTCAATGTGTTTTGTATTTGTCAGGCACAAGAGTTACAGGGAGCCAGTAAGTAATCCTAACAGGCATATAGTGAGACACAATCATCATGCCAAATGCCTGCCAGCCACTGTCATGTGTTTTCTGCCTCAAACTAAGGTCATTACAGATTACAAAAGTATTCCACTTGTGTGATTAACACAATTTCCATCACTCCTGATGAGGTAGTAGGGAGCAGAGAACTTTTCTTCAGAGTCAAAGGTTCTAGGGCTTGGGCCAGTGACAGATCAGATCTGAGAGGTATTCTCCTTCTAAAGCTTCCTGCTGCAAAAACCCTCTTGGGTCGACATGAACCAATGATCCGATCCTTTCCTGCTTTTAAAATATAGTCAAATGTCAGCCCTTGTTCTACTTGCACAGGAAGGCAATGATTACGAATCCTGCATGCCCCAGAGAAGCAGATGGTTGCTTGCTCACTGGAGACAATGCAGAATGCTAAAAGGAGAGATGCTTGGAATCAGGGTGTTGCCTGAAGAGCTGTGACCCATTAGTTATGCAAGTTCCACTGTGCCTCAGTGATTTAAATAAACAGGCCTCTGCCCATAGTTGATGTTATTCATCAGCAAGGGATGTCCAACACGAAAGGGGATTCTGCACCACTTAGGGCCCCTCTTCCAGATAGGCTTAGCAGATCTGACTGACCAGCGGGTAAGATACCTGTAAAAACAGAAGCAGAAAAGCACCTCAAATTTGAGACCGATAATTGAGAAAAGGCTTTGGCTAAAGCTGGGGTGACCACTGCCTCCTTTTTAATATAGAGGCAAGGACTATGAACACCAGAGAGCCCAGTAAGCAAAGCTCCCCATTGGATCAGGAAGGATCACTGAAAGGGAGCACTGCATCCTGGGACTCATAGGATGTACCTCTGTATAGAAGACAATGGAAACTGCCATGAGCTCCATTCTGTGTAAATTAGGTGCAGGCTCCTGGCAAATTGTCCATCTGATCTTGTTTGGCTAAGTTTGAGCATCCAGTTCCTTTAGTATCAAAAACCAACTCTAAATTCATCCCCCCCTGTTCCATCTCATTGGGAAGACACCAACTCCATAGCCAGCCTGAATAAGGCAGGCCCAACTCAGCTGAAAGTCTCCATTTCATTAGGAGACTTTCATTAGGTAGGCAGCGATTTCTCCTGGGATTCTGGCCAATTAATTTATACACATACATTTGTTGTGATGTGCCTGTATAACTGTTCCAACTTGCTGGTGCAGGAAACCAGAACTTGCAATGCAAAAAGCGCTGGGAGTGGAATTACAACTGCAAATATATCGCAAGAGCAACTCCTAGCCATTTAACGGACTAAACTGAATTTTTACAATTTGAACTTTACATCTTATACACAAGATGGAATTTCATGCCCAGTGTCAGCTAGCAGGGATCTAATTCAATGTCTGGGAGGCCTGGAATTTTGTTGCCCTTCAAATTTTTCGCTACTAGTAGGGAGGGAACAGAAGTCCTTGAAGAAATATGTTTTGTCAGGTATGATCTGAAGCAAAACTCTAATGTAAACCATTCTTGGACAAATTACAATTTGGAACAGACGGGTAAGCTTTTTGCCCTACAATGTTGTTTGCCGCTCTCTGCTGAGTAATCATGTGATCTCAGTGTGACTCCAATCTGTTTCTCTTCTCCCCCACCCTACCCAAAAAAAAAGTTTTGTTGCCTCTTATTTGTTTGCCTCTTATTTGAATTTATATGTTAAGTGCTTTGGGCAGAGGCCATGTGCAACCTATATGTATAGCAAGGCATTTACTACATGCTTGGGAACTGTAAAATAAATCTCACAGTGCTGGGTGGTTATGGACTACATGAAAATAGCACACATTTTGCCAGCACTTTTCTTCCTCAAGGTTCCCAAAGAACTTTACAAACAAATTATGTTTAAAGATCTCTGCTACTGAAACAAAGTTGCCTCTCAGCTGCTTTACAGGCAAATAAAGAGATTTAGGCTTTCGGTGGAGGCGCTTACAACTAGAGCAGACATGAACATGTACAGAGGAGACAAGAAGGGAGTGAGAATGGAAGGGAGAGTTGCACATCACAGAATCAACTCACTTGTTCTCATTTGCATATACTGGATTAGTCCCTTTCTATGGTTAATCTTATACTGGTGCATTAGTGGAGCCTTTAGGACAGGAAGTCAAGGAGACTCCCATATTCAACTGAAAATGCAGGCAGGATTTAGAGCTACCAAAAGCAATTACCAATTTGGAATTTGGCCAGAAACTGGGTTAAAGCTATTTCTTTTGGGAGAAGTTCTACGGGATCTTTAATGAGCACAAAGGGACAAGTCCTTATTTTTACATTTCATCTGAACTGCAGCCATCCACCTACAGTAAGCTCTGATGAAGTGGAACTTAAGTTATCGGGAAAGAGGAGGAAAATCCAAAATTGTTTCAATGCATCACAATGTGCCAAGTGCAGTTTTGATCACGTGACCATCCACTTACGGGAAAGAGCTCCCGTGATAACAAATGATCTCACTAGAAGAGGGAAGCATAGTTAATGTCAGAGATATACATCAATGCTGTGTGCACGTTTAGACAGCCGGTGGCTTTAAGAAATCCCTGTTTTCACGTGGGCGCTGGAAGCGCACATCCCAAATGGGCATAGGAAAAAAGGATTTAGTAATGGCCTGATTTTAGAGCTTTTGTTATTTCTCCTTTGAGCAGGTCTAATCCAGCCCTTTGGCTTCCTTTGAGGACAGCAGGCTGGGGCTTTTCACTGTTAGCTGAAACAGACATTTGGACGCTCTCCCTTCTTGGAGCATAGTTTGCTTTTACTGTTTCTAAAGCTTGCTTTGTCCAAAACTCAATTTTGACCTATTTTGCTTGCTGCTTTTTACTCTGATGATCCTGCAATGGCAAAAAGCAAGCAATGCCCTGAGGCCCGTGAGCAGCCACTTTGCCGCAAAGCACCTTTCCTACTCTCTGCCTAACCCCCTGTTCCCACTCTTCGATGCTATAATGCCCTCATTTTCGATCAGGTAGGAACACAGAGGGGAAAGGCCATGGAACCTGTCCAGCACCTGGAGTTTTCAGGCTAATTCTGGTTTCTGAGCACAGTGCTTGGTTTGATAATTTGTGCATCCCATTCCACTCAAGTTTTCTTATTTCCCATTACCACTGTATGCAAGCACTAGGGTCCATTGTAGGGAGAGTCTTTGCTTTCCCCTACACTCCACATGGTTGCATTTTCTTAACTACATCAGTGCTGCCAGGGCAGAGCTTAGAGCCTGACATGACTTGGAGTGTGGATGGACAAAACATTCTGCATTCTCAGAGTAGTCACAAACTTTTAGCCACACGAGTGCCAAAGGGGGCCACGACTACCAGTCCTGGGGAAAGAGGTTTGGGAGAGGTGTGTGCGGGTAGCCCCACGTCACAATGACCACTATGTAACAATGTGTGGTGGGACTGAGCAGCATGCAAAGCTAGTTTCCACCCTGTTGGGTGTCTGGCAAGAATGAGAAGTACGAAAACAGCTGCAGTTGGTAACCTGTGGTCTTTGGAGCACCCTGGGCCATCCCAAATTGCGATGGCGCAGGGAAGTCGGGTTCCAGGGTTCAGTCTGTGAGCGGGACATGCCTACAAGTTCCGTTATCCAGACACTGCTGCTTAACACTAAGGAGTGGGCTAGGGTGAGGGAAATGACTTGCACATGGGGCAGCTGCGGCCCTGTGTGCAGCTCAAGCAGGAGCCATCCCGGTGCAGCTCAAGGCTGAACTTCTGAACCCTGACTGAACTTTTTCAATCTGGCGCTTGTTTGGATTAAGAGCAGAGGGCTTGAGCCTGTGCAGGAAACACTCTATCAAAGTGCTGGCAGGGCTGCTTCCTCCTTGCCACGTCCCCTTCCCAGGATGTCTCTTAGCTTCCACTCACCTGAGGCTGCTCTGGTTCTTTGTTGTTGAACTCATAGTCTACGCAGAACATAGGGAACAAGGCTACAAGCTTTCAATGCAGGTGAGAAGCCACATGCCATGTAAGTTAAGTGCCGATAACAATAAGAAGCTGGAGTCAGCTTCCAGATTGTGGAAAGGAGTGTCTGCAGGAGACACACTAATCCCAGGTAACACTTCCTTCTAGGAGCTTAGCAGCCAGTTGCTACTAAGTAATCTGCTTTTTACATGACACAGGGCAATTTGTCCTTTCTCCAAGAGACAAAGAAGGACTAAGACTAGGGAAGAATAAGATGGGAGCTATCTGCACCCAATACTCTGACTCCAAGCCTTATAATGCCTCCTTCTGGCAGGAAGGTGGAAATGGAGTAGTAGTGAGCTCTCCAAATCCAGCTCTTCTACCCCATAATCCACAGCACCTCCCACTGGCAGAGAGCAGGCCCTGAGAAGCTATGACCTACAGTCACAACTGTAATCCCCATACTAGTTTATGGAAGGGATGATTTCATGGAGTTTTGCTTTAACCAATATTTAGGTCCCGACCTAATGAGCAGCCAGTGCAACTTCCACATAAAAGTGACTCCAGACTCTGCCTCTGGAATGGCCATTGAGGTCAGAACAGCAATCTCCCACACTTGGCCTCTAACAATTTATATACTGGAAAGGAAGCAGCCAAATTAGTGAGGTTTCTAATCTTGAAAGCAGGGAGGGAGGTTTGATCTGAAGCTGCTCATGACAGCTTCCCAGACTGTTCTGGTGTGTGTGGCCTGCACACATGGCTCTGGAATTTCTGAATGCAGACTGCAGTTGCACATGGTACTGGAAAAGCCTTACAAAAATCTCACTCTCGAGCTGGCTGTTAAAAAATGTTGTTGCTGCAACATGTAACTGCTCAGCACATGCCAGGTGAAAGCATAACAAAGGCATAACTAGGTATAATGTGATGAAATTAAGAAAAGAAAAATGCAGGCTGAAGATCAGGGAACAATCCCTGACAGTGAGGGATCATCTCCTTAGTCTGTGGAATCATCTCTAGGAGGCAGCAGAAGCCCTAAACTGGGCAAAGCACTAGAAAGTGCCCTGTAGGGAACAATTCTGCATTGCCAGGAGATGGAGTTGAAGGCTTTTCTACAAACATGATTCTATGGGCAGAGGCATCACTCCAACATGCGATGAAGCGGGGCAAAGGGCACAACAGCTAACACACCCTGTTACACTCTGGCCACCAAAATGTGGATACCCGACAACAGTATTGCTACAATGGGCCCTCAGCTGGTAAAGCAGCTAACAGATGGCATCAAGAAGCTACCAAACAGGAAGCAAAGAGGATATGAGAAATACAGAGAGAGGTCTCTCACCTGGGCAGTATCCGGACAACAGGGAGGAGATCACGGCCACAGAGTGCAGCTTAGACCGGGACCTTCTCTCTCTGCCTCAGCTGTTAACCATAAGCTATCACAGCCTGAGTAGGGGTATCACACACTTGCACTAGACCTGCTTCTACCACTGTCACTTCTCAAACACCTTCTTAGTGTTAAAGCACAGTGGGCTCTCCCAATCCTGAATGCAGACTCCTTCTTATGCAGAGTAGTGTGTGTAACTGAAAACAAACTAGGGTGTGCAGGTCACCATCTCCCAGTGATCCAATCCTCAGTGCTTGCTCTGCCACACACAATGTGGGCAGCAAGAATGGGAACAGTTAGTGCCATCACCGCCACATTACTGGGAGCACCTTGAGCGGGCAAAGGGGATGCTGCAAGTGACCTGATGGAAAGAGGAGCTCAGATCAGGGAGGGACTCTTATCACGCTTCAGGGAAAGGACCGGTGAGGAGAGGTTCACACATCAGGTAACATAATGGGACCACTTCACAGTCAAGAGGAAACAGGGCTTTTGTTTCCCTGAAGAACAACAGATATGTGAGACACGGCACCATGTACGTGCAGGGAGCATACTTGTGAAACATTTTATGGAGGGACAAAAGGGACAGGGCAAGCTAGGTGGCTGGGTGCTAAACACACAAGTTATAATCACTGGGCCAAGAGGCCAGCGGCTGGGCAGCAACTCCCATTACCTTACAACAGAGGTCATCTTGCTTGACTGAATTCCTTACAATGGCACTTGGCAAGCACCACTGGAGCCTTCACCCAGATGAGATCAGAAGGCAGACCCTGTGCTAAGAAACAGGGTCACTTCAATTGACAGGGCAAGTGGAATTTGGGCACAGCATGTTGGGAGACATAATATCCTTTCTGAGATGACCTTAAGCAGAAGAAAAGTTCAGGGGCTGCTGCTGTGCAGTCCCCAAAGTTAGTTTGTGAGAAGCCAGAGTCTGACAACTGCCCAATAAGCTGTCCTTTGCTCGTTGCCTCAGGAACCCTTCAGCTGGTCCCAAGAGCTGGTCTTCCACTCCATCTCAGCAGGTAAGGAAGGAAGAAGCTGCAAATGCCTTAAGAACAAAGACTATCTGTTGGGAACATTTGTGCAGATGGCTTTTCATGGGAAAGTCCTCTGATGAACAGCCCTTTGAGAGGCTCCATGGAGCCATCTGGCCAGGGCCTCAGTGTAGAAGCTCACTTCAGGGGAGGGAGGGAGAAACAAGGGAGCTTTGCATTGGTCTGGTCTGCAGAAACCTCCAGCTGATGCTGCTCTGAGCAGCACTGATGGGACTCTGGAAGGAACCATGCGTTAAACCTCCTCTGCTTCGCTTGAATGAAGCCATTTGCCTGATTCCTGCCAGTCGCACACTGAAGCTTAAGTTCAACTCTTGGAAATAGGATTTAGAGTCTCAGTCCAACCTTTAGCAAAGATGCTGGGCTGTGACTCCTACTCAGGGAGCAGAAAGGTCCATGGGGATGGAATGAAACCACTGTTATACTGATCAGCAAGGTTGCCTGGTTTTTGACTTAGTAGACCTACCCGTGGCAGGTCATTACCAACAGTGAATCTCTTCTGACCCTAGGGAGGGTGTATGGGAATCTAACACCAACCTTGTCATCTCAGGCAGCAGTCCTGTGACTCCAGTAGCCAATGAGAGCACTTACTCAGTCTAAGCCTCAAAATGTCCCACACTGGCTGTTTGAGAAGTGGTTCAAAGCACTGAACACCTTCACATCCAGCTCAAGGTAACATTTCCCCTCCTCATACATGAGCCCAGGTCATCCTCCCTGACACCCTCTTATGGAGCTCTCTGGTGGCCATGTCCAGAGCTAGACAGTCTCTTCCCAGCTCTCTCAAAAAGAGACAGTGGGACAGAGGTGGCCAACCTGAGCCTGAGAAGGAGCCAGAATTTACCAATGTGCATTGCCAAAGAGCCACAGTAATACATCAGCAGCCCCGCACCAGCTCCCCCGTCCCTCCCGATCAGCTGTTTTGTGGCGTGCAGGAGGCTCTGGGGGAGGAGCGAGGGCACAGCAGACGCAGGGGAGGGGGCGGGAAGGGTTGGAGTAGGAGCAGGGTCTGTGGCAGAGCCAGGGGTTGACCACTGAGCACCCCCCAGCACATTGGAAAGTTAGTGCCTGTAGTTCCAGCCCCGGAGTCGGTGCCTATACAAGGAGCCGCATATTAACTTCCAGAACCACAGGTTGGCCATGCCTGCAGTGGGACGTTTCTACAGCTAGGGCAAAGAGCCAGACAGGACAAGAGGTGGCTGAATGGGCTGCTTATCTTTCCGCACAGGGGAGCGAGGAAAGGAATTTCAGGAGCAGAGGAGGGTGAGCATATATAACTGCAGATAAGATAATAACAGACACACACTGTCCCTCAGCTTGGAGCAAACCTCTAACCCAGGGATCGGCAACCTTTGGCACGCGGCCCATCAGGGAAATCCGCTGGCAGACTGAGACGGTTTGTTGACAGCGTCTGCAGTTTCAGCCGATCGCAGCTCCCACTGGCCGTGGTTCACCGTTCCAGGCCAATGGGGCCCATGGGAAGCAGCAGCCAGCACATCCCTCAGCCTGCGCCATCTCCCGCAGCCCCCATTGGCCTGGAACGGTGAACTGTAGCCAGTGGGAGCTGTGATCGGCCGAACCTGCGGACGCTGCAGGTAAACAAACCATCCTGGCACACCAGCGCATTTCCCTGATGGGCCGCATGCCAAAGGTTCCTGATCCCTGCTCTAACCGCCACATGGAGACGAGACTTTACTCTTCACAGAACCACAATGCTCTCCATCCCTATCATCCTGCCTCCTGTTCAGGAGATTCCGAGAAGGAACTACCATGTGAAAAGAAGAGGCCAATGCAAGTTCCTGAGACAGAGATGTGTGGTACAGGGGCAGGGGGGTGAGGGGAAACAACCTGCAACAGGGCAACCCTGTGGTGGGAAGGGGATGAGAATCAGAGAGCTTGACATTGCTAGGCATCTGAGCAAGCTGCTCTTCTCCCAAAGTCTGCAGCTCTGGTACCCCCAGAAACCACATCACTCCTCATCTCCCTTCCTCTTGGCTTTACTTCCTCATATCTTCCACGTCCCACCCACCTGCCATCTTCCTTCAGCTAAAGACCAGAAAGACACTCTACAGAGCTCATGAAGTGATGCCCCTTTAGCCAGAGAGAGAGGTCACTGCAGAGTAATGCAAGGCGCTTTGCCTTCCTGCCTGTCCCATGTACTGCTAAGAGGCCAGCCAGGCCCAGCTGATAGCATTTCAATAGCAGAGTCAATATGCTGCAGCAGTGACAGGCAGGGAGAATGTTGTTTTTAACACTGTTCACACAGTAGTGTGGGGGAAGAGAGACATAGCCAGCACTACAGGAAGAGCTAGTTGAGTTCAGTGGCTACCTAGGCTGGTTTTAAGATCCCTGGAACTTGTTCACTTGTCCCCCTCGCCTTGGAAGAAGAACTGCAGGGCTTTAATAAATGGACAGAGAAGTTGTCTGGTGTCACGGCAGCTCCTGTTGGGGTCTCTGTAGAAACTTTTTGCAAGGATACCCTCAGCGAATCCCCATGGATGTCTCCAAGGCTATAGCAGCAATGCCAAAGGGAACTAAGGATCTCATTCAAGTAGGGAGGTACCTGGAGAGGCCAGGAGGCTGTGCTAGCAAGGACCAGAGCACTCAACTCAGCAGTCCCCTCAGGGGAAGACGGGAGTAGGGGCTACTGCTCTAGGGGAACTGATAAATACACCACTGAGCTGTGTGAGACAGTGTCGGCTGGGAGAGGCCAGACCCTTCTGCTCTGCCTCTCAGTGCACAGCCTCCCTCCACCCAGTCTCAGGCCCCTCTCAAAGCACAACTGACCCCTCCCCAGGCTGGCACTTTGAAACCCAATCGGCTCAAAGACAGCAAAGTGACAAGTCAGCTGACCTGAGGGGTCCTAATGTTATACCTCAAAGGCTTTGTGGGGAAACTGGTAAAGGCTCCTCAACTCTCACTGCACTGAATGGAGGTGGCTGAGTTTACTCAAAGGTCCCAGGCACCTAACTCACTATGGACAGGATCTTAGGTCCCCCATCGCCACAGGATCTGAGCACAACCCACATACTTGTGGATATTTGAGGAACTTCACAGACGGGGGGAAATCAAGGCAGAGAAATTAAATGAGTTGTCCAAAGTCAGGCAGGGAGCCCGTGCTTGAGCCTGGAACTAAACCCAGGTCTCCCAAGTCCCAGGCCAGTGTCTTAACCACCAGCCCATCTTTTGACACTGCTGTGTACCATGAAGGGAAAGGGAGGTGGCCATTTGGGCAGGAGGAAGGAAGCGGTTAAAGTCTTTTGCCCTGTGCAGCGCTGGCTGCTGTTCCAGAGAGTGATGTGGGAGGCACAGGTGGGGGTAGGCACGTGGCCAAAGCTCTCACAGCGCTGCAGCAGCCGAGATATGGCAAGACTCCAAAAATGCAGAGCTTTTTACCTCCAGCAGTTAGAAGAGACAATATCTAAGCAGCATTCCTGAAATGCCCTCATTGCAGTCCCCCAGCTCCTAGCCTGCCTCCCTCAGCTTCATCCTCATCTTCCCCAATCTCCAGCCTGATCTCTCAACCCCAATCCTGCCTCCTTCACAAACTGCCAGCTCTTCTCAACTCCCTGCCTGCCCCAGCTCTCCCTGCCTTCCCTTCCCTAACTCAATCCCAGCCCCAGCTCTGATACCTTTCTCCTCCCACTGCAGAGCGAGGCGACAGTGATCCAATAGGGAGCACTCAGATACCAAGTCCCAACCTTAGTTCTCAGGGGTGCTGTGCTGCCAGATGTATATGGAGGTACCCATTTGAAGAGCCCACAGCATAATCAGTAGAAGTCAGGGTGCTAGCCCTGGAGCCTTGGTTGAAATTGCTGCACTTTATCCCAGATGTGCTGGATATGCACAATTAATAAATAATCTCGAAGAGGTTTAAGATATGGAAATGTGAGGTATTTCAGAGCCCAATATCTGAGGGCCATATTCTATACAGTCTTCCACTGTGGAGACCCTGACTGTATGCACACAATCTGATCCCTGCTGACAGCACAGCGTGGGTATGTCTACACAGCAATTAGACACCCGCAGCTGGCCCGTGCCAGCTGACTCAGGCTCGTGGGACTTGGGCTGCGAGGCTGTTTAATTGCGGTATAGACATATGGGCTTGGGCTGCAGCCCGAGCTCTGGGACCCTCCCACCTCGCAGGCTCTTAGCGCCGGGCTCCAGCCCAAGCCTGAATGTCTACACCGCAATGAAACAGCCCCTTAGCCCAAGTCAGCTGTCATGGGCCAGCTGGGGTTTTTTAACTGCAGTATAGGCACACCTCCAGTGGCCTGGCAAACCCCAAAGAGCTGCCCACCAAGTCTCAGCTAGAAAGCCAGGCCCAAATCCCAGGAGTCTCAAGCCACCCTGAGATTTGGAGTCTAAACTCTCCCAGCAACAGGCCCATGGCCTCTGGTAACCCCACAACTCTCTAATGAAGGTTCATAAACCGCTTTGACATCTCCATGGAAACAGAGTGTGAGGTCATAAACGGGATTAGCACCTCCCAACAGTGAGGGAGGCACAGAGGGTTTTCAGTTCTCCCATCAAAGGCCAGGGGGCTGCACAGGCGGGGGGGGGGGGGGGGATAGTGAGGGGGGAAGGAGGAGGGAAAGAGAGCTTGTTACACAGGAAGGGCAAGCTGAGGGTGAAGGGCAAACTACAGGCAAAAGGGGAAAACGGGAAAAGGACAAAGAGTGCAGCATGCCTGTAAGAAGCTCCTTTTGCCTGCCCTCTGCCACCCACTGCTATTGCCCATCATGGGCTTCTCTGCATCCTGTCTAGCTGAGAGATTTGTACCAGCAGTCCTCACTGCAGTATCCTCCCTGCACTATTGCCAATTAGGGGGAAGCCGGTTTGAGGGAAGGAGAATATATCTCATGTGTACAGCAGTTTCTCAACTCTGTGTGGAGGTTTGGATCAGGTATGGTTAGTTGTGGAGCACCCTGAAGTATTGGCAGGCCAGAGCATAGTGACAGAGCCTCACTCATTATAGGTCCTGAATCCAGGCTGACTTCACTGCCTTAGCCTTGTTTGGAGGCAGAAATGCCCTCCCATCTCCACTCCCCTTAAAGGCAAGAAAAAACTGTTCACCTGTTGAGCTTGGGTTTCTTGGAAACATGCCCTTCAGGAAGCAGCGGCCTGTGGTTTGGCAGCAAACCTGAAATGGGAAAGGAAAGATTTGAATTTTTGCATTGTTCCCTTGCTAATAGCTACAGTTATACCACTCTGAGATCCCATTACAACTCATAAGCTAAGCAGCCTGGTCAGTATTTGGATAGGAGATCGCTAGAGAGAGCCCAAAGGGCTATAATGGAAGGGGCATTCTTCCCGCCGAGTCAGTATTGAACCAATATCCTAATACAGGCAGGGGCACAGTGCTGCATTTGAAATGAAACATATAACTGAAGAGCTGACCACTTATGGTCACTAAATATCCCACGGTGCTGTTTATCAGAGTGAGGGCACCGACATCTAGCCAAATTCTAGCTGAAGGATTACAATCTGCCTCTTTGAATTCTCTCTGCATTTTAATTTGAATATAGCATGGGAGAGCAGGCATAATGGCTAGAGCAAGGAAACACTTAGGGCACCTGGGATCCATTCCTGACTGACACCTTGCTCTGTGACCTTGGGCAAGTCACTTCCCTATCTCCGTACATTAATTTGAAATCCTTGGATGAGTGGGGCTATATGCCAAACATTACATTCACTTCCTATCCTGAACACTTGTGGCATGCTGCTATGCATAAATTGTTGCTTTGTTCCACGTCAGAGATCACTGAGACATGAAGGAACAGTTACTTACTGGATGCCTCTGACTACATGTTCAGTTCCCTTGGAATTCAAAGCCCACAGTAGCTGAGAACTCCTAAGAGCAGGCTCGGAGGGGCAGCTGTGGGACCCACGCTGGCTACATCATCTCAAAGAACCACAATAACTGCAGGGTAAATAACCACTCTCTTTTCAAGAACGTGTCAATGTGGAGCCCACTGCAGGCAAGAAGTATCTCCTATGGATAGTCGAAATAAAATATATATACGTATAGCATTTCATCAGTAGATTTCACAGTGCTTTACAAAAGGGCTTTTCCTCATTTACAGAAGAGGGAACTGAAGCACAGAGAGGTGACACAACTTGCCCAAGGTCACC
The DNA here is from genome assembly GCF_025201925.1 of Gopherus flavomarginatus. Classification (NCBI taxonomy): domain Eukaryota; kingdom Metazoa; phylum Chordata; order Testudines; family Testudinidae; genus Gopherus; species Gopherus flavomarginatus. The sequence continues at coordinate 67,438,260 of NC_066620.1, read as the reverse complement.
CAGCATGCCAGTGGGAACAGAACCCAGGCTTCCTGAATCCTACTTTGTTACTGTATTGACTAGGCAACACTGCCTCCATGGAATTCCACCTGCAACGATTGGAGTGCTGCTCTCCTGAACGTGGCATCTGACTTAGCAGCTAAGTCCAAGGCACAGCGCTTGACAAAAGTCAGTGGGTTACTCTACATGAGATCTCTGACATTGGCACATATCTGAAGCAGGCAAAACAAATCATTTAAAATCTGGTGGAGTGAGTCTTGATATTCAGTGGGAAAGGTACAGCAGCCAGTGATGGAGGCAAGCGTTACCATCCTGAATCTGAGACAGCACATGTATTTGTTCAGTCTCTTCAGGTCTAGGACAAAGATCAGACATCCCTTCCCTCTTTGGGATAAAGATTAACTGCAGGTAGAAGCCTCTACCCCTGTACTCCTGTGGAACTTCTTCTATGGCTCCTAGATAAAGCAACAAGGCCACTTCTTTCTGTAAAAGGCTCTCATGAGATGAGTCCCTGAGGAGGGATGGGGAAATGAGTGGGATAATCATGGATATAGTTCCCAGCACCCATTTGTTCAAGATGATATCAGACCAAGACCAACGAAGTGGGGCAAGCTGGGTCCTGAAGGTAGTTGCTAGCACCTGATCGATTCTTATGTGGCCCATGACATTCCCATCAAATTTGCTATTGGAGTGATGAGGAGCAGTAGGTGATGGAGGAGGCAGATAAAGGGCACCTCCACAGGTACTGTGAACATTTCTATTGTTGGAAGTCCGGTTGTCTACTGTGGGAGTAAAGGTAAGCCCATTGCCTTCGTTGGGGTTGATATTTGTAGGAATTCCTACTGGTGTATGGTGTGTAAATCCTCTGGCATCTGAGGGTGGTCTGCTTCCTTTAGGGAGGTAGAGCCTAGTCTTTGAACTGAAGAGCTCCATTTCCTTGAATGGGAGATCCTGAATGGTATCCTACACCTCTCTTGGTACCCTCCAGGAAAATAGCCATGAGGTTAGTTTCCTGATCACAAATGTAGCCATCAACCTTGTGGCTATGTCCAAGGCCTTTGTGGCTGCCACCTGCAGAGCTCTCCTGGTAACTGTCTGGCCTTCCTGGCCTCCCTTCAGCTCTTTCTCAGTGTCTTGAAGCAATTTAGGCAAAAATGGATCATCCTCTTCCAAGTCAGGAAATTGTATTTGGCAAATTATGCCTGGTAATTTGCCATATGTAGTTGCAGTGAAGCCAACAACAGGCTTTTTGCCTGAACAGATCCAATGTTTTGGGCTCTTTGTCATCAGGAGTTCCTTTCACGGACTTGGATTTTTCTTATACTGCTGTGAGTACTAATGGCTCATGGTTTAGGTGGAAGGAAGAAGGCTCAAAATTCTTTAGGGCCACTGGGTAGCGTTTCATCACCCTTTTGGAGGCTGGTTGAAAGGGCTCTGGGCACTTGGTAATAAGGGGTCCCAAAACAATACGAGCCCACTGGCAGCTTAGTAACTCCGGAGGTTGTGGTGGTGGGAAGGGAGGAAGGTATGTTCCCTCCCCAAAGTGGTTACTACTAAATAAAGGGGTCTGGGGCTTGTTCCCAGATAGGACTCGTTACCTGCTCGGTGAGCCATTTGTACGCACACTGCAACTTTCTTATGCTCCTCCAGACAAAGACCTGTGATCCTACGGGGCAGCATCCCTCCATCAGAACGGATGAACTGACTCAGCAATAAGACATCCTAGGGAAGCAAGGGAAGAAGGCAGAATGATCAGTGCCAGAGCTGCACCAATGGCTGTAGTTCTTAGGTGCTGATACTGCCCCAGTGCTACGTATGAGAAGTTCAAAATTATTCCTTCCGGTGTATATTATCTGGGATTTTGTCAGCAACGAATTTCACCTGCCATTGTGTAGCCTATTGGCTTAGCTTTGTTAGGTCCTCTGAAGTTCAGAGTCTTTTATAGATTAATTAATGTAAATCATTGTGTCATCATCCATTTTTGCCATCTCACCATTCACTGCCGTTTTCAGACTATGTATCTAATATAATCTGTCGAACATCCAGATATACAAAGATACAGTTTTACAAAACATGCAGGAAGATATTTTTCACAATGTTTCTGATGGAGTGGAGAACTGATCTTTAGCTCATCAGGAGCTGTGTACACAGACATCTGCGCTCATACGTTAGGCCACATCTGGGTTTTCCCCTGTAAACTGAGCACAGGATTTTCCTCTACTGTTTATTCCTCAATTCTTTATCCAATTTCCCAAGGTGGAGCTTTTGTCATGTCCCTTTGGGGTGGGGGGCAAAGGGGGATTAGTCCAAAATCTAGTAAATCTTGTCAGGAGTAAGTGCTTCATAAGAGAACTGTACTGTAACTAATAGAACTAACTTTCAGCCCTTTGGCTGCATGCACATTAGGAGAACTGTTAGAGCAGTGACAAGGAAGGGAAGTCTTGTTACCAGAGAGCACTGAGAGCAGGTTGTGTGTTCAGCCAGGGTTCAGAGATCTTTGTAGACTTCACTGCTGTTGACCTTTCAGATTAAAAGGTACAGAAGTGCAAGGCATTATTTATAAAACACAATTTAAGTGGTGTATCTCCAGGATCTGGTAACACCACATAACAGGGATGACGGAGCTTTAGACACAGCAGCGGCAGCTGCTGCACTGGGGTCCATTAGCTGTGCAAAGGGCACAGCCCAGCATTCAGAGATATGCTTTCCATTTCCACACGCAGCACAACAAATGCTAGCACACCGCTCAGACCAATGCAGACACACCCCTTTCACATGCTGATATCATGTTATCCCATGGGTCCACCGGAAATGCCGGGCTTGTTTTTCCCAATCTGCTGGAAGTTTCCCACTGCCAGACTCACCAAGCTAGTTGGGAGTTTATTTCTCTGCTGCTGCTGTAAACATTTCCATATTTTGGGTGGAAAGAGCATGCACATATGGCTTGCAGCCTGGTAGAGACCTGTCAGCAGACATTCCCTATGCCCAGCCTGAGAGAAATCAGGGCCAGGTGGAAGAGCACAATACACACTCCCATATCTGCTGGTGCAGGCAAACTAGACCTCTGCTATGGGCTGAGCCAATGCAAAAGCCAGGATATCTAGCTATCAAGGTTTATATCCCACACCCACCACTATGGTATTGGATAGACTTGATTCTGAAATAAACGGACTGTAGCACTGGTTCTGGGAGCTATTGCTCATGCTAGATCCTCTCAAGCCCTGTTGACGTCAACAGAAACTGAGTCTAGAGCTTTATTAAGTCACACTTTCTCTACTACATAAAGGCACTAGTGCCAGAGTATCCAAGGTGCCTGCCACTGACGACTCCTCATCTACAGTTCCTGTTCTCTGGCTCCATTCTAACCCTCTTTTTCAGACCCAGTCCCTTTTAAAATTAAAAGTTTAGGCAACTTAATGCTGATATAAGGGACCTGACCAATAACTCTGTGGACTGATGATTTATCCACACAACAGGGACAACATCCCTACCAGAGAGCCTAGGTGCTAACCCAGAGAGACCATCTAAGGACAAAAGGAAAGCTCAGTGTCCATGTCCCAGTCAATCTCTGACCTTGGCACTGAGGCCACGACAAGAGGGCTAATTACTGTCAGCTCAATTGGTGGACATTGGACTGAGATCTGTCAAAGGCAATGACTTTCGACCACTGCTGATGGGAGCTGGATTTCATCGACTGAACCAGGGTGAGATGCCACATCCCTTTTCCCAGCTCTTTCAGCCATCGAGTTCTCTATGTTGCCAATGACTCGGCTCCACCACCCAATACTGAAAGACCTTGCGTCCATAACGGAGAAGAAGGGTGCAGCTCCAAATGCCCAGGGTGTGAAAACTTTCCTAACTGCTCTAAGTAGCCTGTTTTATCGTTCCTTTATATGTGTGTGGGGGGGGGGGAGGAGGGAGGGGTAGGAGAGAGGAGAGAGTTAATAGTAATTTTTAGGCTGTTCCAGTATTTGCACGTGGCATGTTCTAAGTGTGGGACACCCCTGCACCCAGGGTGTGCTTGGTCCAAGGGCTTTCTCACATTACCTCCACACCCTGTGGTGTCACAGGGTCGGTATCAAATGTTTCCATGCAAAGAAAGAAAAAAGGGGAGGGGGAGATAGATGCTCTTTATCTATTGTCCTGCCAGTCAGGAGAGTCCATGCCCCAATGTTAACCCAGCCCAACGCTGTCAGCACCAATCAGCTCCTCTCTTGTGACAGTTATTTCTTTATTGAAATCATCTATGTCCCACCCATTTCTGCCTTACAAATTATGCTCAAGGTCATTTGGCTTAAAGTGCTGCACATTGGCGAGAATCTTATGATGACTTCGGAAGGGTCCTAAGTGTAACATGCTAGGTGCCTCGCCCAGAAACCTTACCCAGATGCATCCCACCCCTAGGGAGAGGGCAGATAGAGACAGCCAACTTTGGGAGGATGGGGAGGAAAGGTGAACAAAAACGTAAAGGGGTTAAAGAAGAAAAGAAGTCTGGCAAGGTTACATGTTGCCGTCATGTTCCATGAAATTAACTTTCTGTGCTAGTGGTGAGCCAAGACTGTAACCACAGATTTGCTTTAATCACTGGACAGCTCCCGGGAGAGGTCGGACCTAGATTCCCACCCCTGTAATCTGTAGCATCTGATGAAAACAATTTGGACTGAATTAATCTGGGGCTAATAGGCAAAGGCTGCAGTTCTGTCTCCCCTGTGTGCTGCCAAAGTACGACATATTTACTGCCTGCTCAGACTAATGGTGTTCAAAGTGGAGAAGGGGAAAAAGGAAAACAAGTTTACCCTTCCCTACAAAGGGTGGATAAACTGGATAGAATATATAAAACCAAGTCTGAATAGTGCATTCCCTTGAATGGGTGGCCTGCTGAAATGCAGCACAGACCCAATATCTGCAATCCCCTTTGAGAACTAAGACTGAATGCTAGTTATGCACATTTCATCAAAATCTCCATTCACTCTGAGAACAGTTCTGTTTGTACAATGAAACAAGCATGGGTTTGTACCAGACATATGTCAGTTGTTACTTTGAGATACATAAGAATCATTTTTCTTTCTTTCATTACTCCTGGGAGCTTTACACCATTCTCCAGGCATTATATATCAGGTATATTTGGGGGCTGAGACTTCTAAGTTGCAGGTTCTAATCTAGCCTAAGGTTGATAGTAACTGAAATTGGTTTTCATCTCTAATGGCTATTAGGTAATGAACTAGGGTGTCAGTCAATTTCCTAGTGGACAAGTGTCCGCATCTCTAGAGCCCTGCGTGAACACAAAATTTGTATCTGCATCTGGTCCACAAAAATGGTTCATGGATATAAAGTGGATATCCGCAGAACTGCAGGGCTTTAGAAACAAAATCTGTATCCGCATCTGATCTGCAAAATTGGTCTGTGGATATCTGTGAATTTGCAGGGCTCTACCCATCACATAAACCACTATCATAACTGGTACTAACTGGCCCAATTGCTGGGAACTTCAGTAGAATCCAAGGAATGAATGACCAATGGAGGCTGTCCCCCTCCAGGGCAGGGTTGAGGAACATTGGTAAAGGAGGCCTGATGGAAGCTTGACCTGTTTATCTGACAGTAAAACTAAAATCACTTATTGTATCACTGCCTCAGGCTCCACTATCAGAGATGTTAGAGAAGTAGTAGTCCTGAGGTCATCTTTCATCCCCCCACCAGGAGCCAATGCAAGACTTCCCTGTATAATAGTGCTTTATCCAGTCCAATCGTGTGTGCCCCCAGCAATGGGGCTCACATGCTTTCCTTTGCTTTACAGCGGAGTGGTATCTCATAGATTCCTAAACTGTAAGTCCAGAAGGGACCATCACTATCACCTACCCTGACCTCCTACACATTGCTGGCTACAGAACCTCACCCACCCACTCCTATAATAGGTTCCTAATCTCCGGCTGAGTTACTGATGTCCTCAAATCATCATTTAAAGACTTACAGTTACAGAGAAAGACTTCAAGTAACAGAGGTCACAAGACTTCCCTGAAATAATTGTTATTTGAACTAGAATATCTCTTTTAGGAAAAAACATCCAGTATTGATTTCAAAATTCCCAGTGATGGAAAATCCACCAGAACCCTTGGTAAATCATTCCAATGGTTAATTACCCTCACTGTTAAAAATTTCAAATTCTTTATTTCTCAAGCACTCACTACTGCTGTGGCTAGGAAGCATAACTGAAATTCTTCTGGGGGCAAAAGAAGCATTTATTCCACCCAAACACTTCAAAATTTGAAAAACCATGACTGATACAAAGTCTAGACATATAAGAGACTTACTGAAAGAGAGATTATTTACAATAGAACTCAAGTTACTCTTCACAACTCCAATCAGTCCCACTGGAGTAAGGCACGCCTCCAGCTGTGGATTTGTCATGATCCGCTACTGCTCTGATTTACCAATCCACACCGTCCCCCTAATCTTTCTCCAGCCTCTCCTTTGATTTGCAGCAAGAGAACTGGTTATATAACCCAAGACTCACATTCATTCAAAGGCCAAAACGACTGCCATGATGGCCTACATTCCCAGCCTGCTTCCTGAGACCAAGACTGCAAACTTTCACATGATGGCTCCCGAGATTCCAGCCAACCTTCTTAAAACAAGGTGAGCTTCCCTGGCGTTCAGTTTTCACCTCCCTCCAGAAGATTAGTATCTAAGGACCAAACTGCATGCTAGTATGGAGCAAACTGCAAGCACACTGACCAGCCTAGCTGAATTACAGCCCTAATCTTAAAAGAGTATCATACCTTTCATCCAGTGATGGGACCTACAGTGAACTCTGATATTAGAACTCTACTCTTGGGCTCTAAAGCCACAAACAGCACAACAGTCTTATCTACAACTACCTCTGTGCTTCCAAGTAGCCCTTTTATCCTCACCAGTGGCAGAACCTCCTACCACAGAGAGCACTAGAAAGTGATTCCTAATATTCATCTTATATTTCCCTCTGCGTAATGAGATCGCACTGCTCCTCGTTCTACCCTTTGCTGACAATACACGTTTGTCCCCCTCCCTTGGTGATCAAAATGTTTTGGATTACTACCTACCCAGACTTGGGTTAGAGTGCGGGTGCTGGGGGTACTGGTGGCCTGTGCTATACAGGAGATGAAACTAGATAATCCTCGTGGTCAATTCTGGTCTTAAATGCTAAAACTCCATTTTATTTGCTGCATTTGATAGGCTGAATCTTTTGTTATTTCCTGGCTCTCTATGCAATACCCACAGACTACAGTGTTGAGCACATTAGAAGTCTATTGATTTTTAATTTCTCTAGGCTCTTAAACTTTGATCTATGAAACACCTGCTGGTGACCTGATGAAAGCTAGTTGTAGCTGGCTCCTCGTTTCCAGTTGCTCAGTGTCACGTAAAAAAACCTAAAACCACATTACATTCTTTCCTAAAATTACTTTTCTATGTAAGCAATTGCTGTAGTTATATATTCCTCAATAATGAACTGGAGAAGAGTTCCTTCAAGACAATCTTCGCATTAAACTGTGAGTAGCACTATGAACGAGATAAGTTCATGGAGGATAGGTCTATCAATGGCTATTAGCCAGGATGGGCAGGGATGGTGTCCCTAGCCTGTATTTACCAGAAGCTGGGAATGTGTGACACAGGATGGATCATTTGTTGATTACCTGTTCTGTTCATTCGCTCTGGGGCACCTAGCATTGGCCACTGTAGGAAGACAGGAGACTCGACTAAATGGACCTTTGGTCTGACCCAGTATGGCCATTCTTATGTTCTTACGAAAAAATCTGATCCCCAGGATGGATAGTATTTTTCTATCCTCACTGTTTGCAACTCCTCCCAATTTAGTATCATCTGCAAATTTATCATTCTATTTCCTGATTCTTCTAGATAATTACGAAGACCAGCCCAGCCATTGGACCACTTCCCTCAATCATTTCTTATTGCACTCTGCTCATAGTGTGTTCAATCCATTGATAACGCTTCCATCCTAGCCAATTTAATTTCTACAATATTTCACTAGACACTATCAAATATTTTACTGACGTTTAAATCCCCCACTTACTGTGTCACCTGCGTGGAATAAGTTTTTGTTCAGCATGATTCTTCATAACCCCTCAACACTACTTGTTGCTCCTAAGTTCCGTTATCTGGTGAGTGCTCAGTGTGGTTCTCCCCTTTTGTTTGTTATATAACTAGGAACAGAGGTTAGATTTCCCAAAAGGCAATTGCCAGGACCATATTTCCCTCTCTCACATTTATCTCATTCACTATTTTCAAATCCTTTGGTACTTCCTCAGTTTTTCATGCCTTTTCAAAAATAACTGCTAATGGAGCAGTTGGTTTGTTAGCTAATTCCCTCAAGACCCTGGAGGGCTGCATGTGATCTTGACCTGCTAGTGTGTGTATAAGTCAATGTCTCTAAGAATTTCCTTACCTGCTTTTTTGCAATAGCTCAGGCCTGCACAACATGCGGCCCTCAGAGGCTCACTGTGCGGCCCGCGGCGGGATTCGAAAGGCTCTGAGCTGCTCGCAGAGGCGGGGAGCTCTTTAAATCTCAGCCGCAGCCGGGATTCAAAAGGGTCTGGGCTGCCTGCAGTGGTGGGGAGCCCAGAGCCATTTAAATCTCAGCCGTGGCCAGGATTCATAGGGCTCTGGGCTGCCCGCAGCGGCAGGGAGCTCAGAGCTCTTTAAATCTCAGCCGTGGCCGGGATTCAAAAGGCTCTGAGTTGCCCGCAGCGGCGGGGAGCTCAGAGCTCTTTAAATCTCAGCCGTGGCAAGGATTCAAAAGGCTCTGAGTTGCCCGCAGCAGCAGGAAGCCCAGAGATCTTTAAATCCCAGCCGCGGCTGGGATTCAAAAGGCTCTGGGCTGCCAGCAGCGGTGGGGAGCCCAGAGCCATTGAAATCTCAACCGCGGCTGGGATTCATAGGGCTCTAGGCTGCCCACAGCGGCTGGGAGCCCAGAGCCCTTTAAATCTCAACCGCGGCCAGGATTGAAAAGGCTCTGCGCTGCCCGAAGCGGTGGGCAGCCCAGAGCCCTTTAAATCTCAGCCGCGGCCCGGATTCAAAAGGCTCTGAGCTGCCTGCAGTGAGGGGGACACCAGAGCTCTTTAAATCTCAGCCATGGCCGCGATTCAAAAGGCTCTGAACTGCAGGCAGCCGCGAGCTCAGAGCTCTTTAAATCTCAGCCGGGATTCAAAGGGCTCTGGGCTGCCCGCAGCCGCAGAGAGCCCAGAGCCCTTTAAATCTCAGCTGCCAGGGCCGGCTTTAGGCCAATTCAACCAATTCCCCTGAATCAGCCCGCCCCTAAGAGGGCCACATGCCCAAGCCCCAGTACGGTGTACCGGCAAAAGCCAGTGCGCTGTAGCAGGGTGGCCCAGCTTCTCCAGGGGGCAATTTAAAAGGCCTGTGGCTCCCAGGCCCTTTAAATTGCCATCAGAGCACCATTGTTGGAGCCCTGTGGTAGGGCTGTGGGGCTCTGGGGGCTATTTAAAAAGTCCGGGGTTCCCATCGCTTCTACCACCCCGACCCTTTAAATAGCCACCGGAGCCCCACCACTTCCCCAGGGTTCCCGTGGCTATTTAAAGGGCTAGAGCGGTAGAAGAAGGGGAGCCCCGGGCCCTTTAAATACCCCCAGAGCCTTGGGATAGCGGGGGACTCTGGGGGCTATTTAAAGGGCCGAGGCTCCAGCTGCATCTGCCGCCCTGGTCCTTAAATAGTTGCTGAAGCCACACCGCTTCCCCAGGGCTCCCTTGGCTATTTACAGGGCTGGGGCGGTAGAAGCAGGGGAGCCGCGGGCTCTTTAAATAGCCCCCAGAGCCCTGGGGTAGCGGGGAGGGGGGGCTCTCCAGATGCCTTTGCTGCCCTGGTCCTTTAAATAGCCCCTGGAGCCCCACCACTTCCCCAGGGCTCCTGCAGCTATTTACAGGGCTGGGGCAGTGGAAGCAGGGGAGCCCCAGGCCCTTTATATAGCTCCTGAGCCACGGGCTACTACTGCTACCCTGGTGGGGGAGGCAGAAGGAGGGGGCACTCACCATACAGGATGGGCTGTACCCCCTGTACCTGCACCAGTTGCCCGCAGCCAACCCCTGCCGCACCTCCTGCCCTGCCTGCACCAGTTCCTGTCTCCAGCCAGCCCCTCACTCCCTGCCTTTCCTTCAGCCCTGCACCAACCCGTCTCCAGCCAGCCCTGCACCCCCTTCCCTGTCTCCAGCCAACCCCTGCTGCACCCCCTTGCCTGAAGCCAGCCAGTCCTGCACTCCTTTGTCTCCAGCCCTGCCAACCCATGTCGCACCCCCACTGTGGCCCTGCCTGAAGCCAGCCAGCCCATCCCACACGCCGTCTCCAGCCTGCCCCACACCCCTTGCCCAGCCTACTTTAGGTAGGGTTAACATACATCTGTACTTTTCTGGACATGTCAGGCTTTTTGGATCTTAAATTGCCATCCAGGAGGAAAATACGGACGTATGGTAACCCTATTGGTACAAAAAATACATACTGTGGCAGAACTTTTTATAGGGAACTGGTTGCTAAGAAATGAAAGGCTTTTTTTTTTTTTTTACATTTTTTCTTTCTTTCAGTCATCCCTGCCGGGGCCCCGCCGAAAATGTTCGAATTGGGCCCCGCACTTCCTAAAGCCGGCCCTGCCAGCTGCGGACGGGATTCAAAGGCTTTGAATTTGTGGGGAGCCCAGAGCCCTTTAAATCTCAGCCGTGGCCGGGATTCAAAGGGCTCAGGGCTCCCCGCAAAGATTGCCAGCCGCGGCTGAGATTTAAAGGGATCAGGGCTCCCCACCGCCACAGGCAGCCCAGAGCCCTTTGAATCCTGGCAGCGGCTCCAGCAGATGCGCTGGGGCTGGGATTTAAAGGGTTCGGGCTCTCCTCAGCAGCAGGCGCTCTGGTCCCTTTAAATCCCTGCCCCAGCCCCACAAAGCTCCGGGTTCCAGCAGCCGCCGGAGCCCCAGGCCCTTTAATTTGACCCTGAGGGCTCCCAGTCGGCTCTTCAGCTGGGAGTCCCTGGTTGATTTAAAATCAAGTATCACCTCCCCACCCCCAACCTTCCTTTTTGGCCCACAGCTGTTTTGGTGGGGCGGCACTGGGAAAGGAGGGTTTGTTTCTGCAGGGCTGGGTGGTGCTGGGGCGGAGTGTTTCCGCTGGGCCGGGGGAGGGGTGTTTCCGCGGGGCCAGGGGGTTTTGGCCCTCAGCTGTTTTCTTTGGAGTAATGTGGCCCTCGCCGCTTTACGAGTTGTGCAGGCCTGCAATAGCTTATTCACAGGATTGTCATCACTACCCAATTATTCAAACTTCTTTTCCTTATTTTTCTTGTTATGGATACATGAGAGTAGCTCAGCCATTTTAGAATCATTCTGGCTTTCAACCCCCTCATCATTAGTGGGCTTACTTTCTCATAAGTATTTATTTTCCTCCAGATGTATTTGTATCTATATCCCCCTAATCCCACTGGCATTAACTTATTCTGCATTTTTGGTTGCCTTATCTTGTAACTGTGCATTCTTGTCTGGTTCCCTTCCTTTCTATTTCTAGTACAGATTTTTTTTGTTTGGTAGTGGGGTTTTTGGCTTTATTTTTCAAATAAAGTTTTTGGAAAGCCCCTTGTAATACTACGTTCTCCAAGTCTAATTTCCCATATTATGGGTTTTCAAAGGCACTTTTGGGCCTTGATTATAGGATTCTCTACTGCCTTCTGCCAGTGTATTTTAAAAATTCCTCTATAACCCTCTCACACTAGATTTCCCCTAAAAATACTTGCTGGAAATCCATTTCCTTTTATTGACAGGAAAGGAGTTTCAAACACAGAAACGCTATTTTTGTGGACACCTCTATATCCAGGCACAACTTTGTGTAAAACAGTTATTGGGCATTTGTCATGTTTCTAAACACCTTCCCCTGTCCCCTTCCCATTTTCCACCATCCAGTTATAAAGATAACTGATGGCAATGAGAAGCTGGCAGTGTTTGGAGACATTACAGCTAATTCCTCTTTGGGAACAATGACTCAAGCTTTCTGAGCTACCTGGAGTCAGGAATAGGCTTGAACAAGCTGCCCAGCAGCGGGTTTACTACCTAGAGCCCAGCTGGAGGACTGATTCAATGTTGGATACTGGGGCACATTAGAAAGATAAATCAATTCCAGATCATATGCTGGGTGGCGAGGGATGCATATGTTTCCAAAGTTCTAACACAGGGGTAGGCAACCTATGGCATGTGGGCTGAAGGCAGCACGCAAGCTATTTTCAGTGGCACTCACTGCCCAGGTCCTGGCCACCGGTCCGGGGGGCTCTGCATTTTAATTTAATTTTAAATGAAGCTTTCTTAAACATTTAAAAAACCCTGTTTACTTTACATACAACAATAGTTTAGTTATATATTATAGACTTATAGAAAGAGACCTTCTAAAAATATTAAAATGTATTACTGGCACGTGGAACCTTAAATTAGAGTGAATAAATGAAGACTCGGCATACCACTTCTGAAAGGTTGCTGACCCCTGTTCTAACATGTCCTATCCCTTCCTTCCCGCTGCACGCACACTACTCCAGAGCAGATATGAAGGATCCAAAGGAGGGCTGTGTGGTAGGCAATACTCCCTAAACTGTGCACATTCACGGTCACACAGCAATCTTCCATGTACCACACATCACAAACCATGCAACTTACAACTTTGACTCTGCCCCCACCTCACCATCCAGCTCCAGTTACTGCCACCCATTGGCTGATCGTTTGAGTGCTGACAGACAATAAGGTTCTGGCCAAGGCACCCCAGCAGCAGGCAGGGCACACCTCTGCCAATGAGGAAGAAGTAACCAGAGCTGAGTGGTGTGCCACAGAACCAGTGTCGGTGGGAATGGAATGCAGCCTGTGACTGGGCTCTGGAGTCCATGCACCAGAACACACCACCAACTGGCACAACACCGCTCACTTACGGAAGGCAATGCCCCATGCCACCTGGCTCTGGTTACTGCCTTCACATTGGCTGTGGGAACCTGGAGTTTTTCTGACTGTGGCCAGCTTTGCGCCCCTCTCTCCCCCTGGCCCACAGGTCAGGTCACACCTCTACCAATGGGGAAGCAGTTACCAGAGCTGGGTGGTGTAATGGTTGAACCCCTTCCCTGCTGGCATGATGGAGGAGCAGCCTGCCAAATTCAAATGGCATTGCGACCCGATGACCCAACGCATAGGGTCCAGCTGCTCCCAGTCTCTGCCTTCACTCTGTTCCCCCATGGATGGAGGCTCTACCACACGAGGCTCTGGAAAGTTTGTAAACTGCTCAGTACAAGGAAAATTTAGAGGACACATTGGTAACAGGATAGTAGTTAGCACAGGACTAGCCAGCTGTGCTTAGATGCTGTTCATCGAAGCCAGTTGTGGCTTTGAAGGAACTGCTCTCGCACAAGGGGTTTTTCACTAAACCTTAAGGAGGAGATGGAGCTGTGAATCTTTATTCTGCCCAGGAAGCTAAAAGAATGGCAGGCTGTGCAGTTTAGTAGCAGCATGAGTACAGCTTTGAGAATAACATTCAACTAGCTAAGTGTCACCACACTTACCTCATAATTGTATTTGTGCTTCAGGTTCCAGCGACAAATGGGACACTGACCAGAAGGGTTAGGAGGAGTTGGGGTTTTGACATCTTCTATAATTTTGCCCTCAATCTGGGAAACAAGTCAGAGGATACATTGATCAGATGAAGAGCCCATAGTTCAGGCCTATGTATACATTCGGGGTATGCAGGCTTATCGCTCAAGTTCCAACAGCTTACTCAGCACTGTATAAACATAAGAAAGTCCCTGTACTAAGCTGTTTATAGTCAGGTACATACAGAACAAGCATTTCAGATGTACATAGGAGCTGGCACAAGTCCAAAGAGTCATTAGGGCCTGGTAAGTCTTGATCAGTGGATTTGTGTTGAGTAGTGGAGAGCTCAATTAATTCGAATCCCTCCTATTTTGCAGACATTTCATATTACTTTGTTGGTAAAAAATCTGGAGAATTCAGACTGAGCTGTCTACTTCTGCGAGTGCAAGGTAGTAGTGATGGGGACAAATCCTTAGTGTTTTGAGTTTGGGTCGATGTCACCCAGTGAGGTGCTGGCTGTTGGGAATATTTCATGCCACAGCCTGTGTTCTGGACCAATGCCCTTCTTGCCCAGTGAAGTACAGTTAAACCACCGTGGGCAAAATCTCTCAGTACATATAACTTTTATTAAGGAAGCTGTTGTACAGCTGCATGACTCTCAAAAATCATCGCTTGATATTAACAATCTAGCCAAACACAGGCCAGCATCTAGATTCTGTTCTTTGTCAGTCTGGGTGTAGACCTGGTAACATTAAACACTGCACTGACTCATTTGATGAACAATTCCATCCTGGTAATAGATAAAGATCTAGCATCCATGTTGACTTATTACATCTATCAGCTGTCTTTGATACTGCTGACCACGAGGTGTTGTTGACTTGTCTGTCAACCCTAGAAAAGAGCCACATGACCTGAGTGGCTTCAGTCTCATCTCTTGGGAGAAATTTCAGAATGTATTTTTTGGCTCCTCTACACCTGATTACTCTTATGTAGGTTTCTGTGTTTTCACACCATGTGTTCACTGTGCATACGGGGCCTGCAGAAGGGCTAATAAGGAGGCATATAAGTTTATGTTTTCGTGGGCTGATAAGACCCAGCACACTCTCATCCATACATAGTAAATACCTTTCTCAATGTTTGATAAAGATCAGAATACAGATAAAGGCTAGCTGTCTGAGGCAGAATCCAGAAGAGACTGAAGTGATGTTGGTAGGATGGGTGGAAATATGAGGAAGACTATGTCTGCCTCTTAATTGATGCTGTGCACCCACCATTTGTTGAGTTTCCTCTCTGTGGATACTGATAGATCTCCAGTTGCAGTTAAGAGATTATGTAGCAGAAATTATCAGCATCTCTTTCCCCCCCACCATTTACATCTGGCCACGAATGTGTGATCATTTCTTTCAAATAAGGATCTTGCTACTGTGATTTACGCTTTTGTCACCTCAAGTCTAGTTTATTGAGAAGTGCTCTGGATGGAGCTTGGAAATTGAAGACTGTGCAGATTTCAGTAATCCACTTACATGAAAGTCCCTTGTTTTTGAATGGAGACGCTTTTAGTAGGGTGTTCTCCCTGAGGGGCTTCCAACATTAGAGTTCATTTCTCCATTTGGGCTGAAATAGCACTGATCTTTTGACCTTCTGGGCATGGTGCTGGTTCATCTTTTTCTCCAGATTTTTGCAGAAAAGAATGCTGAGTGCTGGTGCACATGGACTTGAGGGTAGGAAAGAGAGAGATGGTCATCCATCCCCCAGTTCCCATGGCTGCTGATTGGTTTTACTCTTGTTGGTACAAATGTTAAAAATACGAACAATTTCATATCAAGGACACTTATGTTATATAATGAAACAAATCTAAAAATAAATATAAAAACTCCGACCCAGTAAGGTGCTCAGATTTCAGTCAATACATGATATCTAATGTAAAAATAACCAAAAAAGAAACTCAAGCCTTTTAGAAAACACACTTTTTGGTAAGTGCTGTCTTGCCAAATCTTGTCTACACATCACTAGCAAAGAAAGGATGATTGTAGGCCACCTCTGAATTCGTCCGATCACTCCTACTTATACCTGCTGGAAATATAACAAATCGCTCTCCTTTTTGGTGTTTGCCTTCTTCCTGATCTAGAAAATGGACAGGCTCTCAAGTCCACTGAGGGCCCCAATACTTAGGGAAGGGCTGGAAGGACTTTGGCAAGCTAAGACCCCACAAGCCCGTGTTCTTGTTCTGAGAAAAGGATGTTATGAACTTGAAACCAAAGAAAAACCCCTGTGTGGGGTCTGAAGGACTGTTCATCTGCCAGAGTCCATTTTGGAGTTAGGATGATTTCTGGTAAGCTTACTAGTATGCATGTAGGTTCTTCTATGGTTTTTAATGTTTTTGCTTTATTGCTTTTACCCTAAGAATAAAATGTGCTTGCTTACAAAGAGCTGTGTAGTATATTAACTGTGGTAATTACACAGTTAACCATCTCTGAAGAGAATGCAAAAAAAGTCTGTCTTCTGATGAGGATATCAGAGCTTAAACTGCTCATCTTGGAAACACCCCAGTCTGAAGGGAGAGAGACGAATTCCACCACTCAAGAGGAAAGGCTGGGGAACCAGAAGCCAAGAGTGCTACCCTTGCTGAGGGAACTACAGGTGCTGAGCTGCGATGTAGGCTTTAATCCATACCATGTGTCCCTCATTTTCATTGACCCATTGCATATGAAGGATTCCAACCCCCTTCCATCTAACAAGTCTCCCCCACAGCCAGGACCTCCAATGTTAGCATGTACTGTATGTCCCACCTCCAGACAAAATATGCCAATGTGACCAAAAAAAACCTCCCGACAACTTCATCCCTGAAGAAAATGTGTTTCTACCCACACCACAAAAATATGGCTTTAGAAGTAGTGTGTATTGTGACTTGGAAAAAAGTAATAACTTACAACAGTTGTACTTCCTTCTGTAACTTCCACAACTGCAAAAATAAAAGATGGAAAACAAGGTCAGACATATTCAAGCTGGAACTAGTGACTTTCTTTTAATTAATAAACTGAAATTACGTATAAACAAAACATATGGTGGACAGAAGTCAGGGATGCAAGAGTGAGTGTGACTCCCCAACAAAGCAAACATGAGGTACGAAGACTGCCAAAGGTAATGCTTTACTGGTGGGCAGCTGCAGGCAGAGTAACCGTAGGAGACCAATAGGCAGAGCAAAGAGCAGGCCTTTCAAACTGGGGATCTCTCATTGCTTAATTTTTATTGTTTTGGAGTATATCTGTGGTGTGTTCAAAAGTTTTATGATTTCCTTATAATCTCTGGCTAATTCTGATCAAGGAAGACAAGAGACTCTCTTAAGTAAAAGCAATCTTAAATGTCAAGCATTTAGGCTGCCTTTATTGTTTTTAGTTTCTCTATGGTTAAAGCCTGTGTATGGAGGAAAGAAACTTTCTTGCCCTTCTGGCTGTTATAATCTTCAGACAGAGTACAAACACCTTGCTTTGTGAAACTAAAAGCGCAGAACTGTGATTTTGGAGGTTCTCCCATTCATAATGATGGGAAATTAAACCTGAACCTTAATTATTGCAACTTTAGTGACAATACAATTATTTCTATTTGATTTAGATTACGTATATGTCCCTTATCATTGCAGTAACTCAGTGGTGGACAATCATCAATGGAGTGTATCTGCACTCCACCCTTTTGGGGAAGCGAAGCATTATCCTCATTACACATGTGGGCAGATAATGTGACTTGTCCAGAGCCACACAGGAAGCGCATGTCTGAACAAGCACCTGAGATCAGGTCTCTTGAACCCCCTACCGCTAGTCCCACCCCCTCGCTGCTCGCTCACAAGCCGACCTGTGCCACGCAGCTCAGAGGCGGCAGCACCCTACAAGTGCCAATCTCAGCACCGGGCCGGCCGGCCGACGTGGCTGATGGGCGCCTCCCGGTTCTGCGCCCAGATGCGGCGCCAGCAGCAGGGGTAGATTTTACCCTGACAGCCAGGAGCCTGCGGCCCTTCCCCGCCCGCTGCCCCCAGCGAGACTCGCCCTCCTCGCTCTGACCAGGGCGGCAGCGCAGCGCTGGCTCCCTCCGGCTCGCGTCTTCCGGCAGGGGAGCGGCGCCCCCACAAGACTCACCCTGCCGGAGCGCGCGGGTCGGAGGCCGGGCCCAGCCGCCCCCCAGCCCCAGGAGACCAGAGACCAGCCGGCTCCAGCCACCGCGCAGCAAGCCTGGGGCCGCCATCTTGGGAATCGGCTCTGATCGCCCCCCCCCGACTCCGCGCCACTTCCGCTTCCGGAGCGCTCGGGCGGGAAGAGGCCGGGCAGGAGCCTGCGACGCCGCCATCTTGGAGCGAGGCCCAGGCGCGGGGTCTCTCCCGAGCCTCACGGGAGGGGCGGGCTCAGCGCCGCTGCGCTCATTTGGGAAGCTTGGCGCCAAGGGCGTATCGCGGCCGCGGGGCCTGCAGCACCATCAGGCCTGGTAGCCCCCCCGCTCCACCCCGCGCTGCTAGAGGGGGGAGCTGGGTCTCCAGCTCCTTACACCCGCCCAGCTCTGCGCTAGGGCTGCCCGTGCCCAGGGCCCGCCCTTGGAAGTAGCAGCCCGGGGTGCGCCTGGGGTTCAGGATCAGCTGGCCTGGCTTTTATACATGGGAGGTGTAGCCCTCGGCTGCCAGAGAGCGGCCAGGCTGCAGTTAGACCAACTGTAAACTTCCCTGGGCCTTGGGCCTCCTCCCTAGATCGCCCCTCTTGGACCCCCTCTTAGCGCAGTTGAGTCCTGGTGCTTGATTGGGGCTCCTAGGTAACCATGATAAAATAATAGTAAATAGAGCTTTTCTTATAGCTATCGCTGCGTTTCTTCATCAGCCCCAAGGCATAGGGACAGAGAAATGTAGGACTGGGAGGGACGTGAGTAGGTCAGATAGTCCAGTCCCCTATATGCAGGGCAGGACTAAGTAAACCTAGACCGTCACTGACAGGTGTGTGTCTAACTTGTTCTTAAAAACCTTCAATGATGAAGATGACACAGCCTCCCTAGGCAATTTATTCCAATGCTTAGCTACTCTGA
Source organism: Gopherus flavomarginatus (assembly GCF_025201925.1). Classification (NCBI taxonomy): domain Eukaryota; kingdom Metazoa; phylum Chordata; order Testudines; family Testudinidae; genus Gopherus; species Gopherus flavomarginatus. The sequence goes on along the minus strand of NC_066620.1, from coordinate 67,419,611 downwards.
CAGTTAAGAAGTTTCTCCTAATGTCCACTCTAAACCTTCTTTGCTGCAATTTATGCCCATTACTTAATTTTTCACCCTTTTCCTTGTAATGACTTTTTATGTACATGAAAACTGTCATGTCCCCCCCTTACTCTCAAGACTAAACCCATTTTTTTTTCAAACTTTCCTCATAGTTTGTTTTCTAGACCTTTGTCATTTTTGTTGCTTTCTTCTGGACTTTGTCATGTTTTATTAGGAAAGATCCATGGACTAGTCATGGTAAAAGTGTACAAAATCAGGATGTGGGGGCCGAAGTCCAAGCCCTGCTTCAAGAGGGCTGAAGCTGGAGCTGAATAAGTCGCAGCCATCTGATAAACTCATGGAATCTGTGACCTGCATGACCAAATCGTATTCTCACTGCTGATATAGGAGATATAACATGGATCATGGGGACTTTATGAGGCCCTTATTACCTTAGATACTAGGCTGATCAACACCTTTCATTTCAGTGTTTGTGATGCCTCTTCAGGAGTTGGTTTCTTAAGGATTGATGGCTAAGAGATACTACATCTTCTCTTGGGGAGCAATAAGTTCACTTATAGGTTTTTCCACAGACTTAACTGGCTTTCTTATGGCTGTTTCAGCAGCATGAAAATTTACTTGGCACAATGTCCTCTTAAAACTGAAGGAATGAGCAAACACTACTTCAAAATCCAGCCATTCGGTTGAATTAAGGGTCAGGAGTTCATAAGCACATGCAGGATACCCTATTGCTGTTTCTAGATAAACTGCAACTCTGTTCCTATTGCTGCCTCCCCACCCCCATTTGTTACACTTACTTGTTGCACCTTAAATTGGATTATAAACTTTTTGGGGCAGGGGAATCATATCTTATTACTTTATACAGTGTCTAGCACAAACAGGTCACTGATCTTGATTAGGGTGTTTGGGTAGTACCAGAACACTAATAATCTTCCTTTTGGCTTGTGGAACAGGAGAGCAGACCAGGAACTGAATGCAAGGATCTCCCATGGTGATGCAGAACACTAGCTAATGGCTGGTCTACACTAGAAGTGCTCTACGCCAACCAGAGAGAGCTCTCCCACTGACACTGGTGCTTCGGTTGGTGTAACTTACATCGTTCAGGGAGGTCGCTTATTCACACCCCTGAGTGACATAAGTTATAACAACATAGGTGGTATTGTGTACAAGTCCTGAGGGATCTTTCCAGAAAATAAGAAACTAAGGCAGTGATTGCATCGAGGTCTCTTGTGTTATGTACAAAATGGACCTGGGAGAACACTAGCCACAGATGACTCCCTCCACACTACTTCCCCTACCTCTGATAAACTTTCCCAGTATACCTCAAGATACCAGCCATATACTCCATGGCCATACCACAGCAGTTAACCATCTGAAACCATGGAAAAGCTTAACAGAACTGCTTAAAAAAAATCCATGATGGCTGCATGACTGGAAATGTGGCACAGGCAACTTGAAATACTTCACAAGGATGTCAAAATACACATTGCTGAATGCCTTCCTGTGACGTTGTGCAGTCTATATGGTTTTATAAAAATATGGTAATGAGTGAATATAATGTAACTGGAATATGCTTCATGCAAAAGGCCTCTTGTAAGGTATCATTACAAAGCTTATAATCTACTGAGTGTGGTCATCCTATTTGTATAAATGTAACACTCTTGTATCTGAAATAAGAAATATGAAATATAACTGAGGGCCTATTGTAATTATGCAAAGTGTGGGCCATTAATGGTGGTTTGGAATCTTAATGACTCCCATTAACCAGAGCAATTGACTGTGGATGGCTCTGTTTGCAGGCAGGCCTTCCTGTGAGTCAGGCTGGAAGGAATGAAGGCTTGAAGTCTTGCAGTGATGTGATCATGTCACCTGAACTGGAATCCATCTTTAACCTGGTATTTTTCCATTGAGAAGGAGGGGGTGGGAATCCAGAGAGGGACAAAAGGATTCTCACCTTATGCAAAAGATATATAAGGGGATGGAACAGAACAAAGAGAGGAGTGGAGTCATAAGGAAGAATCCCCTAGCTACCACCTGAGCTGGAAAAAGAGCTGTAGCAGGATGAAGAATTGTGCCCGGCCTAGAAGATGTCCAGTGGGAGGAAAAACTTACTGAAGCATTTCTGAGAGTGAGATTATCTGTATTCAGTTTGATTAGACATGGATGTGCACATTTTATTTTATTTTGCTTGGTAGCTTCCTTTGTTCTGTCTGTTACTACTTGGAACCACTTAAATCCTACTTTCTGTATTTAATAAAATCACTTTACTTATTAACTCAAAGTATGTATTAATACCTGGGGGAGCAAACAACTATGCATATCTCTCTATCAGTGTTATAGAGGGTGAACAATTTATGAGTTTACCCTGCATAAGCTTTATACAGGGTAAAATGGATTTATTTGGGTTTAGACCCCATTGGGAGTTGGGCATCTAAGTACTAAAGACAAGTACACTTCTGTGAGCTGTTTTCAGGTAAATCTGCAGCTTTGGGGCAAGTAATTCAGACCCTGGGTCTTTGTTGGAGCAGATGGGAGTGCCTGGCTCAGCAAGACAGGGTGCTGGAGTCCTGAGCTGGCAGGGAAAACAGGAGGAGAGGTAGTCTTGGCACGTCAGTTGGCAGCTCCCAGGGGGGTTTCTGTGATCCAACCTGTCACACTTCCCAGGGGTGCAGAGAAGGATTAGTCAACCTGGAGATGTTTAAATTACTTCCAAACAAGAGCTGGTGGGTCAAAAGTCAATATGCGGAAGTGAGGCTATTCCAACAATCCAGACAAACGTGGCTGCAGTGAAACACAAACCATGTAACATCTGTTGGTCTGCCAGATCCTGGAGGAACTATGCACCATGGAATATCTTGCCAGTGTTACAGATGGGGCATGCGTGCCCAATGCTGGAAAAGAAAGCTATGATTGTGTTGGAAGAACGTGAGAAGAAGAACAATATACCTCTACCCTGGGAGGCTTCTTCCAAGCATTCCTCTTGGCATCTCCCCTTCTTAATATGATTCTTAGAGCCCTTGTTAATTAGCATAAGGCTTTTAAATTGTTCCCTCTTGATTTGTTATGTAATATGGCCATCTCTAGAAGCAGGATGGTCTTTAACTTCTCTAAGCTTATACCTAACAGCTATAAGAGACATTAACTGATTTCCAGTCCAGGGATATTTACAGCAGTACTGGACACAGTGATGTTACACTTTTTGTGGGGGGTTTCTTAATTTTTCCTTTATAAAGTGAGCTTTATGCTAGTGGAGGCCTGCGCAACTCGTAAAGCGGTGAGGGCCACATTTCTCCAAAGAAAACAGCTGAGGGCCAAAACCCCCCGGCCCCGCGGAAACACCCCCCCCAGGACCTCCCGGCCCATGGAAACACCCTGCCCCAGCCCAGCCCAGCAGAAACAAACCCTCCTTCAGTGATTTCCCTACACCCTCCATGAATTTCCCCAACACCCACCCCCACAGTTTTGTGAGCTAGTTACATACCAATTCAGTGACTGTTTGGAAATCTGAATTTAAACTGAAACATTAATACACACTTTAAAAGCTTATACAGTGTATGATAAAATATGTGTATCTGAAAAAGTATAATAGATTTGAAAAGTATGAACATAGACTAGCTTCCTTATACAGCTGTTTTTTATGATGCCAGTGCATTCATTTCGGTGATGTTGGCCAACCTAATAATTTCAAATGATGATTTGTAAGCAAAGTCTAAATGAGCTCTCCCTGACAGCTAGTGATGAGCTGGGGCTGCGGGGAAAGGGTTCAGGGCCAGATTATATTTACATTCACACCTAATCTACCTAGGTATCCAGCAAACAAAGCTGTGTTGTCCAAGTGATAGATTTTGGCTGGGGTTGGGTTACAAACCACTTGAATGTGGGGGGAATGGGGGATGAAATGTTGTTCTTATTGTATGAGTAAAGGGCAGTAGAACTGTAGCCTGTGAGGATTTGAAGACATCAAGACAGAGGGTGGGGATCTGTCCCTCTCCGCTGTTTAAAGACACAGCTGTTTAGGCTCCATAGATAGTCTTTTGTTCTGTTAAGTGACCACTGCAGCTGAAATCACTGACAATCAGGTCTAAGTGCTTAGTCCTGTTGTGGGGACAGTGTTCCTGTGGGTACAGTGTTTTTGTGTAAGAAACATTCCAGAGTGCACTAGCAGTGAGCGAGGTTCCCACACTGAAAGCTCAGCTGAAATCACTGAGAGCTGGTGGAACCTCAGGAGATGAACTTGCAGACGTCACAGTGGCAGGTGGCAGCTGAAGGTGACTGTGCAGGGCCATTGGCAACAGAGTGGTGGAGTGAACAGTGGCACAATGAGCAGGTGTGGCCAGAGCGAACAGTGAGCAGCTGGAGGAACAAGCAAAGTGCCTTCTTGTCCCCCACCTGGAAGGTGTACTCACGTGAAAGCACCTCTGAACTCCGAGTCTCCACTAACCGAGGACAACACCGGTGAGTGCGGTGCGGTGGAGAGAAAAGTGAGGGGCATGTTAAATAAACATTTGTTTGTTGGACTATATTTTAGTCACTTTGCTCCAGAATGCTAGATTTGTGACTGGGAATGGAAAATTATATAAATATGATTCCTAGTAGGCCAAGATTTTTAAAATGCATTATTTGCCAAGGTTGTTATCTCACATTATTACTATCTTGCGAGGTCATTATATTGGGGAGTTTCTGTACTAAACATTTTTATTATTATAATTAATTTTTACATAAGAATGGTCATACTGGGTCAGACCAATGGTCCATATAGCCCCGTACCCTGTCTTACAACAGTGGTCAAAGCCAGGTGCTTCAGAGGGAATGAACAGAACAGGTAATCATCAAGTGACCATCCCCTGTTGCCCATTCCCAGCTTCTGGCAAACAGGCTAGGGACACTCAGAGCATGGTATTGCATCTCTCCCCATCCTGGCTAATAGCCACAGATGGACCTGTTCTCCAGGAATTTATCTAGTTCTTTTTATAATCCTGTTGTAGTTTTGGCCTTCACAACATCCCCTGGCAAAGAGTTCCCTGGGTTGACTTTACATTGTGTGAAGAAGTACTTACTTTTGTTTTTTTAAAACCTGCTGCCTATTAATTTCATTGGGTGACTACTAGTTCTTCTGTTATGTGAAGGATTAAATAAAATTTCCTTGTTCACTTTCTTCGCACCAGTCAAGATTTTGTAGACCTCTATCATATCCCCATTAGTCATTTCTTTTCTAAGCTGAAAATTCCCAGTCATTTTAATCTCTCTTCTTGTTTCATACCCCTGATCATTTTAGTTGCCCATCTCTGTACCTTTTCCAATTCCAATATATATATTTTTAGGATGGGTGACCAGATCTGCGCACAGTATTCAAGGTGTGGGCGTACCATGGATTTATATAGAGGCAATGTGATATTTTCTGTCTTATTATCTATCCCTTTCTTAATGATTCCCAACATGGTTTGCTTTTGTGACTGCTGCTGCACATTGAGTGGATGTTTTCAGAGAACTATCCACAATGACTCCAAGATTTCTTTCATGAGTGTTAACAGCTAATTCAGATGCCTTCATTTTGTATGTATAGCTGAGATTGCTTTCCCATGTGCATTACTTTGCATTTATCAACATTGAATTTAATTTGCCATTTTGTTGCCCAGTCACCCAGTTTTGTGAGATTCCTTTGTAGCTCTTCGCAATCTGCCTGGGACTTAACTATCTTGAATAATTTTGTATCATCTGCAAAGTTTGCCACCTCACTATTTACCCATTTTTTCAGATGAATATGTTGAACAGTATTGGTCCCAGTACTGACCCCTCAAGGATACCACTATTTATCTCTCTCCATTCTGAAAACTGATAATTTATTCCTACCCTTTGTTTCCCATCTTTTAACCAGTTACTGATCCATGAGAGGACTGCCCTCTTATCCCATGATGGCTTTCTTTTCAAAAGTCAATTTAAATTAAATACATTTTTTTAATTTTTTTTTTTTTTTTTAGAAATCTAGAGCTGTTATGTGTTTTGGTGTAACTTGCATTTTCCTTATGTCAAATTTGCATAATCATAACAAAACATTTACTTTATTCACATCTCTTTTATATATGTCATTGGACCTGACACCACCCTGTAAATTCAAACACCCCCCCAATTTCAATTCCTGGGGAAGCTACTGCCCTCCTTCCCCAGCGCCACCCCACCAAAACAGCTGTGGGCCGAAAAGGAAGGTTGGGGGTGGGGAGGTGATACTTGATTTTAAATCAACCAGGGGTTCCCAGCTGAAGAGGTCGCTGGGAGCTGTCAGGGGCAAATTGAAGGGCCCGGGGCTCTGGCGGCTGGGGGAACCCGCAGATTTGCAGGGCTGGGGCAGGGATTGAAAGGGCCCAGAGCTTCTGCTGCTGTGGAGAGACCGAGCCCTTTAAATCCCAGCCCCAGCCCATCCGTTGGAGCTGCGGCCGGGATTCAAAGGGCTCTGAGCTGCCTACAGCTGCAGGGAGCCCTGAGCCCTTTAAATCTCAGCCACTGCAGGGATTCAAAGGGCTATGGCCTGCCCATGGTGGCAGGGAGCCCTGAGCCCTTTAAATCTCAGCCGCGGCCAGAAATCTCTGCGGGCAGCCCAGAGCCCTTTGATTCCTGGCCAGGGCTGAGATTTAAAGGGCTCAGGGCTCCCCGCTGCTGTGGGCAGCTCAGAGCCTTTTGAATCCTGGCTGTGGCTAGGATTTAAAGGGCTCAGGGCTCCCTGCCACTGCTGGTAGCCCAGAACCCTATGAATCCTGGCCGCGGCTGAGATTTAAAGAGCTCTGGGCTCCCCGCCGCTGCGGGCAGCTCAGAGCCTTTTGAATCCTGGCCGCTGCTGAGATTTAAAGGGCTCTGGGCTCCCCGCCACTGCGGGCAACCCAGAGCCTTGTGAATCCCGGCTGCGGCTGGGATTTAAAGGGCTCAGGGCTCCCCACCGCTACCGGCAAACCAGAGCCCTATGAATCCCTGCCGCGGCTGAGATTTAAAGAGCTCTGGGCTCCCTGCCACTGCGAGCAGCTCAGAGCCTTTTGAATCCCGGCCGCGGCTGGGATTTAAAGGGCTCTGGGCTCCCTGTGGCTGCGGGCAGCCCAGAGCCCTTTAATTCCCCGCCGCAGGCCGCACAGTGAGCCTCCGTGGGCTGCATGTTGTGCAGGCCTGTGCTAGTGAAAGGAGCTTAGCTGCAGGAACCTGATTGGTTATTAAATAAATTCTCAATTATACCCAATATATTCAACTTTCCTTCTTCTAGCTGGCTTGCCACAGGTGGCAGAGAAGGCAGACTGTGTTTCAAATGGGATGGAGACCAACAGTTGGAAGTACAACATTGGTCCACAAATAATGAAGACAGGCAAATAAGGCTTTTCAAGAGCTTCACTGTATCTTTTGACCTGGGGTAGGGATGTTAGTGCAGCACTATGGAGAAGTCTTACAGAATGAGGCTAATACGGTGATGCAGATACAGTACTTAATTTGTTCTCCTTGACCTTCCACCCAACTCCATCTTTCCAGAGAAATTTAACTGGCACATAATTTAATGCAGGAAAGAAGATTATCTGTCTTCATAACAAAGAGAAGTTGGGCAGTCTGACTGTTTTCTTTTGCTTACTTTATATCATCAGAGAGCATTTTTGACAATAAAACTGTTAACAGTGTAGACCATACAGTTCCAAGGATACAAACAAAGTGCCTGCCAATTTGGGTAGAAGCCCATCCTCTCTCTCTGAGTTTGGAAATTTGACATATTTCTGATTTCTCACAATTTTGAATTTGGAGCAGTTACCATATTTGTTTCTCTCATCAAGCTGTGGTACTCAGTGGAAAAGAGAGATAATGCTGGATATTGTCTATGTGTCACAAAAAGAGAAATGAAAGAAGTTCTCCCAACAGACTTCTCTTAGAGCCAACAGCCATATAGTCTTGGGCTGTGACCTTGTCAGCACTAAGTAGAGTCAGGTCTGATTAGTACTTGGATGAGAGACCTCCAAAGAAAATCTAGGATGTTGCAAGTGATGCTGGTAATTCAGTAGTGGATGCCCCTCTTTCTTTCTTAAAACAGAACCATTATACTATTGTGTGTTTGGTTGGGTGGGGTAGAGGCAGAGGCAGAGAGGTGGCATTTTTTGTATGAGACGTAAAACTAAGTTCCTGACTGTTTGTAATCATTAAAGATTTCATCACACTTTCTCAAGAAAAGGGTGTTCCTCTTCATATTGTACTTTATGGTGAAAATATATTTTGCAGAAGTAAAATATTATGTCAGGCTTTGTGTTCTCTTTTTTATTTGCTTCTGTTCCATTCTTTGTTCTCATCTGAGGTATTTAATCTATTGTATTTTTTGTGTTGATTGTACTATATTACTGCTTTGTGCTTCCAGTAATAGCGACGCTGTTCTGCTCCCCTGGATTGCCAGTGCTAATGGATGGCATGTGTCTCCCCTGCAGCAATACTTCCATGTAAAGGGCAGGACCTATTGCTAGGAAGGCTGAAGCACTTCCAACTAACCATGATCAAAGTGTAAGCAGAGTCAGGATGAGCTCTACCCTGAAATTTGGTGGTGAATTGTGGCGAGTTGTGGAAAAGAACTTCAGGGGCTGGTCTTGTTTGCATAGGCAAACCCACCCCCCTAGCATGAGCCCACAGATGCCCAAATGGTCACTTTGGCTGCTGTGGGATCCCCAGTTTCTCTGTTATTGGGACAGGAGGATTAAAGTATTGTTACCCTGATTATGTGAATCAAGGCCAGTGGAACTGTTTTATGACAGACAGACTCACCATCAACTAAGTAGCACTTGCTAGACAAGGGACATGTGCTCCAAAACCCAGTGAATTGAGAGAGGCCTGCGACAGGTATTTGTATCTGATGGCATATCCCCCCTCCCCTCGAGGGCCTGAAACGCCAGTTGCACCACCTCCTCTCTCCGCTGTTGAATAGCAGAGCTAATTTTGATTCCATTAAGAGTCTAGTTGCAGGCTGCTGTGCTGAATTCACTTTGGGCCAATGGTGCACCAACACTGGGGGTCCCCTACTACAAGCTGAAATTACTAAAGAGCTAAAATTACTAAGAGTTGAGATCATTGAGTGCTGTCTTAACTAGTGGGGAAGCCTGAAGATATATTGCTAAGCGGCTGGCAGAGCAGAGCAGTTTGTGGGATGGTTGGAGCAGCCCAGGGGGTGGTGAGTGGAGTGAAGCTGAGCTGAGCAGTTTGTGGGATGGCGAGTGGAGTGAAGCGGTGCAGAGCGGAGCAGTTCGTGGGATGGCTGGAGCGGCTCACGGGATGGCTGATGGAGTGGAGCAGCTCATGGTGAAGGCTGCAGCAGAACCCCACGGAGAGGCAGGGCAGTTGTCCTCGGACCACGTAAGGTGCCCCTTAACACCCTGTGTGCCCCTTTCTTCCCCCATCCCCCATTGCCACCCAGCGGGGGATGTAGAACTCTACAGATAAACTTTTAAACTCTGGGGCTGCACTGACCAGGGACAGAGACCTTTGGGTTTTTGGACTTTTGGGGGATTTTTGGGTTGCTGGACTCAAGAGACTTTTGTGGTGTTGGACTTCAGACCCTGAGGGGAAAAGGATACTGCCAAACTTACTTGGGAGTGGGTCTTCTGCTCATGGTTTGTGTTACGATTCCTGTTTGTGGTTTTTCCCCAACATAATGCCGCATTGTTTCCCTCCTTTATTAAAAGGATTTTGCTACACTCAGACTCCGTGCTTGCAACAGGGGAAGTATTGCCTCCTAGAGGCATCCGGGGGTGGTATGTAATTGTCCCAGGTCACTGGGTTGGGGGCTCAAGCTGGTTTTGCATTGTGTTATTGAAACGGAACTGCTAGATACTGAACCCGGCCCTTGTTGCTGCCAACTCAGACAGGTGGAAGGGTTACAAAAGAATCATAGAAGTTAAGATAGAAAATCTTATAAGGCCATCTAGTTCCCCCACACAACCCTAGTCAGCACAGGTTTGTTCCCTACGGGACATTTTCTGTTACTTTCCATAAGAGGTCACTGCAGGTCAGTATTCAGAGTTTGTATCCAGAAAGCTTCTGTGAAAGTCAGGAAACCTTCAGAACTCAGCAACAAATTGGTTGCAAAATACTACTGTCAAGAATTACAAGTATTGTAGCTGTGTTGGTCCCATGCTATTAGAGAGGTCACAACCCGAAGAAGAGTTCTGTTTAAGCTTGCCTCTCAAACCAACAGAAGTTGGTCCAATAAAAAGTATTAATTCACCCATCTAGTGTCACTGCTGTCAAAAATGTTTATCATGACTAATAATTTAATGCTGCAGTGTGGGATGCTGAAGGGCAGAAGAAACGTGATTAAGTTTGACAGCTGATTTTCTGGGTTTTAAAACTGGGAAACTCAGTTTCCATTGAAGTGATATGTTAACAAAATACAAGGTTCTTATGACTACTAATACCATGATCCCTAAAGAGTGACTGTGATAGGATTGCTCCTGGGCTCACAACAAACTACTGTTAGTCCACAGCTAGGTACACAAGATAACAAATTTTTATTTGGTTGTCACTCCCTTCAGGCAGGACACTATGTGAAATGGTTTTACTGAGAAAAACAAGCAAGTCACTATAGGAAATCAAAAAACAAGTCCCACGTCAGGCCTACCTTCCCTCAGGGAGGCTGTGGCAGACAGCAATCTCTAGTAATTTTCTGGCCTCATCTAGACTTTATTCCCTCAGAGTGAAGTCTGCTCTCTCTCCCAGCTGAGCTGGGCTCTCCCTTTTTAGGCTCTCCCTCCAAGCCTGAGACCTGTTGCAGATATAGCAGTGTGGTACTAATTGACCCATAGCAGCTTGTTAACCCTTTCCTGGCCAGTGTGGGGTTAGAATACCTCATCAAGAGGTTTGTATACCTTATCTTACATTTTTCACCTAAAGACAATGTTAGCCAATGTCAGCTTCCCAGGGACAAAAAGTAGCCTTTCTGGGGTGTCTTCTCTGTTCTATATTGTACTTTGATAGAGTATGGCTGGAGGGATAGGTGACACTACATTATTTGGAGGTTCGTATCTCATGATGTTCAGCCGTTGCAGGGAGTGTGGTCAGGGTGAATAGGTTTCAGAGGAAGTAATAGCAGTCACAGAGAAAATCAAACCAGCTAGTATCCATGATTAGAAATCAGTATCTACATTTACAGAAAGTGCATTGTGTTTATCTTTTAAAGTTATTTTTAAGGCACCTACATGCTTCAGATCAGTGTCAATCAAACCACTGCAAGGAGTTCTGGGAAAGAGTAAAAAAATAGCAATTATGCACTGTTTTATTTCCTGTCTCTAGGACATCCATAGAAAGGGATCAGCTAATGTCACTCAGGCCCAGATCCACAAAGGTATTTATGGGTCCTAAATTCCATTGAAATCAATGCAAGTTAGAAACCCAAATACCTTTGTGGCTCTGGCCCTTAGTAACTATCAGTTGTTTACTGTTCATCCGAAGTGCAGCTCACCAAATAGCCCAACCACCCAGAGCCAGAGTTCAGAAGCCCTTCTGAGCATTGTACAGTAACCCTGATCTGTTAGGGACCATGGTTACTGAGAAGCTCATCTCACCTATAGCTCCTCATTCATACCTCATCTCACCTCAGGTAGAGTTAGCAGGATGCATCTTAGTAGGTGAGGCTAAACTCCATAAGCTGAACTCCCTAAATGTCCAGATTTGTGCACAACTGGCAAGTGACTTGCCTTTCATGAAATGGAGCTGAGGAGAAGGTTTCTGAGAGAGAAATAAGGACGTTATGGGGGAAAGAAAAGGAGAAGGAGGGAGATACTGGGGAGAGAGTAGGGAAAAGGGAGTATAAGGCAGCATTATGATAAGAATCTGAACCACTCACTTGAAAACAACTTGTTTATACTTCCAAAGTTTCCTGCTTTTCTCAGGGGATACGGTTATTTTTCAAACTAAAACAACAAAGTAATAATTTAATTACATTTCCTTCCAAGATTTCAGACAAAGTGTAAACAAGTAAAATCCAAAGGGAAAATCAGTCCAACTTCTTTTTGCAATAGGACTTTATCCTCAGTTTTTTCCCTACTATATATTCCAGCTGCTACTGTCCATAACTTGCTATCTGTGGCACAGCTGTCACCAGCTGAAATGCCTCAGATAAATATTTCTCAGGTGGATTTTTAAAAAATTGCTCTGTATACATCATGGCTTATGACATTTTTGGGACTTTTGCATATGGGCAAGTGGATGTGACAGTTACAGTTGAACCACGTACACTGAGAATCTTGTTCTGCCAAGATAAAATCTATGGCTTGTCTACAAAGGGACACTCAGGAAAATTAATCCAAATTAACTTTTTAAGTGGATTAGTTAAACCATATTAAATCACTGTGTGGACACTATTACTCAGAATTAAAGTGGCTTTACTTTGGTTTAGTTTAATTCACTTTGGAGGTGAATTAAGATAAATAGAGTTAAGGGCACTTTAATTCTGAATGATGGTTTTCACACACAGGTTTAATGCATTTTAGCTAATCTTCAAATTCATATCTATAGTTAATTCATATTAATTTTCCTGGATGTCCCTTTGTAGACAAGTCCCTGGCTGCATGGGAGGATCATAGAGAACAGAAACTCAGCAACAACACTATAGCAACCAACTAAGGAACTCCCAACAGGATCTTTAATATCACCAGAGTTGATGAAGTTTCGCCCTTCCCCAACCTAGATGAAGAAGGAATTTTAACAAACAAACAATGAAGAAAGTTGTTAATAAAGGCCCGCTCTAGAACAGCAGTTGCTGTACTGTAGTATGTTCAGCTTTGGTCACTGTTATCAAAGCATAAGCATCATTCATTTGCAATGAAATACAAACATAAAGATTATTTGGGATATAAAACGATGCCTGCGGTATGTGACCTTGTGATTTAAGACATTCCTGTGTTCCTTGTCCTTTTCACCATGACCTATCTGTGGCTCCCTAAAAATGCTATGATAAGGCGCCCTTGCTGATGACTATTTCGGGGAAGTTCTGAACGAAAGTGAGGCTGGGTTGTGACAAATGTCCAGCTGTACCTCAGCAATGGGAGTGAATAGTTGGGATGAGCTTGGGAAATAAGCAGGAATCCCTTAGTCCTCCACCTGTACTCATACATCAATGAATTTCTTTTTCCAGATGGATAGAGTCCAATGGGTGTCTTTTACTGTGGAGAGTTTGGGAGAGCTAACACCAGTAGTCTCCCTTAATGCTCTTATGCTATTGGCTGGAGTGAATAGACTGTAGGTGTTTCTTCTTCTTCTTCTTCTTCTTCTCTCCTGTTATGACTAAAATATAAAATATCTTGGGGTAATGTGAGCAAAGACAATGATTAGGGCCCAACCAAATTCATGGCCATGAAAAACTCATCACAGACCATTAAGTCTGGTCTCCTCCATTAAATCTGGTCTTTTGTGTACTTTTACCCTATACTATACAGATTTAACGGGGGAGACCAGTATTTCTCAAACTGGGGGTCCTGACCCAAAAGAGGGTTGTGGGAGTCGCAAGGTGGTAGGGGGGCCATGGTATTGCAAACCTTACTTTTGCACTGCCTTCAGAGTTGGGTGGTTGGAGAGCGGCAGCTGTTGGCCAAGCACCCAGCTCTGATGGCAGCACCCTTTCAGCAGTATTGCAGAAGTAAGGGTGACAATACCATACCATGCCATCCGTACTTCTGCATTGCTGCTGGTGTTTTGGTTATAGGATTTTAATAGAATTTAAATCTGAAATTTCATGGTGGTGTAACTGTAGAGGTCCTGACCCAAAAGGGTGTTGTGGAGGAATTACAAGGTTATTATAGGGGTGTTGCGGTATTGCCACCCTTACTTCTGTGCTGCTGCAGGTGGCGGCGCTGCTTTCAGAGCTGGGCTCCCAACCTGCAGTCGCTGCTTTCCGTCCACCCAGCTCTGAAGGCAGCACCGTTGCCAGCAGCAGCACAAAAGTAAGGGTGGCAATATCACAGCATCCCTACAATAATCTTTTAACCCCCCACCCCCCGAACACCATTTTGGGTCAGGGCCTCTACAGTAACAACACCGAGAAATTTCAGATTTAAATATCTGAATTGATGAAATTTATGATTTTTAAAATCCTATGACCAAAATGGACTGTGAATTTGGTAGGGCCCTACCAATCATCCCCTAACCTTCCTTTTGGTGGACTTCTTTACCACTGCAGAAACTGCTTCATTACGTATTCAATTTGGAGACCGCTAGGCTTTATATTCCGATCCACTGAGCATGAGAGGATCCACAGCCCCAGGCTCTGAGTGCAAAAAGTTCTATCTCCCTCTGCCTCTGAGTAGCAACACACCACACATTGCACTAGTGCCAAGGTTTGCACTCCATTCTCTGAGCACAGCACAGGATCTGCAGCCCAGTGCCAGGACTCAGACTCCCAGACTCTAAGTGCAGCAGGATCTGCATAACTAGGCATAGAGTCAGGACTGAAATCCTTCACAAGACTGAGTGCCAGCTGGACTCATACATTGTGAGGATATCTGAAAGACAAACTACAGACAGTCCTGTTCTCCCTCCATTTAGCGCACTTCTTTGGAATGGAGGAAACCCATAGCATGTTCTGATACTGGAGTATCAGGAGGTGTGGTGGAGAAACTTCCTGCAAGGTTTTCCTCTGATGGCTGCTCCAGCCAGATGGCTTCAATCTACTGACCAACTCTCTGTACTTTGTGTGAGGTCTGCGTGCAACTTCAGTGGAATCTGTTCTCAGCTAGTCTTGCCTTTTCCCTAGGTCTTGCCCCAGTACCAGAGCCAGGTTTTGTAACTAAGAGGAAACAGGAGAAGCAGTGAGTCACTGGCCATTTTTCAATTGAAAAATATGCTTGAAAAGACACTATATGTATACCTAGAGGGCGCCAGAGGTTTTTTTTGGGGGGCAGCCACTCCCTCAGGCCTCCAGTTGGCTTCCCTGCCCTCATCCCCACCAAACACACTGACCCTTTGCATGCTCTTCACTCCTTTTTAGGCACACTGAAACATTATGCTGGGACCATATAATAAATATACCAACTGGGTCCTAAAGCCTTTCACTTCAGGAGAGCTCAGCCATCAAAGCCCCGACGCTGTTTCTCAGAGCAGTGCACACTTAGGATCAATCACCTCATGGAAGTTGTAACTACTAGGAGGATGCTCCTTTTTGCTCCTGTGTTTTCCTGATAGTTAGAAGTCTAAGACCATGACACTATTGGTGCCACCTAGGCTTGATGCCGTCACGCACCAAGCTGAGTCCTGAGATAAGTCTGGAATGGACAGTGTATGTTTCTCTGTACATAGAAATCAATTTGCAGATCCTGAGAGAACAGGATTTCTTTCCAGCTTTTTGGTAATTCCCTGTACCGTTCTATTCAGAATGATATGTGAGAAAGGCTCTTCTGTGTTTTGGTAAATTTCTGATAATAGATGGAATCTCAAACAACTGTGAAAGTTGGAAAAAAAATAACCATTTTTTTTTTAATTTTGGAAAAGGTTGGGTGGTTGGACTGGCATTTTGGGCAAAGATTCAGGTTGTCTGAAGTGGAATTCAGGTTGTTAGGCTACTCAGATCAGTTTACACCATCCCTAATTATCGTATGTGCTTTCTGCTTCTCAGCCTCTTGCATTCCAATTTTCCACTGAACATTCCCTGAGAGAATACCCAGAAGGGGACTTATTCTTTCATTACCTAAGGACCTGTGGTAGGTGTGGAAGCTGTGATGAAATGTGGCACCTCTGAGCCTCCTTGCCAGTCAGGTGAAAACACTACATGCCATTTTATTTCTTAAGGCTTTTAGGTGTGTATCCCAGGCAGGTGGATTCATTCTCTGTGGGGAAGTCACAAGAAAAGGATTGGGCTGCATTTGGCACACTTGGGGAGGAGGGATCATGAGTGGCTTTATGATACTTCTCTACTGATACTGGGGACTACACTGGCCTCTGACACAATTTAGAGCAGTCGCATGGCATTTGAGGGGCCACTCCACTGGCCAGGATTATTAGAGTGCACTGCATTTCAGCTTAACCCTTTCGCCCACTGTCCTGTCTCTCACCTTTCCCTGGGAACAGCTGTGAGGTTCTATAACCTACGTTTCTGGCCATGGCCTCCATGCCACTATCCAGCAGCCACAATAGGGCCATATGTGTTATCACATACACCCTGTGCAAATAAACACCACAGGAAGTACCATATTGGAAGGCTGGACTGACAGCTTCCTTTGTGGCCTCTGATTGGTTCGGGTGCCCTATGTAAGCCCACAAGCAGTTCCAAGAAGTGTCAGTGCAATAAAATGGACTCTGCTGCCAGTCATAGTGATAGACCTGCCTCTTGGCTTGCTCTTGGACTCCTGACCCCAGCTCTGACTCCTGGTTCCTGACTCCAGCTCTGACCTTTGGCATTGTTCTTGGCCTCTGACCACCCCTGGTATGACCACTAGGCATGACTGCCAAAGCCCTGTTGGTGACAGTAGGATGAAGTGTGTATGTGCATGTGTGTGTGTGGGGGGGGGCAGTTTACAAGAGTTTCAGGATACTGCCTTGTGCATGAGACATCAGGATAGGAATACACTATCATTATTATTTATATAGAGACACTTGTACATGGTGCTCTGCAGGTATATATGGCAAGTCAAGTACTCTACCCTAGGGAGCTCTGGGCTATAATCTTATTGAGTGAATCAGAAAGGAGGATGAGGCTGGTAGGAAAGGAGAAAGCTGATACTTGGCAGAGATGAAAGCGAGATACTGAGGACCAGAGAATTTAATTGGGTTTTCCTAAAACACACAGTTCTTTTAAATTTGGCCAGACTGTGATGGCCTCTTTTAATGAGTCTGGCAAGACAACAAAACTTTATATCTCTTTGTGACGGGAAGAAAAAGCAGAATGATATTCTGAGCAGTACTCAAACTCTGTGTCTCTGGGACAGAGAAGAGGAGATGCAGTGGAGAGGGAATAAGATTCTCTTGAAGAATCACAAGCACAAGTCAGCACTAAAGCAGCTCAGCTGCACCCCTCCCCCTCCATCATATTCTTTGGTTGCCATTGGGGAGAACTCAACTCATCTCCAGACAAGATTTTTACTTGAGTTCATATTTATTTCCTTTTTTACAGATGTGATGTCCAGTGATGAATGGGGCAAGTTAACCTTCTGCTTTTCACACTCAGTCCACATGGCTGGGACCTCAGCCCCTGCACCACTGCGCAGTAGCTCCTGAGTTCAGCGGACCCACAACCCTGTTCTGGGATTGGAAACCATGCTGTGGGGAGGGAATGTCATGGAAAGTCTCAGCTGGAAGGTGTTTTACTGAGGAGAGGCGGTTGATGGTTGTGGTTTATTCTTAAGTGGATATTCAGCCTCATGACAAACCCATTGCACAATCAGCTGTTCCCACCTATGGCTGTTCGGCAGCCCATATGTGAAATGATTTTTGGGGAGGGTAGTTGAATTTCTAGCATCACCCAAACAACCTAGCAATTGGCTGTCATCATTCTCCTTGCTAGTTTCATCGGAGAAGGCATGGATTGAACTCGTCATAGAGTGCCTAGAGATGAGGCCTCTGACATGCCCTGGGAAAGCCGGTGCTGTTCCTTTTGTGTCCAGAAAGGCCTTCATTTTTTAGGGCTGTGAATTCAACAGCATGCAGTTCAGCAAAAAATGATTTACAAACACAAAACAGACGGTGGTGTTTGGCATTATGTAATAGCACTGTTTTTTTCACTTGCAGTGCAGGAGCTTTTAATACCAGCATGCTGAAACTAACCAAATTTAGGTTAGTCAGGACCAGGAAGGTCTTTTGAGGAAGCTCAGAGGGATCTAACGAAGCTAGGTGAATGGGCAAATAATGTTCAGTGTTGGTGAATATAAAGCGGTGCCCATTGGAGGGAAAAATTTAAACTACTTATACATCTTATAAGGTCCTACATTAACTGTTTAAATACATGAAAGGGACCAGAGCATCACTACAGACATCTCAAGAAAAACCTTTGCTCAATATAACGCGGCCATGGTCAAAAATGCAGACAAGATGTTTGACAGCATGAGGCAGGGCCAGCTCCAGGCCCCAACGCGCCAAGCGCGTGCTTGGGGCGGCATGCCGTGGGGGGCGCTCTACTGGTTGCTGGGAGGGCGGCAGGCGGCTCCGGTGGACCTCCCGCAGGTGTCCCTGCGGGGGGTCCGCAGGTCCCGCGGCTCCAGTGGAGCATCCACAGGCACACCTGCGGGAGGTCCACCAGAGCCGCAGGACCAGCGGACTCTCCGCAAGGACGCCTGCAGGAGGTCCACTGGAGCTGCGGAACCGGTGACTGACGGAGTGCCCCCCTGGCGTGCCACCATGCTTGGGGCGGTGAAATGGCTAGAGCCAGCCCTGGCATGGGGAATGGGATGGAGAATAAAACAGAAAGTAATATAATGCCATCATATAAATCAATGGTGCAGTCTGTTCTGGAATAGTGTGTGAAGTTCTGGTCATCTCTCTCAAAAAAGATACTGCACAATTAGAGAACGGCCATGAAATGATCATGGATAAACTCTCATATGATGAGAGATGGAAACGACTGGGATTGTTTGTCTTTGAAAAGAGACAAGGAGATGTGAATGGTCTAGAGAAGGGAAATTGGAAGCGTCTGTTCTCCTTGCTTTGTAACACAAGAACAAGGGGACATTCAATGATGTTAAAAAGTGACAAATTCAGAGCTGATAAACGGAAATCCTTTTTCACACAACGTGTAATTGGTTTGTGGAACTCATTGGCACAGGAATTTGTTGAGATTGAGAATTTAGCAAGATTCAAAAAGGGATTGGACATTTATAGGGGTGACCAATATTTAGAGTTATAATAGTTACTGCTAATAAAAATATTGGAAGGGATGTTAAACTTCATGCGTTAGGGTTTAAACTTTATCTCTATTAGAGATTAGGATGAGATGTAGTGTGTTGGGTAGATTATCCCATATCTGCCTAATTGCAGGGTTCTTACATCTTCCTCTTGGTGCTGGCTAGTGTCAGAGATAGGACGCTGGGCTAGAGGGACTTCAGGTCTGAACCAGTGTGGCAATTTCTATGTTCCACAACTTATAATTGTTTCTAGGAAAGACCTAACATGGAGTAGGACTTGATGCAAGTCAGCACTAAGGTGCACTGGAACGCTTGTGTTGTGGGACCTAGGACTGCAATAGCAGGGATGTCATAAATCAGGACTGAGGTGCATTAGCAGAGCTGAATTTGGGCTCATGACTAGAACAGCATGGAGGGGCTGCAGGTCAGGGATGAGGGGCAGGGGCAGAGCTGTGTGTGGGGAGCCCAGGGCTGGGATAGTAGGGGGGGGCTGCAAGTCAGGGGTGAGGGGCACTCTGCCCGGGGAGCCCAGGGCTGGGATAGCGGTGGGGGGCTGTAGGTCAGGGGTGAGGGGCACGGGCAGGGCTGGGATAGCGGCAGGGAGACTGTTGGTCGGGGTGAGGGGCATGGGCAGAGCTCGGGTGTGGGGGGACGGAGGACGGACAGGACTGGGATAACAGGGGAGCTGTAAGTCCAAGTGAGGGATGTCCATAGAGTTGTGTAGGGAGTGTGGAGCCCAGGACTTGAAATAGCAGGGGATGCTGCAGGCTAGTGTTGAGGTGATTTTTTTTCTCTTTCCTTTTTAGATGCAGAGATTTGAAATTTTTTTCTGTAGTCTGAAGTTTTCCTTTCAGGATCTGAAATCTGTGAGCAGCAGATGATCCCGACGACAGTGGAGAGGAATACTTGGGAAAGTTTACTTAAAGGAGTACAGGTTAGAAAAACAGTCCCTCTCTTCACTGCTTGAATCAGTCAGCATGACGCTGATGACGACACAGCTGGAAGGGAATGCAGCAGGCTCCTTGATCCTGAGGCAAAGCAGCCCACACAGTCAGTTAATGTTAGGAGACTGGTCTGTGCGTCTGTGGAGGCAGTGTGGCAGGGTTTGTGAGGTGAGGGCTATGGATGCAAGTCAGACAATCAAGTGTCTGTAAGCATCAAATCAAAACAATCCTTTTGGTTCCCTGTTCTGTCAAGGGAATAAAGGGGGTAGGGAAAGTGCCTGTTGAGTTTGAAAGAGGTGCTGCAGGACGGGACTCGTCTCCAGGATACAGGGGACTCTTGAGTGTCCCTCTCTGGGAGTGTGTTATTGAGCCATTAAGTGATGAAAAACTCTTGATGAGGAAGGCGCTTTCTGTCTCTGCAAGTGTCTCCAGCACCAAGGGGCACTGATAGATGGGCTCACTGCAGTCAAGGGGCATCAAATTTTCGAGGGGGGTTGAAGTGTCTGAGAATCTGTGGAAGCCTGTGTCCAGGGGGTCTGGGAGGTCAGTCATCTGGTAGCCCAAGCCAGGTGGCTGATGTTTGTGCTGGGGGCAGGGAGAGGGGCATTACTGCAAATATTTTTACACATATTCACACTGGCTTTGTTGGTGCCCCTTTTGTGTTCCCTTTGGGGGAAATCCAGTCCTGGCCAACACAAGGTGTATGTACCACTGAAATCCCGCTCACCCCCACCCTGAACGCATCTGTGGATGCCATGATGTTGTGGCACAAGTAAACAGTTGTGGGTGTCAAAGCACCATTCTTGACCAGCTCATGGTTTGATGGATACCTCTATGGGCAGGAGGAACTTCTTCAGAGTCCCACTCTGTGTCATCTTGAGGAATGCCACCTGGGAGAACTTTCCTACTGGTGATGTCCCTTGGACCTCCCACTCATAGTTTGCTTTAGTTTGCAGGGGAGAGGAGATGTCTATTCCTTTCCCAGAGCTCAGCCCCTCAGACAAACCAGTGGGAGCCTCTTAGGACTAACAGGAGCCAGCACAAATCAGATCTGATCTGGTAGGAGCTTTACTGAGCTGGACTTAATTTGAAGTCACCTGCCCCTGGCCAAGACGGTCAGAACTACACTAAACTGGTATAATCCATGCTGAGCTGGTCTTATAGACTCATAGACTCTAGGACTGGAAGGGACCTCGAGAGGTCATCGAGTCCAGTCCCCTGCCCTCATGGCAGGACCAAATACTGTCTAGACCATCCCTAATAGACATTTATCTAACCTACTCTTAAATATCTCCAGAGATGGAGATTCCACAACTTCCCTAGGCAATCTATTCCAGTGTTTAACTACCCTGACAGTTAGGAACTTTTTCCTAATGTCCAACCTAAATCTCCCTTGCTGCAGTTTAAGCCCATTGCTTCTTGTTCTATCATTGAAGGCTAAGGTGAACAAGTTTTCTCCCTCCTCCTGATGACACCCTTTTAGATACCTGAAAACTGCTATCATGTCCCCCATGTCTTGGAGGAAAGTTACTTCCTCACTGAATTGGTAGGAGCCATGCGGGAGAATTTGCTTTGCCCTGGACAAACCATGCTGGGCTGATATTCTGGAGCCTATAGCTTTTCCATAATAAGTGGCAGAGTTCATGCCGCTGAACCTAAGGCCAGGCTGGGACTTTCTCTGCTCATAGGCTCTGTCTGAATCCTATGTGCGTTCAGCTCCACAGCTTGGATGGTGGGTTCACGTGATCACCAGAGTTGCTCCAGGAAACTCTGCTTCCTGGTCCTAATGCTTGGAGACAGTCATTCTCCTCTCCACCTTCTGGCCCTTTCCATGAAGGTTTGTAAAGGGATGGGTCTGGCCATAAAGTTGTTCACAACTGGAGCACAGGAAGGACAGGAATCTAGATGCTGCAGCCAAATCACGGAATCCAGTAGGGCTCAGCCTGCCAGCCATCAGCTGGAGTTAAATGGATTGCACATGGATTCCCTGATTACAGACACTGGAAATCCCAGATTTCAGGGGAGACAGAATTACATCTCGTAACAGGAAGAGTTTGTGTCCTGAAAACAGCCAGTGGGGGATGTGAAGGAGGCAGGTAGATTTAATTCCTAGCATGGCATTGGTTAGGAAAGGGCTATTTGGAGAGGAGATGATGGAATTAGCTGATATTTGGGATCCTTTAGTAACACTAATAGATATAATAATAAATTAATAATGTTTGCATGTGCTGTCATAGCACCCACAAACATAATGTGGGGTGTGAGAGTATATCATATATGCAGCCATGCAATAATGTGTGTGAGCATGTCATGTTGTGTATAGTTGTGTGCAAGTCTGTGAATACAGCTCACACATTCTCCCTGGTTACTTTGCTCCTTCTCTGTTAGGCTTGTAACCTCCTGATGATTGTGTAAAGTTTCTCAGGACACTTCCAGGCTGTTTATCTGATACAGCATTGTGCTCCCAGGGATTAAGACACTAGCTTGGGACTCAGGAAACCCTGGTTCAGTTCTCTACTCTGCCACAGGCTTCCTGCATGACCTTGAAGAAGACAATTAGTCTTTCTGACCAAGAGCCTCAAAGATATTGAGGCATCTGATGTCTACTGATTTCCATGAAAGTTAGGTGCCTGAATACCTTTGAGGGTCTGGGACTCAGTGCTGATCTGTAAAATGGGGATAACACCATGGCTCCACTTCATAGAGGATGTTGTGAGAATAAATGCATTTAAAATTGGAAGGTGCTCAGATACCACAGTGATGGGGGTCATGGAAGAATCTAGATGATAGGTAGATCCAGTATAGTGCAACCCAATGTCCTTCAACATTCCCAGCCTTCAATCCATTGTACTATTCTTCTGAGTAGATTTGGTACTAGTACTTTAGAAGGGGGGAATGGAGGTGGGTGGAGGGAGAGCTGTAGCAAGTAATTAAATTAGCCACTCACCATAATATTTATGTTGTTTTAAATATCCTTCCCTATGTTACTAATGACACGTGAGATCATGCACATGGAAAGAAAGTTTAAAATCTCAACAACTGTAGAGTATTGAGTCTGTTTGTTTACTCTTTGCTCCTCATCCATCTTGGAAAGGGAAACCGTCTTGACCAGTTGTTCCCATTCTTGGTTCTCTGGCACTTTGATGCCATCAGACTAGGGCTCCAGAAGAAGCAGACCTTGTTCCTGGTCCTAGCAGAAATTCCAGTGGACTTTGTTAGAACCCCTCAGCTGGTCTCTCTATGTGATGCACTCACGTCATGTTCCCTTTACATTGAAATCCCATTCATAGTGCAAACTATGGTACTATAAACCAGCACTGATTGCATGTCCCAATCCAGTGGAAATTGCATGCAATATACCAGCATGGACTGCATGTCACACAATCCAGTCTATTCTGTAAATATGGTAGAACCTAGGCCAGACGTGGGAATGGATGGAAAAATATCTGGGATTAGGGGAATAGAAGACATGGCCTGGAGAATATATACAGTTGTTCAGAGTGCCCTTTCCACTCTGACCAATTTGCATCACTCAGTCAGTGCAAACTATCTGGAATCTGACTGCAAGTGGCCACTAGAGATTTCCCCTGGTGGAAAGGATCTGCTGGCATAAAGCTGGCAGAGATGTCTCCTGCACCAGCTGCCCCATCGCCTTGGTCGAGGGACATCTCAGAGGCAAGGTGAGGACATGGCAGAGTTCTGCGTTGTTACACTGATTCTCCACTGGTGCAAGATTCTATAAAGATCATACATCAGTGGCATGAACCTGGACTGGCATAAACCAGCCCACAGGATCAGGGAGTTGAAACTGGCTCCCAGATGCCCTCAGCCTTCCTCTGTGCCAAGCAGAGCTTATATACATGGAAGACTCTATAAAAATATCTGTATTTTTGAGCTTCAAACAGTGCAATTCTCTTGGATATAATGTAAAGGCACCTCATCCCATCAGGGTGAAGATGCTGTGGAATCAGGTCAGGTAGAATTTGACCAGCCCTATTCTGGATTCCTTAATTTCTCTTCCCACAGATTGGAGAGTCACTTCCTGATTGAGTTTCTGGCCACCTGTCTGAGACCTGCAACTAGGGGACCTGCCCCATCAGTCTTGGTGGCTATATATATATATATGTAAGTGCTTCCCTCTCTCTCTCTTCCCTGTGGCTGGGAGAATGAAAATTCAGCCTGTTTGGGGCTGGTTTAAAGTAGCGCGCGCATGCACGCACGCACGCACGCACTGTGCTTGCTCCCACCCCCTGCTGTGTATAGTTTGTTATGGGAGAGACACCATTTGCCTGATGGCCTGCAACTTTTCATTGGCTCTGGGGTACAGGAGGGTGGAGGCAAGGTTCTAACAGGGTAAGAGGAGGGTTTATTGGTAGGGCAGTGAGGGGAAGTCATTGGTTCACTCCAAGCTCTTTCATCCACTCAAGTCTTCTTTGCTTAGCAGGATTCCGTTTTTTGGGCTGCAGCAGAGAAACAGCCAGTTCCCAGATGCCATCTTTGCTGTCCAAGCAACCTCTTCACAGCTCTTTAGCGACTTCTTTTGCAGCCAAAGTGATGAGGACAGCAAGGCTCTGACCCTGACAGCAATAAAGCCAGTAGCATTGTGTTGCCCTGGCATCTCCAAGGAGCCCTGCACCACTTCTACCTGAATTGCTGGAAAGAACAAAGGGCTACATTGAAAGCCCAAAGGCCAAGAATACATGAAATCTGGGGACAAAGCATGTGCCACAGGGGTGGTTTGTTCCTGATGCCAGTGGGGAGGACACTATGGCCCATTCCTCGTGAAACAGAACGTGGCAGTAGGTGCTGCTGTGCTAGAAGGTTCTTGAATAGGCTTGCAGGTCGCCAACAAGATCTGCTGCTCCTTTTAGAGGAGATTTGGGGTATTTCTCCACAGCAAGCAGCAGCCCGTGGCAGCGAGGCTCAGAGCCTGGGTCTACAGCCTTAAGCTCACGAGGCTTGCCCTATGGTACTCAGAATCCTGTGCAGACATTTGGGCTCAGGCTGGAGCTTGGGCTCTGAAGCCTTGGAAGGGCGAGGGGCTGGGCTTCAGAGCCTAAGCTCCAGTTTGAGCCCGACCATCTACACAGCTATTTTTAGCACCATAGTGTGAGCCGGAGTCTGTAGACGCAGGCTCTGACACTCACGGCTGCGGGCTGCGGAGATGTACCCTTTGAAAGAGCTTCCCACCCCAAAGGCTGAAGTGTAGAGGGATGGGCCTGGCCATAAAGTCTCTCCTACATGGAGCTTTAAAGGAGAGAGTATTCAACTGGCTCCATGTGGCAACTGTGTTTTGGAACAGGGCTCACTGGATACTGAGCTCCAGAAGAATCCATTAGACTTAAATGTACTTAAAATCCATGTGCAAAATGCTTGGGCACGAAATGAGGTTCACTACTTCAGCATATTAAGGCACAGTAACTAGGGTACATATTTGCTGTTACTCAGCTTTCTCGTGATTCACCCAGGGCTTTGTGGCCCAGATGAAGCAAGCTCCATCAGGCAGATGTGTGCACCAAGTGAAACGACAATCCCGTCATTCACAGCGCACTGGTCATGCTCCATAGACAGCACTTGGCTCTTCAGTTAAAGGGCTTCTGTCCCCAACCTACTGCAGCTCAGTCCCTGTCTCCTGGTGGGAGAGCTCTGCTCACTTCTTCATTCTCCTCTCCCCACTCACCTTAAAGCTTCTCAGAGCTGCTGGGAGGTGAGGCCTCATTGAATAGCTGCTACTTGGGGAAACACATCCCTGAAAGCCAGTACAGCAGGGCTGGAATTAGTCAGAGACATGGGGCTGCTCAGTACTAGTGGCCAGGATAGAGCCTGACAGCCCCACATCAATGGGCCACTCTCCTCAGCGGGACATTTATGAGGCCTTGGCTTGTGTGGCCACCTCCACTATGAGTGAAAATCAAAACCATATTGGTGTCCCCCTCCTGGCAGCAGCAGTTTGGTGCTTTCCATAAATTCTGCTCTCCTGCCCCTCTGCTGGGAACTCCATCCAGTAAATGGATTCATTATATGCAGATGATTTTCTCTTCCTTCTGCACTCGTTAAATAAAGAGCTATTAGACACAACATGGAAACTCTCACTCTCTCTCTCGCACTTGCACACCCAAGGAGAACATGAAAACACACCCAGACACTGAAAACTCTTTCACACTCTCCCCTGTCCACTCCTGCCCACCATCATAAAACACACGTCCCTCTTGTTTACTGGCCTCCCCACACCCAACAGACATGCAGACCCCTTGCACACAAATATACAACTGTTTATAGTCACTAGTCTAAACCAAGCGGTGCTGGAGCTCCTAACCCCGACAGGATGCAGTATCATTCAGAGAGCAGCGCAGGTGAGAGCCCCTATCCCTGTGTGTGTACTGAGTGGGCCAGTGTCCTTTTGCCCATGTGCCTGCAGTGCCCCATAATATTATTTAGTGCCAATGGGTTGTGCCTCTGGTATTGGTGTAAGGCCCATGTCTTCTAGGAGCCAGGTCTGTTACTATCTGCATGTGTGACAATATAACCACAGAAGCTGGCCGGTGGCCAAAGGACTGGAGTTTTACTGCCAGAGTTCTTGCCATGCTCTTCTTCCAGATCCAGCAGAACTAGGGAGTGAGAAAAGGCAGAGGGCTTGGGATGCAGGAACTTGTGAGAGCCCTGAGGGCATGTCTGTTAACATTCCAGTTGGAGGTAATGCTGCACGAGGAAAGGGCTGGAAAGCACCACTCCTCACATAGCCTGCGCATCATTGCAGCCATAGCAGCTTTAGAGCCTCCATCTTGTGATGAGGGGCACATTAGAAATCCCTAGATAAGACAGCTTAGATACGATGACATTAGACTTGGAGTGGATGTGTGCACCCATTCCCCAGTGCTGTTATTGCAGGTTGGCCTTGCTGAGCTGCAGCACGTGAGGGGGAACCTCTGCTATGGGGAGTCTTGCCTGATCTCTAGGTGTCCAGGGGGAAAGACACACTTGTTCTATTAGCTGCACTGGGTCTGCGGGGGTCCTGGGACTAGTGATCTGTGAGAGACCCCACACTGCCGTTATCATATCCCCTCTTATTTGTCTCCTTCCTAAGGCCAGGTCTCCACTCGGAAATTAAGTTGGTATAACTATGTTGCTCAGGGGTGTGAAAAACCCATACCCCTGAGCCACACAGTTAAACCGACCTAACCCCCAGAGTAGACAAAAGTAAGTCAATGGGAGACTTCTTCCGTCAACGTAACTACCACATCTTGAGGAAGTGGAGTACCCATGCCGATGGGAGAAGCCTGCCTGTTGGTGTAGGATCACAGAAGCACTACAGCAGCACAGCTGCAGCATTTAAGTGTAACCCTGTCCTATGAGTTTGTGGATTTATTGTACTTTAATGAGATTCCTGCCCAAACAATTCATTGCCTGAATCAGCTAGTTTCTTTCCCAGCTCCTTTCTGGGGAACTTCTGTTTAAGTGACAGTGGGGTGTAGATGCTAGGGCCCTCGAGTGGGACTCAGGAGACCTGGGTTCTGTTTCCCACTCTGCCACTGATCCACTGTGTGACCTTCAGCAACTCAATTCTTTGCCTTTGTCCCTTTAGACTGCAAGTTTTACTCTCAGTATGTGTTTGTACAGCACCTACCACAATGGGGCCCCGATCTTGCTTGGAACCTCTAGGTGCCACTGTACTACCAATAGTGAATCATAGTTATGACTGACACTTACATAAACCTTCTCTCCCTCCACAAAGCCCTCCAGAAGCAGCTAACAGAGTCACTCACATGATGTGATGTTTGCTTTGAGTTAGCAACCCTTTCCTGGCAGCTTGGCCCCTGAACACAATGGGTCCAGTGGCTCAGAAGGGACTTAAAGCTCCTGGTTCATCCTTGGGAAAAGTAGAGCAAACTGCTGTCTCCAAAAACTATCCTGCCTCTGTCTCCTTCATTTGTTCCTAATCTCTAGGGACATTTGCATCCAAATAGGATCAAAGGATCAAAAATAAAAACTATCAGAGGAGTAGCATTGTTAGTCAGGATCTGTAAAAAGTGACAAAGTGTCCTGTGGCACCTTATAGACTAACAGATGTATTGGAGCATAAGCTTTCGTGGGAGAATGCCCACTTTGTCAGATGCATGCAAATAAAAGCTAGGAAGCCTGAATGTTCTCCGACAGGCCATGCACTTCAGAGCAACCTGCCACCAACTCAGGAGCAGACACATGAACTCAACCCTAGCAACAGCATGTCATACTAGCCTGGGCAGGGCATACCTCTCCTCTGACAGACACCTGGGAGGCTCTCTCTCTTTTTACACTTTGGAAGCACTTGCTATAGACTCATAGACTCATAGACTCATAGGTCAGAAGGGACCAATATGATCATCTAGTCTGACCTCCTGCACAAGGCAGGCCACAGAACCCTACCCATCCACTTTTACAACAACCCCTAACCCAGGACTGAGTTATTGAAATCCTCAAAATTGGTTTGAAGACCTCAAGCTGCAGAGAATCCACCAGCAAGCGACCCATGCCCCACGCTGCAGGGGAAGGCGAAAAACCTCCAGGGCCCCTGCCAATTCGCCCTGGAGGAAAATTCCTTCCCGACCCCAAATATGGTGATCAGCTAAACCCTGAGCATGTGGGCAAGGCTCACCAGCCAGCACCCAAGAAGGAATTCTCTGCAGTAACTCAGTTCCCCTCCCATCCAACATCTCGCCGCAGACCACTGAGCAGCCCCATCTGGTGATAATCCAAGATCAATTGTCCAAATTAAACTATCCTATCATAACATCCCCTCCATATACTTATCAAGCTTAGTCTTAAAGCCAGAAAAGTCTTTTGCCCCCACTACTTCCCTCGGAAGGCTGTTCCAGAACTTCACTCCCCTAATGGTTAGAAACCTTCGTCTAATTTCAAGTCTGAACTTCCTTATATCCAGTTTGTACCCATTCGTCCTCGTGCCTACATTAGTACTAAACTTAAATAATTCCTCCCCCTCCCTAACGTTAACCCCTCTGATATATTTATATAGAGCAAGCATATCCCCCCGCAGCCTTCTTTTGGCAAGGCTAAACAAGCCAAGCTCTTTGAGTCTCCTTTCATAAGGCAGGTTTTCCATTCCTCGGATCATCCTAGTAGCCCGTCTCTGGACCTGTTCCAGTTTGAATTCATCCTTCTTGAACATGGGACACCAGAACTGCACACAATATTCCAGATGGGGTCTCACCAGCGCCTTATATAACGGTACTAACACCTCCTTATCCTTGCTGGAAATACCTCGCCTGATGCATCCTAAAATCGCATTTGCTTTTTTAACAGCCGTATCACATTGGCGGCTCATAGTCATCTTGTTATCAACCAATACCCCAAGGTCCTTCTCCTCCTCTGTCGCTTCCAACTGATGCGCCCCCAACGTATATCTAAAATTCTTATTATTAATCCCTAAGTGCATGACCTTGCACTTTTCACTATTGTATTTCATCCTATTACTATTACTCCAGTTTACAAGGTGGTCCAGATCTTCCTGAATAGTATCCCTGTCCTTCTCCGTGTTAGCAATACCCCCCAGCTTTGTGTCATCCGCAAACTTTATTAGCACATTTCCGCTCTTTGTGCCAAGGTCAGTAATAAAAAGGTTAAATAAGATCGGTCCCAAAACCGATCCTTGAGGGACTCCACTAGTGACCTCCTTCCAGCCTGACAGTTCACCCTTCAATACGACCCTCTGGAGTCTCCCCTTTAACCAGTTCCTTATCCACCTTACAACTTTCATATTCATCCCCATCTTTTCCAATTTAACTAACAGTTCCTCATGCGGAACCGTGTCAAACGCCTTACTAAAATCTAGGTAAATTATATCTACCGCATTTCCTTTATCTAAGTAATCTGTCACCTTCTCAAAGAAGGAGATCAGATTGGTTTGGCACGATCTACCCTTAGAAAATCCATGTTGCGATTCGTCCCAATTACCATTGACCTCTATGTCCTTAACTACTTTCTCCCTTAAAATTTTTTCCAAGACCTTACATACTACAGACGTCAAGCTAACGGGCCTATAATTACCCGGATCACTTTTATTCCCTTTCTTAAAAATAGGAACTACGTTAGCAATCCTCCAGTCGTACGGCACAACCCCCAAGTTTATCGATTGCTTAAAAATTCTCGCTAACGGGCTCGCAATTTCACGCGCCAGTTCCTTTAATATCCTCGGATGGAGATTGTCCGGGCCCTCCGATTTTGTCCCATGAAGCTGTTCAAGTTTGGCCTCTACCTCAGTCGCGGTAATATCGACCTCCATATCCACATTCCCGCCTATCATCCCTTCATCATCGCTAAACTCCTCTCTAGTCTTATTAAAAACCGAGGCAAAGTACTTATTTAGATATTGGGCCATGCCTAGGTTATCCTTAACCTTCATTCCATCCTCAGTGTATAGCGGCCCCACTTCTTCTTTCTTTGTTTTCTTCTTATTTATGTGACTGTAGAACCTTTTACTATTGGTTTTGATTCCCTTTGCAAGGTCCAGTTCAATGTGGCTTTTAGCCTTCCTCACTTTATCCCTACATGTTCTGACCTCTCCAAGGTAGCTTTCCTTACTGATCCTGCCTTTCTTCCACTCCCTGTAAGCTTTCTGCTTTTTTCTAATCCCCTCTCTGAGTTGCTTGCTCATCCAGCTTGGCCTGCAAGTCCTGCCCATGTTTTTTTTCCCCTTCCTTGGGATGCAGGCTTCCGACAATTTCCGCAGCTTATCATTTTCCTATAGCTTATCATGCCCCTGAAGTCCCATTGAATTGAACTTCCAGACGGAAGTTTGCCTGTGATGTCTGATACTCATAATTCATGGTGTGTGTTGGTTAGTTCTGCTAATCTTCCAATGGGGCGCAGAAACGACACCTGTGACAATATTCAAACTGCAGGTGGGCTTCTCATAGAGGACAATCAGCCACGAAGAATTTCAAGCAGAGCATAAACGGGAGTGGGGGAAGGGGACTCCAGAACTGTTCATGGGTGTAACCCACAAACAGAAAGAAAGGTGGCTTTGATGACTCACGGATTTGCTCAGCTACAGGTGATGGTGGGGACTCGGAGGTGACGACATGATGGTGGGCACTTGGAGGTAATGGAGCAGGACCCCTGGAAGGGTGGAGGCACCGGAGAAGCCTTAGCCTGTGTAGGACCACAGCTTCCGTCTCACCACATCTTGCTAGGGACTGAGAGGGCAGCCTCCTACGCAAAGTTAATTCAGTGCTTCCTCTAACAGAAGAGCTCTGCGGCTTTGGTTAACCAGGAATCCAGATCAGCTCCCACAGCCATGAGCCTGAATCCCTGCCTTACGGGTGTGGGGTTTGGCTATGTCAGATCCACTGAAGCTCACCTGGAAGAGGTGTGAGTCGTGAGGCACTCACAGCAGTGACTGTCCCGCTAAAGCCAAGAGCCTCAGAGGGAAGGAAAAGACATGACACTGGGGTCCCTTTTCATGCTGGTGTGAGATGGGAATTCAGCTGGATCTATCAGCCCTGCTATCCTAAATCTTCCCTAAAGCCCTTGTGATAATGTGGAGGAGGCAAGGAAGCCTTAGCTAGGACATCATCAGGGCTTTCCCTGGAAGGACAGACAGGTTCCTAGGGGATGGACAGGACAGACAAATAGCCAAGGAAGCAAGACTGGAGCTCTCTCTGCCCCTAGGTTCCTATGCACCCCAACAGGAAGCAGAATCCACTTTCCATGAGTTTGTCAGGTTCTGGGGGTTGAGTGTTTTAAGCAACGTTATTTTCAGGTTCTTCTGTCATCCCAGTTCCTGTCACTGTCCCACCCTAGCCCTGCACACTTGGTGTTCTCAGCTGAAAGACGGGAAAGCGGGAAGCAATGGGGATAGGAAGGGAAGGGAAGGGGCATTCATGCTGTTGATGTTCCCACATAATAGCATACACCCTCACCTCACATAGAGTATGCCACAGCTCTTGTGGGAGGATAGCTGGAAATGATTCCCTAAGCTGCCTTCCTTGGGTTAAAATCCTACAGGGGAAGAAAAGGGGAGGGAGACAGCTAAAACATCCATCCCCCCTCTTTGTTCACCTACTGTGCCCACCACCCTAGGGTTGCCAACATTGTATTTCAAAAATATGGAACTGTTTTCTTAGCACCCCAGCCCCAGCTCTCCTCCCATTATTATTATCATCATTATTATTAATAAGAAGCTGTACTCACCTACGTTTGCTGGGGGGTATTTCTTGCTGCTTTTTGCAGCACTCCACAACTCCCGATCTTGCTGTACAGATATGAAAAAATAATGGACTGTTGGCAACCCAACTCACCGCTGTGGTAGCTGAACACCTCCATGGTATTTGAATGCCTGGAATCTGGATGCTGCTTCCCACCCGGAGGGCCTGATTCCAGCCACTGAGCTGCTGCCAAACCCTGGTTGCAGGGGAAACATTCCTTTCCCCACCGCGGGCACTCGGAAGATATGGGCAGAGCTGGCAGCCTCAGGAGTCATTAAAACCAGGCTTATAAACCATGAGCCGGGGAGCAAGACGAAGAAATGTAATGAAGAGGGGAGGAAAGCACCGATGAGGAACAGCTCCCAAGGAGAGAGTTTCCGGGAGCAGAGAGGTACTTTGCCGGAAGAATGT
Source organism: Gopherus flavomarginatus (assembly GCF_025201925.1). Lineage (NCBI taxonomy): Eukaryota > Metazoa > Chordata > Testudines > Testudinidae > Gopherus > Gopherus flavomarginatus. The sequence goes on along the minus strand of NC_066620.1, from coordinate 67,387,217 downwards.
TTAGAATTGGATCCGAGCTGGCTGAGAAGCGCAGACTGCGGAGAACTGCCTCCCTTGAATCCTTGCTCTACTGTCTTCTGCTTTCCTTGTGCCTCCGTAAGTCAGAGGGGCCAGATGGCCATGGAGGGGAATGGCAATTAGGCTAGGGGGCGGTGACACAGCCTGCCCTGCAGCTCAGGGCCAAATGCACAGGTTAGGATGTGAGAGTGTCTAGTTCCACTCTCTGCTTAATCATAGCCATCAGACACTTAATCATACACTCTTGCTAGCATAGATGCTAAAGCAGCAGCGGGAGATGGGCTGGAAATCCCCAGCGCATATGCACCCCCTGAGAACTGAGCTGGAAGGTGGGGGATGAAGTGTTCCTTCCTGCCTCTGAACACTGCCTTGCCAAGTGCCAGCTGGGAGCTCCCAGAGTAGCTGAGTGTCTCGCTGAATGGCAAACACTACAAAGCTGCTCCACTGAGGTGGCAATACTAAGGCTTTGGTTCTCCATTGGCCAACACCGTGTGGAGCCATCTGCGCCAGTGTGAAGTGGGGGTAAAATTCTCCCAGATCAGAGCAGTTGCCTCTTCCATACCCACTTTGCCCTGATGGATATCACCCTACAAGGGGCAGGGCAACAGAGAATCAGTGGTTACGGTTTTCTCTTGCCACTGATGTATCCACCCACCCGTTCAAATAGTCCCAGGGGATTATTCAGCTTGTGGCCAGTTGTGCTGTTGTTGCTGGTCGCGAGGCCCGGCTGTGCTCACTGTATTATGACAGAATGCGGTTCGGAATGCAAGCAGCACTGCAAGCAGCCTCCTGATGAGGAGTGTTTAGACTGCAAGGGATGAAACACCAGGATGTGGCTTGTGGACCAACTCCTCCATGTGCTTCTTCCTAACAAAAGCCCCTGTAGTGTGGGTCGTCTTTGATTCATTCAGTCTTGTTTCTCAGTTGCCTGGAGGTTGCAGGTTGGTCACAGGGCTGAGTGTCTGATACTTATACAGAGCAAGCTTTAAACCTCTGCCCTTACAGTAGGTAATATTAACTTCCCAAATGCAACCTTGTCGGCCATTCCCAGCAGGAGCAGAGAGGTGCAGAGGAGAGGGATTCGTGCATGAGCCCATTGACTGACACTGTCTGGGTGCTACTAACATGGGCTGTCTAGGGGCTGGAAAGCAGTGCTCCATGGAGGAGAGGGGACATGATGCCATGAGATCCAGGCATTGTTCTGTGTGTAGAAATGGAAGGAACAGGTCCAACAGAATTGCCCTAATGATGCAGAACTGCTCAGCACTTCATGCGCTTGTTTGGAGGTGAGAGACGGGAGGTGGTCAAGGAAGCGCAAGCAGCAGACTCAGCGGCCCGAGGAAGAAACTGTTCCGAGTACTTTCCAGAGATGGCTTGGCTCAGATGAGAACTCAAAAATTGTTCCTTCTGAGGCCTGGCTCTCTCCCTTTCTGTAACAGTGCCCAGCTTTCCTCTGTCCTTTTGATGTAGGCTCCTCCTTTCTCAGGAGCAAGGTTCCTCTAGGGAGAGTCAGTCAGATGGCCTATTGCCCTTCCCTCCGGCTTTATGCATCGAGACCCAGCAACCCTCCACTGGGGCCTGGCAGCTCTTTGCAGGGTCCCATAAACCATGGTTTCAAACCTTCAGATCTTGGGTTTGCACCTTGGGATAGAACAAAGGTTCTTATTTCATCCAAACCCCATTGCTCATCCCTCATCAGTCTGGGGATTTAGCAATAAGGTCTGTCAATGCAGCACAAGGACACTAGTTCTGGGCAAAGTGGCAAGCCCAAAGCACTGTAGGTAATACAGCACAGAGCACCCTGAAGATGCTAGAGGCTTGTCTAAATGTGGCCCAAGGATCGTGTGTGTGTGTGTGTGTACGGGGGATGCATCTCTGCACTGGTGCACAGCCAGAACAAAGAGGAGAGGACATCTCTGATGTGCTGGGGCTGGTGGGCACCAGACTGGCTCATGGAGTAGGTTAGAGAAGCCTAAGGGCTGCCTTAACTTTTGTCCCCTAATGCCATAATCCCTATGAGCACTATGGCAGCAGTGAACCATTGGGATGTAGAGAAGCTCCAACCATGCCTCCTCCTGCCCAGCCCCTGCATGCCCTGACACATCTCCAGCTGGTGGGGACAGAGCTAGAGTAGTTGTCTCTGCACCTGCCCTGTGCCAGGGTAATTCATCAGGGGGACCTGGGCCTGCTTTGTGTCTACTTTAGCTGTGGAGCCAACATGAAGTGACCACAGTCCATTGAGGAATTATTCCCCCCTTGCCCCTGGTAGTTCTGTGATGAGGCCTGGGGCTGTTCATCTCTTTAGCATAGTCCATGGAAGCTACTCAATTGCGCAGTGCTGAATGTGGATGGCCGCAGTCCACTCCGTCTCATGCAGCCTTGGGGTAGTTCGCAGACTCTTGGCAAGCTTTCAGAGCAGCCCCTTGTCAGCAGCCAGTCCCCAGGCAAGCAAGGTTTGGCCACTTCTGGTGTAGCTGGTGGTGTGCAGACCTGTCATGTTTCTGTCCTAGGGAGGACATTCCTGAGCACTGGCTGAGTCTCTTCGGTGTTAATGTGTCACTGAGGATGGGCATTAAGGGTTTCCCCTGCAGGATACATGCAAGTGAGTGAGCAGTAAATAAGCATAGGGAGCATACTTGATCCCAACAAATCCTATAAAATAAGCATGGCTGGACTTGGTCATTACATGGCTGGAAGACATCCAGGGGAAAAGCAAGATGTTGCAAGAAGTGGTGAAGGTGATTTCATAGGAAGGAAGTTTTCCTTCTGAGTCATTACTGAGCTAAGAGGTGTTTCGCAGGGAGTGATACTGATGGTTCAGTAACTGACACTTTCCCATCCTAAATGAACTCAATGCCACCAAATGGTGGTCGGGTTAGCAGGGGCCAGGAGGCATCATCTTTTACATGAGAGAGAAATCCATGGGCCTGATCACTTGTTATTAAAGATCTTGGGGAATTTTTCACTGGAGTTGATGTATTATCTGTAGCGTTCTGGCCAAATTCAGCACTTCCATGGTGCCACTCCCTGCAGTTTCAATTGAACAATGGGATTCTTCTTAACTTCTTTTTCTAAACTTTTCTATCTAATTAACCTATCTATCACTTAAAACTCATCCCTCTCTGTGGTACATAGGCACATACAAAATGTCCATACATCCATAGTTTTTCTCATGGAGGGAATTCCCTCTCTGCCATTAGAGTGAGCTACGTTTAGAGGCTTTTGAGGCTAGTTGTAGCATCAGCGTGTTCCTGTCTGTGCAGGGCTGAGGTGCCGATCCTTTCTTTTGGGCTGTTTCTGTGGAAGGCTTTTGCAGAGAGGTGGGTTTGTGTTTCACTCCAGAGATGGTGAATCTGGGCTCGTCTGGCTTTCTGTTGGGCGAAGCCGAGGTTTTGCTGCTGAAAAACCTTGCTCTGAGCTCCACGGGCTCCATGCAGGTCACTGTCAGCCATGGGTCCTGTGGCTCAGAGCTGCTGGAGCATACTTAGGATCATTTAAACATCACCATTAATTGTTTAACTGCTGGCCATTTTAGCAGCATTATCCTGCTTCTGTGCTCCCTCCATGATCCCAACCAGCCTCCCCAGGTGCCAGTCTCCTTCCCCACCAATATTCCCTATCAGCTGCCCAAACCTCCAGCTTCCTCACCTCCCTGGTCCCTTTGCTGAAGTAATGATGTATTTTCAAGCCAACATCCTGCAGCACATTGAAAGTTTTAAGGCAGCATAAACACATGCAATCTAATATCCCACTGAAGAACAGCATGGGGACATGAGAGTGATGGTATTGTTCATTTTCACATTTCAGTCAATAAAAACCACCACCTTTTCACAGAGCTGAAGCTGCCAACGAATTTCCAGTTGGTTGTCCCAGAGTGCTGCAATAACCAGGGTGCCCTGTTGCAGAACTTGTTACACCTCCTTGGAGCACATGGGGCAGCTAGAACAGCTATTACTCCTGTGAGCAAATTGGTGCAGTTTGAGGCTTCTGCACAGCGGCGATGGAGTCCTGTGAACAAACAACATATGGAAACACTTGTGTTTTCTAAACTCAGTCTGTTCCTGGCCTGCCAGCTGTTCCAGGCCTCTGCCAAGACCGGCAGAGAGGATGATGTCAGGGAATTGCTCTGTGTGATTTTGGAGAGCAGTGACACGCACGCAGATGAAATCAGTGATGACGTTTCCAGACCTGCCTGGATCTGACTTATCGAGGATCACCCCATGGCCCTGTCCTGTCAGACACAGACCTGGCAACAGTGATCCATGCAATCATGGCCTCTGGGCTGGATTATTACGACTCATTATAGCTAGGAATGGTGCCAAAGAAATTGAGAAATCATCAAGTGATGCAAATTGCATCTGTCTGTATGCTGAGCAACAAAGGTCGCTGAGAACACATCATCCTGGTACTCTGCTCCCTGTTGGCTCTTTCCTAAATACAGTGGCCCAGGTGGGGTCTCGGTCCTGATGTTCAAATCCTTCCTTGAAACCGGCCCGAGCTCCTTAAGGATCATCTATCCCTCTGTGACCATAACAGCTACATTCCACACTGGAACGATGAAGCTGTCACTCAGTAGTCTCTTGGGTGCAGGAGACAGCTTTGGCTCTAGAAAATGGAACTCCCTCCCATAATAGATGAGAGACCATCGTCTTCACCATGGTCAGCACTGAGCTCATCTGACTTAGTAAGCTCAGCACACACATGCATAGGTACACAAGGACAAAGCCTTCATCCTCTCCAGCTGTTCCTGCAGACAGCGAAAGGGGAGAGAGAGTGTTGCTGTTGTTTGGGACATGCTCTGATAGCATGCTGAGGAGCTCTATGTAAGCTGCAAGCTACGTACAAGAGGGGTGTTTGAGGGCTGGGTTTGTAGAGGGCAGTTGAGAACAGGCTGTTATGGGACTGAAGCCCGAAGAGCAGATGTCTGCACTGTCCAGGCTGTACAATGGCATACAGAGAACAGGGTGCTGGAACACACTAATGACAGAGGGACACTGGAGAATACCAGTAACAGAGGACAAAGCACTGGAGGGCAAAGGCATTGGAGCAGATCTGACTTAGATCCAGTTTACCTCAAAGCCCTTTTTCAGCACTATTCCTCCATCCTTCCATTGAGAGGGTACCATGTGCAAAGCCAGCCCAGTACTGAGCTGGTTGAGCACATGGCCGGGGAAGCCCCTGTGTCCCATTCGCTACAGGGCAATGTGTATGCATGAGGCCAGTTCTGTATCACACTGGGTCCCTCAGCAATCTCCACAGCTCCCTTTTGTCTCAATAAGTAGGAGCAAGAGTTCTTGCATTTCCAAACAGTGTTGCCTAATGGGTAGAGCAAGACTCCTGTGTTGTGTTTCCAGCTCTGGGAGGGGAATGTGGTTTAGTGGTTAAAGCAGGAAACTGAGCATCTGCACTCCTAGCTCCATTCCTTGTTCTGAATGGGGTTTAGTGGCTAGAACAGAGGACTGGGCGTCAGGACTCTGGTTCTATTCCCAGAGCTAGTAGAGAGTGTAGCCTGGTGGTTAGAGCAGAGGACTGCGGGATCAGGACTCTTGGAAAGAGAAATACTGTGATGTGAAGATGCAATCATCAAAGAGAAGCCTGGACTTGACCTGACTGAACTCAGTTCATTCTTAGCCTGATACAATTTAGAACCCCATTCTTTCCCCTTTGAGATCATTTCCCAGTATGGATAGAAGTGAAAGAAACGACCTCATTGCCTGCCTGAGTAAACGGTTCTCACTTCATCCTTGGTATCGGTCAGGGGTTGTGGTAGGTGAATCAGAAAGTGGATTTTTCAGAGGCTGAGTGCCAAGCTAAACAAGGAATGAGAGAAAAAATGAAGAGAGAAAGTGAGGCAAAAAGTCCAGTTGATGGAGGAAAGAAAAACGACTCCGTGACGGACGTGCCCAGGAACCAGAGGGTTCAGGGAGTCTACAGATGAATAGAAGGGAAACCTCCAGTTTGCTCTTTCCACAGAATTCAGGCTGCAGGGCATAGCAAAGCAGGGAGGGCGGGAAGGCCCAAGTATGTGTGTGTGTGAAGGGGAAGAGGCCCTGCTTCTGGCACTGTGACAAAGGAGCAGATGTGTTACTGCAGCCGTAGAGACAAACATGAGTAAGGCCTGGTCTACACGCAGTGTTTGCACCTATTGCACTATTGAATTAAACATGTAAAGGAGCAGCTGTACCAACGCAAGTACCCCTATAACTCCATCTATGGGGTGTGGGTGGGGGTGACGGGACTCACTGATTTAGCCATATGGGCTTCCGAACATATATAGTTAAAGGGATACAGACTATGTGTAGACCAGTCCTAATTTGTGCTTGTCCTTGTTAATGTTCTGCATCTAGCCAGGTGGCTGGTGCAAGGAGACAGCTAGCTCTGAGGACTATCTCCTTGACTATGAGTAAGAAGGAAGGACAAGGATAGGCTCATGAAGGGCTGACTGGCTGGAACAGATCTCTCTTCTCTGAAAGCAGCCTGCAAAAACTCACCCCCATTTCCTGGGAATGAGGGGTGAGGTTTGTTTTTTGCTTTCTGTTTCCTCGGGCATATTCAGTGTTGGCAAAAGGTGCTGGCTTGATGGAGACTGTGGGGCTCTCGTTATTCCCAGAACAGGGTCCATATGGGTAGCGACAGCCCTTCCCAAGGGCCCTCAGCCTCAGTCTGGAGCAGGCAGCACATCCTTTCTGCCAACAGGGCTCTGACCCAGACCGCCCTCCTACCCAAGCTTCCCCAGCATACTGTGTCACTCGGGAAGGAGCATAAGAAAAGGGGAGGGGGAGAAAGAAATTTTTTGTGGATCTGACTTTGCCTGAGCTGCCTGTTGTCAGGAGCACGGGAGCAGACAATGCCTGTCTTGTCTTCCTCTGAGAAGAAGGCAGCAATCATGGGATTCGCTGCCTGCCATTCTTTGGCCCCAGACAACAGCATCCCCTGGAGTGAATCTGCAACTGGAAATGGACCCACTGGGAAGTGCACAGCTGGAATCTCCCAGGTTAGCCATGTCAGTGTCTTCTAAAGTTCTGCTCACTGGACATTCCAAGAGATCTGGAATAGCATCATCAGTGAGGCAGGGTGGAACATGCACATACAGGTAAAGCTGGGAGGGCTCCATCTACAGCAATTCATCCGCAAGCTGTGGCCTTTTAGACATATTTATTCTTTTGGGGAGATTCCCCTTACAACCCCCCACTCCCAGCTCCTAGCACTCCAGCTCACAGCAGAGCAATACCTAGTCTCACCAATAGAATTTATCTGCAGAGGGCCAGGTGCTGAGACCTGGCAAATCCTGGAAGATCCATCTCTCTGTGTCCAAGCTCCACTGTGTGGAAAGCAATGCCAGACTGCAGCTTACCCCACAGACAGTGCTTAGGAAATGTATCAAAGATTTTCTGTGCAACAAACAAGTGATATCATCCAACTGTATGGTTAACAGCCTTGTCTGTATCCTACTTCCCAATAGCATGGGGCAGGAGTTGTCAGACAGGAGGGTTTCTGGGTGAGGGGAACTAGAGGAGAAGGATGGCACGGAAAGGTGAAGGGAAGAGAGGTTCTGAAGAATGAAGGACAATAGCTCTTTGTGGCTATTGCCATGTCATTCCTACGCTGTTTTGCTGGCATTGTCTTCCTGGAGATGCAACACAAGACTTCTGGGGAACAGACTTGGCTTCCAGTAACTGAGGATGCCCCTGGCTCTTACTGGTTACTTTGGATTTCCAGAAACACTGGATACCAAAGTCTCTGGAAGATTGGCTTGGGGTTACTGATGGCCAGGTGAGAATGACTTGGGGTTCACATAGCTGGGATCGGCCAGGTCTCCTGGGGTGGTTGCTGGGCATTCCGTGATCTGGAGTTCTGAGCAGCACAGTGTGGGCACGGAGCTTCAATAGTGCCACCCAAAATTCTTTCCCCCCATCTAATCACTCTACCATTATTAGTTCCATCTATAGGACACCAGGTAATTAGAGGTCTCACTGATATCAGAGTTCCTCCAGTCATGTCCCCAAGCCAGAGCCTGTCCTGCACTTGAGTCCAGTGAGCCCAGACTCTGCCTCACGGGTGATGAGTTCCTGGTTGCGATGAGGCTGAGCTGGTGAACTGGGGAAGACAGAGAGAGCTGAGGTTACAGGCTGACCCTCTGTCTAATCACTCCACGGACATGCGTATGCTCAGACGTGTAGTTACTAAAGGGAGGCCACATGCCTTACTCACCACTGACTCACAGGATAGTGGAAAATAACCATCCCCTTCTAGCAGGGTGAAGGAAGTGGGATTGCTCTGAAGTTATTTATGAATGTTGTATGTGACCTCGCTCATGGAATGTTCACTGCATGACTCTATTGGGTTAAATCAACAGGGCTCACATCTTGGGAAACAAGCAGGAAGGTGAAACAACCACTCAAGATCAGATGCCCCTCAGCAAACACTCGAGGTTTGTCACAGTACAATGGCAGAGCTGCTGACCTCCAGTAGACTGGCTTGACCTACTCTTGAGCCCACCAACTGGTTTAGGACAGCAGGGCCAGGAAATCTAGGGAACTGAGAGACCAAAGAACTCTGGTTGGGTCAAAACTAACTCTCTATCTAAGAGGTAGTTACTGTTGGGGGTTGTTGAGGCTGGTAGCCAGGACTCATTGGGCTGCCATCACAGGGTGGTAGGGCTATAGATAAGAGACATGCATGTAGAGACTCTTATGCTTTGTTCCTACTGTTAAGATTAAACAATACTTTTGTTTTAAGAAAGCTGTCTGGTCTCTATATTTGCCACTGGTCACAGACTCCTGAAGGGAGGAACCCAGTTGTACCTCCTGGGCAAGCACAGTTGAGGCACAGGGTACTGTCGTCCCAGGGCCAATTGAAGAGTGGGAGATTCTGCTTTAGGAGAGGTAAAGGCAGAAGGCCTGACACCTGAGGGGGTGCACTCAGACAGAGACTGGGAAGGGGCCCTGCAACTGTCACAAGCAGACACTGCATTTTGTTTTAATTTTGCTGGGGGGTAGGGGGGAGACACCTTACTTTTTTTTGTCAGGCTGCTCTTAGACCTACAGGCAAGACTGCTGGGGGCCCCCAATGAGCCCCCATATTGTCACTAGAGGCGCCTTTCTGTGGGTGGCATCTTTCTGACTCAAAGATGAACACTGCCCCAAAAAGCTGACAGTCTGTCATGATGCTGCTCCCTTGGGCTCCATCTGTGGAGCTGTTCACAAGGGCTCTATCTATGGGTCCTGCTGTCAAGGGTTCCATATATCTGGCCCATTCCTATAGGACCCTGACTGAGGCTTAGTCCCACAAACTCTGCCTATGGTGTTTGCTCCCAAAGGCTTCACATAAGCAGTCCAGTCACATGAGCTCTGCATGTGAGGTCATTCCTATAGGCTCCACAGTCAGGAGCAGTCCCATGGGCTCCATATATGAAGCTCACTCCCATGTCCTCCACCTATGGGGCCTGCGTCCACTTGCTTCACTGCAGGTCCTACTACCGTGAGTTCTTCACTAAGTCTCACTCCTACAGACTGCTGGGGTTCCAGAATCTCTGTCGATGAAGCATCGTTAGAGGGACACATCACTGCCGCTCTGACCTTTGTCTCTGCTCTACTCTGAGCAATGCTCATTCCGCGCAGCTGTGCTGCAGTGTGTTTGGGCTGCCAACCAGAGGCAGCCAGCAAGGCCCTGCCTCTGTCTTCTTCTCTCTGCTGCACTAATCAAACTATAGGGAGTCCTAGTCATGGGGTGGAGACAAACAGAAACAAAGAGCGTGTCTAAAGGCACTGGACTGCCAGCGTAGGAGACCATCCAGCTCCTGCACCAGGGATGTGTATGGGAGAATCAGATACTAACAGAGTTGGCGGGGAGGAAGGGGCGGAAAATCTATATGGCATGTTTACAAAACGTGATGATTCTTTCTGCCCTCCCCATGGTCTGGGTACTGCCAGTGCTCACACCTGTGCCCAGCCATGTCCATGTGCTGCATTCCCCTTCCTTTTCTGGTGGGATTGAGAAAGGGTCCCGAGAGAGTCCACAGCACAGATAAGAAATCTGCTGTGTCTGTGGCTTTTATGTTCTGTTGTGCAGTTCACTGAATGAGGAAGCTTTGGCGCAGCTGCCATATCAGAGTGAGAGCGTTCCTTTGCATTGTCTGTTGCGGCAAGGGGCAGGGAGTGCTGCAGAGGCAAACCCTCTGCCTGGTGAACGTCAGTGGCGTGTCCACGGCGGATCCCATCCTCTCCCCTTCAGACACAAGAAGAAGCTGTGATGCAGAGTGGGTTGCTGGGGTCCTGGAGAGCTTTCAGGGGGTCATGAGGATGTATGCTAGACGGTGCCATTACATCACTGTCTTCTCCCTCACCAATTCCAGTTGCCTTTAGCTGGGGCTATGTTGCTGGCCCAAGACCTCAGAGGGAAGCTGTCTGAGCTTCCTGATGCAGGGATGAGTCCTTCACTGACTCCTCAACCCTATGGGAGCTGAAGGCTGTCTCGCTAGCTGCTGGCTGGGGACCTCTCTGGCCATGACTGAGCCCAGCTCACACGTACATTCTTCTCTGCCTCCTTCTCCCCCACACCCGAGCATCTGGCAGCTGCAGCCAGAGCCATGATCCAGCTGGGCTTTATCAGGGTTCCCAGCCAGTCCTGTTAAAGGCCCCAGCTGCCAGGCCCTTTTTAATAATTTACCTACCAGGCCAGCCAGGATGGCAGCCATTCAAATCCTTGGGTGCAAGTGGGCTGCTTTCTGTATCCCTAGGCAGCGTGGTACTATGCTGTGTGCTCAGGATCAGCACAAGGCACAGCCCTCAAGCTTCAGCCAGTCCTAAACCCCCATCTTCACCCAGGCTCCTCATGTGACCTCTCCTGTGTTTCTCCCCACCCTCCTCCTGACCTGTCACTCACACCCCTGTCCCAGCCCCACCAGCTCTACTCCCCATAGGCTGATTCATTATCCTGGGAGCTGTAGGATGCTGTGTGCAGCTGTTGGAGGGTGAAGAGGAGCCCCTAGGAAAGAGGCTTTCAGATGAAGGTGGATAGCTGTGCAATGTGAACTGACCACGGCTAGAAGCCAGGGTCTCTTGGGGCTCAGATTCCATGGTGGTGGTGGGCACGGGAGTAAAAATGAATAGACTTCTTAGCCTAACTCTGTGGCCTTGGACGAGTTTCTTCTCCACTCAGTGCTGCTGTGTCCCCACATCTGCAATGGGGATAATGCCCCTGACTCCCCTCTTGGGGGGTGAGGGCTGTTTAAGGCATTACATGTCTGTGAGGTTAGAGACAGATGTGGAGCTCATGAGGGATGGCTCAGGGCAGAGTTCTGCTTCACTTCAGAACAGCCTGCTACCTGCTACACTGCCCCCCTCCTGCTTGGCAGGCAACAAATATGCACCATCCCACCTGTCCCAGACCACCTGCCTCAAGATCCTGACCCCCATCACAATGTGTGTGTGTGTGTGTGGGGGGTAACAGGCCTGAGGGGGTTCCCATCCACTTTTGGGCAGATGTGACTCAACAAGAGGCAGGGGAGACTCAGGCCCCTTGTGCTGGCTGTTGCTGTGGTTTCAGGTCTCACCTGAATGATGTGCCATGGACTTCAAAGAACCAGATCCCACCCTGCCTCCAGGCTCAGTCTGCCTTTGTGACAGGCAAGGGGAGCGGCGGCTGGAAGAGGGCACTAGATATCGGGAAGAGGAAGAAGGTGAGGAGAAGGGTGAGATAGGCTAAAGTTGGGGCAGGTGGTACACTGACACCAATACCATTCTTAGCTCTGGTATGGCTTAGCAAAGGTGGGCCAGGAGCCTGCTGCATTGAAATTTTGGATTCCTAGAATGAAATCTCAGGCTAAGAGTTTGGAGGTCAAGGAGCAATTACCTGTGACTGGCAGGGTGTGATGGGGCATTCACAGCCCAAAGGCATCAGAGCAAAGAGTCGCTCTGCGCCAGGAGAGACTGGATAGTGTGTGTGACTGAGGGTGGGGGCTGGGCTGTCACTAAACCTGGATGATTTAATGCCCTCTCATCGGTCATTAGCCTGTTTCAGGGGTGACTAGCTGTGCCATTCTCGGGGAAGTTTTTCTGGGAGAGTTTTGCACAGGAATGAGACTTTTAATTCAGCAGGTGGCAAGATCTGCACTCCTCTGGATTTCTACTGGAAGGAAGCTCAGCTGTTGAGGGGCTGCTGCTGCTGAAAAAGCCCTGCCTGTAGCCCCACAAGCTTCACTGTCAGCACCACAGTCCCTACAGGTTATAACCACCATTCTACATTGAGGTGAGAGCTCTTGTGTTGAAGTGCTTCCATGTTCCACCCCAGAGCTGGCTGCAATTTACCACCTGAATGTGTGTGCATGGTATTCCCTTGCTCCCCCACAGTGATGGGATGTTCCAGTTTGTCAACTTTTTTCATGGTTTCAATTAGCAGCAATGAGGAGAGGGTGCAGAACCACCTCTTTGCCCCTGGGATACATCTAGATACACAAAATGGTCTACACATACTGTATGCAAGATCATATCTGTCACAGAAAAAAAGCGATGGCCCTGTACAGTTTGAGAGAGTGTTGAGTGAAAAAATGACATGCCGAAGCCCTTGGATTGCCAAAACTCAGTTTGCCCCAGACTGACACCCACCCTGGTCAAATAGAGCACAGAGAAGTATGTCAGGGATTTGTGCCAGGAGATGATGGAAAACAGTGACCCATACTGATGGAGTTAGTAATGATGCTTCCACCCCCATGTGATTTAGCCAAGCTCGGTAAATGCAGAACTGGGACTAGACCCTGGGGTCCTGATGCCCCTGCTCTCACCACTAGACCACACACCTGAGCTTACATTAATGAGTTGCTGATGCTGCCTTTACAGCTCTAAGGAGTGTGAAATGTTTGATCTTTGAATTCTACAGTGCCCCAGAAGGGGCTGCAGTGAACTAATCCCACATGGGTTTTTCTTTCCATAGGATTTCCATGGAACTCATGGTTTCGTGGTCCCCATGGCAGACTTGGCCAATCACTCTGAGGTTTTTTCCAGCTGCCGTGACACAGGCTCACTTTCTTATCGGCTGCTGCAGCAGCCCTGATGTTGCATTCGCTGGTGAGGCTGAGCTGAGTCAGGGAATGTCCAGAAATGTACAGCCAGGCGATTTCAAACAGTACGTGAACAGATGTTCCACTGCAGAGCCCTGTTGAGTCTGGAAAACCTCCGTCCAACTCCGCACGTAAAGCAGCCGTCTGGCCACCCACTTGCTGCCTTCTGTGTCAGAATCATAGAGTTTGAGTCCTGGGGTGGGGGGTGAAGGGAGCACAGAGGCTGTGACTTCCTTCTCTGTGCAGCACCATGCACCCTGACAGATATGAACAGCCTGACTGCCAATGGCTGGACTTGAGTCCATGGGGCATGCCTCCCTGAGATGGGAGGCGGGGACATGTCCTGGGCTCCAGAGTCCCCAGCATACGGACGCCATGGTTACTGCTTCGTTGTGCTGCCCAGGGTTAGGGACTGTGGACACCTGGCTGAGCTCAGTTCCCAGCTACAGAAGGATGTAATGTCCTATCTAAGCTGCTGATCTTCATGATCCCCACATGGAATCCCCTCCCCTCCCTCTGCTCCAGGGCAGGGACCAAACCACAGGAAAGCAGCGGCGGGGAAAGGGGGACTTTGGCCCAAGCAGCACACAGAAGCCAAACAAGTGATTGCCAGGGAAAGCCAATGTTCCTTGTGCCTGTGGCATGTCTGTTTACAAACGGCTCAGCCCTGATTTTAAACAAAATGGAAAAGTAATAATAAAATAACCTTGGCAAAGAGCTTTAGCAGAACACATGTCAGCGTGAACGTGATCCCCACTTCAGGGCCTTGCTGCAAGATGACTTGTCACATGGATCACGTTATAGCCCTGGCTAGGTAGCAGTACCACTCTCTCTGAGTTGATTCCCTGCGGGTCACATACCCAACAGGAAATCTGAGTGCTGTGATGAACTGGCGTATGGGGAAGGTCACTAGCAGCCTGTGTGAGATCTCAAGTGAGCAGTATAATCCCTGGTCTCCTGGTCACACTGGCTGAAATTTGGTAGCATCTGTCAATGTGCCTCTGTCCATTTGCATGTGCTGTCTGAGATGGCGTGACCCGGGGAGCCCCTCATTGTCAACTGGCAGAGGGCACACCACAGCATAACTCACATCAGGCCTGACACACTGATTGCCCCAACTCAGTGCTGTCATAATCTGTATCCCAAAGGGGTTGTGTAAAATATCCTGTGCAAACTGGTAACAGACTGGTACCTATAATCATGGCTTGATGTATGTATGGGATGTGTACAAAGAGTTATAAATGTGTGCTGGCATGAAGCCAGGCCTGCCCTAGACAAAGGTAAGTTTATTTACTTGTCTGACCAGCTTGATCGCCGAGGACAGTGACAAGTATGCTGATGTATAAGGGAAACAAAGCCAACAAGCTAACAAGTAAGGGGAGATGACTGCTTAACGTCACACCAAGGGATGGAGTCTCCACCCCAGGACAACTTCCTGGCTCTTGAAACAGAGACAAATGAACTTCGGGTTAATATAGAGGGGGCAGAGACACTTGAGGCATCCATCAGCTAGGGGACAAAGGAGAGCAGCATCCTTTGAGTCCATGAAAGATGGATTCTCTTGACCTGGGAGGCACGAGTAGTTGGACACTGGACTACAGGTGAGAAACCTGCTTAGACAACGATTGTAATTTGCTAAAATTAAGTTTTAGTCATCAGAAAGTGTGTTTTGTTTGGGTTTTCTTGTAACCAAACCTGTCTCTGTTACCCTTACCTACTCTCACTTAAATCTCTGCTCTGTTAATAAACGTTGTCTTGTTTTATTACAAAACCTTCCCAGTGCTGTCTGTTGAACTGGACAGTGAGTTCTCAGCTAACCGAACAGGCTGATGCACATACTGTCTCTCTGGAGGCAGCAAACTTAACAACTGCAGTGAGTGTTCAGCAAGAGGGACTGGACACTGCAGAGAGATAACTAGGGAACTCAGGAGCAGAGGTTCACCATTTGTTGCCTGCAAGGCAAGGTCTGGCCTGGCAGAGCCCTGTAGAGTTTGCTGGCAAGGCAGGCAAACTGGTATGTCAGTGAAGCTCTCACCTGCTGAGGCTGAGAGGGGTAACAGTGGCTTACAGTTCTGGGTACCCTAAAAGAAGCATCACACGTGGTCTTTCTCCCCAGCTGGCAGCAATCAGTCTGGGCCCTAGCTAAGCTCTACTGTCATGGATCCAGCCTGCCAATCTAAAAAGCTGCAGGTTACAGTTCTAGACAGCAGCAGGCTCAATGTGTGGGACTGAGAGTGCTCAGCAGAGTCCAGGAGCTGTGAACACATCCAGTAAAGTTCAATGAGCCTGGGAAATAGCTCCCCTGATGCATTTTCCCATCATCATCTGGCTGATCATGGGCCTCCTTAATCCCTGCTGGGTCCAGATGCAAAGCTATAGCAGCAACTGAAGATAGCTTCAGATGGGAAGTCAAAATGCCCTGCGGAAACTAAAAGGGTTTAGTGTGGCGAGCAGGAGCATTCTGAATTGTGTATGTCAGTCTAGGACAGTATTGCCCAATAAGGGCGGCTTTGTGGTAATAATGTGTGGAGGGGAGTTTTACACCTTCCTCTGAAGTACCAGGATTGGGTGCCAGATTAAATGGCTCACCAGTGGGATTCCAGACTAGGAAGAAGAGGGAATCAGGGAATGATTTATTTCTCCAGTGCCCCAGGCCTCTCATCTGCCTTAGCTGTGTGTGACTGAAGGTTGTTCCCATATGTCTCTGTTTGGCCCCCGTGTTGTCATTCTAAGCACAGGCTGAGGATGAAAGATAGTTAAGGGTTAATGTCTCTTTTACCTGTAAAGGGTTAACAAACAGGGAACCAAACACCTGACCAGGGGACCAATCAGGAGACAAGATACTTTCAAATCTCGGTGGAGGGAAGCCTTTGTTTGTGTTTTTTGGGTTTTGCTTTGTTCTCTCTGGGTCCTGGAAGGGGCTAGACGTGCAACTAGGTTTCTTGCCAATCTCCCTGCTACAGTCTCTTATATATTCAGAATAGTGAGTATCTAGTAAGGATCAGGCGGTTATATTCTTTTTAATTGGTTTTCCTTTATTTGCAAATGTGTATCTGGCTGGTAGAAATTAAATGTGTATCTGGCTGAAAGTATTTTAAATTGTATTTCTGTTGGAGGAGGCTTTTTCTCCGGTTTCTATAAGCTGACAGACCCTGTAACTTTTACCATCTAAAGTACAGAGACACCTTTTACTTTTTTTTCTTTTTATTAAAAGTTTTGCTTTTAAGACCTGTCTGATTTTTCTCCCTTGTTGAGGCTCAAGGGAATTGAGTCTGTACTTAACAGGAAAGGAGAAGGGAGGGGAAGAGTGGAATCCCTTTGTTTTAGATTCACGGAGCGTGAATCTGTCTCTCTCTCCAGGAGACCTAATTTCTCTGTGTTGTGATTCAAGGAGTTTGAATCTCAGTGATCTTCCAGGGTAACCTAGGGAGGGGAAGGCTGGGAAAGGCAATGGTGAGGGAAAGGGTTTACTTTCCTTGTGTTAAGATCCAGGGGTCTGGGTCTTGAGAGGCCCCAGGGAAGGTTTTGGGGGGACCAGAGCGTATCAGGCACTGGAATTCCTGATTGGTGGCAGCTTATCAGATCTAAGCTGGTAATTAAGCTTAGAGGAATTCATGCTGGTACCCCAACTTTTGGACTCTAAGGTTCAGATTGGGGAAATATACCATGACACCCCCGTGTTGTCATTCTAAGCACAGGCTGAGGACGAAATGAACCATGGAGACTGAACTCCCCTAAATCCCAGAGGGAGTCCCTCCAGGTCAGAGTTGAGACATATTAGTGATTGGTCTTGCATAGGAAGTTGTTGGCGTTGCTGGACTTCCTCTGAGGATAAATAATGGAGGCCAGGCCATCGGTCTCCAGGGCTGCTGTTCTCACTCCTTAAATACTCTTATTAATTCACTTCCCTCACACTGTCCCAGCACAGTTTGCTGTGTTCTGGCAGGAAGAAAGCTGATCATTAACTCTTGCCCAGTAATTTCCTACACAGCATCCTCAGCCGTCCACCATCATTACCTGGCATTATCATACAGTCGTGGGTACCAGTGCTGATTGCCCAGCTGTAGCTTGCAGGGCAGGGAAAGTCGCAGAGGGAAATGTCAATCAATGGAACTTTTTATTTTACTGCTTATTCTACACAGCCCTTTCTCAAATGAATAAACCTAACAGAGCACAGCTGGCAAGGCTCTTGCCATTTAACTCAGTCCAGATGTGGAGTCACATGTTATAGATTCTAATTAATGACATCTTGGAGGAAATCCCTCAGGATTCTCTAGTGACAGGGAAGGGGGAGGGGGACCTGTAAAGGGCAGTTGACACTCACTGCCTGGAGGCTGCTGTCAGTATCACTTAGTGAATGCCCAGACAGTGGCAGGATCTCCACTTGATCGCTGTAGCTCCTCTGAGGCCAACAGGGTGTGGCTGGTTTTGGAGAGTCTAACTCTGGCCCTTGAGCAGAGCAAGCAAGAGCGAGTGCTGTGTAAACATCACAGATGAAAGGCCCTGAGCCTCCCCATCAGATTCACTTGCCCGAACACAACAGGAACCTCAGGAAGGTCTGAACAAGTTTGGGTAAAACTTGTGTGCCCTGGACCAGAGGTGGAACCCCACCCTGGGATTTCCCTACAGAACTGTGAACAGCAGGCTAACATTTGTACTTGCAAGAATTTCCAGCTACATCTTGGGACCAGAGAGGTTCAGATACATCCCAGGACTTGCCTGCTTATGATCTGAATGGAACTGTTTTAGGATCTTCCTCTCTCTAAGTCTTCATCAGCTCCCAAACCAGTTGCATCTGCCCAGCGCATCCCTCTCTCTCTATCTTAGGTGCTTATGTAGCCAATTGCTTTAGTATCTGAGCACCTCAGACTCTTCAAAGTATCACCCCCTTTTTACAGACAGGGAATTGAAGCACAGAAAAACCAAAGGACTTTCCTAAGGTCACACAGGAAGTCTGTGGTAGATAAAGGAATTAAACATTAGGGTGGAGGGGGGTCTCACACTCCAGGTTAGTGCCTGAGTTGCTGGACGATACCTGCTTTAAGAAACATGGTCACACCAGAGCTGAGCTTGCCTGGTAGCTGGGTGAGTAATTTGAGGTCTTCCTATAGATCCCATCCTAGCTGCTCCTCCCCACATACCTTTTGTATCTGCCTCCTGGAGCTGTTAATGCTGAACTCTTGCTGATCCTAAGATTAGCCATATCACAGGCTATCAAATAAAGTTCTCACCACCCCCTGTTCTATCCCAGAATCCCTGACAAACTTGCTGGGGGGTCTGAAAAGCCATGCCCCACCAGATGAGGCAGGAGAATTGTAGTGGTTGGGGGATGGCAGGAATCTGAGAGAGCCCCTGCTGGGTAGCAGTAACCAGAGAGCTAATCACTGAGTCATATGCTCCTGATAATCATCTCCCAGAGCACAGAAGGAGCTCAGCAGACCACCAAGCTGCCCAAGGGAGGCAGCTCTCATGACCTCTTGTGCCTAAGATACTCTGGCAGCCTCTGTAGTCTCTAAAGTGCCACAAGTACTCCTGTTCTGTTTGTGGATACAGACTAACATGGCTCCTACTCTGAAACCTATCCCAATCTAGTGCATGGGAAAAATAAAGGTAAACCACATCCCGTTACAGAGCAGGATGTGTGGGAAGGGCAAGGGGAAGTCTGGCAGCTCTGCTCACACTCCTACTGGCAGCTGCAAATCTCTGCTTTGCCTGCAGGTTAAGGCCGATACCTGTAGGATTAGCCTCTCCTTCATGACCTGAGCATTGCTGGAGTTGAGGCAAAGGGGGATGTAATCTCCATGCTTTCTGAGTCCTGAGCATCCCCCACTTGCCCCAGAGGGACCCCATGCTGGAAGGGAGAGGGCTTCAGTCTCTCTATTTGCCACATAAACCTTCCTCCAGTCTCTTCTAGAGTGGCTGGAGCAACTCTCACAGGCCCCTCTGATGGTGTGAAGGTCATCCTGGTACACCCCTTTTCAGTCAAGCATGGTGCTGCAGGTGAGCCCTGCCTCACTTCCATTCACCTAGGTTATAAACAAGTCCAGACAGACCTTTTTTTAAAATATTAAGATGCACCTCCTCCCACTCCCCTTTCAGGGGCCTCCTTTATTAGTGACAGCCATAGGCACAAGCAGAAGCATACTCAGATACACCCAGGGATATATCTGTCTGGACTAGTTTCACTAGCAGGCTCTAGCTCCTTCCTTCAGAATACTCTTCTTTCCTGTGCCTGAAAACAGACTCTGATCTGGGAACCCTTCCTAGCTTCCTGTCAGGGTTACCCCCTTTTCAGTCCTTCTTAGCAGGATTCTCAGCTTTCCACTTTGGAGCTGGGCTACAGGAGTTACTGCCACACTTTCTGCTTAGCCAGCTCTCCTCCATGGAGCTGGGTTCTGTCAGACAGATTGGCTAGCCCTTCCTAAGCAGGACCCCTCCTCTCTAGAACAGAGCTGGGGATTAGCCAGCCTTGAGGCCTTTCCCCCCAACTGGCCCCTTTCCCTTATTGAGGCTTTTGAACAGGCTAACCTTTCCCCACTGCTAGTATTTCCTGTCATCTACTTTGCTATGGAAGGAGTCAGCCTTTATACTGGTGGCTTTCTCCCAGCTCACCCCTAATTGGTTGGGTCAGAGGGGAACGTTGCCCCGCCCTCTCTACACAGCGCCTGGCCCCAGGCCCTTAAAGAAACAGTAATAGGATTTTCTCCCAAACACTTCTTAGTCTGGGGACTACTTCCTCTCCCCCGGTGTTTCTCTGGGCCCTATATAATCAGAGTTTTTAACCTCTTAAAGGGCTATGTCACATGAAAGGATGGACTGACCTTAGGCACCACTACCCTTCAGGGATAGACTATCCTGTCACAGCTCCAAAACCCCAGATTAGGATTTTCCAGAAAAGTCCCAAACAACCAAAATCAATTCACATTTAACATAACAGAGGTAGGAATGGCCTTTGTCATTTCTTTGCTCCCTTAACTAGGATTCCCAATTTTGGTTGGACATTATTCCTAGAGATTTCATCTCATGACATAATCTTTAATTAAAGATTGATCTTTAATTCCTGGAGACTCCAGGACAATCCTGGAGGGTTGGCAACCCTACCTGTACCATTTATATTCGAGGCCTGATGAAGAGTGTGACAGTAGGGTCCACTTATCCACAGGAGCAGCGTTTAGCTCCCCCATGTCCAGCTGGGTAGTAGCTGATGTTGTGGGAATAACAGAAATCATGACATGGGCATGCTGCACTAGTAGCATTAAGGTGTGGGGATTAGTACAAATTAAAAAAGATGCTGGAAGAGATGTCTCCCAGCGATGAACAAGGCCTCCAGGCAGTGTGTACCCCAGGGAGAAAAGGAAGAGACACAGAAGCAGCCTTGCAGAGAAAGGCCCCCTGGGGTGTTTGAAATAGAAGGCAGACGTTGACACCAAGGGAGCTGTTCTGATTTACACGTGCTGAGGATCTGTCCCATTGACTATAGTCGAATGGTGCTGAGTGACCCCAGCTGGGGATCTGACCCACACAGTATAAAACTCCCATACCCCATGTTAAACCCTTCAGCCTACCGCAGAGGGCCTGATTCTCCACTTGCTCCAGGGTGAGTCCATTGACTTCCATGGAACCTCTCCTGATTTTCACCAGTGTGTCTAAGGGCTTGTCCACATGTTGCTGGCAAAGTACATCAGAGGGGTGTGATTTGTTAAGTGCTTTAATGTGTTGCATTCTGTTAACATCTGAAACAGGACTAAGTTAATGCAAATGAGGTACCTTTTAGTGTGCCAGCAGGGTCTACACGGGGCAGTCAGAGCGCCATGTGTGTGATTTCTATATTCCTCTGGCATGCTTTGCCACACTGTGTAGACAAGGCCTAAGAGGAGAATCAGGCCCAGAGACTGGATGGAGTCACCTGAGCAACACGTGGTATCCTGTCATGCCAGTAAGCTGGTTGGAACTGAGGGTCAGTGACCCATGTGCATTCTCTTGACGAGTCTAGTCTCTTGCAGAGGGGATGTCAGCATTGTGCTGGGGTTAGCTGCACACAGAGCACTATCTGACCCAGATTTATTTTAGTCCAGCCTGGCGGAACAGCCTTTTCTCCTGCCTTTACTGTGCCTCAAGCAGAAGAGAGTTAATCTATCCTCCCTGGTGCTAGCAGGGAGGGAGCCCCCTTGCCAACTGCAGGGGCTGTCTGTGGCCATCCAGAACAAACAGCGCAGCGTGAGCTGGCAGTTTGTTTACACAGTCTCCCGTCACTTCTGAGCTGGGGAAGGGCTGAGCCACATAATGTCAGTACAGGGTGATACCTGGACAGGGAAAGAACAAACAGAGGATGATGAGGGCTGATACGGTCACATCTGGGCCATGTGATGCACTATCGTGTGCCGGATGTTTTGATTTGGGTGTAACAATCAGGAGAGCTCCGAGATTGGGATGTGAATGGAGGGAGTGGAAGAGGTGGGGTGTTGTGCTCCTTCCCAGGATAATCTGCTTTCCTTTCTCTCTCACACACATAGAGGTGACACCTTGTACACTTTGCATGCTGACTTTGACTCAGCAGCCCTTGCGGCTGATCTGTTCCGAGAGAGACAGGATGCTGCTCTATTGGTCTAGGATGTGACTCAGGCTGACACATCCCAGCTCAGAGCACTGAGCAGGAGTGTCCAGGCAGTACATGCTTTTTGGTTCCTAGTCCCAGATGCCCACCAGCCAGCCCAGGTTGACTAACACAAAGGCATCATCATCACCTGTGTCTGCCAGCAAATCAGAGCCCTCCTGCTGCGATCACCAGTCAGGGAGGCGGGACTGGGGTGCTGGGGTTTCTGTTCTCCATCCTGTTCCCTCCCTGGGGAGGAGCCACTGACTGACCTGATCCTCACATGTGATATGATGAAACAGACTGCAGCAGGCATGGGACTGTTTCAAAAGTGCCAAGAGCCCCCGGTAATGGGCACAGTGTGAAAACCCAGGTAGACAGACAGAGAAATGGCTAGATGGAGAAAGGGACAGACAGAAATAACTGGAGATTGGAGCCAACTGAGAGAAAAATGCAACCTAGGCCAAATGGGTCTGGGTGGCTTGGAGCAGCCAGGGACAATGCAGTGTCATGGAGGCAGATATGGTAGGCCCAGAGCCAGCGTGAGGGTGTGAGAGTGACACAAAGCAGCCCTGCGCATGCACGCTGACTGGCCTCAGGAAATTCCTAGAGCTCTCACAAGCAGATGTGGCAAAGTACCTGCTTCTCCTCTGCTGGCTCAGTCCCTTCCCACCTTGGAGCCACAGGCTTGGGCAAAGCAAAAGCCCTTCCCATCACACAGGGTCTGGCCAATCCCTTCTCAGTCAGTCCCTTGCTCAGTCTTTCTCTCTTTCTGGGGAGAGTGCAATCTGCCTTGCAGGAAGAGTTTCAACGTCCTGCTGCTACTGCCACCCCCCACTGGCAGCTACTCTACTTCTCTTCTTCCCCCTGCTTCCCTACCAGGGAGGGTTTAAAAAGGTCCCCAGCAATTGGGGCCAGCTGAAGCTAATTAGTTCCCTGGTAACCTCTGTTCCAGCTGAACCTTGTTTCTTCGTGGCTATCTCCCCTCAATGGATAGGGAGAGGCCTTTTAACCCCTCTGGGACTAATTACTACCCCTCTCCTGGTAGCTAATTGTCCTGAGTTTGCCACACAGAGAAAGTTGTTCTGGACTCTGCCTATGGTGTCATCAACTAGCCAGGAATTCTGGGAGGTCTAAGCTTCCTCCCTCCCTGGGGCTGTTCATGCTGAGCTGGAAGAGGGACAGAGAGAGCGTGAAGGAAGGTGCAGACAGAGCAGCCTCACCTCAGTTGGGCCAGCATGGTGTTGACAAGCTCAGTCCTCTTCAGCTGAGATGCAGGGAAGAGGAGACCCACAAATAAGTTCCCAGCATGCACTGGGGTGGGGTAACCAACTAGTAGAACCAAAACACAAAAGGAGAAGTTTCCATTATGAGCGGCACCAAGTGACAGCTTCAGCAGGAAGGTCAAGGACTGAATGGGCCATGAAGAACAAACAACCCCCTCTCTTCTCTCCTAGGGACTGGAATAAGCCTTAGAAGCAGCCTGGCACTGGGCCTGGTCAGGCTCTAATTCTTATGGAGGTCTTTACACAAGGGATCCCCATCCCCACCCCAAAGTTACCACCTTTGCTTGGTGAGAGGGGGCAGAGTTCCTGTTTTTAATGTCTCAGAACAGGCTTACAAAACACAGTGCCTAAAATGCTGGTGGTCTACACTAGCGCTCCCACTCATACTAACAATGCTGGGAAATCTGGCACAAACAGACCTAGGGTAGATAAGGCCGAGTAGTGTTCCACATGCACCTGTTCCAGCCAGGGGGAAGCCATGCTGACATAGGTGGGACTCCAGCCCCATTCACAGCACTGGGACCCCAGAGGTTGTGGGGAGCTGTAGAGGCCCCTGAAATTCCAGCCATCCCTTGGGGTTGTCTGAGCTTCTCTTTTGCAAGGTGTTTAGATCAGTTTCCCAGGGTTACAGACACTACAATAACTCCACTCCCTGCAGCTGCATTCCTGCTCCTGCCCTGCATCCTGCACACCTTAATTCATGTCGCTGTTTTGATACTTCTCAGATGTGCAGCAGAATCCCAACCCAGAAGGGATGGGGAACTCCACTGAGGAAGAGCAAGCTAGGCCAACTCATCTCCTGAGGGGGAATCTCCTGGGCACTTGGGATGGGTTGGACTTGGCACCTCTCCTGTAGAATGCCTGAGGCAAAGGATGGGCAGGTTGCATCTGGACTGGGGATGGCAGGTCTAGTCTGCAGAATGGAAACTCAAGGCACTGTCAGAACAAACACCAGAGCATGTTGAATCACCTGTTCCCTCTGGGCTACTTACTGCTGTGTGGGGACCTGTTGTCAAGGTACCTAGGAGGAACAAGGTGTCCTGCTTGGCTGAGACAATGGAGCTCCTTAATGAGAATTAACCATAGGCCCCAGAAGGGTGAAGAATGAAGCATCAGATGGAAAGAGAGGCCAGGATTGCATTGGAGAGTTCCATCTAATGTGACCGGGGGCTCCTCTCACAGGGGCTTCCTGTCCGAGCTGGGATAGATAGTCTTAGGGAATTGTCACCTACAACATGGCACTCCCAGCTGGCCTCCTGTTCACCAGAAAGAGGGCAAGAACCTTCAGGGAGCTGGGAAAAGGGCAACCAAAGGGGCTAACTAATCAGATGGGTGGGAATAATTCTGATAAGCCTGATTTAACCATGACTGAGGGCAGAGACACGACTACTATTCTGCCAAGGGTGTAAGCCCCAGATGAGCAGAGGAGGCCTATGGGTGAACTAAGGGGGTGGAGCTAGGAGAAAGAGGTGAAAATCCACAAAGAAACATTTAACCTGGACATCAGGAAATGTTCCCTAATGGTTGAGGGATCTATGAGGCTATGGGACTATCACTCAAGTAAGGGATGGGACCCACATAACCTGAGGTGTTGAAAATTGGACTGTATAAAGTATGGGAGAATAGACTGTAGGGAACAATCTTATCCTCACTTCCAGAATAGGGAATGGACTGGACGGGACCTCGTGGGGCTTTTCCATCTCTGATACTATCCTGGTGATGGTGTGGGAAAGGGAATTTTACTTCATGGGGCTTTTTTTTTTAATTGAGCCTGGATGGTCTCAGAGCAATCTCCATGGGATAAGGAGAAAACTGCAGAGCAGGGGAATCCTCTGAGCTGGTGAGAAGAAAACTTCTGGGAAAGGGCACAGCCAGCTTACATGAAATGCTTCATTCATTGCTATCCAAGCAGGAACTGATCCCGGGAAGGAGAGATGGGGAGAGTTTACCATTCCCAGCAGTGTGATGGATGGGGTACCGGGGACTGGCTTTGTTCAGAAGTGATCTGCACCTGGATCTCTGTACTAATGGTAACTGGTACCTCGTCCTGAAGTGTCTCTGGGACTGGAGGAGGCTTGCTCCCATTTTCATCGGAAAGGGCCTCCTGTGACCATTGCACTCACAGTTTGAACAGGTTCCAAAGCTCCTTTTTTATCAACATGATTATTTTTTAATGAAGTTCCCCGATTAGCTTCCAAGTCTTGTGGCTGAGGGGCCTGGGAATCCACTTCCTCTCGTCCGCCACTCAGAGTGAATTCCAGGCCAGCTCAGAGCTGCAGGAAGAGAGGGGAACTGAGAGCCACATCTCTGAGGAGGGGGTTAGGGTCAGGGCACCAGCATTTCACCTCAGGAGATGTTCGTCTCCATCATAAAATCACTACGCTTCTTAGGATCATTTAGAAAAGGCTAGTGTTGGACTGGCAAAGCTACAGAGCTACTCTGAAAAGGAATAAGGGGTATTGGCAAAGCTGTGTGTGGGGAGCCTGCGCTGGGATAGCAGGGGGGCTGCAGGTCAGGGGCAAGGGGCATGGGCAGAGCTGTGTGTGGGGAGCTCAAGACTGGGATAGCGGTGCGGGGGGGGGAGCTGCAGGTCAGGGGTGGGGGCACAGGCAGAGCTGTGTGTGGGAAGCCCTGAGCTGTGATAGCAAAGGGGCTGTGGGTCAGGGGTGAGGGGCACTTGCAGAGATGTGTGTGGGAAGCCCTGCGCTGGAATAGCAGGGGGGCTGCAGGTCAGGGGCGAGGGGCACTGGCAGAGCTGTGTATGCGGGGCCCAGGTCTGGGATAGTGGGGGGCTGCAGGTCAGGGATGATGGGCACTGGTAGATTTCTGCAATGGACTCAGAGCCAGGGATTAAATAAAGTAAAGAGGGCAGAGAAAGAAAACCTATCCCTAGTCTGTAAAAAGCAGAGGGAGAGCTCTCCCTCCTCTCCACGATCCAAACAGAAGAGTGTATATGGGAGCTGGGACTTGGCCGTGGTCTACGATTGTTTTGTTTCACACCATTCAGAGGCACCATGCAGAGCCAGGGAGGCGATGAGATGATACCTGGCAGTAGTGGGCACAACCACAGTGCACCCTGTATGTCAGAGCACAAGGTCCTCCAGAGAAGAGGTCAGTGAATCTGTTTGGAAATTGCCCTTGGATCCTGTGTGAGTTTATGAGCCCTGGGGAAGTCCTGTGGTTAGCAAATCTTCATTCATATGTTCAAAGCTGGAGAAACACTTCTCAGTGTTGCCTTGGGCCAATGGCTCATATGAACATCCCTGATGCCTTTACTGCAGGATCTGAGACCTCCCAAGAGATTCTGGTTTGCTGGGGCTGTGGGGGGTGGGAAAGGTGCTCAGAGCACCCCCTTCACCAGCGTTTCTTTTTCC
Source organism: Gopherus flavomarginatus (assembly GCF_025201925.1). Taxonomy (NCBI): domain Eukaryota; kingdom Metazoa; phylum Chordata; order Testudines; family Testudinidae; genus Gopherus; species Gopherus flavomarginatus. The sequence continues at coordinate 67,360,889 of NC_066620.1, read as the reverse complement.
TCTCTGCTCTTTCCATTTGGGCTCTTCACACTCTGGGCTGTGCCTCTTTCTTGCTGCTTCCCTGCTCTCACCACCTCCTCCCCGCTTCTGCCCTTGGGATGCGCCAGAGGGAAGTGTCTGATCGTGATGGGAGCATCTCTGATGCCCACACCTGGGAGGATGTGTAGAGACCAGCAGATCATAGCCTGATGGGAAGGGAGGAGCCAATCCACACAAGGAAAGCAGGGTCACTTGTGTGTCCCTGTTATAGTTCGGAGAACCACCCTCTCTTCTCCCTCACCTCACACCCTCTCCTCTCACAGCTTTGAGTCGCCTTCAGCTTTCATTCTCCTTCTATCCTCCAAGTGATGTGCTGAGGATAAGACCTCCCCACTCTGTCTTCTCTGCCTCTCTCCTTTGCCTCTCTCCTCCTTTCCCTCCACTCTGTATGTTTCTCTCCCTCCATCTGTGAGACTGAAACTTGGCAGGACTTTCACAGACATGTTCAGTCATTAAAATGACCAACCCAAGGAAAGGCCAGAGCACAGCTTGAATGGAGGAGGGTGGGGATCTGCTATCAGCTGATCCTTGTGGTTCCAAGTAGGCAGGGAGTGAGATTTCTTCTCTCCACATTAACATCTGGCCCCGTGCCAAGCCAAACAAACTAGCAGGGAAAAAAGGAAGCATATCCGAGTGAGAGGTGAGTTTTCCATTGAGACAGATGGATCAAGCCCCTTGCCGTTGCCTCAGGGATTGCAGGACAGGCTGGAGATGTCAGGGCATGGAAGATGGGTATGGGCAACTGGTTTCATCGAGGTGCTGTCCAGATGCTTCACATTGTGACACTGCCAAAGGGTGGAGTCTGTGAGAGAATAAATGGGACACTGCAGAGGGGAGATGAACAGGCCTTTGGGGAGACAGTCTGCATTGCCCTCTGAAACTAGCATGCCGGCACTGTTTGGTGCCTGCAGGTGTGCGTGCATGCATGCACTCACATGTGCCAGCTAGGTGTATCTGAGTGTACATGTTTGTTCATTGGGGTGTCTACTGCTTTGTGTGTGCCTGCGTGTACTTTTCATGTGCAGGGAGCTATGTGTTTTCTGAAGGAGAATCCTTCTAGAAATCCTGTGTTCAGTTTTGATCATCTCAGCCCCAAAAGGGCAGAGCAGAAATAGAAAACAGCCCAAGAAAGGCAATGGAAACACTGAGAAGGATGTAGGGCTTTAATCCAAGAGACATGGGGGAGACAGGGGCTGGGAAGAGTGGAGAGGAGGTAAGGGGAGACAGCATGCTTGGGTATAAAATAATTAATGGTCTAGAGAGGACGAGTCAGGCACAGTTCACCACTTCCCACAATACAGGGGGAATGGGGCGTGGGATGAAATCAAAAGGCAACAAGTTGTAACCAGATAAAAGGAACTGTCATGCAACAGGGGATCTCTGCCAGACAATGAGGTTCAGCAAGGATTCAATAGTTATATCTTTATAAAGCTGTTATATTTAGCTGCTGTATCCAGCGTCCGCCGTGAGATTGGCCAGGATAAAATTGCCAGTTACTAGACTCATGCTTCAAGGTATATGTTACCCGAAACTGGGTCAGCTAGTAAGCTTAGGGAGGACTAATGACCCACCAGAGTTTGGCAGAAAGCAGCCCTTTTATTATACTGATAGCTAAGCTCAAAAGAAGCGGGGGGGGGGGGGGTCACACTCACACTCGCATACTCATGCTCCCAGGACAGGCATGGCACTGGAAATGTCAGGATCCTTTAAGGCAAGTGTCCCATAGCACAGTGATGGATGGTGTGATGAAGGTAAGTCTTCCTGAGGCACGATGGAATGCAACGCAGCGAACCTCTGGCCAGGCAGTCTGGGCGAAGGGCCTCCATGAGAGGTACAAGCTTGTGAGTGCACTGCTGAGCACATGGCCCCTTCCCCTTTTAAGGACCTGCTCCTCATGGCCTGTGACTAGAGATGACTTGGCTGCATCTAGTTGGTCACACTCCACCTCAGCCAGTGTCCATGCATTGGGTGTGTGAGTGCTGCCTAATTAGAGTCCCAGACATCTTCTATCTAGGAGCTCTTCTGATCTTCCAGCTGTTTAAGCAGCCCATTCATCTCACAAGCATTCCAGGAGGGAGGGGTGGGGGAAAGCCACTTCACAGGTATTCAAAGAGGGAGAGGAGACAAGGGTGTGTGTGGGGGGAGTGTAACAGACCTTTTGAGCATACAGGTTATACATAGCATACAGATCACTGCTGCTCCTACAACCAGGGCCGTCCTTAGGCATAGGCAACATAGGCAGCTGCGTAGGGCACCTGAAAATTTGGGGCACCACTGGGTCTTAGTGTCCACCCTCTTGTTTTCCTATCCCTGTTTTGACCCTTCCTGCAGGCTCCCACAGATGGCTGCTCTAGCCTGGTGAGTCTTCCTTGGGAGAGAATCTAGTAGTTAAAAGTGAAAAAACCTCCAGCCTGCCAGACCTATTAGCACAACATTGAAACTGTTAAAGAGACATTCAAGGGGTAATAAAGCCATTTAACAGGCATTTGCCAACCCCAAGGTATATACTGACAGGTTTCACAGTGGTAGTCCTGTTAGTCTGTATCAGCAAAAACAAGGACGAGTCCTTGTGTCACCTCAAAGACTAACAAATTATTTGGGCATAAGCTTTTGTGGACTAGAACCCATTTCATCAGATGTCCACGAAAGCTTATGCCCAAATAAAATTTTATACTGTCAGTTTCTGACTTTACTGACAAAAACAGTTGTGCATTAATGTAATATTTACACAGAACATGTCAGTCTACAGGACCTTAGTTTAAAATTTGCTTTAAAAATATTTCATTAGTGAGCTGGTGAAGATTATAAAATCACATTTCTAAAAATTGCTTGCATAGAGTTTTAGATGCACAATCATCTTTAGCCTTAAATGTGTGGATCTTCACACATAGTTTTTTAAATAAATCCTTCAAAAGACCTCCCTTATCTAAAATACTCATTTTAATTACTATAGTTAAAAAAAAAAAGTGCTTCCAAGTCTTTCTGTCCTTTCTGTCCATCCCTTCACCACCTCTCCCCCCACTCCCCACTGAAGAGAGCCCTTAAAGGGACAACAGTCCTTCCTTTCCAGATAGCTGGACAAAGAGTTCCCTTTCTTTACTTCTGACTATCCAACAAACTAGTTTTAAAAGAACCCTCCAGCAAAATCAGTACGTTAGTAAGACAAAATCCTTGTTATACCTAAAATCTTTGGAAACATATATTTTTAAAGTTGGTGAAATTTCATAACCATGTCTCTTGTTATGGAGATCACACAAAGTAAATTACTGTTCCCTTTTTCTAAAAGCAATGAACATTGTTATGAACACAGTAAATCTCTCTGATTAATTTAAAAGAATGTCTTTGTTTCAGTGAGTTAAATATGTAGTAATCTGGAATGCTGGCTTAAGATTTGAGTACATTTAAAATATAAATTCAACTTAGAAATACTGATGAAGAAAATATAAAACAGAGAAGAGCTGCATCATGTATTCCATAATATGTAATGTTGTATTCAGCAGGACAGCTGACTCACCCTTACTATGAAGTTTTTGCAAATAAATCTCTGACAAACTTCAGGGCATATCAAAAAACCTGTGACTGATATTTTTTATTCCCAAATTTTAGTGCTTTTAATAGGTACTTTCTTCATGTCCATTCTGCATGAGGGAGAGTGCATGGAAGTCTCTGCGGGGAACTGTGACTCTCCGCCACCATGAGGAAGGCTGGGCATCTCATTATCCTTTGCTGTCAAGTCCCTCCTCCCCCTCCCCCACCAGGCTGTGAGCTTGGGCTGCCATCCGGCATAGGGGCACCAGTTTAATAATACTGCCTAGGGCCCCATAAATCCTAAGGATGGCCCTGCCTACAACGCTATATACTGATCAACAGCTTGGAAGCTGGGGTGTGGAAGAACACATGTCCTCCGCATTCTATATTGCACAGTTAGGTGCGTTACCGGGGTGTGGAGGAGGGATTATACTTCCTCTGAAGCATGTGGGATAGATAGATATGTGCAACATAGATTGTCAGCTTTCGGGGCAGGGACCGTCCTTTTGTTCCATGTTTGTTCAGTGCTTAGCACAACAGGGTCATGGTCCATGACTAGCGCTCATCAGCAGTACGGGAATACAAATGATAACAACAATAACTGGTCCCTGCTGGAGTGTGTGTTCTCAACGAGACCAGGTAATGGTCTATTCCTGTCTAACCGGGGCAAGATATCAGACTAGAAGAACCAATTATTTGTGGTTTGTGAAAAGCCTGGGTTTTAGGCTAGCTAGACCAATGATCTGATGTGGTACAGCAGGAGGGACGTTACTGGTGGCTAGGTGGCCAATGCCAGTGTTAGCTTTTCTCACTCGCTCTCAACGCAGTGTTGGCTTCACTTCTGACAGTGCAGAGCCCATGGGTCTGGTTCCCCAACAGCGGTGGTGGCAGCTAAGCTTTGGGATGCCGTGGTTTTGTTCATGCAGCTTCCAGGGGAAAGCCCTTCTTTGGGCAGCCTCCCAGGCCTTACAGGCACTGGCCACCGCTAGGTCAGGAGCAGATATGAGACAGAGCCAGCTGCTTCCAATGGTGAGTGCCCCATTTATGGCTTTAGCAGAGTGAGGCGAGGAGAGTGGCCTATTCTTAGCAGGGCCGTGGGCTGCATAATGGGATTCCCCCCAAATAAGACAGATCCCAGGGGCCTGAGGAGATGGCAGGAGAGTACTTTTCCTGTCATCATAACCCCTCTCATTCCTTCAACATGCCAGACTTTTGGACTCTGTCCAGGCATGTGAGGTTGTCTCACCACCAGTCATAGCGTAGTGTTAGGATCTAGTAAGAATTCGACAGCGTCCTCTCTGTGGGATCTTGGGCAGCCTTGGCCTCTTCATCTCGTTCCCTCTGTGACTTCATTCCTTCACCAGTTGGCCATAAAAGAAACCAAATGGGAAAGAATAACCCTGACGGGCCTTGGAACCCACCATCCTCTGAGGGAAAAGGAGTTTCATGATTGTTACTGGAATCTGCTGGAGTGGTTACCAGAAATAAAGCACTTCTAATCAAGGCCAAGCACTCGCACCCCAACTGCCCTGCCAGCTCAGATGGAGGCTTCCTTAGCTAGGCCACCTTCCTAGCCCTCCTTCTTTCTGGCAGGGAGATGTTCTGAAAACAACCCCCTGCTGCCACAGCTGAGGCGTGACAAGCACAGAAGATAAGGTGGAAAGGAGAGAACCTAGTATGCAGGTGCAGATGGGCATGGCTCCCCCCAAAAGGCTCCTGCATGGGCCCTCTACGCTTTCGGAAGGGAAATGCCTTTTCTAGGAAATCTTGGGTCCCAAGAGATGGTGACAAGTAGAAAGAGAAGAAGCAATTTGTATTTCACAAGTACTAATGGGACTGGGGCCACGAGGTCTTAGAAATGACAGGGGGCTGCCCACAGCAGGCCACGGCCTTTTGAAGAATCAGGGCTGCCCAAAGCTGCAACGTGGCACATGTGGCTGCACAGGAAATGGCCCTTGAGCCAGGTGTCCCCATCAGTGTCCTGCTTGGTGTTCAATGTAATTAAACTATTTGTGTGGCTCTAGGTATTTCTGTGGCCCCGTCTCGATACTGTCTGAGCCCCACAGAGGCCATAAGAGACTTGTCCTCACAAAACCCCTGTGACCTGGGCCACTATTTATCATCCCTATTTCATAGAGGGGGAACTGAGGTACTTCCCCCAAGGTGCACAGTGAGTTTGAACTCAGGTCTCTGGAGTCCAGTTCTTTAACCACAAAGCCATGCTTCCCCCTGCAGTCTCTGAGAGATACCAGATGCGCAGGTAAGGGCTGGGGATGTTACATACATATGTCATGCCCCCATTCTCCCACGGACAACAAAGGCTTGTAGGATCCATGAGCGAGGCCTTTGGAAGGCTCTTGGAAGGAGAATCTGGGCTGGGAGTTCCTGGTTGAACTGGGATGGAGTATTCATCAGGGAATGTAGCACAGGTGAGGCCAGCGGAGGCAGACAGTGAGAGCACTGAGCACCTGCAGTATCTGCATCATCCTCATTAGAGGCATCCACCCACCCACGTCTAGGGTGGGTAGGTAGAGCTAGTCTCTCACCAAGAAAATGATCAGACTGAGGCTGCACCTCCCTCTGCCCTGTCTGATGCTAGAGCGGACTACATCAGGGACAGGCCTGGGGAGCCCTCTCCTCACCCAACCTGAGCACAGACCCCAGTAGCAAATGCTGTCCCGCCTGGGCCTGACTTACAGTTGTGCGTCCCTCAGTGTGGGCTGTGGCTGTTCTCATTGACTCTGTCTCCCTCCCTCCCTATCTTGGCCCTGTGCATTCCACCTCCCAGTGTTTCTCTCCGGCTCCTCACCAGGCAGCGCACTGGGACATTAGTTAGCTGAGGACGAGGAAAGCAGGATGAATTCTGCAGCATGATGGGTAGCAGTGATGAGCTGAGCTCTGTGTGGGTGCAGAGACTGGACCAAGACCATACTCCTGGTTTCAAGGATTGGGAGCTCCCATTGTTCACTGAGTACCCAGTTGCCTTCTGAGGTGCTGTGTACTTCTCAGGTGTCTCGATCCTTGGTGAAAACAGAGTAGAGAGAGGGGTCCGGGGCAGAGGCTGAGAACCTGTCAGCAGCATGCTGTGTGCTATGAACACAGACAGCTCAGCCTACAGTGGACAGGCATGCCGAGTCAGCCATCTTGGCTTACAGCCTAACCCCAAATAACAGAGCCAGTTGCCAGGCAGTGCCTGGTTTTCTATCCTGGAGTCAAAGGGAAGGAATGCAGCTGGCTCTGTGTGGCGAGGCTACTGATGTTGTGAAGGTCTGCCCCCTCATCCCCACTGAAACTCAGCCTGGCCCAGAAGCTGCGGGTAGCCGGGCAGCGTGGGGGCTTGCATTCTTCTTGTCTTTGTGTTAATGGCCTCTTCCCAGAAGGGGCAGGAAGTCTTTGGCTGGGCAGCCCAGGGCAATAAACCTCAGACTCTTGAGAAGGTCTCCATCTGAGCTGAGCAGAGAGAGAGACTCTCTGGATAGCCTGGGGTGGGGTAAAGGAATCCATGGCATTTGTGAGTTGATGAGTGTTAGGACAATCTGCCTCTCTCCCCATCCCCATCCTGCACACTGAACTTCACGTCTGAAGGTTTCACTTGCGGGTGGCAATGTGGTACTGCATCGGGGAAAGGACACCTCAGCCTCATCCTGAGGGATTATGGTAGAGCAGCAACAACCTCTCCTCCAGATGAGAAAGGAGATGGGAACTCCTTAAAGGGACATTGACCACTTAAACCTCAACCTTCTGTCTGACAGCTCTTCCCCTCCTACTGATCTGAGATGCTCCCAAGAATTCCAGAGATTAGAGAAAAACTTTCACACTATTTTCCCAGTTTGTTCCCTCTGTGTATTTATCAGCACTCTGTATGTAGTCACTTTCCTCTGTTGTTTGTGGGGGTCTTTCATACACCTTCTGGGGAGAGAAAACCTTTTAAAAATATATGTGTAACCCTTCTGCCCCTCTGAGTTGGCAGCAACAAGGGCCGGGTTCAGTATCCAGGGGTTCCGTTTCAGTAACACAATGCATAACCGGCTCGAGCCCCCACCCAGTGACCTGGGACACTCACATATTACACCCCCCTGGGCGCCTCTAGGCCCCTCTATAGGGGGTGGGGGAAAGAAGACCTCTGCTGCCACCCCTACTGCTCTTGAGGGGATGGAGGGCTTCTGCTGCCAGTCCTGGAGGGAACAGGGGGTCCCATGCTGCTGCTGCTGCTGCCCCGGTCTCTTTGGGAAAAGAAGGTGCCCCTCTGATGGCCGTGTCACTTAGGGTCATACACCTCAAGCAGGAGAAAGCTGCAAAGAGACGAATCCCAGTCCCAGTTACTCCTGTGATGCGCTAATGCCACCTAAGGCCCTGTGGATGCAGGGATGTGACTAACTGACATGGCTTCTCATGGTTCTGGTGCCAGCCCCTTTAGCTGTACCTCACACTGTTTAAAATCCATGACAGTTACCTGGATCCTCAGGTTCTCGAGGTCCCAGTGAAAACTGCTGATGCTAGGAGGGAGCACCTCTTGCAGGGAACAGCTAAACACCCTGGCCTCTCAGCCATGCACTTCTAACATGGAGGTCCCACCCCGTGAGAGAACCTTGACACAAGCAAAGAAGGAGGTGACCATGCCTAAGGTCAGAGGTAAAAGTTCAAACTACCCATTTGCCATCTGGAGCTAAACACTGTATGATTTGTGCATCATAAAAGGTAACAAATCCCAGACTGGGGCCCAGGAGAGAAGGTGGTACAGCATCCACAGGGAGGGGTGAAAGGTGCTCCTTTCTCAGTCCTGATGTCCCATCCAGTTATTCTAAGGGGAGTCACATGCACTCCTCCCTGGCTGGGGGCTGGAGAGGAGTCTTGCAGGATCAGTGGAGGCCTTCAAAAATGAGTGGCTCCATATTATGCTTTAAACCCTTCTAAAGAATCTGTTTCAAACCACACTGCTGAGTGCTGGGTTACAGAAACAGCCAAGATCTACATCCAGAGAGGGTGTGGCAGCCTTGTACTCCAGACAGTCTGGACGGAATTTCCTATTGGCAGAAGCACCAGGTGCAAAGGATCTAGGCCCCACAGGGAGATTTTATGGTTGTGTTAATATTGGGAGCCGGGGCATGTCATGAAGATGCCGATCAACCCTTCCCAATTCCTGGAATGGCTCCTATTCTACAATATGCGCTGGGGAGGCCAGAAGAGGCAGGGACTCCCTCTGGAACTTGGGTGAAGGATCATGGAAAGAATCACTTTCTTCTAAGACTTCCTGCAGAAGCTTCCATGGGCTGGAAGTGCCATCTGCCCTGTGTTCTCCTTTGTCACATTTCTGCCCACGGAAGACAGTGTTCTTCAGGGGCATTTTTTATGTTGCTTCCTTTCTCCCTCTGCAATTTTTGTCTTTGTTTCTCCATGTACCCTGCTTCCACACTATGTTCCGACAGGTGACTTGCATTCTCACCTGTCAGTTGCACTGCCTGTTCCCGAGTTAATCTTTTTGTCTGAGGTTCTGTGGCTTTTGCATTTGTGTGCATGTGCTGGGGGAGATCAAATAGCTAAGCAACCAAGAGTAGGGAAAGCTTCTGATGGGTCTTCCTGGAAAGGGCTTTCATTCTGTATTGCACTTATTCCCATAGGTATCTGAGCGTCTCCATCATAGCTCAGGCACATAGGCTGGAATGACCCTAACCAATTCAGGGAGGTTCATTATAGCGATGCCGTGTCTCCCAGTCCTGCCACAATCTGGTCTGGCTACTACAGCAGTCATTGTTTTCAAAGCCCTATGCAAGCTTTCATTAATGCTCACATCCCTGCCTCACGAGGGAGGTCAGTATGCTCCCCATTTTACAGATGGGAAACTGAGGTACAGAGCTGCAAAGGGACTTGCTCAAAAGTCATATAACAAGTCAGTGGCAGAGCATATGGGCGTGAGGCCTCAGGAGTTCCTGATGGCCAGTCCCATGCTCAATCCACTAACCCACACTTTCTGTTGGATTCAGAGCCCTCTCCTTCTCCCTGCTCCTATGGCAGCTGGGACAGGTGTAATGGAGGAATGCATTTATCCAAGTGGCAATCTATGCTGTGAGCACAGGGGAGCTCTGCACCCACAAAGAATTCCTACAAACTACTGGCTTATAAGCAGTGGTTAGGGGCAGAGGTAGGAACTGTGGCTGGCTGAGGTGAGTCCAGCATGCTGCAGCTATGCCTCAGGACCGCACAGCCTCGATGACAAAGCTGCCAGGCAGCGCTCCACTGAATCCCAGCTTCACCCATTTCCCTGCTGATAGTGATCTCCCAAGGGAAACATAATCTGAGGATCACAGTCAGCCTATGATAGGGGGCAAGGCACTTGCCTTCAGCCCTGGACCCTGCATTTTCTGCTCCAAGAGCATTGTGAGCAATGCCACTCTTATTTGCAGACATATTAGAGAGCTGCTCTGTGTGAATGGCGTGGTGAAGCTTGTCCACAAGGGTAACTTCTGGGGACCTGATTCACCGCTGCCCAGCACCGTGGGCAGCCATTTATACTAGTGCGGAGAGAGTGTAACATGCTGCCATTCTTATGCGGGAACATTTTACCTCCACTTAGCACTCACTAGCCTAGATGTAAATGGCTCCACAAAGTACAGGGCAATGACGAATTGGGCCTTATATGCCCCTGAGCATTAGAATAATAGAATCATAGGGTTAGAAGGGACCACAAACGTCATCTAGTCTAACCCTTGCCAAGCTGCAGGATTTGTTATGGTTAAACCATCCCAGACAGATGGATCCAGCCTCATTTTGAAAACCTCCAGTGAAGGAGCTTCCACAACCTCCCTATACAGTCTGTTCCATTCTCCTACTGTTCTTATAACTAGGAAGTTTTTCTTGCGATTTCATCTAAATCTGCTACGCTGTAGTTTGAACCCATTGTCTCTTGTCCTGCCCTGTGTGGCAAAAGAGAACAACTTTTCTCCATCTTTTTTATGGCAACCTTTCAAGTATTTGAAGACCACTAGCATATCCCCCCGTAATCTCTTCTCCAAACTAAACATACCCAGTTCCTTCAGCCTTTGCACATATGGCTTGTGTTCAATCCCTTTGATCATCTTTGTTGCTCACCTCTGGATCCTTTCCAGTTTCTCCACATCCTTTTAATACATTGGTGACTAAAATGGGACATAGTTCTCCAGCTGAGGCATAACCAGCACTGAGTAGAGTAGTACTATCACCTCCTGTGACTGGCATGCTGTGCCTCTGTTAATGTAATCTAAGATTGCATTTGCTTTTTTTGCAGCAGCATTACTGACTCATGTTGAGGATGTGATCCACCACAACTCTCAGATCCTTCTCTGCAGTGCTGCTGCCAAGCCAGTTATCCCTCATTTTGTATTTGTGCATTTGTTTTTTCTTCCCTCTGTGTAGCACTTTATATGTGTCTTTGCTGAATTTCATTTTGTTGTCTATAGCCCAGTTCTCCAATTTATCAAGATTCCTCTAAATTTTAGCTCTATCCTCCAAAGTATTGGCAATTCCTCATCAGTTTTGTGTCATCTGCAAATTTGATCAGTATGCTCTATTCCTACATCTAGGTCATTAATAAAGATGTTAAATAACACGGGACCCATAACAGATCCCTGTGGAACCTCACTTGAGATCTCTATCCAATCTGACATCATTCCATTTATAGCTACACTTTGTTGTGGTTGTTTAACCAATTGTGTATCCATTTAATGGTAGATCTGCCAAGCCCGCATTTCTCCAGCTTACTTATCAGAATGTCATGTTGGACTGTGTCAAAAGCCTTGCTGAAGCCCAGGTACAATATGTCCACTGCATTCCCCCAGTCCACCAAACCAGTTACTCTGTCAAAGAAGGAAATCGAGCAGGTTTGATTAGACATGATTTGTTCTTGGTGAATCCATGCTGGTTGCTTGTGATTACCCCGTCATCCTCCAGGTATTTGTATATTGAATATTTTTTATATTGCTCTAGTACAGGGGTTGGCAACCTTTCAGAAGTGGTGTGCCGAGTCTTCATTTATTCACTCTAATTTAAGGTTTCGTGTGCCGGTAATACATTTTAATGTTTTTAGAAGGTCTCTTTCTATAAGTCTGTAATATATAACTAAACTATTGTTGTATGTAAAGTAAATAAGGTTTTTTAAATGTTTAAGAAGCTTCAATTAAAATTAAATTAAAATGCAGAGCCCCCTCGGAATGGTGGCCAGGACCCAGGCAGCGTGAGTGCCACTGAAAATCAGGTTGCGTGCAGCCTTCGGCACACGTGCCATAGGTTGCCTACCCCTGCTCTAGTAGCTTCCCAGGTATCAAAGTCTGGTTGACTGGTCTATAGCTCCCGGCTCCTCTTTCCACCCCTTTTAAAAGATGGGCAGTACATTAGCCCTTCTCTAGTCTTCTGGGACCTCTTCTCTTATCCATCAGTTTGCAGATATTATTGTCAATGGCTCTGAGATTTCTTCAGCTAATTCCTTCAGCACCCTGGGCTGAATAGCATCAGGCCCTGCTGATTTGAATTTATTCAGATTGGTCAGAAGATCCCTGACGTGTTCTTTACTTATTCTGAGCTGCATCCCTTCCTCTTTATTGTCTGTGGTAACTTCGCTAGTCATCTGGTCACATGTTATTTTTTGTGAGAAGACTGAAGCAAAGTAGACTTTGAGCCCCTCTACTTTCCTATCATCTTCCATTACCAGCTCACCTTCTCCACTGAGCAGCAGACCAACACCATCCTTGATCTTTCTTTTTTGTCTGACATATTGGAAGAACTCCTTCTTGGTGTCTCTATAACATTCCTTGAAGGCTGTAACTCGTTCTTTGCCTTGGCTTTCCTGATTTTGTCCCTCTCCGCTCATGCTATTCCCATGTATACTTCTGCAACCAAAATCTAGGTCCGTGACTTTACTAGGGTGTTTGCTCCCAACTTCCCTACCTCTGCAGGGCACACAAATACGCTCGCTCTCTCTCTCTCTCTCCACACACACGCACAATGGTAAGATGCTGGCTGCCTGGACTGCAGCGGAGAGGGACACCCCTTAGCTTCCAGAATCCTCACATCTCCATACTCTCCCTCCAGTCTCAGAACCATCTGAACATTTTCTATTTAAAAATAGGTATTCTATTATTCCTAAAGCCAAGGCCAATGACTGACCCAAGCCTGGAGACCAGAGATGGGCCAGACAGGGAGTGTGTTTGGCTTTGTGAAACCTCAGCGCTCAAGGCAGTATCGTGCAGGACCCAAATCAACAGCGATTCAGATCTTGGCCCCTTACATCCTAATCCCCAACAGGCTGCTCATCAGAGTGTTCACAATTGTCTCATTTCCTTGCCCCGCCCCGCCCCGCCTTCCCATCTATTTGTTTTATCCACTAAGTGGTATGGTACCTAGATTGTGAGCTCTTCAGGGTAGGGACTGTCTTTTTTAACATTTATTTGTACAGTGCCCAGCACAATAGGGCCCCGATCCAAATAACAGCACAGATAATGAATGTTAACAATGCTGGGGGACGGGAAGAGAGACTTGGATAAATGGTTCCAATCTGGGCCCATTGTTAATTCAGACTGAATTCCTCTCACTCCTGAGCATCAAGACCAGGGGATGGTGGTAGGGAGAATGGATAGAGGAAGCTTGTTTTTCTGCTGCCTGGACTATACCTGCCCTGAGGATACACAGGGCCCGTCAGTTTGCAGAGCTGTCTGTCCAGCACCAGAGTCACTTGATGAAAGCGGCAGCAGCAGATGGAGCTGTGTGTGAGTGGAGCCCCCTCTTCGCTCCATTCCAGGGGGCCCTGTCTAGCCAGCTCCATCCCTCAGGTTACTGTGCCCCATTCCTCAGTGCTGTCAGCCCCCTGTCCTACGCAACCAGCCCAGGCCTGAGACAGAGCAAAGAAATGACCACCCTCCCCCATCCTGAACTGAGAGGGGTGACAGGGTTTGTCACACAACAGTGGGTCTGTGTGGCCCGCTCACTCCCAATGGGGTTGCTATAGGAAAGAGTGGAGGCTGGGGAGAATGCGTGGGACCTATTCACACCCCTAGTCCTAATTCAAAGTGTCCCTGAGGCAATGTTTGCCTGGCTCGCCGTGATTGCTGCCCCCGAAAGGGCCTCGAAAGGGGGGAAGCTCACAGGGGCTGGGAGAAATATTTGCCTTGAATGGAAGTGACTTTTAGAGATGGAGAAAATAAGAAAAAGCCCTTTGAATGATGGGGATGGGGGAAGGTTAAGGGGGGATGGTGCTGGGGGAGTCAAGCCACAAGTGTGCCCTCCTCTGGGAGTTTGGCTGCAAAAGCAGCCTCCCTCCATGGATGCCCAGCTGGGTGCATGGCTGTATTAGCTTTCAAATCCAGAGGGCCTGATCCAGCAACTCCAACTGTCAATGAGGCTGCACTCACTTGCACCAAGGTTGACCTGAGCAGGAATGAGACAGGTGAACAGCTCCATCATGCATTCTGAATCCCGGTCTCCTCCCCAGTGACTCTGACCAAACTGGCCCCAATGACTCAGAGGTGAAAAGCTTTGTGTCCTGCCCCAGCCCTGCTCCATCCAGTGCCCTGTCCCCTTTTCCATCTGGGGTTTGAAATTAATAGTCCCCTCTTGTACTGAGTTGTTACTCCAGCCCTTCCCCTGTGGCCGTGAGTGACATTGAGCCATCGTCTGCCTCCGAACTCCCAGAAAGCCAGCAAAGAGGGGCCTGGTAGACTAAACAGCCTAACCTGTGGGTTACAGTGCAGCAGGGGGATTGGGAATGCAGCCCCCTCTCCTTTTTTCACTTCTCCTGCAAAGTGCCCCTATGGGAGGCATGTGATGTACGAAAGGTCATGGAAGACAAGGGCCTGCAAAGCTGGGGGGCGTCTCTGGGAGTGTGGTGGGGTGGGGGATCTTGAGGCCCAGTGCGCGTCTGGCTGGCTGCTGCATTCTTCACACGCCCGTGGGAGCTGCTAAGCGCCTGGGTGTCCCTGAGTTGGTGAATGGGTTCAGGCATTCAGGTGTCGAGGCAGGTTGAATAGGTCACCTGCCTATAACAGGGTTGCCTTGTTGAATGAACATTGCTGGGATTCATTCTGGGGGCTAGAACGATAACTCATTAGGGCCGAAAATGTCAAAAGTGGCTGCTGACTTTATGCTTCTACTGCTGGGCGTCCCAGATTTTGGCTGCCTCCACTTTTGGGTGCCCAGCCCCCTAGACTGGAGGCCACCAAAATCAGGGGCCACTTTGGAGAACTTTGGCCTAAATATTTATTATTATTTGCATTGAGATAGGCCTTAGGAGTCCCGGTTATGGGCCACGCCCCCATTGTGCTACATGCTATGTACAAACAGAATAAAAAGATGCATCTGTGTTGCCATGGGTGCTGGGAGCGACCACTGTAGCCACCAAACAGTTTTTATAGAAACACAAGGATTGCCAGACTGGATTAGCCCAGGGGCCATCTAGCCTAAAATCCTGCCTCTGACAGCGGCTAGCAACAGCTGCTTCAGGGGAAGGTGCAAAAAACCCTGCCGTAGGCAGAGAGGAGAACTTGGGAGCACCTGATCCTAGAGAAAATTTCTTCCTGACCCAATAGTTAGAGGTTGGCTTAAGCAAGAAGCTTTATATCCTTTCCCCAAACTCTTATTTATTTCTTACTATTTAAACTCTGTATGTTCCTGTTATCTCCACTGATTTGTCAGTCTTCTCCCCTGCTCTCATGTGCTTGGAATTGTAAGGACCCAGTGACTAGAGCCATGGTCAGTAGAGCCTTGGATGGCTGATAGTCCCACAGTACTATCAGAAGGCCGTGCAGAAGCGCAGCTGGGGAGCACAGTGGAGAATAGGTGCTGCAGGAAGTACCACCCACAAGACCCTGATTGACAGTACCCTGCAGTCCTCTGATTGGCCCAATGCTCCTACTTAATCCCAGGGGTTGCCCCCAAGAAGTTGTCTGGGCAACCATACAGACCTTTGCCTAGTCTTCTGGTCTCTGACTCTGGCCTGACCCTAACCTGGAGCTGCCTCTAATCACCAGTCTTTGACTCCAGCCTGACTTTGACCCAGATTACTGCCTCTTGATTCTAACCTGGTACTACCTCTGCTTTCCAGTCTCTGACCCAGCCTGACTCTGGCCCTGGCACTTGTTTATGGAACCTGGCCTTGTGATTCCTCTAACTCTGGCCTGGCAAATTCCATCCCTGGTGGGCAGACCTCAGCCCAGCTATGACCGCTAGGCAAGACAGCCTACACCCCAGTCCCTTACAGGAATGCTCTGAAACAGTCACTGTTTAGAATGAAATTTTCCATTCTCTGGCTTGGCCTGAGGATGGATTTTGTTTTGGAAAATCCCTTTGCTGATTGTGAGGTCTGGGAAAATGAAAAGAAATTTTCATTGTATATAAAAAAAACCCCAACAACCCCAAGCACATTTTTCTGGGAGCGACAGCCCTGGCTGGAGAAGAAGCTTGGGAAAGAAAAGTCACTGACGGAGGGGGTGGAGAAAAACTCTGAGCATGCCAAGCCGCCTACATTTCTATAGCCTGGCTAAATGAAGCCTCGACCTCATCATGCCATCAACACTTTTCTTGCTGGGCTTGATCGAGAGGGTTAGGCAAGGAGATGGGCTGTTGCAGGGATAGTTTGCAAAAGAGAGACTGCAACCAAGTGTAACCGTTCTGTCCATCTGAGTTGGCAGCAACAAGGACCTGGTTCAGTATCTAGGGATTCTGTTTCAATAACACAATGCAAAATCGGCTCGAGCCCCCACCCAGTGACCTGAGACAATTACATACCACCCCCTAGGTGCCTATAAGAGGCAATACTTCCCCTCTTGCAAGCACAGAATTTGAGTGTAGCTAAATCCTTTTAAAATAAAGGAGGGAAACAATGCAGCATTATGTTGGGGAAACACCACAAACAAGATTCATAACATAAACCATGAGCAAAAGACCCCTCTTCCCCCCAGTAAGTTTGGCAGTATCCTTTTCCCCTCAGGGTCTTAAGTCCAACAACCCTCAAATCACCCAAAAGTCCAACAACCCCAAATTTTTTGTCCCTGGTCAGTACAGCCCCAGAGTTAGAAAGTTTATCTGTAGAGTTTTACCTCCCAGCTTGGGGAGAGAGGGGAGGGGCACAGCGGTGTTAAGGGGCACCTTACATGGTCTGAAGCTGACTTCTCCACCTCTCCATGGGGTTCTGTGGCAGCTTTCATTGTAAGCCACTCCACCAGCTGCTGTGCTCCACCAGCCATCCCGTGAGCCACTCCAGTTGTCCCACAAATTGATTTGCTCCACCAGCTGCTCAGCAACATATCTTCAGGCCCCCACAGCACTCAATAATTTCAGCTTTTTAGTGATTTCAGATTGTAGTAGGGGAGCCTCAGTGCTGGTGCACCATTGGCCCAAAGTGAATTCAGCTTAGCAACCCATAACTAAACTCCTAATGGAATAAAAATTAGCTCTGATATTCCAGGAGGTGGGGGAGGCAAACTGGAATTTCAGGCCCTCAGAAAAAACTCATCTCACCTCCTCAATTCACTGAGTTTTACACCCATGTCCCTTGTCTAGTGAGTGTTACTTGGTTGATGGTGAGTCCCTCTGTCATAAAACAGTTGCATTGTCCTTGAGTCACATAATCAGGGTCACAACACTTTATTCTTTCTGCCTCAATAACAGAGATACTGGGGATCCCACAGCAGCCAAAGTGACCATTTAGGCTGCTGTGGGCTCATGCGAGGCGAAGTGGGTGTGCCTATGCAAACAAGACCAGCCCCTAAAGTTCTTTTCCACAACTCGCTACAATTGACCACCAGATGTCAGGATAGAGCTCATCCTGACTCTGCTTACACAAGCATAGGAATCAGCGGGCAATTTTCAAATGCCCAGATGTTCCATCTTACAATTGGAGTTTAATATATTTAAGGGAGAAGAAACTGAGTAGAGAGGTGGCAACACATGCAGATGACATCAAATTATGTAGGTTAGTTGAGCCCAATAAAGACTGTGAGGAACTTCAGTGGGACCTAACCAAGTTAGGTGAATGGGCAGGTGAAATTCAGTATTACCAAATGCAGGGGAATCTACAACGGAAGGAACAATTTGAACTATTCATATACATTACTAGGCTCTAAATTAACTGTGTCTACTTAGGGAAAAGACCTGGGCATCACTGTGGACAGCTCAATAGAAACCTCTGTTCAATGTACAGCTACGGTCTAAAAAGCAAAGAAACAAAGAAAATCTTTGCATGCATAAGAAATGGGATGGAGACTAAAATGGAAAACACCATAATGCCATTATATAAAGCAATGGTGGGGCCTCATCTGAAATTTGCTGTGCAGTTCTGGTCATACTATCTCAAAAAGATAGTGGAGGGGGTTTTGTACTGGCAATGAGAATGTTTAGGAGCTTGGAAAAATCTCTCATATAAAGATAGATTAAAAAGACAGGTTATTTATGATTAAAAGTTTTGCTATTGGCTTCATTTGGACCAGGAGTGAATCCTGTACTCATCTGTCCATTTAGATTTTCATACCATCCCTACAGAATCTGAAAGCCTTACAAAGAGATCACCACCAACAAAGGCTACAGATATAGTTTAAAACATTGCTTCTTGCTCTGTGAAATGTATGTGCTAGAACAGTGTCTCACACCCTTTTCAGGCTGGCAACTCCTTATCTGAAGTAAAAAATGTTCATGACTCCATCCCAATTATCATAAAAGTAAGAGTAAAAAAAAGTATCAATGCTAACAATTCTAAACCTGTGTAATTTATTTGTGGGTATGCTTTGAGAGGTTGACAGAGAACACCAGACCTTAAAGGGTAAGGGGCAAGCGAGATTTTTTTGCTTTAGCTTGTAATAAAATTTTCAATGCCTGGCATCTGGACTGCTTTTTGTGAACCTCCTCCTGCCTCCCAAGGGTCATGAGTCACCAACTGAGAAACATTGCACTAAAACATAGAGCGTGTGCAATGCGGTGGAGTTAACACTGCATTTAGGGCCTTCACTTTTGTATTTCATTACAGCAACCTGAATGTTGCTCTGCCATAGGATCTATTGCACTTAATTCTGTATTAGTATTTATCAAACGGTTCTCCCAAGCAGTTTTTGAAATTCTCCTGCAGGATGCTTAGCTGGATGATACAGACTGGTCACAGGGGCGTTGGCTCCCGTTCATGCTCATGAGAAACTGGGGGCGTTCAAAGTTTGTTGTCATTTAAGCTCTATTATTTTTTCACATTGGTTAATTTAATAATGGCCAAGAATATTTTCCCTAGTAGAAAAGCACCTCTTTAAAGCTCTGTTTTAGGTGACCCAGAGAGGCTCTGCACTGACTCCAAACCCTTCGAGAGCTGCAGTGAATAGTGTGGATTAAGGAATTAGGTCATATTTCTAAACTATAACACACATGGTTGTGCTGCTCCAGCTGGAATATCTGTAAAAGCTGGAAAAGCAATTCAGAGCCCTGGAAAGGGATTCTGTTGGATGTGCTCTTCCCAGAACTGCACAGAAAAAAAAAATCAATCCAGCTGTGCAGGCGGTAGTGGAGGGACTTCAAAAAGCCTTCCGTAAATCAACAGGGCAGGCTAAAATCCAGTGGGAAAGTGAGCGCTTTGCAAGAGAAATCAATAAATAATGCTAGTCATTATTCTGCACAGCATCATTCCTAACTTCATGCATCATAAACTAGAACAAAACTAATAATATATTGCAATTCTTCTTCATTCCAAAACACTGCTAGAACTTCACCCACCATTGAAAAGCAGCCACGTCTGGGGTGGGGTACGGTAGCTGGTCAGTATCACACAGCAGCAATGAACAATTGTTTAAGATAGGAAGTGAGAAAGAATCTTGTAACCATTAAAACTGTCTTAGGGATTTGGGGAGACAGAATGTGCTCATACTACAATACTACATTTCATGTATAGGGAGCAATCTGGCATTGGGCAAGAAGATGGACTGGATTACTTGACAAGACATTTTCACCCCTAGCCTTTATGATACCATACTAGCTACTGAAATCAAACTCAGATCAGGACAGGACACCACAATGAACATCCTGACTCTTGTGAGAAGTGCCATGAGATTGGACCACAAGTGCACAGACTGTCAGCTTTACACAGCACCTTCACCATCATGGTGCCTCTGTGCTGAAACCTGGAGTAGTAGTTTAGCACAGGCTCAGAAGAAAGAGGAAGAGCATTTTCTGCACAACAGAGGATTTCCTTTGAATTCACCCATCCAAGTAATGAAGCCATCCTGGCCCATTGATGTATTGTGCTACCATCTTCTTTTAATGTTCTAAAGACAGCATAGGCATGTATAGTGCCTTCCCCCCATCATGTATGCTCCAAGCCATAATGTGTTTGGATGTAGCAGGCACAACAGACTCCCCAGCGTGGGAAATTCCAAAGAAGAAGTTTGCTGAAAACCACATTTTCATTTAACTACTCTAAATATATTCCAGCTTGAAAACACATACTTAAAAATAACTTACAGAAATAGTTAGTTGTGCTCCAAAGGGAACTTGCCTGCTCAGGTCACAGGCTTAGGGGATCTAACATACAATCCTCTGTAAAGGCCAGAGCTGCTTGTCTGCTCTCTTACTATTAAGCAAGTCATTGACTCCCCTGTTTCCAGGGTGTCATGATTCTCTCTCTCCTAAAGTCATCTCCTCCCCGCGGACCCCCACCCCACTCTCAAGGTTTTCCATTGATGATATCAAGGCCTACACTGGTTTTCTTTTTCAGTGTCATAATCAATCATCATCTTGCTCTCAGAACTGCAGGTTCTCTCTCTCTCATTTCAATCTAGTTGTCTGGTTTCAAAATCTCTTTATTGGTTTAATTTCTTTGACCTCTGTCTATGTGCCTGTCTGTCCTTGGATTGCAAGCTCTTTGGGGCAGATCCATCTGTTCATTATCTGTGTGTACAGTGCCTGGCACAATAGGGATGGAGGCTGAGATCAGAGATGGGGGCTTCTAGGTTCGATTGCAGCATGAATATAATAATAATAATCAACTGTGTCCTTCTGTGTCATGGTTTTCACCTTCTTTTTCTGGGTTACCTTTAATACTCTCTCTTTCTCTTATGGTCTCATCAGCCAGGCATCTGATGGCTTCAGGACAGCAAGTGTGTGTGACCATTGTCTACTGTACACATCCCTGTACCTATATAAAAGTAAGGCACATTTCTTGATATAGCATCACCTCAAGATCAGTCAGGTGAGTACTTCCTTCATGTGATATAAAGTAACCTGAGAGCTCAGTGCAGATGCCCCCTTGATAAGTGTGTGTCTGTGTGTAAAGTGACCATATGTCCCAGCTTTTCATATGATGTCCCAGTGTCCCAGGAACCAGTATATGTGAAATGTCCTAGTTTTCATTTCATTGGTCAAAATGTTTCCTTTTTAAATAACTGCTGAATGTTTAATCAGCAAGTAATGCTGCACTGAAGCATTTGTCCAGTATCTCGCATGAACTAACAGCCCATTGGAAAGTTAGTTCAGTGTGACGAACAGCATTTGGACTAAGAAACAAGGCAGATGTGGGAGGACACCATTAAAGCTGTGTTAGCATTCAGTGTTGTTCACTGTTTCATGTTAAATCATTTAGAACACAACATTACTGGAAAAAGACCCTCTGCTCCAAGAAACACTCATGTCTTGCTGTGGTGTTGGAAGCTGGTGGCAGTGACATTAACATCTAATAAAAAAATATCATGAGTCTTTTATCACCACAAATGATTCTGTTTTTGATTTTGAAAATATGGTGAGTCACCTTAATGTTATACTAATGATTCCACCTTTGTATAGTGCTTTTCATCCAAATGCATCCTACAACATTGTACAAAACAATGGAAACAAACATTTGCCCCACACTGAAATGCAACTACCCCTGGAGCAAAACACAACAGCTCTTTAAAACAGTGCACAACCAAGACCAAAAAAGGTATAGAAACTGCAGGCCCATGCTTAGGGCCTGGGCTCCTGGAGTCATGAGATTAAATCAGAATCTCAGCTTTCATTTTTTAATAAAGTAAGTCTCTAGCCCTTTTGGTTGTGAAGAAAAGCTTGAGAACCTGAACCAGCTGTAGACCATGCAGCAATATCTGTGACTCATCTAAGACGGGTGTTAACTCCAATACCCACTGCCAGCCAACACTGCCCTGGTAGAAGACTCAGTATGAAGCAATGGGAGAAGAGTGCAGTAGGCCTGGATCACCCACCCAAGCAGATATATACCCCAGCAACAGGGATAGCACACTCCCCCATCACTCTGCTGCTCCCTAATGGTCCATGCTTCTCTGGGTAGAGAGGAAGATCTCCTGGCCACCACCACTCCAAGTGGAGGGCAAGGCTGCAGGGGCAGAGTCACAGGGGCCTCCATTTTGTGATGCATATAGGGCTCTGGACAGCCTTAATCTGGCCCCTGTGCACAACAGTGTTACACAGCTGTTTAGACTAACAAGGCTGAAAATGGAATTTAGCCAAGACACAGGTGCTGACAGCCCAGGTCTTTTGAAAAGTGCCTTGAGGGATCTTTAATAAGCACATGTAGTCAGGATACTTTGTTGTACATTGCAGCCAAGGAGCAGTACCCTCCACAGCAGAGGCCCCCTAGAAACCATGCCACCTTTTGGTTCACAATGGATTTAGGGGGTGGGACTATTAATCTCCAGCGCATCTTACTGCAGAACTTCAGTGCCTGTGCCTGTGCAAGTCTCGCATCCAAGCACTGGCACCTCCTAACCCTTCTCAGCTTTCTGGAGTTTGAGCTGAAACTTGGCATGACTGCAGAACAGACAAGTATGTGTTCTGGAGGAGTACAAGCCATTTTTTCTGCTCCAATGGGTAGAAAAGGGCTTGAGGAGTTGCTTTACCGTGGCATGTGGACTGACAATGAATCTGACATTGAGACAGTAATCCCCACCCACACTAACATGCAAGTTCTCCGGGCTTATTTAGCAGTTTGATGTGCTTCCCCTACACTCATCTCATGCCAGTCAGCAGTGGCCGAGAACCAGCACACTAATTTCAGACAGAACCAGTAGGGGTCACAGTTGGTCTAACAAATTCCCTAACCATCATTATAATCCACCCTGCCTTCACACCCGAAGCAATTCACCACTGATTGACTGGTTTTAAAATCTCTTCCTACTGAACAGCTGCAGCAAGTCAAACAAACCCAGCCTTCTGGCTGCTACTTGGTCTTGCACACTTTCCTGGAAGGAAGAATTAGCTGTGAATAGGCTGGTGAGCCTTGCCTGGAGGTTCATGGAGTGGTTTCATCCATCTTCCCCTGCAGCTAGATGGCATATAATATATTGGTGTTAGGGAAGGCACCCAGGCTTCAGAATGTGGACACATTTTCTTAGTGTTATCCCAGAGGACTAACAATAGATCTTCCAGTGTAAAGGGTTTTCACACACCATCATTATTCTCAGAACCTCCCCCACCCCTCACATTTCTCCCCCACAATCCCTTGCCAGATACAAACAAGCTTCCATTTGCCCTAAGATGACAGAGTCTTGAGGTGGCTTACTTGGGCTCCACCCCGTCCTGTGTTGTACGATGGTGCACATACAGCTTGTCTGGAAAGATTGTCTCTTTGACTCATGGTGTGGGTGGATCTGCATCATCTTAGGGTCTGATGGGGTTTACACTGCACAGTAGTGGCTAGGGCTTTCCATAGCCAAGGGAAATGTGCTCTTGAGCAGTGCAGTCTTAAAACTGACCAGCCAATGTCCCTGGTCAACTTCAATTCCCCTGAGGAAGTTCTAGTGTAGTACAGTATATGCAAGCTTGGTCTTTATATGACTCTTAATATAGAAGTACCTGGGATTCCCCTCCAATTATAATAACAATCCTTGGGGTGAGAAGAAAATGGGACTGGGAAGCCCTCTTTCCCAAAATTTGCAAATGTGACAAGCCTAATCTTTCAACAGCTTTGAGGATCAGGTCTACGTAAAGTGAATATTTGCACTGGTACCAGGTACTCATTGAATGGTGGCTAGTGGGTTGAGTTTTGCATGATGTACAAGCTCTCTTTACATCACAACAGTGTCTTGTCACAACTGGCAACTTCTAATTTCTCACTTGGGGGCTTGTCTACACAGGGGGGTTAATTCACAGTTCTTTGATGAGCATCAGATAACTCGCAATATGCAAGCCACACTAATAGCATGCAAGTAGGATGCCTGTGCTGTCGTTCAGTTTGCATTGTGTGAAGTGCATAGTAAGAGCGGAGGGTCCTCAGAGGTTATCCTGTGGTCCTTTGCAGTACTGTGTAGCACTCTGCATCTTGAGATTTTTCTCACTAGTGCATTGTGGGATGTGCAGTGGAAGCCAGGAAGGTTCAAATTTGAAAAAAATCCCCTGTGTCCATTGTCTCCACCCCATGCTTCCTTTCTGGGTGGGCTAGTGCCATTTTTGGATTGCTGCTGATCGGCATGGACCTAACACTGCTCTCTTGGCAACCATGAACACACAGAGGCTGCTTGGGCTGTATTTCAGCACTCAAACCCAGATGCTGTGCCCACTGCCCCATGGAGCTGATGATGCGGTAGCAGCGACAGGAAGGAAAGATTCAGTGGCAGAGGAAGTGGGATGAGGGCAAGGATGAAGAGAACACCCAGAACTGATATTAGAGGACCTGTTCCTGGAGCAGCTTCATACAGTGCAGCACTGTTTCTGGGCTCAGGAAACCCGAGTATCAGGGGGTGGGAAAGGATTGTTCTGCAGACCTGGATGACCAGCAGTGGTCAGAGAATTTCAGAATGGGGAAGGCAACCTTTTTTCAAGCTCTGGGCTGAACTAGTCCCAGAACTGCAGCAGCCCCGTACCAACATGTGGTGCCCAGATCCGTGGAGAAGCGGGTCGCCATTGCCATCTGGAATCTGGTCACCCCAGAATACAGACAATTCGGTATGGCCAGATTGACTGTTGGGGCCATTGCCATGCAGGTGTGTGATGCCATGGGAAAGGTACTGTCCCACTAGGTTATAACATTTGGTCATGCTCAGGAGATTATTGCTGGCTTTGCACACACAGGGTTTCCAAACTACTATGGGCAATTGATGTCCTCCCCGCCCTCTGCAGGGCACAGACTTTATAAACAGAAAGGGCTATTTCTCCCTGGTGTCCCACAGACTGGTTGACCATCATGGCAGGTTTACAGACGTAAATGCAGGGCGGTCTGAAAGGGTCCCTGATGCTAGGCTTTTTCAGAACTCAGTGCTATTTAAATTAATGGAGAAAGGACTGTTTGTCCCCTGGAACACTATGGACATTAATGGTGTGGAGATTGCTCCTATTACCCTGGGAGACCTGGCTTATCTGCTGGGACCCTGGTTAATGATGCCATTCACAGCCCTTGGACTTTTTAAACTCCCTACTCAGTAGTTGCAGAATGGCGGGGGAGGGTGCATTTAGCTGTTTGAACCAGCGGTGATATTGTTTGTGGGGTAGGTTGGAAGCAGCAGAAAAGAGTGTTCCAACGATGCTAGCCATATGCTGTGTTTTGCACAGGATCTGTGAGAGTGAAGGAGAAAGCCTTAATGATGGGTGGGAGGCTGAGGTGCAGAGACTTGCTCAGCGGTTTGAGCAGCCACTAAGGCGTCCCACAGCAAATGAAAACAGCTGGGGCAATATTGTCAGGGATGCCTATTGCTCTTATTTTGCGTCTCCAGCCTGAAAATGTGCAGCTGCACGTCCAGCTGTTAAACCATAGAGCGGGAGGAGGGGTAGGGAGGCTTATGAGCTGTGCAGTCTTGTTTCTGGGTCATGGAAGTGGGGCGCTGTGGCAATCCTTGCATTACCTTATGTCTTGCCCTACATGTTCTTGTGCAGGGGCGGCTCTGTGTATTTTGCCGCCCCAAGCACAGCAGTCAGGTGACTTTCGGGGGCATGCCTGCGGGAGGTCCCCTGGTAATGCACATTAGGCGTACTCTCCGCTGAATTGCTGCCTAAGCCGCGGGACCAGTGGATCTCCTGCAGGCATACCGCCAAAGGCAGCCTGACTGCCGCCCTCACAGCGTCCGGCAGGCCGCCCCCTATGGCTTGCCGCCCCAGGCACATGCTTGGTGTGCTGGTCCCTGGAGCTGCCCCTGCTTTTGTGAAACCTGGTGAATTATTTCTGTTCCATAGCCTGTCTTTGTTAAATGTTGTTGATGACTCATTAGAAATGAATTTGTAGTGATTTTTATTACAACACAACATCAACTATGTAACAAACAAAAATAAAGCTTTATTTGAGCTACCAACTAGAAAGAAACCTTTAGTTCAAACAATAGTGAAGCAAAAACTCGAAGTGCAACAGCGCAGTGTGGGGCAGAACCAAACAAACGTGCGTGTGTGTGTGTGTGGGGTGCTTAAAGTCACAGGAAAGTATATGTCTTGCCTCTGCCTCTTCTTGTTCGTGGGTCTTGGTGTTGAGTGGTGAGGCTCAAAGCTATCGGCAGCATTGCAGAGCTCAAAAGAGCTAGGTCCCAAGTGTGACTGTTCTCACTGCCCTGAACTTCAGTCTGTGAAGGGTATGACCTGAGGGAGAACTGCTGCAGGGTGCAGTGGGGAGGAGTTGCTGGTAGTCCCTGTATCCTGCTTTCTCCAGGGGCTTCAGAACATGGCTGGATCCTGGGTTTCAACTCTACAGCGCCTGCTGTCCCAAAGAACCTTTCCCTGCGGGAGTTGTCTCTGCCTCTCCCTGTTTTTGGCCATGGTGATTCTGTCCTTGGCCACTCCCACGGTTTCTCTGGAGGACTCCCTCTCTGTTTCCCTCTCCATCCTCAGATACTGCCTTCATCTCTCTGCTGTTTTTGGTTTTGCTGTGGGACATGGCAATGACATCTGCAAATGTTTCATCCCAAGTTTCTCCCCCTCAGGTTAGCCAGACGCTTAGCCGTAGATAAAGGCCCTGTCCTGGAGGGTCTGGCTGCAGCAGGTGCTGTGGCTGTAGGAGTAGGAACAAAACACAAGTGATTCTTGTTCATGTTCCGGTGAGACTAAGATAGGATTTTTTAACATGCATTTCTGACCTTCTCGTCCTGAGATTCGTCCAGGTCTTAGGGGAGCTCCGAGATGGTAAATGGTATGTGCATGAGGAAGCTGTACTGGGTTTTTTGTCTATGCAGTGTGTGCTGATTGGCTTTGCCACTGGAAAAAGTCTGTGGAAAGTGAGTGTGTGTGTGTGTGTGTGGCCTGGGTTGCTGGCTGGGAATCAGGCTCGGTTGTTGTGCGGCAGGAATGAGGGTCGGCTTCTATGTGGCTGGCATCAGGGTCCTGAGTCCCAAAGTGATCCTGACGCTCAGGGACAGCTCTTCATTGGCCTCCTCATGCTAATCCTCCAGTGAGTCTTGCTGGTCATCCTTGTGGGTGGGCAGAGAGTGGGTAGTATGTTCACAACCGTCCTGGGTTGGGTGGGCATGTCATTGTGCAAAATCCTGTCCAGTGCTTCAAAAAATGAACAGGTTGCATGTCCCCTGTTGGATTTTTTTTCTTGTCATCCCTAGTTTTAAAGTACATTCTCCTGAACTGTTTGCTCTTTATCCAGCACTGGCTAACATCCTGCCATGGCCTCTAGTGAACATCAGCTGAGCAGTGTCCACACAAAGATCTTTATTCTGGTGACTGGTCCCAAGAGCTTCCTGATCATCACCTCCCAGGACAGCGCCAAGCAGCTGTGCGAAGCATATTGGAGAACTTCTGGAGTAATATCACAGCAGTGCTGATATATCTATATATCTAGAAGTAAATGGGCAAAATCTGGCTCCCTGCCAACTTTTATATGGCGAAGGGGGCATCCCTGGCAATACCAGAGCACAGAAGGGCACACAGGGCACTCAGTAATGGTTGCCTGCAAAGCAGTGTGGGATAGCCATTGAAGAACTGCCAAAGTAGTGCGCAAAGTAGTGTGAACACAAACAATGGGCTGAAATAAATTGATTCGGAGCAAACTTAGTTCACTTTGCAAGAAAACTCCTGAGTCTGTGATAAATGTGGAGTTAATGTGTTGTAATGAGTTCCATCATGCCTATGCAAACATTTTCAAACCGTATTAACTAGACTTAATCTGGTTTAAAACCCCTGGGGAGACAACAAGGCCTTTGTTGTAAAGTTGAAGGTTTACAGAAGAATGGTGCTTCTTTTCACTATCACTTCATTTTTCTGCTTCCTCCTCTCTCACCTCTCTAATGTCAGGGCTAGCTTGCTCCTAGAAACCATTCTGATCAACTCAGTATTGTGATGGAATGCTGTGCGTTAGGAGAGTCGTAGGCAGTGGGGATCGAACTTGTGGTCTCTGAAGGTAAACACACAAGCCTCTACAGCTCGCACTAAAAGCCTCTATTCTGCTAGCAAAGGCTGCAGCAGGCCGCTCAACAGGCTCTACATCTTGCACTGCCACCACTAGAGGGTGACAAAGCGCCTGGCTGAGTGGGTCACAAACTCCCCATGGTTTGAGAAGCTTGTTCTGTGACTCAGAGGTTTACCCAGCTTAATAATAAATTATTATTATTACTATGATGATGATGATGATGATGAATAAAATAATAAATTAATAAAAGCGGTGGTGAAGAAGCAGGAATGTCCATACAAAGTCTGTAGGCCTGGACCAGGGCCAAAGTCTGTATTCTGGGACTCGTCAGCTTAGCAGGCTGCACCTCCATATCAGGGAGCAGGCTGGCTGAGATCAGCTTCCTTTTATGCAAATTGGGGGCTGCCCACTGAGTCCTGGGAAGTTATGAATGTGTCAGTCTCTCGTCTGGACTCTCCTGAATTGGCTCTTTTCAGAGCGGTTTGCTAGCAAAGTTTTCACCCAGAAATGTGCTGGAATCCCCAGGGGTTCCCTCAGGCTGGGAGTCTATCCCATGGAGGTATGTTGATGGGTGAATTGCTCAGTTCTCTGTGCAGAGAGGAAAGGAGGTGACATGAGCAGCTCACACCTCACTCACTCAGTCGTCAAGCTCCCTGGCTCCTATTGTGTTGCTGCCAATGGCAGTGAAGGCCCGGGAGCGGAGCTGCTTTTCCCTGTATGGAAAGGGAGATCCTTGTTGCTGGCCAGGAAAGGCACTTCCCACATCAGGCTGAGCTTGGTATGCCAGGGTCACTCCAGCATGTCTCCCCCTAACACCAATCTGCAGCTATACGGCCTCGGTTGGCAAATGCAGCCTATATTTGGCATTGCATCAGGTTGCAGGCTGAGTTGTGCAACGTTATGAAGTATGTGATGCAACTGAACTTTACATAACCTGATGCAACATGTATGGCAGTTGTATATGTAGGTTGCACATCCCGGGACAATAGTGTGCATATGTTCTCTGCACATATACACACAAAAGGCAGGCAATGGGGTTTGACAGGGAACTCCTCGGGGAACTCCAGCTTTTTTATAATTATTCTTGAGTTTTAAATGGCCAGATAACACTTGTTGCTCAGGAAGGAGAAAGGCGGAGAGCGCAGGCAAGATCTAGGCATAGAGCAAACAGGGACTGTTCAAACTTCCCCACCCCCCAGCTCAGCCAATGGCCCTCTCTCTTGATTGCAGCTCCCCCATTTATTCTACAGCTAGGTCTCCAACACAGCTCTGCCAAGGCCCCTCACTCCTGACTCCCAGCCCACTGCATGCTATTCCAGTCTTGGGTCCCCACCACAGAGCTATGCTAACACTTCCTAATACTGACCTCCAGCCCACCCCGCTATTCCTGTCCCGGACCTTCCCCCAGTTCTGAGGGTACCCTTCAGTCCTAATCTGCAGCCCCCCTGCTATTCTAGCCCTGGGAATGGCCTGAAATAGCTTCCTAAAGCAGGCTGTTGTGATTTTAAATTCAAACGTTGGTCTGTCCAGTATTGTCTGGTGCACTAGAAATACCATCGATATAGTGAGAGGATATCTTGCAACTTGACAGGGCTGGAGACAAATGCTGCAAAGCATTATATCTTTGGAAAGCCTGTAACCTCAGCTCTCTGGGGATATGGCGATGATGTTCCTGGCCATGGCACGTTGCAATATATCAGACCATAAAACTATCCCTGGTCTCGTATTGACTATTGCCCAGTCCGGGCCTCAAGCCAAGGATAATTCCTCCATCTCTGTTTTTAACTTAACTATACATGGAGTAAAAGAAAAAACTCAGTGTTTCTGGTAGAGTCTCTTTTTGTTCTTTTAAGTGGTGACTTGTTTATTCATTATTATTATTATTTATTTGTATTTCCACAATGCTTAAGAGCCCCAGTCGTGGGCCAGGACCCCATTGTGCTGGATGCTGTGCAAACACTGAACCAGAAGAGGGTGCCTGCCTCAACGAGCTGCTCAGAGGTGTGACATGTACTGTGTAGTCCCAGTAGAGCTGAGTAAGTGGGCAGAGTGCAGGTGAGCAGGCCCAACAGGTGGGATAAATGGAAGGTATTTCAGAACTTCAGCTGGAAAAGCACTTCTGTTTTGTTACCTACCTATGCATCTAGCTTAGGGCTTTGTACTGCCACCCGTCATTGCAAAAACCTGAGCACTTCACACATTAACTAGATTGGCAACAGCAGAGTCCCTGGTGAATTTACGAGTCTTCTGTCTCTTCTCTCTGACCTGCTTATGTGCCTTCATGGTTGGCATTATCTCTCTATTCAAGATAGGGAGAGACAATAGACAGTTCCAGATTTTCTCTCTCATAAGCCTTCCACAGGAATCTTATAGGTGTTACTTCAAGTATCATTCACCTTTCCCTTCTACCTCCAGGTGAAGCTATTTCTGGGCATCACCAGCACTGCCAAGCTTGTACAGAAGATTCCACTAGCAAAAGCCAAGTAGCAACTACTTCTGAAGCTGAAGTGGGTGGGAAGGATGATGAAAGCTGGCATCCCCTTTCTTGACGTGCTTCTGCATCTGTGACTCACCTTGCAGGAGCTTTCAAAGGAAAATGTGACCACAGAGGGCGGTTTGATGCCTGGTTTTAAGTGTGAAAGAATTTCCTTTCATGATCCCTCAGCCAGACCATAATGATGCAACGCTGCAGGTGAATTTCCACGCCTCTGCAAACTGGTGTATGCCACATCCCAGTGGAGAGGCACAGAAAATGCCCTCTCCATATGGTAATGGAGCATGTCTTCTCTCTCTCCTGTCCCTCTGCAATGCATGCAGAGTGCTTCCCTTGCTGGACAGGGGATGTTCCCCCCGCTAACGTGCATGGAGACCACTTCTCCCCTATCTCTTTATGGTCTCCAGAGATGGTGCACAGAAGGCAGTTCCCAAACTATGTGCAATGTCTGGAGAATGCCCCAGTGCAGTGCAGGGACAGCTCTTCCCTTTTGGTATGGTGCATGGATTGTTCTCCCCCTCTGCATTGAATGGAAGGCATGCCCCTGCCCCCACTCCCCCATGATGTAATGAGACCATGCCAGGAGGCAGTCTAGTCTAGGATGTAGAGCCAGGAGAGCTGGCTCTGCCACTGGCTCACCGTGTGACCTTGGGCAAATCGCTTAACTTCTCTGTCCCTCCACTTCCCATTCAGTGGAGTGGGGATAATGGTGTTGATGGAAGCACTGTGATTTCTGCAGAAGGTGCTTTAGAAGTGCAGGGTATTATGCATATTACCCCTCCTGTATGTTGATCACTGATTACTCTCGCCCCTCGCTCCACCGATATGGTCACAAGGTGCCCGTTATCTACCGGGTAATGAGCGTTGGGATAGGGCAGAGGCTCGATCACTGGATGTCCTCAGGAGGGGTGACAAGTGCCCTGAAGGTAGCAATGGGGATAACGCAAACAATGAGTTGTGGGGTTAAAATTGAGAGTTTATTGAATGGGTCACAAGTGAGGATGAGGAACAACTTAATACTAGTTACAACTTGGGCCTACAATATAATACTAGAACAAATAATAAAAATACTGCAATTACAAACAGAAGCTGACCCTGGTACCGCTCTAAGTCCCAGTAGTTATTCAAGTCCTGCCAAGGGTTAGTAAAGGTGCTATTGGTGCTATTATTAAGCGTAAATGCAATTACTCGTCTAAGTAAAAAAATGCAATAAGACAGTTAAAGATTGCCGTGAGACTCCGGCCAATCCCCCTTGCGTTCAAGGTTTCCTGGTTAGTGGGTTTCCCCTAGCAGGAGCCTTGGGGCAGCTGGGATCGGCTTTCGTCTCCGGCTTACAACACGATTACAGGCTCAGTTAGTTAGCAGAATTAGCAGCTAGGCATACTTACACACACAAACCACAAACGTTTCATTACCACCGGCAGACGGGTAGGCTTCTGAGAACACGGAGCCGAGGAAGACTTCGAGCTGATCAGGCTCGGTTACGGGTACAGGTTTCTGCATTTTCTCCCTGCCCACTGCTTGCACGGTGGGCAATTTATAAGGGTAATGACGTGTTCAGTTTTTTGGCCAGATTTCTCCTAATTAGGAGATTTACAGGTGCCTCGTTACCACCCTCGGGGGGAGGGGTTCCTGGAAATGGCTGACCACAAAATTTGCCTAGCCCCAACGGTTACTTTCGGGTAATGCTTCTCGCTTGAGAGTACGTGCATGCTCGTTTCCTGAACATGGAGGCCAGGGCAAAAGCTACCTAGGGCTGTGAGACTAACACTGTAGAGCACACAGAGCTGTGCATATCCCATATACAGAGCACAGACAGCCTTTTCTACCATATGGGGTACAGAGAAGGCCTGCTATCTCCCATACTGCACATAGAAAGTGCTCACTCCCTCCAATATATATCTCACAGAAAACATATGGCTCTTAGAGAGTACTTACTTCTATATGGCCCTTAGATCTGGGACAGAATTTCCTGAGGAGATTAGCTGTCCAATGAAGGGCCACATTTTGGGATACTGTCTTGCTGGCTAAGTACATGAACCTGGCAGAGAAGAGAGCATAGAAATGCAAACCTGGTGGTGTGAAATGAGGGCTGTGTGGGGTGTGCAGGATGGTTCTTCCCAAAAGGCTGACAGAGACATGTGAGGTTGTGGGACAGAGAGGAATAGGGGACACAAAGTTGCTTGTGTGGGGTGGGGGATAGGCAGGAGCAGGGAGCACAGAGGAACCTATGTGGTTGCAAGATCCATACTTACATTATGTGTGGTAAGGAGGACGTGACACAGGGGTGCTGGCATAGTAAAACTTACAGTGTTAACCCTTAAGGTGCCTCCAAGCTCAAGAAGGGCAACCCTTCCTGCCTTGTTCAACCTTGCAGTATCTAGGACTTGATGGCCGTGCTAGGCAGTGCCCAGCTGGCCTCAAGTCAAAACTAGGAGATTCTGACAGTTACTACTGGTTCTATCAGAGCGAGTGTGCTGGGGAAAGACTCCTTTCCTTTGTAGGAGCTCTCACTAGAGATGGAGACAATAGGTGGAATGCTTTGGCTTCCCAGATAAACATTCAGTGTAGATACCAGTTGCACTGGATGTGCAGTACTTTGCCCCTGAGCTGGAATTCCAGTGCCCAAGTACATGATGTTGACCTCAATTTGAGGTAGGCCAGTGTTGGTGTAGATGTCACAAGACTTGGTAGGAAAAGCTATAGGCCAAGCCTGGGTGACTCAGGGACCCTCAGGACCTAGCCCAGAGGAAGATGGCCAGCCCAGAGGACAGAGTGAGTTGCAGTGCCTCTGGGCAGGGCTGGCTTTATGAACTGCGGGGCCAGATTCGAATACCTGGCGGTGGTCCGGGGCTTCGGCGGCACTTTGGCGGTGGGCGGTCTGCTCCGGGTCTTCTGCGGCACCAAAGGACTCCCCGCTGCCGAAATGCCGCTGAAGACCTGGAGTGAACACCCTGCCCCCGCCGCTGAAATGCCGCCGAAAACCTGGACACCCCACCGCTGGTGCCAGGTGAGTAAAAAAAACTAAAAAGGTGCCTAAGGCGTGGGACCCTCTTAGGTGCAGGCAGGGGGCCCTCTTAGGTGCGGGGCCCAATTCCCGGGAATCGGGGCAATCGGCCTAAAGCTGGCCCTGCCTCTGGGAAGGCATTGCCATCTGTTTTCCCCAGCAAGGATCTGACACCTCAAACCACACACACACAGCACTGTGTTTGGAGGAGCTTTCACTCTAGAGAGGACCCATCCTGCATAGAACTAGGAGCAGCTGCCATTTAGATCTCAGGAGATCTGAGATCAGTTTAAGGATATCCTGGGATGGGAGGATCAATAATATATCTGGCTCTTTATGCCCTGATGTTTGACAACCTCCAAGGAGTGAGTCAATGGTTAACGTGACTAGCTGAAGCACTGAAGCAGAATATATTGTTTCCCTCATCACTCTGACTCAGTTGTTACCTGAGAAGGTTTGTGACTGGCTGCTAGCCCAGATCAGAGGCAATTCCTAGTAAATTTCAGGACTGTTTTAAGAACTGCTATGGCTCCCATGACTGGAGTAACTGAGTGCCTCATAATCCTTAATATATTGATCCTCATAACACTGCCGTGAGGTAGGGAAGTGCTATTATCCCATTAAAGGTGTGTGTGTGGGAGAACTGGGCACAGAGAGACGTACCCAAGGGCAGATAGGAGGTCTGTGGTAGAGCAGGCAATTGAATACAGGTTTCCTGAGTGCTAGGTGAGTGCCCTAACCACTGAACCATCGTTCCTCTCTATATACCTGACTCAGGCCTTTGCAGGGAGAGCCCTGCACAGAAAAAGCAAGTGACAGACCACGGGGAATGGTTAGGATGGGCTGCTGGTCACTTGTGGGGAAACACATATTGGACTTAGTGTACTGTGCCTACAAGAGGAATTAAAAATTACACAGCCAGTACACGTGGGAGGACACAGGTGCTGCCTCAAATTGCTTAGAGTCTAAAAGGAAACAGTATGCCACACCTAGCTGCAACAACCAATGGTGGCTGTGGGGCAGAGTGGAAAGGAGGCAATGGCTAGGATAAAAGTTCCCATGGCTACTTGGGGTTGTGATGTGGATATTGTGATGGTTCCACTATTAAATACATGCTTTGTACGTATAGCTGTATATGTGTGTGCACCTATCTATCTGCAGTGCATGGGAAAAGAGTAGTATCCCTTTAAACAGGCTGTGAGCCTTCTTGAGGTACTCACTCAAGTCTCTGATTTAGAAGCCTCCCTTACTTAAGCAGAGCAGCAGCTTTTATATGTAACTAGGCCTTGCAGGTTGTGTATATTCTGCAAACATTCACCCAGATCCCTCCATGTCCAAGTGGTTCCTTCGTATTTTCTTTGATGTGTAAAGAGCAAAACCACAACATTTGGTGATGAGGAAGGGTGCCTAATCCAGGAATGCTATGAGTTAGAAAGTGACTGCCGAGGCTTAGCAAAAGCAAAATGAACGAGGAAACGGCAGCCTAACCACTCCTATTAAACCAGATGACAAAGCATTTGCTGAGATTGTAGGAATTTTACATAATTACCTCTCCCCACAGTCGTTGGTGATTGCACAGCACTTATGCTTTTGTAAATGGCATTAACGAGAAAATGAAACAAAATCTGAATATGTGGTTGGCTTACACAAATTAACAGAGCATTGCCAGTTTGGAGAGAGTTTATATGATGTATTAAGAGACCTGCTAGTGGGAGCTATTGAAAATAAAGGAATACAAAAATGGTTATTGAATGAAGCTGATTTGACCTTAAATCGTGGTCCAGAAATTGCTGTGTCAACGGAGACAGCTACTAAAGATGCCAGGGAGTTGCAACAGCATCAAACAGCCCAAACTAAAAATTAGCAGAACTTCTGGACAAGGCAGCTGATGTCCTTCACAATGACACTGGAAACTTAAATCACATTAAAGTAAAAATTGTGCTTGAAGAGGGAATTCCTGAATTTTGCAAAGCTTGCTCAGTACCTTTTGCAGTACCATCAAAGGTAGAGACTCAACCTCAGCACTTATAGGACTGTGGAATTATATCTAAGGTTAACTGGAGCAACTGGAGCACCTCTATAGTGCCAGTAATGAAAAAGAGTGAGGCTGTTTGTATCCATGGTGATTCAATACCATTAACCAGGTATAGCATACAGATCAACGGTCTTTGCCTAGATTAGAGGATATATTTGCCTCATTAGCTGGAGATAAGGATTTCTCCAAGATCCACTGGTCCAAGCCTAACTACAAATAGAGATTGAAGACAGTGACAAGAAGTACCTCATTTCAGTTTAACAGGCTAGAGTTTGGAACAGCATCTGCACCTGGCAAAGACTTTCAGCTTTACAATTCCCAAATGGTCTTCATGTAATTCTTGGAGTACATGTGACTGGCGCTTCATAGGAATAGCCACTCTGATGCAAAAACAATGAGGAGTCCTTGTGGCACCTTAGAGACTAACAAATTTATCTGGGCATAAGCTTTTGTGAGCTAAAACCCTTCATCCGATGCATGGAGTGGAAAATACAGTAGGCAGGTATAAATACACAGCACATGAAAAGATGGGAGTTGCCTTACCAAGTTGGGGGTCAGTGCTAACGAGATAATTCAATTAAAGTGGAAGTGGGTTATTTTCAACAGTAGAATACCAAGGAAGGAAAATCACTTTTGTAGTGGTAATGAGGGTAGCCCATTTCAAACAGTTGACAAGAAGGTAGGCTTTTGATATATCTGTTCTTTACATGAAAAAAAACCAAAAGCTGGAAATGGTTGTTAGTATAAGTCCATCCATTCATCAGAATGCTCTACACTTTAGCCAGCAGTGGGTCATTCTAAATTTCATGTTGTACCCAGGGCCGGCTCCAGGCCCCAGCGCTCCAAGGGCATGTTTGGGGCGGCACGCAGCGGGGAGCGCTCTGCTGGCTGCTGGGAGGGCGGCAGGCGGCTCCGGTGGACCTCCCGCAGGCACGCCTGCAGGAGGTCCACCGGAGCCACGGGACCAGAGAACCCTCCGCAGGGACACCTTCAGGAGGTCCACCGGAGCCGCGGGACCAGCAAACCCTCCGCAGGGACACCTGTGGGAGGTCCATGGGAGCCGCGGGGCTGGTGAGCGGCAGAGCGCCCCCCGCGGCGTGCCGCCATGCTTGGGGCGGCGAAATGGCTAGAGCCGGCCCTGGTTGTACCCTGGTATTTATAACACTGGTCTACAATTTTTGTGAAGTTGTCTGCTTCAGAGATAAAATGTGATATTTATTATGTATTTTGATGTGCTGAATTCAAATATGACAATTAAAACAACTGATTGGCTACTGTTTCTAAGATATTTAAGTTTTTACATTTTATATCTATGTATATTGTGTAGATAATAGAGTTTTAATCATAAGTTGTAAACCTAGGTCTTTTCATGTGTTTATGGTTGCTTTACATGATAATATTTCACCTGTCCTGTTTATGTAACACTTCAAAAATCAGCAAAAGGGTTATATAAATAAAATTTATTATGAAACAAAAGGCAAAAAACTATTATGTACATAGTTTAGTCCTATTCAGTGTCTACTCGGCGCTTCTTGGCTTGTCTCTTGTATTCATTAAATGGAGCATCTCTTGTCACTGTCCAGCAATAGTCTGCAAGCATTGATGAGCTCCATTTGCCCTGATAGCCTGCCAGGAGATTCCACTGCTGTAGTCTGGAGCCCAACAGCTCTGCCTTACTCTTGGGTAGTTCCAAATCACTGACAAGGTCATTCAGTTCACCTTGTGTTATGAGGTGTGGTTCAGAGGAGGAGGATGGGAGAAAATGTGGGTCCTGTGACATTGATGGTTCAAGACCAGAAGTTTCATTCTCTTCCTCTTCCTCGTCTGACTCAAGTGAGAATGATTCTGGTGCATCAGGAACCGGCAGTCCTTCTCCGTGGGGTACTGGGCGTATAGCTGATGGAATGTTTGGATAATGCACAGTCCACTTTTTCTTCTTTGACACACCTTTCCCAACTGGAGGCACCATGCAGAAGTAACAGTTGCTGGTATGATCTGTTGGCTCTCTCCAAATCATTGGCACTGCAAAAGGCATAGATTTCCTTTTCCTGTTCAACCACTGGCAAAGATTTGTTGCACAAGTGTTGCAGCATATGTGTGGGGCCCACCTCTTGTCCCTATCTCCAATTTTGCAGCCAAAATAAAGGTGATAGGCTTTCTTAACCATAGTGGTTAGACTGCGCTTTTGTGATGCAAAAGTCACTTCACCACAAACATAGCAGAAGTTATCTGCACTGTTCACACAAGTACGAGGCATCTCTGCTCACTTTGGCTAAACAGAAATGTGTCCCTTTGCAAAATCAAACACTGACAAATAAGAGAGCATGACACTGTATGATTTCTAGAGCTGATATAGGGCAATTTGTTCAGCAGAGTGATGTAAGCTTCGTTATATTGCATCATCCATGACTTCGAGGAATAACATGATGCAATTCATATCATGTATGACGCAATACCAGCTTCAGATTGCATCATTCATTGTTTTGCCTAAAAAGCAAGTACTGTCCAAACCCAGTCATAGATTTATTCGTAGATCCAGTCAAAGATGTATTTTAGTCATTTCTGGTTTAAATTGAGATCCCTTCCCTTTATAACTCACTTATCCTCCGCCATTCCCAAGTCAAGGGTCGTATATACTGACTCAATAGCATATCTTGAAAACTAGAGCCAATCAACAATTTTAAGCATCATTTTTGTTCTCAATGACCCAGAATTAGTAAAGTTGGACTACATTTATTTCAGAAGCATTTTGGCTGTAGAGCAGTGTAACTGCCAATGGTTCAATCTGAGCCATAGAGAGCATATCTACTGTCTCCGGTTCCCCTTCACTATTTCCAGTGGCAGGCCTGACAAGCAATCTGCATTCTCATGTTGGTTGGTGCTTTTCAACTCAATATTGCTACTGTGAGTGCCTAGCTTCATAATCGTGCTTCAGACACTGCCAGTGCTCCTGCCTTTGGGTTAAAAAATGAAACCAAAAGTTGCTGAACAGTAACCAGAGTAAAATCATTTCCCATACAGAAATTGGTGAAACTTTTTAACTCCCCAGACTAAACTCAGAGCTTCTCTAGCAGTTTGAACATAGTTACTATCTGCTGAAGTAAGGGATCTAGAAGCAAAGGCAACAGACCTTTCAGTATAATCTCCCATCGCATGTGAAATTCCTGCACCTGTTCCACATGGGGGAAATGTCATAAGTTGGATGTGAAGGCTTAGGCCTGATATACAAATCTAGGGAATGGCAAAACACTGTCAAGGTTATCAGTATTGCTGATTGGGGATTTTCAGCTGGAATGACTTTCATTGGTACATGCCTGCATCCTAAAATCAAAATTTTCCATGGGAAAATTTCAATTTTCTGTTGGGATAATTGAAATGACAGCTTTTTGGTTGTTCGCCTGCAGAGCTCATACATGACAAGAGCCTTCCAGGCAGGCAGCTGACATGGTGAAAAAGTCCATTAGGTTCTGACTGTCCTGATTTGGAATGAATTT
The DNA here is from genome assembly GCF_025201925.1 of Gopherus flavomarginatus. Lineage (NCBI taxonomy): Eukaryota > Metazoa > Chordata > Testudines > Testudinidae > Gopherus > Gopherus flavomarginatus. The sequence goes on along the minus strand of NC_066620.1, from coordinate 67,322,027 downwards.
TTTTGCAAAAATGTTAAATTTTTCAAAGGAAAGGATTTGCATTGTCTGCTCTGTAGCAGCAAATCCACATAGATTGCACTGGACCATTAACAGGTCATATGTTTTTGATTTCAGTAGATGCCCCTTCTAGATATCCTTCAGTATTCTGTATTAATTCAGCTAATTCAGTGCAGATGATGGAAGTGCTAAGACTATTATTTTCACGGCTAGGAGCCCCTGAAAAGATTGTAAGTGACAATGGAACTCAGTTCACGTTGAAGAGTTTCAGTTGTTTGTTAAAAGAAGTTACATCAAAGATGTCACATCAGCACCTTCCCATCCAGCCACAAATGGATGAGTGGAAAGGTTTATCCAGACATTCAAGCAAGAAGTTTATGAGGTGGCTCTGGATAAAGATTGTTTACAACATAATATTGTGAATTTTTACTTGCCTATTGCATTTGCTACTGCCAATGAGTCACCAGCAATGTTGGGGCCTCGTAGGACATTCTACTCTGGGTTAGAGGAGAAAGCTGGAATCAGCTGTTAATGCATGTGAATGGGTTTGCCATGTCCGTGGCCTTTGGCAGATCATGAACCAAGGTGATGCAGATTGCATTTGGACTCCTCCTGCTCCCTCTGGACTTACTGTAATATAGGTTTCCCATTGGGCAGGCAGAATAGCCCACTTTCATCACACCTGGCAAAGCCCTGACCATGGGAACAATGCCTCCTGTCTCACTGGGAGATCTGAACAGATAAGTCCCTACTGGGGTCAGAATTTAAATATTTAGGAGCAGTCCCCTGAAATACACACAGCAGCTGTCCTCTGTTTCTCTCTCTCCAAAACTTGGTCCCTCCTTGATGGCTGCAGGGTGTACCCCAGGCTGTATACAGCACCCTTCCCCCATATATTACACTTCTCCCCCTCAGAACTTCTCCTGGGGCAGGATGATCACTAGACTCTGGCTACAAAGCACAAAACGAAGGAGCTCCCTTGTTCTTTGCCTCTCCCTGTTATCTCTCCTCCAAATCTCTGTATCATTCTGTCTTCCTTCTTTCCACTAACTCTCTGTCCTCCTTTTTCCCTTGCAAAGTCATTCCTCCCCCTTCATTTCCACTGCTCCTTTCCCTCTGCCTTTCCCCTCCACAGGCTGAGTGCTGTGCTCTTCCCTTCCCTGCTGGAGGCTTGTGCTGGCAGGGAGGTTAAAAGGCATATGGGGAGCTGTTGAGGGAGGCAGGGCAGGCAAGTTGCTGACCTCTCAGCAGGGAGTGACACAGGAAACCCGTAATTACATGGTTGTGACAGCAGTGCTGTATCATCTTAATCATGCTGCTGCCATGTCAGAGATGCTGCTTGATGGCGATTAGGCAACACAAACACACACTGACACAGCAAAGCTCCGCAGGGAATTATCCTGATGGACTGGAGCTGCAGGTGGTTCTGGACATGGGGAGAGTCTGATACAACACCCTCCCCACCCCCCGCCATGAGCACCTGCCTGGCCTACGTTCTTGACAGGGCAGCTCGTCCCACTGAATCATGCTGGCTTCTCTACATGTAATGATCACACTTCTTCCTCCCCTTTCATCAGAGGCTCGCAAAGCTCATTACAGGCATTAATTACACCCCAGAGCACCCAGCAAGGTGGGTCAGCTTCATTCTCCCTATTTTATAGAGGGGTAAACTGAGACATGGAGAGGTTAGGTGTCAAAGCTAAGAGCGCTTCAGTAGTGAAACTGGGATTAGAACTCAGACAATCAGTCTCTTTCCTTCTTCACCTCCAGCCCAGACTCCATCCCAGAATTGGACTCTGAACCCTGGAGCCCTGAACCTCAGTCCCCTGCACTAATACTGTGCACCACGCTCTTGTCCCCAATCTAGAAATAGAACCCAGGAGTCTTGACTCCCAGACTCCCTCTTACATCACACTTGCCACCATTTCTAATGGGCGTTAAACACTTCTCTACTTCTGCAACAGGTATTCTCCCAGAACTGCTTCCTATCTTCACTTCCCTAATGAAGTGACCCTACCCCTCTCTGCCCATCCCCACCTAATGAAACCACCCACTCTGCATGGCAAAAATCTACATGTTCCTCTCCAAGACAGATTTTACACCAGGCTGACCCATCCTCCTGGCTAAATGAAAAGCTGGTGGGTAACATCCCTATGTACAGCTCAAACCCATTCCTGGGTCAGCTGACAGGGATCACTCATCAGCAGAATAGCTCAGCTCTAGAAGGATGTGAGGTCTGTGGGACTGGCCAACTGGCTCAGGGTTAAACTACTGCAATAGTCTAGTTAAACATGACATTATTCGGGCTAACTTGTTCATCCCCCTCCTTGTAGGGTTTGCAGATTTGTCAAGGGAGTCCTAAGGTCTGTAGCAGGGGACACATCAGCCCATGCTGTGCAACCATGGCTTCATCCCCGAGAGGGGAAGTTTCAGGATGGAGCTCTCCTGTAGTACGCTGCTGCAGACGTACTAACTGGTGAGTACCTGTGTATCTGAGGTTCAGTAAAGCCTAAAGGACTTTGGTATCAAATCCTTCCAGGACTGGGAGAGGTTCCCTTCCGTCTCTGTTGCTCCCCTCCATGACACTGGCAGGCCAGCGAGTGAGATACTGGTCCAATCTGGGATCCTGTGGCTGGTACAAAGGGTGCAATTTGTGTAGAGGGAAACGTGACACTCGCTGCAATTCCAGGAGCTGTGACTCACTGAGAACAATTCTTACTGTGGTAGCAGGCTGGCTGGGCCAGCCCATAGCAGTGAGGCCCCCATCCTACAGGCCAGAACATTGGATGTATCAGTAAAGAGAAGTGCAAAGTACTTCACTTAGAAAGAAAAAGTCAAATGCACAACTAAAAAATGGGGAATAACTGGCTAGGTGCTCGTGTTGATTGTTGGTAGTCCGTTGCTTCTGCTGCTGACAATATTGTTGCAGTTCTCATCTGTGGCTATGCATAGGACTCTGAAGTCCCGAATGGCGATGCACAGAGTCGGCCGCACTGAGGGCATGAGAAGTCTGTCTCTCTGATGTTTGATGATGCAACTCTATGGCGCCTTTCACTTGCAGCCAGGAGATGAATTTGTTAATCCTGCTCAAACCTGTTACATGCTGATCTTGTCAGAGACCGCCACTGAGTCCTGTTCTGAGCCATTTGCTCAAGTTCTTAGGAATTGATGCCGGCCCACTGGAGACTGCTCCTTGGATTATCTTTGAAGTGCTTTTATGGATGACCCTTCTTTCTTTTGCCTTGACTCAGCTCACCACACAAGATCTATTTTAGGGAACAGCGGTCTTCTGTTCTGATGACATGTCTGGTGCACCTAAATTGTGCTCTCAGAAGCATTTCCTCCATGCTGGTTGTGTTTGCTCTTTCAAGGACCTTACTATTGGTCACTCTGTCCTGCCAGTGAATGCTCATTATTGAAATTGCTCAAGCTGCTTAATGTGCTGTCTATAAAGAGTCCATGTCTCAGAACCATACAGGAGAAATGTTAGGACCACTGCACTATAGATCAGTTTGGTGGAGAGACGAATGTTGTGTTGGTTAAGGACCTTTGTTCGGAGTTGGCCAAGGGCCTGGCTGGCTTTACTAATTCTGGAGGAAATTTCCTTATCACAGGAACTGTCACTTGAGATGGTGCTGCCCAAATACTCGAACTGAGACACATTTTCCAGCTGTGTGCCTTGGATAAAGATGGCTGGCACTGGGGCATTGGAATGAGGTGCTGGTTGGAACAAGACCTCTGTCTTCCTGAGACAGATGGTGAGGCCAAAGAGCTGGGATGTTCCAGAAAAATCTACCAACTATGACCCAAAGGTCATCATGTCTATAGGCCACCAAGGTGCAGTCATCTGCAAAAAGGGCCTTGACGAGAACTCTATCCAGCGTCTTGGTTTTAGCACTGAGTCTTCGAAGATCAAAGATGGAGCTATCGAGTTGGCAGCGGATGTATAACCCTGATCCAAGTCCCTTGTGGCATGGCTGAGGACACAGGCAGAGAACAAGTTGAACAGCACTGGAGCAAGTACATAGCTTGGTTTCACTCCATTCGAGATTTCAAAAGCATCAGAGAAGTCACCACTGGCAAGCGCTTGTACTGTCATGTGATCATGGAACAGACGGATAATTTATATACACCCCACAATGATTTTAACCTATTTTGCAACTGCATCACATTGTTGACTTATATTCAGTTTATGATCCACTACAATCCCCAGATCGTTTCAGCAGTACTAGCACCTAGCCATGGACCTGGACCAAAGCTTTTGATACAGTCAACAGAGAGGGTCTATGGGCTATTCTGCATAAACTGGGCTGCCCAAGAAGGTTCATATAAATCTGTTCCATGACCACATGACAGTACAAGTGCTCACCATCTGAAATAAAAGTGCCTTAGACTGAGGATACCTGTTTTGCCGTTTGTATCATGAAACAGAGCATGGAACTGGATCTTGGTTTCCATCAGAAATAGATGCATTGTTGCAATGGGAACTTTAACTATGTTCTAAGGATGGCTCCAGATTTTTGCTTCTTAAGGATTTGAAAGAGAGATGGGTGCATCCTAAATGGCTCAGTTAAGCAAGGTGCTCAGCAATACATGTGATACATTGGTAATAAGTGGCCAGCTAACTAAAGCCCTGATTCAGCACCCATTTAAAATCAATGGTAAAGCTCCTATTAATTTCATCGTACTTTGGCCCTAGATACTTAACTTGTGTCCCAACACATCCAGGTGCTCCCCTCGAGCTGTCCTGTCTGGGGCTTGCCCTGGTTTTCTGTAAAGGCCCCAGGTGAGAGTGCAGGGGAATTGCCATAAAGAGCAAACTCTCATTAAGTCGCCTCCACTTTTACTCCTAGTGTTAGGGCCCAAGCAGTTCTATTTCACCCTCCAGCCCTCTTTGCACATCATCTTGTCTCCTGTCACCTCTGAAATGTCACATTAGACACCATCTCAAATCCTCCTCTGCTGAGACCAAACTTCCTTCTGCCATCTTCCTTCATGACGCTGTCCATAAGTCCCAGCTAGGCTCCAGCCAGTCCAAACTGCACCAGCACAGCCCCCTCCACCTCAGACCAGGAAACGAGAACACGTTGTTGATTTTGCTTCCAAAATGTGCCCTGGGCTTCCAGCTGGTTTCAAAACCCAGGAGAAAAATCCCCCCAGTTTCTAATGAGCTTCCATGAGCAGCCCTCCCCACATCTCTTCCTTTTCTCCAGTGCCCACGCCTCTCTCTGCAAGTTTGCCCTCCCCAACCCATATCTTCAGTCTCTTGTTCTACAGGCCAGTGCTTCCCAGTTTTCCACCATTGTCCCACTACTGATCCTATCCCCATGCTTGTATGTCCCCTGGATTAATTTCTTTGGCTCTCTCAGCTTGACTCCCTGGCTAAAATCTCATTTCCTCTTCCTGGACCATGACTTTTTGCCCCGTTCCTAATGCAAATCCATTCCTTGAGCCTCCTGATCCTCCCATGCTCATTCTCAGCTATTTCCCTTTCTTTCCCTACCTCATTGTGAATGGGTGCTCCCTCGGCCCACGCCATTGTCGCCTGAGATGACCCTGCAGGCACTCTGCCCTCAGTCAGGGCTGGCCCTAGACCAAATGGTGCCCCAAGTGAGAAGCATCTTCGGCACCCCATCATCCATTTCTTAAACATTTGAATACTTTGCAGCACCCCGAGCCCAGCACTCCCCAACCCCAGCATCCCAGGCAGTTGCCTGAGTAACCTGCCCCTAAATCCAGCCCTGCCCTCAGTTCCCTCTTACGTTCTTTGCAATGACTGACTCAAAGACCAGAAGCCTTACAGTAAGATTCCCTTTTGTGGGATCTTACTTATTCAGTCTTTAATCAACAACAGATCCTTTGGCCCCATGGTCCCAGCTCTTTGTCTCCCTAACCCAAGCAAGATTTACTCTTTGACAAAGGAGTCCCACCACCCTCCTTCCCAGGGCCTAGCAGCTTTCTGCCCTTCCCAGGCTCTTTTCAGTCTCTCCCATTCAGCCCCTCCTGAACTCCTTTGGGGGTGTTCCCTGCTCTCTAGCAAACTCACTCCCAGGACAGGCAGCTAGACTGGCTTCCTCTTCTGAAGGCTCTCCTTCTCTTTCTCATCTCTCTCCCTCATTTATCCCAGAGGTCTGATTAGGTCATGTGACCTCTTTTCCCCATCTGGGGAAGGGGGGCATTATCTGTGTCACAGGTGGGGTTGAGAGTCATCTTCCCTTAAAGGGCTAAGCCTCTATGTGACACTCAGGTACAGCGGTTCCCTGCAGGCTACACAGGCTAAGCAATATAGCCAATGTGTGTGGACTGTGGAGCCTTCTGTATGAATGAGCAACGCTAGTCATAATTAAATCATACTGTATGAAATTGAGTGTCTTGGGGTGAGAGGGGAAAGGGGCAACTGCAGGGCATAGATGGCACTGAGAGAGGAAAAGAGGAATTTTCCTGACCTCCTGATCACACCAAAATCCTTATATAATCATAGAGTGAAGAGCCTGAATCAGGAACAATAGGAACCAATAAGTAAAATTTTTCCATCAGAGCGCACATTAGGCCCAGACAATGGGGCCACACCTGTGGTTTCACTAAAGAGTCTCACCTGATCTGGTGCCAGTGGTTACAGTCTGACGTTTTCACATGCCAGCCCCATAAATCCGATAAGTAATTACTGCCTATGCACAGCATAAGCACACTTTGAGCTGGCTGGGACTGGAGTAGCTGGGTGCTCCCAGCAAGTCAGTGCTTCTGCCCCATTCTTGGCCGCATCACATGCTGAGAGTTGTGAGCTCCCCTACAGTCAATACTTCTTCCCCAGACCCCACAGTACTTCCTGCTGGAAAAGGCTGGGGTTGGATAGGTGGGAGCTCCTTTAGACCTATTCTCTACAGAGCCTTCTGCTGTGTGCTGACCTTGTCTCATTTATTTGAGTTGTGTAATGTTTTTGCCTATTTGTCAGAGAAGTGGCACTTATTTAGGCCAATGTATTTTGTGATAAATGTGGTAACTGATTCACGGAAAGGGAGTTGGGAAGTTATTGCTGTCTTGGTCCTGGCTGGGGATAGGAAGCAGCTGGAGGACTCAGAGCAGGGTCATTCCCCATCTGACACAAATTTCCCTGTCTTGATGGTAGTGGGAGATGCCCAGTTTTCAGCTGAGCTCAGCAGCCTGGGCTCAAGGCCTCTTTCTGCACAAAGGATACAAATAACTGCAAGTGTTCTCACATTTAAAGAAGCAGTATGTTCTCTTAGTCAGCCTGCACTCTGCAGGAGAGGAGGAGGAAGTCAGAGATCTGGTTCCTTTGCCTCTCCTCTAGGGGATCAGAGGTCAGGCTGGGAATTCCCAGAAGTGCCTTAGGAAACATCATTTTCTTCTCACGTAGCTTTAGTTTGAATGTTTGTCCCTCCAGTCTAAGGAGGGACCCACAGGAGTCAGGAGTCAAACCTGGGACACCGCTGGAGGCCTGAATTTGGAAGGGCACTGGGAGCTTGAGCTCAGGGTCCTGCATTTGGGATGGAACTCATAGCCTGAACTGGAGATAGCAGACAGGGCCTGCATGCACGTGGGCACTGAAGTCACGGCAGCACTCAGGCTGGTCTTTGGAGCCTGCTGCTGGCTTGCCCACTGGGTGGCCCATAGAGACGATGTGAGCTTTATGGCTTCTGTTTGTTACTTTCCACTGACTGACACATCTTCCCCCTGTCTGGGCACAAAGAGCACAGAACGTTCTGTAACAAGGCGGGGGCTCCTTACCCAGCATGTTCTACGGTGTGGCAGGCACGCTTTGCCGGGACTGTTTTGTGTCATGGTGGGTGCATTCGAACCAGGAGTAGCTGGAATATTCCATGGTATGATGGACATGCTTCACCCAGAATGATCTGTGCCGTGGTAGGTGCACTCTACCCGAATCTAAGAACCACCTCCAACCTCCCCGCTTTCTATTCCAACTGCAAGACATCCTTGCCCTCGCTAATAAAACACAAAGCACCTCATAACAACAACAAAACCCCCACACATAATGTTTCCCTCTGGGGAGAGAAGAGGAACAGAGGAGGCACCATAGCATATGCAACAGATACCAGTCATGTTGCAAACTGCATTTTTGGATAGTGCTCAGTGTGGCAAATTGCCGGCACTATTAAGATGGGTCTTGCGCTTTCTCTTCTTTGGGGGGGGGTTCAGGGCGCCGTTTCTTGCCCCTGAATTGGAATGTTAATTGCCCCACTAGTGTCCTTGAGGAAGGGAGTGGAGATGGGTAGGGACCTGGGCCCGCCCTCTACTCCAGGTCCCAGCCTAGGGGCCTTGAAGATAGTGGTGAACCACTTGAACTGGCGGTTTCTTCCCCTGGGCTACTTCCCTCTCCTGCCTTCAGCTTGTGGGGGGCTTCCTGCCCTCCCTCTGCACAAGCCAGGTGCTCCTTTACCTAGAGTCTTGGACTTAGCTCACCACAGCACTCCTCCAACCTTTCCTCTGCTTCTCTTCAAACTGTTCTCTGCTCCAACACCAATCTTCTCTGCTCCAACTCCTTCAAACTATTCTCTGCTCCAATACCAATCCTTTCTGCTCCAACTTCCCACACTGTCTGATTGAAGAAGGGGGTTTTTATCATATAACTGACTGTAGGTGCTCTAATTGGCTTCAGGTGCTCTAGTTAATCTATAGCAAACTTTCTTTCCCTTACAGGGAATACGGCTCCCTGCTAACACTCTCCTGCTGCCCTCTCGCCATGCTGTATCACATATACCCCCCCCCACTCAACACCATGGGGTTGGGCTACTTGGGACGAGAGGCAGTGTTGTTGCGATAGGCCATCAGCATTGCCATGTTGGCTTCCAGCCCTATGCTGTACCCGGAAATGGAACGGCTGCAGGGATAGGAACCACCTAGTCACTCTTGTGTTCTTCTCCTTGTTCCTGTGCATCTACTGGAGCGGGGTGTGGTCTGTCACAAGGGCAAACCGCCGCCCCAGTAGATAGTAGCGGAGAGTCTCCATAGCCCATTTTACCGCCAGACATTCCTTTTCAACAACAGCGTACTTTTGTTCCCTGGGGAGGAGTTTCCGGCTGAGGTACAAGATTGGGTGTTCCTCCTCCCCTGCCATCTGTGAAAGAATGGCTCCTAGCCCTACCTATGAGGCGTCTGTTTGTAGGATGAATTCCTTCTCGAAGTCTGGGGCTATGAGTACTGGATGGCAGCACAGGGCTGTCCTTAAATCTGCAAATGCTTCTTCTGTTGTATCAGCCCACTTTATTATCTTGGGGCCCCGAGCTTTTATCAGATCCGTCAATGGCCCTGCTCTTGTGGCGAGATGAGGGATGAATCTCCGATAGTATCCTACTATCCCTAGAAATGCTCTGACCTGCTTTTTGCGGACTGGTTGAGGCCAACCTTGTATTGCCTCCACTTTGTTCTATTGGGGTTTCACCAAACCTCTCCCTACTACGTACCCGAGGTATCTGGCCTCAGCTAGTCCTATCATGCACTTGAGAGGGTTAGCAGTGAGTCCGGCCTTCTGCAGGGCATCTAGCACTGCTTCTACTTTTCCTAGGAGCATTTCCCAGTCAGGGCTATGGATTACTATGTTGTCTAGATAGGTGGTGGCATACTTGGCATGGGGTAGCCGTAACTTATCCATAAGTCGTTGGAATGTTGCAGAGGCCCCATGGAGTCCGAAAGGGAGGACAGCGTATTGAAACAGGCCATTGGGTGTAGAGAAGGCAGTCTTTTCCTTGGCATTCTTGGCCAGGGGAATTTGCCAATATCCTTTGGTCAGATCCAGAGTGGTTAGGTATCGGGCCTTGCCTAACTGATCAACTAGCTCATCAATGAATGGTATCAGATAGGCATCGAATTGGGATACTTTATTCAATTTCCAGAAGTCGTTGCAAAACCTCAGGGTGCCATCAGGCTTGAGGACTAGGACGATAGGGCTGGACCACTGACTGTGGGATTCTTCAATAACCCCTAGTTCCAGCATCTTTTTCACTTTCATCCTAATTTCTTCTCTTTTAGCTTCCAGTACCTGGTGTGGTCTTATTGTCGCCCTTATTCCGGGGCTGGTGACGATATGATGTTGGACCAGTGTCGTACGGCCTGGTTGTGTACAGAACACGTCCTGGTTCTGGTGGATCATCTCAATGACCTCTGTTCGTTGTTCTGGGGTTAATTCAGGCGGTATCTTTACCTGCCCCTGTGGGTTGTCTGTCTGGGGTGGAGCTCCTCGAATGACCAGACACGTCTCTCAGTCACGCCAGGGCTTCAGTAAGTTGACGTGGCAGATTTGCTCTGGCTTTCGGCAGTCTGGTTGTCTGACCTTATAGTCCACCTCCCCAATGGCTTCCACTATCTCATATGGTCCTGTCATAAACAGATAGCTAAGGGTTAATGTTCTTTTACCTGTAAAGGGTTAACAAAGGGAACCAAACACCTGACCAGAGGACCAATCAGGAAACAAGACTTTTTCAAATCTGGGTGGAGGGAAGTTTTGGGTGTGAGTTCGTTGTTCTTTGTCTTGGTTCGGTGACCCTCTCTGCTCTGAGAGTGATCTTTCTATCTCCAGGCTTTCTAATCTTCTGTTTCCAAGTTGTAAGTACAAGGATAGTAAGACAATAGGTTTATATTGTTTTTTTATATTTACATGTGTGTAGCTGCTGGAATGTGTTAAATTGTATTCTTTTTGGATAAGGCTATTTATTCCTTTTTCTTTTAAGCAATTGACCCTGTATATTGTCACCTTGATACAGAGACCAATTTTATGTCTTTTCCTTTCTTTTTATATAAAGCTTTCTTTTTAAGACCTGTTGGATTTTTTTTTTAGTGGGGGCTCAAGGGGATTGAGTCTGCAGCTCACCAGGGAATTGGTGGGAGGAAGAAGACAGGTGGGAAGAGAGAATCTCTTTGTGTTAGATTTACTAAGCCTGACTTTGCATACCCTCTGGGTGAAGGGAGAGAGAGATTGATCTCTCTGTACTTGTGTTTCAAGGACTTGAAGCAGGGAGTATCCTAGGGTCCTCAGGGCGGGGAAATCTGGGAGGAGGTAAAGAGGGGGAAGGGAAATGGGTTATTTCCCTTTGTGGTGAGACTCAGGGCATCTGAGTCTTGGGGGTTCCCCAGGGAAGGTTTTGGGGAGACCAGAGTGAGCCAGACACTGGAATTCTGGCTGGTGGCAGCGATATCAAATCCAAGCTTGTCATGTTCTGAACTCTAAGGTTCAGATCTGAGTAGGAGAGTTATGACAGGTCCATGCTAGCTGGCTAGGAGTTTGCTTTCTGCTGTCGGCACTAGCACCATCACCCATTCCCCCGGCTGAAATCTCTGTACTTTCGCCCCACTGTTTAATATGTCCACTGGGCCTCTTGTGCTTTTTCCAAATGTTCTCGTACTATAGGGGTTACTCAAGTTATTCACTCTCTCATCTGTGTCATGTGCTCAATGACATTCTTTCCTGGGTTGGGTTGTTCTTCCCAATCTTCCTTGGTGATATCTAATATCCAGCGTGGGTGGCGTCCATATAGTAGTTCAAAGCTAGAGAAACCAGTGGATGCCTGGAGGACTTCCCGTATAGCAAACATTAGATACGGTAGAAAGGTATCCCAGTCTTTTCCATCCTGTGCTACCACCTTACGGATCATACTTTTAAGGGTACGATTAAACCGCTCGACCAGTCCATCTGTTTGCGGATGGTAGACTGAAGTCCGTATGGCCTGGATGCAGAGCAGGGCACATAAGTCCTTCATTAATTTTGATATGAAAGGGGTTCCTTGGTCTGTCAGGATCTCCTTAGGGATGCCCACTCTTTTGCTATTGCCTTGGATGTGGGGTTTCTTAAAGGAATGGCCTCTGGATAACGTGTGGCGTAGTCAAGGATGACTAGTATGTTTCAGTGGCCCTGTGCTGATCTTTCCAGTGGGCCCACTATGTCCATGGCTGTCCTCTAGAAAGGGACTTCAATAATAGGCAAAGGTACTAATGGGGCCAGCAAGTAAAGTCGGGGGCTATGCAACTGGCATTCAGGGCAGGAGGCACAATAGCACTGGACTTCTGTGCGTATCCCTGGCCAATAAAACCTTCTTAGGACTCTATCCAGCATCTTGTCTGCTCCTAGATGTCTCCCAAATAGATGACTGTGAGCTAACTCTAGTACTGCCCTTGTGCGTTTCTGAGGGACTAAGAGTTGCTCTACTTCTTCCCCTTGTATTTGCTCTATCCTGTAGAGATAGCGTTTGAGCACATAATATGGCCTTGGGCCTTTGATCTTTCCTTCCACAGGTACACCATTTACTTCCACTACCTCCTCCCTCACATTCACATATAGCGGATCATTGGCCTGGTCCTGCCCAAAATTCTCACTTGCGGTACCGATCTGACCTAATTCTAGGGGTCCTATTTCTATTCTTCTCCCTGGGTTGCTCCCACTTGGGCTAGGAACTGCCTCCTAGTCCTCCCTGGCCTGAATGATCTCCTGGCCTCCTGAGCTGTTTCGCCTACTCACAAGGGAAGTTTTTTTGATTCTCTGCTAGAATCCTGGTCCCTAACCTTTTATCTACCCTCCTTTCTAGCCTAGACTTTCGGTGTTTCCCAGGGGATGAGAATAACTCTGGAGCAAATTCAGCAAACATTGGGGTGAGGCTATCTGTAGGTGCCTCCATCTCAGCCTGGGGGTTGCTACCCTCCCCTGGCTCTATTGGGGTAAGTAAGCTCTCAAACCCAGGGAAGTCCCTACCAATTAAGACAGGGTAGGGGAGCTTGGGGACCACCCCTGTAGTCACCCTGGTAGTATTCCCCTGGATCTCAATCCGCACTGGGATTGTGGGGTAAAAATTCATGGTGCCATGAACGCACATTACCCCTGTGTTTTTGGCCCGGCTTAGTTGGTCTCGCCCCACCAACTTCCCTGAGATCAGCGTGACAGCACTCCCAGAATCTATTAATGCTATGGTCTTAATACCATTCATTTTTACTGATCTTGTATACCCATGTGAAGTCATTGTGACCCCTACCTGGCCGATTAGGCCACATTGCTCCCCATAATCCCCCAGATTACACTGCATAGGTTCTTCCCTGTTGGGGCAGTGGGCTGCTATATGCCCCAATTCCCCACATACATAACACCGCCCCCTTATTCCGGTTGTCACCCTTCTGCCTGGGGCTATTTGGCTGGCCCCCCACCTCTCTTCCCAAACCCCCAGGTCCCTTCTTGGCCTTGGGCCATTCCTCAGTGTCTTTCCGCTCTGTTACAGTTCTCCTATAGTTCTTGACAGTACGGGGCCAGTACGGGGGGTTAGCTGCCTGGATTGCAGTGTCTCCCAGCCTGGGGTCTGGAACAGTTCACGGGCTCCCAGCTGTCTTTCCACGAGGAAGACCAACTCATCATAGGTGGAGGGGTCATTCCGGCCAACCCAAGCCCGGAGGCCTGGTGGTAGCCCCCTCATATACCGGTCTAGTACCAGGACCTCCATCATCTTCTCAGAGCTGAGGGCCTCAGGGCGCAGCCATTTCCGGCTCAGGTGGATCAGGTCAAACAATTGGGATCGGGGTGTCTTGTCCTTTGTATACTGCCACTCCTGGAACCTCTGGGCTTGCAATGCTGTCGTTACTCCGGATCTGGCCAGGATCTCTGCCTTCAGCTTGGAGTAATCTGCTGCAGTCTCTGCAGCCATATCATAGTAGACCTTCTGGGCCTTCCCACACAGGAATGGGGCAAGGACACCAGACCACTGATCTCGGGGCCAGGCCTCCCGCAGGGCTGCTCTTTCAAAAGCCAGGAGGTATGCCTCCACATCATCCTCCTGTGTCATTTTCTGTAGGCAATGGCTGGCCCGTATAGTCCGGGTCCCTTCACAGTTGTGGTTCAGTTCCATAAGGGCCTTCATCTGGTTCACCAGGTCTTTCAGCAGGGCTCGGTCCTGGGCAGCCTGACTCATCAACAGATGATTAGTTTCCTGCTGCATCTGAGTCGCCTCCTGTTGGGAGTTTGCTTAGACCCAGGTAGCCTCCTGCTGGGCCACAGTGGCTTGTATTAGGGCCTTGACCACATCGTCCATCTTAAGGATGGGAGGGTTTTGCCTTGCCCTGGTTTAAGTCCCCAGCGCGCAAATCCCACGACTGACACCACGTGTGGCAAATTACCGGCACTATTATGATGGGTCTCGCTCTTTCTCTTCTTTGGGGGAGGTTCAGAGCACCATTTCTTGCCCCTGAATTGGAATATTAATTGCCCCACTAGTGTCCTTAAGGAGGGGAGTGGAGAGGGAGGGACCTGGGCCTGCCCTCTACTCCAGGTCCCAGCCCATGGGCCCTGAGGATAGTGGTGAACCACTTGAACTGGTGGTTTCTTCCCCTGGGCTACTTCCCTCTCCTGCCCTTCAGCTTGTGGGGGGCTTCCTGCCCTCCCTCTGCACAAGCCAGGTGCCCCTTTACCTAGGGTCTTGGACTTCTTAGCCCATCGCAGCACTCCTCCAACCTTTCCTCTGCTTCTCTTCAAACTGTTCTCTGCTCCAACACCAATCTTCTCTGCTCCAACTCCTTCAAACTGTTCTCTGCTCCAATACCAATCCTTTCTGCTCCAGCTCCCCACACTGTCTGATTGAAGCACGGGGTTTTTATCATGTGACTGACTGTAGGTGCTCTAATTGGCTTCAGGTGCTCTAGTTAATCTATAGCAAACTTTCTTTCCCTTACAGGGAATAACGTTCCCTTCTAACACTCTCCTGCTGCCCTCTGGCCATGCTGTATCACATCAGATACCACACATAGCTGCAATTAAACAAAAATAATAAACAAACATAGTCACAGGACAGATATCCCAGCAAACTATTGCCTGACCCTGTATGTGGTTGGGCTGCTCTGTCTGGAACATTCAGTGCCATGGGTTTTGGGTCCCAGGGCTAGGAGTAGTAGTTTTTCTCGTAGTGTGGGAGGGACAGTATTCTGGGAGGTGCTATCATGACCAGGATGTGGGCAGTCTGGCTGAGTGGGTAAGATTAGGAGTTATGTCTAATGGTCAGAACAAGAGTAGGGTTTGGTGGTTGGAGGGAAAGTTGGAGTTGGGAGTCAGGCCAGGGGTTGGAGCCAGAGCAAAGAGTTAGAAGTCAAACCAATGGTCAAAGTCAAGTCAGGAGTGGAGCCAGGAGTCAAAGCCAGAGAACGGTGCCAGAGTTCAGAGCAGGGAAGGAGTGTGGGGATCTGTCTTAGCAGCAGGCCAGGTACTGACGGCTTGCACAGACAGCTTCCTGGAACTCCCTCCTTGCTTAAGTAGTGCAATTGAACCAATCAGAGGTGGGGTGTGTGGGGTGGGAGGGATGTTGCTGTGGGTGGCACTTCCTGTGGGGATTAGTCTCTCAGGATCTATAATGTGTTGATCACAGCTCTGCCATGGCTGCTGAGCTGCAACATGGAAGCATCACTCGCCTGGAGCCCTCCAGGCCTGGGTACTGGACCCCCAGATACTCACAGGTGCATTAGAATACTCTACATATCATTGCCCTGGCAAGGTAGTGTCCTGCTGACAGACAATTCAGTGAGACAATGTCCAGCAGGGTATTTTCCTGTATAAATGTACACAAGTCCTGTTTATCTTGAACAGAGATGGTTAAAACTGCACGTAGACAATGCCATTCTGCAGAAATCGCACCTGAGATGCCCCTGCTGTCCTAGCCAAGACAACAGCTGCTTTAGTCACTGTTCCTCTTGATTGTTAGCTGCTTTAAAACACTCGGTCACCTTCTCAAACCGCTCAGGTTCCTACCTGGGAGATGCCTAGTTATGCATTACAATAACACTCCAGCCGTGCAACATTGTCAGGCCAGACACACATGGGAAGTCCCTGGGAGTTCAACTTGCCTGGATGTTGGGCAGAGGCTAATGCCACATGTTCTGTAGAGGGCTGTTCCACAATTCCCTAACATGGCTCTGTCCTTTCTCCACAGGGAGCACCAAACGGTGTTATAATGCTTGGGCTATCATTGTGTTATTACATAGTCCTCCATTATGATTTGTGAGGATGGGCCTTCAATGACGTTGGCTCTCTTTACCTTCTCATGACACTGAGACAAGCCGTTAAAGTGAATTTAGTGCTGGCTACAATCCAGCCGGAGGTCAACAATGAGAGACAGTTGATGGCCTGTGGGAAATTAGTTAGTTGCTCCTAGTCTTGCTCTAAGTAGATGTTTCCACATGACAAACCCACTGTCACAGAGGGAAGTCATTGGTGCCTTTATAGGCATGGAGATGAGCTACCCCCTAGATGTATTCCTGATAGGACAAGATGGAGGCCAATCCAAGCTGTGGGGCAGCAAGGCGCATTGGAAGCTCATGCTGATGTGGTCTTTTTGTTAATATATTAAGGCTTTCATCTCCAGGGCCACCAGTTCAGTATCTTTCGTTAGGGCTAAATTCACCCGGGGTGAGAGACAGAACGAGGCCTGTGTACACTTAATTTCCACTTACCCCTCAGTTTCAGTGGGATATGGTTGGTGCATAAGCTTTGCACTGGCCTTCTGCCCACTGATGGATTTTACCCATAAAGCTATGAATGAAAAAGAAACTTGCTCCCATTGTTCAAACCCTTTTTTTTGCTTTCCAGTAGTAACTGTAGGATCATCTTGGTCCCTTTAAACCAAATGTCCCTGGTAGCTTTGCCCATTCTGCGCTCATTGCTTTGGGGAGCTGGCAAAAGAGCGGTTTGAAAATGTCCCAGCTGTGGCAGACTGGAAATTGTTTGCTGAATGTAGATAGGATTCTTTGGGTCACACAAGTAATCTGTGTCATAGTTACATGCTGTAACGAGGTGATTACACTTCAGTATCTTAATTATGTGATTAGGCACATGCTCATTAACTAAGTAAACTGTAACAATAAATAAACTAATCAACTAATAACAGTCTAAAGCCAAAGGGGGATCTCAGTGGTTTGAGCATTGGCCTGCTAAACCCAGCATTGTGAGTTCAATCCTTGAGGGGGCCATTTAGGGATCTGAGGCAAAAATCTGTCTGGGGATTGGTCCTGCTTTGAGCAGGGGGTTGGACTAGATGACCTCCTGAGGTCCCTTCCAACCCTGATATTCTATGATTCTATGAAATGTGCACATAGAATCAAACACTGGAAAGCAGCTTTGCAGATCACAGACTTCCCACATGTTCCCAAGAGTTTCCTTATCTCTAACACACCCTGTGACTGATTCAGCTCTTACACCAGCGTCATTTCATTGACTTCAGTGGAGTTACCCCTGATTTATCCTGGCATCATTGAAGACATGTTTATTTTTCTGTTTTGTATAGGTCAGACTGAGATTGCATCTTCCCAGGGAATAGGGAATCCATCAGGGAATAGGGAATCCATTGTATGTGTTCCAGATATTTGTCAGTTTCATTAACAGAGATCTGTTTCTCAGGGAGAGCAGAGTGGCAGGGCGATACATTCATTTCAGCATCTGTCTGCTCACGCCACTTCCCGCAGCCCTCATTGGCCTGGGACAGCGAACTGTGGCCAGTGGGAGCCACAATTGGCCAAACCTGTGGACATGGCAGGTAAACAAACCAGCCCAGCCCGGCCTGCCAGGCTACTTACTGTGGCGGGCCGTGTGCCAAAGGTTGCTGGTCCCTGAGTTAGGAAATGGTTGGACTAATGGTGCATTCTGCACTTTTGCCCAAACACTGGACAATGTTCAGTCGATGCAAGTGCAGTCCCCACTTTGTTCTGACTAGAATATACACATACTGTATAAGGTCCAAACCCTCCCCCTTTCCTGGAGCATGCGTTTATTAATAACTTATATATCAGCTTAATTTCTCCAGGCATTTGTCCTCCAGTCCCCAGCCAAGCTTGGCTGTTCCTAGAGGTTTCCCTGTAGAACCTCTGTGTACTAGACCCTAAATCCCTCTGCCTTTGAAAGACATTCAAAGGGTCTTTTTGTTCTGAGTTTGTACAATACCTAGCATGATTGGGGTCGGGCTCCATGATTGGGGCTCCTAGTCACCATAGGAATATAAACAAATAAATAATAATAATAAAATTACCCTCATATATCTTGGTTGGAGCTAAGTGAAATCTACCTATTGACATGATTCTGCAGTAATTACATGGTGCCTTCAGTGACTCACAGATGTTAAGGTCAAATGGGACCATTAGAACATCTAATCTGACCTGCTGTACTACACAGGCCATAAAACCTCATCCAGGTATCCCTGTATGAAGCTCATAATCATAATTATGTTTAGCTGAAGCTTCTCTTCCAGAAAGGCACCCAGTCTTGATCTGAAGACATCAAGAGATGGAGAATCCACCACTGCCTTGGTAGTTTGTTCCAGAGGTTAATCACCCTCACTATTAAAAACTTGTGCCTTATTCTTAATTTGAATTTGTCTGGTTTTATCTTCCAGCCAATGGTTCTTATTATGCCTTTCTCTGCTAGATTAAAGAGTCCTCTGGCACCTGGTATTTTCTTCCTGTGAAGGTATTTATACATAATCTTGTCATCTCTTGATTTTCTTTTTGATACATTTAACAGACTGAGTTTCTTAAACCTCTCACTGTCACATATTTTCTCAGCCCTTGAGTCATGTTCGTGGCTCTTTCCTGAATCCGCTCCAATTTTTCAGCATCCTAGAAATCATGCAGGGTTCAAGCACCTGATAATCAGCTGACACAACAGAGAAGCCTTTCATCCTTATGCAGGGTCCTCGTATTTTATATGCATGCTATGTCTTTAATCTCCAGACAGTTATGTAGACTGGAGTCTGGTACAAGTCTTGGTTGTCTTTTCCTGTGCGGACTGATTTAAGTCCGCCTCTTCCTAGCGTCATTGTGCAATAACCTCAGCACAGTATCTCAATAATCCACTTGAATAAATTTTCATTGAGGCTTCTTCAGTCACCAAGCAGGTGGTTTTTGGTCCCTGAACAGATGTACGTGCACTGTCCTGTCACTGCAGCCCTTCTTCAAACTATCACATCAGTGAACCTTTAGCAGCTAAAGTTGCAAGACTGGCTCCTGGGGCAGCGAGCTATTCCTCAAGGCTTTAATCTATCACTGACCCAGGGCCGGCTCTAGCCATTTCGCCACCCCAAGCACGGCGGCACGCAGCGGGGAGTGCTCTGCCGCTTGCCGGTCCTGCGGCTCCGGTGGACCTCCCGCAGGCATGCCTGCGGATGCTCCACCGGAGCAGCGGGACCAGCGGACCCTCCACAGGCATGCCTGTGGGAGGTCCACTGGAGCCGTCTGCCGCCCTCCCGGCAACTGGCAGAGCGCCCCCCTCGGCATGCCGCCCCAAGCATGCGCTTGGCTCACTGGGGCCTGGAGCCGGCCCTGCACTGACCTATTCCTCAAGGTTTCTTCAATGACCTATTCCTCAAGGCTTTCTTATGCATTTAGGGACGCTTGTGTGAAAATTAGGGAGCACAATCAAGCCTTAGGAGATGTCACTGCTTCTCAGAATCATCCCTATCTGTGGATGTGACTGAACATGCCTAGGGCCTCTGCACCATTTACACTTACTAACAAGGCCTCTTTCCTCACTCTGCGCACTGGCATCATATCCATTGCCACCTTGTGCAGGGAAACTTGTACCAGAGCCAGTTCATATTAGATAACCTCCTAGGTTAAGAGACAATCCTAAACTATCTTCAGACATAAGCCCTGATTCAGGAACCATCCCTATCCAGGACAGAGCTTAGGCAACACAAGATTAGCTTTAAGCATATGCATAGGTCCCATCAAAGTCAAAGGAAGTGAATCATATGCTTAATTGCTTTCCCCGATTGGGGCAATATTGAGAGCAGTTTTGCTCCACCCTTGGTAGTAGACACTTCTGTTAAAAGCAACCCATTTTTGCCAGTCTTTTTAGTGCGTGCTTGAGGGTTCATTGCACAAACCCTGCTGCATATGTTGCTCCCAGGATTCCTCCACATTGCCACCAGACCTGAATTCAGGAGCGGGCTTTCTGATAGCCTGCTTTATTAGCTGTGTCATGTAGGCAACAAGTACCTCAGACGGTGCTGGTGGCTTGTTTGTGCTGCTCCCCAGCTAACTGGATGCTGGGAGAATCCAAGCTTTCTTCAATAACACCCATAGGTGCTGTAACTAGGAGTGCTAGGGGTGCTGCCACACCCCCTGACTTGAAGTAGTTTCCACCATATACAGGGTTTACAGTTTGGTTCAATGGCTCTCAGCAACCCCACTATACAAATTGTTCCAGCACTCCTGGTAACCGTGTGTTACAGTATTCTCCCTGAGGTGCTCTCCTACCCAGCCACTCTTGGTGCTACGTGTGACAGTGGGAGATTGCCAGTTAACTGCCAACAGTACTGAAAGCAAGTGCTGTGGAAGGGAAAAAAAGCACAGAGAAAAGTCTCATAGGCTTTTTGGGTGAGGAACAGTGAAAAGAGAGACAGAGGAAAATTAGTTATGTATAGCTGAAAAAAAGCCAGCTGATTGAAATATGCAGGGAAAGGCAGCTCAATGCTGGGGAGCTGGACTAAGGTACAGCTAGTCAACTTGCTCTATTTGGAGAACCAGAAAAGGAATAATGATTCAGGATGTCATGGGACATTCTACAGGATAACGTGGGACTGGCAGGAACAGGAGTGAGTGGGAGGTGGAAGTCTTGGAGACACCTTTCAAGAAGGAAGCAGGCAGGAGGCTGACAGAGACAAAAGCTCCATCTAGACAGAGTGCACCAAGGCAACAGGGATCATGGAGAAATGGACAGGTAGAGCAAGAGAGGCTGCAGCTGGAGAGAGACAGAATGAGTCTGGAAATCCAGCTGCTGGCAGACCTGGAAAAGCAGAGTCAGCATGAGAAGAGACAGAGGAAGAAACTGCACCAGCACAATGAGAAAGAGAAGGACAAGCATCGTCAGTAACAGTTAGATATGGAAAGACTGCACCAACAAATCTCTAATCTGGTAGGTGGAGCCAGATTCCATGAATCTATCCCAGGCATAGATTCCAAATTATTGCCTTACTTTAGGAAAGTGGACAACATGGATGTGTTTTGAAATGGGGATTGAATTGAACCAGGTGAGGCAGGAGGACACGGTATGGTATCTGTCTCCACTACTGTCTGGGACAAAGACCTTAGACATTTTTACCCATATGGACAGAGAGGACTGTCAAGATTATGGGCTGTGTAAGTAAGCTTTGTTGCAAAAGTTTAAATTGACACCTGAAATATAGAGGAAGATGTTTCAGGGAGTTTAGTAAAAAGGGGATATGACATGCTCAGATATCAACCCAAATTAGGGGTTGCATAAGAAAATGGGGAACTGGTTGGGGGTTACCACAGTTGATAAAACCTACGAATTAACAGTTTAGAACAATTCTATAAACTCTGCCACTCTGACTTCAAATCACTGCTGACAGAAAAAGATCCTAGAGATGTATCCAAAGTTGGGACACTGGCTGACCATTATGTGGATACTTGGTCTGTGTTTGATGAAAAATCTAATAGGAATGAAATGGGATCAGAGAACAGTGATTGGGCCCAAGCTGAGACCCACACCCAAGGTGGAGAGTAATCACCCCATGTTGCCCCAGGACGAGTGGGGAAAAGCAGTATCTAATTTATAGTTAGCTAGGTCACTTTGTCCAGGATTGTCCACTCCACACACTAAAGCTCCATGAAATGCTGGAAAGGCCATGGCACCCCAACCTCACAGAGTTAACTATGGAAGGTGTCACACGGCTGGTCCACCAATGACATATGATGTTCATGCCAAGCCCTTCACACTCCAAACCATCCCTCTCCCACCCATATCCCTCTGCCCCCTCCTGCATGCAGGCCCAGCTGATCCCTAATGGCAGGTGGTAGACTGTGGGGAGACATTCATTCCTATACAGACCTAGGAAGGGTCAGGAGTGCTAGTTGCAGGCGTGCTAGCAGACAGTCCATATACTTTGCTATTGTGGGAATATTATGACTTTGAAGGCAGAAGGGCGTGAAGCAGGACCCTTCAGTTTGCTCCAACCCTGCAAAGGGCTGTTAGCTAACATGCAAATGGAGTATCTGACAGGGAGGAGGGGGTAAACACTGTTGAGATCAGGTTACCTCCTCGGCAAATACCAGGGGCTGAGGGAAGAGGGTATGAGACAACCTCTTGCTGAGGAGAGCTAGCAGTCTTACGGACTTAAAGGGAAATTCTCTAAGTCCTGATGCCCAGGCCAGGGAAATAAGGTCTCTTCCCTCCCATACCTGGGAACCAGAGACGGCACATACACGGCCTGGTGATGGCAGTGTCTCCAGCCAAAGATGGGGACAGTGAGGAGGTTGCAGTGTGCTGCCAAGTCTATGACACATACCCTACGGTGAGAAATGTTCAAGTGAAATGAATGCCAGCTACCTGGGAACTGACGGAGGTATCTACAGGCAGGAAGAAAGGGGAACTCCCCTCCACCCCCACCGAGTCTGTGATGCCTGATGGTCCGTGAAAATGTGAAGGACCCGAGTCTTACGGGGGAAGAATTGCTGCGCACCTTGACTCAATGTGCAGCGATCGAAAGGCCAACCCAGTGAGGTGAGGGCTCAATATTCTTCCCCCTTCCCTCAGAGAAGCTGAGGTCAGGCCACAGGCCCCCACCTTGAAGGAGCTGGAGCAGAGAAAGGAATTTGGCTATGGGGGAAGTTTGAAGAATCTCCCTTGTCCAATCCCTATGCTGTTAAGCACAGTGGACAATGGTTCTCAACTTGCAGCCCAATCAGCACGCAGCGATGGCGCATGTGACATCCTCAGGGCCTTGCAGGTAATATACATATATTGTGTGGATGTGGCCTGCATAACACACAGAGAGTTGCATATGCAGCCCATGATTATAAATATGCTGAGAACCACTGAGCTAAGAGCTGTGTTGCAGGGAGCCAGCCCTGCCTTATTTCTCTCTTTTGTCCAAAGAGTTGCTTCCTAGAATACTCCAAAGATGGGGTGGGAATTTTCAATTGACACCTTGGGGGAAAATGGGACAGGTCACACACTCCCTAGGAACTGGATGGGAGGTCGCAGTGGGTCTCAAGTTCACACCCAAAGGTTTTGGGGTCACAGGAATAAAAGGGAGCACAAGAGAGCTCCCCTTACAGATCTTCCCCGGATCTTCCTCTAAAGAGAGAAATTACATGAATGATGTATGCCAGCTTGTTAGCAGAATGTTTATTATATGAGTAGTAGAAATGTAAAATTCTGAAAGGCAATGGCAGAAACACTACCCAGGGAATAAGCCGTGGGTTTCCCTAGGCTGCCGGTCACACACCTTGGTTACACTCACTTCTTTATGAGGGAGATGTGACAGATATGGCAACCATATGCAGTATCTCTGAGGGAACATATTGTATTCGGTTTCTGTGTCACTGTGGACCAGGGATTGTATGTAGGATTGTGTTCTAGTCCATGGGGATGGATTGCCACAGCTCCTCCTGGAACCAAAAAAGGGGGAGGGGCTGTTGAGGTGAATCATTTAGGTGGTAAACACCTCCAGAGACGTACCACCCCTGTGGAGGCTTGCATACACCAGTTCAAACTGGATTTTTCTCAGAGACCAACAGCCAAAGAAAGGGCTTTTGGCATAAAAAGGCCGTGGTTAAATTAACTCCAGGCCTTCTTTCTGATGCAGCAAACAAAAAGGATATTCTGTCCCAGGACGCAAACCCTTGAGAGAGTTTTAGAAGGACTTTGATCTGTTAGGATACCATAAAACATAAGGGTGATGTTGTAATAACTGGGCCTTCAAATTTACCCTAATTGTGAGTTCCATGGTAAGAAGTGAGAAAAAATTCATTAAGTGTCACAATAATCTATAACAGCAAATGCTGACGGGAAAAGGTGCAAAAGTTAGACAGAAAGACTGTGAATTAGTCCTAACTAAAAGGCCTCCTGGTATAACTCAAGCACTGTGTTGCGCTCATGCCTGGTAAATATGGAAAGTGTGGGACAAAATGATGAGGGGATGGGCTATTCTGCCCACCAGACCCTTTTTGGATCCTTAAAGAAAGAGACTTTGAGGAGAAAAATTGGCTACTGGACCAAGCGTCTCTAACATGGCTGCTGACCCCAGCATCTTCTGAGATTCCAGGCCCTCTTCATCCTGATCCTGAGAGATGACATGAACAGACCAGGCCAAAGAGAGGGACCCACTCAGATGCCATCGCAATGTCTACAGGCTCCAGCTGAATCCTGACCATTACCTGGGAGGTGAGACTTTGTCCTTTCTCTCCCTCACAAATGTGTCCTTTCTCTTCTTCACCTTATTTCTTCTCTTTCCTTTTTCCTTCTGTCTAATAAGAGTTTGCCTTAGCCACCGAAGACTGTGTATATTGCAACACTGCTGTAGGCCAGTGAGCAGAAAGAGGCAGCTAAAAGCAATGCCCTAAACAGCCCAATGCTGGTAAGAGTTTGCCAGGTCTCAGAGTGGCTGATAAGACTGTATGCTTTTCCAGTTGCAACGCTGCAAGTGAGAGTCAACACCGGAGACAGAAGCTGCATTCTCTATCTTTTCATTCCCCTCCTGTGTGTGTTTGTCATGCTTTGTCTTCTAGAAAATGGGACCAGCCCATAATAACAGCAGCGACAGCAACTCCTGCCCATCTCAACTAACTTACCATCTTTCATACCATCTAAGATACTGTCAAACAAACAAAGAGTTTTCCCTTCTAAACGCTCTGTCCAGCTAACGGTATAGGGAACAAGGGATGTTGTTAGAATGAAAGTCTCATGGAATACTTTATATTTCAAATGCTTTAACTGTTTTTTCTTCTTTTTCGGTATCTTTAATAAAAGGTTAAAAGGAATGTAAAGGCGTGATTGCCGTGGCACTAAGCAGGCTGAGGACTCTGTATACCAAGCCCTGGATCATGTTTAACACTCTTTAATGCTGGAGAATGACTGGGTTATGTTAACATCTTTGGTCCATATGTTCCATCTAACTTTGGCCCATATAGTCCATCTAATTTTGACCTCTGGTGAGCTTTTAGCATGTGAACAGGAACTTTCATTGTTTTTTATGTTTTGTCTGGAATGCTTTTACCTCAAAAATAAACGTGCTTGCTTAGAAAGAGCTGTGTGGTAACTTGTAACTGCTGGCAATACACTGTTCATAGCCCTTGGAGAGAAAGCAATGACCAGGCACTGGCCGCAGACAGACTGGCTTGCTGTGGATAACCTCTTGTAGGACAGGAAAATGCTGAGCCTTAAAATGCCCTGGTCAGAAGGGAGTGAGAAAAAGGTCTCTGCCAAGAGAAAGTGATGGCAGGAGACTTGACTGGGAACTCCTGGAGATGACCAGGAAGGGGGAGGGTGGGAAGAATGCAGCTGTAGTTACTCTCAAACTGTGACATCATGTATTGCTCTTTCCTTAAGGAGACACTTTCCTGTTATTAGCTCTTTTGGATATAAGGCTATCACAATAGGATGTAGTATGTTATAGATTTTGGCACCAGAGGTGGGACACTGTTATTACAGTGTAATATATGCTTTGTTGAATATTATTGTACCTAGGGCCTAAGGATATTGTTGTTACCTAATACGCACCCAGTTTTGTTATCACACCAGCAGGATGAATCTCTGAGTATTACATTTTAATGAATGCACACCCTGTTGTATATTCTAGCACTCTTAGCATAAAGATTTTACAGCATTATAACACACACTATGACCTGCTGTGTGTTATCACATGAGACACCAGAGGCTGTTATAAAGACATGCTTTCATGCAAACTGAACTATGCAATGCTGTACCTGGGGCGTGCGGCTGTTATAAATGCATAACATAATACAGGCTATTGTGTGTTGTACCTGTAGCTGCTATAGAGATGTAATACACAGTATGTCATGTGCTACTGCACCAGGGCCACAGCGCTATTACAGGATAACACACATGCTGTGATGTGTCCCATGTTAACTGAACCGGTATGCTCTTTCTCTGCCAGTAACATGTCTCTTGTAGGCAAGTGGAAGATTATTAATGTCTTTGATGTCTGTAAAGTTCCTTACTGCTTAAATTCCGTCTCAGAATTTTCCACTTCTTATGTCAGGAATTTAAAGCAGAAACGGAGAGTGGGGAAGGGGTGATTCAGCTCTGTGTGTGAGGGGAACTTGGACACAAAGCCAGAGGCTCTGGCACTGACTGTGGAGAGACACGCTGTGAGATAAGAAGGCAACCTGAGTGGGTTTTTCTCATTGCTCTTGCTTTGAGGGTTTTCCATGTGCTGCCTGGAGGTGAGCTACAGCTGAGAGGGACTCTGGCAAAGCCTGAGACAGAGCTTTCATCACAAAGAAATCATTATGCATTGCATAAAGAACTAGACTAAGTGAAAGGGCTTGGGAGTTGGCACACCGGGTTCCTCAACCGAAGGGGAGATCTTGGCTAAGTTCCCAGCCACCACATGGACCTAAAAAGCCTTGGGTAGAGTAGATGAATAACTTATAGCCACGAATGCATCCTGTGAATTTTGCCTCTTTTAATGATTGAAAATTGTCCATAGGCTTATGATTTCTTGAATGTATTGATTATTCTAAACTATTTGCCATATAATTTCTGCTGACATTTCTTGATCTTTTAGCCCATTTGGGAGAAATTTGTTGTGAGTATCTGATGGTCAAGATTCCAGCTGTGAAGGTTAATGTTGATTGGATACCTAACTCACATGATATGGTATCTGCTCCCTTATTGAATGGACATAACTCTTAGAATGTTACAAAGATTTGTTTTCCACCAATAGTCACATACAGTTTCCTCTTCTCACAAACATTCCAACCCGCAAACACATTGGCTAGGACAGTTTTGGGGACTGAACACGCATGGGGTGTGGACTCAGCTGACATGAATTACATTTTTTATTCAAGCTGAAAGGTTTCAAGGTATTCAGGCAGCTCTAACCAGGAGCGTATTTCATCCTTCCTCATTGAACTGGTGACATGAGAGCATATCTGGTACATTTCCTGTAAGAGGATTCAGCTTGTTACCCACTCATTGTTTGAGACTGTATCAATGATGATTTAGCGGACAGGCTGAAATTCAGTCAGACACAATTAATAGGGATTTTATTTGTACTTGACAGTTTTACAAGGTAAGAATGAGCGTGCTAGTACACTGACCAGGTGAACTATGGGGGTTTATCACACTGAGTTATTTTTAGTCAGCTTTGGCAGTGGTCCTAAACCTCAATAAATACCAGAAAAGCCAGGTATGTTCAGACCCAATGTCAAAAATCCTAGATTTGTTTTGAACCCAGGTATGTATGTGCCATAAATCACAGGTGTGTTTTGAACTCTGGTACATAAATGCCATGCCCAATACACATATCACAAATACCACAGAGATGGCTGAATTCTTCCAAATGGGTTCCAAGATTATGTTTCCAAATTTCAAAACAAATTCACTTCCTCCTTGTTTATGCTGCTTCTGCGTTAATTTTTCATGAATATTTATTACATATGTATTTATTCAGTTATACATACATATCATAGGTGCCCATCCTATGTTTAGGGCCCAAATTCTGTATAATAAAACACACAATATCAGAGAAAGGACTGCCCATAATTCTAATTATGTATCATTTGTATCATGGTAGCCTGCTAAAGGCCTCAACAAAGATTGAGGCCCCATTGTGCTACTCAAACATCTACTGAGAGATAATCCCCACCCAAAGACCCTATAGTCTAACTCAGCAGTTCTCCCAAAGTGGGTCACAAGTTCATTTTAATGGGGTTGCCAGGACTGGCATTAGACTTGCTGGGGCCCAAGGCAGAAAGCTGAAGCCTGAGCCCCGCCGCCCATGCCACACTGAACCCAAAGTCCAAGCAACTTAATTTCATGGCGCCCCCGACAATTGCCCTGCTTGCCACCCTGTAACGCCTGCCCTATGTACCACTTCCTCTCTCAGGCCCGCGCCTGTCAGAACTGTCTGAAACGATTTCTTAGGAATGGATTGAGCACGTTGAGGCTGAAGCCAGTTTGAAAAGTTGCTGCAGAAATAATTTTAGAGATGAACCATTTTCTGAAGAAAAGTGGAGAAAGGGAGGTAATGAAGGGGAGTCTATTGCCACTCGCAGCAAAGGAAGGGCTGTCAGTGAGGATCTGAACATCAGTAAAAAACCAAAAAAACACAAATATGATCCACACTATTTGGAATATGGATTTACATGGATTGGTTTTGACCCATGGCCACAGTGTTTGGTGTGTGGTGAAGTTCTGGCAAAGGAGACCTTAAAACCATCTAAAATGTTGCGGCACTTGCAGACATGGCACAGTTCTCTTCAAACAAAACTGCTTGATTTTTTTCAGTGAGAGCTGGAAGCGCTAAAGTGCCAGTCAACAGTACTGAAAACAGCAGCTCCAGCAAATGAGAAAGCCCTTGAGTCATCTTTTGCTGTCATATTGGATAGCTAAAACTGAGAAACTGCACACTTTTGGAGAATTTTTTTTTCTATCATATGCCAAGAAAATGGTTCTGATTATGATGGGGAAAGGTACAGCGGCTCAACTTGATTTGATTACCCTAACTATACTATTGCCAGGCGTATTCACAGTATGGCAAATGACATAACTGAATGAGTGATTGCCAAAATCAAGTGGAGTCCATTTTTCCTCCCATTCAACTTGATGAAATGATGGATGTGTCAGCCGCTGCTCAGACGCTGACATATGTAAAATTTAAGAATGACATAAAACTCCAAGAGGAATTTCTGTTCTGTCGGTCATTACCATAGTGTGCTACAAGGGAGCAGCTCTTTCACTTTTGGATGCTTTTGTCTCTGATTCTGACTTGGAATGGCAGTGCTGTGTAGGAATTTGCAGGGAAGGTGCTCATGCAATGACTGGAAAAAACAGTGGGCTAGTCACCTGAGTGCAGGCTGTTGCACCACGAGCAGTCTGGACTCACTATTATATTTTTTGTATTCTATTGTATTATAGCAATAGTTGCAACAACAAAAAAGCCACTCATTCTAAAACAAGTTCTCAAGAAGCTGTTTTCACAGGCAGTGCCATCTCTGTGGAGTTTTGTGAGCTAAAATGGGAGCTGAGCACCATTAGTTACATTACCACACAGAAGTTCGGTGGTTGTCTCGGGGAAAGGTTCTCCATCATTTGTCTGAGCTCAGGGAGGAAGTGAGTTTGCAGATACCAAGTGGCTTGTTTGGCTAGCTTACTTGGCAGATATTTTTGAATGCCTAAATGTGTTAAATACCTAAATTGAAGGGCAAGATGCTTCCATCTTTTCTCTCACTCACAAAATCAAAAGTTTGCTCAAGAAACTTTCCTTGTGGTATGTTCTGGACAGTAGCAGTTTTGAAACTTTTTTTTGTTTTTGTTTTGTTACTGGATGACTTTTTGGATCAAAATGCCTTGCCAAAACATGACTTGCAACCCCTTATTAGCAGCCACCTAGAAAGTTTTAACTGCAGTTTCCAGAGTACTTCTCTGAAAAGGATTAGAAAACAGAGGCATGGATTAGAAATCCTTTTCATGTAAAAGTGACTGCAAGTGCTGTTATGTCACATACAGTGAAATAAACATTCATGGACCTTTCCTGTGATGAGACACTGATGCTGAGATTTTCTGAACAACCTCCTGCTAACTTCTGAATTTCCAGCCCAGGTTTCCAAAACCAGTGAACTACCCACTAGACCTCACTGTCTCCTGTAAATACCCCCCCACAGTCTCTCCCCAGCCAACCTTCATGCCTCATCCAGTCCGTGAAAGCCCACAAAGATCCTTCCTACAAATAATGATTCACCAAACAATTCTGAGTAACTAATTTATTCAGGAACATCATGACCTTCTCGCAGACCCATGAAAACTTATGCTCCAATACTTCTGTTAGTCTATAAGGTGCCACAGGACTCTTTGTTGCTTCTTGCAGACAGTCTGTGAAACGGGAAAGAGGTGACAATTTTCTATTCTCTTATTCCTTGTGGAAGATTCTGCTAGCTTTAGTGACAAAGGACCCAAGTGTGCAATGCTTATTCACACTGGGGCTACTGACATGAGCATCTTGTTCACTGCTGGGCAAAATCCACGCTTGGGCAGAGGCCTACACAAGGGGAAAGAGTCTGGTAAGTTTATAAGGTTGTTTTCTTTGTGTGTGTGTGTGTGTGTGCTTAGAATTTCTTGAGGGTCAGTTAAGCTGAAGTGTGTTTTGCATTTAGTTGTGATAGCAGTGAGGCCCATGATCTCTTATATCCTATGGGAGTGAGTTCCACTGTCTAGGATCAGAGCCAGTGAAAGTTCTATGTCCTGCACTCCCGTTTCTCCCTCTATTGGTTGACAGAATCATTGTTCTGCCAGAATGTAGCTGTCATGGGAGGTCATCACTCTTGGTGAACAGAAAGAGAGAGATCTGGGAAGGCAGCAAGCTCTACCAGGATAATAATGAAGGACAATTTCAACCACTCAAATATTAACTGGCTGACTGAAATACCAACCAAATAAAAACAGGTTGAACAAAATTATAATATCTCTGAGGCCCAGACTGTGTTTCCTAATATATTTGCACAGCATTGAATGCATTGACAGTGCTCAATAAATAATAGTGACATCAGCACACGGTGTGGTGGAACAAGTCCTCAGTGTCACACGCAGGAGGAGTGACTGATCTTGACCTAACCCTGAGTTACACACGAGGGTTGGTTCAGGAAGGAAGTGCAGTTGAGCTACTAAGTAACAAATGCTTAAAGCCTTCCAAGTTCCAAGTGAGAGTTACTTGGCTGAATATCTGAGACGATGGGACACGCCGTAGTTGCGTGGCTACAAATACAAGCAAGGCAAGGGGTGTCTGGTTATTACGTTCGATGGGAGTGGGGTCAGATACCCGGGCTGGTAGCAAAAATTCTTTGCTCTGTAGAAGTGACTGCAGGATGGAGCTTTCTTATGCGTGGCCTTTGCGTGCTTTCTGTTATCTGATAATTCAGATAAAAGCTCAATTCCCCTTTAAACTCTTAAGCGCTTTATAAATTATCAGAGAGCTTTAATCCTTTTTTCATGAGATAAAGGGCAGCCTAAGCCCCAAACTCTAATTGAGTGGCTTTGGTTGTTTTGTTTTAAGTGCCTCTAAGCAGCCCCGTCACCCTGAGAAACGCTTTCCAACATGATTTCTCCTGGAGTCGAACACAGCTGGGGCACTGGAGATGGGCCTGAGGAGGGCTTTGGTTTGTTTGTTTATAACCTTGAAGGAATTCCTAGGAAAGGATGGATTGGGGGTAGTGTATGCTGGATTCTCCAGATCCTTACTGCTATAGTGTATGTTCAGGGTGATATTTCCTATAGGGCTGTGCAACCCTGCTGGGGAACAGGGTGCTACCACAGCTATTGCCAAAATTGCCCCCAATTTTCGTACGTGGGTAGCTGCGGGTGATCAGTACAGCTGAGTGAATCCGCGGCTATTCATTTAGTGACCTCACCCTGCCCTGACCTTGGCTATGCCCTTTAGCATTTGCAATTCCCGTGGAAGGGGTAATCACAGGTATTAGAAAATACTCGAGGGAGCAAATTCTGGCTTCACATTGTTCTGAGGGCTACACTTATCCAATCAGGGACAAGAAAAGGATTCCACATGACCTACATGTCCAATCACAATCATTTGCATTTCAAGCATACATGCAATGAGGTGTTCATGACTGAGCTACAGACCAGGAATTATTTGTGGAAATATTTTGGTGGAGAATTTTGTACAATGAGACAGAGATCTAGAGAGATAGGGATGGGAGGAGGGCCCAAAGAGAAGTTTGAAACAGGGTCACAGACCGGAAAGGGGAAACAACCAGGACAAAGACTGTCTGCACTGCTATGCTTGTCATCAGGGGCCTTTGTCAATGGGTGTTACTGTGATTCTGTGATGGGAGAACAGGGCCCATGCTTGTCAGAGGAGGCTCGCCTCGTCCCCCACTCTTGGAATTGAAAATAGTTGTCCCATGGCTGTAGACGGGCTCAGCCAAGCTGAACATCTGTTGTAACAAAACATGGCTGGCCCCTAATTCTATGATGGCCAACAGCACTTTCTGACAAGGGGGTGAACACAGCTGGCTCTATCTACATCAAGGACAACCATTGTAACCCCTGCTAAGGGAGGCTGGGGAAGCCACGTGCAGTGCAAGGCCTCTGCCCCAAGGAGTTTACAATCTAAAGTCAGATCACACACAAAACAAACTGATCAAAGACGGGTAGGCAGAAAAGCAGTAACCAAAAAGAAGAGGATAAGTTCTTGGAGGGCGCAGCCACCAAACATTAGCTGGGGTCAGGAAGAAACTGTCCAGTCTGGGGATTTTACACCTTCCTTGGAAGCATCTGGTGCTGGCCAATGTCTGAACCAAGATAATGGACTAGATGGAGCCCAGGTTTGATCTGCTATGGTAGTTCCTTCATACCACTTGGTACCAAAAATCACAGATTTTAAAGTGTAGACACAGCTTAAGAGACACAAAAATACAGAAAGGGAGAGAAATGCTTCTGGTCTATCTGTCTGTCACCAGACACATCTATCTATCCCAATCACCACAGATGCCCTTCTACCTGTCTGTCCAGATTTTTACGTGACATTCATCATCATGGTATCTGAGCACTATAGAGGGGTTAGGTACAGTTGTAGATATCAACAGAACAGGAAATGTTTAGCACAGACAAAAATTCCTCTGTTAAAATTACCGGATGCAGCACTTTGGAAAATGTTATGCTGGGTTTGAAAGCTGCATTATATCTACTATACAGGGCACTCACATAGCATTTGCTATTGTGGCTTGTGTTGTTGTAATGGTTTAAATAAGGGAATGGGAATCAAGACTCTTAGTTTCTATTCACAGCTCTGCCTGTGAGTCGCTTGTTGACCGTAGGAAATGTGCGTAATTTCTCTGTGCCTGCTCACGCCACTTTAAATACGGAGATACTCTTGGTCTGTTGTAGGTTTAATTGCCGCTTGTAAAGTGCTTTGAGATCCTGGTATGACAGGCACTGGGGAAGGACAGTGGATTGTTAGTGCTGTATTTTCACTCTGTTTTATGTTTTCTGTGCCTGCTGAAGAGAAAGCTGAAGCAACGAAACATGATTCCCAAGCTGACTGAAAGATGTGGGCCATAGAGTTCTTGGCAGTGTCATGGGCCTTCACTGCTCTGACTTTCTCTTCTAGGGACAGAGTCGTGTCCAGTGCACTCTGTTGCCTGGGTTTGCTGTGTTAATAGCCAGACCTAACTGATTTAGAGAGCTCCAGGCCATATTCTCTCTATGCTTCACTTAGGGGCAGGCCATGCATCTGAATGCAGAAGGCTGAGGCAAGCAAACTCCATTGGCCAGAGTGATCTGCAGGCAGTGTGATCCTGATTCAAGAGGTTCGGAAGTTACCTGGCGAACTGGCCTTTCCCTCCCCAGGCAGAGATGAGAGGAGAAGCCGCTTGCCGGACCACGTCACAAATCCCACTTTGATGTGCCACTTCCCATCAGGATGCCTGAGCGCCCACGGCTTAAGCACAAGGTGCCGCTGCTTCTGACCTGCTCTCAAAGCTGATGCCACATGACTTAATCAGAGAGCTGCTGACCACTGCCCTCTCTCCCCAGGTGACAGGCTGATGGAGGCTGAAGCAGGCTCAGCCATTGGCTCCATGGAAGACTTGGCTACTGATTCAGCCTTTCCAAGATTTTTCCAAGTCAGAAAAGCAAGTGACACCTCTTTCTCTCCCCCATTCTCAACCCCTTCCCCTCATTCATCTGAGATGGAGAGATGGCAGGCACAATTCCATGGGACTCTAAAGATGTTAGAAGATGGTGGGTTCTACCCTTTATATCAGAAGGAAAGAGATGGAAAAAGCTTCCAGAGCAGCATGTGGAGTCCCCATTCCAGGACACATTCAGGGCCGAGACTGGACACTCGTCTGTTAGGACTGTTTTCAGGACGATGAGCTCAATCTTTAAATGATGCAGGACAGGAGATAAATATCCCACTGGAAGGCTCTTGAGATCCAAAAGAGTCTATGGGACTGGTTTGCAGTTACACTAAGGGTCCTGCTCTTAAAGGGAGTGGAGCTAGCCCCTGAGAATACCTTTTTGTGCAGGTGGGCTCCTTGGGAGGCAGAGAGCTGGCATCAGAGCTGTATGATAGCCCCGCTCTTGGCTCTGGTGTAGGGTGTGTGTGTGGAGAACATGGTGCTACTGTAGTTTCTGCTTCCCAGAGATCATAGACAGACATAGGAAGGAGATGATAAGTTACAGGAACCTGGAAGCTGCTCTGACTTACACTGCAAGCCAGACAGGCCCCCGTCTATGCAAGAATATGGGAAGTGCAAAGGTGGGTTAAAGATATAATTGTCTCCCATTGTCCCATTCCTGCCCCAAGTGCTGGACAGTGTGGCAGTTCAAGGCCTGTGACTGCATGATGCAGAATAAATTCTAGCTCAGATACTATGGTGATGAGGGCTGTATAAGAACCTACATAGAATCCCCCAAATCCTACATTAAAAGAACATTATTAAGGTTGCAAAGCCAAGCACTCAGAAGTCAGGAAATGCTAGAATTAAAGCTGCCTGTGCAACCTTAGTTAGGCCTCCTTGTGTGTATACATTCTGATACAGTCTTTAATTATATGGTCACATACTATTTTTTCAACAGGACCCTTCATTAAGAACATAAGAACAGCCATACTAGGGCAGACCAATGGTCCATTTAGCCCAGTATCCTGTCTTCCAATGGTGGCCAATGACAGGTGCCCCAGAGAGAATGAACAGATCAGGCAATCATGGAGTGATCCATCCCCTCTTGTCCACTCCCAGCTTCCAGCAAGCAGAGGCTAGGGACACCCAGAGCATGGGCTTGCATCCCTGACTATCTTGGCTAATAGCCATTGATGGACCTGTCCTCCATGAAGTTATCTAATTCTTTTTTGAACCCCGTTATAGTTTTGGCCTTCACAACATTCAGTGCACAGGATGCACCACACTCTAGGGATTAATCGGGGTTGTGCAGTGAAGGAATCTGTTGTCTGTAGGACCCCTGCCTCATTTGTTGCAGAAGCTGGAAGGCAACTAGGGCTGGCTGAAAAGTTTGGTCAATATTGTTTTCAATGGCAATTTGGACTTTCAGCTAAACTAAGTTTTTCACAAAAAGTGCCTGCTTTCTGCAGAAAATGTTGATTTTTCATTGAAAAATGGAACACCCAAATCCCAAATATTTTGATTTGGATATCCTGCCACAGAGCCTCATTGGAGCTGCAGTTCAGTTTGTCATGTAGGAGCTGCGAGGGCAGACAGCATCCTCAGTGCAGATGTTCAGAGTTTCATTGCCAAACCCTAAGAGGTCTCTACTGAGCATGTGTGAACTAAGATTTTTAGAGGTTTATAACTTGGCTAAATTTGGGCAAATTTTCAAAGGGACAGCAAAAGGCACATCTCTGACACAAAGGTGACTTCTTGCCAAATTTCAAGCTCTTGCTCCAAAATTAGAGCTTCTCAGTGAAACAGCAGTAAGAATTTTTTTTAACGTGGGTAAAAGCACGCTTTCCCCTAATCTCATTCTGAGAAATCACTGAACTATTTTAGCTGAAATGGAAAAACAAGTCAGCCTATGACAAACATCCAGTATGCAAAATTACAGCCTGGATGGTTAAAGTTTGGCAAAGTTATAAGCAACAGAAAACAGGGACTTATAATGGAAAATGTTGGGCAAGCTTAACTAGAGGTGTTGCAACCTTTTCTGCCTAGAATAGAATAGAACAGAATATAATAACTTCAGGTCTTGAGATGCACTTAGAGGCAGTTTTCCTCTGTGGAGATCTGTTTTTCTATCTCCTCTACAGCATCACCTTTGCCCTTTGTCCATAAGAATATAAGAACAGCCATACTGGGTCAGACCAAAGGTCCATCTAGCCCAGTATCCTGTCTTCCGACAGTGGCTAGTGCCAGGTGCCCCAGAGGGAATGAACAGAACAGGTAATCATCAAGTGATCCATTCTCTGTCACTCATTCACAGCTTCTGGCAAACAGAGGCTAGGGACACCATCCCTGCCCATGCTGACTAATAGATATTGATGGACCTATCCTCCATGAATTTATCTAGTTCTTTTTAGAACCCTGTTATAGTCTTGGCCTTCACAACATCCTCTAGCAAAGAGTTCCACAGGTTGACTGTTAATTGTGTGAAAAAATACTTTCTTTTGTTCTAAACCTGCTGCTTATTAATTTCATTTGGTGACCTCTAGTTCTTGTGTTATGAGAAGGAGTAAATAACACTTCCTTATTTACGTTCTCCACACCAGTCATGATTTTATAGGTCTCAATCATATCCCCCTTAGTCGTCTCTTTTCCAAGTTGAAAATTCCCATTCTTATTAATCTCTCCTCATATGGAAGCTGTTCCATACCCCTAATAATTTTTGTTGCCCCTTTCTGAACCTTTTCCAATTCCAATATATCTTTTTTTTTGAGATGGAGCAACCACATTTGCATTCAGTATTCAAGATGTGGGAGTACCATTGATTTATATAGAGGCAATATGATATTTTCTGTCTTATTTTCTATCTCTTTCCTAATGATTCCCAGAATTCTGTTAGCTTTTTTGACTGCTGCTGCACACTGAGTGGATGTTTTCAGAGAACTATCCACAATGACGCCAAGATCTCTTTCTTGAGTGGTAACAGCTAATTTAGATCCCATCATTTTATATATATAGTTAGGATTATGTTTTCCAATGTGCATTACTTTGCATTTATCAACATTTAATTCCATCTGCCATTTTGTTGCCCAGTCACCCAGTTTTGACAGATCCTTTTGTAGCTCTTTGTGGTTTGCTTGGGACTGAACTATCTTGAGTAGTTTTATATCATCTGCAATTTTTGCCACCTCACTCACTCTTTACCCCTTTTTCCAGATCATTTATGAATATGTTGAATAGAACTGGTTCCAGTACAGATCCCTGGAAGACATCACTATTTACCTCACTCCATTCTGAAAACCCACCATTTATTCCTACCCTTTGTTTCGTACCTTTTGACCAGTCACTAATCCATGAGAGGACCTTCCCTCTTATCCATGTCCTCTGGCATCTGTTCCTTTTGGTTACCCTTTCATTGGGAGGCACAGCTTTCTGAGTCACTTGCAAATCTATGCCTTTGTCTCAAAGCCCAATCCATTTGGCCCTTTTGTGGGGTCACCTAAGCTCAGCAAATCTGCTTCCTAGTATCAGGGCTAGGGTCCTTTGTGGGTTCAGTAGAATGATTTTTCTTTCTCACCTCTCCAGCTGCAATCTTTGGCTTTGGAGTGGAGGGTAGTGTGTGCTTAGCCTCAGTGCTGTATATAGCTGATAGACTGTGACAGGTGATGGACTGCAGCTTCCCTTTAATTTGCAAGCCTCATCATAGAAATGTAGGGCTGGAAGGGACCTCAGGAGTTCATTTAATTCATTACCCAGTCTGAGGCAGGAAAGTATACCTAGACCATCCCTGACAGGTGTTTGTCAAACCTGTTCTTGAAAACCTCCAAGGACAGGGATTCTACAACCTCCTGAGGTAGCCTGGTCCAGAGTTTATCTATCCTAATAGTTAGAAAGTCTTTCCTAATATCTAACTTAAATCTCCCTTGCTGCAAACTAATCTCATTACATATTGTCCTACCCCCAGTGGGTGTGGAGAAAAGTCAGTTGCTGCCCTCTTTATGGCAGGACACCCCCTCCTATATTTATGTGCTTGGGTTGTCATTGATCACCAGGTCTGTGGCTTGAGTCACTCACAGCATCGTTTTCACAGAGGGGGATTCACCTCCAGGGGAGAGTGGATGACAGTATGTTACATCTCCCCTGTACCCTGGCCCTGCCAACTCCCTGGTCAGATCTGCTCACTTTCTGAGCACCAGGTGAGGCAGGACCACTGCCATTCACTTCTAACTAGACTTTCTGCCTCTGGGCGACCACAATCTGGATTCCTCTGGAGGAGCCCACTGTTCGAATTTGGCCTTTGATGCATGAAGAAGGAATGAAAGGAAATTAACACCGTGTTTCTGGGTGAGCAGCTCTGACAGGACGAGTAATCTAGCAATAGCAGCAGCTGACAGAGTGTGGAGCCAGGGGAGCAATGTTTCATTAGAAATAAATGATGAGGCAAGTAGGCAGAACTGTAAGTTACAGAGTTTTTAACCCCAAAGGGGAGATGTGCGAGAGACTCCATAAAGTCTGCTAGGGACATTGCTATTGCTACTGATTTTATGCAGAAGGTGCCCAGACACTGTGGTAATGGGCGGCATTATTAGACATGATGAGAAGCCAGCCTTAATGCTGCAGCTCTCTGTTTGTCTCCCAGCAGCCAGCCCCAGTCCTGCATTCCTGAAGCTCTGGTCCCACACCACTCTAGGTTCCTCCTGGAAAGTGATCCTCTTTCTCCAATTTCACTCTCATCACACTCCACAGCTGGGATCATAGTCTGGCAATGAGTTCAGCCCCTAGTTCAAGGGAGCATTTCACACCCCAGCTCCTTCCAGCCACCGCAGAAATGATATTGGCGGGCTCCAGAGAGAGGCTTCTCCATTGGCCATCTAGATCCCAAGTCCTAGGCATGAGTGACAGCACCAACTCTTGCACGGGAAATGCAAAAGTCTTCACTTGGGATTTGTTGGGTAAGTGAAAATGGAAGTGATTTCCAGATCGCTTGTCTGGAAGTGTAACGTCCTTTTGTAGCAGTAGAATCCTGCCTGGAGACTTTACTCTGCCTTCTGCATTGTAGATGGAGTCCCCATATGCTCCCCAGTCTCCATGTTTTTTACCAAAGGCACAGCATTTCTGCTCTCTGTTAGCAAAACACAAAATCTCAGTGATAAAGTTGCTCTGGCCATTTGCATTTCCTTGCATATCTAAGCACAGGAAGTCTATAGTGTTGCTGCTTCCCTAGCTCCCAGCGGGAAAGAGTCATAGATCTGCAGCAAAACAACCACATGGAGAAATGTTTGGAGATGCAAGTGACTGGTTTTCCAGGAAAGTCAGTTTTGCTGAGTGTGATCTTGTGAAATACTTTCCCTCGGCGAGGGAGTTTATAGAGGTACAAGGTTTCTGGGACTCAGGATAGATGGACCAATGAAAAAATATGACCATGTCTCCAGTTCTCATCTGCATGTGAGCACACACAAGCTAACAATATGTGGTTTGTCTCGCCCCTACCAAACCACACCTTGCATCCCCTATCCCCACTCTCATCTGTTCACCTCCCTTCATCCTCAGTCACTATCACACATATATCCTGCCTCTTCTGCTCCCCTCTGGACCCTCCTCATCTTTAGCTCACCTTGCCCCCATTTTCCCCCATTCCAACTCCTCTTAGAACCCCCCGTCACCCTCTGCTCTAACACATAGACCCCTTACATCCCCTAACCCCATTCCCTTCAATCACACATCCTTCACTCCCCTATTCCCACGTCTCTTCTCTCACACAAACACACTCATCCTTCCCTTGAAATCATAAAACATTTTAAGATGGGCTGATGCTAGTCCACTGGAGGCTCTAAGCAGGGATATTTCCCACCCCCCAACACATACTAATAATTAACAAGGGCCCCCTTGAGCTGCTTGGGCCTAAGCAATTGCTTAGTCTGTTTATGCCTAGTGCTGACTCTTATCATAAGTCATGAACAGGTTTCAAAATCCCTTGTAAATCCTGGACACCCTGAGAGCCAGGCTGGGGAGCCAGCAGTGAGAGTCTGGCCTTTCTGAGCTAATTTGCACTGTATGTTTTCAGTCACCCGAATGTCCAGAGCAGCTGTCAGGGCCTGGGGTTTGGAAAAGCCAGAGTAGGTGGATTTTTTCAAACCCAATCAGAACAGCGCCAAAGAGGCTTCACGCCTCAAAACTGATGTCACAACACAGTAAGCGGCAGGCTGGCTCTGCCAGCTTAGCACTGGCTCCTCCTCTGAACAGTTGAGTCAGGCTGGGTGGAACTCTGTTCCTCTGGCTTGGGACTTTCGCTTAGATCCTCAGTGTTTGCGCTACTCAGAATTTTTTGTTGGTGGGGGGCGGGGAGGGTTGTGGCCTCTGAGATCCCTTATATTCACGTTCTCTCAATGTTATTCCCCCAGTTTCTAGGACCTCGGCATTATAGTAACATGACCCTCCCTCCTGTCATTGTGGCTGGCAGGACTTCAATGCCATCAGTGTTGCTGAAGAGAAAACCACCAGGAACTCGTATGCGCCTGCCCTGGTTCCTGGCTTTCCCCCAGCCCCTGTAGCTAGTCTGAGCCCTGAATTTCCAGACAGGGGGGTTTGTTTGGATCTTGGGGTTTTGGTTTAAAATAAATGTGAAAGGTGAAGAAAAGCAGTAGGTCTGCTCTCTGTGGTGACACCGAAGAGGCCAAGTGAGACCTGGCTTTGGCTGTGAGTTGTGCCAGGCTCCGTTCCTCCCAGCTCCCTAATGGTGCATCTCAATCAATCAACTCAGTGATTTGACATCACTGATGGCAAGAGGAGACACTACACCTGGGGAAGAGCTAGGACTTCCACGTACCAGCCGGCCTACAGCTTGGAAAAGGCTCCAACAGCAGTGCCACCAAGGGCACAGGGATGGAGTGTGTGTATATATTTTGGAGAGG
Organism: Gopherus flavomarginatus; assembly: GCF_025201925.1. Taxonomy (NCBI): domain Eukaryota; kingdom Metazoa; phylum Chordata; order Testudines; family Testudinidae; genus Gopherus; species Gopherus flavomarginatus. The sequence goes on along the minus strand of NC_066620.1, from coordinate 67,281,522 downwards.
GAGAAGAACATGCCCATGGATTAGAGAGGGTCTTTGGTGGACTGGGCTTGAAAGGGGCTTATTGCCCACACATCTGATGGGGGATGCTTCTGGTGTAACTGAGATTGAGATGGGAAAGACTTATCAATTCATTATCATCAATGAATTGTCCTGCAATGGCCCAGCTCTGCCTGGGGCTTTCCAGACAATGATAAAGAAGATAGGCCTCTGCCCTGAGATACTCACGGCCAGATTTTCCACAGTCCTCAGCATCTGGCAGCTGATGCTGTGATTGCTCTGGGGGAGGGGATTCTCCCATTTTTTCGATGAAAACTGAGCACTTCTTGACATCTGGCCATTACAGCCTAAAGTGAGGTCTACACTAGAAGTGAAAAATGTATGCCTTATTTCAAGTCTGAATTTGTCTAGCTTCAACTTCTAGCCATTGGATTGTGCGGTACCTTTCTCTGCTAGTTGAAGAGCCCGCTATTATCAAACTTTTGTTCCCAATGTATTTATAGACAGTGATTGAATTACCCCGAACCTTCTCTTTGTTAATCTAAACAGATTTTAGCTCCTTGAGTCTATCACTGTAAGGCCTGTTTTCTAATCCTTTAATCATTCTCCTGGCTCTTCTCTGAACCTTCTCAAATTTATCAGCATCCTTCTTGCATCGTGAACACCAGAACTGAACACTGTATTTCATCATTGGTTGCACGAGTGTCAAATACAGAGGTAAAATAACCTCTCTACTCCTGTTTGAGATTTCCCTGTTTATACATCCACGGTGTGTTTGTTTTTCCACACGCCTGGTTTGGGCCTGAACCGCTGCCTGGCACATAGGGCAATCATTTACACATAGGTGCGTGCTCAGCACATTATGACTATCCAGGCCCTTTAGAGATGTCTCAAGTTGGATACTCAAAGACAGAAGCTCCCCAAATTCTCCTGTCACTTTGGAGAATCTTGGCCTAAATTATTTATTAATTATTCTTATTATTATTAATCCAGCATGTATGGAATTGCATAAACCCCTCATGACAACTGAACTGCATTCTAAGCGTGATACTTGACACTTGTAGTAGATAGTGTGGTTACATGTGAAAAGCACCATGCAAACATTAACTAACCTTCTCAGTGCCCCTGACAGGTAGGTACAGTTTCATTAGCCTTTACAAATGGGGAAACTGAGCCACGGGCCAAAAATGGACAGAGCTGGGGTCTTAAAATTAGCTATCAAAATCCATAGAGAGGCACCTGAATAAGGGGTTTGGGTTTCAGAGCTGTTCAGTACCTTGCAGGATGAGAGCAGGAGAGGAAGTATGGGGAAGGAGGGGAGGGTGGAGAAGCCTGTCTGCCCTCAGAGGAGGGATCCCTAGAGTCTGTAGATGCACATTAAGAAATGACTCCAGTTCACTGTTAAGTTCCCAAGCCAGAGGGCTGCCTTTCCTTTGTGATCCTGACTTGATGGAGTGGCTGGGCTGGGAACCTGCTGGTGCTGTTTAGACATGAGTGAGCCTTGGTATGAACTGGTTGCATCCTTTCTGAAAGGATGATGTCTCCAGCCATAAACTCTGTGCTGCCTGTACCTGTTTGCCCCTTTGATTGGCCAGGGAAGGTAGAGGCTGTGGTGAGAGGCCATGGTGGAAGGGCTGCAGGAGCTCGAACTCCGTACTGGCCTTTACCACTGTGCAGAAGATAACCCCTTTCTCTGGAGAGCAGAGCAGGGAGAATTGGCTTAAACCCTTTCCCAGCCCTGCCTTGATCTCCTGCTGCATTCGGCATCTCTTGTGACTTTGTCAGCAGGGCAGACCAGGCAGGGTGTCTGTGAGGGCTCATTCCGGGCAGCTAAGCTGAGCAGAAGTGACAAATTCCCCAGATGAGAGATAAGCAGAGGTCTCCTCATGTCCCATCCTCTGTTCCTCCCCTCCACCTATCCCCTGGGGGTTAATCAACACTCAACAGGGAGGGCTCTGGGGACAGAAATCAGGGAAAGACCAGGATCCTCTCTGCCCAGCACAGGGTAAGGAGGAGGAAGCAGAGGGGTACACAATGGCTCCAAGCTGCCCAGTTCTCTGTAGGGGAGGGAGATTTTCACTGCAGGTCAGGCTTGACGAGCTTGGGAGCAGCAAAAGAGGCTGGGGCCCTAGCACCTCACGGAGCCCGGGGGCACTGTGGGACTTAGGATCCTGGCTTTTGGCATCTGCTTGAGAAATTCTTAGCCCTTTCCCCCTCCTGTGTGTTCCCCATCTATAGAAGTTTACAGCCAAATCGAATCCACAAGATAAAGAACACGAAGGAAGAAGCCATAGGGGTGCATCCTTCAAACTAGGCCTGGGGAGTGATGTGGTGTTCAGTGAGCTGCCCCTCCTGGGGGAGTGAGTGAGTAGTGGCTGGCTTGCAAGCCTCCCTATCCTGTCACCTGATTGGAGGAAATAATGTGTGCGCGAGCCAAGGGCACCATAACCTCTGTAGAAGTGGGAAGAGGCCACTGGTGCCAGAACTGGGAGGGTGGGGGGAGGCAGTTATGTCCCCTCACTTTTTAGCATGGACATAATATGAGGGGTCGGGGAGTGGCATTGCTCCACCACCCCAAACTGCAAGCCTCAGGCAGGCATGGAGCCCCCTGCCTCCCAAACTATGCCCATGTTAAAAAGTGGAGCGGCATGGCCCCCTGTGTCCTCCCTGTTTCCCCCCAGTTCTAGCACTGCTGGTGTGAGCACTTTCCTTGTGTGTATTCATGGCCCTAGCCTCAGGCAAACTGGACTTCGATCACTTCCTGGACATTGATTTTAATATCTCTGGGGAAGGGAAATGCCTGATTGCTTGGAGTGGGGAATAGAACCTCGAAAGCAAACTCCCAGGACCAGATTCCCAACTGGGGTAAATCACCACAGCTTCTCTGAAGTCAATGGGCCAGATCCCCAGCTGGTGTAAATCGGCATGGCTCCATTGATGTCAATGGAACTACACTGATTCAGAGGCTCTGGCGCTCTGAGAATGTGCCATGTATGCAGTGGAATCACTGGCGGGCCGGAGCTGAGAGCTCTCTGACGATTCCAGGCGGAGGGGAGATAATCCCTTCACTGCACATTGTCAGCCTCACAAACAACGTCAGCTCCCAAATGGCTGATAGGAGTGGGGATATTACTGAGTGGAGGAGTGGATAAGGGAGGGATCTGGAAGAACACACAGAGTCAGCGCTTCCCCCTTGCTCAGCCAGGCCAGGCCCTCTGACTGCACAGATCTTGGCACTGGCTTTGTGGTACTTGGAGACTATGGAGACATAGACCTCAGCTGAAATGGAGGGAGGAGACAAGCTGGGGAGAGTGATGCCCCAAGAGCCATAGCTGGAAGGTGTTAAAAGTGAAGGGTCTGATAGGTGACTGAGGGGCTTAGAGATGGCTCTGCCCATAGGCCAGGCACTCTCTGTGTTTCTCTACCCTGCTGCTTTTATCACTGGGAGCATTAGTATGAAACCAGGTTCTTTGTCCCTGAGGGCCCCATCCCCGCCCTCGCTGTTCATTCCCCGTAGGAGGTGGATACTGCTTAGATGGTTGTGTCTCGCCTAGTGGAGCACCAGCTCTGTGCAGCTGGAGGGGCAGGATTTGGTGACTCCTATGGCTAATGCTACTACTGACACTTAATAATTCAATAATACTAGTGCATCATGTGATCATTTTAAAAGTAGCCCCATGATTCCAGTATTAAACGTGTTGGCCATTCAGTTAAAGAGGCCTGTCTACTCACGAAGTGACCTTTGCTGGACTCTTGGGCATTCATTTATAGACAGCACTTTAAATATGCTGGATCAAATGATCCGTGTTGAAAAAGTCCTGAAGTAAATGGATTTACAGCAGAGATGTATTTGGCCCATCATGTCCATCCCGTTTATGAGAATTCCTTAGGGAAGCCGGTCAGTTTGAGATCATTCAGACAGATCTGCCACGTCCCATATTTTTAACACAAAGAGGCAGCAAGTGAGAAGGCCTGAGATCTATAGTGACAGGCAGGAAATTAGATCCACAACATCCTTGAAACAAATATGGCAAAGCTCTGAGTACAGTCACCTCTCTCCAGCAGCCAAACACACCCACTGTTGCCTCCAAAAGTCCTTTAATGGAACCAGGGTGGAAGGAGATTAAGCCTTAGTGCTGGACGCCACCCTTTGTTGCTAATGGGAGCATGTGTGTGTAAATTACAGCCCCGCTATGTGCTGACACTCAGAGACCTTTGCTGCCCTGGGGTCTGCAGCTTCCCTGCTGTCCAGGGGTGAAGTGCTTCATTCATCCCTCAGGCCACCCAGCTCTTCAGCACAGAGATGCTGAATTTTTAAGTGATGGATTTAGAGCTATTGAAGGGAAATGGGATTAGCAGGGCTAGACCTTTCGACCACTTATCTGTTCTTAAGCACCGTGCTGCGAATCCCTAGCACTGCTTCCAACTCCAGGCTAGGGGCACTTCTAACCACCCCCCTGCTAATGCACCCCAGCCCTGCCCTGCAGAGGCCTTTGTCTGCTGCTTTCCCCAGACCCAATTCTGCCCTAGAATGACCCCCTATTTCTCCATCCTTAGACAATCTTCACCTAACCGCAAGAGCCATTGTTCACATGAAGTAAAGAGGCTTTCTTGTTCTTGTGAATGTGCCACCACTTTTTGTTTCTCCAATCCAAACTTCTCTTCTAGTGACATGGATCCGATGAAGTGGTTTTTAGCCCATGAAAGCTTATGCTCAAATAAATTTGTTAGTCTCTAAGGTGCCACAAGTACTCCTGTTCTTTTTGCACCCTACAGTATGTTTCTCACCTTAGTTACATTCCCCTCTCTAATGACCAAGTTTTGCCGCTGGAAATCTTTCTTTTGTATGCTGATTGTCCCTGTATAGAAACAGTGAGGGACTGACGGTGCTGGCTACATATAGACAAGGTGAAGACAGTGTCTCTTACAACGTTTTGTCAATGTATCTCAGGCCTGACCTGTAACCCCTTCTGTTCCAGACCTCAACCCTATGCCATCCTGCCAATGCTCCTCAGTCCTGACCCTGGACATCCCCTGTTATTTCAGGTCTTCCCACCCCCACAGCTCTGCTGATGCCTCTCACTGTGGACCCACAGCCCCACATTATTCAGTCCTGGACTCCCGACACACAGCTCTGCCAATGCCCCTCACTTCCAATGTGCAGCCCCCTGCTATTCTATTCTATTCTATTCTATTCTATTCTATACAAGATCAGGGCCGGTGCAACCATTCAGGCAAACTAGGGGGCCGCCTAGGGCACCTAGTGATTGAGGGCGCCTAAAAGTCCCCTCAGGCGAGGAGGTGGAGTGGAGGTGAGCTGGGTGGGACGGTGCGCAGGGAAGGCTGCCCGCAATAACGGGGGGAGGTGGCGCACAGGGGAATAGCTCCCCACCCCAGCTCACCTCCACTTTGCCTCCTCCACTGAGCACACAGCCCCCGCTCTAAGTCTCCTCCAATCGGCGCCGCACACCTGGGCGGGGAGGAGAATTAGAGCGGCACCAGCGTGCTCAGTAGAGGAGGTGGAGCCGAGGTGAGCTGGATGGGGGAAAACCCAGGCAGGGTTAGCTTCTGTGGGGGGAGTCTCCCCAGACAGGGTTAGCTGCCATGGCAGGGGAGAGGGAGGTCTCCTCAGGCAGGGTTAGCGGCCGTGGGGGGACAGGGTGGAGAGGGATTAGCTGTCGTGGTGCGGGGGGGGGGGTAGCTGCTGCGGGGGGGGGCTCCCTGGGTGAGGGGCTGAGTTAGCTGCTTTGGCGGGGTGGGGTTAGCTGGGTGTGGGTTCCAAGGTGGAAGCTTCGCCTAGGGCGCGAAACTTCCTTGCACCGGCCCTGTACAAGATCTTATACTGCGCTCATCACCATAGTATCTGAGTGCCTAGTCTTCAGCTTTGAGGAAAACCAAGTGTCCCAGCTGTTTTGTGATATGGAGCTATATTTATTGGAGACCAAACCGAGTAAGCCAACTCATTTTGTTTGTGATCCTGAAGAACTGTAGAACCCACGTGTCTAGAGAGACAGAATGGGAGCAGAAACTTGTGCTGCCTGGCTTTCTCCAGGGTCCTACTACAGTAAATCAGTGGCACAAGAAAGACTTTTTTTTTTTAAACGACTGTGTTCACAGGGGAGCGAGATGGGAAAGTTCTGAAGCCAGCACTGCCAGGCATGGGGGACCCTCTGTATATCTGAATGGTTCCTTGTTTCCAGTGGGGATGGCTGAAGGCAGCAGAAGAGTTTTGGGGGAAGTGAGAGTTGCACATTGTAATCCCTATTTGTAAACACTGCCATTTCATTTGCTGAGGATAAAGCTCGCAGACTGTTAATTTTTCATTAGGCCCCATGGCCATTTCTTTGGGGACAAAAGGTAGGGTTGGGGGAAGGTAGAGAGGCAGTAGCCTGACCTGGTTAAGCCATCAGACCTGTTGAATGGCACATTGTAAAGAGAGAGAAAAAGGCCACATAATTAGGTCTTAATTTCAAACTTTGTGAGTATCCAGGCCTAGGGGGAGATGAGGAGACGTCCAGCACACCGGGTTTTGACACACAGAAGCAAATGGCACAGCAGGTGGTGAGGAAATCAGCACACTGGCCAGTCCAGGCCAAAGATTATAAGTGGAAGCTGAAACTATTCCTTGCTCTACCACACCTCCTTATGAGACCCCCCCCCCCAACAGCCAGTGCTTCTGCCCCATTCTCTACAGCTTGTCCTCTTGGGAGTGGCTGGGACTGGGTAGCTGAGAACTTCCTGCCCTTCTGCTCTGTTCCCTAGAGTGCCTCCCTCTGGGAGCTAAAGTAGTCGGGAGCTCTCAGTGTTCCTGCATCATTCACCATATTTCTTCTTGCTGGGTGAGGCAAGCACTGGAATAGATGGGAGCTCTCTGTGTTTCTTCATCATTCCCTACAGCACCTCTTGCTGAGGAAAGCTGAGACTGGGATATGCACGAGTGTGCACTTAACCGTAGTCATTCGGCACTTCGATCATTGGCCCCTGGCCCCGAGAAGAGGTGTAAGATTGAGGTTAACATACATCACACAATGTTCCAGATCGTGGAGGCATCCCTAGTACCTATTTCCTCCTGTAAGAGAGGACCCGGGATAACAGCCCTTGGAAACTCTACCAAAAGAGCAATTGTCGGGAAAGGTTCCATTTTTATGTAGCTAGTCTGAGCTCTGTGCAGTACTTCGGGGTCAGTGATGTTTCTCTGCTAATCCACTGCAGGAGGGGAACGGCTGAGGGAGTTTGGGCCTAGAGATCCCCCTTTTCACTCTGCTCTTGGCTGCCTGCATTTGTCAACTCTCTGCTTGCAAGATTAAGCTGCAGTCCTGTGAAGGAGGCAGTGTGAGCCTGAAACAATCTGTAGAAATCCAGCACACCCAGAGTCAGAGGACGCCAGGGCTCTTTAAGCTGCAGGTGGGTGGGCAGGCTCCCCAGAGCAGTGGGATGGCGGTGACCAGGCCTGCATATCAGTGGGCTCTGGAGGCTTTCAAGAGAACCAGGTCTGCTTTGCCTACACTCTTATCTCAATCTGAGGTCGCTTGGCAGCACTCCCTGCCCCTCCCTTAACATGGGTGATGTCAAATTGTTCTGATAAGGAGTCTATGCAGAATACAGCCAGGGCAAACCTCTGGCCCAGGCCTGATTTACAGGCTGAGATGTTGCCTTTAGTTCTCCTAACATAGACTTTCAAGAACATGTCTGGCCTGGCCATCCCAACTCCAATGCAAAACAGCCAGTCTCTGTCAGCTCAGTGTCTGCAGAGGATGGAGTTACATTGGGAGACCGTGTTTATGTTACCAGGGGTTGCCCATGCCCTTGACAGAGGTCACATTGCTTTTTAATTTCTTGTTTGGAACTGCAGCTGGAAAGTTCAGTCAATTACTGGCCAGGAAACTCCCTTAGAATGTCAGCACTATTTACGAGCCCCTTGTCCCTTCTGCTTGGGGAATGCTGACTGCAATTAAAGGAACTGAGGGAGTCAGAGTTGCATGCAGTGAACTCCAGCCTGCATAGCCATGAGATAGCTGGGAGGGAATAACCAGATATCGATTGATGGCAATCAGAGGACAGACAACAGGCCCTGGTGTGAATGGTGAATTGAGGATGGACCCAAGGGCCATATAGCGAAAGATGGTATCAGAGAGTCCACAGGTGGATGAGGCAATGAGGATGGAACTGAGGATGTTTGATGTGCACGGAGGGTGAAGAGGGTGATGTGATGTTGGAAGGTGAGTGTCAAGGTTCCTTCCCCACTCTGAACTTTAGGGTACAGTTGTGGGGACCTGCATGGACACTTCTAAGCTTAATTACTAGCTTAGATCTGGTACACTGCCACCATCCAGAATTCCAGTGTCTGGAGCACTCTCTGTCCCCCCAAAACTTTCCCCTCCCTGGGTTGCCTTGAGGGACTTCACCAATTCCCTGGTGAACACAAATCCAAATCCCTTGGATCTTAAAACAAGAAGAAATTAACCATCCCCTTTCCTTTCCCCCCACCAATCCCTGGTGAGTCCAGATCCAATCCCCTTGGATCTTAAAACAAGGAAAAATCAATCAGGTTCTTAAAAAGAAAGCTTTTAATTAAAGGAAGAAAAGTAAAAATCATCTCTGTAAAATCAGGATGGAAAATACTTTACAGGGTACTCAGATTCATATAGCTCAGAGGAACCCCCTCTAGCCTTAGGTTCAAAGTTACAGCAAACAGAGGTAAAATCCTCTCAGCAAAAAAGGAACACTTACAAGTTGAGAGTACAAAAATAAGACTAACACGCCTTGCCTGGCTATTACTTACAAGTTTGAAACATGAGAGACTGATTCAGAAAGATTTGGAGAGCCTGGATTGACGTCTGGTCCCTCTTAGTCCCAAGAGTGAAAACCCCCCCAAAACAAAGAGCACAAACAAAAGACTTCCCCCCACCAAGATTTGAAAGTATCTTGTCTCCCTATTGGTCCTCTGGTCAGGTGTCAGCCAGGTTTACTGACCTTCTTAACCCTTTACAGGTAGAAGAGGTATTAACCCTTAACTATCTGTTTATGACAGTGAGGATGATAAAGGCAGAGGTGATAAGGACAACAGAGAGATGTTGTTAGACCATAATGAATGCGCTGCATCCATCACCATGAGGTTCAGCTGTATACCAATTTAGTGTGCCTGCACCATATTTCTAGTGATATTTAATGTATCATTTGACATAAAACACATTTGGCCTGATTCCCATTGACACTAAGGCCCCTTCACGTCGCTCTGGCAGTGTAAAGGGGCCTTCAAATGTGCTTAGATGTCATTTACACCCACTCTTTTCATTGCCAGAAATGGTCTACACTTTATGAGCATTGTCAGCGTAGCTGTCAGTTAGGAGTGTGAAAAAACCACCCACTAACCAACACAGCTATGCCAGGAAAAGCCCCTGTGGAGATGTGGTTATGCAGAAAAAAAACTCCAAAACTGTTTTTGTTCGGGGAATTGGTTTAAGCTGCACAGGCGAAGGCTGGTAAGCTACGTCTCCACTAGGAGGGTTTGCCAGTGTAGTGCTACGCTATCCATGCTGTCTACTGTAGACGAAGCCCATAATAAGGCCCATAATGTATCAATTGTGGTGAATGGCGAAGGCCCAATTCCACTGAATGTGAGCTGAGTGGTGTGGAAGAGATAGAACAAGATTTACCAGTGGCCCATTCCAGTACTGCATAAGGGGACTGGTGAAAACATGTCACACTGCAATAGCCATCAAGTCGCTTGCGTGGCTAGCAGGGCCCATACACTGTCACTAGCCGCCTGGCTACTGCTGAGCTGGGACTGGCATCCCCTTGCTAGCATTGCCTTTTGTCTCATACACTGGATTAGTTCCCAGGACAGTCGTGCCTTTTGAACACATGCATCCATTCCCTGAGCTGGCAGGCTTCCCCTTAGCGGCATGTCAGTGTGAGAGAAGGTACATGCATGCAGTAATTGAAGAGATCAAGGCCGAGTGCGCTCAACAGACCGACAAAGCCAATTACCTCCCAGGAATTCCTGCTCCTCGAGCTCAGAGGGTGATTATGAAATCTTTGCCATTAAAAATTAGCCAAGGGAGGGACATGTTGCCAGAGTCCAGCAGAAATTTCCCATGCCCATCAGATATACAGAGTGACCAGAAACAACACACACACATGGCACAACATGCTCACTGACACAGACACATAACATGGCCATTCACTCAGACACATACACGCCACAACACATGCGTTCATAGAGACACACCAACACGCACAGAGGCATGCCAGATTCTCAGGCACACAATGCTTTTGCACACACAGAGTAAATAAAGTTCAAAGCTGCTGTGACAGGTGGTTGTGAAACCCAGAAAGCAATTGCACCGACAGCTCCTTTCGCTGGCGGTATGCTTTGGTCCTGGAATGTCTCTTGGGGAGTGGGTGGCAGTTGCAGGAATGTAGCCAGGAACATATCATGTTGCTGAGATCATTTGTCGTGGGATACTGGCAGGAATCCCATGTCCGGCCCCCACCTGGCCCAGGTACTGCTGAGTTCATTGGCTTTGTGGTGGAAAGGGAATTTGCTGGGGTCAGAGTGGAAGGGCCACAAATGATCAAGAAGGACAGGACAGGGCTGGGCTGCTCTACTGTTCCTCCCTTTAGATCTGCACTTCACTGCTGTCCTTCCTCTTGGCGCTTGTCTTCACTGCAGAGTTAACTTGAGTAATAATTTGAGTACTGCTAACTTGAGTCCTATCCACACACGAAAGTGTGATGGCATTTTTCATTCAAGTTGCCTGGCCTGTCAGGGTGTGTAGACTAAAGATCTTGTGAGCCCAACTCAGCAGCTACTATGGTTACTGTATAGTGTGGATGCAGACTAGCTCCACTTGGGTGCTGCCAATCCTTCAGTGCCTTCCCACAATTCCCCCCACGTGCCCTAAAAGGTCCAACAAATTTTCTCACAATTCTAGGAGCATCTGGTTCAGTAATGCAAGGGACATCCCTACAATGAGGAAACACACAGCCCTATAACAATAACAACTATCATGTTATCTTGCTACTTGAGCTCCATTTTACTGGTTTTATAGTATATGCCTGGAAACCAGAAAGTCTATTGCTCTTTCATCCGTATTAAGAATTTGCAGTGGTTTGTTACAATTTTTGGTCTTGCCTGTATCTGAATAGTTATCACACACAATTTCCTTTGTGGTGCAATTCTTTGTATTTTAACTGAAATATTTCTTTTTTTGGGATTAGGTATTTCAATACTTGCCTCCGTTTGCTACTTCCCAAAATTGTTTTCCTCCAGATGTGGGGCTTTGCAATAGTCTGAGCCCCTGGGAGCAGGGGCTGGGAGAGAGGGGGTGTCAGATGTAAAAAAAATAATGTTCTCTTGGCACATGCAGCTGAAGTCCCATGAGTGATGTGTGCATGCAGCTATAGACACCGCTATATCCTTTGCAGTTTTATTTAACTGACTCTAGGTCAGAATCTGGCTGGGGTGAGGGGTGGATTGTATGATCTCAGCTGTGAGAAGTGTGGGTGCATACCCTTGTCTGTGTTGTTTAACTCGATGAGTACCAAGGCTCCAGCCTGGTATTTGAGGAACACAGTCCCTAAGGAGGTTATCCTGTTAACTACTGTGCCTTATCCCCTATGCAGTAACATTTCACAGAGCTACCCATTTTGTCTCCATTCCTCCCATTTGTCACTGTCCCATTTGTCACACAGTGAAGGTTAGGTTGTGTAAGCCCTTACTCGTTCTAGAGAGCACTCACAGAAAGAAGCAGGGTGGTTACTTGTGCAAGTGCTCAATCAGGGTTGCGCAATCTAACCGTTAATAACTGCGGTGTGGGTGTACATCCACTGTCTTGGAGGGAAAGGCACAGTAAGTTCTTTGGAATAGTTTCTGTTTCAGATCTCTGAGGAGCATCTCAACAAGCCTGTCCCTCTGTTATGTCAGTTATTACTTCCTTTACGGGTCATCAGCACACACAGTGAGTGAGAGAATTGGGCGTAGAAGGAGAAAGTGTTCTGCCAAGTAGGCCCCACCCAAGAGGAAAACCATAACATGGGCCCCACCCATAGCTCCCGCTTCACAACCTGAGACTTCTGGAAGAGGCAGGCCACAGCCATCTGCTGCACAGACATAGCTGTCTCTGTAGGGCAAACTGACTGAGGAAGAAAGGCAAGTTCTCACTGCTGAGTACAGTATTGAGAACTAGCCCCTACTCCCCATTTAGACTACATCTTGTATGATGCAGCACAGTCTTTCCCTGTGGCTGAGCTGCTGCAGTGCATCGTGGGGATCCCTATGGGAGCTGAAATGTCGGGTGCACAAATCACAACATTTAGACTCCGAAATGTCAAAATGTTTAGTTTCAATTGAAAACGTTCAAACAAACGGAAATTTTTTGGAGCTTTTCATTCTGTGAATGGTTTTGATATTTCCACTTTTCGTTCGGGATGAAAACAAATATCGCAATTTCCCACTGCACATATCCCAATTTCCCAAATTCTGGCTTTCAACCTGCTCTACTCAGACTGAATTTTGGCCACAAGAATTTGGCCATGAACATTTGTACCAATAAAACAGCTCACACCAACCCTAGTGAAAAGTGAATGCAAAAGGGCTGAGAATATAGTAAGTCATCATTCCCTTTCTATTGCACTTTAATGTCCAAGGAGAAGTTTTCCTGGTCTTCTCCCATCTCTTCTTGGCAAGGGGAGGGAGGTTTGCTGGGAATACATTGGTGAGGCAGGGAGCTGATGCCAGACCAATAGAGAGGGGGGAGAATTGAAGCTTATGGCATTGTTCACTGTGACTTTTTCCCCGGATGATTCTTTTTTCTGTTTGTGAATTCCCACAATTTTTACAAATCAGTTCATTGTCTATGATTGTCTAATGATCTCCATGGGTAGAGACTTTCACCCTCTGGTTTGTACAGGCACCAGCCACACCGTGCCCTTTCCCATTCTGTCTGGTTGGTCTCCTGAGTCACATGGCAATAGTTCTGTACCCAGACTGGGACATACAAAGTATTACTATTTCTCTGGCAAGCTTTTCTTTGCTCTTCTTCTTTCCTTCTCAGTTTTCCTCTCCCCTTCTTTGTCCTTCTCTTATTCCTGCTCTTCACTTTTCTCCCATTCTCCTTTCTTTCCCATTTTCTCTCCCTTTCATTCCTTCCTTTTCCTTTTTTTCTTTCTCTTTCCCTTTCACTCTTTTTTGTCTCATTGTTCCTTTCTTCCTCCCTCCCTTTACTCTCCTATTCCTCTCAGTTTTCTGATAAACTGTCATGTCCAAGTTGTGTTTTGCTCCTTCCCTGCTCTGGGATTTTATTGATCTAAGCAATCTGTAAGCTCCTTCAGAATAGCAGCTAATGACTGACCTGGAAAAGAGACCAAAGAAGAGAATGTGAAGAATTAGTACTAAGTTTCTTTATTTACTGCTGGGGCTGAGATGTAAGTGATCTGGTCTAATGGTTAGAGCCAGAGTTAGAGTGGGAGACTCAAGCCATGGGTCCAAGCCAGAGTCTAAGAGTCAAACCAAAGGTCAGGACAGGCGTTGGAGACAAGGAACAAGGACAGGAACTAGTCAGGGAGGCTGAAATGAGGCAAGATCCAATATAGCAGAAAAGTAGAGCCCAGTTATGTAGGCAACTTCCTGAGTTTAAATAGGAAGTCCTGACCAATTAGAATTCATGATGTTTCTCCAATCAGGCCTAGGGAAGCCTTCCCTGATGTAACTTCAGATTTCATGGTCTCTCCAGCTCAACTGGTTAGTAATGAGCTGCTTGTTAGGAGCAGGGGCGCACTACTTGACTAAGAGCTCCCTAGACCCAGGTTCAAATCCTGTAGCATCATAACAGTACTCCCCTCCTTGGAGGTGCAAGTGTGTTTCTGAGTGTTTTTTGTGAAATGCCATGAGAAGAAAAGGGGCATGGATTTTTTCTGTCAGTTCCCAAATATGTTCCTCTGGGTCACATCCTTTTCACTTGATTAGGTACCAGAATTTGCCCCACTGAATCTTGGAGTCTAGGATCTCATGGATAATGTACTCTTCATGACCTTGCATGTGTACTGGCAGAGGAGGTGGTTTATTCTGATGAAGGAAGGGGTTTTCTGTGTATGGTTTAAGCACTGAAACAGGCTGGATCCTGAGGGTGACTGGGTTGATCTGTCATCTGATCTGATAGGGACCCAGGAACTGGTGGTTCAGTTTGCAGGAAGTTCTATCAGTACAAAGACCTTCTGCTGAAAGTCACACCTTATCACCCACTGAATAAGGGGAACTGGTTTATGATACTAGTCTGCATGCCTTTCATAATGCAGTTTTGCTTTTCAAGATGGTCCCTTAGTCTCTCCTGGGACTGATGGATTTGTTGAACTCCATCTGATGCGGCTGAGTTGGAGAAGAATGCAGATAACTCTGTGTGGAACCCATAGTTTGCAAAGAAAGGGCTCTGACCTGTGGAAATGTGATCTGCACTGTTGTATGCAAATTCTGCATATGGTAATAGTGAGGCCCAATCATCCTGATGGCAGCTGGTGTAGCACTGTAGGTACTACTCCAAGATTTGGTTTACTCTCTTCATTTGGCCATTGGTCTGAGGATGGTATACAGAGGAGAGCTGTGTGTGGATCCCACAATTTGCAGTGCCTCCCACCAGAACTGAGAGATGAACTGTGGGCCACAAGCAGAAATAATGTAGTCTGGGAGACCATGGAGACAGACAACATAGGTTGTCTCTAATTCGGCCATTTCTTCAGATGAGGGTAGGTGGGCACTGAGAACAAAAGAGGCCATTCTTGTAAGGTGGTCTACAACTGTCAGGATCATAGTAAACCTGTTGGACTATGGAGTTCTACAATAAAATTTAATGTGATAGTTGTCCAAGGCCTAGGTGGGGTTTCCAGACATTGAAGGAGGGTTTATTGTGTGGTAATTGTAGTGCCATCATGCATAGGGGACCAGGGGGAATGTCAATATGGCCCTTCACAAATGTGACTCCCTCCTGAGTGTCATATGCCTCTTTGTTTATTGCAGCTAACTCACTGGAAGGTATTCCTGAAGCAGAGGCAGAATAGAGTAAAGAAAATAAATTCTATCAGATGGCAGCATTCATGAAATTGTGGGGTTAAAGTGTATGAGATGGTTCCTGGCTTGGACCCTTTTGAGTGGTGTAATATTCTCCCTTCTGGGATAAGGCATCAGCTTTGCCATTTCTAATTCCAGGATGCTAGGAAATAATTAAGTTGAACTGTGAAAAGAACAAGGCACATCAAAGTTGTCACTGATTCAGTGTTCTAGCGTTGTGCAAGTACTCTGAATTTTTATGGCCAATAAAAACCTGGCCTGGATGGTGGGCCACCATGAGGTAATGACACCATTCCTGGAAGGCTGTTCTGGTGGGTAGAAGTTCTTTGTCCAGGATTTCATAGTTCTGCTCTTCAGGGGGTGTTTCTGATTGAAACAGGCACAGAGATGTAAAATCTGCTCAGCCCAGTGTCTTTGTGAGAATCACACTCCAATCGTCATACTGAAGTTGTCTGCTTCTACAACAAAATCCTGTGGGATGTCTGGGTGAGCCAATATAGAAGTAGTGGTAAAGGGTAGCTTAATGGTTCAAAAGCAGTTTGGGCCTCAAGGGACCAATGGAACAGAATGTTCTTGCAAGTAGTGTTGTGAGAGGTATGATCTGCTTTGAGAAATTTGAGATAAAAGTTGGAAATGCCTAGAAAGAATTGCAGGTCATGGACATTTCAGGGAATGGCCCAATCACGAACAGCCTGGATCTTGTATGTATCCATCTTAATTCCTTTAGGAGACAGGATAAAATCCAGGAACTCTATAGTGGTTTGATCAAAAGTGCATTTTTCTAATTTAGCATAAAGGCCATGTTGCCTTAGTCTCTCTAGGACTGTCCTGATGTAGAAATTGTGCTTCTCTGGGTTGCTGGAAAAAATGAGTATGTTGTCAAAATAGACCAAAATGTTGTAGTGTAATATATTCTGTAACACATCACTGAGGAAAGGTTGGAAAGTGGCTGGGGTGTTCATTAGGCCTAACGGCATTACTAAATACTGGAAGCAGCCATAATGGATCCTAAACGCCATTTTCCATTTATCACCTGCACAAAATTGTAGGCCCCTTGAAGGTCTAGCTCTGCAAATATTTGGGCAATTCCTACACAATCCAACATCTCAGGAATTAGGGGCAAAGGGTATTGATTCCTGATTGTGATTTGATTCAAGGGTAGGTAGTCTACTCAGAGACAGAGGCTACCATCTTTCTTCTTAATGAAGACAACCAGTGCCATGGGCCAGTTCATTTCCTGAGTTATTTGGGATTTGTATGAGACAAGCAGCTACAGCTTGACCAGATTCACCACAATAAAAACATAAGTGGCATTTTTAGTGCCATTCCTTCTTTTTGGGGGTAAGCTGCCTGTGGACTAGATCTATCTACATTGGTTCAGTAGGCAGGGTATGTGTTGATGGACTTGCACAGGGACAACAGGGCTAGAGGGAGCCCTTCTTTTTCTCTCTCTGCTCTTGCAATTGGTCATCAATTCAGTAATAGCATCAGTTTCATAGCAAGGCTGATGAAAATGTCCAGACCTGCAGGATTCATTATCTGGGCCAGCTCATCCTTAATTTCCTCCTGCAGGCCTCATTGGAATTGGTATCATCATGCTGCCTCGTTCCATTGAATGTCTGCAATGCACCAGTGGAGGTACGCCATGTAAGAGGTGGTGATGCCCTATCTCTGCTGAAGCTTCCTTAATGTGGCTTCTGCTAAGAGGGCATAATGAAGGTCAACATACTTTGACAATACTGACTAAAGAAAAGTGTCCCAGTTTGACAATACCAGGCTACTGCCTTCCAGCAAAGGGGAGGCCTAATCCAAAGCTTTCCCAGAAAATAGACTAATTACCAGGCCTATCTTGGCCTTGTCAGGAGCATAGGCCTGGAAATGGACTGGGAACTAGAGGCGGCATTGATTCATAACCAATGACTTCTGTCAAATCATTCTGGCAGGGGATTGAGGGACTCTGTTCTGGGGCAGAAACTATGGGTTGTGCCCACAATGTTGTGCCCACAGTGTTGTGTTCTTGTTATGGCACTGGCTCACCTGCTCCCAAAACAGTTGGTTCTTAGTGGTCAATTGTGCACTTTGAGATATAGTGCTTGGTTGTCCACCTGAGGGCAGTCAGCCAGGGCCGGCCTTAGGATTTATGGTGCCCTAGGCGAGATTATTAAACTGGTGCTCCTGTGCCTGATCTGCTCTTAGCAACACAAACATAAGCTTATAGTATTGGAAAACTTGCCACATTCACATTATTAAAACCAGTTTAACTTAATTAAGCACACTGTAATGCTGATGGACTAGCACTAAAGAAGCAGCACTATAGAAAATATTCTGATATGACAGAATGATGCAAATAATATATATTTTTTAATTTATCAAAATTTTATTGGAAATTTATATGAAGAGGTATTGAAACAAGGATTTGTTTTTAATTAAAAGCAATCTTTCTGGCTTTTTTGGCTGCAAAATCAGTAATAATGTCATCGTATGACAAAGACAAAGTTGTGTCTTGTTCGATCGCAAGAATAGCAAGACCAGTCAAGCGTTCCTGACTCATTGTAGAGCGGAGATAGTTTTTAATGAGCTTTAGTTTTGAGAAACTTCATTCTCCTGATGCTACTGTTACAGGAATTGTCAGTAGAATGACGAGTGGCAATGTACACATTAGGATATATGTCAACAAGTTTGCGGGTATGAATAAACTGTACAATGTCCATCACCGATTTTGCATGTGGCAACATTGATGACAGTGTACTCAATTCTTCATACAGTTCAAGTCCATTTAAATCAAAAGTATCACCGTGCTTCAGGAGGCTCTCTAGATTCTTGCACTTTGTCATTAGTTGCTCTTGTTTTCCTATTTTGTTGAATTTAGTTATGTCATACAAAAATCCAAACTGTTCATGGTGTACTTGCAAGGTATTAAACCTTTCATCAACAGCAGATACTGCTTTATCCATCACAACATTAAAAAATTCAACCTCAAATTTCTTTTCTGGATCGTCTATGGGCATGATCTGCTGTACAGATTCTTCATAAAGAAGTGTTCCTGGCCTTTTAAACTCATATTAACTATGTATTTACTTTATGAAAGTTGGAGAAAACATTGTGAAAATGTAAAACATTGGCTGCCCAACTTCTGGGCTGGCAAAAGTTATACTGACTCACAGGGAAAAAAAAAAGCAGGAGAATCTTAGTACAACATATGGTCACTCTATACCAGGGGTCAGCAACCTTTCAGAAGTGGTGTGCCAAGTTCACTGTAATTTAAGGTTTCTCGTGCCAGTAATACATTTTAATGTTTGTAGAAGGTTTCTCTCTATGTCTATATTATATAAATAAACTATTGTTATTATCTGAGGTCTTGGCCACCGGTCCTGCTCAGGCCACTGCCAGCTGAGTAAATGAAACCCCAAACCGGCAGCAGGCTGGTGGCTGGAACCCTAGACAAGGATCCCAGGCCCTGCTCAGCCCGCTGCTGGTCTAGGGTTCTGACCATCAACTCCTGCCAGCCAGGATCCCGGCCGCCAACCCCCCCTCAGCCCGCTACCAGCCTGGGATTCTGCTCACCCAGGCTGGCAGGAGGAAGAGTGGGGCTGGCGGCTGAGCTCCTGACTGGCAAGGGGCCGGCAGCCGGAACCCCGGAGTAGCAGTAGGCAGAGTGCTGCTGGCACCCCAGACTGGCAGCAGACTGAGCCACTCAATCCCCCACCGGCCCTGCTCAGCCCGCCACCGGCCCGCTCAGCTCGCCACCAACCCACTCAGCCCGCTGCCGGCTGAGTGAATGGAACCCCAGGCTGACAGCAGGTTGAGTGGTTCAACTGGCCTGCTCAGCCCACTGCCAGCCTGGGGTTCCTTGGGGGTCCCCAGGCCAGCAGTAGGTGCTGAGTGGGGCCGATGGCTGGTATTCCAGCTGGCAATAGGGCAGCAGCCGGAATCCCAGAGCAGTGATGGGCTGAGCCGCTCAGCCTGCTGCTGCATACCATCAAAAATCAGCTCACCTGCCACCTTTGACACGTGTGCGATAGGTTGCCGACCCCTGCTTTATACACTAGTAAGGAGATGAGCATATTACAGTTGTTGGAGGGCTCTTATCAAGAGTAACAGGCTATAGGAAAGTCAGTCAACATTTTTTGTTTCTCTGATGAAAACTGACCCACTCCCTGCCTCAAACCAAACCTGTCACTAATAATTGTCAACAACTTAATTTTCTGTTTTTGGCTAAGATATTGATTTAAAAAAAATATTGAAATTGGATTCAGGATTGTTAGCAAGAATTTTTGGCAAACAAAGTTGTTAAATGACAGTCTAAATGGCAACACAGTACTGCTTTCATGCTTGGCTCACCCCCCAGCCTGCTGGTCCAACAGCTTCAGTAGAAGAGGAGATAGGTGGAAAACTGCAGGACCCCATAATCCACCTCTTGGGGTGCAGAGTGGCAACAGCAGCAGCAAACCCTCAGGTCCAATCACACGCCAATGGGCACCGCCGCCAGCCCAACAGACCATGGTGAAGTTAGCACAGCATCTGATCTCAGGGACGGGGCACCCATGGAGCCACAGCAGCTTGTCCTGCCCTGTGCAGCTCCCCCCGGATGAGATGGATCACTGGCAGCTGCCAGCCCTGGAGAGAGGCTCTTCCCAGCTAGGGTGGCCAGATCCAGGTGTCCTGATTTTATAGGGCCGTCCCGATATTTGGGGCTTTGTCTTATATAGGCACCAATTACCCCCACCTATAGTGACCAGACAGAAAGTGTGAAAAATCAGGACAGGGATGGGTGGGGTGGGAGGGTAAAAGGAGCCTATATAAAAAAAAGACCCCAAAATTGGGATTGTCCCTATAAAATAGGGATATCTGCTCACCCTACCCCAATCCCCTGTCCTGATTTTTCACACATCTGGCTAACCCCAGCCAAGCCCTGTGTGACATTCCAATTCTGGCTGCCTGCCGAGGAAGTGAGTTACTTTCACTTTCATTCCTCAGCAAGCAGCCAGCCTCCCCTCCTCCCCAGCACCTCACTCAACCCAGCCCTGATGGAGGGGAGGGAGGAGAGAGAGAGGGGTGCTCCTGGGGAGGAGGGAGAAAGGAGGGGGTGCTCCGTGGGGCGGAGGGGAGGTGAGCTCCTTTCCCAACCCCTACCCCCTCCCCTTCCCAGAGACCCCAGCAGCCAATCCCATTCCTCAGACTGTGCTGCATTCGGCTCTCTCTAGGACCCAGCAGCCCTGCTTCTACACTGTCTGGGCTGCCTGCAGAGTGGTGCCCCCAGGCAGAGTGGGGCCCTACGCCGCTGCCTATTCTGCCTATGCCTAAGGACGGCCCTGCAGTCAGCCCACTCGGGTAAGCCTGGTTCTTCCTGAAGCTGAGGTTGACTGATTGGCTCCATCCTCAGTCTTTTCCTGGGCCCACCTCTTGGGGCAGTGGTCCACACAAACTGTCAGGACCAAGAGGTAGATGGCCAGATCTAGTGGTTGGGGCAGAAGTTGGAGTTGGGAGTCAAGACAAGGGTCAGAGCTAAAGTTAGAGGTTCAAGCCAAGGAATTGAGCCAGAGTCACAGTCAGGAGTTGAGCCAAGACTCAGAACTGGAGTTGGAAAGTCAAACCAATGATTGGAACCGGAGTTGGAGTCAGGAGTCGAAGCACAGCTCAGAGCTGGAAAGTCAAGCCAAGGGTCAGAGCCAGATTCAGAGATTGGGGTAAGGATCAGGAATAAAGCAGGAGCCAGGAATAGGTTAGGGAATCAGGAGGCAGGCAAGAAGGCAGGATCCAATGTAGCAACCAGGTAGAGCCCAGATGTGCAAATAACTTCCTGTGCCTCAATTCGGGTTTAAATAGGAAGCCCTGACCAATCAGAGTTCCAAGTGTTCCTCCAAGCAGGCCCTGGGAAGCCGTCCCTGATATAACTTCAGGTTTCATGGCTTCTCCAGCTCAATTGAATAGTAGCACCATGCTAGGTAAGAAGAGAAAACCAACAGTTGACTGTGGACCCAGGTTTAAGACTTGTAGGGTCATGACAGGTACTTCTAAAATGATGTTATTTCTGATGTTTTATAGGGTACCAGATCCCTTGGCCTTCCTAAAAGTGAGAATGGGGTTGGGAAGAGGGACACACAGGAAATGGAAGGGAGGTTGAAAATATATTACTAGGTTGACAAATTCTATTGTAGAGATGCCTAGAAGCTCTAGAACTGTGGTAGAAAAACCAGGGCCCACTAAGGAACTTCTTTTCTTGGATTAATGAATTTTAAGGCCAGTCAGGACCATCACAATCATCTAATCTGACCTCCTGCATAACACAGGCCATAGAAACTCACCCCATGATTCCTGCATCATTTCTGCTCGAGCTAGGAGCATATATTTTAGGAAGACTGCAAGTGATGCAGAATCCCCCATATCACTATATCCTTGTGCCCCTCAGATTCTGCAGAATTTAAGATTTCTGACTTTCTTTATTTTTAAATTAGTGTCTTGCTTGCAAAGAAAATCTTCTGACTTTTCCCAGCCCCACTATCAGCGCCACGTGTTGTGAAACAAAGCCTAGGTGAAATTATATGGCCTAATGTTTAGGGCCCTACCAAATTCACGGCCGTGAAAACATGTCACGGACTGTGAAATCAAATCTCCCCAGTGTAATCTAGCTATTAGAGGGATAGGGGATGGGCAGGGTTGGGGCAGGGGGCTCCCACCATTCACCGGGCTCCAGCTGCTAGTCCACCAGGCTGGGGAGGGACAAGACTTCCTCTTCCCCTTACCCTGCATGGCTGCTCTCAGGGAGAGATCAGACCCACATCTGGGAATCTCACCTGCTGCAGGAAGCTCTGTGGCTGCTGCCTTCAAAGCCCAGCCCAGCTTTGAAAGCAGCACAGAAATGAGGATGACAATCCCGCGACTCCCCTACACCAGCTTTGTGACCCCCTTTTGGTCAGAACCCCCATGGTTACGACACCCTGAAATTTCAGAGGTAAACATCTGAAAATGTGAAATCGGCCAATTTTGAAAACCTCTGACCGTGAAATTGATCAAAATGGACCATGAATTCAGCAGTGCCCTACTTTTGTTATGCAGGACATCAAACTAGAAGATCACAATGCTCCCTTTTGGCCTCCCAAGATATGAATCTAAGTAAAAACTGTTGCCCTGAATAAAGTTAGCCAATGATGAATTGAGTTTGAGCCAAATAACAATCCAATAAAGAGGAACAGATTGACAGTATTTCATAACATTGTAGAGATGCTCAAGGACATTATGAGGGAATTTCTCTACTTATCCATGTTAAAAAACAAACGTACTGACTATGCTTCCATGACCCAAATACTTATTTTTCTTTATAGGGGGCTTCAAAGAGGTCTGTGCTTCTTAAAAATCTGCTGGAACATGCAGAATCTCTAGGTTTTGATTTATTAATATTTGCTGGCATTACAAGTGTTGGTGTCTCCTCAGCAGGGCCGGCTTTAGGAAGTGCGGGGCCCAATTTGAACAGTTTTGACAGGGCCCTGGCAGGGATGACTTAAAAAAACAAAAAACAAACAAACACGTGGAGTCTGTACTCACCGGGCGGCGCTCCGAGTCTTCGGTGGCACTTTGGCGGCGGGTTCTTCACTTGATCCAGGTCTTCGGCAGTACTGAAGGACCTGCTGCCAAAGTGCCGCCGAAGACTTGGAGCTAGTGAAGTACCCACCATCGAAGTGCCGCTGAAGACCCAGACATAAGGTTACAGGTAAAAGACAAACCTAAGGCCGTGTCCACACTACAGAGTTAAGTCGACGTAAGTTATGTTGACAATCATTAAGCCGCTTTAATTACATCAGTTGTGCACATCCACACACATGCTCCTTCTGTCGTCAGAGCGCATCCACAGTCAGTGCTCTTGCAGTGCTCAGTCACTGGGAGCTCTGGGAACAGATTGCGGTGCATCAGGCCAGTGAGAGATTTTGTCATATTTGGTCCTGTAACTCTGAATGCCTTAAAATGCTCTGCTGCTGAAGTGCCCTGTTTGGAAGCTCAGAGCCAGCCCACAAGCACATGCTGAGTCTCTGTGTGTTGAACAGCTCTGGGTCCGCAACTCTGACTCCAACACAGTCACACTCTAGTCTCCACTGGCTTTGGTTACTACTAACCAAGTGACCCTGACACACCCCAGGCCAGAATTTCCCCATATCTGCCTACCCTGAAATGCCTAGCCCTCTCCTAGAACATTCAGAGGTCTAATTAGGTCCTGTACCCCTTTAAAGAGACAAAAGCATATATGCTTGTTGCTTTAACTGGAGATAATAATCACTTCAAGTCAAACACAGTGCTGGGTTGATTTAGAATAAAAGTAAAACAAGTTTATTTAATCAAAAAGAGATAGTGAGTTAGTTTAAGTGAGTTTGAGTATAAGAGATAAAATCAGAAATGGTTACAAACAAGCAAAAGTGAAAAACACTTTCTAGTGACTAAGACATAACAAACTCCAGTCTTGGTTCATGGTAAGAGTCTTACCACATCTCCTTCCAGCAAGATGGCTGACCACCCACTTGATCCGTATCTTCCACAATGTTTAAAGTGCTCAGTGCCTTTGTCTTCTTAGGTGAAAGATCACTTGGGTTCTTTGCCCCTCTCTTTTTCACTCCAGGGAACTTTGGAAATGTATCCTTCTCGAAGTTCACTGCCCCTGCTCTGAAGAACGGTTCCATGGCATCTGAAAGAGAAGGCTCCATGTGGATTTCTTCCCAACTGGTGCTTTCTACAATGCAAATTGATCTGTCCCTGCAGTTGCTGATAGGCCACTGAATGGCCACTGGACTGTGAATGCCAATTGTCTGTGATGGCACTTAGATGGAGGCATCGACCTTTCCTTTGGGGAAAAAATGGTTTACCCGCTCCCCAGAATTTTCTGGTTCAAACACATTTTAGTCCCATATTTCTTTCACATTTGTACAATCCTTTGGGCATTTATCATACATACACCATGCAAGAATATTAGCGATCAATGTGCTCTTGGTTTTCCAATGATACCTTACATGACACCTATTAGATAGGGATTATGACATAAGTGAACTGGGGTACATTGAATTGGTCAGGCCAGCTGAAACTCACTACCATATACCAGTGAGCCCCTTACCCTCCAGTATTGGGATGCTCTTAGGGTCACAGGACCCCAAATGGATTCTTTGACTGTGCAGTGCATAATGTTTGTCACTATCCCCAAGGTAAAAGTGGGGATGAAGCTGTTTCCAGAGAAGCTGGGCCAGTTTCTCTTGTTACAACTTCCCCTGCCATTCTCAAAGCCTAGTTTGTTCTCCTCTGTATTTTGGAAGGGGCAGTGTACTGTTACTGTCCAAATAAAAAACAACAACTATGAACATTTAGCTCTGATTAAAACCTTATGTACATTTATATGTAGTTAACATGCAGGCCTTGAGGGTATGGCAAAACATCAATGCATCCCTTTAGTGTTGCCAATATTGGGCACCCATGTCCTTCAGGAAACATAGCGTCAAGGAATAAAATGAGGAACACCTCTTGCTAGAAGCAGAAGGGCTTTCCTAAGCTTCACGACTCTTCCTGGGTCCTGCCACAGAAAGGAGAATGAAAGTCACCAGGACTGGGCATTTTCCAAATAATCAATTTGACAGTGTGAGCCCTACCTCATTTCTGCCTGGTCTCAGCTGTTCATTCTCATTACGGGGAAGCGCAAAGGGCAAAAATGTTTCTTTTATGTTTGAACTTGCAAAGTGTCTGAAGTTTGCATAAATTCCTAGTTGGGTTCAGGAATGATCCAATTCTTGGATAAGAATACATGCTCTGTGTGTGTGTGTGTGTGTGTGTGTGTGTGTGTGTGTGTGTGTGTGTGTGTGTGTTCGTGTTCATGGTAGAGCTACATCTACACTTGGAGCTGGGGGTGTGACTCCCAGCTCATATAGATGTTGAGTTAGCAGACTGAAAACAGTAGCATAGCCATGATAACACAGGCAGTGGTGAGTGGTGGCCCAAGCTAGCCGGCCTGGGTACATACCTATGGGACCTATGGGTGTCCTCTTGGGGTGGTTAGACCAAGCTGCTTCCCATGTTACTGCAACTACACTACTATTTTTAGCACATTAGCTCAATCAGAGCTAGTACAGATATGTCTACGTAAGCTGGGAATTGCACCCCAGATCCCAGTGCAGATGTGGCCGAACGCTCACTCCATGCCACCCTGCCTGGCTGAATACATACAGAATAGTTTCTTGTCCTCTATTGTATTCTGGGTCTTACACCTCATCCATCATCCTGGCACCCGAGCACCTAATTTCCAGGCATATGTGTTTCAGAGGGATTGAAGTGGGCAATACTAAAGGGTCCACTAACAGCATGGAGAGTGTGAATGTCGTTGACAGGTGTCTGTGCTAAGGCCCCTCCACTCTCATCCCAGGTCCCCATTGCTTCTGACTGGCAAAGAGCACCCTAGCGTGGAATGCTGGTGCACTGTACACATATGGCACGCTCCCTGCCCCTGGCTAATCCCCACTTGTGTTCAGTTTGAGAGTGATGAGGAATGAGAGAGCCACCTGTGTAATGGGACCCTTACCCCAAGGTACTTCTTAATGTAACAAAGACTCTCAACAGGGACCACAATTAGATAATCTGAGTCAGAGAAGTTAAACATTGCTCTCTAGCACCCTCTAGAGATCAAAATACACAGGTCTTAGGAACTAATGGCAGTGGGAGGAGTGAATTTCCAGGAAGACAGACTCAGGCTGAGTACATGGGAAGGAGAGGAGAGGGCAAGGTTATCTTTAATCATAACAAATTGTAATTATTTATATAGCGCCTTTCATCCCGAAGGACTTCAAAGCGCTCTCTGGGTGTAATTCATCCCTGTGCAGAGGGGCCAGCTCATGCATCATGCTCATTTACAGGGTCTAATACCTACTGGATGGAGGCTAATGGGTGCCCAGGCCATGGCAGAGTTATTGCATCACAGCATTTAGAGACAGGGAACACAGAGCTCTGCTAAATCCCAACTCTTACACAAAGTGCCTTGGGGTCTTTAATATCCCACTGCAGAACAGACAATAATATTTTTGTTACTGGAGCAATTGCCAGTGGGATGTGTGGACACCAGCGCGCTCTGTGCCACCAGGCACAGCAAACTGTAACTCAAAATTTGTGTCATGGTTTGGATCGCTGCTTTTATTTATTACTCCTTGTTGGCTACAGGGAGGCAATGCC
The DNA here is from genome assembly GCF_025201925.1 of Gopherus flavomarginatus. NCBI lineage: Eukaryota > Metazoa > Chordata > Testudines > Testudinidae > Gopherus > Gopherus flavomarginatus. The sequence goes on along the minus strand of NC_066620.1, from coordinate 67,255,274 downwards.
GAGGCTTGGATGCAGGCCAGGAGTGGAGATGTTGTGTTTTTGGAGCATGGTCTGGGCTGGGCTGTCAGCATATTTGTAAACACTGCTTAGTTCTCCCCACTAGGGATAAAAGGCAAACAAAGCTAGCTAAGCTTTAGGCCCCTTACACTGCCACTTCCCACTTCTCCTCTGTTTCCTAAGCAGATGATAAGCTTAATCCTTTTCATATTTTAATGACAGGGTAGCCTGCTTTACAGGCCCGTTTTCCCTCTCTTGTGTTGGGACTTGTATCCATGAGCCTGTTTCTCAGCTCTGCTGTGCTCACTCTTTCACGGGAAAAGGGGCGGGGGTGTTCCCAGTGAAAAAAGCCGAGACCTTGGGGCAACAGAAAAGATTTCTCTGAATCGACTCTTTGCCGTAACAGTCTCCAGCTGGGAATTCTGCTGCTTCTTGTGTTCTGTGGAAAGGGCCTGCTTGGAATGGGAGCTAGGGGTGCGTGTGTGTGTGTGTGTGTGTGTGTGTGAGAAAAGGAGTGAGGAAATGAGTGAGAGAGACAGACAGACAGACCTGCACCTAGTCACTAGCTCTCCTGCCTGGCAGGGGCTGGGAGCTCTGCTGAGAAGGTGTTCAGTCCCTTGGGAAGGAATTTCCACCACAGTGACCCATTCTGCATCTGACCTGGAGCAGAGCTGGATCCACGCCCACCTCTCCTCCAAAATAGAGAGACAGTTGCTGCAATAGGGGGGCTTTGAAGGGGGAGCTCAGACAGGGAAATGGAGTGAACTTGGAGAACCCCCTGCCCCAAGAGAAAGAGCAGGAGAGAGAAGGCTTTGTTCATGCTAGTGATAAAGTAGTTTTCCCCCTGTATTCTTGCAAGTCTCTGAGCAGTGAATTTGTGTATCTAGCCAGGCCTGACCCATGTGAGAGGGCAGCACAATTTGGAGGGAAAGTGAAGGCTGGCAGTAGGCAGCACAACTTGAAAGCTCAGTGAGAGGAACAACAAATAGACACCGGGAGCAGGTGGGGTCACAATCAGCCTTGGTGTAAGCAGATGCAAATCCACTGATGTCAATGCCAGGGATGAATTTGCCCCCTTGCTCCAGCAATGAAGGATTTGATGAGTCGTGTTGTGAGCCAGTGCCTAGCCTGGAAAGGTGAATCCCAGTGAGGAGGCAGAGAGCTGGGCCTGAGCAGGAGGAATTAGCTGCTGAAGAGGAGAGAAGGAGCACAGAGAAAGAAAGAGGCCTGAAACCATGGAAACAGTATCTTCTTGTCAGACTCCTACCCACCCCCTACCTCCACCCCCTTCCCTTCCCACTGAATTTCCCAGAATAGACACTGAGCTTGGCTTTCTTTTGATGAACCAGACACTTGGGTCAGTGCAGCTGTGATTGAAGTGGTCATCACAAAGCTCAGTGAGGCAGACAAACAAGGAGCCACCAGCTATGGGTCTTCCCTGTCCTTCCTCCACTCAGCTGATCCTCTTATTATCCAAAGGTAACTCTAACAATCTACTTCAAGGTCACTCATAAACTTAGAAGGAGGGATTTACATGGGATATTGATAGGAAAATGTCCCACTTAACAGTCCTAGTTTTCTTTGATGGCACAGGTTCAATTTCTCTATTAGCGACCTACAGGCCCTTTGAGGTAAATCCTGAGGTCCTTGCTTGGTTTTCACCCATGGCCATCAAAGACAGTAGGGCTTCAGGATCTGTTGTTGTGGCTTTTGAGTTTGTGGCCCTTTCTTTCCCCTGAGCAACCCCCTGCTCTCTCTATTGAAGCTCTGGTGTATGATTTAGACAAGGTGTCGGTATACTGTTGTTCAGGTATATTTGAAAATCAGTGAAGGGAAGAGTGACAATGCCCTGAACTGCTGAGCCTGATAGGGGAGAGGCTGATAAGACCCGAAGGACATAGAATCGGGCAGAAAATGAAATGGGATCTGAAGAGAAACTGAAAAAGAGAGAGCAGAGAAGACTGAGAGGGAAAGCAAGGAGGAGGGAGAGAGAGGGGAGGTGGAAAGAATGGAGGAAGAGAAAGAATGTGGTTGTGCATGTGTGAAAGCTGAAGACGTGACTGAAGTTGATTTGGGCTCTGTTTGATTCAGTCTCTCAGTAATGATGTGCTCAACAGTAACTTCTGAAAATGATTATTCACACTTACATAATAATCTAAGGAAGAGAAACTATTAGATTTGTGCTCATAAAGCACACCACTGGAACATTGGGTTCAGGGAAAGCATTGTTATTGTGTAATAAAAAGAAGTTCAGAGTGTTATTCTAATGGTGCTTCTTTCTGTGATGAAACCATGTGCCACTTTCCAGGGGCATAACTCTTGCATTAGCCAAGCCACAAGTGCACAGCCTAGGCTGATCTGTCCACACCCACTTTTCCACTAATAAAAGCCCTCTCTACATTCTGCTCCCAAGAAGCCTCTTTATGCTGACCCAACCAAGCCAACCATTCTACAAAAGGGAAACATCCTGTAATCCAAACAGGAATGTATGCTGTTTCCTAGGAGCCAAGGCCAGAGGTATAGATTCAGGGGAATGGGTGAAGGGATAAAATCAAAGACCTGGGAAGAGAATTGGGCATGGACTCTGAGGGATAATGTTTGAGATCCTTCCATCAACAAGTGCATTCTTGGCAGTACATTCAAGGATCGTACACTGAAGACATCTGGTGTAGCTATCTTTGGGAAATAAGCTCTGTAGCCAGCCCATGTCTGGTACAAGAGTATGATCTGCTAGTAGCAGCTATGAAACCTACTGTATACAAGGAGTACATGACATGGTGTCAGAAGTAAGGGCAACCTAACCGTTGGCAGCGGAGAGCAGGAACAAAGCAACAAAGCATGCAGAGCTCATGAACATGTCATTCTTCAATGCCCCAGAGAACTTCAGCTTTGATACACCTTCAGAATGGACAGATTGGAAGAGGTATTTTGCAAGATTTTGCATTGTTACAAAACTCCACCTCGAAATTGGAGATATTCAGGTATCTTCTTTAATTTGTGTTATGGGGAAGCAGGCAGAACATATCTTTAAATCTTTTGCCTTTACTGAAGACAGTCACAAAGAGGACTAGGAAAGGGTTCTGGTTGTTTGATGCATACTTTATACCTCAGAGAAATGTGGTTTATGAAAGAGCATGGTTTCAGAGAATTTAAGAACCAAAAGAAAATGTTGAATCTTTTGTAAGAGTTCTTCATACATTGGCTGAAAACTGATTTTTGCTCTGCAAAACATGAAAATGTTAGAGATAGACTGGTTATTGGGTTATCAGACAAGAACCTCTTACAGCAACTACAATTAAAGACAAACTTACAGCTGCTCACAGCTATACAGATAGCAAAGCAGCCTGAACTAATCAAACAGCAGAACAAAAGGCAGGAGCAACTTGAAAAACCTGAAACTTAGAAGCTGTAAATAGACAACATGAGAGCTCAATGTCATTACCATAAAAGCCCTGAATCTATGAGAGAGTCCAAGGCAAATTACAAAAACTTTCATTTTAAATATACAAGATGTGGAAAGATTCATAGCCCAACAGATGAATATTTAGCCAAAGGCACAAGGTGTATATGGATATAAACTGGACACTAGGAAGTTTAGACTTGAAATTAGATGAAGGTTTCTAACCATTAGAGGAGTGAAGTTCTGGAACAGCCTTCCAAGGAGAGTAGTGGGGGCAAAAGACATATCTGGCTTTAAGACTAAGCTTGATAAGTTTATGGAGGGGATGGTATGATGGGATAGCCTAATTTTGGCAATTAATTTAGCAATTGATCATTGGTTATCGGCAGGTAAGTATGCCCAGTGGTCTGTGATGGGATGTTAGATGGGTTGGGATCTGAGTTACTATAGAGAATTATTTCCTGGGTGCTGGCTGGTGAGTCTTGCCCACATGCTCAGGGTTTAACTGATCGCCATATTTGGGGTCTGGAAGGAATTTTCCTCCAGGGCAGATTGGCAGAGGCCCTGGAGGTTTTTCACCTTCCTCTGCAGCATGGGGCACGGGTCACTTGCTGGAGGATTCTCTGCAGCTTGAGGTCTTCAAACCACAATTTGAGGATTTCAATAACTCAGACTTAGGTTAGGGGTTTGTTATAGAAGTGGATGGGTGAGATTTTGTGGCCTGCATTGTGCAGGAGGTCAAACTAGATGATCATAATGGTCCCTTCTGACCTTAAAGTCTATGAGTCTATGAGTGTAATAAATGCACAAAATATGGACATTTTGCATCTGTTTGCAATATCAAGGCAGTCAGGACATTGAATATTACAGACAGACAATCAAGGGCCATTGTTTCTATTAACTATCACACATGATGACACAGAGCCTGCCTGGAGAGTGAAACTGAGTATTCATGGAAAGATTGTTGTTTTTAAAATTGACTCAGGAGCAAAAATGACAGTCATCTCAGGAGGGATGGACAATTACCTTCAACCCTCCCAGAGGTGAAATCACCTGACACAGACCTGATTAGCCCTGGAGGTATTCTGAACTGTATGGACCAGTTCACCACAGAAACAAATCACAAAGAAGAAAGCTTTGCATTCAGAGTACATGTGATCAAAAATGCAAATGCCAACATCCTTCTCAGCTGCAGCATGGAAACCATGATGGGCCTAGTGAGAAAAGTGGAAGAACTCTATGGAGAATGTTGTGACACTGGACTTTTGAAAGGATATCTAGTACTAATAACCTCAAGAAACAATGATGAGCCTTACAAATACCTCTACCAGACAGACCTTGGAAGAGACTAGCCACAGATTTATGCAAATTCAGAGGACAACATGACCTGATCATAGTGGACTTTTTTTCTGGGTATATAGAAATAAGGTACTTGAAAGACATAACATTTTGCAGTATTATTGAGAAACAAAAGTGCACTTTTGCTCATCTTGGTATTCCACAACTAGTGATGGAAAACAGACCACAATTCACTGCAGCAGAATTTAAATCATTCTGAACAAAATATGATTTTGATCATGTTACTAGCAGCTTACATTACTCACAAGCAAATGGAGAGGCTGAGAGAGTTGTACAGGCAGCCAAGAAAATCCTACAGCAGGAAGTTCCATTCCTTGCTCTTCTGAACTACAGATTAACACCAAGAACAGCTACTGAATATAGTTCAGGGTCTAGAACCTGGTGACCATGTTTGTGTTATATTGGACGGAGAAAAGGGATGGAGAATGCCAGCTGTCATAAAGAAAAAGAATTCAGTGCCCAGATCATATGTGATCAAGACTGACAGTGGAGAGTTCACAGAAACCATCAATATCTACATTTTTTTCCCCCTCAGAAAGAACAGTCAACAGAGCAAACACTACAAATGGCTGGTGCAGAGGAAGAAGACAATGACTTAAAGATTTGAAACTGACTACAGGCAGTGGTTGCAACTAATGGACAGCCAGATGACCATGTTGTTGGGCTGTGCAATTAGAAAACCAGTGTAATTCAGAGACACTTAGCAGACTGAGCTGTATGGAACTCTAAAGATAGCATGATAGCGTCAATTTTTGTAAATGCTAGGAATTTAAAATGTAATGAGGGAGATGTAATAAAATGTTAAACTGTATTATAATGTTAACTATACTGTATTATTCTATTAGAGTATGCTTAAGCACACAACAGCCATTCCTAGCAGTTCATTAAAAGATCTCAGGGACAAATCTCTAGTATCTCTGTAAAGGAATACCTGTAGCCAGTACATATATGGTACAAGAGCATGACCTGCTATTAGCAGCCCTACAACCTAGAGTTTACTAGAACTACATGACAGAGACCAATGAACGGATGTAGGGAAGGTGCAGAGAGGTTTGGGATTCATGGAGCATCAGAGCCTTCTGCAGTAACAGGCAAATGTCTGGATGAAACAGTCACTAGTTAAGTGAGGTTCCAAACTGTCAGAGCTTTGAACAGGTAGCAAGAGAAGAGAGAATTTTTGCTTAAGTCAAAAAAAATCTGGCCTATTGTAATCAGGCGCAGACTCACCTGGCAGCACTTCCTGCTGGTCATCTCAGGAATTAGCTCACCAGTCGTCAGAGCACCCTCTGCAGGCCAGGTGTCCTTCCTGTCGTTTGGCCCCCATGTCCCTTCCAGGACCCTGGGACACTTTAACTGGGTGCTGCCCCTGGCAGTACCCCCACAGTCTGGGTCTCCTCCTCCCAGGGGAACCCCCACCCACTATCCCCACTTTGCCTCAGTCTTGGCTGCTGCCCAGTCTCCATCTAGCCCCTGTTCACTGGGGCAGACTGCAGTATAAGCCACTCATCACAGGCAAAGGGGTTTGGACCTGCTGCCTCTGGCTACCCATGGGCTGCCCCTGCAACCCAGCACCTAATAGGCCTTACCAGGCCTGCAGCCTTGGGCTTTCCTAGACCGGAGCTACCCGGCTCCCGTGGCCTTCCTCCAGCCCTGCTCCACTCCAGATACCTGGTTAAGCTCCCTGCAGCCAGGCCCTTCTCTCTCTGAACACAGAGAGAGACTGTCTCCTTGAGCTCCTGGCTCAAGCCTTAATAGGGCCAGCTGGGCCCTTATTAGGGTGTGGTCACAGTTGAGGCTGCCTCCCAATCAGCCTAATAGCTTTTCCCCTGCCACAGCCCTCTTCCATGGCTGTCTTTAAACCTCTCAGGGCAGGAGCGGGTGACTACCCCGCTACATCTATACTTCCAACTGGAATAATGAGAACAAAGAGCTATCTTGTAGCAAAAGGTGAGCTGTCGTTCCTGAAACAGTTCATCTTGGGCTGCTCTTGCAATTTGGCTGTGTTCAGACCAGGTTCATCCACACCCTTTCTCAACAATCGATAATTATGCTACCGCAGACAGGACTCTTCAGTGTAAGCGGCATGGGGGCATAATAAAGAACACATCCTTCTAGATAATGCTCAGATTACAAAAGGTCATACTGAATTCTCCCATGGGTTCCAGAAAACGTCATGACATTTACCACACAAAATCTCCTCAAATTCTCCCCTCAGGGGGGAGAACACTGTAGGCCATGGAAGAGACATGTGAGCACTTAAACTCATGTAGACTAGGGATCTGCGGGAAACTTTGCCCCTAAGCTCACTGATCCCTCAGCCTCCGCAGAGAGAGCATGGGACACCATGTTACCATTGACTCCAGGTGAAATTTTCTCAGTTTACAAGTAAAACAATGGTTTATTTACAGTAAGTGTTAGCTCTGCAATCTCAGTCTGGGATCTGATTGTCAAGCTGGGTTCTTTCTGAGTCATGACAGTAATAAAGCTGGAATGAAGTTGATGATTCTGTGAACAGACTCCAGCTTGCTCTCAGAGTTGTATGGCTCCTGGTCAAAATGCAATACACATGTGTTTTAGTTAGTAGAGTAAGTAACTATGAGTCTAAATATACAAAGGGACCAGAGCTGCACAGTAAGAAATGCCCATTTTTACAGTTACTTTACAGCCCACAAGCTGAACACTCTGTGTGATTATGATATTATTCTGGACACTGTTGGTCACATTTCCGATATCTGGAGATGCAAGCAGTTTACCATTTTCCTTATATCAGGCAAGTCCACTTCTGAAATTAGTGATTTGGCTGGGGACTGTCTCTGAGGATGAGGCTTCCGGCGCCAGGCAATGGAAAGAATTGACAACAGTGGAACTAATGCTTTTACTCTAGGATAATTGAGCACATGAAGGATGATTTGTTGAATTGTGTGCCGAAAAGTCTGCAAACAGTGAGCACAGATCCAGGACATTGCAGTCACAGGTGGAGAGCCATAACCCAGTCCCTGAAAAGCAATTTATTTAAGAAAATACATTGTTACCAAAACCAAAACACATACAATCTTGGAAATACTGGAAAATAACACTGGGGCTACAAATGTGGAATGTGCAAAAAAGTTTAAATGACATGGAATCCTCTAGAAGGTCCAGATACTATTTTACGGCTTGATCTAGCTCCCACTGGGAGCTTAATCAGACCTTTAAAGGAAAAAAAATGTGATGGACCTTAACCAGTATTTTGGATTACAGGAGCAGCTGCAGGTGTTTGCTGTGTGGTAGAATTAATGGTTCACTTTCTGATCCCAAGAACACTTAGTACTGTATGTATGTCTGTTGGAGACAGAGCTTGGAGTTTGCTTGAAAGAAAATGCTGAAAGTTTAACTTTTCAGTCATGTCCATATTTCCTCAAACGTCCCATATAACCCATCAGAGATAACAGAAATTTGATTGTCTAAAGTCAAAGATTTCTAGAACAGGGATGGAAATGTTCCAGTGTTTTATCCAGGGAAACTCTGCATTAGTTTATATCATATAGATATGGATATACATGAATGGTGCCAAGATTTTTTTAATTCAAAAATGTTATCTTCATGGGAACAAGAGGTTGCAGAAGAGGCCAGGGACGACCACTCAGAGGAGGAAATTATTAACAATTCTTATCTTCTGGAATTTGTGTAGATTTTGCTTGGTGATCAGTACTGAACAATATTTCTCTCTCCTGGATGCACTTTCTCTTTGTCTCCTCTAGATTTCTGTATTACACACTGTGTTCTGCTTGACTGTTCTCTCAACTGGGAGCTCAATGGCCAGAATGTAAAGACAATGGAATTACAGTTACGGTTGACAGTGTGTGAAGGCATTTTGTTTAAAGGTTGGCCGGTAATCACAGGAGACTGGATTTTGGAATTACTAGTGGCCCTTTACTCTTTACCCCTGTGCATTTCAGGCTGTTGAGGGCTGCAAAGAGGGTCTGGAATGTGATGTTCAGTTAGGATTTGTTTGATATTTTTACATATATTTGTTAATGTGATCGAGTTTTTGTCAATTTATCCTTCCTTCGTCTATGTTTACAAAGGAAAAAAAAGACAATTGTTCTGCAGAAAAATCTGTTCTCATTTTCAGGTCTATTTAAAATATTGTCTTGAAAGGTTCTAACTTCACTCCCAAGGTCTTCTCAAATATACTGCTCAAAATTCCTCTGTCTCTTTTCCTCCTACACTGCCTTATCTATCCTTCCTCACTGCCCTATCTCTTCCCATATAAATACCCCCAAATCGGTATGCCTGTATGACCTCCACTATTTTGCTTACATTATCTATAGATATACCTGCTGCACACACAATAGTAAACAATGATAGCAAAAGTCCCTGCCTTTTTATGATTTGTATATAAACATGTCAAACTCTCAGTTGCAAGTTGTTGCTCTTTGCCTCCCCTGTTTGTGTGGCTTTGCTGGCTGTGTGTGTCAGAAATGCAGCTCCACCCCAGAGGCTGTCAGTACCGGGTGTTGGATTTCTCACAGTATATACAGTATACAGTTAGTGAAGCACTTTGGGATCATTCTGGCTGAAAGGTGGAGAATGCTGCCTAGGCAATTGTACCAAGTTCTGCTGAAAAAGAGAGCAGAGGTGTGGGGAGGTTAGCCCTATATGGCAGGGTTGTTTTGGCACAAAGGACAGCATTAAAGATATGGGATTCAAGAGCGTTTTCAGACTTACTATGTTCCCTGCTGTCTGCAACAGAAACTGGGGGAGTGGTACCTTTTTTCTGATAGGGTGCTCAGCAGCCCTATATAAGCCCATTGAAGTTAATGTGACTACTCCCATTGACTTCCCCGGACTTTGGATAAGGCCCTATACAGCTTTTAATAGAACAGGCTGTACAATGTAATTTTGGGGGTGTAGGAAATATGAGGTACATTTCCCATTGGCGTGTTTCCATCCACAGCAGCTAGCACACATGGTCTTGAAAAGTCAAATAACATGCCCTTAATTAAGAAGTTTTAATAACTCTCCCAGATCCTGAAATCCTCACTCATTTGTTCTCAGTCCATATTTCAACTCCCTTCGATCTCAGTGGGGTTTCCTCTGAGTAAGAATGTCAGGATTTGGCTTCTTCCTGATGCATTTCTGCCGCACCCATCAGCATGGTATCAGGGCACTCGAGTCATGGAATCACACCCCTCTTCCAGCCACGTGACATTGTGAAGTGTGAGTAAACAGTCCAAAGAACACTCACATCTCTGACTGCCAGTAAGTTAATGATGTTTCCAGTCCACATCCCTATTTGATGGCATTCCATAGCTACCCTGTTGCGAGAAGCAGGTAGATGGTATAGTCCTCTACCCATTGAGCCTGTCTTATGATTGAGTTTTCAGGCAGTGGCTTACATGGTTTGGAAGGCAATGTTTAAAGAGTCCCTATTTTCTCATGACATTGACCAAACAAGCAGCCAATCCTAATGGCTACCTTCGTCAAGGCTGAAATTCACACTCAGTCTAACTGTGGGTGTGAAGGCTATTTTATTCCTGCAGTCTTGGGGGTGGGAAGGGGTGTCAGCTGATCTCATGGGCCTTTTCCATATCTAGCTTCTATAAATAAAGATAACGAGAAAAACTAACAGAATCACAAATGGGTAGTCTCCTGGGGAATGTCCTAGTGTAGATCTGATCATATGCTAAGTATCTTGTGTCAATCGCTACTCCTCAGGCAGGAGGAAATACAGATAACATGATAGTCTGAGCTAGTGCTATAGTCAAGAGGTGCTCCAGTGGTTTAGAATCCTAGCCTGGGATTTAGAAAACTGAGATCTGGGTTCAATTTCCTTTTCTGCCACAGGTTCCCTTTGGGAAAGTCATTTACTTTCTATGTGCCTCTGATCCTCATCTATAACATGGGGATAGTAGTACTTCCCTATCTTAAAGATTGTGAGGTACTCAGATACTATCGCAAGGGGGGAGGATATAAGTATCTAGGTAGAATGATGAGCATTCCAATGACACCCTGGGCACAAAAACCCACTAAGGTTGTCACAGTCAGGGTATTCACTATCAGAGCAGCATGCTAGGCTTCTCAGGGTACGTCTATACTATGGGATTATTCCGATTTTACAGAAACCAGGCTTTTAAAACAGATTGTATTAAGTCGAGTGCATGCGGCCACACTAAGCACATTAATTCGGCGGTGTGCGTCCATGTACCGACGCTAGTGTCGATTTCTGGAGCGTTGCACTGTGGGTAGCTATCCCATAGTTCCCGCAGTCTCCCCTGCCCCTTGGAATTCTGGGTTGAGATCCCAGTGCCTGATGGGGCAAAAACATTGTCGCGGGTGGTTCTGGGTACAGCCTCACTCCTCTCTCCGTTAAAGTAGCAGACAACCTTTTCTCGCCTTTTTTCCTGGGTGACCTGTGCAAACGCCATAGCACAGCAAGCATGGACCCTGCTCAGCTCAAGACCGCAATCGTGGATGTTGTAAACACCTCGCGCATTCTCGTGCAGTCTATGCTGAACCAGGACCTGCAAAACCAGGCGAGGAGAAGGCGGCTACGGCAGCGCGGCGACGAGAGTGATGAGGACATGGACACAGAATTCTCTCAAACTGCGGACCCCTGCGCTTTGGAGATCCTGCTGGTAATGGGGCAGGTTCTAGCCATTGAATGCCAATTTTGGGCCTGGGAAACAAGCACAGACTGGTGGGACCGCATAGTTTTGCAGGTTTGGGACGATTCCCAGTGGCTGCAAAACTTTCGCATGCGTAAGGGCACTTTCATGGAACTTTGTGACTTGCTTTCCCCTGCCCTGAAACGCCAGAATACCAAGATGAGAGCAGCCCTCACAGTGGAGAAGCGAGTGGCAATAGCCCTCTGGAAGCTTGCAACGCCAGACAGCTACCGGTCAGTCGGGAATCAATTTGGAGTGGGAAAATCTACTGTGGGTGCTTCTGTGATGCAAGTAGCCAAAGCAATCATTAAGCTGCTGCTACGAAATGTTGTGACTCTGGGAAATGTGCAGGTCATAGTGGATGGCTTTGCTGCAATGGGATTCCCTAACTGTGGTGGGGCGATAGATGGAACCCATATCCCTATCTTGGCACCGGAGCACCAGGGCACCCAGTACATAAACCGCAAGGGGTACTTTTCAATGGTGCTGCAAGCACTGGTGGATCACAAGGGACATTTCACCAACATCCACGTGGGATGGCTGGGAAGGGTTCATGACACTTACGTCTTCAGGAACACTGCTCTGTTTAAACGGCTCTAGCAAGGGAATTACTTCCCAGACCAGAAAATAACAGTTGGGGATGTTGAAATGCCTGTAGTTATCCTGGGGGACCCAGCCTACCCCTTGATGCCATGGCTCATGAAGCCATACACAGGCAGCCTGGACAGTAGTCAGGAGTTGTTCAACTACAGGCTGAGCAAGTGCAGAATGGTGGTAGAATGTGCATTAGGCCTTTTAAAGGTGCACTGGCGCACGTTACTGACTCGCTCTGATCTCAGCCAAATCAATGTCCCCATTGTTATTGCTGCTTGCTGTATGCTCCACAATCTCTGAGAGAGTAACGGGGAGACCTTTATGGTGGGGTGGGAGGCTGAGGCAAATCACCTGGCCTCTGATTATGCGCAGCCAGACACAAGGGTGATTAGAAGAGCACACTAGGAAGTGGTGCGTATCAGAGAAGCTTTGAAAACGAGTTTCATCACGGGCCAGGATACGGTCTAACTGCTGTGTTTGTTTCCCCTTGATGAACCCCCCCTTTGATTGACTCATTCCTGTAAGCAACCCACCTTCCTGCTTCAATTACAGCTTGCTTTCTAAGGAAATAAAGTCACTATCATTTAAAAATCATGTATTCTTTATTAATTCATTATAAAAAGAGGGAGAGAACTGACAAGGTAACCCGGGTGTGGTTTGGGAGGAGGATAAGAGGGAAGGAAAAGGCCACTGAAAAAATTTCAAAGTAATGACAGCCTTTTGGTTGGGCTGTCCATGGGCGTGGAGTGGGGAGGGTGCGCGAAGCCTTCCCCCACGCGTTCTTACACATCTGGGTGAGGAGGATATGGAACATGGTGAGGCGTAAGGGTGGTTACACAGGGGCTGCAGCAGCACTTGGTGATCCTGCTGCTGTTCCTGAAGGTCCACCAGACGTCAGAGGATGTCAGTTTGATCATGCAGCAGCCCCAGCGTTGCATCCCGCCACCGCTGATCTTCCTGCCTACACCTCTGATCTTTCTGCCGCCACCTTTCATCTCGAGCGTCCCTCCTCTCCTCACATTGGTCCCTCCTGTCCTCACGTTCACTGGCATCTTTCTTGTAATTTGATACCACATCCTTCCACTCATTCAGATGAGCTCTTTCATTGCGGGTCACTTCCATGATTTCCGAGAACATTTCGTCTCGTGTCTTTTTTTTCCGCCACCTTATCTGAGATAGCCTTCGGGATGGAGTAAGGAGGTTAAAAATTTGCAGCTTCATGAGGGAGGGAAAAAAGGGAGAGAACTATTTAAAAAGATACATTTTACAGAACAATGCTTATACTCTTTTAAGGTGAACAACACTATTCACCCTTACATAGCACATGTGATTTCACTGCAAGGTCGCATTTGCATCTTGAGTGTCTGCTGCTCTGGTGTTAGAGATCTCACAGACACAGGTCCGGGCAGCAGAATTCAGCTTGCCTGCGTCCATGGTAAGCCATTGTCTTTCAGCTTCTGCAGCCTTCACATACACAGTGCCCTCCTTTCCCGAATACCAAGCAAATCCTGTTCAGTGCTGCTTCTTTCCTGTTAACATGCAGCAGCAGAAACCACCCCCCATCCAATTCTCTGGGATGATCGCTTTACCCCTCCCCCCATCGCGTGGCTGGTATCATGGAAGATCACTGCTAGCCAAACGCAAAAAAACTCAGCGCCAATTCCCCCTCCCCCCCCCCCTTGGCTACCTGCAAGGAAAGATTTCTTTTAAGCAACAGGCAAACAGCCCAGTAGGAATGGCTATGTCTGTCCCCTTAATTAAATTCCTGAATTTCAACTAGGTTATCATGAACGATATCACTCTCCTGAGGATAACAAAGCGAGATAAAGAACGGATGTTGCTTGAATGCCAGCAATCACAGGGACCATACGCAGCTAGGTTTTGTCATGCAATGATACCAGATTACTTGCTACATGCATGGCGTGGTCAAGTGTCCTACCATGGAGGACTGAATAAGGCTGCCCTGCCCAGAAACCTTCTGCAAAGGCTTTTGGAGTACCTCCAGGAGAGCTTCATGGAGATGTCCCTGGAGGATTTCCGCTCCATCCCCAGACAGTTAACAGACTTTTCCAATAACTGTACTGGCCGCGAATGCATCCAAAGTCCTCAGGGCAAATTAATCATTAAAAAACGCTTGCTTTTAAACCATGTTTTATATTTACAAAGGTACTCTCACCAGAGGTCGCTTCCATGGCTTCATTGTCTGGGCTAGTGGCTTGGGAGGGTTGGGAGGGTAATTCTGTCTGGCTGTTGGGGAGAAAGGAGTGCTGTGTGCTCTCTGCAAGCTCGTCCTCCTCTTCCTCCCTGTCCATAGAATCCTCAGGCATGGCTGAGATTACCAACCCCACCTTGGAATCCACGGACAGGGGTGGGGAACTGGTGACGGACCCCCCTAGAATTGCATGCAGCTCAGCGTAGAAGCAGCATGTTTTCGGCCCTGCCCCGGACCTTTCATTTGCTTCTTTGGTTTTCTGGTAGGCTTGTCTGAGCTCCTTAACTTTCACATGGCACTGTACTGAGTCCCTGGTGTGGCCTCTCTGCATCATGGCCTTGGAAATATTTTCAAATGTTTTTTCATTTCGTCTTTTGGAACGGAGTTCTGTTAGCACTAAATCCTCTCCCCATATAGCGATCAGATCCAGTACCTCCCATGCGGTCCATGCTGGAGCTCTTTTTCGATTCTCAGGAGACTGCATGGTTACCTGTGCTGATGAGCTCTGCGTGGTCACCTGTGCTGGTGAGCTCTCCACGCTGGCCAAACAGGAAATGAAATTCAAAAGTTCGCGGGGCTTTTCCTGTCTACCTGGCCAGTGCATCTGAGTTCAACTGGCTTTCCAGAGCGGTCACAATGGTGCACTGTGGGATACCGCCCAGAGGCCAATACTGGTGATTTGCGGCCACACTACCCTAATCCACATGGCAATACCGATTTCAGCACTACTCCTCTTGTTGGGGAGGAGTACAGAAACCGGTTTAAAGAGCCCTTTATATCGATATAAAGGGCCTCATTGTGTGGATGGGTGCAGGGTTAAATCGGTTTAACGCTGTTAAATTTGGTTTAAACACGTAGTGTAGACCAGTGTCATTGTGAGACGAATAGGTTTCAGCCCCAACTTTGGATTTTCTGCCTGCTGTTAGTTTGTGTCAGCTGGAATGGCAGTTAAAACTCCTTTAGGATGGTATTCTATTCCACTTACCAATACTTTTCTATACCTATAGTTAATAAAAACCCTAACACTGAAGTCTGATTTCCATATTGAAATCCCATACCCACCCCAATCTGCTTACCAAGAGATCCAGATCGCTCTGCTTCAGTGACCTGCCCTCTTAATTATTTACCACTCTCCCAATCTTTGTGACATCTGCAAACTTGAACACGTTTATTAATGACCTGGAAGGAAACATAAAATCACTGATAAATAATGTAGGACCAAGAAGTGATCCCTGTGGGACACCCCTAGAAACACAGACCCTTGATGATGATTTCCCATTTGCAATTATATTTTGAAACTTATCACTTAGCCAGTTTTTAATCAATTTAATGTGCACCATGTGGATTCTATATTGTTCTTGTTTCTTAACCAAAATGCAATGCAGTACCAATTCAAATACCTTACAGAAGTCTTACTATTTTATATCAACACTATTACTTTTATCATCCAATCTTGTAATCCCATAAAAAAAGATATCAAGTTAGTTTGACAAGATCAATTTTCCATAAACCCATGTTGATTTGCATTATTTTTTTATCCTCATTTTCATTCTCTATTAATCAAGTCCCATATGTTCTGTTTTGTTATTTTGCTCAGGATGGACGTCAAGCTGTCAGGGTTATAACTACCTGGGTCATATTCCGTTTACCCTTTACAAATATTGGCACCACATTAGCTTTCTTCCAGTCCTCTGTAACTTCCCCAGTGTTCTATGCCTTATTGAAAACACAATATTAATGGTCCAGAAAGCTCCTCAGCCAGCTCTTTTAAAATTTTGGGATGCAAGTTATCTGGGCCTGCTGATTTAAAATGTCTGACTTTAGTAGATACTATTTAACATCCTCCTTAGTTCCTGCAGGAATAGAAAGTATTTCATTATCATATGATATAAATACCTCATCTGACTTTTTCCCTAACACAGGATAGAAATATTTATTGAACACTTTTGCCTTTTCTGCATTATTATTGACAATTCTACCATTTCCATCTCATAATGGACCAATCCCATTGTTAGGATTCCTTCTGTTCCTAATATGCTCAAAAAACCCTCCTTCCGATTGTCCTTAACTCTATTGGCTATGGGTTTCCCCATGTGTCTTTTTGCTTTCCTTACAATTTTTCTAAAATTCCTAGCTTCTGATTTATATTCTTTGCTATTAAACTTTCCCCTTTTTCCATTTTTTTTTCTATCTCTTTTTGCTTCCCCACTATTTTTTTTTATGAATGTGGCCTTCTTTCTCCAATTTTGAAATTATGGCTTTTTGAACATCTAATAAAGTGTTTTTAAACAGTTCCCAAATATCATTCACATATTTCTATTTTATTCTATTCTATCCTTATTCCATCTGATTTGGCTCAAACTTGTTTTCAGCTCTGTGCAACTGGCCTTTTTAAAGCACCAAATCTAATCTATATCTATATAGAATAAAGTCATATATATGACCAGTTGGGACTTTACACCTAAGCAATCACAAATTTTTAGTTCTGTGACCAATTCCTCTATCTGTCAAGATGAGCTCTAAAGTAGGATATATTTCTGCTGAGAGCTGCCCCTCCTGCAGCACTGAGACTGTGCACTCATCCTATCCTCTCATCACCCCTTTCTGACCAGGCCTGCATGCCACACATTGTTGCAACTGTGATGTAAGAACTATTGTGTTTTTTACTTCTAGCTCAACCTAGATGTTGTCAAAGCAAGTCAAAGTACAATATGCAGCAGCAACACTCCTCCTGTCATATAATCTGCTGCTCTGTAGAGAAGGATATCTCAGTGCTGAAATAATGCGGATGTCAGGAAGTCTCTGGGTCTGCTGCAGATGATGGAGTTAAGAATCTCATTTTATCAGCAGTGCTGGCAGAAGAGTCTGCTTCTTCTTGGTTGGATGGACTTTGGCTTGGCTTGTTTGCATGCTGTTGAGTTTTGGGGAAAGGGATTGTGTGCTGTTAGATCCCCCTCCTTTGAGTTCTTTCTTCTTCTCTGGTCTTGTCTGACTGCATGTGAGAGTCACTGGAGCAGCCAGGAATAAGCATCATATACTTTATGTTTCCTTTGCTTACCAGTAGACGGTCCCTTTATCAGCATGCTCAAATAACTTGCATCCCAGAGTCTTGTCAACTAATGAGAATACTCCATTCTTACCACTCACTTCATAAAGAAATAAAAGGCAGCTTCTTCAAATGAAACCCTGCAGGAAGGAATAAACCTGCCACTAGTCTTAACTTCCATTCACTGGAGGATGCAATCCAACCACAAAGCAGAACTGCAAACTGCATGCACTTTACGGGGTTCCTCTTGGACCTAGAATACATCATTAAACAAGGGAGAGCCTGTAAAGGTCCCAAAATCTTCCGGGAATACACCTTGCTCTTCAGATGGTCCCTTTGCTGCTAGGTAGGCCTTCCAAAAATACCACAGGGAGTCTGTATGGTTCAAATAACAGACAAAAGCACCTGCACAGCAGAATCACTCAACACTTAGGGGCTTCCGAGGGTCACTGGTGTGATGTGGCAGAGTGAAATGTTACACGCTCAAGCTGATTGGTAGCGCTGTCCCAGTGGTATACCCATAATTACCCAGGGCAAATCTGGTGCTACACAGTACATGAACATTAACCCAGCAGAGACTGTTGGACAAAGAGACCTAGCTATATGGTAATCAATACATGAACTGATAAGGTACAAAATAAACCTCCCAGTCACCACAAGATGTTTTCCTTCCAGACAATTAATGCCAACCTCCAAAATGACAGGCTGCTCTTCAATCTGTGTTTTTAAAACATAAAGAAAAACTCCATCTCAGGAGAGGCTTTTGACAGTTGCAGATATTCCAATATCCATCTGGCTGAGCACACCCAGAACCAGGAGAGAAATCTCCAAAAAGTGGTACAGCAAAACAGCACGGAGCCTGGCACGTTAGCAAGGAATTAGAAACAATACCTCATGGTGCAGACTGAGTAGGTTTCCCAATCCCCTATGGAATGTGATTGATATGAGGGTGCCTCTATGTGACATACACTTACCAGTATGTGCAATTAGCCAGCTTCAGGGTTTTTTTTAGATAGCACTAGATTGTGAAATTCACTTTAGTCGGGAACAAAAGCCTGCCTGGATTATTTTGCCACTGTGCCCATCATGTGTGAGGTGAAAGTCGTGTATCAGACAACCCTGGTACCCAGTGGTTGAAACGAGCACACAATGTTCTCTAGGAGTGTTTTGGTCCTGTCTCTGACTCTGGACTGTTCCTATGGCAATGCTGTCCAGGCCGGAGCAGGGTGTCATGCCTTGCTACTGAGATACAGAAAAACAAGCCCAATACAAATCAATGACATAAATCTCAAAGGTGGGGCAGAGAAAATGATCCCACCCCAACTCTAGGGTTGCCAATTTTGGTTGGAATATTCCTTGAGGTTTCATCACATGACATAATCTTTAATTAAAGATTAATCTTTAATTCCTAGAGACTCCAGGACAATCCTGGAAGGTTGGCAACCCCTACTTCAGGCCATATTTGATTGCTACTATTTTAGCCAGTGGAGAGCTCCTGGGGACATGTATGAATATGAGCCCATCACAGGATGCTCTACTCCCTGCTGGGTGGTGCCGCCTTCTGGTGATTCTGGGGATTAGCTCCACCCAGTTCAGTGCCCCTTTTCTTCTCTCTCACCGCTGCCGCTCTCCTCCTGCTCAAGTCGTCACAGTGCGGCCACTTTGTGATTCGACCCTCTGGCCAGGTCCCACTGTGATTTCCCCTTCCAGGGGAGTCTTTCAAGATCTCTCTCCACATGCAGGGTCAGGCAGTCCTCATGCCCACTGCCTTGACTATGTCACTCCCACAGTGACTCAGGCAGTCTTCCCATTCGCTGCTCCATGTAATAGCACTCTGCTGTGGATGGCAGGGTAACCCAGGCCTACCCTGTGGGTTCCAGTCCAGTGCTCTGTAGTGAGCTGTTAAGGTCTGTGGTTACACCAACCTTACTGCGCTCACCCCTGGACTACTTCCTACCATGCTTCTCCAAGCTTTTCATTCTCCAGCTTTCCTAGACAGCCCCTCTCTCTTGGGCCTACTAGGTAAACCCTTCCTCACCCCTCTTCCTTCTCCCTGACCTCAGGGAGAGAGACTGCAGACTTCCTTCCTGCAGCCTCCCACGCTGTTGCCAGCCCCTGCCTGTTCCCTCACAGGTCAGCTTCCTCTAGGGTTGCCAACTTTCTAATTACACAAAACCAAACACTCCTGCCCCGCCCCTCCCCTTCTCTGAGACCCTGCCTTCACTCACTCCATTACCCCCTCCCTCTGTCTCTCACTCTTCCTCACTCTCACTCACTTTCATCGGGCTGGGGCAGGGGGTTGGGATGTGGGAGGGAGTATGGGCTCTGGGCTGGGGATGCGGCTCTGGGGTGGGGCTGAGGATGAGGGGTTTGGAGTGCAGGAGGGGACTCTGGCCTGGGCCAGGGGGTTGGGGTCTGGGGGGGGTGAGGGCTCTGGCTGGGGGTCTGGGTTCTGGGGTGGGGCTGGGGTTGAGGGATTTGGGGTGTGGGAGGGGACTCCAGGCTGAGCCAAGAGGTTGGGATGTGGGGTCCTAGTGGCGCTTACTGTGACTCCAAGGAAGCGGCCTCCAGGTCTCAGGGGCCTCTAGGTGGAGGCGCAGCCAGGCAGCTCTGTGCGGTGCATGCTACCTTCGCACCCGCAGGCACCGCCCCCTGCAGCTCCCATTGGTTGCAGTTCCTGGCCAATGGGAGCTGTGGAGCTGGCAGTCGGGCTGGGACCAGTACCTAGGGGCCACAGGGACCTGGGGGCCACTTCCAGGAGCAGTGAGGAGCCATGGCAGATAGGGAGCCTGCTTTAGCCCCAGGCCTCTGTTGCACCACCAGCTGGACTTTTAGCAGCCCAGTCGGCAGTGCCAACTGCAGCCACCAGGGTCCCTTTTCGACTGGGTGTTCCAGTCGAGAACTGGATGCCTGGCAACCCTAGCTTCCTCCTAATTAGTGCCTAAATCTCCTCCATTTGCAGCTTAACTGATTGACTGGGCCCAATTAGCCTAATTCACTTCTTTCAAGGCTGGTGTGGGGAGTATGCCCCATCACAGAGCCAAACATTTGAAAGGGAGTAAAATAAAAGGGAATCTTATATCTGATCTTCTCCATGGTTTTTGTATCAATTTAACTATTTCAGCTGGGAAGTGATCTTCTACCAATACAGTTATACTGGTACAACCCATAGTGTGGACACAATTAAACTGGTTCAAACATGCCTTATACCAGTGTAGCTTATTCCCCTTCCTATAAGGTAAAGTACAGCTTTTTTTGGTAGACAAGCCCCTATGATTTTAAGATGTGATTTTGCAGAAAAAACAAGTTAACTTTTTTGCGAAAACCTGATTCACCCAATAATAAGGACAAACTCAGAGCCTACATCTAGAGTTCTGTATTATTCCAGCATCAACACTACCAGCAAAAATCATTCTGGGACTAGTGAAACTTTAACAAACCATAAAGCAGAGTAATGACTTTTAAAGGGACAGGAGTAGACTTCAGGATCCGAATCTTCAAGTTTCATAACATTAAGTGGCAGAGCGGCCTATGAACCTAAACTCTGGTTGAGATGGTAGGTTGAGCACTTTTGAAAACTGTTTTGTGTGAAAGAGGGCAGAAGGGTGTTTATGATTCAATGAAAATGGGGCACTTTCATTTCAAAATTGTGATGGCAGCTTCATTACATCTTACTCAACGTCCTCTCTGTTGCATTTATAAACTGGCTAAACTCTCCTGGGGAGGAAGGCAAACAATCAGAGACATAATATGCGTCACTGGAAGTGTAGCGTACAGCTCACTAGAGAGCAAAGCAGACATCCAGATGTTTATTGAAATATTCTGTCAGAATGTGATTGATTCTTTAGGGCAGGGACTGTGTCGCCCTCTGTACTTGGAAAGCACGTAGCCCATTTGGGTGGCTACCACAATAAATAATAACAACAACAGGCCATTGCCCTACTCCCTCAGGGGATCTTGAATCTCTGTGTGCATGTGCGTGGACGCACTGCACTATATACATGATTTGGGTAGTTAAAATGTTAGCTCACTCACACTGTAACCATCATGAAATGTGCAGCAAGGGAATGGGGCAAAGCTCCATTTATTTTTACTCCCAGGTAGAATTTAAAACGATGTACATATGGTGAAGACAACAAATCCTGCATTGCCGTAGGAGGTTAGACGAGATGACCCTCGTGGTCCCTCCTAACCCCATGGTTCTATGATTCTATGATCCAAAGTCCCTTCCTCTTACCCTTCTAGTTTTGGAAGAGTAATTGTAGTCCCTGTGTGTGAAAAACTGCGTATATGGGAATTCAGACCTGATATAAATATAACATTTTCTATTTTTAAATAGGTGTTCACTAGGTAAGCTGTAAAGTAACTTTTCTCTATCACGATGTAGATTTTGGAATGTAAAGCTGTTTTACCTATAGCCTAGTTCCAGAAAGAACATTAGTCTATTTTTAGACTAGTAGAAAACAAAGGGAAAAGATGAACTGGATCATAAGTCTGAATTTATTTTTAATATTGCTGATAGATGACTGTTGGGTGAATAGCTGTTGCCTGGATGGTTTTTTATTCAGCTATTTTTATAGAGTTTCTTTTACATTGACCTTCCTGTAAAACTAGTGGCATGTTAGCTTAAAATATTTTCCCCAGAGAAGACTGTGCCAACTTCCTCAAAAGTGGCATGTCTGCATTTTTTTGTATGAGACTTGGACTTTCAGCTTCTATGGCAGCCAGCAGGCAAACACTCAAATATCCTTTTGAATTACTGATCTAAAGTGGAGTTTTCCAGAACTGATGCTAGCTAAAGATGACCTCATTTGAACCTCATTGGACTGAAGACATTGAAGAGAGGAGCTATAAGACAGAGCAATTGGAGTATGCATACTATAAGGATCAACAGAAAGGCCCAGAAGCTCGGCTTTTGGGTCAATGAACCATTTGAGGGAAGATGGCCTTTCCAGACTTTCCAAGTCCAGCCACCTTGGGGAGAGGAAGTCATAACATCAACAAACAGGCTATGCCAGCCTTTGATCAGTTTCTCCTTGCACCTGAAGTTCCACTAAAGTTCCATTGTGGCAACAGAAAACCCTGCTGACTACAATTTCAGGCTGCAACTTTATGAGGGTATGTCTATACTGGAATAAAAGCCCTCTGGCATGGCTGCGGCTGGCCCTTGTCAATTGACTCATGTTCGCAGGGCTTGGGGTGTGAGGTTAAAAATTGCAGTGTAGATATCTAGGCTTGGGCTGGAACCTGGGCTCTGGGACCCTCCCTTCTTGCAGGGTCCCAGAGCTCAGGCTGCAGCCTGAGCCCAAACCTCTACACAGCAGTTTTACAGCCACACAGCCCTAGATGGGCAAACCCAAGTTAGCTGACATGGGCCAGCCACACATGTTTAATTGCCGTGCAGTTGTATCCTGAGAGTCCAGAAGACCACAGGCACCGACTCCATGAGTGTTCTGGGGCTCAAGCCCGTACTTGATGTTTTCCTGGGGAGCCACCCACCCCTCTACTCCAAGGCCCCACCCCTGCTCAGTCTCTTCTCCCTGAGTCCCTGCCCACTGCTTGTAAGGGGGAGGAGGTGGAAAGAAGCCCCCACCAGCAAAAGCAAAAGTCAGCCCCTGTGCAGAAGATGCTGAGAGCTGAAGAGTTTACAACCCCGTTATCTTATGTATCTCATTTTTCCTTTGTTCTGTTTGTATCTTTTGTTTTTATTAACTGGGAAGCATTCCAGCATTTAATTCCCTAATCTGATGGTTTTACAGTGTGGCTGTGTATATGTATGTGTGTATGAGAACCTATCAAGTTCACATGGAGAAGGCATCATTAAGAAAGCTCCCTAGATTTAAACAGTCCTAAACATAGTTTCACAGTCTTTGTTCAATCCTGAGCTGATGGTGTCAAATTTGCAGATGAACTGAAGCTCAGCAGTTTCTCTTTGAAGTCTGGTCCTGAAGTTTTTTTGCTGCAGGATGGCCACCTTAAGGTCTGCTATAGTGTGGCCAGGGAGGTTGAAGTGCTCTCCTACAGGTTTTTGTATATTGCCATTCCTAATGTCTGATTTGTGTCCATTTATCCTTTTCCGTAGAGACTGTCCAGTTTGGCCGATGTACATAGCAGAGGGGCATTGCTGGCATATGATGGCGTATATTACATTGGTGGATGTGCAGGTGAATGAACCAGTGATGGTGTGGCTGATCTGGATAGGTACTCACTTCACCTCTCTTCAAAGGAAAAAGGACTGTAAGCTGTCTAAACTCCTACCTGCCACATGGGGCCACAACAGTGGTACCCCTAACCCACCCAGCAATATCGTCAATCTATCCAACTACACACTCAGCCCAGAAGAAAAGTCTGTCCTATCTCGGGGACTCTCTTTCTGCCCTGCCACCCCCACCAACATGATACAGTTCTGTGGCGATCTGGAAGCCTACTTTCGCCGTCTCCGACTCAAAGAATACTTCCAGGACAACACTGAACAGTGCACTGATACACGGGTGCCCTCCCACCAACAGCACAAGAAAAAGAACTCCACATGGACTCCTCCTGAGGGTCGAAATGACAGCCTGGACCTATACATTGAATGCTTCCGCCGGCGTGCACAGGCAGAAATCGTGGAACAACAACATCGCTTGCCTCACAACCTAAGTCGTGCAGAACGCAATGCCATCCACAGCCTCAGAAACCACCCTGACATTATCATCAAAGAGGCCGATAAAGGAGGTGCCGTTGTCATCATGAACAGGTCTGACTATCAAAAGGAGGCAGCCAGACAACTCTCCAATACCAAATTCTACAGGCCACTTCCCTCAGATCCCACTGAGGAATACACTAAGAAACTACAGCATCTACTCAGGACAATCCCTACACTAACACCAGAAGAAATCTACATACCCCTAGAGCCCCGACCAGGGTTATTCTATCTACTACCCAAGATCCACAAACCCGGAAATCCTGGACGCCCCATCATCTCGGGCATTGGCACTCTCACTGAAGGACTGTCTGGATATATGGACTCTCTACTCAGACCCTATGCCACCAGCACTCCCAGCTATCTCCGCGACACCACTGATTTCCTGAGGAAACTACAATGCATTGGTGACCTCCCAGAAAACACCATCCTAGCCACCATGGATGTAGAGGCTCTCTACACAAACATCCCACACACAGATGGAATACAAGCTGTCAGGAACACTATGCCTGATGATGCCACAGCACAACTGGCTGCTGAGCTCTGTGCCTTTATACTTACACACAACTATTTCAAATTTGATGACAATATATATCTCCAGATCAGTGGCACTGCTATGGGCACCCGCATGGCCCCACAATATGCCAATATCTTCATGGCCGACCTGGAACAACGCTTCCTCAGCTCTCGTCCACTCACACCCCTTCTCTACCTACGCTACATTGATGACATCTTCATCATCTGGACCCATGGGAAGGAGACTCTGGAAAAATTCCACCATGATTTCAACAGCTTCCACCCCACCATCAACCTCAGCCTGGACCAATCTACACGGGAGGTCCACTTTCTTGACACCACGGTGCAAATAAGTGATGGTCACATTAACACCACCCTATATCGAAAACCCACCGACCGCTATGCCTACCTTCATGCCTCCAGCTTCCATCCCGGGCACATCACACGATCCATTGTCTACAGCCAAGCACTGAGGTACAACCGCATCTGCTCTGACCCCTCAGACAGAGACCAACACCTACAAAATCTCCACCAAGCATTCTCAAAACTACAATACCCGCACGAGGAAATAAGGAAACAGATCAACAGAGCCAGACGTGTACCCAGAAGCCTCCTACTGCAAGACAAACCCAAGAGCGAAACCAACAGGACTCCACTGGCCATCACATACAGCCCCCTTAGCTAAAACCCCTCCAACGCATCATCAAGGATCTACAACCCATCCTGGACAATGATCCGACACTTTCACAGGCCTTGGGTGGCAGGCCAATCCTTGCCCACAGACAACCTGCCAACCTGAAACATATTCTCACCAGTAACTGCACATCACACCATAATAACTCTAGCTCAGGAACCAATCCATGCAACAAACCTCGATGCCAACTCTGCCCACATATCTACACCAGCGACACCATCACAGGACCTAACCAGATCAGCCACACCATCACTGGTTCATTCACCTGCACATCCACCAACGTAATATACGCCATCATATGCCAGCAATGCCCCTCTGCTATGTACATCGGCCAAACTGGACAGTCTCTACGGAAAAGGATAAATGGACACAAATCAGACATTAGGAATGGCAATATACAAAAACCTGTAGGAGAGCACTTCAACCTCCCTGGCCACACTATAGCAGACCTTAAGGTGGCCATCCTGCAGCAAAAAAACTTCAGGACCAGACTTCAAAGAGAAACTGCTGAGCTTCAGTTCATCTGCAAATTTGACACCATCAGCTCAGGATTGAACAAAGACTGTGAATGGCTTGCCAATTACAGAACCAGTTTCTCCTCTCTTGGTTTTCACACCTCAACTGCTAGAACAGGGCCTCATCCTCCCTGATTGAACTGACCTCGTTATCTCTTGCTTGCTTGCTAGCACACATATATATCCCTGCCCCTGGATATTTCCATTACATGCATCTGAGGAAGTGGGTATTCACCCACGAAAGCTCATGCTCCAAAACGTCTGTTAGTCTATAAGGTGCCACAGGATTCTTTGCTGCTTTTACAGATCCAGACTAACACGGCTACCCTCTGATAGTTTCATTAGGATACTCATTGGAGTATGTGCAGTATTCTGAGGTTAAAAGCCCTAAAAAACTTACAGCTGTCATCTGTAAATGTTGTTTGCAGTGTTGCTGTAGCCGTGTTGGTCCCAGTGTATGAGAGAGACAAGGCAGTTGAGGTCATAACTTTTTTGAATCAATGTCTATTCGCAGGGCTGGCTCTAGCCATTTCGCTGCCCTAGCATGGCGGCACGCCGCGGGGGGCGCTCTGCCGCTCGCAGGTCCCGTGGCTCTGGTGGACCTCCCGCAGGCGTGCCTGCGGATGCTCCACTGGAACTGCGGGACCAGCGGACTCTCCGCAGGCACGCCTGCGGGATGTCCACTGGAGCCGCCTGCCGCCCTCCCGGCAACCAGCAGAGTGCCACCCACGGCATGCCGCCCCAAGCACGTGCTTGGCACACTGGGGTCTGGAGCCGGCCCTGTCTATTGGTGAGACAGGCTTTTGAGCTACCCAGAGCTCTTCTTCAGGTCTCCAGATAGGCCTGATTTAGCATCTGACAGCGGAAAAAAACCACTCAAGATGTAAAAGTAATATCTAGTGATAGCCTGTGTGATGGTGCACAGTGTACCATGCATTTTTTATTTCCAGAAACTGAGAATTTCCACAGAAACTCCTGAATGACAGAGGCAAGTGAAGCTGCCAGTGGGTGGTGCATGGGCATCTCTAATGACTGCAAATACAAACTGTATTAACATTGCCCGCTGCCTGTATTCTATTTATACCACACCAGAGGGAGCGTTGGCAAAGCATCGCAGGAAGAAAACCTTTTGTTACACCTAGAGTTGCTTCTGTTAGTGTAAGTGAAAAAAGAAAGAAAAAAAAAAGGATTGAATGATTCACTGATCTATCTACTTCACCCACCCACAGTTTAGCAATTGACTATATCATACTCAAGCTACTATATATTGCATAGCTGTGATTTCTCAAGGAAAAATAATCAACTGAAACATATTTGAATCATTAGGATTCAGACCTGTCAACTCATGGCTTTTCCCAGTATGGTATAATACTGTTTTTGGCTCCTTTTCCAGATCCGCTGGGAGAACTGACCAAGCTACATCTTCTTCTGGTGCTATGCTCCAGGCTTGGCACTGGGGGACTTTATATGAAATCAGAGAGTAATTTGTGTATTAAGAAATAGCTCTGGCACTAAAATGTTTAAAATTATTCTTTGTTTCCCTGACTTCTCTCCCAATTTAGATGATCCAAATCCAGATTCCATCAGACTTGCCCACACGATGGAATTCTAAGAAAACACTCTTTCGTTTGGTTTATAATGTCCATTTTTCTCAGGCTTCCCATTCCATTTTTAAATTTGCTTAGGGTCCGGGATCCCTTAGAATTGTTCTGGTTATACCTTCAGGGGTCAGAAAGCAGGGGGAGGAAAAAAAAATGAGAATGCAGTTCTTGGAAACCTGACTTTCCAGCCTACAAACCACCAGCTCTTCCAAGCACATTAGTGCAATGTTACTGAAAATGGCTTGATATTTCTGCATGTTTTCAGGGTTAATCGAGTGATTAACTGAAGGGTATTACTAGCATGGGTCAAGATTTCCAAAAATGAAGGCCCAAAGTTAGGCTTATAAATTTAGTGCTTACAGTGTCAAAGAGTCCTGTGGCACCTTATAGACTAACAGACGTTTTGGAGCATGAGCTTTCGTGGGTGAATACCCACGATGAAGTGAGTATTCACCCACGAAAGCTCATGCTCCAAAACGTATTAGTCTATAAGGTGCCACAGGACTCTTTGCTGCTTTTACAGATCCAGACTAATACGGCTACCCCTCTGATACTAGATACAGTGTATGTGTGTGTGTGTGGGGGGGGGGGGGTTGAAGGAGGGGGTCACAGATCTGGCAAAAATAAATATTTAATATTTGAGCCAGATCACTGAGGGATGCAGTTCAAGCACTGTCTTAGTGAAGCTCCTGCTCCCAGATTATGATAGACACCCCCGTTTTTTCAGACCACTTAACATTAATATTTAAGCACCTAGATTTTATGCCCATTGAAGTCAAGAGAAAATCTCCCATTGACTTCAATGGTACAAGAATAAGTCCTAAAGGGCCTGGTTATTAAAAGTAGCCAGCACATAGCAGCTACCAAATAAGTTACTGCTCAGCCATTTTAAAAACAAGGCCACTAACTTAAGAGTCTAAATATGGGTTTAGTATTTTGAGGTACCCATTATTTAACATTGTGGCCATTAATTTCTTCCTCCCATCCTCCAGCTACTTATGACTTGTTATCATTAGTAAAAGAATAAGAACCATACAGAAATATGGCAAGAACGTTTGTTTGGTTTCTTTGTTCTAATAAGCATTCTAGGCACCATAGAAATGCTTACAGCTATTGCCTCATATTAGCTGCAGTAGAACCTTAACATGGGAAGGCACATGCATCTTCTCGGTTGTGCCTGAATTCATGCAGGTACATGAACATTTGGTCAGATTTCAGTTTGGCTACTTTTTTGGTAAAAGGATGTTGGCCAGGTGAAACATAAGACCAGGTGAGCAATGTTATAGGGGTAATTTTAAAAGTGAGGATACTGTACATTATTTAGAGTATATTGTAACTTTATGGGGATATGACCCATTGGTGGATTGAAAATTATTTTGATAGATTACTGTGATGCATAGGCCTTGTCAATTTCACCCAGACACAGGATTGTTAAAGTTATGGATTGTTCGATTCATAACAACATTCATTCATTAAAAAAACTAATTAAAAAAAGCTGATTGGACTTTACACCGAATAAAGAAAACTGTGCAGTTCTCCCTCCCTATAGGCCCAGCTGTTTGCTGCCCATGGAGAGCGATGCAGGGGCCAGGACAGGAGGATGGGACTGCATATAAGGATCTGCACAAAACATTGTTGGGAAAGGTCCAGAATGTGGGACCTTTTATTTTAGCTTTATTTAGAGAAATATCCTACCCCCTTCCTGTGGGCCTATCAGCTCAGCCCTGAGGCAATTTTTGGCAGTGACATTTAAGGGAAAGTCCAGACATTTGCAATTTGCTTCCTCGGAAGGAGTCTTTGTAATAATTAGAAAAAAGAAGGGAGTCTTTTGCAACGTTTGAACAACCCTCCTGCCCTATTGCAAGCAGGACCACAGACCCTTCTCAGGCTTCTACCAAGCTCTGACTTCTCCCCTCTGCTGCAAATCCTGCAGTGCACAAGAGGAGCCCACCACTGCAGTTGCTGGAAGTGAGTCAGTCCTTACTCAGACCAAGTCTTAGACTGGATCAGCAAGACTGAGCCCCCCCCATTGGTGAATGCTGCATGAGATGGCAGCACAAAAGGGATTCCAAGATAAGCCAACAAAAAGAAGAGCGAATCGAAGAACCATGAAGGGAAATAAAATGATTTTTGTGTGTGTGTTTTCCTCCACCAGCAGGTGCCTCTATAGAGTCAATGCTTCTCTGTATCATCGCAGGCCTAGTGGCACTATGCTGGAAATAAACTGCTTTCTAATGAGAGAATATGTCCTTCCCCATTTCCACCCCCTTCCCCTTTCAGCACTCTGTGGTGAACTCAAGGAATTTGCCCAGGTTGAATATGCAATATACCTGATTGCCAGGAGGCAGGAGATCTCTCTCTCTCTATTTTAACACATGCAAACTAGTGCAAGAAAAAGGAAGGGAAAAAACAATATTCTCCTAAGGATGAAAAATTGTGGGTGGCAGGAGTGAAGGATCTTGATTAGGGAATGTGTGTGGGGTCCACATTTTGTCTGCACAGATTTTTAACCCCCAGGAAACTGAGTGAGGTTTGTCTGACAGAATGGTCCCCACAGCACACCAGCGTGCACCCACACGTCCTTTGAGTGGACACGAAATCACACAGGCTGGAGAAAAGTCAAACCTACATAGGAGGAGCGAATGTTCCTTTTCCTAGGTGCTAAGAGATCATAGGATGTTGGGGTCAGAGGCCCTTTGGGGATTAGCAGGCGAGGACATAGCCCCTCCTCTTGCCCCCATAATGTTGCTTTGGTTTGGAGCAAGCCCCGTTCACGAGGTGAATTCTGATTTTCTGAACACGTGCCCACAGGGGCTCGCAAAAGCGGGAACGCAATCGTGACTTGTGGGGTGGGGGGGAACTGAAAGAGGCTCGGGGTACTGGAGAGGATCCCCGGTTCCTCTGGCTCCAAGCGGTTGCCAGCACCACACGACTCTGCGGAGAGCTTTCGGAAGCAGCAGGCGGTGTACGAATTGGAACCCCCCCCAACCCCCGCAGAATTTGGCCCCCTGCCAGACGAGGGAGGGAAGGAGGGTGGAGCTGGGCGGGGCTTAGCAAGCTCTTCTGAGTAGGGAGCGGAGCTGGCTGAGCGGTGCAGTTGCAGTTGCAGAGGGAGGGCGAAGCGAGGCAGGGAGAGAAAGAGAGCGCTGGGCTGTGGCTCTTGCCTGACGTTCACCAGCGAGCGACAGCAAAGTGCAGCCAGACTCTCCGCCAAGAAAGGAGAGCAAGCGAGCCAGATCAGCACAGGAAGGAGCAGAGCAGACTAGGAGCAGCAGCTCTCCCTGTGCGCTGGGATTTGCTATTGTTATTAATTATTATTTTTACCCACTCATTAATTTATTCCCCCCGCCCCCACTCTTACTGGCTTGGATTTTCCCTCCGCTCCCCGGCCACTTTGGATTTTGAAAGCGGTGGAAAGAAGGAAAGGGATCCAATCCCCACCCCCGATCCCTCCCAGTTGCAGGAGAACAGAACCAGGGATCCAAAGCGGGGATCAGCGCCCCCTCCCCTGAAAGGAAACTCCAGCTTGGGAGCAGCCGCAGGAAACCAACCCGAAGACTGGAAAATGCATTGAAACTTTCGGGCAAACTTTTTTTGTGTGCGCGCGCGTGGGTTTTTCTTACCTCTCCAAGGGGGAATCTGTTACAAATCGGTGCCGTTTGGAAAGTGGATTGTCCCTCCGGAGATCAGATCGGAACCGGGCCGGACGGAGGAGGCTGAGCTTTGTGCAGGGAACAAGAGAGAGGGGGAGAGAGAGAGAGGAAAAAAGGGGGGGTGTCTGTTCCTTTGGCGGTTAGAGAGCCGGGCTCATGGAGGGGTGAAACCCGAGACTGAAGAGTTCCCCACTGGCCGCAAGCTTTGCAGAAATCGCCCAGGGGAGCGGCTCCAGGAGAGGGAGGACGAGGGCACAGAGGAGTAGAGAGAAAGGGAAGGAGACAGGCGGCCAGAGAGAGACAGCAAAAGCTCAGCAAGCCACCCCCCTCCCCCGACTTGCTCCAGGAATCATGAACTTTCTGTTCACTTGGATCCACTGGGGGCTGGCGGCGCTGCTCTATCTCCACAACGCCAAGGTAAGGGAGGAGGGGGGGCTTTGTGTGTGTGTGTGTGTGTGTGTGTGTAGGGGGCGCCTTCCCCCTGACCGGCGTGGTCTCCCCCATCCCCCCGGCCTGCGACTGCCACCGACTGTGCCTCGAGGCTGGGATCTCCTTGATGCCCGTGGCAGAGCGAGCACCCCTTGCCTGCCCCGCGCCCAGACTACGGGCATGGAAGTCACATATGCAGCTGTCTCTGCGTGCGTGTGCAAGGGCACGACTGTGTGTGCGGTGCCGTGTATCCCCTGCAGAAGTAGCCCCAGACGCCGCACGCCCTCAGACAAACACCGAGAAAGGTGTGTGAGCTGCAGTGAACACACACACACACACACACACACACACACAGATGCACTTTGAGTGTAATGGCCAGCAGGCACCCCTGTACTGGGGGGTGGGTCGGGGGGTGGGTGGGGAGAGAGGTCCGGGATTTTATGAGTTCCTGGAGGATTCCTGGTTTCCCACTCGCTGCTCAGCCCGTGCCCGCTCTCTTCTTCCTCCTGGGAATGGGACGGATCTGTTGCCTGTGGAGTTTCGTAGAAGTTGGGAGACTTATTTGAAATCCACAGGCGGACATGATCCCCGTGCTTGGCCCCGTCATCGCTCCCCGGGCATGGAAGCGGCACGCTGACTTCTTGCATCAGCTTCTGGTAGCACCATGCCTGGGCTGCGAGCCTCGTCCTCTGTCTCCTGACATTGCAAAGGGCTGTTTTGCCCTATTTGTCTTTAGTAAGATCTCTCGGGCATGTTACTGCCTGGCGCTCCGAGAACACCTCGCTGGAAAAACAAACAGAGATCAAAGGGGGCAGAATGGATTCTGTATTTCATACAGAGTGGTTTGCAAAATACATATCCCTGCTGAGATTTCAAAACTCCGATTTCCCCCTTCTCTCTCTAGCCTCCCTGGCATTCCCAGGGATCGGAAATCGGTTTGGCCTCCTTAAAAAAATACACCTCTTTGTACAAACTCCTGTCTCTTTTAAGGGAGTCAAGTGGGATGTGTTGCCAAGAGTTTTTAAACGGGTTAGATTGATCGTCCAGGTGGCTGTGGTGTATATTGGCTAGGTGGGCATATATTATAATTGGAGGGATAAGAACAAGTTAGTTTTCTTCTGTCATTTGTCTTCAGGAATTTGGGGAGGCCATTGCCGAGGGCCAGGCCCTCCAGTGTGAAAATAAATATAATTGGGAAACGAACCTGCTGTTCACATTGTTTGCTCAGCACTGGCACTAGAAGGTAACTCCTCAATTAGAAGCCATTTCAGATGTAACTAAAGTCTGGCAGGCATCACACGCTTTGTTGCTAGCCTGTTATATTGCCACTTTCTTAGTGACAGCAGCATATTAGCCTGCACTTGATAGAAAGCCAGGCTTCCCTCCTATTGGAGAGTGTCGTGTTAACTTATGGTGATATCACTGGCCTGTCCTTGGCTAGTCTCACGTTAAGGTGGTTTTGAAAAAAAAAAAAAAAAGCTTTGAATCCGGCAGATCAGACAGAACCCAAGTCTGGTCGTTTTCAAAACACAGTGCAAAAAGCCTTCGGCAAAAGTCTCTCCTCACCAGTGAAGGATAATGACAAGGAACGAAGGAGACAGAGGGAAAAGGTAGGAACAAATAAGGAGGAATAGCCGAGTGGCTGGGAAGAGGCATCCCTGCCTCACAGAGTGTTATGAGGATTAAGGCATTACAGACGGTGAGATGCTCCTCTGATAGTACAGAGATGGGGGCCAGATAAGTGCCTAGATAGACCGCCAGGTTCCTGCAGACAGATGTGAGTTCTGCCCTTATTTGTATGTCGGTCGCCTAGATACTACCGTGGTGGGAACATTAGAAATGCTGGTGGCTAGACAGATCTCACGTAGGCAGCATGGCGATAACCGTGGGCATGGCATAAAACATGACTCTTTGTGTTGGGACCCGAGGTTCGCGCTTTGATGAAGATATTTTATCTGCACTGTTTATCAAGCAGTGGTGCTGAATAAACTTATCTGCCTAGCCAGGCATGCTGGGGAGAATTAAATAAAGCCCCGTCCCAGGCTCATAGGAAAAGCAAGGTACACAGGTAATGCAATGCTGCTTTCATAAATGCAGAGGAGCGGGGCTGGTATTACAATGCCACTTTAGTAAAGGCAGAGTTATAATTACTCATTGTTGAGGCTGTTACTATTATTATCACTACTTGCTGGGAGGCTGGGACAGTGGGAAATTGTGAGTTGGTGGCCTGGGATGGGCGGTGCTGCTGCAGGTGTCCCAGTCTACTTGTGGGGAGTATCCTTTGTAATGAGGGTTAGGGTGGGGGGAGAATGCAGTTAGAATACCACCCTCCCCAAATGTTAGCCAGCCCTGCCCCTGCCACCCTGTCCTCACTCCTCTCAGGGTCAGGTGGGGCCGGTGGGTTTGGGGAGAGGATAAGTTGACTTCCCCACAGCCCCTTTTCCCTAGAAAGCAGGGAAGCACATGCCAGCCCCATCATTTCTTTGTTTGATGGGTTTGATTCTAAACTGCAGCCTCCTAGGAGTGACCGCAGGGTGAGAATATCCTGGGAGGCGAGCTCTTCCCTTCCTGCCCTGGAATGTGGAGAGACTTGGGTACACCAGCTGTATTGCCATAGGGATCCGGCAGTGATCAGACACTGAGGGAGGGAGGGAAAGAGAGCCTGTGACTAGACTGTTAATGATCTCACACCCACCCCGCTCCTGCTTTTGGTGTGTCTGTGAGCCAGGCCACACTGGAAACACCAGGAGAACTAACTTCCCCAGCCTCTTCCATGCTGCATAGACAAGCCACAGCGGGTCACCTTCCCCAAAGCTGCTTCTCGCTCTTGCTCTGAGAACAAACTAACAGGAACAGGTCTTGAGAGCAAAAAGGGGGATTCCACACTGCCATCCCAGAGGATCTCTAATTCTTGGACAAACCTAGATTCTCTTGCCCCATTCTACTCTGTCTCAGAGGTCCCCAGGCTGTCTGCCGGCAGCTTGCAGGATTACTGACCTCTCTCTGCGTGTACAATGGGGAAAGGTTGCAGTAAAGCCTCCTCCTTGCGTAGAAACCTCTGAGAAGAATTCCTAGCGCCTAAGACTGAAAGTGCCATAACTCCCGTCCCAGAGTCCCTCCCAAAGTGGCTGGATTGTTTGTTCCAGCCCCAAACAGTTACAAAGCTCTTTTAATGAGCCTGCAGAGATTAGGGGGAAGGGGAAGGAAGAGAAGGGTTGTGGTGGGGGGAACAATTGGATTAACCTTTTCTCTTCCTCAAGAGAATAACTTGCTTGGCATTAGAACTGGATCCCTCAGTCAAGCAGACAGGGGACAGAGAAGGGGCAGATACAGACAGGGTGAGTCAGGAGCTGACTGTGTTGGGGAGTGTTTAGCTGATTTCAGACCACAAATTCTCAACAACCTGCAAATAGCAAAGAGCACAAAAGAAGCTTTTTCTTGTATAGCTCCTACCCCAAGGCAATTTATCTGCCACTAGCTCAGGGACTGCATCCATGCCATAGAAAAACATGGAAAGCAATCATATTACGGAAGTGATGAGTAGTTCCAAATGCCAGTAGAGGAGAGAGAGCCCAGGCAGCATGACCTTCAGGCTCCCACCGAAGGGCACTGGGCCTTGTTGTCCCCTGAAGGGCTCTTCCATTTTTGTTCTTCAGTTGCCCTTTCTGTGATACATAGCCGTCTGGTCTAATGTGAGGCAGGTCCATTCCATCCAAGCAATGCTGCCTCAACAGACAGGCTCCATGGGTGCCAGTCATTGGAAAGGAAAAAGGAGTGAGAGAAATACGCTAGTGGAGCAGGGCCTCTAGAGAGAACTTGTATTATTAATAATTCCAGAAGCCTGCTGTGAAATCACCTTCTTTCCGGGCCAGCTGGTAGTCAGGAGTGTCATGAGGGGTTGATTTCAGGCTGGCACAGCAATCTAGTTCAGGTGACTTCCCAGACTGTTGTACAACTTTTAACATGCTTGCAGACTTTGTTAGCTAGCAGTTTGCACACGCACTTACACATCTTGATAGCAGTAAAATCACGGGTTAGAGTTTGGTTACTTCCCAGAATGGGTTCTAGCTGCTGCACTAGGTGCTGGTTGTGAGATGGTGGGTTCTGCTGAAGAATGAGGTATGGGCTGTGTTGCAGGTGAGGAGTGAAAATGAGCTGCTTACACCTGTTTCCTGACACCTGCCAGCGACGTGGGGGCCATGTGGCAGAGGAGGCCAGCGGCCACAGAAAGCGAGTAGGCACAGCTAAGCTGTAAAGGTGTCTCCAGGCCAGTTCTCAGTAG
Organism: Gopherus flavomarginatus; assembly: GCF_025201925.1. NCBI lineage: Eukaryota > Metazoa > Chordata > Testudines > Testudinidae > Gopherus > Gopherus flavomarginatus. The sequence goes on along the minus strand of NC_066620.1, from coordinate 67,219,641 downwards.
CAGGCAATGGTCATGGTGTGACTGACTCCAAGCCCTACCCTAACAGTACTTTTGGGCCTTGTAGATTGAACAGACTGATCTGGTTGGTGATTTCCATCCTTCGCTAGGGCACAGCTGATGCTTTTCTGTCCTTTTGACCCTTGGTCTTCAGGCATGGGCTGGTTCTGGAGGGCTGCTGCAGCCTCTTCCTCCTCCATTTTGTTTGTGCTTTTGCAGTGACCTTCACCCTTTGGAAGTGAAAGTGTTCCTGGGAGTCCTCTTTTAAAGCTGATATCACAGCCCTAACACCAAGTGAGGGAAGATAGCTTCTCTTCCCATGGGGAATAGGCCTTTAACTGGGTGACTGAAGGCTGGATTTGCATGTTATACCTATGGCCAGGAGCTTATGTGCTTCAGTGGTGTTGGGAGGCAGATCAAGGGAACCTTAGCTAGAGGGAACTATACACTCTCCTTGGGGAATAATTGGGAAAGGGGTTTCTTCTCATGCTTTGGAAGCTCCATCGCCTCCCTCCTCTTAAAACTAGTGGTGCTAGGCTGTGTGTGGGTTTGTGTGGAATCATACAGGTAGCTGATCTATTTGGCAGGCCTCACACTGGCTTGGGTAGGCTGGCTCCAGTCGCATACCTGGCCATTTGTGAGATGACAGTGATTATTTTTTTAAAAAGCCCAATACAATCAGTGATAAATAATATATTGCGTTATATATCACCACTCATCCCAAAGCACTTTAATGCAGCTCCACTGAAATGCAGCTGTCTCTGAGGTGGAGGATATGCAGATGGCAACACCTTGCACAAATAGTGATTGAATAGGTGTTTTTGGTCAAGGCCAGCAGGGTGAAGTCTGCCTTATGGAAAATGAAGTCAGAGCGATAATGCTCACACAGAGCAGACAGGAGCTGGGTTTTTAAGGTCTCACCTGAAATTTAAAATAGTTCTCTGATAAAACACTGTAATGCTTTCTCACCATCTCTCCCTCTGGTTGGGGGGCAGGTTAGTTAAATCCATGAATGCCTATGTCAGTTACTCAGAAGCTGTCTTGTCACTACAAAAGCAGCAGGACGGGTGTTTTTTTTTTGGTTAGGAAAGTGTGACAGAGGGAGCTGAGGGGTTTAGACTTGGTTCTGTAGCACAGAGGCTCTGGCCTAGATCTGTGGGCCCATTGTGCTGTGGTGCGCAATGCCCTTCATGCTGGGGAAGTGGGAGGGAGCAAGGGGAGTTTGAGGCAGTTACTGTGTGAGGGGGTGATGTAACAGTTAATCACTCTGACATAAAGCTAAATATCGACGCCCAACCATCGCCACCACTCAGCAGCAAACATGGTAAGAGCAGAGATGACCTTTCAAACCATGAGACTTTTCTCACCCTCCCCCCCCCCCGGCACATAATGCCAGCTCAAATGATTTACCTTTATAACAGAGACTAATTTAGGAGTGAGAGGGGAGGTAGAAAAAATAGGGCTGTTGTCCCTTTAAAAACAGTACCCAATCCATCTGCACTTGCTAGCCTGCTTTGTAACCTAGGCCCCTTTTTGAAATACCTTCCACTAACTTTCCTTGGAACATGAACGTGGACAAATCTCCTAGCGTATTTGTCATGTCAGCGTTAGAAGGTCACCAATGTTGTTTTTCTCCCTCGCCCAGATTCCCGCTCTGTTTTTTGACCTTAATAATTCGAAATGCCTTTGAGCAGTTAATTTCTCTGTGTTCTTTTTTAAACTGATGTTGCATTAAACCAGATCCCCACCCACTCCCCTCCCAAGTGCCCTCTCTGACTCTCTCTCATACACACATGGGGGTGAATTGCCTTTGCCTGGATGCTGTGTCTCTGCTTCCCCCCCTTTCCCCCCTCCCCCCCCGCTTTTTAAGCCCAGGCTGAAGGTGTTATTTTTATTTCATTTTCTCCTGCTCTGGAGGAAAGAGAAGACAAAGGTTTCTCTGTGCTTGTCTTGCAGTCACATGGGGCGGGGGGGGGGAACACTTCCCCTCAAAGCCAGCAAAAGCCTTTACTAATAACTTCTCCCCGCATGCAACACTTTTCCCTGTAAGGCTGTAATAGGGAAGTCAAACATGCTCCTTTGTGGCGGCTTTATTTTCCAAGGGGAGAAGAGAGTTGGGATGGAACTAGGGGGGCTGGAATGCATCTGAACGCTACAATAATGCTCCGAAACACTGTTGCTTCCAGTGGCATTGTTACCGCAGCATTAGGGTGGAATCCTGGGAAGCGTCTCAGCTCCCTAACCGCCCTTGGGAACAGGATAATGACTTTGTGTTTTGACTAATTTTCTATTATCTTTGCAGTTGTCGCAGGCCGCTCCGACCCTGGGGGATGGGGAGAGGAAACCCAATGAAGGTAAGTGGCTTGCCTCTTTCTTCTCAACAGCTACAGGGCTTACAAGCAATTAGGAAGAGCAGAAGCTCTGGGAGGTGGGGAATGGGGTATTTGGGGGAGACATTGAGCCAAGCTGCTGGGAAGAACCTGAGGACCAATACTGCCACCTTCTGGAAAGCAGGAGCAAAGTGTGCATGTGTGTCGGGGAGAGGGGGAGAGAATAGGACTTGAAATGTGAGACACCAGATTTAACCCTTTTGTGGCTTCATATTAGTCAGATTTCAGAGTAGCAGGCGTGTTAGTTTGTATCCGCAAAAAGAACAGGAGTACTTGTGGCACCTTAGAGACTAACAAATTTATTTGAGCATAAGCTTTCGTGGGCTACAGCCCCCTTCTTCGGATTCTATGCATCCGAAAAAGTGGGCTGTAGCCCACGGAAGCTTATGCTCAAATACATTAGTCAGAGCTGCTCTTTAATTTGGAAAGCCGTTTTGTGAAACAGGTGGGCCTGTCTGAAGAGCAGACTTTTCTCTTCCTTCATCTTTTCTGGAGAGATAGAGGGACACAGGCTATATCAATCCAGTGGAACATATTGCAGAGATCCTTATGAACCCATTGCCCATTTCCCAGAATGCCGAAACCCCCCCCAATTTACCAGAAGCTGAGTGGCTATGAGTAGTTCCCTAATGTCACAGGAATGAGTTTGTCATTTTTGCTGCCTGTCTCCCTCTCCTCTTTCCCATGCGCACTCACTGTGCCCTGCTCAGTAATAAGATCTGATCATCAGACAAAGGACCAATCAGCACCTGGATCTTCCTGAGCCAGTAAGATAGGTCATCTTAAAAAAAAAAAAAAAGGCAGCCAAGGCTACTTTTCCAGACTCTCAGCCAGAACTCTTGGAAGGAGGAGAGGGTTGCACTGTATAGTAACAGACCTGAAACACATTCCCTTTTGCACTGTTTGAGGTAGCAGGCCTAGAGAGTGTATTAGTTGGTACCATAGCCCAGTTGATTCCATTCAGTTCATTGCTGGCTGTCTAGTACCTATGGGGATACTAGATGAAAAGGAAGTGAGACCTTGGTGCGTCTCAAGTCATTGCTATCTCAGATAACTCTAGCTGCTCAAAGACTATAATGGGTAGTAAATCAGGTGTTTGGACAGAGGGCTGAATAAATCTGGGTTTAGACTAGAACTGCAGTAGGAACCAAGCTGTATGATCCCTTCTGACCTTAAAGTCTATGAGATGGCAAGTCTTGGTAGCCCACTTCTGACTTGTGGGAGCCGGTATATTTTAATGGCTCAGCTGTCTCTCTGTAGTTCTTGATTCAGACTGGGGATTACAGCATGTGGACTTTGGAGCAGTAGAGTGAGGTGACCTTCTGTGCCACATCTCAGACAGGGTTACCGTTCTTTTCCACCTTCATGCTGGAGAAATCCACTGTCACGCTGGCAGTGGCCATCCACGGTCCCAGCTTGTCTTTATCTTTCTCTTGATTGGCATAGCCTGGCAGGTTGTGACCCTTGGTGTTATTCCCACAGCAGGGCAGCAGGGGGCTCTAGCAGTGCACCTAGGGACTGAACCCCTCCCTGCCGCACTCAGTTTCAATTTCAATAACTTTATTGGCATGACAAGCCATAGGAGTTTTGCCAGAGATTTCTAGCAGGCTAGATTTGTTACAAGGTGTCCATTTTGCATTGTCATCCATTTCTGGTTTGCTGGCAGACTGCCCTGTGAACAGTGAAAGGCTTACTGACTTCAGAGGAAGCAGGATTGAACCCACTATTTTGATACCCAGTCCCTCTGCTAGTGGTAGAAACGAGTAGCAGCTAATACCCTGTTCTGTGCCCCCTTTGTGCTCCCATCCATCTTACTGGTGAGAGGAGGAGTTGAATGGTGCCTGTTATCCTGGAGGGTTCTTAATTTCCACCCACTCCTGGTTCTACATCACAAGAATGGTGATGGGAAGGAAAGAGAGATTGGTCTATTGATTGGAGCAGAGAGACTAGGAATCAGAACTCATAGGTTCTATTCCTGGTTCCGCGATGTAAATATGTCTATGGTTAGCTCAGGGTATTAGAAATCAGGAGTCATGGGTTATCTTCCTGACTCTGCTTTTAATCTGCACCGAGACCTTGAGAAGTCAGATTCTGTTCCTTCCCCCTTGCTACCCTCCCCGTGCCTCTGTTTCCCCCTCTGTGAAATGGGGTGATAATACTCAGCTACTCTACAAGGGGAGTCATACAGCTTCATGCTTCGTAAAGGTCCTGGGATGAAAGGTCATTTTGTTTCTTTGGCCTCTTCACTGACCCACCCACTTCAGCCAGGATTACATTTGGGATGGACCTGATCCAATCTGGGGACTATTTGTAATTGTAGACCTAGCCGCCCTGCTGCTCAGATATCCTTCCACATGATTTTGTGGCACAGGCCGTTGTAGAGAAGCCAGACAAATGCTCTTTGTTTGCTCCACAAGAAAAGATTTTTCTGGTATAAATAAAGGAAACCACCACTGCTTGTGATTGCGCATTTTATTTTTAAAAGAACAGTATGCATATATAGCTGCTCAGCCAGTGATGGGCACAGCAATGAACCAATCACAGACCCATTCTGTGAGCACCACCCTCTTTTCCAAGTGTGGGCTTGATCCTGCTAAATATCGAGCACCTTACAATCACATAAATCAATGCATCTGGTGAGATCTGCCCCTTTTTGGGCAGGATATTCTGATTTACATTTGGTACAGATTCCCTTCCCCCTCTTCAGAAGCTGACACATGCTCCTGAAAATAACCTTTCATAGTCAAAGACAAAAACCAGCAGCAAGTAAAGGCTGCGGCTTCTACTGGAGATTTCCTATGGGGACATTCTGGGTTTGGCAGCACTGTGAATCCCCAGCACTATGGTCAGGGCACTGCTGAACGTGTAAGGACTGGAGACTGTACAAATGAAACAAAAGGCTCTGCAAAGGAAACTACACATGCAGTTTTGAAACCAAACTGTAGACCACAATCACTGGCAAGATTCAGCTGCTTGGTGCTGTTCTGGCAAAGCAGTGTATTTGGAATCCACCGATAAATCTGGCCTTAGAAATGGAATCACCTTCCTTATGTTGCTAATAACCTCTTTGGTTATAAAAAAATAAAAATAAAATAAAAATGAATTTTTAAAAGCCAAATGTATTTTTTCACCATTTATGCAGCTGGTTTTCCCTTCTGACACACTCAGTTTGGACAATGGAAGCAAGCTGGTCAGTTTCACTTTAGTTTCTAGTCAGTTTCAGTTTCTGCCTGTCATGACTAGAGTAGCGCACTCAGTAGTGTTTGGTTTGCACATGTAGCGATTCCATCCCTGCATGGATCCATCTGCATTTTTATCCCAGACTTATCTGAATTGTGGCAGTTCCCAGATCCTTAACGCTGGGAGAGTGTGAATAAGCAGCAGTGTGCCTCTATGGCTGTCTCTGGGCCTGTGTAATTTCCCAGGGGCTAAATTGTTTAAATCTACTGTAATAGAGGTAGTCTCTTTTTAAGGTTAAGGTCACCCTGAAGGGGAACAAGAAGAAGGAGGTGACAGACAAGACAGGGAAGGAGATGAGAGGCAGGCTTGGGGAGGAGAAGGGGGAGTGACTCTTTTGGAGGAAGAATGCTAGCAACGAGTCCCTGTCTTGCAGGTCACATTTCCCTTTCCTGAGCCACTTTCCCTTTTAATAGCGTTTGTGCTCTCTGACACTTTCAATTCCCAAACAGATGCTCCTCCCCCTCGCACCCGCTGCCAGCAGTACTGTGACACTGTCAGCTCTGCATGACCTAGAATTAACTTTCAACAATTAACTGTGGGCCCTGAGCTCAGAGCCCTGCAGCTTTTATATTTTTGTGGCAAAGTAACCTTTATGCTAGTTTGTCACAGGTTCAGGGCACTCCAGAAACGCTTAGTAGAGACCATTTTTTCCATGATGCAAGCAGTTTGTGCTTATCACAAGGGGTTATCAGCCTCACCATTACAGGACTGTGTGCATACAGTGCAGGCGTATCATTCTAATGTGGAACAGCACAGTCCAGCCACTGTCTCCCTATGCATACGCTCTTCCTCTGCTCTTTGAAACTTCCTCTCTAGAATGCATGCTGGACTGTAGGGTGCCGTGCGTTTGCTATCCGCAGAACAGGGCTTTGTCTGTGTATTCTTCTATTACCTCATTAAATCTCTCCACCCCTTGACCAAGCAGTGAGATGAATCTTTGGCACCAGACAGGGGAGCACTGGGAAACACTTGTGAAATCAGAGTGGGTCCCAGCACCTGATATTTCGTTCGCTTGGGTACTCTGAGTGAAAGGGAGGAAGTAAAGGCAGATCTGCACCCCACTCCGCTTCATTCTGGTATGTGGCCCAGTTATTACCCTGGATGCTGAGAGGTGGCTTTGATTCCTCCACTCCGCTGACCCTGGATTTCCTGGGCTGAGAAACTGTGGTCTGCCTGAGAGGTTCCGGGGAATTAGGGACTGATACTCTGGCAAATGTCGTTAACAGGCAGTGAAGTGCTGCAGAAGGTGGCATATTGAAACGGATGCTCTGGATTTGACAGGCAGGCTCTGGGTGGGTGACCAGGAAGGTAGAATGGGGGAGGGACAGCACGAAGGAGTGAGAATGCACTTTTAATGATTCAAACCCATTCTCCTTCACCCCAAGGGAGCTTCTGTTCCCGAAGATTGGCACTGGTGGAGTCTGTCCCCTCTGTCCAGACCTTTTGGGAGTCACTTCCCACTTTAGATTATGGCATTCCCAGTGTCCATTGGATGAGAATTTGACACTTTGAATGGAGTGAAAGATAAATCCTACCAATGACTCACTCCCACCCAAAACCATCCGTGTCAGCATCAGGTGCTTTTTGGCTGAGCTAAGGCATTTAGTGGCAGGGCGTCCGATGGAGTGTGTCAGATAACGGGTAGGAAGGCAGGTAGAGGAGGCATTGGGGCCAGGTGACTTAGATCAGCCTAGACAGTTATCTTCCCACTTCCACCCTTCCTGTGCTACTCAGAAGCAGCAGCTAATTCAGGCAAGAGCCCCCTTTCCCCTAAGGAGTTAACAGGATACCTGGGAAGTTAGTTTACACCAATGGGGGCCCCCTCAGATTGTTGGGGTGAAGATGAGGGACTCTGTACTGCAGAGGCAGATCAGGGCAGCAGGGCCCCCAGTAAAGGGCAGAGGGATCAGTGATTGCAACTGCTTGTCTCATTTTAAGGGAAAGGTGTGAGTGTTCCCAGGCCGAGCTGCTGTTAATTCATTCCCTCTCTTTCTCTCCTTCCCTCCCTCCCACCTCATAGTTATCAAGTTCCTGGAGGTCTACGAGCGCAGCGTCTGCAGGACGATTGAGACCCTGGTGGACATTTTCCAGGAGTACCCCGATGAGGTGGAGTATATCTTCAAGCCGTCCTGCGTACCCCTGCTGAGGTGTGCAGGCTGCTGCGGTGACGAGGGCCTAGAATGCGTCCCCATGGAGGTGCACAATGTCACCATGGAGGTGAGGCTGGAGAATGGGGATAGCAGAGGGAATGATACCTCCTGCCCTCGGCCATCCCCTTGGTCACTGTAACTTGCTCGCTCTTAGGCAACCAAGGAGGAGAAGGAGAGAGAGACCTCTACAGAGAAGGCAGATGAGCCTCCTCTGGAGTCTTAGTGAGGGTAAAGGGGGGGTGGTCAAGTCTCACTTCTAGCCATAGGCTGGTGTGATGAGACATTGCTTCAGGGGTCTGATCTCCAGTGGCTGCACCAAGTGGATTTAACAGGAGTTGCTTCCATTTAAGGTTAAGGGGAAAATCCATTTTCTGGGTCAGTGGAATTAACTCACTAGCCACAGACAGAGAAGCTGCATTATAAAGGGAGCACTTCTAATGACTTCCCTGTGTTATCTCGGAGGGTAGGGAATCTTCCCAGCCCCTTGTTCCACATTAACTCTTGCTCTGGTACTTGTATCAGGCAGTGCTTGCTTCTGTGGCGGCTGGTAGTGTTAAAGAGGATGCCCTCTCTGAACTCTCCCCTGGAGGGCATGTCAGGTCAGCCTTTACCAGCAGAGCTGGGGATTTGGGCTATTAGCTCCAGTGGCCCAGCAGGGGTGGGACGGGGCTCTAAGAAATGCAGCTGCTGCAGTGTCAAGTGGAAAAGTCTCTGTGCCTGCCTTGCTTTCATTCTGAAACTGCTGAATTCAGTGCTCAGGAAAGTCAGAGGCTGGCGAAGGCCAGGCATATTGGCAGGAGGCTCTCTGTGAAAGTGTTCTCCATATAGATCAACCACTGTATCTCCACACTGGCCAGCTTCCCGCCTCTCACCCCCACAGTAATGCTGATGTCCCTGAGCCTGACCAGCACTACCCCTGCTATTCCAGTCCCAGGCTCCCCATATACAGTTCCTCACCCCTGACCTGCAGCCTCCTCCCACCCCCTTTCCAGCTTTGGGCCCCTCAAGTGGAGACTGTAAATATTGCAGTGGCTTTGTGGTATGGACAAGAGACCACATGGGACTATGTTGACACTAAACACACTCCTTTTACTCGTGACCTGAGCCAAATTTGACTGTGTGTGTTGAGAATCTTGCAGTATTTATATTGCAGCAGCAGTTCAGGCTCCAGTCAGGATCGGGGACCCATTATGCAGGATGCTGTAAATAGGGATGCATGTTTCTTCCTGCCCCTTCACAATGGACTCACTGGAGCTGACTGATGTGCACATGCATTGGGGGCAGGAGCACATCAGCAGATCTCTGCTGGAAGCACCAGTTCTAGCGTCCCATCTGGGTTCAGATACCACCGTGATGAGTGCAGTATAAATACAGAGGGTCTGATCCGTAGCTTAAGTAACTTTGCTGAAGCTGCACTGATTAACACTAGCTGAAGAGCTGGCCCTACAGGGATGATTCTAGTGCTGAGTGCAGGAATCGTAGCTCTGCAGCATTGAATGGTTCACGTCTTGCTACGCAGTGGCTTTCATTCTGCGTGAGCAGCCTGGGCAGAGTGGGCAACTCGGGGGATCATGAGTTTGCTCCCAGAGCCTTACACCAGGAAGGCACCAGTTTGAATCCAGGATGAGGCAGTTGATCAAGAGTGGGCTGTGGAATCTTGGTTTAAATGCCACTTGTGTTGGTAGGGACTGAAGTTTGTCTCCAGTTGAGGGCAGTTTTGTGGCTGCTATGAAATCAGCTGTTTTCTTGTCGGTCTTAGAGGGGCCTGGTACTGTTGAAGCAAGTGTCAGCCTTTAGAAATGTCACTAGGGAGGAAGTCTATGGACAGGGCAGCATGGGGAAAGCTTTCACAGCTTCCCTTGCTTCTCTACCAGCGTCCAGGGCTGTCGCTCTGCACTTTTCACCGGCACCAGCTCCACTTCATGTCTGAAAAAATAAAGCCCTAGGCTGAGCTTGGTGCTGCTTCCTGCCAGGCGTGCAAAGGAATCCACTTACTGTGGGGATGCACCTGGAAGCACCGCTTGGAGCTTTGGTATCCTCCTCAGAGAGACAACGGGGGGCTGGGAATGTTTCTTTTGTCTGTGCTCCTTGGCAGAGATGCCGATCAGCCCTGACTGGCCCATGATTGTGACTCTCTCTGTGTCTTTCTTTCCAGATAATGAGAATTAAACCCCATCAAAGTCAGCACATAGTGCACATGAGCTTCTTACAGCACAGTAGATGTGATTGCAGGTGAGGATGGAGCCACGCTGGGGATCTCCAGGGCGCCAGCTGCCCTCAGAATGCACCTGCCCACAGGGAACTGGCCTTTCCTTTTTACTGGCAGTGCGGGTTAGGAACCCTGGCCTGAGGCTGCAGGTCTGCTCCAAGCTGGTTCACAGAGGGGCAGCTGGGCTGGGGAGCAAAGGGTCCTTCGCTGGTGACGTCATCACCTTTCTAGAGACTGCCAGGGGGCTGGAGGAGAGGCCGAGGGAGCGCCGATGATAGCCTTTGTCCCGTGGAGCCCCTTGGCTGCCAGCGGGTTGCAAAAGGAGGACAAACCCCTCCAGAGAAGTCACTCAGCCAGTCGGGATAGATGGGGCCTATATGCAATGTGCCCAGGGCACAGTGGTGGGACTGCTGTTCTTGGGGAGGGGGGGCTGGGATGGTGAAGGGGAGGACAGTAGAGTAAGGGCCTGCCACTGGTGCCCTTCTAAGCCAGCGTTTGTTCTCTCTTGCCCCGCAGACCAAAGAAAGACGTCAAAGCTAAACAAGAAAAGTAAGTGACGAGCCTTTTCCTCCTTTTTCTTTTGGTGGTTGGCTGGCGGTTTATTTCCCCCTCTTTGCTCCTTTGACAGCAGAGATGCTCAGATCTAGGCGTTGTTTCTTTAATAAGCTAATTGTGCTGTTAGGGGGGGTTATACCCTGAATCCATTCCAGAAGGGCACAGAAACCCAGTTCCGGGGGTTCTTCCTTCTTATATGGACTGCAGGAGTCTGCTCCCTGCCTGACCCCACATGACAGTGGCTCCCTGACACATTACATAGAGTGTCAGAGAAATCTTGGAATGAAGTTAGGTGCCATTCAGGAATGGATTCTGGTGCAGCACCTGGGAGTTGCTGTGGTCACTGGCAATTGCTGCCTTTTTTTTCCCTGCTGTTTTGGTGAGAGCTTGCTGGCTTCTTTTGCATCAGCTTGCGCAGAGACTCTTTCAGCAGCCAGACTATCCATCTCAGCTTTGGTTCCTGGCAGGGCCTCCCTCTCTGAACAAGAGCCGTGCTTGGCAGCAGGAAGAGATTGCACTCGAGGCCCGGTGGAGGCAAGGCGAACACTGTATGGGGCTGGACACTGCTCAGTGAGGGGCGGGTGGGAGAAGGAAAGGAGCCACTTTAGCTCGCCTAGCAGCATGTGTGAATGTTCCCCGCGGAGGCGTTAGCAAGAGGTAGAATCTCATCAAAGTTGTGAATTTGCTCGGGTGACACGGAAGGGGTCAGGGTAGAACCTTTCCAAAAACAGTCACGAAAATTACCCTGACGCCATCTACTCACGGCAATGATAACAGAGAGGGAGGAACGAAGGATCCTGCACTCACCTGGCACAAATCAATCCATAAAGAGGGAAGCGTGACACCTCCCTAAGAGTGGGAGAGCTGGACTGCGCATGGCTGGGCTAGCAGCTCTGCCATTTGGATGCACAGTGCCAGCTAGGGAAGTGGTGGAGCTGGGGCATGGGGAGATGAGAGAGAAAGAGAGAGAACACCCTCCTGGTCAGCTGTGCAGCCAGAGTTGCTTCCCGTCTTCCCTGGAATTCGGCTCAGGGTTCCATCAGGCCAGCGTCCACAAGGCTTCAGCTGGAGGCTCCTTCTCTCTGGACTAGTATGTGCAGTGGTGGTTCAGTCCGAGTGACTCTATAGTTTGAAAGTGTGAGAGAGCTGGGGCTGTGTGAGTGCTGGTGCCTGGGGGGGGGTGGGTGAAGAAGCTGGCCTGTTCCCCTCTGTTTGTGCAACATTCCCTCTCCTCTAACCTGACCCGTAGCACCTCCCCTTCTCTATGCCATTCCTGCACGCTGGCGACAGTTTGGTTTGGGTCGGACTGAAGTCTCTGTTGTGCTTGATGTTTCCTTCCCCCCACCTCCACCCCCGAGTACATTTGTCCTTAATGTCTCTCTGTAGTCTGCAAGGCGTGGAAATCTCCCCCAGTGGACATTTCCCTCCCTTCGTCCCCACCCCATAACTCTGCTTGTGTTCCTGGGACGCTCTCTTTGCCCGCAGCTAGGAGAGAGTTTGGAAGGAAATTAATGCTCAGTTGCCGGTGCCAGCAAACAGGCTTGAACAGGGCCCAAGAAACGCCCTGCCAGTTACCTTCAGGGTCCTCCCGCCCTCTCTCCTCACCCTTCTCCACCCAGCCAAGGTGGACTGAGCCGGGGAAGTGAGGAAGGAGGCAGAACTGGGGAGGGGTCACTCGACTAACAAACTCTGGGACTTTGTCTGCTGTCTCTGTCGCATGTGTCCCTTGCGCTGGTGCTAGTGCAGCTGGAGGGGGTTTAGCAGGCTGTCCCCCTGCTCTGCCATTGGCAGCCGAATCAATGCTGGCTCCTCCCAGACCCGCCTGCCAATCAGAAGCGATGGATGGATTTGGAAGAAGAAGGTGTAAAATGAGTCAGTCTCTTGGCTCCGTCCGCTCCTCTCTCCGGCAGTGCTTGAAAACTGCTTGGCTGGCAAAGAGGGGTCTATTTCCCCTCCCAGGTGTCAGAACTAGGTCAGGCCTCTTCCTCCTTCATGCAGAGCAGGTAGGAAGCTGCCAGTGGGCGGGAGCCCTGGAGCTCCCAGCCATGGGCTGACAGTCAGGAGCCAGCGAGCAGCAAGGATGAGCGAGTGAGTCAGTCAGGTTCTGACTCCTCCTGCCCCGCTGCTCACCTGCCTGCAGGAATCACTCACTCGATCTGCCCATGCAGCCACCACAGCAAAGGGAAACAGGTTGGGTGCCCGAGGTGCCTGGTGCTGCAGGGTCCTCCCTCCACAAGTGAGCAGGCTACTGCCTATGCCAAACCGTCCCTGGCTGCCACGAAGGCAGTGGGTGCGGGGCAAAGGCCTGGGAGAACTTTGACCAAACGCTTTCAACTCATTACCCCTTAGTAGCAAGGCTCCCGTGGCAAAGATTGAACACACACCCACACACCCCGCCCTCACAGAGGGCAGCTTCCACTCCCTGTCCCAGCACGTAGTAACCCTGGCCCGGCTGGTCACCGCGATGGAATTCTCTGCAGCAGCAACATTCACTTTGGGATACTGGCGATGCATGGGGCGGCGCTGGTGTTGCAGCTTATCCTGCACACCTGGGTATGTCTGGGCCCAGCGCTTTAGTTTATCAAGGAGGAGGGGAGTCTCTCTGTTCTGGTTTCTTCTTGTCAGTCAGTGACGGGCGCTCTGTTGCCGGCCCTCCCAGAGTTTGGGCCAGAGGCAGTAGCAGCAGGGCAATAGGATGCTGTTGCTGGGACTGGTCCAGGCTGCCTTTGATCTGAAGGGCTTTCTGCCCCGTGGTTGTGGTGGGAGCATGAGAAGGCCAGTGTGAATGGTGTGATGAGCACATCATCCCAGACGCTGGTTCTCCGGCCCTGCCCCGGGTATTTCCCCCCTCCCCCGAATGGACACACACAGCTGTATTTTTTCCTTTCGGTTTTCTTCCGTTCTCTCTCTCTCTCTCTCTCTCTCTATTTTTCTTTCTTTTTTTTTTTTTTTTTGGTTTTTCTTCCAGAAAATCAAAGCGAGGAAAGGGGAAGGGGCAAAAGAGAAAGCGCAAGAAAAGCCGGTACAAACTGCTCAGCTTGTACGTTTGTGTCATGTGCTCGTAGACTCTGTCCCAAACCAATCAGCCTGCTTGCAGCACACTCAAAATCTCCCCCCTTCCCTCCGAATCACTGGTTGGCTCATAGCCCTGCGGGGCAGCACTGGTGGTGGCACAGTTCTGGCACTGGGCAGGGGTAGCGCAGCTCAGGGCAGGTGGCTTTTGCTTGCTTGGCATCTCCTCTCTTTGATGAGCGGCTGTAGTCGTTTCCGAGGGCACAGGAATGTGGTGGCTGGGCGGGCTCGTTGCGTTGTAATCACTCCTTATAATGCGCCTGTGCAATCCCTCTTCTCATCTCGGCTTCCGTCCTCCACCAGTCCCTGCTGCAAGGCGGGTGACAGGAGACTGGCCTCAGCTGTGCATGCGTGTGTGCATGTGCGTGTGTGTCTGATGAAAACACAAGCCTAGAGTAGTGGAAGGCTGGGTGATTTAGGGGGCTTTCTGCATCTGCTGGATTTGGTGGCTTCTCTCTCTCTCTCTCTCTCTCTCTCACTCTGCTTCAGACGATTCTGCATTGTAAATTCACACCCTTTCTCCTGATAGTCTCTCAGGTGGCAGGTCTGGAGTGAGCTGGGGGCTTAAAGAATGAATTAAATCCCCCAGTGCCCAAGGAAGGACAAGACAAAACTCAACTGTAGCAGCAAGGGGCAGGTGTCTTCTCTGCTCTCACTGCACAGTGGACCCCTGCCTGCCTCTCTAGGGGAGGAGAGACCACGGGGGTTTAACCGACTAGCTGCTGGCCTCTTTGTAGCTTGGACATTCCATTTCAGGGGCCCATTGCTAACCCAGCCATAGTCAGAGAGGTTCTCTCACCTCCCTGCCCCCGTGTGGATTGGCCCCAATGCAGGATTGATGAATACCGTGCTGAGAGCCTGTTTTCTGTCTCTTTACGCTAACGCAAGTGGGTGTTGTTGCGACTAGGTTCCGGGCCTGTCGGAGTGCTGCTGTGCGAGTCCGTTGGCCAGCAACGCTCCAATGGAGCCGTGTGGGAGCAGCGGGGAGGGGGCAGGGGATTGCTTGGATGTGTAGGGTGTTGCATGTGTATTTTCTTCCTGCTGAAGCGCTGTAGCTTAGACTTCTTTCCTTTTGCCTTTTTGCAGTCACTGTGAGCCTTGCTCAGAGAGGAGAAAGCACTTGTTTGTACAAGATCCCCAGACCTGTAAATGTTCCTGCAAATTCACAGACTCACGTTGCAAGTCGAGGCAGCTTGAGTTAAACGAGCGCACTTGCAGGTTTGTGTCCTGAAGGATGAAAGAGAAACACCCAAAGAGAAAGAAAGAGAGAGAGGGGGAGCTTGCTTCCTGCTGGCTTCTGGCACCAATGCTCTGTGGTCGCTCCTTTCCTCTGTACTAAGGGCCAGGGATCAGAGGGACACCTTGCAATGGGAAGGGGACAGCATTTGCCGTTCGTCTGCTGTGAGCTTTGAATGCGCTGGCAGGGATCGGGTGGGACACTTGCACAGACGGGGCGTTTGGGGCTGGCATACCCACTAGCAGGACACCCTGGTGGATTTTGTGTTGCTGTGTTAAACAGGGAACGAGCCTGTAACCCCATATACGTCCCAGTGTACATACTTCCCATTGGTTGATTTAGAAAAGGCACACGGCTTCTCTATCGCACTTTGATTACATTCCCCCTTTTGCATAGACAATGTATCCCTTGGTGCGTTTGGAGGGGGACTCTTTCACACCCCTCTGGGGAGACTGGAAACAGTCCAGGAAGTCCTCCCTTTCCCCGAGCTTTCCCCCATGCACCCCTAGAGCTGGCTGTTCTCCTTGCCTTCATGCTCCTAAATGCCAGGGAGAGGACTCTGGCCTGTGGTGTGCACACAGCTCCCTACATGCCCTAACAATGAGATGAGAACATGTGAGGCTTTGCCATGAGACATGGTATGTGTGTGTCTGTCTATAGTATACACAAGGCGGGGTCTCTGTTTCTGGCTGCATGTGTGATGGGACTACAGAGAGAGTGTGGTTTGTCCAGCCATCCATGCTGTGTGGGTGTCTTCAGCCTACTTACATCTTCTCTATCAGTCATAGCTATAGCTGGAGACAGACCTGCATAGAAACCATGGGCCAGATCCTCAGCTGGTGAAAATCAGTGTCGCCTCATTGAATTCAATGGAGCTGTGCTGATTGACACCAGCTGAGGATCCTGCTGGTGTGTGTGAGAATCTCTATAGATGTGTAAAAGGAACTGCTAAGGACCAGCCTGTGGCTACAAACTCCAGCCTCAATTCACAAAGATTTGGTTCCCGTAAGAGGTTATCAGTCTGTTTCTGCTGGGGGTGAAGAGGGCAAGTGGCTGTGAAAATGAGGGTCCTATATGGTCAGTGGCTGGAAGCTGAGGCATCTCGTCCCCTGCCTGGTGGTAGTTTTGTGGCTGATCAGCGGCTGTGTATTACAGCCATCCCTAGGAGTGAGGTGCTCACACCCCGAAAGCATTGTGCCATCCTGCTTTGTGCCAAACCCCAGGAAACCCAGACTTCTGGCACTGCCAGGGCTTGTGAATGCAAAGGAAATTATTTTGGTGGGAGGGAGGTGTAACCTGAGCGGGAGAGTGATTGGTGCTGTGGGCAGAGCCAAGCCAGCCCTTCTTGAGTTACAGAGAGTGAGACCAGACAGCTCCCTGCCCTTGACCTTTATCTCCCACCACCTCCCTCCCACCTCCCAGGAGCAGCTGGAAATCATCCCCTCAGAATTCAAGGGTGGGAAATATTCCCAAGTGTGGTGGGGGGAAAACACCTTCCTGGTTTGAGGGATTATTAGTCTTTCTTGCCAAGCCCTCCCTGTGGTGGGGTGAGTGGCATGATTAGAGGTTTCCAGAGCTAGTGCATTGGCTGGGAGTGCAGGATGGAGCCATGGGAGCGGGTGATTTAGCTGTTTCCGGATTTAAAGCTGGTTAAGCTGAAGTTCCTCCCTCTCTCCCCGCTGGAGTTTCTGAAGTTGGGCCCTACGGGGCAGGGCCAGCTCTTGTTTCTCCTGCTGCTTCCACAAGTGGCTGCCGCTGTTCTCTGGCACTAACCCCTGCTCACAGCAGCTAGTGGAATGAGACGCACTTTCCTTTCATCTTACCTGCATGAGACCGTTTTGGCTGCACTGCTTCCAGTGGGAACCACAGGTGAAGCTGGGAGTTGGGGCGGGGGTGTATGTGTGTCTCTGCATGAGTTGGTGTGTGAGTGTGAGAAGGGGCAGATGGGAAGCAGGGTGGGTTTGAAGGTTGAGGAGGGAGAAAGCGCTTTTCAGCTGTAATTCTGTTCCTAACTCACCCCACGACCTAAGAACCCAGGGGAATGTGATTTGGCTGGGTTGATATTCTCAGTGATTTTTCTCCCTCTTCTAGTACGGGAAGAATCACTACCTGGGTCCCTGCGGTGCCTTCAGCTTGTCCCCGCAAAGCCTCAGCGCAGTCTTAAACTTGTCAGCACCCTCCCTGCCACACAAATGTAACCGCTTTTCTCTCTTTCCTCCCTCTCCTCCCCAGCAGATGTGAAAAGCCGAGACGGTGAGCAGCGGAGAAGAAGGGGGAACAGCCCTGTTTCTGGAGCTTGATTTCTCGCCTGGACGGAAAAAGAAAGAAAGAAAGGAAAAAAACAAAAACCCTAATCCAAATGAACCCTAAAATGAAGGATTGGTAGAGCACAGCACTTTCAGTACGGACAATGGACTCCGGAAGGAACATTCCCCGAGGCACCTGCCGCACAGGGTTTTGAACTTCTGTTTTTTTTTTTTTTTTTCCTTTTCATGCTGCTAAATAACAGAGCCAGGAAGACTATAGGGGTGTATTTTATGGGATTCCCATACAAACGCATATGTAGGTATAAATATATATACATACATGCATCTATATATGTGTGTATATTTTAACCGCATCTGTATGTGGGGGTGTGTGCGTGCGTGCGCGTGTGTGTACGTACACACACTGAATTTTTTTTAACATTGCTAATGTTATTGGTGTCTTCACTGGATATACTCGACTGCTGTGGACACAAGCGGGCTACTTGGGGCATAAGAAACAAGCTGAGACTGGAAAGCGCTGGGTGTAGCCTTCTTAACTCTGACTGACTTGTGCGGCCGCCACTGTTTCTCTGTTGTGTGGGCTGTTCCACAAACCACCATCTCTTCCTCGTGCTGGGGAGGAGAGGAACCAGAGAGGAGGGCAGGAGATTCCAAAGAGCGGTGCCTTGGGGTGTTATGGGTCAAAGGTCAAGGAAGCAGATTGGCACGCTGGGCCCTCTACGTGGTTGAGGATTCTTCCCCCCCCCTCCTTCCCTCCAACCTTTGCCCCTATTCGTCTCACGACCTGCCTTGCTGGGACACGGGATGTCAGTGTACATATTGCGTTGATTTGACTTGCTGTAGAAACTCTGCCGAGGGTAGAGCCTGGCCTTAAGGATGGTGGGCAGCTGACGCACGAACCGTTCCCCTTGAGGAGGTATCACAAGAAACTCGATTTCTCACCCTGGTGGCTGCAAAACGACAGATGGGCCTGTAGGGCGCTGAAGCAAGAATGGGGACCCGTGCATAGCCAGACAGCATGGTCTGCTCTCCTCATGCACAGCGCTGCCACTGAAGAGCGTCCAAGATGCGGATCGAACATTTCTGGAAAGGGATATTAATCAAAAGTATATACACAGTAGGGGTGTGTGTGTTTGTGTGTCTGTATATCTAATTATCTGTACTTATATATATATCTATACAGCAAAGATTTTCAAAAGTGACTAGTGATTTGGGGTGATTTATTTTTTGAGTGCTTCATATGAGATACCCTAAGGAGACCTGATTTTTCACCTCTTCTCAAAACACCAGGCCCCTTTAAGGACTCTCAAGTTGGGTACCCATCACCTCAAATCACTAGTCTCTTTTGAAAATCTTGGCCATCTCTCTCTGTATCTGTAATATGCGCCAGTATGCACATGCACACATACACACACACACACCCCTGCACACCAATGAGTGTTTGTATGTCTATGTGGATATATATAATCGAGTTCTGTGATTAAAAAAACAATAATCAAAAGGATACTTGGTTTGTGTCAGAATGCTGCCAGCCACCACCTGCAATTGAACTTCCAACGCCTAATAATGTACCGAATGAAAGCATCCCAAAAGACAAGACAGTCTAAAAACAGACTCACCACAAGTGACTACTAACCACTACGAATTCCCCAGCCAACTGATGGTTTTCAGGAGGAGGAAAACACGCGGGTGTGTGCCTGAATCCATCATGTATATATTCACTCTGCATCGTGCTTAAGACAGAAGCTTCAAGGCGGGAAGAGAAAGTGTTTTATATACTTATTTAATATCCCTTTTTAAATTAGAAATTAAACATAATTTAATTAAAGAGTAGGGATTTTTCAGTATTTCTTGTTAATATTTAATTTCAACTATTTATAAACCATACCTCCTTTTTTTTTTTAACTGATTGTGTATAAGTTTAACCCTTCTATGCCCCAACCCATCTCCCCAATTGTTGGCAGACTCAGTAGCATGTTCTAAGTAGTTATTTAATTGAGTTTCTCTAACAGACACCCCTACACATTCCTATTGAGACAAGGGTTAGATATACATCTACATACTATATATATATTTGGCTGTGTGTGTGTGTATATATATATATATATGTCTATGTATATGTGTGATTCGGATTAAATAGACGCTACGATTTTTTTTATATATGTAAAAAAAAAAAGGAACAATAGAAAATTCTACATCCTGAATTTCTCCTTTTTTAATTTTAATATTTGTTATCATTTTATTTATTGGTGCTACTGTTTATCTGTAATAATTGCGGGGAAAAAGATATTAACAATACATATTGTGTCTAGTGAATTTTTTCAAGATATTCCGTAGTACATATTTATTTTTAAACAAACCAACACAAAAGTACAGCTATATCTTAAAAAACAACTACAACGATGACAAACAAACTTTTTTTTGTATTAAAGAATTTAATTCTGATCTTGATTTTCTTTGGCTTCTCCTTCTGCTTTGCATCCTGTTGTTCTTCCAGCGTGTAAACAGACCCTCCCCTCCAGTGTTGCCTCGAGGTGAGAGAGCACCTGGGATTCAGTGGTTGAACTCTGTGATTTTTGTTCCCAGTTTTAAGAGGAGCTTGTGGTCTGGTGGGTTTGAGCAAAGGAGACTAGGAGTCAGGACTCTTGGCTTCTCTTCCTGGCTCTGGTAGAGGAGTGTTATCTAAATGGTTAGAGCTCCGGCCTGGGCGTCAGGAGACCAGCAGGCTACTTCTAACTCTGCCACTAGTATCAGGACTGAAGCCCCATTGTACTGGTGGAGTAGAAACATAGACGCAGATGTGACCCTAATGGTCCTCAGTGGACTTACTATCTAAGAAGAGGAGAGCCCTACAAAGTAGAGGAGAGAGGGAGATGATTATTGTGCACATTTTAATACAAGTTTTATTATATCAACACAACGCTATCAGCAATGGTTCAGCCAAGCCATGGCCGTCATGTTCTGGCACCTCTCAGTGTCTCACTTTACCCCTTTGTAAAATGGGGAGAATGATATCGACACATCTTTGGTATCCACCGATTAAAAGCACTTAGTACGTGCCAAGTAATGTGCTAAACCACCAGTGTCCTTTTTCCATTCTTCCTCAGCCATGGAGGTGGGCATATCAGATGGACTTAATCCTCTGGTTGTCCTGAAGGTGAGTGTATTGGATGCAGGTTGTCACCCATGAGTGTGGGCATATTTGACATGACACGCTAGCACAGGGTATTAACAGAGCCCATTGAACATAGATTGTGCTGCAGAAGGGAAGGGGAGCAAGTATTTTAGGAGGCTGTACTGATTTCATTCACAAATATCTTGTACATCCAGCAATGCGGTGGATGCTTCCATATATGTAAGATGCAGAGACAGCCTGCCTGGCTACCATTACTTTGGAAGCCAAGAAGGTGCCCTCTGCCATGCTTCCACACTGCTCCAAGGGGCACGTCTGAAAATGAAATCTCAGCACAAAGGAACCCAACTGACTTTATCCAAGATGGAGAACTAAAGCCCGCCTCAGGGAAGCTGCATGACAAACCCAGACTATTACCCACTCTGCTCTTCATTAGCCATTGGTTGTATGCGGGGCCTGATGGGGAGGGGAATGGGAATGTGCCCTTAATGTTAAACTTCACTAGGGGATTGGAGAACTAACACATTTACATAGCTAGGGAATGTTGGTGTCCTGCTGCTCAGTGAGAGAACCGGCTCTGTTTGGTAAGATCCCACATCTTTCCGCCAAGGTTTTCTGCTTGTTGGAAGTCTGCTTTGTGTCTTCTCCGAGGCTGGGTACAAAGGAACTTTTGCAGCTCCCTCGGATGCACACATGCTCAGAGACTATGCCGTAGCCATAGTGTGGCTGAGGAATGATCCCTTCACGAGATGTGAGACCTCTGAGGGAGTGGTGCCATCAGGGTGCTCTTTGGAATGAAGCTAAAGTCCCCATTGCTTCGGATAGCTTATCCCCATCAGTACAAGCCTGATCCCATGCAGCTCAGTTGGATGACTCCTTAAGTAAAGACTATGCATGGAAGGCTGGATTTGAAGGTTTACACTCAAATTTAGGAGTACAATCTTTCATCCCCCATGATGGGATTTTTGTCTTGAGGACTCCGTATGGTGCTCACCAGTAAATTAAAGCTGCCTTTGTGCAGCGTCATGGAGCTCGTCCGTGCATTTAATGCCCCATTCATTTGCTCGGCAGTAATAAAGGAGATGAGGTACCTGAAGAAGGTGGAAAGGGCCCATCCAGCATAGGACTTGTGACAAAATCACGCTGATACCGAGATGTTTTAAACTCATTCACAATCTTCCTTTGGTTGCCACCCTGCAGCTGCTTTAACCGCTGGACAATGACTTCGCTAACACCTGGTGCTTTGGAGGCAGCTTGCCCGCCCATGAATGTAAGAATGGAGAGAGCCTTGTGCTGGTGAAAGGTTAGATTGGGGTGACTTTGAACCGACTGGGACTATGCTACCAGATTTAGGATGGACGTTAAAGCACAGGTGATGCCTGCCCCTTCACTGTGCTGCTAGGGCAACCAGATGTCCCGATTTTATAGGGACAGTCCCAATTTTTGGGTCTTTTTCTTAAAAAGGGTCCTATTATCTCCCAACCCCATCCTGATTTTTCACATTTGCTGTCTGGTCATCCTATGTGCTGCTGAGAAAGGGATCAGGCCCATAGGCAAATTCCTATTCACTGTGAGTAAATTTAGTGCCTAAGCACAAGACCTATGCCCTAGAGTCCCATTTAAGCATTAAGATTTAAGTAGTTCATAGACCTTATGCTGGCCCTCTGCACAGGAGTTAATTTATTATTACTATTTATTTGTATTAGAGTAGCACGTAGACACTTCACCCCCCCTCCCACCACCCAAATTCAGGATCCCATTGCGCTAAGCACTGTACAAACCCAGAGGAAGAGACAGTCCAGGCCCCAAAGATCTTACTGTCTAAATAAACAAGCCAGACAAAGGGTGGGGAACTGAGGCAAAGAGATGAATGATTTTCCTGAGGTCACACAGGGAATTTTCAGGAC
Organism: Gopherus flavomarginatus; assembly: GCF_025201925.1. Taxonomy (NCBI): domain Eukaryota; kingdom Metazoa; phylum Chordata; order Testudines; family Testudinidae; genus Gopherus; species Gopherus flavomarginatus. The sequence continues at coordinate 67,197,484 of NC_066620.1, read as the reverse complement.
TGAATGCCGGCCAAATAGCCTGTGTCCTAGTCCGGTGCCTTAAACAGGAGATCGTCACGATAAGGTAACAGGATACATAGACATGATGGGCTAAAATGTGAAAGGCCTAGAAGATAAGTACAAGAAGTTGGTGTATGATGCAGAAAAGAGTGAAGAGATGAGGGAGGGATCCTCAGAGGGGCAGAGGATGAGGTTAGAGCGATGGTGACACTAGCAGTAGTATTTTGAATGACCCTCCTTCAGGATTTGCTTTCTGCTCAATGAGCATGGACCTTGGTTGGACTGAGAGAGTCCTGAGGGCTTTGCACCATGGAGGGGATATGGGTTGGGATCTGATGCCATGCTGTATGACTAAGGAACTGTGTGCAGATACTGTGTGCAGGTTCCTCAGGGATTTTCATACACTCTGAGGCTGTGTACTAATGGCCCCTCTGATGCTTTGTCAATACTACGGGGTTCACGCATTGGCATGGTGGATGCTATGACACCTTCTCAAGCTGCGGCCCACCTATGTAAGGATACCTGTACTGCTTATGAGGTTATGCAGGCAAACCTGGCTAATATACTGGCTTAGTGCATGTCACTGCTAGGGGCTTGCCCCAGGGATTATAAAAGTTTACCACTTACAGCTAACAGAACTGTAGCAGAAGTGTTCAGTTCTGATTGCTGATTGTAGTGTATATGTAGTTCCGGGTACATGACATACCTACATCACATGGGGACTTACTATGAAGTACCTGTGCTCTTGGTTTGAGTTACACAACTCTACCTGCATGATGTAATCTTACTGTTTGAAACTCTTTAAGAGTCTATTTTTACAAAGTGAACCCTGCACTTTTGGATGTGTCATCAGAAACACAAGATTCGAATGACTCCTCAGGCATTTGGATCACATGCAAACTCCAGAAGTGGCCTGGCGCAACACACTATAGACAGACACCTCCAGGATTACATTCTGAAGATGTGCACCCAGCATACGCTGTACAGCATGGGGGAAGGTGCACTCCCACCACACTCCAGGTTGGCTGATGGCAAAACCTGTGATTTTCAGACTGCAGATGCCAGGTGTTGAGGTACAAGGCTGATGACGACAAGGAAAAGGCTCTGCTCTGCTATTTCAAGCCTTTCTCCCCCAGCTTTTCCTGGCACTATTTCCATGTGCACTGGTAGGGTCCCTCACCTGCTTTGGGCCACTTGGTGAGGACAGAAGGTCCAGTTTGGCAAAGGTCCCTTGATTTGCCAAGCTGAGAGAGTGACATAAAACCGGTGCCAGGCTCTGATGTTGACAGATACAGACAGCAGCATCACAAAGACTCAACCAAACTTTTGGATAGAGCATAAAGGGGCTGTCTCAGAAACATCCCTTGGGGCCTTTACCTCTCTCTGCAGTGTGCAGTAAGCACTCAGAGACAAAGTGTTTGACAGAGATCTGCTTCATTCAGTGTCTCAGCGCCAACTGCCTCTACATTACACAACACAAGTCTCTTAAAGGTGCAGTTCCCCACACTCCTGACAGAACTCCCTCAAAGGTGAGTGTTAGGTGCAAATCAGAGGGAAGTCTCCTGCCCCCTTAGCTGCAGTCCCTGTGGAACAGCTCAGGAGAGCCCGCGTGAGGCCGCTGATGTTCCCGCCTCTCAGTAGTTGTACGCTGTACCCTGCAATGCTCCTGGGGCCAACAAATGTTATGGTTCCATCAACTTTTAATAGATTCATAAGTGTTAAGGCCTGAAGAGATCACTGTGATCACCTAGTCTGGCCTACTGTATAACACAGGCCAAAGGACCTCCCTCAGTAATCTTTGCACCAAACCCATCACTTCCAGGCGAGTTACAGCATAGCTTTTAGACAGCCAGCCAATCTTGACTGAAAATTCAGAAGTGACTGGGAATCCACCAATCCAGAGTCATACAGGAAGTAAAAAGCTGTGGGAACCTGCTGACACCAGGAAAAGAGTGTGATAAATCTGGAGCATGTTATCTGTGGGGGGCTCTTTTCTGAAAATAAGAATAATCCTCACCTTGGCAGAGCACTTCGAGGCTCCGACGAAAGGTTCTGTGTTGTTTATTCTTAGTTTTATTATATTTCAAGAGATATGCTCTCCTGGCTAGTTGTAATCATTGAAGATGTCACAGCACTTTTCACATAGTTAATTCCCATTGCATGGCCATAGTCCAGCTCAGGTAATTCCATACTGCAGAGAGGATGTGCTTGCACTTTTGGTCCTCAACGGCTCCGCTTTCAAATAGCTGCACATTCCACCCTGTACGAGGCTGCGGTGGGCAAAGTGGATCCTGCCTATTTATGTCCCAGTCCTGCAATGCACACATGTGGATGGGGATGCTGTGAAGGAGCAGCAGACTGCCCGGGCCCTGTAAATTGCCAGTTTGGGGCTTTTGTGTGTAAAGCACATTATGATTCCTAGGAATTGCACAGTATTGCTATTGCTCCCTGATCTGGTGATGCTCTGCTGCCTGACTCAGGTGTGGGAGGGGAGACATGAGCCCCCAGTGTTGCCGGGGCATTCTCCACTAGCGTGATCACTGTGAGTCCAGGGGTTAATGCTTGTGCTCTGGTTTCCCGGATACAATGAAATGTGGGTGACAGGAAAGGGAGAGGGAGGGGAGGAAATGGCAGGGGAGACAAACTCCTTTGTGTGACGTACAGTTCAGGCGAGTCCATTCTGACACAAGAAACAAAAAGAGGGCGGGTGAAGGGAAAGAGAGGTGACCTGTGACGTTGAGAGGAGACGGCATAGGGTGACTGTCTCAGAAGTGGGGTGTGGCGATTGTAAGATAATCTGTCTGCCGTGGGGCACAAGGAACCCCACCCCATGTGCAGTTATGAAATCTCTTCCAGTCTCATGGAGAGATCTATCATTTGAGTAAATTGCTCTGAGAGCTGGAAACTGACAGTTAGGTTTTGCAGGAATGTTTGAACTCCCAGGCACTCAGTGACATTTACCAGCCTCTGAGCCCGCACTGGGCAGCCGCCTTTAAGTCTCAGCACATCATATCTTAGGTCAAAATCTGCAAGACCTGGACCTCCAAGTAAGGTCCCAAGTGTGCTCAGATTCTCCACTGACACTCTCCTGGGTATTGATTTCACTGAGTCACCCCATGTTCTTATCTCATGGTACTACATTTAAAAGCAGGCACTGATCTGCATCCAATGTTGCCAACTCTCATGACTTTACTGTGAGTCTCATGCTACTTGGTGTTCTTCTGAAAGCCCTGTCTCCTGGAATCATGTGATTAGATGAACATCTTAGATGTCAGCGGGGAAAAAATGTGTGTAGCCCTCATGGTTGTGGAGAAAAGCTTGACAGTGTGACCACAGGGTGCCCTGAAGATTCAGAAGCCAGGAGGCAAAAAAACAAAACAAAAACAAACCCCCCAACTTTTATTATTAAGCCAATCCTACAATATTTTGAGGTCTGGTATACTCTTTTAAAATGCTTGTTTTGGCAATCCTGAGCTTCCTTCACACTCTTAAATTCCTCCACTAAATCCTACCCAACCCTTTTCAGGCTACGAAATCCTAGTTTTTCTGTTGCGTCCCTTCGTATGTAATCTCACTCCACTTCTAACCATCTGTCTTGCCTATTGTCAGTCTTAGAACTTCCTTAGGGACAAATGAGGATTGTTCCATGTACCCTAGTGTCATCAGAAACATTTCTTGCTTATTTCCTGTCCCGTTTTTAATGCACTCACGCCCCCTACTTTGTTTGTTGGATGGATTCTATACTCAGGGCAAGCACCAATATTTTTCCTCAGAGGAAATTCACAGTACTTTGGCAGATAGGAAAAAAATATGTTATTTTGTGCCAGAGAATGTCACCTTGCACCTATCCAAGGTGAATTTCAAAGCGCATCATGTTGCTTTGTCCCACGTGCTTTTCAATCCGCTTCAAACTGCTCAAACAGCTGAGTCCCAACAATAAAGTTCCCAGATTCACAGATTCCAAAGCAAGGAGGGACCATTGTGATCATCTAGTCTGACCTCCTGTATAGCACAGGCCATAGAACTTCCCCAAAATCATTCCCAGAGCAGCTCTTTTAGAAAAACATCCAGTCTTCGTTTAAAGATTGTCAGTGCTGGAGGATCCACCACAACCCCTTGGTAAATTGTTCCAATGGTTAATTACTCTCATTATCAAAAAAATGTACATCTAATTTCTAGTCTGAATTTGACAAGCTTTGACTTCCAGTCATTGGAGCGTGTTGTACCTTTCTCTGCTAGGCTGAAGAGCCCATTATCAAATGTTTGTTCCCCATGTAGGTACTTACTTATGGAATCAAGTCACCCCTTAACCTTCTCTCTGTTAAGCTAAATAGCTTGAGATCCTTGAGTCTATCACTATAAATATTGTTTTCTAATTGTTAAATCATTCTCGTGGCTCTTTCCCCAGGCCTCCTGAATTTATCAACATCCTTCTTGAATGGCAGGCACCAGAATGTAATGCAGCGTTCCAGCAGCAGTCACACCAGTGCCTAATACAAAGGTACAATAACCTCTCTTCTCCTAGTTGAGATTTTGCCTCCTCCTTCGCAAGAGCATTAATAAAAACTTTAAATAACTGTCATCACACTCCAGTTCTGGGGCACCATTAGACTTCTGGGGCATCTGGCTGGCTCCCTCTGCTCTGAGGACCAGCCTCTGACTAGGATTCTTTCTTTAAAAGCTGGCAAAGTGATTAATGTACAAGAAGACTTTGCCCCTCATCCAGAGGCTATTAATTATCCTTAACAGCCTTTTGTGACAAGTCCTATAAAAAAGCGTCTGAAAATGCAAGTGAATCACATCCACCAGGTTAGTTTTATTTACTGTCTGACTAACTTTTTCCAACATAGGGCCCTGCAGGTTATACAGCCCTTCGTTCACAGGCACAACAGGGCGCAATTAACTCTCAGCAGGGCTGCGATACTTTCCAAACATTCCCTACACACACAGGGTGAAATCCTGGTCCCACAGAAGTCAAGGGCAAAACTGCCACTGATTTCAGTGGGGCCAGTGCTTAATGGTCATGTGTGTGGAAAGCTAAGGGGGAAAGAGGAAACAAAAAGGTTTGAAGCTCCCTTCCCCAATGTTAGCTATTTACAGTGTTATATAGGCTCTACAGCTGAGAAAGAAGCCAAAATCTATAATCCCACATACTACAGGTAGGACGCCTGTAAATACTGCTAAGAAACTAAACTTTATAACCTGGCCCCAGTCACAAAGGTCAATATCCTGTCACATGACCAGCACGGGGTGCTAGCCAATGGAAAACCCAGCTGCCCCTGTTGCAAACAGACAGGCTCCTATAATGTGTTATTAATCTCACTGAACTGGAAGCCTTGAAGTGCTTCCTAATTCAGGCTGGTGTAGTTAAGGAGCCCGGCTACATCTAGCACTACTGAGAGCTGGAGTTTTGGCTGCAGAGGAAGCGGTGGTTTGTTTCTAGAGAAGTGCTGGAGATGATGCATCCGAGAGAAACTGCGGCTTACTTCAGCCAACTGGGCTGCTTCATGCCACCAAGCTGAATCAGGAACTGATTTAGGGCTGCCAATTGAGTCTTTTCAGTAAGATTAGCACTTTAAAGAGGGGGCAGCTGGGTGCAAGTGTGGCAGCAAAAATCTATGCAGATGTTTTTTGTTATGTTAATGAAAAGAAAATGTGTGTGTGTATATCCTCATATTAATATTACAGCTATTTCATTACTCCCTCAGGCAGAGTAGGGACAAAGAGTGTTTTTGTTTTTACCGATTGTTAGTTTTAATTGCCTGTAAGAAGAAAACCAGAACCAAGATTCTTCTACTCTAAATAATTCAAGGCAGAATTCACAGGTACACTCTGGCTGTTTTGTGCCCCTTCACTGACATAAAGCAGCTATAAACCTATCATTAGTCACTCTGTAACAGGCTGTATCACAAGATCCAGGGTCAGATCATTTCCCAGACTAATTGCATTGTCCTTCCTGAGCTCACTGTGTGAAATGTCATGATATTTGATCACTACCAAATTATATTGTTCTTTAATGTACGATTACTTCATGCCTCCACGTCCATGCAGTCATACACCATATACGTGCCGTGATGCTCAGCTCACTCTGGGACATATGCTTATGCACACCCACAGACTGAAGTGCATCCTTCATTCCTCATTCAAATTACAACCATGAATGTTAATGACCAAATCCACGGCTGTCTCAGAGCTGAGACTAGGTAGCAAAACAGACAGAACTCTACATCAATGGCTATCAGCCTTTCCAGACTACTGGACCCCTTTCAGGAGGCTGATTTGTCTTGCGTACCCCCAAGTTTCACCTCACTTAAAAACTACTTGTTTACAGAATCAGACATCAAAACAGAAAAGTGTCCCAGCACACTAGTACTGAAAAATGTCTCACCTTCTCATTGTTACCATATAGTTATAAAATAAATCAACTGGAGTATAAATACTGCACTTACATTTCAAAGTATAGTATATAGAGCAGTATAAAGAAGTAACTGAAACTTTAGTTTGTGCTGACTTTGCTGGTGCCTTTTATGTTGCCTGTTAAAAACTAGGCAAATATCTAGATGATAGATAGAGGTCTCCCCTTGGAGACCTCTGTGTGCCCCTGGTTGAGAACCACTGTTCTACACCAATCAATGACTACACGCATACTAGTGCAAGCTCTGGGCCTGGTGCATATAGTGAGCGACCTCTGACTCAGAAAAAGGTGCTAGGGATGGCAAAACAGCACAAGAAAACTTGCACTGAGGTAACCCGAGAAGGTCCCGTCTCTGGATACAAAGAGAAGATTTCAGTGGACTCTTCTAGCCCAGGCAATGAGTAGGAGCGGGTGGCTAGAGCAGGGGACAGCATCGGAATTCTGCAGCTCTATTCCCAGTCTGGCCACTGACTTGCTGTGTCATCTTGGGCAAGTCACTTTGGCATGGATGTCATTGGAAGTTAGAAGCCTAGATAGCTTCGAGGATCTGGGCCGTCCCCACTCTGTGTCTCTGTGTCTGTTTCCTTAAATGTAAAATGGGGGTGGTGATACTAATCTACCCCACTAGGTTAAAGGGAAAATTAAAGAATAATTGTTAAAGTGTAATTAATAATGTTTGTAAAATGCTTTGAGATCGCGTATGATATAGAGGGGCAAACTCTTAGCAGAGTAAGATAACAACCTTACATGCACGTGATGTGTAACTGTTGCCTGAATTAATATATTCTCCTGAGTCATTACTCTCATCAACGTTGCTTTGGAAAGGAAGTTTCTCCCTTGATTAAGGCTTGGCAGATCTGTTACATTGTTTCTAGCTGCATGGCAAGCTCTGTGGTTTCAGGATGAAATATCCATCTTATTGCTACTTTCTTCCTGTAAAGCAAGATGGAGCCCAAAGTGGCTTTCGGGTTCTTTGGGGTTAAAAGCACAGGTTCAAGGATGCAATGAGTTTCAGGGTTATCCTTTCATTTTTGGAGAACTGGATTCAGGAGTGAGGAGAGAGGGGCATCAACAGAACAGTGTGGAGATCCCAAGGCTGAAATAGCAGCTGCAGGTCAGGGGTAAGGGACACTGGCAGAGCTGTGTGTGGGGAGCCCAGGGCTGGAATAGCAGGTGGCTGCAAATCAGTGAGAAGCAATTGCAGGGTTGGAATAGCAGCAGTATTGCTGGTCTCAGGAGAAACATTGTGACCAGAATCAACTACAGGAAGGCCCACAACTCCTCATGGGAAGCAGGTGGTCCTTCAATAATGATGGCTAAGATCCCTCAGCCTTCTATCCTGGTGCAGTCTACAATCTTGGGCGATTATAAGAAACGAGATACTCACCTTTGGATACCTGAGGGTGTTGCACCCTCTTATCACAAAGCTACTGTATATTACACAGGGTCACCGTTCCAAAGTCATTGGCGCCTCCCTGTCTATTAATATGTATTCATTGCTCACGTGAGCCACTGTTTGTAAACCGATCACCTGGCAGCAGGGAGCCTCCCCCATTGGGTCAGAGCCTACCATCTGCTTGTCTCCTGACTTTGCAGCTTGTTCTAAAGATGGGGGACCCTCATTTGGAGAATGAAACAATAGCAATGAAAGAATGAGCTAGTTGCAAAATGACTCAGAACTCAGACCTTGGCATGTAACAGCAGTAATCGCCATGCTTCTGACTATTGCTTAGCAAGAAACATCTCTCGTGCTATTAATGAAATGCTGTCTGCCACCCTTGGTATTTATAAAGCTGGAACACCCGTGCCCTGCTGTGTGGATCCACTCAGAGACTAAGGCCAGATTCAGCAGTGAGTCTAAATTGAGGTAACCTTCCTCCAGCCCCCACAGTGTGCTTGTGGTACCAAGTGGAGTTCCCATCTTGCTTGCACAGAGTAACTACACATTAGATGTGGTCAAAGCTTATCTGGGGTTTCTTTTATTGTTAACTTCCATAACAACATAAGTTGGAGGTTAGACTTACTCATGCAGGACACTTTCCCCCAATTCCATGTGCCTCACAGAGATCCTCCAAACACTCTTACATCCTGCATTTGAGCTAAGAGAATCCACCAGCTAGCAAGTGTCAGCCACACAACTCTGCATGTCTACATAGGGGGGTGTTGGCAGCTGACATTAGTCTGAATTGACAGAGGAGACGTATTCTTATGCAGGGTACTGGAACCTGAACTACAGCTATGCAAATAATGCTTTTTATCAGTTTGCTGTCAATTCTGAAAAATTGGGGAGAAAAACTTTGTTTTGGGTCAAACTGAAAATGAATATTTGTAAACATTTGGTGAATTGAAAAGTTTAAAAAAATTGTTTGTTTCAGGTTGAACAAAATGTTCCATTCAGATTTGAAGCTTTCAAAAATATTTTGGCATTTTTAAAAGATAAAACATAAGAAAATTTCAAACCAAAAAGTCACTTCAAAATGAAAAATTAGACCCTTTAGAAAATGTCAAAATGAAAAGTTTTAACTTTTTTGGAATGTTTTTGTTTTCAACAAGAACAGTTGGGTGAGACAGACACAATTTTGAGAGATAAGGTGGGCAAGGTAATACCTTTTTGTCATGGTATAATTCCCCACTCTGAACCTTAGCGTCCAAAAGATGGGGTACCAGCATGAATTCCTCTAAGCTTAATTACCAGCTTAGAACCCATAGCGCTGCCACCAACCAGGAATTCCAGTGCCTGGTACACTCTGCCCCCGCAAAACCTTGCCCGGGGACCCCCAAGACCCAGACCCTTTGGATCTTAATACAAGGAAAGTAAACCCTTTCCCTCACCATTGCCTCTCCCAGGCTTCCCCTCCCTGGGTTACCCTGGAAGATCACTGTGATTCAAACCCCTTGAATCCTGAAACAGAGAGGAAAATGCACCTTCCCCCCTCCTTCTCTCTTCCCCTCCCAGACTCTTCCTGAGAGAAAGTAATCCTGCCACAGAGAGAAATCAGCCTTTCTCTCCCCCTTCCCTCCTTTCTCCCCACCAATTCCCTGGTGAATCCAGACCCAGTCCCCTGGGATCTCACCAGAATAAAAAAACAATCAGGTTCTTAAACAAGAAAAGCTTTTAATTAAAGAAAGAAAAAACAGTAAAAATTATCTTTGTAAATTTAAAATGGAATAGTTACAGGGTCTTTCAGCTATAGACACTGGGAATATCCTCCCAGCCTAAGTATACAAGTACAAATAAAAATCTTTTCAGCAAAATACCAATTTGAACTCCTCTCAGCCAAATACACATTTGAACTTCTTCCAACCAAATACACATTTGCAAATAAAGAAAACAACCATAAGCCTAACTCGCTTTATCTACCTAGTACTCACTACTCTGAACTTATAAGAGCCTGTATTGGAGAGATTGGAGAGAAACCTGGTTGCACGTCTGATCCTTCTGAGCCCCCAGAGTGAACAACAACCAAAAACTAACAGCACACACAAAAACTTCCCTCCCTCAAGATTTAAAAGTATCCTGTCCCCTGATTGGTCCTCTGGTCAGGTGACAGTCAGGCTCACTGATCTTGTTAACCCTTTCCAGGCAAAGAGATATGAAGCACTTCTGTTCTATTAACTTTTCTTATCTGTTTATGACACTTTTATTGGACCAACTTCTGTTGGGGAGGGAGACAAGCTTTTGAGCCACACAGAGCTCTTCTTCGACCACAAAAGTTGGTCCAATAAAAGATATTATCTCACACACCCTGTTGCTCGGCCCTCCTGGGAGCGATATGGCTACAACACTGTATACAACAAATTCAAGAAACATTTTAGTGTTGCTAAATCTGCATTTTTTGCTGAGAAAAGTTGTGGCCAAAATATTTCACCCTGCTCTACTTTCACCCCTGTTAGAGTATGTTACACCAGCTTAGATTCATTCACTTATGCATAATTTACCAATGTAGAACCTACACCTTCGCAACTTACCCATCACCTCTGCATTTGGCCCTCGGAGACTGACCAGGTGTAAAGTGTGTGTCTCTCACACACTGAAGGGTCAGAAAAGAAGGGGGAAGTGAGAAAAATAATGAACAAGAGGCTGTAACATCAGCGCAATAAGGTAGGTGAGGTGGTAGCTTTTAGTGGACCAACTTCTGTTGGGGAGAGAGACAAGCTTTCCAACTATGCAGAGCTCTTCTCCAGTTCTGGGATAGGAACTCCCAGTGCCACAGCTAAATGCAAGGTGGAACAGATAGTTAAGCATAATGTAAGGGACCATTCAAGGAGAAGTGGCCCTTTAACACCCCTGTAGTCATAGGATAAAAAGTGGGTTTAGTGGGTTACAGGAGACTGCAAGGAAGTGTAATCTGAAGTAGGCCAGGCCCTACTGTAACCTACATTTTCTTCCAGGTCCTTGAGGTGCAAGTTACACCTTCTTAGAGACTCCAGTGTAAGTGGGTCTGAGGCTTGGTCTACACTAGCAACTTATCTCGGTATCACTACGTTGCTTAGGGGTGTGGAAAATCTATACTCCTAAGCAACACGGATATACTGATCAAACCCCTGGTGTGGACAGTGTTATGTCTACGGGACAGCTTCTCCTGCCGCCATAGCTACTGCCTCTTGGGGAGGTGGTACCTACGCTGATGGGAGAAGTCCTCCCGTCAGCATAGGTAGCATCCTCACTGAAATGCTGCAGTGGTGCAGCCGCAGCATTTTCAGTGTTGACGAGCCCTGAGAGGATCTGGTGAGAAAGTAAAAAGGAAAGCTACCCGACGAGGTAGGAAGTAATTTAGTGTGGAGGAGTCTAACCAACGTATACCTCTGAATTTGGCTCTGGAACAGTATCAATCACGATGCTTGTGGGTGGCTTCTGTGCTCCGGGGCTGGGAGTGTGGCTCCTGGCACTGGAGTGCTGGGGTGGGGAACCTGATGATCTCAGCAGCATGCAGTGTGACTCTAAGTACTAGTGCCCTACCTTCCCAGGCTGAGCCGGTGAATTCAGTCGCTTGTACCCTTCATTGCAATGGACACAGCTGTTGGATAGATATTTATAGAGGGAGGAAAAGCAAGTAGGGGATAAGATGACAAAAGGGCAGCAAAACTCATTGATTAGGTCCTGTTCTGGTAAATGGGTCAGATATTGCATGAAAGGAATTCTGCTGGCGCTTGTGCTACCCCAATCACCTGATGCTGAATTACCAGAGGGCAGCTCAACAGCCACCCACAAAGGCAGTTAGAGATTTTATAAGACGAAGTCCTGGCAAGCATGACTCAATAGTCATGAGTGGTGGCACACCTACTCAGGTGCCTGGCAGAGCAGAAGGGAAGATACTTGAGCACCTTAATCTCTCCTTGATTTCAGATTGTCTCCCCTTTCCCAAAGCCACAGCCAAAATGCTGCTTGAAGGATGGAGTGAATGTTTGCAGACTTTAACTGCTGTTCCACTGTGGAATGAGAGCAGGGGGAGATGCCTGGACGGGGAGCTGTGCTGCTCTAGTGGGATTTCTTTTCAGTTATATGTATATATTATCGGTAATCATGGTGAAGGCCCCATTGTTCTGGGTGCTGCACATTTATGCAGACATGGTTCCTGAAGGTAACAGTGATAAGAAACACCCCATCCCCAACTCCCTGCTATTCTAGTCCTCAGCTCCCCACACACAGCCCTGCCCATGCCCCTCACAACCAGTGAATCTGACTTAGATGGCCTCTTTCCTGCTCTGTGGAGCTGCCTGTACTGCAAAGCTAGCTGCTCAGAGGAACGTTCTCTCTTTCTTTCCTTTGGCTCCTGCAGTTGGATGTGCACCGTTCTCAGCCATTCGACATGGAGGTGTGGTTGGGACTATTTATTTACACACCAGGGTGCGCCAGGCATGTTGTGGATCACCCCTTCCTTAGTCATGGTTTCCACACAAAGTCTCTTGGAGAGGAATTCTCTCTCAAAAATATCTTGTAGGCACAGTTTCTTTACCTGGTTCAGATTAGATTTCCTGCAGTATTTCTTTTCTATTCCATGGGGGAGGAACTGGACATACTTTGATTTAGTGTTTAATATTCTGTTGCTTATTGTTGCTCTTGCAAACGTTTGTTTAGTTTGGGGAGGATCAGCCATCCCTGGCTGGGACATCATGGGGCAGCTGACCTGAGAATTCATTTGGGCAGACAATTAAAAAATATCTATCTATCTATCTATCTATCTATCTATCTATCTATCTATCTATCTATCTATCTATCTAGGCAATTCTTTTTCCAAAACTTTACATGCTTGGCAAAAACAAGAGTGAGAGAAAGAAGGAGAGCACACTCTATAGCAGGGGTTCTCAAACTGGGGGTCGGAACCCCTCAGGGGGTCACAAGGTTATTACATGGGGGGCCACGAACTATCAGCCTCCATCCAAACCCTGCTTTGCCTCCAGCATTTATAATGGTGTTAAATATATTAAAAACTGTTTTTCATTTATAAGGGGAGGTCGCACTCAGAGGCTTGCTATGTGAAAGGGGTCACCAGTACAAAAGTTAGAGAACCACTGCTCTATAGGAATTGAGATTCATCAGCTCTTCTCCATGTCTTCCCCTTCCCAGCCTCTTCCCACTCCTTCCATTGCTCCACAGAAATTCCCAGGCTGATTTGGCCCAGCGGATCATCCTGTTCAATGTCCTCTCTCTGTCAGTCTCCCTGGACACTCAATAACAGACTTAAGAGTGGCAATTCTTCAACAAAAAAACTTCAGAAACAGACTCCAACGAGAAACGATAGAACTGTAATCAATTTGCAAACTGGACACCATCAAATTAGGCCTGAATAAAGACTGGGAGTGGATAGGTCACTACAAAAACTAATTTCCCCATAATAATTTCCCCCTACTGTTGCTCACACCTTCTTGTCAACTGTTTGAAATAGGCCACCCTGATTACATTGGCCTCATTACCACTACAAAAGTGATTTTTCCTCCCTTGGTATTCCACTGTTGAGAATAGCCCTCTTCCACTTTAATTTAATTGTCTCATTAGCGCTCACGCCCCACTTGGTAAGACAACTCCCATCTTTTCATGTGCTGTGTATATATACCTGCCTACTGTATTTTCCACTCCATGCATCTGATGAAGTGGGATTTAGCCCACAAAAGCTTATACCCAAATACATTTGTTAGTCTCTAAGGTTCCAGAAGTTCTCCTTATTGTTTTTGCTGATACAGACTAACATGGTTACCACTCTGAAACTAGTCAGTACTAGTTACTTCTGAGGAAGGTGCATGAAACCCAGCTGTAGGCACTTCTGGAATAACTTGCCCATAAGGGAAGTTTCTGCTTAATCCCTATAAGTCAGTAGCTGGCTTATGTTCCAAAGCACAAGAGTTTACACCTCTTGTTTTCTTACCCTATCTAATGTAACGCTGGATGTTCTCGCAATGCAGCTGAACGTCTGCTCCCTTTGTGACTCCCACACAGTTCTTGGCCTCACTGATAGCTTGTGGCACTGAGTTCCAGCTGGGCTTTTCCTCAGACAATTTCCAGACTCTTTTGGTGAGTGTACGAGGGAGGTGAAGGGGTTCTGGAAAGTGAACCAAGTTTGTGTGTGTTTGTGTGGGTGCATGTGTGTGTGTGCAAGTGCTGTCCCAGCCACCCTTTTCGGGGTACCACTGACTCTATTCTGAACACACAAGCCCTCACTGCTCAACAGCCTTCACGATGGGCCCGATTCTTCACTGAAGTCTACAAGATTGCACGGGCTCTGCCTTAGGGAAGAGTAGGTTCCATTACATCTTCTGCCAGTGCATGTGCCCATGGCCTCTCACCAGTGGTCAGCAAAAGGCTTTAGGATGAGGATGTTTATCCAGCACCTAAGCATACAGTTCATCTCTCATTTTACTCCCAGAAGCCTGAACAAACCCTGCTTTCCCTGGGTTTGCTCTGCAAATGGCAGATGTTACTTCTCAGGCCACCAATGGTTGTAGCATCCAACTCTCAAAAGTCAAAAACCTTCTGCTTTTTCTGTTGGTTTATTTTGTTTGACCTACATCCCAGAGGACATAACTGTGGGTTTCTGAATATTTAAGGCCAATGAGTTATGCTGGAAACATCTTGGGTGTGTGCATTTTACCAGGGAATTGCCGGGTCTGGTGGGTCCACACACTTTGATTTTGGAGTTCTGCAGAACTCGGCAGAGCTCTGTGCTGCACCCTGCTGGGGTTGCATTTCAGGTAGGCATGTTCTGTGATGGCATCAGCCTCAACATGTTCTGGGTGTGATGGCTTCAAAGCCACCCACAGAAAGGTGCAGAAACCATTAAAGGATTGTGAGGGTAGCAAAGGTCTGGAGATGGTCCTCTGTGAGATTCGGGAGCCCGACACCCTGCAGAACTCAGCCCCTCTCTAAAGCTGGGCAGGAGTAGGTGCTCCCTTTCCCCTGAGAAGCTGAGCATAGGCCTTCTCTGCACCACTGCCAGCCCACTTCCACCCCTCCCCACCAAAGGGAGAAAGAGACTGAGCAGTGACTCTTCCACATAGTGCAGATATGGAAAACCAAGGACCACTCCATCCATTAGAGCCCCTAGTACATACGCTATGCCTGTCACCGTGGTATCTGAGTACCTGTGGCATCTTCAGAAGCCTGTGAGGCTGTGAGACTGGCTGGCTTATTAGAGCTGAAACCTGTGAAACAATGTCCCTGCCCATATTGATCCCTCAGCTGCCCAGAGATTAGCTGAAAAGGGGAGCTACTCCTGGGGTCCAGCTTCACCTCTGTCTGCAGGAACGATTAGGCTGCTGTAAGGCCATCTCCAACAGACTGATGTTATCTCCATAATGACGCAGGCAAGTGGCCCTCACCCCTGTTTAGAACCATGTCAGGGTCACTCTCTGTCTATTTCTCCTGTGCCACTACCTGAATGATAGGCTTGGAGCCAGGAGCCTTCCACTGATCTTCTGGGAAATTACAAGGCATTTGTGTTATCGTCCCAAAAGCTTGACAGAGGATCTCAGCTCTGTGTTCTCAGGCAAGTCCACAGAACTCAGCGCAGAGCTGCTTATTTCATGGTAGCATTTGCGGCTGCATCCTGCAGCTCCTGAGAAAGCAAAGCTTTGATGTCCTGCTTTCATGGTGCTAAACATAGAAAATCCCCTAAGCTGGAAACTCTTCAGATGTGAGACTAGGCTTTTAAACCAGAATGTGAAAGTTTTTAACTTTTGCTCCATGACAAGACAAAAGATCATCACAGGACTGTCTATTCTCACTGAGGCCATCTTTTTCCTGTCGGGCTTCTACTGATTGAATATTCATTACTCGTACTGCAGTCTTGGCTATCAGACCCAGTCAAGACCGGGATCCCGCTGTACTAGACACTGTGCAAATGTATAGTGAAAGACAGTCCCTGCCCTGCAAAGCTTACAGTCTAAATAAACCAGACAGACAAAGGATAGGAAGGAAAACAGAAAGGAGGGGTGAAGTCACGGTCCAGTGTCACAGAGCAGTCAGCGGCAAAGCTGGAAATAGACTCCAGGTGGCCAGAGTGCTGGTTTGAGACCCTAGCCACTGGCCCACACTGCCTCCTCATCACACTTGCCTCATATTCCAGTGATGGCTTGCCACTGAGCCTGCCTTCCAGCACCCCACTCCCAAAATGGGAGTGCAATTTCCTGGAACTGTGCAGAAGGAAGAGTAGAAGAGGAAGCCTGGTCCATTTGTGATAGTAATGGTAGGGGGAGTTTGGGGAAGGATGTGCTGGAAGGCTGGCATCCCTACTAGGGCAGAGTTAAGGTTCTGGTTCATTGTCTGTAGTCTATAAATAGCTGTGCAAGTGCAAAAGAATGGGTTTCTGGATAGAGGAGTTGAGGGTATAATCCTTGCTTTAGAGATTTGTGTTACATATGTGATGTGTGCAGCAACTTTAACTGATACAAAATGTAGTGTTACTGTGTATGAAGGTTCCACCTCCCAAAAAACCAAAACAGACCATTGTGTTGTCAAAACTTGTACTAACTGCTCAGATACTATAATGATTGAGGTCACAGATGTGCCTAAATAGACAGGGACCAAGGGCCAGGCCCTCTGTTATAATCCAGCTTCTTTGTGCTGCTCGGCCCCCCAGAGGGGAACTCCCACTGGTGTAACAGTGGCCAAGCAAACTCCTGCAGCAAGAGCACCCCCACTGAAGGGGGCGTGTTGGGAGAAGGAGCGGTATGGAGGGGGTAGGTTCATGCGATCTCTGCTTGCTCTGCTGATCCTCTCCTAGCATAAGGTCCTGTAGGGGCTGCTGCCAGTGGCATAAATTAGAGCAGGCCTCACACTGCACTAATGGATGCCAGGCCTGGGTTTGTGCAGTAACACAGCCCTGACAGCCCCCACTTTATTCCCGGGATATGTTTTTTTTCTTAATAAAAACAACGGAGTTGAATATGTTCTCCTCTCATTTCTCTTCAGCATATGGGCCACATCTTCCTAAATCAATGTCGTTCCATTGACCTCAGCAGAGCTGCCTTGATTATAGTAGCTGGGGATGTTGCCCATGGATTTCAATGGAGTTGCACTGATTTATGCCAGCTGAGGGCCCAGCCCTATATCATCAGACTTTTCCACATAGGTGAGTAGGTGAGAATGAGAGCCCATAGAAAAAGACTTTACCAATACAGAGTACTACTGTTCTGTTCCTCTCCTTTGCCCCATTATCATGTATTTATGATAAACAAAGACCTCTACTTATACACCCTGGCCAAACAGTTTACATGTTATTGTCATTTCAAGTTCTTTAAACAGGGATCCAAGGTCCTGGGAGGAAGGGGAAGCAGCAAAAGAACACGGCACTGACCTTTGAGACAGAGGGAAAAGACTGAGTAAGTGTTCATTCATTGTTTCACCCAGCTTAGCAAACTGGGCATTTGCTCCAGATACTGGCAATTAACTGGAAGCTGCCAGGTTTGCTTCTCTTGAGTCCCAAAGTATGGGCAGAGTAGGAATTCAGTGTGCAAAATGAACCTCTTCCCCTGAGCTGGGGACATACAACTCCATAGACATCATTACACAGTTAAGCCAACTGGAATAGAGAAGGTAATGAAAGGAAGAAAATGTCCCCCACAAAATGTCCTTCCTTTGTCAGGAAGACCTTTGTGATCTAGTCCTCTGATTCTATTTCCCTTGGTGTATGTTGTGTCCTTCCATCTCTCTCTGTCATAGGTATGCCCCTGTGTTCAGACTCTCACATGTACTTGCATTCAGCACGCATGTGAAAACAAGACACAACAATGACATGCCATACTCCAGTAAGCTGTCACATACACAGGCATGCCAGAGCTTCATGAACTGCTCACCTAAACCCTGAAAGCACTTCAATCAGCCTTGGTTCAAGTTTGACTCACATCTGTGAAGCAACCAGATGTGTACATATTTGTAAGCTGGCTGCAGTAGCACGTAGTGAACTCTTTTTGCCCAGTTTAGCTATTTATTAAATTGCTGTTCACCTTGCATTTTGCAGTCAAGCCTTGTTTGCTGGAGCATGTCAGCAGCGGCAAGGAACATGGTATTCTGCTTTTGTCCCTTATTGGATGAGGGTACACCAGGTGATTAAGCAGCTCAGCTGAAATTAGCAGATGCCAATTTCACTTGGTTTCTCTATTCTAGCTGAACTTTCTGATCTAGCTAAAAATCTCAGGAAAATTAAACATGTCCTCCTGGTCCCTGTGTCTCATTGACCCTGGCCCATGGTTGAATTGGAGGTGCCCAACAACCTGCTTCCAACTCTTGTCATTCCATCCTGCCTAATTTTGGTGGGGTTCGGAGCCAGTCTTGCAATGATGCAAGAAGCTCCAGCCCTCCTGGGAATTTTAGCCCTACCTGGAGAAAGCCCTCTGTGATTGGCTGCCTTTCCCACTTTCCCAGCTCTGGGGAAGAGCAGCCAATCAGAGCTGTTGCAAGAATCAGGCAGAGCTCTTCCCCTGGAAGGAAAAAAAGCTCTTCTCCCCACTCCCCTCCTGTGAATAATAATGGGTCAGTCTGATCCTTCCCCCTCCCTCCTCTATCCCAGCAACACCAGGCCTGGGAAGGAGGAGAGGAGAGTGAAGAGCCCCCAGAGTTGTCCCTTGCCCCAGGCATGAGAATGGGGAGAGGGGACCCTGCTGCAGCTGCCCCCTAGGCCTGGCAGAGGTGGGTGAAGAGCCCTGGAGCTGCAAGAGGAGCAGAGGTGGGACCTGGGGTATAAACTGTTGGGCCGGGGGACGGTGGGGTTTGGGGAGAAGCTAGAAGTCCTGCACCATCAGGCAGCCTGCAGCTGGGGCCCAAATCACAGAATCATAGAATCATAGACTTTAAGGTCAGAAGGGGCCATTATGATCATCTAGTCTGACCTCCTGCACACCGCAGGCCACGGAATCTCACCCACCCACTCCTGTAACAAACCCCTAACCTATGTCTGAGTCACTGAAGTCCTCAAATCATGGTTTAAAGACTTCAAGGTGCAGAGAACCTTCCAGCAAGTGACCCGTGCCCCAGGCTGCAGAGGAAGATGAAAACCCTCCAGGGCTTCTGCCAAACTGCCATGGAGGAAAATTCCTTCCCGACCCCAAATATGGCAGTCAGCTGAACCCTGAGCATGTGGGCAAGACTCACCAGCCAGCACTCAGGAAAGAATTCTCTGTAGTAACTCAGATCCCACCCCATCTAACATCCCATTACAGACCATTGGGCATATTTACCGCTAGTAGTCAAAGACGAATTAATTTCCAAAAATTAGGCTATCCCATTATACCATCCCTTCCACAAACTTATCAAGCTTAGTCTTGAAGCCAGATATGTCTTTTGCCCCCACTACTCCCCTTGGAAGGCTGTTCCAGAACTTCACTCCTCTGATGGTTAGACACCTTTGTCTAATTTCAAGTCTAAACTTCCTGATGGCCAGTTTATATCCATTTGTTCTTGTGTCCACATTGGTACTGAGTTTAAATAGTTCCTCTCCCTTCCTGGTATTTATTCCTCTGATATATTTATAGAGAGCAGTCATATCTCCCATCAACCTTCTTTTGGTTAGGCTAAACAAGCCAGGCTCTTTGAGTCTCCTTTCATAAGACAGGTTTTCCATTCCTCCGATCATCCTAGTAGCCCTTCTCTAAACCTGTTCCAGTTTGAATTAATCCTTCTTAAACATGGGGGACCAGAACTGCACACAGTATTCCAGATGAGGTCTCACCAGTGCCTTGTATAATGGTACTAATACCTCCTTATCTCTACAGGAAATACCTCTCCTGATGCATCCCAAGTCCGCATTAGCTTTTTTTACAGCCATATCACATTGGTGGCTCATAGTCATCCTGTGATCAACCAATACTCCAAGGTCCTTCTCCTCCTCTGTTACTTCCAACAGATGCCACCCCAGCTTATAACAATATTTCCTGTTATTAATCCCTAAATGCATGACCTTGCACTTTTCACTATTGAATTTCATCCTATTACTATTACTCCAGTTCACAAAGTCATCCAGATCTTCCTGTAGGATATTCCGGCCCCTCTCTTTATTGGCAATACCTCCCCGCTTTGTGTCATCTGCAAACTTTATTAGCACATTCCCACTTTTTGTGCTAAGGTCAGTAATGAAAAGAGTAAATAAGATTGGTCCCAAAACTGATTCCTAAGGAACTCCACTAGTAACCTCCCTCCAGCCTGACAATTCACTTTTCAGTATGACCCGTTGTAGTCTCCCCTATAACCAGTTCCTTATCCACCTTTCAATTTTCATATTGATCCCCATCTTTTCCAATTTAGCTAATAATTCCCCATGTAGAATCGTATCAAATGCCTTACTGAAATTGAGGTAAATTAGATCCACTGCATTTCCTTTGTCTAAAAAATCTGTTACCTTCTCAAAGAAGAAGATCAGGTTGGTTTGGCATGATCTACCTACCATAGTGTGTATCTCTGGGAGAGTGGCAACATGAACTGTCTCTCTCACACACTTTGGGAGTGGGCAGGGGAAGCTTAAAAATCAAAAGACAGAGCAAAACCCACAATATAGTCTTTAAAACAATCTCATGCTTTTTGGCATTGACAATACTAAGGTACAAAAAGGGAGAACCCCTAACATGCCCCTAAGTGTTTTCAGTAACGAGCCATCCTGATGGTTATGTACAAGTTACACATGGTCCATTGAGTTTAGACTACAAACTTCCAAGGCAGGTTATTCCATTTTGTTTTGGGCAGCACTAAGTGCCCTGATGGCACTCAGTACATAACACTGCCATCACCTTCATTATATAATTCTCTGGTGTCATGGCCAGTTCACTAGAGAGCCGTGGAAAGAACTCACAAGCCACACTGTTGTAATGATTCTGGCAGAATGCGATTGGGTGAAGGATAGTCACATGGCTTTTTTTCACCCTGAAAATTATGATTCTGTGCCCAGGCTGTATTTCACATTAGGAAAAGACTTTTCAGATGACAATTAATATTCCAAACATTGTTCACTTGTGGCTATTACTGTTTACTCTGTGTACAGCTTGTGGGTCCCATGCTTCCCTTGATCAATACAAACACGTCACACACACGGGGTTAGCCATACACAGAAGTCCATATTTACGTACATCATGTACAGAAATGCTCACACTCACATGCACAGTGACACTTAATCGTTGAGTGAAGGGTATATTTACACTAGTACAATTGCTCTCAACCTTTCCAGACTACTGGACCCCTTGCTGGGGTCTAATTTGTCTTGTGTACCCCCCAAGTTTCACCTCACTTAAAAACTACTTGCTTACAAATCAGACATCAAAATAGAAAAGTGTCCTAGCACACTAGTACTGAAAAATGGCTTACTTTCTCATTGTTACCATATAGTTATAAAATAAATTTACTGGAATACAAATATTGCACTTACATTTCAGTGTATAGTATATAGAGCAATATCAACAAGTCATTGTCAGTGTGAAATTTTAGTTTGCACTGACTTCACTAGTGCTTTTTGTATAGCCTCTTGTAAAACTAGGCAAATATCTAGATAAGTCGATGTACCCCTGGAAGACCTCTACATACCCCCCAGGGGTACACGTACTGCTGGTTGAGAACCACTGCACTAGTACATTGACCAAAAAATAGAGTTCATCTGCCTTCCCAGTTGTTGTACCCGGTCAGTTTCCTGCATATTGGGCCAGATCTGAAGTGGGTGTACATTGGCATAGCTCTGTTAACCAGCTGAGGAGTTGGCCCATAATTGATAACCATTGAGTTACATTAACTGCATGGGTATGTGTGTCATGCCTGGATGTGTTTTCCTATTTCCCACATACATTTCAAATAAAACCACCCAATCATATATTTATAGGGAGACGGTTCATTTCTTTTATGAACCTCTAATCGAACTTTGCTCTTGCTGTTTATAAAGTTCCCAGAGGCCATCAGTGGAGTAACAGCTATGTTAATATCTACTGAGGTCTGCTTCCAACTGCATAGCTTAAGAAAGAACCTACGTCTGCCTGGACTTCTTGTCACACCATATCCCAGCACGTACATCTGGGTACCCAGTCGAGGTCCCAGTTACCCACTATGTTCTGACATCTTTCCTGGGAAAGTCAGCATTAGGAACAGGCTCTTTTGGGAATGACATCATAGTTCTAGCACATCAATTATTTAGATATTGCAATGTTATCACCAGAAGTCACATTTCCCCAAGGCAGCACTGCAGGAAGTGAGGATGATGTATTATTGTTTAGTGCTGGCAATTATTCCAAGTGATTATTTTGTATTCCAGTAGCACCTAGAGGCCCCAGTTGAGACCAGGGCCTCACTGTGCTAGATGCTGTGCAAATACATGGTAAGAGACAGTCCCTAACTTAAAGGGCTTTATGCAGACAGAGGAGATGATGACTCTCCTTTCCCCAAGGGAGGCTCCGCTTCTTCCAGTGGATCTCAAGTACCATTCTTGCTGTTGACTAAGAAGTAGCATTGTAGCAGCCTTTAGTGACCGCCACATGTCAGCTGGTATTCACGTTGCTAAGTAATGCATACTCCTAGGGGAATTTTGCGCCACTGCGCAATGCAGAATTTTGCAGAAATTAATGTGCATGCAGAATTTCCTCCCCCGCCACAGAAATGGGCTGCAATGCTGCTGGCTGTCACTAGGGGATGCTGGGCCCAGCAGAGCCCAGCTTGCACACGGAAGACACTGCCTGGGGGTAGGAAGAGGAAGCTAGAGGGTTCCTGACAGCTGCAGTTCCCAGCACACCTGAGGGAAGGAGAGGGCAGCATGCAGAAAATTCCTTGCAAGCCTGGGATGGAACATCAGTCTGTTTCTCCCTCTGGATCCCTGGGCCCTGGGAGAGGGGTGGTGGTATTTGGGCAGGGGGGGGGGCACGGCTGGGCTCTGACAGGGAAGGGAAGGTATCTGGGCGAGGTGAGGCCCTTCAGCAGGGCACGGGGAGGGGGGTTGTGGGTGTTTGGCCCCCTGTCTGGGCTTTGGGGGGAGGGAAGGGGGCAGAGAAACAGGAACTGGGCTGTTGTAGGAGTTTCTTTAACTCTCTACTTTTGGGGAAAATTTTGTGTGTCTGTATTGTTGCTGACAGGTATTTTGAAATAAATGACCAAAATAATTGAAACTGGTATGATTATATAGTGTTATTTTGACAAATAAAATTTGCAGAATTTTAAAATATTGTGCACAGAATTTTAAAGTTTTGGTGCAGAATGCCCCCAAGAGTAGTAATGCGCTATGGACAGTGCTCAGATCCCACAGTGATGAGTGTTGTGAAGATAAACCTTAGGAAATGTCAGCTAGTACAGAATGCTGCAGTACATCTCCTCAGCAACATGGGCTACTGTGAGTACATCACACCTGTCCTCCACTTTCTACACTGGAGTCCCATACAACAGGAATCGGCAACCTGTGGCATGTGGCCCGCCAGGGAAAGCCGCTGGTAGGCCAGGACGGTTGGTTTACCTGCAGCATCTGCAGGTTCGGCCGATCGCAGCTCCTACTGGCCGAGGTTCGCCAGGCCAATGGGGGCTGCAGGAAGTGGCATGGGCTGAGGGATGTGCTGGCATGGCAAAGGTTGCTGATCCCTGCCATACAATATTGAGTCAAGTCACTATGTTCAGTCTCAGTCTCTTTCTTCAAGTGTTCAAGGCCAGAGCCCAGGATACCTGAAAGATCACCTGAAACTCCTGGATGGGACCACAGTCACCATGTCCACTCCTCAGGACCCAGGGAACTTTCTACCACAAGGGGAAAGCTCATCTGTGCAGGAGACAGAGCTGTCCTGGGGGTTGGTCCTAGACAGTGGAACAAACTCCCCCAGAAGCTCAGCGCCATCACAAACCTCTGTACCTTCTGCTCCAAGAGCAAAGGGCACTGCTTCGACCTGCCTTCTCCAGCACAAACACAGAGCAGTGTGTACACGCAGAGAACCCACCACCCAGAACAGACCCCTCCACAGCACACCCAATTCTACCCCGGGGAGAGGAAGAGAGATAGAACGAGTCATCCATGATGGATTTTAGTAATGTTGGTCAGTGCGCTGCTGGAAGGTGCTCGGGTACTACGGTGAAGAAGGCAGTACAAAAACCTAGAACAGGGGGCTTCAGAGTGACCCAAGAAACAGGGAGTAATCCCTGCTTCTAGGAGGTGATAAATGGGAAGGGTCAGAAACATTAAATCGCCTCTGTGTAAAGAGTTATCAAAGACATTGGAACTGCAGTTTACCAGGTGACGTGCTGCACAAAGAACAAGTTAAAGTCCTAGTTTTCTACTGTAAAAAAAGCCAGGGAGGATTTCAGTGAGGGAAATCCAGACCAATGAGCTGTCAGGGCAAGGTCACATGGGTATAAGCCACCATCAGATGCAACTCCTTACTCCTGTATAGAGATACCCAGGCTGTTTACTGACCCTTGCCGGTGACTTAGAGCAATGGCCACGCCTTCCGTTTCCAAGCCACCTGTCCCTGTGTCTCTGCAGACACAAACATTCCCCTCCCCCCCAACACTTTTACAGCACAGTGAGGAAAGTGACATTCCGTTTCTGACTCTTTCTCTGGCATGCACTTTCTAAAGATAGAGCTAAAAATCAGAAAGCACCAGGAGAATTATGGGTTTCTACAGCCTATTGTACTTTATAATAGTTATAATTATTGTAAATACTGCCCCAGACACTGTAATTTTCTGCTCTCCAGCGGGTCTTTCTTTTTCATTTTCTTCTTCCTTTTATGACTGTTTTCTAAGGAAGTTTTTGTCTGTTACCTTATAGATGGGAAACGGTAGAGTCAACTCTTAAAATAAAAGAGAGGAGGGCAGTGACTGGGGGTGAGGAGAGAGGAATGGGAAAAAAGAGCAAGAGGTGGGAGTTTTCATGATGTAGTAGCTAGGGCAGTGGTGTAGGAGTCAGAGAACCTGGGCTCTATTCCTAGCTCTGTCATGTGACTTTGGGCAAGACTCTGTGCCCACTGAGTGTATGTAGAGTGCTTGCTCTCCAGGGCAGGGGCTTTTTCTTACTGTATTCAGCCCCTTGCACAGTAGCTCAGCTGAAGTTTCTAGGCACGTCTGTAACATAAATAGTAATGAAGTAAAGACATTGGAAGGAGGACAAATATTTACAGACAAGCTAAAGAAAAGGAGGGAATTCCACTCCTCATGGCATTGTTCATGTGTGACCCGGAAGCACCTGGAATTTCAGACCCAAACTGTGAGGAAGGAATGGGGAGACGCGGTAAACATAGATAGAGAGAACTGGGGACAAAAGGTCAGTGAAGTCCATGGGAGTCCTTTCAATGACCTCAGTGGACACTGGATTGGACTCGAAGAAAGAAAGAGGTGGTGAAGGGAGAGATAAAGATGGAGAGGGACCAGGAGAGTCACAGAAAAGAAAGAAAAGGGGAAAAAGAGAAGAGTTTGGCCAGAGCTGACATATAAGTGGTGAGCACAATGTAAAGGGGGGGGGAGTGGCATGTGACCGTCCCATGTGTTGCCTCTGCAGAATGGGAGTGACTGAGGGGCAGGGAAGGATGAACGCGTTCCTGCACATTAGCCCTGCACTTCCCCTCACTCTCTAGCATCCCTGGCAAGACCCCGTTCTCTCTCCCCCACCTTTGCTGCCCAGGGCTCCTCTGCTCCCAGCCAGCCCTGCAACGGCTCATGCGTCACATCCCTAACCCCGCCTCAGCACTGACCACGTGTGTGTGTCAAGCCGAGAAACTGTGACTGAGTTTAGGAAAGCGCTGACATTGCAAGAGCCCACCACGTGCCTGCATGCGGCATTTCTGCACATGCGCTGCCGGCCCCTGCCTGCAGGTGCCGCCCCTCTCCCGGCGAGGTGATGAGGGCAGGGGCTGGAGCAGTGGCCAGGGGTGCTGCACAGCAGATGACAGCGTTTGCCACTAATAACTAAGATGGAGCCCAGCTCTCGGAGCTCGGGGGTTGCTGGACTCGGGATAAGCTGACAAGCGGGGCTGGCTTCTGAGGGAGAGGGAGAGATGGGGAGAGAAGGCAAAAGACAAAGGGAGAGTGAGAGAAGGAAAAAGAAAGTAGGATCACGAGATGCCAACAGGGTGGGAATGATCATTTTCTTCAAAGAGGGAGAGCTGGGTTGAAATGCCCTAGTCAAATGCCCAGCAGGGATTGTGATTTCATGGTGATTAGTATGTGGTTCAACACATATATTGGTTTGGGCAGGCAATTTCAGCAAGCCCGCATCGGAAGGCCTGAGTTCCTCCTCTCCCGAGTATCCCTTCCAAAACAAATTAAAGCAGAAGAAATGGGTGAAAGAGACAGGGCCTGCAGTTCACCATATTCTCTTAAAAAAGCCGGAGTCTCAGACTTTTTAACAGTCACAAACAAATGGATAGCTCTTTTATAAAGCTTTCTTAAAAAGGAACAGGTCTATTGGTTTAGAGGATGGGCCTGGGAATGAAGAATCTTGGGTTCTATTCCTGGCTCTGGGAGGGAGTGTGGTCTAGTAATTATAGCTGGGTGCTTGGAGTCAGGACTCCTGGGTTCTATTGCCAGCTCTGGGAGAGGAGTGTTGCATAAAGAGTAGAAGTGGGGCTTGAGAGTCAGGAGTTCTGGGTTTTATTCCTGCCTCCCCCATTGACTTGTGGTGTGACATGAAACAAGTCCCTTAACCTCTCTTTGGCTACAATAACACTAACTGTCTCACAAGGATGTTTTGAGCCTTACATGATTGTGTGTAAAGTGTTCAGAGATCCTTGGAGGAAAGATGGTTTACAAGAATGAATTACTGCTGTTTTACTTTAAGGCATAAGAAGCCCCTAGACCTTTCTAGCCCTCCTTTCCCTGAACGCCCCATTGCTCCATACACATACATCTACTGGTACAGTAGATATCAAGCCCTGCAACTGGCCGAGCAGGCCATATGAATTAGGAGAATACTTCCTGAAGTATTTGGAAGTAACTCAAAGACTCTGCTATCTGCATTTCTCACAAATACCACAGATTCTTTAGGTTCATGCCTCCACCATACTGAGTGGTTGCTTTGACTTGCTAATGGGTCTCTGTTGTGAAAACATGTGTGCTTCTTTTATTTATGGGGTTAACACTGAGATGTTATGTTATGCACAATAAGTGAGTGAGAATATGGTGTTTGTTGGATTCCAAGAGGAGGTATGTGCAGGGAATCTGGCTGAAAAAAAAAATGTGCCAGCCAGGTATTTGTGGAAAACATGAACTGGCTGGATTCAAGAATGTAGAGTGGGACAGATCCTGAGCTGGTGTTTAAATTGGCATAGCTTCATTGAATTCATTGGATCTATGCAGATAACAAACAATGGAGGATCCAGCCAAGTAAATCTAAACAACTCTACTTAGCTCTCTTATCAAGCTAGTAGGCATATGTGTCAGGGAACAGACCTAGCTGAGTGACATGGTCATCTTCTGCATACCTGGCACTTGACATTCAGGTCTTCACAAGTTATCATCCAATCTCTATTTGAGAAGATGGTACCAAACTATCATGTCCCTAGCTGAAGTTCCAAAGGTTTAACCCTCACTGTTAAAACTTTGCCTACTATTTCTAGTGCGAATTGAGCTTCTAATAATTGAATCACATTTTGTCTTTTTCTTTTAGTGCAGAACCACTGGTTGGATGCTCAAGCTAGGCCAGTGGTTTTCAATCTGCAGCCCGCACACCGCTTGCTGCCCAATCAGCACAGAGCTGCAGTCCATGTGACATCCTCAGGGCCATACCAGTATTATTGGATGCCACCCACAATGGTAAATAGGTTGAGAACCACTGAGCTATGCAAATGCAGACTAGAAATAAGGCACACATTTTTAGCAGTGAGGGTAACTACTTTGTGCACTCACTGCATGGAAAAAGGCAAGGACATGTGGTATGCATATTAACAAGACTGCAACTTCATATGACAAATTACAAGGTTCCCATCAGGGGACAGACAGTGCAGTCACTTGCACCCCATTGATCCTTTGCCAATTCTTGAGGGTTCCTACTGCAGGAGGGAGCCAACCATCACACTAGGAGGGTCTCTGGGCACCCCCAAGAGGGGGAAAATTCCAGCCCTCTGGTTGCCAAATACCCAACCCCTAGATTTCACTGCAAGGAATGTTGAAAAATCCAACCAGCCTTGACCAATCTGGTGGTATGGGGAAAAATGCCTTCCCAGCCCCAAAGTGGTGACTGACACAGCCCACAGCAACCTAGATAACTGGGGGAGGGTGGGTTGACTGTTGCAAACCAGCAAATGGGAAGTGGCTCTGAGCACATGACTCTTATCATGGCTCCAAATCATGGTCCAAGCCCCATGAGACCTCAAGTGTACTCTGGAATTCCTATGAGGGCTGGAAATCTTGCATGATCCAGCCTGTCATGTCCTTTTGCCTTTTCTCATCGCGGGAGCAACCAAAGCACACCCTTCACTAGGCTTGGAGCCCTCTCATTGGAACAACTTACCTCTAGATGTGATGGATTCTATATATCTTGTAGTCTTTAAGTCAAAATAGGATATCTTTCTAAATGATATGCTGTAGCTCAATAGTCTTGATACAGAGACTGCTAGGTGATAATCTTTGGCCTGTGTTATGCAGATTAGACTAGATGATGCTAATGATCCCTCCTGGCCTTAAAAACTATGAATCTAAGAACTCTAATAGCAATTAATGTTTTCCAATTTTTGGACCCGTGTCACTCAGTCTTGAGGTTTGTTTGTGGCATAGAGACAGAGCTGGATAATGATCTCCTCAGCAATGGATGGAGGTCAACTCTCCTTCCTGATAATACCAGCTCTTCCAAGCCACCTTCACAGATGTTGCCATGATTTTGCAGTGGGTCCAAAGGGTTGTGTTGGCATGGGCTCTTCCTCATAAAAAGGCTCTGAGATGTGCATTCCCACAGGACTCGGTATCATGAACCCTCTTATTCAGTGTTTAATTACATTGTTTAGATCAGCCAAGAGTGGGGAAAATTGTGAGAAAGACTCACTAAAGGCAGACAATTGGCAGTTTAATTTCAGCATGGACAAGTACAAGGTGACGCATATTGGAAGGATCAAATTGAACTACTCATGCAAAATGATGGGTCCTGAAATAACTATTTTTATGCTGGAAAATACTTAGGCCTCTTTCAGGCTGAATTCAGATCTCTTCTCAATGTGGTTAAAAAGCAAACAAAATGTCAGAATGCATAAAGGATGGAAAAGAAAATAATACTGAACATAGTCTAATACCTTGCTATAAATCAAAGATGCATCCTCATCTGGAATGCTGTGTTCAGGTTTAGTCACTCTATCTAAAGGACATAAAGGAAAAAGATTAGAGTCTGGAAGAGCTTCATTGAAAAAGATTAGGACCATTTAGTTTGGAGAGGTAGGGGCCTAATAGGTGTATACAAAATAACGAATGATCTATAAAAGACGAATCGGACACTACTACTTACCCTTTGACAAAAACAAAGGTACATACAATGAAATTAAAAGACAACAGGTTTCATACTGATAAAGGAACTTTTTATATGCTGTGAAGCCCATGGAACTAATTGCCTTAAAATATCATTGAGGCAACAAGCTTTCTGGGGCTAAAAACACACTGGATATTTGCCTTATAGGAATAACAAAAATATCATCTATCCTTACATCAGTTAGCTGAAAATCTACACGAGAGATAAATCTTCCTTCTTCAGGACATAAACCACACAGACAAGAGCTAGGAGAAATCTTCCCTCTTGGCAGGTTATTACATAACTGTCCATTATGGGGGTTTCACACATTCTTCTGAAGCTTCTGGTACTGTCCACTGGGACAGGATAGTGGGCTAGATGGACTTCTGATGTGATCCATTTTTTTTCACTCTCTGTTTACCTATCTGAGTTCTTTTAAAGTGCCCATCACCATTGTATCTGGTGCCTCTAAAATTATGCTGTAATTTTAGCTATACCTTCTTTCTTTCTTACCTTCACATGAGCTATACCTTCTTTCTCTTTCTCTTTCATTTCAGCAGCAGGGACTGGACTTCGGGCCTTATTTGGTGTGAGTGTAGTGTTACTGTGGAGTGATGGAGGGAGGCGGCTGACTGAAGGAGTGAGATTTGCACTTGGCTTTGAAAGTGCTAAGGTGGTCATCCTTATCTCTTTCAGAAGTGTGAGCCAATTGCAGAGAAGACTCCCATCTGCTGCATGCAAGTCTTTTCCCCTTGAGCTGACTTTTTCCAGTGGCCCGTGGCTGTTAGCAGAGGTATTGATTATAGATGATGAGGTGGTTCCCCCAGTTAGCCAGAGCCAATCCCGTGGTTTGAAGATGAGGACAAAAACCTTAAATTTCACCCAGCATTTGACCAGGAGCCAGTGATGACAGTAGAGCACTGGGCTGATGAGTTTTAGGGGGTCTGTGCTGTTCTGAAGCAAGTGGGGATATTTAAGATCAGTGTTTTCATACCTAGGTACAGATTTACTATAGGCAAGCCTGGAAGTGATAAATGCTGGGAGTGTTGTATCTAAGCCTAAATCTGACAAGTGGGGGTATGGTCTTCTTACCAATGGTGAGTGGGAAAGGGTGTATCTAGCAGATGTAGCTATTTGGGTCTCCAGAAGCAATGAGATCTCCAGGTGAACACTGAGGCTGTGGACTGTCTTAGTAATCTGAGGAAGCAGGATCTCTCTGGAAGGTGATGATACAGAGATGGTAAGTTCTTCAAAACACCTCCCTCAGTTGATTCTCCTTCAGTCGCTGCTCTTAGCCAGTTGCTTGAAGGGCTGGTAGATGTGATGTGAAGGTGACACAGCACTAGCTGTCAGAGGTGTATTGTTGCCTCTGGGGAGAAGTTGATGTAGAGCTTTGCATATTACAGTCATTTTAGACCAGGCTGTTTCACAGTCTCCCCTAATGGTTTCATCTGGGGTTGAACTTGGAAGAAGATGGATCCCTGTGGGCTCCACAGGTGACAACTCTGGAGGCTGAGAAGCAGATAGCCATCCGAACGCAGCCTATGGGAAATGATGGAAGCCATCTCAGTGCAATCTGCTAACCCCTTCCATGTCCCCAAAACAGGATAACAGAGTTCTATGGTCAACTGTATCCAACGCTGTCGAGAGCAGCAAAGTATGCAGAAGTCTATGTTCAGAAATACAAGTAGTTATTATCATTTGTTTCCAGTGGCCCCTACAGCGTACTGAAAGCAATGCAAATACAGAAGAAGGTACAGCCCCCATCCCAAAGAGCTTATAATATAAAAGAGGCAGACAAAGGGTAAACAAAAGGGGCACAACATGCATGTTAAATGGCCAGGGTGACAACTGGCCATGCATTTAACATAAAATAAATACTATTGTTAACTATCTAAATTATTTCCCATTCCCAACCTTGCTGTTACTAGTCAGTCAATTTCCTATAGACTTCATAGTAGGAGTGGATCTTCAAAACAAACTGTGTTTTATGATCGTAGGGGCAAGCAAACATCAGTTTCAGTCCAGTTCTTGGACTTCAGCTCTGTCTCCTGTTCCTGGATCATTACGAGCTGCTGGGATATGTTGCTTGCTTTTCACAGCCTTATGTTTGTCTCACCTTTGGTCTTCTCTTGCCTTATGTTTACAGTTCAGCTGTTCAGGCAAGTGCCATATAGTTTGTAAGGATTTGCTGAGGGGGCAAAGGTGAGCTCAAGCAGAAGACTAGCACAGAAGAAAAACAGATTGCTGCTGCTGCTCCAATTATTTGCTGTTTGCTCGAGTGCTGTTGCTCAAGCTATGTAGGCAGCTAACATGTACAGGAAAGATAATGGTGTTAAGTCCATTCTTATTGTTGCTGCTCATGGGTAAAGAAATACCTGTTGGTACAGTTTAGAGGTCTCCAACCCTTCCTTATTTCACAGGGGCTTTGCAATCAAGTAGTGATCTCAGCGTGTCCTTCTGGCATTTCTTCAGAAATGTTTCTAGAACTGGAAACTAATTTTCCAGGGAAGAATAGATGGAGTAACTGCTTCTGTCTAAGCACCATAGCTCTTCATATTGACATTCTCTTCTTGAAGTATAATTCACCATGGCAGAATGCTGCAATTCTTCATGTAATGAAATGAACACCAATTGGCTTTCCCTTAGATTGGAACCTAGTTACCCCAGGGAGGCAGGATGGGTCCCTGTCTTTCATGAATTCATGTGTCATTTGGCATTATTGAGAAATAGGGAATTATTGGAAATACAGGGACTTCAAGGTGCTGACTGAAGGGCAATAACCTGTAACAATTAACAAGAGGTGATCTGGGGATTGTAGGAGAGAAATGGTGCTAATTTAGGCTGGGACAAGAAGAGATGTCCACATATTAAAGCCCAGTATTTAGAAGGGTAGGAGTTGAGATGGGAAATCCTTGTGTGGGGGAAAGACAGAAGACCATATCTTCAAATTCAAAGGAACTTTTGAAACAATATTTGTTAAGGCTCAGGAGGTGAAAAACCAGTATATTTGTCCAGGGAATCATATTAAATAAAACCAAAACATGTAATGGGTACTGTGCTTGGAGTCAAGACCATGGATAGGTTTGGGACCTGAGCAGCCTCTGTCAATGTGAAAATGCATCAAGGCAAGATGGTTCATGCCAGACGCTCCCAGCTCAAGTTCCAAGAGGGAGACTCCCGGGGTACAGGAGGAAAGACAAAGAGCAGAGATCCCAGAATGACTGAGGGCAAGTTCTTTTGCAAGGGGATATGTCACAGACAGAGGGACTGGAGCTTGGAGAGGGTGAGATGAGGAGAGGGCCCAAGGAACTGATTGTCGGTGTAACACTTATTGCTTCTAGAACACCACTCATGGCCAGGGCAGCTTCTGCAGTGCCCTGCCTCTCTCTTGCCCTTCTTTGGGGCTTCCCAAACAAACTCTACACAGCCCAAAGAAAATTAAACATTAATTTATTCAGCCCTTGGGTCCACTGGCCCTCCAGCTCTAAGTCCAGTTCAGCATCTTTCCTAATAATCCAAAGTAACACAAAGTCTTTCAAACCAGAACATAAGCTCACACAGTCCTTGTCCCAGTTTCATCTGGGCACAGCCTCTCCTCCCTGAGGATCTGTCTTTCTTCCTGCCAGCACCTGTGGAGGGTGAGGAACCCCGGTGGGCCAGCCTGTATTCCACCTTGGTCCCCCGGCCTGCCAGGGATATCGGTTGGTGGCTCCTTCATGGAGCCATGAGAATGGATGTGTCCCTGGCACAGTTCATCCCCATCTGCGATGCCTGCCTCTTTTGCGGCATGAGGGAGAACCTGGCGCACACTTATCTTGAATGCACCAGGTTTCAGCCCCTATTCCAGCTTTTCCCGAGCCTCCTATTGAGGCTCTGGCTGCACTTTTCCCCACACCTGTTTATATTCTTACACCCTGTCCATGGTCCCATGAAGTCTCGAGACCTCCTCCTCAACCTCCTCCTGGCCCTGGCCAAAGTGGCCATCTTCAACACCAGGAGGAGGATGCTGGATGAGGGAGTGCTCTGCAACTGTGGGGCCTATTTCCACTCCTCCTTAATCTCATGCATCTGGGCAGAGTTCCTCTGGGCGGCATCCACTGGCTCCCTGGACAGCTTTGAGGAGCAGTGGGTGCTGTCTGGGGTTCTCTGCTTGGTGTTCCTCTCTGGATCCCTAGTTTTGAACCTGTGACCTTCACTCCTGACCCTGTTATTCATTAGTTGTCCCCTGCATTTGGTTGACACCTTGTTGCCGGCTATGAGGATCCTGGGTCGGGGCCAAGAGTAGCAGGTGGGCTCACCCGCTCCTCTTTCCCCAACTTGCCACAGAGAGGGTGGCCAGTATTCAGACTGCAGTTTACCCCTGGAGATGAGGGGCTAGATGAAAGGCTGCAGTAGGCCACAGCGGCAAGTGTCTGAACTAGAGACAGCTGGTTTCCCCAGGAAGGGGGAGAAAGCAGAGTGGGGGCACAGCCGGAGGGCCGAACCCAGAAGAGGAGGCTGCGGTCTGGGGAGCAACGTGGGTCTTAGAGGTGGAGCAGAAGTGTCGATGGCGAGACACCACTAAAGGAAAGTGCAACAGCAACCAAAAGCTAATTCCCAGCATGGCCGGCAGCAGGCACCGAAGTGGTGAGTCCTGTCCTGTCACAGAAGCTCATAGAGTTAAGGCGCTGGACTGGGATTCAGATATGGCTTTAATTCCTGGTTGTGACACACTCTCTGTGTGACCTTAGGAAATTCATTTCACCTTTCCGTACCTCAGTTTCCCCATCTGTAAAATAGGGATAACTATCCTTCCCTGTCTTATAAGCTGTTGAGAAGATGAAGTCACTGATGTTTAAGAGGTGCTCGTTTACTATGGGGGTTGGGGGAGGGCTGTACAGCACTCCAATCATGTATGCTCACACTGGAAATTGCAACCCACAGGGGAGTTCTGAACAGGTTTCAGGGGGTCACGACCATCTTCTCTTTCTTTATGGTTATATGAGAGGGACATACTACAACTTATGGGAGAAGAGTCCTTAAACTTCTTTCTTTTATAGCATGGGGTCACAGTATGAAAAGGTTGAGAACCACTGGCCTTTTTAGTGAAAATTTGGTCACCAGCTTGTTCATTAACATACTGTGAATTACTTTTTGGATTAGTTGATCAGCACTACTAAAAAACCACTTGCCACGAACAGCCTGAGAAGCCCTGGCCTGTGAAAATAAAGCCCCTGTGTGCCTTCCCTTTGCCTGTTTTTCTCCCAGCTCATACTCTTTGTATGGTCCAGGGTGCAGAACATTGGACTTTACTCTGCAATTCTGCTAATACTCTGCTCTGGCCAACCTACTGTCACTGATCCTCACCCCCTGCCCCCCATCTGACACACACACTTAAAGAACCAGCACCACTTTTTTTCTGGAAATAGTATAGGTAAGAGGTCAGTTTCTTTTTATAACCATGACTCTAACCTAACGCGATAAACTTTAAAGTGCCACATTTCCCTTTATTGCCCCCTTTATTATTCTGTGTCTGTGAGTACAGAACTAACCACATGAGCTGGGATCTTTACCACAGATTCACATGGTTATTTTAAGAAGGAACTACAGAATTGTAAAAGAGTAGGAAATGGGAAGTTAGTTATGTATGTTATCTGCTTCTCCCTTGCAAATTAGTATGAATCTAGTGCTCATGGAAGTGGGGAGGACTAATAAAAACAGAGTCAGATAGGGGCTGTTTAAACTTCTTGTACAGAGCTTGACCAAAATGCTTCAAACCTGACTTCCAGCATTCCCCCGGACTCCTCTCTTCCACTCTTTGGCTATCACACTAATTTGCAGCTCCTCGCTATTCCTGCATCAGGGCTCTCTCTTCAGCAGATTCCCTGTTACAAAGATGGTTTGCAATGTGGATAAAATGTCCCTTAAAGATTGTGTTGAAGTAATCAAACAAATCTAAATTTGAACCTGGATCTTCACAGGCGGAAAGCTAGTGGAATAATCCAGGGTGTTACTCAGTCTGCACTCTTCTGATTAGTCCCATCTCGAGTCCACCTGTCTACACTAGAAAAGCACCATACAGTTAAGGGAACACCTGAACTACGGCTGTGAGAAAGGGAAATGAGATACTGGGATGTATCAGGTGAGGCATTTAAAGCAGACTCTCTGACTCTCCAAGGGCTAAACACATCTATCTCACAGGTTTTGAATCAGGTTCCCCTCTCCTCGTGGCTTAGTTTATTGAAACATAACATGAAATAATTCACTTGAACCCACAAAGTGCAAGCAGGTCTTTCTCTCTCTGGTAAGCAGGTTTTCCCAGTTAATCCCCTCTAGTCCTCTGGGCCTAATCCTTTCTGGGTCACAGGGGCTAGGTTTGCAGGTTCCTTCCCCCTTCCTGTCACCATTCAGCTCTCCTTGGGGCCAATACAGGCCTTTCCCTTGATTCTATGGCTGGACAGCCTCCCAACACTTTCTGCTCCCTGGGGTCTCTCATTATATGAGAGGGGCAGCCTCTAACAGTCAGTGCTGCTTCTGGGCTGCCATCACACACGGACCCTTGGTCACTTGATTCAGGCACAGATCAGAGCTGGGACCTTAACCCCTTACCGGCCCAGTTCACCCTGTGATTCTAATTTCCAGTATGAGCAATTCCTTATCTCCTTTACATTATCACCCTGTGGATATTTCCACAGCGTTGCTATTCTCCTCTCATATGATGTCTTTCCAGGCTATCCAAATTCCCTCAGTCCTTCCTTCTAGGCCCTGTTCTCAAGTCCCTGTGTCAGCTGAGTAGTTGCATTTTTCTGTCAGACCATTTTTCTGTCAGAAAATGCCATTTGTCAAAATCAAAATGTTTCACAGGAATATGTCGATTTTTGTCAAATATGATGGAAACCAGGCAGGTTTCAAAGGGAAAACTCCCTGGTTTCCTGCCAGCTCACCCATCTCATGAGCTGCTGAATAAATGGGACCCTGGTTGCCCTGGCTTAAACTGGAGTTCTCAGGACTTTGAGGCTCCCTTCTAGGAAGCCTGCCAATTCTGGATGTCCTTGGAGCCCTGGCTTCATTCTGATGCAGAATGATTTTTTTATTTTCAGACTTTGCCAGAGGATGGGAAACCAGGTTCTGACAAGCCCTATTGTTGAATCCCAGTGTTTTTGAGTTTTTTCCTAGTCCTTGTTCAGCCTTGAAAATCTCTCATGAAACCATGAATATTTTACTCAGCTACTTAAAAAAGACTATTCACTTTGGAGTTCTTAGGGATGCCCCCTAGTTGGAATGGGTGCATCTCTAGTCAGTTTGGATGTGCAAGTTGCTATTTTTGGTGTGTTCACCTAGATTCCGCTCCCTCTCCTCTTTGGCCATTGTTGTCACTCTAGAAGCAATGATAAAACCCTCATATTTAGGCTTGGAAGGACCAGATTTTTATCAGTAAATATCGATAAAACATCAATTTCACCGTACACTCACAAACCAATGAAAACCTATTTCCATCAATAATAATTAAAATTTACAGATTCGTACAGTAATAAAAATGCTACTTGAGACCTTATTAGAATTTGAATTAAGGCTAACATTTTGACAAGATGTTGACATGTGTCTTTTAATGGTTATAAAGCATTAACGTTTTGAATCTCAATGTCTAATGTCATTAAATAATTATTGCCTGACTCTCCCTGTAATTCCCCACAACTGTGAAAATTTAAATTGATAAAATTTGAAAAAATGCTTAAAAATAAACATAGATATTAGCCATCGAAATTTATATATATCAAATTCTGCCAAGCCTACTCATATTGTGGCTCTCCCTCATCTGTGTTAGCCTGGGGACATCTGCTCATAGTGGCATCTTGTTGGATTACAGCTCATCCCCACCATACATATTAAAAAAAATTCTGGATTTATGTTTTCTAATCCCACAACTCTGAGGCACCAGGTATTGCTGCTATTGGATGTTCCTGTGAAACACTAGGAGGCCTTAGAGTTTTAGTCTTTGCCTTAAGGGGTTGAGAAGGAGATTTTCAAAACCATCTAAGAGACTTGAATGCATAGGCACTCAAATTCCACAGGCGACTGAAAATCACAGTGTCACAGTCTGAGGATAGACTGAAGACACAAGGAAAGGATGATGGGCATGGAGAGTGCAGGGAAGGTAATGGTGTCATGGTGTGGCACTTCTGTTTCCCTACAGAGAGTGAAAGGTAAAAGTGGTATATGTATATGCAATACACATGCGTAATAATAGCCAATGCTTTATTCCCAAATGTCCTGCCTTTTAAAGAGACAGGAAAGTGTCTCAGGCTGATGAGTCTGTCTGAGGAGAGTGGGTAATTGGAATGTAATGGAGAGCACGGCATAATTGCCAGGCGGATGCCAGAAGTCAATAGTCAACCTTACTCATGTGCTGAGTCATTTGTGGGACCCAGATAGTTCCCTTGCGGTACAGGAGATGATTGGGGCTTTTTTTGGTGAACTTTATTTTCATGGTGTAAAGTGCTATTGTAACCTCCAGGTACACAGACATCAATTATAAAACCACACAGATTAATGCCTAACTGTTCTGACAAAGTGCCGGCTCAGGAGAATTCACAGGAAACTCCTTGAGCCACAAGAGAATTCAAAACCACTCAAGTGTCCCCAAAAGCTGATCCCAGCCTGTGTAGGTAGGCCTTGCAACATGTGCTGGGGTGACAGCACGGTGAGTAGTACTAAGCCACCAGGCTAGCCTATTTGTTAGTATTTTACCCATTTTTCAGAGCATCCCTTGGGATTCCATTTCCTCCCAGGCCCTTTGAAGACCATGCATCACACTGCCCTTCCCTGTGAAGCTGATCAGTGCTGCTCCTTTACTTGATTGTCAGGGACTACTAAAAAGCAGTCGGGGTGCTCTGTTCCCCAAGGGGCCCAACAAGCCATTTTAGCTACATGTCCCAACTCCTGCCAGCGCTAAAGACTGAGGCACTGAGCTCAGAACCAGGATCCTGGATCCCACACACAGCAGGGAGTAAACCAATGGGTCAGCTCATTTTAAATATATTTTCTATGTAGTCAAGTAGGTTGGTGTATATGTACAATATAGCTCAGCCTACAGATGATAACACATAGGGCATAATTCTGCTTCTCTCTATACTGGCTCTACATGGGTATATTTCCATTGGATTCCTTGGAGTGACTCCTGATTTAGCCCGATGCAAGTGAAATTAGAATTAGTCCATATTGTAACATGTGCATGGTCAGGATATAAGGTACATCTTCTGTCAAAGCAAAAATAACAGAAGCATAGATCAGTGTAACATTTTTGATTCTGTTTGCAAATGACAGGATATCCACCTCTGGGGTTTAAGGTGCTTTGCAGCATTGTTCAAGGCTCTGTGTACAGATGTCATCAATCCTGCATACTGTGCCTAATGCAAAGCTTTCAGTGATATCAGGGAAAGAGTTACTAGATCACTGAATCAAGCAGGCTACAATGATAAGTGAACTGCTTGTGGGATGGCTTGACTTTGCAAGCTGGCATGATTTAATCTGGCAGCTGGTACCACAGGTGGCTCACCACAGCATGTTTGCTCCCAGGTGTGGCTCCCCAAAAAGCAGCCTGTGCTAACACGTGACTAGGGAGCACTTTCCAGACTGAGTCCACAGGGCAATGTGTGTGCATGCTCCCCAGGTGTGCTCTGTGATATTACATGTGTGCAAGCAATGCAACATTTCCAAAAGGGGCAGAGCTGATATGTATAGTTGCGTGAATCTCACCAAAGAGGGGAAAAGAGAGAGGAAAAGGGAGGAGTGGTAGGATTATGAGGTGACAGAGGAGTACTGAATACATGTTGGATAGCTTACTGGACTCTGAATGGAATATACTGTTCCTACTTATTGACACTTAGTAGTATTATAGAAGAGGAAGTCACAGTGTCACTCATGATTATGACAAACATAAGAACACTTCAGAGTCAAACTGAACAAGTGTTTAATGCACAAGGTATTTTGTCTTGGGAGATCTGGCATCAGATGACAAGTGAAATGAGTTCCCGGTAAACTTGTGTTTCCTTTAAAAAAACAAACAAAACAATCATGAAATAATTCCCCATGGTTATTAATTTCTGCTCCAAAGACACACCAAGAATCCTGCTGGTCGGGACTGAGGGTTATTGATAGAGCTGGATGGTGACTTTGGAAGTGGAATAGCAGGAGGTGCTGTGGGTCAGGAGTGAGAGGCATCAGCAGAGCTGGATAGAGAGAGACTTGGACAGGATTAACAAGGCAAGTAGGGTTGCAGGTTGGGAATGACACATGTCAGCAGAGTCAGAGTGAGAAACTTGCTTGTTGACCACCATCACTATCTGTGGCTTTAGCCTATACATTTAGTCACTCACTAAAAAAAAAATAAAAGAAAAATAGATTCCCATACAGACAGAATTTTTTTAAAAAAAGAAACTAAAATCTGGCAGGAGCTCAGGGAGACTGAGATACCTCTTGAGCATTCAAGACTTATATGCTTTATATTACATCATGACTTGGACAGCTTGACACAAGAAAGAAATTCTAGCCAACAACTGGTCTTTTCAGGAGATTAAATAGAATAATCATGATGTGTGACAATAGGAACAAGGATAGCAAATATTTGATTTTGCTTTGCAATATCTCACAGGCTGCTCCTGATTAACAAGAGGAATTTTATCAGGCGTATGAAGTGACTTAGATAAGGCAGATAACTTTAACTCTCATCACTTAACTGTCTGCCCTGACTTAGAGAGAAGGTGGGTGAAGTAATATCTTTTATTGGACCAACTTCTGTTCAGGAGAGCTGTTCTTTTCTCTGTGTGGCTTGAAAGCGTGTCCCTCTCACAAACAGAAGTTGGTCCAATAAAAAATATCACCTTGCCCACCTTATCTCTCTAATATCCTGTGACTGACAAGGCTACAACTACACTAACCTAACCTTACACAGAAATCAAAATGCTTTTTGAAAGAAACATGTTTAGGCAGTAGAAATTAATCCGTTTCCTGTTTATTGATGGGTTGGCCCACATACTATCTGCTGGGAACTTCCACAGCACTCATGAGATCTCTTGGAAGGAGCTGAGAAGTTATCTGGACTTTTAAAAATCACAATTTTTGTAATGATTTGTCAGTGTAGCGATGTGGTTACCCCACTCCTGAGATATGAGGAGTGAGAATGGCTGAGGGAGGCTGGCTGTGTAGCTGACCACAGGTGTGGCCAGCTCAATCAGGGCCCAGCTGGCCCTGATAAGAGGGCTGTGAGGGAGGAGCTGGGTTCAGAGTCTCACTCCAGCCTTGGAATGGGAAGGACCTAGCTGCATGGGAGCACAGGGACCTGAAGCAGAGCAGTGCTGGGGAAGGGCAGGCACAGCGGGTGTTCTGGTCAGTCCCCAGGCTGAGGCCTTGCTGAAGGCCAAAGGAGGTACTGCAGTTTCATGGAGACAGCTGGGCCTAGAAAGGCAGCAGGTCCAATCCCTTTGCCAATGATGAGCGACTGTTAGACTGCAGCTTGCCCCAGTGAGCGGAGGCTAGATGATAACTGGCAGTAGTCACTGATGCAAGGTGGGTATAGCGGATTGGGGGTCCCCTGGGAGGGGAGACCCAGAGTGTGGGGCAGAACCCCAGGGTAAGGGGCACCAGGGTCCAGGAGAGACCCCGTGCAGCCAGAGATGCTCTGAGTTCTGGAATGAGCTAATTCCTGGAGGACCAACAGGAGGTGCCGTGCTGGGGAGTACTTGATATTCTACAGTCAGTAATAAAAATGGTACATTCCTAACATTTCAGAGAGATTTTACCCTGACCAGGAAATATACTGACCATCCAAAGCTGTCTTGAGTTGATAAATCTGCCTTGATCTGTGCTCTGAAATTCATCTAGGTCTAATAATCCATGCATTGATGTTGTTCTCACTGTTGTTGGATGGGAATACTATAAAGTTCCCTTTCCAGTAGGGTAGTGGTAGACTCCAATCTGTGAAAAGTCAGGTTCCCAAGAGGTTCTGCTGGCACAGACCTTGCCCTTCAGCCATCCTCTCGCTGAAGCCCCTGGAAACCCCAAACTTATTTTAAATGTTATGCTCCAAGATGTTAGTGGCTGTCATCAATTACAGACCTGGGTAAAGTCAGTGGGTGTACTAAGCACCCTTCATTCAGGCTAACTGAAAGAGCAATTAAATATTCCATTGTGTAGTGAGATCTGAAACATTAGAAACTACCACACAAGGCACTGGGCAGCATGGCAAGGCTTTAGCAGGAACTAAGGGCAGGTCTACACTTAAAATGCTGCATAGGTACAGCTGCAGTGCTGCAGCACTTAAGAGAAGACATTCCTATGTCGACAGGAGAGAGCTCTCCCATTGGCTTAGTTAATCCACCTCTCCTAGAGGCGGTAGCTATGTTGACGGGCAAAGTTCTCCCGCCAATGTAGCACTGTCTACACAGGGGGTTAGGTCAGTGTAACTATGTTGCTCTGGGGTATGAATTTTTCATACACCTGAGCAACACAGTTATACCGAGGTAGGTTCTGTAGTGTAGACCTGGCCCATGCCACATGGGCCAGAGTGCTTCCTGGATACTAGTTGCAAACAAAGAGGGTAGGGCACTGATTGGTTGTAGCTGTGTGTGTGCGTGTGTGTGAGCAAAAGTGGTTTGAGCATTGGCCTGCTAAACCCAGGGTTTTGAGTTCAGTCCTTGAGGGGGTCACTTAGGGATCTGGGGCAAAATCAGTACTTGGTACTGCTAGTGAAGGCAGAGGGCTGGACTCAATGACCTTTCAGGGTCCCTTCCAGTTCTATGAGATAGATATATCTGCATATATTTATATTAAAAGCCAAGCAAGAGCCGACAGATAGTGAGAGACACAATTGTGAGCTTGCTCCCTGAGAGGGAGCAGAGTCAAATGTCAATGGGGCACAGTGCTGGCTGGAAAGGCAGATTTGGAATTTGTGAGCAAGGAAA
Organism: Gopherus flavomarginatus; assembly: GCF_025201925.1. Taxonomy (NCBI): domain Eukaryota; kingdom Metazoa; phylum Chordata; order Testudines; family Testudinidae; genus Gopherus; species Gopherus flavomarginatus. The sequence continues at coordinate 67,155,272 of NC_066620.1, read as the reverse complement.
CTAACTGAAGTTGTTTGTTTCTAGTGTGCTGAGTACGTTCTTTGTAAATAAATAGGACTGCACCAAAGACATACCTGACCTCCATCATCAATTTCTCTTCTTCATGGAAACAACCCAGCAAGGCCCCAAAAATTGGCTAGCCACTTGGGCCAACAATATATTCTGCGGCACTGGTGTCCTGGGCTCTCTGCTTCATCCTGGTAACTCCTTCCCCAGGTTTTAGAAAGTGCTGTCTCTCTGATCCCCTAGCTTCCTGCTACAGGAAACCACCTGGTCAGGGCCACTAGACCTCTAATCCATGTGCTTTGCAGGAAGGAAGAAGCCAGATCTCCATATTGCAGCAGAAGTGGCTGGGGGAACTTCCTCTATGCTGCAGTGGTTGCTACACTAAATAGCAAGGTCACAGATGCCACAGGAGCTTTATTATGGCCACTAACCAGCATCATCTTCTGTAATACCCAACTATGGTTGGGATGCCAACCGATGCAAACAGACTCAGCAGGGTTTGTTTAGACCTGGCAGCTGCAGCCTTCTGTGAGAGGTCCCTCCTGAAAGCCAGATGCACAAAGGTAAGACTGAACACAGTAGGTTCACAGTGTAATGTCTTTCACAGTGCTCTGAAGGCCCCTCCAAAGCCCTCGCTCTGGCAAACCAACAGTGGCAAAGAGTTCCATGGGTGAGGCTTCTCGGCTGGGAATTCAGTCGTGCTGCCAGTCCCAAGAAGTTCAGTCAGGAGAACTGTCAGCAGAAACATCCAAGCTGATCTCAATCACTGTGACAGGACATAGAAAAACAGGCTGGTTTTCAAGCAGCCAATGTCCCAGACCAGTCATGGCTATGTGGACCAGAGCCTACACTTTGATTTACACTCTGAAGTAAGTGGGTAAGCATGGGACATGGTGCTCCGGACTTATATTGCTCATGGCAACCTGTCTCTTTCAGGGAAGCATGGAGATAATGCATCTGAATGATCTTCGAGGGTAGACCCGAGTAAGAACACATTTAATCAATCCAACCTGGAGATGCTACAGACCTAGATAACTGTGGCAATGTCGGCAACAGAGAAGACCCTTAAAGCACAGATTGGAGAGGTAACTGTTACCTCGCCTTTACCCATTTCGGTCTCCTGGCCACTAGTTTAGTTATCAATCATCCTCCACCCACTGGAACTGGCTATGCTCAGCATGCACAGGCTGCTCCTTATTCAGTATTTTCTCCAGTCACTATAAAATAGAGAACAACTCATTTGAAACTGAATGAGACCCAGCTTCAGTGATTTCCTCCGGCAGGAATCCAAGTCGCTGAGCCTATGGCACACTCCAGAATCAGGGGAACCTTTAAAAGACAAAAACTGTGTTGACAACACTGCTTGATCCTTGTGTCAAGGGTAGAATTAGCACCATACTTCAGCCCCAAGTAGGCATGGATCACTAGAAGGGTGTTGTCATAAATGAAGCTCTGGAGGCTATGTACTTGTCTTTCTCTTTCCTTCCTTCCTTTCCAGGCCAATTACGCCTGCTAACACATAGTCTCTCCTAGGAACAAGTAGGCCCTGAAAAAGAGACTACAGGCTCCTTCTCTGTTCATTTTGGTCCTGATTTTGTTCTGGAGTCAGGGGTAATTCCACCTAAGACAATGGAGTTGCATGGATGCAATACTAGCGTAAGCGAGAGGAGAATCAGATCCTCTGTGTCTAGTAGATGCTGAGGTGAAGGAGCGAAGATTGATCACTCCAAAATTAGTGAAAATGTAGGGCCTGATTCTGATACCACTTATACCATTTATACAGTGGTGTGACTCTACTGACTTCAGTAGCATATAGAGAGCTGGCTTGGTTTATTTCTCAGCAAATCAGAAACCAACTTACTCATGAAAATACCATTTAAAAATGTACTGTACTTTTACAAATGAGCTGGTTTCTGATTGTTTGCCAGTGTTATTAACATTCTTTGGGCATAGTGTGATTGGGTGGCACCAGTTCTGTTTGCCAAAGGGAGCAACATTTCTATCCCTTGTTTATTTCACATTGTCTGCAGTATTTTCCCAGCTCATCTTCATAGGTGAAATGATCAGGTTTCTGTGATTTCTTTGTTACAATGCATGAAGTAGCCACAAATCACCAGTTCTAACAGTCATTTCCATTCCCTTCAGCTTTGAGTACAGAAAGGACTAAGGCTTGGGCTACACTAGCAGGAGGGTTCCAACTAAAATAAGCAACTTCAGCTACTCTATTCACATAGTTGAAGTCAAAGTATCTTAGTTCGACTTACCTGGCCGTCTTCATGGTGGCAAGTCGACTGACATGGCTCCCACGTTGATGCTGCTTACTCCTCCTGCAGAGGTGGAGTACAGGCGTCGATTAGCGGATCAATTTATCGCATCCCGATGAGATGTGATAAATCAATCCCCGATACATCGAACACTATCCGCTGATCCAGCGGGTAGTATAGATGTACTCTTAGACTCCATGAAAGAAACAGGAGTCAAAGGAACAATGAAGTCTTAACAAATGTTGTTTGAAATTCCCAGGATGCCAGATCAGACTCTTGGGCGTGGTAAGTGGCAAACACAGCACTGGGATTTCTAAACAGTGAGAAGTCACAGACCACACGGCAACCTGCTTCACACCCAAATGTGGAAAGAGGAGAAACAACAGGGCTAATTCTGCTCCCAGTGACACTGATGTGATGTCAATCCAAAGCAACTCAGCTGAAGTCAGCGGAGTGACTCTGGGTCTACACCAGAGACATTGAGAGCAGAATACTGGCCAGTGGCAGAGGATGTAGTAATGGGACCACTTGGCAAAGCAGGATTCAATGACCCACAGGGAGTATGGATTTTACAAGAGGTGTTGCTAGCTAGCAATAACAACTTGGAGCTCTTCAAACATGTCTCCTTCTCGAGTTCCCAATAGCGGTGGGTGAGATGATAGGTAAAGGCAATGGAGTGCAGGTTGTGGAAACACAGGGTGCAGCAATCATCCTCTGCCTAGAGAACTCTCCCAGGAGGAGTAAATTGCATGACTGTCAATGGGAACTTCTCTAACTAGAGAGATGCACTGTTAACATAGAAAATAAGTTGCTAATAGACAATAATGAAATAATAGGTGATAGCAAGATGAGAAGACAGTGAGGGAGAGAAAGATGAATAGAGGAGTGACCTATTCCTCAGGTCCTTAGCCTAAGAGTGTCACTTCTCTGGGCTTTTTTAGGCTTGGAATATGGTTTTACTAATGGTGCATACAACCAAAGAGACAAAAGATGGTGAGCTCATCTCTGCCCTTGGAGATGCAGGAGAAATGCCCATTGACTTCAAAGCTTTTCCCACATCTCTGAATTGGGCCTAGTGATTTTAACGACAGGAGCCTGTGTTTTCCTTTCCCTCTCTTGCTCGCTTTCCTCAAACTTTGTTTTGCCACCGCTCTCCAACAGCTGCTCAGTAGCAGAAGCGTGCCCTTGTAGTTACTCTACATGAGATTGCTAGGCTGGTGCTGAGAGATCACTGATAAAATCCATTATTAATGACATGGTGGGCCTGAGAACCTCCCCCTGCCGATTACTCACTTGGTATCAGGTTGAGCTTTCCTCCCCTTTGTACACTGTACTCCCTTTTCACTCCTGTGACTGGATTACAGGCTCACGTACTGAGAGGTAAGGAAGGACCAGCAGAATTTCAAAGTCTGCGAGAACAGCAGAAATTTTAGCTTTCCCTAGTGAATTTTCCAATCAGGCTGTGTTATATGATCCTGGTCCTTTGGATGGATAAACAAATAAATAAATACGTACATATCTGGCATCTTTGAGGAGCTCAGTGAATTAACTGAGGCTTTGTAGTCACAGAGGAGGATCTATAGAGGTGGAAACTTACTGTATCTTCCACTTCTTCAGACGCTGCCACCCTAAATAAAGGCATCTTTGTCCTGCACATCCATGAAGACTGCCTGGCAGTGCAGTGTGTGCAACATAACCTTTGCATATGATGTTGCCATTTTAGAAGTGATATGTGATTACTCCTTATCCTGATCTCTAGAGAGATAGACATTTACTATCTCTGTGTTGCTAGACATTTTCAGAGGACATGAACAGACATTGGACTGAGCTGTAACATCTAAGCTTCTAGGATCATTTGCTTTTAGATATTCTGTCAAATGCAGTGCATTTGTATCATATGGACCCATTGCAGAGATAGGGCATCCACCACCTGTCTCTTAAAATAAGAGACCATCCCTTATTTCATCAATTTGTTCCTTAAGGTGACTACCTGTCCCTTATTTTATGATGTATTAAAACTTACAAATAAGTACTATTTTAAACATTAAATTGAAGTTTCTGATAATTGCATCGTATACTTGAGAGAAAAAAATACATGATATGCTAAGGGAAATCATGTTTCCCTAAAATGTCTCTTCAAATAAAGTGCTGTCCCTTATTTTTCATTTGGTTTTCCCTTATTTCCATCCAATAAAGGTGGTCATCCTACGCAGAGACTACTTTTAAAGAACCCAGTACCAGCTCAAGAAGCATTCCTGCCTGACCCGAACTGGTTCCGTAAATTGCCTCGAAAATGCACTTACCCCTATGATCAAGGTGGCTCACAGCCAAAGGAGTTAAACCAACCATCTGTCTAGGAAAATTCAGACATGCAGTAGCTGGCTGAACACACACACAGAGCAGGCTGGCTGGCACATGACATGCTGAACAGATCAAATAATGCAGCCTTGAAGCCAAGAGAAATCTCCAGTACCTGCTATCATGTTGTGACCCCTTCTGGGTCTCCCCTCGCTTCTTCCTTTTATGGCCAGAACAGACTAATTTCCTTTTATGTTTCTACAGTGACATTCACCTAGATCCTGAGACATGAATCTCACAAGTTTACTGTCATTTACAGTCAGGCAATACTCTGAGCTGCTCAAGCCAGTAAAGTGTTTTTTTTTCCAATGGACCAGATCCTCAGCTGGGGTAAATCAGTGCTGTATCTTCAGAGGCCACTTGTGATGAGGTGCTTTACCTGACCCAGGACAGACTTGAAGTGGCGTAGAGACAAGGGGGCCAGATTCTCCTCTTATTTACGCTGGTGAAAATCAGGACTGACTCTACTGAAGCACTGGAGTTACACCCTGGTAAAGCTAGCCTTACAGGATAAGGATGAATAAATGATCTCTTCTGAAGCAGATTTCTCCCATATGGCAGAGTTAATGTTGTTTTGGAGGGATCTCCTGGGCCTCCTCTGGTTTCCCAGGCCAGCCACACCATCAGAAGTCTTGCGTTGGACATAGCTTCCTTCAGTGTCTGGCATTTGTGCTTGTTGGTGAGATAAAGTTGTGATGGGTTGGATCACAGAAACTGCCTGGGGGCTGCCATCTGATGTGCCAAGATTACTTCTGCCCCTGCTTTCCCTTCCAGCTTGGGACTCCAGCACTCTGTCTTGTTGAACCAGACATGCCAGTCGGCTCCAACACAGATCCAGAGTGCCCCAAAGTTACAGACTTAATTGAAATCAACTTAAGAGGTGTTCCTGTCTTTAACACTCAGATGCCCAACTCCCAATGGGGTCTAAACCGCAAATAAATCCGTTTTACCTTGTATAAGCTTTACTTCACTAATAAATTGTTCGCCCTCTATAACACTGATAGAGAGATATGCACAGCTGTTTGCCCCCCAGGTATTAATACATACTCTGGGTTAATTAATAAGTAAAAAGTGATTTTATTAAATACAGAAAGTAGAATTAAAGTGGTTCCAAGTAGTGACAGACAGAACAAAGTGAATTACCAAGCAAAACAGAACGCGCAAGTCTAAGCCTAGTACAGTAATAAAGCTGAGTACAGATACAATCTCACCCTCAGAGATGTTTCAACGTTTCTTTTACAGACTGGATGCCTTCCTAGTCTGGGCACAACCCTTTTTCCTGGTACAGCCCTTGTTCCAGCTCAGGTGGTAGCTAGGGGATTTCTCATGATTGCCGCTGCCTTTGTTCTGTTCCACTCACTTATATATCTTTTGCATAAGGCAGAAATCCTTCGTCCCTCTGGGTTTCCACCCCTCTTCCTCAATGGAAAAACACCAGGTTAAAGATGGATTCTTGTTCAGGTGACATGATCACACGTCACTGTAAGACCCCAAGCCTTCATTCCTCCCAGCCTGACTCACAGGAAGGCTTGCCTGCAAACAGAGCCATTCACAGTCAATTGTCCTGGTTGATGGGAGCCATCAAGGTTCCAAACCACCTTTAATGGCCCACGCTTTGCATAATTACAATAGGCCCTCAGAGTTATATTTCATATTTCTAGTTTCAGATACAAGAGTGACACATTGATACAAATAGGATGACCACACTCAATAGATTATAAGCTTTGTAATGATACCTTACAAGAGACCTTTTGCATGAAGCATATTTTAGTTACATTATATTCACACTCATCAGCATACTTTCATAAAATCATATGGAGTGCAACGTCACAGAAGTGACTTGAGCCCAACTCTGTGTTCTGCACCCTCTCCCCTGGAGCTGGACATGCTGCTACAATGTTCCCAGCCCCTGGCAGTCTGTGAGCACAGGACCACAACCCAAATTCCCCATATGGCAATGAATTGTGTGTAAAGCTGCTTCACTTATTTAATAAGGTGCACTTTTGAAAAAAGGAAACAGGGCTTCTACCCACAGAAATGCGGCACGTGGTGAGTTTCAGCTGGTGGAAGTGAGTGTGATAACGGAGCAAGCACCCAAAGCCCACCTAACAATGGGACCTCATGCTCTTATTCCGGTGTGTTATTCTCTAGCACTCCAGCACCACTGTATGTTCTGCCAGCCTGTGTACAGGCCACTGGCTTGTGTTTCCCTAGGCAGAACCTTAAGGAATCATGAGCACAGATGGTGCCTTTCTGTGTTAGGGACTGATCCAAAGCCTAAAGCCATGTCTACACTACAAAGTTTTGCCAACATAAGTTATGTCAGCATATAGCTGCCACAGTTAGTATATCTCTTGTGTGTGTGCGTACTTGGATCCTTGTGTCGGCGCAGCGAGTACTCGCCATGAATGTTTGTGTTGATGCACAGTGCAGTGCACCATGGGTAAGTATCCCAGTGTGCAACCTGCTGCCATCTAGCATGTTGTCTTTTGGGTAGTTTTGGTGGGGCAGGAATGGCTTGCACATGGGTGATGGGGAGCAAGAGGTCAACTTCCCATAATGCAATGTTCTCCCTCCCATACTCTCATCTCTATCCCATAGTCTCTCCATTGACTTTGGATCATGCCCTGAGTTAGTTGGAGCAACTGAGGTACTGAAGCTACCAGTGATATACTCTGTAGCACTCATAAGTCAAACATAGGCCCCTCTACACAGACACATGGTGTGCCAGAACTAGAAAGGTGAAGAGAGGGGCGTCTGAAAACTGAGCTGCTAGGTGGGGATTCACAGGCTTTGAGGGCCAAATTCTGCTCTCAGCTACACCCTTTATTTCATCAGTCTCCCATGGATGACTGAGAAATCAGGAGCAGGGCATTCACAAGTATCTCTCACCTCACCCTTCCACATTCAGGAGTGGAACTGGAGAAAGGATCAGGTTCCAGGAAGGACCTAAATTGGTGTGGGACTAGAGGCTCAGGAATACAAATGTGGGGTTAGCTGCTGGGAGACAAATAGCAGAGCCTCAGTATTAACAGTGGCCTCTTAGAGGGTGAAGTCAATGAGAATTTTGCCATTGACTTCAGTGGGTCCACTATTCACTCCACATGTCTAATAAACCCGGTATCTTACAATTCTGCCTGTTTGCCATGACACTTATTGATAATGAAACAGCAGTATTCTATGCTCCACTTATCTCTACCTTCATTTTCTTTCAGGTAGTTCTATCTATCTCCCTCCTTCCATTCTAGTCTGATCACTACTGTTTCTTCTCTCTCTGTTTCCTTCTCTCTCTCTCACACACACACATGTACTCTGGGAGGAATGTGTCCACAAGAGGTATTTTTACTTGGCAGACTAGGTAAACTTTCTGTTTTGGCTGCAGCCAGTGGAGCAGAGATCTCCTGTGTCATGTTTTAGCTCTTTCCACCTGATTGAGAAGATTACTTCACCCTCTGAATGAGTCTGAGAGACATGATTACAGGGCCAAGGTGTGACATTATTGACATAAACTGCAACCACTGTGGTATATTTGCAGCAAATATTGTACAAAGGTTGTCGTGTGAGGTGTCTATAAAAAGGTTATGATTTGCTGGTTATGATTATGCTGTCCATATGTGTGTATCATTGTGTAGTTGAAGTTATTAATACTGGCTAGGTACTTGTATCTCAATGTGTTTTGATTCTAAGTAGCCTCAGTGAAGCATTTGGTCAGCTTCTTGAGAAAGGACTATTCTCAGTAGGTGCCCAATCAAGAAACACTTAACTGACAATGAACTTTGGGAGATGCCAATCCACATCTGAGCTTTTCTGGGGACGTTTTCAAACTAACATGTAAACAATGGCGTCGGCCTGTAAAGAACTGAGTCATGCATGGACATGTGACTTGTCCATGTGACTCCAAACTCCATCTTGCTGTGATTTTGCACAGTAGAACCAAGGGGTTTCCGCCCACAAGAGACAGAATGTAAAAGGCCCTAGAAACCCCTCCATTTTGTCTTCAATCCTGCGTCTGACCTCTGGAAGAACTTTGCTACAAACTGAAGTTCTGAACAAAGGACTGAATGATCCATCCCAGCTGTGGATGTACTCCAGAGACTTGATTTGACCTGCAATTTATTCCACCACTGCTACAAGCCTGAACCAAGAACTTTGCCATTACTGTATGTAAATGATTCCATTTAACCAATTTTAACTCTCATCTATAGTTCTTTCTTTTTATGAATAAACCGTTAGATTTTAGATTCTAAAGGATTGGCAACAGTGTGATTTGTGGGTAGTATCTGACTTGTATATTGATTTGGGTCTGAGATTTGGTCCTTTGGGATTGTTAGAACCTTTTTTCTTTTACTGGGATATTGGTTTTCATAACCATTTGTCCCCATAACGAGTGGCACTGGTGGTGGTGATACTGGGAAACTAGAATGTCTAAGGAAATTGCTTGTGTGACTTACGGTTAGCCAGTGGGGTCAGACCGAAGTCCTTTCTGTTTGGCTGGTTTGGTGTACCTTAGAAGTAAAGGAAACCCAGCTTTGGGCTGTAACCGCCCTACTCTAAGCAATTTGTCCTGACTTGATCCTCTCAGAAGTGTCCCACCAAAGGCAGCATCATTACACAAGGAATCAAGTGAACCTTGAAAGAAGAAATGCCAAGACAGACTGATGCCTTTGGGCTGAGTTCCTGTACCTTAGGCCCATCAGTTTGGACTCAAATGTTAGCTCTATACAAAGGACAGACAAAGATAGTGAGGAATCAAGATACTATGGTAGCAAATGTGTAGGCCCAGATTCTCTCTTGCCATAAGGCCCCTTTATGTTATTTTGGCAACTTTTAAGTGACTGGAAAGAGGTTTACCTGGCCCCCACAGAATATCTCAATTGTAGCAAGTGCTTCTGTGAGCAGCATGGAGCTGTCATAATAGTTCTCTGTGGACCCTCCCCCACCCCCCAAAGAAAAGAGAGTGAAGGTGAGCTAGCAGCCTTGCTGGAGTGCAGTAGTACTCTCTGGTTATTCTGTGCCACCATAACAGCATGTAGAGGACCACTACAAGCCAGCATAATTTACAGAGATCCAGGGAAAGCTCTAAGTTGTGTCAGGGGCTGGCTAAGTCTCCAGCGTGGCCCAGAAGTAAAGAGGCACAAAGGTGACTTAAAGACACTTCTCCACTCTTCCCTGCATTAAGGGACCTGTGCCTTGCTGTTTAGACCTGCTCTGCTTTGAGATTTTTAAAAGACCTGGCAATCTGTATGGAAGAAGCATATCGTGTTTTCAAGACATGTTCTAAAGCTTTACCCAGGGCCAGTTCCAGGCACCAGACGAGAAAGCACGTGCCTGGGGCCGCACATTGAAAGGGGAGGCATTCTGGCCAATCTTGGGGTAGCCAGCCCAGCCCTGCAGGGACGCAGACCCTGGCCCGGGGGGCGGGGCAGGAACTAGCAATCCGCGCTGCTTATTGTGCAGCCAGGCTCCCCGGGAAGAGCCACTCCCCACCACCTGCACTGGCCTCCGCCTCCCGCACCGCTCTGAGCCCAGCCTGGCCGAGCCACCTTTAAAGAAGTGGCTGAGCCCCCACCTCCTGCAGCCACTGGGCACCGGAAGGAGGGAGGCTTCTGCGGCGGCCCAGTGGGCAGCGGAGGGAGGGTTCTGCGGCGGCCCGGTGGGCAGTGGTGTCAGGCACGGTTCTGCGGGACCCGGCGAACACTGGAGGGAGGGCTTTGCCGCAGTCCGGCTGACAGCGGAGGGGCAGGCCCCACTGATCCTGGCTCCATTTGCACTGTGCTGAGCCCCGCTGCAATGCTGGCCTCGCGCAGAGGTTGCAGACCCGAGCCAGTGCTGCCTGTGTTAGGCATCCTAAAAGATGCCCATCCTGGAGGGGGGAGCCCCTCTCACCCTGCTGCAAGCGGGCTACAGCGCCTGGCTGGCCACTGGCAGAGGGAGCGGGCGGGTGTTTTTTTTTTGCCTGGGGCAGCAAAAAAGCTAGAGCTGGCCCTGGCTTTACCAATGCAAATTCATGGTTTGGAGAATTGAGAGGAGGCTGTGCACAGGGCTGTGATGAAGATGTGACCCATGAGACACTGGGGAAGAGATTGCTTGGAAACCAGTCACATGACATGCATGAGTGTAATGAAAAGTTATTCCCAGACACATGGCAGAGGATGGTATCCAGACTCTAGCCGCTATTGCTGTAAAAGCATCAGGTGTTCCCGAACTTTGCTTGTTTAACTATTCCACAGTCTTCACGCAGTATTGCGTCTGTATCAGTCCAGGGAGAGAAGGGCTAACCTCTAGGCGGAACTTTGGTGCTCTATGCACTGTAGTTGCATGATGGGGGGGCCTGCAATTTGTATATTTCTTGGGTCACAAAAGTCTCTCTCTCTTTGTCTATTCGTTCATCACTGTGTGTATCCAGTAAGATGGATTAACTCACTCTTTCCTCTTGTTGTGGAAACAAGTGAAACCTCTATTCCTTCCCAATGACGTGTTTGTATGTGTGCATTTGTCTATGAGACTGTTTCTGGTTTTTAGTGGTGCTAAATATGTTTGTGAATCCTTGCACGTACTAGTGGGTGGAATGTGTGCTAACGCAGCCTAACCACCACATACTGACAACTAGGTTGCACATGTTAAAATAACACTCCCTACTCTTGCTGTCTCTCTTCTTCTACTCTCTCGCTTTCCTGTCGCTTGACAAAGTTGAAAGGGAACAAGATCCAGTTATTAAAATAGCTCCAGTCTAGCTTCCTTGGTCTATTTCAGGAATCCTGAGGGCTAGTTCCATCTTGGAACAGATGAAATACAGAGTCCTTGCGGAAACTGCAGCCTCAAGGGGCTGTCATCCAAAACAAAACCAGTTCCCTGCTAACCCAGAGCGACTCATTTTCACCCCATCCCCTCTCACTACTTAAAATAAAGCAGCAAAGAATCCTATGTCACCTTATAGACTAACAGACATTTTGGAGCATGAGCTTTCGTGGGTGAATACCAACTTTGTCAGATGCATGTAGTGGAAATTTCCAGGGGCAGGTATATAGATGCAGGCAAGCTAGAGATAATGAGGTTAGTTTAATCAGGGAGGATGAGGCCCTGTTCTAGCAGTTGAGGTGTGAAAACCAAGGGAGGAGAAACTGGTTTTGTAGTTGGCAAGCCATTCACAGTCTTTGTTTAATCCTGAGCTGATGGTGTCAAATATGCAGATGAACTGAAGCTCAGCAGTTTCTCTTTGAAGTCTGGTCCTGAAGTATTTTTGCTGCAGGATGGCCACCCTAAGGTCTGCTGTAGTGTGGCCAGGGAGGTTGAAGTGTTCTCCTACAGGTTTTTGTATATTGCCATTCCTAATATCTGATTTGTGTCCGTTTATCCTTTTCCATAGAGACTGTCCAGTTTGGCTGACGTACATAGCAGAGGGGCATTGCTGGCATATGATGGTGTATATTACATTGGTGGACGTGCAGGTGAATGAACGGGTGATGGTGTGGCTGATCTGGTTAGGTCCTGTGATCGTGTTGCTGGTGTAGATATGTGGGCAGAGTTGGCATCGAGGTTTGTTGCATGGATTGATTCCTGAGCTAGAGTTACTATGGTGCAGTGTGCAGTTACTGATGAGAATATGTTTCAGGTTGGCAGGTTGTCTGTGGGCGAGGACTGGCCTGCCACCCAAGGCCTGTGAAAGTGTGGGATCATTGTCTAGGATGGGTTGTAGATCCCTGATGATGCTTTGGAAGGGTTTTAGCTGGGGATGGCCAGCTGATGGCCAGTGGAGTCCTGTTGGTTTCTTTCTTGGGTTTGTCTTGCAGTAGAAGGCTTCTGGGTACGCATCTGGCTCTGTTGATCTGTTTCCTTATTTCCTCATGCAGGTATTGTAGTTTTGAGAATGCTTGGTGGAGATTTTGTAGGTGTTGGTCTCTGTCTGAGGGGTTAGAGCAGATGCAGTTGTACCTCAGTGCTTGGCTGTAGACAATGGATCGTGTAATGTGCCCGGGACAGAAGCTGGAGGCATGAAGGTAGGCATAGCAGTCGGTAGGTTTTCGGTATAGGGTGGTGTTAATGTGACCATCACTTATTTGCACCATGGTGTCTAGGAAGTGGACCTCCCATGTAGAATGGTTCAGGCTGAGGTTAATGGTGGGATGGAAGCTGTTGAAATCGTGGTGGAATTTTTCCAGAGTCTCCTTCCCATGGGTCCAGATGATGAAGATGTCATCAATGTAGCGTAGGTAGAGAAGGGGCGTGAGTGGACAAGAGCTGAGGAAGCGTTATTCCAGGTTGACCATAAAAATATTGGCATATTGTGGGGCCATGCGGGTGCCCATAGCGATGCCACTGATCTGGAGATATATATTGTCATCTAATTTGAAATAGTTGTGTGTGAGGATAAAGGCACAGAGCTCATCAGCCAGTTGTGCTGTGGCATCATCAGGGATACTGTTCCTGACAGCTTGTATTCCATCTGTGTGTGGGATGTTTGTGTAGAGAGCCTCTACATCCATGGTGGCTAGGATGGTATTATCTGGAAGGTCACCAATGCAATGTAGTTTCCTCACGAAATCAGTGGTGTCACGGAGATAGCTGGGAGTGCTGGTGGCATAAGGTCTGAGTAGAGAGTCCACATATCCAGACAGTCCTTCAGTGACAGTGCCAATGCCCGAGATGATGGGGCATCCACAGACAACCTGCCAACCTGAAACATATTCTCACCAGTAACTGCACACTGCACCATAGTAACTTTAGCTCAGGAATCAATCCATGCAACAAACCTTGATGCCAACTCTGCCCACATATCTACACCAGCAACACGATCACAGGACCTAACCAGATCAGCCACACCATCACCCGTTCATTCACCTGCACGTCCACCAATGTAATATACACCATCATATGCCAGCAATGCCCCTCTGCTATGTACATCGGCCAAACTGGACAATCACTACGGAAAAGGATAAACGGACACAAATCAGATATTTGGAATGGCAATATACAAAAACCTGTAGGAGAACACTTCAACCTCCCTGGCCACACTACAGCAGACCTTAAGGTGGCCATCCTGCAGCAAAAATACTTCAGGACCAGACTTCAAAGAGAAACTGCTGAGCTTCAGTTCATCTGCATATTTGACACCATCAGCTCAGGATTAAACAAAGACTGTGAATGGCTTGCCAACTACAAAACCAGTTTCTCCTCCCTTGGTTTTCACACCTCAACTGCTAGAACAGGGCCTCATCCTCCCTGATTAAACTAACCTCATTATCTCTAGCTTGCCTGCATCTATATACCTGCCCCTGGAAATTTCCACTACATGCATCTGACAAAGTTGGTATTCACCCACGAAAGCTCATGCTCCAAAATGTCTGTTAGTCTATAAGGTGACACAGGATTCTTTGCTGCTTTTACAGATCCAGACTAACACGGCTACCCCTCTGATACTTAAAATAAAGTGTGGCTGTTGCAGTTTTTTATGTGTTACATTCTTTTGCTTATCGTGTTAAGTCCAATGATATTCCGTGGTGAAACTGCTGACAGTATTATGATCCCACAGACCCATGACATATTATCTGGAACTACCATCAAAATGACACCACTGCACAGCTTGTGCCTGGATTGATTTTTAAAAGGCCAGGTCCTCAGCTGGTGTAAATTAGCATAGCTTCATTGAAGTCAATGGGCCACATCCACAGCTAGTATAAATCAGTGTAGCTTCACTGATGTCCACGGAGTGAAGCCAATTTATACCAGCTGAGGGTCTGGCCATTGATTTCAGTGCAGCTGTTCTGATGTACACCAGCTGAGTCTCTGGCCCATAATGTTGAAATCAAAACACCCAGCATCACATTAATTGAACCCTGACTAGCTACCTGCTTCTAGTGTGCCTTCCCTTTCTTAGCCTTAATTTCTTAGACCTTGTTCCAAATACTGCTTCTACCTGAATCTGTCTGCTTTGCTGGAGAGGACAACAAGGAACACCAGACCTATCCACAAATGCCTCAAAATTGGTAGTGTAGTTAAACCCTCATGTTTGGCCTACACTGTGTCTAAGTGTAAATATTTCCAAAAATCTCCATCTGTCTGATGGGAATGTGCTCTTAAACCTTAAGAAAGAGATTCAATTATAAATATTAAAGGTGTTTTAACTCTCAAACCCCTGAAAAAATACTAGTCATCTTTCCTCAAGAGAAATTTGATTACAGAATTGAAAACTGCTTGTTCTCACAGTACTGTGAAAAGTGCCTTTAAAGCTGGATAGTTCAGCTTCAAGAAAGATATGCAGACTGATTGTCCATGTGTCTGAACCTTGCTAGTTTGCATGTGAGCTCCCAGAGTGTGATTTGAATTGTATGATGACAGAAATGCTATGATCTGATGTTGTTGTAATGTTCCAGTTTAATGTTACTGTAGGTGGTTTGTTTGTTATAAAGAGACAAGCAGGATTAAGAGAGTGAAATGTGTCCAGGATGCAGCAATTGTGAGCTTTGAACTTTCTAAGCAGAAATATCAAATATGTGGATTTCTTAGCATAAAGCTTACCAACCTTTCAAGAATGATTTAAGGGTATCTTAAGTTACATAAATATCTAAACTGTGAGCCCTCTGCATCAGAGACTGCATTTCTTTTACTGGTCTGTACAATGCCAAGAACAATGGGGCCCTGATCCCTAGTGAGAAGGCTACTGCAATATATCTATATTAATAATACTAATATCTAAGAACCTGAGGAGTGAAAAAATATTATTTTTGTAAGTTTGTTGCGGTGCAACAGTAGAGCTGAGTGAAAATTGAAATTTCTATCCCAAGGGTGATTCTGGTATTTCAACATTTGTTTTAGTCCTGGATTGGGAGGAAAAGTTGAAATATCAAACCTTTTTGAAGAATGGGACGTTCTGAAAAAAAATTCAGTTTGGAAATGACAAAACCGTTTATTAAAGAGACAAGGTGGGGGAGGTCATAACTTTTAGTGGATCAACTTCTGTGAGTGAGAGAGACAAGCTTATGCAGCTCTGTGTAAGCTTGAAATCTTGTCTCTCTCACCGACAGAAGTTGGTCCACTAAAAGATACCACCTTACCCACCTTGTTTCTCTCTCATCCTGGGACCAGCCAGGCAACCACGCTGCCTGAAGCAGTTAATTTCAATCAAAAATTGCTAACAAACCGTCAGTGTTCCTGAATTGAAGTGTTTGGGTTTGGTTTGAATTTTTTAACTGAATTTTAGTGCTTCATTTTGAGTCAGTTCAACATTAAACTGCCTTTCTCTGTGGTGGCATGTTGCCTTATTGTAGTGTGGGTTGCCTCACGCCCCCATATTTCCTATGAGCCAGACTGCCTGGCTGGACAACATATCACATGATTACTTGAAAGTACGTGACTTCCATGAAGTACCATGCCACTCAGTCAGAGGAAGACTGCCATGCATTAATGATGTAGCAAGCCTAACTCATAGGTGAGAGTAGGGGCCTGGAATACAACATCCATGAGGCATTGTGCCTTAGTAGGAAATACAAGTTAATGTTGAACTGACTCCAAGCATATTGAGTCAGTTCAACTACCCAAAATACTTAGATTCAAGTCAAACTGACTGGGAATGAAACATTTGTTTGGGATTTTCCAATGGAAAATTGAAAAATGTAGGTGCAAAATTGAAATTTTCCTGTGGAAAAATTTGATTTTGTGGAAAGTGTATTTTCCATTGGACAATCATTCTGGTGGAAAATTCCCAACAAGCTCAAAGCAACCATCTGTTAGAAGGCTCATTTCTAAGTAAGAGGTAACACAGGTTTAATCAAATGCACAAAGGGGCCAGATCCAAAGACCATTGGAAGTCAAAAGAAGTCATTCCATGGACCTCAATAGGCTTAGGATCAAGGCCTAAAGTTACTTGTATGTTTAACATACAAGTACAGTATATGTTGTATCCCCTCCTCTACAGGCTAAGCCACATAGAGGATACTTTTTCACACTGTTTCTTCACATAACTCATCAAACTTGTTGCCAGGGGATATTGTGGAGGCCAAAAGTATAACTGGGTTAAAAAACGAATTAGATAAGTTCATGGATGATAGGTCCATCGATGGCTATTAGCCAAGGTGGTCAGGGATGCAACCCCATGCTCTGGGTGTGCCTAAACCTCTGACTGCCAGAAGCTGGGATTGGATGACCGGGCATGGATCACTCAATAATTGCCCTGTTCTGTTCATGCCCTCTGAAGCATCTGGTATTGGCCACTGTCGGAGACAGGATACAGGGCTAGTGGGACCATTGGTCAGACCCGATATGGCTGTTCCTATGTTCTGCTGTCAGCTAACGGATTTATTCCATTAGCTCAAGTAATAAAGGTCAGTGCTTTGGTGCTGGAAGTCCCTTGTTCCAGTGTGGCCGATGAACTATGATTGGGAGGTCCTGCCCTATAAAACTTAAATGGAATAATTTGCAAGTTTTAGAATCTTTGCATATCAAGTTAGCTGTAGAAACAACTCTTTATAGGTATATGAACTGTAAACACTCATTGAGTCAGATTCAAGGCTTCATCTTTCATGAACTGCAGCACAGAAGGTGCAAACCTCAGAGGAGGGGAGGCACAGCAGCCAGTTTTGCATCTCCTTATCAGCTGGGGTCAACTGATTTGGCTAACGTCTTCAGTGGAAGCCACTGAAGTTGATAGAGCCACATTGCTTTACACTCCTGCCCCACCATCACTCTTTCAGCAGCTACCCCCAGTAGACTGACTCTCCCTGAGTTCTCCTAACTTTGCCTTGCTGAGTGAGGGAATCTGATCAACACCAGTGTCACTGACATAAATGGCTCACTTCCCCTCATGCTCACACAATTATCTCCTCATTCCATAGCAACATTTCAGCATGTGGCTAACAACTATGAACTGACTATACAGATGAATTAGGTTGTTGGGCAGATCAGGATGAGCGTCTGATAGGGTGTGTGAAAGTCATCATCAGAATTTATAACATGAAGTTTGTCATCTAATTGGGTATTTAACCAGACCTGTGGCAATAAAGTAGGATGGGTTGAGAGCTCTCAGTTTATCATGCTTGACACAGACATACAGACAAAGCTTTGAGAACTATGTGAAAAGTATCTATAACTAGGGGTCTACCAAATTCATGGCCATGAAAATCACATCACGGACCGTGAAATCTGGTCTTTGGTCTCTGGCCTCCCAGTTCTGAAGGCAGAGCGGAGAATGGCAGCTGATGGCTGTGTGCCCATCTCTTAAGGCAGTGCTGCTACCAGCAGCAGCCCAGAAGTAAGAGTGGCAATACCATACCACCCTTACTTCTGTGCTGCTGCTGGCCACGGTGCTGCCTTCAGAGCTGGGCACCCGGCCAGCAACCACCACTCTCCTGCCTCCCAGCTTCAGGCAGTGCTGCCACCAGCAGCAATGCAGAAGTAAAGGTTGCAATACCATGACCTGCCTCAATAGTCTTGCAATCCCCTTTGGTCAGGGCCCCCAGTTTGAGAAATGCTGCGGAGAAATCACACACATTTTGTGGGTTTGTTATGGCTTAAATAGCAAATTTTGCAGATGTGTTATACATCCACAAAATTTTCAATTTAGGCCATTACCCAGATCTCCTGAGTCTTAGTCGAGCTCCTTAGCCATAAAAGTATTCTGTGGTTCCTGTTCTGGGTGTCACAGACTGCAAATGTGCTCCTCTTAGTTCCCCTCTCCCATTCTTTAGTCCGTCAACAAACTGAAACAGGAAACCCTTGTCATTCAGTGAGTGAGCAGGCTGCTTTTAGATTTCTAACTCAGCATCCCAGACATGGCCCAAAGGTACTCAGGATCATGTAATGACTGACATATTTGCACAGTGTGGTCTGGGCAGATTTCTTTGAAACTGACTGCTTCTTGGGAGACTATCCATAGAGCTAATCAATCCACATATGTTGAGAGAGGTGAGAAAATACCGTTCTTCTGATTTCTGTTTTTCAAGGGACATGATTTACTCCTGTTCTGCAACCCTAATCTCTGGCAGAAGTAAATTATAATAAGGCAACAGATGATTCATTGACGTGACTTTTGGCATCTTAAAAATGCACTGTAGATGTCCCGATAAATTAGGTGTGTCACTGCTAAGGTATGTAAATTAGTCCTGGGATCTTGGGATCTCTGTTGTCATTGCACATGATGTATATTTGTTACTAAGAGAGGCTGGGTTGGAATTGCCAAAGGAAAATAAGCCATTATGAGAGTTTGAGGAGAGGCACTTGCAAAATGACTCTAATTTTCCATCTCAGAGAGCCAGAAACATGAATGAGCACAAGCTTTATGGAGCAGGATCAGACCATTGTCACCAGTGGGGTAATGGCATGGAAAGCAGAAGGAGCAGATGAGGAAGCCACTGGAGGGTGAGTAAGGTTGTGACACTCTGCACCCCAGGGGAGCACCCTGTAACCCCCATATTCATCATTTGTGTCTATATGCAATATCACATTTAAAGCATGCTTTCTAAGGTATCATGGGAAAGGTTATGATCTGCTGAAACCCACTGTTCCATCTAAATATATGTATCCTTAAAGCATATAAAGTTATGAGATTGTGTTGTATGGTGGTCAATTAAACATGCTGTAAGTTGAGGGAAACAGCTCCCCAGAGACAACAGCAAGGAAAGTAACCAACACCCGGGTGGGTGTCAAATAACCATTAACAGCCATTGTCCAGCAAGGGAGCTACAATTCACTGACTCACATGCATAAGGCCACACCAGGGGAATTGATCAGCCTTGCTTGGGGACTCAGCAGTGCCTGCCAGACATGCCTGGACTTGTTCTCCAAGGACATGGATTAAGGGTATACACAGTGACCACATGCTTGGCCTTTCTCCTACCCCTACCTACACTGCAAGCGACAAGGGCACTCAGAAAATTAAAGATTCCAACAGAGGAGACTGGCCCAGGTTTCAAGGGTGAAACCTGTGTACTATGAACTGCAGTATCCAGTGGGTTAGAAAAACTGCTTAATCTAATTGTTGTGCAGTCTAATAGGGTTGAGAGTTTAGACTGCATACTTACATTTTCTTTTCTTTTGGTAACTAACTTCTTTTGGTATCTGACTTTTTGCCTATCACTTATAATCACTTAAAATCTATCTTTTGTAATCAATACATTTGTTTAACTGTTTATCTTTACCAGTGAGGTTGCCTGAAATGTTTGGTAAATCTGCTCAGGTTTACAAAGGTTGGTGTATATCCACTTTCCATTGATGAAGTAGTGAACCAATTAATACATTTGCATTGCTCATGAAAGGGTCTTGGGCAGTGCAAGACAGTATATCCCTAAGGTATAAAACTGGGAGCTGGAGGGATTTGGCTGGCACCTTTCTCTGTGTGATTCATGAGTGGCTCTGGGAGCATCATGCAATTTAGCTGGTGTGTGGCTTCACATGTGGTTGTGCTGAGTGATAACCTGGATGGGTTTGCTGCTTGTCACTAGCAAAATATTGTGGGAGACAGCCCAGGCTGGAGAGTTAAGGGGGCACAGTGGTCCCATAGTCCCAGGCTGCACCCCACGGATCTTTTCACAAAGGTGACGTGGGTTCTATTCTCTGCTCTGCTGCGGGACTTGGGGGCACATCACTGCTCCTCTGTTTCCCTTCACACTATTTGTGTATTTAGGCTGTAACCTCTTTGGGGGCAAGGACTGACTTTTCCTGTGTGTTTGCACATTAGGGAGGCCAACTACAAAGGGGCATTGAGCTGAGCTTTCTAGGATCTACTGTAATACAAATACTAGTCATGATTTTATTCCGATAGTGCCCCATGTCTTAATCAATAGAAGGTTGAGTGAAGTGAGGGTGTTTACTCCTCTGAGAGTTTTTCCCCTTAAGGTCAGGAGAGTAGAGCAGGAACTCTAGGATCTCCTCTATTTTCCCATCCTTTACCTTGTCAACCCTCAAAGGCCTTGTGCTGTTGAAATCCTCCTTCAGAAAGACTCAGCTGAACATTGTAGTAACCACAAAGAATTCAATATGCCGATCTACGCTGATGGATTTCCAGGCTACAGGCCTGAGGCCTTGGCTACACTGGTGCTTCACAGCGCTGCAACTTTCTCGCTCAGGGGTGTGAAAAAACACCCCCCTGAGCGCAGCAAGTTACAGCGCTGCAAAGCGCCAGTGTAAACAGTGCCCCAGCGCTGGGAGTGCAGCTTTCAGCGCTGCAAGCTAATCCCCACGGGGAGGTGGAGTATATGCAGCGCTGGGAGAGCTCTCTCCCAGCGCTGGCGCCGCCACCACATTCACACTTCAAAGTGCTGCTGCGGGGAGAGCTCCCTCGGCAGCGCTTTGGAGTTCAGAGTGTAGCCAAGCCCTTTGTCTCCCCTGCCTTGCAATCTGTAGAGCCATTTACACCTGGGCAAAAGGAGAATTCACTTGGCATGTAGGTACATGAGTCAACCAGGTGTCAGACAGTGGGCTATCAAATGGGGAAGGAAGAGGGAAATGCAGACATTCCAAACTGTGGGAGCAGCAGTGAGGATGCCTCATATGGAAAACTGTCAGGTTGCCTCCTCTGAAATGCTGCCTGGCAAGGAGACGCCATTTCCTGCGTGGAATTCAATCTAAGAGAAATATTTATTTTAAAAGATAACAAATGAATCCTAGTTGCATTTTTGATAGTGATCTGGGAGCACACAGAGTCATTCAGGAAGAGTGTGGCCCATGCCCACATGTATGCCAATACGTGAGCGGTGTCTTCAGGGGAGGTATACACTGAGTGGATAACTTGCTTGATTCACGGGAGAAATATAGACAGCAAAACAGGCATCAATCTCCCTATAGACTGCACTAAGATGTAGGGCCAGATTTCCTAATGTCTTCAACATCTACAGTTGGGTGAGATCCTCATTCCGCATCTCATACATGCCCTTTCTGAAAACATACTGAGCTGAGAAATGCTCCTTTCCTGGCACGAATCACATGATGGATAATTGGTTTGTCACTGCACATGGCTGGAGATACAGGCACAGCAGATGGCAATGGGTCCATTCAGAAACCAGAGTTCAAATCCCTGCTGTGCAACAGACTCTCTCAGTGACCTTGGGCAGGTCACTCAGTATCGCTGTACCTCAGTTCCTGTCTGTAAAATGGTGCTGGTAACACTGTCCTACCTCACAGGGATGTTGTCAGGGAAGATTTTTGGGGCACTCAGATACCACTAAGGGGCGAGGGGCATAGACAGCAGTGGAAAGTTATTCCTTAGTTTACACTGGTGCCTGGTAACATGGGATCAGGGAGCCAACAACTGACTCTTTGTGGCTTGCCATCATACCTGTATCTGGTGCATGCATGGACTGAAAAAATCTAGCCCAGGATCTTCAGTAGGAGTTAAACCGCCTAAAGATCCAACAGGCAACTGTACTGCTGTCCCCACTGCCCTTTGGGTTCTGAACGTAGCTTCTCGGGTCAGGTGCGGGAGCTGGTGTGGCTTGTGTTGCTGTGTCAAGGGCTCTTCACAAATTCTGAAACAAGAACTCTACTGGCTGAACAACTTTGTTCCAGCAGCTGGGGCAAATGGGGATGCTCCACTGCCCAGCTGCTTCGTTTTGTGATTGGTGCTGAGTGAGTTTAGCATGTACGTTATATTCCTGTCATAACCCTGGTGTCTCATTGACTGTTTGCCACACACCTTTCTAGCAGCACCGGAGGATCTGACTGAAGTCAGTGGGAGCTGTGGATGCTCAGCACCTCTGAAAATTGGGCCCTGAGATTTCAGTCCAGCAAAGCACTCAAGCATGTGAGTAATCCCATTGACTTGAAAGAAGATAAACACACGTTTAAGTGTTTTGCTGGATCAGGACCTTAACGGTCAGGGTGCTAAACTGCATTCCTTTTAGTGTTCTGCAGAGGGCACCAGTTCCTCATCTACCTTTTACCATTCCATTTTTGTAGGAGGAAAAAGTAGCTCAACAGTTTTTGACTTCGCCTGCCTGATAACTTCCACACCAAATCAATTGAAAAGAAAAGGAATTCAACCAAGTCAACTTTTCCTAAAAATGTCTTTTAAAAATGTTTTAAAGGTTGTCTGTGTTAGATGCCTTTATCATTATGATATTTCATGTAGTCCACATTGCTACAATATAACCTTTAAGAATTCTCTTGTGAAAACAGTTTCTGATATTTCTCCTTTAGGGTGAGATTCTGGTACCCATAGGGTATGTCTGCACTGCAATCAAACAACCCTGGCTGGCCTGTGTCAGCTGACTTGGGCTCACAGGGCTTGGGCTGTGGTGCTATAAAATTACAGTTACACTGCAATTTTGTACCCACGCAGCCTGTGTCCTGTAGAGTCAGCTGACACGGGCCAGCTGTGGGTGTGTTATTGCAGTGTAGACATACTATCCAGTGTGACTAAGGGTATCTTACTCATTGAGTATTCCTATCAAAGTGAGTGCGACCACTTGAGGAGTAGGCTGCTACTCAACGTGAGTGAGAGTATCAGAATCTGACATATATTGACTAGATCATTTCCCAAGAGGGAATTATATTTGTGTGTGAGAACAGCATATGGGCGCAGTGAGGAGTAACGGTATACTTTATAATACATAACAAGTTGCATGCTCCAGCAGTCTCACCTGTTCTTATACTAAGCTAATACAAAATAGGAAACAAAAGAAAGGAAGTATGGCTAGCTATGTTTTAAGTATATTTACGGTAAAATTTTGTGACTTAGAAGCCTGCATCCAATTTTTATGAGTCACTTAGGCTCCTTGTGCCTAAGTCTCATTGAAAGTCAATGAGACTTAGGCTCCTAAATCTCATAGGCACTTTTGAAAATTGTTACCCTTCATCTGTAAGGACCACTTTAAGGAATCATACTTTTATGTAGAGTTGATTAGATATGAGGAACAGGAAGGAGTCATGCCAGTTTGTTAACATAAAGATGGATCCTACCTTGTGGAGTTTAATCAAAGACAAGTTTTGAGTACCGTAGATTCTGCCTAATAGGAATCCCGATATTAACAACTTTTGGTTAATAGCAACATTTTTCCAGGAGCCCAACCCAACCCATTGAGTTTAGTGTTAGTGGGATTTGAACATTGGCAGCAGGCATGACACGTATCAAGTTTTGTTGGAAGAAAGACCCAGGTGGTAGGTAGGTTTGCAGGGCTGCAGACAGGCAAAGAAGGGTTGGCCCTGCACAGTGTCTCTCTCTGTGCTCTCTGGGCTGGGTCTTACCCTGGCATTAGGGGCCCAGGCTCAGCATGTCCCAGTGCTTCCTTCCCTGGTGCAGCAAACCTGCCTGTTGTCAGGGACCCGCTGCCCACACAGGAGGTAACAGGCTGGGGTCTCAATGTTGTGGACTGGGCACCAATAGGGAGTGGGGCTGCTGCCCGGATTCCAGGGCTTTCCACAGGGAGCAGGGACATGGGGGTCTACAGAGCTGCGTGCTCTCCAGGCTGCATCCTGCCCTGACATCAGTGGCCGAGGTTGGCGTGTCCCAGTGCTTCCTTCCTTGGCTGCAGCCCTGCAGCCTGCCTGCAAACTATCTGCCAGGGAAGGAAGTGCTGGGACACTGCAAACACAGGCCACAGGCATGTTTGCAGGGCTGCAGCCAAGGAAAACACAGCCCAGCGCTTCCCTCCCTGGCTGCAGCCCCACAACCTTGCTTTCCTTTTGTTAGCAACTTGCAGATAATGACAACTTTTTCTGGGAACCAAGAGGTTACTAATAAGCAGAAGCCACCGTGGTGCAATACAAGTCTATGGGTATGGCTACACTTGCAGCTGTACAGCGCTGCCGAGGGAGTGCTCCTTTGGCAGCGCTTTGAAGTGCGAGTGTGGTTGCAGTGCCAGCGCTGGGGGAGAGCTCTCCCAGCGCTGCCGGTACTTCATCTTCCCATGGGGATTAGCTTACAGCACTGGGAGTCCCGCTCCCAGTGCTGGGGAACTGTTTACACTGGTGCTTTACTGTAACTTGCTGCGCTCAGGGGGGTGTTTTTTCACACCCCTGAACGAGAAAGTTGCAGTGCTGTAAAGCGCCAGTATAGCCAAGGCCTATATGGAGAAAGCACAGTTTATAGTTACAGTTTCTAAGCGTGTTATTTCTTCTGTCTGAAGTCTGCAGAAGCAGGGCTCCCAAAAGGAAAAGGGGAAAATACACAGCCTTTTGGAGGAGAATGTGATTGCAACCTACTGTTCAGTGTATTATGTATCCAGCTCTGTGCCAGGCCACACAATATGACTTGGCTACAGGTGCCAGTGAGTGGACTTAGGACGTGACCCTAAGCCCACTGAAGTCAATGGGAGGCTTTCCATAGATTTCAGTAGATTCTGAGTGAAGCCTTTAGCCCAAAGTATACAGGCTCGTCAGGTCCCAGGTTCAATCCCCAGTGATGACCAAGATGACTTTACATAAACTCTGTCTCTTCCTCCATGATTGACTGTATCAAGGCAGGGGTATAGTCTTTCCCAACTGGCTTGTTCTTAAAGATGACAAGTCTGGCTGGGGTAAACTGGAATGGGTATACTCTGCTGGATTTGCCCCAGCGGTGCAAAGATAAGTGAAATGGGTTGCAGTTAAGATGCAAAAGAAGGTGCAAATAGAAATGGAGACAGCTGAATCACTCTTGAGTGGAAAACAAATATTTTTCTCTCTGGTACAAACCAGTCAACTTGGGAGTTATTTTCAGTGTTCTCCAGGACCTGGAAAGGAACAGTGAGCCAAGTCACAGTTGTTAATGTCACAACCCTCTCTGCTCCCCATGATTCCCATGGATTAATCTCACACTTCCAGCACAATGAAGAGTCTCCTCGCTCTGCTCATAGACCAACTCACAGGTTAGGCTCAACTGCCTCTATCTGCACTGACTGAAAGGTCGTGATGGTAAACACGACTCCTTGAGGTTGTGTTCTGGCACTGCTAGCACAAGGGGGCCCCAACCTGGTTTGCCTCTAGGTGCTACTGCAGTATAAATAATGAATAACCATCTGCTGCTACCGCTTTTCCATCTCCTTATCCAATTCAAAGCCTCTTCACTCTGACACTAAGTGCCGGACCGATCATCCAAGAGTCAATGGCACAGTTAGCCCCAGATTGCTTTGGTTTCTCGGCAGTTTTGCCTTTCATTTGAAAATGGAATGAGACTTTCATCTTTTGGAGCCATTGTGACAGAGACGATTCCCTTCCCCTCCACCCCATTAACCTTATTTTTCAAAATCTGTGAGAAGCCACACTTTGTAATTGAGTCTTTACATGCAAACCCTACTACCAAACCATAATATATAGAAGGCTTGTCTCTGTGATTCTAGCGTATCCCTCACCATGGCAACTGGGCATCAACATAGTTACAGTAAATGACATTCAGTCTGAGGGGTGGGTTTCTGTGTATAAGTTGTTTAGTTATCAAGGCTATTAAGCAACCTAGACAGCAACTGAAGCCAGTGGGGAAAAAAATCAATATTCCAAGCCTGGAAAACTGTGACAAACAATTGGAATTCCATCAGAACCTCATGGAAGCATTTCCCTCAGTGACAGAAGCTTCAGATGATGCGGCAGCCTGGACACATACTTGAGGCATGACATCAGGACTGGTTTGATGAGAATGGCCCCAAAATATGTTGGTTCTTGAACTCACTGCATACTACCCATCAAGCTTACACAGCAGACAAGTATTCGGCAGCTAGGAAGGCTGAATATCATCAGGCAAAACAGATGGTTCACGCCAGACTTCAGCAAATGAAAACCCAGTGGTGGGAAAAGAAAGCAGAAGTATTACAATGGAGAGTAGACCGCAAAGACACCATAAGCTTTTTTTGCTGGCCTTCATGCTGTGTCTGGCCCCAGATGCAACAGGATAATTCCTGTATCCATACTGGATGATATCTGACAAAAGAGAAATACTTGGCCAATGGATGGAACATTTCAGTTCACTTCTCAATCACCGCCCACCCCCGCAACCCCTTTCCCTCTCATCATATGAGACCATAACAGCAATCAAGCAGATGTCACCAGGGAAACCCCCTGAATTGGACGGCATTCCAGCAGAGATCTATAAGCAGAGTGGCTGCCACTCTACAAGGCACCTTACATGGCTATTCTGTGGTATTTGGGAGAAAGAGTTGGTGCCACAAGATTTCAAGGATGCCAATGTTGTCCCCCTCTATGAACATAAGGGTGATGGGACAAACTTTGATAATCACCACAGCATTTCCCTACTCTCTGTTGCTGGGACCATTCTCGCACAGGTCGTGTTGACTAAACTTCATACCTGCCTTGAGGAACTCATCCTGCCCAAGTCTCTATGTGGATTTTGGTCTGGCTGGGGCACTACAGACATGATCTTCACCAGGGCCAGCTCTAGGCACCAGCAAACCAAGCACGTGCTTGGGGTGGCACAATTTCAGAGGCGGCATTCAGGACATCTTTATTTTGTGTGCGTGTGCTCCCGGAGGATTTTTATTTTTATTTTTTTGCTTGGGGCAGCCAACACTGATCTTCATAGCCTGTCAGCTTCAGGAAAACTGCTGGGAGCCAAACTGTAGTCTTTATATGACGTTTGTCAACTTTGCTAAAACTTTTGATTCTGTAAATCATGAGGAGCTCTGGAAATGCGTGTTCCTCTTTGGATTCCTGCAAAGTTTATTTCTGTCATTCGGTCTTTCTGTGATGGGATGATGGCCAAAGTGATGGGAAACAGTGAGATATCAGACCGCTTTCCGATCACCCATGGCACCAAGCAAGGCTGCATGCTGGCTCCCACACTCAAGGCTGCATGCTGGCTCCCATCAACCAGTCCTGATGTCACTATCCTTTTTCTGGATATGCTTATGGATGCATTTCATAACACTGACAGAGGAGTACTTATCGAGTTCTGCAGTGATGAGAAGTTGCTCAGTCTGCAACATTTCTGTGTTTGCATGAAAGAGGCAGATTTACTCACTGAAGTATTTTTATTGCTTATAACCGATCACTTCAGGTGTTCACTTGATTGATGACATTCAGTTTATAACTGATCACTTCACTCACACAGTCATTTTGGTTTCACAGTCAACCCTAAAGAAACTGAAGTACCACACCAACCTGTGCTGTGGGATGTGAACGCGTACCCAGTTATGATCAACAATGCTCCTCTCAAGTCCAGGAAGAAGTTTTGCCAACTAGAGAGTGTGGTGTCCCAGAATGCCACAATAATGATGAGCTTACCCATTGCATAGCCAAGGCCAGCTCTGCATTTGGAATGCTGTCACATCGCCTATGGACGCTAGGGATGTCGAAATAAGCACTAAGCTAAATGTCTATTGGGCAGTCCAACGCTTCTATATGGTTGTGAGACATGGACAACTGTGACATTAGGAACCTTGATCAGTTCCACATATGCTGTCTTCAGTTTGTGTGCAGGGTCAAATGGTGGGACAAGATTCTCAATATCAAGATCCTTAATTGTTGTCAGAGGTCTGGCATTCCAAGCACGCTCATAAAAGCTCATCTTCATTAGTCAGGGCATCTTGTGGGTATGGCCAACTTGAGAATACCTAACACCGTATTTTATGGTCAGCTAAAGCACGCATCTGTTCTCATGGTGACCAGTACAAATTATATAAAGACAAATTGAAGTCAAACTTGAAAACCTGTCAGTTGATTTCTGCAACTGGGAAGCAACATCTATGAGAGAGCAAGATGGTGGCAGACTTGTCATGTCTTCATTAACTGCTTTGAAGCAAGATGAATTAACACCTTGTGTGGAAAATGTATCCTTGCTTCTCACTGTTCACAACAGCCTGCAATGGTCATAGACAATCTTGTCTGTCCCATATATAACTGTGTTTGTGGTTCTCACATTGGTTTGATCTTGCATATACATTTTCACCTAGAGTGTTTGCTGAATCATCCTACGTCAGTATTAATGTGACACTACATCATCCTATGTTGTTTAGTCCACAAGTGTATTACAGTGCCCACAGACTGTACAGCAGATAACAGGGTATCGGCTGCAATTGTTTCATTCAGCTCTTGAGAATGATACTTGGGTAAATAGTCCCATGAATCAGTTCCAGGCACATCTTGTTGAATTTCCTAGTGGACTGTGCTGTGTAAACTGTCTGGGATTTCTGATCGATAAGGAAATATAGTACTGGGAAATTGCAAGGCTTAGCTGTATTTAATTTCTCTCTTATTTACATCAAAATTATCTTGGACCAAATCCAAGAGTCCTTATTCAATATTTTTCTTAGCCTTACTCCAGCAAAACACCTGCTGACTTAAATTGGTCTTGGTGTTACCATGGGGATAGACACCTAAAGTGGACAGATAGGATGTTGTAATGATGATGACATCCTTGTACTATAGGCAGAGCTGGTAGCTATGCCAAGTATAGGCAGAGCTAGTAGGTACACCTGTAGATAAGGTTGTCTAACACTTATGTCACTTTTTTCAATTGCTTATAACTTTACCAAACTTTAATAATTTAGGCTAAAATTCTCCATGCTGGATGTCTGCCTTAGGTTGATATACAAGTTTCATTTAAAATAATTCAGCTGTTTCTGAGAATGAGATTAGGGAAATTTATGTTTATTTTACCATGTTAAATTTTGGTTTATAACATTTTTATTGAGAAGCTCTAGCACTCATGCTTTGGAACAGGACTTCAAATTTACCAGAGGGCTCATCCAAGTGTCCCAGATGTGCCCTTTGCTGCCCTCAGGAAAATCTACCCAAATTTGGCCAAGTTAAAATAAGCTTCTGAAAAATCTCAGTTGGCACATGCTCAGTGGAGAATTGTTAGAGTTTGACCCCGAAATACTCTGAATTCCACCTGCACTGAGCATGCTCCATCCCTTAACAACTCCTACGTGGGACTAGACTGGGCATGCACTATCCCCACCCAGCAACTGAGCATGCTGCAGTTCAAGGCTCTGAGGCTTGACAGGACTTTTTCTGGGTACCTAGCTTGAGAGATTTGGATTCTGCTTTGCTGAAGTGCTTGGAACTCATTGCTTCAGCTGAGGTCAACTGGAGCTGTATTTTGAAAATATCAAGTGTTATATAATGCCAAGTGCTCTGAAAAATCAGACCCTGGGTGTCTACACTGGACATCCAAAATTAGTGATCTCTTTTGACAACTTTTGTTAGCGTTAATTGCTCTGTGTCTTGGTTTACCTGTCTGTAAAACCAGGGATACTGATACAATCCTACTTCACAGAAGTCTTATGAAGATAAATTCATTAATGCTTGTGGAGCACTCAGGGCAAGCATACACTTAAAAAGTTGCAGCTGTGCTGCTGTAGAGCTTCAATGAAAACACTAGTATGCCAACACAAGAGCTTCTCCTGTCAGTGTAGTTAATCCACCTACTCAAGAAGAAGTAGCTATGTCAATGGGAGAAGCGCTCCTATTGACAGAACACTATCTACACTGGGGGTTAGGTTGATATAACTGCATTGCTCAGAGGTGTGAATTTTTTGCACCCTGGAGCAACCTAGTATGAATGTATGTTTGTAGTGTAAACCTAGCCTCATATACTACGTTGAGAGCATGTGATGGGGGGGCGCTCACCTCCTGAGTATCTCCTGTCAGCTGGGTGTGGTGCTGCAATCTTTCTTTCCTGCTCTTGGCGCCCCTTGTAGGTTGCTGACCTCACTAGGCAGGTCTTCAGTGACTCAGCCCTCTGACCAAGTCACACAGTCAAAGTGGATGGGGTTGCAAAAGTCCATCAAAACTATCTGCCCTTACCAGGATCTTCATCCCTGTCTCTGGGGCCTTTAAATTCTGCCCTTCACTTGGTCTTCTAAACAAGCCTTGCCCCCTTCTTGGGGCTTATGCCGATGGAACTTATAAACAGGAGCCATATGCCTCTGCTTCCAGTTCACTAATGCTTCTTTGGTCATTTTCCTATGTAGCCCCTTTCTCTTCACTCACACCTCAGGGCTGAAGTTCTCAGAGCCTCTTCCTCCTCACTGAATGCAACTGCCATGAGAACCCATTCTCTCCTCCTCTCTTGAGCTCCTGTGATCAGCAAGGAGCACTCTTCCCTGCTCCTCTGGTCCCAGCCAGGACCTGACCTGGACATTTCACAGAGCTGCCATTTAGCAGTATTGCTGGAGCACCACCTTCTTTGGAAGATGTTTCTTCTAGGAATGAGCTCAAGAAACCTCCTTGGTAGATGAAAATGTACGCAGCACACCAACTGGCCAACCTGTGAGTCTGCAGGTAACTCCATGTTCCCCGATGCCCAGTTCTTCCTGGTGAGCTTTGCATCTGAGTTCTCTCTTTGATCAAGTTGGGATGAAGCTAAGGAAATTAATATAGAAATTTATGCAGAAGTTGGAGTTAAGCCAACTTAGCTCTTAGAAGTCCAGGGGCTCCAGGCTGCTGGCCCCATGCTGCCTGGGGTCCCTAGGGACAGCCCTGTCCGCCATTAGGGAATTTTTTCCTGACAACCCCTTGTAACATTTTGCAAACCCCCAGGGGTTCACGAACCCCAGTTTAGGAACCACTGCCATAGAGGCTGTGGTTTCCTTTCACTCCTCCAGCTGGAGGGGCACTGTCCTGGTTAATAGCAGAGCTGCATATCTTCCTAATGCCTTTTTTAACAAGGCCTTCCCTTCCTTTTGGCGCTATGCCTCGGGGCAATATCCTGCAACGTTAAGACAGCCTGCTGAGTGTGTGTGCAATTATTAATCTGCTTTTTGCTGCCCACCAAACCCTTACCCATGCCCCAGACCACTATCAACCCAGCATTGGTCCAGAGGTCATATGCAAGGGGATAGGTAAGGTGGGAAATATCTGACCATCTCCAAACTCACCCTAGATTAGGAAGAGCACATGGGAATGGCATCCCAAACTTGAGGAAAAAGCAACACTTCATCATTATTGACATGGAGACTAGAACTGGGGCCATCGCTACCTGTGCTCTTTCACCCGCCCCCCAGCACTTGACCTGCCATGGCCCCACTGACAGGAGTGCTGTCATTTTCTGATCAGCTGGCACATCTCTGGCAGAAGAGGACAAGGGAGGACAATGTTCAGTGACCTCAAGGCTGCATCCCAGCAGATGGAGAAGATGATGGAAGAGTGGCAGGAAGGTTTCATTCCACAGGTTACGAAGGCAAGCGGGAAGGACAGGGGACGGTCGGAGATGCTGTTAAGGGCGCACACTGCCAGAGAAAAGGACATGCTGGCACAACTGCTGGAGATGATGCAGAGGCAAACAGCCTTGCTGGAGAACTTTGTGGCTCTCTGTTCACAGCCAGTACCAACTTGCCATGTCCTGAAACCCTTTAAGAGCACTGCATGCCAGGAACACCCCTTTACTTCACCAGCTACAACGGGCAGGCTCTTTCCTCACCATTCGATACCCTAAACCACAGAGAACAGTCACGGACCCCCCACCTGCACTGTTTTGTGATCTTCTCAGCACAAACATGGGCATACTCAGCACTTCAGACACATCTGTCACTGTTCCACTGCTTGTAAGCGTGCGCCGTACTAGGTTCCATAAAGCTTTAGATTATGTACACCTTGTTTTATTAGTTATTTACAACTCTGCTGACAAATGTCATAAAACTGTTGGACGAAGCATAACAACATCCATCCTTCAGCATAGGTACATTTTTCACCACTGGCCCCCGGCCTCAAAGTAGGAGCACAACTCATCCCTGACCCTGTGTCCTTGATCAGTTGCAGCAGTTAGCAGAGAACAGCCATGAAAGCCTCTTCCCCTCTGCATCCCTCCCTGCAGTGAGGCTCTGTCCCTTGCTCTCACAGAGGTTGTGCAAACTGCAGTAAGCACCTAGCACAGGAGGCCTGACATTGCTCTGGGGTGTCCAGCCTTGTCATGACAGAGGCACCTCGAGCATCCCTTCTGTCTTCCAAATGCATGCTCCACTGTTGTTCTGCAGCTGCTCAGAGTATAGTTAAAGAGTCCAGGAAAAGCCCAGGAAACAGTAGGAATCACAGCGTCACTGATGTCCACACTGGTCCTGGGAGCAAAAGTTCCATTTCTCATCGCAGAAAACAGGCCAGAGTTTCTAAAGCTCCTGGCATCATTAAAATTTCTGGACCATCCCACATTCATATGGTGAACCCACCGGCCATGTGGCACCCTGGAGAAATACTCCTTTCTGTTGATTAACTCCAATGCCTGGTGTGAAGGGCATATAACAGGCACATGGGACCCATCTGTGGCCTCCATACAACCATGCAAATCCATCAATAACCTTTTTGTGCATTGCCAAGGTTTCTGACCCCAGGCAGCAGCCCTCACTTGACAGCAGTGCACATCTCCATGACAACAGCCCTGACTATGGGTCTACCCACATGAGATGGGTTAGCAACAGACTGGTAGCAATCGGGGGCAGTGAACTTCCAGATGGTGATGGCCACTCAGAAGGGAGTTTTGCTGTTGGGGTGCTGCTGCTGCCATTGCTCTGGGGTGAGCTCCACACAGGTTTCTATGAAAGTTGCTTTTGTCATCTCGAAGTTCTGCTGCCACTGCTGATCAGCCCTCGCCTGCAGCACTAGTCTGTCCCACCAGTTGGGGTAGTTAGCCAAGCCTAGAAGCAGCGCTCCAATGAGTGGCGCTGTTCGAGGAAAAGTTCATCCCAAGGTAGCTGCTCGATTTCAGCCTCCTGCTCCTCCTCTGCCTGAATCTTGTTGCACTGCTGTGCATCCAGCTGGGCAATTGCCAATACTGTGAATTGGCTTATTTGTATTAAAGGCTTTCAGGATCAGGGTCATCTCTGCTGTGGTCCACTTGGCTGCCTGACAGCAATTTGAAAATGGTGCTGCTCACAAAACCCAGAAAAATTATGGGATGTCCAGAGACGAATCATGGGAATTTGTGAGTTGACCCCCGCACTCTAAGTCCCAGAATCACAGTGGTGTCTAGTAGGTTCCCACAAGGCACTGCAAGAAAAATCCCAGAATTCATAAAACCTAGAGGCACAACATTGCACTATGGGCTGTCTTCCCAGAACATCCTGTGCTTATTTCATAAAAGCACAGGGCTGTGTGGACGCAATGATTCAAAAGGGAAGTAGTGTAAGCTGGCACAAAGCAGGGCAGCCGCACTCCTTCAGAACAGTTATAGCTGAATAGTTTATGTGGAAAAAACATAGGAAAACTGAAACCAAAACTGAAAAACCTTCTATGTAGACAGGCGCTAAGATTCCATTGCAGATGAGATGAAACCATAATTCTGCTTATTCAGCCAATACTACAGACAAGCATGCTGTGGGGAAGCCTGAGCTGGGAATATGATGCTGTACCTGCCCTGCACACCGGTTTGTTACTGGGAACCAGCACCCCTGCTCCTTGGGAGGCTGAGCTGAGACTGCAGTACCCTTCCTGTCTGCTCTATGACCTTTCCATAGCCTTTTCAGGCCCATCTTGAGTCCTTTCTGGTTGACTTTTGACTCTGTCCCTAGTTAATCTCTGACAGTGCCCTTTCCTCCCCACCTCACATTTTTAGTGTGTTTGCTATTCAGCAAGTTCACACCGTGATAAATAATTAACTAGCATAGCTGTTTCTCAATGTGTTATTTAAATACTCTGTGGTTCCTTACTATCCCTTCTACATGCTGTGGAACATACACACACGGCTTTTGCAAAAGGCCAGAACAAGTCTCAGCCTTGAGCTGAATGCATAGAAATTTATCACAGTGGCCTTAGGGAAGAGTGGACGCAAACCTTTCCCTGGTATAATGAGCTGCCTCTGATCCAACAGGCTGAGGATTAGCTTGCTGTCCATTCAGGCCCTCTCTCAGAAATCAGACACAACGATAAGTCTGGCAAACTCTCCAGAGCAGTGCCACTGGGGCGACAGACCCTGGAAAGCCTGTTCTTAGTGGTGAGGTATGGGAAGAGACAGAATTGACTCACAGCCCCACTCTCGCTCCCATTCTACACTGGCCAAGCGGGTTGAGGTTCTGGCCATAGCTTGCACCATAGGAATGGTATTGCCTTTTACACTGCAGGAAATGGAGAATAACTGATATGGAAGGGTTCAGCACTAAAGAGGCCCCAGAATGCTGAGAACAGCTGATGATGGATATTGAAGGACACCCCTGAAAAGACTTTCTCCCTACAGTAGCCTGTTAGCAGCTGGCCTGGATAGATGGGAAGGAGTAACGCTGATGGTGCCGTTGTATCACAGTGGGCTAGGAAGAGATAATAGATGAGAGAAATTCTCCCTGTAGTATCTTCTTCCCTTTAGCAAGGTAAGCATGATGACTTATTTACATAATTAATAGCAACTGAATCATGTTTATACAGTGTTATTTAAATGCCAAGGATTATTAAATCAAAAGTGGAAGACAACTCAGGATTCCCTTGTGCACCACCCAGGCAATGCTTAAACTGCAGTGTGGCTTCTGGACAGCTGCGCTTTCTGTCATGGCAGCATTCTCAAAAATCACAAGTGTAAATTTTTGATGAACATTTTTTCCTGATTGTTTTCCAGTGAACATTTTTCAGCTTCCTCAAGAGTGAGTGGAAATTCTAGCAAAGCCTAGCAGTATTGCATGTTAAATCGTACAAGGATTTTCAGACACTAACTAATATGTGCATGGGCCCTCTTTGGGTTATAGAGGTATATATTCAGCTTGCTACGTTGAGGGGTTATGCATAAAATTCCTATTTGTGGGTGCTAGTCACGCTCTGTGCAGAAGGACAGCACAAGGTCTGTGCACTACTTAAGTGCCAACCTTAGCCTTTCAAAAAACATGAGTCAGCTCCCAAAAGTCATGTGTTTGTCTTAAAAATCATGAGAATTAAAACAACAATTTTTTGTTTTGAGATTCTTTGTCTTCTTGTTTTTGAGCATTTTGCTTTCATGTTTTCAAGCATTTCTCTGCAGTTGTTTGTGGTGGTGTTGTACTGTGTTGATCTCAGGATATGAGAGCAACAAGATGGGTGAGGTAATATCTTTTATTGGACCAGCTTCTGTTGCTGAAAGAGACAAGTATACAAGCTTCATGGAGCTCTTCTTCAGGTCTGGGAAAGGCAACAAGGATGTCATAGCTAAATACAATGTGAGAGATTATTAAATGTAAGAGTTAACACTTGTTGCAGGAGACCACTTAAAATGAAGCAGGCAGTTAACACCTCTGCAGTCATAGGACGAAGCAGGGTTAGTAGGTTACAAATTGTCGTAATGAGCCATAAAACCAGTGTCTCTGTTGCTAGACACTAAAAATCATGATCTCAACAGAGACACTGGTTTTATGGTTCATTATGACAATTTGTAACCTACTAACCCTCCTTCGTCCTGTGACTGCAGAGATGTCAACTGCCTGCTTTATTTTAAGTGGTCTCCTGCAACTTCTTACTTTTAACAATCTGTCTCATCTCCTATTTAACTGAGACACTGATTACCCTTCCCAGACCTGAAGAACAGATCTGTGTAAGCTCGAAAGCATCTCTCTTTCTCCAACAGAAGCTGGGCCAATAAAAAATATACTGCACCCTCCTTGTCTCTTGAAACATGGGAACTGAATTTTTCATGTAATGATGACTTAAGGAGCTGTGGCTTAAAGACAAACCACCAAATATTGTGAGTTGGAATTTGGCAATGCTACTTACATCACACTTAAGCCCTTAAGTGGTGCATTGGCCTTGTACTGGAAAGTCACCCTATGTGTGCAGAAATCCCATAAGTCGCATATCAGAATAGATTACTACCCTGCCTATGTTCTGGCATCTTTAGCAGGTGGTTAGAATCCTGTCCCAGAGCATCTGCTGTTACCAGACAAAACATCTGTTTGAAAAGTTTCTAGGAACAAAAGTGAGCAACTGCCATTTCCTTAGAGATGCACCATGGTAATTGCTTTTCATTCTGAAGACCTCCCTATATTCCCAAGTGCATTTTCTGTGTCGGGCGACTCCAATAGGGACTGACATAATTGGTGCGAAATAGTGGGTAATACACAATATCATGCATTGGGAGGAATTATCTTATGGAACCCAAATAGCTGGGAGCGAGGCCTTGATCCAAGCAGAGCAGGGTATACAGTGGGAGGGCCAACCTGTGACTAGACTGGCCTTTGTCAGTGGCTTGGTTCGGGGTGTACATCCTACTGCCATGGCTTTGGTGTTCTTGGAGTTTGCTGGTCTCAGGCTGTCAGTGGCTGAACAGGTTGTAGAGGTGGCAGGCTTCGGGGAGGCAGGTGCATATTGCAGCACTTCTCCCCTACTCCCTCTAGTTGCTGGTTGTGTAGCAGCAGTGCAGCCTGTGAGTTTTGTTCACCCTAATATAAAGAGGGTTAAATCCCTGGGTTAGTCTGGTGTACTCTTCCAGTGAGGCTCTTCCAGGAGAGACAGAGGCCTCCTATCGAGCATCAGAGTTGAAACTATCCAGAGGATGAGGACAGCAACCTAGCATGAGCCTTGGAGACGGAATGGATCTGTTGTTTACATTGTTGCTATAATTATCCATAGTGAATTTCTAATAAGTTAGGAATGAAACACAAGGGCATGGAGATTGTTACAACTGCCATGCCCAGTCCACTTAGCCAATTCAGCTGGAGATGGGAATGATTCCTTCTTCTGTTAAATATTCTGTTGCTTTTTCACTTGGTCTGGTTCAGTTAACGTCAGGCACTTGCACTAAGCTTTAGATGACTGTTTCAGAGGAAATCGTTCTTATTTATTTTGCCTCTGTTCAGTTTGATGAAAATTCAAGATCATGAGTCCCACACTGTGGGATAATTAAAGACTTAGGACGAGATTCACCGGTACACTCTAGCGGCTTGCACTGCTTCTATAGAGCAAAGCTCTCTCTGCCTCCCTTTTATACCCTTGGGTTGGCTGACTAAAAGTTCTCACTTGATCTGATATCAGAGTAAGTCAGCGAAAATAACTGCATAGCTATGCATGGTACTATGCCCTGATGACTCAGCAGGAGAGTCCTGCATTCCTGTTCAGTGTACTGGAACCTACAGTCCCTAACCATGTTCTGCTCTCTGCTGGGCACTTGGCAAGTGAAACAAGTATCCTGTTAGGTATATTCCTGGTTTATTGGGTTCTTCATAGGAGAGGTGAGAGGAGGACTTTCTCAGTGTATTCACTAGTTCAGGATGTGGCATGCAAGAGTCACTCCTTTGGCATGATGAGGTTAGTGTTGGGGCATGGAGTACCCTCTTGATGCAGATGCCAGAGAAAGAACACAAGTGTACTCAAAGCAGCTTGAGTGATGGGGCTGATAAACTCAAGTACACAGCAATCGGGGGACCTGAAATGAGGACAAGCTCTCCAGAGATGGAGATTTCATCATTTCAGAAATAGTCCTGGCAGAGCACTCAGCAGATGTTGTAGCCAAGTTATTCTGTGGCTTTCATGTGCTTTCATGTGGCTCCTGGATCACTAAAGTCTAACCACAATTATAGTCATCTTATTTTAGGGATGCACACAATGCCGTGGCCATCCACCAAGACATTTTGGGTGGCCCTGAGAGGGACAAATTGGTGGCATTTTAGGACTCTGGCACCGTGGGATGGCAAGCTTCCCACAGACCCATTGGCTACAGAGCCATTACTTTTTTTAAACGCTCATTGTCAAAACTCTGACTTTTTTTGTTTTTTTACTATTTATATCCCCTACTGCAGATTCCTGGCCAATGGTTTGATGAACTGAGGCTAAAGAACACTTTGGCTGCCAGGAGAGGGTTTCAGGAGATTTCTCGATAACACTGCAAATCTGGGAGGATCAGGCCCCCGACAGAAGTAGGAATGTATTGAAGAATTTGCCTTTCAGAATGCCCGCAAACGGCGCCAGACACACAGCATGTTTTCACTTTGCAACATTTTCCCCAGTTATGCAAACCTGACATCTCTCTGGCCAGTGTCACATTCTCTGCTGTCAAGTTTTGCGAAACAGCCTGTATTTCTTATCAAAACAACAACAAATAGGCTTTTTGCTTATGGTAAAAGTTCACACAACTGAACCAGCAAAGATGTCATTTGGACCAGATCCTCAGCTTTTGTAAATTGGCATAACTCCATTGATTTACACTAGATAGGGATCTGGCCCATGGACTTCAATGGAGTTGTGCTGATTTACACCATTTGAGGATCTGTCTCCCCCAGCCCTCAATTCCACCACTCCCATGAACTGAATCCTACATTTCCCCGGTTTATGTTGCTGCAGAACGCTGTGCCTCAGTGCATTCCTAATGACTGGCCCAACTCATAACTTACCAACCTGAAGAGAGTTGCCCAAAGAGCAAGATATTTGTTTTTTTACAGTCTCTCATTTGATTGGTCAGATTTATTTTTTGCACATGCTGGCTGACGTCATTCTGAAAAAGCCGATCAGTGAGGCTAGCAACAAGTATGTTATTGAACAGCCTTGCATGTAAAAGTGGAGGGATGCAGCACGGTACACTGGAGTGTATGGAACTGACCCCCAAGTTCCATTCGTGGCTTTACCTCTGCCCTGCTGGGTGACCTTGGGCAAGTCACGTCACCCTTCTGTACCTCTATCAGGCGGGCGGGCTTGTCAGCCAGGGCAGGCTGTCTACCCAGGAGAAGGAAAATTCCAATTTCAAACCAAGAACGTCAGGCTTGGCCAGATGGTCTGCAACAGCCGTGCCAATCACACATGCTCTATGGGTCTGCAGTGCCCACCCCAGCCAATGGGACGGGGTGAAGGCAAAAACCTGCAAGTGAAAGTGGAGTCTGGTAGCTATCTATCCAGCTGGAACACTGATCTCTGGGCTCTCTAACCATCGGTTCCATTAGAAACCTGTGAGGGAGATGGGCGAGAGAAATGTTAGGGCCAAAATAAGTGAAATTAATCCTTGTGCAGAGGTACAGCACAAGGGCCACGTACTATTTCGGGCTGGTGACTACTGCGGCCACTGTTGCAGCTAATTTATGCACACACCCCTGTCACCATTATAACCTTGTCCTACTACTCCTGCCCTTATCCCATTTTCCTGTTTATTCATCTGTTGCATTTTGTCTAACTGTGAACTCTCTGAGGCAGAGACTGTTATTGTCAGTGCCAGGCTGTGGGCGGTCTGTGTGCACTGGTCAGTGACCGTGTTGCATCCAGGAGGTGAGTAGCAGGGATCAGGGCCAAGGACACAAGGAAGTCACGGTCAGGCACCAAATTGCAGATAGAAGGCAAGTAATGAAGAAGGGATCAAGCCAGGTCAGAAGACCAGGAAGTCAGGATCAGAAACTAAATTACAGACAGTGGGTAAATAGAAGAGTTGAAGCCCAACCAGGATCAGGAGCCAGCGTCCAGGGTCCACAGCAAGGAAGGTCTGGAGCAGAAGCAAGTAGACAGTCTGCATTGTTGTTCAGACAACTCCCGATGATGGCTTCCTGGATTATATACTGGCATGAGCCAATCAGTGGGCTGCGAGGAGCTGTGATTCAGGCCCTGCTGGGCCGTACTACTTGCACTGCCTGATGTCCCAGGGTCCTCCAGCGGGAACCCAGCCTAAGCTTCCAGTGGTGATGCAGAAATATTAGCAGCCCTGAACCCTCACAGTCCCAGCTTCTAGTCCTACAGGTTCTTAAAGTTATTGGTTTGTACAGTGCCTAGCACAAGGGAGCCCTACTCTGAGTGGGATCCCCAAGTGGTACTGCCTTAGACATGATGATTACTAAAGTCCCATTTGAATTCCTAATGGTATACAGGGGATTGCATTAGTATGAATAGGTGAAATTCACTTAAGTGGTGCATAGGCCTCTGCACATGGATGAATTACACTCGGTTATGCCTGTGCAATCCATTTCAGTTTCTGTGGGTGACATTTTGCCATTTCCACTAGTGACCATGACTCACTCTTGCAGGGAAACTGGGTGACATTTTGCCCCTTGGGTAGAACTAAATGTTTGTCTTGAGCAAAAACTGGCCAGTTTAGAAAAAAACATGTTGACATTTTTGCAGCAATACCAGTATTATTTCTTGGTGAATCAGGCACCAAAATCTCCATCTCCCCTTGCCTAGTGGAATTCTGAAGGCTCTGTGGGTGAGCCCACATCAGAATCCTGTCTCCTAGAGAAGTGGCCCCAGAGGCAGTGGGTGGGAATGTTTTGACTTCATGAAGGAACTGTGGTATATGAGTAAGCCCATTAAAAGAAAACGGAGGATTTAAATCACATTTGTTTCAGTTTTTTAAAGAAAGCCCTTTTTCCTTTGCTTTATTAAAGACACATCCGCAGTGGGGTTCTGAGATAGGGCAGCGCTAAGCTTAACATTTCCACAGTGGAAAACATGCTTCAGTCCAGTGGTATTTCTTCTCTGCTACACTGGGTAGCTCACCATCATGTTTTACTTTAGAAGCTTATTGAAAGCACTTTTTACTCTCCCACTAACCATGACTGTATCTGCTCTGTGGCGAGAGAACCAGAATTAGAAACAGCTGATGACCGTGAACCTTTTCCGTAAACAGAATCATAGACACGTAGGGCTGGAAGGGACCTCAAGAGCTCATCAAGTTCAGCCCCTTGTGCTTAGGTAGGATCAAGTGAACCTAGACCATCGCTGACAGGTGTTTGTGCAACTTATTCTTAAAAACCTCCAATTACGGGGATTCCACAATCTCTCTTGGAAGCCTATTCCAGAGGTTATTACCATTATATTTAGAGAGTTTCTCCTAATATCTAACCTAAATTTCCCTTGCTACAGATTAAGCGCATTACTTCTTGTTCTACCTTGAGAGGACATGGAGAATAACTGATCACTGTCCTCTTTATAACTGTCCTCAATGAATTTGAAGACTGTTCTCAGGTCCCCATTCACTCTTCTTTTCTCAAGACTAACCACGCCCAGGTTTTTAAACCTTTCCTCATAGGTGAGGTTTTCTAAACCTTTTATCATTTTTGTTGCTCTCCTCTGGACCTTCTCCAATTTATCCGTCTCTTTCCTAAAGTGTAGACACAGTACTCCAGCTGAGACCTCACCAGTGCAGAGTAGAGCAGGACAGTTACCTCCTGTGACTTATGTATGACACGTCTGTTAATACACCTCAGAATAATATTAGCCTTTTCCACAATTGCATCACATGGCTGACTCATATTCAGTTTGTGATCCACTATAACCCCAGATCCTTTTCAGCAGTACTAGCACCTAGCCAGTTATTCCTCATTTTGTAGTTGTGCATTTGATTTTTCTTAAAGTCCTTCCTTGCATTTCTCTTTATTGAATTTCATCTTGTTGATTTCAGACTAATTCTCCAATTTGTCAAAGTCCTTTTGACCATATAACCCCACCCTGTGAACACACTGCCTTTCTCCCAGGTCAAACCCACTATACACTGGTCCCCAACGCCTATTTAAATTAATGCATTTTCCATGATGCAGAACACCTTTTGTGTGGCCATTATTCTCCCTTTTCAATTGGCAACATGACACGGCAAGCTCCTCAACCTCATGTTTTAGCGTCTCCAGGGCCGGCTTTAACACTTTTGCCGCCCCAAGCAAAAAAAAAAAGAGCGCCGCCCTGCCCCCCAAGTATCGCACCACCCAAGTCCCCACCCCCCCGAGAGTTGCGCTGCCCAAGTCCCTATCCCCCCAGCGCCGTGCCGCCCAGGTCCCACCTCCCCAGCACCGCGCCGTGCCACCCAAGTCCCACCCCCCCAGCGCCGTGCTGCCCAAGTCCCCACCCACCCAGCGCCGTGCTGCCCAAGTCCCCACCCACCCAGCGCCACCAGGCCGAACCAAAAAAACCAAAACCAAACCTCAAGCGCTGCCCCATCCAAAGTACTGCCCCAAGCACATGCTTGGTAGGCTGGTGTCTGGAGCCAGCCCTGAGTGTCTCCCATTGCAGCATCCCAGCTTTTGGAGGGAGCTCATCACTGGTGGCACAAACTCATAGATTTAGTGGCCCTGCCCCTAAAAGCTGCCAATGGGTGGGGGAAGAACTGGCCCCCATGGGGCACTATTCCTTCATGTGCAGAGGGCGCTACCTGCTGTGAGGAGAATGGCACAAGTATCATCGCATTCTGTGGGTTTGCCCGTTAGCCAGAATCCTGTATCATAGATGCCAACTGCATGGGTGTTCTGGGGCTGGAGTAACCACAAGAAAAAAATGGTGGGTATCGAGCAGCCCCCCTACCAGAACCCTCCCACCCCCAGTGCCTCCTGCCAGCTGGTGGGCCTGCAAATCAGTGTCTCCCCCTCCCTCCCAGTGCCTACCGCCTGCCACAAATCAGCTGTTTTGTGGCTTCAAGAGGCACGGGGGGGGAGGGAGGAGGAGCGAGGGTGCAGTGTGCTCGAGGGAGGGGACGGAACTGGCCAGGAACGGGGGTGGGAAGAGGCAGCGAAGAGGTGGAGCTATGGGGGAGCACCCACCCAGCAGATTAGAAACTCGGCACCTATGTCCTTGTCATAAACAGATAAGTAAGAGTTAATAAAACAGAAGTACTTCATATCTCTTTTGCCTGTAAAGGGTTAACAAGATCAGTGAGCCAGGCTGTCACCTGACCAGAGGACCAATCAGGGGACAGGATACTTTCAAATCTTGAGGGAGGGAAGTTTTTGTGTGTGCTGTTAGTGTTTGGTTGTTGTTCACTCTGGGGGCTCAGAGGGACCAGATGTGCAACCAGGTTTCTCTCCAATCTCTCCGATACAGGCTCTTATAAGTTCAGAATAGTGAGTACTAGGTAGATAAGGTGAGTTAGGCTTATGGTTGTTTTCTTTATTTGCAAATGTGTATTTGGCTGGAAGGAGTTCAAATTTGTATTTTGCTGAAAGGATTTTACTTTGTACTTGTATACTTAGGCTGGGAGGGTATTCCCAGGGTCTATAGCTGAAAGACCCTGTACCTATTCCATTTTAAATTCACAAAGATAATTTTTACTGTTTTTCTCTCTTTAATTAAAAGTTTCTTGTTTAAGAACCTGATTGTTTTTTTTATTCTGATGTGAGACCCCAGGGGACGGGGTCTGGATTCACCAGGTAATTGGAGAGGAGAAAGGAGGGAAGGGGGAGAGAGAAGCTAGTTTCTCTCTGTGTTAGGATTACTGTCTCTCTCAGGGAGAGTCTGGGAGGGGGAGAGAGAAGGAGGGGGGAAGGTGCAATTTCCTCTCTGTTTAAGATTCAAGGGGTTTGAATCACAGTGATCTTCCAGGGTAACCCAGGGAAAGGAAGCCTGGGATAGGCAACGGTGAGGGAAAGGGTTTACTTTCCTTGTTTTAAGATCCAGAGGGACTGGGTCTTGGGGGTCCCCAGGCAAGGTTTTGGGGGGACCAGAGTGTACCAGGCACTAGAATTCCTGGTTGGTGGCAGCACTACAAGTACTAAGTTGGTAATTGAGCTTAGAGGAATTCATGCTGGTATCCCATCTTTTGGACACTAAGGTTCAGAGTGGGGAATTATACCATGATAGTCCTGTATCATAAAAATTGATCTGATTAAATAAAGAACTTCAGAGCAAGCTGTCAAGGACATGGACTGAGATTTAGGTGGCATCCCTTCACTATGCATGTTGGCATCGTCCCAAGAAATGCAATGTCCAAAAGTGATCGCATCTACTTTTAATCATAGACTAATGTCATCTAAGGGTAACACCTTGGTTTCCTTGAGCAGCCTGCCTTTCTGTTCAGAGCTGCTGCAGTAAATATCTGTGGGTGGTTACACAGTGGATAATCCACGAGCTTCATATCTCTAATCATGTTATTTATGAACACGATTAAAATG
Source organism: Gopherus flavomarginatus (assembly GCF_025201925.1). Lineage (NCBI taxonomy): Eukaryota > Metazoa > Chordata > Testudines > Testudinidae > Gopherus > Gopherus flavomarginatus. The sequence continues at coordinate 67,111,063 of NC_066620.1, read as the reverse complement.
TAACTTGCAAAGGGATTTCTTGTTTAGGCATCTCGATGAAGAAGCAGAGAAACAGCATGAATTTCTTCCTTAAAGGAACCTACCCTGTCATGGTGATCTACGATGATCATGGCGAGTGCTGCAGCAGGGAGTCTTTTGCAGTTGGCTGCGTATATTCTCTATGAATAAAACAGCTGATAATGTGGGCCCCAATCCAAGCAGGAACTCCACACAAGGGGCTACATGGACAGAACTTACTTCAGGGTCGAGGCCTTAGATTTTAGAGGTTAAAGGTTCAGCCCAATGAGTGGGATTTAACAGTGATCTCCATTGACATCATCTAGTGCAGCTAACTCCCTTCTACAAAGCTGATTGTGTCCTCCAGGTGCTATATTATCCCATCAGTGAATAGAAGTTTGCATATGTATTGAGGAACAGAAAATATATCTCTGATGTATAAGTCTGCGTAGAATTTCTCTAGTCTTGCTGTTTTCACAGAACAGCGGTCAAGATAGGGACCTGATAGAAACAAGGATCTGGGTGAAAGCAAAGTGGCTGCTACTCAGACAAGAAAAATTGGAAGTGATGTTTGTTGGCACTGGGAAGCATTTAGGGGAGTAGAAGAAGCAGAGTCACCACCATATCTTGAGGATACCTATCCATCTCCTGCCTCAGTAGAGTTACATATTTAGATGCGCTAATATCCATAGCCATAGGGGGAGGCAACCAAATAAGAAAGCTGAGTGATTAACTCCTGCAGGCAAAAGATCCAGGCAGCAAGAACTCAAAAAGAGTTGCTGCTGCTAAAGGGATTAAGGAGAACGTGAAGGGACTTTAGAAATGTAGTTTGGGGAAAATAGTAGTATTTGGAAGATAATCCATTAATAAATGAGGCGGGGCATGAAATTAAGGATGACTCAAATAATAGCTTCAGATACAGAACTTTCTTTTCAAAATGTGTCTTCAGGGAAACTATACATAGTGAGACAGAACAATTAAGAAGGAAGGAAGAGCCTGTAACAATAACTACTGATAATGGGTAGATCAGGAAAATCGGAACATGTGCAAGTCAACTGGCATGGCTGATATACCACCTGAAGTACTGTATTAAAGGAGTAAACTAGCATAAAGCCTAATCCCAGGAGAATCTGAGCCTCTCCTGGGAGGTGCTGTACATCCTCAATTGTCTACAGTGGAGCTGGTGGCACTCAGCCCCCTGCTGGATCAATGTTAGGTTTGGGGTAAAATATGAAGTTCATTTGCAGAACCGCCTTAGACACTGAGGAACCTACATCTCATTGAAAGTCAACAGGCCTTAGGTTCCTGAATCACTTAGGGCCTTTAGACAATGTTACTCCTGTTCTTATTTAATATCTTCGTTGTTAATCCAGATGAAGGAAGTCAACAGCACCTTAATGGCATTAACAGATAATATTTAACTGGGTTGAATTGCAAACACAATTCTGGACAGGGAAATACTACACAGAGACTTAGCAGAATTAGAAACTCAGCCAGAAGTCCTATAAAATTGCATTTGTCTTGGAAAAACGCAAGCTAATAAATCCAAAATACACAGGCTCATGGGAAGGAGAACTCTGGGAAGCTGTAATGCCAAAAGAACATAAGGGTGACAGTAACAAGAGGAGAGCAGTCACAGCAAATGGATGGTAATAAATGGACCAATAAATGGAACAAATTATATATGATCTTGCAATGTGATATGGCTACAAAGAAAGCCAGTGCAATTTTGGGTTGTAAACACAAAGACATCCCTAGACAGAGTAGGGAAGTAATAGTCTTTCTCCAGAACAGTGGAGTCATGCGTTCAGTTTTGAGCCCCACACAGTCAGAAAGATATTGAAGGAATTCGGAGAAGAGCAATACCAATGGTCAAGAGGCTGGAAGGACTGATTGATGAGAATGAATAAATGAGCTAGACCTGTCTGTTTTTGCTAAATATTGGCTAGACGTGGGGTGGGGGGTGGGGGGTGGGGGGACTGAGAAAATCTACAGTTTTTCGGTTTTGAACACCCAAAGTGGAGAGCAGTTATTTCATGTGCTGCATAACAAAGCACAATGGGAATGAAATTGTGTTAAGTAAAAATTTAGGCTGAATACTGTGGAACCTTTAAAAACTAGCCACTAGAATATGTCTTTGTCACATTTTGGGGTGCAATCCAGAGCAATAAGGACCTGCTCAGTAACGTTGGGTGCCTTAAATGTGCTGCTGCTGTGGCTCATGGCCTGGACACCAGCAGCCAGCGGTATCCTGAGTGTTTTTGCAGCCCTGTTTCAGGGCTTTTGACCCCCCATTAGTCTGCCACAACACAACAGACACCTCTGGTTTCCACCAGCTTTGGTTACACCTGGCGAGATGATCTCAGCACACTTCCTGTTCTGAATTTCCCCTGAACCATCTGCCTTGATGTGTCTAGCCCTCTCCTGGGCCACTCAGAGAAAGAATAAGGTTCACTTGTACCTTTAAAGAGACAATACTCAGCAGTCTGCCACATTAACTGGAGTTAGCAATTACTTCAATTCAAACACAGCACTGGGTTAGTTTAGATTACAACAAAACAGGTCTATTTAACAACAGGACCTTGACTAAGTGACACCAAGTAAAAGATATAAAGGTAGCAATGGTGACAAGCAAATAAAAGTGAAAACATACATCTAAAAGTCTAAAACTTAATCCAGCAAGGCACAGTCTTTCTTTCAGAAAGGTTTCATCCATCAATTACTCTATGTCCAGCGTAGCTGAGTGTCTCTCAGTCAGGACTTTCCTCAGAAGAACAAGGTGCTAGTTTCCCCTGTCTTCTTTGGATGGGGCTGTTGTGGTGTAGGTAGGCTGCTGAAGGTCAGAAGTGCTGAAGTAAGGCTGCACAGCACATAGACCCTAAGGATACCATGTGCTTGTCTGGTGGCTGTTGGTCCTGTTGGGATCCTGGAAGCGGGCGGGCAGAAGCCCACTGCTATAGGACCTCCCCCAGCCTAAGGGGAGGATCCACAAAGTCTGGGATCTCAATTAATTACGGAGGAGACCTAAAGATATAACAGGGACAGGAGTGAAGTCACAGGGCTAAACGAAGGGAACCTGATGGGGACACCGAGCAGAGAACCCCGGAGAGCACTCACTGCTCCTCGAAGGCCTGCCGGCTGTTGGTGGCCTGGCTGTGAGCCACAGCACCAGAGCATTTAAGGCTCCCAGGGTGACAGGGCAGGCAGTGACACAACTCCTTACTGGTCTGGATTGCATCCCAAAATGTGACAGTTCTTGTAAAGTCCAATACTGTATTGGCAGGGAGAAGAGCAGGGTGACCCAGTAATGCTTTTCCATCTCTTACTTTTAGGAGGTGTGCTAGGTGCATAAGATCTTAACAGGAAGTGTAATAACTTTTAAGTTGCTGAAGAATTTACATCTTTATTACATACCAAAACCTATGTTAAGTGAACATTACAGCTGCACAGTAAAGCGCTCAGAAGTGAGGCAATGCCAGCGTTAAGACTTGCCTTGTCTCTTAAAACTGCCCTTTGGTGCATCTACATTAAGATACAGTGTTTAATTCCACAGTCGCACACTATTCTTTCCACAGGACCCCTGCCTCATGGAGTGCGCAGGAGAGACAGTGCTTACTGTATGGATTGTTCAATATACCTTTTTATCCTCATCATTTGAACCCAGTCCTTCTGTACCGCACACTACTGAAGCCTTGTATGGAATACAGAATCATTAATTTCTGTGGTGCTCTCACTACTGTGTCCAACTGCTTCACAAACATTAATAAATGTATCTTCACAACCCCCCTATGAGGAAGGGTGGTGCAATTCTCCCCAATTTACTGGTAGAGAACTGAGGCACAGAGATTAAAGCCACGCCCACTAATTCTGGATGCCCAATTTGAGATGTTACAAGCTTGATTTTTTTTGAGTGCTCAGCATTTTTCTAGCGCTTCCTATGTTCAGAGCACAGCTCCCTCAGTTTAGTTGTGACTGCTCAAAACTTTTGCAAATCAGGCGCCAAGTGTTCTCAAGTTTAGCCTCCAAAAAAATGAGGCAGTGGCCACCCGTGAAAATGTTGGTTTATACGGACTTGCTCAGCATTCCATAGGAACTCTGTGGCAGAGGCATTGATAGAATCCTAGTCTCCAGGGCAGCATTCAACTGCTTTAACCATGAGACCGTCATTTCTCTTCCTGCAATCCTGTGTCTCATTCACTACGCACCTTTCAAATTCTGCAACACATGAGGCAGGGTCCTACCGTTCATTGTCTGCGTCTTCGCTACATAACACTTGGTCCTTCCCAGAGCGTCTCAGCCCTGTGCACTGAAGGAGGCCAGGGTGCTGCAGAAAAAGTAGCATGTAATCATATAATTAAACATTGCATCATAACCCATGTACGCAAGGGAGCTGAATGAATGTTGCATGGAAGGCCTCCATTATGGCATCTCCTAACTTTGGAGTACTTCACTCTGTGATCTTAAATGTTCTTTAAATGTCATTTTACATATGTTATTTCCTAAGTTTTGTCAAAAGCCATCTGGAAAAAATGGAAATTGTATCATGTGGAAATAAACTGACACCAGCATGGGGCATCAGTAGGACTGGAGCTATTAGATCCCCAGCTTAGAGCTCTGCCACTTGAGCTAACAGAGTAAGGGACAGTGGCCGTTTAGCCTCTATTTGGGCCAGCCATTAAAGGCGGTTGGGACACACTCTGTGCCAGTGGGTCCCACGGCTATTTGTTAGATAGAAGAGGAATGTTGAGACTGAGAAGCCTAGGTTCTATTCCAGCTTCTGCAAGGAAGTGCGCTTTAAAGTTGGAAATCTTTCTGCTCCTGTCCTCATTGGCTTCCGCTCCTGTCTCCCGGAGCCCCGACTGTCTTTGTTCCTACTTCAATCTCTCCTGGTTCTGCTCTTGTTCCTCTCTCCAGCCCCTGCCCCCTCACCATTCTACCCAATCCTATTCTCCCCCTGTCTCTTGCCCCAGCTCTGACTCCAGCTCCTGTCTCCCCTCATCTTTCTACATTTGAATCAGAGGTCTTCCTCCTTCTCCTCCACTCCGACTAGGTGCCAGCAGGAGGGCACTGGGAATACAAGACACACAGCCTCCCGGCTCTCAGTACCATGCCCAGAATCACAGTGGTCCCTTGCAGCAGGGAGGAGCCACTTCTGGGAAACTAATGCTCAGCCCTGGGGTGCAGCATGGTTGGTCACTTTGTGGGGATGGTGCATGACTAGTCCCTTTGGCACCCAGGAGCTGTGTGGGGATAGAGCACACCCAGTACAGAAGATATCTCCAGAGAATTTAGCTGGCAGCTTCTAATGAACCTTTACTGAACAAGTGAGAGCTGAAGAGGATGTAATTTTGTGATGTGGAAAAAACAGTCTGTTTTTCTAGCCTTGTTCTCGGACATGGTTGAACCATTTTAGCTGAAACTTAAAACAAACAACAATAAAAAAATCATCTGTAGGCAGACTCCCCAGCATGGGAAATGTCAGTCCAAATGGTTGGATTGACAGTTAGAGACAACAGAAATCACTTATAATGAAAAGCTTTAGGCAATGTTAACTATCATGTGTGACATACTGGGGTACAATTAAGACCAGGAGTTGGGATACTGTGTCACCCCTGCCCTGCAACCTTAGGTGCTTTACAATGCCTTGCTATAGTAGCTCCCACCAGGGCCACCTAAACAGCCTTCCAGCATAAAAGCCACACCCTAAGTGTCTATGTGTAACTGCAGCCTGCCAGCTACACCCTAGCTCTCAGCCTTGGTTATACTGAAGGGTGACCCCAGCACCCCCTCTCCAAGTTCCAGATCTTCCCCCAGAAATGTAAGACCTGTATTGCCCAGCCCTCTCATGGACAGTCCAAGTATATTAAGTCTATTATTCCTTTAAGGGAATAATATGCCAGCTTATTATCTTAAAGAGTTGCCCAGACACTTCAATTTATATGCACTGGATTAGATAAAACAGTAAAACAAGTTTATTAACTACAAAGAGATAGAATTTAAGTGAGTATAAGTAATGAGGCATGAACATCAGAAATGGTTACAAGAAAAATAAAGATAAAATGGTTACTGGTATCAACATAAGGAACTATCTTAGTTACAAAGCAAACTTTCACACCACATGTTTCCAGCAAAGTTACTGACCAAACTCTACAGGTCAGGACCCCTCTCCCAGTGTCCAACAGCTGGTTCCTTTCATCTTCTCCGGTGCAGAGAATGAGGTGGGCATGAGGAGAAAGAAGGATGCCATCAGGTGTTTGTCCCTCCTTTTAATAGTTTCAGTCTCCCTCTTGAAAAACATTTCCAGCTGAGACCCAGGAGCCAAAGAACCTATGTGGAAGGATATTCCTTGATGATTTTTCACCTGTTTTAGCTTCCTTTGTTTTCCTTTCCTGCCTGATGACTCTATTTACTGCTCAAATGCAAATTAAGGCATGCCCACTTTCCTTTGCTTAGGACAGATTTATTTGCCAATTTCTGTTTGGGCAGGGCTGTGGGGTTTGGAACATGTGTTAATACCACCAGACAGGGAAATCTTGTAACTTCACATACAATGTTGTCACATACATTTTATCAGGACAGTACTGACAAGCAGATTATGAGTTTTCAAATGATATCTTACAAGGCACACCTTGTACAAAGATTATTACAATAGTGTGTAAGGTATTCCATCACAGCCTGGCACAACCAGCTCTGCCTTTAATAAAACCACTTCCTTTTTTAAAAGTTTGTCTTCTAAATTGAATACACTGATAAATTAGTCTAACAATTACAATGTTTGAACTTGGAAAATGCCTCCTCCCTTTTTTTTAGTTGCTATCATTGCAACATGAATATGTCTCAATTGGACAATTCTTTGTGGACAATTCTTCTGTCTTTCACATTAACTATAAAACAAAGTGGGCCAGAATGTCAGCTGCTGTAAATCGATGTGTTCCATTGACTTCAATGGATATATGTCGATTTATCCAGCTGAGAATCTGGCCCATTGCCTTCAGTGGAATTACCTTGATTTACACTAGTTGAATATCAGGCTTTGACATGAGTGGAGTTATGCTGATTTATACCAGCTGAGGATCTGGCTCACTGGAGCTATGCAGATTTCAGTGGAGCTATACTAATTTACACCAGCTGAGGATTCGACCCACTGACTTCAACTGATATATGGATGGTTAGATACAATGCTACAACCCGGACCTCTTCAGCTTAGTCTATCTTCTGTGGCCCATCTGCAAAGAAGTGAATTTCACCCTGAAAACTCATTTGTATAGGGTGTACACGAAGTCCTGGTTTCTCTGTCTTTCATTTATAGCTTGTATTGGTGCTTGTATAGCTATTTTCTCTGGAGATAGCGCACACAGTGCTTTTATCATGTTCACATGAACTGTTGCTGATGATGTGGAACAAGCAGTAACTGCTGTATCCCTGATGGTGCTTACAACCATTGAAAAAAATCATCAAACCCAGTGAAGGCAAGAAGAGGGGATTCAGGAAAGAATTCTTTCAGGTTGCTGTCTCCATCAAGTATGGGCTGTAATTGTTTAAGGATACTCTGTAGCGGGATATTGTTGACAACTAAGGGTGTGCAGTTGGTGGGTGTCTGAAAAGTGGAACATTTCCCATTTAATGATTCTGTTCAGCTGCAGGGCTCATTCCAAGTCTATGTCTACTTCCTTTTTCCTCTACAGTTTCAAAGGAGAGAACCTCGTCGGGTATCACTTCTATTCCGTAAATGAAGCCATTTGCTGCCAGTCACCATTTCACAGCCCTTCTGTTGGTGGAAAACTGTGAGTCGTACGATTTAAGTTTCTTTGTCAGTATCATTTTTGTATTAAAGACGTGCCCACAGGTCCCAACCAAGACTGGGGCCTTGTTGGCTAGTCACTGTACAAAATCATAGAATGAGATTGTTCCTGCCCCAAAGAACTTACAATAGAAGTAAACAAAGAGAGGGGTGACTATTTCCATTTTACAAATGATGAACACAGTCATTAAGTGATTTGGCCAAAGTCACACAGGAAGTCTATAGCAGAGGAAAGGATCAAACCTAAGTCTCCTAAATGCTAGTGTGATCGCTTAGCCACAAGATCATCCTTCCTATCTACTTCCCCTTCCCGTGTGTTACTGGAACACACAACTTTCTTTCTGTGATACAATTGCCACCTTAATTTCAGGATACATGCATGTCACCAGAGCTGTCTACTCTACATCCTTTAGAGAAGGCAAGAGAAAAAAGCTTACAAAGCACAGAACAGTGGCAGAGCCTCTCTGCTGGAGGAATCTCTGTATCTTGCCTGTAGCTCATTGCACCATTTGCATGTTATTGCATAATGGTTGGGCTTATGACATGCCCAAGTATTAATGGTTGGGCTTATGACATGCCCAGGTATTAGGGATTTTCAGTGGCGTGCTGTCTACTTATGCCCTGCATAGCTGATCAGCAGCGCGCCGGCCAATTGGCGGCCCATGGAACAATTCCATCCACCTCCCATAGAGGACACCATTTTGTGGTGAGCATGACCTTGTACACTCCACAGGTGTGTGGTAACGCCACCTGAAGAATTCCATTTTGGACCATCTAAGGCAGGCAGGTGAGATGTTGCGTGCCCTACTAGAACTGTCATGGCAGGATTTTATTTATGTTTCTTTTAAATGTTCTGTAAACAGTTTTTTGCTTTTTTAGCAATGGTATTTGCAGTCATGTTTTAATAGCCTCTTTCTAAGGCCTTATTTTTTTTTTGCATTTGATTTGTCTGCTGTTTGGCAAATACAGGTGGGACCAAACTCTGCTCATTGCTGAAGTCAGTGGAGTTACTCCAGTTTTACACTGGAGTAATTTGGAGCAGAATTGGAGCCAATGCCTTTTCCAGTATCAGCTCCACGTTCCTGGGTAACCTCTCACACCTTATTATTTTCACACTCCATCAACATATAGGATCAGATCCTCAGCTGGCATAAAGCAGGATATCTCCAGTGTAGTCAACAGAACTGAGTCTATTTACACTAACTGAGGCTCTGCTCCTCAGTCTTCAGGGAAAGAATCTGTCTTATTTTGAGGACTTATTTTCAAGCCTGTAGAAAATTCCTCTTTTATTTCCTTTTATGTGGATCATCTCTCTCTTGTACAGTAGATGACATTTCATTCCAGGGACACGACCCTCCTCCTGTGTTTTCATTACTTCTAGAAAACTTTCTTCTCTTCTCCATCAGTGGACAATATATTTTACATCTCCAGCAGTGAAACCTCCACCAGAACCAGAGCCAGAGCCAGTTTTAGCTCATCCTCCCACTTCAGTTGCCTCCCTTGTTTTCACATACAGTACAAATGGCTGATATAACCTTTTCCTGCTCGTTTCTGGGTTGCTCGTTAGACTCGGAGCCAGCCACGGAGCTACTTGCCACAGCCACACCAACTTCAATGGAAGTCATTTCAACTGTACCTCTTGCTGCTGTATGTATCAGTCAGGGCCCTGAGAGTCACCATCTATTTTCCCTCTTCCTGGTACAATGGGTTATTTCCAATGAGGAATGGTTTCAAGATAACCTATCTGCTAAGAAATGAGCTCAGTGGTTTATTGTCTGCTGTTCTAAGATCTGGCCTAGCTGCCCAAACTGACTAAAATGTTCTATGCCTGAGCAAAAGTGGAAGGCAACAGGAAATGTAGCCCACCTTTTAACTAGATCTGCCTGTGCCTTAGCTTAACTCTTGTAGCATGTCTGTGTGTCTGGCTATGGTGGGGAGCTGTAGCTGTCCCTCAGGTCACCATGAGAGATGAGAGGACCTAGCCAGAATAAAAGCAACCATGGGGAAAAATGCAGTGTGTTAGTTGTGAGTTAGATTCCATTTGATTCTTGGCAACCTCCCTAGTATTAATACACTCACTGGCCCTTCTCCCCTAGTCTGTGACAGGTCTGTGCCTTTATACACCTGGTAAGATAGGCACACAGACAGACTTATCGAGCTAGGACACCAAGGCTCAACTTGGAAAGGACCAAAGACAGGGATGATGCTTAAGCATATGTCTGTTAATTGCTATGGGTATCTCTTCACTGCAGAGTTTGCCTGAGTATGGGCACCTGGTTAGCAAAGCCTAGGTGTGAGCATCCACACTGCTAAGCAACACTTGACTCACTCATGTAGTTATGTCAACACTAGCACTGAATTAACCTGGATTAGGCACTAGGAGTTCTGGGGCATATCTCATAGTTCTTCAAGCTGCAGAGCTTTATTCCTCATTTTGCAGTGTATAGTGGGAGAACTTGTCTGTCCTTCCTGGGCCCCGGTGTGGAAGTGCAGAGGAGGGTTTCTGTTCCCCTCTGGAAGCCAATTACCCAAGGCTAATCTGTTCAATGTTGGCAAATCAACTGTTGGTAATGTGGTGGCAGAGGCTGGCGAGGTCTTATTGCTGTAGTTTACCCATAGGTGGTGGAGATTGCTAATGCCCCCAAAATAGCAGCGAATTTGAGAGAATGGGGTTTCTGAACTGTGCTAGATCCATCAATGCCACACGTGCCTTTTGTCTGCCCCCACAAGGTGCATATGAGTATGTCAACCAGAAAGGAGATTTACTACTCTCTCATTATGCATGTCTTGGTTGACCACAGAGTTTACAAAAACCAAAGTGCAATGCACCAGCATGGTGCATGACACCAGGGTGCTCTGGAAATCTGGTGTTTACCTATTTGACTAAGAAGAGCCCAGGTTAATTCTGCCGTGAAGACATATCCTTAGGGTTTAGTTGAAACATTTCCTAAAAAAGAAATATCAACCCATTCCACCTTAAATGTTCATAATGGGTGAAATTTACCCCCTGTGCAGAAAGACAGCACAAAACTTATGCCAATCGAAGTTCTGTACTGGCCCTTCACCTAGTGGTGAATTTCACCCAGTCTGCTGGGGATCTCCAAAATGCTCTTAGCATACAAAAAGCCAGGGAAGTAAAGAGATGTGCTAGAGTTAAAGATACAACAGAGGAGTTAACATTGCATCCTAACACCACATATTTACCACCTTCTGAATCAACATTCCCCACCCTGGCTCCAAAATTAATCCGCAACTTTAGACTCAGAATGTTTGAAAAAAACAGGGGAGGGGGGCGAAATAAGTCACTGGTCTATTCTTCAAAATCTCAGTGTAAACATTGAGTGACCTATTCCCTTGTTCTGTTCCTAACCTCGCTGAACTCTGGAAGCAAGCAATAAACAGCAAGGTTAATTAAATCCATTTCTAAGTATAACATCCCCACTTCCCCTCTCCGTGCTAGCCAGACTTTTAGAGCTGTGTGTGATGGGCAAATATAACCCTGTTAGAATTTAAAAACATGATCTTGGGTTCCTTCAGATACAAAGGAATCTGGATTTCTTTGAGCTGAAATGAGTCATTCAAAACAGGAAAGCAGCAGGCATTACAATTGTATGGCCCCTCTCACTAAAGTGGCTGAGTGCCTCCCAAGAACTGATGGCTGTACTGTGAAGCATTGTCCCCATTTTACAGATAAGGAATGGAGAAAGAGAGAGAGAAGTGACTTGCCTAAGATCATGCCGTAAGTCTGTGGCAGAACTGAACTCAGATTTCCCACGTCCCAGTACAATGCAGTGCTTTAACCACACACTATTGGGGGTCTAGGAACTTGTGGTATCAAATTCAGCCAAATGCAGGTTGGACTAGGTAGGTGCAACTACTGTGGCCACCTCTGAAGTTATAATATTGGTGTCAGTCACACTTCAGATGCATACTGGGAAGGCTATGTGAATATTTGCCCATGCAACAGAGCAAGCTATCCCAAAGAACATAGAGGGGTAGGGTTAGGAACAGGTTAAAAGGGTAATATATGTTCCTCCTAGTAACATTTCTTATTGAATCTCCAAGAGAGATAGGAAAGTAGAACCAAGCTGCAGGGTGTGCACTATAAAACTGCTTTCTCCTTTCCTCCTTATTACCTTATTTGAAAAAAAAAAAAAAAAAGACAACTGAGGTACTTTTACTTTGGGGTGATGTATGAATGACATTTTCTTTGAAGCTGGGAGAAGCCAGTGTTTGCTGCTGTCTGTCAGACTCCATTTTGGATCAGATGTAGGGGCTGATTGGCCAAAACATTTTAGGGGTGGGGCTAAAGGACTATGAAGCTATAAATGACTCTTGGCCTAAACTACTCACCCCAGTTTGGGAGTGTAGTTGATTTGAAGTCTAGTGTAGCGTTGGAGACCTCATTCTTACTAGTATGTTTAGCCTAGCTCAGAAGCTTACTCTAGTTTGGGAGTACAGTATAGCTCACAGACTTGCTCTAGTCTAACAGTTTACTTCTGTTTGGGATCTTATTCCAGTTTCAATAGCTTAATTTGGGTTAGGAGATTAGGCCAGGCTAGTGCTGGTAGGTTTCAGTTAAACACTCCTTTGAGGCAAAAAGGCATCTATTCTTTGGGAAGCTGCTACTAGAATCTTGTAAGTCCAAATTAACATGTTTACTACAGGATCTTAAAACTAAAAATCCCTTATTTAACATAATCTCACCACATTTAACACGTGGGCCGGACTCACTGGACCTCCAGTCTACAGTGATATGACCCTATATCTTGTGACCTTTATTGCAATAAAGGCCCCCTACTGAGATCATGGGTCCTACTTTTCTAGACACAGCACAAATTCACAGGAAGTGTTAGTCCCTGTCCCAAAGAGCTTAATTCCTAAATAGACAAAACAGCCCAACGGTGGGAGGGTAAACTGAGGCACATTGCTCAATAGTAGAACTAGTAAAAGAACCGAGGTCTCTTGACTCCAAGTCTTGTGTGCTCCCTATTAGCCTATGTTGTCTCTCATAAAGCTGTCTGGTTTTCCTGATTGCCTGGCTTGGTTCTATTTCTAGCTGTCTGCTGAGACCAGAATCAGCAGCAGAAGCTAGTAGTTTCCCCTAATGGTTCCTAGGTCATGAAGTAGTTTACACCACCTGCAGAAAACTAATTGTGTCAGTGTATGTAAATTGGATAGGTCCAGCTGAACATGATTGTGGTTTCATGGGAAGGGTGGGGAAGTACCACCTCATCTGTCTGTTAATAATCATGAAATAGAAGCTTATTTTTCAGTTCCTCAGCTTGCACATATATCTGTAACCACAGCAGTATAAATTAAGAACACAAGACAGGACCAGCTCATCCCCTACATAGAAAATATACCTCAATCACCACATAAGGCAAGCACCTGGTGAGCTTTGCAGGGGGCTCCAAAGCTTAACAGAGTCTGACTCTCTTTCAGTCAGATGAACAGATAGCCAATGCAGTCTCTCGAACATGGGCATAATATGACCCTTCTCAGACTAACACCATTAAGCAAATAGGCCATTGTACTCTGCACTGGGTGCAGCTTGCAAGTGGGTGGCTTACAAGTGTTCCCCTAGATGGAGTACTATGGTATCCAATCCAGAGGGAGTCTGGGGTTAGGGTTACATCTCAGAGAAAAGATCGCAGCAGCTGTGCCAAACGTAGATGAAATAGAGCACCCCTAGCCACTTAGGGATCCAGGAATTATTGAGGCTCAGAGGTACCCCTAGATGGCAAATCCTTTTGGTGAGGAATGGGGACAGCCTGTCAATGGTATGGCAGATACGAACAGAATGTGGCAGAGTTAGTATCCCCCAACCAGTCAGCATCATAGCTGTGTTAGGTGGAATGAGCCACCACCAGGGATCCTGTCTTGGCTAGGTCCTGGGAGAACACTGATGCCACATCATTCTAGTGAGATAGAAGAGTTCTGGAGCTGGGGGTCTGCTCATGTCAGGGAAGCCGAAACGGCCTTGCTATCTCCCCCAGAGGCCTCACAGGGTTCTATAGAACGGAACCCCCCATGTAGAGCCCTCGGGATGGGTGAGGCCAGCCCCGCTCCCACTTGGACTATATGAAAGCATAGAGCTTTTGTTTTAGGTGAGGGATGAAGAAGGGGAAAAGGTTCCTTTCCTCCTCCCAGGTATGTGTGCAAGCCTTGCTTGTTGTTTGCTTCCTCATTCTAAAATCATTTTTCTTTGCCCCTCGCTCCCTTCCCTAACTCTAATAAATGTCAGGCCAATCTCACTTCAAATGTATACCTATTTAATGAAAAGTCCACGCTGATCCCCTGCATTGAAATCCAGCTGTAACACAAACGGATACAGTGTTCACCATGCCATTGGATTATACATACAAGGTGCTTAGGAGACTTCCAATTTTTTTTTAAACCCACTAGAACACTAGCTCATAGCTCCTGACAGGACCCTTATGATGTTATTCAATACTCAGAGCCATCCAGTTTATTTGTGATCCCTAAACACTAGCCAAAGGCAACATAGCATGGTAGGTATTTACAACCTATCCATTATCTTATCAGAACTTCAGGTACAGCTGTAAATAGCTTGTTCCAGCTGGATGATTTGCTGATTTAAATCTAATTTTAGAAGCAGGAACTGGAGAATATGTTCTAGTTAAATTCACTTGCACCCCAGGGATGGAAACTTAACTGCAGAACCTGGTCATTTAAGAGGTGGAATATTGTGTGAATGTGGCTCCTTCAGTTTGAGGCAATAGGGCTGGGTACTCAAAGATCCTGTTACTAAGATGTTCACTCTACACTAAAGTCCACCAGAGGGCTCATGGAGTGTGATGGGAGTTGTCACCCTTTCTCTTTCTCTTCCCCTTGGCCCCCCCAATGGACTGTGAAAAAGTCAGAAAGATTTATACTGCAGGCAGAAAGAAGCAAGGCCGGCTTGGAGTTGGTAAGAGAGACATCTGGGAGTTAAGAGCCAAAAGTCAATATTAAAAAAAGCAAGCTTGTTTCCTATAGCAGACACAGAAACAGTCCACATGGCAAACATATAATGGCATGTTAGTACAAGGACAAAATACCACCTCAAGAATTTGAAATAGTGGAACATGAGGCCCTATGTGTGCTTGAGTTGAACTGAAGTCTGCAAATGCAGGTGTATATTTTGTGTAATGAATAAGATGCAAAACGTTCTTAAAGAACTTGTGGGGTTTTTTAATGTGCTGGGCTGGATTAAGAATATAATACATCTCATTGATATGAATTTCAGTGTACATCACATATATAAATTTGTGTGTGCATGTGACCAAGTAAAATCCCGTTAGCACTGTAAGATAAAGTCAAAATTGAACTTGACCAGATTATAAAATTAGATGTTACTGAGTGAATGCAAACATCCAGTGCCTGAGTTCACATCAAGCTCACAGTACCCAGACCAATCAGTTAAAGATCTGTGTAGATCCAAAAGACTTAGATAGGACCTTCAAATGCTAATGCCTATCCTCTGAAAAGAGTTGAGGGTATGTCTAGACTGCAAAATGCAAGAGTATTTTCAGATTCCAATACAAGCCAATGGCTTTATCAGGTCCAGGTTGATACAGAAAAGGCACCTTCATGTACCCTTTTGATAGAAGTAAGTTTAAGCAATTTTCTTTGGGGATTGCTGAGCTGCAGCAGGATCTTACCCCAATCTTTGTAGATTTAAATGTAGTGGACCTGAGTATTGACGCCATGCTGATTTGGGGTGGAAATGAAGAACAGCACAATAAGAGACTGTGCAATAGGCTACTGCTGGTCTAAGAAAACTGAAGAAGGTAGGAGTAAATGAAGAACCAAGGGCAGAACTACCCTCGCAAGACGTGAGCAATTTACGGAATAAGTTACTACAAGTATCAATTGAAGACAAGAGCTCAAGAGATATCTAGATCTATTTCTAGAAGAGGGAAAAGAGGGTTGTCTTTGAAATGCAGAACAATGAGAATAAGAATTTTTAAAAATAACACATTTAGGGGTAGATGGCCTTTTGCTTTTCCTACTATTGATTATATAAGGTAGAACAACTAGTACTCCATAGAGACAGGAGCCCATTATTCCCTGAGGCAATATTACTTAAGTGGATGATACCTAGAGCCCACAGCAGACACTGAGGATTTGAATTCATGGCAGCTAGTGAATGGAGAGCATTTAGGATGATAAGTATCAGGGGGTAGCTGTGTTAGTCTGTTTCTACAAAAACAACAAGGAGTCTGGTGGCATCTTAAAGGCTAACATTTATTTGGGCATAAGCTTTCGTAGGTGAAAAGCCCACTTCTTCAGATGCATGGAGTGAAAATTACAGATACAGGCATTATTATACTGACACATGAAGAGAAGGGAATTACCTCACAAGTGAAGAACCAGTGTTGACAGGGACAATTAACAAGGAGTGGAAGATGGGAGTGATCAGCAGGGAAAGCTACCTTATTGAGGTCAGAACGTGCAGTGATAAAGTGAGAAAGGCCAAAAGCCATGTAGAGTTGGATCTTGCAAGGGAATTAAAACCAATAGTAAAAGGTTCTATAGCCATATAAATAAGAAGAAAACAAAGAAAGAAGAAGTGGGACCGCTGAACACTGAGGATGGAGTGGAGGTTAAGGATAATCTAGGCATGACCCAATATCTAAACAAATACTTTGCCTCAGTCTTTAATGAGGCTAATGAGGAGTTTAGGGATAATGGTAGGATGACAAATGGGAAGGAGGATATGGAAGTAGATATTACCACATCCAAGGTAGAAGCCAAACTCGAACAACTTAACGGGACTAAATTGAGGGGCCCAGATAATCTTCATCCAAGAATATTAAAGGAACTGGCCCATGAAATTGCAAGCCCATTAGCAAGAATTTTTAATAAATCTGTAAACTCAGGGATGGTACCGTATGACTGGAGAACTGCTAACGTAGTTCCTATTTTTAAGAAAGGAAAAAAAATTTATCCAGGTAACTACAGGCCTGTTAGTTTGACATCTGTAGTACTGAAGGTCTTGGAAAAAATTTTGAAGGAGAAAGTAGTTAAAGACATTGAGGTCAATGGTAATTGGGACAAAATACAACATGGTTTTACAAAAGGTAGATTGTGCCAAACCAACCTGATATCCTTCTTTGAGAAGGTAACGGATTTCTTAGACAAAGGAAATGCAGTGGATCTAATTTACCTCAATTTCAGTAAGACATTTGATACTGTTCCACATGGGAAATTACTAGCTAATTGGAAAAGACTGGGATCAATATGAAAATTGAAAGATGGATAACTGGTTAAAGGAGATACTACAATGGGTCATACTGAAAGGTGAACTGTCAGGCTGGAAGGAGGTTACTAGTGGAGTTCCTCAGGGATCCGTTTTGGGACCAATCTTATTGTTATTACTGACCTTGGCACAAGAAGTGGGAATGTGCTAATAAAGTTTGCGGATGACACAAAAGTGGGAGTTATTGCCAGTACACAGAAGGACCGTGATATCATACAGGAAGATCTGGATGACTTTGTAAACTGGAGTAATAGTAATAGGATGGAATTTAATAGTGAAAAGTGCAAGGTCATGCATTTAGGGATTAATAACAAGAATTTTTATCATAAGCTGGGGTGGCACCAGTTGGAAGTAACAGAGGAGGAGAAGGACCTCGGAGTATTGGTTGATCAGAGGATGACTATGAGCCGCCAATGTGTTCTGGCTGTGAAAAAAGCTAATGCGGTCTTGGGATGCATCAGGCAAGGTATTTCCAGTACAGATAAGGAGGTGTTAGTACCATTAAACAAGGCACTGGTGAGACCTCATCTGGAATATTGTGTGCAGTTCTGATCTCCCATGTTTAAGAAGGATGAATTCAAACTGGAAGAGGTACAGAGAAGGGCTACTAGGATGATCCGAGGAATGGAAAACCTGTCGTATGACAGGAGACTCAAAGAGCTTGGCTTGTTTAGCCTAACCAAAAGAAGGCTGAGGTGAGATATGATTGCTTTCTATAAATATATCAGAGGGATAAATACCAGGGAGGGAGATGAAGTATTTAAACTCAGTACCAATGTGGGCACAAGAACAAATGGATATAAACTGGCCATCAGGAAGTTTAGACTTGAAATTAGACAAAGGTTTCTAACTCTCAGAGGAATGAAGTTCTGGAACAGTCTTCCAAGGGGAGCAGTGAGGGCAAAAGACATACCTGGCTTCAAGACTAAGCTTGATAAGTTTATGGAGGAGGTGGTATGATGGGATAGCTTAATTTTGGCAATTAACTGATCTTTGACTATTAGTGGTAAATAAGCCCAATGGCCTGTGATGGGATGTTAGATGGGGTGGGATCTGATTTACTACAGAGAATTCTTTCCTGGGTGTCTGGCTTGTGAGTCTTACCCACATGCTCAAGGTTTAGCTGATCGCCATATTTGAGGTTGGGAAGGAATTTTCCTCCAGGGCAGATTGGCAGCGGCCCTGGGGTTTTTTCGCCTTCCTCTGCAGTGTGGGGCATGGGTCACTTGTTAGAGGATTCTCTGCGCCTGGAAGTCTTTAAACCGTGATTTGAGGACTTCAGTAGCTAAACATAGGTTAAGGGTTTGATACAGGAATGAGTGGATGAGATTCTGTGGCCTGTGTTGTGCAGGAGGTAAGACTAGACGATCATAATGGTCTCTTCTGACCCTAAAGTCTATGATTCTATGAAGTCAGTCAGGGTGGCTGTAGTCCACTCCCAATAATTGATGATGAGGTGTTAATTCCAGGAGAGGGAAAGTTGCTTTAGTAGTGAGCCAGCCACTCCCAGTCCCTATTCAAGCCCAAATTAATGGTGTTTAAATTTGAAAATTAATTTTAGTTCTGCAGTTTCTCATTGAAGTCTGTTTTCGAAGTTTTTTTGTTCAAGTATAGCTACTTTTAAATCTGTTATAGAATGTTCAGGAAGAGTGAAGTGTTCTCCTCCTGGCTTTTGTATGTTTTCATTCCTGATGTCCGATTTGTGTCCATTTATTCTCTTACATAGAGACTGTCCGGTTTGGCCAATGTACATGGCAGAGGGGCATTGCTGGCACATGATGGCATATATCACATTAGTAGATGTGCAAGTGAATGAGTCTCTGTTGGTGTGACTGATGTGGTTGGATTCTCTGATGCTAGTTGGGTTGGGTCCTTTAGGATGCTAGTTTTCCAAGCCTTTCTTACAGAACGCACAAAGCTACATCCTTCCCATGACAGAAGTTCTGACCCAGTGATTTTCCTTTTGCAATGGCTCACATTGGTGACTGGGTCTCCAGGACTGGCCATGGAACGTGGCCAGATGGTCAGAGAGAAGTGCTGTTATAAACCTCACAGGCACTGCCAGCCCTTCCCTCATTCCCCTTCTGTGGCTGTTTGTAGGAATCATTGGATACCCTAGATTTTATTAAATGGAGCCAAAATCCTCGGCTTGCCACTTTGTAAGAGGTTAAAATAAGGCGCATGTGGGGACATACAGAGAACAGAATCTAGACTATGGGAAATGGTGGTTACTTGGCTGGATAAACAATGTGCTACTGTTAGTATACATTTGAATAGAAGTGTCTTGGGCTGCTGGTATCAATACTTCCTTTTGGAATTGTATTTGGGGTGAAGGTAAACCCCTCTGGTGGAGCCGGAGAACTGTTATATGGTGGGTATGTGGAAAAGGCATGAGGGCACTTCACAAGGGGCGGCCAAAGTATCAAAAGGGAATTAAGTATCAGAGGGGTAGCCGTGTTAGTCTGGATCTGTAAAAGCAGCAAAGAATCCTGTGGCACCTTATAGACTAACAGACGTTTTGGAGCATGAGCTTTCGTGGGTGAATACCCACTTCGTCAGATGCAGGGAATTGTGTGGAGAAACCAGACTGAAGTGAGGGTAAACAGCAGACGTCAGCATATCAAACAGTCAAGCCCTTCATGGGGTAACACAGGGAGTCCTTTTACCCCCACGCACACAAAAAATGAACAATTTATGGTTGTGTCAGTCACACGTCTGGGTGTCTCATTAAGATGAATAAGGAAACGTTTCCAAGGCCTTCTGACACGGATGCTGCCCCAGAGGGAGAGGCCTCTATCACATTGAACTTAAAAACACAGCTAAACCAATTGCAATTTTTATACGGTCACCCGCTGTGCATCAAATTCATGCTAAGATTGTCAGCTACTGTTAAAACGTCAAGCAAATGCAGGGCACCTTCCTATATTATTGCATAGACTCTCTTGGAATGACAGGAGGTCAGCTGTTGGACCCATGTGGAAAAAGGTGTATAATGTGCCACATTTGTGACATTTACTAAACTGGTCCCATCTGATCTCACTCAAACACACACACAGATGGGATCTCAGTGTTCTTTACATTAAGGAGCCTTTCAAATGGTCTGGATAGTGGAGAGGTGGGGGAGGAGGAGGCAGGAGTTGGGATCTATAGCAGAAGGAGGAACAGACTGGCTAGGGGCACAGGGGCAGACTGATTTACGATCATTACAGCATACTCCTTTACAGGATCTGGAATTTAATTCATGGGTCCTTAGTTTCCATATGCCTGTGCTGTCAAATAGCTGTGAAATCCACTGTCCGTCTCACAGTCCCTTCCTCACCTTACTGCTACTACTTACTCAATTATCTTAAGAGGCAGAGATCTGTACTGTGGCTCTAAGGGACTTATTGATGACTCAAGTTGGGGATCAATATGATGGAATTTCTATTTTTTCCATTTTTAATTAGTTTGTTTATGTAATTTCCTATGCTGAATGAATGTTAAGCTTGCAAAGTTTAGCACTGAACAGTTAAGAAATGCAAGAATTAAGGTTGTCTGTACAAATAGAGAATAACAACCTTCTACTGCTATCAGTTACTTTGTTAGCTTCAGGGACAGAAGTCTATGCTGTGGATCTTATGGTTTCAGTCCTGCTGATGACCTATGATACGGTCAATATGTTTCTATATTATACAGTTTGGGTTTTTTTCAGTTTGCTTTTGACAAAACTTAAGAAAGCACATATGAAAAAGCTACATTAAAGGAACGTTAAGATTGCAAAGTGATGTAGAAAATGCCCAAAGTGCGATTTTTCCATTCAACATTAATTCAGCTCCTGTGTGTGAGCATTATGACACAGTCTTTAATTACGTTATCATAAACTATATTTTTCTACAGGACCCCTGCCTCATTCAGTGTAGAGGGCAGGCCATGCTCTAGGAATGAATCAGGCTGTGCAGTGAAGAAGTCTATTGTCTGTAGGACTCCTATCTTGTGTGTTGCAGAAGTTGGAAGGGGTGTGCTCTTTGTAGTACTTGGACAAGCCTGTCTAGGCCCAAACATAACTAAAGGGCTGTGCCCCCAACTAAGAGGGAGGAACCCCTAAGCCCCAACCACAATTGATTGCTAGGGACCACGAAGGAGAAAACAAGAAGGGGAATAAAGGTTGAAGATAAGACATCCAGAAGGGGACACAGAGCAGAGATCCTCAGACAGTGCCCACTGCCCGTCAAAGGTGTCTAGAGAGTCAGTGGATACTGCTGAGAGGAGCTCTGCTCAGAGATGTGATTGAACAATGGAATAGAAATAGGCCCCACAGTCACAGAGCATCCCCACTGCCCACCTTCTTCCTCTTGGTGTGATGGATACTGCCTTGGCTAGCACCAGAAGGAGGTTGACAAGGAGGCCTCGTAACTTTTGTGGGGCCACAGATGGCGTGTGAGTGGATCAGGAAGTGTGGGAAGAAGTGCAACCAGCACCTAAATAGGATGTTCTGGAGAAGCTGGAAGAGGAGCTAGAACCTGACACATTCTCCACATCGATGCGTGCCAGGGTCTCCCTCTCACTTCAGAAAGGACAAGTGTAGGGGAGTTCATGAACCATGCCAACTACACACCTGTGCTTATGGCTCCATGAGGGAGCTGCCAGCTGATCTCCTCAGTGGGCCGTGGGACCAGAGTGAAGTACAGACTAGACCACTGAGGTTCCTCACCTCTGCAGGTGGCAATAGGTCCCACCACTTGGTGTTGGGGTGAGACACCAGGGTGAGGAAGTGGACGGTATGAAGGATGAGCTCATACAGATGTTTCCTGGATGTGGTTTGGAGGCAGACTTGCTGGATGTAATTCAGTCAAGTTAGGTTGCCCGTTGGAGGCAGCCAGAGAGGCTTACAAGGCAGGGGACTGATAACAAGATCTGGAGGACCCCGGGTAAGAAGTGGCCGGGGAGCATCCTCCTGCAGGACCAGCCCAAAGAAGGCCAGAGAAGCAGGATGCAAGGTTGCCCTCACCTTCTGGGCACATTACCGGGGACATATGGGATGTACAGCCCCATGCTCAGGCTAAGTGTCACAGGGTTCACCGAGTCCCCCCAGTTGTAGTCCAGGAGGTCTTTGACTCTGGTGGTGATGGCCAGACCAAACTGCAGCACACTAAGGGGGACTCCTCCACCTTCATACACTGACAGAGATTGTGTAGCAGGGGTTTGGTTAGGAGGCCCTACCCCTCAGGAGCTGCTACAGACCTGGTCACTGAAACTAGCTTTCAGGTCCTGAGGAGATCATGGTAGAAGACTGGCAGCTCAGAGAGGTCTTGGTTGGAAAGTGTGTATTGACTGAGGCGCAGGGGACTGCAGGAAGAGAAAGGAAGGGCCCATGGTTAAGTCAGCTGAATGTTACTCTAGAGAACTGGATTCTATCCCTGCTTCTGCCACAGAGTCCCTGTGTAATGCTGGGCAATTCACCAGAACCAGACTATCCCCGGTGGCCGTTAGCTTTGTGTTCCTCATTTTCTGGATTCTCAGTGTAAGACACCTACGGCCAGGCTTGCAGAACTGTTGAGCCTCTCAGCTGTAACTGAAGTCAATGGGAGACGTACTTAGAACATATAAAGTGCTATAAAAATGCTAGATACTCTGGAAAACCAGGCCCAAACATCTCAAACTGGGGACTCCAAATTAGTGGGCAGTTTGACAATTTTGACCTCAGTCTCTCTGTGGCTTTATTTCCCAGCTGTAACAGGGTGTAGCAACACCACTTAATCTTATAGGTGTGTTGTGAAGATAAATTAGCCAATTTTTCCACAAACATAGATTATTACTGTGACAGCACCATAGAAATGCACACGGGAACATTTAATAATTCTGTTTTCAGTGCAGAGTTTGAATGGTGTGTGGAAAATAGGCCTGAGGCCACACATTGAATGAAGAGGTTGAAAGGGAGACATTGAATAGCTGTCGTTTCACTGAATGAGGCAGAAGTCCTATGGAAAAATAGCATGTGATCATTGCACAGGCAACTTATTCTGGCATTTCCTAACATCTGAGTGCTTGACTTTGCAACCTTAATGTTCTTTCAGTGTAGTATTTTGGATGTTATATGTATAATGCTGCATACATACATATTCTGTGTGTAAGTTTTACTGTAACATCTCTTTTCACACCAACTGAATGTTTTTCACAAACACTTTGTCTGTATTTTAAATGCTGCTTGCTCTGTCCAGCGTTACTTCAATCTCACAAGGAATATACCCCATCAAATAAAAGTCCATAATCAAATTCCAAATACTGTGGTATATGTCCTAAACTCTGTCTCATATCCATGGATTGACTCACTGGTCACTCTTTATTTTGTTCCCTATGGTTCATTCTCTCCCACTCTTTTTGCCTTAACGTACTGAAGAATCAGGCCTGGTACTTTGGCAACTTTTCCAATCTGCAGTTTATGGTAGACTTGAGACAATCTCTGCATAGCCTCCAGAGTTGGCATGGAGTTCCTTGAATGTGTAGTATCAGTAACCGAGGTTAAACAGGAGTTTTATCATAGGGATATATTGTATTTATTATACTTAAATTTCATGTTATATCAAACCATTTTATAATATTAAAATGGACCTGTTTTGTGTGTGTGAGCCCCAGATATGTCACATACTATCTATATTTGCAGCACCTGTTATATTTAAAGAAAGGGTGAAGTCACAGCTACTACTGTAGTTTGAATGTTATTGGACTTTACCCCCTTCATTCTGTTACTCCCAAGGCTCTGAACAGCTTAGTAGTATTAGACAAATGAGAGACCAGAATCAAGTTTTATTAATACCTCATAAAAGTATAGTAATGTTGGAATGGGCAAACCCTTCCTATTTCCCTAGCCAAAGTCAATACTGGTGCTCAGACATTATGGTGATAGGGACCATAAAAGTAGCTAGATAAATAGTATGGTATAATGAATACAAGCTAAAAATGACCATAAATCCAAATTAATGCCTGCCCAAGCTAAATAACCTACCCGTTGAACCACATCTAGTCATGATACACCTCTTTTCCAATTTGTGCTTACATAAGACCAAGTTCTTAAGAAGATCTCGGTCATCAGTGCAAAGCGGGACTGCCAAGGATTAACTTCAACAGAAGCTTTCTATTAAAAATGTATGAAGAGAAACTAAGCGAAAAAGACACAGAAAATTCAAAGGGCATAACAGCTAAACCTGTGTGTAAGCTGACGTGCATCTTATTTTACCACACTAAGAATTTATGCCTCCTTTCTTAAACTCATTGTGGCATGCAGCCTTAACTGCAGCGCTGGTACCTTTGTAATGACTGAAGTTCTGTGGGATTCCCGACAGCAAAGGCCACCTGGGGAAGCACTGAAACAATTTCCTCTATGGGCACCCAAGCCATGCCCACTTCTCTGCCAGGACCGGCGCCAGTGTTTTTGGTGCCCTAGGCGCACGGCCATTTCACCGCCCCGTGCGCTGGTCCCGTGGCTCCGGTGGAGCTGCCGCAGGCGTGCCTGCGAGAGGTCCACCAGAGCCCCGGGACCAGCGGACCATACGCAGGAATGCCTGCGGCAGGTCAACCAGAGCTGCCTGCCGCCCCCTCTGCAAAATGCCACCCCCCAATAATCCTGGCGCCCTAGGCGATTGCCTAGGTCGCCTAAATGGAAGCGCCAGCCCTGCTCTCTGCCACACTACCCACTCTGGGGATGAGCTGGCTGGTGCAGCTTTCTTTCCCCTCTGCCCCCAGAGGAGGCAGGAGATTTCATTCCTGCTCACTCTAATTGTGATTAGAATTCTTCAACTGTACCGGCAAAGCACCAGCTCTGTGCAATGGCGCCATCCCAGAATCCATGCAAGATCGTTTTCTATTTGAATAAGTGTCCAGGGAATCAAAGGCGGCAGGGACTGACTGAAAATACAGCTGGAGAATGAAATTTCTTCTTTCAGCAGCCCAGATTCCTAGGGAGAAAAATATGTGGATTGCAGTGAGGCAAAACTGGGAGGTATATAGACTATGTTGGAAACCCACAGCTTTGATTCATAAATGTCCAAGGCAAAGAGACTGAAAGAGGAGTTCAGATTGAAATTTTAACAGGTGAGGTCAGATGGAAAATGAACTGAATGATGAAACTGGAGGTTTGTTCTGTTCTAGCACATCGCACCTGGGGCATCTAAGTACCTATTGCATTGTAATAAAATTGTAAGTGGAGGATAAAAGGGAATTATCAGGAGGAACGGACACCTGCCCTGAGGATGGTGAAGGCAATGTGGTCTGTTGATAAAGATGCAAAAAAATCCCTGCTCTTCTAAATATAGCAGAGATGTATCCTGGTGTGGGGATACATCTAGCCAGGCTTCCCACTTTGAGTATTACTTTTAAGGAAGAAAGAAAGGATGCAGTCTGGAGTGCATACACATGCTTTTGTAATTACACAGGCCTCTAGAGGGTGCAGCCTGCTTCTCACAGGGCTGTAGTTGCCTTTCAGGCATATCCAGAGCAGCTAGCTCATGCTGATGTGCTCCCCTGCACCAGCCTCTCAGATGGTCCTTCCACGCCCCAGCATTAGAGAAACACTCAACTGCGACGAGGGCATTCCCCAATTGCCCACTGGAAGGTCTTGCTGTAGAAATGATTACACAACACACCTGGAGAGGCCCCATTCCCAGCTGCTCTCAGGGATGCAGCATCTGGGAGGGTTTAATGGGGATACACACTGTCCACAGAAAGAACCTCCATCTCCTCTGCTCTCTTTGAGGTGACATACAAATGCCCACTCAATGATCAATCAAATCCTGCTGTGTTGAGACGCCCCAGCCAGAATAATGAAGCCATACTGGGTGAGTGACTTTCTCAGACCAACATCTGGGAGATGTCCAAGGAATGCAATGGGAATATGATTCCTCTGGCACACTGCCAAGGACTTAGGATCACATGCCTACTTAATGCTTAATATGTCATGCACTTCTTCTAGGCATCTGTTGCCAAGCAAGGCCTTCACTCAGGGGCCTAGAATGTGTGGAGGAAAGAGAACACATTGATCTGGGGTGTAGAGAGGCTTCCCAGAATTCTGAGTTAGCTGGTTTGGCTCATGCTGCCCTCCATACACCAGGTACAGAAGGCCGGGCTCATGGTTGGGCTGCTAGTCCCTTGTACTACCGTGGAGACAGCCAAATGCTGCAGGGGGCTGACCTTTGCCATTATTCTAGTTCCTTACAGTTCAGTTCAGGCGTGGGAGTGCTTTCGGGGGGGGTGGGGGGGGGATTTTTTGGCTCTGCCCCTTGTTCTCATCCATACACTGCTGGCTGCTTTGCCAAAACTGGCACCCCCAGTACAGTTCTCACATGCCCTCAGCAAAGCTGCAGACCCAGCTCCGACTGCTGAGCATATGAAGGATCATTGGAAAAGAATATTCATCATTCTGGAATGTCAGCCTTTCACTCCCCTTTTCTTTTTCACCAAGTGTCATTCTAGAGTGACACAGTACACAGGGAAGTGACAGGGCTGTAGAACAAGCTGGAGCTGGGCTATTGAGGGCAGGTGTTTTTTTTCCACACAGCTTTGTCAAATACACCTCACTGAAAACCTGCAGCAACCTCCCCCAGCTGTGGGTCCCTGGCTGTACAGCTCTGCGAACACACTTCAGTTCTACTGTACTTCTGATGTTCCCACTGAGTTCCCAACGGCCCTGACAATTCACCTCTACCCTGACCAGCGGCAGCTCTTGTTATTCTAGTCCTAAACTCCCCACAGAGCTCTGCTATCGCACTTCAGTCCTGACCCACAGCTCCACAAAACCCTCCTGCCTCCGCTATCCCAGTCCGAAATTACTCTCACATCTTTGTGGCATGTCCCTCAATTCACTCCTGGGCTCCCCCCGCAGCTCTGTCAATTCACACCTATCCTGGCCCACAGAACTCTCTGCCAGTTCAAATCCTGGGCTTGGCACTGTTCTACCAATGCACCTTAGTCTTTCTATTCTAGTTTGGAGTCTTTCCTGAAGAGGAGGCTTCTAGTCACTCTGACCATACCACACTGAATGATGGTTGGATCTGTGGCCCAGTGTGGGGCTAATGTTAGTGAATATGGCCCTAGCACAGACCTGGCTCCTCTGAAATACGAGAGAAAATAAAGACTGAGGAAGCCACACTGAGGCAGGGACAAGTATGACCATTTTGATATATTTTAAGTAAGGGGATTGTGTTTCAGATCCTGGCGAGCTTCTCTAGCTCTTTGCAAACTGGGGACAACAGCTTCCTGGGCATTGTGGGGAAGAATTTAAACCCTGTGTGATATTTATTTTGGATCACTGCTACGACACTCATATGTGAAGTCAGAAGGAAGCTGGGCTGATAGAAGAAACATTTGCGATTAGTACTGGGATGTCTAGCAGCCTCAAAATGTTAGCGAAATAGTAGCTTTTCTTTGCACTGATTGTGACGTTGTACTCCAGATTCTTTATGAAAATATGCTTATCATATGACTATGATATAACTGAGATCTACTTTATGCTAGATGGGTTTTGTAAGATATCATTGGAAAGGTTATAATTTACTGAATGTGATTATCCAATCTCTATGCCTGTATCGTTTCTGTATCTGAAGTTAGGAATATTGGCTATGTATCTGTAAATGAACTCTGCTACTTTGGGTGATGCTCACTGCCAACACTTCAGGTACAACAATGGAAAAGCCAAACAGGGCTGATGGCCCATCAACGAGGACAATGGACTGTGAAAAAGCTTGGCCTTCCTGTGGACTCTCCATACTGCCACTGATTCATGGAAGCTGTGATACTAGAGTTAGGTGATCTGATCAGCTGATATAATTTTTTTTTAACATTAACTTTAATAAATTATGTAATACATAGGTTGGTAAAAGAGTGTACATCTGGGAATAGTGCGTAGGTTATCCACAAATATAAAGTTAGTTTTTAAAAGTCATATGGTACATAGAGTACATAATCAGCATTAACCCAAATTTAGGTGAATAGATTTAACGATACAGTTTAGATATTAGAATCTGAATACTTGGGTACATCACTCATGAAAAGTTGTACAAAGATTTGGTTGTGGAAAGCAAAATTTATCAATGAGTGGAGATTGTTCCTCAGTAATTTTTGAGAATTAGGTTGGTTGTCTATTTAGAAAATACAATCCACGAGGAAAGTATTTCAGTTACTTTCCTGACTGCGCTTCTCATTGGCACTCGAGCTCATCCCTCCTAGTATTGCCGATGTCTGGTGATGTGTTCTATGTAGATGTCCCTCAACCACCTGATAGCACCCAACACCATGAGTTACCACATCAGCCGAGCGTAGCGTTGACCGATTCTGCATTCTCTCAGCCCTCGCTTGTTACTGGGGTCCCATGTGCCTAAGGCTTCGACTATCAGTGCATGTGTCTAAACCTGGGAACCCTTAGTTCTCAAGGTTTTGGCCAGAGGTGCATATTTCTCTTCCTTAGCCTAGTTTGTATGCTTTGTTTTATTTGCTTGGTAACCTGCTTTGTTCTGTTTGCTACCTCTTTACCACTGAAAATTCACCTTCTGTAGTTAATAAACTTATTTCCAGTTTATAATATAACCCAGTTTATATAATTTCTAACTGCGGGGCCGGGGTGGTGGTGGAAAGAAGTTGTGCATATCTCCCTTCACATAGAGGGAGGGGGAAATTTTCATATAACCTTTGGGTTTGTACCCCTTAAAGAGAGTGGGTACCAGAGTGCTGGGGTGAGCCCATAAGGCTGAATCTTTCCACAGTGGATCTTGGTCTCTCTGTGCAGCTGGGTGCAGCCATGTCTGTGTGCTTGGCTGGAGAGGCTTGTGAGCTTAGCCCAGCAAGACCAGATAAAGGGGGCCCAGGCTGGCAGAATAGGTACCATCAGTACCATCCCAGCACATCCGGGGGCATTCAGGGAGCAGGGAAAGGGCAAACTGTCACACTGATCTAAAGGTGTTTTCATTGTGAGTGACACATCAGTTGGTATTTTAATTTAAGCCTTGGCCACTGGAATCACATGGTTATGTGAGCATCTCAACTTGCATTTTTTAAAAAGCAAGTTTCTAGCCTTTGTGGTTGCCGAGAAAAACTTGAAAGTTTGAATCCTAACAGTTCCAACACCAGAACACACATAAAACTAACCCCAACGTATTATGTCAAATATCATGATTTGTAAGCCGGTATCATAATTTTTTTAGGTCCTGACTCATGATTTCCAACTGCACGAAACTGGCAATACTGTGTACTCAACACATGGATTAGCCAGTGAGGACATGTCAGAAGCAGACAAATTAGACCCTGTTCAATTATTTGTGCATTCTGGAAAATACTTCAAGTGACCTTGCCCCGGAAAGTATTGCATACAAGTTGCCAGGGTGAGAGGAACTCTGGGTCACTCATGTTAGACAGAATGCTCTTCTGACACTTGATAAGACACAATAAAAGACCAAATTCTAATGATGGCAAAACACAGTGTGAAGAGGTACAAGGAAAATGCATCTAGAGGAAGCTTTAGATCTGGACTGTTCTAAATATAACAAGAACTTCAAGACATGCAAATACTAGCAGGCAAATCAGATTTGTAAGCTCTTTGGGGAAGGAGGCCATCATTTTATTCTGTGTTTGTTCAGCACCTAGCACAATCGGGTCCTGGTCCATGGCTGGGGATCCTAGATGCTATGGCAACACAATTAATATTTAAAAATAATGCTGTGAGAACACACAACTCCAAAGAACTATTCTTCCGCAAAGCAAAAGCCTTCAGTGGCATGATCAGAACTGCTGTGGTACCAGTCAGAAAAATTAGAGTGGCAGACTGGACATGATGCTGGATGTAGGGCTTACAACACCCCACGAGCCTTGCGGCAAGAGAAGCCGCTGTACCAGCGAAGATGAGCTACAACACAAAGGGTTAAATTAGCCATACCATACTAGCAGGGTGTACTGGGAACAGTGAAGGAGAAAATGATGATGTTTGTTGCAGTAGTCAACATGTCTTTTAAATATTAAGGGTAAGTATCTGTAAAATTACAAATGACAGAAGGCCACATGTGTCAATGTAAAACAGGCTCAAGCAAACTGCCCAGTGGTAACAGAGTTCATGCAAAGTAAATGGAATAATATCCTATTGCACAATAGAAGGCTATCTAGAAAGAGCTGTTCTGTCAAACCACCAATAGATGTGAATTCTTGGTAAATTACAAAGAAGCCATGCCCCATAGACACTTATGTCATGGATGCTGCTACCCTGTGCGTACTAAGTTACCAAACAAGCAAAGAAATGAGCATAATTAAAGTAACAAAAGGGGGAAAAAAGCTTGACAAAAACGCTATTGTAACAGAGAATCAACAAGTTTTCTCAGGTCCTGGGGGATTACTACGTATAATTGCAAAAGAATACTCATGCAGTAATGCGGGAACGTAGAAAAGTTCCATTAACAATGCTAGCAGAACAAAAGCTGAAGCAGAGCTCTGGCAAGAATGAGAAGTTATAACACTAATAGCCTTGCTGAACCATGGAGAAGTAATTATTACAAAGAACCCAAGAAAATTGAGGCTTTGCTTAAACCCAAGAAGTTTAATGCAGTAATAGCTTGGAGTCATAGGCCAGATCCTCAGCTGGTGTAAATTGGTATAGTTCTATTAACTTTCATTGGGTCGGTTTGTATAACTATTCACAGAAGGATTCACAATGTGGCCCTAAAAGGGACACCACAAGCTTGAAAATCACATCTGTAAGATATTGTACATTTGATAGCCTATTTAAGTGTTACTTTTACTATTATCGAAAGAAGTTAGACAAATAATTGCTGTTCAATATCTTTTTCCCAGTTCGTTCATTTCTTGCATTTGATAGCACTTTGCAAATAGTCAGTGTCACTGTTGCCTTTGTATACTCTCCCTCCTTCTTGGAGAAGACCCTTATAAACATTAATAGTGAAGCAGCAAAACCTTTATCAGTTTCTTTTTCAAGTAATTTAAAAAAATTCAGGACATGTTAAAGAAGGATCTGTCAAAGTGGAATTTTTAAAAATTAGTGCCAAAATACAATTCAAGTTGACAGCCTCTAATGTTTGTAAAGTGATTTGAGATCCTTAGATGGAAATAACACAATGCAAAGTATTATTATTAATAACTTGAACACTGAATAATTCAATGGTATAAAGCAGTGGTGTTCAACCTTTGTTCATTTGTGGACTCCTAAAAAATTTCAAATGGAGATTCAGACCCCTTTGGAAATCTTAGACAGAGTCTGCAGATAGCCATGGATCCGCGGACCACAGATTGAAACCCATTTATATAAAGGACTGAGTTCCAAAGGGGAAGGTCTGAGATCATCCTTACAGTGGTTCACCAGGGTCTTACATTTGACTGTCAAAAAATAACCCCATGTATACAAGGAAGGCTTACAAAATTCCCACCCAGAGAAAGAGAAGTGAAATCAATGCCAACACTGTCATTGCTAGACTGTTCCATCAGATATTCATGATAAGTGCTGCATTTTACAAGCAACTTGTTAATGAATTATGATGTGTTTATTTTTTTTTTTTTTAAAGCCTGACATTTTTGATCTGGGACCTCTGCCACAAGAACAGGCCTTTTACTCAGCGTAGCCAGCCTCCGTGCGGGGTAATGGTGAGTCAGCACTCCTGTGCCGAGCAAAGCTGAGTGAAATGTTTGGAGGCACATGAAATGAAAAGATGAAAAACTTCCTTAGTCAGCCAAAGAGCTCGTTATGCACACCAGCTAATAGTCTTTTTTTTTTGACTCTGACAACAGCATGGAGAACTCTTTTAATAGCCCGGGTCTGCAATCAATATTCTCCATATTGTGCAAAAAAAGAAAAGAAAAATGCTCAAAATGCACAGTTTGCAGAGTGTGCGATCTGTGGTCCCATTTACAAGGGATGGCTGAGCCATTACCAGTATGGTCAATACGCCAGGGGCTGTTAGGTGCTGCCCATTGCTAAAGTTTTTTAAGTCCTCTACTAGCTCTAATGGGTTTATAAAAACTGAAACTCCTGAGGCTCAGTGTGCACACAAGTGGAAACATTTATGAATTGAGGACTGTCATTCTGTATGGCTGGTCACACGCTTGCACCTTTGCACACAGACCTCGTTCTCTCGTCCTTGCTGAATGATGGCCAGTGGTATATATGTGCAATAGCCGAAGCATGAGTATTTGTCCATGCTATGGTAGCAAACAAAGAAGCAGGACAAATCTGTATTTGGGCCATGGAGTAACTGGAGGTGGGCAGGGGTTTAAGCAACGGAATCCTCTCTCTTTGGCTACCCTGCAGCCACTGCTGTAATCTCAGGAGTGCAAGACCTTTTACCTACCTGTACAGAAAGGAGACTGCAGGATCGATCTGTATAACTGCCATACCTCATCCTGGATTGCACACCTGCAGAGCACTGCTCTGTGATGATCCGTTGCACAAGCTCCCTGTCTCCTCCCTCCTATGTATTGAAATGGCCCTAGTTTAGCTACCAATTGCTTATTTTGTGTCTGTGCAGGTAATTCAGGCTCTAATTCTGTGACAGCTACAACACATGAGATACATCAACCAAAGGCCAGTGCAGTTGTTAGAATCTGTTTAATGTAAATTAGGCTACAAATTGGTGGAGACAGCCCAGCATATTGTATGTTAAGGATCAAGGGAGGGAGACTGACCAGGGTTTAACTGCCAGCTGAAGCATGTCTCACTGGACTATATTAAATATCTGATGCTAGGTCAGGCATGTTACAGTTTGAGAGCAGAGGGAACTAACCTAACTGCCCAAAATTGCACTTAAAAAGAAATAATTACATTTAACTGTACTAAGAGCTTCAATGGCACTTTGGAAAACAAACAACACTGTTCCTTTGCAGATTCAGGGCCAGATCTCCAGAAGGGTCAGAGCAGCAGTCTGTGCACTTGGGGAACAGCTGCCCTACCTCTTCAAGGGGTCAGATCCCCAGCTGGTATAAATCATTTTAGCTTCATTTAAGTCAATGGCTCTTTTCTGACTTACACCAGCTGGTGATCTGGCCCATTGACTTTCATGTAGTTAAAATAATGAAAAGTCTGTATTTGGGCCATTGGGAAAGTGGGTATGCATAGGGGTTTAAGGAATGAAATCTGCTCTCTAGAGCAGTGGTTCTCAACCTATTTACCATTGTGGGCTGCATATGCACCTTTCTATGTGTTATGTGGGCCGCATCCACACTACTACCTGTATGGCCCTGAAGATGTCATATATATGGGCTGCAGCTGTGTGCTGATTGGGCCTCAGGCTGGGAACCACTGCTCTAGGGCTACTCTGCAGCCATTACTTGAATTGCTGGCTGCAAGCTCTTCTCTTGACTGCAATGGAGCTGCCCCAGTTTACACCAGCTGAGGATTTGGCCCTATAAATGCACCTAACTGTTGGGAAAATGTTCAGCTCTCTCTTAAAATGGAGGCATCTGTCAGCCTGTTGGCTGGACAAGTAGTTTCCCAGTGCCCTATCCCATCTTATCTGCCCCAATTGATCTATTTTTGGCAGAGGAGGAACTTAAAGAAAGAAGAGTGTAAATTTTTCAATACATAAGCCATTTCTGCTACCTTCTCTGTGCTTTGTGGCAGACATACCCTGAGCAGTAACAGTTTGGGCCATAAAGCCAAGGCAGGGTATAAGAACCTGAATAACATAGAATAGAATGTTCTCTGGAACACACACACACGAACACTCTCACAATTAAAAAAAAAACTTGCTACCAGCTGCCAATCCAGTTAACAATTCCTTTTTGTGCATTCTTTTGTTTATAATACTTATTGTGGAGTGGGGCAAGCTGGTGGATTGGCAGCCTGCCTGCCTTCTGGGGTGGAGAGCACGGCCTGAAAGGAGGAGAGGAAGAGAACATCAAAAACAGATTGAAAGAGTTTCCTCTTGGAGTGAGCCTAGAGGGTCAGGTTTTAACAGTAATTTTCAAAGAATGATTGTACAGAAGGAGTCCACTGAATAGCCTAGCCGAATGGAATAGAAAGAACACAGCAAGAATCCGTACACTATCATTCCCAAAGTCAGGACTGATTGTTAAGACAAAGTGGAAAATAAACAAGGGTGTGTGGCTGGTTCTGTAGTCTCTAAATCCATTGGGCACCAATTTAATTTCACTACTCTCTGCAACAAGCTACTGTTCCCTTTGTTTCAACATATGCGTGAAAGCTACCAGCCCAATTCTATCATTCTAGTGGATCACATTTCTTTCTCTTCTCCATTTGTTGACATCCTTGATTCTCCAGCATCACACAAGCTCAGTCTGGGGGGGAGGGAGAGCTCAGTGGTTTGAGTATTGGCCTGCTAAACCCAGAGTTGTGAGTTTAATCTTTGAGGGGGCCATTTAGGGATCTGGGGTAAAAATCTGTCTGTGGATTAGTCCTGCTTTGAGCAGGGGGCTGGACTAGATGACCTCCTGAAGTCCCTTCCAACCCTGATATTTTATTATTCTAACACATGTTTCCAAGTAGGGGAAAATCTAGTTGCATCTTGGGGTACAGATCCAAAGCAAGACTTGAGCCCTTTGCCTGTTCTAGCTTCACATCACTACAGTCAGCCCCTGCTGGGAACACTTTTTAGAGCTCTGCTAATGTCTGTATTGATTGACAAGCCTGTGATGCTACTCAGGGACAAGGTGGCCCTAAAGATGAGTGTTCTGCCTTCATAACATTCCCTGCCCTTGCTAGGTAATGTGTGAGACTAAGGTCAGGACTTAAACCTGAGTGTGTCATAGTAGTGTAACACACTGCATTTCAGCATATAGTCATGGAAATAGAGGAGTAAACAGTGGGGTGAACTACAGTTTCCATGTTTTGTTTTGAAGTGCTTTGTGTGCTGGCACATTTCCCGTAGCCAGCCAGGGGGATTCCATAGGAATGTACCAGAACAATCCAGATGCTGGGTGAGATGAGCATTGGGCATGCTCAGTAGCTGTCTGGAACAACATGGAAAAACTCTATCTAGGGTGATGAGCCCAGCAAGAGGCTGGGCAAGGAAACTTTGAATGGATGTACTTGGGGCTTGATGGGGCCACTCAGCAGTGGAGCAGTGCAGGGAAATCCTAGGGACTGATGGAGCCTGGACACATTACAGAGAGTTTGCCAGGTTTTATTGGAGCTGGACTGCAGCTTTCTTTACCCACCGAGGAAGAGGAGGACTGAAGATTGGCCGTGGGCTGTGTGCATTGCAGATTGCTGTGCGGAGTCCCAAGGGACAACATTTGAAGAAAAAGGCTGAGACTGTTTTTCTTTCTTTTGTTCAGGAGAGCTCACATGCCTTGTATATATAATATAGGGTTCTGATCCCACCTTGCAGATAGTAAGAAG
Organism: Gopherus flavomarginatus; assembly: GCF_025201925.1. Taxonomy (NCBI): domain Eukaryota; kingdom Metazoa; phylum Chordata; order Testudines; family Testudinidae; genus Gopherus; species Gopherus flavomarginatus. Next base: position 67,075,681 of record NC_066620.1, on the reverse strand, counting down.
GGGATAAATCCATATCCTAAGGACGTGTATGTATGTGCTCATGTATAAAGAGTCATTTGTTTTAGAACCTAAAGACCAACTGAAAATGTTTTCTTTTGGCATTGCTATTGAGGAGATTTCATGCCTTTCTCCCCCAAAGGTTATAAGCAAACTGTTAGGAATATATGTGTATATCAATATTGTCATAAACAGATAGCTAAGGGTTAATGTCTCTTTCACCTGTAAAGGGTTAACAAACAGTGATCTGCAAACACCTGATCAGAGGACCAATCAGGAGACAAGATACTTTCAAATCTCGTGGAGGGAAGCCTTTGTTTGTGGGTTTTGGGTTTGGCTTTGTTCTCTCAGGGTCCTGGACGGGACTAGAGGTACAACCAGGTTTCTGCCAATCTCCCTGCTACAGTCTCTTATCTATTCAGAATTGTGAGTAAGAAAAAAGGCGGTTATAGTCTTTTAATTTGTTTTCTTATTTGCATATGTGTACTTGCTGAAATTAGCTTAAATTGTGTTTCTGCTGGAGAAAGTTTCTTTCTATTGTTTATAAGTTGAAAGACCCTGTAACTTTTTACCATCTAAAGTGCAGAGATAAACCTTTTACTTTTTTCTTTCTTTTTTATTAAAAGTTTTGCTTGTAAGACCTGTTAATTTTTTTCTCCTAGTTAAGGTTCAAGGGAATTGGTGGGGAGAAAGGAAGGATAAATTTTCTCTTTGTGTTAGATTCACGCAGCTTGAATCTGTAGTGCCTCTGGGTGAGGGGGAAGGTAACACTCCTCTTGGTGTGGTGATTCAAGAAGTTGAATGAGGAGATCTCCTAGTGTTCCCAGGGTGGGAAGGAGCTGGGAGGAAGAAGGGAGGGGGAAGAGAATGGTTTATTCCCCTTTGTTGTGAGACTCAGGGAATCTGGGTCTTGGGGTCCCCAGGGAAGGTACTGGAGGAGACCAGAGTCTATCAGGCGCTCTACTCTAAGTCCTGATTGGTGGCAGCCTATCAGATCTAAGCTGGTAATTAAGCTTAGGGGAATTCATGCTAGTACCCATATTTTGAACGCTAAGGTCCAGAATTGGGAATTATACTATGACATGGTGGCAGCGTGTGAGATAAGAATCCAAAAGCCAGTAAGATTATTAATTTGCTTCTCTGCTAGCTGGTTATAAGCAGAGGGTAGGGGTTTATATTTTTAAACTGCAACCAGAGAATTTTTTTTTCCTTGCTTCGGTCTGGCTGTGCATAGATATGGCCTCAGGCAAGGGCCATTAAGTTTAACAGGGGTCTTTTGTTAGACAATAGAACTCCAGCTGTGAGTCAACTACACCAGCAGAACACACATGCAAATGAAGGTTTTCCTTTTGTTCTAGTTTTATTCGGGAAGGCTTGTTAGAAACACTCTGTTGCTTAGCAACAGAGCAGGCAGCAGAGGAACAGTAATTCAGACAGTAAACCAGCAGAGGGCACCCCAACACAAGAAAACAGGAACCATGACTTCCAGGACAAAAGCGGGTGCAGAGAAACAAATCAAAGAAGCAGACCACAGGCGACAAATGGAAAAAAGAGAAAAAGAGGTGGAACTGAAAGAAAGGGAAGAAAACATCAAACTGGCAGCCTACAAAAGAGAACAAGCAGCCAAAGATGCAGCCCACCAACGAGAGAGGGAGAAACACCAACAAGAAATGGAAAAACAACAAAAACAGAGTGAAGAGAGGGAAAAAGAGAGAAAGCATGAAATGGCCTTGGCACGGGCCAGGCAGGATGCTCCAGCCAGTCCTAACAACCCTGCGCCAATGATTGTTCCACATCACAAGAAATTTCCCACCTGCAAGGCAGGTGATGACACTGAGGCCTTCTTAGAAAATTTTGAAAGGGCCTGCCTTGGGTACAGCATCTCTGAAGACCAGTACATGGTAGAACTGAGGCCACAGCTCAGTGGACCCTTAGCAGAGGTGGCGGCTGAAATGCCTAAGGAGAAAATGAACGATTATAAACTTTTTCAAACCAAGGCCAGATACAGAATGGGGATAACACCTGAACATGCCCGTCGGCGGTTCAGAGCCCTAAAATGGAAACCAAATGTGTCATTCCCCCGACACGCCTACCACATTGCAAAGAATTATGAAGCCTGGATATCAAGAACAAAGGTTAACAATCTGGACGAGCTGCACCTCCTGATACAAATGGAGCAGTTCTTAGATGGTGTTCCTGAGGAAATAGAAAGGTACATCCTAGATGGAAAGCCCAAAACGGTAATCGAGGCGGGGGAGATTGGAGCCAAATGGATGGAAGTGGCAGAAAAGAAAAAACCTACTGTCAAGGGGAGCGAATACCCCAGGGGGCACACCGACCATAAACCCTATAACCGAGGGCAGCACAACACCCCACTGACAACCCAAGGAAAGCCACAGACGCCCTATTCTTCCACCTCATCAGTCTCCAGTAACCCACCTCGACCCAGTGACCAGTCAGCTGGAAGATGCTTTAAGTGTAATGAACTGGGACTTATAAAGGCCAACTGCCCAAAGAACCCCAACTGAGTGCAGTTCATTACACCACCATCACACCAAAGATCCCCAGGCCCAGATGCCTCTCAAATACCCTTGGAGCGAAGGGAAACTTTGAGAGTGGGCGGAAAGAAGGTTACTGCGTGGAGAGACACGGGGGCACAAGTGTCAGCTATCCACCAATCCTTCGTTGACCCCAAATTCGTCAACCCAAAGGCCCAAGTGACAATTTACCCCTTCATGTCACAAGCCGTAGACTTGCCTACAGCTGAACTGCCTGTCCAGTACAAAGGCTGGTCAGGAATGTGGACTTTTGCAGTCTATGACAATTATTCCATCCCCATGCTACTGGGGGAAGATTTGGCCAACCAGGTGAAGTGGGCCAAGAGAGTGGGAATGGTTACAAGTAGCCAAACCAGGCAAGCTTCCCGATCCATTCCTGTTCCTGAGCCATCCACAGAGGCCTCATCTGTGTTACCAGAGACCCAGACAGAGATAGTGGACCCGGATCCCCTGCCAATAACTGAAACAGCCACAGTGCCTCTAGTCCCAGACCAGGAACTGGAAAAGCAGCCAGCACCAGAACCGTTGCCAGCACTGATGACAGTGCTTGCAAATCCATCTTCAACCCCAACGCCAGAGGGCGCCAGCAAGCCTGAACTGGCAGAAGCAACAGACAACCACACCCAAGAGGCTCAACCAGAGCCTGAAATACCCCTTGGTGCACCAGCGGAGAGCGGTTCACCAGCAACGGAAACAACCCCCATCACCTACATCGCTTCCAGAGGGACCAAGCCCAAGTCCACAGTCTAAGGAAGAACTGGTGTCTCCAGCTTCAAGGGAACAGTTCCAGACTGAGCAGGAAGCAGATGACAGCCTTCAGAAAGCTTGGGAGGAGGCACGGAGCGCCCCACCGCCTCTCAGCTCTTCTAATCGATCCCGGTTTGTTGTAGAACTAGGACTTTTATACAAGGAGACTCTTTCTGGTGGACACCAGAAAGACTGGCATCCACAAAAACAGTTGGTGGTTCCAACTAAGTACCGGGAAAAGCTCTTAAGCTTAGCCCATGATCATCCCTGTGGCCATGCTGGGGTGAACAGAACCAAGGACCGGTTGAGGAAGTCCTTCCACTGGGAGGGGATGGGCAAGGACATTGCCAAGTATGTCTGGTCTTGTGAGGTGTGCCAAAGAGTGGGAAAACCCCAAGACCAGGTCAAGGCCCCTCTCCAGCCACTCCCCATAATTGAGGTCCCATTTCAGCGAGTAGCTGTGAATATTCTGGGTCCTTTCCCAAAAAAGACACCCAGAGGAAAGCAGTACATACTGACTTTCGTGGACTTTGCTACCCGATTGCCGGAAGCAGTAGCTCTAGGCAACACCAAGGCTAACGCTGTGTGCCAGGCCCTAACAGACATTTTTGCCAGGGTAGGTTGGCCCTCCGACATCCTTACAGATTCAGGATCTAATTTCCTGGCAGTGACCATGAAAGAACTGTGGGAAACTCATGGAGTGAACCACTTGGTTGCCACCCCGTACCACCATCAAACCAATGGCCTGGTGGAAAGGTTTAATGGAACTTTGGGGGCCATGATACGTAAATTTGTCAACGAACACTCCAATAACTGGGACCTAGTGTTGCAACAATTGCTTTTTGCCTACAGGGCTGTACCACATCCCAGTTTAGGGTTTTCACCATTTGAACTTGTGTATGGCCACGAGGTTAAGGGGCCATTACAGTTGGTAAAGCAGCAATGGGAGGGGTTTACGCTTTCTCCAGGGACTAATATTATGGACTTTGTAAGCAACCTACAAAACACCCTCCGACACTCTTTAGCCCTTGCTAAAGAAAACCTAAAGGATGCTCAGGAAGAGCAAAAGGCCTGGTATGATAGACATACCAGAAAGCGTTCCTTCAAGGTAGGAGACCAGGTTATGGTCTTGAAGGCGCAACAGGCCCATAAGATGGAAGCATCATGGGAAGGGCAAGGTTATAAGCAAACTGTTAGGAATATATGTGTATATCAATATATATTTAGAATAGTAAATATTTTACTTTATAAATTGTCACTCATTCTTTGATTAATTCTGTATAATATATATGAGACATGTATCCAAGTCCTGAAAAAGACCAAATTGCTGTTTGACCACAGCAGAAAAGCTGCTGTATAGTAAAAGGTAGAGGGGCGAAAGAAATAGTTTTCCCCCAGTACCTGTTACAGCAGCACATAGTGAACCTCAGGGCCATAAAGTCGGTCACCCACTTTGTCCCCCATTGTTTAGTGGAGCCTCAACTTCTTATTTCCCTAATTTAACACTGCAACCTTATGAGCAACCAAATATACCTCAATGGTTCCGGGAGCTCCTCGGCCAGTTCTTTTTAAATTCTTGGGTGCAATTTATCCAGACCTCCTGATTTAAAAATATCTAGCTTTATTATTTGCTGTTAAACATTCTCCCTAGTTTCTATTGGAATGGAAAATATTTCCTCCTCACAATATGAATACATCTGTATTTGGAACAAAGCCAGAACAGAAATATTTACTGAACACTTCTGTCTTTTCTGCATTATTATTGACAAGTTCACCATTTCCAGCTAGTAATGGACATTTAATATTGTTAGGATTCCTGAGTCCTTGTGTTCCTGATTTACTTAAACGCCTTATTCTCCTTAATGCTGCTGAACGGAGATTTTGCCCTGTGTCCTTTTGCTTTCCTTATCCATTTTCTATAATTCTAGCTTCTAATTTATATTTTTTGTTATCAACTTCTCCCTTTTTTTCTCATTTGTTATATATAATTTCTTATAACTGCTTTCACTTCCCCTCTAACCCAAGCTGTTTTTAAAGCTGCATATAGCTTGCTTTCTCAGTTGTGGGTTCTAGTATCTTTCTGGATATCTAGTAAAATGTTCTTGGAGAATTTAAGGTCAGAAAGGGACCCTTAGATCATCTAGTCTGACCTTCTAAATATTACAGACTAGAGAATGTCATCCAGTTATCCTTGTACTGTGCCAAAAAACTTGTTTGGCTAAAGCATGGCTTCCAGAAAGGCATCCAGTCTTGATCTGATGGCATCTAGAGGTGGATAATCCATCACTTCCCTTGATAGTTTGTTCCAATGGTTAATCGCCCTTACTGCTAAAAATGTGTGCTTAATTTCTCATCTAAATTTGTCTGGGTTCAGCTTCCACTCACGGGTTCTTGTTATGCCTTTCTCCACCAGATTAAAGAGACTTTCAGTACCTGATTTTCCCCCAGGAAAGTATTTCACTGGAATCATGTCACTGCTCAAACTTCTTTCTGATAAGAGGAACAGATTGAGCTCTTTGAGTCTCTAACCAAAGAGCATTTTGTTTTCAGCCCCTGAATAACTTCTGTGGTTCTTTTCTGCACTCCCTTCTCTACTTTTTCAATGTTATGTCAAAAATGTGGACACCAGAACTGTAGGCAGTACTCCAGTATTGGTCTCACTAATGCTGTATACAGAGGTAAAATCACCTCCTTGCGCCCACTCCCTACCCCTCTCTTTATATATCCAAAGCTCACATTCATCCTTTTTGCTGTTGCATTGCACTGGGAGCTCATGTTGAGTTCCTTGTCTTCTAGGACCCCTAAATCCTTTTTGGACACACCATTTTCCAGGATACAGAGCCCATTCTTGTTCCTAGATGTATGACCTTCCATCTGGTTGTATTAAAATGTCTTTTGTTTGGGCCTCACTTACCAAGAGATTCAGACTGCTCTGTATACCTACACTGTCCTCATTATTTACCACTCTTGGGGCTTAAGTTCTCATACAGTATTTCCTGGAGCCCTTCCCCCAATTTGGGGCTTGGGGCTTCTGCCCTGTGGGTTTGAAAATATTTACCAGAGCTCTGCTCTGGACAGCTCCAGCTGCATTTAAGCTCTGACCACTCTGTCAATCTTTGTATCATCCACAAACTTTATCAGCAGTGATTTTATATTTACTTCCCCATTATTGATGAAAATGCTGAATAGTGTTGGACCTAGTACCAATCCCTGCAGAACCTCACTAGAAACATCCCCATCCAATGATTATTCACCATTCACAGCTGCTTTTTGAGATCTGATGATTAGCCTGTTTTTAGTCCCTTTTTTAAGGCCTGTCAGATATCAGCTTAGCCAAACTAGGCCTCAGGCTTAAGGAGACTTGACATAAGTGCATAACCCAAGAATGACCCTATGTCAGTAGGGTTACAAGGTTACTGTAAATGATGTGCCAATAGGTGATGTTTTGGAAAAATAGACCACAATGTATCTGTCTAGACTGCAAGGTGCCTCATTGCAATCATAGAAAGTTCTACCTTGACCACAGGTCACAATGGAAACATGTTTACGTAACTGCTAATGAAAATAAGGGGAATTAAGAGAACGATCTATGAGATGCGGGGAACCAAGAATTTATGGGGTATGGAAAAAGAGATAAAGAAAAGGAGGTTGGAACCCTCATGCATACGCACAAGGTGTTAAGTGTGGTCAGAACAACAAGATAAAAAAGGGGGTTCCCTGGTATGAAGAGATTGGGCAGATCCCAGCAGAAACCAGCCCTCTATCAACGACTACCTGTTGAGAGATCCACCAGGTATTGAGTGTGAAAATAACATTAGTGAGTGTGAGGGCTCTCTTAGGTTTTATATGTTTGTGATTGTTACATTAGTCGTCTACTTAGTAAAACTTATAGTACAGACAAGATTTCTTGCATGTGACTCTGTGTGTGGTCACTGTCTTCATTCTTTGCCTGTTCCTAAAGCCTCCAAATCTAAAGGTGATTCCCACCCTATTTATCTTAAAACTGTAGAAATACAGGTCCTAGACTCACTATAATTTACCCCAGAACTATCCATCAATTCAAGTTAAAATAATGGCATATATAATTACTGGTTGCGACTGTCCTCTGTTTGCCCACATTGAATGTAAATAGGTCATGATCCCTAGGCAACCACCGATTTCTAGTCTAGTGATTAATTCATCTTTATCCATCCTAATTAATTCCAAAATAGTTCCCATGTGTTGAGTGCCATACCTTTCTGTATTAGGAAAGTATCTAGATTTTTTAGAAACTCTGATATTTTAACTTCTTAATTTTTCCCGTAGATTGAGGACACACTGTTCAACTTTCTCAGCCTTGGTCCTTTGGTCCTGCCAAGCTTCCTGCACCAGGTTCAGAATTCCCCAGGGCCACTTTCCACACACCAACTCAAAAGGAGGAGAACCCCATGGAAGATTGCCCCTCCCTGATGGCAAATAGTAGGCATGGCGGCAGTTGGTCCCAGTTGTGGGATTCAGCTGTGACACACTTGCACAGCATTCCTTTGAGAGCTCAGTGAAAAACATTCCACTAACCCGTCCATTTGGGGATGGTACACTGAGGTTCTTGTGGATTTTGTCAAGTAGGGAGTACAATTCTTGTGGTAACCTTGACATGAAGATGTTACCATACTCAGTCAGCTCACCTTGCAGATGCTTACCTGAGGGAATACTTTTAGCTATTTATCAGCAACTTCTTGGGCCAAAATTGACCTCAGGGGAATGGCTTTGAGGTATCGGGTGGCATAATCCTTGATGATGACAGTGTAGCAGCATCTCCTGACTGTCAGTTCAAAGGGCCTAATGAAATCTACCTCAATGAGTTCAAATGGAGTGTTTACCCAGGAAAGAGGACTCAGAGGCATGCTTTTGGTAGCCTTGGTACTCAGCAGCTGACACTCGGGACAAGAGTTGCAATAGTCCATAACCTCTTGATGTACCCCTACTTTGGCCAAGAAATGAGCCAATATTCATTCCTGGGGTTTTTCCATTCACAGTTATCCAAATCATGGTATTTTGTGGGCCAACCTGAAGACTTTATGCCTAAAGAACCTGAGGACAAGTAGTTGTGACCGACCTTTCCCTGTTTGGTGTTCTTTGACCATCCAAACCAGGACACCTCCTTCCAGTTCAAAGCGAGGACATTGTGAATCTTGTACTGCATCCACCAGGGTCCTGTTTACCTCAGCAAGCAGCCCATTTTGCTGCTCTTGTTCAAAGTCAAAAAAGCCCATGAGAGATTGGTTGTCCACCTTGGGGTCCTGGAGGTAGCAACCCTGGTGTGGGCCTATTGGGATGTTCAAACTGCACTGAGTAGCCATGCCCTTCCATGTCCATTTCAATAGTTTTGGTTCAGGAACTGTAGGACCCTAAGGGCCTGAGTGACCACAGGCAGTCGTGTCTGGGAATCTGTGGGGTCCTATCCACATTGTGTGGCCATGGATTTATGGGCTCAAGTTCTCGGGCCCTTATCTGTCAATAGAGATCACTTCCAGACAAGGCAACACTCCTTGTGAGTTTTCTTGATTAGGATAGAAGGGCCAAAGAGGTAAGGGTTGGTAAAGGGTAAGATCTTCCCAAGTGGTACATCAACCCTACCTCTGGGCTAGGATCCTGGCAGGATTGGTTTGATTCTTATAGCAGGCCAGTTACCGGGTCCCAATCTCACCCAGCACCACTGGATATAACAATTCTTTTGCGAACACCAACTCCATGGTGCTCCTGTTTACAGACATCTTAAGCCTGCTAGTGGGATAGAGTCAGAAATATCCATGGATAGATCCTATAAGCAACATTCCCCCAGATTTCAGGATGTTGGGGCCCAGTAGCTGCTTGTATACAGAAGTCTAGCCAGAACCAGAGATGACCACCCCATGGACCTGCACTACATTGACTATAATGAGCACACCTGGAGCACCAGGCTTCCCAAGGAATGCTGATGTCTTGGAGTAGCAGGCTACCACACTGTCATATTCCAGACTCAGACAGGAGTGGTGGCTATGGCCCTCTTTCCCACCAGTGAAGCAGATCAGGCTCCTTCCTTTCCATAGGGTTGTACTAGTTCCACATGGTCAACAATCGTTTTCAGCAGGGAAGCAGCTCTGCAGTTCCTATCAACCCCTCTTCTCTCATGGGCCACTTCAATCCCTGCCTAAGTGCTCCCCTTGGGGATTGTCATCCTCAGAGAGGGTATTGTGTTAGCTGGAGGGCTGTCCCAGCCCACGAAATAGATTTTCTGTGGCCCTCTTAAACCCCTGGGGTTGTCCCTTCTTCCAAGAGCCCAACACCAAACAGACCTACTTCTCCTGTTTCAGGCTGAGAAGGGCACCCCACAGTCTAGTTCAGCCTCCAGGAAGTTCTTGACCAAACACTCTTCAGTCCCCAGAATGGCTGCCTGATGTCCTGGTGGCAAGATCTGACAGAACTGTTCATGTACTACCAGCTCAAGGGTTTCCTCCAGGGATCAGGACTCTGGCTTCAGTCACTGGAAGCAAAAATCCAAGAGTCATTGTGTCTGCAAGATCACTTTGAAGAGAACTTTCTCTGACTGAGAGTGAGTCCTGCTCGCCTTGTCAGCCAGTAACTTGTTAATTGAGAGAGTCTCTCCCAAAGTGTGGCTTTGATTGTCCCAGTTGAATTATTGAGGGGAGGGGGGAATATTTTCAGTTTGGTTCCACTTGGGAGGAGGATCTCAGATAATTGCTGCCCAGTTCTGGAGCCATTTCAATTCTGGCTGACACATGGGATGCATCAAGGGAGGCCACTTTTAAAACTTGAAACATAACCAAGTGTGGTTTTTTTTTTCTTTTGCTGCTGTCCTAGATCTGTGACATATGTGCACAGTGACCCTAGAAGGACCTAACTCCTGATAAATGGTATTTTTAAATTTATTTCTTTTCTGTCTGTTGCAACACCGGTTGGGAAAACTTGCCCCACCAGTCTTGCAATTCCAATTTCCCATTCATTTCTGGCTTCCAGTTGCACTTTAAAGTCAATAATGAAACAATAATGGGAGAGGAGAACTGGGATTAGAGACACAGCCCATCTCTCACCAGTAGACACATGACTCGAGAGCTGAGTGTTGGTTGATTATTATTAACAAAAGGAACCTGGAGGGTGGAAGGAAACATGATCTTCCTTTTGTGTGGTGTGCAAGGATTACTTTTGAATACACTTATACAGAAAAATAACTCTCTCTAGGGTGGAGAAGGGATGTGTCCACCTTTCTGAAAATGCGTTTTTTGCTTTGTCTGTTTCAAGGGATTAAAATTTGCTGTGGAAAGTTTTGCAGTCTTCATGTGCATTTGTGAGGATCAGAAACATAAGCTGTGTCAAGAAAATTAAATCAGCATCATTGCCATTAATTCATCCATCACCTCACAGTTTGTTCTAACACGGACGGGACTAAATGACAAATTTCCTAGCTTTATTGTGGAGATGATCAGATGGAAGACTATATCTCCATTCCCTTCAGTGTAGCCTACGAGGTATAGCTGGAAGATGGTTTAATTGAAATCCAGTGATATGTTGCCAACGCTGGACAGGCCTGAAAAGACACAGTGATTTTTGGTCCCTTCCATACCCACCTAGTATGTTCTGATATACAAGATCTATCATAAAAAGATTAATGCTGTCCATTGCTCTGATGGATCCCTTGAGTTATGCCAATAGGTGCTGCATTCAGAAGACTGCTAGAAGATGATGCAACAGGTCTGATGTGAGATTATTTGCCTCTAGGTGCTGTTCAATTGTTCTTTAATGCTCTGTATGGTTAGAGTCCTTGTTACAGGACCTAAGAAACCACCGCTTTTTCCATGATCCACCACAACAGTTGAGATCAGCTAATTTGCTGTGCACTAGCTCAACACTGGAATGGCTAGGGCAGGAAGTTGTCAGTGAAAGGTCTTTGTCTGTTAAATTTGCTTCTCTCACTGCTTCAGCCAAGCCTGACCCTTCAGGGTGCATTGTAAAGTCCATCTCTTCATTCAGAGTTCTGCCTTCATAGGGGTGAAGAAGAGGTGTATATCTCTACCAGCCTTGTCAGGGCAGGGATCATCTCTTCTGTGGTAGAACAGCACCCAGCATAGTGGGGCCTCTGGGTGCTATAAATGTTTATACCCTATCAATATTTACTACAGCTGCTAATAGCTGATTGTAAAGCTGCGTCTCTTTATATGTAGTTTGACAGTCAACTAATTTTGCATTATTTTAAATAATTCATGTCCATATATCCAGAGAAACTGTAATAATATTCAATTGATTTGAATACTTGATTTTCGTTTGTCTAGTTTCCTCCAAAACATTACTCCTGTGTGTGTTTGTGGGATCAGAGCCTAAATTAGGCACAGTAAATACAGACCAAAAAATATGATACATGTGTAAAAAGGTGACATTTTGAGAGGTGCAGATTTTAAGCAATGGCTAGATGTGTTCTATACTGTTTGGTAGAGTGTCCACTAGAGGATTTGCAGAAGGAGAGAAACCTGAATGACAAGCCGGAGGATGAGGGAATTCTGAGCACAGGGCTGGGCATGGAAGGAAGAGCAACAGTAGAAGTGGGAAAAAGCAGCAATTGTGGGGGTTGTCTGGCTTGTGGTTACTGATTCAGATTTGTGGAAATGAGAACAAAAAGTTTTTTGCCCACTTCGTAGCTTGCCTCCCCCATGTGCTATATTTGTCGTCTGGGACTTGAGCAGCAAGGAAAAAATGCATTGGTATAAAAATAAACCAACTTTTTTTTGTTATCTACTATTTTTATCAGAAGTTTAAAATGAAGCATTGCAAAAAAATGAAAATCATACCTATTCTTTTGCCAAATTTGATACAAATAGAGATGGGCTATTTTAACAAAAATAAATACTCCTCTTCGCTGAGGTCTTTCCCGGTGTATCATACCAGGAACCTTTGTCTTTACTGGTCAGAGTATTTGATCCAAAAATATACAGCGAGCAGCCAAACCACTAAATGCAACCAAGACAAAGTTGAGTGAAAATGGAGCCAAAAAAGAGTTTTATGTAGGTTTTTTTTAAGTTAAATTGCACTTAGTTTTAAAAAAAATATTTACATGTTTTTCAGTATTATTTTAATGCTATTTACCAATGGAAACTGCACGGGTAAGGAATGAGACTATTTACTTTACAGAAGAGACTAATAAGAAGGGATGTGATAAAGGTGCATAAAATGAATGATGGTATAAAGAATGGAGATCAGACTCCTCTAACTGAGAAAAGGCAATATTTCTTCATGCTATGTGCATTTAACCAGTGGAACTCATTGCCACAAGATATCAGTACCTACTAGGTGGCTATCTGCATCTTTAGGTACCTAAATGCCTTTAAATATCTGGCCTCAGCCAACTAATAATGTGGAAGGCTGAAGGGTAACTGGGGAATAGCTTATAACATATCTAACCCCTCTCCCCTGGATCTTACCATGATAAGAGTCTTGTATTTGCGTCATATTACTTCTAAATGATCCAATATTATATGAGACATTTAAAGAGCTCCCTCTGGCTAGCTTATCAAAAAGATCAAGAGATGACCATGTATAAGAACCTTCACTGTGAGGAAAACTCTGGGTGCTAAAAGGCTCTTTCCCCTCCAATCATTCGTCCTTTTTGTGCCTTTCTTCACTAGGTTAAAGGCAAATTCAAATTAGAAATAAGACACCAATTTTTAACAGTGAGGGAGATTAACCATTGGAACAAACTACTAAGGGAAGTGATGGATTTTCCATCTCTTGATGTCTTCAAACCAAGCTGGGATGCCTTTCTGGCAGAGAGGCTTTAATCAAACACAAACAATACTCTAGTCAAACACAAGTTATTGGCCTCAGTATGAAGCTAAATGGGTGAAATTCTATGGCCTGAGCTATATAAAAAGTCAGACTAGATGATCTAATGATCCCTTCAGGCCTTAAACTCTGGCTTGGTCTACACTACGCTTTTAAACCGATTTTAGCAGCGTTAAACTGATTTAACACTATACCCGTCCACACTACGAGGCCCTTTATATCAATATAAAGGGCTCTTTAAATTGGTTTCTGTACTCCTCCCCGACGAGAGGAGTAGCTCTAAAATCGGTATTACCATATCGGATTAGGGTTAGTGTGGCTGCAAATCGACGGTACTGGCCTCCGGGCGGTATCCCACAGGGCACCACTATGAGCGCTCTGGACAGCAATCTGAACTCGGCTGCAGTGGCCAGGTAAACAGGAAAAGCCCCGCAAAATTTTGATTTTCATTTCCTGTTTGCCCAGCGTGGAGCTCTGATCAGCACGGGTAGCAATGCAGCCCCAAATCTAAAACGAGCTCCAGCATGGACCGTATGGGAGATACTGGATCTGATCGCTGTATGGGGAAACAAATCTGTTCTATCAAAGCTCCATTACAGAAGACGAAATGCCAAAGCATTTGAAAAAAAAAACTACAGGCTACACAGTGCTGCGTGACAAGCGTAACAGGAAGCCATAGACTCAAATGGACGCTCATAGAGGGAGGGAGGGGGTACTGAGGACTCCAGCTATCCCACAGTCCCCAGCAGTCTCTGAAAAGTATTTGCATTCTTGGCTGAGCTCCCAATGCCTTAGGTTCAAACACATTGTCCGGCGTGGTTCAGGGAATAGCTTGTCAATTTACTCCCCCCAACACTTGAAAGAAAAGGGAAAGAAATCATTTCTTGACTTCTTTCAATGTCACCCTATGTCTACTGAATGCTGCTGGTAGAAGCGATGCTGCAGCAGTGAAGAGCAGTATCCACTCCTCTCCCCTCCGCGGTGGCAGACGGTGCAGTAGGACTGGTAACCGTCCTTCTTATCAACCCGTGAGAGCTCCTGGCTGGCTTCAGGTGAGGCTGGCCGGGGGCGCCTGGGTGAAAATAGTAATGATTCTCGGTCATTCCCAGTAGATGGTACAGAACGGCTGGTAACCGTCCTCATCCTAGCAACTGGGGGTTGAGCTCCATCAGCCCCCTCCCTTTCCTGTGTAAAGAAAAGATTCTGTCCTGCCTGGACTGTCATAGCAGTGGCATGCTGGGCTTCTCTCCCCCGCACCGCTTAATGTCCTACCTGGACTATCATAGCACCGGGAGGCTGCCTCCCCCTCATTTTATCTCACTAACAAGTCACTGTTTCTTATTCCTGCATTCTTTATAACTTCATGACACAAATGGGGGGGACACTGCCACAGTAGCCCAGGAAGGTTGGGAGGGGAAAGAAGCAACAGGTGGGGTTGTTGCAGGGGCACCCCCCGTGAATGGCATGCAGCTCATCATTTCTGCAGGATCTGCCATGGAGCAGCTGTGCTGTCTGATACACTGGTTCTCTAGCACACTTGCCCCATATTTTAGGCAGGACTGACTCTATTTTTAGAAACCATAAAGGAGGGATTGACTTGGGGAGTCATTCCCATTTTTGCCTTTGCGCCCCCAGCCGACCTCAGCCAGGGGCACTCATCATAGCAGCATACAGTACAAAACGACAGATAACCGTCATCTCATTGCCAATTTACACTGGCAGCAGACGGTACAGAACGACTGATAACCGTCTCTGCTATCATGCAAAAGCAAATGAATGCTGCTGTGTAGCACTGGAGTATCGCCTCTGTCAGCGGCACCCAGTACACATACGGTGACTGTAAAAAAAAAAAAAAAGCTGAACGGGCTCCATGGTTGCCGTGCTATGGCGTCTGCCAGGGCAATCCAGGGAAAAAGGGCGCAAAATGATGGACTGCCGTTGCTTTCCCGGAGGAAGGAATGACTGACGACATTTACCCAGAACCACCCGCGACAATGATTTTTGCCCCATCAGCCACTGGGCTTTCAACCCAGAATTCTAAGGGGCGAGGGAGACTGCAGGAACTATGGGATAGCTACGGGATAGCTACCCACAGTGCAATCGATGCTAGCCTTGGACCATGGACGCACACCACCGAATTAATGTGCTTAGTGTGGCCACGTGCACTCGACTTTATACAATCTGTTTTATAAAACCGGTTTATGTAAAATCGGAATAATCCCGTAGTGTAGACGTACCCTCTGAGTCATTGTGTTATCAAAGGCCTGTGGTGATAGGGGCCATCATGTACAAGTACTCACAGAGATACAGACCAAGACACAGCCAACCGGCACCTCATCACTCAACTGAAATGTTCTAATCCTTTCTCCAACTCTTCATCTGGCTGTTCTCTTGTGTTTCTAGAGTGCAAGCTCTTCGGGGCAGGGATCATGGCCTTTTATATGTGGAAAGCACCTGGGATATTGTGGGAGTTAATGGCAACCCACATGAATAACAGCGACAACTAGTTAGGCTGGCAATCACCTTTGGCTGCCCAGGCCACTGCCTACACAGTTATATACATGCATCTCTCTCCTCTGTTACCTTTCTTTTCCACTTCCCTCTCCCTCCTTTGTCTGTTTACTCACCTGCTGGATATTGACGGAATCCTGGATTGTGAGCTCTCTAGGGCAGGGACTATTTGTGTTATTTGTTTAGACAGTGCCAAGTACAATGGGGCCCTAATCCCTCGTTGGGGTACCCAGGCACTAAAGCAATAATAATAATAATCTCCTTCCACTACCAAGCACAATGGCTGGCACCATGACAACGGGGCACTGGGTGTATCAAGTTTTGTAACAAAAGTAAATAATGGAGGTAGGGCCAATGGGGCCTCTCCCCTTCCTTCCTGCTGTTTAGATTTCTCAAGTGAAAGAAGTTGAAAGTGAAGAAAAGGTGGATTCCATGCAGGAAAGCAAAACATGAGGCTTTTGACCCTTGACTCTCTTCCTTGCTTCTCCGTCCAACCTGGAAACGCGTCCTGTGGAGAGCCAAGAGCAAATTGGGTAGACCTCAGTCAATGGCATATGATACTACACACCAGTAGTTCTGAAAATGCTCATTAAATCCCATAGTGACAGAAATGAGGAGCTGCATCTAGAATTGGGGATGCATGACTCTTCACTGACAGCTCAACTTTTGTTCCTCCTAATCCCTGTTGGTGCCCTCCCTGAATCGGAGCTCAGATGTTGGCCTGGGCTTCCTGATGCAGATGGCAGCCTGTGTTTAATGAGATGTGTCATCATCAAACAGAGCACAGATCTGATGTCTACCTGCCTTTGCGCTTCCCTGTAACCAAGCATGAGTAAAGGTGACTGACTGTTGTGATTCTCCTCACAATAGCCAGGTGTGTGCATGTGTATTTGGGGAGCGGGCCTCGCACGAAGAGGAGAAAATACCCCCTCCTTCACACCAGCTAAGAGAGAGAGAGGGGAGGATGCTGTGCCAATTAGAACATCAGCCCGAATTTTCAGCATCAAAGCCAAATTTTCTTGATAGCTTCAAACAACTCCCTTATGATGACTCCCCCTAGAGATCACAGATCCCTGGGGCAGAGATGGTAACTTTATTTTCTTTGCCAAATGTCACACATGTGTAAAACAATAAATTATAACCACAAAACTTGCATGGTGAATAGTGGCGAGAGGACGTGTCTATAGAAAGTGGGATAAAAAGCTCTCTAGTAAATGATGCTGCCTTTGTATGGTACCTTTCTGGCAGAAGGTTCTGAAATTGCTTTTCAGATAGTAAACTCTTTGGGCAGGCACTGACTCCTTGTTCCATGTTAGTACAGCACCTAGCACAGTAGAATCTTGGTCCATGGCTATGGGGCTCCTCAGCACAATTGCAGTGCAAATAAATAATCTAGAGGTATCACTTCACCAAACACTGATGGGCAATGGAATGGAATGTGGTAAACGTTTAATGGCTTATAAAAAAACTGGTGTGACTGTCTCCGTCTTGTGACTGACCTCAGCAAAGACAAGACCCTGGTATTTAGTAGCAATTGATGGGATTACTCCTTTAGCTCTGGAGAGGAGGTTGTGCTTTTGTTGCTGAAGGTCTGTAGAAGGCCCTGCTAATATGTTTGGCACATTTTAGTGAGTCAGACTGTACTATCCTAAAACAGAATTTGACCTGGATGCTGGAGCCAACAACCACTTTTGCAAGAAGTTCAACAGAATCTTTAATGACCACAAGTGCTCATGGAATTCAATTTTGTGTGTCACTCAGAAGGTGGCATATCCTGCAGCTCCCTGTCGGATGGAATGAGCCTGTTTGTTAACTATGTCTGGGTTGTGGAACACTCGCTACAGGTTTTCCCTGAAAATGAATTGTCCT
Organism: Gopherus flavomarginatus; assembly: GCF_025201925.1. Taxonomy (NCBI): domain Eukaryota; kingdom Metazoa; phylum Chordata; order Testudines; family Testudinidae; genus Gopherus; species Gopherus flavomarginatus. The sequence continues at coordinate 67,058,189 of NC_066620.1, read as the reverse complement.
TTCTGTCTGTCTGTCTTGGTTACCCCGATGTAGGTACTGTCCTTAGTGTATTGGAGGTTAGTTTCATTTTCATGTCCATGTCTCAAGAGTTAAATGTAAACTTTGTCATAAGTCTTCACTCAGAAGGGCTTTTCAGAAGGAATTCTATTCACACTGGATGGAAAACAAGCCCCCAAAACAATGGTGTATGCAGTGGTGTTGTAGCAGTGTCAATCCCAGGATATATGAGAGAGGTAAGGTGAGTGAGGTAATACCTTTTATTGGATCAACTTCTACTGGTGAAAGAGACGAGCTTACACATATCTCCTCTCAATCTATTACCTCCCCCACCTTGTCAGCCAAAACAATGGCAGGCGTATCTGTTCATCATCTTCGGCCATTCATTTGTCCCAGGGAGATGGTTTATTGGGGATAAACCCGATTGAAGGCTGCTGAGTCTCATGATTGGAAAAGAGCCAACATTGACTACTAGGTTGGTAAGCCCTTTTCAGTGTCAGACAGGAAGTGCAACAAAGATAAAAAGGTGTTGCTAAAGCACTAACAAATATCCTTCAGCAGCAGCATCCTAAGAAGCTTCAGTACACATCATAGGGGAGACAAAGAAAATGAATCTGGAGTAGCAATGAGCAGGGCAGACACGGACCTTTCACTCTGCAAGTGTAAAAGGGAGCAAAAGGAGAGTCAAGCCAGTAGAAGTTTTTGATTGGTAAGAGTAGAAAGGTGCAGGAATGTCTTTTGTCAGATTCAAATAAGTGGATGTGGATAATCCCAGACAAGGGGATGAAGAGGGAGAGTGTCTGTCTTCAGCCAGTTCAATCCAGGAAGCTCAGCTAAATGAAATCTGCCTAACAGAATGAACTGAGAAAGGCAAAGTTGATTCTTGAGCTGTTGAACGTGTTCTGGGTTCAAGCAGAAAAATAATTTTGAGTTAAGAGCCTGAATGAGGTAAATATATCCAGTCAAATCCAACAAAAACTCTCAGGGAATCTGTTAATATTTCCCAAAGAGCTATACTGGAGCACAGAAATAGCTGTAGGGAAACAGATCAGTGGCACATCTACTCTGTGTTCTGTTACCCACCACAGAAAGCCATGCTGTTTGGAGGAAGGTGTAAAACCCTGCATAACCTCAATTATTCATTAACGTGCCCATGGGGGAATTTCTTCCTAACCAGGCAGCTAGTGATTGGCTGTGTGTCCCAGGAATCACTATTTCTTCTCCAACTTGATATAATTATGAATGGTTGTCTCACTGTTCATATTGGCCCAGATTTTCAAAAGACTCATTTTCCTGTGAGAATAGAGCTGGATGAATAATGATTTTTTAAGTTTTTTGGGAATTCTGGAAAGAATCATTGCAGGTCAAACCAAAAATTAATTTTTTGAAGCTTTTGGTAAATCAAATAAAAATTCATTTCAGATCAAACAAAATGTTTTGTTTTGACAAATTGAAACATTTTCTTTTGATTTCAATCATTTAAAATGTTTTTTTAATGTTTAATAAATTGTCATTTGGAACTACAAAAAAACAAAAGTTGTAATTTTTTCAGGTTTTTTTTTTTTTCCCCAGTTCAACCAAACCAGTTTGGTGAAATCAACACACATTTGGAAATGTTTCACTGTCGCCATATCTGTATCTCTTCCTTCTTATGCTCCTTCACCACGTTTTTTTTCCTGCAAATTTTTTCATCCATCTCTAAATGGGAGCTGCTGTATGCTGAGCTGTTTTGAAAACCTGATCACTAATGGGAGTTGGAAACTCCGGGTCTCCATTCTGCCAATCAGCTACTATACTGGAGAAGGGGAGGGTAGCAAATACTTGTAGCTATATTTTTAAAAGGCAAAGGGGGCCATGCTGGGCATTACAGACCAGTATGCCTTACTCTGGTACCAGGTAAATTGATTGGAATAATAAATTATGCAACTCTTAAATGACTATGATATGATAGGGCCCCTTCTGCAAACTAATAACTCACTAATAACTAGAATTCTTTGAACCTGCTAATAAAATAGTAGATAAAGTGGAACTGGTTGAAATGATGTATTTGGACTTTCAAAAAGCTTTAGAAAAAGTGACTCGCAAGAAGCTTGTAAGAAAACTAAGTAACCGTGGTATAAGAGGCAAACTACTATCCTGGACCAGAAATGGCTAAAAGACCCAAAATAATTAGTATAAAGAAGCTAGATCAGGCACTGCTGTTCACACTGTCTCACAGCACAAGAACAAGGGGATGTTCCATGAAACTGAAAGGCAGCACATTTTAAAAGGAAAGGAACACATTGCACAATTAGCCTGTGGAACTCACTGCCACTAAATATCATTGAGACCAAGAGCTTAGCAGAATACCCAGAAAAGATTGGCCATTTATAGGAATAACAAGGAACATCCAAAGTTGCAATAGTGAGGATTAAAAAGCAAGCAGAAAAGAAGAAAGATTTTGGAAGGGAGGTAAACCTTCCCACCACAGAGGGAGTTAAAAGAAACTTTTCCTGGAGGCAGACTACCCCTCATCTGCCTACTGCAGGGTCCTTACATTTTTCTCTGAACTATCTGATACTCGCCACTGTCAGAGCCAAGATCCTGGTCTGAACGCATCACTAGGCTGGGGTAGCTCTTCCTATGTTCCTAAATGTGTCAGTGAAATCAGATAGAATTTCACCACTGACTTTATTGAGAGCACAATCAGGCCCTTCGTCTCATTCTGATTCCAGTAGACAACTTTCCATTTCAAAGAGATCTCTCAGTGCCAATTAGCTTTGCTTGGCATTTGTTGTTGGCAGAGACACAAAGGGATGAATGGACACGGAGACTGACACACTGTTGCACCTAGAGCTGGCTTCTTCAGGGTATGAGGAGGGGAGTAAAGAAGAGAGGGGAGGGAATGGCTCTGTGATACCTGACTGGGGGTGAGGGAGGGGGGATGAATTTAGCTCTTGGTTATCAAGTGCTGCTGAGCTGGCACCTTTTGCCAGCTCTAGCTGCACTTTAAAGAGAGAAGGGGGAAAAATATCCCTTTAAAACAAACAAAAGAATTGGTTTACCAATAATTTGCGGAAGCAGGAGAACTACCCGCAACTGATGTCTGTCTCAACCACCAATTTACCTTGTCTTGAGGGCAGTGGAATATGTTAAGAGGCATCCAGTGCCCACAGACTTCTGCCACTCGCAGCCAGGCCCCTACATGTGGCGCCAGCCCTTGCTCCAAGTTGATCCCTTTCCAGCTCCTTTGAGGCAACGCCCGTCAGCTCCAACTTCTATTCCTAAATCTGCCAAGGATAGTGCTCGGACCGTCTGTCACTGCCCTGCCCCTGCTCTGAGTGCAATTACACACCTTGCAGATAGCCACTGGGTGACAGATTCTGTTGCTATGAGGGGCCGGCTGACTTACCAGGATTTAAGGGCAGGTTTAAATATAAATAACCAATATATACGTGGGGAGGGTTTTTAAGAGGGAGATGAAGACATGGCTTGTTTCCTTGCCAGAGATGTACTGGCCCCAAATGAAAAGAAACCTGCAAACAACAAACATGCTCAGTGAAGGCACCTGGCATGTGTCCCCATGATGCCATGAGGCGTTTGATCATCTCTTTTAATAGCCTTGTCCCCAGTTTGCCCCTAAGGAGGATCTCGAAGATGGTCTCTCCCCCTCCCTCCACCTCCCAAACGTTAGCTTTTCCTTGGGAGCAGCACTGAATGTAGACTGCCAAAAAAGTACTTATAAACATTCAGAGAGATCAAGAGAACACTGGACTGGCACTCTGGACATCTAGGTTCAATATCTTGTTCTGTCACCAACTCACTGTGTGATCTTTCACAAGGCACTTCCTCTTTCTGTTCTTCGGTCCCCCATCTGTCAGCAATACCACTGTGTGTCCATCTTAGCTCTCTGGATTGTAAGTTCTTTGGTGGCAGGGACTGTCTCTTACCTTGTGTTTTGTACAGTGCCTAGCGTAATGGACCCCTGATTTCAGCTAGGGTGTCCAGTTGCTATAAATAAGAATCATTTGGGAACCTTGGTAGACTGCAAAACTTTACACTTGGTTCTGAAAGCTCTGACTCCAGGCTAGAGAGAAGGTTATTTTGAGAGCTAGAAGATTTTTCGTCATTCAGTGCCCACTAGTTGTCACATGTGACTCTCTGTCCTGAAATGAAAAGAGAAGAAATAGTCTCCTTTTGCAGTTGCAGGTATGACAGAGAGAAATGACGTAACGTCTGCAGGCCCCTGAAAGCTGGGAATGAATTGCTTTCAGTTATTTGGGGCAAAAGAGAAACCAGACCTGGTCGTCCTCCTATTTCTATAACAGACAAAGGTCATTGCTGCTGCTGTATAAATCAGGGTGCTACTCCAGCTGCCTACACTGGACATTGTTAGTGCTGAACTGTCTCTTCTGATTTTTTGTGTCACATTATATCATCTTTCCTTCCTCTTTCTCTGTCACAGCTGTCCTGAGGAATGGGATGGGCTGCTGCTGAATTAAGAGGAACCTACTGCATTCCAGACATGGTGTAGCTTCCGCTAAGCAGAGCATGGGCAGGTAGAGAAAAGGAAAGCGTCGCTAGACAAGAACACAGCATGGTCTGGAATGCCACAAACTCAGTACAGGTGCTGTTTTTGTTACTGAATCAGAGATTCTGCAAGCCCTGTATAATCAGTGGGCGGCAAATGACTAGGGCTATAGTTCTGCAATGAACTCCATCCTAGGGACTTCTTGTGCCCGTTTGGAGATCATTGCAGTTTCAGGGCTTAAAATGATGGTCATTGTCACTGGATGCTGAGCTGATAATACAAGGGAGGTGAAGCACTCGAGCACTTAATTAGGGCACCCGTATACAGCATGGGTTCAGATTTAAATTTCTAGGCAGCCTCTACCTCAGTGGAATGGATTTAAAAGAGGTGTCCCTTTAAAGTGAGACCAAGTGAGCTTTTTGTCCTATTCTGCAATTTTCAAATTTGACTTACCCAAAGCTAAGCATCTAGACTGGGATTTTCAAAGGAGCCTAAGAGAGTTAGGTACCCAAATCCCAGTGAATTGGGTTCCCAAGTCTTTCAGGCTCCTTTGAAAAATCCAATCTTCAATCAGTAGCTTGATTTTCAGAGGTTTGAGTCCCCACTGACTTTAACAGGAGTAGTGAATGTGCTGGACCTCCAAAAATGAGACCACTTACTTAGGTGCTCAAATGTAGATTCGTATCCACATATTTTTTTCCCGGGTAGATACTTACTGACTGTGATCAAGTCACCCCTTAACCTTCTCTTTGTTAAGCTAAATAAATTAAGTTCCTAAATAGCATAGGGCCAAGAACTGACTCCTGCAGGACCCCACGAGAAACACACCAGTCCAGTGATGAGTCCCTATTTACAATTACATTTTGAGACCTCTCAGTTAGGTCTGTAGATGGCCCCCTCACTACCACACTAAGCAAGAGTGGAGCCTACAGTCCCAAACTGACTTAACCCGGCACTGGGCCTGTGTACACAATTCTGAGGGAATCAGCATCTTGAGAACACATAAGAACTTCTCATGATCTTGCTTCTCATGGCAGAATGAGTCACTCAGTGTCATTTTCAAGGAGCTGCTTGGTGTTGGGGATCAAAAGCCCAGCACCTTTGGTTTGTGTGAAACAGTGCCAGGATTTTCATAACAAAATAATGGTGCACCTTGGTCAACAGACATTGCTAAAGGCAGTTTCCAAGAACACCTTTTAAATACCTAGTAGTTGAGATGTAAGAAAGGCTGCTATACTTAGGATGATGCTGGCGTTTCCAGTTTTAAACCCCTATTTTCAGACCTTCACAACTGTCCCAATTTAAAATTGTTCCTCGCAAACAGAGTTTCAGCCTTTGACATATATTTTTTCTTACCATATTTTAAAAAAAAACACATTGTTTTGGCTATTTTTGAGCTCCACATTTAAAATATAAACAGCGGTTTGCTGGCGTCAGAGCTATTTTTTATGTTTGTACAAGTTAAAAATAGGTGTGATTTATAGCATTAAACTTCACAGGGGGCACAAACTTTGCCTCTCCGTCTGCCTGTTTCTCAGAATGCTTCTCAAGGCATTTCCATCTATAGGCCTTGTGGCCCAAAGGTTCATTTACAAAATGGTCCAGAATGGCGCCTTTGAACTAAAAGTACTGCTTGACATAAACTATTCATTTAGGGGAAAATTCAACCACGTGCAGACAGCCATCACAAGACCTGTGCATCACTTACATCCTAAATAAGCCCTCTCTGGCTCCACCTGGACTTGAGCTGTAGTGCTGGGGGCCACCTGCAAATGAGTCATCGATTTGGCTGGTGGGGAGCCTGCCACGTCTCATCCTGAAGCAAGACTTATGTGGTGAATAGGCCTTTTACTGGCCTCTGCATGGGGTGAATTTCACCTTTAACCGAATGGCATGGGAATATGATCTATAAAATGCAGAACTGATCAAACACACATTGCTTCAGAGGTAGGGGATTTTATAAACAAGCCATGGGCATTTTATAAACAAGGCTGCCTTTTAAATAAAATGCAAAGGAATTAAATGTTAGAAACCTAATCAGCAAAAGCTGGGGAAAGTGCAGCTCAAGCTGGCTCCGTGTTCTAGGCCTAAACTGCTGAGCCTGTTTTGTAAACAACAGTGGAGAGATTAACGATAAATGTCAATTTCAGCTTTAAGTTTCTTGGCTCAGGTCATGTCCTTCCCAGCTGTGGTGTAACTAAGGGGGAAGGATACTGTATTTGGGATGGATGTCAAAGTGAGAGACATTAAGTCGAATTCAGAGAGCGGGGTGCATCCTGCTAAGGCCAGAATCCTGCTCCTTTCCCCATGCTTTCACAAGATCTGAACAGCTTTGGGAGCAGTGTGGTTCTACCGTGTGAGAGTGAGGCAAGCAGGAGCCAATGGGCCAGGCCACAAGAAGCCCTTTTGTGTGTGGGCTCCAGATGTAGCAAGGTGGAGGTGTGTAGGACTTAGCAGGCAGCTCTGCTGAACATGCCTGTTTGTGTTTTGGTGGTGGAGGAGAGTTGAAGAAGCTTCAAAGACGGCTGCAGCAGATTATTATTATTATTTTGCAGCTCCCCAGTGTGTGCTGGGCACCTCATCCTATGGATAAATCACCCAAGGTCCACGCCACCAGCCGTCAGACTTCACACCAGGGCTGGCTCCAGGCACCAGCTCAGCAAGCAGGTGCTTGGGGCGGCCAAGGGGAAGGGGCGGCACGTTGGGCTCTTCAGCGGCAGGTCCCTCGGTCCCTCTCAGAGGGAAAGATTTGCCACCAAAGTGCTGCCAAAGAAGAAAGTGGCGCGGTGGAGCTGCCGCCGATCACGATCGTGGCTTTTTCTCTTTTTGTTGCCGCTTGGGGTGGCAAAAACCCTGGAGCCAGCCCTGCTTGGCACATTATGCAGTCAAGGGGGCGAAGATGGGAAGGACAGACGGACAGGGCCACACTAGCAAAATCACTCCGTTAACTCAGCGGAATTGTGTGCCCAGGATGAATAAACAATACAAAAAATTGGAAAATATATAGCAGCTGTCTTAGAAATATGTCTGGGTTCAGTTGCTTCTTTGGATGCCATGGTAGAAGTGAGTCTTAAGGAGAGATTTGAATGAGAGGAGGGTTATGGCCTAGTCAGCCAGCTCAGGAGAGAGCATCTCCTGCCTCAGGAGCCGTGTGCAAAAGGTGCCAAGAGGGTTGTGGGACAGATGGGCCAATGTAGGGTGACCAGATGTCCCGATTTTATAGGGACAGTCCCGATTTTTGGGTATTTTTCTTATATAGACTCCTATTACCCCTCACTATTATTCTGATTTTTCACATTTGCTGTCTGGTCGCCCTAGGCCAATGGGATACTGAGGCTGGTATGTCTAGGTATAAATCCCCACTCTGAACCTTAGCATCCAAAAGACGGGGTATCAGCATGAATCCCCCTAAGCTTAATTACCAGTTTAGATCTTGTAGTGCTACCACCAACCAGGACTTGCAGTGCATGGTATACTCTGGTCCCCAAAACCTTCTCAGAGGACCCCAAGACCCAGACCCCCTGGATCTTACACAAGGAAAGTAAATCCTTTCCCCCCACCGTTGCCTCTCCCAAGCTTTCCCTCCCTGGGTTACCCTGGAAGATCACTGTGATTCAAACTCCTTGAATCTAAAACAGAGAGGAGTGCACCTTGCCCCCTCCTCTTTTCCCCTCTCCAAGAGGTAATACAGATTCAAGCTCCGTGAATCTAAAACAAAGGGATTCCACCTTTCCCCCCCTCCCTTCTTTTTCCCTGTTTCCCACCAATTCCCTGGTGAGTACAGACTCAATTCCCTTGAGCCTCAACAAGGGGAAAAAATCAATCAGGTCTTAAAAAGCAAAACTTTTAATAAAAAGAAAGAAAAAAAAAAGTAAAAGTTGTCTCTGTAATTTAGATGGTAAATATTACAGGGTCTTTCAGCTTATAGACACTAGAGAGGAGTCTTCCCCCCAGCACAAATACACATTAAAATCATTCCAGCAAAATACACATTTGCAAATAAAGAAAATAATCAAAAAGACTAAACCACCTTCTACTGTTACTTACTATTTGAATAGAAAATTAGAGAGCCTGTAGGTACGTCTGGTTAACCTCTCAGAACCCAGAGAGAACAACAACAAAGAAAACACAAACAAAGACTTCCCTCCACCGAGATTTGAAAGTGTCTTGTCTTCTGATTGGTCCTCTGGTCAGGTGTTCCAGGTTCACTGCTTGTAACCCTTTACAGGTAAAAGAGACATTAACCCTTAACTATCTGTTTATGACATGGTATCATTAGCGGAGTGGAGTGGGTAGAGGGCAATATGATAAGAGGCTAAAGGGGGAGGGTCAGTTATTCAGGGCCTTGAAGGAGTCCCCAACCTTATGCCTTTGTATACCCCTCAGAATGTCAAAGCAGATAAATGGGGGGTGGAAAAGCAGCATGGGAGTACAGAGCAGGTGGCCCACCTGCACGATCAATCCTCAGGGTACACTCACGCAGCTCATATCAGTGGTGACGTGCTGTGAGACCAGACCTTCTATCACCTACGATCCAGAAACTGAGACAGACAATGGATGTGAGTTGCTGGCTTCATGCAACTGGTTGCAGTGATCCTTTCTCACCCAGGGACTCAATAATCAGGTCTGTTCATACAACTGTGAGGAAAGGGCCACAATGGAAGGCAAAGCTGTTCAGTTTGGGCTTTGGTGGCTATGCGAAAGGGCAAAATTACTCACGTTGGGCTTTGCAGGTTTTTGACAGTTTTTAGCAGCTGCAAAAAGAACCCAATCTTGGCACCATGTGATACAAATTACTCCATGTATCGTTTGGTGAAATGGGGAAAAAGGACGCACTGCAATATTTCTCGTGACTTACATTTCATTTTTGTCACCAGATTACCATCCAGCAAAGAACATAACGTAAGAATGGCCCTACCAGTGCCAGATGCCCCAGAGGGAACTAACAGATCAGGTAATCATCAAGTGATCCATCCCCTGTCGCCTATTCTCAGCTTCTGGAAAACAGAGGCTAGGAACACTATTGCTGTCCATCCCCTGGCTAATAGCCATTGATGAACCTATCCTGCATGAATTTATCTAGAGCTATGCAGCTCCACTGATTTGTACTTTTTACCGCTGCTCTTGTGAATATTTTTCTCAGCCAGTAGACACGGAAGCCTTTGGCATTCTTTGAAGAACTTTCTGAGGGAAGCCAATGGATGGAGGGGACACTGAACTGGCCTTAGACGACAACTCTGGGCTTTGTTTCAGAGAGAGCTCATTCAGAAGCATGTAACCTTCCCATGAATCTGTGCTGATTAGAGTTCTGTTAAACACTGACAGAAGAAGAGATGCAGGAGGAATGCAGACAGATAATGCTGTGATCCAGTCCTGCTCACTGGGGCTAAGACCTTGCTGGATTTCTGGTTGTCTGACCTGTTATCTGTGAACAGAAAGTGGCATCACTGAAAGCATATCCTCTAGAACGGGATTCTGAGGAGAGAAGCTGTGTGCAGGACAGTCTGGCTGGACTGAAAGCAGGACACAGTTAGTTATAGATGACCTTGATAAAATACTCCAAGTTCCAAGGCAGTGAAAGACAGTAGGACAACTGGATTTGTGTCCAGAGTATGGATTATTCCTGTGGGACTGTCAGGCATGAATCTTTGCAACTGAACTTGTTTATGACTTGTGTTTGTATGTGAAGGAAGGGAAGACAGCAGGTGTATCAGGAGGCAAAGACTCCTACATACAAACAGAATAGCAGGTTTACTAGATTTCCTCTTTTAAAAGCCTAAAAAGCCTAGTATATGCCCTTCTGTTATCTAAAAAACACCCTCTTTCTACCATTATAATAAGAAAGGGCTGTGCTTAGTGAATGTCAATGAAAGATGGGCTACACCAAAACTCTTTTTTGTCGTTAACTTAGAAAAGTCTGGGAAAGTATCTGTAGCTTAGTTTTAAATATCCCAAGTGTTACATGGGATTTAGCTGCCTGACTCTCACTGATGTGGCTGAGGTTCTTACAGCTAATTCCCCAAGGAAAGCACTCCTTAAAAATAGACAGACAGGGTGGGGATGGATTTTCAGGACTCAGAAGAGGAAAAAGGAAATGAACAGGTAAGGAATCTTAATTTTTCTCTTTCCTACTTTTAGTGCCTGACAGTTCTATAGGGGGATATAAACAGAGAGGAAAGCTAGTCTGATACCAGCAGAGTAGAGGAACACTGAAGATGAAGGTTCAAAAGGAGAATGTGACAGCATCCTTAGAACTAGGTTGAGGTCTCAATTCATATATCTATGTTGGAGGGGAACTAAGGAGTTCTGTAACCTTTAAGAAACTTGATATGAGGGTGGTTGCTCAGGAACTCATTTTGCCTGACTTGACAATGTTTGAGATGGCTGAAAATTGCACTCAAAGCCATCCTGCAGGATTCCAGAAGCTGTTTGGAGAATGTCCCATCTTCTGTACTCACTGAAGCTGCTCTTGCCAAGATCTCTAATGACCTCTTTCTAGACAAATATCAGGGCCTGGACTCCATCCTCATACTTGATAATTAATCAGTTATCCGTAACACAATTAATCGTGCTCCTTTTCTTGCAATTCTATTCCATGTTGGCTTTCATGGCTGCACATTCCTGGTTCTCTTCTTCTCTCTCTAATTTTTCCTTTAGGGTGTCATTTGCCCCCCTTCCAACTTTTGGGGCTTTGTCCTGCATCTCCTTTTTTCTTCCTTTACATCCTCTCATTATGTAGTATTAACTGCAAGCACAGCTTTGACTACTACCTTTACATTGATGACTGACAGATCTACCTCTCCACTCCAGTCCTGTCTCCCTCCATCCAAACTAAAATCTTAGCCTGTCTTTCTGACTTCTCTTTGTAGCTTTCCAGCTGTCACATTACATCCAACATGGCCAAAACTGAATTCTTGGCTGTTCCTTTCTCTATTTTTCTCAGTCACTGTGGACAAGCCACGAACAGCCAGCCGCATAATCTGGGTATCAACTTTGATTCAGTCTTCCTTCTAAATTCAGGGTATGTCTACACAACGAAATTAGGTTGATTTAATAGAAGTCAATTTTTTTAGAAATCGATTTGATACAGTCGATTGTGTGTGTCCCCACTAAGTGCATTAAATCGGCGGAGTGCATCCACAGTACCGAGGCTAGCGTCGACTTTCAGAGCGTTGCACTGCGGTAGCTTTCCCACAGTTCCTGCAGTCTCCGTCGCCCATTGGAATTCTGGGTTGAGCTCCCAATGCCTGATGGAGCAAAAACATCGTTTCGGGTGGTTCTGGGTACATGTCGTCAGGCCCCCTTCCCTCAGTGAGAGCAATGTCTCAAAATCGTTTCGTGCCTTTTTTCCTCGCAGACACCATACCATGCAAGCATGGAGCCTGCTCAGATCACCGCCGCAGTTATGAGCATTGTAAATACCATGCGCATTATCCTGCGGTGTATGCAGCACCAGAACCTGCAAAAGCAGGCTAGGAGGCGATGGCAGCAAGGTGACGAGAGTGATGAGGACATGGATACAGACTTCTCTCAAAGCACGGGCCATGGCAATTTGGACATCATTGTGGCAATGGGGCAGGTTATTGCCATGGAATGCTGATTCTGGGCCCAGGAAACAAGCGCAGACTGGTGGGACCGCATAGTGTTGCAGGTCTGGGATGATTCCTAGTGGCTGCAAAACTTTCGCATGTGTAAGGGCACTTTCATGGAACTTTGTAACTTGCTTTCCCCTGCCTTGAAGTGCAAGAATACCAAGATGACAGCAGCCTTCACAGTTCACGAGCAAGTGGCGATAGCCCTGTGGAAGCTTGCAATGCCAAACAGCTTCTGGTCAGTCAGGAATCAATTTGGAGCGGGCAAATCTACTGTGGGGGTTGCTGTGATCTAAGTAGCCAACTTGATCACTGAGTTATTGCTATCAAGGCTAGTGACTTTGGGAAATGTGCAGGCATAGTGGATGGCTTTGCTGCAATGGGATTCCCTAACTGTGGTGGGGTGATAGACGGAACGCATATCCCCTATCTTGGGACCGGAGCACCAATGCAGCCAGTACATAAACCGAAAGGGGTACTTTTCAATACTGCTGCAAGCCCTGGTGGATCACAAGGGACATTTCACCAATATCAACGTGGGATGACCAGGAAAGGTACATGATGCTCGCATCTTCAGGAACTCTGGTCTGTGTGAACAGCTGCAGCAAGGGACTTACTTTCCAGAAGAGAAAATAACCATTGGGGATGTTGAAAAGCTTATAGTTATCCTTGGGGACCCAGCCTACCCCTTAATGCCTTGGCTCATGAAGCCATACACAGGCATTCTGGACAGTAGCCAGGAGCTGTTACACTATAGGCTGAGCAAGTGCAGAATGGTTGTAGAATGTGCCTTTGGACATTTAAAGGCGCGCTGGTGCAGTTTACAGACTCAGTTAGACCTCTGCAAAACCAATGTTCCCCTTGTTATTACTGCTTGCTGTGTGCTCCACAATATCTGTGAGAGTAAGGGGGAGAAGTTTATGGTGGGATGGGAGGTTGAGGCAAATCGCCTGGCTGCTGATTATGCACAGCCAGACACCAGGGCGATTAGAAGAGCACAGTAGAGCATGCTGCACATCAGAGAAGCTTTGAAAACCAATTTCATGACTGGCCAGGCAATGGTGTAAAAGTTCTGTTTGTTTCTCCTTGATGAAAACCCACCCCCTTGGTTCACTATACTTCCCTGTAAGCCAACCACCCTCCCCTTCCCCCTTTGATCACCGCTTGCAGAGGCAATAAAGTCATTGTTGTTTCAAATTCATGCATTCTTTATTATTTCATCACACAAATGGGGGAATAACTGCCAAGGTAGCCCAGGAGGGGTGTGGGAGGAGGGAAGCACCTGGTGGGGTGGTGGAGGAGGGGAGTAGGGAAGGACAAGACCACACTGCACTTCAAAACTTATTGAATGCCAACTTTTTGTTGCTTGGGCAGTCCTTTGGGGTGGAGTGGTTGGGTACCCAGAGGCCCCCCTCCCCACTGCGTTCTTGGGTGTCTGAGTGAGGAGGCTATGGAACTTGGGGAGGAGGCTATGGAACTTGGGGAGGAGGGTGATTAATTGCACAGGGGATACAGTGGTGGTCTGTGCTCCTGCTGCCTTTCCTGCACCTCAACAATATGCCATAGAATATCAGTTTGATCTTCTAGTATTGCATCCTGCCTCCTCTCATCACCCTGACACCACCTATCATCTTGATCCCGCCACTTGTCCTCATGTTCATTTAGTGCTTTCCTGCACTCTGACAGTGTCTGCCTCTATGCATTCTGCTGGGCTCTTTGAGTGTGGGAGGACTGCATGAGGTCAGAGAACATTTCATCGTGTGGTTTTTTCGCCTTCTAATCTTCATTAGCCTCTGGGACGCAGATGATACAGGGAGCGTTGAAACATTTGCAGCTGCGGGAGGAAAAGAAAGGAGAGTAGTATTTAAAAAGACTCATTTTAGAGAACAATGGGTAAACTCTTTCTTTCACGGTGAACCAAGCTGTTAACATTACATGGTTTCAAACAGCAGCACCCTCATTTCCCATACTAATCACCCATTGGGTTGGCCATTTAAAATGGGTTAGCCATTTAAAAGGAGGGGCTGCGGTTTTTGGGTTAACGTGCAGCATAAACCCAACTAACCTCCTGCCCCACACTGTATTCTCTGGGATGATCGCTTCACCCCTCCCCCTACTGCATGGTGCACAGCAGGGATGATTTTTGTTCAGCCACAGGCAAACAGCCCAGCAGGAATGGCCACCTCTGAATGTCCCCTTAATAAATTTCCCCTATTTCAACCAGGTGACCATTAATGATATCACTCCCCTGAGGATAACACAGAGAGATAAAGAACAGCTGTTGCTCGAATTCCAGCGAACACTGGGACCCATATGCTGTCATGCTTTGTTATGCAATTATTCCAGACTACGTGCTACTGGCCTGGCATGGTAAAGTGTCCTACCAAGGAGGACAGAATAAGGCTCCCCTCCTCAGAAACCTTTTGCAAAGGCTTTGGGAGTACATCCAAGAGCGCTTTATTGAGATGTCCCTGGAGAATTCATGCTCCATCCCCATACGTTAACATACTTTTCCAGTAGCTGTACTGGCCGCGGATACATCCCAAGTTCTCAGGGAAAATTAATCATTAAACACATTTACTTTTAAACTATGTACAATATTTACAAAGGTACACTCACCAGAGGTCCCTTCTCTGCCTTCAAAGTCCATGAGCTTGCCTTGGGTGAGTTGGGATGGTACTGGGTCTAGGGTGATAAACAGTTCCTGGCTGTCGGGGAAAACATTTTCTCTGCTTGCATGCTGTGCGCTATCTTCAATGTTGTTCTCCTCATCATCCCCAAAATCCTCATCCTTGTTGCGTGAGAATCCATTGACGGAGTCCATGCACAGGGGTGGGGTACTTGTAGGGACACCCCCTAGAATGGCATGCAGCTCATCATAGAAGCGGCAGGTATGGGACTCTGACTCGGAGTGGCCGTTTGCCTCTCTGGTTCTTTGGTAGGCTTGCCTGAACTCCTTAAGTTTCACATGGCACTGCCGCGGGTCCCTGTTGTAGCCTCTGTCCTTCATGCCCTTGGAGATTTTTTCAAATATTCTGGCATTTCGTCATTTGGAATGGAGTTCTGATAGCATGGATTCATCTCCCCAAACAGCAGTCAGATCCAGTACCTCCCATTTGGTCCATGCTGGAGCTCTTTTGCAATTCTGGGACTGCATGGTCACCTGTGCTGATTAGTTCGCCGTGCTGGCCAAACAGGAAATGAAATTCAAAAGTTCACAGGGCTTTTCCAGTTTATCTGGCCAGTGAATCAGAGTTGAGAGTGCTGCCCAGAACAGTCACAATAGAGCACTCTGGGATAGCTCCTGGAGGCCAATACCATCAAATTATGTCCACACTACTCCAAATTCGACCCAGCAAGGTCAATTTCAGCACTAATCCCCTCGTCAGACAGGAGTACTGAAATTGATTTTAAGAGCCCTTGAAGTCGACAAAAATGACATCATCATGTGGATGGGTGCAGGGTTAAATTGATCTAACACTGCTAAATTCAACCTAAATTCGTAGTGTAGACCAGGGCTCAGGCCTCCAGGGTTTCTCTGCGTCTTGCTGCATCTTCATCTTTAACAATATTAAGACCTCACCTTTCCTCTGTCCAGACAGCTAAAACTCTCATCCAGGACTTCATCATCCTGAGCCTTGACTATTGCAACCACCTCTTTTCTGGCTTTGACTGCTACAACCTTGTTCCCCTCAAATCCCTTCAAAATGCTGTTACTAAGATCAACTTCCTGGCTCATTGTTTTGATCAATGGACTCCCCTTTCTCCACTACATCAAATCCAAGCTATGTGTCTCTGTCTTGACATCTTGTCACAATTCACCCCTACCCTACTCATGTGCTCTGTTAGTTCATTGCCATGTCGACCTCTGCCTTCACTTTACCAACACTGACCACCAATTTCACCCTAAAAACACCTCCACACTTTCTCCCATCCCATAGGCAAACTCCTTCAAAAAATCAGGCAGGCCACTACCTTATCCACCCACTAATCCCCCCTTAAAGCTCACCTGGACTGTGATATCTACAAAACCCTAACAACTGATAAGTTAGGCAGATGGTGAACTAATATTCTTGCTACTGAATGTCTTCTGAGAGTCTTATATACCTATAGATTGTGCTTACTGTGATTCTTGGTAAAAACATGCTCTTATTCCTGCTACATCAGATTCCTTTCCTTTCCAGTCTGTTTGCTTGCTTGTTTCACCTGCCTATTGTTGTAGTGCACATAACACTATCTAGCGGTTGGTCCAGAGGATCTGAGTCTACGCTAGCTACCGGCTAGAGGAGTCACTCCTTTGGCTACACTAACACTTTTGCTGACTCAGGCTATGTTGGCATAAAGCCACCACGGTTACTATGTCACTTGTCCACGTGCATACTTGGTTCCTTGCATCAGGGCTGCAGTCACTCATCAGGAGTGCTGGTGTTGATGCCCAGTGCAGTGCATCATGGGTAGGTATCCCAGCGTGGAACTCATCATTGTCTAGTGCACTGTCTTTTGGGAAGTTTTGGCAATGCAGAGTGGGACAGAAATGAGTCGCGCAGGGGTGACTGGGAGCAAGGAGTTAACTTCCCAGCATGCAACTTTCTCTATCCCATCATGTCATCTATATCCCATAATTCTGAAGCCTTTTTAAAAAAAATTCCATGAAGCTGCATGACCCTGCTCACTGTCGACCATGTCTGATGGAAGCATGGAGCCTGCATTGCTCTGCACTATTGTTATGAGCATTGCAAGCCCAAAATGCACAATCCTCTGGTATTTGCAGAGCCACAAGAAGAACTGCATCAGCGGGAAGCATGACTATTTCGTGGAGGACAGATTGCGGTGGTATATAGAGAAAACCAATTGAAAGTTGTTGGTGGCATTCATGGAGCAGTTATGTATGGCTGTCCCAAGAAATGATCACAGACTGGTGGGTTTGCATTGCAATGCAGGCTTGGGATAATGAGCAGTGGTTGCAGACCTTTCAGATGCACAAGGCCACATTCCTGTATCTGTGTGCCATGCATGCCCCAGCCCTGCAGTTCAGGGACACCAAAATGAGAGCTGCACTGGCAGTGGAGAAGCAACTTGTGATAGCACCATGGAAATTTGCAACATCAGATTGCTACTGGTCAGTGGGAAATAATTTGGAAGTTGGAAAATGTACTGTGGAGGTCAATGTCATGCAATTGTGCAGGGCCATTAATAGTCTCATGTGATGCAGGACTGCCTTTTGGCAATGCGCAGGACAAAGTGCATGGATATTCAGCAATGGGGTTCCCGAACTGAGATAGAAGGATAGACTGCATGCATGTCCCTATTTTGGCACCAGAACACCGTGCCACAAAGTACCTCAGCAGAAAGGGCTACTTTTCTATGGTTAAGTGTTGGTGAGTCACTGGGGATATTTCACCAACATCAATGTTGGCTGGTCAGGGAAGGTGCATGACACTTGCATCTTTAAGAACACAGGACTCTTTCAGAAAACTACAAGCAGGGATTTTCTTTTCCCAGCTGCTGGATTACCACTGGGGATGTTGAAATGCCAGTAATGATCCTGGGGGGCCCAGCGTACCCCTTACTCCCTTGGCTCATGAAACCATACACTGGTCACCTCAACAGCACTGAGGAAGTATTCATCTATTGGCTCAGTAAGCACAGAATGACAGTTGAATGTGCTTTTGGTTGATTGGAGGGATGCTCATGTTGTTTACTCGCAAGACTGGATCTCAGTGTGAAAAATATCCCAGCGATTGTAGCTGCCTGCTGTGTCCTGCATAATATCTGTGAAGCAAAGGGGGAAAAGCTGCCCCTGGTGTGGAGATGGAGCAGCTGTCTGCAAAGTTTGAACAGCCAGGCACAAGGGCTATCAGAAGAGCTCAGCATGGAGCCATCCAGCTCAGTGAGGCTTTGAAAGTGCACTTTAGCAGTAAGCCACAGTAATATGTCATGTTGTGCTGTGAGCAACCTGGCCCTGCTGTTTTTGGGCCTGTTAGGAATAGTGTGGTGCTTGGTGTACATTTATGATTGTTGCACTGTTTTCCCTCCCCGCTCCACTGATCCTCTGAGCTGTGTCACGCTGTCCAATCACAAGTAAGGGGGTGCTTTCAGTACCATTCAGCACTCTGCAGCAGGTGTTGGGAACTCATAAAGATAACTTATTTTCCAAACAATAGAATTTTACTGAGTAAATCAATGCAAAAAATTCTGTGCAAGTCAAAAGCAAATACAAAACTTAATAAATATATGGAGCAGAACAAGAACGCTCATGTCAATTTTAGCTATACATACAGCAACCGTGGCTCTCACAGGTCAACACATGTGAAGCTTTGGTTGTCCCTAATGTCCCCTGGTGTGGAGGGGTAGGGGTACGGTTGCGGCCTCTGATGCCACTTGGAATGTTGAGGGGGAGTGTAGAGAGTTGCTATACTGGAGTTCTCCATGGACTGCAAAGGGAGGTGAGCCCATGATTGTTAAACCTGTAGGTCCACAAGAATTTGCAGTGTCTGTCTGCTGCTGGAGAAGCCCCAGGTCATTTCCCTTTTCTTTTCCTGCTGGGACTCCTGGGACTTTCTCCTATCTGCTCTTTCCTTCTCCATACAGTCTGCAATATTCATCCTCCAGGCCCTCCGCTCAAGGTTGGATGCAGCACTGGCTTGCCGGATCTCGTGTCATCTCGCTTCGTCTTCTTTCTCCTCCTTATCCAGCTCAGGCATTCCACAAGTGTGGAATGGGAACCATCAAGGCCACCATGGCAGCAGCTGCAGATAAAACACACAGACACACCATTGTCAGTACAGCCACAATGGAAAGCAAAAGTTAAGATTTGGAACTCCTTGCTCCTCTAATGTTTTAAATAAGACGTGCTTATTGACACTTCTGCTGTGGAGTGCTTGTGCACAACACCACTCACAGCACCAGCCACGGTGAGCACGGCCTGTTGAGGTGAGGGAAATGACAAGGGAATTGCTCGGTTGCATGAAGCTGTGAGTACAGGGCCATGTGCAGGGCATCCATACTTTCCCCATCTGGCCAGCACATCCACAAATGCAGGCTAAGAAGGAGGCATGGCCACAGTGGCTGCAGAAGCACTAAGTCACTGCATTCTGTGGGTAGCCTCCAGTGGCAGGACTCTTATGGAACCTAACCACAACTTAAAGCTACCATCTCAGAGTGGAGTCCCAAGGAGGAGCAATGGTCCAAATGCTACTCTCTGCCATTGAGGCTGGCTTGAGACCTTTTCCCCTGAATCCAATGTCTATCTTGTGTGGAGTCCAGCATGGCCCAGAAGATAGGGCACTGGACTGGGACAACATCTTGCTGTGTGACTTTGGGCAAGTCACTACACCACTCTACCTCTGTTTCCCCTCCTGCCCTCTGGCTATACAGATTACAAACTCTCTGGGCCAGGGACTGTCTTTTATGATGTTTGCACACCATCTGGCACAATGGGGGGCCTTGATCTCTGTTCCAGCCTTTAGGAACTACCATCATGCGAGCAATAAATAATTGATCCCTTTTATCAGGTCAGCGTTCAGTTGTGCATTAGGCTTTGGGTGGCTTCAAAGTTTATTAATTTCCCATGTTTATTCCTTTTTCAGGGGCTTCCCGGTGTTTGTCTGGCTTTGCTCTGCTGCACAGGTATTTGTCTAAGTAGACTCTGTTTTGTTTGTGTCCATCCAGGTGGGATGTAGGTGCAAACACTCGACAGCTCTTCATACATCCCCATGTTGCCTAGTTGATGGATTAATCGCTTTCCCCCTTATCAGCCTTTGTTTCTTATAACTGAGGGTCAGCTGGCACGGTCTAACACCTTCGGTATCGCTATTTCCTATGCATCAGCTTCACTGACTTCCCATTATCTCAACCCTATCTGAACCTTTGTTAAATTCGAGAGGTAATTAAACACAAAGCCAAAGCAAATGTCAGGGTGATAATGAGACAGATAAGATTTTTTTGGTTTTGAAAGAGACCTGACACATACCTGAAGTGCTTGTTGGGCCACCACAGTGGAAAGTTACCTTGAAAGCATGGGTATAGTTGGAACGGTGATCATATAAAAATGCCACCAATGTACAAGGCGCCAAGCTGTCAGAGCACGCAAGCATTGGAGTGGTTGCCCTGAAGTCATTTACCCAGGTGCTTAAAGTTAAGCATGTGCTACAGTGCTTTGCTCAACAAGGTCCTAAATCCAATGTTAGCTTAAGTGAGTGCAACTCGAGGGATGCCATTCCATTGATTTCAGCTATGCCAACAGTAAATTTGACCCAGTGTGACTTCAAGCCATAGCTGCTGTCTTTATTATGATTAATTATGCATTACTAGGACCCAAAGTCCCCAATCAGCATTAGGGGGTCATTGTGCTGGGTGCTGTGCAAACATACAATAAAAGACATTCCCTGACCCAAATCATTGACAAATGAATGGTTAGCTCATGGTACCTTACACAAAGTACTTCACCCCATGCGTGGTCTCATCACCTATTAACTGCTTCCTTTTGGGGGTGAAATTCCCCATGAGCGGATGTGATGGATAAGCCCAGTGCTGCGCTCTGCTCAGGGGTGAATTTCAGCTTGAGGAGCACCAAGTGCATTGCTAATGCCGCAGACTAGCTCATGCTGTGGAGGGCAGCGTACACTCTCCCTGGATCATGGACTGTCCACCCTCCTTTTCTTTTTCTGGTTGAATAGAGTTTATAATCTGAACCAGGTCTATTTTGTAATTGTCAGGGGGGAAAAGCTGCTAAGCATAAAGAGGCTGAAGCTTTTACAGTGAGCTTCAGAGCCCCGAGTCCTGAGCAGTCACATAGCCTGTGAAGGGTACACATGTTCCTGGCTAGGCAGCCCTTGCTGGTTAATGTTTTACTTAGGCCCATGTGTTTTTCCACTGGATACATCCTCAGAAATCTACTGTACTTGGCTGTGTACGGTAAACACGTCTCCATCACTCTCGCACATGTGTTTATTTTGCTGGGCACTGTTTGGGAAGTAGAGCTGGCCATACTGATGGTGGTTGTCATGGATTGACGTAGAAAAACACGAGTAGTAGAATTCTACTCACATTCAATTCACCACGCCCTGTCCTCAGCTGCCCCCTGCCCCCCCTGTAGAGCCCTAGGCTACAAGGAGGTATTAATGTGATTAAAATTAAGAAAAGAAATATTTTGGTTAGGGAAAAAAAATCAAGAATAGTTTCCTCCCAGCAACAGCTGGTGCCACACAAACGTACAAACAACTAACTAACCAGAAGAACCTGAGTCTCAGAGAAGGAGTGGGAGCCCAAGAGCTCGGGACATTTAACACAAAGTATATGCAAAGGTCTGTCCTTGCAGCTGTTGCATACTCCTATCCCATGTGTGGTGAGCATGAGACTTCGGCCTGCAGTGAACGCACATTCTGTGTTCCTGTTTCTCTCCCATGCACACGTCCACATTTTTTGGAATTAGAAAGCAGTCAAAAATGTTACAGTTGCAGATGCTTCCCCTCCCATGCCCAAATAATAACAAAACCCCTCTAGGTTAACAATTGCTCTTTAAAAACAAAATTTGTACAGGGGGCCGATGTTATTGCACTAATCAAGTTTGAACGCAGGCACCACCGTAAAGAAGAAATTGAGAGCCCCCCGTCAGGCATGAGTTAGGAGCAGCATAATTATTAATCCCACAATTTAACTTGTGAGCTCTTCAGGATAGAGGCTATCTTTCCATTCTAGTATGTTTAGCACTAACACAGTGACACCCCTCCCCTACACCCCAGTTGAGGCCTCATGGCACTATTGTAATACAAACTAATATTTTTCTTTTTTTCAATGACCCAAAGTCAAATCAAATCAACCCCAAACGAATGAAGCTTTTACCGAATCACTTTCTCATTGTGCAGAATAATACTGGGAAAGCAAACCAAAACTTGACCTAAAGTTAGTGGGCAGCACTAACTCTAAACACATCCCTACCTACCTTTTGTGGGACGGAAGGAAACAAGCATCATTACAAGGCAAATGAGCTCTCTAAATTCGCAGTGGTGCTGACTGTATTTAGATAGTTTGACCCAAAGATTTACAGCATATGGCTGATATTGCTAATACACTGTCTGTTGTAAAGAGTCCCGCTGCCTCTCCACTCTGTTTACATAACAATAACATGCCAGCTCTTTCACCAGGCACATTCCACAGCAGGATATTCTGATTTACTGCCCCTGAATGAGCTGCCATGACACTCAGGAAAAGGTGATCAAACTTTTTGCCACGATCCTGTACCACTGCCCACATGTTGCTTTCATCACTTCCAATAGTCCCATTAGAAAGCAGAACTGATGGACTCTATTGAGTTCCTGAGGTTATCAGCACAAGTCACAACCCTCCCGCAGGTGATAACTCATCACAAGAAATGACACAGAGAGAGGATCTCTCAGACTGGCAGATAGAAAAAACAAACATCATACTGCATGGATAGAGAACCCATCTGGAGAAAGGAGCGAGCTGGTGATCAGTGACAGAGAATGAATGGGCTATAATCCAGTTGGAAGCAAGAGCAGTAAGATTAGCCTTCCTGTACAATGGAATTAGGCAGCTGGGGAGTTCAGTGGGACCTGGCAATCACATTGGCCTATCTCAGCTGGCAAGGGAAACCCAGCTAGGTAAAAGAACTAAATGAAGAAGAGGTTCAAAACTCCTCTGAAGCCCATTGAGGTAGGTCAGCGATGTCCTCATGGCCAGAGTGCAAAGTGTCCACCGGAGCTTTAGTAGTCTCCTTTTCCAAAGAACACGAGCAGGACACAAAGGCTTCAGCCACTGCAGCCTTTATTAAAAGGGTGGTTCAGGGGCCCATGATGCACATTAAACCCAGTCTAACCCATTAGTGCTGCCTAGGGAGGTTTCAAACATCTGGACTAGTATGTGAGCATGAAGGGGAAAGAAAAAGCGTAATGTCCCTTCATTTTCCTCCTTCAAATTCTTCAGTCCTAGCCTTCACTCCTTCCTTTCAAAATTCACAAAGCCAGTCTGAGAAGAGCGAGAGAGTGACAGTAATATAGCTGTATGAAGTGGTATCCATTGGGTCATTCTGGTCTCTCCAGTGAAGTTGACACATTACTGCTGTGATTGTGTCAGCTGAGAATTCTGAAAGGGGCAGATGTCAGGTATGGCAACACATAGAACTCAGAAGGCCAAAGGATCTGCTTCCATCTGCAGGCTGGGAGGAATTAAGCCCAAACATATGGACTGGTGCAGGGAAAAACTGAAGCGGGAAAATATTAACAGGTGCTACACAAGGGAGTGCAAGTTACAGAGGATTGTCTTTGGCCCTTAGGACTACAGCCTCTTGACTCTCTATAGGACTTGAGTGATAAGCATACATTTTATTTCCTGGGCCAAAGAGGAGTGGTCAGGGCTGGAGAGCTGTCAAGTAAAATGAAAGGGACATTGGTGAGAATGCAGTACATACAGGACCAAATTCTTTTCTGGTATAACTCCATTGAAACGAATGGAGCTACACCATGGCTTCATCTGGCTCACTGATAGCCAGAGTTAGAAACCACGAGAGACTCTGTGGACCTGAGTGAGTTTAGGGAATATAATGAGCGCTGATTAGGAAGAGCTGAGTAAAGAGAAGACCAGGAAAGAGGGTAAGGTATACTATCACTCCACCTCCCTATTCATGGTTTCCTTTGCTATAAAAGCCTCATGGGGTATATTTAAAAACCCAGTCATGGTATTTACTTACATCATGTTGCTTAATATAAAATTTCAGTAGAGCAATAGGATCTGGATTATACTACTACAATATGTGGAACATAAGAACGGCCATATGGGGTCAGACCAATGATCCATCTAGCCCTGTATCCTGACAGTGACGTATGCCACATGCTTCAGAGGAAAGGAACAGAACAGGGCAATTATCAAGTGATCCATCCCCTGTCATCCAGTCCAAGCTTCTGGCAGTCAGAGGTTTAGGAACACCCAGAGCATGGGTTACACCTTTGACCATCTTGGCTGTCAGACAGTGATGGACCTATCTTCTGTGAGTTTATCTAATTAGAATAATAGAATATCAAGGTTGGAAGGGACTTCAGAAAGTCATCTCATCCAACCCCCTACTCAAAGCAGGACCAATCCTCAGATAGATTTTTGCCCCAGATCCCTAAATGACCCCCTTGAGAATTAAACTCACAACCCTGGGTTTAGCAGGCTAATGCTCAAACCACTGAGCTATTCCTCCCCCAACCCCTTTGTTGAACCCAGTTGTACTTTGGCCTTCATAACATTCCCTGGGCAACAAGATCCACAGACTGACTGTGCATTGTGTGAAGTATTCCTTTTGCTTGTTTTAAACCTGTTGCCTCTTAATTTCATTGGGTGATCCCTGGTTCTTGTATTATGTGCAGGGGTAAATAACACTTCCTTATTCACTTTCCCCCCACCATTCCTGACTTCATAGACCTCTGTTACCAACAAAAGTGATAGTGTAGACAGAGCCTTTATAACTCTCTGCAGTCAGAATTGGATTTAACTTTCTTGGGTAATTTGGCACCATCTGCAAACTTTGTCACCTCACTATGTTCCCCCTTTTTTAGATCATTTATGAACATGTTGAACAGCACTAGTCCTAACAGATCTTTGGGGGACCCAACTATTTACCTCTCTCCATTCTGAAAACTGACCATTTGTTCCTCTCTTTTAACCAGTTACTGATCCAGGAGCGGATTGTCCCTCTTATCCCAGGACAGCTTACTTTGCTTAAGAGCTTTTGGTTTGGGACCTTCTCATAGGCTTTCTGAAAGTCCAAGTACACTATATCCACAGGATTACCCTTGTCCAGATGCTTGCTGACATCCTCAGAGAATTCTATTAGATTGGTGAGGCATGATTTCCCTTTACAGAAGCCGTCTAGACTCTTTCCCAATATATCATATTCATCTATGTATCTGATCATTCTGTTCTTTACTATAGTTTCAACCAGTTTGCCTGGTATTGAAGTTATACTTACCAGCCTGTAATTGCCAGAATCGCCTCTGGATCTTTTGAAATAAAGGGCATTACATCAGCTATCCTCCAGTCATCTAGTACAGCAGTTGATTTGAGCGATAGGTTACATACATTGAGTTCCACCAGAATGTTCGGGTGAATGTCATCTGGTCCCGGTGACTTATTACTGTTTGATTTATCAGTTTGTTCCAAGACTTCCTCTACTGATACCTCAATCTGGGACAGTTCCTCAGATCGATCACCTAAAAAGAATGGCTCTATTGTAGGAATCACCCTCACATTCTCTGCAGTGAAGACAGATGAAAAGAATTCAATTAGCTTCTCCGCAACAGCCTGGTCTTCCTTGAGTACTCCTTTAGCACCTTGATCATTGAGTGGATCCACTGACTGTCTGGCAGGCTTCCTGCTTCTGATGTACTTAATTTTTTTTTTTTTTTGCTGTTAGTTGTTGTGTCTTTTGCTCTTCAAGTTCTTTTTTGGCCAGCCTAATTATACTTTTACACTTGCCAGAGTTTATGCTCCTTTCTATTTTTCTCAGTAGCATTTGATTTCCAGTTTTTAAAGGATGTCTTTTTGCCCCTAACCGCCCCTTTAATTCATGGTGACTTTTGTGGTCCTTTTATTGTTTGTTTATTTATTTATGGTTACATAAATCCGGGGGAAGAGGAACAGCAGCGAAAGATCCCATCAGAATGTACCGTTCCAGAAGACAGTGTTGGTTCACCTAGCATTGTCAAAGAGCAAACACAAATGTGGAACGAGTTTTAACCCAAAGGGCTTGCCCAGAGGCCAGTAAGGGAACTGAAGAAGTACTAGATAATGATTTACCTAGCCGAGAAATCAGGAAATGAGAAAAGACAATAAGCTTTTACACTTGATATTGTAAAAGCTAAGGTGATGTAATCTTGTTGAGTTTTACTGTATGTTTCACATTCATGCACATCGTGCCTTTAAAATTAGGTTTTTTTATTTTTATGATATGAGGAGATTATTAGATCCAGGTTGCAAAAGGTGGCCTCCCCTCCCCCCACCTTTTTTTTTTTTTTTTTTTGGGAGTCTGAATTTTGTGTGTATCTGTCTGTAAGAAATTAAAAGAGTAAATCAGGTAGCAAACCAATGGCTCATACAATGCAGGGGCCAAATTGCTCCAACAAAAAGAGAGAAAGGGCAACACCCCATGTAAAAAGAGTCTGTCTGGGCACCTCCCAAACTGGGCTGGGTCCCTTTGCCATGCCCATTTATCACCACAGGGTCAACTCAGCACAGCCACAGCCTCTTACTCCTGGCAGTGGGCCCTGCCCTTGTGGGCTGGTTTACTGTGTTTACAGATGGAGGAAAAGCAAATGTTCATGCTAAGCGCAATAGGAGTCCCTCCCAGGGTCAGCAAAGAGCAGAAAGGTCAGAGGCACCGCCTTGATGTAGGAAGGCCTGGACAGTAGTTTTACTGGAGTCCTTACAGCCAAGTAGCTGAGCCAGACTCTCCCTATCAAGCTTGTCCCTGGGGTTCCCTGGACTCCTCCTGGAACTCGGGGTGGGGTCCTGACATGGGTTCCTCCTGCTGTCCAAGAGATACTTCAGCGACTTCCTTCCCAGGGCTTCCCACAACAGACTGCAGCTTCCTCCTTTTAACGTAAAGCCCTCCTCCTTACCAGGCATGATTGTCAGGGCCAGTAGGGCAGAGCTATCTTAGCACCCGGAACCTTCCTAGCCCCTTCCCTGGCAGTGCAGGGTTTATGCTGAAAATCTGGGCCACAGTGTGCACCTGTGAGATCTGAGATGCTGAACAAATACAGAATGAATCATGTGCAGAGTCTGGCATCCTGATTGTGTGTGGATGGGCATAGTAGAAGGATCAGAAGAGAAGAGAATACTGAACCAGGGATGAGATTTGCTAGGGCTCTAACAAAAATAAAGCAAGCATTAGTTTAGGATTTTCCAGTCTGTCTCAGGGTTTGGTTAAGAGAAAGCATTTTTAATTTAGTAGCTTTCAGTTGTAGGTGGTATAATGCCAGTGGGAAAGATACAAGGAATCTTGGAATGGATACCAAAATCCTGGGCCGGATTAACTCTCCTGTCGGCCTGGGACTATTAGATTTTGTGGGACCCCTGGGGGTTTGGAGTGTGGGAGTGGGCTCAGGGCTGGGGGAGGAGATTGGGGAGCAGGAGCAGGTGCAGGTCCAGCTGGGGGGTGGGCTCTGGGGTGGAGCCAGGGATGGGACAGGGGGTTGGGATGCAGCAGCAGGCTCCGGGTCAGAGTTGGGATGCGGGGGGGGGGGGGCTCCAGGCAGGGGTAGGGGGTTAGGATGCAGGAGGGAGTGCGGGGTGCAGGCTCTGGCAGAGATGCGCTTACCTTGGGCAGCTCCTAGTCAGCGGCACAGTGAGGCTAAGGCAGGATCCCCCAGAGTTGCCAAATCCATGGAAACTAAGCAGAAATTGGGCTCATTTTAGGCTGAGTTGGCTCATGCGTTGCCTGTTGGCTAGCTTTTTGGCTTTCAGGGCTTTTACAGTAGCTTGTAGCTTCTTGTTTTTTGGTTGGCTCCCAGCCCTGGCCCGCCCCTGGTCCCAGCCAATCAGAACGAAAGCTTGAATTGGATGATTTGGGCTCCAGTCCAGCTACAGCATGTATGCACTTCCCCTCCCCTGCCCCTGAACACCCCTTGCCTGGAGGCCCGCAGGGGCTTGCCAGTGAGCCAGCATGCACGGCTCCAGCCGCGCTTGTGGGGGGGCAGGCACTGACATTCAGGACCAGTGTCCAGCGACTTGCTGTGAGGCCGGATGAAAAGAAGCAGTGGGCCCCATCTGGCCTATGGGGCCCCCCTTAGTCTGAGGTCCTGGGCTGCACCCCAAAAGCCCCTGCATTAATTCGGCCCTGCCAAAATCCCATGAACATCGCATCATGGTATCTCTTTTCTGTAGCTCTGATTCTGCTGTCTCATCTCCCTCCTGGTATCGGATAATAGGAGGAGCCTAAATTCCAATGAATATTTCAGGGCTTTTTCTAGGGATTCCCTAAAAAACCTCATGCCATTGAAAGGGGCTTCAGTGAGAACAAGGAGTCTGAGTCCAGGGCCCTACCTAATAACTTCCTTAAGGCCACGGTGCTGCCCATTGGTTAACCAGAAACAGAATGTGATGTATCACACAGGAAGGAGACCAGAGGGCTGACTTTAGGACCCTCAGACACTCCTTGGATTTTCTTTCCAGCTGTTCCTTAGAGTTGTTTCTTTTTTATTCTGTGGTCAGACCAGAATTTTGCCCAGTTCAAGGATGCTCAGAAGGGGATTCTCTACCTCACTGCTGCTCCATCTCAACCAGGGGGCCTTCAAAGCCTGTATTGAACAACATTTTGATTTTTCAATTGACAGCTCTTTGGGTGACTTGGTCCCATTCATGAAGATCTTGGATTTATGGCAGTCCTCTCTATAAGCCGGAAAGTAGAAACCACTTAGAAATGGAGGGAACCTATTGTTGTCCTTACTGCTCTGAAGATGATATAACCTGAAGGAAGTCCTATTGACAAATCTCTTCTTTTCTAGGACTAGCTATTTGGAACCAATAACAACCATTGTAAAGATTTTGGAAGAGTCCCATTGTCTTACCTTTCTGCTTGCACACACTCAGAGATTCTATATCCCTTACAGATGTAATGCCTAAGTCCTTGATCTCTGGGGCTGAGTGAGCAAGATCAGTTAAATCATTTTTTGATTCCTGTCAACAAGCCTAGCAGAGACATCTGAGTTGGACCCTTAGGAAATGGTGATCTTGCCATCTTTAGGGGTGGAAGAAAGGACTTCCAGGAACAGACTGAAGGGACCCTGGTGAGGTGGTATTTACCCCAGGGTTCTTGTGAGTTTTCCCATTCCTTCTCTCCTTCAGAGAGGTTATTTAAGTATCAGCTAATCTCCAGTTTGATGCAGAGAAGTGTGAAGAGAAGAGCTATGAGGTCTTTCTTCTGGAGGGTGGAGAGTTCCCCTGGATCGAGATTGGGAGCTTAATGTCAGAGAGAGTGATAACAATGAATATTTCCCCTTCTTACAAATGGTGCATGGAGGGTCTGCGGTAGTGGTTCCATACACTATCCACACCCTGAACCTAGACTTGAGGATCGGTGTGGTCTGTCCCCCTGGATGATTCCATGTAGGTGGAAGAAGCAATACTGCTTAGTATGCAGCTAAGAGGTGTAAGCTATATTGCACAGTCACAACCACCTGGGATCTCCTTAATCACCTGTCTGACTCACTAACTCTATTGTTCCTACACCTATTCATCTATGTATGCGGTAAAAACGATTTGTGTCTTTTGTTTTCCTAGTTATTAGAAGCTTGAAAAAAACACTCTAGGGCGAAGTTGGTGGCCAATCAGTTATTGGGCTTTAGGGCTGGATCAGCTCTGTTAAAACAGCAGCAAATCTAACTGGATCAGTGTGCATCAATGCTATTGCCAACAGCTGTTTACCTGTATGTTGATGAAGCCAGAACAAAAAGAGAGAGACTTGGAAAAAGTATTTTTTGCTTGCCCATTTTTGACTCACACCCTTCCTGTCATGTGACTGAACATTTCGGGGGAAGGATTACTTAATTTCCAGTCATCTGGAATGCAGATGAGTGACTGATCCAGCACAATTTAAATGGAACCCCCTAAATGAGTTTGGTAAAACTTTGTGCGCCTGAATTAAATATAGTCAAAGAGTAGGTTAACGGGATTCAGTCTGGACCAGGCTCACTCATACCAGCCTCCGAGAAAAGAATATTGGAATAGCCCTGCTGAATCAGACCATTAAGTTTCTTAGCCCCCATCAATTAGAGGTTGTCTTAAAACCTGAACCATGAGGTTTTATGTCTTTTCCATACCTGTTTGATGCCTAGATTATTTTTGTCTATGCAGTAGAAAAGAGAATGCTTGGGAGAGGTAAACCTAGGCGGTAAAAGATTCTGGAGCTTGTCGATTCTTTGTCATGTGGTATTTAACAGATACTAGACAAAGCTGTGTTAGCACAGGGCAACAAGGCTTGCATGTGCCAGGATAAGTCCAGCTTGCCAGTTGCCTATATGTAGTCCATGTCCTGGCCCAGTAGTGAGCCCTTGGTTTATACAGCTGCTTCAAAGACCACCCCAGGTAACGGAGAAAACATCAGCCTTTGAAGAATCTGCTGGGAATTGGAAGATGTCATATTATTTACCCAGTTGGATTTATGTGTGCATGTGTGTGTTTAACAAGAAGCCGGGTGCCTGCTGGACTTCTGAGGCTGGAATTTATACAGGCCAGCTTTTGGCTGCTGCAGTTTATCTTGAATGAAAGAATAATAAACTCAGTTGACAGGATGATATATTCAAAGCATCTTCTCCTCCCACAGCGTGTGGTAGGGGGTGTCTGGTTTTCATGAAGTTGTATTAGTATGTGATTAAGCCAAAAATATTATCAATACCAAATTGTTTAGAGGCTTCAAGGGATCAGTTGTGTGGTGGGAAGAAATGTCCATCTCTAATAGGTGGTAGCCTGACACAACCAGTGGTCTGAGAACTTATCACCTGGGCAGGTGAAGCAGACTGGTGGGTTAGCCTTTGGAGTCTTAGATATTTCTGCAGAAGAGAAAAGGTTGAAGCTGTAGTTAACTTTCATTCATTTCATAGATAACTCCTGCAAAATTGTTTATCAGCCTCCTCTCTTTCTTCTCTAGTTGTCCTGTTGCTGGATCTCTCTCACTGAATGGATAAACAAAAAGCCAAGAATTATTGAAGATTGCGCTATGAGCCTTCCCTGGACTTTTCTGTCTTCATGCTCACATGCAGCAGGCAAGTGGTGTCTTGTGGGCTTTTGGAGGACCGGCTCTAGGCACCAGCAAACCGAGCACATGCTTGAGGCTGCATGATTCCAGGGGCAGCACCTTTTTGTTTTTTTTGCTTCAACAGTTGCATTCTCAGAGGTTGGGTTTTTTGGGTTTTTTTGTGCTTGGGGAGGCAAAAAACCCAAAGCTGGCCCTGACTTTTGGATCAACCAACAACTAGACATCATCAGCTGCCAGACACAGTTCTACTACCCATGTACCTTCAATCTTCTCTTTCTACTTCTGCCAGCACAAGTGGTGACTGGCTGGAAGCTAAGGACATCTCTGATGCTAGGAAGTTTTTCTCATAACCCAACAGGTAGATTAAGGAATAACAACAGCCGTAGCTAACATGTATATTGTGCTTTTCATCCTGAAGAGTCACTAAGTGCTTTACAAACTGCATCCTCACCTACATCAAGAAACAGCTAAAACTCACACACACCTTCTGTGACACATTCAGGTGCTAATGACTACACTACAGTCTATGTATTTCTGTCTTGTACTACTTGTTTTGCCAGGTCCACTAGACTAAGGGTACGATTACACTACCCACCGGATCGGCGAGTAGCGATCGATCTATCGGGGATCGATTTATCGTGTCTACACTAGACATGATAAAATCGATTGCTCTGCCATCGACTCTGGAACTCCACCGTGGAGAGAGACGGGGGAGTGGCAGTGGTCGACTCGCCACAATCCTCACGGCCAGATAAATCGACCTAAGATACGCCAACTCCAGCTACTCTATTTACGTAGCTGAAGTTGTGCATCTTAGGTTGACCCCCAACCCCGCCACACACACACAGTGTAGGTCTAGCCTAAAATTCATTGGGACAGAGTCCTGTAGGCATATAGATTTAAATACTATGCAGATGCATTATTATAATAAAAATGATGCATATGGGAGCCACACTCCATTGAAATGCAGCCACCTCTGAGATACAAGGTAATACACAGACGGGGAAACATTTGGCCAAGGATGGCCAGGACAAACATGTTCTTAATAAAAGTGCCATGTGATCCATAATGTCTAAGTGGAATGAACAGAAAATAATCACGGTGTCCACACACCCACTGTCCACCCCAACAGGAGATAGGGTGTGCATACACCTCCACGCTCTCCCATTTCATTTTCCTGTTCCTGTAGGAACATAAACATTCCTTCTGTTCTACAACCAATCACATCCATCCTTCATGCCATTAATATAGAGAAAACAAAGAGGCCTGATCCAAAGTCCATTGAAGTCAATGGAAAAACTTCCATTGATTTCAACAGGCTCTGGATCAGTTCCAGGGAGGGCAACTCACAAGCCTGTAACATTATCCAGGTCTCTCATCAGAAGTTATTTGTGCTTTGTCGTGTCTTTGATTTCCTTTTCTCTCTTCCCCCTTTGGAGCATGATGACATTGTTATACAGGCAACAGCTAGACCTTAATCTGCTCTCCTTGTGAAATCTTTTCTTTTTCAATTATTATTTCTTCACACTTCAGCTGTTTTGCACAGAAACCTCCTTTACTTTTCTTCAGCGAGTTTTCCCTGAAGACACCCAAGTTTTAAAACATCCATTTCCTTAAGTAAGCCACTGTTGTTTTTTCCATGATAAACTCAAAAAGAACAAAACCTGGTACAATGGGCGGGATTAGCACAATTTCCCTGTTTGCCTGGGGTTTGTGCCATCATGGATCATGAGCTGCCAGTCTGAGGTGATGCAATGCAGACATGTGAGACTGCAAAACGGTGCAAGAACCCCCTGCAACTAAGATTTTCTGAACTTTCAAATCCTACCTGCAAAGTGGGCAGCTCTGAGCAGCTTGGATTCTAAAATAGGACTGTTAGTAAAACCAAACTGAGCTAACTACCATTGTCATGATAAGAAATGAACTGGGGCCAGGAGGAGTGAAATGATTAATTTAAATATCTACTAAGCTTCGTAGAGTTTATTTGAAACAGCCAAGACAGACATCATCTTCACTCAAATCTGTCCTCTTGACATTTACTGGCTCTGGTTGCCCATTGCTGTGACACTGAGCCAGATTAGCAGACTATGTAAATTGGCCTAAATCCATTGACTTCAATAGAGCTGTGCCCATTTGAACCAACTGGGGATCCAGCCCATTGAATTCAATGGAACTATACTGCTTTATGCCAACTGGCCCAGTTCTGCTTTTGTTACTTGATTTTCTCTAGTAGGTGGGGACATTTCAGGCAGAAAATATGAGGGACTGGGAAAGCTTGTTAGTCTTCGCCAGACTAAGACATGATACACAGCAGCACATGAGGAAGCAGCGTCTGCAGGCAAACGCAGGCAACCTGTCAGGTTCTGTCAAGGTGTCCATGGCTTGATGGTTGCAGGAACTTTCCCTGCTGCAGATTCAAGGCAAATGGAAAAGAATGTTTGCTCCTTGGGTATGATCTGTCTGCATACACATATATACTGCAAGAGGAGTTAAACACAAAACTTTTGGCTCCCAAAACACAGGGTGACACCCAGCAAACTAAGGAAAACTCCTCCCTCATCTCAGTCAATGGGAGGATCTTGTCCTACACATTGTGCAAGCGGGTCTGATATACCCCGATAGGAAGCAGTGGCAGGAGTTAAAGTCAACTGGGTTTGTGGGTGTACGGTTATAATTGGGGTTATATATTTCCCTCCCAGCATGGTGTTGGTAAGAGAAGAGCTGTGAGGAGGAGTTCCTGATACGACTGAAAGACTGTGGGTATGTCCACACTACGGGATTATTCTGATTTTACATAAACCGGTTTTGTAAAACAGATTGTATAAAGTCGAGTGCACGCAGTCACACTAAGCACTTTAATTCGGTGGTGTGCGTCCATGGTCCGAGGCTAGCATCGATTTCTGGAGCGTTGCATTGCGGGTGGCTATCCCTTAGCTATCACATAGTTCCCGCAGTTTCCCCCGCCATTGGAATTCTGGGTTGAGATCCCAATGCACGATGGTGCAAAAACAGTGTCGCAGGTGATTCTTGGTAAATGTCATCACTCATTCCTTCCTCCGTGAAAGCAACAGCAGACAATTATTTCGCGCCCTTTTTCCCTGGATTGTCCTGGCAGATGCCATAGCATGGCAACAATGGAGCCCGTTTTGCATTTTGTCATTGTCACCGTATGTGTACTGGATGCTGCTAACAGAGGCGGTACTGCAGTGCTACACAGCAGCATTCATTTGTCTTTGCAAGATAGCAGAGATGGTTACCAGTTGTTCTGTACCGTCTGCTGTGCCATTGTAAATTGGCGATGAGATGACGGTTCTCAGTCGTTCTGTACTGTCTGCTGCTATCATGGGTGCCCCTGGCTGAAGTCAGCCGGGGGCGCAAAGACAAAAATGGGAATGACTCCCCAGGTCATTCCCTCCTTTATGTTGTATCTAAAAATAGAGTCAGTCCTGCTTAGAATATGGGGCAAGTGTGCTAGAGAACCTGTGTACCAGAGAGCACAGCTGCTCCGTGTCAGATCCCTCAGAAATGATGAGCTACATGCCATTCTAGGGGGTGTCCCTGCAACAACCCCACCCGTTGCTTCCCTGCTCCCCCAACCCTGCTGGGCTACCATTGCAGTGTCCCCCCCATTTGTGTGATGAAGTAAAAAAGAATGCAGGAATAAGAAACACTGACTTTTTAGTGAGATAAAATGAGGGGGAGGCAGCCTCCAGCTGCTATGATAGTCCAGGTAGGACATTAAACGGTGCAGGGGAGAGGAGCCCAGCATGCCGCTGCTATGACAGTCCTGGCAGTACAAAATCTTTTCTTTAGATATGAAAAGGGAGGGGCTGATGGAGCTCAACCTCCAGTTGCTATGATGAAAACAGTTACCAGCCGTTCTGTACCATCTACCGGGAATGACCGAGAGTCATTCCTATTTTTACCCGGCTCCCCCGGCCGACCTCACCTGAGGCCAGCCAGGAGCACTCACGGGATGATGACAAGGACAGCTATCAGTCCTTTTGTACGGTACCGTCTGCCACCGGGGAAGGGAGAGGAGAGGATGTTGCTGTTCACTGCCGCTGCACCGTGTCTACCAGCAGCATGCAGTAGACATAGGGTGACATATAAAAAAGTCAAGAAATGATTTTTTCCCTTATCTTTCACGGGGGAGAGGGGGGTAAATTGACGAGATATACCCTGAACCACCCCAGACAATGTGTTTGACCCTACAGGCATTGGGAGCTCAGCCAAGAATGCAAATGATTTTCGGAGACTGCGGGGACTGTGGGATAGCTGGAATCCTCAGTACCCCCTCCCTCCCTCCTTGAGCCTTCCATTTGATTCTTTGGCTTTTCGTTACGCTTGTCACACAGCACTGTGCTGTGGACTCTGTATCACAGCCTGGAGATTTTTTTCAAATGCTTTGGCATTTTGTCTTCAGTAACGGAGCTCTGATAGAACAGATTTGTCTCCCTATACAGCGATCAGATCTAGTATCTCCCGTACGGTCCACGCTGGAGCTCTTTTTGGATTTGGGACTGCATTGCCACCCATGCTGAACAGAGCTCCAAGCTGGGCAAACAGGAAATGAAGTTCAAAAATTCGCGGGGCTTTTCCTGTCTACCTGGCCAGTGCATCGGAGTTCAGAATGCTGTCCAGAGTGCTCACAATGGTGCACTGTGGGATACCGCCCGGAGGCCAATACTGTCGATTTGCAGCCACACTAACCCTAATCCGATATGGCAATACCAATTTCAGCGCTACTCCTCTCGTCAGGGAGGAATACAGAAACCAGTTTAAAAAGCCCTTTATATCGATATAAAGAGCATTGTTGTGTGGACAGGTTCAGCGTTAAATCGGTTTAACGCTGCTAAAATTGGTTTAAACACGTAGTGTAGACCAGGCCTGTGTTGTTCCTCGATTTTTCCCTCTGATTCACCACCATTTCAGCACCTCACTGACTATATCGTAATCAGGACATGTGGGACACCTGGAGGAAGTCTAAAAGCTTACTGCCTCATGGGCAGAATGTCACAGGTGTCCCCTAATAAGCGGTACACCTGTAGGAGGAATCTCAGGGGTAGATGGAGGCAACACTGATCAGGCTGTACTGTAGTTTCAATGGACAAACCAGTCTCACTGTCCTGAATATGTAACTCTACAAACATTGAGTGTGGGGGCTTGGAGCCAAATTCTGACCTCACTCCAGGGCAAATCCTGTAACTCCACAGGTGTCTATGAGGTTGCACCAGGTAAATACAACATTACCCATTGTCATGTGCCTGTAAAACACCATGCTTTGTTATGGTATACTTACAGTAATAGCTATCTGGAACAAGGACTCTCTTTCCATTATATGCGTGGATAGAACTAAGTACAATGGAGCCCTGATCCCTTGCTGAGACCCCTAGATGCTACCATGCTATGTTTTTTTTTATTGCTATTGTAATCATTGTACTGACAACACCTTTTGTTTTAGGTCATAGTTTGGGAGCTATTTTGTTTTGTTTTGAGTTACAGTGAGCTGAAAATAGTAATTAAGGAAAAATGTGTCCAGATCCTCATTTCTCTGATCCCAGCAGTTCCATGCATTCATTGAACCAGATCTCATGAAATTATTTCCCCCTCTGTGAACAGATCAAATGTGCTGCTCCTGGAAATGGTACTGTAGCCCAGTGAATGAAGGTAAACTCAAAGGTCTGGCAGGAAGTTTTTCTCTTTAAAATAGATTATATGTTTGTACAGCACCTTGCACAATGGAGTCCTGGTCCATGACTGAGGCACCTGGGTACGACAGTAATACAAATAGCAACAATAATGATTGTGAACTGGTCCTAGATCTACATCTGCTTTGGCCATCTCCAGGTTTTAGAGTTCTTGCCAGGAAATCCAAATATAAGAAGTTCAGGCTTGTTTTGCCCAACCTGGTTCACATCCAAATAACTCAGGGAATATTGAAATGTTTCTGGTCAATCTCATGGGTGTATTTCTAATTTCTAGGACTATGGAAATATGTTTTCCTTAAGGGCATGGGTGTGTTGGATGTTCTAGGCATGTGCAGCCTGAAAATATTTACTGTGCTGCTGAATGTACTGGACCCATCCTGATATTCCACTGGTTTCAATAGAATGCTAATAACGCCAACACCACCCCTGTGCATGGAATGGAGGAGCAGCACCAAAAGGGTTGCAACAACTGCTGCTGGTCAGCAGAAGCCTTCCCTGTCTTTCATAGACGCCCAAGACAGAGCTCATCTCCTGGTGCACATTGTGGAGCTCAGTAATCACTTAGAGATCTGCTTCATTCAGTGTCTCAATTCCAGCTGCCTGTGCATCATATAACATGAGCCTCTTAAAGGTAAAGCTCCCAACAGACATCACATGCTTACAGAATTCTCCCAAAATATTTGATGTGAGTGACTATATCTGTATGTCTCTAACGCTAAAGAATGTATTCTGCCCTGTTCTTATCTTAAAATTTCCTTCTGGGCAGTTCTGTTCTTTACCTCACTGGAAGAACTAATTATTAATACCACCTTGGACTTTACTGTGCTTTTCATCGGAGCAACATGCTTTTCATAGGTCGGTATTATACACTCATTTTACAAATGGAGAACAAGCACGGGGACAAGTGACTTGATTATCATTTAACTGAGGTCACTGCACACCACTCTAGAAGTATAAAACGACATTACAGTGGGTATAAATTACCATTTCCACTCTCTGAAGCCACTTTACACTGCCAGAGTGGTGTACAGTGGCCAGAGTATAATGCCATGTCTACACTACAAGCACTACAGTGGCACACGTACTGAGCTGTGCCTCTGTAGCACCATAGCATAAACAGTGGCGGAAGGGTCTTTTCCATTACTGGAGTAACTCCACCTTCCTGAATGACAGTAAGTAGGTCAACAGAAGTAATCTTCTATCAACCTCATTGCGCCTACACTGGGGATTAGGCCAGCCTAGCTCTGCACTTGGGAGCGTGTGGTTTTTTCACACCCCTGAGCACCGTAGCTATGCCAACCTATGTTTGAAGTGTAGATCAGGCCTGTGTGAAAGTCAGGCTGCAAGTGATTTGCCTGAAGTCAGCAAATTCCTGACAGCATCACGAACAGAACACAGGTTTGACTCACTCCACTGCTCTTAACACAAGAGAGTGCTGCCTGCTCACAGATACCTCTCCTGCTGACTTCCTTCCACCAGGAGACAGGCCTGTCCTCTTGCATTCATTATTGATGCTGGTTTCACGTATGAGCCAATATAATGCAGAACTCCACAGAGATGCTTGTTAGACGTGATATAGGGTCCAATGAACGTGAATGTAAAATTGTGAGAGGCTGAGAGAAAAAATAAGGATGGGGGATGATAATTGACAAGACACAGCACTAGCCAAAAAGAAAATACCAAAGACTCTAAGGCACTGAAGAGTCAAACTGACACAGGTGCTGAGAAACAAGATGGTCAAGAGAGGTTTGGTTGGTGCGGGAAATAGAGAAAGTAGAGACATTCTTTTCAGAGTGAGGCAGAGCCGTAGTAAATGTCTGGCTTGTAGAATGCACAGGTATGGGCATTAAAATCACAATGCTAAAGCCAGAGTTTAAATCAAAGTCTAGGCTCAGATTTTCAACAATATCTGGGTGGGAATTAGCCGCCCAAACATCTATTGAAATTCAGTGGGACTTGGGCACCCACTCCCTTAAATTCCAGGCACGGGTGTCTTGTGTTGACAAAATTTATTTCATCTCTGTCATGGTTCTGTTGTTCTTCACCATGAGAAAGTGTTTGACATCGAATTGCTTGACAGCCACGGAATGTTTCAGGTATGTCCAGGTAGGACACACCTGCTGTGCTACTGAATGAACCAAGCATGCTGGCACATTCCCCTGATTTCACTGGAATGTTAATGGATGACAAGTAGCATAGCAGGTGTGAGTGGGGACCAGCCAAGAGTGGGGCAAAGTGAGATAGCCAGGCTTGGAAAAATTGTGCCTTTACACATTATAATACATTGGCCTTAATTCTGCCCTGGCAATACTTCATGCCAGCCGACTGACTGCAGATGGACTGTATGAGGCACGTCAGAGCAGAATTTAGTGCATTATGTTTAGGTTGCACATTTCTTGGGGCTGGGATGAAGTCGTTTTCTGTGTCTCATACAGGGCCAAGCACACTGTTGGTGCTTGGGAAATAAGAATTCTAATAAGTGTTATACCGTGAGCCACACAGTTCACTGGAAAGGTCAGACAGATTATTTTTCTTTCCCCACATATGGCTTTGTGTTTTGGGGACATAAGAAGGCAGTAGCCCTGACTACCCTCTTAGGATCAGACATGGATTCAGAGAACTGGGTACATACAGATGTTCCCTTCCCAAAGGCCGTTCATATTCGCTTTTCTTCCATTTATTAAAATTTATCACCTCTGCATTAGCTCAGCTGAATTTCTATGGTGTTCCAAGTAAGTAATTTTAAACTACTATGATTGACATGATGCCTGACTAAGGGTGCCCACAATGGGAAATGCTGAAAAACATGTTGAGTGTTAGTAGAATCCACATATAGTGCAATCTGATGGGAATAAAACAATGGAAAGTACTAGACCAGTAAAGGAAGGAAATAAGGCCTCTGGAGCAAGAGATTTATTATTATTATTATTAATTATTATTATTATTTTAACATTTAAAGGATGCATTGATAATATTTGGATGGAGGATTAAATATGGCTGTTCTCTGCATTTACAATTGAAGTTTTGATCTGCCTCCTCATTGAGGTACTAAGGAAAGGACAAGAATGTTATTTATTTGTATCCAGTGTTTGTATTCAACTCTTCTTCTCTCCACTCATATCCAGCTGCTCCTAAACCCCACATCTTTGCTACACTATTAATCAGTTGTGATACCCAGATCTCCGATTTCAGATTTCTTTGGTCCCTCATCTCCACTGGCTGAACTATTTCTAATTGGCTAATCGGCTTATCCGGTTTGGTCCTTGATGTAAACCAGGTCTAGACATGATCTATTCCTGCAAGGCCCCCAGGTTCAAGGGGCCAATCTCACACTCTGTCCATCACTATTGTCAGCACGGTACCATATCTCAGAGCCATGCCAACGAACATTAGCAGGAGATTAAAATGACAGCTTTGGTTTTCTTACATGCCTTTTCTTCATCTTAACATGCTGTCTAATGTTTCACTCTGTCATCTCTCCCCTGCATGAGCATATGCTCAAGGAAGAAAGTAACAACCTGGAGGGAGGAGAGGGGGTCCTGGAACGCTGCAGGATGAATAACAAATGGAATATAATTAAAATAGGGGAAAGGTGAGACAAAAACAAAGTCAAAATACAGCAGCCAGCCACAGAGCAACAAGTCTAACATTTCAGCTCTTTAATGTGCTGAAGAGTACAAATGTCCTACAGGTACTGGCTCCCTGCAGCTCCAACTTCAAGGCCAAAATGTTCAAACCCTGGTGCCTAAATCTAGGCTTCAACATCAATATTTATACACTAAACCGCAGTGGCCTGAGTTTCAGAAGTGCTGAGCCCCCCATAAATCCCATTGGCGTGAACAGGGGCTCAGCAATTTTCAAAATCAAGCCTCTTTCACTTGGATGGTTAAATATGGATTTAGGAGCCTAACTTTAGATCGCAGGGTTTGAAAGCTTTAACCTAGTCTTTTAGTTGAGATTTAATTCATGGTAGAGACATTTAGGAAAATTAAAGTCAGGGGACACCAGCCAACAAGGTCAATTCTAAATTCCTTAGAGTCTGTGGCACTGGGCAGTTGATATCCTTTCTTAAATATACCCCAGGCCTTGTGAAAACCAGTCAGAGTTACAAACACTCCCTTATGAACTGGTTAAGAGTATTAAGAGGAACACTGAACCATTTTCTAGAAAGATCCTACCTATGTACCATGGGCGTTCCCTTCAAGAAACCTTCACCAGCGTTGTTCAGCTGAGATGTCTGAACGTTCTCAGGGTTAGAAGTTTGTCTCACAAGCTAAAATTCAGCGCTTCACATAGAGTCTGTGCTATGAAGCCTCGTATAAGGAAGGGAGATCACAGGTGGAACAGCCATAGAGAAGATGCCTTAATACAAATTGGGCAAAAGAGAGCAAGGTGTGTGCTGAGGGTGGAAATAAGACAGGGACAGATTTCTTTATGCCCTTTAATTCAGGTGCACAGTTCCTTTTAAATGGGTTACAGTCGGTGTCCCTGCTCCATTGCATTATTGACTGAAGATATGCACCCAAGACAGCTGGCAATGACCAGGATGAGGGGAGTAGAGCTGCCAGATATGTGGATATCTTTCCCTCTTGCACCCATATATCTCTAAGTTTTGGCCAATATAAGTTCTGCTCTTTAGCTCATAAACTCCATGGTCCAAAGGTGTTTGGCTTGTGGGCTTGATGAATTCCTTTACCCAACTAGGTGAGCGTGTAATTACCTGCATATTCACATATGAATTCTGCCTAGTTTTTGCTATTCAGCTCTAGCTTGTAGCTAAGCATGTGAATTTTCCAGATAGAAGGGAAATTAGTGAGAAAGTTATCAGAGACTGAAATGCAGGCGATGCACAGCTGGTCCTTTGGGGTTTTTTAAAATCCAATATGTTCCTAATTCTGCCTATGTCCTTAGCTCCATAGAACCAGCTCTTCAAAGGATTTTAATGGGAGTTAGACAGCAAAACACCTTTGAGGATCTAAGCCCACACTCATGCACTGTGCTTCAGACCAGAAGTGCACTCCTGAGAACTTAATGAAACATTTTACTGTGGACACGCTTAGTCCCACATTTTCCACTGTTACATATTTGATTTTTTTTTAAGCTTCACAAAGTATTACGGTTCAAATTTACCCAGTGCAGAGGGGGAAGAGCAAGGGCTGTCCACTATTTATGTCATTGTCCCTGTCCCCCCAGCCTCATGACCCCACTACATTTCACATTTAGGGAAACATTGGCCTGGAGACAAACATCTTACTGAAAAGTGACATCACTCGTGATACGTCAAGATTCCGTTTTATGTAATCTGTTGATATGTATCTTAGGAAATGTGCTTAAAAGCTGCTGCCCAGAAATGCTCAGGGGTTCTGTATTTGGCAGTCTCTTCTCGGTTTTCTAGATGTGTGATCTTTTGAGGAGTGTAGGAATGGGCTGAAGTGGTGGCCTTCTACATAGCATGGGTTTCACCCTGCTGGTCCCTCCATTAGTGTTATTTACATGGCAAGTTAAAGTCTCAAAGTTCAGACATTTCCAAGTTTTCTGGATGGGTGTGGGGGAGATTAGAAATGGAATGTTTCGCTTAAGCAGAACTTACCCAGATGCTCAATTGTAACACATATTGGCACATCATTTATATTAAGAAGTAACAGCTAAAATCCTTAAATACACAGACGGCTCCTTTCCAACTAAAAACTAATTCACTCTTTTAAGGCAATAACACACCCGGAGGAAAAAGAAAATAATATCTTCAAAGTGTTTCCCTTTTCATAAAGTATCCAATTCGATCCAGTTTTAAGCGGTGAGTAAATCAGCAACAAATCCAAAATTGGGTCCTTTGCCTTTCACTGATAGCTCTAAATGCAACACTTCATACTGAACTGCAAGGATCTGAGGCCCCATCCCAAACCCACAGCAGTCAATGGAAGTCTTTGCATCTGACCTCTGTCACTTAGATATCTAACTTGATGCTGCAAAAGCATTTAACCATTTCTTAGGGGTAAAAGCCTGAAGGAAAAATATTCCTTCCTCCTGAATTCCAACATTCTGAAGAGGGCCACACATAGTGAAGATTAGGAAGAGAACGCCAAAGGCTGAATCCTGAACATTTCTGGCCAGTTACAAATTTACTTAAATAAATCTTTAATCTGTTAAATAAAACAGAATGTCACAGTATCACAAATGCAATTTTTCAAGAAGATAGCTGCCTCCACAGCACTATGCTTGTGAATGCCAAACATAATAATGCCTCTCAGTGTTTATTGACAGAATTCTCTCTTACCCACTGAATTGTCATATGGCTGAGGAGCAAAATAGTTATGTTTCCCTTTAGAGTAGAAAAACCATTAGAGCATTCCAGCAGCCTTCTCACATGGGTTAGAAACCTCTGGGACTGCAGCATGATTAGTTTATTTTGTTTTTCATTATTGCTGATTGGAGCACACTGGTGAAGAAACCCCCATTTCCCCAAAATGCACTGTAGCAATGTAAAAACATATACCCACTTCAGACGTATAGAGTGGCTGCTAACAAGAGGCTTTAGATGTATGGTAGCCATTTGGATGTTACTGGGAACCTCACCCTTTTCAAACAGGATGCCCTTTGTATTAAGAAATGCACCTGCACTGTTTCAGAGATGAATAGTTAGCTTCTTGGCAGGAGTAAAGGCCATTTGAGTTGTCCGGTAGGATGATATAAACCTGAGAAGAACTTTTTGATCCAGTTTAATTGAATTATAATCTCTGCTGTTTAAAGAAACATCAGTTTATTGTGAACCACATAAGCCTCCTTGAATGTTGGAACAAGGGGTAAAGAAGCGACTGACAGAGTGTCCTACAAAAGTACAAATCCTCCTTCTTTATTAGTCAGGTCTCTCTATGAATGAGTGAATGTTAAATTTAATGTATTACTAACTATTTTATCAAAGCAAACATTTACTCAAAGTGAAGGGAAGAGATACTGGTACTCCTCTGGAATGGAGCAGAGACTGCCAAGATGTGTTTTAATTGCTTAAGAAAACAAACTGTGTCAAGCACTGGTTTTAAACAAGCAGATGCTCATTTATCATTTGTTGTGTCTGTGCATATGCTTGGGATCTTGCCTAATGCAGGTTTTCTGCAGTGGTAATCAGCATATGACTGAGTGCTCAGAAATTAATTCAGTGTGCACTGCAAGCATGTTTCCTGAAACATGTGTGCTCTTAAGTTATTTACAGGTTTGAACAATTTGAACAGGCTCAGCTGGTTTTATAGGGAATTCCCAGAGCAGAGTGAATCTTTGAACAATGCTTTTTATTTCAGGCCCTTCATTTTCAGTTTTTATTTTGTTTTAAAATTTCCTGGGAATTGTTCAGCGTTCATGATGAAATTTTTAAAACAGGTGAAAATCAATGCAAAAATTTAACTCTGCCATTTTCTGGGTAAATCTTGGGGTTGCAATAGGGCCTGCCACCAGCCTTGCACCCCCCTCGGAGCCTATGATCATGCTACAAGGAGCCTGCCTCAGCTTCGCTTCTTGGACTGTTCAAATAAAACTTCCCTTCAGGCTTTTGTTGGTCAAAAATACCCAACTTGGGGTATTAATATAAAATAGGGCTGTCAAGTGATTTAAAAAAATTAATCACGGTTAATTGTGCTGTTAAACAAGAATGAAATACCATTTATTTAAATATTTTTGGATGTTTTCTACACTTTCAAATATATTGATTTCAATTACAACACAGAATACAAAGTGTACAGTGCTTACTTTATATTTACTTTTGATTATAAATATTTGCACTGTAAGAAACAAAAACAGTATTTTTCAGTTCACCCCATACAAGTACTGTAGTGCAATCTCTTTATCATGAAAGTTGAATTTACAAATGCAGAATAATGTACAAAAAAAACTGCATTCAAAAATAAAATAATGTAAAATTTTAGAGCCTACATGTCCACTCAGTCCTACTTCACCCAGTCACTCACACAAACAAGTCTGGTTACAATTTGTAGGAGATAATGCTGCCGGCTTCTTGTTTACAATGTCACCTGAAAGTGAGAACAGGCTTTCTCATGGCACTGTGGTAGTTGGCATTGCA
Source organism: Gopherus flavomarginatus (assembly GCF_025201925.1). Lineage (NCBI taxonomy): Eukaryota > Metazoa > Chordata > Testudines > Testudinidae > Gopherus > Gopherus flavomarginatus. The sequence goes on along the minus strand of NC_066620.1, from coordinate 67,013,557 downwards.
AGATATTTACGTGCCAGATGCACTAAAGATTCATATGTCCCTTCATGCTTCAACCACCATTCCAGAGGACATGCGTCCATGCTGATGACCGGTTCTGCTCGATAATGATCCAAAGCAGAGTGGACTGATCCATGTTCATTTTCATCACCAGCAGAAGGTTGATTTTATTTTTTGGTGATTCAGGTTCTGTAGTTTCTGCATCTGAGTGTTGCTCTTTTAAGACTTCTGAAAGTGTGCTCCAAACCTCTCAGATTTTGGAAGGCACTTCAGATTCTTAAACCTTGACTCGAGTGCTGTTGCTATTTTTATAAATCTCACATTGGTATCTTCTTCGTGTTTTGTCAAATCTGCTGTGAAAGTGTTCTTAAAACAAACCTGCTGGGTCATCATCCGAGACTGCTATAACTTGAAATATATGGCAGAATATGGGCAAAACAGAACAGAAGACATGCAATTCTCTCCCAAGGAGTTCAGTCACAAATTTAACACTTTTTTATTAATGAGCGTCATCAACATGGAAGCATGTCCTCTGGAATGATGGCTGAAGCATGAAGGGGCATACAGATGTTTAGCATATCTAGCACGTAAATACCTTGCAACGCTGACTACCAAAGTACCATGCTAATGCCTGTTCTCACTTTCAGGTGACTTTGTAAATAAGAAGCAGGCAGCAGGATCTCCTGTCAATGTAAACAATCTTGTTTGTCCTAGCGATTGGCTGAACAAAAGTAGGACTGAGTGGACTTGTAGGCTCTAAAGTTTTACATTGTTTCATTTTTGAGTGCAGTTATGTATTTTTGTGCATAATTCTACATTTGTAAGTTACACTTTCACAATAAAGAAATTGCACCGTGGTACTTGTATGAAGTGAACTGAAAAATACTATTTCTATTGTTTATCATTTTTACAGTGCAAATGTTTGCAATAAACAATAATATAAAGTGAGCACTGTACACTTTGTATTCTGTGTTGTAATAGAAATCAATATATTTGAAAATATAGAAAAACATCCAAAATATTTAATAAATTTCAGTTGGTATTCTATTGTTTAACAGTGCAATTAATCACAATTAATTTTTTAATTCCGATTATTTTTTGAGCTAATCACTTGAATTAACTGTGATTAATCAACAGCCCTAATATAAAACAAAATGCAAATGAAACTCAAAACAATGTCCATTCCTAAATCCACACAGCACAAGGTTTCTCTTCCTCCTTCCAAGCTTTCCCTGCCATAGGCCATTACAGTCTCTCCCAGGTCTCCCCTGCCTGCCTAGAGAGTTTTTCCCTCACTCTCTACAGCTCTGCAACAGCTTTCTGAACTCCTCTCCTAGCAACTTCCTGCTCCTTTATACTGAAATCACCTGATTCCTCTCAGAAGGGGCTCATCATGTAATCAGGGTTGGCTTAGCCCTAGGCTCTCCAGCCCATGGGGTAAGCTACACACTTGCAGGGGTAAATATCACTCTCTTCTCGTGTTTGTGATTTTGGGTTTTTTAACTTTCAAAAAAACCCTCTTATGTTCTGAAACGTAGTTGGACACTGTTTTTTGGTTTTGACCACTTTTAGCACGAAAAGCAATTCATTAACTTTTATTTGCTTTGGATGTTGATTTCTATCCATGCTGTTTGTCAAACTGGTAATGTGGTGGGTTTGGGATCAACAGCAGTACCTGCACCAGCGCTCAAGTCGTCCGGGTACTTCTGACCTAGCTTCCACTCTGGAAGGGAAAATGGCAGCCTGGGAACCAACCCAGGTTATGGAGCCACTATCTCTCCTTCTGGAGCAGAGAGCCCAGTCTAGAGAGTTCCAGCACTTCCAAAATTTGGATAAAAATCAGTACAAAATGAATAATGGCTTTTGTAAAGCCCAGGAATTTTTCTGTAACATTTGAAAATAAATAGCCTTGTTTATATTACATGTTGAGCTTTTGGTGCCTTGAAAATGTATTTTTTTAACAGCACTGCTTCTTTTTTTTTAGATTTTCATACAAAAATGTCATTGTTTTGGCAATTATTTATAGAGCTCTGCGTGGATACAAAATGTATAACCATGAATATAAATCGGTATCAGTGGAGCTGCAGGGCTCTACCAGGAACTGCAGCAGCAAAAGCAGCAGCTTGCAGGAGCCAGCATCCCGCACCAGCAGCTCCTCCAACGTGGCTGTACTGCTCCCAGCCCCGCCCACTAGGGCGGGCACCAGACTCACCGGCAGCTGTCCCTGATCATGCTAGTGCAGTGGGCAGGGCTGGGGACAGTACAGACATGCTGGAGGAGCTGCTGGCGCAGGACACTGGCTCCTGGGATCAGTGGCCCACTGGGCTGCTGCTTTTGCTGCTGCAGTTCACAGTAGAACCCTGCAGCTCCACGGATACCAATTTAAATCCACAGATAACTGCATCCATGCAGATAAATTTTGTATCTGCACCAGGCTCTGATTATTTATATTACAGCAGCATCTATAAGCTAAAATTGCGACTGGGCCCTGGTGTGGTAAGTGCTGTCTAAACACACATTAAGGGACATCCTGCCCCACAGAGTTTGACATCTAAACAATAAAAAATATGTTTAATCTGCCGAAATAAATATTCTTTGTTCCTCTACTGCATATTCACAATGGGTCACCTCCTTTAGACCGTACTCAGTTCTTACTCAGGCAATGCTCCCATTGTCGTCTTCTGTGCTCTCTTAATACCACATACATTATGCGAGATGAGTAAGAGAAACTGCATATTTCTGCTGTGTCCAAATGTTCCTAATGCGTGTGTACAGTTACTACAGTTGTTGGACTCCCACATGAGAGAGGATCATTTTGATGTCTAACTGGTTGTTTGTGAGTTAAATTAATGCAAATGTAATTACAAAAATGTGGGCCCTGACATTTAAAAGGGACATCCAGCTCATGCCCATGCTCGCTGAGATTTTAGCTGGTCGCAACCTCACATTAAATCAACTGACACATGAGATTTTTTAAATGAAACCTGCAGTCATCCCACAAATCTCATTCAGGGCCACCATTAAAGGACAATTACCTTGGTATCGTCCAGCATCATTCTGCTTTAGAGTGCTGGAGCCAAGTCAGGCAGGAATAAGTGACCATCCATGAAACAAAAATGACCTTGCATAAAGTGACTTCCCAGTTCCACCATTTTACTGAAATTGAAAGCGAACCCCACCCTCCTACTCACACACTTCAAAAAAAACCTTTCACTTTTAAATAAGTGAAAGTACTTTCCTGCAATAGAGTGCAGCCCTTGAGTAAACACAGCGCTGTGGAAAAGTGATTTCTGATCTCACTGGAGCCAGGCAGTGAGACGCTGGTGTTTTGCCCAAGGGATGTTCAAGCTGGTGGGTGACTCAGCAGAAGCAAATGCCAGGCAGGAAGCTCTGTTGAGCAGCACAGAATCTTTACAAGCATGAAACTAAACAAGATAATACTGTATAAGCAAAACATAGTGAAAAGTAACTGTCTCCAGCCTGAGGAATCAACCCAGTCCTCAGGGACTGGGCAGGGAGCCCTGCCTTCTCCTAGGCATTGTCCCTTAACAAACATCACAATAGTAATGTTCCTCTTCATTGACCTCTTATGTAAGATAACTGTCCACATTGTATAATGGACAGTGAGCTTCTCCATCTGCTGGTAGCTTCCCTGCCACACTCCCTGGTTGGCCTGTTCTTTCCTTTGCGCACACACAGCAAGAAATGGCTCTCGGGCTCCATGAGACTGCATGCATAACTAGCGGATTTAGCAGCCCCCAAAGCTATACATGCAAGTAACTGCTGCAACGCACCCTGACACTTCACAGTGGCTTCACGGTGCACTGTAAATCCCTGTGTCCGGCAGCCTTAGCACCTAGTAAAGCTGAATCTGAAACTGAAGCATCTCGTAACTGTAGCAGCCCATCCAGCTGTATCCCTGTACTGTGACATAGAATCGTAGAACTGGAAGGGACTTCGAAAGGTCATCTAGTCCAGTCCCCTGCACTCAAGGCAGGATTTAATATTATCTAGACCATCCCTGACAGGTGTTTGTCTAACTTGCTCTTAAACATCTCCAATGATGGAGATTCCGCAACTTCCTGAGGCAATTTATTCCTGTGCTTAACCACCCTGACAGTTAGGAAGTTTTTCCTAACGTCCAACCTAAACCTCCCTTGCTGCAATTTAAGCCCATTGCTTCTTGCCCTATCCTCAGAGGTTAAGAACAATTTTTCTCCCTCCTCCTTGTAACAACCTTTTATGTACTTGAAAACTGTTATCAGTTTCTCTTCTCCAGACTAAACAAACCCAATTTTTTCAATCTTTCCTCATAGGTCATGTTTTCTAAATGTTTAATCATTTTTGTTGCTCTTCTCTGGACTTTCTCCAAATTGTCCGCATCTTTCCTGTAATGTGGCACCCAGAACTGGACACGATACTCCTGTTGAGGCCTAATCAGTGTGGAGTAGAGTGGAAGAATTACTTCTCGTGTCTTGCTTACAACACTCCTGCTAATCCATCCCAGAATGATGTTTGCTTTTTTTGCGTTACTCTGTTGACTCATATTTAGCTTGTGATCCACTATGACCTCCAGATCCCTTTCCATAGTGCTCCTTCCTAGGCAGTCATTTCCCATTTTGTACTATCTATGCCATTTTCTAAATAATTGATGAAGATATCGAACATAACTGGACTATCTACTGCAGTCAGCAACAGTGGTATCCCATAAGGCTGCAGATGCAGCTGTGTATGTAGGGCCTTATATCACTAGGTGCAAAACAACTGAAGAGGCTATGTCTCCCCCCCCACACACACATGGATGGGCTATGTGCACTGTGGGTGGCTGAAGCACCCTGCAAAGCTGAATGATCTGTACATTTACCAAGCACCAGCATGTGACACAACAACTCATCTCATATGGCTGGCTGAGGCAGATGGCACAAATCATGGCAGCTATGCAAAGGAACCAAGGTAAATCCTGCAACACTCCATCCCTCCTCCCAGCTAATTATCTGAGGGGCAAATCTCAATTTTTGCAAATCTAAGTGTCTGAAAAATTAACATGAATTGTTAAAACGTCCCCAGAGAATCCGTAAACCAACCCGTCACGTCCCCTCTTACAGTCCCAAATTTGTCATGAAAGTGGTGCTCGGGACCCAAGCAATTTTTTTACTTTCAGAAGACGTGGCAAACCCAGATGTGCTGGGGCTATGAACTGCCAAGCCTAGAAGTGCCAGAACTCAGCTCTGGAAGCCCTGGCACAAATTAAGCACTGCCCTCTTAGCTTTGCAAGGGCAATGCTGCCCCCTAAACAGTATCAAAAACTTGTCTGCCACAAGACAGCTGTTCCATATTTCTCTAACTGAATTCATCAGACATATTGGTCGATGTCCTCGGCATATAAATTTATAATGTGACTGAGGGATTTTTTAATCTGAGTTTTAAATTTGATTACCGCTGTAATTTTGGAATGTAATTCACTTAGGTATTGCAGCATGTCACGTCTTGTGAACTAGCTTTTGAACGTCTATCTCCTTTAAAGAAACATGTCCGTGCTTTGTTGAATTCGCTGCAAATCATTTTCAGATGCCTGCTTTTTTATTTCTGGTGATTTCATGTTGATATCAGAGCCTGGGAAAGGTTCGATGACTAGCAGGAATGGAAAGAGAAGTGTTTTGTCAAAACCACAAACTGTGTTTAGTACAGACAACTAGAATGAAAACTTTCCTAATGACTTCAGCGTTGTCTGGGGACCCTCCACCTCCAGATCCATAATAGTCCTTTATCCATTAGGTCACTCTGCTTCTTGATCAGAAACTCCTGCTTTATTCTGCACGGCACAACCACTCACAGGAGGGGAAAACCCGGTATGGTTATGGCGGCGTCAGTAGCAGCTCCGCCACTAAGATAAAGTATATAAGGATTTGAATTAGAGATGGGTGTTTTCGGAATTGTTTGAACCTAATACATGGTTCTAGTTGGTAGGAGGCAGCTTAACTTTGCCTGAATAAGATAATATTAAGATAATAATAGTCCTTGGCTAAAACAGAGTGGCTTGTGGAGCAGTAATAATACATTGCACTTGCATTGAAACTCACCCCCGTTCAGAGCACCAGCACAAAGCCTGCTCATCTCTTCAGTCCCATGTCAGCCCTGTATTGAGAACTCTCAAGGCCCTCTGCACAGGGGTAAATTTCACTCTTATGTAGCAGTTTCCAGCCATAGATCTCCAAGCACTCTGCAAAGGAGGGCAAGTATCACCATTGTCTTTTCAGACACGCAGAGCTGGCATACAGAGAAGTGCCTTGCCAGAAGTGTTTGAGAGCCAGCAGTTGAGCTTGGAATAGGAGCCAGGTCTCCTGATCTCCGTTTGTACGCCCTGCATGCTGACTAGACTACCCAGCCTTCCCTAGTTCATTTTGGAATCTTGGCAGGCTTCACTTTTGTAATGAAAATGATCAGCATTTGTTATTTGTATTACTGTAGTCCCTAGGAGCCCTCATCATGGGCCAGGACCCCATTCTGTGAGCTGTGGTACAAACACAGAATACAAAGATGGTCCCCACCCCAAGGAATTACAAACAACTTATCAGACAAGAGACAGCAGATGGATGCAGACAAACTGACTGGGGAATACAAGGAAACAGTGAGACAATGCTGGTCCATAGGAGAGGCAGTGGTCTCGTCACACCATTAGTCTCGCCGTTGTTACGATTTTTGTAGGTCTTGTGGCAAAGGAGGGTTTGGAAGGAAGATAATGAGGTGTCTTGGCAGATGTTTATGCGGAGCTGCTCCCAAGAGAGACGGGCAGCATGGGAGAAAGCCTGACAGAGCTTGTGTGAACATGTAACAAGTGGGTGATGGAGGCTGGCCGCATGGGCCGATTGGAGCTGAGAAGTGACCTCTTGATAGTGAATTAGCAATGCCAGGTAGGGTGGGGATTGGTTGTGAAGATGGAGGGGATTGCAATTTGCTCCATTTCATGCAAGTGAGATGAAACCCTTGGGAACTGAGATGCCTTGGTGATAGGCAGGGTACAGTGATACCAAAGGAATAGCGCAGCAGTAGAACTGGGCTCCTGGTGCTGTCCATGGCTTGGCTCTCCCCTGCCTGAACACAATGGAAACTTCCCTAGAGACATGTTTCCCTCTCTTCTTAAGATTTTTGTGCCTCTTTGGTTGGTTGAGTTTTTTACACTCCACTTCCTTTCAGTATGGTTGAGTCTTGTGACTTGTGGCTAATTGAAAGCTGCTTCGCAGACAATAATGTAGGAGGACCACAAATTGGAACAATGTGTTTTGCTCCCAGCAAATGCTCCTTCCACTCCACCCCCTCCTCCGGCAGCATTTGCCATAGAGTCTGGTGCTGCAGACCAGTTGGCCAAAGCCCCGCTCTCATCAGCCAGCTGGGCCTTTGTGATGTCATAGCCAAACACAAACTCCCAGCATTGCACAGCTGCAGCCTCATCACTGAAAAGGAGCCAATTCTCTTTGCCTCTTAAATGGGAAAGAAGTAAATGAAATACAGGGCAGGATGTGTTTCTCCATTTTCACTATCTCATCTGTGAGCAGGTGGCAAGTCCACCCTGCTCCAGATAAACTCTCCATATACTATATAAGGTCACACATATCCCCTTCCTGTGATCTGGCCTTCCTGGTTACTCAGATAATAACGGCACACACACATCAGCCTCAGCTTTCTCCCCAATGCTGCTAGTTCCTAGGCTTTCCTGCATGAACCTCCCATCTCTGCCCCTAGTTCCTATTAACCTGAGGGTCTCAGCATGACTTGCTCAGCAGCCCTGAGCAGGGATCTAACTGCTGCTAGCTGGCTGGGGTGGTACAAGAGCCCTGCATCCTGCCACCCTTTTATGCCATCTCATTTAACATAAGAATGGCCACACTGGGTCAGACCAAAGGTCCATCTAGCCCAGTATCCTGTCTTCTGACAGTGGCCAGTGCCAGGTGCCCCAGAAGGAATGAACAGAACAGGTGATCATCAAGTGATCCATCCCCTGTTGCCCATTCCCAGCGTCTGCCAAATAGAGTCTAGGGACACCATCCCTGCCCAACCTGGCTAATAGTCATTCATGGACCTATCCTCCATGAACTTACCTAGTTCTTTTTTGCACCCTGTTATAGTATGGCCTTCACAACATCCTCTGGCAAGGAGTTCCACAGGTTGACTGTGTGTTGTGTGAAAAAATACTTCCTTTTGTTTGTCTTAAACCTGCTGCTTATTAATCACATTTGGTGACTACATGTTCTTGTGTTATGAGAAGGAGTAAATAACATTTCCTTATTTACTTTCTCCACACCAGTCATGATTTTATAGATCTTTATCATATCCCCTCTTAGTCGTCTCTTTTCCAAGATGAAAAGTCCCAGTCTTATTAATCTCTCCTTATATGGCAGCCGTTCCTTAGCTCTAATCATTTTTGTTGCCCTTTTCTGAACCTTTTCCAAGTCCAATATATCTTTTTTGAGACGGGATGATCACATCTGCTTGCAGTACTCAACATATGGGTGTACCATGGATTTATATAGCAGCAATATGATATTTCCTGTCTTATTATCTATCTCTTTCCTAATGATTCCCAATATTCTGTTTGTGTTTTTGACTGCCGCTGCACATTGAGTGGATGTTTGCAGAGAACTATCCACAATGATTCTAAGATCTTTCTTGAGTGGTAACAGATAATTTAGACCCCATCATTTTACATGTATATTGGGATTTTTATCAACATTGAATTTACCCTTCCATTCCACGGCCACTCTACTAAATGGGCCTGAGGGTTTTCTTTTCAAAAGTCTTGCAGGGCAAAGTCTGGAGTCTCCCCCTTCTCTTCTTGGGGCAGCCACATTCCATACTGCTTTATTTCCTTATCTGTCTCATCCCCTCGAAAATCCTTAAGAAACTGAATTGGGTGCATTAAACCAACTCTCCACTTGGGTGTCTAAAATCAGCTCAAAAGCGACTCCGAAATCTATGGAAAACAGTGTCTGAGCCAGGAAAGGAAGCCGCTTCTTCTTATTTAAATCCCACAGCCAGTATTGCTCTTGCAGTGGGAAACTGCTGTTTCCCCAACTCTACTGGAGGGGCCTGAGCAGTGCCTAAGCTGCCCCCTCCTCCTTCCTCCAGGAGCTCAGCTGCCTTTCAGAAGTTTCTGCCTCAATATCCACTTCTGACTCATTTTCCATTTCTAAAACTGTGAAGATCCCTGTTCCTTCCCATAATAAGTGAGAATGTGTTCGTGCCTCACAACATACTCCTGCGGCATCCACCAATCGTCCGGAGTGTCTTTTTACCATTGCATACGGAAGCCTGTTTGCATCCATAGACTAACTCCCAATTTTATAGTAGTAGACTGGGTTAGTGGTTGACTTTTTGTTGATTATTGGAAGGAGGTTCCACCCCCGCAGGATATTAATAGCCTGAAAAATCAACTGTGGTAAAAAATGCGTCTTTTACACTTTGGCTGAGGTTTCACAAGACCGCAGTCATTTTGCTTAGCTTGGCGACAGATGATGAGCTCCTTGTTAACAAAGAGCAGCTGTCACTCACTGAAGCCCAGAAATCAGAAGTCAGGAAAAAAATTATTAGGGCACCTACTGTCTCCACCAGCCAATGTAAGGTTGTCCCAAACACAAGATGGAAGCCTGAGCATGAGAGCAGAAGACTTGTAGCCAGGACACATGGCTTTTACTCCCAACTCCCATGACACAGGGCAGAGAATTTCACCAGTGATCCCTGTCTCAAGCCTTATAATTTATGATTGAACTGACTGAAGGCATTTAAATGATGGAAATTGACCAATCCCTTGGTAATCTCTTCCAATGATCAATTACCCTCATGGTTAAAACCTTGTATCTTATTCCTACTTTGCATTTTGTTGAACTTCAGCTCCCAGGCCTTGGATCTTGTTGGGCTTTTGTCTTCTAGATTAAAGAGTTCTTTGGCATGAGATACTTCTCATGTAGATACTGTGACAAAGTTCCTCCTCTACCTTGGTGGGTCCTGCGCTTATTTGGCAGATTTGCTCACCTCAGTGATCTTCCCCACAGTCTGGGTCAACTTCTCCTTCTGATCAGGAGTTGGGAGGTTTGGGGGGAACCCGGGCCTGCCCTCTACTCCGGGTTCCATGACAGCTACAACTTCCTGGGCTACTTCCCCATGACCTCCTCCAAATACCTTCTTTATCCTCACCACTGGACCTTCCTCCTGGTGTCTGATAACGCTTGTATTCCTCAGTCCTCCAGTAGCACACCCTCTCACTCTCAGCTCCCTGCGCATCTTGCTCCCAGCTCCTCACACACACTTCCTCTCCTCTGGCTCCCCCCTCCCTGACTGGAGTGAGCTCCTTTTTAAACTCAGGTGCCCTTATTAGCCTGCCTTGATTGGCTGCAGGTGTTCTAATCAGCCTGTCTGCCTTAATTGGTTCTAGCAGGTTCCTGATTACTCCAGTGCAGGCCCTACTCTGGTCACTCAGAGAACAGAAAACTACTCACCCAGTGACCAGTATATTTGCCCTCTACCAGACTCCTGTACCCCACTGGTCTGGGTCTGTCACATATCCCTCCCCCCTGCTCAACACCAAGGGGTTGGGCAGCTTGGGATGTCAGACAGTGCACATGTGACAAGCCATCGTCATTACTGTGACGGCTCCCTGCCCTGTGTTGCACACGGAACTGGAATGGTTGGAGGGATAAGAACCACCTGGTCACCCTTGTGTTCTTCTCCTTGTTCCACTGTATCCATTGAAGAGGGGCATGGTCGGTCACGAGGACAAATCTGCGCCCGAGCAAGTAGTAGCGCAATGCTTCCATGGCCCATTTTAGAGCGAGGCACTGCCTCTCCACCACTGCATATTTTTGTTCCCTCGGAAGGAGCTTCCTACTGAGGTAGAGAATTGGGTGTTCCTCCTCCCCAATCATCTGGGATAGAATGGCCCCCAACCCTACTTCCGATGCATCTGTCTGCAGGATAAATTCCTTGCAGAAATCAGGGACTATCAGGATGTGGTTACTGCAGAGAGCAGTCTGTAGGTCTGTGAATGCTTCCTCTGCTGCGTCAGACCATCTCACCAGATCAGGTCCACGGGCTTTCACTAGGTCTGTCAGGGGGCTTGCCCTTGGGACAAAGTGGGGGATAAATCGTCGGTAATACCCAACTACATCTAGGAATGCCCGGACTTGTTTCTTGCGACGTGGTAGGGGCCAATTTTGGATGGCCTCCAACTTGTTCACTTGGGGTTTTACCAGACCTTTTCCCACAATGTAGCCAAGATATTTGATCTCTCTAAACCCTACAGCACACTTGGCAGGGTTTGCTGTAAGGCCAGCTCGCTTGAAGGTATCAAGGACTGCCTCCACCTTCTCTAGGTGGGTTCCCAGTCTGGGGTATGAATGACCACATCGTCCAAGTAGGCAGCAGCATAACTGTTATGCGGGCATAATAGCTTGTCCATGAGGCGCTGGAAAGTAGCTGGGGCCCCATGTAGTCCAAAAGGGAGGACAGTATATTGAAAAAGACCCTCTGGTGTAGAGAATGCAGTCTTTTCCTTTGCATCTTCTGCAAGGGGAATCTGCAAGTATCCCTTTGTCAAGTCTAGGGTAGTCAAGTACTGGGCATTCCCCAGACAATCCACTAGCTCATCTATGCGAGGTATGGGGTACACGTCGAACTGGGATACTTCGTTTAGTCGCCGGAAGTCGTTGCAAAACCTTGTGGTGCCATCAGGTTTGGGCACCAGCACGATTGGGCTGGGCCACTGCCTGTGGGATTCTTTGATGATCCCTAACTCCAGCATTTTTTGTACTTCTGCTTTTATTTCCTCCCTTTTGGCCGCTGGCACCCGATAGGACCTCATTGTTATTCTGGCCCCAGGGTTCGTGATGATGTGGTGATATGTCTCGGTTGTTCTACCCAGTTTTGTTGAGAACACATCTTGGTTCCGGAAGATCATCTCAAACACCTCATTCTTCTAGTCTGGTGTTAAATCAGGAGACACTGTCACCAGTTTGGAAGGTTTGTTTTCCTGGGTTAGGTCTTTTTGGACAGTTATGCATGCCTCTTGTGCATGCCAGGGTTTCAGAAGGTTGATGTGATAAATCTGTTCTTGTTTTCGGCGTCCTGGCTGCCTCACCTTGTAGGTTATTTCCCCCACGTGTTCAACCACCTCATAGGGCCCCTGCCATTGGGCCAGAAGCTTGCTTTCTGCTGTGGGTACCAACACCATCACCCGATCCCCTGGATGGAACTGTCAGAGTTTTGCCTGGTGATTGTAATTGGTTCTCTGGGCCTCCTGGGCCTTTTCCAAATGTTCCCGTACAATAGGGGTGACCCGGGCTATCCGGTCTCACATCTGTATTACATGTTCTATTATATTTCTCCCCTCATTGGGTTCCTCTTCCCATATCTCTTTGGCGATCTCTAGTATGCCACGGGGGTGACGCCCGTATAATAACTCAAATGGGGAAAACCCAGTCGAGGCCTGAGGTACCTACCGGATAGCGAACATAAGGTAGGGCATTAGGGTGTCCCAATCCTTCCCGTTCTAACTTACCACCTTCCTTATCATAGCCTTCAGGGTTCAGTTACACCTTTCTACCAACCCATCAGTCTGCGGATGGTAGACTGAAGTTCTCAGGGTATGTATAGGGAGCAGCTTGCAGAGGTCCTTCATTAACGTTGACATAAATGGGTTTCCTTGGTCTGTTAATATCTCCTTTGGTAGCCCCACTCGGGCAAAGATCCCCACCAACTCTTTGGCTATCGTTTTAGAGGCTGTGTTCCGCAGGGGGACGGCTTCTGGGTAGCGAGTAGCATAGTCCAAAACAACAAGTATATATTGGTGGCCCCGAGCCGTCTTCTTCAGGGGTCCCACTAGTTCCATGGCTATTCACTCAAAGGGGACCTCTGTGATGGGAAGGGGTACTAAAGGTGCCCTCAGGTGGGGACGGGGACTGTGCAGCTGACACTCTGGGCAGGACGCACAGTACCTCTGCACTTCTTCGTGTATTCCGGGCCAGAAGAACAGTCGTAGGACTCGTGCCAGGGTCTTCTCTACCCCCAAGTGCCCCCAAAAAAGATGACTATGAGCAAGACTTAATACAGCGTTTTGGTGTTTTTGAGGTACTAGGATCTGCTGTACCTTCTGCCCCTGTACTGGTGCAACCCGGTATAAGAGATTCTTCTTCATTATGAAATAAGGTCCTGGTCCCTGGGTTTTCCCTTCCACGGGGACGCCATCTATTTCAGTCACCTCTTTTCTAATGTTGTCGTACCTTGGGTCTTCAGCCTGGTCCCATTTAAAATTTCCTCTTCCAGGGCTAATCTGCCCAAGATCTAGGGGCCTAGTCTCTGTTGCCTCTACTGGTTCAGAAGCGTTAGGGTGGGAGTCAGACTCGGGTGCTTCTCCCTCCTGGGTGGCCTCCTTTTCAGCGGCTCGGGTCTGCCTACCTACGAGAGTGACCCTCTGGCTTTGGGTCAGTATTCAGGTTCCCAAGGCCTTAGCTGCTTTCCTTTCCCTTTTCAACTTTCTACCCTGTCTGGGAATGGAAAATAAATCTGGGGATATTTCAGAGAAGACTGGGTGTTGACAGTCTGCTGTGGATGCCTCACTAACTTCAGGGTTCCCCTCTTTCTCCAATCCTCCTACTGGGAGTAAGTCTCCAAACCGTGGGAAGTCCCTCCCTATGAGCACCTGATATGGGAGTTTAGCGACTACACCCACTGCTATGTCAGTAGTGTTCCCCTGAATCTCTATTTTTACTGGGATAGTGGGGTAATAACCAACTGTCCCATGGATGCATGTTATCCCCCTACGCTTAGCCAGAAGCAGCTGACTACACTTCATGACCTTCCCTGAGACAAGCGTGATAGCACTCCCCGAATCAACCAGTGCTGTGATCTTTACTGCATTTAGCTTTACTGGTCTGGTGTACATATGTGGGGTTAGTGACACCCCCACAAGGTGGATTAGGGAGCATGGGTCTGCCCAGTTTCCCAGGTTACACTGCATCGGCTCCTCAGCATTGGGACACTGTGCAGCTATATGTCCCCACTCCTAGCAGGCATAACATCTGTATGGGGACTTAAGCATTCCCCAGTCTCTTGGTTTGGGCAGTCTAACATCACGATCCTCTTCTCCCTCAGTGCTCTGACTCTTTGTGGCTTCTGGTGGGCCTTCAGCCCCTCTCTTTTTCCACCTGTGATCTCCTTGTTGCCCAGTCACCCGAGATCTAAGGCTTGGTGCTGCTAGTTTAACCCGGGGTGCTTCTTCCTTAACTGGTCAGGTCAGCTCCCTCGCTGTCCTTTGCCTCTCTACCAGTGCGACAACCTCATCATAGGTGGAGGGGTCTTTCTGGCTTACCCAAGCACAAAGGTCTGGCGGTAGCCCCCTCATGGATTGGTCAATGACCAGAACCTCTAGTATCTCTTCCGGACTCCGGGATTCTGTTCGCAACCACTTTTGTGCGAGATGGATGAGGTCATACAATTGGGACCGCGGGGTTTTGTTTTCCTGGTACCTCCATTCATAATACCACTGGGCCCGCACTGCAGTTGTTACCCCAGAGCTGGCCCAGAATTTCTGCTTTCAGCTGGGGGTAGTCTGCTGCCGCCTCTTCAGGCAGATCATAGTAGGCCTTCTGGGCCTCCCCACAGAGGAATGGGGCAAGGATGCCAGACCACTAATCTCGAGGCCAGGCCTCCCCTAGGGTTGTCCTCTCAAAGGCCAGAAGGTATGCCTCTACATCATCCTCCTGCGTCATTTTCTGCAGCCAATGGCTGGCCCGTATGATCTGCGTCTGATTATGGTCAAGGTTCAGCTCTGTAAGGGTCTTAACCTGGTTTACCAGTTCCCGCAGCATAGCTTAGTCTTGAGAAGCCTGGTCCATCAGCAGGCAATTAGTCTCTTGCTGCAGTCGCACTGCCTCCTGTTGGGCGGCTGCCTGGACATGGGTAGCCTCCTGCTGGGCTGCCATAGCTTGTATCAATGCCCGCACTAAGTCATCCATTGTGATGAAAAAAAAAAAAACCTCTCCTTTTTTCTGTGTCTTTTTTTTAAATCACCCTCCTTCTACCACCACTCTGTGCACACCAAATCCCACCCCTGGCACCAGTTGTGACAAAGTTCCTCCTCTACCTTGGTGGGTCCTGCGCTTATTTGGCAGATTTGCTCATCTCAGTGATCTTCCCCACAGTCGGGGTCAACTTGTCCTGTGTCTCATAACACTTGTACTTCTTAGTCCTCCAGTAGCACACCCTCTCACTCTCAGCTCCTTGCGCCTCTTGCTCCCAGCTCCTCACGCACACTTCCTCTCCTCTGGCTCCCCCCTCCCTGACTGGAGTGAGCTCCCTTTTAAACTCAGGTGCCCTGATTAGCCTGCCTTGATTGGCTGCAGGTGTTCTAATCAGCCTGTCTGCCTTAATTGGTTCTAGCAGGTTCCTGCTTACTCTAATGCAGCCCCTGCTCTGGTCACCCAGGGAACAGAAAACTACTCACCCAGTGACCAGTACCCCTCTACCCTCTACCAGACTCCTGTACCCCACTGGCCTGGGTCTGTCACAATACCTATAAGCCCTGATCAGGTTGTCTCCTTAACTTTTCTTTGACAGGCCACGTACATGGGATTCCTTAAAGCTCTTCTTGTGAGATGTGATTTTTTTCAGATCCTGAGTCATTCTGATAGGATGTAAGCTGAACAGGCCTGAGGGAGGATCTCCAGGAGTAGCTTTGTCTTGGGAAAAGTCTTAGTTATCTTAGCATTAATTTCATTGTTAATAAAGATTTGGCTACTTAGCTGCAAAATCTGTAGTTTTATCATGTTGTAATCATAAAACCCCAAAGATGCATGCATCCTTTTTTTCCAAGTATTTCTTCCTGGGAAAAGATTACAACAAACATGAAAATTTGCTGCATTTATCATGCGCACAATTGCTGTTGTTCACTGAGAGTATGTCTACGCTGCAATTAGACAGCCTTGCCTGGCCCATGCCAGCTGACTTGGGTTTGCAAGGCTCTGGATACAGACCAGTTTAACTGCAATGCAGACATGTGGGCTTGAGCTCTGGCATACTCCCATCTCCCATCTAGGGGCTGGTCTCCAGCCTGAGCCTGAATGTCCACACCGCTATGAAACAGCCCCTTAGCCTGAGTCCTGCAAGCTTGAGTCAGCTGGAATGAGCCAGTTTTTAACTGCAGTGTAGACATACTCTGAAAGCCGAGTGAATGGTAACATACTACTGCACCTACCATGGGAGAGAGAATGATCTCATAATGTAAAGTTCATTGGGATACATTATTGCTGGAGCCTGCCATGTAAGGACAAGGCAGCAGTCAGTAATGGATCTAATCCCACAACAATGGCACATGGGCATATGTTGCTATCCATTAGTCTCTTCACCACTCATACCACAGAAAGGTCAATGACGGAGAGGTAAAAGCATGAAGGCTGATTTATATCCCCTTCACCATGATAACAAATGTTTTTATGTAGATTGGGCCCAGGATGTAAACAGCTCCAGTTTTTCTAGCTTTGTGGTGTGAAGGTCATAAAATGTCTTGAGATTCATGGGAACTTCATGCCAGTTTGGCTCCAACTCAAGTGCATCTGTTTAAGAATCTCCTGAGAACAGTTGAGCAAAACGATGGCAGCAGGTGGCCTTCTAAGCTGGAGGGTGAAAAGATTTTATAGGAAATACACTGAGCCTGTCCCAGCTTTCGGACCCTCTTTCTCTGGGAACAAAAACACTGACAAGGGAAAAACGGTATTTTGACATCTCAGGTCATTTTGATTCTAAGTCAATTACTGATAAATGTTAACACCTAGCGTATTTTCAGCTTGTACGATCTCAGAGCTGAAGGACTGAAAATCCATCTCCTCTGTAAATCTCTCTCTTTCTCTGGATGGAGTTACAGTGGATAGAATTTGGCGTAAAACATTTACTTTCCTGAATCCATGGTTCGCTTAGTAATCCATATGAAATGGTTTACAGTAGATGGTCTTAGCTCTCCTTGAGGGAAAACAGCACCCATTGGCCAGGAAGATGGTAGTTTCTCATTTTCTCTCACTTCATCCCATATAATAAGCAGCGTGGAAGGTAATCAACCAATCTGCCGTCTTGACTGATTAAAGACATGGGGATGTACTTGCATTTCTATGGTGCTTTACATCCAAAGAGCTCTCAGACCTGTCCGTACTTCCCTTATTGCCCCCTGCTGTTTGCCAAATCAGAGGAAAGCCCTGCCCTTTGGCATACAAGGGGTGAGAAGAGGGTATAAAGGGCCTCTTCCCCTCACTGCCCACCCTGCAAGCGAACAGCTCTCTTCAGAACAGGCCCCAAGCAACATTTCACTGGACATATGTTGCCCTCAGGCCAGGCCTCTCCCTTGGACTGGGCCCTCATAAAACATACTCATTCACCCCCTTTACTAGGGGCTTGCTTCACGAAAGACAGACAGCTAATTCTGCTCCCCTCACAGTACATGGGCTGCAGGTTTGGAGGTATGCCATGTCTAGCACTTCCTTCCCCAGGAGTCTACCATGCATTCTTATGTCTAGAGTAGTGGTTTTCAACCATTTTTCATTTGCAGACCCTGAAAAAATTTCAAACAGAAGAACCGACCTTTTTGGAAGTCTTAGACATTGTCTGTGGGCCCACAGGTTGAAAACCACTGGTCTAAAGCAAATGCTAACTAGGGCAGACATTACTCCTGCTCACATGTCCTCTTGGGCCACAATGAGGACTCCTGTCCTGGCCAAAGGGATTCCTGTAAATGAGGCTACACCAAGCAGCATCTTTGCTCCCCTTCACTACACTGTCCAGGATATAAGATAAAAAATTGAACAGAGAGAGGGAATATGCTCCTTCCCAAACACTTTTGTCCACATCTGAGTTTGTATCTACAGTATCCTAAAATGCAAGCAACTCTTTAGTTCTAAGATCAATCGACAAACATTTGTCTGATTTTCTGTTCTGACCTTTAAGCTGCCTTCGCATTTCCCACAACCTGAGGCTGGCCTGGGGCTGGTACAGAGTTCACACAAGTTAGAGCAGCTTCAGGGCTACTCTAATTTGCCTCTGGCTGCCCGAAACCCCAAGGGACCTTTCTGGCAGCCCCAAATGGCCAGAGCACAGCAGTGTTCTAGCCAGGCCCCATTTGTTTGGCCACATCCTCTAAAAAGTAGGTTATAAGGGCAGTACTATTACATTGGTTCCTTGACCCCATAGGAATTCATCACTGGTCAGCGTCACAGGCTGGCTGGCCCTTTAAGTGCGAGTCAGATTCATTCTTGCCTGTGACATAGCAGTTATCCCTAAGCTGACCCTGATATGGATTCAATTAGAATTAATATTCCAGCCCTAGAAGGGTCAGGGAGAACTATAGAGAGAGGGAGGAGAATTCAGTCAGGGAGGAGAAGACCCAGGAAAGAGGAGCTGGTCCCCTCTGTCTGAGAAGGACCTGGTGAAGGCCTGTTGGAGAGAACCACAAGGAGCAGGTTAGGTTCCTGTGGGGGGCTCTTCCATAGGGCCTGTAAGAAGCAAGGACATCCCTGGGAGAAGCTGCCAGAGTCCCTGGGAAGGGGAAACCTGCTAGGAAGAAGCAATGTAGAAGAATAATGAGGGCCTGGGATCAGAGGGGCAATGAGTGGAGGACTTTAATGTAGCCCAAGAAGGGCAGAAAGTTTTTTGCTTTGGAATGTATTTGGATCTTCAGTTGGTCTTTTGTTACCCCACATGGGAACTGAACTGGGAAAGCAACCAGGCCAGAGGGCCAGGCCACAGAAGATATAGCTGGAGATAGGCCATGGAAGTGGTCAGAAGGGGTGCTGGAGATGAAGACACCTGCAATGCCATGCTCTGATGCCAGGGAGCACTCTGGCACTGAGTGCAGCTGCTTGTAGCCAGTGATGTGAAGGTCTGTAACACGATGAAGAATTGGGCCCCAGCAGTTTAACTGGCTCTGCTGTCACATCTTTAGAGACAAATCCTTTAAATTACATGGCACAAACTCAGGAGAATCCTGCTAAACAAAAAAATCCTTGTTGCAGTGAAACGGTCTTTGAATAGCTTCACTCCCCTAACAGGTTTGTCTCTGTTTCAGCCTGTTTTCAGAAGAACATTTAGATTTTAAACACAAATCATGTCTTTGTTAAGCTGATCTGTTCTTTAATCAGGTCAAGTAGGCACTTAGACTTTACAGTGATTGGGGCCGTATAAGTACCTACACAGGTAGCATTTTCTCTCCTGATGCCCTAAGAAATTTATTACTTTATGGGAATTGTCCTTCCTCAAGGATTGATTGAAGAGTGCTTCATTGTACTTCAATATTCTCCAAAACCCCAAAGAAAAAATATTTTAAGAGGTGTAATCCTTTTTTAAAAAGAAAAGTTTGATATCAGTGTTATCATTTAACATTTTAGTAACCTTTAATGACATGCTAACTACAAAAGGTTTAGCTATATGATGACTATACCGAAATGGCCAAATCTTGCTGACGGACTCCTTGCTGACGGAGGGTAAAATTCATTACTGTGCAATGAGCCAGGAGTGCACAAGGCCAGTGCATCTCTGAAGGCTCACTTAAGCCACAGGGTCTACCCACAGAAGTTGCCTGGCCTTATGGTGATGCTATATGGACATTTCAGGCACTGTTTATGTTTTCTGGGCTGAATTGTTATGGAAGATATCCCAGTATCTTTCTACAGAAATATAACTGAACTTTCACATACTTGTATTTTCAGTTGCCAGGATGGACAAAATTAATGCAGAAGCAGATGAGGCTAATTTCTGCCTAGGCTGCCTTGGGAGAGGTAGCCACCCAGGGTATCACAGACTAACCAATGCCCTTGGTGTTTTAGGTGAATATGTCGCCCCAATTGCTTATTTTTAAGGTTGTACCACATTAAGATCTGCCCAAAGAATGTAGCTTTGATGCAAAGGTAGTAGGCACCTTACACAGAGTGACACTGAACAAAGATCAGTACTGATTCCACATCACTTTATGAATGGAAGACGAGGCATACTGTACCTGAAAAATATATAAGAGAGAGAGGACACCTGCTAAGAGGAATATGACAGAGCATACAGCATATTCCTGGATGACAATGTGCCTTCTTACAGCCACTTCTGCAACAACTGAAAAGCAGAGACAAAACACTCAGAATATCAGTAAAATCTGGTGCTGAGAATGTGCAGAGGAGTTTTTTGTGGAGTCTTCTATTCACAAGTGCAGGCTTTATCAAAGGATCAGAGAAGGGGAAAGGACAATATTTTTCACCCTGTGCCTCTCTGGGAGTAATGACTTGCTCTAGGATTGTTTTACTGATATGCTGCCAAAAGTTCTGATGTATTGGCAACAAAGTTAATTTATTCCCTTGGATGTTCTCCAGGAATAGAAATGGTTAAGGTGTCTTGAAGTTATTGTATCCTAGCTGAGGAGGGCACATCCAGAGGGTAACAAAGTGCCTTGGGTGTTGCTTTAACTAATTATTTCAGCCATTATCCTCACCATTTTGTCCAGCCTTCGACTGAAGAAAAGGATGGTTTTGTTTCAGCTGCTGATTGCTGCTAATGGATACAAAGCCCCACCCTTTTATATTAATGGGTCAGCGCCCAAAACGTACCCAGTACTTGCCAGTTTCACATAGTTTAGACAGGTGGTCTTTCTAACAGATGAGAAATATGATCTGACTTTTTAGAGTCAAGTTGTCCTGCCTGGAGCAGGTCTCGCTTTCACAAATACTCTCAATGGCTGTGAATTTGAGTTATGCATAATGCAGGAGCTGGGATTTGGGAGACTGACATTCCCCAGGGTACAATCTCGACTGATGCACAGCTGTGTCCCCTCAATTCTTCAACTTGGGGTGCCGCTTACATGTTCCACTGTGAGAGCAACCATTCCTAGGCAGTTCATACACAGCCTCCCGCATATAAATCACTCACAGCTATACTGTATGAATGCTATGGCCAGCCACCCATGAATTACGCTGCAGAGCAACACCAGCAAACTCCAAGTCCCAGATTTTCATCCTGAAATGTGTGTTTTGAACTGCCCGGCACCCTCCTGGACAATATAAGCTCATATAAAGTCCATCATTTCATTAATTGAAAATGATACGTGCAAATCCTGTTATCCCAAAAGAAGTTTCCCAAACACTTCAATCCAAACAGACACTGGTTTAGATAAAACAAGTTTATTAACTACAGAAAGTTAGTTTTTAAGTGATTACAAGTATGATGTTACACCCCATATTCTTTTTGGAAATATGCTTATAATATGGATATGGCATAACTGAGATATATTTTGTGCAAGATGAGTCTTGTAAGGTTTCATCTGAAAGGTTATAATTTACTGAATGTGATTATCCAATTTGTATGCATGCATCATTTCTGTATGTAAAGTTAGGAATATTGACTATGTAACAATTACAATTGGCAGGAGCAGCGCCAGGGTTTTTGGCTCCCTAAGTGGGGGGTACTTCCGCGCTCCCGGTCGTTGGCGGCAATTCTGCGGCGGAGGGGTCCTTCCGCGGCTCCCGGTCTTCAGGGCACTTTGGCAGCCTGTCCCGGAGCGAGTGAAGGACCCGCCGCAGAATTGCCACAGAAGACCTGGAGCGCGGAAGGACCCTCCACCACCAAATTGCCGCCTAGGGTGGCAAAATGCCGCCCCCACAAATCCTAGCGCCGGCCCTGACAACTGGGTATGTACTTGGGAAACACCCACCAGACAACAGGCCATCAGCCTTGATGGACTGTTAGGAAGAAACAATAAAACTTTGAAGATATTAATCTCTCTCTTTCCTGAGAGGCATCCTGGGATGTTACTGTGACTCTACTACATCAGGTGGTCATGTCACCTGGTACTAAACATCACCTTGGACACTGCTGGTACTTTTCCACTGGAAACAAAAGCTTCCTGCCTTATGTAAATTCTATTTAAGACTGGGGAGTAAGGCAAACAGGACTCTTCTCCATTGCCTTCCTGCCCAGGAAGAAAGACTGCAGAAAGTACCTGCAGAGACAAAGGAACTGAACAGTGGGAAAAGCAAGGGCTGAGTGAGTCCAGACTAAAGGGCATGGCTACACTTGCAGATGTAGAACGCTGTGAGTTAAATCAGCCCACAGAGACTGCAACAGGGAAAGTGCTGCCATGTGTTTACATTGTCAGCTGCAAGCACACTGACGTTGCCACATTTGCGGCACTTGCAGCGGCATTGGGAGCAGTGCATTATGGGCAGCTATCCCACAGATCACTCTTCTCATTCTGGTGCTGTGGCTTGTGGGAAGGGGGAAGGAGGGTGCGGGACATCCTGGGTCCTGTCACAATGCCCCGTGATGCATCGCTTCTCATCCCAGCAATCCCTGTGCTTCCATCCACATTTGGCGCCATCTTTCAACGGTTTTTGTACTGCATGCTCTGTCTTCTCTTTTGGCCTTCGGGAATGGAGCCCGAATTTGTAAGGAATATGCTGAGGGGTCTCACCAGCACATCACGAATTCCAGTCAAGTTACTCCTTCAGCTACAAAGTGACAGTAAGGAGTCCAACGATGATGTCAACTCACATAACACGTACAACACAAGATTGCTTGTGGCGTTCATGGACATGCTCACCATAGTAGAATGCCGCTTTTGGACTCAGGAAACAAGCACACAATGGTGGAATCACATCATCATGCAAGTCTGGGATGACAAGCAGTGGTTGCAGAACTTTCGGATGAGGAAAGCCACTTTCATGGGATTGTGTGCTGAGCTCGCCCCGACCCTGCGATGCAAGGACACAAGATTGACAGCTGCCATGCCTGCGGAGAAGCACGTGGCTATTGCAGTCTGGAAGCTGGCTACTCCAGACAGCTACTGATCAGTTGCTCACCTGTTCGGAGTGGGAAAGTTGACCATTGGAATAGTGTTAATGCAAGTTTGCAGCGCCATTAATCACATCCTGCTCAGAAGAACCGTGACTCTGGGCAACATGCCTTTCATTGTGGCTGGCTTTGCACAAATGGGTTTCCCTAACTGTGGAGGGGCGATAGATGGGATGCATGTTCCAATTTTGGCACCAGATCACCTAGCCTCCTAGTACATAAATGGGAAGGGGTATTTCTCTATGGTTCTCCAGGCGCTTGTGGATCACTGTGGGCTTTTCATGGACATTAACTCAGGCTGGTCCAGAAAGGTGCATCACACACACATCTTTCAGAATACAGGCCCATTCAGGAAGCTGCAAGCCGGAACTTTCTTCCCAGACCAGAAGATCACCATAGGGGAAGCCAAAATGCCCATTGTGATCCTTGGAGACCCCACTTACCCTGTAATGCCATGGCTAATGAAACCGTACACAGAGAGCTTTGATAGCAGCAAGGAGAAGTTCAACAACAGGCTGAGTCGGTGCAGAATGACTGGAGTGTGCTTTTGGATGTTTAAAGAGCCACTGGCGCTGTCTGTATGGGAAGCTGGACCTGGCCAATGACAACAACCCCACAGTTATATCCGCATGCTGTACCCTCCATAACATCTGTGAAGGGAAGGGTGAAAGCTTCACTCAGGCACGGACCATGAAGGTTCAACACCTGGAGGCTGAATTTGAACAGCCAGAAACCAGGGCTATTAGAGGGGACCAGCACGGGGCTGTAAGAATTAGGGATGCCTTGAGGGAACAATTCGATGCTGAAAGCCGCCAGTAATGTTTGGTGCCGTGCACGGGAAAAGTGCAGTGATTCCAATGCTAATATGCATCTGTATTTGCTACACATGATATACTGATTTGCAGTGCCTGTTTGTTTCCTGGGCTATGCTATTTTTTACTTAATGCAATAAAGAATGTTTGCAAAGCCAAAAAATTCATTTATTGAAAAGAAACACAACTGCTGAGGAAACACACATGGCATGATACAACTGTGCTCTGTGGTAGGAGGGAAGGGGGTGGGGTGGGGAATGGGACAATCACAAATTTGTGTATGTCCTGTTATCATAGTCAGCCTTCCTATCTGGAGTGCTGTGCAATGAGTGCTGCACTTCAGGCTGGCTAAAATGCATGGTGATGGGGACTGAGTGCAGTGGGTAAGGGTCGTATTTTGCAGGGCTCGGTGATGAAGCTACAGGTGTTGAAGGCAGCTGGTGGTGATAAGAAATCGGATTTTGGGGAAAGTGGGTTGGCAGTGACATGGGGGCACAAGGGAAAGAGTTTTGGGACATGGGCTGCAGGGAGGGGAGGGCACAGATCTGTTCCATCTGGAGTGCTATAAGCACCTGCATCGAGTCCACTTGGCACTCCATAATGCTTCGGAGCCGCTCCATGCTTTGGTGTCGGTGATCTGCATTCTGCTGGTGGAGCCTCCTTTCTGTCTCCTGCCACTTCTGTACTTTTTGATTTTCAGTAAGGGACTGCTACATGACTTCATGCAGCAGGTCCTCCTTGGTTCTTTGTGGACATTTCCTGATTCTTTTCAGCTTTTTGGCCATTGATAACAAGGACGGTTGGCATCTCAAGGTTGCATCTGTAAAGACAAAATGCAACA
This sequence comes from Gopherus flavomarginatus, assembly GCF_025201925.1. NCBI lineage: Eukaryota > Metazoa > Chordata > Testudines > Testudinidae > Gopherus > Gopherus flavomarginatus. Next base: position 66,989,053 of record NC_066620.1, on the reverse strand, counting down.
CTTAACAGAGGCAGCATTGTTCACACTAGACAGAGCAATGATTCTGCCGAACTTAAAGACAAGCACAGTGCACACAATAGCAGAAAGTGTCCATCCCAAAGCGAGTACACATAACCCACAAGAGCCCCGAAATGGTGAGTAAGCACAGGGGCAAGGGGGACTGATTGTTCAGGGCCATACAGCCTCTGGCATTCTGTGGCTTGAGGAGAGCCAACAGCTGCAAGGGCCCCCTATACTGAACACTGTCCCCACATTTTCAACAGGATGATTTCATCCTGGAAGATACCTTGCTTTTGAGGGTAACCTGGGAAGCAAGGGATAGTCTTCTACTACAATGCAGCTTCTGCCCTGGCCCTTATGCAGCTTGCCTGTCTACCACAATGGTCCTCCTGCCCCTCCTGGTTCAGTGGGGCGGACATGTTAGCCTTTCTGGGACAAGGAGCACAGTAGCTCTGCCAAGGAACCTGCGCAAGCAGGATTGCCCAGCTTCTGCATGAGACCTTCAATGAGATCACTGAGGCCTATTACTGCGATGTGAGAGAGTACATCAATGCCCTATTCCACATCTAGGCATGCATACAGCCCTAACCCTCCTCGCCCCAAGAGCCCACACCGAACAACTAACTTCCCAAAATAAAAGCTGCTTACTGGGCACCTCCGCTGCTGTTTTTTCTTCCACAAGCACCATCTGCTGCGACAGGCTACCTTCGTCCTGGCTTGAAAACAGCTCCTGGTTGTATGCATCTAGGGATACCGGGCCATCCTCTGGCTCTGGGCTCCCCTCCTCCTCAGCACCCTCGCTCCCGTTTCCTCCTCCTGCCTTGCTGAACTCTGGGCTGCTATGTCCTCTGAAGTATCCATGGTGCTCTTTGGAGTGGAGGTGGAGTCGCCTCCAAGTATCTCGTCCAGCTCTTTATAGAAACAGCAGGTCGTAGGTGCAGAACCAGAGCGGCGGTTTGCCTCCCACACTTTGTGGTAGGCATTCCGCAGCTCCTTCACTTTAACCCTGCACTGCACTGCGTCCTGGTCACGGCCCCTTTCTATCATGACCCTAGATATCTGCCCATAGGTCTCGTAATTCCTACAGCTGGAGCGCAGCTGGGACTGGACAGCTTCCTCCCCAAAAACACTAATGAGGTCCAGCACCTCGCCATTGCTCCATACTGGGGATGGCCTGGCGCATGGAGGCATGGGCTCCTGGAAAGAGTCGCTGAGAGCACTACATGCCTTGCTGAGCAAACAGGAAGGGGAATTTCAAAATTCCCAGAAAATTTAAAGGGTGGGTCTGACAGTTTGTCACCTGAGGGCAGGGCAGTAGAGTTCAAAGTGATGACCAGAGTGGCTAGAACAGGCATTGTGGGACACTTTATGGAGGCTGATCAGAGCACCAGGGCGTCCACAATGGTACCGCAGCACTACACCCAAGGTGCAGCAAGCTTTATGTTTCTTGTGGAGGTGGATTACAAGAGGCACTCCAGCCACAGAATCCGGGCACTCTATGTGCCTTGCCAGTGTGGACTCCTCAGGAGTTAGGGCACCCAGGGCTGATTTAATGCACTTCAACTTGAAGTTTAACCAAGGACTTAGACAGGAGTCTAGTCTGTAAAGAGAAATAACTGTAACTCTAAGCTACAGAAACTCTGCAACTTGCCTAAAGCAACATTTAGGGTGAGAAATTATTTCTTGAAACTAGCTTCTTTGAGATCTTAAGCTTAGTAAGCATGTTTTGTTTTATCTGCTTGGTAATCGGCTTTGTTCTGTTTGCTATCCCTTATAATCACTTACAATCTGCCTTTTATAGTTAAGAAACTTGTTTTGGTTATTATTAAACCCAGTTTGTGCAATTTCTAACTGGGGAGAAGAAGTTGTGCTTATCTTCCTCCACATTGAGGGATGGGGTGGATTCATGAGCTTACGTTGTATAGATTTCTCTACAGTGCAAGACAATATTATTCTGGGTGTACTTTCCAGTACTCTTGAGTGCTGGGCAATTTCCTAACTGAGTCTACTCATAAAGAGCTATTTTCAGACTCTGTGTGATTCTACAGCTGGTGCGTCCCTACCTGTGTGTGTGTGCAGAGGCCAGAGAGCCTTTTTCAGCAACACAGGGACACGGAGCCCAGGCTAGTGGAGTTGGCAGGCTCAGTGAAATCCCAGTACATCAGGTGGCATCCTAGTTGTGTCCAGTTTTGGGATCCTCACTACAGAAGGATTGTGGCCAAATTGGAGAGAGTCCAGCAGAGGGCAACAAAAATGATCAGGGGGCTGGGGCACATGACTTATGAGGAGAGGCTGAGGCAACTGAGGTTATTTGGTCTGCAGAAGAGAAGAGTGAGGGGGGATTTGATAGCAGCCTTCAGTTATCTGAAGGGGGTTCCACAGAGGATGGAACTTGGCTGTTCTCAGTGGTGGCAGATGACGGAACAAGGAGCAATGGTCTCAAGCTGCAGTGGGGGAGGTCTAAGTTGGATACTAGGGAAAACTATTTTACTAGGAGGGTGGTGAAGCACTGGAATGGGATGCCTAGGGAGGTGGTGGAATCTCCATCCTTAGAGGTTTTTAAGATCCAGATGGACAAAGCCCTGGCTGGGATGATTTAGTTGGTGTTGGTCCTGCTTTGAGCAGGGGGTTGGACTAGATGACCTGCTGAGTTTTTTTCCAATCCTAATCTTCTATGATTCTATAACTCATCACAAGAAGTAATGATGCATGAGAGTCAGAATTGGTTACAAGAAAACAAAAGGTAAAATGCAGTTAATATCTAACTTAAGATGCTAAATTAATTCAAAGCAAAGGTTTCTCTCACCACATGCTTCAGTAGTCTTACTGACTGTATTCTTTTCAGCTAGGACCCCTTCCCAGTTCAGCTGTTTTTTGCCAAAATGTAGATTTCTCACTCATACCCTCTTTCCTCCTGAAGAATGGTTGCTTAACCAGGTAATAGTCCATTTGATTTTGTTAACACCTGGTTGAGGCATCAGTTTGCCTTTTGTCTTTGAGGAACTGGTTTGTGCCTGCTTTTCTAAACTTGGAACATGCCTCAGTAATGTTATACAGTATAATCTTATAACTTTACATACAATATTGCCACACATATTTTACAGAACAACAATGATCAGCAGATTATGAGTTTTCAAATGATACCTCACAAGGCACACTTTGTACAAAATCCGTTTTAGTTTTCTAAAAATAGTGAACACAGGGATACAGATTGCCACAGAGATAGCCCCTGGATGCCTCTAAAACAGCTGCTTTGGGACCTATAAAATCCTAGATGGTTTAGAGCTACCTGAATTTAGAGAAGAAAGTGGTGCAGGCAGAATTCTTATTGCAAGGTGCTGTGTTGCATGATGCAATGGAGTTCTGATTTCATATGTGGTTTAAGTTATAAGTGGAATGAGTTTGGTGATCTTGGGAACCCAGCCTCTGGTGGATATGTGGAAATAATACAAGATTGCCTCATGGAGAAGAAGGATAGTCTTGTTGGTAAAGCACTGGACTGGATCTCAGGAGATGTAAATCACCATAAGAAGGCCATTTAATCTCTGTGGCTCTGTTCTATGTCTGTAAAAGGAGGACAATAATCTTTCACTTTGTCTGCTTAGACCATAAGACCTTCAACGGAGGGACTCTCTTTTATTCTGGGTTTCTACAGTGGACAGCACAATGGGGCCTTGATCTTGGTTGGGGCCCCCATTGCCATTGTAATACAAATAATAAATAATATTAATAGAGATGATCCCCAGCTGTCCTGAGGACTTCCCATGTGACCTCCGTTTTAGAAAATATCAATATTAATGCTTTCCCTGTCAGTTGTGTGCAGGTGAACAAATGAACTTTGCTTTAAATATATTTGCTAGACATTCATTCATTTATAATGAGGATTACAATGTACAACATTCCTCCCCAATTAGTACTGACTTGTGTGGTGGCATACGTCCAGGCCTAGAACCTGGACTTGCCTGTGGAAAGTCAGCTACTAGGCAGACGAGGTAGCATAATCATCCATAGACACACTTTGGCCTAGGAACCTATAGGCATCAAGGCAGCTCCAAAAAGAGGGCAGTGCTGACCAGGAAGGCAAAGTAGCTAGGGCAGGTGGGGGAATGTACGAGTTCATCACTTCCCCAAACCAGCCTCTCTACCAGTGGGGCTCCTATAGAGTCCTGGCTATAGCTTAAGGCTACTGAGACCATGCAGAAGTCCCTAAGAGAGGAAAGGGGGGTTCATCTCTTGCTGTGATGCACAGGGAGGTATGTGAATGTGGCCCACTTAGCAGAACTCACTCACTTTTAAGAATTTATTTGCAATTAACGAGGGATGGGCAGCTCCACTGGTATAGTGTGATTGCTGGTCTCTACTCAGAAGAGGCCTAGGAGTGGAATAGGAGGGAGTTTCATGGGTCAGGACAGACAGGCAATGGAAATTCTGGGTGGGGCTCAGAACTGGAGTAAGAGTGGGGAAGCTGGCAGGTCAGTACAGAGGTGCTGGACTAGCAGGGCTAAGGGTCATGCCAGTGCTGGAGGGGCAAGGACTACAGTTTGGGATTGAGGTGTATCAGCAGAGCTGTGCATTGGAAAGTTTCCAAAATCTGCATGCAGCATACCTGGTCTAATCCATTGTTTGCCCTTCACTTCCCTAAACACTGAAGCAGATACTAAGATTTAAAAGCCCATTCTTTTTCCAAATCATTACCCCTTGCTACCTCATTGCTGAGGCAATGTAACATGCCACAGAGCTGTGTATATGCTGACACATACTGGAAGAGAAAAAATAAAAGAGGATGGGTGTCCTTTTCTACTGGTTACAACAAAGGCCTAGTTGTCAGGTGGATCCTGGGTGCTAATCATGGTTTACTGACTGTGTGACCTTTGGGTAAATTACCTAATTACTCTGTTCCTGTGATCAACTGAGCTAGTAAAGAACAGGTGTTTCAATGAAAGCCAGACTATCTGAGCCAAACTTTCCTTGGGAAATAGTGATAAACATGTTCAGCCTTTTTAAAAGGTAGTGCTAATACTGCTAAGGAAAAGTACACCAATACGGTGCATTTGTCCTCACTAAAGAGCCTACAGTGCTTTTGGCATGTGCAGGGGAGTCAATCATAATGTTCTGGTCAAATTACAATTCTTTAATTCCATTCTGCTGACCTAAATTTCCCCCAGCTAGATACAAGTGTCTTCTTTGTTTCTTGACAACGTGGTTATAGAGCATTATTGTTGCATGCCGTTTAAACTGTCGCCTTGTTTCCCATCGGAGGTGGCTGCATTTTAGTAGGAGCTGATGTTGTTCCTCTGTATAACTGGCATATCACTTTGTCAAATTTGGAAGGCACTTTGAGATCCTTCAGGATAAAGTGCAGGCTCAAAATACAGGATAATACTGTGGACCCCATCCCTCTCAAATTCCAATTGTCCCCTTTCAAGATTTTCCCCTTCATTTTCATGTTTCTCCTGTTTCCCATCTGACTGACTCTGTCTTAGAAGACAACATATGTATTCCTCACCCTTTTCCTTAAGATATGACAGCTTGTAAATATAGACCATTCTTCTCCTTTTCAAGCATTTCTTCACTGGATTTGTTCTTTTTACTGATGTGAAATGATGAGAGAGAAATTTCCTCCCCCGTTTTTCAACCACTCTCTGTTACATGATCATTCCCTAAGATGGGAAACAGCCAGGCAAAGCTATTCATTGGGTTAAACTTAGTTCTCAGTCAAAGAAAACCATGCACATCTCTCTGTCATGGATTTAAAACAGCCTCCTTCCTTGTGCTGTTGTCGCTTATTTTACTGATTTTGTCTTTCCCTTGTTAGAAGAGAAGGGTTTTCAGGGAGATGCTTTGCAAAAGTCTAATCCACAATCAAACAACTCCTACTCTGAGCAGGTTTAGTGACTGGATGTCATATGGTGCTTAGGTCCATTGTTGGGGAATGTGTTTGTGTATTAAAGGCCACTTCATGAAAAACTGTTGACTAGGGAATTGCACTTCCAGAGAGAGAAACTGAAATAGGGTCTTAGTTCTGATCAATACCTCCTGAAACAAGATTATTAGAACCAGATTCCAATACCCTCACTTTGAGTAGCACCTTACTCTGTGAATGGCCTAATTGAAACCAATAGGACTGATGCAAACTAAGGTGCTACTCAACGGTGAATACAGAGCATCAGCACCTGTTCCTTAGTGATTAGATTTTTGATATTTAAATTGAAAAAAAAATACTGGATCAGATCTCTGGCAGGTGTAAATTAGTGCAATTCCATTGGCACCAATGGGCCAGATCCTCAGCTGGTGTAAATTGGTGCTGCTACTTTGAGGTATAGTTCCACTGCAGTCAATGGAGCAACATCAGCTGGAGATCTGGCTCAGTGTGTGCATGTTTTTGAAGGGTTGGAGGGTCAGGACTCAGGCATGATAAAGTCCATGGAAGATGGTATTCCTCCCCTCAGAAAGTTGACAATGAGATCAATAAACAGACTGCTCCCTCTTTGCTCTATAGGAGAGAGGCTCTGGCAAGGTCCACTTAGCAAACACCTTCTACCTCTGAAACAGACAGTCTGTGAGTGAGAAACTTGCCCACAGAATCAATGAGCCACTGAGGCCCCCACTAGATTAATCCCCTCCTGGGGCATACAAAGAAACTTTTTTTTTGCATCCCAGGACAACAGGACAGCTGCGTCCGTTCCAAAACAATCTCAAAGCACACCCCAGATTAGATTGTTGCACTGTGCTTTCCATGGAAGTGCATCTTAATTCTATCCAGAAGGATGTAGAATTCAGCAGCACATTTGTTAGGGGATCTACCTGGCTGGGAGCCCATGACACTATTGCTATTCGCTCTGGCTGCCTGTTAGGTTCCAGATAGAATTAATAAGGTGTTGATTTTGACCTATGAATCTCTAAATGCCCTGAGAACTATTTATATGAGAGCCCACCTTGCTCTCCATTTCATCCTACCATAGTTGTGGTGCAGAGACACCTAAGCTGAGCCCCACTGATAGAAGAGTGAGGGGTCGGTTGGCAGGGCATTCTCTGGGAGAGTCCCTCAACTTTGGAAGTTACTGCTCCCCTTCCCTTGGTCTGTCATTACCTGAGTTCATTGACCTTCATTTGTTTCCTTAGCTGTGAGGGAACAGGAAGCATCTCGTGGAAGATTTTGATGCCAGACCATTGTTAGTTGCTGAGAATTTTTGTCTAATGGATGAAGGGATTAAGTGGAGTTGTCTATTATGGAATTAATTATATCAGACATCGTCAGGAGAGCCTAGAACAAGAGACAGAAACTCCTTTTAGGGCAGAAATCAAAATAAATAAATGCTAAGGGCCAGATCTTCAACCAATGTAAGACAATGGAATGGTGCCCATTTTCCTCACCAGTCCTTCACTCCAGACACTGCCGGTGGGGATGACCCCTTGTCCAGGATGCTCCTAGTAAAACTTAGCAGCAAAAGTCCATCTGACCTCCTAAAACCATAAACCACAGATGGAACAGGTTAGATTTAGGGGGCTTCTTTATGTAACGCAACAAAAGGGGGGAATCACACACACGTACAAAACAATCCCTTTCTTTGGTTTCAAGGGGAAGCAAGTCCCAGCATTGTAACGTCAAAGATTAAATAAAGAGAAAATGCCAGGGCATGCTGCCATGCATACATTAGACCTGTGTAAAAAATGTGAAGCGCACACCTGCAGGGATGTAAACACTGCAGGGCATGCACGAGTCTGAGCTGCGGCACAGGAGACGTCTGCTCAGCTTTATCTGTAGAACTGTATTTTTAGCTCATTCTCCTATATAATGTTGGCCCATCTTTAATTAGACAGCCTTAAGCAAACTGGCACTTGCCTTGTAGAGGACTTCTTCACAAGTCAAAGTGCAAGGAAAGGCAGAGCTGAAGCAGCAGTGAAGACCTTGAGAGGCACAAGGCTTAGCCACTATTGGTTGGAGCCACATAGGATGCAGCTGATTTGGAGAAGGTCAGAGCACAGAAACATTGGCATGGTCTGAGGTCAAAGGCTCACTCGCCCACGTGCAAACAGCTAGCACAAGGCCTGTGAGGCTGGCCCAGGATTTAAGAGCATTTCAAAGTATATACAGCCACAGCGTGATCTGCTGTTCCCTGTTTCCTAGGTTTGTTCAAAAGATGTTGACCAGTTTAACTTGGTCATTTATATGAGACTTGAGTGGTGCATAAACCAGGTGTTGGCTCCCTGCATTGGGGTGAATTTTGCCCAAGGAGAGAGTTTCCATGAAAGTTTGGTTTTATCTGCTTTTGCCAGGCATCCTGAAGATGAGACCCTCAAACATGCACCACATTGAGGATTTCATTAATTCTTTCTTGCAGCCCAGTACCCTTGCACACATACGTCTGTTTAGAACCCAGCAACCAGGACTTTGCTCATCCCCACTTGCCCACTCCATGGTGCTGAGGAACCCTGAGTACTGAAAGTCCCTTGTTTTGTGCTGGCCAGCAGTAGCCCTGTGCTAGTGACATAGATGAGAGGGAAAAGATCATCTTTTATTGGATCAGGTCCTGCTGGTGAAAGAGAAAAGGTTTCGAGTGCCACAGAGCTCTTCTTCAGATCTGTGGAGCTTGGAAGAGCATCTCTTTCACCAGCAGAAGTTGGTCCAAAAAAGTACTTCTCCTACACTGTCTTCCTCGTATCTTGGGACCAGCATGGCTACAGCCGCACTGCAAACAACTAGTGATATATATGGGATCTCTGAATATGGAGGTATCTGCTTACATGCACAGAGAGGATAAGGATTGCCATCTGACTATCTCTGGCCTGCTACTTGCATTGATTTAGTGCCCAAATACCACTGTGACCGGAGACTTCATAAATACCTTGCTGCACAGATCTAGTTTGTACAGTGGGCAGCAGTGACAGAGCTTTCCAAGCCAATGTTTTTCTGCAGAATAGAGCGGCCAAATTACTCTCTGCAAATAATTTAGCTGATTAATTTAGCCCTTTGTTATTCTCACGAACAACTGTTGATTTTTGCAAGGAGTATTCATTATTCATGATTCTGTGACCAGATAATGCTGGGATTACAAATTTCAGTGGTATTTAAGCTATTACCTCCCTTAGGCTTGGTTGAAAATCCCTGCCTGTGTGAACACATTTCAGGCTCTGGGTTGGTTTATGACCTGTTTGCTTTGACTGTGCGTTATTGATCACTCATGGTGTGTGCCAGTGACCCGAGTGGCATGATATTGTGAGATCTTTGGGCAGGGACTGTGTCTGTGGACAGCATCTGGTGCATTGTGGGAGCTACCATTGCATAAATAGTCCAGTTATTCTTCCTGTCTCCTCTTCATTGCTCCTGTATAATGGGGCCAGTGCAGAATGGCTGCTGCCTCCTAGGCCAAGGCAGAGGTTGTTGAGTTCAGCTTCACCCTCTGAACAGCATAAACAGCTTGTAAAAATGCTGTGAGATACCTCTGGAGGGAAGGTTCTTTATGAAGATAAGGTATTTAGCCTTTTACAAAACCACCACTTGCTTATTTGCTTTGGGTTCTTGTGACTTTGCACGCCATATGCTTTATGGAAATATGCTTATGAATATGACATAACTGGAATATGCTTTACACTCCTTGTATGGTGTCATTAGAAAGCTTGTAATCTGCTAAGTGTGTTCATTCTTTTTGTTGGCATGTATTATTTCTATATCTGGAGTTAGGAGAATAAGATATAAACTTGTATCACCAATGTAAACATATTAAGTGGAGGCCATTAAGGGGGCTCCAGAAACAATCAATTGTAAATGGCCCTAGTTACTTGAAAACCTTCCTGTGTACGTGTGGGCCAGCCCATGGGGAATGGAGACTAGGGATTTTACAGCAACATGTGACCATGTCACCTGATAATGAAATCCATCTTAAATCTGGTACTTTTCCATTTAGAAGGAGGGGTGGGGACCCAGAGAGAAAAAAGATTCCCGCCTTGTGCCAAAGCTATAAAAAGCGGGTAGAGCAGGACAAGAGGCACAGCCAGTCATGAGAAAACTCCTGCTTACCAACTGAGATGTCTGCTGGATCTAACAAAAACTGTACTGGGGAAAGGATTGGGCCCAGACTAGGAAGGAGTCTAGTCTGTGAGAGAAGCTTATTGGAACATCTTTGAGGGTGAGATATTACCTGTAGTCAGTTTCTTAATGTATTAGGTTTAGACTTGTGTGTTTTGTTTTATTTTTCTTTGTGACTTGCTTTGTTCTGGCGTTATACAGAGTAAAACAGATTTATTTGGGGTTTGGATCCCATTGGGACCTGGGTGTCTGGGTGCTGGAGACAGGTAACCTGCTGAGCTGTTTTCAGTTAAAGTCTGCAGCTTTGGGGGCATGGTTCAGACCCTAGGGCTGTGTTGCAGCAGACTAGTGGATCTGGCTCAACAAGGCATGGTTCTAGAGTTCCAAGCTGGCAGGGAAAATGGACTCAGAGGTAATTTCAGCACCTCAGGTGATAGTCCCAAGGGGATCTCTGTGACAGAACCCATCACAATTGGGTTCTAAACACCCAACCCAAATTACTGAAGCAGGTAATCTCTCAAAGCCTGTTGCCACATGTACCATAAATGGAGACATTTTTCTGCCTGTGCCTCGCCCTCAAAAAAACAGTTGAAGATTTTAGCCTCTTCCTACCACTTCAGATGCTGGGCAGAGGGAGCCTTTCTTGTCTCACATGACTTTATCCAGATAATGCCCTTCCCCTGGAGAAAGTCACAGGATAATTCCAAACTCTTTCCCTCCCTGATGCTTGCAGGAACTCCGGATTCAATCCCTCAATCTCCACTTGGGCAAAAAGCCATTTTAAATCACTGAGGGTATGTCTACATTGAAATAAAACATTCACCACTGGCCCTTGTCAACTGACTTGGGCTTGGGCTGTAGGGCTATAAAATTGCAGTTTAGATGTTCAGGCTTGGATTGGAGCCTGAGCTCTGGGACCCCCTCCCCTCACAGCATTAATGATCTGTAGGTTGGCATAGACTGCACTCTCAGCAAGTTTGCAGATGACACTCAACTGGGAGGAGTGGTAGATATGCTGGAGGGTAGGGATAAGATACAGAGGGACCTAGACAAATTAGAGGATTGGGCCAAAAGAAATCTGATGAGGTTCAACAAGGACAAGTGCAGAGTCCTGCACTTAGGATGGAAGAATCCCATGCACTGCTACAGACTAGGGACCGAATGGCTAGGCAGCAGTTCTGCAGAAAAGGACCTAGGGGTTACAGTGGACAAGAAGCTGGATATGAGTTGACAGTGTGCCCTTGTTGCCAAGAAGGTTAACGGCATTTTGGGCTGTATAAGTAGGGGCATTGTCAGCAGATCAAGGGACGTGATCATTCCCCTCTATTCGACATTGGTGAGGCCTCATCTGGAGTACTGTGTCCAGTTTTGGGCCCCACACTAAGAAGGATGTAGAAAAATTGGAAAGAGTCCAGTGGAGGGCAACAAAAATGATTAGGGGGCTGGATCACATGACATATGAGGAAAGGCTGAGGGAACTGGGATTGTTTAGTCTGCAGAAGAGAAGAATGAGGGGGGATTTGATAGCTGCTTTCAATTACCTGAAAGGGGCTTCCAAGGAGGGTGGATCTAGACTGTTCTCAGTGGTGGCAGATGACAGAACAAGAAGCAATGGTCTCAAGTTGCAGTGGGGGATGTTTAGATTGAATATTGGGAAAAACTTTTTCACTAGAAGGGTAATGAAGCACTGGAAGGTTGTGTAATCTCCTTCCTTAGAGATTTTTAAGGTCAGACTTGACAAAGCCGTGGCTGGGATGATATAGTTGGGGAATTGATCCTGCTTTGAGCAGGGGGTTGGACTAGATGACCTCTGATCTCTGAACATCTACACTGCAGTTTTACAGCCCTCCGGCCCGAACCCTGCTAGCCCAAGTCCATTGAGCCTGGGCCAGCCCAAGTGTTTTATTGCATTGTAGATATACCCTGAGGAATTCTGCATGAGTAAAGGATACCAGATCTGTCCCCTCTGTCAAGATCATTGTTCTCCAAGGAGATTGTGGGCTGGGGTTCTGAACACATTGCCACCAACACATGTACCTGTCAGGGGCTGAGACATACCCAAACAATGGAAAAACATAATCAACCTGCATCCAGCAAAGCACTTCTTATCATAGTTGTCAAGATACTGGTAGCTGGGGTATTTCCTGTATAAGGGGGAAGGGAGGTATTCTTGCTTGACTGAAGCAAAAGAGAGCCAGAGAAATCAGTGCTTGGCTTAGACCCAGATGTCTCACTACCTCCATTCATGCAACAGCTGTATTTTCAAGAAACTCCTCAAATGGACCATGATGAAACCTGGGTAGGTGGGGGGAGAGGGGTTGGTTGGGAACTCTGCATTTCATTCCATGAGTACTGGACTGAGTTTTCCTTGATTAAAATAGACACACGTCATCTTATGGGGGATGAAGTAGAGACGAGTTTGATCATTGCAGTTCAGATCCCAGCAAACCAACAGCAAATGTGCCATGCAGTGGTGTTGGAGTCCTGTTACCCAGGCTATGTGACTGAGGAGCGCCTCGAATATTCTGGTGACATTGTCATGCTAAGTCAAATAGAAGTCAGAATCTGCCATCTGCCTGCAGTGGCGCTGAAACATTTTTTACAGTGAGGGTGCTGAAAGCCAGTGGTCCCCACTCCAAACTTTTTACCTTACCCCTCCCTCCTTACTCCTGTTCTTGTCCACCCCATCCACCACAGCTGGGGCCAGGAGCAGGACCTCAGATGTGGGAACCCCTGCCCCAGGTGCAGGGCCGACAGCAACCGGGACCCTGCGTGTGGACTCCACATGCGGGGCCATGAACAGAGCCCCCAGCTGCAGGGCCAGGCAGCAGCTGGGACCCTGCATGCAACGTAGAAGGCAGAACCAGCTGTTTGACCTTTGGCAAGTCACTTCACTTTTATGTGCCTCAGTTTACCCATTAACCCTTCCTCTCTCATTTATTTTTTATTATAAACTTTTTAGGGCAGGAACTGTTGCTATGATGCCAGGAGGCACCCCCTCTTCCCTCTGCTCTCCCCCTCCACTTTTCGCTACTAGTTAGTATGATGACGTGAGTGGAAAGTCTCCATCTGCTGGTGATCAGTACCCCTGAGAGGAGACCGTACGCCTCAGAGGGAGAGGCAGCCATTTCCCAAGGTGGCAGCCATCTTAACTGGAAGAGAAGCAGCACTGCTGCCAGACACTGTTTCAGATGGGCAGAAAAATTCTTCTCTGATATTTGTTTCCTCTGTGACTGTCCCAGGGCAGTTACAGTTAGATAGCTGGCTGAGAGTGCAATCTGATCTCTTATGCCACCTTTCCTGATGCCCAAGATTAGGATGCCTCGAAGCTGGAAGGAGTGTCGGGGGAGGGGGGAAGAGTGGGGCCAGAGATCTCTGCCTGCAGCTATGCTCAGCTGATGAACTAGCTTTTGAGGGCCATTGCCAGCTGGCATACGTTAGTGTAGTCTGCACTGGAGCTGGGCAGAGTAGCCATAGTTGCTTTTCTAATGGCTCCCCATCTGCTTCTCTACATGTAAACTCAGCCCCAAGCTGAGATCTAGCCCTGTGTCTTCTTACTCTCCATGGAACAGCCCGATCTCCAGGAATCATTGCAGCCCATTGCAAGAAGGAACAGGGTCAAACCAATTGAATAGTGGCTAAAGAGGCACTCAGGGAGGGCATGTTTCCATTAGAACAGTTCATCTTTCTTTTCACAGTTCATCAAAAGCAGGCCTACTTCATACACAGATAGGCCTTACTGATGATGGATACTGTACGTGTGTGATGATTAGAACAACCCTCCACTCGTAGCAATGATCAAAGGCAAGTAAAACAATCAGCCAGACCTTCACTAAGCTGTAATAGTAACTCCCCAAGCACCTCATTTAATTATGTAACTTAGATCAAAATCCCAAGGCCAGGTTGTTGTGTTTTAAATTATGTACTCGGAGGCCTTTCCCTAGATAGCAGAAAAAGACTTCTGGAGGGAAAATCAGTATTAAAATCACATTTACCAAAAAGAGCCATTTAATCTTGGCCAGTAATTGTGCAAATCCTCCTGTTGCTCTTGCAAAATCTAAGCCTGACTCACACCACTCAACTCTCACTATGCTGCTGCTGCCTCACATGGAGGATGCTGCAGAAAAAGTCCTGGTTTTGTGATGCCAGCTTCTCATTGATGCAATAGCTTTGATGTCACCAATTCTACCCTATGATTTCACTGCAAGGCTCAAGGGCCTGCTCCAAAGCCCGTTAAGTCTTTCCAATGAATTCAGCGGGTTTGAGACAGATGCCAAATAAGGAGAAGATGAGATGTGAGGAACAAGGGACAAGACTTTAAAAAGAAAGTACTGATTTTGGGATTCCTCAATGTTTGGGCATCTAATATGAGATAACTTGAAGGGACTTGATTTTCAGAAGGGATATGCTGAGCACTTCTTGAAAATCAGACCCTTTAAAATCTCTCTAGTTGGGGAATCAAAAAATCAAGACACCCAAAATCACTAGCTGCTAATCCTGGCCTAAACTTTGATGTGCAAGAGCTTCACTTATTAGCAAAGAGGACAACAGAAGGGGAACTGAAAACAACATAAAAGGCAAATGAAATTACACTTGATACGACTTTTTTTTTCAAAGTTTTGTCCAAGTATGAACGTTCCCTCTCATTAAAACAAATAAATGCCAGCCATTCTCCTTAGCGCTAGTATATTACAGCAAATAGGCATCATTTCCTACAGAGCGATGGGTATGGCATTCAGTACAAACTCAATCTTCCAGAACACAAGTAATCTCACTTCACAGGGATTGTCCAAGATCCTACAGAACAGAAAACTGCTGGTGTTTTGACCATGTCTGGTCCAAACTCTGCAAAACCATTGTTTAAAGAGCTGATGCAGAGGCAATGAAAAGCATAAGTTTGCTGGCCCTGAATTCATCAGTTCACATAACAGATACAAGGCTGGTGCCTCACCAATGTCCGTCAGCCTTGGCCACCAGTAGGACTCAGAAAGCCATTCAGTCCTTACCTTCTCTAATGAGACTGCTCTAATGAATACCGTGTTGCATGGTAGTTTTTGTGATATGGATGCCTACTCCCTAGAAACTGGACTGAGCCCATCGACTCATTTCACATGGGTCACCAAACTTTCCTCATGCATTCGACTTCCATAGCTGTCCCACAATAACCACCTTCACCCTCTGATAAGAGTAACTAGATAACACAGGCGAAACGATAAAACAGAAAAAACCTGGAGAGTCACTCCTCTCCCCAGGCCTGATATCAACATGTTCTGGAAATGGGTCCAGGAAAGCAAAGATCAGTGCTGCTTAGACTCTTCATTGACTTTGATAATTTTTGTAAGGATTTCAGAAGCCAGTCTGACAAACATGGCATGAATTCCTAGACAAAAGGAGAGAGATTTGCTTACTAGCAGTCTAGGTCATGTGTGATCTAGTGACCTAGCAGTGAAACACTCCATATCTCACTACCAATTTCCTGAGTCATTCAACCAATAGTAATTTCCCTTTCCCCTTCCCTTCTTTTTGCTTTTGGAAAGAACCCACAACATGAGTCTTGCCATAGTGTATTATCCACCTATTCTATGTGTGCAAAGCCTGCACTGAAATCATCAGCCATCTGAATGAAACCTGCTCCAGTGCTGCCTGGCGTGAACAGCCCACTTCAGCATTTCTCTACCCAGACATCAGACACAATAAAAAGGGCAGAGGATTTCAGGGAAAGGAGCGCTAGGAATTACTGGGCTAGAGGTTCAGCTAGTGTAATTGGGTAGCTCCACTGATATCAATGGAGCCATGTCCTTTCATGCTAGCTAAGGATTTGGTCTATTTTTTAATAGGGCATTTGGCAAGCAAGTTGGCTCCAGAACTACGCATACTACTGACATAGGATGTTAGGAAACTGCATGTGGAGACTGTCTTTCGTTCTTTCTTTACCCAAGATGTAGATTTGACTTCCAAAAGTTGAACTCCAGAGGGCCTCCTTGCAAAATCTAGATGCATTTTTCATGCACCCGTGTGCAAAATAAGGAGGGGGAAGGGAGTGAGACAACAAACCAAACCTGCATTTATGTTTTACTGAGTAAAATAATTATAGTTTAGTTTTCCCGGTGCTGAGTTCCAAATTGCTTGCAGCATGTCAGTAAAAATAGCACTGTGAACTAAATAATGTGTGGTTAAAAATAAACCACCTATGTTGTTTGCCCAGGTGACTTACCTGCTTTCAGAGGTTTATATAGTTAGGTCATTTCTAAGAATATATATTTTTAAGCCACTATGCAGCAATATTTGGTTGTTTTCTAGCTCTCCATAGTTACTACACTGAGAACACATCAGCTGCCTTTAGCACTTAAAGATTGGGATCTGTAGCAAGGCACAGCTGGGCCCCTCTTGCTTCTGCCCCCTCACAAAACCAATCTGGGATGCCTTCGATCAGTGCAATCACCCATGTATTCTATTTATAGTTCATTCCCACTACCTGCTTACTACTTACATATAGGTTATTACAGCCAGACTTCACCAGCAACAGACCAGAGCCGCCAGTTCCTTTCAGCCTCTGGCCTGTCTCTTCCCCCTTCTGGCTGCCTTCCTCCCTCCCAGCCTTATAGGCCCTGGCTAATTAGGCTGGCAGCTGTTTCGAGATGCCAAGCAGGCAGAGCTATTCAGCTAGCCCCAATCCATTCCCCTTGCTTGGGGATGGGGTGGCAGGGGGCTGATTAAGCACTTTGTACTCAACACCCTGTCACCAGGTCAGAGTCTGCATATCAGACCTGTGTATTCTGGGTTTTTCTAAAGTACATATAACCATGGCATCTACACACTTTGCATGCCTACTAATGTGAGCGTTGGTGAGTATTCAAACCCTGCTCACCCTGTGCCCTCGGGATGAAATTCACCCTCATGCAGAGGGCTAGCATGAGTCCCAAGCACCATTTAAGCCCAGCTACACAGGGAAGAATTTCACCTGTGAGTAGTCGGCACTGAAGTCAATGAAAACCTTACTTACATAGGTAAAGTAAGTAGGCTTTAGTCCTTAATCTGTTAGTTTGTAATTCTAGGTGGGAATAGGGTAAATTTTTTAGTCTAGGAACTCCCATGCTAGAATTCTATGCCCATCTATAGTTTCCTTCCGCTGATCAAGCAAAACTGGATAATGATGATGAATGAGGGTGACATTTGTGGAAGGATATTGCCTCCTCCCTTACAATGACAGCCATGGAAGCCCACTCCAAGAATTGGTGGATTCTCGTGGGTATTGTGAGGCTGGATAAACAGACAGCAAATTAGGCATGGATTTGCAATGCAACATCTATAACTAAAACGCAAATCAATTTTGGGGCTGCATATGCCAAGATAACATGATGCGAGCATATCAACAAACATCAAACATGGAGAATCTGACCAGTCCTGCATTGGCCTCTAAGGTGGTGATGAACAAGTGGATATACAGTGTCCATCAATAAGTTCAGGCTTGCAATTAGACACAAGTTTCTAGCTACCGGAACAGCCTCCCAAGGGGAATAGTGGGAGCAAAAAACCTAACTTGTTTCAAGACTGAGCTTGATAAATTTATAGAAGGGATGGTATGATGAGGTTGCCCAGAATGACATATGGTCCATTTGCATCTACTAATATTTAATAGTATTTCCAAGTATTTCCAGTGGCCGGAGATGGGCCATTACCTGGGGAGGGCTCTGAGTTACAAGAGAGAATTCTTTCCCAGGTGTCCGGCTGGTGGGTCTCTCCTGCATGTTCAGGGTCTAACTCAGGGATTCTCAAACTCTCAGAGGTCATGAGGTTATTGCATGGGGCGGTCGCGAGCTGTCAGCCTCCACCCCAAACCCGCTTTGCCTCCAGCATTTATAATGGTGTTTAATATATTAAAGAGTGTTTTTAATTTATAAGGGGGGGTCGCACTCTGAGGCTTGCTATATGAAAGGGATCGCCAATACAAAAGTTTGAGAACCACTGGTCTAACTGATTACCATACTTGGGGTTAGGAAGGAATTTCCCATCAGAGACCATGGAGACTGCCAGAGACCATGGAGGGTTTTCGCCTTCCTCTGCAGTGTGGCGCACAGGTCATTTGCTGGTTTGATCTAGAATAAATGGTGGATTCTCAGTAATGTGAAGTTTTTAAATGAGGATTGGAGGACGTCAGTAACTCAGCCAGCGGTTAGGGGCCTGTCACAAGAGTGAGTGGGTGAGGTTCTGTGGCCGGCGACATGCAGGAGGTCAGACTAGATGATCATGATGGTCCTTTCTCACTTAAAATCTCTGAGTCTATGGCTGACTATTATAGGTCTTTTCTCTCTCTCTCTCATTTAATTTCAGGGAGGAGTTGGCATGGACCAAACCCTTGTTGCCCAATAGGAGTGAAGTCCTAAATTTTCAAAAGTGACTAATAAATTGAGTGCCTCAGTTTTTCACTGCCCAACTTGAGACACTTTAAAAGGACCTGATTTGCAGAAAGCAGGTACTCAACACTTCCTGGAAATCAGGCCCATTTAGTGTGTCTCAAAAGCTAGGCACCCAAAATCACTGAACCTCTTTTGAAAATGCAGGCCAGAGAATGGGTGACTCTGTGTAATCTGTCTAGGTTCATATAATGGGAATAATGACTCCTGCTGAATCCGATGCTCCCTGTGGAAATGGCTAAACAAGGGCTATACTAGGAAGGGATGCATTCAGCTCCTCTCCCACTCTGGCCTAGCCTCTGGCAGGATCATGCATTTCTATTTATTCGTCGTCGTATTGTCCATCTTGTCTCATTTGCGTGATGGATGAGGATAAAAAGACCTGAACTCAATTCCAAGCCCTCAATAAAAATATGATTAACATCATTCACCTTCCACAGCACAGCTCCAGCTGCTCCTCTATGTGAGACACTCACATGAATAATAATATTCACAGTTACACTAGCTAGATTTAATATTTATAAGGGATATTAACCCTACTGCTTCAGGGCACAAGCCACTGCCAACTGCCTGGCATTAAAAAGAAGGTTCCATTATGAGCAGGGGTTACTCCATAATTACCCAGTATGGGGGTTTCTTGCAACATCTTCAGAAGCATCTGGTTTACCCCCTCCCCCTCTGTTGCCTTTGCCTCTTCCTCCCTCTTGTATTCTTTTCCAATCAACTTTCACCCCTCTGTGCTGCAGACCCTTGTCTAGACCATTCTTCCCTTTCTCAAGCTGACTTCCCTTCCTAGTGTCCTGCCTGCTCTCTCCCTTCTCCAGTTCCTTATCCTGTCACTTTTTGTCCTCCTCTGCCATCCTTCCCATATGCAGTGTTGTTGTAGCTGTATCAGTCCCCCGAGATATCAGAGAGACAAGGTGGGTGAGGTGATATCTTTTATTGGACTAAGTTCTGTTGGTGAGAGAGACAAGCCTGCCAGCATACATGGAGCTCTCCTTCAGGTCTTGTCCTTTTGCCTCTAAGAGACATCTCCCACCCAGTCCCTTCTCTCTCTCCCTGCCTGTCTTCATTCCCTATCCCCTGGGTTCCATTTCTCCCCTAACCAAAGTTAAATCTGCTTTTTGAATGCCAGGTACTAGGGAAATGATGGAAATCATGCCCTGGCTCCGTGACAGGAATGGCACATGTAGTCAGAGCTAAACTCCATGGAGTTGTGGCCCATGACCAATTACATTTTGGCACATGCATTCCAGGGCCAAACCATATAATCCTTCATTGCATGTAAAGTACTGTGGCAGGTGGCCAGAGTAGCAGATTATGCCCCAGCCATCTCTATATACATGTAATTTGGCAGACGCACTAATACTCCTCCCTCATCATATGTTAACTCAATGAGTAGATTGAACTCCCCAGTGGCAACAGCACCATTCTCGACTTGTCATATGCCCTCTGAAAATCCCATCTTTCCTGGCCTTCACCCATGTGGTCAGATCTTCCCCCTCAGTAACAGCAGTTTTAAAAAATTTAGTCACCACCTTGATAAAAAGATTAATCACCTGATAGTCCTGCCACACTACTTTTCCTTCTCTTTCTGCCCACTACTTCCAAGATTCTTCTAGTTCCTCTTTTCTATAGAAGTCAGTTCTGGCCACTGTCAGAGACAGACAGGATACTAAACCAGATGTTCCTCAGGGCTGATCCAGTCTAGATCCCTTCGTTATTTTAGATGTGTCAATCCTAGTATAGAAGAGACGAATCAGACTGTATTTCACTATTTGGATCTGGGTCCAGAGCTGGATTTTGAGTTCAAGGTATTTGGATCTGGGGTTTCGGTTCAATCCATTATAAAGCCTGAAGCCAGCTGCAAATTCAGATCCCAGTTCAGATTCTGCAACATATCCCAGCCTCCCAAAACATTCAGACTTGTTGGGATTGGGATCTTTAACTGCAGCCGATAGCTACTTTTCAAGTGTGCGAAGGGTGAAGAGAGTCTTCCCCTTCAGCTGCACAGTTAGTTCCTAGGTGCTCAGATACAAGCAGCATGGGTAGGAAAGGGGTAGGAGAGAGAATGATGGAACAGGAGAAAAGAATCCTTTGGCCAATGATCCAAGTTAACCCAGTTCTGTGATGCTAGAGTGTTCTAATGCTAGAGACAGAGGACACAATACTCATTCCCTAGTGCACTGTAGGAGGCACAGAGAGATCTGGGTGATCTGCTGAGAAATATTGCAGCCAGAAGTTACACAACAGCATTTCATTTGGGCTTGTATAGTTCAGAGGCCCTGAGACTAGACCGCCTCTCAGGACGCGACGTTCCCATTTCAAGGCAGGGGACACGATAATGAATATTAAACAAAGAAAACGTGTCCCTGTCCAGTGCATCTGAACACATACAATATTTCTAAAACCATAGAGCCTGTGGCTTCTGTCAAGATTGCCCTCTTATCTGCTTCTATCTTGCCCGTTTTCCTTCTCCTTAATCTCTCCCTTGCCACAAGCAGGAGAACGTAACAAAGCAGACAGGCACTTATGTCAGGGCCCATGCATTTTAATTATCTCGCTTTTGCTTCTTTTTTTCCCCTACACCCTCCCATAACAATGACTAGCTATAGCCACAAAATGAAATAACTGTTGGTCCAAGTGGCAGCCTTCTGTATATTTGTAATTAGTAAGCCTGGTAGATTATATGATCATATACTAACATGATGGGTGCTCTGTAATGACCTGATCCAAAGCCCTTTAATGGCAATTGGAATCTTTCCATTAGCTTAGAGGGCCTTTGGATCAGGCAATAAATTACGAAACCTAGCAAGGTATGTAGATTGAAACGATCAATATCTATAGTGTCTATGATAGGTAGATAAGATGGAGACCCATCATTTAAACCTGGCCACCATCTCATCTGACTGAACCAGGATTAATGATTAATGGCAGAAGTTAGGGGCAGGAATGACCATGAAGCATTTTTTATCACTGTCCATCTGCTTCTGCTGAGCAAAAGTTCCAGTGATCCTTCAATATGCACTTCCACTGCGCTGCAATAACTTATCATTTAGTTCTACAGAAAGATTGAGAGCACATATGTAAAGTAACACACATAAGCTAATGATGCTTTTCTGCAGCAAGCCCTCCTGATTCATTTAAACATAATCCCTGAAATCTCAGGAGGATGTAGTTTGAAATCCTCCTTTGACTAGTTCTCTGTATCAGTAGCCAACAAACCCAGCAGCAAGTACCTCCCGTGCTGGGGTTTATTTGCGTGACTCAATATAGATGAACTTAGTACCCAAGATTACGTGTTCATATCATTGGTACCCAAGGTTACCAGTTTCAACAACATCAGACTAAGGTTACCTGTGTGACATAACCTGTTCATATTCACATCTGTGATTGAGAACCTGACTTTCATTCATAAAAACATCTCCATCTGAAGAGAACAGGGTGTGCAGACGCTATCCAGAGAATGAATTTCTCTGACAAAGGTGTTTTAACTTCTGATGTAGCACATGTGCATAGTTTCATATTAAACAAGGATTGCCAGCAACCATCACCAATACCTTATAAATATTCATATGTGGAGCAGGCTGGAGCAGAGAGCACAGACAGGCTCATGCAATTTGCAAAACTGTTAAATGTTTTAGCGTGAATAACTAGGAAAAATCACAGGCACTCCGCATTAGAGCTGGGAGGGTGCCGTGAAAATCTTTGCAATACAGCAGAACCTCAGTTTTATGAACACGAGTCTTACAAATGACCTGTTATACAAAACCATTTTTTCTAACAAATAAAAAAAAATCACCTACTGAAAGTGATGTCAATGAAGAACAAATCAATGTCCCATTACAACCTTGTGCCTTCAGTGGAATGGAAATCGCTTTGCAATGGTTTGAAGGACAGGAAGAAAGCTGTGCCATGCACAATACTGCAACGTATGCACTGAGACCTACTGGAATGATGAGATGTTCAATCTGATGAACTTTTTGATTTTATGAACTCCTCAGTCCCCAATTAGTTTGTAAAACAGAGGTTGTACTCTATTGAAAAACTTTCCCTTTCCACATTGGGACTCTTTCAAAATGTTTGACCAAAAAACAGAAGAGAGCCCCATCCCACAATAGTTAATAGCCCAGTGATTAGGGCACTGTAGAAGAGTGGTCCCCTGCTCCTGCCCTGAAGGGCTTAAAACAGCCCAGAAGAGGGCTGTGGCTGGGGCAAGAAGCCTGGGTGGATTGGGGAAAGTAGGCTCAGCTGTGGCCATGTTCCAGTCAGGCCCAACTGGCCCCTATAAGAAGCTGTGAGCCAGAAGCTCAAACAGTCTCTCTCTGTTTGTAGAGTGAGATGTGCCTGACTGCAGGGAGCTGGACACAGGTTACCTGAGTGAAGCAGGGCTGGGGAAAGGCAGAGGAGCTGGGGAGCTCTAGCCTGGAAAGACCCAGGCTGTGGCGTAGCATTGGGCTCATAGGTACTGTGAGTTGTAGAGGGCAGCTCAGGGGTAGAACAGGGTAGCAGGTCCAAACCCTCCTTGCCAGTGATGAGTGGCTGATACTGCAGTCTGCCCCAGGGTGTGGTGGCTAGACAATGACTGGCAGTAGCCTTACACTGAGGAAAGGTGGGGATAGAAGGTGGGGGTTTCCCAGGGAGGGGAGACCCTGAGACTAAGGGCACTGGGGTCCAGGGAGGACATGGGGGGCCAGAGGACAGGCGGATCACAGGCCTGCAGAGGGCGCTTCAGAGCTGGAATGAGCTAATTCTGAGGAGTCACCAGCGGGAGACGCTGCAAGGGTGAGCCTGCTCATCTACAGGCATCACCTGGGATGTGAGACATTGAGATTCATACCCATGCTCTGAATTGAAAAAGTCCTGACCAGATCTACACAGCACTGCTTCCATTCAAGTGGAGAGACACCTAAAGTATTAAAGACAAATGCTTTTCAGCACACAAACTACCATGAGTGGCATAAACCTACAGTTTCGTTTGCATATAGCATCAAAGGTGTGGTTAGTACTGTGAATAAGCCACACTATTGACAAAAAATTACCTTGACAAATTTTCAGCCGTGGCAATCAGTTCATGTGTTGAAGGCTATTTTCACAATGCAAAAAGCTAGAAAAACTGACTTTTAGAAAAATTAAAAGTTTTGAAATTTAGCATTCTTCTCAGAACTCAGGGGAGCCATGAACACCAAAGCCCAGCCTTTGTGGAAACACAACTCTGTGATTTTCCCCATTATGTATAAAAAAACAAGCAACATCTGTGGGATGTATAGCAGGATCTTCTATCTTTGCAAAAGTAGCTGAAATCTGTAAGGTTGAACCATTGCAGAATAGACCAATCTAACATCCACCCAGCTTCTTCCATTCTCCAGGCAGACGGTATTTTCTCTAATCACCAAGAAAAAGCAACAGCCAAAATGCGGTCCTAGAGATTAATGCTCTCACTCCAGGGTCTGAAGCAGATGTGCATCGCCTTTACTATAATTGAGGCCCCAATTCAGCAAAGCTCATGCTTAAGTTCCAGTCCCTTCATTGGGACCTAAGCACATACTTAAGTGCTTTACTGAATGCCCTGAACAAGAAAAGGTCTTAAAAAAAAGGGTTAAATGAAAAATTTCACCCATCTCTATACTCACAACTCCTTTGTATGTCCTTCTGTGGGGGAGCCTATTTGTTCCTTTTGCTGTCTTTCATGGAAGCTTAATTTGGCAGATGACTTCTGTGCTTCTCTGTGATTATAGATCATGTAGCAGTTCACTTTCCCCTTGGAGACCTGTGATTTGGCCAATCTAAACCATGAATTGTGATATGGAGGCTCTCATCTTCGCTCATGGTGCTGGGAGTTACCCACATTTACAAAAAACTTCTTAGTGAATGACTTATTGTGCAGGTTGATGCTCTGTATACTTTTTGAACTGGCAATGCTGCCATGCGGTGTGCCCTTTAACTGCGAAGCCAGTGGCACTGATTCATTGAGGGGAAAGGGTAATTGATAACAAGTATGTTGCACAACACGTGTATCTGGCTTATGTATTGATGATATAATATCAGACTGGAAAATGAACGTACACAGTGATCTGGACCTCCTACGGTACATAAAATTGGTGACAGGCTTTTTTGTATTTGTTTGTATTATTTTTATTTATGCATTTTCTGTTGGCAATTGGAAGGGGTACAGTGAGCTGAGTTTGTATGCAGTTTTGAACCAGCATGGAGCTTATTTGCAAAGGAGGTTGTGAGGGATTTCAACTTGTGGTGACTTGATGCTACAGGGTCCATTAAAACATGTTTGGATGCTTCCAAATAAGGGTTGCACAAGGTCTGAGCTTTCTGTATCCCATGGAACAGTTTTTAGCCTGAGTTGTGTGCATTTATTGGACTACAGATCACTTGTACTCTCTCATGCACTTTCCAGAAAACTTCCCATCAAGAAAAGCTATGGAAAAAATAGTGAAAACTTACAGTACGTTAACCTAAAATGGCAGCTGTATATATCTCATTCCACAGAACATTTGACTATACAGTGCTTGTAAAGCTTTCTGCAATCCCAGGATAAAGAGTGCTGCACAAAGTAATGTCTAGTCTCAGTGGGTGAAATTCACCTTTGTGCAGATAGGCAGCACAATGCCTAGCTATCAGTTAAGTTCCACTCAAAAGCCAGGAATGCATTTCACCCTATGTTCTTTTTTTTTTTTTTTTTTTTTTTTCTGGCAATGCAGTTAGAAAGCTGATCCAAAGAAATGTCCTGTGACACTCTTCTGGTACTGAAACTAAGTCAACATCAGCCTCATTACCTCCATAACACTCCACTGATTATGCTACCCAGACTGATTTGCTAGGAGATTTAAATTATAGACAAAGAACAATAGATTCACCAAACATAAAAGGTTTAAAAGGAGACCTCTGAAGACTCCATCTCTTTATCGGGGCATGGGAAAACAAAGCAGCACCGGGGTAGGAGATATAGGGCCATAATGTACTGGTTAAGACAGTGTAATTAAATACAGTGCTACAGATGTCAGTGAGGGAAGCTGTAATAATAAAGTCAGGTCCAGGTGTGGATGAGCTCAAACAATAAGAATAACAGCAATAATCTTAATTATAAAGGAAGGGGGAAATAAAACAGAGAATTACTGTACACAAGAGAGGAAGCCAGCAGGATAGTTTCTGGACAGAAACCAGTATCTTGTACTGTGTTGCGTTAGGAAGTCAATAGTTCTACTAAGCCTGGTTCTTTCACAATAATGGTAAAGTGGATCCTTTTGAGTTCAAATGTGCATCATTTCAGGTTAGGTTTAAAATTCCCTTTCCAAAACTGAAATGATCCAAATGCAAATAGGCTGCTCATTCTGTGAGGCTAAATAAAAGACATCAGTCCAAATTAATCTCTGGTATGAGCCCAGTGAAATGAGTTACACTATAATACTCTTGCAACAATTCCGGGCAAGTTCTATAATCTGTGTTGGTTTTAGTTTTCCATTCTCCAGCTTCTACCCTAACACGATAACCACAATTCTATGACCTTACGCATTCTTATTGGCTTAAGGTTACTTTAATCTCATTAAACACCTCATCAAGCAATACTTAGCACCAAAGGAAGTCATTCCACCTGGTTGTTTTTTCTCTCAGTACTAAACATTCTTGGGGAAAATAGTGTGTTTATGTCATAAACCATGGGAGCATGCAATAAATCTCATCATTGCTGAAAGCCAGCTGAAAACTATTACTGATGATGACTATTATTAATATTACTATTATTATAACTTTCTATTTATTATTTTCACTGTCCCATCTTTAGCACTCTCCCTAAACCTCAGAAACACCAGGCTAAATCCTAACGTCTGTAGTTCAAAGTCTCATTGAAGGTAATGGGAGTTGCCTGGGTAGTAGTTGAGTAAAGAAAAAGAAGGACATTGGGACATGGCCCACCATTTCTGCCCGTTTCCATTTGGCAATCATTGGTCTTTTTCTCCCTGCGTTTTCAGTGGAGTTTATATCAATAGGGGCATTTCAGGTTACTACCTTGTCTGTGGCCCATTGCTGCTGCTGCAGCTGCTGCACTGATGGCATGCAGCTCTGGGAACAAGGTTTGCTGTTAGCATGTCTCTGTGTATTAGAGACATCTGTAATACATGGACTGTATATCCACAGTCCATGATAGTGAGGTAAAATGGGATCCTGAGACACTCTTCCTTTTCAGATCCCATGCAACTGATACTCTCTGCCCTCTGAAGCCCCATGCCAGCATCAGGAACAGCGTCCGTGGCTGCACCGTCTGGTTCCCCTTTGTGATTTGAGGAGATGTTCCCTGATGTTCATACAGGTCTGTGGGGCTGAAGAGACTGGATGAACCGAGTGGCTGGAAGAGAGTTCTCTTGACTAACGGATCTGATGCCAAGGCAGCCCACAGGGTCAAAGACCCTTCCCCCACTTTCAGGGAAGATGAGCTCAGGGAAGAGAAATCCCCCAGCATTAAACGCTGTCTATCACAAACTTTAGTGTGGTCAGCTCCCAAAGTCTTACAGCACAGTTGAGAAGTCCTGCTTTCATATGCTACCCTACTCTTAAACAGATACCTTCAAGTGTTCTTCTGGCTCTTGAGATGTCCTCCTCCGAGCTGTGCTGCACAGGGAAGTGGGCCTGCCTGTCTAATATTTGAGGGCCCTCTTACATTATACCTGAGCCAGGAAAAGCTGTTTGCCAGGCTGACGAGCTACCCTACCATGCTAGGAAAGAAGAGAACACCCCTTGTTAATTCTGCCTCTTCCATTGCTATCACTTGAAGCAGATTTTGTTTGCAAGCTGAAACCAAGATTAACCCATACCAGTTCCTGCTACTGTTCTGGGTTTTTTTTTGTTTCTTTTCTTCTTGTTTGTTTGTTTGTTTGTTTGTGAAATGATTTTGCAATGTTGTGTTTGGCTGTCAGCTAATTGTTCTTCAGAAAAAACAACACTTTCTATGTAAGTGTTCTGAGAAATCCTCCCCCCAAATTATAATGTTCTAAGAAAGTCAACTGTCCCAAAGAAAAACCTTTCTCATGGAAATATCCTCAGAAACCCACTCACAGAGTCTGTCACAAGAAATTTCTCTATGGAACATCCCTCTGTTCAGCTGATCTGAGAATCCAGAACAAAAGAATTGACATGAAAGAAAAGATCAATTGTCCATCTGAGCAGATATCCTATCTGTGTCCTACAGTGAATGTATGAGATGAAGTTGCAAAGCCCTTCATAATTCACCTAAATATGAAATACTATAGCACAAGGGGAAATTTCTTCCTCTCCTTCAATGTTTGAGCAGCTCATGACCAGAAGCATGGGGTAGCTAGCCCTTGTGATTTCATCCTGTGCTTTGAAGATGTAAGTGCTACATAATATTAGTGTCAAGTATCAGAGGGTAGCCGTGTTAGTCTGGATCTGTAAAAGCAGCAAAGAATCCTGTGGCACCTTATAGACTAACAGACGTTTTGGAGCATGAGCTTTCGTGGATGAATACCCACTTCCTCAGATGCAGACATGCATCTGAGGAAGTGGGTATTCATCCACGAAAGCTCATGCTCCAAAACGTCTGTTAGTCTATAAGGTGCCACAGGATTCTTTGCTGCTTTTACATAATATTAGTGTTAGTGAACTGCAGATGCTATTCTTATTCATATAGTAATAAGGGCAGAATCCATTGCTGGAGTTCCACCAAGGATTAATTTGATCCCCCACATCTAATCATTCTTTCAATCTAAACTATTTGCCTCAATAACGTTCTGCAACATTGAGCACACTACCAGTGTTTTACGTACTGCCAGAAAAAGTATTTCCTTCTAGCCTTCTAAAATCTGTTCTCTGTTAACAGTGAATCTCTCCTTCTCCTTGTTTTATGGGAAAGGGAAAATAGGCAGCCCTATTTGTGCAGTCCTGGCTACTTCTGTCTCCTCTTCTCTCTTCTAAACTTAAATTGTCCTAGTCATTTTAATTGTTCCTTATATTGACCCTTTCTCCCATTCACACCTCCAAGCATTTTCATTGCTCTTTGGTAGACATTTCCTGTGCCTGCCCACCCTGTGCCTTCTTAGAGATGTACTGACCAGTGCTGAGTGCAGAGCATCCCATATGTGGGCATATGATCACTTTACCTATGTGACCCCATGAAGCCTCTCCTTAATGTACACTAACTTGCCAGTTTTCCTGTTGCCTCATTCTCACCACCACTTCCTGTTTATCTCAGCCACACGTTGTAGGTTGACACTACTGCCACACAGTATAATATCGCTTTAATCATCCTAAAAACTGAAATAGCAGTAATATTGACATCAATATAAACATGTTTATTATGCCTTAGCCACTTCTTAATACATCTTTTTCTCTTTCTTGGCTGATGCTGTACATTGAGCGGACATCTCCTTCGTCTGGTCAACTCTTACTTGTGGCAACTTGTATAGTTCACAGTCAGTCTGTTTGGAAAGAGACAGACTGAGGTGAACCATCCCCGAGATACAAGAAACAAACTCTGCATTGCGGGTTCGTGCACCTCTTCCAAATCACATCCCGAGATGAGCCAATGCGTTCCTCAGAGATGTCTACTGGAGCCAGGCTAAAGAGCTCTCAGAGCCGCACTGCCTGGCTCAGTGGAGGAGAGGGAGCAATGCTGAGTTAATACAATGGGGACAAACTTGGAATTCTGCTAAGTCATGACATCTAAGGCTTCTCCCATAAATGGATATAATGGGGCAGACAGAATCACAGGGACTGGCGCTCCGAATGGAACTATTCAAGTCAATGCAAGTGGGTAGATTGTGTCAGGAGGCACAAATTCAGGAAGGACACAGGCCACTGAATAACAGCAGTCCCTCTGCTCCCATCCTTCCAATCGCTGGGGCACAAGGCACCTGAAAGGCTGCACAGGTGTACCTGCTTCAAACTTAATAAACACTTCTCTTGATGATGCCTGGGAAGGAATAAAATACAACTCGCTCTGCAGGGCTAACTAGAGAAAAAAATAGCCAAAACTTTTGGCTGGCAGATGTAACTCACCCAGATCATCATGTCGCTGTAACTCATCTGTAACAGCCAGATCTGTGGAGTAAAAAAGGGGCCATTTTGACTTTTCAGAGTGAAATCACCCTTCAAAAAAGAGGAGGAAAGGCTGTGAAAGCAATCAACTGAATTGGCTGTGACTCATTTTTAAATTAAAGTGCAGCTGATATAACTAGCTCGTATTATTTCCCACTGCTTTGGCCCATGCCCCTGATGGGGGACATCAGAGCAGGGCAAATACACTGCAAAATTCAAGATGTTCCCATGACAGGAACATCGTGGCCATTCCAACAACAAATGTCCTGATTATCTTCACAAACTGGCTAATAAAGGAACCAGCCTATAGAGAGAGCCTGGCCCTGAATGCTTGGAACCACTTTGGGGAAGGCTGGCCTGGCTCATTGATGGGTGTTAGTGGAAATCTGGCTTTGATTTCACATTGACATTCTCTTGTGAAATTTCAGAAGAAGATGTTAACGTCCTTGATAGCAGTGCATAGGCTTCTTCCATAGGATCTTCTGCCAGCCTTGTCTAAAGCTGGCACAGTTGGGGACCAAACAGAGAGGTTCAAGTGGATCCCCAGCAGGTGAATGTTGGTGGAACCCCGACTCTATCCATCATGCCGAAGGGCTTGGAAGGAAGTTTGTTGCACTTACATCGCACAGAGGGATTATCTCCTCCTTGACCTCCCAACCCTATAGTTAAGTCTATCAGGTATTTTTATCCCCAACTGACATTGCCCAGAGGTTCTTGTCAGATGTGTTGCTATTGATCAGGAGTCTGTAGGATGGATTCTCTATGCTCAGTCTACTTCTAAATGACTCAAACAATGAGGCTTTGTACCTACCGGGTATTCGAGAGGTGCTCACTGCTAAGCCTAAGGGGAGGAACCACAGGACCACAGAACCCACTGAGTTCGGGGACAACTAATAAAAGAACAGGGACAGGAGTGAGGTCAGAGGGTCATAAGAAGGGAACCTGATGAGGACACCGAGCAGAGAACCCCAGACAGCGCCCAGTGCTCCTCGAAGGCATCAAGGGAGCCAGTGGACACCGCCCAGAGGAACTCTGCCCGGATACATGAACAGACTAAGGAGCAGGGTGGTTACCCTGTTCCTGCCCTGAAGGGCTTAAAACAGCCCTGGGGGAAGGTTGTGGCTGGGAGCTGCTACACTGGGCTGATTGGGAAGTGGCTGCAGCTGGGCCATGCCCCAATCAGGCCACAGCTGGCCTTTATAAAGAGGCTGAAAGCCAGGAGTTCAACAGTCTCCCTCTGGCTGTAGAGGGAGAAGGGCCTGGCTGCAGGGAGCTGGAGACAGGGTACCTGAATGGAGCTGGGCTGGGGAAAGGCAGAGGAGCTGGGGAGCTCCAGCCTGGAAAGCCCCAGGCTGCGGCCTAGCACAAGGCCAACAGGTACCGGGGGTTGCAGAGGGCAGCCCAGGGGTAGGCAAAGGCAGCAGGTCCAAACCCTCCTTGCCAGTGATGAGTAGGCTGATACTGCAGTCTGCCCCAGGGCCTGGGGCTAGACGATGACTGGCAGTAGCCTTATACTGAGGCGAGGTGGGAATAGTGGGTGGGGGTTCCCCTGGGGGGGAGACCCTAAGACTGAGGGGTTACTGCCAGGGGCAGCACCCAGAGAAAGGGGCACCGGGGTCCTGAGAGGGACACAGGGCCAGAGGACAGGTGGATCACTGGCCTGCAGAGGGTGCTCCAGAACTGGAACGAGCTAATTCCAGGAAGTCACCAGCAGGATGTGCCACAGGGGTGAGTCTGCATGTCTCCAGGCTTCCAAATCAGATAATGGAGTTTTTGGTATTAGAGGCAGAGTAAGAGGGTGTCAGTGAATCCACTGTCCTGGGTGGGTTTGACATTCAACATGAATATGGGCATCGGTGCAAAGAACAGCCAGTTCTTCAAACTTTCATATAAACAACATCCTATTCTAGCTAATAATAAGGGTACAAGCATGAGCAAATGGAACAGTCCAGGATTGGAATGGATGTTCACAAACACTGCTTTTCCTGTACTCAACCCATCTCTGGGATCTACCAGTACTGCCTCCATTGCAGAGGGCAGCCAGCCAGCCCAGCTATACACACAGGTTTGACCATGCTCAAGCAACTGGTTTGAGTTTGAAAAGCTGTCCTGAAGCTCCTATTAATATAGTATTGAGACTGCATTAGTCTGTGTGATTGCTGATATCAGGCTACGTCCACTGAAGAAAAAAGTGTATTTTTAACACGAGTTAGAATCCTAGTGTAGACAAGGCAAGTTCTAGTTTTAATGAGTTAGGTGGTCAACGTAAACCCTAAGGGTAACCTTCCTGTTGTTTAGTAAATACTGTTTTATTCTTTATATTTAATACTGATTATTATTGCTCTGTACCTGAGGGACAATCTCCTGCCCTAGATCCCATCACAGCAATAGAGATGCCTGGCCATTCCCATGTTCCATTTCTGAAATACCCTTCTGCAGGACAGATGCCAGAATACACCTGTGCCATCATTCAGGACAACCCATAGATTATTTTGTTTTCTCTATTCTTTGTGAGTGTCACATCATGTGAGTTATTGCATCTGTGTGGAGGTGGTTCCTTTTCCTCCCTCTTTTGGATTATTTCGGCATGCTGCCTTTTTTAATTGTAAATTATTGTATATTTTAGTTATGTTTCCTTATGATACCCAGAGGACTTTGGCCATGGGATCCCTTTAAAAATAACCATGATGATTCATAACACTTCCTGGTGAATTCCAATGAAGTCATATCTTAATCTGTAACGAAAGTACAGGGATTCCTCATTTGTTTAAGGTGAATTTCGTGCTAGACAGACAGCCCTGGCGACCTAAGTCCTCTTATTTGCACAACTGTGACAGCATGAGGAGCGGCAGCACTACATTGATCTGTCAAGTGCCTCAGCCTCAACTCAACAGGGTCACTTCTAGGAACAGGGAGATAACTCAGCCTCTGTGATCCTGTTTGGTTCTCAACCTCTCCCTTGAGCTGTGCTTCATCAACACTCTCCAGCTAAGTGGGTACAGTAAGCTAAGTCCCTGGAATGGGAGACTTCCAAGGCAAACTGAGTTGCGTCAGGAGGTGGTTTTTGTGATTCAGCTAGAGACATTCTTCCCCAAGCTGGTACTGAACTAACGCTGGCATGGTGTTGTTTTGGATGAACTATAAAAGTGAGGCCCAGATCATTTATGGTCATGGATGGTCCCATAGATTATTTTGCAGGAAGACAGTGTTAGCCAAATTCCAACCTGGGTAACTAGATTCTTCTTCCCTGAATCTCCTCTGCCGTATCAGTTGGATATGGTATTGTTCCCATCTTGTCCGCTCTTCTTATATGATGCTGTTCACTGAGTACAATATTACACTTTTCTTAAACCTCTGTTTTCCTTTTCACCTATCCAGAATTTTAAGGCACAAGTTGCACCTTATTTTCTATATCATTTGGCTAACAGATTCCCGGAGGCAGTGTCAGTATTTTTTATTCAATATTTAATTTGCCAGCAGGCCTAGATGATGATGATGATCTCAGGAGTGTTTGATTAATTAATGTTCTAAGTAAGGTTCTCTATCAATACAGCACATCTTATCAGAGGAGCCTTGGGAGTTATTTATTCCACAAAGTGGAAACTTTCCCCTCCCCACTTCCCTATCCTGCCAAGGTTACAGCATTTATGTCAGCTTCTACTGATTTTACGGTGAGAGTACTCACCCTTTGAAAGCCCCTGGGCTTTCTCCATGTAGAACTATGTGTGGACTATACTCTTGAGACGTGTAATAGTTATTGTGTCTTACTGCACTTTATATAGACATGACTTGTACTCTGTGTGTGTATTAGTGTGCAAAGCTATCAGTTTTCTCTTTCTCTATCATAGCAATTAGGTATCAGAGCAGCCTTAAATTTATCAGTTTTGTGTGGCAAGTTGGGGCTAAAGGGGACATTGTTATTTCAGTTCTTTGATCACATTGATCTTTGGTCCCAGAACATTTCCCCATGCAACAAAAGAGAGAAGAAAAGAGGAAAGACCCATTTAGTGCACAGCTTGTTGCAAGGATGGATGGGACACACTTTGGGCCTCTCTGATCCAGGAGCTGCATGGCCTGGTTTGGCTCCAAGCCCTGGTTAGTGCAGCTATGAGGGCTGCCCTAGTTTTCACCCCAGCTTCCATGACTCCACAGGCCTCATGGCAGCCCAGGGTCGCTGAGGTGGGGGGAGGGCAAGTGGGGCAATTTTCCCCAGGTCTGGGCCCCGCAGGGACCCCCACGGGAGTTTTTAAGGGACTTCTTCCGCTCTGGGTCTTCGGCGGCAATTTGACAGCGGGGGGGTCCTTCCACTCTGGGACCTGCCGCCAAAGGTCCCTGAATACCCGTGACAGGGGGTCCTTCCGCCCCGGGACCCTCCACCAAAGTGCCCCAAAGACCCGCGGAGGGGGGTCCTTCTGCCCCGGGACCCGGCGCCGAAGTGCCCCAAAGACCCGCGGCGGGGGTCCTTCCACTCCAGGACCCGCCGCCAAAGTGCCAGGTCTTCAGTGGCAATTCGGCGGTGGGGGCCCCCTCCGCGGGTCTTTGGGGCACTTCGGTGGCGGGTCCCGGAGCGGAAGGAACGCCCGCCACCAAATTACCACCAAAGCAGGGGTCCCCCTCTGCCGAAGACCCCAGGCCCCCTGAATCCTCTGGGCAGCCCTGTGGCAACAAGAGGCTCCAGGAGAAGGGGAAGGGAAGTCCATGCTGGCAGTTTACCCTGTTGGGGCAAGGTTGTTCAGGCGGGGGCTCTATTCTTATTAGCAGTTGCCAAGTGGGAAAAGTTCAGGGATGAATTTATCTTAGTATGTTTAGATGGTGGAAGAAACATTACATTGCAGGGCTGGTAATTCTGTGCTATGATTTTGCCTCTTCTCTTCAATTGTATCATCTTAATATCTCACAAAGCCTCCCTCTAGTCCTAGGGTAGTTACTTGGATTAGTCCTGGATCAACTTTTTCAATCATAACATCTGGGAGACACACAAGGTTTAGTTTGGGGTCCATTTCCTCTTTTATTTATTCAGTCCATGAGGTCCATTAGTCAGATGATCACTCTGCATAGGCTCTCCTGTTGCTGTTACGCTAACGATCTCCAAATGTCATTTGAATTTCAGAGTTGCCAACAGCTGTTGAAAAATTCTCAAAGCATTTTTTGAACTGCAAAAATCAACTGTGTCCAAGCTTATTGTTTTCCTTTAAATCAAAAAGGAACCATGTATGACAACTTTCTTTTTCCACCCTCATTTTGTGGATAGGGCAGGAGGGAGGGACAGAGTCGGCCACCCTCATTGCTGATTAAATGGGTGGTCAGAAAAATCTTATTTTTGGTGGGGTTTTGATAATGCAGAGCAATTTTTTGCCCTCATCTCATATATCACATGACAAAGAAAGTCAGTTTTCACAGATGGAAAACTAATTTCTCAGTAGCAAGTTGTTTGCCCTGTGCAATAATGGTGACATTTCTTTGTGAAAAATGGCCAAATTCTGCCTGCAGCAATTCCAAGACCATGTATGATTTTGCCCAAGAGGTGAAATTTTCCCATTTTATTTTCCCATGAAACTGATAGCAGCATTCGCAGAAACTTGCAAGAATCCACAAATATTGTAGTTTTCAAAGGCAAATATTGGCAAGGCAAGAAGTAATACTACAGCATCAAACCCTCCTCTGGGAAATGTTCCTGTGTGCTTAGATACAACTGAAATTTATATCCAGCCACTCATCCATAATCATGGCTTTTCTATCGGTCTGGCTCTACTATCTTTCCTTCTCAAGTTTCACATTATTTTTGTTATAGCACCTAAAGGTCCCAGCTCCGACTGGGGCCCTACTGTGCTAGCTAGGGTACAAATATGGTTAGTCACATTTTATCAACTCCTGCACATTGCTCCTATTCACTTGTCCTTGGATTATCACTCCCTGTATGTTGTAGTCCATGTTAAGTTTTCATTCTGATTTTGTTCCAATTCACTGGTTGTGAGCTGCAAAGAAACTTGTATGCCAAAACTGCAGTATTGGCAACCTCAAGCATTCAAAGATCATGAGTCAGCCTGCCCAAAAAATCATGAGATTTGGCTTAAAAATCATGAGGGTTTAAAAAAAATGGGTTTTCTTTTTTGTGAGCCTTATGAGTTCGTGTTCTCTGGCTCCCCTCTGCTACCATTTAGAGCTAGAACCTACATTTGTAAGTAATTGTGATTGTAATTGTAGGTAACTCTGAACTGGTCACACGAAGATCTGCATTGAGCTTGTTAGTTCACACCTGAAAGTTTCAGCATATTGACTTTCTATGAGATCTTTAAACTGCCATGGGCCTTCATTGTAACTTCACAAGTGAACAGCTTCAAATTTCACTTTCAGCCGGCTCAAAAGCAAGATCTGGGCCCAGCAGTAGCAATCATGTTCCCAGAGCTGTTCCGCTTCTTTGGAAGAGTTAATAAAATGATGGCTCAAAGAACCAATGAATAGGCTCTCAAAGGACTTGTGACAAAGTCCCTCACAAAAGGATTTTAAAGAAATTTTGCAACCACAGGGTGAGAAGGCATAGGCCTGTCATGTATTAAAATCAGTGTAAGAGCCAAGAAAGAAAGAAGAGGGAAAGCCAATGCCAGCACAGCAGGAACAACTCCAAGTGGTAAATCACAGAACTGGTTCAAAGAGCAAAGGCAAAAGGGTTTTTTGCAGCCAAAATTCAAAAAACCAAGGGCCTCATCAACAACTTTTGCCTTTCTCTTAGGCTCATTCTCAAGTCTCGTCAAATTCAGGTCCAGGCTGTGTGTCCACAACTTTGCCTTCTTATAGTGCCCGGTGTCCTTCTCCAATGGAGCAATTAGCTTCAGCTGAGTCCAGCCACATTTTCCTCCATTTCATGCTTTCTGCCAGTCCTTGCAGTACAGATTCTCTGCTCAGCGAGAGCTCAGTCTCAGGTCTGCATCCCTATTCCAGACAGCAGAATGGAACGGCTGACTCAGCAAATCCAGTGAGTTAGGACTGGGGCCATCCCAGGGGGATGAGAGAAGGAGTTACATGCTCCTCTCCCTTACTAGGTGCCCAGAGAGAATAGGCTGTTGTGGAAGGAGGAAGGGAAGGGACCATATTGGCTCCCCACAGGGCTGGTGAAAGGATGTTTCTCATCCTAGGCGAAACTTCCACCTTGCGCCCTGCACCCCCCACGCCTCTGCCGTGAGGCACCCCCCTCCCCGTGGCAGCTCTCCCCCTCCGCCCTGAGGAGCCCCCCTTGTGGCAGCTCCCCATTCCCCACCCTCTGCCCTGAGGCACCGCCTCCGCCCCAGCTCACCCCTCCTCCACGCATGAGCACGAGCACCCTGAGCACGCCGTGGCTGCTTCACTTCTCCTGCCTCCCAGGCTTGTGGCGCCAATCAGCTTAGGCACTGCAAGCCTGGGAGGCGGGAGAAGTGAAGCAGCCACGGTGTGCTCGAGGAGGAGGCAGGGCAGGGGTGAGCTGGGGCGGAGAGCTCCCCTGCGTGCTAAACCCCCCCTCCACTTACTTCCTGCAGGCGGCCCTCCCCGCGATCCCCTGCCCCAGCTCCCTCCACCTAAATGCCGGCTGCGACCAGGGCAGCTAAAGAGCCGACCGCCGCAGTTGCTGCCAAAGAAAATGGCACCTCTCAAGTGCCAGCACCCTAGGCGACCACCTAGGTCGCCTAAATGGTTGCACCGGCCCTGGCTCCCCATCCCTCCTAAGAAAGTGCCCCATTGACTTGTGGGAAAGGCAGACACGGGGAGGACATAACATTCCCTCACTCTCCAACAGCAGCAAGGAAGAGGCAGGGTAGAGCTGCACATTCTGACCATTTGGAGTCACAGTTCTGTACAAGACCCCAATATCTACTTCTCCCCAGCACTGCATTCTGCAGTGAACATTTATTATTAGATTCGTTAGTACAGCATGGCCCGTGTTCTCTGCTGTAACTCAAGGCATCCCAGGGCACCGCTCTGTCTGTAAAGACAGCTTAAACTCATCTGTGACCATCCCTGAACTTGGTCTCAAATTTTTCTTACCTGATGCATAGGAAGGGACACGAGACAGGTGCATTATAATCCGGAAGTGCAGAGCTTTGAGTCTGTGCCCTGCTACATTCCTGCTGCCCACCCACCAGTTGCTTCATACCCACCTTCTTACTCTTCCCATGGGCTACTCCTGCTGTACTACTCACCCACAGTGCCTGCATCGCTCAGCAAGATTCACGAAGGACACAGTCTACCAAATATCTTTCAGAACTATATCACTGTGGTACCGGAGACACCTGTTATGATAATAATAATAACAACAACAACAACAAACAAACTTCTGTTCTCTCCTCTCCTCTCTCAGTTCTGGGATATTTCATATTTTACCCCTATCAATTCTACTACAAATGCTTCCAAATTCCAGAATTCCCAGCTATTGCCCAGTAACGGGACACTCTGAGCACATATGTTGTTCAGATCCTGATACTCTGTTAGCCTATTTACCTACATTGGCTGTGCTCAGTTTGGCCCCCTGACTTACACCTCTATATCTCAGAGTGCGTGCAGATCCTCACCCCCTGGGACAGACAGTGTGCCTGGAGCAGGACTTGTACTACCACAAAGCTATCCACAACTCACACTGCACTGTGGGGGTCCAGAGCTGGCTAGCACCGCACCCAAAACGTAATGAAGAGCAATTGGCATTGTCAGGATATAGAGGATGAATCAATCCAATACTCTCCCAGGCGGCCTCTGGCACACTTTAAAGCTAATAGCCCCCCTCAGGTATGGGAGAAGGTATTTGACAGAAAGGCCTGCCCTCCCCCAAGGTCAGTCCCACTCCCTATGGTGCAGCTGGTGGGTATATTTTCCTATCAGAGTGAACTGAGATCTTTGTCTGTAACCAGTTATGAACAAAACACAGTAAACAGCAACACTTTTAATATGGATAAAAGAAAATGTCTTCCTGCATTTCTGGAGGGTTCCCTCCTGCAGTACTGGGGCTATTATCTTACTGATCCTCATGCTTCAGGCAAAAACTGCTCATCTGGTGCGGTCAGGAAGAAATCCCTTCCCTTTTCCTACGTCCCCCGCATATCCAGCATAGGATTGGAGAGTTGCCCAGCTGCAAAGTGTGTATGTTGTGGGGGAAGGGGATTCGTATGCTTTCTGAAATGTCCGGGCCTAGCCATTCTCAGACACAAGATGCCAGCCTATGAGTAGATGGACCACTGATTTCATCCAATCCGGCAATTTCTATCTTCCAAACAGGGCCAGAGGTCAGATACCCTCCAATAACTCTGTCATGAAAGACAGAAATCTGTGACCTCCCCACTCAAACAGGCTAGAGGCACGTCCGTCCTCCTGTGATATGCACATTTCAGATTGTCTGACCTTCTCCAGCCTGGTTGTTTTGGCTGTGGAGCCTTGGTTTATATTTGGTCTGGGCTGGCTTCTGTTTTAAAAATCAGGTGGGAGGGTTTAACATTTTGTTTCTGGGGATCTCAGGATTTCATCTCTCTCTTTCTCTCATTTCTCAGTGATTTCATTGGCTGGGTCAGGTTGATCCGTGTGGGATCCTGGCACTGCACCAAGAGGTAGCATAAGCAGTTTTTGTAAAACTGATTGTCTTGTACTATCTGTCTTCAGACTGCTTAGTAATCAAAGCTCCAGAGCAGGAAGGCATGGCTTGGGGAAACCATTTACAAAAGAGCATATCCTGCTCTGTCAAGAACTGCAGCCTTTTTACAGCAGGTGGAATAACTCCAAAGTGGGTGCCTTTACCATTTCATAGGAGAGGCTACCAGTCCATCCCATTGAGAAAATACATTTCCCTCATACGGTATACGTCCAGATATATTATAGCTCTGACTCACTTGAGAAGGATACATACTGTCCTTACATACTTGGGACTCTGTATGGGTATTAGACTATATTGCAGCTTTCTGTAAAATATTCCATATTGCATGACCTATACAACAGTAACCTGTTTCCAGTCGAACAAAAATATATTAAATGCTAAACCATAGCTGAACTTTTCAAGGCTGGGTTCACTCATGCTGATACAGGGAGGTGTAAATGAAACTGACAGAGGGTGTCTAGCCATCTGCAGCCATTTTCCCAAGCATCTGCAGCCATTCTGCTTTACCAGGGTATGGCCATTGTCTAGGTCTACACTTCCCACCAGCACTGCCCCCATGGCTGTTTCTTCACTAGAGAACCGAGCAGTTCACGTAACTGAGCAATGGAACAGCACTGGTGCAAGTATCAGTGGTGTGATATGTCCACATTAGCTGCTACGAGTTCCTTTGCTCTGTATCCAGGCTGCATTACTACCCGTTGCTGCTGCATTGTCTCTGATTTCCTATCACATGGTTCCCAGCATAGCTCCCTGAAGCAGGGACATCCAAAGGACTTCCATGAGAAAAAGGGAATTGTGGGAGAAGAGGTTAATTTCCCATGATGCTTTGGGGAACTGTGACAATTTGAGGTTCAACCAAGACCAGGAAGGGGTTGTGTTGCCACCTGCCTTGCAGCTCTGGGTTCCTTAAAAGTTCTGCTGCTGTGGCTCACAGTGCTGACACCAACAGCCAGCACACAAGCATGCAGGTCACACCGTGGCTTCTACCACCCAGTTACTTTTTTGCAGAGTGATCCCAACACCCTACTTGTCCTCAATTCCCCCCAAGTTGTCTGCCAATGTGACAATCTGTTGGGGTTCCCAGAACTGGGAGTTACTGTGTTGCCCCTCTGAACCTCAGCAAATGAGAATTTTGCTGCTGCTAAGCTGTCTGACAACTCCGTGACACACCAGCTTGTCTGCCTTGCCAGCAAAGTCGATGGGACTCTGCCAGGCCAAACCTTGCCTTGCACATAACAAACAATGAGCCCCATCTCCTGAGCTCCCCAAAGATATCTCCCTGCATCATCCAACCCTCTCCTGAAACACGCAGAGAAGTTATTCAACTCACTGCTCCCTTATAGAGCCAATACACCCCAGCTCATTAATTGAACTGGATTTTGACAAACACTCTTATTTCAGTCGAAGCATTGAATTGGTTTAGAGTAAAAGTAAGCCCAGACAAAGCTTCTCTCTCCTGCTGGGGTATAGGTGCCAGGCTTTCATTGACCATGCTTCATGAGGCAGGAAGGCTTTCTGCTGTTCTTTCCTTCTTGTTGACTTCCCATCTCCATGCTGATTCATATGTAAATAGGGGTTCCATTGTGTTGATTCCATAGTGCTTTCTTTACACTGGAGACAGATAGCTACCTTCCCTCCTGTCCAAGAGAGAACCTGCTTCTCCCTGTGCTTGGTCACAGACTTTAAAGCATAATATCTCTAAGTATCCATAATTCCTCACATAGTGTTAATACATACATTCCATGAGGATATTAATCACCACTGTGTCAGAGATTTGCATAAAAGACTTTACTCGATATACTTGTATAACACTGTAACATTATATACAATCGGCTGATTCAATTGCTTATCATTTGAGATTCAGACCTCCTGTCTTGATAGTTCAGGGGGCCAACTTGGTATGTTGATGGCTTTTGTTTACTTTTTATGTAAATATCTTGTTCACCTTTTATGTCATTGTCTCTGCTTGAGAACCAGGGTGGTCAGACAAACAAATACTTATTCCTTTGTCTAGGGCAGACTGGGCTTATGCATTGCTTGCCAAGCACATTTTAAGAACATAATTCTAGCACATATTTATAACTCTTTGAATACACCCCTTACATACATTACACTAGTATATTAATGATCAATGAGTTATTAGTTTTCCAATAATATATTACATGCCACCTTTTAGGTACTGATTATGACAACGGTGTGTTAGGTGAAGTGAGTGTGTCAGGCCTGACAAGTGTTGTGGACACAGAGTAGTGACCCACCAATGGGACTCTGTGTCACAAGAACTCAGTTCATGGGGGAAACTCCCATAAGCCCTTGGACACCAGAGTCATTTCCTATTCTTTTTCTCAAAATGGAGGCCAGAATGAATGCTCAGCTCTGTGCTCAACAAGACAGATTGCTGCTGAAGTTGTCGCAGAGTAGTTGTGACGTGTCCGTGGCAGCAGTGATGAGGTAGTGAAGTATATTAAAACTGTCCTTGCAGAGAACCAGAGACAACAATTAGCTCTTGATCTCAATGATATCTCGTGCCAGACGTCCACGGTTTAATTATCCTTTGTGTCAGGGTATGGATAGATACTGACATGTCTTGAGAGGTTAAAATTGGCCAATTTCCCTAGGGTTAAGCTGGCACAGGACAGAGCCTAGCAGGGCAACAGTGCATCCAAATGGCCAGGTTCTAATTCCATGTGTTTTATAAAGCACAGTGCACTCTGGGGAATGCAGCCCCAAAGCATGGAAGGCACGAACTGAATGTAGAATCTTCCTCCACTCCCTCACATAAGCAGTTGGGATGGATCTCCACCTACATCAATGCTCAAAAGCAAGCTGGGAAGGAGGCAGAGCTGTAATGCTGGCTGGCACCCCATGGCCCCTGTAGGGAGCACTCTGCCAGCTAAGAAGCAGTGTATCAAGCGCCCAGCTGGCTACAGAGTATGCTGCAGCCAGTAGCATGTACTAGCCAAGGATATGCATGGATCCATTTCAGAAAGGAAGCAAATTGTCTGTTAGCTGCCCACCCTGAGCCAGGCTTTCTGGGCCATTTCACCCATGCTTACTAATGTATGGTTCTTTTGCGGAAGGGCAAGGTTTATCCCTAAATCGCCTATCTTAAGGTTTCATATATTGAATATCTGCTTTCAGGAATCAGGAGGGTAGCTGTGTTAGTCTGGATCTGTAAAAGCAGAAAGAGTTCTGTGGCACCTTGTAGACTAACAAACGTATTGGTATTCACCCACGAAAGCTCATACTCCAATACGTTTGTTAGCCGGTAAGTGCCACAGAACTCTTTCTGCTTTCAGGAAGTGGTTGTGCTACAGATACTGTAATTGCAGGGGGCCAGCAACACAGGGGGACCAGCATGGATATATCAGACCAGTTGGATCTTCAGTTTTAAGGCAATAAGCAACCTGTGCCTCTGATGCTGTGACAGGCTTAGAGCACTTCCAGTTTAAAAACAAACTATCTAGACTGGGCTGTTGTTCCCTCTTGTTCTGATACCCAAACCATGTAGGCTCCAGGGCAGCCTCATAAAATGTTTCCTAGGGCATGAGGCTAATAATTCAATCAGGTGAATTTCACACAGATTCCTCTGGCAGCTCAGGTTGCATTAGCATAACTGGCTTGCTGGAGTCTCTGTGGGAGGATGTGTCTCAGAAGTCAAGCAGGATTTTCCAGGATGGCCATTAAAGAAAAAAGTTTGCCTCAGTTTTGTGCTCAGTCCAATGCTCTGAAGTTTCACCAGGGGAGAAGCACTGACTTCTTCCCATTTACAAACTGTGATGTGGATTTCAAAATAAAGTGGGTTGCTTTTATTACATAAAGCCTTTTTGCGCAGTGGCTGCCTTGCTAAAAAAAGCAAAGCAACATCCAAGCATCACAGTGCTTCGGCCTTAGGGACTGCAGACAGGTTTCCCTCTGGCTTTTGTGCTGATTTAACGATCAGGAAGAACATATCTGGTTTAGCAGCCTTACTGGCTGAACCTAGCAAAGTGCTTTATAATGTATAACAGAATAGACAACAAAGAAGTAGAAGAAAATTGCATGTGTGGGTTTGGGTGACAAATGACTCAGTTCCATAATCAGGTGGATTATAAGGTCTCGAAAGCCCATCATTGGATTATATCTTTGTGTCACACAGTCACTTACATAGTATTCTTTCCATATTTGCTTTGTGTCTACATGAAACTCACTGTATTAACAGCCTGCCACTACATGATACTCACCCTGCAACTGAAATGATCATTAAAGCATGTGATTAGAGAGGAAACAATACACATGACCTTTAGTGTACTGAAATATTGCAGCACTTCAAGAAAAGGTGTGTTCCAGGGCTGGAGTGAGCCTGGTTCCTTAAACAAATTAGCATCAGACAGTTACTCAAATATACAGAGATACAGTCATGGGGCTCAGTGTTCTGGACAGCACCTTCTGTTCCCCTCCCCCTCCTTCATAATTACCTCAGTGATTCCATGCAGGTCATGTTGAACTATAGAAACCAGCAGCTATTATTAATGGTTCAATCGCTAGGTGGCAACCCAGGAATCACATCTAGGTTCTTGTTATTTTAAGTGTCTGGCATTTGCGTCTCATTATGGTACCCTCCCGAAAATGTCAACACCAAAATAGCACAGAAGCA
This sequence comes from Gopherus flavomarginatus, assembly GCF_025201925.1. Taxonomy (NCBI): domain Eukaryota; kingdom Metazoa; phylum Chordata; order Testudines; family Testudinidae; genus Gopherus; species Gopherus flavomarginatus. The sequence continues at coordinate 66,945,308 of NC_066620.1, read as the reverse complement.
CAAGGTTACCTGCTCAACACAGAAGGAAACAAGGGAGATGCCCTCTCTTACTTCCTCTCTTTCTTGCCTTTCTCTTTTCCTGAAAGGTGGCACTCATGTGGCTTTGTTAAACGCGCAGGCTGAGACTGTTGTCATTGCCTGCCCTAAGATATTTTGATGCCCGGTTCTCGCTACGTTTAATGGTGTTCAGATCCCTTACCCAGCTTTGAAAATCTCAGCCTAACGACACAGCAGGAGTTGCATAACTCAGATGTTGTGGGTAGACCATGCAGTAGCTATGGAGATTGGTTCCTGAAGAGCCAACCTAGGAAACAGTCCTCTCCTGTAGCTGACAGCCCCACAGTGCAGAAGGGTGGGGATCTATGAGGACCTGATTCTGTGGGCCAGTTTGTGCTTTCCCAGACCCTGGAGCAGTGCTGGCATTGGTCTGGGAATGAATCTGGTTCCAGGTGATGTGAAGGGGTTTTATGCTCCTATGCCTCCATTGTTGTGAAATCTGAGGGTAGGTCTACGCTGCAGGTGGGAATGAGCTTCACAGCCCATGCAGACAGACTCTGCTCAGGCCTGGATTAACCAATGTGCACTTGATGCACTCACAGAGGGCCCCCATCTCAAGGGGACCTCTGCCATCAGAGATGGATGGGTGGAGTTGTGACATGCTAAACCTCAGTGGTTCCATGACCGGGCGCTGGGTCTCAATGCCACTCGCTCCAATTCCTCCCAGCCTCCCACCCATGTACTCACCATAATGGGGGCAGGTAGGGCAAAATTTGACAGTGAAGAGGGCAATTTCCATAGTGCACATGGCCCCAAAATTCTTTATTGTGGCTCTGCTCATGCTAGCGGGGCTTGAGCGAGCCCACTGAAAATAGCTGTAGGGACGTTATGACTCAGGTGGCAGCTCAGGGTCTCAGGCCCACCTGGCCTCCTTGGGGTGAGTTTGCATGTCTAGGCTGAGTCTCTGCCTGAGCTGCAATGTCCACGCTGCTATTGTTAGCGCACTAGCCCAAGACCTGCTAGCATGAGTCTGCCTATCTGTGCTGGGAGGATGGCTCCCAGCTGCAGTGTAGACATACACCCTGAAACCTGTGTCCTCTGCCATAGCATCTTGCTATGTGAGCACAAGTTAACAGATAAACTCTCCTCCTAGAACCATACAGATACCAACCGCAATGCAGCTATACATACCAGGAAGTGGAGCGATTGTCTATTCCATGAGTAAGGCTGCGAGTGTCTCACAGAGGTCATGGAAATCATGGGTTCCATGACTTCATGCAACCTCTGTGACTTCCACCTCTTCCCACCCCCACACCACCATCCCCCGAGCCTCCTGCATGCCATGAAACAGCTGATCGCAGCAGGAGGGAGGTGGGGGGAGAGAGGGGGAAGTGCTGATAGGCAGGGCCTGCCAGTGGGCGGGAGGCACTGGTGGGATGAGGGGAGATGATAGGGAGGTTGCCGGTGGGTGCTCAGCACCCACTTTTCTCCTCTGGGTGCTCCAGACCCAGAGCACCCAAGGAGTCGGCACCTATGGCCTGAGCAGCAGTCCAGGGGGTGCCCTGGGAACCTCCTGAGTAGCAGCCCCTGAGCAGCCCTGAAGTTGAGATTTAATCAGTGGTATATTTGGTAAAAGTCATGGACAGATCAGGGGCCATGAATTTTTATTTATTGCCCATGACCTGTCCATGACTTTTACCAAAAATACCCATGATTAAACCTTAGCCTTATCCTTGAGAAATTGGGGTGAGGGGGGACATTTGTCTAGCAACTGGAAAGGGAACAAATATTACCTTTGTGTCACTAAAAGGGCAGCACAAACAATGAGAACTACTTCCCAGTAGCAATGTGAAAGGAAGTATGGCCTAGTGGTTAGGGTGCTAGTCTGGCACTCAGGAGACCTACACTCAAGTCCTTTCTCTTCTAGACTTCTTGTGTGACCTTGAGCAAGGCCCTTAGTCTCCCTAAACCATAGTTCCCCCTGTGTGTAGAGATAATAGCACTGCCCTACCTACCCAAGGTGCTCAGTTACTGTGGTGATGGAGGCCACAGCAGTACCTTAGATAGAAGGATAATCATGTTGTTAAAAACAAAAGAGAGTCCTGTGGCACCTTATAGACTAACAAACGTATTGGAGCATGAGCTTTCGTGGGTGAATACCCACCTCGTCAGATGCATCTGATGAAATGGGTATTCACCCATGAAAGCTTACGCTCCAATACGTCTGTTAGTCTATAAGGTGCCACAGGACTCTGTCACTTTTTACAGATCCAGACTAACACGGCTACCCCTCTGATACTTGACACCATGTTGTTAAGGCACTGGATTGGGACTCAGGAGATGTGGATTCAACAGCCAACTCCACCACAGACTCACTGTGAGACCTTGAGCAAGTCATTTGCTCTCTCTCTCTGTCTCAGTTCCCCACCTTGAAAGCTCTGTGTTTGCCCAGTTCCTAGCACAACGCAGCTCATGTAATACAATGAGTAAATAATAGGTGTCCCTGCAAAATGCACCACAAAACCAAGAGGCATATGTGCATGCAAACTCAGCTTCTCTTGCTTCTTTAAGACATCTTAAATTATAAGTTAACAAAAAAAAATTACCCAGATACAATAAGAGTAAAAACTGCAGCTCCAGTTATTGTACCAGTCTCCTGTGCTCTTGGCTTTTGGTATCAAGCATATGTTGGATATATCAGACAAGCCCCTGACTGTGGTGCTTTATCCCAATCTGGTACACTGATTAAATGAGGAGAAAAAAAACTAGCAGCAGTTCTGCCAGCCACCCTATTCTTACGCTTCTGGGTTACAAGAAGAAATATTATGACTCAGTTAAAAAAACTCTTCCCTCATGGTCTGTGTGGGAAAGAGCTATTCAAAGATGACGGACTGATCATGCCTGACACTGTGTTTGTTTATCCACGGGGAGGGACAGTGCAAGGTACTGGTGAAAGGTGAGAGGCCGAGAGCACATGGGACTGGAGCTGTCTGTTTGTTCAGAGGGCAGGGACAGTGCCTGGGGCCTGATGAAAGGTGAGACGGAAAATAAAATCAGGGATTGTAACTCCAGACTCTTTCTTTTCCTGTACTGCAGTAAAGAGACTGTAGGGAAGTAATGAGACCAAATCTTCCTATCGGTTTGTCCAGCGCCTAGAGTAATGGATCTATGATCTGGATTGGAGCCTATAGAATGCTGGTTGCACTAGCAGTTCTGTCCTTACTTCTTATGCAGAAGACCTGTGGAATTTAATAGAGATCAGAGATCTATAGGGTTTTGCAGAAATTACTCTATAAACCTGAAGAATGGATTCAGAGCCTTTCTATAGATTTCTTTAAACAACCTATAGATTTCTATTGCAGGGATATAAAGCTCTATTAAATTACATAGTCTCATCATTAATTTTTGTACTGTGGTATCACCTAGAGGCCTCTGTCAGGGATCAGGTCCCCATTGTGTTAGGTGCTGTACATGCATACTGAAAGCATGTCTGCTCCAAAATGATTACAATTTAAGTATCGAACTAGAGGCAACAGGTGTATATAATAAACAGATGGGTAAATCACAAGGTAACAATGAGATTATTAGGATTCGCTCAGTAAGTGGCAGGTACAGCACATGTCCTGAGTGGTTAAAAAAAAAAACTGCAGCAAGGCTTATCCTTTTCTATGAAATTTAATAGGACCTTTCTATAAAGGGGTGAATCTGTGTGGATCTCAGAAGCACAGACCAACTGATTCACAAGCCTGCATTTGTGTCTGTAATTTTGCAGGAGAAACACAGATTGCAGAGGAGCCACTACAAAATACAACATAACATGCCTTATCCCAAAGTCCTGCCTGGAGACGCAGTCTTGGGCAAAGGTCTGGGATGAGGTTGGAAAGTGAGCTGGGCCGTGACTCATTGGGTGGAAAGGGAGGAGGTGAGAATTTCAGATGGAGGGAGAGTAGGAGGACGTAAACTCAAAAATGCAAGTCTCCCTTTCTGCAGCTTCAATTTATTAAATGTATTTGATAGAGCTCTCTATGGCATTCATCCCCACAGCATCCTAATACTTCATTACTGAAATGGATATCTCATGACACCTCTGTGAGATAAGTACAGGTCATTATAGCCCTGTTTCACAGCCAGAGAAACTGAGCTGCAGAAAGAGACAGACTGCAGCTTAGCCAAGAGAGATGAAAATTAAATCCAGATCTCCTGAAACCCAGCCCAGTGTCTAAACTATAAAGGCCAACTTCCCTCTCATTGTGCCTGGAGTTAGAGGCACAAGTACCAGGACGTATGCCCCCAAATCAACAGAGAACACAAAATAAGTGGGTGCAAACTGGGCCTGTAAGAAGGATACTGCCCTTGTGAAAATTTGGCCTGTAGTTTGGAGATTGAATGAGGTGAATCAAACAGGTATGGGGGAAGAGGAGTCAGTGGAGAAAGTCCAAGATAATGTTTAAAAGCCACAAAGGTGATCTTGAATTGGTTCTGAGAGGAACAGAAAGCCAGTGAACCTGACTGGGAGTGGGGCATGGACATAAAGCCAATAAAAGGGATAGCAAATGAGAATATGGATAGAAAATCAGTGAAAGATGCAGATGATGGTGGGAACGGACTTCGAGCTGCAACTTTTATCGTTGTTGTACAGAACTTAAAAGTCACTTTATAACATTACCAAATCACAACATTGTGATTGGGGCCAAAATAAGGGACCCTATGATATCTCCATCTACCTAATCTCTCTCTCTCTCTCCCCGACCATTACCTTACTAAGCTAGCTTGCAAGACATTGGATTGTTTCTTCAACACGAGGATTGCCCTGCAAACATCAGGAGCCTAATTTTGTTCCACTGCTTGAAGAGAGAAAAGTCCTGCCATATTATTCTGTCCCCTCTGGCATCTGGAGGTTAGAGATGTTAGGAAGACCATAGAAAAGAGAATTATTGTGCTAGTGGAGATACCAAAGGTTGTGTTACCCCAGAGAGTTGTTCTTGGTCCTCAGGTAAAAATAGTCTGAAACCTGCTTCAGATTGTGCTCAGTAATGAAATAAATTGTACCTGACATATTATGCTCTGCTCTTCTCAGAGAGGACTAGACCTACTGGGACCATTTTAACACAGGCCATTATCTGATTGTTTTCCTAGTTTGGACACATCTTCAGTTGCTACAGACATTGGCCTGTAGCATCTATTTCCAGTCCTTTTCTCCCCAGACATTACTTCTTCCTCTCCCAGAGGAATCTCAGAGCTCAGACTCACACCCAGCTGTTGAATATGCACCAAGCTGGTGGAGTTTCAGCCAGGAGAAACTTTGTGAGGCTTTCACCGCAATATACAAAAGTGAGGGATGTGTTTATGAAGGTCAGAAAGAGCTGTCTCAAAGCCCACGATATTCTTCAGAGGGGGATATAAGCCATATGCTGTGTCTTAAGGAAGCAACCTCAATCCCAGATCCCAGTTTATGCCAAATTCAATAGCAACCACTAAAAAGCACTATATAACACTGGCCAACTGTATAACATTCATATCCCTGAAGCACAGTACATATTTGAATTAATTAATCCTCATCATAAAAGCTGGTTGGGAAATTGTTTTTGTCCCCTGTGATAAATTTTGAGGAATATGACTTTTTTTTTTTTTTTTTTGGTTTTGTGTGGAATTTTTTTTAATTTTCCATTTTTGTCAAGCACACCCCATCCAAATGCCTGCCGACCAAAATACTTTTATTTTCAGTTGCCAAAATATTTGTTTCCATTTTTTAACAGAAACTCAAAATATTTTGAGAAAAAATGGAAATTTTTCACAAAAATTTGTGTGGTCAAAAAAAAGGTATTGTCCGTCCAAAAAAAACCCCCACCCACAAATGAACATTTTTTCAACCACTTCTACTGACAACTCTTCTCTCAATCATCCCCATTTGAAAGATGGGGAAACTGAGGCATGGAGCAATTAAGAGCTACATGTTCCAAAATGCCAGGGCCTGCTTTTCTGTAAATCTCTATGGAGAGGCAATAAGATCTAGAAGCTAGAGCCAAGACACTGCAAGTTAGATGTCCCAAGTTCTAGTCCTGCCCTTGTCAGTGACTCACTGTTATGAGAGGAGGCAACTGTTACCTAGTGACTCTAAAGTTAGCCCTCTAAATCTGCATTTAGACATCTTTGCAAAAGTGAGTTGACTTCTACTGGTGCTAAACCCCTGAAGCTCCCATTGTTAGTTAGATGTTTAAACTGGCCTAACTTGAGGTATTCACCTTTGAAAATTGTGGCCTTTAGGTTCCTAGATGTTAAAGCCAGAAGGGACCATTCTGACCAGGTAGTGTGACCTGCACAGCACAGGCCACAAGATTTCACCTTTCATGTTCTCTATCCCTCAGTTGCTCCATTCACAAGATAGAAACAACATTATTTACCTACCTTACAGGGCTGGAGCTTATTCCTATTTGTAAAGTACTTTGCCCTTCTGTGGCACATTTTCAGTGAACCTCAAAGTAGTGGTGGGGTTCATAACATTAACTAATGAAAAGAAAGGGAAAAGAAGCACCCAAAATCTGTAAGAAGGGTTAGTTTCAAGCAGGATATTATAAAGCGTTCCCTCTCAGGCATCTGCTTCTGTTCCACATTTTAACTCAGTGGTCAACAAATTATATCATGTAGGAAGCAGATATTGTACGAACAATATATTGTGTATGTCTCTTGCGTGGGATGAAAACCACAGCATGGAAAAAGCAACCTCGGCTCCCGAAAAAGGTAAACAGAAAGGCATAAAGAGGGAAATCCTCTCCAACTTTGTTATAGCAATGTGATCCAGTTTGACGTTTTAATTGTGACTCTCCTCCTTATTATCTGGCACATGTTCATGGTGCCCAAGATGTTGTTTAATGAATCCAGCTGCCTCCTCTGCTCCGTTTGAAGTCCAGTGACGCCGCGTGAGAGGGGAGTGTGAGAGTCAATGTGATTTGTGTATGAGGAAACATAAATATGTCACAAGAGTTTAGTCTTATAGGTTTGCAGAGTTTATACTCGCAAAATCTGTTGTGCCCTTGTTTACACACCCAGATCCAAAGACCCGACACACCCTTTCTGCGGATTGAGACCTTCATCTTTGCAGAGTTGCTTCTAATGAGGACATTGCAAAGCATGTGGATGATGTTTGACCACAGCTTAATGTGCACAGGCAAATGTGCTTAGAGGAGCTTTAGTCAGATCTACCCTTCCTTGGCTAGCAGGCAGGAGCACACTCCAGGGTGCAGTGCCACATGTACAAACACAGAGGCACATGCAGTCTTATGCACAAACAGATACACACATGCAGGAAAACAGGGAGGCAAACTATACATGCCTTCACACAAACATGTATTAATATAGAGGCATGAATATAGAAGTAGTTATGCATACATGCTCACCAACACACACGCAATCCTTTCCCAGCTATCCATTTCTATCAACTGCAATGAAAAACTGATATAAAATGGTTGCATTTTACACGCATCTCAAAGTTTTCATTTAGGTCAGATAACATTTAGCCCAGGGTTTGTTAGAAATACCTGTCAGTTAATAAAAAATGGGAGGCAGTGTGGTCTAACGTATGAGAACAAGGGCCTGGGAGTCTGGCTTCCCTGGTTCTATGACCAGCAGCAGGAGGGGAGGGTGCACTAGTGGTTAGAAGCAGGGGACTGGAAGTAAAGACACAGATTTTATTTCCAGCTCTGAAACAGACCTTGGGTGAGTCACTTGAACAGGTTGCACCATGTGCCCATCTGTAAAATGAGCATAAAAATACTTACCCACCCCCGAAGAGTCCTGTGAGATCCTTGGAGGAAAGTTACTGCAGCAGGATAAAAATTTGTCCTAAATTCTCACTGGAGCTTTAGCAATATCTGACAGTGCTGGTCATTCTCAACGTGCTGCACACATCCGTACACTTTGCGGCACTACCAATATCAATCCTTCTACTGATTTTGTGTGAAACATAGACCTCGCTTGAGAGGCTCAGATTCTGCAGGATGACTTGGCTGGGAATGGAATTGGCAGGATATGCTCTGAAAGTCTAGATGGGTTTTCATGCCTGCGTTGCTAGGGTTTTATGGCCAGAATTCAGGCCAGAGCAGAAAATTTGCACTGGCCTCAGCTCTAGTTAAGCCTTAGAGGCAAATACATTACAATTCTTAGCTGAGGCTTGATGCTATCAATCGTTACTCACGTGACTAGTCCCTGCTCACTTGTGCAGTTCCACTGAAGTCAATGAGGAGTAAAGATTATGTAGGTAAGGGGCTGCAGAGTGAGAGTCTCTTAATAACACACAGTTCACAGTACCATGCACTCAGATGTGAACCTTTGAATGCTATAAGACAATTATTGTACATGAATTTTCAGCTGATTACTATGCATATTTTCGGAGCTTTGCCTTCTCTCACACCATGAGATGTGCTATCGCATAGCTACTGAACAGCCTCAATTATCTGCGTTTATTAAGGGGAGATATTAACAGCACAAATCAGGGCTTGGCATTCATGTTCCACTGACTTCCAATGGGAATTGGGCATCTAGCTGCTCTTTGGGCCTTTACAATTATCCCCCTACGTATATACAATAACTGCATCCTGAGCATGGTAATTAAATGCCTAGTTGTGTTTAGAGCTCCAATTTGAACCACCATCAGAAAGGGCATGTTTAACCTCTGGGACTGTGAGTGTGTGTCTGAGTGCGGACACAACACTGCTCTTTCCATTAATTCTTAACATGAATGAACTGCCTCATCGTACAAACACAAGTAGGGACACTAGCAGATTACTGTAACAGAGCTCAGAGTTCCTCGGTCTTGCTGCCTGCCTGTGCCCCCCCCACAAGTCACAATCAGCTGAGCATGACATCATAGTTAGCTCCATGTTAATCAACAGTGATGTCAAAAAAAAGAAGTCTGTGGCAATAGGTGGGGAATAAGCAGCAGGCTCTGATGAACTGACTCTTTAGAAACATCTTGGGTGGTCACGCATGGTTTTATTCCTTCAGTGTGCATCTTGGTAGCCCAGATGATGAGACATACCGACCACATGGCCCTGCTTGCCTACATTGTTCCAAACTCATGGTCAGAACACTGGCACAGGAGGATGGTCACTGCTGTGATATCAATTCCAAGGTGAAGCCTGTGAATTTAGTGACAACAGAACGTAGAGCTGACCTATTTTTGTCTTCTGTGCATAAGACTAATACTGCAGCCAGGCTGTTCCAGAGGTTTCGTCTCTCTTGTACTGAATGACCAAATCATGCGAGAGCATGCGAGGCCTTTGGGGCATTCATTATAAAGTGACAGCTGCCCAGGGGGACTTGTTGTCCTTTTCATTTTCAAAAAGGTGCATTCTGATAGGCCCAGAGAATGAACTCACTTTGCGCTTCAGCCAGTTAGAAGCCAGATAGTTTACAAATACATCATTTGTGGCAAATGACATCACTGATTTTTTTTTTTTTTTTTGTCCAATGCCCTAGCTCACCGAGTCGTTAGATCAGAGGGATGGAATTCATGCCTGATATAGGTGGGAACAACCCCAAGGACTTTAATGAATTCACACCTGTTTATATGAGAAGAAGATGTAGCTCAAAATATCCCATTGTACCTAGATACAAGTTTTAGGTGAAGTGGATTGTGTTCTTATTTGTTAAAGTTCACTAGATGTATTGATTATCATGTGTGCTCCATTTGCCAAATCTTGGAGTTGTTTTAAGTAGCTGAATTATTTAGTTAGTTTTAATGTCTAAGTTATTTAGTTAATGTCAATGGCTAGATTATTTACTTTAATTGATTTCTTTGGCAGCAATATTTATCTGATTTCTGAAGCCTGATTACTCTGTATTTTGAATTGACCTGTGACCATGTCTTGGGATCTTACAGCAGAAATGTGATTGTGCAGCAAACCACTTCCTTAGAATATAATTTCAGTTTTTGGATCCCACATTTAACAATTGCTTTACCTGCTAATCCCTTTCTACCGTTATTACTTTCTCTGACTCTCTCCCCTTCCCTCTTGTCTGACCACCTACCCCTCTTTTAAAAGGATCAGCGCTATATTTAGCCCTTCCAGGTCCACGTGGTGACTCCCGTGGGCTCCTGCACTGACGGAGAGGCCTATGATTTTCCACTGCTGTTGCAGAGAGGTGCACTTTCTAAATTAGTGACACCAGATCTCAGCAAAGTGACCTAAACCAGGAGGCAGGAGCCTGTGAAATGTTCTTAATATAGTCACAGCAAATAGTTCTCATCTTGTGTTACCAAAGTCCCTCAGTCATATGACCCAATAGTCTAGTACCTCCATAAAGCAGCAGGCCTATAGGGTGAGGTCAGCGCTGCTGCAGCCTTGCTTCCTTGATGTTGCCGGGTGACTACCTGATTTAGGTGTGGGAAGTCCCATGGCAGAGGAAGGGCAAACTCTGGCAATAGGCATTTTCTTATGCTTCCAAATGAGCCAAGCATATTCTCAGAGGTTATAAGGGGTTGTTTTCTTCTCCCTATCCCTTGGAGGCCAAGATAGGAGTTGTATTGACAGCTGCCTGTATTCTGAACTGGATCACCCATTCCCCTTACATTAATAGAGTCTGAAGAGCCCTCTACAGGTGATAGGAGCAAAGGCTCCACACTGGTTCATTCTTCTCCTCCTGGGGGAAGAAAGGCGCATTGCTGCCCACAGCACATGGATTTCTCCTCTGCTTTACACCTCCTACTCCGATTCTTATTCTGCAGCACTCCAGGGCTCTCTGCTCCCTGAAGGTGTGTCTGCACCAAGCCATTCATGTTTCTCCAGTGACTCCAATGGGGCAAGGCCAGAGAAAGGAGGCCAGGGGCTCCTTCACTCCCCAGAGAGTCGTTTCCCAGCTCATTTCTAGCTAAGCCTGGGGCATACTGTTCAAATATCAGGTGGCTGATACGTGGGTCTTGCTATAACGGCCTGTGTAAGCATCTTGCTAAGACCCAGAAGTAACAGCCATTCATATTGATGGGGCAGGAAGCACTGCCCTCATGCACAGGTGAGTCAGGAGGAGCAGCCTGCCTCAGAGGAGGCCCTTCTTGCATTGAGAAGAGCAGGTTTGGATGCTGGGCTGAGGGGACACTTTGCAGTCTAGAAGCTAAGGGGTAATTACAGAATTTTTACTGACAATGGGTACTCACCTAGACTGAATGACTGGCATTGTGGATAAGGCATGGTCATCAGAATCCAGAGATACAGGGATCAATTCCAGATTTCTCTGCTCTCGACTCCCTGTGGCATTTTGGGCAAGTCACTGAACTGCTGCCTGCCTCAGTTTCCCCATCTATATAAGTGTATAGATAAGTGTACCTCCATTCATGTTTTGTCTGTGTAAATAGTAAGCTGTATGGGGCAGAGATTGTCTCCTGAGGTGTGCGTGTGTACAGTGCCTAGAATTGTAGAGGCCCCTGGGCACTTATGTAAAACAGACAATAAAAATAATGGTGATGCAATTTGGTTTTCTGTCAACTTCTTCCTTCCCTCTCCACTGTGGTTTCGAGCACTCCCTCTTACCTTTTGCTCTCCTTTCCCCTCCTTTCCCCGTTGCTCTCCCTTCTCCCCCATTTCTTTCTCACCAGTCACTTTTATGAAGGCACTAACTTGTTAGTGGGGGCAGTCCCCCTCCCCACTCCTGCCACCCCCCAGAGTCTGACACATTACATGCTTTCAAGGAGAACTGGGCTTAGCTCAGCTGAGGTGAAAGTTCAGCTCTCAACATGTGTGCAGCATAATTGAAAGTACGTTTTTTAATTAAAACTAGGTTTTCTGGGCCTCTGCTACTTTGCTGAGAGGTAACATCACTGGAGATACCAGCTGACCCCTAGAATACAGCGCGAACCCGTTCCTATGTGGCTACAGTTCTGGCTAACATCAGCACATGCACTTTGTGTAAAGAGAAACAGCCTATATTGCTATTAAATAGTCAAGTTATGCCAATGCAAGAGAGAAGTGAGTTTATGGCCCTGAGCACTGGGCTCCTAGGCAGGGCACGGCTCACAAGTCGTGACACTTTTGCAAGGGAACGCTGAAAATGGCTATTTTAAATTAAACCAAATTTTGGCTCTATTTGAGTTTATCTGAATTTTCAGCCATGTAACTGACACTGGGACCAACCGAGACTGGCTCGGTAGCTGGGAGCAGGGCCATCCGATGTTTATCTTGTTTTATTTGGTGTATGGAAACACGTTCTTTTTAATGTTAACTTCATGCCTCCCTTGTTCCTTTCAGCTGCTGGCTTCACTCACTTAGTGCATCTTGTCTTAATTACACTGTGTACTCTTCAGGGCAGGGACTGTCTTTTGCTTTGTGTTTATCCAGCCACTAACACAATGGGGCCCCAGTCCTGACTGAGGCTTTTAGGTATTCCTGTGACACAATGAATTCATATAATAAGAGAGGAAGGTGGGACCAATGGTTAGGACACCAGCCTGAGACTCAGGAGACCCAGGGTCACTTCCGTGCTCTACTGTAGACTTCCTGTAAAACGCTAATATGGTATAATTCCCCACTCTGAACCTTAGCGTCCAAAAGATGGGGTACCAGCATGAATTCCTCTAAGCTCAATTACCAGCTTAGTACTTGTAGCGCTGCCACCAACCAGGAATTCCAGTGCCTGGTACACTCTGGTCCCCCCAACACCTTGCCCGGGGACCCCCAAGACCCAGTCCCTCTGGATCTTAACACAAGGAAAGTAAACCCTTTCCCTCACCATTGCCTCTCCGAGGCTTCCCCTCCCTGGGTTACCCTGGAAGATTACTGTGATTCAAACTCCTTGAATCTTAAAACAGAGAGGAAAATTCACCTTCCCCCTCCTTCTCTCTCCCTCTCCCAGACTCTCCCTGAGAGAGAAAGTAGTCCTAACACAGAGAGAAATTAACCTTTCTCTCCTCTTTTCTCCCCACCAATTCCCTGGTGGATCCAGACCCAGTTCCCTGGGGTCTCACCAGAATAAAAAAACAATCAGGTTCTTAAACAAGAAAAGCTTTTAATTAAAGAGGGAAAAACAGTAAAAATTATTTTTGTAAATTTAAGATGGAATATGTTACAGGGTCTTTCAGCTATAGACACTGGGAATACCCTCCCAGCCTAAGTATACAAGTACAAATTAAAATCCTTTCAGCAAAATACAAATTTGAGCTCCTTCCAGCCAAATACACATTTGCAAATAAAGAAAACAAACATAAGCCTAACTTGTCTTATCTACCTAGTACTCACTATTCTGGACATATAAGAGACTGTGTCAGAGAGATTGGAGAGAAACCTGGTTGCATGTCTGGTCCCTCTGAGCCCCCAGAGTGAACAACAACCAAAATCTAACAGCACACATAAAAACTTCCCTCCCTCAAGATTTAAAAGTATCCTGTCCCCTGATTGGTCCTTTGGTCAGGTGACAGCCAGGCTCACTGATCTTGTTAACCCTTTACAGGCAAAAGAGATGAAGTACTTTTGTTCTATTAACTCTTACTTATCTGTTTATGACAGCTAAGCAAGTCACTTTGTGCCTCAGTTTCCCATATGTAAAATCTCTTATATAATGCTTCTTATCAGTAGATCTCAAAGCACTTTACAAGGAATGTCAGTATCATTATCTCCATTTGACAGATGGAGAAACTGAGGCTCAGAGATCACCCGGTAGACCAGTAACTGGGTCCATCCTATCCCTGGCCCTGATCTCCTGAGTGCCAGTCCAGTACTCTATCCATCAGGCCACCCTGCCTCTCCTAGTTCGTCCCTTCCTCACAGAGATGTTCTGAGAATGCATGATTTAAAGGTTATGAGAGGTGCTTAGACACCAGTAATGGTAATAGGTGCCTGAGATAGATAGGATAAAAATAGAATCAGGCCCTTTATAATTAACTCCTTGGCAATGGAATCAATGCTGCCCACTGATCATCTGACCATTATGCACCAACACAAGTTGAAATAAAAGTCAAGACCCCAACTAGTCTTATTTAGTGCTCGTATTCTAAATACTCTTATTCAAATGAAAGAATAGATTCACAGTAAGACATGTGAGCAGTTTTTGTTTCCCTCTGTCCCACTTAAACTAGGCTACAGTTTGTTTTTATGATAAGACTCAAAAGAGTTTTGGTCAGAATCCTGAAAGTGAAGTTATAGAAAATGTTATGGGGGCTACAGAAATCGAGCTGATGTCCTTATGTTTATGATGATGATTATGTAACATTGATTTTGCATGGTCTGTAATCAGGATCAGAGCACTCACTATGCCAGGAGCTGTACAAACATCTGGGAAGGAACATAGTTCTTCCCCTCAAAAGCTTGCAGTGTCAATTCTAGAGGTACATCCAGACTACCCACCATATCGGCAGGTAACGATCGATTTATCAGGGATCGATATATCGTGTCTGATCCCCGAACGCGCTCCCCATAGACTCTGGAACTCCACCGGAGCTAGCGGTGGTAGTGGAGTCAACGGGGGAGCTGTGGACATCGATCCCATGCCGGAGGCTGGGAGGTAAGTCGGAATAAGATCCTTCGACTTCAGCTACGGTATTCCCGTAGCTGAAGTTGTGTATCTTACATCAACACCCCACACCAGTGTAGACCAGGCCTACACCACCTCCTGGACTCTGGCGAACATAGAGTGGGAACCACTTGTCCGATTTACTTCAGATTTGGTGGAAATCTAAGGCTCTGATCCTGCAACTCGCTCCCTGGGAGTGGACCCTGGCACCTGTGCAAGGCCCCCGGCTTCACTAGGACACCATGCAGACATGAGAGTCCATGCACGTGGATTAGATCAGTTTGCGGGATCATGACCTAGGCATGTATTTTATAGTTCAGCTGTAGGCTGAAAAGTGTTGTTTTAAAAAAAGGCACCTTTTTACTTAACAGAGCCACTCTCAGCATGCAATTACAGAGCTAGCAGCCTCCCTCTGTTTAAGGCTGCAGTTTATTTTCTATTGTGAGGCTCAGTTTTGCCCTCTTCCCTCACCATGCCTCCCAAAGCAATCAGCAAACAAAAGAATATCTCCTTCAAAACTGGTGTATAAGATCTTCAGGCAAGGAAGAAATTTCCCACCAAATCTGCAGTAAACCAGACAAGTGATTCCCAATTTATGTTTGCATGAGTCCAGGAGGTCTTCTAGCATTTACACTATAGCAAAAGAGAAAACAGCACTGGCAAGGAAGAGAGGCAGACAATTGTAGCTTACTAATCTCAGCTGGCTGAGAGCTAATGCCCAGCACCACGGTTACATTGATAAGACTCTAACTGTACCTGTTTTATAGCATGTAATGTTTTAGTGGGTCCTAGGGAGCTGTCCGGTCGAGTCTATTTGGGCTCATGGCCTGATCCAGACACAGGGCTGGGAAACAGAACCTCGGAAGGAGGTGTGGGATGCCCCCACCTTGTGCCCAGTTTCTCCTGTCTCCCCAGATCACATACACCTCCCAAGTGCCGCAGGGTGGGAGTCAGCACTGCAGACATTAGGAGGAAATGCAGCAGGCTGGACGGAGAAGAATTCCTCCAATCTGCATGGACACCCTGAGGTCTGCACGAGCAGACACCCTCCAGCAAGCTTTAGGGCCCTTGTAGTCCACCCCCTGCTCACCCTTGTGTCTGAGGCTCTTCCAGAGTGCCTACGCTACCCTGCAGTCCTGTTATGCTAGTGAGTTTCAGACTAGCCTAGTCCAGCTCCTCCAGAGGGGCTGAAGAGCCTAGGTAAGGTCACTGGGGGCTGAAGACACTGCTGGGTTTGCTGAGGGTTCACAAGATTCCTAAGGCTTTGGAGATCTAGGAAATGCCAACATGCTGGAGGAGGCACCAATGAGCCCCCTAAGGTTCAGGATGGGGGTGAAGACTGGGAGGCTGCCAAGTAGCCCCCAAAAGTTCTTGAGTGGAGACCCCTATGAGCTTCCTAAGGCTGTCGGGGAAAGAGGGGCTGACAAGCCTTCTGCAGATCACAGAGGTGCTGGTGCACTTACCCAGGAGAAAACCCACTTCTGCCCCTCATTAGGTCTCTTGGAGCAGGATCGCCCTCCAGAGAGCTATGTGAATGGAAAAGGTCTGACCCCCTTGTTGTGCCCCTTCCTCTTCCAATCCATCAAGCAGTAAAGGATCTTGGGAGTTAGACTCGTAGACTTTAAGGCCAGAAGGAACCACCGTGATCATCTAGCCCAATCTCCTGCACATCGCAGGCCACAGAACCTCACCCACCCACTCCTGTGCAAGTGTATTCCCCTCCTGAAGTCAGTGGGAACCAGGCAGGGATGAATCACTCTTCTCTTCCTCCTGAGAATCCTATTCTTCTGAGCTCTGTGTTTGCCTCTTTCAAAATTAAAACAAAAACAAAAAATAAACCCAACCACTACTAGGGGAATTTCCAAACCAAAAACTTAGTTAAGATGCAGTTACAGCTGGGAGTATATAGCAGCTAAAAACCCTCACAAAAATGGTGTGATTAGCAGGACTCACTATCATTCAAAACACCCAGACATAGAGAGGTAAAGTTAAGCGGACAAGAATCCAAACAGCTGAAAGTGTGGGAATTCAGTTATGGTAACCAAACTACCTTAACTTTGCCCTCTGAGCAGTGCCCTATGCAGATCAGCCTCTCAGACTGCCTTATCCAACCACAACAAACAATTTAATCTTATCAGGGACTACAAAACCTAGAATTCCTCACCGTTAATTGTACAGTGTTTGTGCCAACTCTGCCCTTCTTTATGGCCATGCAAAGTCAACAGGAAAAAGAAGCTATTTCATTCCTAATGAGCCTAAAGGCTGAATTCCTCGCTCAGAGACTGATCCTGTGAAGTTGCTCAGCTCCTCACCGGATTGGGGACTATGAGTCCATGCACCAGCCAATAACCCAGATGTCATTGAACCCAGGCCTGACCTGCACACAGCCTTTGCACCGGTATAATTATGTCAGTTAGGGGTGGATACAGGTACACTGGTAGAACCCTTAGTGTAGATGCAATTATACTAGTATAAAGGTGCCTTATGCCAAGATAATCTATTCTTCCTGTTCCGGAATAGCTTTATCATTATAGAGCCCCCTGTGTACTGATATATCTATGCCTGCACTAAGGGGATTGTACCACCTTAACTATGCCAGCATCACCCTTGTGTGTAGATGAGGCGGGAAGTAGCTTGTCCACATCTAAAACAAATCATGACTTTTTTAGCACTGACATAAGAAATGGTTCATGCATCGACAAGGCATTGAACTTAGCATCAGTTCCATGCATGTAGGACAACAGTTATAAATCCACCATGCTGTGGAACAGCCCCTCCCACAAAGAAGGGAAAAAGAGAAACTGGCATCTCTACAGGGGCAGAGGGAAGGTGTTGGGTTATCTTAACTATGGACTTCCATACTTTCAAATTGTTGACGTTAACCTTAACACAGAATTTGCTGGCTTTATAATGCTTGGGTTTTCCCCTCCTAACAGCAACGTTCTTCTCAGGCTGTTTACCCTTAAGGTTCTGATTTGCTCTCATCCCAACCTCACCTTCACCGAGTTTTTCAACAGCTGCATCTTTGTATTTCTATGTGCCAGTCATTACTTGTGCATAGTTGTTGTATCTAGCTAGATGCTCAGCCAGTGTAAATGGGCGTAACACCAATGAGTTCAATGGGCCAGATCCTCAGCTGGTGTGAATGGGTGTCACTCCATTGAAGTCAATTCCATTCTGAGAAAAACACTCTCTTAAAAATACCTCTATGCAAAGCAGTCTAATTTCATGTGGGTTCTGTGAACCACACCAGAGAGTGTAATGGTCCACTGGAAGTTAAGCACTAAACAGTAGTTAGGCACAGTACTGAAATATAAACCCTATGGGGGTTTGCATCCTTAGACCTTGGTGGACTATTTAATGCTGTCATTACTGATCTATGGGACCCATTCCCATCATTCCTCTCTGCTTCTTAACACTCTACATCCAACACTCTCTTCCTTCTCTCCTGTCCCTCACATGGAGATTTCTTGTCTGCTCTGTATCTCCCATCCCTCCACCTTCTCCAGAGAACCCATCTCTCATAGCTAATAGCCTCCCTTGTCCCCACTCTCAGCCCCTCGCTCTCCTTCCACTTTAACCTTTCAGTCTTTTCTGGGCTGTTTCCCTCAAAATACACTCATGACTTGGTCTTCCCATCCTCAGCCTGTCTCTTTCTGGATGTCTCACTGGCAATTTAAGCTTACCAAGACCAAAACTAAACTCCTGATCTTGCCCTCCCCACATGCTCTGTCACGGCTGAACGTACAAGTTTTCCTATCATTCTGGACTGTAACATGAGGTTCATCTTTGACTCCAGTTGCTCCCTCACCCCACGCATCTTCCCGGCCTTGTCCAAATCCTGCCACTAATCCTCCTCCACGTTGGGACCCAGTCTTTTCCATTTCAGTACAGCTCTTGTCTAGGTCTTCATTGCCTCTTAGATTCATGTAACCCCTTCCTCTCTGACCGCCCTGACACCTACATCACCAAGCCCCGCCTCCCCCCAGTACACATACTCAGACCATACAACAACCACGGCTAAAATCATCTTTCTCATCCACCACTCAAAGACATTGTCCCCTTCTGGAATCCTTCCACTGCCTCCCCCACTTCCACCATCTTAAGTTTAAGCTTTTTACCCTCCCCTTTGAGGCCCTCCATGGCTCTTCCACTCCCTACTTGTCCTATCTTGTCTCTTGTTGCATTGCTCCCGCCTCCTCCACACCATCCACTCTACCAGCTTTATCTACCCATTTGTAAGCTACTCACACCACCATCTCTGTGCTTTCTTTCCCACACCCTTTAAAGCCTTGGAAGCTCTCTCTGAACTGATCTGGAAGGCCAATACCCTCTGCTCCCTCCAATCTCTACCATGATGCTAATAGGAAATCAGCCAATTTAGTGAAGGACAGATGGTAATGCTTGGCACATATTTTACCTATTGATAATCTTTAATATATAGTTGCACATACAAGCTGCATCTTTTTCTCTATTTTAGGATTTTTTTTGTAATGCCCATCACCAGAGTGGCTAAACCTTTATGTGTATAGGATTAGTTCTCCCACCCCATTCTCTGTGTATTGTTCATTGTCATTGAGGGGAGGGAGGGGTCTAGGCTAACCTACCCAACCAGCTTGAATCCAGCAAGTGTGGGTAACAACAGCAGCGAAGACAGCCCAGCATAGACTTCAGAGTAGGTTTGCAAGCCAAATATCTACTCATGGGCCATGCTGGGCTTCTACTAAAGCCCTTTTTGAAGCCCCCACTGCACTGTCTCCACTGCTCTTGTTACCCACGCTAGCTGGTTCATTTAGGTAAGCTAGCCCGTGCATATCTTTTGCTGTGAAGGGGTAGCCTTTGACAGGGAGCTGTTTGGTGCAGTAACTACCCCTTCATGTGTGTTTTATACAGCACCCGGCACAACGGAGCCCAGATCCTGACTGAGATCTCTGGGAACTATTGGAATAGACCCATTCATCATAATAATGCAGACGCTTACATTACCACCAGCCACTCCATTCAGAATTATGGCATAGCCTGCTGCAGAAGGGATAAACGTGTGACTATTCCACCAGGCAATGGAGACCAGGCGCTCCACAACAGGATGGGTTACACCGCCACCCTCACCATGGGCTAACGAGGCCACGCGTCTGCAGAGAACAAGTTTTATTTATTAGACAGATTAGGAGGCATTAATTGGTCACTCTGCTGGTTTCTGCTCAGAAAGGTACAGTAATCCCAGAAACATTTTTGGCATTGCTGACATAGCTTTCCAGCCCTCCTGCTGAGAAACAGGGACTCTTGCATACTTCAAAAAGGCTTAAAGGCTCGAGTTGTGCCACCACAGTAGTAGTGCTGGTTTAAGACTGGGGTGGGGGGAATTTGTATTAGAAGGATTAAATAGCAGGGCTATGTGGAATTTTAAACTGAGGTTTTTCCGGCTGACCACAGGCCCAGAGCCCGTGTGTGGTATGTTTGAGCCTCCAAAGTGCTCTTGATCCTCTGATCTTTTAGTGCGTAACATTTTTCCCCTTCTGATGTCTTTTCTTTTTCGGTTTGGCTGCTGTGCAGACACACACTAGCAAAAGGGAAACATGAATTAGCTGGTGTGCTGCTCTGCTGATGGCACTCAGGGCTGACTGAAGCTCAGGAGGGACCTCTCCCAGCTGCTTTATTGGACACAATGAATTTCTGCAGTGCTTTTGCATCGCTGTGCTGCAGAGTAATGCATAAGGTGACAGGAACTTTGCCTGACACGCTGCCACAGTACACTCCAAACAGCTGGGGATGCTCCTCCATCATGTGGAGACATCGTGTAGACAAGTCCAACATGAATCTCCTGCATACAAAACAGTCCCATTTTTCATATCATACAAAATATATAATGGGAACCTAAATGGAACCGTTGCAGCTGTGTTGCCATAGTTAACATCTCAGCCAAACCATGCATTTTTCAAGATGTTATTAACAACTTTATGCTGGGTATTGACACGAGGCTCTTGGCTAAAAATTGGCTTAGCCAGTTTCCTATAATACTGCCTGGTCATCCTAGTAAAAGAACACATTGCTTGCTAGTGAACACGGTATGGGTGATTTTTTTGCACAGAGATAACTATACAGCAACTCTGCTTTCAAGCTTCTGCCTTGTCATGCACGCTCTCTGGAAGGAGGTGCTTGGCTTGGCTTTGCTTGAAAGATGTTACAAGATTATGGAACTTTCAGCGGGCCAATCTGGGACCCCGGTATGCCTCCTGAATGTCTGGGCTGTTCAGTATCTCTGCAGGGGCTGCAAGGGATGGGGTGGGGTGGGAGAGGAGCCACTCAAGGACCACTGCTGATGTCTCCATGCCACAGTCAGTGAATTCCCCCTTCACAGGTGCCAGTGACCAGTGGTTCCGCATAGTCACTGATGTGTCGCCCTCCCCCAGCTCATCCCTGCGTCCCTATAAGAGCAGAGCTCTATGATTTGCAGGGAATGTGGACCCTCTTGTGAGCAGAATCACAGAAGAGCCACTCAAATTCTACTCTCTGAGCCCTCCTTGGCTGCAGAGATGGGGCAGGATTTGGTGCTGAGTGATTTAACCAGGTGCCGGTGTGCAGTGTTCCGTGGTGCAGCAATTGCTGGGTGATATCATTCTGGCTGGTGATTCTGGTTGGTCTTTACAGCTGGGAGAGGACCTTTCAGTGCTGGAGATCTTCCTTGGTCTGATACAGCAAGGCTGTATGCTGTGACCACTAAAGATCTTGGATCAGTTACTCGTGGCAAGGACTGTTGTCAACATCCTAACCTTGCTACTAGGACTCTCAGTGTTTCAGCTCCTTCCCTGTCTGTGCTCTACTGAAAGCTAACGGTATAAAATATCCAACCAATGCTCCAGCAGATCTGTCAGCATAGCCCAGGAGGGTTCTGCCATGGGAAGCTGCCAGGGAAGAAGCATTAGCTAGAGCCTGTAAAAAGCAGGTGTGTGCTTGTCCTACCACAGGTAATGATTATTAACGATTTATACAGCACAGGAGTTGTGCTGGATACTACACAGCCATCAGGCTTCCTTCCCCAAGGAAATTGCTATCCAGATTAGACCGATAGCAGCCATGGTGCAGGACCAGGCATGAGTTAAGGACCAGGCTGTGCCAGGGAGCAAGGCAGCGCTGAACTGCGAAACCAAAGGAGTGAGCTGTGGAGATGGATTGGAGGGAGGTGCTGGGGAAAAGGGAGAGTCTCCAAGCATGGAAAAGTGGCATGGAACCAGACAGGGTGGAGGAAGAGAAGGAGGAGGCACAAAAGGCAGTGTTAAGGGGTAAGGACTAGACATCACTGGTTGGGTTTAAAAGCTAAGCAGTGATGGGCTGGTTAGCACTCAGAAGAGAGGCAGTGCCTATTCTGGCTGCTGACCTAGCCCTTATGTATCACTCTGGCAGCACAAAGGGCTGCCACAGGCTGGAGGAGAATTAAATGGAGGAACATGGGTCTATCGTCAAGGGCTTTGTGCAGCCTCTGCTACATGTGGGGGCTAGAGTAAGATGGGGCGGGAGGTGCAGCTGCACATAGGTGGCTGTAGGGAAGTGAGACTGCTCTGTCTTACACATGGGGGCTGTTTTGGCCCCCTGGAGCATCCCACAATCCAAGCACTACAGCCACCATTGCACCTCCTCCCTCTGGGCTGCATCTCTCAGCAGAGGCACACATAGCTATAGTGAAACAGATAATTGTGCGTAGAGTTTAAATAGACCAGCTGCTGGCAGCAAGAGCAGCTATTCCCTTGTTCCCCATCCTACTGGAAGGAGGAGAAATCACCATTTGAAGGGGTGCTTAGTTGGATGCTTTCTGGAATTCTTCAGTGACCACATCACACGTAGCAGGCTTTCTTCTCCTTTTATTCTAAGCCCTTTATTCCATTGGCTCACTGACCCTTCTGAAACCTCTTCCAGGTTGAAATTTCCCATGCTTGGTCTCAGGTGAGAGATGAAGGTTTGAAGACAAGCTGCTTGGCTGTTTATGAAGACGGGCCGTTCAGATCAATGAAGGGGCGACCGGACACACTGGCGCCCTCTTTACAGAGAAACGTCACACTAAGCAGAGAGTCGACAACCTGACTACAATCTGCCCAATGGGAGACACTGAAACAATGTCATCTCCTCACTTCACTCGTCGCCCACTCTGGATTCTCCTTTCACCTCTGCTCCTTCTGCCGGGTAGTTGTCTATGCCTGGAACTCCCTCTCTGACCCAATCTACAAGGCCTCTAGCCTCTCCTTTCAATCCTTCCATAGGCCTATCAGTCTAACCCCCAACCCCCCTCCAAGAAGAGTTAGTAAAATAGACAGTGTTATTCATTAAAAACAAAATAAAACCAAAAGGCTGGGCTTAGCAAGCCAACTCACCACACAGGCCTGCTGCTCTTTATGACATTTCTTTCATTTGGAGCCAAAGTGTGATTCTGCATCCCTACCCCTACCTCTGCCCTCTCACACAAAGTAGAACTTACTCTTGAGTCCCATCGGAGTCAAGGGGTCTCTTGCTACTCCGTATGGGTTCCAGAGCTGGGCTCATCGACTGTAAAAGATACAGGCCTGCTAAACCCAGTAGGCATCCCCTGAGTCCAGGGAAATCAGCCATCACTGTGTACTTTCATACAGACCTGCCACTCTCCCATATTCCTCATTGTTAGTGTCAATATGTTTATCTCCTTTTAAAATCCACATGCCTGGCAATGCCAGGAGACACCTTCCAACAGTGCCTCTTGCCCATGCGACTAAGCCCCTGGCAATGTGACCCCTGAGTGGTACCCCATCACTGCACAGTCCCTCTTGTAGTTCAAGGTGAGTCAAGGGGAATATCTGAGCTTCCAGCCCACCCACATGGCTCCTATCTCCCCTGAACCTATTGACAAGTGCCGTGCTGGAGAGCTCAGTGAATGTGCACACCAGCCAGGTGAGCACTTCTCATCTCATTTCCATGGGGTTGGATTTTTAACCTCTAAGGCAGCTGCATCCCCTGGAGACCCCAGCTCAGCAGACATACCCCACTGAGTGTTTCTGGGGGGCTGGGCAAGGCGATAAATAGCCCCAAGACTCTAACCATTAGAGGAGTGAAGTTTTGGAACAGCCTTCCAAGGGGAGTAGTGGGGGCAGATGACATATCTGGCTTTAAGACTAAGCATGATAAGTTTATGGAAGGGATGGTATGCTGGGATAGCTTAATTTTGGCAATTGATCTTTGATTATCAGCAGATAAGTATGCCCAGTGGTCTGTGATGGGATGTTGGATAGGATGGGATCTGAGTTACTGCAAAGAATTCTTTCTTGAGTGCTGGCTGGTGAGTCTTGTCCACATGCTCAGGGTTTAGCTGATCGCCATATTTGGAGTCGGGAAGGAATTTTCCTCCAGGGCAGATTGGCAGAGGCCCTGGAGGTTTTTCGCCTTCCTCTGCAGCGTGGGGCATGGGTCACTTGCTGGTGGATTCTCTGCAGCTTGAGGTCTTCAAACCACAATTTGAAGACTTCAATAACTCGGATATAGGTTAGGGGGTTGTTATAGAAGTGGATGGGTAGGGTTCTATGGCCTGCTTTGTGCAGGAGGTCAGACTAGATGATCATATTGGTCCCTTCTGACCCTAAAGTCTATGAGTCTATGAGTTATACACCAGCTAAATTAAGGAAAAGATGATTCAGCCTGTGCCCTCCTTCTTGTTCCTGACCACCCCTTGCAGTGCCAGGCTAGGGGAGGCAGAGGAGCATGCTGGCTTTCCAAAGGTCACTCTATTCTTAACTTTGAAGCAAAAAGAGTCCTAACCCACCGGCTTGGCAGGAGGCGGGGGTCTGTCCTGCTCAGCCGTTGGAGGGCGCCCAGCTCGATTAAGGATAAATGTCTCCGGTGTCAGTTTGGGGCAGCTTGCAAGTTTGTTTGCTGTTTATAGAAGCCCTCGTGGCCCTGCGAGACATTAGCGGAAGAAGTGGGTGGGGGGGAATGACACTGGTGAAGTCAATAGTCATTTAATACACACCACTGACATTTTTAGTCTGGCAGTGAAATGGACATTTAAATCATAACCTTCCTCCCCCCTCCAAACAAAAAATAAAAAGCAGTCCGTTTTGGCCTGCCAAGAATTCCGAGCATGTTATGTGCTTCCCGGGCTGCGACAGAGGCTCTGTCCGCTGAGAGTCTCTTCTTGACATTGCAGATGCTCTGTCACTGGCTTTTCATTTTTGGAGGGGTGCTGAAGACCAGGTGTCAGAGAGGAGGAACTCGAGGGTTGGTCAGGAGGAGGTCATGTGCTCCCAGGTTGCTGTGCAACTGGCAACAGAAGGCACAGAGCTGCAGTGAGTACGTGAGGTTCTCCCCAGGCTGCAGTAGCCACCTCATTCCAGTGTTACTGACCCCGGTGCTGTATGTGCTCAGAGGTAGGGCTGCAATCGCTGTCATTTGGCAGGGAGAGCGGGACCGACAGAGACAAGAGGGTCCTTCCCATCTCAAATGATAGCACTAAAACACTATTGAGCTTTGATCAAGTGCTGGAAGGGGTCTCGGTCTCCCAGCTTTCTTCAATCAAACGCTGTTTCCAAAAGAAATTGATGCCTGGAAACTGGGCCTGTTACCTAAAAACTCTATCTAAACTCCATCTCCTGTGGCCTGCCTGCTGTCCTTAAGGTTAGGTCACACCCCCTCATTTTTGATCCCCCTCTCCTGCGGGGATGGTTTCTGACTTGATGCCTTTGAAAAATGTGCAAACCTCAAACATCCCTGCAGGATCATCTCCTCCCCAGGGGAATCAGCCAAAACCGCTGCCCAATAAACACCCATCTTTCCTGCAAATTTAGATTCTTCAGACCTAGGATCAGCTTTGGTGCCCTCCTCTGCCCCCTTCTCCAGGGCAGCAACCTCCCTTCTTGTGAAAAGAGCCCAGCACTGGACACAGAAACCCAGGTGGAGGCTCACTCTGGAGCCTCATCCAGCTCCTGTTTTCACCTCTTTGGTTTCTGGTCTCATCCTCCGCCCAGAGACCTGGATCCAAAGCCAACTGAAGTCAATGGAAAGACTCCCATTGACTTAGGAAGCTTTGGATCAGGCCTATAATGGTTAGTGTCGCATTCGCCTTTATTCTTGCAACTGAATCCTGGGAGGGCGGATTCCCCGCAATAATCCCAAATCCTTAGCCTCCATGCATGTAACTAAGCCCCTTGTGTTCAACATCCTTATTCATCTAATTTCCCTGCAGCTGCTGCCAGGCCAGACCCCCCGATACTGATGTCGCTGGCCAATGGCACCATGAAGAGTGACATTTTGGTGCGTGCATTTTAGCTTGGAAGAGCATGTTCGAAATATTGTAGCAAAGAGCTTTAAAATGAGGGTTGATCCCCATTGCTGCTGCCGCAGAGCAACCTCCAAGTCGGTAGCAGACTGGTGGTACTAATGAATTTCACCCCAGCGCAGAGGGCCAGTGACAGGGCCTGTGCACCACTGACGGGTGAAAGTGGGACTGGAGCCAGTGCGCAGGGGTGAATTTCACCCTCCAACAATGGGGCTCCTTGTCTGAAAGTTACAAATGAAAGGAGCAGAGATCTAGGTTTACCCAACATTGAAATAAAGGGATTATCCAAAAAATCCCTCCACGTCACCTGCATTGGAAGCAGCAGCAAAGCAGCTTGGGTGCTAGCAAACACATGGCAGCTCAAGCAAGCATTTCAGGTGAGATTCTGCTCTGACTGGTGTCTGGAAAGGGACCTCCTGCCTGCTGTGTATCAGAACCACTCCTGAGTGTTTTCATTGCAAAAATAGGTGTTTGCTGCTCTACAGCCCTGTGGAACCTGCACAGCTAGGGGAGTGTGAGTTGGATTCTGTTCCTCCTTGTACGTCACCAAGAGAATTGTTTAGTAAGGCCAAGCTTTCCAAACGTTGGAGCCTAAAAAAAAAGTGCTGAGCATCCCTCAGCTCCCACTGGAATTCATGGGGCTGTGTGTGCGCAGTACATTTTGAAAATTGGGCCAAACTTCAGGTACTTAAATATGGGTTTAGAAGCCAAACTTTAGGCAGCTAGGTTTCAGAAGTTCAGGCCAAGCTGTAATCAGGTATTCCAGCTCACACCCACTGAAGGCAGTGGAGTTGCACAGATGTCAACCAGGGCACAATCAGAAACCAGTGAGGTTGCACACAGGTGTCACTGAGTGCACACTCTGAAAACAGTAGAGAGCTACGCTATCTGGCCTGTCATCTGCTCTCCCTGGAAAACTGGTCTGCAAGCAGATCTCCGCACCCTTCCTTTGTAAACATGCAAACTATGCACTGCAACTCTCTGATGCCTCTGGTTTCCTTTCCTGCATAAGTTCCCATTATTATTTCTGAGTCATCTAATGGTTTCTTTTGCTGTAACTCCAAGGATGTTTCTTTCTCAAAGGACCTATAGCCTGACTTGCGTCCCAATGAGCTCAGTGAGGTATTTAAGCACGTGCTTAAGTACCTTGCAACATCAGGGCCTAGCAGAGAAGTAGGATGCTGGGACTTCACTTCCACAGAGAGTTCAATCTTTCCAGAAACAAAGGTTTAATTAAGATGATGATGCTGATGAGCGCACAAAGCAAGGGATTTTCTCACAGCCACCACTTAGGAATCAAGATGTCTTTTTGCTTTCATTGATCTATTTTATCCTTTACTCTGTGTTGGCCTTCAGATACAATTGTCCTCTATATTGTGCTCAATTGTGCAATATATAGGCCTCTACATTCAGATAATGGCAGCTCAACAGATGGCAATATAGACAGCTAGCTATAGAACCAAAGAAAGAACGTCAGACAACAGAGCTGGGTTTGTGGCATTACATACTAGTGGCGGAGAGAAATGAACATTGATTTACTGTTATTTATTTGTACTACAGTAATGCCTAGCATACCCAGTCAGGATCAGGGTCCCATTTTGATGAGCACTGCACAGACATGGAGACAGACGGGGTCCCTGCCCCAAAGAACTCACAATCTAATTTAAAATAATATGCTACAAGTGAGTAAGAAACATTCAGGGTGTGGGCAGCAGGAGAATAGCGATAAATTCACCTGAGCCCGGATCTTCAGCATTATTTAGTCACCACACCCCCAGAAACCTAAATACCTTTGAGGCTCTGGGCCCTGGTTACTTAGTCTGACAATGTACACATCTTGATGGGTTTGAATTGTTTAACAGCTGTATAATGTTTTAGAGAGAGTGCCGCATGACTGGAGGGCAAGCGGCAACTGGACATGTGCTAGAACACTCTTTTGAAAGCACAAAGACATGACCCCCATTTTCTACAGCCACTTAGCTATTTATATAACCCCCATCACTTGAGCAGCCCTCACAAATGTTAATTAATTTAGCTTCACAATTGCCCTGTGAAGCAGGGAGATAAAGTAACAACTGGCAGAGCCAGGAACTGAACTGAGCTCTTAGCAGGCCAGGCCCACTGCTTTAATCACAAAACCTTCTGTCCCCACAGTGGAAACAGCTGCAGATTTTACTGTCTTCTTCACAATCTGTGGGCCCATTTCTATCCGTCAGTGTGCACCTCTGGCTTTCATTGCCTTCAGTGGTGCTCTGCCAAGGTGAGAATTTGCCCCTAAGCTTTCATATTTAAGCAGACTTCTTAAACTCCTTTTTGCCCAGGGCCTTGACCCCTGTCATGGACACTCTGATGCATGGGCAAGGCCCTTTGCAGCCCAGCAGAATGAACCAATGGAACCAAGACAAGGAGCAGTTTGATTCAATGGAGTGTTGACTTCAAACTGTATATGCAGTGACAGTGTGTTCAGCAAGGGGGAAATTCATCTCAGTGCAGAGGCCCAGCATAAGGTCCATACATCACTTAAATCCTAGGGCTTACGTGGGACATACGGAGTATACAGGACTTGTACGGGACCTTAGTATTTGGGTGAATTTCACCCCAGGTGCAGATAGAGTCCTGGTGATCCTAGTAGGATATGAATTTCACAGCACTGGCAATGCAGCTTTCCCATTTAGTTTCTGCAAGAACAATCCAGAAAATCCCCAACTCTCTGCTGGTTCTTTCCCCCACTTCCCAAGCACTGATCCATGACAAACACCTCCTTACCCTTGCAGCATCCTGGATGGGGGGTTCTGTGGTCAGCAAGAAAGCAAATTGACAATGGCTAGTTCCATTCACAATTTCTTGTTTGATTCACCTTGAAATTAAGATGCTGGAAAGACCAAGAGGCAGAACATCGGGGAACCATGCATTTGGCCCCATTTTTGTTGCTGGCGGGATTCCATCCTCTCTGATTGTTCATAATGCCCAGTGGGTGGATCACAGAGTCGGCACTGTCAAAAATGCCTGGCTGCTGCCAGCAGCTCCATCTCATGTGTGTTCCAATTTTACCTCCTTCGACTGAATTAGGCAACCCTGGTAGCTGTGCAATGAGTCACTATGGTACTGCAACTTCTCTGGCTAGGACTACAAGATCTATTAGTTCTCGGAGACTCCTTGTACCTCTCTCACTAATGATTCACATTGCTAGCCAATGCTAGCGCAACTTGTTGTGCACAAACAGCTGTAGCCAGTGCTGGCAGGGAGCAGGAATTGAATCCCAGCAGAGGAAGCCCAGTGCTTGGAGGGAGGAGGAACTCCCAGGAGCCCAGCACAGTGTGCAAAGAAAGCAGGAACTCCCAGGATCCAGTCCCACTGACAAGGCACTCAGAGGAACCAAACATGCCTGGGACTAGCTAGCCACCCACTCTGTGTTTTCTTAAAAACAGAGGTATAAATCAGCTGTAACATGAGAGTCTAAATTCAACCCAGGATCTATGCCAGCAGATCTCAATGAGGCACATTGGTGGCCTAATGTCCACCAGGCAGGCAGGCAGGTTGTGGCACGAAGTGGCCGTCCGCTCCCCTTGGCCAGCAGGACTGCAGGGGGCAAGCATAGCCCTAAATGTGGGTAATAGTAGCTGGGGAGGAGGGAAGCCTGGGCAGTTGGGGAGGCATTAATACAGCTTATCTGCTCAGTATCCTCTGCCAGAGAGGCTGCTAGGGAACCCCTGGTGGATTTTAAAACAGTGGAAGCTCAGAGGAAAAGAGTGGCCATCCCATCAGCCCCTGTGCAGGGTGAAGCCCTGCTCCAAATCCCTTATACCTCCCTGCACCAGAGAATCTAGCCCTAGGATTCCAACAGAATTTGCACTGGGATTCACCGTAGCGGGGTTCCCTTGGTTAGTTCTTCGCAGTGAAATGTGGCATCTGGCCTACACAAGATGACAGAAGTCTCTAGCATCTCCATTCCTTGTCCCTAATTCCTCTGGATGTCATCTATTTAATTGCCTGGCAGATATAGATATTTGTAGCTCTCCTTCACTAGACCTCCTGCTTGCAGGGATTAGACTTCTCGAGAGTGCAGGACCCTTGTTGGCTTTCAAGTCTGTATTGAAATGGATGTTGCCATTTTCTGGGTTCCTCACATGGGGCAGTGAGACAAGCTCAGTTGTGCAGATCAATAGTGTGATGGATGCATTCCCTGACAACCAGTCGGACGGGAGGTCAGCTGTGACTGGGGGTTGTACAAAGTCTGGAGATAGCGACGAGATCCAAATGGTCTGTATCTCAGCAGCTCTGAAATCAGAGGTCGGCAAAATTGTTTCTATATGCTCATCACTGGCACAAAACAAATAATAATTAACAATGGCAATCAGCATTAGCCTGCTGTCGCTGTGTCCATCCTAGCTTCTCCAGATACTTTCAGACAAAGGCAGAGTATTTGGAATCCTATTGCATTGCTTCATGCAGTTGAATTGATTAGATTATCAGCTCTCATGGGCCTCTCACAGCCCTTATTCTTCTTCTTAAAGTTCTCAAATCGAGGCTATGTTCCAGCCAGGAGAGGTGATTCTCTTCCACCCAAGTTCTTCAGTGGCCATCCCACATTGATGGGAAGGGTATGAGACACTGCAGGGTGATGCAACATATTCTTTTCTTTATCCAAGGGCTAAATGCACTTCCAATCCAATGTTTTCCTCCCCCTGCCAGGAAGAAAAGAGAAAACAGGGTGCATTGTGTATTCTTCTAATGATAAACCCTCTTGATTCTTTTCCCCACTTTCTCCTCCAGGATAACGCTGCAGCACAAACTCAGGGATTCTCTTTGCTTTGGTGCTGCTTAGGTTAGGATACTTGTTATCTTTCACAGTCTTGCTGCATGGTGACAGGCAGTGAGGGCTCTACCAGGGCAGCGATATAGCCTTGGGAGAATTCAGTTCCACATCCATTTCCTCAGGCAGCTCTGCCCAGTTTCAGGAAAGGTTTGAGGATGATGGAGTGATTTTTTGTCCCGATGTGTTGCTAGTTTCTCACATGTTGGCATCACCCCCAGAGCTGAAAGAAGGAGGCAGTGGCCTTGCCACGTCTATCGCAGTAGGGAATCCTCCTTGCCTCCTCCCAAAACATCAGTGTTTGCCAGCTGAAATCTGAGAGAAGGATTCCCTGCCAGTTTTGGACCCTGAAAGAGGATTGGCCTTGCCCCAAGGCAGGGGGAAGAGGTGAGGAACCCGATAGGATTACACACTCTGATGTCTGAGTCAAGCAGCAGCTCTGGCGAACTCCTATAGTCGGCGATAGCCAGATTCAGGGAGAGGCAGGCTCCATTTTCATTCCCTGGCCTTCTGTTCCCCCAGTCAATAATCTCATTCATTGTACAACATCAGGATTAGGCAAGTGCCTGCTGGTTGGCACACACTGTTGGGCATTAATATGCGCTGGCATGCAAGCAAGCACGTGCCAGGGCTTCTCCGTGTGAATGAAAAGGCACCATTTTCACCACCATGTCAGCACGTGCTGCCGTTCACTGAGGGCCAGCACTGAGCTTTGTATTAAGGAGAACATGTGGCTCGGCTGGGCCACCTTCAGCACTGCCTCATGCCTTGATGAAACCTTCTCCTGAGGGTCATCGGGGTTCAACACTCAGCGTTTCACAATGAGCCACTGCACAGAGTCACCGCAGCACTCAGGGCCAGGTGTGCCCTCTCCTGAGTAGAGACAGGTCATGCTTAGACATGGGCTGAGCATGTCGGATGCTGCTAAGGCACTGGTGAGCAGCGATAATGAAACAAATGGAACGGGGACTCCTTCAGTCAACTCCAGTGCAGCCGCTGCTGCTGACTACTGCTCCTCCCAGACACACCAAGCCTGGGGAATTCATTTCCCTGATGGAGCCCAGCACAGATCCTGATAATGAATGGGGTTTCCCCCAGAAGGGGATAAACCTGAGGGCCAGGAGAAATATCAAAATAATGAATGGTCTAGAGAAGGGAGATTAGGAGCTTCTCTCCCTCCCAGTCCTATAACACAAGAGCAAAGAGATGTGCAGTGATGTAGAAGGGTGACAAATTCAAAAAGGAAAAAAATAACTTTCCCTTGCCCTGGAGCCTGTAGAACGCACTGCCACAAGACATCACTGAAGCCAAGAGCGAAGCAGGATTCCAAAAAGGAGCAAGCGTTTACATGGAGATCAAGAATGTCCTCTTGTAATAGTAAATATTTAAAATATAAAAGCTGGAATATAAACTTTTTTGCTTCCAGGCATAAACCAGCTTCTGATTGCTGGGGATTAGGAGGGAACATTCCCTAGGGATAGGTTATCCCAGAACATTCCACTCCACAGGTAGGGTGACCAGATAGCAACTGTGAAAAAATGGCACAGGTGTAGGGTGGGGGGAGCGGGGGGAGGAGGGGGTAATAGGTGCCTATACAAGAAAAAGTCCAAAAAAATGGGACTGTACCTATAAAAAAGGGACGTCTGGTCACCCTACCAGGGTTTCTTGCACAGGTTGAAGGGTTCTTCCGAAGCAGCTGACTGGCAACTATAAAAGACAGACTATCAGGCGAGGTGGACCTGGACCTTTGGGCTGAGTAAATCTGGCCATTGCTATGACCTTAAACAAAGGGAGCTGACCACTCTCTTTGCTAATAATGTGCACTCGGATACTGTGGTGATGGGGAGCAGTAGAAAACCCCAATGCAGGGCTGAATGTGCACATGCAGTTCATGACTGGAGTGAATGGCTAGTAAATGCAAGGTACAAACTAGAGTCTCTGGAGATAAGATTAATTTCATGCACTTGGCAGACACATGCAAAGTAGTTTGTGTTGTATAATATATGGGTGACTATTGAGCAACTCTAAAACTCCCAGCCAGAGTACTGGCACTCATGTAGTTTAATGAGCCGGACAGTGGTCCAATTGCAACCTTCTCAACTAGGGCCATGTGCACACACTGTTTTGTTTCCATTCTCTGGTAGTCTGAGTGCACAAGCTCTTTCAGTGCAAATCCTCATGCAGGGGGATTTAAATTCAGGTTCTGCATACATGCACGCATGCAGCTTTGAATTCACTTCCTGCAAACAGTTGCGTGGTGGGTGAGGAACAGCGGTCACTGCAGTTAAAACTCCACAGCTGGCCAGTGCAAGCTGACTCGGGCTCACAAGGCTCAGGCTAAGGGGTTGTTTAATTGTGGCATAGATGATCAGCCTGCAAAGTGGGAGGGTGCCAGAGCTCAGCTGTAGCCCTGGAACAGTAGGAGGGGCTGTGGGTCAGGGCTAAGGGGCATTGATAGAGCTGTGGAGGGGAGGAGCCCAGGCACAGCAGAGAGGGCTGCTGGAGGTCAGAACTAAAGGGCATTGACAGAGCTAGGTAAAGCCCAGGGCTGGAATAGTAGGGGACTCTGGCTCAGGAGTAAGACACACTGGCAAAATTGCATGTGAGGAGCTCAGGAACAGAATAGCACCATCCGTTGCAAGGCAGAGCCGTGTATGAGAACTCTGCATGATATATGCATTCAGTAGGCCTGGGTCTAGGCACTGCTATAATAAGTTTCTCACCATCTTTAGCAACTAATGAAACCAATACTTAAAAGAAAGTGCAAGGCACATGGACAGACAGGCCAAGATTACCAGCCAGCACCAAATACATGCAGAGAAGCTGGATACTGGGTCTTTAAAGAGACGAGATGCTAAGGTGGGTCCTCCGCACCCAATCTGCATGCAGTGTAGCTATCTTCTAGCAGCGTACCCGTGACAGGTTTGAAATACCTCAATCAGCTTCACCCTCCAGCATACCTGTTGAAGCAATGTCAGGGAAGGGGGCTAACATACCAGCTGATGGAGGACTCGAGATAGATTTAACTGCAAGAGCTGGGTAGAGTGATGTTGGTCCATTTCACCTTCACTGTGTTCAGTATCATCAAACATGCTAGGTAGATCCTGTCCTGATACTTTCTGTAATTGACACGCAAGTAATTGGCAGGAAAGAGCTGTGGTATTTCTTATCACCCACAACCAATCCAAGGCAACGCGCATGACAAAAGGCACCCTAAATCAAGTGTCGCCTTAGTGAGCCTTCAAGTGGGTGGGTCTTTTTAAACGTTAACTTTCTCACTCATCTTGGTGAATCAGTATAGCTCATCATATTTATAACAGTAAGGGCACTGGGGCAGGTGGTGAGAGGAAAAGAAAAGGAAGGTGGGAGGAAGGAAAAGTCAATTCAATTTTAAAATGTCACAAGACAACCTATAACAGTGGCTTTCAAACTGCAGTCTGCAGACCCCCAGGGGTCCACAGATTATGTCTAAGATTTCAAAAGGGGACCACACGTCCATTTTAAATTTGATAGGGGTGAGCAAATGATAAAAGGCTGAAAAGCAGTGGCCTATAAAAATTGTGGACCCAACAAGGCTTGTGCCACAGTCAATTATCTGCATATATGTTTGCATCCCTTTCCCATCCTTCATATGTTTTTGTCTATTTAGACCCCGATCCTGCAATGAACTCTGCATAGACAAACCCCTAAGCCAATGTTGACATCACTGCAGGACTGGAGCCTTAGACTGTAAGCTCTTTGGGAAAGGGGACTGTTCCCTTTGTAGGGATTTTTGATGCATCTAGAGCACTTTTGGACCCACTGGCCAAGATTCTGAGTGCCTCAGTTATGGGGTCCCAGCATGTGGCCCCTTCAGGGGGCCTGATTTCTTTAGAAGGTGGGTGCTCAGCAGTTTCTGAAAATCCTGTCCCTTTAAGGTGTCACTAGCTGAGCATCCAAAATCAACAATGTTGATATTGACCTTTTTAAAGTGCTGTGTTTATCAGGAGTGGCGGAGGAGGAGAATGCTGGCAATTATCTTAATTACCCCAAATAATGGGTGACCCCAAGGATTCAGAACAAAACATGGGGACTCCTGTTTCAGGCCAATGAAGAAATCAATTTGTGGTTTCAGCTCCACATCTCACACACACAAACTCCATCACAACTGCCAATTAAGTCCCACTTCACCTAAGTGCGTAGGCCTTGTACTGGCCCTCTTCGGCGGGCGGGGGTGGGGGGGACACATCATCCCTAGTGATTCCACAGTCAAACAGCCCAAACCATAAACTGACATGTCGCTGAGGTCAGGAGAGGTAAAGACTTAACATGAATATACAGGAAACATAAACCAAACAAACAAAAAAAAATCCCCTACAAGAAGGAACAAGCCAAACTCAACAAGTAATTCCATTGCCCATAAATAAAGGGAAGAACATGCTGACGTGCAGGCAGCCAAAAACAATCTCAGGCCTCTTGTGTCTCTGGAAGAGTGAAGGCTCAGGGACTTTCCAGCTCAGGCTGCCCGAGTGTCATTTGTCACACTTCCAATGGTGAGCCACCCCTGAAGGCTGCTCTGTGCTTGTGTGCGGGTGTGTGCGTGTATGCAACGTGCGAGATTTTAGATAAGCAGTGTAAGAGGATTGTCATCCCAGTGCAGCTAAAGATTTGGGATTCCGCATAATGGGTTAGAGGAACTTAAGGCAACAATCTGACAGCTCTGCCATACAAACTCTGAACAGCAGTCGATCCATACCTCTCCCCTCTTTCCATCTGCCAGCCAGCTGCAGAGGAGGAGGTTGGGTCTGAGAGTGTTTAAGGAGTCAGGTGAGGAGGCAGAGAAAGCAGTAGTTCCGAACATGCAAAAATCCTGTTGTGGGAACTTACTTTTGTCATAATTATGTTCGGGGGGGGGTTGTCACTCAGGTCACCAAATGGGATGTTCTTTCAGGAGTGCAGAACCCAAGTTCTTGGGAAAGGTTTGGAGAACTGGGTTGAGTCTTATTAGAAAGGAGGAGATTTTGAGATGAGATCATTGAGGTTTTCACCATTCTGAAAAGGGCCCATAGAGCCAAGGGAGAGAAATGGCAATGGGGAAATAATCTAAACCTGAGGAAACAGAGAGTAAATGGAAGACTCTGGCAGAACTACTTGCAAAGAGGTTGCTAACCGTGGAGTAAGTTACTGGAACTAAAGTAATACAAGCATGGAGGGTAAATGAAATCAAGAGACACCTTGACTTGCTGCTAGAGAAGAGAGGCTGAAGACAGTGGAGATAAAACAGACAGGCAGGATGCTGATAAACCAGCCAAAGGTTTCTTCCTCTTCCTGACATTTAGGAATCAGGAATGTTTGGTTACTGGCAGGTAATTTGGAGGTCATCAAGAGACCCTACCCATGTCATTTAGTCTTTCTATGCCTCAGTACCCCACTTGTAAAATGAGGATATTGCTGTGCTCTTTCTCCTACCCTTTGTCTATCTTGTCTCTTTATATTATAACCTTTGAGGCCAGGGACAGTTTTTTAGTATTCCTATGTACAGTGCCTCGCATGAGGGGAATCTGATCTCAGTAGGAGCCTTTAAATAGACTGTAATCTAAATAAAATAATAATCCATGTTAGGTTTTTCAGAAAGTTGGACCATTGACTCAGAACCACATGGCATTCTAATTAAAATATGAGCACTATACTAAACCAAAAAGCAGCGAGAAATGCATTAAAACTTGGCTAACTGACAGCTCTCAAAAAGCAAGCATTAATGGGAAAGCATCAACATGTAGGGGTGTTTCTAGTGGGGTCCCCTAGAGATGGGTTCTTGGGCTTCTCGGTATTTTTATCAGTTACCTGGAAGAAAATTATGGAATTACACTGATAGAATTTGCAGGATTGGTGGGGCAGTAAATAACAATGTGAACATGCCATTGATACAGAGGGATCAGGGTTGCTTGGTAATCTGGGCACAATCAAATATGTGTTTTTATAAAGACATTTATAAGGTGATATATTTGGAAGCAAAGAATGTAGGCTCTGTTTATGGGTTGGGAGACTGTATCCTGGAAAGCAATAACTCTGAAGAGGACTTACGGGTCATGGTGGATAACCAACTGAACATCAGCTTCCAAGGTTGCAAAAGGGACTAAGATGTTCCTCAAATGCATAAACAGAGAAATACTGAGTCCAAGTTGGGAGGTGACGTTTTGCTCTATGTACGGCATTCCTCAAGCCCCCACTGGAACATTGTGTCCAGTTCTGGTGTCCACACTTTAAAAAGAAAGTTGAAGAATTGGAAAGGGTTCAGGAAAGAGCTACACAAATGATCTGAAACCTGGAAAGCATGCTTTAAATAAGTGATCTAAGAGCTCAGTCTATGCAGTTTTTCAAAGAAAAGGTTAAAGTATCTACACAGGGAAAAGCTATCTGGTACTAGAAGGCTCTTTAGTCTAGCAAACAAAAGGGTAACAAGATCCAATGCCTGAAAGATGAAACTAGTAAGAGTCAAATAGGAAACAAGCTGAAACTTCTTAACATTGAAGGTAATTAAGCATTGGAACAGCTTACTGAGGGAACTGGTAAATCCATCATCAGTAGGAGTCTTTAAATGCAAGACTGGATGATTTTCTAAAAGCTATGATCTAGTTAGCCACAATGTATTGAAAGTGATAAGTAGCAGGGGAGAATAAGGGCTTGGCTACACTCAGAACTCCAAAGCACTGCCGGGGGAGCTCTTTGAAGTGCGAGTGTGGTCGCTGCGCCAGTGCTGGGAGAGAGCTCTCCCAGCGCTGCACGTACTCCACCTCCCCATGGGGATTAGCTTACAGCGCTGGCAACCGCACTTCCAGCGCTGGGGCACTGTTTACACTGGCTCTTTACAGCGCTGTAACTTGCAGCGCTCGGGGGTGTTTTTTTCACACCCCTGAGCGAGAAAATTGCAGCTCTGTAAAGCACCAGTGTAGCCAAGGCCCTTGTATCTCTATTGCAGGAATTACCATGTGAAGTCCTATGGGCCTGTGTTATGCAGGAGGTCAGACTAGATCATCTGAGTGGTCCTTCTGGTTTAAAATCTATGAATTTATGAATTGCTCATCTCTGCTTACTAAAATTCACTGCCTTAAAAATCCACAGGCCTAGAAGAGGACTAACTCAGTCTGGTTGGATTTGTGCACTATCAATATCCCAGCTAATGCTTGATGAGGGGCCAAAGCTCAGGCCCGGCACAGAACCTCCTAATGGCCAAGCTCCAGCGGAGTTGCAGATGATGAGAAATGGGCTTTTGTGGCATGGAGATGCTGATGCTTCTCTACCAGGTCCAACTGATATAGTACTTGGCAACTGGGAGCACGATAAACCTAAGAAAGACAGATGAGCTGCTATTTGGAATCTCTGGAGAAGATGGTGACTGATGACCCACCTGTCACCCTGTGCTTTCTGGAGGGCAACATGATGTGCTGAAATCAGCTGTAAAAATAGAGATGATCACTACAGTTAAGGTGGATCAAGAGGTCACCCATGGCAGAGTCTATTCCAGTTTGTAAACTCCAAAAAGGCAGGATGGGCTTGTGGTTAAGATACTGGAAAGGGATGCAAGAGATTTGGGCTCACATCCTGGTTCTGCCATAGATTCTCTGTGTAAGCTTCTGCAAGTCACTCTCTGTGCCTCAGTTCCCCATCGGGAAAAATGAGGAGAATAATACTTCCTTTCTCCCCTTCTTTGTCTGCATAAACTGTAAGCTCTTTGGGGCAGGGACTGTCCCTCAGTATGTGTTTGTACAGCACATAGAAAAACAAGGCCCCAGTTTTGGTTGGGTCCTGTAGATACCACCATATCATTCCATAACTCATCTGCCCACTGCTCTCAGTATCCACGTTTAGAAAACATAGTTTGATGCATCAGGAGACTGGTGGCAGCTGAGAGAGTAGAGTGATGGCCTGTGAGCTATTGACATGTCCTTCTACAGTAAATCATAGACAATGGAAGTGGAAAAGGCATCCCATATTAGATACCATCTAGCCCATCCTGCAAGGAAAAGACAGGACTGTTCCCTACAGTTCATTGTCCAGCCTTTTGTCCCATCCCATTTTAAATGTCACAAGCAATGGAGTTTTCAACCTATTAGTGGCAACTTCATTCTCTCCCTTTCTCCCCCTTCCCTCTCTCCATTTCTACAAACCTCCCCTGTTGCTAAAGGTATGTCTACACTGCACACTGGCCCCAAGTTCTGACTCAGGATTGAGCCCAAGTCGCCCTTCCATCCACACACAAATCAGTCTGAGTCGGGTCAGCAAGAACTTAGGACTTTGGTCCTAGGATCCTGCTATGGACATGTTAGCACAGTTGTGAATCTGCAGTATGTACATGTTAGCACAGTTGTGAGACATGGGTCCAAACATTTTAAACCCAGGTTAACTATGGACTATAAGGTGGATAGAAAGCTGGCTACATTGTCGGGCTCAATGGGTAGTGATCAATGGCTCAATGTCTAGTTGGCAGCCATTATCAAGCAAAGTGCCCTGGAGGTCGGTCCTGGGGCTGGTTTTGTTCAATATCTTCATTAACGATTTGGATGATGGGATAGATTGCACCCACAGCAAGTTCACGGATGACACTAAACTTGGGGGAGAGGTAGATATGCTGGAAGGTAGGAATAGGGTCCAGAGTGACGCAGAAAAATTGGAGGATTGGGCCAAAAGAAATCTGATGAGGTTCAACAAGGACAAGTGCAGAGTCCTGCACTTAGGATGGAAGAATCTCCATGCACTGCTACAGGCTGGGGACCTACTGTCTAAGCGGCAGTTCTGCAGAAAAGGACCTGGGTATTACAGTGAATGAGAAACTGGATATGAGTCAAAAAAGTGCCCTAGTTGCCAAGAAGGCTAATGGCATATTGGGCTGCATTAGTAGGAGCATTGCCAGCAGATCAAGGGAAGTGATTATTCCCCTCTATTCGGCACTGGTGAGGCCACATCTGGAGTATTGAATCCAGTTTTAGGCTCCCCGCTACAGAAAGGATGTGGACAAATTGGAGGAAGTCCAGCAAAGGGCAATGAAAATGATCAGGGGGCTGGGGCACATGACTAACGAGGAGAGGCTGAGGAAACTGGGCTTGTTTAGTCTGCAGAAGAGAAGAGTGAAGGGGGATTTGATAGCAGCCTTCAACTACCTGAAGGGGGTTCCAAAGAGGATGGAGCTTGGCTGTTCTCAGTAGTGGCAGATCACACAACAAGGAGTAATGGTCTCAAGTTGCAGTCGGGGAGGTCTAGGTTGGATATTAGGAAACACTATTTTACTAGGAGGGTGCTGAAGCACTGGAATGGGTTACCTAAGGAAAGTGGTGGAATCTCCATCTATAGAGGTTTTTAAGGCCCAGCTTGACAAAGGCCTGGCTGGGATGATTTAGTTGGTGTTGGTCCTGCTTTGAGCAGGGGGTTGGATAGATGGCCTCCTGAGGTCTCTTCCAACCCTAACCTTCTATGATTCTTCTATGCAGTGTGCACACTCAAGCATGGGCTTGGAAACACCACATCTACAAGCTCGGGTCCCACTGTGCAGTGTAGACATACCCTAACTGTCCCCACAATCTCAGCTTGTGCTATTCTGGCACAGCTCCATGAATTGCTCCTGTTGCCTGAGTTCTCATAAATGCCCCTCTTTGTTTGGGTTTGATTTTAATATCTGCATGCTCAGCTCACGCCTGCTCCAAAGGCTAGTGGAGTCACTGGGAGTCTTTCCGTTGGTTTCAGTGAGCTCTTGCATCAAGGCAGTGCTAGTTTTCAGGTTGTCTGTCTTATCTCTGAGGCAGGTTGCTGCTGACCTATTGCTGATGCATGTTCAGACCAGACTGTAGTTTTATTAATTAAGGCCCATACATTCAAACACATTTTTTAAAAACTGGCTCTAGAAGCATCAAAATGAAGTAGGAAAAGAGAGAAATTCCAGTGTCTGAAATCCTCTTTTGTCCAAAGCTAATGAAAGGGCAGTTCATAGGGACTTTTATAGGCTCAGGGAGTTTGGAATGCTTCAAATGGTGTCCTATGGCTTGTAAGCACAGTGTCCTGAAATGTATCTGGAGAAGAGATTCAGAAAGGGCACAGAAAGATCCTTTGGGTGAAGTGAGATTCCTTGGGAATCTCGGCCCAGAGCCACTGCTCGTTAATGAGACCTTTGGAGCAAGAAAAAGCAAAATGAGGGGAATTTTTCTTTTAAAAAGTATAAGCGCTGAAAGATCTACCAAATGTTTAAAGCAGCTGGTGAAATCCGGTGCTTTACATACTACGAAAATGGTAAGAGGGTTCCAATTCCAGTTGTTCTATTCTGCTTAATGCAAGCAGAGAGTAAGGCACCGTCTGCACCCAAAGCACGAATGCAGGGCCGTAGCAACAAAGAATGTGGCCCTCTCCGAACATATGTCCGGGGCCCCTTACAATGCAGAAACTGGAATGCGGTATTTATTTTATACAATATACAGGATTCATATTATGTATACATAGACCTACAGTGTACATGTATTCCGTATTTACGCAAAGCGCTTCTTTCGAGCTTGTTCTCCACAAATTGGTTAATCAATGCGTCATAGTCCAGAGATCTGGCAATCTTGTTTTCAACTGAGATAACTGCAAGCGCAGAAAGCCTGTCATCTGTCAAGGTTGAGCGCAGGATATTCTTGATCAGTTTCATTCTGCTGAAGCTCCTTTCAGCACCAGCGACAGTAACTGGTGTGGTCAGAAGAATTCTGATGCAAATACAAAGATTCAGATATATCTCCTGAAGGCTGTTCTTGTATATGTACGTTAAAAAATTGTTTGCCTTGACAAGTCCTCTCTCTTTCTTGATGACATAAATAAAACGATTCAATTCCATTATGAGTTCGTTGGCATCAATGTCTCCCATTTTTCTTTCAAAATTTTTGCTGTGATTTTCCAGTTCATTTTCTCTGTGACACTGCTTCAGGCTGTTAGCGTTGTACAGAAATCCAAACAACTTATACCACTCCACAAGTTTGTCAAATCGCGACGAAACAGA
This sequence comes from Gopherus flavomarginatus, assembly GCF_025201925.1. Lineage (NCBI taxonomy): Eukaryota > Metazoa > Chordata > Testudines > Testudinidae > Gopherus > Gopherus flavomarginatus. The sequence goes on along the minus strand of NC_066620.1, from coordinate 66,903,719 downwards.
AGATATGGCCTGATCAGTGAGAACAAGAAAGAACTGCGATTTGAATTTTTCTTCAGCAGAAAGACGACTCGAATCATCAGCACATTCGTAATCAAACACTCTCTTCTTACGTCACACCCTGGTTTCTGGAAACACCTGCTCAATACCCATATGCTCTGCTATTTCATGTACATTAGTGATCACAGAGTTATATCCTGTATTTCGATAGTCTTCCAAAAACTTCATTGTAGCACCGACTTCTGCCTGCAGTACGTCAATTGACACATCTGGTGACTGAATTAATTTGCTGGTTTTATTGACGTGAAATAGTATATCGTACCACGTGTACACAGTCAGAACAAAAAGCCACGTAGTAACATGGTCTAAAAGCGCACCGGCTTCTGTTGCTGTATTGCCATCTTTCTTTTCGAGCTCATATTCTCGCAAAGATGACAAAGCATTGCGCAGTTCTTCAAGGTGATAACGCAATGGCTTCACAGCATCAATTCTCGACTCCCAATGAGTGTCCAATAACCCTTTAACAGATATTGGCATATGTTCTTGAAGTATATCCCAACGTGAAGGTGAAGAAGAAAAGATAATGTATATTCTGTTAATCAGACCGAAAAAGTCAACGGCATATTTCGATGACTTTGCTGCGTCTGAGATCACAAGATTCCAAGTGTGAGCTCCACATGGTACATACAAGGCACGGTCATTTATTTCTAGCATGTGGGCTTGAACTCCTTTATTCTTTCCTCTCATATTTGCGCCGTTATCATAAGCTTGGCCTCTCATGTCAGCAATGTCTATTCCTAAGTTGTTTGCCTTTTCAAGAAACGCTTCCAATAAGCCCTCGCCAGTTGTATCATGAACATTAAGAAAACCAACAAATGCTTCACGAATATTGACACCATCTTCACCGTTGCATTCAACAAAACGTAACACCACAGACACCTGTTCTTCATGTGACACGTCGGGAGTACAGTCCAAAATAACTGAATAATATTTTGCTTTTTTAAGCTGCGCTATGTTGGCCTCTTGAATGTTACTGGCAACAAGTTGAATCAGCTCGTTTTGGATCTGTGGACTGAGGTACTGAACATGTATCTCTGCCTTCTTAATCCTCTGTAAAAGTTCGCTGAGGACAGTATCATACTTTGCAAGCAATTCAAACAGTCCCAAAAAGTTGCCATTCGAAGGATCACCAAGCTTTTCATTACTTCCTCGAAATGCCAAGTTTCTTTCGGACAAGAAAATAACGACATCAACCATGCGTTTGACAACATTTCTCCAGAAATCTCTTTCTTTCAGAAAAGCCTGCAATTCGAGTTGGTCAATAGATGTACGGTTTTACTATGCCTGACCGAAGGTCAAACCATTTCACCATACAGTCTTGATGACCTTTGCCTGTTTCATGCTGCTGAACTCTTTTTGACAGTGCTTCCCAAGCAGATGTTCCACGATGTAGCGGTATGTCGCCAGTGCCAAATAATGTACAACAAAAACAAAAAATGGCATCTTTCTGAACTGAGTACATTAACCATGAACGTCTTATTTTCTCGCCATTTGCCATGGTTCGATAGAAATGAGTACTTGTGAACCTCACTTGAAGCACTTCTGGATACTTCTGGATACGATTCGTCGCTGCTAGCGCTGTCCGTTTCATGTGCCTGTACTTGTACGTTGGATTGCAGCGCAAAATACATTGACAACTTTGGAATTTTCTCAAGTTCCTTCTCAGCATCTTTTGCTGCCTTTCGTTTACTAGCTCCGCTCTTATACATTCTCTTATAGACATCACAAAGCACGCTTCTGCGTTGGAAACGATAAAAAACTAAACAACTAAATTAATAACATTTATCCGCCGACCGCCATTATGAACACAAATACACAGTCTTTGAATGGGTCCAACTAAAATTCGAAACTCACCGACAGACAACTGACGTAGCCAATAGCATTATGATGTATCATAATAACTTCACAGTTTTGTCAGTAAAACCGACATGGATTGTGCAATAGTGTCAATAAATGTCACTTACCTAGTTATACCTTACATTTTTTTTGCCACTTTTAGGGGCCCTCTTCCTTGCGGGGCCCCCTCTGGTCGGAGGGTACGGAGGGCGTTCGCTACACCTCTACAAGAATGGGCACCAAATACTGCAATTTTCCTCTTAGGATGTTGATGGAGGGGGACAGGGCAAGCACAGAGATTGAACGAAAAGTTGCTGGAGAAGCTGGATGGAGGTCATGGTCAAGCTGACCTTCAGGCTGGACCTGAGCTGGAAAGTTTTGCGGGGTGAAATTCTAGTAGAAGGCCTAAACTCTACTTACAACACATTTATGCTCCTAGAACTAGAGGGGATTGTTGGGCTCTTTTAGTCTTCGGAGCAGTCCTGAGAGTAAAAGAGAGGTCAGGAGCAAGGGAGAAAAGCGCCTGAGAACAAAGTGAGAGAGAGAGAGAGACATGGTGCAGGAATGAGCTGAGTGAAGAACCTGAGAGAAGCCAGAGAGCACAAAGTAAAGGCCTACAGGCAGATTGAGAGAGAGGCCTAGGAGCAGATAGAAGAGTTCCCAATGGAGCATGAGAAAGAGGCACTGGACCACAGTGAGACAGACAAACCCAGCGGCAAAAGGCCCAGGTGCAGATAAAGAGAGGGAGCATCATCCCTTGAGTTCTGGAGCGCCTTTGTAGAACCCAATAATGTGCACAAGTATCACCCTTATAAACCACTGAGCACCTGAGGGTCTTCCAAGCAGCCTAGTACATTTAGGAAAATCACATCAGTCCCCAAGCAACCCAGCAAGGTTTCTCTCAAAACATCCTACTCAGTTACAGAAGTCCTCAAACACCTCATTGAGTCGCAGGGTTCCCCAAAAATCCTGTTGAGTTACATGAGGTGGATCCCATAAGATATCTCAGTACTTCTTAGTGGGGAACAGTCTTTCCCATATCTAAATGCCACAGCTCTGCTGAAAGAGTCAACAGCTGCTTCCAAGAGGATAGATAGACAGGTAACTAAAATCCTAGATCTGAACATCCCTACCTTTGGGATCCAGACTCATTGTTGCACAAGCTTTAGTTGAGTTTTATCAGCATATCCCAACACAGCTGCTGACTTTGACTCAGCGTGGTTGGCCTCCAGACCAAGAGGGAATGTTCATCCATCTCAGAACCAGAGCTGAATAGAAAAATAGAAATAACCAAATAAAAATCTCAGGAAACAGAGATGGTGACAACAAAAAGGAGAGTAACTCAGTTATTCCTCAGGTTATTACCTTTTGAAAGGAAACAGTGTAATTGAATATTTCTCTCCAACAGGGTCATTCATCTTCATTCTCCTAACTCGATATCAATAGCTGCCAGGTGGTGCAAGCGTCCGGGACATCCAAATAAGATTATATCATCATACTCTTCCAATCATCTTCAATAGCAGACTCATGAGTGGTGGAGAGGAAATCTAGTTATCCAAGCACATGTTACATTATTAAAAGTTTGAGGAAAGTACACTGAACCTGTTTAATGGGATTAGAGTTTGAATTGTGTTCTCAAGGTTGTCATAACCCTGCTGGAGTTGCTTTGTGCTTGGGCTTAGAGAGCACAACTTTGCTCCTGTCAAGTGCTGAATACACCACATAGTGTCGGTGGAGGAGAACAATGAAGAGAAGAGGACTGGCCTTTGTGGGGAATTGTGACATTTGTTGGGATTATTTTTATCCAGATATAAATGACTGGGGCAAAGACTAAAGGATGCACACACAGGAGATAAAAGGATCCAAATGGTTTCATTAGCCATCAGTGATGAAACAAGCAGGCAGAGTTGTAAGAACCAGTTCTATTAGACAAGAGGCCTGCCTGGCACACCGAGGCTCTGCTGTTTCTCTCTCAGCAGCTAGTCCCAGGCCTGCCTTCCTGAACCTTGGGTCCCTCACCATCTAGGGCCCTCCTGGAAACTGATTTTTTCCCTCCAGTTCCACTTATCACATACACAAACCACTGTCAAACTCAGTAAGAAAACAAGTGGCCTGACAGTCTATTCCCAGCTGGAGGTCTCAGTCAAGTTCCTATTGGACAGGAATCTACATCACAGTAGGTACCACCGGGCACCCCTAACTTGCAGAGTCAAAGGCCAAGGACTGAAAAGGACACAGACTGAGGCATGTTAGTGGAGCAGACTCCATTGTCCATCTGCCTTCTGCACTATCCATGTTCTGTAGATAAACAGGGGACTTCATTCTCCGGAGATATCAACCCAGCACTTTTCTCTAGTACCAACCTTGTTTAAATACACTAGTATAATAGTAAGTTTCTCAGCCCAGGATTTACTAGCAGTTCAGCCTTTCTGATTGTGACTGAAATGTTACTAGTGATATTTAATCAGTTCTCTTATTTTAGCTCATCGTTTGAAGATACTGGCCCAGATGTTCAAAAGTTCTCAGCAGTCTAAAGCTCCTGTTACTTAGGCACCTACATAAATGGCCAGGTTTTCAAAATTGCTTATTCCATTAACATCAGTGAGAGCTGCTGGAGCACTGCTGAAAATATTTTCCCCAGTGTTTCAAACCTGGAGCATTTGTATTTTGAGATGCCACCTACTTTTAAATGCTAACCCATTACCATTTAACACTAGCATAGTATAGAATAGTATCCATTAATACACAGAATCATGTGTGGCTGTTGCACTAGAGAAGGTATTTCCAGCAACATGGAAGCCACCTCTTTTTCTCTCGTCCTCTTGATGTGTTTAGAACATCCGACTGCCTACCTGTATTCACATCATAGGGACACCTAAACTTTGTCAAACTGAGGACTATGATGACAACTTGCCAGGAGCCTGCATTTACACCTACTTTTCATAAAATGGAGCGGATCGCTGCTGCCCTCGTTTGAATATAACTAAGTGGTCATTACAGACTACAGAACCCAGCATGCAATGCTCCAAGATGTATTCCGGAGGCAGTGGCAGATATATCTAGACCTCTTGAATTAAGATAAGGCACTGCATGCTGGACCTTTTAGTCTCATCCCTGTATTAATGAGGAGCGGCATTTGTTGAACTCTGCAGGCTGCATCAGCCCAGCAGTGTGCACTCTGCCTGCGCCCTGCTGTGTGTGGAACACCTCTGCGCAAAAGAAAAAAAGAAAATATTCTCACCACTTGCCAAAAAGAATTATGCTTTCATACGTGACTTCTCATCAAGCAAATCCTGGCACTTCTGCAGCATTCTAGTGGAGAACACAGCACGTCTCACTCTATTCACTGATTAACTAAATACATATAATGGATTTCTTTTAACCCTCATATTTTATGACAAACATACAGAAGCCTCTTGCAAGGTTTATTGTTGTAAGATATTGTTCCACTTCTACAGCTGCTCCTGAACTGAACCACACTCCTAATGTGTCTCTTTAAACTTCTGTTGTACCTGGGATTAACTGGGGGAAAGCAGTTACACATCCTAAATCCCCAGCTGTCATAAACCCTTTTAACACGTTCCCTCCCTGCATTGTTCTGCAAACCCATCATGTGCTCAGGGATAAATCCCTTGGCACAGAGATTTCACTTTCTTTGAATACATTTTGTAATCAATTTTGTCAGCACTTTTGCTTGAGAAATGTAAATTTTAGATCTTATGTGCTGGGACCAGTCAGGACTGCAGAATGTGGGAGACAATGGGCTGGTGAAGGAATAGGATTGAACTATTAATGTGGGGTTGGAATGCCAAACAGGGCTTACAAAATATTGCCACTAAGAACTGGTCCACATGCAGTCTTTGCACTAATTTAACTGTCTCCGTTTATTCAAAATAGTTAAATAGATGCAAAAACCTGTGTGTGGACCAGCCCTAAACACAAGTATTCACGTGGACCTGATGACTCTGGGTGTTAGAAATGGGACAAGAAAGCCTCTCTCTCCTAGGCTATGGTGGGCATAAATCCAGCCCAGGTCCATGTTCTCATGTGAGAGCTATTTGGTGGACTGTGTGATATTATCTGGGGGAGGTGTGTGCTCTCACTCCAGTTCTTATGGGGTGGAATGTACTCCTGTGCAGAGGGCCTGCAGAAGTGGGTTTCAGGTGATGCATAGGGCTTGTGCTGGTCTTCTGGACAGGGATGAATTTACCCATCGTGAATAAGTATCCACAGCACAAAACACTCTGGGTGAAATCATGACCCTGTTGAAATAAATGACAAAACTCTCATGACATCAGCTAAGCCAGGATCTCACCTGAGGTCACAACAGGCTATCGCTGGCTCTCATTGGCAGCCCCAGAAGACAGGCCAAACACTGAAAAGGTAATTAATGACTGAACACCCCCTTGTTTCCTGAAGACAGTTTCTCCAGGCCAGAATTGAGGTACATTGGAAGATTGAAAAATTAGGTTTGTTTTGTCTGGAGAAGAGAAGACTGAGAGACATTATAACAGTTTTCAAGTACATAAAAAGTTGTTACAAAGAGGAGTGAGAAAAATTGTTCTTCTTAACCTCTGAGTCTGGGACAAGAAGCAATGGGCTTAAATTGCAGCAAGGGAGGTTTAGGTTGGACATGGGAAAAACTTCCTAACTGTCAGGGTGGTTAAGCACAGGAATATATTGCCTAGGATGGTCGTGGAATCTCCATCATTGGAGGTTTTTAAGAGCAGGTTAGACAAACACCTGCCAGGGATGGTCTAGATCGAGGTGGCCAATCTGAACCTGAGAAGGAGCCAGAATTTACCAATGTACATTGCCAAAGAGCCACAGTAATATGTCAGCAGCCCCCTGTCAGCTTCCCCCTCCCCCCCCGCTCCCAGTGCCTCTCACCCACCGGCAGCCCCACCAATCAGCGTCTCCCCCTCCCTCCCTGCACCTCCCGCTCAGCTGTTTCGTGGTGTGCAGGAGGCTTGAAGGGGGAGGCGTGAGGTCACGGCAGGCTCAGGGGAGGGGGCAGGAAGGGCTGGAGTGGGGGCAGGGCCTGTGGCAGAGCCAGGGGTTGAGCAGTGAGCACCCCCCACCCCGGCACATTGGAAAGTTGGCACCTGTAGCTCCAGCCCTGGAGTCAGTACCTATACAAGGAGCCACGTATTAACTTCTGAAGAGCCGCATGTGCCTCCGTAGTCACAGGTTGGCCACCCCTGGTCTAGCTAATACTTAGTCCTGCCATGTGTGCAGGGGACTGGACTAGATGACCTCTTGAGGTCCCTTCCAGTCCTATGATTCTATATGATTCTGTGATTGGTGGGGGAAGCTTGCAGTGTTGTTGCATCTATCCTATATCTAGAAGCTAGCAGTCTCAAGCCCCTTCCTCTAGAATCAAATTAATGTTAAAAAAAAAGTCTAGATACCAATTACATGAAAATCTGCTGCAGGTGGCACGTTACTTCTACAGAATCTTTTCACTGAAGCAGGTCCATTTGAGCAGTTCAGCAGAAGTTCCATTCAAATTAACGCCCCATCAGAAGGATCGTGACTGCCTAGGATAGGCACATTTTCCAGATACACCTGGAATGCCACAGGCAAGATGAGATGGATGAAGAGACCCAGTTGGGATAACAGACTAAAACACACATGTAGGCACAGGTCCCAAAAATAAGCATTTCAGGAAAGAGCTGAATTGATTGATAGATTATTATTACATTCCGGAGTAATCATTTGACAACAATAGCATGGCCCGTTGCCAGCACATCATCAGGGGCAGCTCCAGACCCCAGCACGCCAAGCACGTGCTTGGGGCGGCATGCCACGGGGGGAGCTCTGCCAGTTGCCGGAAGGGCAGCAGGCGGCTTTGGTGTAGCCACGGGGCCAGCGGACCCTCCGCAGGCACGCCTGCGGGAGGTCCACTGGAGCCGTGGGACCGGTGACCAGCAGAGCGCCTCCCGCAGCATGCCACCCTGCTTGGGGCAGCGAAATGTGTAGAGCTGCCCCTGCACACCATGAAGCCATCACTGCTATTCTTTCATTGCCCAGTAAACACTGCACCAAGAATACAGCCCTTGTTGGGCTTAGATAACTTAAGAATGGAAGCACAGAAGCCAAAACCATCTCCTTGAACAATGAGAACTGAGGTAAGCAAAGCTGCACTGGCAAAATACATATTTCAACAATTTTGGTCTTTGTTTTTGCTGGGGCGGGGTGGGGTGGTTGTTTTCATTTGGACATAGTTCTGCTATGTCAAACAGGCTGGTGGCGGCTGTGAGAAGCTCACATGATGGCCTCATTTTGTAGAGGAAGATAACAACTGCAAAGCCAAAGGTTTGGAGATTGATGCCAACATACCAGGCTGGGTAAACGTGCCCAGGCACTCTAGACTGGGTGAGAACTTTTGCTCAGCTTTGATAAGAGGTTGTCTCCCAAGAGCTCCTAGCAGTCTAGTGTAATTCCAGCAGGCCACTTTCTTATCAGAGGTCATGAAGAAAATTTGGGGGGGAAATACAAAACAAATGCCAGTGTTGTGAAGGTTTATTTATTTTTGTTAATGTTCCTGACATTGTACCTCGTGCTGGCAGAACAGCCAAGTGGAAGCAGTTCGATGGCAGCAGTGGAAATTCCTCAGTTTATCAGCAACAAAGCTCAGGTCAGCGTGTGGAGTAGTTTTGCACTGACGTTTGAGCAAGGCACTGGCACAAAAGGATTGGGAGAGATGGGGTTCAGAAATAACCAGGGTCGTTTAGGTAGATTAGAATGTGAACCAGCTCCCTCCTGCAGCATATTCAAAGGAGGTTTTCACCACAGCACAGCCAATTAAGTTGATCCAAATGGGGATCCCAGGCCTTTCACCCAACACATCCTTCTGAGATGTTGAGTTTGGCAGGGAAGAGAATGACTTTTCTCAGGCAAAATTAGCATTAACTTGAATGAACGAGTCAGGGTTGGAAGAGTTGGCCCATTGAGTCACTTCTGGTTTTACTAGATGAGATAGTTGCTCGCTCTTGTTCTAGCTTGCCATTGTAGGCCACGTGACTCTGTAATGTGAATTAATTCTCAGTACTTAGTAGCCATCAGCCAGAGTAGAACCAAAGTCTTGAGCTTCCTTTGCAGCACCACACCCTCCAGAAACAACTAACCATAATGTCTCACTCACACATTTTGAATGCAGGCCGGGGACTCATCACTAGAGTCTTCCTAAGCTGGCATGGCTCCCACTCAGGCCATGAGGAGCAGGATGGTTTTGTGGGTTAGGTACAGTACTAGCACTCAGGGTCCAAGGCTGGTCCTAGCGCAGATTTCCTATCTGACTTTGGGAAGTTCTCTTACTCACCTTGTGCCTGAAGTCCCTCTTTGGAAAATGGTGAAAGTGATTCTTCCCTGTCTCACCAGATTGTTTTGAAGATCAATTCACTAATGTTTTCAGATACATCAGAGATAGGAGCCATGGAGTTTAAGGCTATATATGACCATCAGATCATCTGACCTCCTGTGTCTCACAGGCCACCAACACCACCCAGCACCCTCACACTAAACCTAACAACTGAAATGAGACCAAAGTATTACAACTCACAGGAGACTAGACTGTCATGTGCCACTGGCAGAGGATACGAGGGAGCAAGGTGCACCAGTGCCCGAGTTCCCCCGCAACAGCAGGGAAATGATTAAGTGTGATATACCTGCAAGTGACCCACACCCACACGCTGCAGAGGCAGGTGATAAAACCCCAAGGTCACTGCCAATATGCCCTGGGGTACAATTTCTTCCCAACCCCACATATGGCGCTCAAGTAGGCCCTGAGCATGTGGGCAAGAACCAGCCTAGAGAGACAAACTGCAGGATATATTGATAAATAGGAAACCTATCCCAAAAGCTAGGATTTAGGGAGGGAACTTCAAGGGATCAGAGGCATCTCTCACAGAGCAGTCTGAGTAAGTTTCTGCCCAGGTCCTTACTGCACAGTTGGTGGTGCTGAATGCTCCATGACATGCCTCAGGACTGGGAATGACATCTCAGCATCAAAGAATGCTAGCTGGCTACTGCAACAACCTCCTGCCCTGGAGTGTTCCTTCCTACAGTAGTAGCAAGTATCACTGGCTGAAAACCTCTGGAGTGTGAGTGGAGGTCTGGGCATGATCACAAGTAAAGTACATATGCTATTGATTCCTCTCCAATATAGGTAGGACAAACTACCCTAAGACTAAATAGGATAGTGTAATGAGGGCACCCACCATGTGATATGTGCAAGATACCTACAAACCTGAGAGGTGTATGATTTCACTCCTTTATTCTAGGGTTGAAAATACCTCTGATTTTGCTTCCTTCCATACATTCCTCCCCAGTCTCTCTCCACTGTCTCTTTCGCTCTCTCCATTATGTCAATAATGCAGAATGGCTGAAAGATTATCCAGCACCTGAGGAACATGCAAACAATGGAGATAAAAGATAAAAACTATCAATGAAGATCTGAAGTAATTTGTCCCCAGCACCCTGTGGTAATGTCTAAGACAGATTACTTCCCTATCTCCATCCCAGTCCTTAATGTCTGCTTAGAAATGAGCTTCAGTGGGAGGTGTGAAAGAAGAATCCAAGCCCAGGATCATGGCATTCCTATTACTCACAGGATGGGAAAATATAGAGAAAAGGGGTGTAGATGCCACAATAGCTATTTTCCCCCAACAACTTTCTCTGTCATGTGGTTGAGAAAACATCACTGGCCAACAAATACAACGGTAGCATCTTGGTCACTAGTCTCCAGCCCATGACCATGGTTGGGGTTATCTTGGATCATTTAGAGATTCAAGCAGCTGGAAGATAGTTAGAATTTTCCTTCTAATGATGTTTTGTCTTCATTTCCTCCACCTCCTGCTGCTACCTTTATTTAATCTGGTAAATATGAGATTTCCTGGGTTATGGCTTTTGTATTTATTCATGGATCTGATTGCATTGGTGTTGCTATTAATGCCTTCCCTGGGGAAATGCCTGTCAGGGGTGGGAAAAATCATTTCCTTGTTTGGTCAGAGCAATCACATTAAATACAAACCCAGCTGGGCTAAACGTGTGACTGTTATCAAGATTAAAGTGATGGTTTGATCCTGAGGCTGAAAGATGGCCCAACAGCTGTGGAAACTGTCCAAAGATTGCACAAACTGAAGGTCTCTCTCAGGGTTCAGAGTGGCATGATATTGTGCAATGTGTTACAATCAGATACACATATGTAAAGAGACAGGGTCACATAAAAGCTACCAGCTTGCAAATACATTGCTGTGGCACCATCCATTTGGAACAGTAATGGCTGGCATGAAGAGCTGGTTACCATGTGCAAAGCCCCAGTTTCAAAATCTCAAATCAAGCACATTACGTCCACTGGCTTTTTGCCTCAACTTTAATGAAGTGAGAGATGCGAAGTGCTGGTTTTACTTACAATCAACACCTTCTGGGTGTTTTTAGTGCTTGGAGTGGGGGAAAAGAGAAGGCGTAGTTAGGGCAGCATGCGCCATGTATGATACGCCCTCAGCCATAGGGATCCGCACTTATTCCTTCCCCATTCCTCACCCCTGCTCTGGGCAAATCAGGCCACTACCACCCATTTATGTTCTATCTCCCACCCACTTTGCAGCACCTTCTTCCTTGCAGGTCTCTGCCCCTGGAAGTCCCTTCCTGTGCCAAGCTTCCATCCTCATCTCCAAATGCATTTATTCCACGAAGCCTATAAATCCAAATCCTCCCAACAAAGGCACACTATCCCTACTTCCCTCCTGGAACTGCCCCATATTACATCTCTGCTCTGGTTACCAAGTGAACTCACTGTGAATATTTTTGTTGCCCCTTAGACTGGAAGGTCCTCGGGGTCTTGCCTCCTCTTTGTTCTGTAAGTGTCACGCAGACTGTCGGGACTCTACACATAATAATCAATACCAGTAATTAATAAAGAGTCTAGACCTGCCCACTTGGAAATGTTTTATCACATGTTCTACCTGGCAAACAGAGACCAGAAATATTTGACCCATGTGTTTTTTCACCTGCTGCAGTTTGTGCTATTGGCAGTCAATCTGCCCATAGCTGAGCTAAAGAATGTGTCGTTGCTAATGGATAACTATGGGGTGTGAAGCTGCATGTGAGAACAACATACACAACTGGTGTGAGAACAGGAGGCAAGGATGGAAAGAGACTCTGTTGTCTACAGTGCTGCTGCTGAGCACTGTTTAATGTGCCCTTCGTGAGAATGTATCTTGCGCCCAGGCAGAAAATGAAGCTAGTGGAGAACACAGCTGCTCACCTGTTACACAGAGCACTTAACATCAGTGTTTCGGAATCTGCACTGGCTGCCAGGCTGAGTTCCCAGGGGTAGTTTATAACCTGTAAATCCCTAAGTGGCTTAGGACCTGGTTAGTCCAGACACTGCCTGTCTCCCCATACCATAGTGCCGCAGCTTCAGTCAGTGGGGTTGCTTAACCGAGAGCTTCTGTCCTCCCAGTTTAAATAGGAAGTGGCTGGCAGCAGGGCATCAGAAATGGCTTCCCCTTGGCCTGCCACTGCCTGGCTCTGTTAACATTCCAGATGTGCCATACAGCCCACTTTTATTTCAGGCATTTAGGAAGGGTTGGGCTGAGCGATATGGGGAGGCAGATGGGGCTTGCGATGTGACTATTGTCGTGCGTGTATTCGTCGGTGGTTTTTAATGATTATATTTTGAAATTTTTGAATTCTAGCCGTTGGGCAGAGGAGTTCTTTAACAACCTGAAAAAAAAACCCAATAATTCACTCTATGCATGAAACAGTGTGGGAATAAACATAGCACCGATGCAAACAGCAGATGAACGGCTGCAATTAGAATGTTTGGTCCCAGACATTCTTCCCTCTTGCCCTGCTTTGAGAACGAACAGCCCTTTACCTCCCCACGTCTCATGCTGTCATTACATTCCCAACCTGCAGTGTTGGTTCATATCTTAGTGGACCCAGTGGTAACATGGGGCTAGCAGGGCCTGCAGGTCTCCAGTCGGAACTCCACTCAGATGTCTGTCTTTGGTTTAACTCTGCTCTGTTTCACAATACAAGACCTCTTTCGTGGTGTCACAAAAATCCCACCTTCACAGTAACAACCTGGAACTACAGCTGCAGGCTAGCGTAAGGTTGATCTTTTCCTGGTATCTTGATAGTTTTGATGCAATGCAGCTAGGGCATTCTGTCAGGCCGTAACAGATGGCATCAAGCTATTAACCTTTTTCTGAGCACAGTATGACTGCTGTGTGAGTATCCTCGCTTTCGGGACTGCGTCACCTAATGAGAGGTGCCACAGAACTGTCTATTGATGCATTTATACCACACACAGTACCATGGTCTCTGAGGACCTGCTATTAAAGTGCTGTTTATCGCTGTCTAGCTACATCCACAGCATGACACAAAATGACACTACAGGAGATGAGCTAGACACACATGACATGAGCAACACAGGCAATAATGGAATACTGTGTAATACATGGGCATGGTACAAGTGATCATGACCCTCTGTTAGCAGCTGGCCCTCGCAACGCAACAGCCTGTATAATGTTCCCAGTGACCACACAGCCTATTACTGTCTCACAGCTTTAGGACTTCTCCTGTAGCTTCAGCAGCGGGAAGCTGTGCTTTGTGGCGCTGAAGGACCTGGGTTTGTTTCCAGATGACGACTGCGGTGTGTTTGTCTGTATGCAACCGCAGTTGATTACAATGGTGTGGCATGAGAGAGTTCCATATGATGATAATACCAACAAGCAATGAAACCAAGGAGGAAGGATGGTTTTATGGGTGAGGCACTAAACTGGGACTCCAGTGACTTGGCTTCAGATCCTGCCTCTGCACAGACTGGCATTGTGACCTTGAGCAAGTTGCTTCATTGCTGTGTGCCTTAGTTCCCCACTTCTGCAATGTGGGAAGAACCATACTTCCCTGTGTCACAGGGGTGCCATGAGGATAAATGTATCAATGTTTCTGAGGCTCAGATTCTATGGTCATGGGGGCTGTGTATAGACAGCAGCTGCCACCTTGACCTGACACAATACAATGTGCAGTGACTCCAGATTACACCATGTGACACGACTGAGCTTTTTTCCTCAGAGAAGGAAAATAGCAGAAACATTTGTAATTGTTTCACTTTCCTGCCAACATATTTTCTTTATGTAAAGAAAGACCCTGGCGGCCCTGAAGAGGCCAAGAGGTGCCCTCACTCCTCCAGAAAGGAGAACCTATCAGGTAAGGATGCCAGCATACCAGGCTGGGTAAATTTGTGTACACACTTCAAATAACAATAGGTGGCCCTGCTATCTGATAAAGGCGCCCTGCAGGAGTCTGGCTGCGGGACAGAGGGAATCAGAGGTCATGCCATGAATTTCAGTTATGTTGATAGGAAAGGAGCCAGATAGCATCTACAGTCCCAGAGAAAGGAAATAAAGAACAGAAAACGTAAACTGACATAAAGGGTTGGCAAACAGCAGACTAGAAACAGCTTCAAGAATGACAAGAACAGGGAGTTTTCCAGCATTACGGGGCAGCCTCAGTTACAAACATCTATGTCTGCTCTATAGCACAAGACTATGTATTTCCTCTGCCTACTCTCCCACTGGCTCAACACAAGCCTGCATCTGGGCATTACACTCACCAACTCAAACCAACAGACAAACACTGTAGACAGATTTTAAATAAATCTATTAAATGGCTGCCACATTCCACTCCAGAGGGAGCTGCATTTCAACATTAGAGAGCTGGTTCCCATGTGTGTTTATAGATTAACAGATAGAGAGAGAGATTACACACACAACGTGCATACTTCGTGCTTTGGGATCCTGCTGTATGAAAGGATCTAAAATTATTATTGTGTTGTATTATGTTATAATTAAGCCAGAGATAGAAAAGTCCTATAAGATCACTAGTACAACCCTTACATAAATAATACAAGAACGCTCCCTAGAGTAAAACATTCAGAATTGTATCCAGTCTGTTTCCACCATTTTCCTAGGGAGATTATTCTTCTGTCTCCCTTTCGCCAAGAGGCCATCAAAGCCTTTGGTAGAATACTTAGCTGTAGAACAACAATGTAGAGCCTCTGAGTGGGAACCAAAGCAGAAGCGGCTTCAGATCTAATGGGTTCTAAACCAACCTTCTGAAAATACAAAATACACATCTGAAGTTTCAGTTTAAGGCTCATCTCTAGAGCCTGATCCAGGACCCATTGAAGTCACTGAGTTTTTCCATTGACTTCTCTGGGCTTTGGACCAGGCCTTCAGTGATGTAAATTCATTACTGTTCAGTCATCTAATTTGGTCCTTAGTCCAATTCCTAACGGGCAGCTTCCCTCCCTCCTTCCTCCTCACACAATCCACCATCACAAATAGCACTAATTAGCTCTCTTGTAGGCAGCCTCAGCAAAGGGACCAAGAAGCAAGACACGCTGATGACAGCATAGATTAGAAACTTGCATTGCGCTTACCGTGCTGTATCTCTCTCCGCGCTTCATAGCTACCATCAGCACTTTTCACCAGCATGAAATTCACTTCTCCCAGGAGGGTGGGCTGAGCTCCGGCATTGCTCCAGCCCCCAAAGCCAGGTCTCTCCTCTACCTTCACTCTTTATCTCTCATGTGATTGTCCAGCTTTCCAGCTTTAGCTCAAAGTACCCCAGGCCTTTACCTTCTGTGACACCATCTGGGGGTGCCCAGGACTGTGAGTTACCTTGTTACCCCCCTGCCATAGCAAGGGATATACTTGTTTGTACTTAATTGGGTGTCTGTTAGCAATCCAAACAATCTGCTCCAGGCCCTGCCAGCCCTTACTTTGCCTTGAAAGTTAACAATAGAAGTACCAGAGCTGCTCTGGAAATGTCTCACTGTACTATCCAGCCCCTTTCAATGGACACCCAAAGGAACAGTGTAAGCACAGCTTGATTGGTACAACTCAGGATCAGGCCCTTTATAACATCACAGCACTGAGATATATTTCTAGTGAAACAATCATAAATTTGTGATCAAAGATTAAGATTAAGAATATCAAGTAAGGCTAATGGAAACAGAAATGGTTACATATAAAACAAAAAGTATAACACGCTACTTAATCTGCACTAAATTTAACAGGCTAAAATCCTTGTTTACTTTAGTTTCTCACATCACCACCCCATATGGCTGGAATTCACCATTCAATGGATGCAGAAAGATGGCTAACAGGTTTCCCTGTCCCCCAGTTATAGTCTAGTAAACCTTTGAAGTGCACCTCTATACAAATCTCTCTTTCCCCTGCTGTTCTTCTCTTCTGGTCGATGTCCCATCACCCTGTTAACTCATGTAAATGGGGCTTCCATTGTTTCGGCTTACAATGTTTAATCTGTGTATGAACTAGGTTGACCAGTGACTATACATCCCTTTGTCTCACAAAACCAGTTTTTCACCTCTACAGGGGGTGGTAACAGCTTGAGACAAACTATACAGGCAAATTTTCAGTATATAGAAATAACTTGTTAAATGTCATCTGTACATACATTCAACAGCTGTATTAATGACCAGCATGATTCTGGCTTTCATTTAAGATCTCACACAACATTCTTTGTAGATAAATACTATGACAGCAAGATTATGGGTGCAGTGAGTTTGTCAGGCCTCTCAGGGGCTACCGTTACAGAACTGTGAACCCTTTACCAGTTGGCATTGAGGGTTTCTTAGGGTCACAGCTTCTCAGTCACATGGTCCTGCTCAGGCCTCTCTATACATTTCCCCTACTTGGTAAATGGTAAAAACAACCCACCACAAGAAAGCAGACAGCATCCTCATGGCCAAGAAGGGCCTGGCTCAGAGACTTTATGTAACTGTCCAGAGGAAGAAAGTTTCTGTTGTCATAAGTTCCCACCCTTCTGTCTCAGGGGCTAGTGCTTCACCTGGATCTTCAGATGTTACCCCAGATGCTTATCCTCTAGGATATGGTTACTGAGACCTTGCTAAAACCCAGAAGCTCATCCACATCCCTTTTCCTATTACAGAACTTGAAGAACAGTCTGTTTTTATGTCAGAAGACGTCCATTAAATCTGCCATACAGCCCCTCAGTAAAATTCTAGGATTTTCCCACCACACTTTTTGATGAAGGCATTGCCATCATCTCCCTGAAGCAGCATCAGGCTTCTGCTCTGAAGGTAATGAGGGTGACTATTCGAGGTATCCCACTGGTTAACAGCCTCTGTCCAAATGCTTCTTTGGAGCCCTGGTTAGCTTTGCACCGCCTTTTAAGGAGATGGTCCCCACTTAGAGGTTGAAACTAGTTTTATAGGGTTTTTGTAATCTTCCCTTTGAGTCTATGAAGGAGGTTGTCAAGGTTCCTTACCCACTCTGAACTTTAGGGTACAGATGTGGGGACCTGCGTGGACACTTCTAAGCTTAATTACTAGCTTAGATCTGGTATCGCCGCCATCACCCCCAAGTACCACCTTTTTCCCTGGATAGTCTTGAGGGACTTCACCAATTCCCTGGTGAACACAGATCCAAACCCCTTGGATCTTAAAACAAGGAGAAATTAACCATCCCCCTCTCTTTCTCCCACCAACTCCTGGTGGATCCAGATCCAACCCCCTTGGATCTAAAAAACAAGGAAAAATCAATCAGGTATTAAGAAAAGGCTTTTAATTAAAGAAAAGAAAGGTAAAAGGAAACCCTCTGGGAGAGATTAGCATACCAGCTACTCTCACAGACAACAGATTTAAAACACAGAGGATGTTCCCCTGGGCACAAATTTAGTTACACAAAAAAAATACCCAAATACCCAATTTTGATAATTCCCTAACGGTACCAAGACAAGTTACAAAGAAAATAAACATAGACCTATTTATTCCTTTCTAAAACTTACTACTCTGATAAGAGGCTGGTTCCTTGATCTTTTTCACTCCTGGCTGAAACTGAAAACTCTAAACAAAGGAAAAACTTCCCTCCTTCCTTTTGAAATATCTTGTTCCCCCATTGGTCTCTCTGGTCAGGTGTTAGCTAGGCTAGGTGAACTTTTTAACTCTTTACAGGTAAAAGAGGCATTAACCCTTAACCATCTGTTTATGACAGAGGTTCTTCTGTTAAGGCTTCAGTTTTAATATTGGTTGTCTTTGCTTTCGAGGGCCCAATTCCAGGGAGGTACTTAAACATGTGCCTGACTTTACACATGCAAATAGTCCCATTGAAGTGAATAGGATTATGCATGTGCTTAAAGTTAAGCACACACTTAAGTACCTTGCTGAATCAGGGCCTAGGCTTCTGAAATGAAAGCTCTAACCTGCACAGACCACTCCCTATTCCGCACCCACGGAGTTGCCATACACGCTGTACCATCCTTTGTGCACAAACAACACAGTGATTTTCACCAGAACTAGACAACTGTTCTGTCTTCTTCCATTCTGCCCTGCTCTCTCCAGTGAAGCTGAGCGACGTCTCCACAGCTTCCGGCAGATGTTGAGGGAGACATTCAATTCTATCTGAACAGAGCATCAGAATTTCACGCTTGTGAGAGCATGTCCATTTCCTCTGAGGAGCCAAAGGGCAGGCAAGAAGCTCATGCAAATGTCCTGTCCAGTGAAATTAGAATGTATATTATTGAACCCTATGGCACTCAGGGACAGCCAAGGCAATTACTGCTTGTTCCACATGAAGAAGCTCTGTCTCCTGGGTTGAGATGGGTGACCCATCCCAGGGATAGATCTGCAAAGCTTCTGTGCAGTCCTCCATACCCACCTTGGCTAGACATTTGGAGGAGACATATTTGTCTCCATAGATGCATTGTTTGGTAAAACTGTTCTAGCTTCTTTTCTTCAGACATAGTCCCACACTGCTCTTCAGAAGGAATGCAGTGTAGATCTCTCCTCATTAGAGACTGACTTTGGCCACTCAGAGTACAGACAACTTTTATTAGCTGTAAATGGTGTTTTTCCAATGGACAAAGTCCGTGCTGTCTACACAAGGAAAATGGCCCGTGGTGCTCCTAACATGCCTCCATTGAAGTTGAAGCAGTGTGGTTGCTAGTGTAGACAGGGTTAGCTCATTTTCAACACTGATGTAGAAAGTGCACAGGATGTCTTATTCCTCCATGCATCTAGCTCACATTCTGTAATGAGTGATGAAAAAAATTGACCCTCATTTCCTCTAGTAGTGGCTAAACCACTTTCAACCATCACTACAGGGTAGAAGCCAGAGGCAGAGTTGTGGTTGACACCCATACCACAAGTCATTTTCCTAGTGCAGGGGTTCCAAGCCTAGGGGAACCCCAGAGAATTGGGAACAGATTTCAGAAGCATTATGACCACCCTTCCTTTTTCCCTCTTTTTCTTGCCCTTACATGGGGAAAAAACTGTTTTCAGCCTTTACAGTTGTGGAGATAATCTGCAGAATATGAACAGAGCATAAACCTATGCAGGAATGCCTGTCTGAATCTGCAATCAACCTGAAATGATAGCTTAAGAATTCTTAACTGCCATCTCCACCTCATCTCACTAAATGAGAGGGAGATCCTGACTAGATCTCAGATAGATGGGAAGGCAGGTCCCTGTGGGATCACAGTATGGAAAACATTGAGAACCACTGTCCTAGTGTAAGCAGGGCCTTAGTCATTCGCTTTTATTGCCAGCTGGCAATAAATTAGCTTGCTACTGTCCTGTTTCTGAGGCATCTCTAATAAGGACAGTGTCTGTCAGTGGTTTATACTTGGCATTTTCTAGATAAAAGTTTTTCCACTTTAACTAAGCTTGAGTGAGATGCCATTATTTCTCTTGCCAACTTCATTCCTACCAAGTGTCTCTCACCATCTCGCTTCTGCTTCTTTTTATAGTTAAGTGCCATAGGGGAAGCTAAGAGGAGACTTGAGCCAACCTGGTCCAGCTCAAAAGTTCTGCTGCTTCTGCCTGTTTCAATGTTCATTAATCTATCCTGTCTGTGCGGAAATATTTGTTACAGGTAAGAAAAATTATCTAAGGGCCAGCTTCTCAGTTGCTGTAAATCACTGAAGACAATGGAGCTATGCTGACTTATACTAGCTGAGGAACTGGCCCGTAAACCTTCGGGAAAGCAGGGAGCAGCAGAAAGATTTTAGAAAAGGGAAAGGGAGTGTCTTAAAAGATTACTTTAAACTGATATGTGTGCTGAATGCCTCTTGAGGCCTGGTTGGGGGGAGGGGAGGCTTATCACAAATGAATCTGGGATTAACTCAATATTCATGAGAGCTTTGCTGTTCTCCTTTAACACTTTCCAGCTCAGTATTAAATCCAGCATGTATATCACACAAACTTTCAAGGCTTCTGCCCAAGCTTTATATGTTCTCCAGCATGAGAACTTATGGGGCACATACCATGAGTAGGACATAAATCCGTTTCATCACTGTGGACGCAATGCAGTGTGTGAGGAAGGAATCTTCAGATGGCCTATCTACCTACCTCAGATAGTCCCCCTCTGATGTCATGGCTACGTCTGACAGAGAGCACAGCACTGTGCTTGAAGAATGCCCATCTACAGTCATTCCAGTTGAGGCAAAAGCTCTAGACCATTAGAAACTTTCTGGTGGCTTCTGCTGGTACCAAGTTTTTGTGGCCATTTCTTACAGTGGGAAAGGCATATCACTGAAGCTCCAAACCAACTCAGTCAGAGAGGGCAGTGTTGAAAATCCCTGCCACCCACTTCTCTCAGTAATTAGGGAGCCAGAAACTCTTCTCCCAAAAGAACAAGAAAGAATTATCCCCATAATTTGAGCTCCTATACTCACCCTCTTAATTTATTTTTAATGTCTGCAAGGATTTTGCCTCTCAGCTCATCCTGTTTTTTGGCTTGGCAGCAGGGGCGGCTCTAGACATTTCGCAGCCCGAAGCACAGCGGCATGCCGTGGGGGGCGCTCTGCCGGTCACCAGTCCTGCAGCTCCAGCAGACCTCCCGCAGGCATGCCTGTGGAGAGTCCACTGGTCCCGCAGTCCGCTGGTCCCGCGGCTTCGGTGGACCTCCCGCAGGTGTACCTGCGGAGGGTCCACTGGTCCCACAGCTTCGGTGGGCCTCCAGCAGGTGTGCCTGCGGAGGGTCCGCTGGTCCCCCAGCTTCGGAGCACCCCTTGCGGCATTCCGCCCCAAACACGCGCTTGGCGTTCTGGGGCCTGGAGCCGCCGTTGCTTGGCAAATCCGATGAGAATGACCCATTAACCGAGTCTGATCAACTGTGCAGATACAGACTAACACAGCTGCTACTCTGAAACCTGTTAAGAGGGAAGGAAACAGAAAGTTACCGTGGAAAAGGTACAGATCAAATCTCTGAACATAAAAGGAAATTTCAAGCTAAAGAATGAGAAGTAGAATGACATGTTTCATGCCTGGTTTGATAAAATATTTTGCAACACTGGCAAACTTAACAGCTATTATTTTTAAGTATAATCTTTATGACCTTAAACAGTCGATAAGGTAGTTAGAGAAAATGTTTGTGAAAGGTTGTGCATTTTCCTAGTGAACTAAGATTTTCCCTCTCCCCTCCCATCCAAGGCTAATATTCAAAATGGAAGCTTGGCACTTGCACCCTGTGTTGGAACTTGGAAGCTGTTTGTTTAGCTTTCCCCAAGATATTAGCTAGGCAGCCTTGCAAAGCAGGGCAAGAAAAGGAGCCCTGTGGAGTGCCACAGACGTCTGAGAAGCCAAGGGTGCATAACTCAAACTGCTCAAGTTTATTAAAACAAAATAGGTCAGCAGAGTTGCCCAGAGGGTTATGTAAGGCGGAAAGCAGCACTCCACAGGAGAGAAGGGAGCCTGTTTAAAAAGCAAAGCCACTCCAGTTTGTTTATGGCCGGAGATAACTGACTTGTGGTGTGTGTCTCTTCTCCGACGCTGACAGAGTAAATCATGCTATTTATCTACAGAGCTGATGAGGATTTGGACTGGGCTGTTGTTTTGTGAGCTGTGAATTAAAGCAAATGAGGTTTTAATAATTATTAACATGATTCTATTGTTGTTAAGAGCCGACAAGGTGGGGCAGAAGCCAGTACAAACTACCAGGGCCCGGTGGTTCAGAAGGGGGCCCAGGGCCAGGCTTCCCGGGCTTCCCCAGCTTCATCATCTTTGTTAACTGGTATGTCCTTGCTGGGGGGCCTGAAAAAAAATTTTCCCCAGGGCCCCAACCCGCTCTCGGCGGCCCTGGTTGTTATTATAATTGCATTTGGTCCCTGTGAAGGAAGTGTCATGGCTTGCAAATCGTTTACTTGCAGGGAGTCTTAAGGATTATTAAAAAAACATATCCCTGATTCCTCTGAAAAGGGTGTGTTGTGAAGGGTGGGTTTAAAATGGTTTGTAAGCACTGGACGCAGTAGTGTGTGCATGGAAGCAAGGGTTCGGAACGTAGCGGTGTAACAAAAAGTCCATTTCAGGCAGCTGGCATTCTCCCTCAGACCTGGAGATTAGAGCAGAAGAGAATAAGGTATTTGGGGAAGCAGGAAATGCTTATTTGTCCTTCAAATGGGCCTGTGCTGTGGTAATTTAGCCTTCTGGCTGCCTGCATCTCCTCCTTGCTTTCTGCAGCTCCAAAGACACAGCCTCCAATTTTGAACAGCGTCTACTCATTCTGGGCATTTTGGGTGCCGGCCTCAGGCAGCCTGATTTTCAGAAGTGCCGAGCACCTGTGCCAACTCTTGACTTCCAGTGCAGCTGTAAGTGCCTCTTCCCCTCTGAAAATCAGACCCTAGGCATCCAAATAAGGGTACTCAAAAAAAAGAGGCACCCAAAATTAGAGGCCATGCTTGAACATGTGGATCCCTTCCAGGGCCTCTTTTCATGTGGCCTCCCTGGTAGCCCTCTCCTGGCTCCTGAGATAAACTGGACCCCATATTCCTGCAACCTCAGCCACACGGCAAGCCACAGCCCAGCCTGCAACACTGAGAGATCCCCAAGAATAAGACATAACCCCCATGTCGCACAGGAGACCATGCGACTGAAGGGGATCTGATACTGTGGAAGGACACCTGACATTCTTTATACATTTAAGACTGGTGTGATACATCAGCCACCTTTGTTCCTATTCATAAAGTGAATGGCTGGTCCAAAGACACTAGTTAAATCCAGCCTGGATGAATGGCTCCCCATCTATAGCAGTTAAGCCAAACGGCCCATTTAGCATCTCACAGCACAGGTTCCTTTGCAGGAAACGCTTGGTGCAGCAATGGGACATTTACCCACTCGCCAGTTTGATGGAACTGTTTGCATTTTATACTGATGTGAACTTGCCTTTGAAAGCTGCCAAGGTAGGCTTAATCCTCCCCGCTGGTTCTTCACCATCCCCAAACCCCGCCCCCCAGTGGGCTTGCACAGCTACACAGGCACAGCACTGCTTGCGCTCTCTTTCCCGCTCTAAACAAGTGTGTCCCTGCAAAGGTGAAATTGGGCAGGGGTGGGAGGCGAGCTCTCTGCCCAACTGCCATGGCAAGGACCCTGCTTTCACTCTCCCTTTCATGGGCACTTTCCCTTTCAGGCATTTCATGAGACAAGAAGGTGGAGCCAACAACCAGCAATGGCTAAGCTGACTTCAGTGGTCCTACACTGAATTACACCAGCTGCAGCTCTGGCCTTACAGAGCACATCGAATAATGTCCTAGTCATGCACTCAGCTCTTTCTGAAAGAAACCCACAGAAATGCAGCAACCCATCAGAGGGTGGTCAAACTGTCCAACAAACCCCCTTTTTGCTCCCAAACTCTCTTCTTTAGGGCCATTCCCCTCCCCTGACAGGCTTGCCCCTGTCTTTCAGGGCCTTGCTGCTCTATTAAATGTATTTCACTTTGGCACACAGATGCCTTTGCTCAGCTGGATCTGTTCTCTTATAGGGTCTCTCTTACTCTCGGGTGACCCTGGAAATTTGCCCTTTTTGCTGCTTTCTACCAAGACTCATTAAAAGGAGCCAGTTACATTTTGCTATGCATGGAGGTAGCCATGGAAGTGGTTACAGTGGAAAAGATTTTGCTGTTGCATGTGATCAGGAGCCTAAGCCCTGGGAGGGGAGAGGGCAGTTTGAGTGATATCCCCCGCAGTGTTGAGTCTTTGAAACGCTGCATTTTCTAGCCCTTAAAGATTGCCAGATTCTCACAGGCTCCAAGAGGCAAAAAACTTAAAGCAGGTCTGTGCTCTAGTGAGTAACTGATGTAATTACGCCCACTTGTTACACGGTACAGCTTTCCCCAGGGGGGAGAGGGGGTGGATTCTATCCAGGAGGTGTGTCCCTGATGACAAGCCATTTGGCCAATCACGGAGCGGAAAGATCATCACATTCATACAGAAAAGAAAAGAAACCGCCCTGGGGTAGTTATACTGGGGGTGGGGGTCAGAGAGCGAGAGTTGGCAAAGAGAGAGAATAGGAGCTTGCAACTTTGTTAACTGACTGCAGCTGAATCTAACAGGCCAGGTCCTTCCTGCTGCAAATCTTGCTTGCCTCTCCCACTTTCCTCACGCCATCGGAAACCTTTGTGAGCTGGAGTGAAAAGTTCAGCTGCTTTGACTGGCCCTTCTGTCCCCCGCTTCCTAAATGATCCCTACACCTCATGCCTTGGGACCCTACCAAGGGCTGATCCGACCCACCCTTCGCCATCAGGGGCCTCCAGGAACCCAGAAGGGGAAACAGAGAGACAGGCAGTCCCCCGCACAGGGCAGTCACCTGTTCTGAATAAGCATTGTTTGACATTTCTGTGTTCCAGTGACAGGGGCTGCCTCAGTGCTGACTGGGAGCCCTGTTGATTAATAATTACCCATGCAGTGTGCTCCAGCTGTGCCTACCAGGGTGGGATCCGGGTTTGCTCTAGCTATGTTAAACAGCCAGAGAAAGAGAAGGCAGGTTTACTTTTAACCAGGGGGCAAATGGTCAGAATTTAGAAATGCTGAACAACCAAAAAGATGCAGGTTGAATTTTTTGTTCTTTCCCTTAGAGGAGAGAAGCAGTGGGGTCCAAGGGAGAGGGCACTCAGGAGACCTGGGCTCTGTCACTGGTCCGCTGGGTGAGCTTGGGAAAGGCTCAGCCTCTCTCTGAGCATCTGTATCTTCTCCTACCCTTAGTCTTGGCTCGTAAGCTATTCAGCAGAACTATCTCTTACCATGTGTTTATATGGCGCAATAGAGCCCTGATCCCAGCAGAACTACTGTCACACAAAGAGAGCATAATAATAGAAGTGCCCTTCACTGCACAAGGGGGACAAATAATAGACCGGATACTTCTGTCAGTTAGGAGAACACCCCTGGAACCAAGATGCCTACCTCTGTGGACCAATGTCAACTCCGGAAGGCTCCCACTCCTTACCAAATGATAAGCCACCTCCCACACTAGAGCTCTGCCTAGGCAATTTTAGAAAAAACACCAGACACCATCTGAGCCTTGTCAACACTAGGGCAGCTGCTAGTGCAGTGGAATTGGTGGGAGGATGGGGATGGGGAGTAGTTTCCTAATGCACAAGCCAGCCTCAGAATGATAGGCGTTAGGAAGAAAAAATCCCTGCATTCATGACTCCATACCTGCCTACTATGGAGTTTGTTACACCTTCCTCTGAAGCACCTGATACTAGCCACCATCAGAGACAGGCTACTGGGCTAGATGGACCTCTGGGGTGATCCTATATGGCAGGAGTAGTCAATTATTTTTTGTCAAGGTCCAAATTTCTTGGTTAAAGTCCAGACTCCAGAGAAGAAAATAATAATAGAAAATAACAATAATGATAATAAGTAAAAAAAGATTTCCAGGTCTGTTCAAAAGCATCTGGCGCTCCAGATTTGGCCCACGGTCTGCCTATTGACTATCCCTGCCATATCGCCACTCCTATGTTCCTAAAATTCCCTAACATCGATATGGCCTGGTGGAAAGGCCTGAGGTGTACATAGAGCCCTGGAGGCCAGCAGACTCAAGCTATCATAGGTTAAATTATTTCTTTTCATTTAATGCAGAACCAGAAGGGTCACAGTTGTAAGAAGAAAGAATCCTTCAGCAGCAGAGAGCTGATGACAGGTACCAGTAGGATTCCAAAGCTTCAGAGGCACATGACTGAGAAGATATTTAGATCAGAAAGGGGCTGATTTGACATGCAGGTGCCCAAGACCCGCATTTGCTCAGAGGCCTTGGTTAGCTCAGTTAGGAGCAAGGAGGAGCCAACGGCACTGTTGGCTTTTTGCTTTGTTCCTGGGTGAAGGAGATGGATCTCACCCCCAGGGAAACCATCTGGCAAAGGATTCGAGGTGACATAATGAAAAATGATTTGCTTTCTGCCGTGAAGGTGGGAACTACTGGGGGTAAGAATCTTTCCTCTCCATTGTGGTGGTGAGTGAGCAGCAAGGACACACACACACACAAACAAGTCCTCAGGCTGCTGCTGTCACTGGAGCCAGGATGGGAACGCTCAGAGAGGGGTCAGGGGCTTATCAGGAAGCAGTCAGCTCAGCGTCTTCCTCTTCTAATGTGACATTCAACCCCTGTGCAGAGGGCTCACTCCAGGCCAATGCACCACTTAAGTTGGGATCTAAGTAGTGCATGGGCCTTACGCAGGTCCTTTGTATGGGGGTGAATTTCACCCCAGTGGGTTTATCCCACTCATTCATTTCTGTTCTCTGTAAGGACTGGAATGCCCCAGTGCAAAGACTTGAGCAGCCCCGCCGGGATGTAATGGGAGTTCCCAACCAGCAGTGTATGGCTAAGGCAGAGAGTGTGAGTCTGTGCTCATGCTGGACTAACTCCACTGCCTTCAACACAGTTTTACTACCTGGAGTGGGAGCAGCTAGATGACTCATGCAATGACTGACACAAAATGGACTGGCCCAGATCCTCCACTGGTGTAAATCAGCAGAGCTTCACTGATGTCAGTGGAGCTATCTTGATTTACTCCAACTGAGGATGTGGACCACCAACTTCAATGGAGCTGCACCAACCTACACCAGCGGAGGCTCTGGCCTATAAGCTTTGCCCCTGGATGTGACCTATAAATTCTGCCCCTGGTGCTGAGCCAGGCAGGAGTCACACAGGGTAACTCCAACGGAGTTTTCTCCCTTCCAGGCTCAGCTGTTTTTTCATGGCCCTTCTGCACAAAACTGTGCCTGGCTTTAACTTCCAGAGAGCCAAGGAAGTGGGTCCAAACCAAACCCCACCAAAAGGCCAGGCAAGTGCTTTGATTTATTGTTTGTGGGGAGAGGGGCATTTTATCTGCCTGTCTGTTTGGTTTGAATGAATCGCAGAGCAGGTGAAGGCTATTGCATTTTCCCTGCTGGGTGGCAGCTTTTCCTTGGTCATGGCCGGGTTACCTCTGGCCATGCAGCTCTGGGCCTCTATGGAAGTGAGGGGGTGGGGGACCTCACTCAAAGAGCTGCCCTGCCACCTGCTGGCAAGAGGGAGGCAGCAGGAGACCTCAGTCAGGCTTAATTAAGAACTTCCTTTCTGGACACTCAAGAGATTTAACCCTTCTGAGGCTCTTTAGCCTTCTAGGATGTGTGTGTAGCAGAAAACTTCTTGTCCAAGGTGATGGGCGAGAACATTGGTGCTCTGCTCAGAAGACATCCTGAAGATACAGAAGGATGTGGCAGGCTTCTGCGATACCCCACCCTGCAAAGCTTCCTATCCCACAGCACAACTTCGGGCCACGCAATGTCGTCATTCACACACAATTGTCTCAAACCCTGAGCAAACAACACCCAATGTAGAGAGACGGGACTGGCTGGAGAGGCCAGTGATGAAAGAGATGTTTCCAGCTGAGCTGGGACATGGGAGATTCAAGGAGGGTGTTCCAGGAGGCAGGCACTGCAGAGGGAAGAGGGAATGGCTCTTGTTCTGACAGTGGCGAGATTGTGTGAAAGGAAACCAAAGAGAAAAGCGAGGCAGGAGCAGGGAGAGGAGGAGAGAGAGAGAAAGTCTGGGAGGTCAGCTGGAGTGCAGCCATGGAGGGATTGAAGACCAAGAAGGGTGACTTTTAAATGAACAATGGGGTGGAGACATCTGAGGATGGGGTGATGGGGTGAGTTGCAGCATTCAGCACGTGTTGCAGGCTGGAGAATGGGGACTTTGATTATTTCAACTGCTTATTCAGTGGAGTCTCAATGCCCTAGATGAGTATTCCAGCCCTGACAGAGCCCAAGCAGCAGCATACGCAGGCACTGACACACACCCCTACCCCCCATCGTGACCTCTGAGTGCCTGGTCAAAGTGGCACCGGTGAGGTTTGCAATTAAGGAGATGTGTGGAGGAAGCTGAGAGTCAATGATAACACCAGGTGTACAAACAATGGGCCTGAACCTGGTCTCACACCAGTGTAGCTCCCTCAACTTCAATGGAACCAGGAGGAGGGAGAGGGAAATCGGGCCCAGTGGCTGCAGACAGGAGATCTAAGTAGAGGGAAACAGAGAGGGAGGTCTGTTGGGGATACACCACTTGCTCAAGAGAAGCGAGACATTTAACTGCAGGAAGCTGGGAGAAAATTGTACGTTCGAGGAAGGCGAGAGAGTAATGGAGAAGCCAGCAGATGAAAGAGATGAAAGGCATCACTGCCATGAGACAGAGAACCCATTGTTACTGATAGGTAGATGAAACTCTCCCCTGTGCACAGTGCCAGCATGATGTCTATATGCCAGGGCTGCCCAGAGGGGAGGCAAGTGGGACAATTTGCCCCAGGCCCTGGGCCCCACAGGGGCCCCCAAGAGAATATAGTATTTTATAGTATTGATATATTTTTTTATGGAAGGGGCCCCCAAAATTGCTTTGCCCCAGGACCCTTGAATCCTCTGGGCAGCCCTGCTATATGCACCATTTTAAGCCCTCAGAATTAAGAAGGGGATGGGCCTTGTGCTGTCCTGTGTGCACAGGACTGAGGTTGACCCTGTAAGAAGAGAACCCTGGAAATTCCCATCTGTTTTGCATGAAATGAAGCATGGTATCCTTTACTCCCACCCCTATCGGTCCATTTCATCACCCAGTGTTGGCTTCCCTTGCCAGCACTGATGGCTTTCTAATTGTATGCACGGAAGGAGGCTGACTCAGAAGTACCACTGGCACTGGCCCTGCTCCATATTCCCTGAGACAGAATGTACCCATTGCCCTGCACACCTTAGCCTAGGGAGCAAGCGACCAGAATTTCTTCCTAAACCTGAGGCTTACTCATATGCTGCCAAGACAGTGGGCTGTCCCTCCCCTTTTCAGATGGAGAGTCTGTCTTTAACTGCCCAACCTGTTGGTCTGCAAGCCACCTCCTTGGTCCCCATCTAAAGGATACCACCATAAGAAGAAGGAGCACATAGGGCTTCACAAATGGACGGAACAGAGTATAAGCTAGATCTACAGGTGGTATAAATCCTCATGGTTCCCATTATATCAATGGGCCAGACCCTCAGCTAGTGCAAATCTGAGCAGCACCATTGACCAAAGTGGACCGTGTCCTCGGGATGGGGAGGGGGAAGTTTGCTGCCCTACATTTCCCTGTGACCACATATATGGCCAGCTCTTCAGCTGGTATAAATTGGTACAGCTCCATTGAAATTAATAGGCCAGATCCTCAGCTGGTGTAAGTCAGCACAACTCCATTGATAACAATGGAGCCATAAGAATATAAGAATGACCACACTGGATCAGACTAAAGGTCTATCTAACCCACTATCCTGTCTTCAGATAGTGGTCAATGCCAGGTACTTCAGAGGGAATGAACAGAACAGGTGATCATCAAGTGATTCATCTCCTGTCACCCATTCCCAATTTCTGGCAAACTGAGGCTAGGAACACCATCCC
Organism: Gopherus flavomarginatus; assembly: GCF_025201925.1. Classification (NCBI taxonomy): domain Eukaryota; kingdom Metazoa; phylum Chordata; order Testudines; family Testudinidae; genus Gopherus; species Gopherus flavomarginatus. The sequence continues at coordinate 66,874,102 of NC_066620.1, read as the reverse complement.
AGCCCATTCTGGCTAATAGCCATGGATGGACCTATCCGCCATGAATTTATCTAGTTGTTTTTTGAACCCTGTTATAGTCTTGGTCTTCACAATATCCTCTGGCAGAGATCCACAGGTTGACTGTGCGTTGTATGAAGAAATATTTCCTTTTGTTTGTTTTAAGCCTGCTGCCTATTAATTTCATTTGGTGACCCCTAGTTCTCGTGTTATGAGGAGTAAATAACACTTTCTTATTTACTTTCTCCACACCAGTCATATTATAGACCTTAATCATATCCCACTTTAGTCATCTCTTTTCCAAGATGAAAAGTCCCAGTCTTATTAATCTCTCCTCATATGGAAGCTGTTCCATGCCCCTAATAATTTTTGTGGCCCTTTTCTGAACCCTTCCAATTCCAATATATCTTTTTTGAGATGAGGCGACCAGATCTGCATGAAGTATTCAGGATATGGGTGTACCATGGATTTATATAGAGGCAGAATCTTCTGTCTTATTATCTATCCCTTTCTTAATGATTCCCAACATTCTGTTTGCTTTTTTGACTGCTGCTGCACATTGAGTGGATGTTTTCAGAGAACTGTCCACAATGACGCCAAGATCTCTTTCTTGAGTGGTAATAGCTGATTTAGACCCCATCATTTCATATCTATAGGTAGGATTGTGTTTGTCAACATGCCTTACTTTGTGTTTATCAACATTGAATTTCATCTGCCATTTTGTTGCCCAGTCACTCAGTTTTGTGAAATCCCTTTGTAACTCTTCGCAGTCTGCTTTGAACTTAACTATCTTGAGCAGTTTTGTATCATCTGCAGATTTTGCCACCTCACTGTTTAACCCTTTTTCCAGATCATTTATGAATATGTTGCATAGGACTGGTCCCAGTACAGGCCCCTGGAGGGACCACTATTTATCTCGCTCCATTCTGAAAACTGACCATTTATTCCTACCCTTTGTTGTCTATCTTTTAATCAGTCAATGATCCATGAAAGAACCTTCCCTCTTATCCCATGACAGCTTACTATGCTTAAGAGCCTTCTGTGAGGGATCTTGTGAAAGACTCTTTGAAAAATCTAAGTACACTATATCCACTGGATGACCCTTGTCAACATGCTTGCTGAACCCCTCAAATAATTCTAGTAGATTGGTGAGGCATGATTTCCCTTTACAAAACCATGTTGACTCTTCCCCAACAAATCATGTTTATCTATGTGTCTGACAATTCTGTTCTTTACTATAGTTTCAACCAGTATACCTGTGCCAATTTATACCAGCTGAGGAACTGGCTGTATATGTGCTCATGGGTAAATGTAGGACAGCAAACTGCCCCCCTTTCCACAGCCAAACATAAGAAAGGCCATACTTGTTCAGAACAATGGTCCAGCTAGCCTAGTATCCTTTCTTCTGACAGTGGCCAATGCCAGATGCTTCAGAAGGAATGAACAGAACAGGGCAATTATCAAGTGATCTATCCCCTAGTCTAGGGACACTCAGAGCATGGGGTTGCATACTCTGACCATCTTGGCTAATAGCCATTGATGGACTTATCCTCCATGAACTTATCTACTTCTTTTATGAACCCTTTTATAGTTTTGGCCTTCACAGCATCCCCTGGCAATGAGTTCCACAGGTTGATGGTGCGTTGTGTGAAGAACAATTCCAGTTCAACAAGTGACTTGAGAAAGTTTACATCTAACAAGAAACCTACCCAAGATCTTGGCATCTGGGCATCCTTTGTGCTGCCAAACCAGGTAGCTCCAATGCTCAAGCCAGGAGCAGCCCATGGACAACATAGCCCATGCCACATTCCAAAATGATAAGAAGAAAAGCCTGAATTTTGTTTGGCAGTTGGTGGTGGTGTGCTACCTTCAGCGCTGGTGCTTTGGGAGTAGGGGAACAATCACTTGGCTGTTTAATGTACTTGCTGCTCTACCTTTTACCTCTATCCCCTTGCAAGAAAAAAACAAAAATTGAGAAGACCAGAGGAACTCCTCACCTGTCCAAGGTCTCGTGCAAAGTGGAGGAGACCTTCAGCTGTGTTACACTGCATTTTTGGAAAGCCGTGGTGTTTCACTAGACAGCAGTAGTATCTGGCAAGTTTTGACCCAGGCCTCTGGGTTTCTACTGCCAGGTGAGCTCTCTCTTGGAGCCACAGGGCATTTGTTTTAAGGTGGGGAGCACTGCTTTTACTAAACAACACCATCACAAATGAAGCCTATGGGGACTGAATAACTCAGGGGAATGGGAATGGGAATGGTGTGGTACATAACCCTTCACTTCTAGATCCCTGGTTCAAATCCAGCTCAGGCTGTAGTAGCTGATAGCCATTCCCTTCTCAGGGCACTTTGACAGCCTGAGTGCAAGATACTGATGATCCCAATCCAGGTTTCAGCAGACAGATCTGTCCACACCAGGCAAATTCAGAAAAGAGTGGGCAGAAGAAGCAGCCCTAAGAGTGGACAGGGAGGGGAATACAGGCTCCCACACTCTCTATTTTGGCCACTCCTTTGACTTGGTCTTTGCCCAGCATGGTTCTCTCCCAATCTCTCAGTCCCACGAATTCCCTCTCTGGCCTCTTTGTGAGAGAGGGCATGACACTACACCCCATATTCTTCATAGAAACATTGTTATAATATGATTATAGCATAACTCTGATATGTTTTGTGCAAGAAAAGGCATGTGAAGTTGTCATAAACAGATAGTAGGAGTTAATAGAACAGAAGTCCTTTATATCTCTTTTGCCTGTAAAGGGTTAACAAAATCAGTGAGCCTGGCTGTTACCTGACCAGAGAACCAATCAGGGGACAGGATACTTTCAAATCTTGAGGGAGGGAAGTTTTTGTGTGTGCTGTTAGTTTTTGGTTGTTGTTCTCTCTGGGTTCTGAGAGTGACCAGACGTGCAACCAGGTTTCTCTCCAATCTCCCTGATACAGGTTCTTATAGATTCAAAATAGTAAGTACTAAGTAGATAAGGCGAATTAGGCTTATGTTTGTTTTCTTTATTTGCAAATGTGTATTTGGCTGGGAGGAGTTCAAATGTGTATTTGGCTGGAAGGAGTTCAAATTTGTATTTTGCTGAAAGGATTTTTAATTTGTACTTGTATACTTAGGCTGGGAGGGTATTCCCAGTGTCTATAGCTGAAAGACCCTGTAACATATTCCATCTTAAATTTACAAAGATAATTTTTACTGTTTTTTCTTTCTTTAATTAAAAGCTTTTCTTGTTTAAGAACCTGATTTTTTTTTATTCTGGTGAGACCCCAGGGGACTGGGTCTGGATCCACCAGGGAATTGGTGGGGAGAAAGGAGGGAAGGGGGAGAGAAAGGTTAATTTCTCTCTGTGTTAGGACTACTTTCTCTCTCAGGGAGAGTCTGGGAGGGGAAGGGAGAAGGAGGGGGGGAGGTGGATTTTCCTCTCTGTTTTAAGATTCAAGGAGTTTGAATCACAGTGATCTTCCAGGGTAACCCAGGGAGGGGAAGCCTGGGAGAGGCAATGGTGAGGGAAAGGGTTTACTTTCCTTGTGTTAAGATCCAGAGGGACTGGGTCTTGGGGGTCCCCGGGCAAGGTGTTGGGGGGACCAGAGTGTACCAGACACTGGAATTCCTGGTTGGTGGCAGTGCTACAAGTACTAAGCTGGTAATTGAGCTTAGAGGAATTCCTGCTGGTACCCCATCTTTTGGACGCTAAGGTTCAGAGTGGGGAATTATACCATGACAGAAGTATCATTGGAAAGGTTATGATTTGCTAAATAAGATTATCCTATTTGTATGCATGTATTGTGCGTGTATCTAAAGTTAATTGACTATGCATCTGTACTACCAAAGTATTTGCATCTGGGAAATGCCCATCAGACAAAATGCAATCAGTCTGGCTGGCTAGCTAGCTAACTGGGGACCAGTCAATGGACCATTAGGGAGAACAATAAGTCTTTGAAGATGCTAATCTCCCACCTTCCTGAGAAGCTTTCCTGGGCTGCTACAAACAACCTCTAACTCTTGGCTGCTTTGACACTGCAGGGTCATGTGATTAAGTAACCTGGTACTGGATTCCATGTTAGAATACCAGTATTTTTCACCAGGGGAGGGGAGAGAGGAACCACACTGGAAAACAATGGATTCCTGCCATATGTAAAACCTATTTAAGGCAGGGGAGAGACATAATCAGGGTTCGTTTTTCACTGAATCCCCACCCAGGATGACTGATGTGAACATCAAAGAAACAGAGACAAAGTTGGGGAGAAGAACTGAGCCCAGGCTGGGAAAGTGTCTGGTCTGTGAAAGAAATACCTGGAGGTTTAAGCTGCAAGCAAGAGCAGCCTGCCTTCAAGAACCTCTGCAATCTGCCTAAAACAACATTTAGGGTGAGAAATTACTACATGTAGCCAGTCTCTTTAGTGTATTAAGCTTAGCTTGTGTGCTTGTTTCATTTGCTAGGTAATCAGCCTTGATCTATTTGCTCTCCCTTATAATCACTTAAAATCTATCTTTTGCAGTTAATAAACTTGTTTTTGTTTTCTCTAAAACCAGTTTGTGGAATTCATAATGCAGGGGGTAGGGGACAAAAAGCTGTGCATATCTTCCTCCACATTGAAGGAGGGAGCAAATTCCATTACCTTACGCTGTACAGTTCTCTGTGCAGAGCAGGATGATACAGTTTGGGGTTTACATTCCGGAGGGGGAGTGCACTTGAGTGCTGGGCAGTTCCCTAGCTGAGTTTTCCCGTGCAGAGCTTATCTCAGCATCTGTGTGAAATTGCAGCTGGATGTGTCCCTACCTGTGTGTGTGCTGGATAGCAGCACAGTGTAAAGGGAACCCAGGCTGCTGGAGCAGGCGAGCTCAGTGGTACCCCAGTTCCAAGTGGCACCCTGGGGGGTAAACTGTCATAGAGGGAGCTGGCCCATTGGAGTGGAGGTTCAATGTCACTCCCGTATCTTCCAGGAGGCAGGGAGCCCCGGTTTGATGGGCCCAGGTGAGGGCCCATCTCCTGCACATGCAACTCTTGAGTCCCACTGTTCCAGTGGACTGCAGCTGTCGTGGGAAGTTGCAATTGAGCAGGGTGAGGTGGTTCCTTCAGGTAACATGGGGCAGCCCCATGGCGGGCTTTAGAGATGGAGATTGAAACCTTGAATTTGACCCAGAAGCCAGTGCTGAGAACGGAGCACTTCACTCTCTCCTCTCCATCCTCCTTCCTTCTGAATAGCTTCACTGCTTCGCCCTGAGCAACTCTTACAGCTGTCAGCTCCCCGCTGACTCCTCTTTACCTCCTATTCCCACCTTTACCTCACTTTCCTGCCCCCTCCCCATCTTCTCTGACCATCCTGATGGTGTCAGGTGAGAGCTCTTCTTCTTCTTCATTCCCCTCTCACCTCTCCTCCTCCTTCACTCCTCTTTCTGTCTATGAGGTCTCCCAAGGACCAATCTCCATCTGGTGTAAAAAAGCTCAGCTCCAGGGTCAAATGTCCCAGACACCTCAGCCGGTTACTGTGACCTCCTTCCATCCCACCTCCTGTCCTCCATGACCTCCTCCTTGATCCCTCACCTTCAGCCAGCGCTCCCCTCTGTCTCCTATCCCTCTTGGCACACGGCTGTATTCCCTTGCTTGAAAGGCCTTGCTTCAGTCCCACTCACTCTAACTTTGCACCTTCATTCATGCGGCGCCCTATGCTCAGAACAGCCTCTTTCTTCCTGCCTGCCACACTCTCTCTCTCCCCTCCTTCAAATCCATCCTTAACCCCCACTTCTTCCAAGAACTCTACCTGCTCTGTTTGCCTCATGTCGATCTCCCCACTCTGCCTCATGCCAAAACCATTGCACCAACTCTTGTGTTTGGATGGCTCAACCCCCTGAGGGCTCGTCTATAGCTAGGATTTTTGCCTCACTGCAAACCCCGGGGTGGTGCATTAGTGTTAAATGGGACTTACTCTAGTGTGACTTGCCAGACCGGTGCGATGTGTCTGCACTGGGATTTTGCACTGGCCATGCTTAAAAAAAAGAGAAGTGGGTAAACAAAGCATTTTGGTGTTCCAGTCTGGGCTATGGCATGGTAAGCACTTAGGGTGTGCAGAGATGTCCTTGTTTTGAACTGGGTTTAGGTTAGTATATTGCATAAAGTTGAAAAAATGTATGTTTTTAATGGCTGGCAAATATATTTAGCCAGTCCATACATGCTGTAGCACTGGGTAGCTCATTGCAGATTTTTACAGGCCACAGTTTCCTCAACTGATCCTTTGCTGAGTGTAACTAGCTGGTAGATAACACACCATGTCAGCTGTGGTGATCGTGCAGCCAGCATTTACTTATCACAGGAGAGTAGGAGTGTGAAAACAGTTTATTCCCCAAAGGAGAAGTGGGTAAACTCCCTTTACCCCCATCTACACTATCGTGCACTGGTGTAGCACTAATGGTGCAAAACTTCCAAATACAGTCACACCCTTGGTTGTAAGCTCTTTGGTGTCGTCAGTGTGTTGGACCATATGTTTGTAACACGCATGCCTTGGAAGCGATTTTTATTATGAACACTAACAACAAAGGTATTAAAAAATGGCTGGCATGATCAGACAGGGAGTGATGTCAGTGAGGACTGTTCTGAAATTCCCAAGAGCATGGGCAGATGGGAAGAAGCTAAATAGAATTGAGTGAAAAGGAAATTTATTCTCTTGTTTTGTTTTGTTTTTTCCAGGAGATGGGAGAATCCCAGAGGAAAACTAGAGATCAAAGCAAGCTAAAGGAAGTGAACAGACAGGCCCTTCTCTCTCATACATACACAAACACACATACATAGGCAGCTGTTGGATACGTATGCACACGTGCACACACAGGAAAACCTTTATAGTTAGTCCAAAATATAAATAAATCCGTTGAGGTGACTGCAACCTCCATGTGAACATTGACCTTTCAGAAAATCCCCAACCAAGACCCTCTGAGTCAGAGCAAATTTTGCATCCCTCTGAGAATGTTTCAGCACTGAGCAATTCAGGAAGAAGAGGATGGCAAACAAGTTGGTGGTGCACCCAGTAGGGACAAGATTACCCAGACCCTGAAAACAGGCAGGAGAGGAGAAAGTCTGCCAGGGCCTCAAATGGAAGCTGACTCTGCCCGCCCCTGCTCATCCCTTTCCCATGATTTTCTCTGGGAGGTGAGAAAAGTTGAAAATGCAGCAAATCCCATGCCAACCAGCAGAGTCAAATCCAAATCCAAACATGAGCCCTGCTTGCAAGTCAGAGCTCAGCCCTGGGTACTCCTCAGGTCCACCCAGCCTCCAGCCATTGTTCTTCTCCAGCCTGAGAAATCCAAACATTTACCATTTCTTCAGGCAGATACGGTTGCTCTGTTGTAATCTCTGCTTAGCCTGTTGGCATTTCTCTCGCATGCTTTTCCTTTAATGCCATGCTTCCTAGAGATCTCACCAACATACACACACACGTCCTTTACCAGCCCAGATGCCATGTTGATAACTCACTCCTTGCCAACCTGACCACCTGCGGATCAGTCTTGTCTCCTCTCCTCTAACCACAAAAGCAGGCACCTTGGTCGTCTTCTCTCAGATCAAGCATCACCACCACCCTAGCCCTTGTCTGGCACATCAGAGATTGCTCTGGTAACATAGCCTATTTTTGTTCCATTCTCTGCCTTCTTCCTTCCTAATGATAGATGTGCCACAACTGCATGATTCTCTTACAAATCTTCTGCCATTGTCTACCAGTCTGGGTTCCATTGTTTGGCTCACTGGACAGCATCGGAGCTGGCAGGTATTGCCCCAGGGCTGTGAGGTTTGTCTTGCTCAACTGGAGCTATCCACTTCTAGCCAGGGCATGGAGGGGCATCCAGAAATCCGGTTACTTTCTGCTCCTCCTCTTCCCCTGTATTTAACCATATTATCCCCAAGTCACAAGAGGCACAAATTACCCACCCTGTCTGCATGCCTCTGGGCCTCAGCCTGTATACCATGGGCCAGATCGTCAGCTGGCATAAATCAGTACAGCTCCATTGACTTCAAAGACGCTATCCCAATTTATACCAGTGAAGGATCTAGCCCCATCTGCCTTCTAGAGACTGGCAGTCCTTAGCTGAACAAGGCAGGTCTCCTAGGCCGCTAGACTCTGCGCTCTTCTTCGCCCTTTGGTTAAATAAATTTGTGATGCTGGTAGGGGTGGGGGAAAGATGCCACTATAAACAAGTATGTACACCTCACACGCTGCCCTCTACGCTAAGCCAGTTTCACCCCACAAAGGTGCCCTGCCAACCTTGAGTGCACTGGCAAAAAAGGTTGGCAGAGCTGTTAGACTTCGCACAGCCATCCCGGGGAATTAGCAAAGCCACCGTGTTACATAATCACAGGTGGGAAAAATAGCTTTTTGCTAGCCAAAAATGAGATTGACGTGAAAAGAACATGTTCCGGAACAGTGCTTTTGTGGAGCGTGTACATACAAGGACTCTGTACATACAGCTCAGGTGGTAGCTAGGGGATTTCTCATGATGGCTGCCCCTTTTTTCTGTTCCATCCACTTATATATCTTTTGGATAAGGCGAGAATCCTTTGTCCCTCTCTGAGTTCCCATCTCCTCCTTCTCAATGGAAAAGCACCAGGTTAAAGATGGATTCCAGTTCAAGTAACATGATCACACGTCACTGTAAGACTTCATTACCCACTTGCCAGCACACACATATACAGGGAGACTTACCAGTAAAACAGAGACATCTGAGGTCAATTGTCCTGGTCAATGGGAACCATCAAGATTCCAAACCACCATTAATGGCCCACACTTTGCATAATTACAATAGACCCTCAGAGTTATATTTCATATTTCTAGTTTCAGATACAAAAATGATACATTTATACAAATAAGATGACCACATTCAGTAGATTATCAGCTTTGTAATGATACCTTACAAGAGACCTTTTGCCTGAAGCATATTTCAGTTACATTTTATTCACACTCATCAGCATACTTTCATAAAATCATACAGAGTGCAATGTCACACCCTTCTCCTGAACTTACTGCCAGAGACTGACTTGGACACTGACCATGGCGGAGACAGTATACCTAAAATTCAGTTTTGGGCTCCCCTCTGGGACAGACACTCCTGTGTCTCCCAAAAGGGAAAGAGACCCTGATCCAGCTGTGGGCTCACAGCTACCAGCTATGACAGACCTTTCACTGGCCCTTTCACTCAGGTTGGGCTTGCTTCCAGCTACAGAGCTCTGCCACTCACCCAGCGCAGAACAGCCTGTGCAGAACAGCAGTATCTTAAGGTCAATAATTCAAAACCTCCTCATCTAATGGTGCCCGGTGGGAAGGGTCACTACCTTCCCAGGAGCCACAGTCCCCTCTCCAGCTTTGCCTCCCATCTCCTATGCATTCCAGGGACAGGCAGCTGCGTCCCCTCAAGGGGAAGGTTTCGTTGGATTGCCACTCCCACACAGGTCATATACATGACCTTGTGCCAAAAATGACATTTATGGGCCTGTAAAACGTTAATTGGGATTGCGATGGTCCTGGAGGCTGAAGGCTTGTCGTTTTCATGGCAGCGCTGAGATTTTCATGCCGGGGTGTGACACAGACGTAAGTGACAGGGCACGCATTCTCGTTCCTTCACACTGATCAAATGGAAGGCTTTGTTCTAAAATAACAGCGAAAGAAGTGCAGGCTTCCAAAAACTGATCCTGCTGCTTCTTCCTATGCAGATGTATAACAGTAGGAGTCTGTGGGATGTACCCACACTAGCTAGACATACCTGCATGTGCACCCATAAATAGATACCTGCACCCGCAGTCATCAGGGTGGTTCCTGGGGTCACATGTACAATCATACACATTTAATTTGCACACGTACTTGCACTTCTGCATGCCTGATGCCAGTGCCTCAGCTCACTCACAGTGATGGCAGCTGAGGATCTGGTCAACATAGTCCGACTCCTCTGCTCCTAGGGTCATGCCCCTCCCTTTACATGCTGACACACACGCTCCCCTAGACAGCACTGTTCTGCACATTCACAGGGATGCTGGTTCCCTGTGCGACATCTGGAGGAACTGGCCTATCTGGCTGAAGGTTGGCTGGTCTGATTAGGGGGATTTAGACTAGGAAATGAAGTGGGAGTGCAGAGTTTGCCTCATGGGGAAGATAATCCTAAAGGTCAAATTGTAACAGAGGAAAAGGAGATGGAGCAATTTGCCAGGAAGTAGCAAATAACCTCTTAGATGCTAGGAGATGGATTGAACTAGCCCTGCAGAGCTGTGGTGGGATCAATCGGATGAAATCTATTTCAAAGTGCCAGTGAAGGGGGAAAGCAAGGGGTAGCACTCTGCAGTGAAAGCCTTTGCGCACTGTGACCCAAGGAGTGAAATAACCAGCAGACCCCGAAGGACAGGACAAAAAGCAAAGCTTAACGGCTAAAGTTAGACACACATCATAAAGGGGGAGAGGGGAGCAGAATCAGAGTTAGCATCGGCTACAAAATGTGCGCAGCAGAAAAAAAGCAATCCATAAATTCCTGCCTAATCACATACCATCAATGGCAAAGTCCCAGCACTTGGTAGTCATGGAGGATTTTAATTACAGTTCCCACGTGTCTGCTGGGAAACACACAAGACTGAACGCCAGCCAGCAGGGGACTTTCTCCAATGGGTTCAATACCATTTTCTGATTCAAAGAGACCAAGTGGGTTGCTGGCTCTGGGAACCAATAATGAGATATGAGCCTTTCACGTCAAGGTCACTTTCTAGTGACCCATGGTTCTTACCACCAGATTGCTGTTCACGGCCTGTGTGAAATAACAGGGGAAACTTGGACCAGTTCCTAGTGGACCAGCACCTGTCGTACAGAATGCATGTCCACAACCGGCACTAATTGGCCCCCTGCTTGACAGCAGAGCCCCCAAAGAGTGAACGGGCCACCGTGGCTGAACTCCCCTAGAGGTGATCTCTGTAAGTCAGAACTGTGATACACCTGCCCTGCGCCTGCCTGTGCTGAAACTGTTTGGGGATCAGCCATGGGGAGACATCAGCCCAGCAACTTCCACCACAGCTAAAATCATTTACAAGCCCAGGCATTCTTGGGAAGGCTTTCAAAGGAGAGCAGTTTCTTCCATCCGCAGCGAGAAAGAGGATTAGGAAGGTCTGTCCCCTTTAAGAAAAGAAGAAAAAACCCATTCAGAAGGCTCTCCCAGCTGATGCACAATGGAATTCCACCTCCTTGCCTAGCACAGAAATGATAATTAGAGGTTCAGCAAACAGGAGAGAAAGAAAACTGCTCCTTGCCCTCCCCCGGTCTCATGACTTGTGTCACACGAGGGGAGCTGGTGGGTGTGCTGTGCGGGGCCCAATTAGCTTTTTTAACCCTTTCCTTTCCCTCCCGGGGCTGCTTTTGGGAAGGCCCTTCCCCCACACTGTGAGCAAGTTCAAGCTGTTTGCATTATTGGCTGGGCTGTCTTGTGCTGATGTCTCAAGGTTGCACCTGTTTGTTCAAAGATCACATCTAGACAGAGCTATTTGGATCCATCCCATCTACATTTCCCAGCAGTCGGCATCTCTTGTAATCTTCCTGGCCACAGCCTGGAGGTTTATCAAAGGTGGTGGCCATGCGCGCATGGCATGCAGGTGAGGAAATACTTGATGAAAACTGCTTCCTACGCAGCTGCTCTGTCCAGTCTGCTTTACTGGAATTTTTCTCCTATGGGGGCCATTCTTCTCTTCCCCACCTGCTTTTGCACATGCTGCCAAGTTCTCTCTGTCGACTGCAGAACAGACTTTACCAAGAAGAGTTCATTTTCAAAGCCCAGCAGCATGGGGCCTTTCCAGCTCCAGAGCCCCACTGGTTATAGAAGGGATTGTGCAGCTCCATGTACCCACCATGCCTTGAGATCTTCACTTCGGTTTTCTTTTCCAGGGGAAGTAGGACCATTCAAAGCAAGAGCCACATGCTGTGGTCAGAGCTCTGCCTGAGCGTCTCAGCTGCTCTTCGCTCCCAATTATAATACCTCTCTTGAATCCAGTGTTCCCTCTGACCCACAGGGAACCTGGCATGATGCCACTGCTTATAACCGAACACTATTGACGTCAGAAATGCTGAATCCTGACACCAAGATTCGGGGAGATTTGGGGCATCTTAAATGAATTCCACAGCACTTGGAGCATTCTTTGTGTGCATGTGGGGTTTGTTGTTGGAATGTATTTTTCATGCATTTTTTAAAAGCCAGGACCAAGCACTAGGTCCTCAGTAATTAGGGAGCTGGGTGTGCTGTGCTAATGCACCTCGATGCTTTGTTTGTTGGTGACTTCCACACATTTCATGCACCATTCTGCACTGCAAATGCTATCTGGATTGGTACAGCTCAGCCAATGCCCCTCACCCCTGACCTGCAGCCCCTGCTATCCCAGCCCTGGGCTCCCCACACACAGCTCTGCCAGTGCCCCTCACCCCTGACCTGCAGCCCCCTGCTATCCCAGCCCTGGGCTCCCCACACACAGCTCTGCCAGTGCCCCTCACCCCAACCTCTGTTACTTCAGTCAAATGCAAGTTCTAACGCTTTCCAAACATGTCAAGTCTGCACAGTACACTGTATATATCTTCTGTGTCTTCTTCAGCAACAGGTTCACTGTTGGCGCTCAACAAATACTAAGTACTAATGACATTAATCTCTGCCTCGACGAGGTGTCACAGCAGTAGCAGCATCCAGTAGTGTAGGGCATTTTTCACAGATATGGCCATTTAGCATTATTATCCATTCGGGATTCTGAGGCAGGCTACCACAGGTGGAGATGCTATTTTCTACCTGGCAGCAGCTCCTGAACCAGGATTCACCAGTGAGCCAAATTTCCTGGAGACTTTTTGATTTGGTCACTAAAGGCAAAGATGAGCTAGCCCTGAAGTCAGGTGTCCATGTGTGCAAGTTGAATAGTCCTTCTGCTTCCCCTCGCTCAGGCTCCCAATCTCAGTCACGCAGAGTTTGAGAGGGCAGGGCCCTTTGGTTCAGCTAGGAGAGTTCACAGATCAATGTCAGTGCAATTGTGATGTGAGCAACACTGTAGGGCTTGGTTTTGTGCAGCCTCCCTCCCGTCGCACCTAACCGTCCCTTTAACAGGGCTGATGGTATCCCTGCTCTCAAAAGGTGGTACCAAGACTGCTCCATATCCAAAAAAGACCTGTGGCTTTAAGAGTCTGATCCAAAACCCACGAAACTCAATGGGGAATCTTCCCATTGACTTCAGTGGACATTAGTTCATGTAAGGCATGAGCCAGAGTCCAGTGTGTAAGGGAAACATGGAGTAGGATGTGCTTCTCCCTTCCCATCCACTGTCAATCAAGCACAGGGAGCGAAAGGCTGGCCATGCTGAGCCACAGTTGAGTTTTAATCCATTTACACTCATGTCGGTGTCTTCAGGAGAACTCCAGGGTCCCCGGTCCAGGCTGCACCGTGTTTCCAAGCTGGAGTCAGGATTGGCAGGTGTCACGTGAGGAGAAAGAGCTCTAACAGTGGAATCCAAGAGCACAGGGCTGCTGCTGACTATGGTCAGCATGGGAGCCAGGTCCTTAGCCTGGGGAGCTGTGTTTGTCAGACCCACCCAACAGTGACACGGGGTCTGTAAGAAAGTACTGGTGCGAATCCTTTCAGTGCACACAGCTTGTACATGCTGAGCAGCTGAGTGGCCTTGTTGCTGGCCTCTAGTGACAAGAGGACCCCAAGAGGTCGTCGTGTCAAAGGGCCAGCAGATTCTATGCGATTCATGTCACTCAGTAAACCTTGGATTAACCAAATACACCCAACTTTAATGGTTTCTGACTCCCCATTGTACACGTTTCACAGGATGGTTACATTTGTACTTTATCAAATACACCAGGTATAGGAAAGGAAGGGACCATTCTCCCCACCCCCACTCCCCCAGGCTGCCATTAAGTCTGTTTGCCTGTGATTCCTTCCAGCTGACAGAGCCAGTCTGCTAGCCGTTAAGTTAAACAGAGCTTGTCCTGTAATAACCCCGTAGAGGCTGCTAATTGGTACCAGCACCTAGTCGATGCCTTGTCCTAGCCTCTGGCTGGCAGTTAGCTGTGCAGAGCTCCAGCACTGAGAGTTCAGCTGTAGCCCCCACTCCAGTCACCTAGCTAAGGGGCCCTTACCTCACTGTTGCCACTTCTGAGCCTCCTCTCATGTTTTATTCTGGAATAGGGACTTCTACATCAGAGCAGGCTGGGCGGATAAAAATCCTTATTACAGAAAGCAGCTGACCTCGTCCGTGTTCCCCCACTGCTAGAGTTAAAGACAGAAGTGTTTCTTTCTGCCTGAACCAGCCACAAAGTCATCATGAACCTCTCCTTATGACATCACAGTGCGTTGCCAAGTAAATGGTGACATCACAGCCTCACAGCAGCATATGACTTCACTACAGGGAGAAACTACATTGCAGTTATACACCGTTGTACATACATTAGCCCAGTAAGAAAGGCAGTGAAGAGGGCTGCCTCTGCTGGAACACTGAGAGGACTGGACCTTTGAAATACACATTGTTCACTAAGAATGCATAGTACTCGTACAACTTTGGGCTTTATGGCTTGTTAGGGACAGGCAAATAACCAAAAATAGGTCCCAGGGACGTGTTCGTGTATCACACTGGCAAAGTAGATGTTGCAGCCCATTCTACAAGCCGGTCCACCACAAGATAAAAACCTAGTACTCCTAACAAAGTTATTCCTGTAGCTCAAGTGGCAGCACTGTCCCTTTTGATCCTGGGGGTTCTGAGTTCAAACTCTGCTGACGACCCATCCAGATGTGATTATATTTATGATCTTTGTGTTCATTTTCCAAAAGCATTTGAGAAATTGAATTTATTGGCAAAAAGGTTGGCGGGACTCAAATTTCAGAGCTGCGTGTGCCAGCATTCACAGAAACTAATTTTTAAAAGTGCTCACACCACTATTCACTGCACAAGGGCTTGTTTGCTTACCCACTCAGGGAACAGAAACAAATACCACCGGACTTATATGAGGAATCACTGCAATAGCACTTGTGGAATTTCAAATATTTGCCATCGGTCAAGTGAAAAATTTCAAAAAGGGTATTTATCACATCAACTAAATCAACAAACAAAATTCAGGGAGATCACACCTACCTGTGAATATTTGACAGACTGACAGAAGGGGCAGAATCCGTCTGACAAATTATCTATTGTTAAATATTTGCTCAACTCCAGTTATTGTTGGTCTTTTGTTGCACATTTCCTAAGCGATTAACTAATTAATTAGTGTCATTGTCCCTGTTTTACAGGTGGGAGAATGGGCTGGTGTTCAGAGGTGCTGAATATTGCTGCTCCCAGGGATATTACTGGAGTTGTAGTGCTTAGAACCTCTAAGAATCAGGACCCTTTAGGGGTCTCAATTTGGGCACTGAAAGCACCTAAAATTAGAGACCACTTAGGAAAGTTTGGCTCTAAGGCCCAGATCCACAAAGGTACTTCAGCTCCTAACTTCCATTGAAATTAGTAGAAGTTAGGAGCCTAAATACCTTTGTGGATCTGGGCCTAAATGACTCTGTCAAAGTCACCCATAGACTCCAGAACAAAACTTGGATTAGATAGCAGAAGTTCTTGGTGCCCAAGTTTGATCCTCTAGGCAACGCTGCTTCTCTCTGACGAGCCTCCTATTTGGTAAAGCTCACCTGCAGCATGAAAGTCCTTCAGGAGGACTCCCAAACAATAAAAAAATAATCTCTTTGGCATCCTTCACTGTACGCCTTCTATGTACACGTACAGCAGTGTTCTCCTGGTGAAGCCCTCAGACCCCCAAACATACACAGGAGCCTCAACCAGACCAGACGCAGGTGACATTAACCCCTGCGTACTGAGTCCTGACGCTCACTAAACATTCCTCACATAGGATCCACTTCAGAGGGATTGGGATAGGAGATCCACAAATCAACAGCAGACCATTCTCCTGGAGTCCACTTTGCCCTGAAAGCCAAAGGGCAAGTGCATTCCACTGCCTGAGAAATGTATTATCTGTAGTCCCTCCACAGGGAAGTGGGTCACATCAACACACACAGTGTGGGAGAATAATTGCCCTGCTCCCAGGAAATATGTTTATGCAGCCACACTCTGGGGTCCTGGGCAGTAACAGAGAAGGAATGCTGGGATCCCCGCTGGGACTCCATTACAGGAGGGGATTCTCTTTCTTTTGCTCTTTACAGAGTTACAACCTTGAAAGCCTTTTGCAGAGACAGTAAGGTCCTTTGAGCTTGTTTACCAGATTCTCCTCCTCCCTGTTAGGAGCTGATCCAGCCTCCCAGGGCTTCTTTGCATGTTTGTTATGGAGCTGCCCATGGTTTGTGCCACACAGCTAATTCTGCTTACAAACACACAGCTCCCTGTCCTGCATTGTAGCCTCCAAAACATCCCATAGAGTTCAAGCAATCATTCAGCCCAGACCTGAAAATCTCTGCACTTGCTTCCTCTGCAGGGATATTAATGAGCCCAAGTGGCAGGGGAGATTGTTCAGAGGAGCAGAATTCACCCTGGTGGTGTTCTTAACCAAAATATCCTCCATCCTCAGCATTGCTATGTTTCAAGGTGGGGGCCTGGCTGCTCCCCTCCATCCCAGTGGTACTGCATTTCCATGGCACTGCGCACAGAGAGTCTGCAATGTGCTGTGGGGTGAAAGAGGCTCTAGCAATGGAGATTGATAATTGATTGTGATTATCTACTGTGATTTGTTAATTTGGGGGAATACCATGAGGAGGGAACCTTCTTTAATCAGGGAAAAGGGTTTGTAACTGGGTGATCTTAATTGAGATGCATCAGCCCCAGGAAGGAGATGGACTAAACCTGATGTCTATGACCTTAAGTGATGTGAGAACCTTATTGAGTGGTTGGAGTGGTGGGAGTGTGGATTTGCTTGCCCCACCCAGAAGGACCAGCTCCATTTAAAAGTGAGCAGCTGCACTGGTAGCTTTAGAGAAAGAAATTGCATGGGTTTGTCAGGCTGTAGAAAGTCTGGGTACTTAACAGTTGGGGGGTTGAAATGTGCCTGGGCTGGCAGAGTAGAAGTTAGGCTAAGTCCTGAGCAGCAGCAGAAAGGATCTGAAAGCCAGATGGTTCTTGTTAGAGGTTAATTTCCTTGGTGTGAGGGATAAAAGAACAGGAGGGCCTGAAGTAGTTCCTAGTGTCTGAGGAGGGGAAAGCCCAGTGAAAAGTACTTGGGGAGGGGAGAGAGCCACCAGCACTCCCCTTTTCAGTGTGTCCTCCAGCCATCCCAAGTCTTTCTGCATGACCCTGCAGCAGGGCAATAAGAGTAAATTCCAAGGTCTCTGCTGAGCTGAAGGCCAGGATAGGTCTCTGCTCCGTGCATGGTGGCTAGGCCAGAGCAAGGATGTTGGGAGAGGAAGGGGTGCCTTGGTTGGGTGAAAGGAAGGGCCAGGAAATGGGATAGGTAGGGTGCTGTCTGCAACCCACAGGATGGCAAACTGTATCCAGGTATGGGCTGCTGGGTGATGTTGGCCCTGGATCCCCCAGACCACAGAGAGTCCCAGGATGGTGGTTATTTATCTGCCATGTCACCCCATGGAGATGAGAAAGGGAGGGAGGCTGGGTTTGTCAGGAGTGGGGAGGGTGTGCTCTGGAGCCCCAGATGAGCTGATTACTGTAAGTCTAGTACATCGTCCTATGCATGGGGAATCCTGGGCCAGGAGCTGAAAGAGCATCTGGTATCCCTGGGCCACCTCTAGACAGTTTCTTTTATGTTAGCTTTGGTGTGATGGCCGTGTTCCTCTTATGCACACTAGAGGCACGTGAATGGGGAAGGGGACACATGCTAACCACACCACTCCAGTCAACCTTTCCATCTGCTACAATAAGAGCCCCATGGCTGCCTCAATCATGCATCCAGCTAGGGTGTTGTCAGGAAGCCAGGAGTTTAGTCATGGTACTTTCCTAGGTTCCACCCACTAAACACCAAAAGGGGATTTTGCAGTTCATCCTATCACCCCTCTTCTGTCTTGTGCACTTTGATGAGCAGGGAAACTGCTAACAATGGTGACCTTCCAGTGCCATCATTAGAGTCCAGAGTTAACATCCCATTGCAGTAAATAGAAGATAGTTCGTGCTTTTGTTTCAAGCTGTTTGCAGACTCACTCCTTTTCAGTGCTATCAGTTTGCATTTTTAAAGTTATAGCAAACATAAAGGGGGGAGAGACTGAGGTTGCTTCTTTATGGAAGCCTAGATTTTGGAGCACAAGATGACAGCCTCGAGGTGAAAATAACAGCTCACCAAGCCATAGCAAGCTGGCCAGGTTCTACCCCTGCAGGGAGCAGTGGGAAGGGGGCTGTGAGCAGTGACAGGCTCTAAATCTGAGGTGTGCAGTGGTAGAAGAGCTGGGTGGCCATCAGAGAGGCCTGCGAGGGGAACAATGGGGTGGGGAGAAGTAATGAGTTAGGAACTGCCTCGGGCACCGTGTCTTAAGACTGGTCTTGTGAACTGGCAAACTTCCCCAGGGAGACCTGAACCAAATGCTGATCTGACCACTTGGCATCCAGAGGAACTTGAAGAGCGAGAGTCGGAAGGTGGTTCCAGACCATTAACTTCCGCCAGAGGAAAGAATGGAACTCGATCCCAAATATGCTGAACGCTGATGGACAAACCTCATTCATTCATCTCTGAATTCTTTAAAAGTATAAAAAGGGATGGGAAGGCATGAAAGAAGCAGGAAATAGCAATAAATACGCATGCATGACATCCTGCATACACAATAAAGCTGCTTGAATTATTCTTTGTGAACAGTTTGGCAAACGTAACTCCTTTTTCAAACCAGTTCTACCCATTTGCTATTTGTAATTACCTGGTGGGAAGTTTGTGAGGGGATTTTAGCCCACAAGTTCCCACAGGTACTCTTTGTAGACAGATTATTGGAGGAATACCACCTACCAAGGCATTTGTGGCTCTCATTGCTATAATATCAGCCTGCCTTCTTAGTATCCATGCACTTATCTTCACATGCACCCTAGCAGGGCAGGAGAAGGTTGTTATTCCCATGGAATGATTTATATTACAGCAGTACCTGGAGGCCTCCACTGAGATTGAGGCCCCAGGCTGTTATGTTCAGGACATATATGTGGCAAGAGACAGTCCCCGCCAAGAGCTTACAACCTAGACAAGACAGATACAAGTTGGGAGAAAGGTGCTATTTTCCCTGTGTTACTGAGGGGGAGCTGAAGCATAGAGAAATTAATCAACTTGCCCAAGGTCCCACAGTGAGTCTGATAGAATCAGGATTGGAACCAAAATCTCCTGGGTCCCAGTCCAGTGCCTGACCTACAAGCCCATCCTTCCTCTGGTGAAAACTTTTCCCTTCTGTTCATCAAGCTCTTAATTCACAGCAAACATACAGAGCAAAATAGAAGGCATAAGGGGAAATGTTATATTCCCAGATACGTCCTTAACGGGGATCCTGACAACATCCTGCAAACCAGACCCAGCACTGCAAGTATATCTGACCGAGTCACTTCAAACAGAGGTTGCTCACGTTCACAATAGCAAACATAAATGGTGCATCCTAAACCTGGAACCTAAACACATACACTGACCTTTAATTAGTCATCTGTTTCCAACGAGGCGGACAAGCCGGCTCTGAATTTACCTCTATCTTAATTGCATTGATAAGCTTTCCCTTTGCAGAGCTATCAAGCTCAGCTCTGTGCTGCTGTATGTGCCCAGTAGCCAAGGAGAGATGCAGCAGGCTGGAGCCCTTCACAGGCACTTGCTGGGTTGTTACTCACCACCTTCTGAACAGCATGTGCTGTGCCTCTGACCAACCTCAGAGGGTGGGAGCAGAGATGTTACAAAGAGAGTTTAGGGTGCAGAGGGAGAGGCATAAGAAAAGAAGCTGTGGTGAGTAAAGATCAGTTTCCCCCAGTCCAATGGGTGAAATCTCACCCCATTATTTAAAACAAACTCCTCCTGGTTCTTGTCGCGCACCCATCAAAATCCAAGCAAGTCTGAACGCTCCATACCAGATATGAAGAGCTCCCTGCCCCTGCTCCTGGCTCTGCCCTATGGGAGAGTGATTGCAGGCAATCCGACCCCATTTATATTAGCACTGATTGCCTTCGCCTGCTCTAAAATGTGGAGCTGTAGGAAACCCCATGGCAGGGACGGTGGGTCTGAGAACCCCCTGAGAAGGATGAGCTGTGTAAAGGGTTTTGCTTGCATTGGCATAGTTTCCATGGTATTCCTCCCAGTTCTCAGCCCCTCTGGCATTTCCCCTCCACCTATGGTTTTTATTTCCACGGACTGAGCATCACCCTATAGAGCCCTAGCAAGGGACATAACACCGGGTGGGTCACTCTTGTGTCAGAAGCAAGACCCAGGATTTAGGTTTGCAATCATTCCCCCGCTTGCCATGGCGCCGCATTGCTCATGGCTGTGTTGGCCTGGATGTTGCAAGGTAGTGGGTCTGCACAGTGACATCAGTGCTGTGGGTGAGATACTAAAGAGAGAGTTTCACTACTGGCTTGTGTGGCCAGCGCATACTGTGAGCTCCCCAAATGCGGTGCCAAAGCAGGATGGTTCCCAGGTTTAGTTCAGGAGGAATATGGTGGGTCTCTGCGTCCTGCGTACATATCTGGGCTTTGCTCTGTAATGTCCAATTATGCTCAGGTTCTTATATCACATGCATCACCATGACTGCTGAGTGTCCTTGAACCCAGGACGCCCTCTCCCAGCTCTCCTTTACTTCTCTGTTTGCAGCACACGTTGTGTCACATGACAGTCAATCATCCTCACTCCAATCAAGCTTTAAAGTCAGTGGCACTGGAGCTGCAATCACGTGGTACATTCCTGTGCAGCCCCTTGAGGCACAGCCAGACGGCAAGGGGCCCCAGCTCCCAGCCAAGCCAAGGTGATCTGGAGCAAACAGGTCTTTAGCTTGTCCTTGGGACACTGAAGAGCCCTCAGGCTGCTCCCTCATCCCTTCCACTTCCAGCTTCTCAGACACATACAGGAAGCAGCAGAAGAGCAGCTAAAGGCAGAAGTTATAATCCCTTCTGTGTGCTCAGGACCACTGCTAGACCAGGCTCAGCACATAATGGCAAGGGAGACCCTGTGGGCTGTAACTAAACTATTCTATACTGAAGTGAGTCAAACGATTTGCAGTGAGGAACTAAGCAGTCTGGTGCACTGGAAACATGACCAGCACTGTGACCTACTTTAATGGTGAAGGGAGGAAATTGTTAAAATCACAGATTTTGATTTTTCTCGAAAAGGTCACTTTCTTTGACAAAATCCTGCAAATGTTATGCTCATGGTTTTGAGGGGGGTTTTAACTTCTGCTTTGGAAAGATCTTTAGACCTAGAACTCACCTCTTCTCATTTGGGGAGCCATCGCCTTGAGCCTAAATATACAGGTGCTAATGGGTTGGAAAAAGAATCTGACTTTTGTCAATGCGATTTGCTGTAAGTACTTTCCAACTTGAGAAAAGTCTGCATACTCAGGCCCCAAATGTGCAATTTCACTCAGAATTCTGTTTCTAGGCCCTTATTCAGGATAACACTTAAGCTTAACTTTAAGCATGTGCTTAAATCCTATTGAATTCAATGTGCTTAAGTGTTGTCCTGAATAAGAGTGCTTAAACTGAGTGCTTGAGTCCTGAACTGGGACCTTCACCTGGTCAAAATCCATGCTTATTTCCACAAAATCTAATGAATTTCTCACAATTTTTCTGCACATTTTTTGGCTTTTCTTTTAGCTAGAGATTACTAGGTGCTTGGGGATAACATAGTCTCTCCTAGGCTCCACCAGCCCACCTAGATGGTGCAAGGTAGGAAAAGCAGTCAGGTGATTAAATCCAGATGCAGAAGGAAGATCTGATGTAGGTTCCAAAGCATGCAAGAGCCTTGTTCTTGAGCTCAGGCTATTCTAGGAGAGGAGAGTCAGAGTATGTCTACACTGCAGCTGGACACAAGCATCTCAGTCCAGGTAGATAGTAAGTCTCACATTAGCTGGGTTCTAGCTAGAACCCTAAAAATAGTAGCTTTCAAGCCAGCCTGCCCACCTGGCTCTGAGTTCAAATGGTGAGACAAGTCTCTGCCGGAGCTGCGAAGTCCACACTGACATAACCTCAGTATCTGTAGGCAGTTCATAAAGGAGAAATAATATAGTTATACTGCTTCAGAGGCCAATCTCACACTCACTGAAGTCAATAGGAATATTTACTTTTACTTTAGTGCGTTTGATTAGTCCTTAAATGTCAAATGCTATGTACTGATGCACAAACACTACGTATTGATGCACAGTCGTGCACTGACTTTTAATGAAATGTCTGTGCATGCTTCTCCGCCCAGTAAAAAGGACATAAACCCCTGCTCTCCTCTGTGTATTTTGCTGTGGCACATGGGGGCCTGCTGGGCAGCTGGCATTTTCAGGTCTGCAGAGATCACCCAACCACAAACACAATCAGAGCAGGTGACTATACAGTGGGGCTGAGCGCAGGTGGTGGTGACAGTAGTCTCTCTCTGGCTGTTACCTGAACAGACATCAGTGGCTGTATTGCCATGATTTCCCTCATATCTTTATTACAGGCCCTGTCTGAGCCCAGTTCTGCATCTCCACCTTTGTATACAGTGGCCTGTTTTGCACCTTGAGGTTCTGCCATTCCAGATGGCCCACAATGAGTGCAACACCCCCTGATTGCTCCAGGCTGGAGTTTGGGGCAAATCCACTTTTGCCCTTTGTCCACCTGCATCTTCAAACCAGCCTTGTCAGAAGTAGTAACTCTTCTTTGCTGCTGGTGGCTATAAAAGGTGGACAGTGGGGCCCTCAAGGTTCTGTACTAGGTCCCATGTTGTTTAATACATTTATTAGTGATCTGGAAAGGGGAGAGAGCAGTGGGATAGCAAAATTTGTAGATAACACGAAATTATTTAGGCTATTCGGGACTAGAGGAAGGTCAGAGGGATCTAACCACACTAGGTGAATGGGCAACATTACAACAGGTGAAATTCAGTTGTGACAAGTGCAAAGTAACACGCATTGAAGGGAAAAACTTAAACTACGCAGACACCTAACAGCATCCTAAAGTCACAAACTCCTATGAAAAAACTTCAAAAACAGTCTCCAATGAGAAACTGCAGAATTGGAATTAATTTGCAAACTGGACACCATTAAATTAGGCTTGATTAAAGACTGGGAGTGGATGGGTCATTACACAAAGTAAAAACTATTTCCCCATGCTATTTTCCCCCTACTGTTACTCACACCTTCTTGTCAACTGTAGGAAATGGGCCAGCCTGATTGTCACTACAAAAGTTTTTTTCCTCCTGCTGCTAACAGACCATCTTAATTGATTACTCTCGTTATAGTTAGTATGGCAATACCCATTTTTTCATGTTCTCTGCGTATATATATCTTCCTACTGTATTTTCCACTGCATGCATCCGATGGAATGGGTTTTAGCCCATGAAAGCTTATGCCCAAATAAATTTGTTAGTCTCTAAGATGCCACAAGTACTCCTCGTTCTTTTAAAGTAGCTGTATCCACTCAGGAAACCAACCTGGGTATCACTGCAGACAGCTCAAAGGAAACCTCTGTTCAATGTGCAGCTGTGGTCAAAATAGCTAAATAGATGTTCAGATGCATATGGAATGGGATGGGGTATAATACAAAGAATATTATAATGCCATTCTATAAATCAGTGGTGCAGCCTCAACTAGAATATCGTGTGCAATGTTGGTCACCTACTTCAGAAAGGTTATTACATAACTAGACGGGGGTTCAGAAATGGGCAAGAATGGCCAAGGGTTTGGAACAACTAACATGGGATGAGAGATTGAAAGAACAGGGCTTGTTTATCTTAGAAAGGAGACAAATAAAAGGGGACATTAAACCAACATATGAAATGATGAATGGTCTAGAGACAGGTGGATCTGGCACATCTGTTCTCCTTCTCTCACAACGCAGGAAAGAGGGAAATTAAATTCAAAAGTGATACAAGGAAATGTTTTTTGCACACGTTACACCAGTGGCTCTCAACCTTTTGTACTAGTGACCCCTTTCACACAGCAAGTCTCTGAGTGTGACCCCCCCCTTATAAATTAAAAACACTTTTTTATATATTTAACACCATTATAAATGCTGGAGGCAAAGTGAGGTTTGGGGTGGAGGTTAACACTCACCCCCCCATGTAATAACCTTGCGACCCCCCCTGAAGGGTCCTGACCCCCAGTTTGAGATCCCCTGCATTACACGATGGAACGCGTTACCACAAGACGTTGTTGAGTCCAAGAACTTGGCAAGATTCAAAAGGGAACTAGACCTTTATATAGGCATCGAGGATATCCAAGGTTATAAATAACAACAAAGTTTGGAAGAGGTATTACACCTCATGCTTCAGGGCTTAAATCCATCTCTGTGTTACAGACCAGGTTGAGACCTAATGTGGAGGCAGATTATTCCACATGTACCTAACTGTGGAGTTTTGACATCTTCCTCTGAAGTATCTTGTATTGGCCACTGTCAGGGACAGGATACAGGACTGGATGGCCTTGGGTCTGATCCAACCTGGCCATTGTGATGTTCCTATGCTACCATAAAGTGCCACCTCCTGAAGGCTGATTCAAAGTGTCAGGAGCAGGATTCAAGTATCAGGAGGTAGCCATGTTAGTCTGTATCCACAGAAACAATCAGGGGTCCGGTGGTACCTTAAAGACTAAGAGATTTATTTGGGCATAAGCTTTTGTGGGTAAAAAACCTCACTTCTTCAGATGCATCTGATTGTTATCCTGCTTTCCTTCTCCTTGGCCAGCGGCAGAGTTGGGGAACGATTGGATCTGTGTTCTGGCCTTCTGTGAGATCATTTATTCCCTTTGTGCATCACAGTATGAACACAGTTCTGTGTTGTGGCTGACAAATAGACTTAGCACTTCCAAGCTGTATTGCCTGGGGTGGCTAGGCACTAATAAGACCCAGAGCTTCTGAAGTTTACTGCCTGGCACACTGTAACTACAGGTCATGGGGTGACTTGGCCTGTCCTGGCTAAGGATTGCAGAGCAGCCTGGCATATCAGAGGATTACTTCCTGGTTCAGGACATTTGATGGCTGTAGGACGATCTGGAACAGTTAAGGATTATTGCCTAGCCCAGCATGGCTAAGGGCTGCAGGGTAATGTGACCTGATGTGGTTAACGATTGTAAAGAACTCTGGTTGAGGATTATCGACCAGTCCGCCAGTCTGACGACTGCCGCACCAGAGCCGGCCAGCGTTCTGTCTGTTAAACAAGCCCTGGTTTCCTGGCACCGTCTTTTTGTTGCAGTGACGTCCCAGCTACTGAGCGGTGGCTCAGAACTGTCACACCAGCAGAGAGGAAAATGTTGTTCATCACTCACCAAATGCCCAATTGACTACATGTTTAACTTTTTACGCAATTATTTTAAGTGCAAACAGATGTAACAATGGATTTTTATCTTCAGTGTCTCCATATGGGATGTTCTCCCACACACCCTTTAAACTTGCTAGAGCAACCGCACTGCATGGTACAAAGTTTCTAGTCTAACCAACAGCAGCCCCATGAGATAGCACAGCCTGGAGCCAGGTAATCTGGATGCACAAAAACCAACAGGATGTCAAGATCAAAGTCTCAGGCAAGTCAGGGGAATTGACTATTCAAGCTCAGTGTGTCAGAGCACATAGCAAAGCCACAGGCTGTTATGCTTTCAGGGAGTTGGCCCCAAAACACAAGAGCATCTTCTCATGAAATTTCGTCACCCCGCTACTCTCAGTCTTCCTATCTGTGGCCCTAAGATAGCCCTCATTACCATACCTAGCCTCAGAGCACCCCTGGGAAGTAGGGCAGTGCTGTCACCCTTATTTTCAGATGGAGAGCTGAGGAACAGAAAAACTAAGGCCTGGTCCACACTACTCTTTTAAACCGAATTTAGCAGCGTTAAATCAATTTAACCCTGCACCCGTCCGCACAACGAGGCCCTTTATATCGATGTAAAGGGCTCTTTAAACCAGTTTCTGTACTCCTCTGCGACGAGAGGAGTAGCGCTGAAATTGGTATTGCCATGTCGGAATTAGGGTTAGTGTAGCCTCAAATCGACAGTATTGACCTCCGGGCGGTATCCCACAGTGCACCATTGTGACCGCTCTGGAAAGCAATCTGAACTCGGATGCACTGGCCAGGTTGACAGGAAAAGCCCCGCGAACTTTTGAATTTCATTTCCTGTTTGCCCAGTGTGGAGCTCCGATCAGCACAGGTGGCGATGCAGTCCCAAATCCAAAAAGAGCTCCAGCATGGACCATACAGAAGATACTGAATCTGATCGCTGTATTGGGAGACAAATCTGTTCTATCAGAGCTCCGTTACAGAAGATGAAATGACAAAGCATTTGAAAAAATCTCCAGACTATGATACAGAGTCCACAGCACAGTGCTGTGTGACAAGCGTAACGGAAAACCAAAAAATCAAATGGATGCTCATGGAGGGAGAGAGGGGGTACTGAGGACTCCAGCTATCCCACAGTCCCCGCAGTCTCCGAAAAGCATTTGCATTCTTGGCTGAGCTCCCAATGCCTGTAGGGTCAAACACATTGTCCGGGTGGTTCTGGGTATATCTCGTCAATTTACACCCCCCTTCCCTCCCGTGAAAGAAAAGGGAAAAAAATCATTTTTTGACTTTTTTCAATGTCACCGTATGTCTACTGCATGCTGCTGGTAGACATGGTGCTGCAGCACTGAACAGCAGCATCCTCTCCCCTCTTCTCCCCCGTGGCAGATGGTACAGTACAAAATGACTGATAGCCATCCTCATCATCCTATGAGTGCTCCTGGCTGGTCTCAGGTGAGGTCGGCCGGGGACGCCTGGGTAAAAATAAGAATGACTCCTGGTCATTCCCAGCAGATGGTACAGAATGGCTGGTAACTGTCTTCATCACAGCAACTGGGGGCTGAGCTCCATCAGCCCCCACCCCCCCTTTTCATGTCTAAAGAAAAGATTCTATACTGCCTGGACTATCATAGCAGCTGGAGGCTGCGCTCCTCTCCCCTGCCACCGTTTAATGTCCTGCCTGGACTATCATAGCAGCTGGAGGCTGCCTCTCCCTCATTTTATCTCACTAAAAAGTCAGTGTTTCTCATTCCTGCATTCTTTATTACTTCATCACACAAATGGGGGGACACTGCAACAGTTGCCCAGGAGGGTTGGGGGAGGAGGGAAGCAATGGGTGGGGTTGTTGCAGGGGCATCCTCTAGAATGGCATGCAGCTCATCATTTCTGTGGGATCTGACATGGAGTGGCTGTGCTCTCTGGTACAAAGGTTCTCTAGTACACTTGCCCCATATTCTAGGCAGGACTGACTCTATTTTTAGACAAACCTAAAGGAGGGAATGACCCGGGGAGTCATTCCCATTTTTGTCTTTGCGTCCCCAGCCAATGTCAGCGAAGGCCAGCCAGGAGAACCCATGACAGCAGCAGACAGTACAGAAGGACTGATAACCATCATCTCATCGCCAATTTACAATGGCATGGCAGATGGTACAATAGGGATGTTAACCATCTCTGCTACCTTGCAAAGGCAATTGAATGCTGCTGTGTAGCACTGCAGTACCGCCTCTGTCAGCAGCATCCAGTACACCTACGGTGACAGTGACAAAAGGCAAAACGGGCTCCATGGTTGCCATGCTATGGCATCTGCCAGGGCAATCCAGGGGAAAAAGAGTGCGAAATGATTGTCTGCCATTGTTTTCACGGAGGAAGGAATGAGTGATGACATTTACCCAGAATCACCCGTGACACTGTTTTTCCACCATCATGCACTGGGATCTCAACCCAGAATTCCAATGGGCGGGGGAGACCGCAGGAACTATGGGATAGCTACGGGATAGCTACCCACAGTGCAAAGCTCCAGAAATCGACGCTAGCCTCGCTACATGGACGCACACCGCCAAATTATTGTGCTTTGTGTGGCTGCGTGCACTCAACTTTATACAATCTGTTTTACAAAACCTGTTTATGTAAAATCAGAATAATCCTGTAGTGTAGACGTACCCTAAGTGACTTACCCAAGGTCACAAACGACATCTGTGGCAGAGCAGGGAACGGAACACTTCTGAGTCCCAGGCTAGGTTCCCTAATCACTGGACCATCTTTCTATGCCTTGTACTCCCCCATCTGTGGGGCATGATATGAAATCTGGGCAGTTTTCTGCATTGTCTCCCTTATTTCTCAAGGAGTCCTGGTGATTTCATTGGCACTCTGAGGCCTGGTCCACACTACAGCGTTAAATCGATTTAAACAGCGTTAAATCGATTTAACGCTATACCCGTCCACACTACAAGGCACTTAAAATCGATTTTAAGGGGTCTTAAAATCGATTTCTGTACTCCTGCTCAACGAGAGGAGTAACCCTAAAATCGATATTACTATATCGATTTAGGCTTAGTGTGGACGGAAATCGAAGTTATTGGTCCCATTCTTTTACTGAGCTACCCAGAGTGCACCGCTCCGGAAATCGATGGTAGCCTGGGACCATGGACGCACACCACCGAAGTAATGTGCCCTAGTGTGGACGCGTAAAATCAATTTTATAAAACCTGTTTTATAAAATCGATTTTATTAATTTCGATTTTACTCTGTAGTGTGGACGTGGCCTGAGAGGGTATACTAAGCCCACGCCAGCATGGAAGAGGTTAAGGAGTTGCTTTGGGCTAGAGTGGGACCTCCCCTACATGCCTGCAAATCATGCCAGGACTGAAGGAGGCGTTGAAACTCAGATGGGGGCAAACCCAGGGAGGGAACAGGCTGTTGAGCTCACGGTGGGATCCCAGAGAGAGGTCTGACAGCTAGCAAAGCCTGTGCCCCTGCAGAAAGGAGAACACAGGCCCCCTGGGCTAAGAAGGAGAAAGAGACTGAGACATGTACTGGAGACCCAGTGGGCTCTGGGGTGGCCTAATACTTGCAAGGCCCTGTGACGTGAGAGATGGTGGTCTCTCCTCCCCAGAGAGTTCTTTGAATTTGCTTTAAAGGTAGAAATGGACAAATCCTCTTTGAGATGTTTGGTATTATTATATATAGGACAGAAAACCGGCCCGACTTTGCTCAGCGTGTTACTGCAGCATCTATCTATCCGGGACTGCAGCAGCGTCCCAAAATGAGGCATGGCCCTCCTCCTGTGCTTCTCTTAAAGTGACCTTGCACGGCATCAGATAAAACGCTACTGTGTATTACAACACACAAGTAAACAAAACAGATAGGGATCCTTTGCTATGTACAAGCTATAGGCCTACAGTATTGTTAAAATCACGGTATGTTTGAGAGGCCTCAGCTGAGGTTTGGGCTCAATTGTGCTAGAGGCTGTACAAACACAGGAATAGACTGTCCCTGCCATGAGGAGTTTATAATCGAAATAGACAAGAGAGCCGGAGGCAGGAGAGGAAACAGAGGTGAAATGATTATTTGAGGTCACTCAATAGGTCAGCATTACCAGACTATATGTTGCAACAGTGTTGACCTCAACAGCCAAATGACAGTGTTGTCTTAGAAACTCCAAACCTTCCTTCAATCCATAACCCATTCTTTTCAAGCTGATTTTATTAGGGGATTATATGGGCAGAAAATCTGAGATGCTTTGAATGTGCTATGAGCTTAGAAAGACATTACCCATGTTGTCTATTTCATGCCCGCAGATGAGAAGAAGGCATTTAACAGGGTAGAATGCAATTCTCTGTTTCAAACATCTTAAACCCTTTAATTTTGGCCCAAATTTAGGAATAAAACTATATCTTTATAGAATAACACCACAGCTAAAGAATTCTAGCGCTGTTATTCTGTCAGCTGCCTTCTGCCTTGCTTGGGATACCGGACAGGGCTGGCCACTTTCCTCTCTACTTTTGGGTCAGGCCCTTAGAGCCTTTCACATTTGTTGGCGGAAATGGACTTGGCATAAAACGTGTTCAAATCGATATATGGACAGACACCTGTCAGGCATGATCTGGATAATACTTAGTCCTGCCAAGAGTGTAGGGGACCGGACTAGAGACTTCTCCAGGTCCCTTCCAGTCCTATGATTCTATGAGGGGGTAGTGTTTTATGAAGAAGATCTGCTGCTATTCCTTGGGAATTCTCTAGATGCACCATAGAAACCTAAAAGCAACTATACAGGAGATCACACTATATCAGGTTACAGAATAAACTGCAATACAAGTAAAACATTGTCCCTTTCTAGACCTTGTCCTCATATTGAGCTAGTGGAAATTTACACTTGCTCTTTAAAATTGCAGTGTACATATGCTGTTACAAAGTCTTGGGATGAAATTCACCCGTTTGTGCAAAAGACCAGCAGGACGGCTGTGCATCACTGAAGTTCCACTTATTTCCTGTATTTTTCCAAACTATAATTACCGTAATCAAACAGGAAGGAACACAAAGTTGGTCTGTATCCACCCCAAAGTGTCTTTGCATGTGGGAGGAATATAACTTCAAAATATTGAATATTCTGATCTGGCACAAGGTCTGACAGACACATGAGCTGTGGTAGCAGTGAAATGCCTCACTGAATCATTGAACAGTGCCTGGGGCTACCAATGGCTCAGCTACATCCACATCGTTACCAGTCTGGAAAAAACAACTTGAAAATTATCCAGGCTATAAACATCATAGTAAACCAGTTTGACTCAGCTCTCCTACAATTAACAAAACACACCCTAAACTCCCTCTTCATTCTCAACCGTGTCATCCTTATACACAGGTGGAAAATAGAAGCATTAATTGGCCTTCTTAGTTATCAAGTATACACCAAATGGAGAATCTCTTTCAAAACAATAACTTGTTGGTCTTTCATCAATTACAAATCATGTATCCTTTACCTAATCCTTGTAAGCTGAAACGTGATCTATGTACTTATATGGTCCCCGTCAGCAAATCCTCACAAAAATTTGTATTTATCCTCATAACACCCCAATCAGGCAGGGAAGTGTCATTATCCCCATTTTAGAGATGGGGAACTGAGGTACCAAGACAAGTTTCAGAGTAGCAGCCGTGTTAGTCTGTTTCAGCAAAAAGAACAAGAGTACTTGTGGCGCCTTAGAGATTAACAAATTTATTTCAGCATGAGCTTTCGTGAGCTACAGCTCACTTCTTCAGATGCACAGAATGGAACACACAGACATGAGATATTTATACCTACAGAGAACATGAAAAGGTGGAAGTATGCATATCAACAGGAAGAGTCTAATCAATTGAGATGAGCTATCATCAGCAGGGGAAAAAAAACTTTTGAAGTGATAATTAAGATGACCCATAGAAGGTGTGAGGAGAACTTAACATAGGGAAATAGATTCAATTAGTGTAATGACCCAGCCATTCCCAGTCTCTGTTAAGGCCTGAGTTAATTGTGTCTATTTTGCATATTAATTCGAGTTCAGCAGTCTCTCTTTGGAGTCTGTTTTTGAAGTTTTTTTGTTGCAAAACTGCCACCTTCAAGTCTGTCATTGAGTGGTTAGAGAGGTTGAAGTGTTATCTCACTGATTTTTGAATGTTATGATTCCTGATGTCAGATTTGTGTCCATTTATTCTTTTGTGAAGAGAGTGTCCAGTTTGGCCAATGTACATGGCAGAGGGGCATTGCTGGCACATGATGGCATATATCACGTTGGTAGATGTGCAGGTGAACAAACCCCTGATGGTGTGGCTGATGTGATTAGGTCCTATGATGATTCCCAGTATGAATGATTTCTGTCATGGGACGAGGCCTTTCATCTGGCATTTTCAGGAAAGCATGGGGCTCGTTTTCATAGGTTCCTAGCTGCTAAGGCCAGAAGCGACCATTATGATTATCTAGCCTGGCTCCTGGCAGAACACAGGCCAGAGGGTATTTTAAAGTTACCCACTAAATTAAATCTCATTAAATCCCACTGTTTCCCAGTGAAGTACACATGGCTGTAGAACCTCTTCCTCGTCTGCCTTCACCTGTAGAACCAAGCGCACTCAGATCCCAGCCCAGGATGGGTTAGACTCAGCTGCGGCAAATGTGTCGTATTCAAACCACTGCCACTCACTCTAGCAAACTTGACAGATTCTTTCCTTTTTTTAATGACACTGCGTGACTTCTCCAGCATCAGTGTGGCTCACCCCTGACTTGGGCCATCACCACTGGGGCGATAGGAGGAAGTTGAGATGGAATTACCAGTCTTAGTCTTTTGAACATGGGACAAGATCCTCAGCTGATGTAAACAAAGTGACAGTTTCATTTAAGTCAATGGAGTTACTCTGATTTATACCACTGAGGACCTAGACCATTGCTCCTTAATTCATTCCCAGCCTAGCACAGCTGAAACCTTACAAAAAAGAATTCATGGAAACAAAGGAGTTTTCCCTTGTCTCATCTGCAGTCTGTCTGCTTTCCCATTTTACCTTCTCATCTTCTTCTGCCATGTAGACAAGACTGTGACATCCCAGCCCCATGGCCTGTAGAACACTGATGTCAGCAACAGATGGGATCACAGAGTATCTAATATTTTCGATTAATATTTCTATTACAGTTTTGACCATAAATACATGAATTACAAAGGAACAGAAGTTAGGGGGGCAATTTTGATACTCAACCATCTGACAGACTATAAATAGCACATAGAATAAATAGACAACTGTCAATTATGGGCTGCAATTCCAGGCTTACCATGTAGACAACACCTGTTAATAGACAACTCTTTCCAGTTTATTTATTTGTTTTAGGATAAAAACTGTTTACAGTGATAAACCCCAGGATGACAGATTTACTATTTTCTGTCAAAATGCTACCACGTAATGATCACTTGCAGGTGTTGTTTTAACCTACTGTACTGTACTTGTGTTATTTCTTTCATGCCAGTGGTGAAGCAGCACTTTAGGGTGTAGCTACATGCCAAACGCATGCAGAGAAGTTACTTTTGCTTACAAAAGAGGCATAACCAAAGAAGGGATTTGATTGGCTGACAAAGCTCTGGACTGTGTGGTTGCCTAGCGGTCACTGGAATGGACTGCAGCTCATTAGTCTAGTGTTGCTAAGAAATGTAACTAAAAATGTCATAAAAATCAGGGAAACAATCTGAGAAGAGGAGTTGAGGTTCCCATGTGGCCTCTTAGGAACGTTTTCCTGGCAGGAGACGACCCCTGGGAGAAATGCTCTTCAGGCGTTTCTGACTAAATGTGCTAGCTTGCAGATTTGCAAAACATACCCATAACTTTACTACAAAAGAAAGAGGTTTGGGACATTTTGATCAGGAGGAAAAGTGAGATACTTTTAAGCACGATGATGAAAATTTGAGGAAGAAGAGCTGTGGTTTTGCCCTCAACAATGGAGGTGAGCCCTTTGATTGTCAAGGGGACCTGGGAATGTGGCTTGTTGGACTCTCCTCTGCACTGGACAGCCTCAGTGGTCAGAAATGTGTGTTTTCTCTTCAGCAGGCTAAATGATTATGTCCTTTTCTGTCAGATGTCAGCCTAGCCATGGCTATGCAGGCCTTTATCTCACACCTGCAAGCCAGGCTATTGCACCATGTTCTATGTGGGGCTACTTGAGGGCCACCTGGAAGTTGCTGATTGTGCTGAATGTCTTCTCAGTAGGGTAGTTTAACATGGGCCCTTCACACCAAAGCTCCATGCATTGGCTGCCAATTCATTTCTAGGTACAATTCAAAGTCTTGGTCAGTATCTTTAAATCACTGACTGGTCTAGGACTGTGAGAACCCCTCTCCCACTGTGGCCTGCAACAGTCTTTGTAGTCCACAGGGATGCTTTGACTTTTGGTCCCCAGGTATGAATGTATATGGGTGGGCATTAGGGCGTACTCCTTTCCATGCTCTCAGCTCTGGAATTCTCAACTCTGGCTACACATCTAGAGCAAAAGGCCTTGTTGGGTTCCTTCGAGTCCAGCATCCTGTCTCTAACAGTAGCCAAAGGCAGATGCTTCTGAGAAAAGGATAACACTTCCTATAATGCGCCTAAGTGTGCAATACAATGTCAGTAGGGGACAATACTTCCCACAGCTGGTGATCAGTTTATGCCCTGAAGTTGGAGGGTTGTTAGATCTCATCATTTTCATCCTTGCTAATGGAACCATGCACGCTATTCTCATTCATATAACCATCAAATCCTGTTTTGGACCTGGCTAGTATCCTGTGGCAGAGAATTGCACAGGTTAGTTACATGCTACATTTTTTAGATTGCCTTTTCTCCATTTATTCTGATATTCGTAGATTTTAAGGCCAGATGGGACCATTAGATCATGTAATCTGACCTCCTGTATAGCACAGGTCATAGAATTTCCTCCAGTTACTCCTGCATTGACCCCAACAACTTGCATTTGACTAAAGCATGTCTTCCAGAAAGGCACCTAGTTTTGATATGACGACTCCAAGAGATGGAGAATCCACTATATCCCTTGATCATTTGTGTCCTTAATGTTAACAATTTGTGCCTTCATTTCTAATTTGTATTTGCCTGGCTTTAGCTTCCCGCTATTGGGTCCTGTTATGACTTTGTCTATAGGTTAAAGCACCCAAATGTATTGCCCTTTTACGTTCACCGAGTGTCCTTTTATCTTATTGTGATAGGGTAAATCAAGGACCTGACTTGCCTTATTACCATTCATTATTTTATATCCCACTGTCACGTCTCTTTTCCGCAGCAACTCATCCTCATTTCTCTCATCTGTATTGAAGCCTCAGATCCCTTTCAGCATTTCCATTGCCTTTCTCAGACCTTTTCTATTTCTGTTCTGTCCCTTAGGAGAGGAGGTGGCCAGACCCAAAAGCAGGAGTACAAGAGAAGACATTACTATCTGCTCATAGAATGGCCAACATAATATTGAGTACAGCCTAACATTTCATTTGTCTTTGGGTTTTTTTCTACCACCCTATACTGAACTGCCTTAGAGGACAACTTGGTTGTTTACCTTTACAGCTACACCTCTTTCCAAAGGAGCATTTGAACATGAATTTTATTCAGTTCTTTTCAAGGGATGTTACTTTGCATCTATATATATTGAATTTCATCTTTTATCTTGTTACCCAATTTCCCTTTATTAGCGTATTCGAACCGAAATAATTAGGTATTGTATGTTCCCTCCTTCTTCCCCAGACAAAGGAATAGAACTGGCTGATTTCATTCCTACATTTACATTTTCTTAAAAACACAGTTTTAAAAAACTTAGCCTCCGTGGGACAGCTTCCAGGATCCCCACATTCCTCCTCTGAGTTATTACATTTTTCATTCAGATATTAGCCCATCCGTCTCCCCAACCATTGCTGCAGTTTGATAATACACGCAAGCCAGGGAGGGAAAATTGATGGATGTCTACAGAGGGCAGTTATTCTGGAATAAGATAGGGAGTAGATTAAGCTAACCTGGAGAAAAGCACTCTTGCTCTGGAATGAGAGTGTCCACACAGGGAACTACTCCAGAATAGCTTTGCAGTCAACTTCTCAATGTAATCAAGCCCTTACTAGTAACTGATTCTACACAAAGATAAATCAATTAGTCTATTTTCATTGCCAAAGCTGAGAGAGACACAAAATCTAAACAATCAGCATAAATAGCACATTCAGAACCAATAGAGGGCAGTTGAATGATCCTAAAGGAGTCCGCTGGAGTCCCTGTGAGACGCAGATAGGACAATGTATTTTGTTTTACATAAAACGTTTCACTTGCCAGTGGCCCTTCAATAAATATATTGAATTGGACTGATTCCTTGGACATCCTACTGTTACCCTCTTGTCACACTGAGAACTGTCCATTTATTACTCCTCTTTGCTGCCTCCCTCCCAACTAACTTTTAATTCATAACCCAGGGTGAGATGTAACTTTCTGTACTCTCTTTCACCTTGTGGGAGGGGCTTTATCAAAAGCCTTTCGAAAATCAAAATCAATTACAGCCCCTGCTTCTCTTTTATTTGCTGCTTTGCTACCTCTTTCAAAGTATTCCA
Source organism: Gopherus flavomarginatus (assembly GCF_025201925.1). Classification (NCBI taxonomy): domain Eukaryota; kingdom Metazoa; phylum Chordata; order Testudines; family Testudinidae; genus Gopherus; species Gopherus flavomarginatus. Next base: position 66,838,169 of record NC_066620.1, on the reverse strand, counting down.
CTGCTTTCCTCCCACCCACTCCCCATTCTGCTGATGCACCCCGATCCTGACCAGCAGCACTCCCCACTATCCCAGCCCTGGGCTCCCCTCACACAGATCTGCCAGGGCCCCTCACCCTGACCTGCAGCCCCCCTGCTATCTCAGCCCTGAGCGCCCCACATACAACTCTGCCCATGCCCCTCACCACTGATCTGCAGCCCCCACCCACTGTCCCAGCCCCTGGGCTCCCCTCACACAGCTCTGCCAGGGCCCCTCAACCCTGACCTGCAGCCCTCACTGCTATCCCAGCCCTGGGCTCCCCACACACAGCTCTGCCAGTGCCCCTCATCTCTGACTTGCAGCCCCCACCTGCTGACCCAGCCCCAAGCTCCCCACACACAGTTCTGCCAGGGCTCCTCACCTCTGACCTGCAGCCCCACTATCCCAGCCCTGGGCTCCCCACACACAGCTCTGCCCATGCCCCTCACCCCTGACCTGCAGCCTTCCCCCCACTCACTATCCCAGCCCTGGGCTCCCCACACACAGCTCTGCCCATGCCCCTCACCCCTGACTTGCTGTCCCTCCCCGCTATCCCAGACCTGGGCCCCCCTCACACAGCTCTGCCAGGGCCTCTCTCCCCTGACCTGCAGCCCCTCCCCGCTATCCCAGCCCTGGGATCCCCACATGCAGCTCTGCTGATGCCTCTCAGTCCCATGCTGCAGCCCTCCGGCTGTCCCAGACCTGTCTTCCATTCTCTCTGTCCTTCATTCTCTCCCTTTCTCTTTCCCTTCCCCGGGTCTAACAGTCCCTTTACATTCATCACATTAAAGAAAACATTTCATGGCCATCTCTTTTATCTCCTTCACTGAACAGTTAATCAGAAAAAATGCTTTCATGTTGCTAAATCAGGGCCAGTGGGCAAAGCCGGGCTGACAAAAGACATTTCCCTCTGTCATTAACCTGGCCTAAATAGTATTAATTACACAGGCTGCCCTTTGATTGTTGGAGTGTGGAAAGAATTGGGGCTAGTGGCAAGGCAGAAAAACGCCAGGCTTCTCCACCTCCATCTTCCACCCCAGCCTCGAGATGATGCCTGTTTGCTTCACCTGTCTGGCCTTTAGGAGTCACTCACTTGTCCTCTTCCTCCTTTCCTGAACAGAAGTGTGAAGAGGTGGAGCAGGACTTGTGTTGTCGATTGTCAGCAGGGAGAGCACCCTGTGGATTCACTAGGACCTGCAGGGACAGGGACATCTTGGAGGAATGGTTGAGGGTAGGAGCTAAGCCCTCCTGAGTATAGGTGCTGGAACTAGGGGTGCTGCCTCACCCCCAGCTTGAAGTGGTTTCCTATACAAGGTTTGCAGTTTGGTTCAGTGGTTCTCAGCACCCCCACCATAAAAACTGTTCCAGAGTCCCTGCTCTCGGGTGAGCTGCTGCTTCTAGCATCGAGCCAGCCCAGCATGGGCCAACTGAAGAAGTGAGTCTCTCACCATGTCCCTTTGGTTCCGCGGTGTTTGGGAGACAACAGGCATGGGGGAAAGGACCCTTGCAAACCTGGACCCAGCAAAAGAAACATCAGGAGAGTAAGTTTGTAGCTGTTGCTTCTCCTGACTGGCTGCATGGATGAAGGGCAGCTGCCCTTTCTAAAACCAAAGCATTGACAGTGGGTTTTCGAGTCTGAATACATTGTTACCCCCTTGCTACAGGTGTGGAGGGTCCTGAGGACAGTGGAGCCCTTCTGAGGTTTGACAGGGAAGGCGGGCTGGGGAGCCATGTGCAGTGAAATCTGGGAGGAGGGCAGGGCCCGGTGCAATCTGGCGAATTCACCACTCCCTGATCCAGCATGAGAGACAGCGTGGTCCAGCCCTGGGCTCAGAATCAGGAGACCTGGGTTTTATTCACTGACCCCTCCCTCTGTTTCCCATCCCAGCCGTTGTCTGTCTCTTTAGACTGTAAGTCCTTCAGGGCAGGGACTGGCTTACCCTGTGTTCGCACAGTGCCTGGCGCAGTGAGGGCCAGTTCTAAGCGATACTGTAATGCAAATAATACTCCTTCCCTCACTGAGCAGCCTCAGGGACACTCCTCAGCCTGGGGGTGCATTTTTCTCCATTGCAAACGTGATGCTGTCGCCTGTCCAGCTCTGAGGCAACATCTCCTGGTCTGGGGCAGGGGGTTAGGCTCATGTTGCACTGGCGACATTAGCAATTAAGTGGTTAGTAATTTTGCAGAAATGTCTTCAACAAAACAACACAAACCCTCAGACACATGACTCATCCCCAGAGCTCTGAGCTGTGTGGATACAGACCCGGACACTGCTCGGCCTCCAAGTGCCACTTCCAGCCGTTCCTGCGCCATTCCAAACTGAGCCCCAGGTTGGTTGGGGCAACCACAGGAGGAATGTGCCCAGCAGTCACTCTGCATTGCGGAGATGCTCCCCCGGGCTCACAGCAGGGGGTCTGAGTCAGCGATGCTGCTGTTCTGGTTTAAGCTGGCTGAGGCTCCTGTCCATGGTGACCCTGCGCCATGAGGATAAGCTCCATGCCCAAGCGGCTAGAGGGAAATGTGGTGTGAGGCCTGGAAGCAGTGGATACCTCAGAAATCATTCTGGGGCAGCTAGCTGGAGCAGCTCTTTAATATTCACTTCCAGTGCCAGCCATGTGCACTCCCTGTATAGATCATGGTCTGCCTCTCCTTTTGGGACTCGCATCTGGATAGAGCTGCTTTTCTGCAACACAAACCCAATCACTCCCAACTCTGCCTGGCTTCTGCTCCCCGCAAGCCCTTTCTCTCCTACTGTGGCTTTGCCCATGTGTCCCCTCCCCATCCCAGGCCTCACTAACTTTCCACTGAACAATCTTGCTTCATTCGACATTGCTTTGCACTACCACCTTGCTCTCCAGGGCACTGTGGTGCTGTCTCCAATACGGCCTCCATTTGGAGACAGTTAGAGGCAGTTATTCTGACCCATAATGCACTTATCATATACTCACACGTTTATCCTATATGTGCTGGGAAGGGCCTGCTCTTCCTATGTCAGGATAATGGATTGGCTTCTCAGCTGGCGTAAGTCGGCATAGCTCCATTGAAGTCAATTTGTGTCCTCTAAGGACCTGTCTCAGTGTTCTAAAGATGGGCCATATGAACCTTTAGTGTCACTCCATTCACCTCACTGAAGGTGATACACCAAGAGTGAACGTGGCCCAGTATCTCTGTTTACCAAGGGCTTCTAAATCTAATGGAGTCATTGAGTTCAGGGCCAGACAGGACCACCAGATTACCACTTTGATATTCAGAAAGACAGTAAGGCTGCACGTGCTCCAAGTTGAGTTAGACCTAAGATTTTGCAGGATTCTAGTACAGCAGACTGGAAATTCTGCAGCAGCTTCATTTACATCTTTAGACACAAACATTTATTGAATCCCATATGCAAGTAACTAATCCATTCAGGACAGTTGCCCCCAGACTATGATTTTTTATATTAAATTCAGTGTATTTTAAGTTGTTCACACATTTGCAGTTTTCCATATACCAGTGATTTTTGTATCGATAATGTAGAAGTTTGGGCAGCTGTCAGAGAGTTGGAGCATGTGGGGTTAGATTGGGAGGCAGTTAGGGATTGTGGGATAAAAACACATTAGCTGAAAGATTCTGCTAAAATTACCAGCAAAGAAATAGTAAACAACTCTGACATTTGCATTGTCACCACTAGGTTTCAGGGTTAACATCTTATTGGTGTGAACGAGGACAGTACACACTTCTTGCCACTCTTGTTTCTGGCATTCTGCTGATTCAGAAAGATGTGGCTGCATTTGTTAGTATCAGTTTCAAGCTTTTAAGGTTTTCTTCATAACCATGCGGGCTAGACACTTTTTTACAATGAAAACTTGGAACATAGGGAGAATAGGAATGGCCAGACTGGATCAGCCATGGGGCCCATCTAGTCCAGTATCCTGTCTCCCACCGTGTCCAACAACAACTGCTTCAGAGAAAGATGCATGTAACCCCACAGCAGTCAGTCATGGAATAATCTGCTCGCCAAGAAAGTCTCTCTCCAATCCTCATTAGTTAGAAGTTGTCTTATGCCTTGAAGCCAGGGGGTTTCTAGCCCTTCCAGAACGCCTGTTATTTTTTTAATTTGCTTGCTTTTAATCCCTCATATTGTAATTCTGGGTAATAAGATACTGGGTTCTGGAGCATAATTCTGTGGCAAATAGTGGTTTCTGTGGCAAATTCCATGGGCAGCAAATTCGTAGGATAAATATTGCCTAGGCAGAGCAAATGATTGATTGAGAGTTGTGTGTGGTGATAGGCACAAGGTGCTAGTATTACAGATCATCATCATGTTAACATCAGAGCAAAGTTCCTAGTGGAGTTTCTGCATGTTCAGTGAGTGACACATTAGAATGGACTTTAGTTTCTCCTCTGCCCTGGGCACTGTGCCAGATGTCCTTGAAGTTCTCCATCAGTGCTCATGAGTGCCACATTTGGGATTTTGCTGCCACATGGTAGCATCCATTCTCTCCTCCTGGCCCCGGGATTCCATCATTTGCTGTGGAGAGATTAATGAAGCTGGAAAGAGTCTTTCTCAGCTCGGGGTTCGCTTTATTCTTTGAGCTCTCAGTGACCCATTTCTGAGCTTCTAGGAGCTTTTCCAAGAACATTTTCCTGCACAAAAACATCAGTGATGCTGGCAAAAGATTTGAGTTGTCAGATACTTTACGGGCAACATTAAGGTTTTGTAAATAAAAGGGTTTTACAGAACCTAGTAGCAACAGAAACATTCTCGCAAAATATTCTAGCCTTTGATTGCATTTAACCCCTGCAGAGCTTGTAACCTGAATTCAGTGGCATATTAGGATAGGCGAAGCAGGGTGTGAAACTAATGCGTCTGTTTCAGTTGTCCAAGATGAGTGAAATGCAAAGAGGCAGCATTCACCGGAACTAGTGACCAGATTGTCAGATCCTTCCAATGGGGATATGCCAGGCCTTAGGGCAGAGCTGTATGGCTGAATATCGTTATTTAGCTAGTCCTGTCCAACGAGGCCCCAGGTGCTCTGATGTTTCCGCACCATGCTGAGGCAACATACAGACTTGCATGGGTTCAGGTCGGGGTCAATGCAGCCCAAAGAAGCTGAACGAAGGGACACCAGATGTGAACTCAGAGTCAAACCAGCTGCTTCCCTTTGTGCTGTGCATGAGGCGCTCTCAGATGGCAAACTCATGGAGAGATGCTCCTTTGCCTGGTACACTTCCCTCTGGGCCCCCAGGGCCCATCGCAGTACTGCGTGGGACACTGCAGGTGGCAGCATTGGTGAGCAGACATAGGTATCTGGGAAACAGCATGAGCAGCAGAGGGATAAGTTGAGAGTATGGGGTAGCAGGTCCATCTGTCTGCCCAGAGGAAAGTTTGAAAAGGGCCACTTGCTTTGCAAAGGATGCTGGGGGTTACTGCCCAGAGGGAAACTCCCAAACTCTGAGGCCACTGACGTATGAATTGATCAATGTCACACATCCAGGCTGCTCCTGCCCGTCTCATGCCAACAAATAGCGTGAGGGTTTCTCAATAGCAGCTCTCTGGACCCACTTGCTCCCCAAACCTTTCAAAGACAGTGAGTTCCATCAGCCCCTCTTCATGCTCCGTGGGTCTGGGCACACGGTACAATTTACACCTCCCTCTTCTCCCACTGCCTCCTCGGCTGAAGGTAGTAAATCTAGTCCTGTCAGGACACCTGATTGCAGGGTCACTCTCCAAGCTCTGGCCCGGGGAGGCAATCAGAACAAGGAGGGCATGGAGAGATTGAAAGGAGAGGGGAGAAGGTCATAGCAAAGGGAGAAGACTGAGAGATGTGACCTCCATGGAGGGAGAGGACTTTATCTAGGACAGTCCAAGGAGTACAACTAAGAGTCAGGGATGAAACTACTGTGGGAAATGCAAGCCGAATATCAGGAAAGGCTTTGTGAGATGAGAGCCAGGAGATGGTGGGAACCCATCACTTAGGGGCTTAAACCTGGATGGTGCAAAGAACAGACTATAGAAAGCAATCCTCCACAGCCCCCAGGAGGGGGAGTAGATGGAACTGAATGGGGCTGCTCTGTCTTCAGTGTCTGTAGTTCTGTGACCCCCAGTGGTGCTTGGGGGCAGAGGGTAGCAGAGGAGGGGGCTGTGTGAAATAGGGGCCCAGGGCAGCGAAGAATCTAATCTTTGGATGAAGTGCTTTGTCAAGCCAACCAACAACCTTGTAGACAATAGATGGAGGCAGAAGGAAAGTATCAGAATCATCTGTGTCTAGTTGTTAAGTGTGTGGGCCTTGGAGGAGGAGTTGTGGGTTCTACACAGCCTGATGTGCCCATGAGCTAGCGCCTTAGTCTGCCTCAGTTTCCCCATCTCTAACAGAAGACAATAATAATGATCTACTTGAGAGGCCTGTCCTCCCTATTTCACGGGTAACCTCTTGTGTTAAGAAAAAGTATTCTTGGATGCAGGAGCTGGGTCTCTGCAGCTCCCCAGCCCAATGGAGCCTGCGTCCAAACTGGGTAGCTCAGTGCTACAGTGACACAAGTAAAGCGTATTAGCATTGGGAGGCGCTGGAGAGGTGACAAGTATTATTATATCCTCAGCATCAGAGAGTCTGTCACAGAACACATCAGAGAAGGTCTCTCTTTCATCTCTGTGCTCTGAGCAGACAACTCTGCTGAGTCTTTTCCAACAACAATAGAAAGAACTCTAATAGCCTTGCAGTGTGGATCCCTGCCAGCTCCTCCGAGTGGCTGGTTTGGTGACCATTAAAGAGGGCACCTTCTTCACTTCCCCTCTCATTACCTTAGCTGGCTCCTGCACCTGGCAGCAGAACAGCAAATGCTCTCCAAGGATCACTGCATCGGAGCAACTTCACTCGCAGAAGGGCCGCCTCTGTCTCACCCCGTCCCCTTGCTGCCCAGTCTTGCAGAGCATGAATTGTTTTCCAGCCCCCTGAGGTGGCTTGGCATGGTGGGCCTGGATGGTGAGCAGCCCAGCACATCTGTCCTGAACAAGACAGTGCATGCATGTGCCAGGGCAGTGGTTCTCAGCCAGGGGTACACATACCCTGGGGGTACACAGAGGTCTTCCAGGGGGTACGTCATCTCATCTAGATATTTGCCTAGTTTTACAGCAGGCTACAGAAAAAACACTAGCAAAGTCAGTACAAACTAAAATTTCATACAGGCAATGACTTGTTTATACTGTTCTATAGACTATACTCTGAAATGTAAGTGCAATGTTTATAATCCAGTTGATTTATTTTATAACAATATGGTAACAATGAGAAAGTAAGCCATTTTTCAGTCATAGTGTGCTGGGACACTTTTCTATTTTTATGTTTGATTCTGTAAACAAGCAGTATTTAAATGAGGTGAACCTTGGGGGAACGCAAGACAAATCAGCCTCCTGCAAGGGGTCCAGTAGTCTGGAAAGGTTGAGAGCCACTGGGCCACCAAGGAGATAAGCATAGCTGCTATATATAGCATGGTGGGTGCAGTGTGTGTGAGTACACATGTGAAACCTGCAAAGAAAATGCCATGATACATACCTAGATCTGTGCCCCCTGAGCAGGGACACACACACACTTTCACTTAGAAATTTACTAGTAACCTAGCGCTAAGGGGCAGCCTTCTGCTGGGAAAGGGGTCTCAGTTCTTGTCTTTAGATCCCAAAGCACTTTACAAAGGGGGGATGGAGGGGTGTTGGTCTTATCCCCATTTTACAGATGGGGGTGCTGAACCATGGCACGTCAGTAGCAGAGCCAGAACCAGAATCCAGTTCTCTGGGCTCTCAGCTCAGTGCCCGGGCCACTGGCACACGCTGCCTCCCAGAACTAGCTAGCCTCCAGAGCTGGCCGCCCCTGGCAGAGGGAATATTGTGGCTCTCTGGGACGTGCCAGTTTTCTATGGGTCTGACTTCTGTTTCCTGCAGGAAACCAGCTTGTGCTGCTGTCCTCTTACACAATCAGTGCCCCTGTGCCACCCAGAGGGTGTGAAGCCACAGAGCTAGATGACATCTTGTGCCCCATCTGGCTTCCTCCACAGCTCTGCTTCTGCCCATTCCAAACCCTTGCCTCACAGAGCAGCAAAAGTTAGTGAGCATCTTTCTCCCCCCCCTTGGGACCAGCCTGTATGTCAGCAGCAAGAATCACATGAGTGATAAGGCCGGTCAGAAACCTGGCAGGGTCACTGGAAGGCAAACACTGACTCCAACACAAATAAGAGTCCCATGGAGGGAGATGGGACATCTTTCCCACTGGGGTTATTTATAAACTGTTTATCAAAGGTTTGCTGCTCTTGGCATCATGGGCAGCAGGCTATTTTTGGGCAGATGTTGCAGCTCTCTGCAGAGATGAGCTAGCACTGGCCTATGTCTTGTTCTCCCTTACCCTACCCACCCTCCCTGGAACTCTCATGCAGACCTTCCATGGGATTATTTTTATCTATTTACACACATGCAAACACACATGCTTTTGAAACAAAATCTCTGCACCCAGGCACATTCCCATAATGAATCTCAATCAGCAAACCTCCTTGTCCTTTTCCATCACCACTGACGACCCAGCTATTTCTGTGTTTACAGAATCTTCCTCCCTCTTCCCCCTACACCCACCACCACTTTCTCCTGCTGGTGATGGAGACACCCATCCTGAAGATGGGAGGAAGTATCTTGTGCTTAAGGCACAGGACTGGGACTCTGGAGATCTGTCTTCAATTCCTGTCTCTGCCACAGGCTTCTGTGGGGATCTTGGGTAAATTCCATAGCCGCTCTGTGTCTCTCGGGGATATTGGCAGTTTCCTACCGCACCAGGGTATTGTGAAATTTCATTAATGTATGTTTCTGAAGAGCCATACAGGGAGAGAGTTGGCAGAAGTGGGAGTTAATAAATGGCAAACTCTCTGAAAGCGGGAGGTGGGCAATGGAGGAGAGACCTCCATGCTTACCAGGTTCCAATGAGCAGCAATGCACATTGCCATTAGAAGCAACAGTCACCTTTAAACACAGCTACTGAACAACCCCAGGCATCTCAACATGGGGTGTGTGTAATGTTCCTGTTTACGAAAGAAGACCATGCTAGGTACATAGGGCTGAAATCCAAGCTGAAGGAAAAGGTGGAAAGGTTTGCTTGGCCACTGGAGATTCTGAGATTTGAAGGAAATCAGACCCGCTAGAGACAGGGGTGGAGATGGAGGGATGTGGAATCAAAATGTAATGAAGGACAGAGCTTTCTGAAACAAAAGAATTATTGTCCCTACGTGCATGCAAAGATTATGGAGATAAGCAAGATGCACTCTGAACGATGGGTTGTAATTGTAATCCTCTAATCATAACTGCAGTACCAATGGGTCCAGTCTACATGGGAAACATAGTTGGAGAAGAGATAATGTGAACCTGTGAGCTACAGTTCAACAATGAAGAATGTGCTGGTAATGTTCCTGGGTTGGGGATACAAAGCATAAAACCAGAGGAGAAACAGGAGGGTGTGCCCACATTTGGGGTACAAGCAGCCATGATCCAGTGCAGGAACAGACCCAGGCATTTTGTGAGCCAGGGTGGATTTTAAGCACCCGCATGCACACACTTATTCTCCATTTATGCCCCTCTTGAGTCTGGCTTTATGGTAGCTCTTTGCACTTTTACTCCTAGTGCAGAAAAAGTGACAGGAGAAAGCATTACAATCCATCACAGTGCCCTAAAAGACACTGTCACAAAGACACAGCGGAGAAGAAGAATGCAAGAAACAAGCCACTTCCAGCGCAGACTTCCAGAAAGTTAGTACGCGGACCTCAGGTTAGAAAACCTCTGCACTAGAAATGGAAAGAGAGGAGGCAGAACTAGAGACTGCCCTAGATGCGGCCATAGAAATGGGCCACATATCTGAAGTGAAACTGAAACATACAACAGCTTGGAAGGAGAGGCAAATACAAACACACCTAGATACGTGTGATACAAATAATAACACTCACGGCACATCACTGGGGTCTGTGTAGGCCAGACTCCAGAACTGCGAAAGGGGCAGTCCCATTTATTAAAACTCACTATATTATCGGTGCCCCTAAGCATCCACCAAACCCAACAATCCCCAGCCCGTCTGCAATAGCCCAAGAAAAATGCTGCCTGGCCAGAAGTTTCACAAATCTGAGCCGTGGCAAACCAAGGGGGGAAATGGACTCCAGAGTCTTCTGGGAGAACGCCTCGGCAGCAGCCCCCTCATGCTTTATAAGAGGACTCCAGCTAGAGGGCATCTGCTGATCTCAGGGTGGTGTATCATGGGACAAGAGGTGATCTCTTGGATAAGCAGGACCCAAACCATTTAGGATTTGATAGGTTAAATTTCACCCAGAAGTTTTTAGGGAGTTAGTCCGGATCCCAGAGCGCTGGCTGAACGTGCTTCCAACGTGCAGATCTGCCTTAATAAGCAGGCTTCAGAATGCTGCACTGGCTTCAGCTGCTGCAGGGTCCCAAGGTGCAGTGCATTCCAGTAAGGAAGCTGGGGGAATGGGATAGGGTATTTTGCATGTCTTGGGATAATTCCTGTGGGAATCATCCTAGGAGTTGAACTATGGGACAGAGTATTCTACCAGGCTGCGGTGGGCTTGGGCCCCAGGCTGGCCTTGAAAACCCCAGCTGCCTCTAAGGGAAAGAGTTTTCAATCAGTCAGTTAATGCTGCTTCGGCACTAGGATCTTGCACATGGCTGAAATGTAGATTCCATCCTCTTCCCCTCTATAAACTAAAACAAAGATCCAGGCAGTGAGGAAGTGATCCCTTTGGAGGCAATCCCAGAGTCGTGATGGCCAGGGCATCTCTCTCCAGACAAACAGACAGACGGGTGACTCTTTCCCCCTTGCATCCTCTCTTTCTCTTGTCTTGAGCCGCGCATGAAATTGGAAAAAACCCCAAACTGCATGTGGACTGGCAGCTAGACAACAAGAGTGGGAGAAACGCTGGGACACTAACAGCTGCCAGGCCCTTCTGGGCTGTAGGGTATGTACGTGCGGCTAGCAGCGTGCGAGCCAGCATGTGCTGGTGCTGAGTGACACACACAGCTCTGCTGGCAGGCTGAGCAAATGTCAGCTGAGGGTTCTGAATACAGTCCAGATCAGCTGGTAGGGAATAAAAGAGAGGATGGTAACTGCTTAGCCCCTGCCCTCCCTTCACGGGGGCTGCACCTGGTTCCTATGGCTTGGTGCTTAAAAAACACAAGAGCAGCATGTGCCTTCCGGCACGTTAGCCTTCTCACACAGCCCATTGACCAGCGCCTCTGGGGTAGCACCACAGACCCTGTGGCGGTTCACTGTGGGATCCAGGTGCCCACTCTTTTCCAAGCACTCTGGCCAAATTTTAATCTTGGGTTGGCCCAAGTTCTATTGAGCCATGGCTCCAACCACCAGCTAACCTGCGTCCCTGTGGCTTAAGGAAAAGAAATCATGACCTTTCAATCAAGGACACAAGCCTCCCACAGTGACCTAACGGAGCCTCTCCTGTACAAATCATGTTATTGCCACTTGCGTTCTATTCATCTCGGCCCTTCTCAGCAGTTTGCAGGTCTGAGTGCCCTTACAGAGTTAACCAAGCACTGAGACACCCCTCAGTTCTGCCCTGCAGTCCAGGTCTGGCTGCCACCCTGCAAGGATCCTTGCTCTCACATTATCATTGCTAATTAAGGATGGGGGAAAGGGTTAGGATAAACGGAATCAAACCCAGGGCAACGGCCCAAATCTCAAATTCAGTCCTCCTCCAAAAACAACTTCACCTCAAATTTTAAACCCAATATTATGCACCTCTGCACCGTATTTCCCATGCCGTCTGGAACCAGACCCTGCCCCCAGAATCTCATGAGAGATGTTCTTCTCATGAGGCTTCCAGCCCAATTTCTCTGAATGAAGGGGTTTGGAGAAACACCCTGATTTGCAGCTTCTTAAACGAGATGAACCGAAGCCGTGAGTCACCTCTCAGTAGCGTAACTGCTAAGGGCGTTCAGGTGACGCGGCTGTGATAGGAAAGTTCCAGCAGTTTCATACACTGGACCATGGACACGTAGTCACTTGGCTAACCAAACCCATGCTCCGAATGACTAAGGCACTGAAATGCTTGAGGGAAAGATTCAGAGAGCCTGCACAAACCCAAGGGGCTTAAGGGGGATTAAAGGGGCCGAAAGACTTGTTGTGGGTACTCGTCACGGGGCTGAACTTCACTCTGAATGAATAATAGCAGGTCAGGGGGTTAATTCCTTAGCTAGGTGTGGTATCTGTATGATAGCCTGGTACGGAATGGTCACACGGCACCAAGATTCTGTGATGGCACCGTGAAAAATGCCACAGGCAGAAAGAGGCAAGTGTCACTCAGGGGCAGAGACAGCAGGTTTGGCCCTTACCAAATCTATGTTTGTAAATATCTCATTCGTTTCTCAGTTATTTACTTTAACAGAGTGTCTGCTTCCAGGCCTCCAGCCACTAGGCAGCAAAACCACTACCAGCTATTAAATACGTGACACATTCCATCCACTAGCTATTGCATTTGGACAGCTTTTTCCATCTCCTTGATGTTGCAGGACCTAGTAAGACAGTTTTCTAGCTCTAGTTGCTGCAATCCAAAGGTTCCAACACTCTCAACAAACTTTACACTACAAATTATATACTGTACTGAGAGCTCTTCCGGCCATATAGAAAAGCAGCCAAATCTGGAGCGGTACGTGGGAGCTGTGTAACAGCACACAGCAGCACCACGGGGCCAAAAGTGAAGAATCTCTTACACAGGAGAAATGGAGGTGGCTAGAATTTAGTCAGGTGCCAGGATTAACCCCACATATATTGCACAAATGCTACAGGACCTTTAATGCAGCAAAGAAAGCAGGTTTGGCATCTCAGCTGAAATAAGGCCTCTCTAACTAAGATGAGTTCCCTAACACTATGGGACACTGGCTCAAAATGACGAGCGCCCCCAATGAATCATGCATGCCATTTCTTCCTGCAGCACCTGCATCTTGACTGGAAGCCTCTCCTCTAAGCAATGACCAGGCCCAACTCCCTTTAGGTTTAAATCTGGCCTCAGAATGGATGAAACATGAGTTTGGTCTCATCTGAGTCCTTATTTGGGCCCATCAGATACTGGCATGATTGCCAGTGTGTCTGGTATCAGGAGTGCTGCAGGCCAGGCCTGAGTGACAGAGCTATAGCCTGGATTTGTGAATTCCTAGCAGGGTTGCATAGGGTCCAGACTGACCTTCTGCTTTATCTGACGGAACAGCCTGAGGATTAGCAAGATTGTTTTAAAGTTAGTTTTAAGGGATCCATCCCTTTAAATAAGAAGAGAGAGCAGGGCCATGCACGTTCCTCTGGGCTCACTCCATCAGGTCCCAAGGACAGCAGCCCAGCCTGGGGAAGGGTCTAAGAGGCCTTTGCCATCTCATCTATGAGTCATAGGGCAGACGTGCAAATGGGGCTGTTCAGAGAGACTGAGTTCCATTGTGTGCATCTTGGGAGAGGGGCCGGGTGAAGGTAAGGCATAAGGAAGCAGGCTGGGACACAGACAAGTTGTGCTGGCTGCAGTTAATGGGCAATGCTTGCTGACAAATCTGGAGTCTGAGATTCCCCGCTATCATGCTGACAGCCATCTAAAAGAAGCCTGGATTCTCCCTAGCCTTGTGCCACTAGGGGAGAAGCAGTGAGTCAAATCCAACCAGGGCTTGCTTTTTGTATGTGCTTGAAAATGAGGGAAGGGGGCTACAAGTACCTGGCTCTAGGCAGGGAGGTGCTGTGCAACATCCCCCTATGCAGTCCTGTCAATGCCTACCACCCCTGATCTGCAGCTCTCCACCCCCGCCCCCCCCTCTAACCCAGCCCTGGGCTCCCCCCACACAGCTCTGCCAGTGCCCCTCACCCCTGATTTGCAGCCCCCCTGCCGCTATCCCAGCCCTGAGCTCCCCACACACAGCTCTACCAGGGCCCCTCACCCCTGACCTGCAGCCCCTGAATTGTGTAGCGTGAATTAATTACACAGTGGTTTTATGATGTGCATTCATAGTGAGACCAAAGCTCTTGTCTTTCTTGGTGACGATGCCACATCAGAACCCAGCTTTCCAGAAGCAGTTGAATAACTCGTAAAAATCCTGAGCTCTAGAATGGCAGCAGGTTCCCCTCATGGCTTCATTACCAAAGAGGATGAGTGACATGGAGCCCCAGCATGTTCTTATGCAACTTTTCCCATAAACATTGTTCTGAAGTATTACACTGAGAAAAGCAAACCTGGCACCGAACTGGGGTGAGGCGGGTAGGGTGGATGTCTCAGGAAACCAGAAATGGCAAATGGAGCATCAGTCACTGGGTCTAATCTGACCCCAAGTTGTTGGCAACCAAAAGTTGTTCCTATGTGCTCCTAGTGGACAGGCATCCATGTCACAAAAACCTACTATGACCATTGGCACTAGCTGACATCTTTGCAGGCAGTCTGCAGAGAAGCCAAGGGCTGAATAGGTTACAGAGCTTCCTCTTGGCCTCCAGGGGTGGTCCCTATAGATTATGAGCCAGATCCTCAGATGGGGACAGCTGCATTGACTGTGAGGCTATGCCCATTTACACCAGTAGAGAATCTCAGATTGATGGAGCTCAGCAGAAGACAGCACGTGGGGGTAATTAGCCCCTTCCTTGCCATTCTGGGATAAACTGAGACCTTCACTCTTCAGTTGCTATGAGTTCAGCAGTTCAGTGGGGACATGGGGCCCTATTAAATAATGTCAGCTCCTTTGAATCCCTGTAAATGTGTTAAGTGTTGGTACCACAAGGCATTGCCCGCAGCAACTCTGCTTAACACGGGTCTTCCCGGTCACATCTGCTCGCTTTACAAACACAGTCACGTATTCCCAGCCAGTCAGCAGAGTTAATGTAGCTAGAGAAAAGCATCCTATTCCATTCTGTCTTTCCCATCGTCAGCTGGCTACGCTCACAGTCTTTGTTAGGGAGCAAGAACACAGCTAGATTTCTAGAGATGAAGCTAAGTGGGCAAGGCTATATGTGAGCAAACTCAGTAGATACGAAAGTACAGACATCATCCAGAAGATGAAGAACCCAGGGATAGAATCATAGAAATGTAGGGCTGGAAGGATCTTGAGAAGTCATCATGTCCAGCCCCCTGCACTGAAGTAGGACCAAGTATACCTAGACCATCCCTGCGTGGTGTGTGTCTAACCTGTTCTTAAAAACTTCCAATCATGGAGATTCCACAACCTCCATTGGAAGCCTATTTTAGAGTTTAGCTACCTTTAGAGCTAGACAGTCTCTCCTAATATCTAACCTACAGCTCCCTTGCTGCAGATTAAACCAATTAGTTCGTGTCCTGCCTTCAGTGGCCATGGAGAATAATTGATCATTGTCCTCTTTATAACAGCTTTTAACTTATTCTCAGGTCCCCACTCAGTCATCTTTTCTCAAGACTAAACATGCCCAGTTTCTTTAACCTTTCCTCATAGGTCACATTTTCTAAACCTTTTATCATTTTTGTTGCTTTCCCTGGACTCTCTCCAGTTTATCCACTTCTCTCCTAAAGTGCAGCACCCAGAACTGGACACAGCATTCCAGCTGAGGCCTCACCAGTACCAAGTAGAGTGGGACAATTACCTTCTGTGTCTTACACACAACACTCCTGTTAATACATCCCAAAATGTTATTAGTCTGTTTCACAACTGCATCACATTGTTGACTCATTCAATGTGTAATCCACTGTAACCCTCAGATCCTTTCCAGCATTACTAGCACGTAGCCAGGTATTCCCCATTCTGTAGTTGTGCATTTGATTTTTTTCCTTTCCAAGTGCACTACTTTGCACTTTTCTTGATTGAATTTCATCTTGTTGATTTCAAACCAATTCTCCAATTTGTCAAGGTCGTTTTTAATTCTAAACCTGTCCTCCAAAGTGCTTGCAACCCCTCCCAGTTTGGTGCCTGTCACAGAGTGTGGAGAAGTCAGGGCCCTGCACCCCTCTTCCTGAGATTCACCGTGACTCTCAGCCAGCCAGTAAAACAGAAGGTCTATTAGATGACAGGAACACAGTCCCAATTGGAGCATGTAGGTACAACCAGAACCCCTCAATCAAGTCCTTCTGGGGGGTTTAGGGAGCTTAGACCCCAGCTTGGAGTTCCCTACATTGCACCCCTCAGCCCAAGACTGAAAACAAAACCTTCTCCAGCAGCTTTCTTCCCCCTCCCACCAGCTCCTCCTCTCCCCTGTTCAGTCTCCCAGCCAGAAGGCATCACTTCTTCCAACCCCCTCCTGGCTCAGGTTACAGCTCAGGTTGCTTCCTTCAAGGGAAGTCCCTCTTCCCCAATGTAACTCCCCTGCAACATTCCCAGGTCAAATCCGCCCTGATTCCTGCTCCATCACAGCACCATCCGCAGATCTTATAAGCCTACTCTCCACTCCGTTATCCACGTCATTAATGAAAATATTGACTATTGCCAGTACTTGCTCTTTGTCTCTGGGGTAACTGCATTCATTCAGTTCTGCTTTGCAGCCATTTTAGCCAGGAGAAGACAATTTTCATAGGAGCAAACACGCAAAGTGGGGACCTTGCTAGGACACAAGAGGCCTGCTTCTCTTCTCACTTACACCAGCGTCAATCAAATGTAACTCAAATGAGATCAATGGTGTGACACCAGTTTTATGCAAGTGGATGTGAGAGGAGAATCAGGCCAAAGGGGTTTGCCAGCATCACAGGAAACAAGAAGAGTTTGATGCAAAAGCAATTGGGGTTGTCTGGTCCAACAAAAAAGTGAGGGCAGATCCTCAGCTGGTGTCAATTGTCATAGCCTCATTTGAGTCCATGGTGCTATGACACTTGACATCAACTGGGGAGATGCCCCAGGATGACATGGCTGGCCAGTGGGAGGCAGTGCTTTGCCATGTTCAGTCTTGCTGTAGCGGGCTGTGGCATGGAAGCATTATAAGGACTGGTTTCCTTGTTGTGCTGTTGATTGCCTGTGTGGGATCCTCCCCAGGGGAATGAATAAGGGCCTGATCTTTTATCTCCCCTCTTCCCTTCCCCTCCATTCACTCGCACAGGGAGGCCAACCTCAGAGCATTGAACTTTGTCCTTAACATCTCCTCGTTTGTTTTACTAGTAACTCCTGGGTGCTCCTGGAAGCTGCTCAGATGACATTGTCCCTCCCAATGCAGGAGTGCCCCGTGCAAAGGTGGGAGTGACTGAGTCACACAGAGGAAACCTTTGTGCAGCTGGCATGTTCTCTGCATGTTCTCTTTACCTTTCTAAATAAAACCGTGATGACAGAACTGCCAACAGGAAAGGCTGCTTTTATTGGGTTGATGCAATCCCTAGTGCTATCTGTCTGGATTGATTGTCAGCTGAGGTTTCCCCCATGCATGCTGGGCGTCATCTCATTCCCAGCAGCCGAGAGAGAGAGGTGAGACTGCTCTCTCCCCTTCAAACCTGGTTCTGGTTTATTATTTGTTTGTGTTACACAGCCTGTAGACGTCCCAGCTGAGATCAAGGCCCCATTGTGCCAGGTTCTGTATATACACATAGTGACAGCCCCTAGGCCAAAGAGCTTGCTGTTTGAACAGACAAAGGCCATAAATCAGGGATAACTAGGAGTGTCTCCCCCCCCCCATGCCTATGATCCTTGTTCAAACAGCTAACTCTGAGCAAATACCGTCCCATTGGTCCCACACAAACATCACTTTGCCACTTACCTACCTGCTGAAACATTGCCCAGCTGCACTGGGAAGGTGGGAAGCTCCTGCCATCCGCTCTAGAAAATGAGTGGGGGTTGGTAGTGAGGAAGGGAGGGGCCAGAGGACTAAGGGGATGGAAAAGGAGCACAAGTGAGTAGAAAGAGAGGGAGAGACTGGGACAGAGAAGGGAAAGGATGAGCGAGTGAAACAGGGAAAGCAAAAATAGAGAGGGGAGAAAGGCTAAATGACAGAACAGAATGGACTGGAAGAGAGAGAGAGGTTTGGGGGAATGGGGTGGGGGCATTATAGTGTCAGCTTTCTGAAGCAGGGCTTCTCTCTTCTTTTGTCTGTCCGGCCTCCAGCATATAGCCCTGAGGTGGTTGGGGCCTCAGAGCATGGCTGTAATATAAGATTAAATACAAAAAAACTGGAGGAGATAAATGGAAACATTTTGAAATGGTGAAATTTTAGGGAGGGTTCCGTGGGTGGAAAACGAGGACATTGAAAAGAGAAGAAATCCAGGCACAGAAGGGGAAGCCGAGACACAATCAGATGCAACTCAAATGGGAAAAAAACAAAGACCCAAATTATGGAGGACAGCAAGCATGGTGGGAAACACCCTGGCTCTGTTATACACCTCCCGTGGTACTAGCACCACCGTAATTCATTCTGGAAACTCCACAGCTCGCTACAGTGAGTTCATTCATCCTTTACAGCTGGAAAGTCTGGCCCTGTCCACAAACTTATTTTCCATACTGCTAGCTGATGATAATGGAAAATGTTGACCCCGAGGACCAAGTATTTTGGGTCCTGAGGTCCTTGGTGTTGAGGGTGAGCACTTCCCAGGTTTGTGCAACTATCCTGAGAGCTCTTTTGAATTTCTTCTTTAACATTGTAAAAATGACAGTCTTCCAATCAGGGAACAGATAAAATACCACAGGACTTGGGTAGCCCCTCACCCCTGACCTGCAGCCCCCTGCTGTCCCAGCCCTGGGCTTCCCACACACAGCTCTGCCCGTGCCCCTCACCCCCCTGACCTGCAGCTCCCTGCTATCCCAGCCCGAGCTCCCCACTCACAGCTCTGCCAGGGCCCCTCACCCCTGACCTGCAGTTCCTGAATTGTGTAGCATGAATTAATTACACAGTGGTTTTATTATGTGCATTCACAGTGAGACCAAAGCTCTTGTCTTCCTTGGTGACGATGCCACATTAGAACCCATCTTTCCAGAAGCAGTTGAATAACTCCATATATATAGCAAATAGCTGAAGCAACTAGTTCCTAAATAGCTTATTGGCTAAAACAAGTTTGCATGAAGTGCTCATTGGACAATTTTTGAATCATGAGCAACTTCATAAAGGTCAAAGCCTGTTTCTGGATAACAACCAAAGACACAAAAGGATTAAATAAATGCTTAGTTTTCATATGTTTTCCCACCTGTGACTTAAGGCAGTCAGTCTTGCCAATGTCCCCAAGAAATGGAATGGATGAGTCTCAGAGGTGTTTTCTGTCTCTAAGAAGCTCTTATATGAAGGTGGATTGAAACATACACTCAAAGTCATGACTTTTGTCACGAAACCATGGCCGTGCCAAACCACTGTCCTACTTCTGAGGTTTGTGAGTAAGAGATGATTCCCATTGACCCATGCTTAAGAGATGAGCTGTTCTGTATGCTTGGTGTCCTGCATTCCACTCTGGACTATGGCCTGGCTTATGCTGGATTTCTCTTTTCCATAAGCATTCATCAGAAATCAGCTGAACATGGGTGGTGATGATTGTCACTCCAAGCAGGTGTGGTGGCTGAACATTGGGATACTAGACAGTGCTGCAGGTAAGTGTCCCTCATTATGGGGCTGTGTACGCCTGCTGGCTTTAATGTAGTTAGCATGGGTAACTAGTAGCGCAGATGTGGCGTCATGGACTAGCAGCCCAAGTATGTACCCTGGGTTCCTGGCAGGCTGGTACTCTGGCTGCTAGCCCATGCTGCTGCATCTCCACTACTGTTGTCACCTGAGCTAGCAAGATTAAAGCTAGACTGGGCATGCCTGACTATGCTACACCCACACTTTCCCTTGCAGGGTAGACTTACCCCTAGAGTGGAGCACTGGCTGGACAGAGTCTAGGTCACGTCCATGGCGTTTGGCATGGCATGCAATGTTTCTGTGGAAGGAGTGCCATGGCTGTGAGTCCCACAATAGCTGAGAGTTGCTCTAAGGAGGACGCACCTTGTTTGCCTGAGGCAGTGTTTACATGCATGGTGAAGGCCACCATACAACCTCTCCTTGGCACCCCGAGGTGCTTAAGCAAACAGCCAGGCCTGCAGGCATCTCTCCTGTATCTCAGTGTGTCAGTATGGACAGCAAGAAACCTGCACTCCTATCACTCAGTGTAGCAGAGGGCTTCTGGAGCCACCCTCCCAGCTGTGGGACTCCCACCCTCCCCAGACTTCAGAGCACAAGCTCCAGCCCGAGCCCCAACGTCTACACAGCTATGTTTAGCCGGTGTGTAGACCTGGGTTCAGAGACTCGCTGCTGCCAGTTTCGGATAGTCATGTGGACGTACCCAAGTGACTGTGGCTCTGCAAAGAGATGACAGGAGGGCAGGGTTACCTAACTGGGAAGGAAAGCCCAGGAAAAACAGCAAGAAACCCGCAGGTCCCGAATGTGCCCTCATCCACAAATATATATGGGGGAACCTCCTCTCCATTAGTTCTTCCCTAGCCCTTCTCTTTGGGATGGTGCTGCTTCCCTCTTCCTCCTCTTTCAGTGCTGTGTTTTCCAGGGCAGATTTGTTTTCCCCATGAAGTGATTAGGATTCGTTGTCGTTTGTGCTGTGCCCTGAGTGCACACGGCGCTTTGCAACAGATGAACTGTACCTGTCCTGAAGCCCTGCCAGTGGGGAAGCCCAGGCAGGGCAAGCTGTGGGTGCCCAGACAGGCGTGGCTTACCCGCAGGTGTTGTACCAATTATATTAGACCAGTAAAAACCAGCAGGATCTTATTAAAGGGGACAAGGCAAAGATGCCACATTTATTATGATAACAATTTATGACTAATAACTAATATCTTAATTCTTATACACACACATACATTATACTTAATACCTATATATACACACACACACACACACACACACACACACACACACACATTCACATTATACCTAATATCTATGCACACACACATACACACATTCACACACACACACCTACATTCATCAGGTGTTCTGCAGCTGCTGCATAGTTACCAGTCCTGAAGATAGCTTAAGTTCATGGCTTGATTTTGCAACTTGGGTTCATAGCTTGTGGCAGCTAACTGGCCAGGAAAGCTGGGCACAAGGCTGAGCTGGATCTCTGTTGGGCAGGCACCGATGTTCTTCCATGTTGGCAGCAGAATGTTACCCAGAGTCTCTCATCTCACCCTTCTTTTTTATAGGCTTTTAGTTTGGATTCAAAGTCTATAGGTCTTGCTGTGTCACGCTGCCTCTGGGTTTAGATTGATCACCCATCAATTGCAGGCGTGACTTTCAGCCTTGAACCTGGCTTTGATCTTCCTTCTGTTGTTCTGTTGTCCTTTTCTTTTTAGGGTGGATGCTTCTTACTTTGTTTAGGGCTGTTGTCTAGGTCTTCAGCCGTTGGTATTTGAACTTTATCTCATCAGGACAGGCTGGGGCTGGAGGTTGATTCCATCATTCATACATACCTCATTCACACATCTAAACTAAACTAATAAGATTACAGCAGGGTTTGCAAAAATGAAGATTGGAGGAAGCTTTTAAAAAATGGAGTGAGTGTTTTAAAATGGGGTTTGAATTACAGTATGGAACAGAAGTTACAGTATAGGCAAGTGTAGTGAATGGTGAACAGAAGTTACATTAATAAAGTGAACAATTGAAAACAATTTCATTTATCAGTCCTACACAGGCACCTGATGGAGAGGGAGGAGGCAGGGAGGCTGCTTCCAGCGGGTTGGGTGACATGGAAGAAGTCACGGAGCCAGGAGTGGGAGAATGAGATTAAGGGCGCGGCAACCAGGAGAGAAACTTGGGAGGAACAAAGTCTCAGGAGGGCGTGTGGGAGAAGGTGAAGGTGGAGAACTTGGCCCGGAGGGTTGTTTCACGGTGCTCAGGAGTAGAGCACCGTGGAAGGGAATAGGCAGCCAGGATGGAGGCTTGGGGAGAGGGGGAGATCTTCTCCGAGAGGCTGGAGAGCAAGGGTTGAACGGTGTTTCCCCAGTACAGAGTAATAGGCATGCTATGGTTCCACTCTGTGTGGAAGACCAGATCCAGCCTGGCCATCTGGTGGGCCAGCACGTGCTCCTTCCAGCCCCCCACCCCTCCGGCTCTGCTGGGTTATCAGCAAATGGAAGGCTGAAATGGCTCCACTGGTCTTTGAGTCTCCATGGTGTTGGCATAACCCATTACCAGTGCCAGCTGTTTGAGCCCCAGGGTGGCTAGTTCTGCCATGGACACACAAAGGGCCCCACTCCAGCTTGCTACCCCATATTTGGCGGTCAGGGTCACTAATGCTCT
This sequence comes from Gopherus flavomarginatus, assembly GCF_025201925.1. Classification (NCBI taxonomy): domain Eukaryota; kingdom Metazoa; phylum Chordata; order Testudines; family Testudinidae; genus Gopherus; species Gopherus flavomarginatus. The sequence goes on along the minus strand of NC_066620.1, from coordinate 66,815,961 downwards.
GCCTGCCCCCTGTGAACCACGGGTAGGAGCTTACACTTAAAATAGGGTCTGTCATTATCAGGGCAAAGACGGCGAGAGAGGCCAGTTTCCACACCTGGTTGTGCCATTAGGACATGTGCCAGCCATCAATGAGTAACCATTATCCATGCCTTATACAAACATTGCTGCATGCAGGCAGACGTGATGGGAGGCACAGCCACAGCTCCTGCTCTTGTGGGAGCCCAGCGGAACCACTCCTGGTTTCCTCTGGCCTCCTCTCAGCTGCATGTGGATATTTGCATTGGCAGAGCTCAGCCAGGGAAGCTTGCCCACCCTGTCCCCACATTCTGCCAGGGTCCACCAGCATGCTCCATCTCCTGCATATGTGAACGTTTGCCTCCCTTGAAAGGAGAATATTTTCAAAGACATCGTTAAACAGCAGCATCTTAATTAGTGGTGGGCAAATGGCAAAAGACTTGAACTTTCAGCTGGGAAATGCATCCTGTACAGCTCTGCCAATCCACTTGGCTCCTGCCCTACAACACCCCAGCTAATTGCCCCAATAGCTCTGCAGATGCAACCTAACCCTGATCTGTGGCAACCATTGCTATTCCTACCCTGGATTCATCACACACACAGTTCTGCCTATGTGCTATGTCCCTCAATATTGTCTTCTATTCCCCCTGGCAGTTCCAGTTTAAGGCCGCCCCAAGAGCTCTGTTGACGCCCCTGAATCCTGATCTTACCGTTGCTACTGCTGTATGCCCTATATCGATTACTAAATAAAAAGCCCCCTCTAAAACCACAGAAAAGCAGAATATATACGCTACATTCAGAAAGGGAATTGCCCAGTTCATGTAGCTTGGAAAGTGACCTGAATTTGGCAACAAATGCAGCCAAGTATCAAGCTTCTTATCAGCTAGAGTCCATTAGGTCTATTAATATTGATAGTCTCTCACCATCCAGTACAATCTTACTACAGTGCTTCAGCACTATTGCTTCCAGACTCTACAGTCGTAGCCCCATGATGCAGTACTATATGGACATCACACCAATAGTTAACTAGTTGCCTTTATCTGGCTGTGAATGGGAGCCTTGAGCAATTTCTCTCTGCAAGCTTCCAGGTTCTCTCTTATAGACAATTTGCTATAAAAATGAACCACACAAAGTCACATGTGCAGCTGGGAAGTCTGTATCCTTCAGTTTGGCTGGTATAATGTAAAAGGAGGTTCTGGGACACCACAGGAGGCCCAGGTGCTTTAGATGGCCCTCCTCAGAGCAGTCTGGGATTCCTTGTCTGTCTCCTCCATTCACCAGACCTCTGCTCTGTATTGGCCCTGGAGTACTGCTGGAGCATCCCCCCTTCATGCTCACCGAGGTGACTACCCAGGAGGCATCGGGGCAACACGCATTGGGAAAACTCTGCAGCCACTGAGTCTCCTTGAAATTCAAGAATTTCAGTTCATAATGTAATATAGACATTCCCTACAAATTGGAGCGAGTTAACCATCTACATTCCCCCCAAGCACCTGGGCAGGTAGGTGCTCTTCTTCCCCTGACCTTGTGTACCTTCTCCTCCTTTGAATATCTTCTTAAGCATTTTAATGGATGTAGCTTCCACAGCAACACATTCTGGTGGCAGTGGGTACATGATGGCTTGAAATGGGATATAAGTGCCTAGCTGGATAGTGTGAAGGGGTTAAACTTCTTCACTAGGGCATGGGGGAGGAACTTGCCACATCCCATAAAGACTGCCTGAGCTTCCAGGCACGAAAGGGAGGGGCCTTCATCTTGGGCTCATTAAGAGGCAGCCATAAAGAGGGTGGAGGCACTTTCTCTTACACTGATCAGGGGATTTACAAGGGCCTGTCCTGAAGCCAAGGTATGAAGCCTGGTGTTTGTTTACTCCTGTCGGTGAGAAAGGGGAGCTTTCATGGCCCTGCCAAGGAGAAGCCATCCTGGAAATCTGACCCTGGCAAGAAGGAACTTGTTTGTTTGCTCCCCTGAGGCAAGGGAACCATCTGATTACCACCCTGAGGACTTTGGTTTGCCTTTCCCTCAGAGGACACAGGAGATTCCTTAGTGCAACGCCCTGCTTGGAGACCAGGGACAACTGTTTATTTGTCAGTTGTTCTCCACAGGTGACACTATATTTCTTAACCTCTTCCTGAGGGTCCCTTAATAATAACACTAGTTTAACAGCTGCTATGGATCTGTGCTCCTTGCTGGCTGGAGACAGGGCCCACTGTGCACAGGAGGCAAAACTGACCATGCCCTCTCATAGCTAAATAAAACCCAGTAGGCCAACCGAAGCCCTGATTCACCACTCTCCGGCACCTCATGGCATCATGTGAACCAGTACAAAGCAGGTGTGCAACGCTCCCTTTCTTGTTTTCCACCCACTCTGCGCTGCTGTACGTTGCAACACAAGCTGCAAGGCAGTGGTGATTCAGGCCTAGGGTCTTGAGGACTCAGAGGGAGTTTTTGTATTTCCATTTGGGAAGGCCACTGAATTCCGTCTTTCAGGCTTTCTTCCCACGTTCTCCAGGCTGGTTCCTAAAACCCCAGAAACCCCTCTCCTGGGCTGGGATTTTCACCTGCAAAGCCTCCACTTGCACAGACACAAACAACTGACCATGTCCTGTTCGAGCACTGGCACTGGGGTGCAGGATTAATGGATTCCAGCATCTGCACACAGAAGGGAGACAATATACAGAACCACCCCCAAAACCCACTGCTTGCATGTTTGACATTAGAATGGGTGCACAACTTTATAAGTGAAAACACCTACGCACACACTTTTCAAGTACGGACCCTGACAAGCATCAGTGATTAGCCGGTGCATGGTCAGTGCTTCTGCAAAAACAGGGTGTGTACAATTCTTTGAACAGCTAAAACTGTGCATGTGCAACAGGGGAATGCTTTTATAAGTCATCCTCTCTTAGTCCCTGGTGAAAGGTCACGGGGCTTCTCTGACTGCTAGCCCTGGCTCCGATATCAGTTACTGTTTTTACAGCAAGAGATTTCCCCTTGCTTGTGCCTCCAGAATAAAGCAGGTCACATTACTCCATCCCGTCCTCAATCCCCTTATGGACTAAGCTAATCCCAAAGGGTTGGGTGGCTCTTTGCAGTTTAGTAGAAGCGTATTGAATGCACTGATAGCAGAGGAGTTAGTGAGAAGCCATTTTGTCCTTACCAGCTGGGAAATGCATTCCCCAGCCATCCTCCACTGACCAATGGAATTCCACGTGCCAAGGGACTCGCCAAATCCAGGAAGCTCAGCTATGGTGCTTGGAACTCTATCGTGTTCCGAATTAGAACCGCTGAGTCACTCAGTCTCACAAACACAGGGGTCAGGTTGGAGCAAGGAGGGGGAGAAAAAAAGCAGAGGTCCTCCTCCAAACTCCACCCACAAAATGGGCTTTGCCCAGGGGACTCACCGGAAATGAGGTGCTATTTACAATAAACGGGAGATGTTCAAAATACATTGGCACGTGCCCCTTAAATCCTCCCTGAGGAGGTCTTGAATATGCCCATGGGCTCTGCTAGACTCCTTGATTCCTTATTGATTTAGGACAGAAACCAATAATGGCATCTCACAAAAAGCCACACATTTGTGACACCAAAATGAGAGGTCACTCACAGTCAGTTCTAGGGACCTACTCCCTCTCCACTCTTGTACATGAGGAAAGAAATCTTTAACGATGTTGACATTAAGGAACAGAAAAGGTCATTGGTCATCAGGCCCTTGAAAGCTTTATAAACATGTGAGGTCAATCTCCATTCCACTCCACACCAGTTCTCTGTGTGCAACTCAGCGGCCCATTGTTGTGGTCTGAGCAATGATGGCTCACCCTCCAGAGAGAACAGTTAAGTAAAAGTTGCCAACACCTTACTTAGCAGTTCCTATAGTTTGTTGAGAAAAAAAAAACATTTTGGGGGAAGGAATGGCTCAGTGGTTTGAGCATTGGCCTGCTAAACTCAGGGTTGTGAATTCAATCCTTGAGGGGGCCACTTATGGAACTGGGGTAAAAATCTGTCTGGGGTTGGTCCCCCTTTGAGCAGGGGGTTGGACTAGCTGACCTCCTGAGGTCCCTTCCAACCCTGATATTCTATGATTTGCAGGGCCAGTTTTCAATGAGGTCTCAGCCCAGCCTCTGCTGGCACACTTGCAATTTTCCATGGGTATACAGTATATTTGCCTGGGCACTACAGCCCCAATCCAGCAAAGCACTGAAGCATTCAGCCCTGATTTCAGTGGGAGTCTTCATGCACCTAAATGCTTTGCTGCATCAGTGCACATGTGACAGCATTTTCACATGCAAATGTCATTACCTGCAGGCATAAATACTAGAGCGAGGCACCAAAGATTGCATGAGCATCAGTAAAAGTCAGGATCTGAAACTCAGGCTGTCTCTGAAGAACTTTCTATAGAACTGTAGGACATGTTTTAGGATCTCTTCTGGATTGGTTGGTTTGTTGAGTCCTGAGAAGACATGACACACTTAGCTCTCAGTTTTTTCCTGAAGAACTTACATAAGATCTGATGAAGATGGGACCCTGGAGGTTTCTGCAGCTGTTTTCCAAGCTGTGTTTTCCTTGCCTTCAGGAAGGTTCCTCTTGCTAGTTATAGGGAGAAATATTTGCACCCTACCCACTATCCATCTTGGATTGGTGGTTTAATTTCAGCCATAAACACTGGCTTGATTTATCTTTATTCCTCACTTCTTACCTAAGACATAGTTTGTTTGGCATCTACCCATCATTAGGGTGGGATATTCAGGAAGCACTCTCTTCTGGCTCTCCTAGAGACATGTGATGTAATGACCATTCTTGTGGTTATTAATAGGGAGTGAACCTGGGACCTCCAAAGCTAAGAACCTCTACAACTCATGCTAAAGCACTTCTTGTGTGGCATCTCTAGCAGACTCTCTCCCTCTGGATCAGGCACAGAGGGTAACACTCAGTGAATAGCACTGATAACTTGAGGATAGCTAATATGACACTATTTTTTTTAAAAGGCTCAAGAGGCTATCCTGGCAATTACAGGTCAGTTAGCCTAACTTCAGCAGCAGGCAAATTGGTTAAAACTACAGTAAAAAATAGAATGATCAGGCACACAGATGAACACAATTTGTTGGGGAAGAATCAACATGGCTTTTGTAAGGGAAATCATGCCTCACTAAGCTATTAGAATTCTTGGAGGGGATCAACAAACATGAGGACAGAGGCTATCCGATGGACATAGTGTACCTGGACTTTCAGAAAGCCTTTGACAAGGTCCCTCATCAAAGACTCTTAAGCAAAGTAAGCAGTCATAGGATAAGAGGGAAGGTCCTCTCAAGAATCAGTGGCAGGTTAAAAGATAGGAAACAACGGGTAAGAATAAATGGTCAGTTTCAGAATGGAGAGAGCAGGGGTGAAAGTAAGCTAGTATGCCTCAGTAACCAGGGCAACCCGGCTTCCCCAGGTGGCAATTTAAAGGGCCTGGGGCTCCTAGCAGTGGCTAGAGCCCCGGGCCCTTTAAATTGCCGCCAGAGCCCTGCTGACAGAGCCCTGGAGTAGCGGCGGGGCTCCGAGGGTTATTTAAAGGGCCAGGGCTCCTGCTTCCTCTACTGGCCTGGGCCCTTTAAATAGCCATCTGAGCCCCGCCATCCCTACTACACGGCTCCGGAGGCTATTTAAAGGGCTGGGGTGGTGGAAGCAGGGGAGTCCTGGGCCCTTTAAATAACCCCCAGAGCTCTGAAGTAGTGGCGGGGCTCCTGCAGCCTCTACAGCCCTGGCCCTTTAAACCGCTGCTGGAGCCCCCAGTTACCACTGCTACCCTATGGCTCTGGCAGGCTCTGGTGGCTATTTAAAGGGCCAGGGCCAAAGCAGTGTACGACCCCTGGGCCCTTTAATCTGCTGCCGGAGCCCCCAGCTGTTGCTGCTACCCCAGCGGGGGAGGGAAGGGTACTTACCTGTACAGGGCGGGCCGGGGCAGGCTCTGACCCCTCATCCCCGCCTCTTCCACCTCATCCCACACCCCTTCTGGGGGCCAGAGCCAGCCCCAACCCAGTCCTGTACCGGTAAGTCCCTATTTCTACTTTCACCCCTGGGAGAGAGGTAAATAGCGGGGTCCCTCAGGGATTTGTACCAGGACTAGTGCTGTTCAAAATATTCATAAATGACCTGGAAAAAGGGGTAAAGAGTGAGGTGGTAAAGTTTGTAGTTGATACAAAACTATTCAAGGTGGTTAAGTCCAAAGCAGCCTGGAAAGAATTACAAAGGGATCTCACAAAACTGGGCGACTGGGTAACAAAGCAGTGGATGAAATTCAATGTTGATAAAGGCAAAGTAGTGCACATTGGAAAACATAATCCCAACTGTGCATACAAAATGACGGGGTCTAAAGTAACTGTTACTACTCATGCAAGAGGTCTTGGAGGACTCTTTGTGGATAGTTCTCTGAAAACATCCACTCAAAGTTAGGAACAATTAGGAATGCAACAGATAATAAGACAGTAAATATAACAGCACTATATAAATCCATGGTACCCCCAGACCTTGAATACTGCATGCAGTTCTTGTTGCCCCATCTCAAAAAAGATATATTAGAATTGGAAAAGGTATAAAGAAGAGCAACAAAAATAATTAATGGTATGCAACAGTGGAACTCGTTGCCAGGGGACGTTGTGAAGGCCAAAACTATAAGAAGATTCAAAAGAGAATTAGATAAGTTCATGGAAGATATGTCCAACAATAGCTATTAGTCAAGATGGTCAGGGATGCAAGCCCATGCTCTGGGTGCCCCTAAGCCTTTGACTGCCAGATGCTGGGACTGGAGGACAGAGGATGGATCACTTGATAATTGCCCAGTTCTGCTAATTGCCTTTGAAGCATCTGGCATTGGCCACTGTTGGAAGACAGGATACAGGACTAGATGGATCATTGGTCTGATCCAGTCTGGCCATTCTTATGTTCGTATGTGAGTTATTTTGCCCAGTGACAGCTGGATGTTCATGTGCCACATTGTTTGCCAGTGTAGGCTGATCCACCCGTATGAAGCACAGAGTAGAGTACAGTGACTAGGAAATGCAGCAGGTAGGGTGGAACTAGTATTGATTCTGCTTTCAAAGACATCCTTCTTACAGGCCTGCAAAGCTAAGGCTGCTTACTGGAACCAGTCAAATCTGCAGAGCTGAGGATGTGTGACTAAGAACTTCTTCCCAGATTATCCTTCATACAGTAAAAGTCCCCTCCGAAAATAAGGACTCTGAGGGAAAACCCTCTTCATGGCTAATTCTGCCCTTGGGAGCTGTTCCAACATACAAAACAGACCTTTAATTAAATGGCAAGGGGAGATGCATTTTCTAGCAACTGGCATTCCACACCATGTGGCTTGCATATACAGCAGAGATTTTTGTTGTCATCAGCAGTTGGTAAATTAGGGAAATTTTACAATTGCACCACGTATCTTGACTCAAAAGGAACAGAGTTTCAAAGAAAAACCTACTATGTGCCGTCAGTCACATACTCTTCCCAGCTGCACAGTGATGTATTTCAGCTGCAAGATCATATGGATAACTTGGAAGATTTCTGAACTCTGACTGGACAAATGGGGACCATCTACACAGGCCAGATGCCAAGTATCAATGTGCAGATGGCCAATAGGCAGTTACTGGGGGGCGGGGGATGCAGAATTTACCCTGGGAGAGGGACTGGGACAGAGAGAAACAATGCTAATGTGTGAAAATGTTCCCTGATGGAGATTCTGCTAGCCAGCCATCGAGCAGGGTAGTTTGGGTGTCATCCCTTTACCAAGGAAGGAACAGGGCAGTTGCGTGTGGGCAGAGGGAAAGACAAGGAAAATGAACGACCAGCAGGAGAGCCGAGACCTCTTTGGGGAGTTCACAATACTGGAGCCCCTTGGTGGAGCAGGGAAATTGTACTGGCACTGCCAAGGCTGTCAGTTGCCAGGGCTGTCAAACCAGCACGTTTCATCAGCACTAATCTCTCTGACTCTTATTTATCTTTCCCACCTGGCCCATGCAGACTTTCTTATGAGATTGCTCTCAGTCATGTGAGGGCTGGTTCTCCGGGGACACACGTTACATTCTCTCTCTGTGGCACGTAGTTTCCTTCTTCAGTTCATTTGTTTGTTTCCCATTCTGTTTCTCTGTTTGCTTTAACGACTTATTATGTGAAAGCTTGGGCCTTATTCTCCCCATACCCTGCACCTTGGGGAGACATGGTCACCCATGCAAAGAGGGTGTGTGGGCATGTTCAAGTCTGAGCATTTTATACTCACTAACTTTGCACTAGTGCTGATGACTATGAAGGGCAGGGAAGGCCTGACTCTTTAGCTGAGTGGCTTAAATGTTACTTACATGAGACAGAAATGACCTGGGAATGACCAGTGTCTGTGTCTGGTGATCAGTGCCAGCTCCAGGCACCAGCGCAGGAAGCAGGTGCTTGGGATGGCACATCCGGGTCTTTGGTGGCAATTTGGCGGCGGGTCCCTCAGTCCCTCTCAGAGGGAAGGACCTGCCGCTGAAGTGCTGCCGATTATGGCTTTATCTTTTTTTTTTTTTTTTTTCCTTTGCAGCTTGGGGGAAAAAAAAAGCTGGAGCCGGCCTTGCTGGTGACTGGTCTGCTAATCATTTCCAGAACTCAGGGTGGGAATTAAAGGGCCAGATTCTCCTTTTGCTTACACCAGTGTAAATCCCCTTGACTTCAGTGGAGTAACTCCACCCTTAAGTAAAAGAGAATAAGATGCAAAGAATAGATGTTGCCCAGCCAAAGTGGCTCAAATGTAGCATATTGAGAAGTGGAGTCCCAGCCTCTATCCCTAGGAGAGACTGCCCATAAACATCTGCAAAAACACTTCATTCACTGTCCTCCTCCACATCCCTCCTTATGGCTCTCTTCTGCCATGATGCCTAGGAAAAAACTTGACACTGATTAGGCAGTTGGTATGCTGTGCCTGCCACTCATCTCACTGTTCATAATCACAGCATTATCGCTGCCTTTTATTTAGACTGTGAGGACTTCAGGGCAGGAACCGTCTTTCTGTTATGAGGCTGAACAGCACCTAAGACAACGGGGCCATGATCCCTGACTAAGCTCCTAGGAGCTACCTCAGCACAACTCCTAAGAGTTCAGAATAGAATCATTGCCTCCTGCAGCAACGAGAGATCCATCAGTCCAGCTATGCACTTGGCAGGGAGGTGCAGAGATTTATACTGAGCAAAGGATTTGATGTCTGGCCTCCTCCAGAGGAGAAGCAAAGACAGGGCCAGTCGGTTTGCCAGCAATGTCCCAGGGAGGCTGTTACTTTCTCAAAGATATTTGGAAACACTCGAGCTCAGCACTCACCACAGACACCCAGACCTTCGTCACCTCCAGTCGAGCAGTTCACTTCTTCTAAGGCTTCACTTGACATCAGTGTGGAAGCATCATCAACTGCTCAACTGTTTTTTAGTGTACTGGCGTATGTAGCTCCCTCCTGGGGCACCCTAATCCCCAAGAGTGGTGGAGCCCCTTATTCCCCCTCCTCAGTGTCTCAGCAACCTACCTTGGGAACCATGAGCCCTGGGTTCTATGTGCTCAATACCTCCCCCTATAGGCCAGGAGCATACACTACCAGATAACCTCTACAACCTCTAGAACAAGGGTTGGCAACCTTTCAGAAGTGGTGTGCTGAGTCTTCATTTATTCACTCTAATTTAAGGGTCCGCGTGCCAATAATACATTTTAATGGTCTCTTTCTGTAAGTCTATAATATATAACTAAACTACTGTTGTATGTAAAGTAAATAAAGTTTTTAAAATGTTTAAGAAGCTTCATTTAAAATTAAATTAAAATGCAGAGACCTCTGGACCGGTGGCCAGGACCCAGGCAGTGTGAGTGCCACTGAAAATCAGCTTGCCTGCCGCCTTAGGCACACGTACCATGGGTTGCCTACCCCTGCTCTAGAACATTACAATGTGTAAGTTCAGGAAATCAAGGACGAAGAGATAAGGTTAAGCAAATGTTTTATTCCAGGAAACGATAGGGATAAAATAAGGCAGGCGAAAAGGCAGAAGCCAGGAGCAAAAGTACAACTAAATAAGCATTTGGGATCACACATTAATGAGTGACTAGCCAATACCATAGCCACAACTGAACACTCCCTCCTGTAAATACTTCAAAGCTCACAATGAGGAAATAATAACAGGAATTGTTGTCAGTATTAATTAGTTTTGCTGTAGCACATTGGCGCTCTAGACATGGACCAGGACCCCATTGTGCTAGGCACTGCAACTTAGCTGATTGGTAAGGTCAAGGAGGAGGATGGTGTCCTTCACCAAGAAGCCAATCTCACTCCCTTCTGGGTGGAGCGGGCCATCCCTTGGCTTCCAGAGCAGGGGGCCTTCCCAGGCTCAGCTGGCAGTCAGTCCTCACCGCTGCAGCTGAGCCTGGGGGCTCAGTCTCATCTTTGTGGAGCTCGGGGCTCCAAGTTAGTCTCAAGCCCAGTGACCTGAGAGAAAAATGGGGTCTTCCCTTCTGCTGCAAAGAGCGACTCCAGGGTGGCTTCTCCACCAGCAGCTGTAACCTGACACCCTGCAGCCAGCGCTCTCCCACAATCCCTGTCCTTGCTCAGGCTCAGCCCCAACCCACATGTTGGATGGTCCCAGCCACATGCAGGCTCTCTGGAGCCTTCGGCTTGGTTGTCTGCCCACGTCAATCAGACTCCTTCCCAGTAACTCCTCCTCCTTCCAGACATAGCACCTGTTCAGGCTCAGCTCATATCAGGGTGGTCTCATGTGCAGGGTCTCTGAGCCTGCAGTCGGTTGCCCTGCCTGTCAGTGAGGCTCATGATCTGACTCTAGCTTCCACAGGCAGTTTGTGCCTCTCCAGCACAGACAAGATGGGCCGTCTCAGTCCCCCCACAACCATTTTAATTGTTCTCTTTGGGCTGCCACCACTGAACCACTCTGAAAGCTTGAAAGGGAGGCTTAGAAAGATGGATTCTTGAGGTTATCTGGAGAGAGAGGACTATGGGTGTGAAGAGGGAAGCAAGCCTGGGGTGACATGCCTTGAGTGCCATGAAGACGTGTTAAGTAACCATGTCAGAGCAAGAAGAGCTGTGCCGTGAAATAGAGATTAAGAGCTGTCTGCAGGGCATATGCAGAGACAGGATAGGAGTCTTTGGAGAACCAGCCTCCCCAAGCAAGGAATTCAGCTCACACAGCAGAGGTACTAAGGCCTGGTCTGCATTTAAAAATTAAATCAGCCTAGTCAAATCACTCAGAGCTGTGAACAATTTCACCCTCTGAGCATCACAGCTAGGTCAGCATAACCCCTGGTTTGGATGCAACTAGGTTAATGGAAGATACTTCCAACTCAGAGATACTTTATGAATAGTCTCTGTTTGCTGTGAATGCTATCCTGAGCTCAGGACTCCCAATAGGTTCAATTAACAGATCAGGTTAAATAACTAAGATAAAAGAATATGTCTGGTAGAGGCAATGTTGGGCCATGTCCAAGGAACTCCCTAAATCAGAATCCGAGTCGTTTCATACTGGCACACACTTTGAAGAGCAAACATACAATCAGGAGTGGGAATTAATTACCTGGGATCATTTATCACCGCTCTCCCTTGCAAACGAACACATGCTCACACCCTGTCTCAGTGCCAGGCTGCACGTACAGTAGGAGCTCCAAAGCTAGGATCTGACTAAGAGTTGCTCAGGGTTACTTCTGCCTTCTCGGTGCTGCTGCAGCACGCCCAATGCCTGCTGAGCCAGATCCTCTCCCCACTCCTCACCCTGACCCTAAGCTGGCTGTGTGCCTCAGAGTGCAGCATGTGTGAGGTGCTGGGAGGTGAATCCCATGAGTCTGCATCACTGTGACCAGGTGGCCCATCACATTGTTGGTGCCAGCCTCTTCCAGCTAGTCACGAATAGCAGGTGCTGCATTTCCCCTATGCCCACTGCTGGCTGGGGCATTATTGCATGCCCATGCACCAACGGAGACAGCACTGGGGAGAGCTGAGCCAGCTTCCAGAAGCAGTGGGCCAGTAATAGAGAGCCAAGGCAGTCCCGGGAGAGTGTTATAGGTAGGCACCGGAGAAGCATGGCAGGGTCCATCACTGGGTATATCTACACTGCAGCTGGGCCTGAGCCTCCCAGCCCAGGTAGGCAGTCACGCACAAGCTCCGCTCCAGCTAGCATGCTAAAAATAGCAGCACAGACATTTCAGCATGGGCGGTGGCATGGGTTAGCCATGCAAGCACACGCCTGCGGGACCCCCTGAACTGGGGTGGCTAGCTCATGCCGGCACCTGTGCCCACCACCTGTGACACAACATTCTCATGGCTATTTCTGGAGCACTAGCTCAAGCAGAGCTAGCACATGTCCGTCTGTCCAGAGTATCCGGGGCTATCGACAGGCACATGAGAGCAATGTATACACCTTAGGAGCTGAAAGTTTAACTGAGCTATAATCTGTGACAGACATTGCATCCTCATGCAATATCCTCAGGGATCCATTGTTTTAAATGACTGGCTGGTGTTCTCCTCCATGGGGGAAGGCTGCCACAGCTCCTCCAGGAACTATCTACGGTGGGTGGGAATTAAGGCAAATCAGACAGGTTGTAACCCCGCCCCAGGGGTAGGACTAGGTAAATACTAGTTCAAACTGGATTCTCCACAGACCAACAGGCAAAGAAAAGGCTTTTGGATAAATGGCCTGAGTTTTAAATAATTCAGGATCATCTTCCTAATCCAGCAAAGGGACAGGCCCTTCGGTCCAAGAGGGACCCCCAATCCTTGTGGAAGGGTTGGAAGGGCTTGACCTACAGAGCCCCATAAGACTGATGGGTGACCTTGGGTAAGCCTTTAGCATGCCTGCTGGTTCTTTTGTTGTTGTGTTTTCTCTGTAATGCTTTCACCTTAAGAATAAATGTGCTTGCTTAGCAGGAGCAGTGTGGTAACTTGTAACTGCAGGCAGTACACTGGTCACAGCCTTCGGAGAGAAAGCAAAGCACCAGCAACGGCCTGTCTAGGCAGTCAGGCTTGCTGGGGATAGTACAGCTTAAATTCAGAGACCCCGGTCAGGTCACCACCCAAGAGAGGAGATGGCTCCATTGTAGACCACGGAGGGGGAACACAGGTACAGTTACTCTGAAATTGTGACATCTCCAAATCCATCCTGTGGTTTGAATTGATTGGCCACAGAGACTGGTATATCGATTAGGATGCTAAGCAAAACAACTCATTTAGTTAAATTAGCCACATGTGAGGTCAAGTGTTGCCTAGGTCTTTCTGCACACACAGCATCTCCTGCTACCTAGCTGAATCCATGAGCAGCCACCATAAGTTCAGGGTGGGCCCCTCATGGGCCCTCCCTCTGCTTCTGATGGGCTCAGTCTATGATCACCCCACATTAGCCTGTGACACCATTGGTCACTGAAAGCTGATTCCATCAGGGTCATTCAGCTCAGTCCATTCCAGGCTGCTCAAGTAATGTATAATTCTGTGGCTGAATGCCTGAGCCTTTTAAGTTCTCAAGCCTATAACATACATGTTCTTTGTTCCCTTCTTTTGTGCCCATGCCAGTGGGAGGCCTTGGCTGGAGCACAGAGTACCTCGATTCAGGGATGACGCTGAAAAAGTGGAAATAGAGGAAAATAGCATTCTGTGATGCCTTTTGTCCCAAAGGATCCCCAAATACTTTGTGAACTATATAAACACAAGACTCACCTTGCCCACAACTGAAATGCAGCCACCACTAGGGCAGAACACAGCAGCTATTTAACAGCATGTGCCTAACCTACGCAAGCTACAGCTGTGTGGAACAGGAAGTGAATAATGTATCCAACTGAAAATGCAGTGGGAATTTAGAGATGCAGGATAAAAATACCCATTTGGAATTTGGCCAGGACTAGAACCTCTAAATCTTGCAAAAACACCCTAAGATCTATGGTGACCTGACATGGTCAAGATATCTCTTTTAGATCTCATCTAAGAGATAGCACTACCTGTAGCATAGCACCGCACTGGGGCATCAGTTCAATACTGAGTCACAGGGACGGATGCCCCTGAGGAATGCGTACTTAATAACCAACACAGCACACTGGGTTTTCCTCTGAGCTCTCTTGTCTATAGATTGACTGGTCCTGACTCTGTTTGCACTGCGAGATGTGTTACAATCACAACATGAGCTTGGTCTGGGATAAGGATGCAAAAGGCTCCCAGAGGCTCCATCTCTGAGAGGTTGGAAGAATGAAGTTCCTGATCCTTAGGAAAGAGGCAGTGTGACTTCAGTACATAACATTCTGAAGTCCCAAAGAAGAGGGAAGACATGTAACTCTTGCTGGGGAAAGCAGCTCAGGAATGAGAGAACACAGCTAGCAGAGTGGGCACTGAGCGATGACACAGCACAAGATCTATACACACACCGTAATTCATGTGCGGAATGAACTTCCAAAGCAGTGGCCAGGAAAGGATTCAACTGTGAGTCAGACAGGCACTTACACAGAGGAAGGAAACCACACAGAAGACAAATGCCAAGCAGACAGTTGGAGAGAGCAAGACAAACTGCACCACCTCCGCCTCTTCCAAAATGCTGCTTTGGCACTCAGGTCAGGTAGATTTCTAATAAAGCAACAGACCAAAGTGTCATATTGGGTCACTTCACCTGCCCAACTGGTATAAATGGAAATAGGTGAGATCCAAAGCTCATGTACTATTTAAAATACAGTAGCAACGGACCTGTCCAGGGCATCATGCATGCAAAGTTTATGTGTGCGCATGCACGCCCATGGATGCCTTATAAATGGAGGGGATGACGCTCTGCAATCAGTAAACTGACACTGTTATCCCAGCACCACCATGCACACAGATGGTTTTTGTCTGTGAAAACCACTGCTTGCCTTAAAACATCTGGCCACGTCTCCCCCTCCCAGTGCATTTACAATGTATGTGCATTAGCACTGTACGTAATGAATTAGTGACAGCTCAAGAGATGCAATTTAGTTCGGTACAGATAGTCAGCGCAGGGACCAGTCATGCACTGGAGAAGTCTCATGTGTTAAAATTCTGTCCCCCTATCTAAAGGGGAGATTGGGGTGATTCCCTTGACTTTGATGGAGTCTCTCTTTCTCATGCACACACCCCTGGGTATTGCTAATGAGGACTTATTATTATTGGGGTTTATTCATAACATTTTTCCAAAGAGCAAATATATTGCCTTTGGAATGTATCAACTCACACTCAATGTCACAGAACTTCCCAAGGGCCAAGCCCCTCCAGGAGAGGTCCATTTCAGATGACACCAACTGGACAGCGCCAGTAATAAACTCTGTATTTCAGGAACAAACTCCATTGCTTTTCCTATCAGATTGTTCCCTGGGGATGCTTCCTTGGCTCTGTGGAAGCATATCTGTATTAAGGGAGAGCCTGAGGAATCAGTTATTTTCTTTTCCCTTTATCACCCCTTTCTCTCTGCAGCACCCAGACCTCTGAGACGTGGGCTTTATCACATGCTAAAGGTGGAAATTACTGTTGGAGCCCCAGCCCCTTGTAAAGCTTTTCATAGCACATGATTTCTTCCTTTCAGATGGATCACTGGGGGAACTCCTTCACGGATGGATCTGTTAATACTCTGCATTGATTCTGACGCTAAGCAGGTTGCTAGAAACAAATCCATACCTGCACGACCTGATGCTCAATGGGTCCTTAATATTTTTCTCCTTTTGAATACACTAAATTGCACCAAGAAAAAGAAATCCTCCCCCACACTCCAGGGGAGATCTCTGAGGGGGCTGCAAAGTCTTCAGATAACACAAGCTGATCCAGTACCAAGACAATCAATCCGCTCAGTATATTTGTATGGCCCCGAAGTATCCCGCAAAGCCCGCTTCAGGGGTTTGCCCAGGGGTTCCCCCTCCTTCCTCGTTGATGGGAAAACTTCATTCCCTTGTCTATTTAAATAAACAGATTTCCCCATCTCCCCCTGTGCCCTCCCCCCCATAGTGAGCAAGCAAACGCCAGGGACCCAGCCTGCACGACGGAGGGGCGCCTCCAGTGTCAATACAGACCCGGCTAGTGGCAGGTCTGCGCTGCCAGCTATGGGGTTGCCCCAAGCATTACTGCCCTTCAGCCCACCCGTGTGCCCGGCCGGCTCAGAGCCGCTGCCCGGGCGCCCCCCAGCCATGGGCCCGCGGGTGGGGGGAGCGGCGGGGCGCTTCCCGCACATTGCAGACACGCAGCCCTGGCTGCTGCACAGGCGGTGGCTCCCCGCGGTGAAGTCATCCCCCGCCGGGCCCAGCTGGGCGCAGTGGCCACGAGAAAGCAGCCGCGCGCGCCAGGCAGGCCGGCTGCGCACAGGGCCAGCGGCGCGGCCGGCGAGCAGGCAGGGGGGAGCAGGAGGCACAGCCGCGCACGCGCGCGCCGCTCCACTCCACTCTTCCCACATGCTGCCGCCGCGCCGCCGAGGTGGGGACCCGGCGCCATGTGCTACGTGCAGAGCCGGCCGTCCGCACCGCCCGCGGGGGGGAGAGAGGCGGGCTGGGCCCGCGGGCGGGGCTGCCGCAGGAGCAGCTGCAGCCGAGGGGGCTCGCTGGGGGCCGGGCGAACGGAAGCGAGCCTCGCAGGGAGCGCTCGGCTCTGCCGCGCTCGCGCCCGCCCAGAAGGAAGGTTTCCAGGCGCTGGCTGTGGTCGGCTGCCTGCGGCTCCCGTCTCCGTGCTCCCCAGCAGGAGGCGGGCTGCGGCCGGGAGAAGCTCCTCCAGGCCCGCCTGCCCCCGCAAGAAGCGCTGGGGAGAAGAGATCATTGTATCCCTCTCGGGGTGTTTCCATCTCCCACCCCCCGGCAGGCCGAGTGCTGGGGGACCCTGATCCCCGGGGAGTGGGAGCGGGTGGCAGGTCGTCAGTACAGGCTGGCTGCTAGAGCGATGCAGAGGGAAAGGGGAGAGACTGTCCTGCCGGCCCTGGGGGCAGCATCCTGGCTCAGTCGTTGCTGGCACCCGCTCCACTCCCCAGGTGGCGGCTACTCCGCCTCTTGCTCCTGACGCAGCTGCTGATGGTAGAGGAACTGGGGCTGCACCTGTAGTGACCAGCCAGTGCCACCTACCCACCTCTGCTTGCTCATGACTGAGAGTCCCTCTCACTCTGCAGTAACCCATGAGTTTCAGGACCGTTCTGTGCCGTAGTCTTAGATGGGAAAGGATGGAGATGGAATATTCCCTTCTGCACTGCCAGAGGGTGAGATGCAGCCTGTCAGTTCAAGAAGCACGCCGGGGCTCTCCTGTGTCATCAGAGCAGCCCCCAAGCTCCTACCTTCTTTGAAAGTAAAGCAGGGGCTACGGTACCCAGTATGAGCTCAGTTAAACCCAGCTGGGACTGCATAGTCCTATCCCATGAGATGCTGAGTGTCCTCCACACCAATGTCAGCACCTCATAGGAGGTTCATTGCACCCTACAAGATCAGGCCCGCCATCTGTAGGCTCTCTCTTACTCTTCATTGTGCTCAAAATGTGGCACAATTCCCCACCCCCACCCCACAGTGTGGCCATCACCTTGGGCTGTAAGAGATGCATCTCCACATATGTGCACACTCACTCCCACACCAAGAGTGAGAAAGGAGGCAAAGGTCCCTGATTAGAAGATCTGACATAACAACCATCTCTGTCCACCAGCTGGGGAAAGTCCATTAATGCCCTGTGGGGCAAGCGGGGACCAGCTCATGAGAGAATTTTCCCCTCGGTGGGTGCTACGTCTCCTGCTATTAAAAGGTATTGTGTGGGGTCTCTATGGATGCACCTCTCACACATATCCCCCTCCCCAGAATCCTTGTCTGGAGGATGCATGGGAAGCACATGAGCTGAAATTCCACCATGATGAGACACTGGGATGCTAAGCATTTCTCCATCTGCAAGTCAGGACTGCCAGGGAGACTGGGAAAATAACTGTTCATAACGTATGTCGAGGCTATAAAATGTAAGTCAGTCTGATTATGCTCCAGTGTGGTTAAATGCAGGCCAGGGACCCTATAATGCTCCTTTCTCATCCTATCTCCAGGCTCCCAGCTGCTCAGGAAATTATGTCTCTGTCAGCCACTGATTGGGAATCCATTACACTGTCCCAATATGACCCAGGCCCTTGGGGCTTCACTCTGCTCTTGCTTCCACTATTGTGCAACAAGTGTGACTCCCTGGAAGTCAGTGGAGCGATACCAGTTCTAGCAAGAGCAGAACTGTGGTTCTTCATGTTTGCTTGGAAGAGACATTGTTAGCAGGGACCTTACAATTAATATTCAAAATGGCCCCTTTCAGAAGCAGGGGCTGCAATAGGGAATGGCCAATGGGCAAATATTTTGAAGTGTTTGGGGTCTCCATCATGTCCAGTGGCCATCAGCCCCAGGAGAACAAACCAGGGTGCAGTAAGCCCCATATCATTTCTGAGGGCTCTGAATTCAGTAGAACCCCTTTTTCATTAGCCTGCCTCTTCCTCTGGCATCCTTTGCCATGGACAATGCATGCCAGGTCATTTAGCAGAGTCTTCTATGGAAAGGTAGCATTAGAGTCAGCAAAATTAATCTTTACTGCCCTGTCCTCTTCCGGAGATGAGATGCCATCAAGCTCATAAGGATGGCTTTTAACTCCATGCATATACATACGGAAGTTCCACTGGGGAGCTCTCCACTGGACATCAGGTGATGCAAAGCAATGAAACAGTCTGCTACCAGGTTCTCCCCCTGGCTTTTACAATTACCAAATGAGAATAGAACTTACCTCCACTCCAGTCATCTCCAGCCACCTGTGGGTCTTGCTGCACCAACTTCATAGCTTACCAGCAACAAGCTTTGGCACAAAACTTCCCTTGGACAAAGTTTCTGGGGTCAGACCTACTGCAGTGAAGGAGTCAGATGGGAACAGAAGAATCAGATGGTGTGGCCTAATAATCACCACATTTAGACATTGTCAATTGGCTCCTAACAGGGAGTGTTGCTATCAAAGTCATCTCCAATCAACCTCCCATTGTGAAGACTTATCTCTATCTATGTATTTATAATAAACCATAAGATTGGTCTCTACCTCACTTCTTTCCATATATCCTGCCCCAGTTCAGCTCTAAGGACTGCACATTGTATTCAAGGGTTGAAGCTGCCCTCTGAGAAGGGTCCATTCCGTGTTTCTGCTGGCAAGCTGCTCTCCCCACACTTTGTATCCCCCACCATGTGAGGGGACCAGAAGCAGCCCGGAATGTAGATGAAATAACCACAGTGCCATGAGATGGTGGCTAGTTCTCCTGGGTATCGGTCTGGTGCCTGAATGAGCTATTGCCACATAAGCGAAGCAAAGGATTTCCGACAAGGTCCCTCGTTCATCTTCCAGAGGGAAGGATGTCCTCAGCTAGCGGGTGGTGAAGAGAAGGTGAGGAGGATGGTGCAATCATTTGCTACAAAAGAATAACTCAATACAGACATCTCCTTCCACTAGGCATCTCTCTCTCTCTCTCTCTCTCTCTGTTGTTTTCTGACCTTCCCTGCCTCCTCCTCCCCTTGTCCAAGAACAAGAGTCTAAGAGCAAGAAGAGAAAAGCACAGCTGCAAATTGAATCAATCCTCTCCTGGCAGGAATGCCTGCACAGCTGAGAGCGCTCTTTCCTAGACACAGATCGGTACCAAATGGAACAGATGGAAGAAGGCCAGTGTGGGCCGGAGAGTCACATACTCAGACCTTGATGAGGAGTTTAAGAACTAGAAGCATCAGCAGATGGTTGAGACTGGTGTGAGGCACTGCCTGCAGCTCCCAGGGCTGAGCAGCCACCCAGCTTTGTAAAGGAGAATGGGCAAACAGGCTAGGGTGAGGGTTAACTTTTGTCAGTGTGAAAAGGTAGGAGACTCCAGCGTTCCCTGTCAGATCTCACGGGGGGCAGGATGGATGGTCTTGTTTTGTATTTACAGCATCAAGACACCTGGGTTCTTTTCCCCTGGATCTGCCACAGTGAATCTGTGGCACTTTATGCAAGTCATTGCCAGCTCTTCATGCCTCAGTTTGACCAGCCGTAACATGGGAATAACGATATTGACCGAGATGATGAATTCATTCCTGTTTGTACAACACTTTGAGACCCTCCAGTGAAAAGTGCTGTAAATGTGCAAAGCTGAGCTGGGCTTTGACGAGGCTGGCCAATTAAGACAATTGCTTTAGGAGAAAGAATGGTCCTGTGGCTTAAATTAATAGCTAAGTGCCCTGGAAATGTAGGTTCAGTTCCTAGACTTGCCATGTGGTCCTGTGTAAATCACTTAGTTGTGCTTTGCTTCCTCAGATGGAGAATGTGATGCTTCCTCAGTCTGCCTTGTCAATATAAGATTTTCAGGGCAGGGACCATCTCTTGTGTTATGGTTGTACAGCACCTAGCACAAAGCGGGCCTTCATCCCAGCGTGGGCCACCGGTGCTATTGTAATATTAATAATCATTATCATTAGCATCGATTCTGTGAACTGCTGAGAGTTATAGTGGTGCTGCAAAATCAAAAGCGGTACATGAAAAAAGAACAAGTAGTGCTATTTATTGAGCACCGACAATGTGCCCAGTGCTATTCAGACCATAGCGGCACAGTCCCTGCCAATAGCTTACAATTTAAAGAGGAGTTGGTATTATTAAAATCACAACTTGCCTAGCAAGAACTATGGCTCATTGGTCACTCTCTATTAGCCCCAAAATAGCAAGCAGCAGGGGCCTGTGATGACTAATTGAGCCTGCAAATGTATCTCCAGCACTCAGTGGCTATTAATTTGTTTGTTTAACATTGCCAGTATTTCTGAGAAGTTCCACACCATAGCACGGTGTCTGAACATGCATATTATGTCAATTAACAATACGTCAACATCTTATCAGTCTGAACGCAGTGGGTAGGTTAGAGGGTGGTAACTGAAGCCTAGCCCACTCGTGATGAAATTCAAGA
Source organism: Gopherus flavomarginatus (assembly GCF_025201925.1). Classification (NCBI taxonomy): domain Eukaryota; kingdom Metazoa; phylum Chordata; order Testudines; family Testudinidae; genus Gopherus; species Gopherus flavomarginatus. Next base: position 66,795,046 of record NC_066620.1, on the reverse strand, counting down.
CCCTGGATTGGGCCAGAGGCAAGATCAGCAGCCAGTGCAAAGAGCAGAGCATTGGCGTGTTATGCTGTTGCCACTCTGCCCTATTTAAATGACAGCTCAGTGGCTTGTCACTAGTTGGAGTTTCCAGGTGGCCTTCGAAGTCAGCCCTAGTCCCAGCAAGCTGCAATGATTCACCCAGGTGGTGACCGAAGCCTGATCTCCATAGTTAGGTCCCCACCCAAGAGGAAAGGGCAGTTGAAGATGAGGGAAAGATGTTAACAGACACAAGCCCAGGTTAACCAATGTGCACTCGATACTCTTGCACCGGGTCCACATCGCAGGGAACCTCGACAACCAGACTTGAGTAAGTAGTGTTACAACCTGGTGCACAGTGTTGAAATGTCACTCAGGCTTGGCCCACTCATGAGGGGGAGTGGCTCAGGCCAAATTTGAGTGAAGGTGGGGGGCCCAATTTTCCATAGTGCAGGGGACCCCCAAAATGATTTAGTCTGACAGCACTGCCTCCTGTGATTTCAGCAACCCTGGAGCTGTGCATCATCTGGACAAGAGGGGGACAGATGCATTCCAGTTGGGTTGGGTTGACCACTCCTTCCAAAATTTGCCAACCAAGCCTTCCAATCAACATCACCTCTGTTTGAGTGAGACTGAGCCTGAGCCAGATCCTTTGATCTGATCTACCATTCTGAGACACTGAGGAGCCACACTGTCCATGCTTCACAAGGAGGGGATATGTAGCTGACTGATCTCTCTGTATTTATGGCATTGCCTTAAAGCAGGCAAAATTGCTTCTTGCCTGGAATTCCCACCCCGTCTCTCTGAATTTTCCAGATCCGCTTGAGTGGTTCCCCTCCTACTCTGGTCAGTTTCATATTCTCTTGGTGCCATGCATCCCTTAGCATGGTGGAAGCCAGACACAATAGGAATTAGAGAAAAAAAGGCAGTGGAATTACTGTTTCATCAAGTTGTGAAAAATAGAAGCTATTGTAAGGATCTGAGCACTGGCACTGAAACACATGGGATGAGCTACCTTTGTTCCCTTGATCTCCATTGCAGCTGGTAAGCTGGGTGGGTGAGTGTGTTTCCAATTACTCAAGATTCAGGGAAGGAGGGAAGCAAAGAAAGGAAGTGATGTGAAGACTTTTCTCCTTTTTATCTTCAGCAAAACATGACCACTACTTTACCAGCGGACACCATTAATAGCTTTTATAAGTGGGGCTGGCCCATCACTTTCCAATATCAGACATGGTCTCAGTTGCTTATAATTTTCCAGACTGTAACAGTCTGAGCAGAAATTTTCCAGGCGGGGTATCTGCCCGAGGCAGAATTTTTTTGGACAATTTAAGCCAAAACAGTTTAGCCGTTTCTGAAAATAAGAAGGGCAGTTCTAGGGCAGGCAAGCAGACCTGAACTGCCAACTTCAGGGGGGTTTTGCTCAGCCATTCAGGGAGGGCACCAAAAATGTTTTCCAGCTCAGCCAGCAAAATAGCTAGGGTCTCTCCTGAGACTGAGGGTAGTGGAAAATACCCAGGTTAAAAAATTCTGGTGACCTTTTATTTGAACAGCTCTGGTGCGCCACTCCTCGTGCTTTGGAGCAGGGACTTGAAATTTGGCAGGCAAGTCTTTGCATCAGGGACGTGTAGAGAATTTGTCCGAATTTGGCCAAATTATAAATCCTTGAAAAATCATAGTTTGCACATGATCAGTAAAGGCTTTTTTTGGCACCTGAATTCCCTGAAGAGTCCATCCACACTGGGCATGCTCCAGCCTGGGTAGAGCAGGATTTCCCTGCAATTGCAGCTCTGAGCTGTGTTGAGTCTGAGTCCAGGCACCTGACCTGACAGCAGGGAGATTGTGTCTCCTGTGCTTTCAGTGACCTCCTTCCTGGTCCCAGGAAGTGTGGAGAAGGAAGCTGCCTGATTCAAATGCCAAAGGGACCAGAGCTGGAGCTGCAAGGGGTGGGAATAGACTGGGATGAGGAGTGTGGGGGTGGAGACTGGGACTGGAGGCTAGCAGGGAAGAGATAGGGAAAGGCACTGGGTTTGGGGTTCAGGGGAGTCTGGGACTGACTGGGCAAGGATACTGGGAGCTGGGAGCCAGTAGGTGTGGGAAGACGGAGATAAGATGAGGTTTTGGATTAGGGGAGACTGGGACTGACCAGGCAAGGAGACAGTGACTAAGAACCAGTAGGGCAAGGGGAAGGGAGACAGATCTGATGAGGAGCCCAGGTACAGGGGGAGAACTGGGACTGGCTGGGTAAAGCTATTGGGTCAATGAGCCGGAGATGAACTGGAAGCCAGTGGGCATGGGAACGTGGGGGGAAGAGAGGAAATGGAGGCCATGATAGGAAAGAAATGAATCAGATGAGGAGCCAGGGGAGCAGGGAAAGGGCAATTCCATGCCTTATTCACTCCACACCCTCCAACTTCTGCATCCAACTAAGAAGGAGGGTCCTAAACAACAGCTTCCTGCACTACCCAACCCTGCTCCATCCCCAGAGCAGGTCCAGCCAGTGCACTCAATGAGGCAGGAGGGCTCCTGTGGAAAAAGTAGATGATCATGAAATTAAAGGCTATATCATAATGCATATATGCAAGAGGGGTGATTTAAGATTGCCCAGACAATCCTCACGCTGGCATTCCCATTTTTTGAATACTTGACTTTGCAACTTCATTAATGTTTTTTGAATGTAGTTTTGCATGAATGCATGTGTTTGTAATATAAATTAAGGGTCAGATCTCCAGCTGGTGTATATCAGGGCAGCTCCGTGGACTCCAGCTTAGCATAAGGCATATATGTATGTCCAAAGTGGTGTGCAGACATGAACATATTCATCAGAAACTAATCAAACAGTAAATCAAAGTATCACTGCCAAGCGAGGGGGGAGAAACCTTGCCAGATACAGTAAGACCAAACCCCTGAAATATTTTTGAGCTTCAAAGGAGCTTGGTTAGTTTTGTTTATTGGTGGGGAGATGGGAGGAAGTCCTTGTTTTCAGCATGATGTCCTGGTTTTGCTTGGAAGCAGAAGCACTGAAATATCACCCGCTGTGAGGACTCCAGCCCCATTTCCAGGCTATTGAAGTGCAGAGGGTTTAGAGAAAGTTCAGACAAATATTTGAACCTTGTGAGTCTTTCTTTGCAGTAGCACCAAGAGTCTCCCTCATGATCCTGCCATGTTAGCTCTAGGCATCAATGCAATCAGTCTTTCAAGGAAGTCAATTAGCCCTTTGTGGGGCTCATACTCTCTGCAGATGAGCAGCCAGCGCCGCTAGGCTGGGCTCTACTTCCTACTTTTCTTTTTTCCCCTGAGGCAACTTTTTTCCCCTTGTTTTCTGGAAATGACTCAGTCATGAAGTGGCAATACATCTCCACTTTTCAACGAGAGCCACAAATGAAGCACGGCGCAAAGCTTTGCAGCATTTTTTTGACAAAAATAACAAACAAACCATGAGAGCAGAGAGTTCATGGTCTTGTGCTGTCTGCTACACCAAGCCTAGTGACCCATCTTTCAGCCAGAGCACCAGAGTGTGACTCCTCTCCAAAGGAAATAAAAGACTGAGGGCTTGTCTACATCAGAAAGTTGCAGCGCTGGTGAGGGAGTTACAGCGCTGCAACTTAGGAGGTGTACACATCTGCAGGGCACCACCAGCGCTGCAACTCCCTGTTTGCAGCGCTGGCCGTACTCCCGTTTTGTCTCGGGTGTAGAGGATCCAGCGCTGGTGATCCAGCGCTGGTAATCAAGTATAGACACTTACCAGCGCTTTTCTTGACCTCCGTGGAATAAGCAGGTATCCCAGCATACCTGAGGAAGCCTCTGGTAATCAAGCTGGTCTCCTTCCCCGGCTTGCTCTCGCGTTCCCCGAACCCCGAGCAAGCAGGTCTCCTTCCCTGCGGTTTGCAGGGTGGTTCCGGGAACGCGAGAGCAAACCGGGGAAGGAGACCAGCTTCGCCGCGGTTTGCTCTCGCGTTCCGCGAACCACCCTGCAAACCGCAGGGAAGGAGACCTGCTTGCTCGGCGGTTCGGGGAACGCGAGAGCAAACCGGGGAAGGAGACCAGCTTCGCCGCGGTTTGCTCTCGCGTTCCCCGAACCCGAGCAAGCAGGTCTCCTTCCCTGCGGTTTGCAGGGTGGTTCGCGGAACGCGAGAGCAAACCGCGGCGAAGCTGGTCTCCTTTCCCGGTTTGCTCTCGCGTTCCCCGAACCCGAGCAAGCAGGTCTCCTTCCCTGCGGTTTGCAGGGTGGTTCGCGGAACGCGAGAGCAAACCGCGGCGAAGCTGGTCTCCTTTCCCGGTTTGCTCTCGCGTTCCCCGAAACCCCTTGAAGCCGCCCAACAGCGCTGCAGTGTGGCCACATCTAACACCACTTGCAGCGCTGGTTGCTGTAAGTGTGGCCACTCTGCAGCGCTGGCCCTATACAGCTGTACTAATACAGCTGTAACAACCAGCGCTGCAAAATTTTAGATGTAGACATGGCCTCAGAACTACGAAAAGAATGGGAACTGCAGATATGTTTATTTGTAGTACCTCACTCAGCCACTAGATGTCGCTTTGCACAGCATTCCAGAGAAGGTATAGCAGACCCTGGCAAACAAAGCAGACAAAGCTGGAACTTGAAGTGTGGGGAAGCTTTTCTTTTCTTTTCACCATCTGTATTTATAACCATTTTCTTTATTAAATGCCACCTCTCTAAGTCAGGTCAGAATTTTTCCATTAAAACTGTTTTGCACCAGAAAACTAGTTGTTTTTTTCTTTAAATTAAGTTACATTTTTCACGAACAGTATCTTTCTGTGGAAAATGTTGATATTTTGTTGAAAAACTAAATGCCTGGAAACAAAAATCAAATTTCATCTGACAACCAAAATACCTTGAGTCCAAAATGCCACTGCGATACCACACAGGAGCTATGGTTCAGGGCCTTCGTGCTCCCATTCTCCTCTATGGCTGGGCTCCTGGACTTCTTCATTTTCTGTCATGTGCTGCAGTCAGGCAACAGCTGTCATCAGCCAGAGCAAGACCAAGGTACATCATGGGAGACAGGGAGCCTGGCCTACACAGGAGAATCAGAGCCCAAGAAACCTGAAGTACAAAGCCCATGAGGCATCACAGAATCAAAATATTTAGGCTTCAATTTTTTTGCCAAAAACCTGACATTTTCTGCGGGGGAGGGGGAGGGAACCTGTTATTTGATCAGCTCTACTCCTCTTTGGCAAGGACTGTGAGGAGAGCCATATATCATGTCAGAAACAAAAGGGGTGAGACAGGCAAGATGCACATTCTCCCTCTATCTCCAAGTCACAGAGTTGAGCGTTCTAATGGTCACCTTAATGGGAAGGCAGCTGAATTCTGGCAATCCAAGAAAACAACAAAGCAGGATTGTTGGAGATGAGGAAGAGGTTCAACTCCCAGGGACAGGGCTTGGGTACTGAGGGCGTTTTGACATGAGATACTACCAAAGCACCACCAGCTTTGGCAGCACTGCCCCAGGAAATAACCACTGGGCAAACCCAGGTATAGTCCCAAATACACAGGCAAAATGGCTTCTCACTGCCATGAATCAGCAGGAATGTTTCTGCTGGCAGTTCTCTCACCATTCTCCTCATCTCAGAATTTACAGAGTTGGCCATGCCAAGTGGTGAGCTGGTTTCTGTTGTGGTACCGGCCTGAGACCATGCCGGGATAAGGGCATTAGTCTTGGTCAGTGCATAGAATAGCTAGGCCTCTCCTCATGACCTCTGAGAGAAGCATTAAGCCGAAAACGCTTCTCTTTCTAAACAGTATTGCCTGGACTGGCATTGCCCAGCTCTGTGGCTAGGAGAAGGATGCAGAACTGTTCTGGCTGGGGTAGTCCAGCTCTTTCCTTTCTGGCTATTACTTAATAAGAGAGGCTGATCTAGGGCCCCTGATGGGAAGTGACATGGGAGGGAGCAGGGAGCCTGGCTGTTATAATTCACTCTCCCTCATGCTGATTCATGGCAGTGAGAAGCCATTTTGCCTGTGTATTTGGACTATGCCTGGGTTTGCCCAGTGCTTATTTCCTGGTGCAGTGCTGCCAAAGCTGGTGGTGCCAGCGGACCTGTGCTGATTAAGGACAGTGCAACGTGCAGCAGGCACACTGAGAAGCACTGAATGGTTAGTTATTTGCTCTTCACCTGCAGGATCTCTCTGGGACCAAAGTAGACCAAGCGCCAAAGTTCCTTCCATCTTATTTTCTCCCCTCCTGGCAGAGCCTCACATCTTGGCTACATCATCCGCCCAGAATCCTCCACAGGATCCATCAGCATTTCTCCTTCAGCTGCATGGATGGGTCAATGCTGAGTTATGTGAGGCTCACCCTCTCCCCGGGGATGGACCACAGCACGTCTCCAGCCCCAGGCCCCTTCCCTGAGTGAGAATCCTGTCAGCAGCACGACAACTCACCATAAGGCAGGTTTTCCAGACCTTGAATCATTCGCCAATCACTCTTTCTTGAATTCTCTCCAATCTATCAACATCCCTATGGACACAGTATTCCAATAATGATCGCACTTGTACTGTATACAGTGGTAATACCACCTTCATACTCCTGCTTGCTATTCCCCTGCTTGTCAACTTGCTTATTGTGTGAACTTGTTCGTGTCAAGAGGGTCTGGTGATTGAGGCACTGGACTGGCACTCAGAACACCTTGTTCAATTCCCAGCTCTGCCGCTGACCTTGCTGTGTGACCTTGGGAAAGTCACTTAATCTCTCTGCATCCGAGTTCCCCAGCTTTAAAACAGAATAATAACCCTTCCTTTCCCCTGCCCTGTAAACTACTCAGGACAAGAATTGTCTCTTACAACATCGACCATAATGGGATCCTGGGTTTATTCTAATATACAGTAATAGTGTAAGTAAAGTCACAGATACGACTCTAAAGCCCAGAAGATGCACACCTGGTGAGTGAAGGGGGCTGTTTTACCTAGTCACGTTTCTGACCATGACTTCACTTAAGGCAAAAGGACACGCCTTAGTTTGTGGTCCCATCACTGTGCAATTATCGTGGGTCATCGCTAGAGCTCGGGTGAATTACTCCATTTTTTTGCTGCTGCTAAAGCAGAGGAAGGCAGCTTAAGCCCACGGAAGGGAGTAAGTGTGTGAAAAATGTTCCCTTTTTCAAAACTACCATTAGCCATTTGAAGACCTTTGTATTTGCTCCGAAACTCTATGTCAAGTCTCTGTCTGAGGCTCATTGCAAACACTCCAGCTACATAATCCCCTCCAGTCTGGGCTCCTAATGGAAATGCCAACAGATCTTTAAGCACAGCAGCACTGCTAGATTCTCCTGTAATTAAATGCACACACAAAGAAAAAGGTATAAACAAGCATGATAAGTTAACGCTGGGGGCTGTGATTGAAGGCATCTCCTCTGAAGTCTGCTGCTTGATTGTGTGTCACCATTTCGTGAGTTGGAGAACGGGGGCTGACTGTAGGCATACGAGGTATGCCATACTAAGTATGGTGTAATGAGAACCTCACAGTGACATGAAACGACTCACCCAACCAAGGTCACATGTCAAGACAACAGCATCCCCTGATTCCCAAGCCTGTGCTCCTTCTGTAGAAGGGAGGTCTGCATCCTGTCTAAGGATATTAGGAGGAAAAAAGCAAAGAATTGCTCCTTCAGAGTCTCACCCACCCTTGCTCTCCGTCTGAGGGCATATTTCCTCTGGGTGACTTGTCCTCATTTCCAAGACAACCAGCTGAGTTGTCACAAACAGAAGATTCTGACACAAGGGCAAGTAAGGGACAAGACACCGGTTTCTCTTGTCCCTCTTGTTTTTTATTGCTTTTTAAAAGATCCCCAAGAGAATGCTCCCCAAGAACTCCCTATGGAGTTCTTCAAGGACAACAAAGCATTCCAAGATACCTCTCCAATATGGAGGTGTTGCTAAGCACTGCGGGAGATGCTGCAGGGCCCTGTTTTACCACCCATGTGGGTGAAGAGCTCTCCATACGGATTATTGTCACTCACAAATCCCTTGCTGCTTAATGTGTGTCTACCAATCAACACTGGGCAGGGGTGAAGTAGGGCAGTTTTGACTGTTAGGGTTGAGTGATTGTTTCAGGAGGCAGTAGGGCCGGTGACAAAGACACATACAAGGGAAATCCATCCACCAAGTGTTTCCATCACAGCTACCCCGGCCCCCAAGGAAAATGGTGTCATGGAGGGTATCATTAGGGAGCTCCAGGGCTATTACACATAACCCAATACACCATGCAACACACAGCTGCTTCCTAGTGCATGCCAACTGACATGGTAGCAACGCCCATCTAGTCTGGAACTTGGGCTAAGAAGTTCTCACGTTTGCTCAGGATACTGATGTTGGCTCATGATTTCTGAGGAAGTTACTTTACCTGGATTTCTTTCCCTTTTTGTCCAGTAGCGTTTGTCTGGTTTTTTTGTAGGCTAGTTTTGATTTAGTTAGGTTTCTAATTTTGCACAAACGTCTACGGTGCTTTAAAAATAATACAGTAAATATTTGTTTCCACTAAGCCCATGACAAAAAGACACAGATGCACGCACAGAGATGTGCTGTGTCTCACACAGATGTGTACACATAGAGACACACAAACACACACACAAACTAGTCACAGGTTAAGGCTAAAGCCTTACCACTTTTCCATTATAAAAAGTCCTTTTTCACTAGGCTTACCAAAAATTATCTCCACCTGAAACAATTTTATATCTATATTAATTGATAGATAGATAATTTCTTCAGACAATAATCAGCAGAATCAAATTTTCCACTCATAAAGAAATAATAAAAAGACCATTTCCAGCCTGCCACACAAGACCTGACCCCAGCCTGTGCTTTCATAGCTGAGTTAATAAGCCCCATGCTAAACAAATATGGAGGGAATTCAGAATGGAAATGTTAAGAGACGTAATTCCAGGGGATGTGAATGGCTAATTCTGTACATCCAAATAAAACAGAGGGGAAATATACTGAATGGAGCCATGTATAAGATCATATGAAATGTAAAAAGGCTTGTTGTTCAGCAGGCACACTGCCTCGTCAATCTCGAGTTCTGTTTAAACACCCATTCTTTTGGCTTGGCATCACCTCGCCTCTGTGACTGAATCAAAGCAGGGATGAAATAATGACACAAAGATTTTTAAAAACTCAACTCCAGCTGCAGCAGGGAGAAGCCTGAAGTGAAATGTGAGAGCGTGTGGCTCTTTGTTAAGGTTTCCTTGGCTATAGAATATGGTATATGAACCGCCTCATGTATCCTATTTGTCATAGGGAGTGAAAGCTCTTAAGGTGGCTCCTTGGGTTCTCTCTTGCTCTCTCTTTTTCTTTCTCTTTTTTTTTTATTGGCTATTGCATTGGGCAAACTTCCCTCCTGAAGGGACCCCCAGTTCCTGGTTATTCCCTGCTGGAGCACTCCAGCCTCTGAGGATTGGATCAGTCTCTCTGTAGATGGTGGGTGGTCTGGTCTTTTTTTCTTGTAACTGCCACTTTGCATCAGGAAGCTGAACTCAGCACTTCTTGTCGGAAGATGGTTCCAATTTATATAGGCCTCATAGAAATAAATACATACATTTTCTCATATGTCAGCTGTAATTTATACATGGCCTTCCTGACAAGGCAAAGCTGTGTGCCGAAGTTGGTCAGGAAGCATATTTGCCAGTTGCACACAGCAAGGATTGGTCAGTAATGGTTTTTAAAAAATATATATATAGGCACCACTACATGATTTGCTTCCCGGTTGATCCTGCCAACAGAGGAGGCAATTGTACAGAGCCAGTTGTAACAACCCGTTGGCTAAATCCATAGATTTTAGCTCCAAAGCCCCAGTTAAGCTAGAGGGCGGCACCCATTAGCTAGGAACAGTAGCAGGCAGCTATACTCTGGAGATCAGCCACAGACTCACTTGGCCGGTGGTGGTGATGGCAGATCTGGGGATGCAGATACATGGGACTGAGACCTGGCCAACTCTTTTCAGACCAGGGCGATGGAAGAGCCCTCAGCTGGGAACTGAGTCACTACCAACCTCAACCAAATCTGAACTAGCAAATAGAAAGGGAAAAGCTCTTTATCCCATTCCTGACCCACCCGCTCCTGAGCTGCTTAGCCCCCTGCCTCCCACACCAGCTCTCCTAATAATGTCTGAATGGGAGACAGCCTAGCATCTCATTGCAACTGGCCATCCTAAATGTACACAGAGGACTGGGAGCTCTGGTGTAGTTTGTGTGAGCATAGTTAGCAACGGGCAAAGCCAGAGAGGAGAAACTATTAGGAATGTGTCTGACGCACAGAAGGCCTTTCCACAAGCACCTTTGCTCCGTCCAGCTGCACCCGCCTCCCTTCTGGTGCCAGGTCTTCCCACACCAACCCAGCAGCTGCACTGGTTCTGTGAGCAGTACCCTAGAAGGCAGTTAAAACCATGGTGACTAGCACTACGCAGCTGAGGAGCTATTAGCCATATTGTTTAATCTAAATGAATGCTCTGTAAACATGAGCACTAATTCCTTTCCCGTGGGCTGCACAGTTTCTCTTAGATGCTTTCACAGCTGCTGTGGCCTGTTTCACTCATCTCTGTGCTCAGATCTTCTCCTACCCTCCTGGTCACCACGGCCATGACAGGTCATCGCGACCGCCTGCAGAGGGTTTTCTCCCTGAGTGTAACCTCCCCCCGGATTCTCCGCCACTGAGGGCACACTGGGAATACACTACAGCCACATCCCCTCCTCACAGACCGCCCCAAGTCACCATCTCCTCCATCCTTGTCACCAAACCCATGGTGTGGTTCGTAGAAGCCCACTTAGCATTAAACTCTGTGCCGATGATGAACAACCCCCAGTGAATGGGATGGGATGAAGCTGCCTTGTGCTGTGGGACCATTTTTATACGATGTCGCCACAACAACTTTTCCCCATAACCTGTCAAGCCTACGCCCCAGGGTGCAGGTGCTGCAGTGAGGAGAGATGGGGGCCTCCATTCATTTGGTTTTCCTATTGGAATAAAAGTGCTTTCCTCAGAACAATTAACCAAGGAGAGAGGCAGCACCAGAGGGAAAATCAACTGATCCTAGGGGAACTAGAGTTTGTTCCTGTACCAGTGGCACAACCAGGCACGGTGGCACGCACCTGTAATCCCAGCTACTTGGGAGGCTGAGGCTGGCGGATCGCTGAGGTTCTGGGCTGCTGTGCACTACGCCAATCGGATGTCCGGTGCCACTGACAGCCTGGCCAGCGGGTGGCGGATGGAATGGCTAGAACAACATGAACAATGTGTTGTGATGGGCGCTCTCTGTGAGGCTGATGGACCAATTGATCAAGGCAAGTGGGGGCACAGCCCAGTGGCCAGATTGTGCCATCTGAAATGGGAGTGGGTTAGGAGTGAAGACCATTCAGTGGGACTGTCGTCCAGAAAAATCTTAGAAAACACTTGGTCTATTCCAAAGACAAGACACTGGGGCTGTGGAAGTATTTGCCCCGGAGATTAGTCCTCTCTGACAGGGAGGCTTTAGCAAAATCTGAGGAGTGAGGGCGAGAGGACGCTATTAGAGGCAAGGGAATTACCCCCACCTCCCCATTCAGTGTGGTGACAGAGCAGATCACTGGGTGGAAGCCAAACTCCCTGATATTCTAGTAGTTCAGCTCTTATTTCCCTGGAGAGGGGCTGTATCATCCTTAGAGGGGCCTGGAGTCACTGCCAGGGTTTTTATTCAAGCACATCTCTGCTGCTGCCACCTCATGAGACTGAATCACCTGTCTGTCCATAGAGAACCACTCCCTCAGCTGCCTCTCAGAACGCGGAATCCGTTTCATGACGCAGCGTGTCTGTGTCTGCCAAGGGACTGTGCAGTGCAACGAGAGGGCACACAAGGCGGCCATGTGATCCCTCACTGCTATTCCTAGGCTCTGGGGAAGCTGAAGGATTTTGTCACATGAAACAAGAAGCACCTGATTGTGGGATTTAAGCCAGGTAAATCCAGCTGCGGTGACAGCCAATTCCTAATTAGTTCATTGAATTAGAAAGGCTGGGCGCTCATAATTATTACATTGGGGTGTCCTACGTGCAGGTCTGGGCATTCCATCCCTGTCATCTGCTATCCAAAATGGGGGCGGGAGGAGAAGATGCTAAGCGATGCCTGAAGGCCAACAAACTCAGGCTCTATGGGACCCTTTGGAAAACAAAGTCCAGTGTAGAGGGTCCTCTACTCAGAATGTCCTGCTTCCATGATCTCCCACTGGTTTCTTTGGTCCTGGGCCTCTGAGTTTTTGAGGGGACGTAAAGTGGACAATTTGCACTCACCAGATTCATGACCTTTAGCAGATGATCAAGATTCCAATAACATGGCTCACTGATTTCCTTACCCCATGGCTTGGAAATGCTGCTGGCCATTCATCGGTCTGTTTTTCCTGTCACTTATGGCATAGAGTGGCATGTGCCTCCTGAGGAGTGAATGCCTGTTGAGCAATACACGCATACATGTGAGCAGCATAGCACAGCACGGTATACACGAGCCGTACAGGCCTGCTGAATAGGCTCTGTTACCTACAGATACCCAGTTTGAGGTACAAGAGAACTGGGGATGTTTGCAGCCTGAAGTATTTTTATGGCTTGACAAATGGGCAGCAATATTTTGGGCCCTCTCCCGCCAGTTTCCACTCCCCTGGGTTTTATTATTATTCATTCATTTCTCAGAATTTTGTGAAGAGATGCCAAAAGCTGTGGGCATATTTGAACAAAGCTACTGATCATTAGCATGGCCCTGCCAAATTCCCTGAGTGCCAATACTACGCTGTGACCCTTTTCCCATAAACCCCATCAAGCAGGGCCAGAGCCGCAGCATGCGTGCCACTCGGCAGCTCAGAGTCACACCATGAGCATATTCCGTTCAGCACCAGCTGGCCCAGGTGGAACGGCTTTGCAGGGAGCAGCGACATGTCTGGCAACGAGCTGTGTACTTTGGAGTCACTTTCCCAGTATTGGTGGCCGGAGCCGATCCGTGGAGACCAAATAGCTTCAGCTCCTCCTCAGAATAGGGGCTAGCCACGTGTTTGGAAAGCACATAGCGTATAAGGAGGCACTATCACAAATCAATAATAACAATCTTCCCAAATAACTGGTGCTTCCATTCTGAGAAGAGAGTAACACAAACTAGAGGTGGCAACGGCCCACTAGACCAGCCAGGATTGTTCCATGCACTCTCCAGAACTTTGTATTATTTATGATCAGCAGGCTTGTAGCAGTGAAAAGCTCATTTTAACTTGCCAGTCAGGATTTCATTGCTAGTGGGCCAGGTGAAGGTGTTAGCCAGACATATGCCCCACCAGGCTGGTACTGTAGTGCAATAAGGGGATTATTGAGGCAACTCCGGCACTGTTGGGTCCTGTTCTGCTTTTCCTGTCTCATCCTTCAGGTATATGGCACGTCGCTGTTAAAAATAATGCCACTTTGCTTTGCTCAAGCACTGCTCTGGCTGAAGGATCCCAAAGCATTTTAGAAACCAGACATATAAATCCCTAAAGTCACCCCTGAAGTGCAACCACCTCTAGGGTGGGATGTAGCAGCTGCTTAACACCCCACGGTAACACTCCACATCTGCTTCAGTTGAAACTTCAGCGGAATTTAGAGCAGGGGTGGCTCCAGGCCCCAGCACGCCAAGCGCGTGGTTGGAGCGGCATGCCGCGGGGGGTGCTCTGCCAGCGCTGCGAGGGCGGCAGGCAGGCTGCCCTCGGCGGCTTGCCTGCAGAGGGTCCGCTGGTCCCGCGGCTTCAGCAGACCTCCCACTGGCATGCCTGCGGAGGGTCCGCCGAAGCCGTGGGACCAGCTGACCATTTGCAGGCAAGCCGCAGAAGGCAGCCTGCCTGCCGTGCTTAGGGCGCCAGATTTCCTAGAGCCGCTCCTGATTTAGAGAGACACGGTGGGTGAGGTGGTATATTTTATTAGACTGATTTCTGTTGGTGAAAGACACAAGCATTCAAGCTTACACAGAGCTCTTCTTCAGGTCTTCTTCAGGTGGAATTTAGATCAGGCAGCTAGAATTACCCAGATTGGACTAAAACCAGAAGCCCAGAATAGTGTCCAAATTGTACTAAAGGTACAATGGGACCTTTAATTACCACAAATGGTCAGGGGCTGAGTTTTATGTTTCATCTGAGACAATTCCTTCCCCACCAGCACCCATACTGGGCCATTGTGATGGGTCCTCACTCAGAGGCAGAGGGCAGAATACCAGCTCAGGCACAAATACCATTTTCTGCGGCACAACACCACCCCTACTGCTGCCATGCTGGGAAATCGGTTCAGCGCTCAGAACAGGTGCTTCGGCTCCACTACAAAAATCACCTGCTGCTGACAGTTTGTGCAACCTAGCCACCACTTTTCATAGCACCCCGGGTTACTACAAGGCAGTCTCCCATCTGTGCCATTGACTCACCCTCCTCCTCGGCCTTATCTCATGCTGTCTGACATGATCCCAGCACAAGGTGATCTGGCTGCAGTCCAAGAATTAGAACACAGGGTCTTATGGAAAATAAAAGGCTCTTTCTCCTGCAAAGAGTCCTGCTCTTGGGGGTCTTCTTGACGGTCCCCCTCAGAGCCTCTTTGCCCCAGGACCTCCTAGACACAGAAAACGAAGCCTCATTATCTCAAACTGCCAATTCAGCCAGCTGCCTCCTGAGAAATGTTATTATATTACCCCCCACATGACACCGTGAATCAAGTAGGGGAAAACCAGTGACTGTAGGTTTTCTTCCTGCTGGGAAAGGAGAGAGACTGAATCTGCCAGGACTGTGGGCCTGATCCAAACCACAGTGAAAACGATCCAAAGCTTCTCATTGACTTCAATGAGCTTTGAATCCGGCATAAAACCCCTTCCATAACTCACACAACCTTTTCTCTTTTGGGACTGCTAATGTTGAATTTAACGCCCCCGTCCCACCCAAGATCCTGTCAGTAACTGGAAGCCACTGCCACGTATATGGCCCTATGTGATGACCGAATCTGGAATCTCCAACGTTATTCCAAAGTGCTGAACTATTTATTCTGTGTACCCAACTTTGCCCACAGCAAAATGCTGGGAGTTTGTTCTCCTTTTTCTCTCCATTTTCAACGTAAAGGGTGATTTGTAACTCCTGGGGGTGGGGCTGGGGATTCCAGCCTTTGCATGTGTTGCTCCCCAATGGCAACCAGGAGGAGGTTTTGGGGGGTTCTGATACAATCCATAAAAGTGGGGGAAGCAAAGTAGGTGTTTTTACCTTCTTACATCAGAAGGAAATGGCAGCCATGAACACTTTGTCCCACATCTCTTAAAATCTCACAAAAAAACACACACAATCAGACCTGACAGTCAAAGTGGTCCACAGGGCAGAGACTGTCTTGTCCTCTAGGTTAGTACAGCACATTCAAAGCACTTGACAAAAGTGGTTCAGCAGCCTGATCTCCAATTTTTGGAGGGAGAAATTGTGACTCCAACAGGCTAAGGGACTTGGACCCAAAGTCAGGAATAGATCCCAGGAGTCCTGGCTCCCTGCCCCCCTAACTGTAACTACTAGACACACTCCCTTTACAGAGTCTGGAATAGAACCCAGGAGTCCTATCGCCCAGCCCCCCTGCTCTAACCACTAGGACACATGCCCCTGGCAGAGGCTGGAACAGACCGCAGGAGTCCTGGTTCCCAGTCTGGCCCCCTTGCAGCTCTACCCCCCTGCAGGGCAATTTGAGCCCTTTCTGCCCTTACCTGGGCAGCAGGGGGCAAAATCTGTGCCCAGCACCTGAGGCTGGGAACTGCGTTAGGGCACCTTAAAGCGGGGCTTGCCCCGTGCGCTGCCTCCCGCGCCGCTCGGAAGCAGCTGACTCGCTGGGCGGCCGCCAGGGCAGGCGGGTGTTGGATCACAGAGCTGCAACGTGCAGCCTGACATGTAAACTGCGGACCGGCCTATGCTCCGCCAGCTCCCTCCCGCCTCCAGCGGCTTCTCCATTCATAAAATCGGGCGGCCACTGCCCCCTAGTTTGCAAACGCGAACTCGCCTCCCGGCCGGCCCCCTTCCGCGGGGAGGTTGCTTCCTTCACGCACAGGGATACCCCCTACCCCGCACCTCCAGGGACCTGCCTGCTGCGGGGGTGCTATGCCACCCCCCCAGACAATCAAATCCCAGGGAGCCCCGGCCCTCCTTCCCCCGCCCTTCACCCTTCCACACACACACCTTTAGCCCCCCGTCTCCCCCGGGCCCCAGCCTCCTCCTCTGGTTCCAGGGCTGAGCCGGGCAGAGTCTTTGTTCCCTGCTTTGTGTTTGAGCTGCATGGTCTGGGACTGCTTTTCAGTTCCTACGAGCAGGGACCCAGCTTCCCAATGACAACAGGGAGGGAGCCCCACTCCATGGCCAGGCGCCACCCCTAGCCTGGGGTTTCATAGAATTTCTCCTGGAATTGCCCTCCAAAAGTGACTCACTTCAGGCCAGTTGGATGGGCCAGGTGACCCAGTACTGCCTTTCTTGTGGTGTTCACAAATCATGAGACTTGCTTAAAAATCATGAGACTTTAAGAAACAAAAATTAGGATCTTCTTTCTTTGGCTTCTGCGCCTCCAGGACACCCCAGGTTACGGTTTCAAGTGTTTCTCTGCAACCATGTGGGCTTTTTATTTTTAAGTGACAGCTGAGAGTCTCCCCTATCACATGACTCCAGGAACTGGGCCTTTACAAAGAACACCAACCAGCAGGTGACTCGCAATAAAATTGTGAGAGCTGGCAACACCAGTTCTTTGCGTCCCAAGCCCCATGCAGCAGCCTGGTATGTTCCCTGTGCTCCATCAAATTCTACACATGGCCAAGGAGCATTTTTGCAGGGAAGGGTAGAGGGGGCAGATACAAATTCAGCCCTTTTTCCACTGACAAGTGGACAATTGTGACAGTTCCAGGGCCCTTTCCCATCTCACCAGGCTCTCACTTTCTCTCAGGCATGGGGAAAACACACAGTTCTGTGCTCCCACGCTGGTATGCACCAGGGCAGATACTCCTTTCCCTGAGGAGCAGGAAACAGTGGCTTGTGGACCATTTGGTCTGGAGCCCTTACAGTCTCTTTGCAGTAAACTTGGTTCAGTTACAAGCCCCATATCCTTGAGCTGACCAGCATGGATAAAGTTAGGCCTAGTCTACATTATGGGTCAAATTTAGTCACGTTAGGTTGATTTAAAAATGAATGCGTCCACACAACCAACCCCATTCTGTCTACCTAAAGGGCTCTTAAAATCGACTTCTGTACTCCTCCCCAGCGAGGGGAGTAGCGCTAAAATCGACTTTGCTGAGTCAAATTTGGGGTAGTGAGGACGCAAATCGACGGTATTGGCCTCCAGGAGCTATCCCAGAGTGCTCCATTGTGACCGCTTTGGACAGCACTTTGAATTCTAATGCACTAGCCAGGTACACAGGAAAAGCTCTGGGAACTTTTGAATTTCATTTCCTGTTTGGTCAGTGTGGCAAACTCAGCAGCACAGGTGACCATGCAGTCTCCCCAGAATCATGAAGCATAGAATGTTTCTATGCTCCCCCTATCATCTCCATCCCTGAGGTTATCGCAGATTAGAAGGTGAAAAAAAACACACTCGCGATGACATGTTTTCTGAGCTCATGCAGTCCTCCCACATTGATAGGGCGCAGCTTAATGCGTGGAGACATTCACTGGCAGAGGCCAGGAAAGGACATGATGAAGTGTCTTTTGGGGGAGCAAAGGGGCATGATGATGAAGTGTCTGTTGGAGTTGCAGGAAAGCCAACAAGAGCACAAACCCCCACTGCATCCACTGTATAACCGCCTCCCTGTGTCCCATAGCCTCCTCACCCAGATGCCCAAGAACGCATGGGGGGAGGCTTTGGGCACCCAGCCACTCCACTGCAGAGGATGGCCCAAGCAACAGAAGGCTGCCATTCAAACAATTTGATTTTTAGTGTGGCTACAATAAGCAATGTGGCCTTGTCCTTCCCTCCTCCCCCACCCTACCCAGACTACCTTGTCCGTATCTCATTTTTTTAAATTAATATAGAAAGAATGCATGGTTTCAAAATAATAGTTACTTTATTTCGAAGGGGGGAGGGTGGTTGGCTTACAGGAAATTAAAATCAACAAAGGGGGTGGGTTTGCATCAAGGAGAAACACACAAAATTGTCACACCGAAGCCTGGCCAGTCATGAAACTGGTTTTCAAAGCCTCTCTGATGCACAGCGCGCCTTGCTGAGCTCTTCTAATCACCCTGGTGTCTGGCGCAAAACGATTGTCTGCCATTGCTTTCATGGAGGGAGGGGCGACTGACGAAATGTATCCCAAACCACCCACAACAATATTTTTTGTCTTATCAGGCATTGGGCACTTAACCCAGAATTTCAATGGGCGGCAGAGACTGCGGGAACTGTGGGATAGCTATCCACAGTGCAATGCTCTGTAAGTTGATGCTAGGCATGGTAGTGAGGATGCACTCCACCGACTTAATACGCGTAGTGTGGACATACGGAATCGACTGTATAAAATCAATTTCTAAAAATTGACTTCTATAAAATCGACCTAATTTCATAGTGTAGACATACTCTTAGAAATCTATCAGCATTGCAAAGCCAACAGCCCATCTCAGTCAGTAGGAAGAAACAAACCAAAGCCCCTTGATTCCCATCATCCAGGTGCTTCTCCATGGCAGCAGAGCAGTCCTCTCTCTTCTGCTTATTACCCCTTGGATTTCCCAGTTGTTCATTATAATACCCCCTCTTTGGATCATTATCCCCATGGAACGGAATGTGAAATTGAGGCACAGTGAAGGGGAGTTACTTGCCCAAGGTCATACAGTGATTCAACACCAGAGTCAGGAATAAAGCCCAAGAGTTCCCAGGTCTGTGTTCAGAGCAGCAAGGTCTGGTGGTCTGAGTCAAGACAATGGAAGCTTATCAGCTCAGGCCTCTCCCTTCTTGCAAGCTGTCTGTTCCCTGGACCTCTTCCATGCCAGCTAGGTCCACTCCGCCAGCAGACCCAATATCATAGCAAAGCAGGAATTGGGGGTGGGTGGTAAATCTTGGACAGCCTGTGTGCTTGTGGAGCAGAACTCCTTGCACATGCACATGCATGTTAGTGTGTGCATACGTGTGGCTGTAGCATGTGCACGTCTGCGGTCTGCTGGTTAATAAAGCTGAATGGAACACACTGCCTGACTTTCTCCAGGGAACAGAAACCACCCACGAGCGAGTGCAGTGTGTGCAGAATGAGCTAGCCGTAAATAGCTGGAGGATAGACAGCGTCTCTGTACGTGAGGCAGAGCACGGAGAGCTGCACCTGAGGTAGGCACGGGCGCTGCTCACATCAGCATCATAATGGAGACATCATTTACTGATGCATCCGCGCCAGCCAGCCAGCTGTCCCTGTGCATCCGTGTCCCTCTCCACTTCCTCCAGGAGAATGCAATGCTAAAAGGGTCCCTAACACCCAGTGCTGGACACAAAGGAGATGGCAGGCCGAGAGCACAATAGGGCTTGTTTTAGAGGCTGTCTGATGCCTGGCTCTGTGGGCAGGGATATTCAATCTATGACACTTGCCTGCTAACCCATTTTCCTGCTCTCTACTCACAGTTGCTTCCGCCCCCTTCACAGGCTTTCCCCTGAGGAAGAGAAGACTTGGCGCCAACACACCCGGCTGATTTTTTTCCGTCTGCATCACTGTGCTGAAACCTCTTTGTTCTCATGCCAACCTGTTACTCAGAGAGGCTGAGGCCAAGCAGAATTCATTCCACACGTGTGACCCAGGCAGGACCCTAGCCACGCAGCTGAGAACGATCTAATAGACCTCATGTCACTTACCCATGGGATATCTGGTACACTAAGCATCCCTCCATCCCATCGAAAGAGGCACAGAAGCTCCCCGCCCCATTCCCACAGGAAGAGTTGTGTAGGCCCTACAGCAATACACGTACCCTAATAGTAGCCAAAGAGGTGTCATTTCAAATGGCCCCACCCCAGGTCCACTTCCTTTCATTACACTGTGATTCCTAAACGCCTTCACTCCCCTGGTCAGCCCTGCCGAGGGACACCAGATGTCGAGGCCCATGTGCACGCTGGGAATCCCACACATGGAGAGCACTG
This sequence comes from Gopherus flavomarginatus, assembly GCF_025201925.1. Lineage (NCBI taxonomy): Eukaryota > Metazoa > Chordata > Testudines > Testudinidae > Gopherus > Gopherus flavomarginatus. Next base: position 66,774,957 of record NC_066620.1, on the reverse strand, counting down.
TCAAAGTGCCACTTTTACTAGACACTTGTGGCTGCCCCATAGCTCTTGCCTTGTAATAAAACTCAGCAGCTGTCGGTGCGGACCCAGGGTCCCAGGGAGATCACAGTGTCGTGCAGCACGAGCACAGTAAAAGGAGGCTGCTGGCCACTCGCTTAGGCCAAACACATTAAACATTAGAGGGAGGCTGGCCAGAATCAGGATGCTGGGAGGGTAACTGGAGGCAGCTGAGGGGGTAGAATTTTCCAATCCCAGACTGATCCTGGGGGACAGATCAACAGCTTCTGCCTCTCACACCCATCCCAGTCTCTCCCTTCCCTCTCCATTTCTGTCTCACCCCCCCTCATCACTTCATCCCTGCCTCTTGCCTGTTTCAGTGACTGGCTATTAAATGCTGCCTCCACAAGGATCCCAGCCCCCGAGTGACACCGTGTGGCCATTGTCTGTTCTGAAGGCTTCTCTGCAGACACAGTTGATAACCGAGCTATTTATTGCTATCTTCACACACTTTCCCTCCTTGCTGCTGTTTCTAGGATTCCGCCTCCCTCCCCTGCTTTCATCTGTTTCCTGAAATATACCATTGATCCTCCATTTCTCCTCTGCTTCACTATCATCACAATAACTGGCTGCCAGGTCAGAACCCGAGCAGGACGGACAGTAAATAGAGAAGGATTCAGTTGATGAGAGAGGTCCATGCGCCCTCTGCCTGGTGCTTCTGCAAATCCTGTGAGCTGAGCTACGTCTGTTCTGTGATCCCACCCTGAGGCAGAGCCATCACTTCCTAAGACTGCACCGCTGCGCAGAACACAACCCATCATTCCCACACATGGTGCCCAGATGACATCTCCAGCCTGGTCCCCAGGAAGTGACCCGCATCCCCCACAGAGCAGCGAATTTGGGCTCAAGTGTGGACAAAGTGAGCTGCAGGTGGATACTGCACGGATCTGACTGCCTTGAGGAAAGGAGGGAGGGACTTAACCCACTGGCTGCTTGGGGCAATGATCACTGGAAGGTGCTCAGATGCCATGGTGATGGGCATGGTATAAAAACCCAGATGGAGATAGGTCAGACGACAGGAAGAGTTGTCTGATCTCCAAGTTCTAGCCCTGCCACTGTAAGAAGGGAGAATTGGGTATCAGCAGGGATACAGTGGGGAAGGCCAGGAGGCCCAGCCCCGCCCCGCCCCACCCCCTTTCGGCCCTGATCAGAGCCAGGGGGAGTAATGGTAGAGCCTCTTCACTGCTGCTATGGACGCCAGGGTCAAATCCCAATGAGTGGTGTTGCAACCTGGTGCATGGGGTCACAATGCTACTCAAATTTGAAGCAGCCAGCAGGTAACCTGGCCCCCTCCTTATCTAAATTCTGTTTGTGCTCCTGGGTATCAATTGGGGGATAATCCTGCAGCCCAGAAGGAATCTGTCTTTGTGTGAGAAAGCTGGTGTTGGTCTCCAAGCCCAGACTGAACGGTGCCGACATATGAGCCAAGTCCCTGAATCACACACCCGCACTGGAGACCTGAGGCTGTGCCCATCACAAAAGATGCCCAGAGCCTTCTGCACAGAGACTGAGTCAGAGTGAAGCCAGCAGGGAGGGTGGGCTGGGAAGGAGCGGGCCAGCCCTCCATGCAAACCGACTATTCGCACGTTAGCAGAGCAAAACTAACACTCCTGGGACGGAGCCACAAACTAGGCCTGAGCACAGAGCATGTGGCTGGCAATCCTGCTGCCCATCAGCCAGGGAAAAAATAACAAATGCTTTAATAAAGCAGCACGCATGTGTCCAGGCACTTCCTGCAGGTGCTAATGCATGTCTGGAAGCTAAAGAATTTCAGTTAATGTTAACTGATGTTACATTCTCTTACACACACACACACAGTAAACATGGGGCTGCATGCAGAGACTGCTGTGAGCACACAAGTAACGTGTGAGACAAGTGTGAGCAAAAGTGCAGCGTTCACACACAACCAATCGTGCTGCAAGCACTCTCCCTTGGTGATTTCTGCCAGTTATATAAGTTGGCCTTCTCCCTGGCACAAAGCTGAATTTCTGCATCCCGTATCACTCATGTTGGGGCCTCATCAGGTCCCTGCTCCCTGGTGAACTTTACCAACCAGAGAGCACTCAGGCTGCATACGTCATATGTGTGGGACAGGAGGTAAGAGACAGAAAGCATGAAAAATAGGTCAGTTTCTTACACTAAAGGTGGAGGCTGCAGGTCAGGGGTGAGGGGCACTGGCAGAGCTGTGTGAGGGGAGCCCAGGGCTGGGATAGCAGGGGGACTGCAGGTCAGGGGTGAGGGGCACTGGCAGAGCTGTGTGTGGGGAGCCCAAGGCTGGAATAGCTGGGGTGAGGGGGCACTGGCAGACCTGTGGGGGGCAAGGATGGAATAGTAGGAGGCTGCAGGTCAGGAGTGGGCTACTTCTCTTGAAAGCATGGGACAGGAAGTTCTGAGAGGCTCTGTGCAACCTCCCCTTCCACAGCTCCGCACGCCCCTCACTCCTGATCTGCGTCCCCTTCTGTTCTGCTCCTGAGAAGAACCATCATTCCACAGCGTGTGGTGGTCTTGTGCCGGGAGCCAAAGTTCACTGGGGAGTAGAGAGAAACCCATCAGAGCCAGGACCATGTCACTTGTGATCTCTGAAACTTTCACCCCTGCTTTTCTGAGGCACCTGGACAGAGCTTGACTGGGGAAGGACACTGACTTGCAATTCAGAGTGCTGAGTTGGGCGGCTGAGGATGTGCTAGGTGGAGCTTTTCAGCTATTCACAACAATGCATGAATGTATGAAACCCAAGTCTTCACTCTGCTCAGCTCTGCAAGGTGCAATGGAACCCGGAGGAGTCTCCAGTTGCTACTTCTGCCTATGATGGGGGTAAAGCGCCCTCTGCCAGCCAATCCCTAGCAATGCAAACACCCGCTCCAGGTTGGGACTGGGAGGCTGTTTCCAATGAGACTTAAAGCAGCCAGAAAAACCCATGGCTTGGTGCCAAAACCCCTGTGGCAGGTTTAGCACGCCAAGTATGTCTGAGCAGGGGCTGTTTAATTCAGAAACACTAGAGCAGAGGTGGTCAACCTGAGCCAGCACACCAGGTGTCCCTGGAGGGGTCGTAACTCTGCCATCCTGCTCAGGACTTTCTCAGATGCTCCCCAGAGCTCAGGCCTGTGCAGGGGCAATAACAATCACTATCACTATCACCAGGCATCCAGTGGGCCCTGACTTCCCAGAGCCTTGGGCAGGGTTTGCCTCTATCTCTAGAAGTAATTGGCAAAGGTACTGGACAGTTTAAACAGCTTTCCCTGCTTGGAACTGGCTGGAGTTCAGAGATCTCAGATTGTTCAGCCCCAGCAAGTCTCTCTGTCTCAATCCCGGCAAGGGAGATCATGAGCCATTCGAGCAGCACACGGCAGTGGGCCCATTCAAATGAACATATGTTGCAATCAGCAGTGTGGGGGCTTGTTTAGGGATGCTGGGGGAGAAGAAGGTGTTATATTTGTAACCAACGTCTGAGGAAAAAAATGAACTCCCAGGGGGGTTGTACAACTGGATGGCACAGAGCCACATTGCTAGGAAGCGTGTCCAAAAGTCCAAAGTCCAAGCTGGGAAAGCTACCGAATTGCGAGTAGGTAACAATCTAATAATCTGATGTAGTCCCCCCGCCAAAATCAGGGCTATGGGACTCTTGTATAGAAAACCAGCAGGAACAAACCTCAAGAGCAGGAGAAACTTCTGTTTGTGCAGTGAAATTCACCCCTACGGCAAAGCGGAAGCAGCAAGTCTATGCGCCATCTAAGTGGAATGAACAATGAACTAGAGGAACGTCAGATCAAAAGCTAAGGAGGTCCTATACCTGTGGGACATTCCTGAAAACCTGTGCTTTCGGCTCCACATTTGTGTAGGTTGTTCTTGCCTCCGGTTATTGATGGGGGTGGGGTGGGGAGGAACAGGGTGAAAATAAACAAAAGAGAAAATAGGCTGAAGAGAAATGTCCTCGTCGGAAGATGGAATTAGGCTGTAAAATTTTCTCCAGAGAAATGAGGCAGGGAGCCCCAGGACACAGGAAACTTCAGACTGGACAGAACCAAACACTAGTGAATGTATGATAAGAACCAATTCTGCATTGGTCCCTAGGGTATAGGCTGGATGGGTTGCCGAATCCAATCTCAAATCACTGTGATTCTCCTATATCAACCTTGATTCCCTATGACAATTCTCGGGAAATCCCCCCGGACACAAACACTGTCTGGCTTTGAATTGCCAGAAATGCCTTCACCTGTTCCCTGGAATCCCTGTTTTCCACTCTCTGCGTTATCCATGAAGATCAGCAAGTTGGGCCAGATTCGCCCTCTCCGCATTGTGCAATTCCCACAGGCCCAAAATGGGGAGAAAAGGCCATTGCTGGTTTGAGTGAGTGGACAATTCTGATTTGCGAGCTCTTGCCCCACCCTTTTCATAGGCGTAAGTCCCTGTGGGCAGGGGAGAATTGGGTCCCATGGAGTCTTTGCACTACTGCCAGTCACCACTACTTCCGACACAGAAATAATTGGATAGATGAGAACCAGAAATCCACAGCCCTGGACAAAGACCAACATCGCATGCTACACTGGGCCACTGAAAAGACAGCAGATGAGGACAGCTGCCCAGGCAAGCTCAGGAAAACTGGCAGTCTTAGCGGTGAAGCCTTTGGTGTCTCATTCCTAGTTTGCTGAACAGCCTCCTAGTTGGGCTGGATTCAAACAGGTGCTGGCGGAGATTCCATTCCCCATCTCTGTTCATGGGACCCAGCCATGTTAAACCATGGGGACTTTTCACACAAGGTGGAGAGCCGCCTGTGGAATGTTGGCAGCCAGAGGTTACTGGGCTGCACGGCCAATCACAATAATGAGCCGTATTTGCTGACCAGCGCCAGCAAGACTCGCTCCGCCTTGCAGGAACCAGAAGAACCCGAGACCAGGATTCAGCCGCCGGGACCACATGCTGGGCAAGGAGGAGGTCTCCTGGCCACATGGGGATCCTCTGCAAATAGGCCAAGTCTGAAAGATCCCCAAGAGGAGCACGGCTGGGAGATGGCATGGGGACAGCAGGAACAGAACAGCTAGGAAAGGGCAGGGAGAGGCTACGTGATCCTTCTCAGGCAGACCTGAACTTATTAATAAAAGCTGCTTCTTCCCAAGGCCTTGATAATCTCTCCCGCGGCAGATTATTTACAGCTGTGGAATTTAATACTCCAATGAACAAAGCTTCCCCAAGCATGCTGGAGAGAGTGGCGGTCAGACTGTTAACCCTTCTCAGCAGCACCTAAGGCTTTCAGCTCCGCTATGGTGCCTATTGGTGCAGCTGTACCTCATTCCACCCTGGTCTCATCAGTGCTTGGTAACTAAGAGAAAGACCCATTCGAACACCCACCTGGAGAGAAAATGTTTTACTTAAGCAGGCACTCCAATTATCATGGTGCAAAGGAAGAGCTTGGTTCCCAGCTGAGGGTGATGAGGGGTGTCATGTTCTTCACACTCCAGGGAGGACGAGTGAGTCTGCAGGGGGTGCTCTTCCATCACAGCCCGTGCTGCCCTCACTGCTCCAGCACCGTGCTAGGGAGCACCACACTGCGAGGGGGCCTGTGAATCTGACAGCCCCCCGCAGGGCTGAGGGTGCTGGAACAATTTGTATAGTGGGGGTGCTGAGAGCCATGGAACCAAACTGTAACCCCTGAATGGGATGGAAACCGCGTCAAGCCAGGGGGTGCAGCAGTACTCCCAGCACCCATGCTCGGGGCTGAGGCATGCTGGCAGGGAATGGAGAAGGTGTTAACCAGATGCCTGCACTGACCCCAGCCATTCTGGGGCAATGCTAGGGTTCATGTTGGGGTGGGCTTGCGGCTGGTGTGTCCCAGGGCGGGTCGGTGGTGGTAGCGGATGAGAATGCATTGCTGCAGACTCAGGTAACTGAGGGACAGGCGTGTTCATGCACAGCCGAGGTGCTGCTGGGGTACCAGCCCCGCCCCTGTCAACCTCCTCCTCAAGGGGCTGCAGTACCCAGTCCCTCTCTGCAGTATCCATGAGCTCCCATCTTCCTCTCCCTCCTCCCCAGGCCATTAAGTCTCCCCCCACCACCCCCACCCCCTGCCAGCGGCACTGAGCTCTAGCCTGGGTGGTATCATGACACGATATATGTATTGTTCCAAAAATTAACACATGGTATGAAGCATAAGGGGGGCAGCTGCCCCTCCCCACCACCCTACCTAAATGGCACTCCTGCTCATTCCACCCCAGAGGTGGCTGCATGTCAAGGGACGAGGAGGAAGCAGTTCCTGTCAATGCAGTCTGTGCCGTGCTTTGAGACAAAGGCACCGTGAAGACGTGAGCTGCAATGAGTAGTTCTGTATAAAGGCTCAGGGCAGGCTTTTCGGCTCTGGGCCAGGGCTGAGTTTCTCACGCAAGCCCCTGCTGACCTAGGAGAATCCAGCTCTGATAACATAGCAAGGCAGGCACCTGACATCACAGACACTTGGCCAATAGACTCAGCCTTCAGAATGGGAACATTACTGGCCACAGTTAAATTGTCCAGCACAGGGCTCACCCCTACACATTGGATATCAGACTTCTCCAGTACAGGGAGTCATCACGCCCTGAGAATCCCCACAGAGGACCTCTGAAAAGAACTTGAATCCAAGTTTGGGGAACAGGACAGGAACAGGTGAGGTTATTAGCAACCAGCCTGCTAGCTGGATGAGACACACTGTTAGAATTCTCTAAAGACAATCACAGACAGCAGGGCCCATAATAACCTGACATCAGAATCCAATTAAGGCATAGATACAACCATTTGGGGCTCATTAGACAGGTAGTCTCACCCCTACACACACCCAGGACAGAAGTGGCTCCCTTCCTTTCTGGCCCCCACCAAATGAAAGCAAGGCCCGGTCTACACTTAAAACGTGGGTCAACATAGCAACGACGCTCTGGGGTGTGAAAAATCCACCCGCCTGAGTGCCGTAATAATGCTGACCTACCCTGGCTACTGCCACTGTAGGAGGTCCTACAGCAATGGAAAAGTCCCTTCCACTTCTGTAGTCTGCAGCTACACTACAAACTACACTATGTCAGCAAAGCTATGGTGCCAGAGCTGTGCTGCTGAAATCCCTGTAGCATAGACCCGGCTTAAACCACCCAACTCTACATTTAAATTGCACAAGAGGGTCAGGGCTTGGATCGCCCAAGAACCAATAAATTCACAGCAAACTCCCAAAGGAAAGTATCCTTAACTCACCCCTCTGATATGACACTCTCTTCCATGCGGCAACACTATGGCACAGGAAGGCAGCTCACGGCAATCTGCCAGAGCAGGACCCTATGTAAGCCACACACTCAACACTATTAATGGCCCCACACCTTCATTAAACAGAGTGAAGGTGGTCTAGTGCTGCTTCATGCCGTCCCTGAACCCAGAGGGTCACTAAACTTAAACCTTGGAATACCAGGAAATAAAGGTAAGCATCCCCTATATCACACCCCATATAACCTTAACTCTGCCCCCTATGAGCAATGGCCCTGTCAGATCATGGGATGGTATCCTTCCCCACTAAAGTGCCAGAGAGTAATGAGAGGCAAGGGGGAATTAGCTCTTGTCTCAGATAGGATTAAGGTTAGTTTTAGCCAACATGAGCTTGCTGAACTCAAACTACACTCCGGCATTCTGCCTGCTCCCGACAAACCCCGGAAGACTTGCCCAATGGTAACACCTGTTCGTCCTTCTCCCAAAGACTCCATCTAGAGCACTGGCTTCAGTCGGCCGGCCCTGACTCGGCCTTGTGGAGCACTGCGATATGTGCCCCAGACATCGTGAGGGATGGGTCAGATTTGGTTTGGCCCTAGTGCATAGCCAGCTCTGTGGCCAGGTGGGTGGTGGGAAGGGACAGACAAAAGTAGGCTGGGTGTGGGATGTTACCTTAACTCAGTCTTGCCTCCCCCTTCTGGGAGAGCACACGGCAGTGCCAGGCAACCTTCCCTCCATGTTGGGGATGTTTTGGATCAGTGAATTTCCCTGCTTGTTGAAGAGGTAGTGAGAGGGCCATGATTGAATGGCCTTGGGTGGGAGGGGACGTAGGGGCTTCATGGGCACAGCCCATTACCACTCCACTATCAGCAATTCCCTCCTCCTGGCCCTACCATGTCCCTGCTAGGGATGGGGGGACAGAGGGAGAAGGAAGGTGGTATCTGATGAGCTGTCAAGTAGCCATCTGGAGGCAGGAAGGAGGAGTGTTTCCTTTCCTGTTAGTTGGTAGGGATGCATTATCCACTGCCTGCCCAATAGAGTCACATTTATGGCAGCTCTATTAGTCTCAGACAGCAGGCCCTCCACCTGGCACATGGACTCCCTGCCCCACTAGTGAATTCTGCTAGGTGGAATTTCCTCCTCCTGCTGCAAAGTGAAGTGATCGGGTGTAAAGGTGCTACTAAGACTGCAAATCGTTCTTTCATCAGACCTGCCAAGCCTCACTCAATGGGATTAAGCATCAGCCCATTTTTCCAAGCTCTTGCCAGTAAGGATTTTTCACTGAGACATTTCACATAGGGAGATTGCTCCAGCTTGGGGCTTCCCGAGACACAACTGGCCTTAGCCTCTCCCACTGGACCCAGGGAAACTGTTTGCAACTGCCCCCCAAACCTAACTAATCCCCGTGCCCTGCGATCACCACTATGGACAGCACCAGGCTTGGGATCCTGCGGATGGAGAGCTAGCGGACACTTTGGTCCCCAGCCACTGCAGGGTGTTGGGAGCATTCTGGGCAAGAGGAGTTTCTTACCTCAGGTCTGGAACTCTGGGATCCAGGGTAGCCAGTACCCTTTGTATAAAAACAGTGCTCCTATGGCCCTCCCTTCTAGGCAGAAATCTAAGAGAACAAAGAAATTCAGTGCCCTACCATCAAAATCGAGGGGGGGGGAGTCTTTCTGCAGGTTTCCCTCCAATCCACTCATTACTTTTCTCTCTTCATCGCCAGCTCATTTTCTCCCTCTCATTTCTATTTCCTCTCTTCCATACACCCACCCGTTCACCCCACCCTCACCTCTCCATCCTCCCCAGCACTAAGCTGCTGCTTCTTTCCTATCATTCCCGATTCCCCCCACCTTGCTCCTCTCCTGTCATTCTCTATTTCCCCCACCACATCTTTCTCCTGTGCCACCCCTCGTCTCTGTACTACAGACTATCCACAGCCACCTTGCTGCATGGTAGGTCCATATTGTTGTCCTGGTTCTGTTCATCCCACTGGCTCTGTTATTTTAGTGTCCCTTGCTGTCGTATCTGACAGGGAGGCAGCAGCACTCAGAGGCCCAAAACCACAGGGTTGCAATCTAGAAGCACTGAGAAGTTCTGTGACCTCCCAAAGCTGCGGAGGCAAGGGCAGAGGCAGATCCTTGCCATCTGTCCTGTGCTCACTCCACTCCAGCAGGCAGCCTGTCTTGCCCAGTAAAGCCGCTGGCTCTGTTAACAGGGGGGAGGCAGCTTGTGGCAACCCGAGTGCTCTCAGCAGTAGCCCCTAATAGCCACCATTTGTGCAGGGGTGGTGGTGTCCGTGCTGTGCGTTTATGCCCAGCTGTAGGGTGGATGTGGGGGGAAACCAGGGAATCGCCAGGAAAAGGTTTCAGCCTAGGCCTCGGTTTCCATTTTGCAGGCCCTCTGCAGTGAAAAAGGCCAGACTGTGTCTTATTTCAGTGGAAGCAGAGATTAGCTTTCACACTTCAGCCTCAAAACACTAGAAGCCAGCGGCTACAGACTTCACAGGCCCTGTGCCAGCAATTCTCAGCTACAGCATGGGGAGGGGTTTAGAACAGGGGCCCACAGATGCCCACAGCATAGGAGGGATCCCTGAGCCACAGTGATTACAGCTCCCCTGCCCTGTTCCTTAGCTGGGCCCAGGCTGAAGTGGGGGCTCTCACCCAGCACATACTTCACAGGTAGAACCTTTCCCCCTGGCTGGGACCAAGCCGGTTTGCCCGTGCAACCTCGCCCACAGCCCTCAAACTCACCAGAGCAAATTCCCCCAGGGCAAGGGAGGCCTCCCAGAATGAGGCCAAGCTGCCTCCCCACAGGCTGCCACTCCTTTGTCCTGCTGTGGTTGCCTGTGGCTTGGGAACGCGCTGACAGAGAGAGATTGCAGCTATTTCATGTCAATCAGGATTAGAGATTGCACAGTCCCTGGGCGCTCATCTTCACAGCCTCCTGGGCTGTATTTTCACATCCATGCCGCCCTCTAGTGGCCAAAAGAGCGTCTTTGTGCCGAGATCTGCTCTGGCTTATAACGCCACTAACCTGTAAGTTCTGGTAAGGCTCTCCCTAATAGACAACGGGAGGTGCACTATCTGGACACAGCTTGTAGAGATAAGGACAGCAGCAGTCTCACCTGTCAGTCTCCTGCTTTTGTGGTGCTGGTGGTAGGGGCTCAGGCTGGGCTTTGCTACAGTGATATCATAACAGGGTCTTACTTCATTCAGTATCAGACCCCCATTGCTGCCTCGGTTTTGCTGCTCTGGTCAACGCTCATGCTTCCCCCAGTGATCCTCTGGCTCCTGGCCCTTCACTCTCCCACTCTTTGATGTACCAGTTCTCATGCTTCTTAGTGACTTAGCCATCCAGCCTTCATAGAGTCCCTGCCCTTCCCCCGCACCTCCCAGGTGGGGGAGGAATTTAAATCCAGCAAAACAGATGTCCAACAACCTCATGCTGGGTCTTCTCATTTGACCTGGGTGCACCCTAAGACACACCAGGCTGTAGTTCCCTTCCTGGGCTCAGCGGATTCACAGAATGGGGACTGCCTCTCACTGTCACTGGAAGTCCCAGCCTTGACTCCTAAGCAAGGGTGCGTGTCAACTCCCTTCAGCACTATCCAGTAGAGGCTACTTCCTTCCTCAGATACTCCTAGTCCCCTTGTAGCAGAACTCCAGGCCCTGGCTCGCTCTCAGTTCCTAGTCTCCTTGGGGTAAGGAAGCATAACCTGGGCCTCAGGAGAGACCTCCCCCACATCTTTCCTAGCCAAGCATCTCCTAGAAGCCTCTCCCCCTCTAGCCAAGCACGCTGTCTCTTCTAGGAATGTTTCACCCCACTGTGCCATCACATTATATCTGGGTACCTAAACCCCAAACCCACCACCGGATCAGGGCCCCACCTCCCTTTAAAGGACCAGCGCACCCTATGACAGTAGTTCAATGTTTGGGGCTTTAAATCCTATGCAAGCTCCACATCCCAGCACATCCTCTGATAACAAACCCTATGTGGGCCACCCCGGTGGTCAGCGCTCTGGCCTTTCACTGAGGCCTGGTCTACACTACTCGTTTAAACCGATTTTAGCAGCGTTAAATCGATTTAACGCTGTACCCGTCCACACTACGAGGCCCTTTATATCGATATAAAGGGCTTTTTAAATCGGTTTCTGTACTCCTCCCCGACGAGAGGAGTAGCGCTAAAATCGGTATTACCATATCGGATTAGGGTTAGTGTGGCCACAAATCGACGGTACTGGCCTCTGGGCGGTATCCCACAGTGCACCACTGTGACCGCTCTGGACAGCAATCTCAACTCGGATGCAGTGGCCAGGTAAATAGGAAAAGCCCCGCAAAATTTTGATTTTCATTTCCTGTTTTCCCAGCGTGGAGCTCTGATCAGCACGGGTGGCAATGCAGTCCCAAATCCAAAAAGAGCTCCAGCATGGACCGTACGGGAGATACTGGATCTGATCGCTGTATGGGGAAACAAATCTGTTCTATCAGAGCTCCGTTACAGAAGACGAAATGCCAAAGCGTTTGAAAAAAAAAATCTACAGGCTACACAGTGCTGCGTGACAAGCGTAACGGGAAGCCAGAGACTCAAATGGACGCTCATGGAGGGAGGGAGGGGGTACTGAGGACTCCAGCTATCCCACAGTCCCCAGCAGTCTCCGAAAAGTATTCGCATTCTTGGCTGAGCTCCCAATGCCTGTAGGTTCAAACACATTGTCCGACGTGATTCAAGGAATAGCTCGTCAATGTACCCTCTCCCCCGCACCACGTGAAAGAAAAGGGACTTTTTTTAATGTCACCCTATGTTTACTGAATGCTGCTGGTAGACGCGATGCTGGAGTAGTATCTGCTCCTCTTCCCTCACCGGTGGCAGATGGTACAACATGCTTGATAACTGCTGAATACCCCTGGCTGGCTTCAGGGGCACCTGGGTAAAAATAGGAATGATTCCTGGTCATTCCCAGTAGATGGGACAGAATGGCTAGTAACCATCCTCATCATAGCAACTGGCTGAACTCCATCAGCCCCCTCCCTTTCCTGTGTAAAGAAAAGATTCTGTACTGCCTGGACTATCATAGCAGCGGGATGCTGGGCTCCTCTCCTCCACACCGCTTACTGTCCTGCCTGGACTGTCATAGAGCTCATCATTTCTGCGGGATCTGACACAGAGCAGCTGTGCTCTCTGATACACAGGTTCTCTAGTACACTTGCCCCATATTCTAGGCAGGACTGACTCTATTTTTAGAAACCATAAAGGAGGGATTGACTCGGGGAGTCATTCCCAGTTTTGCTTTTGCGTCCCCGGCCAATCTCAGCCAGGGGCACCCATGATAGCAGCAGACAGTACAGAAGGACAGATAACCGTCATCTCATTGCCAAATTACACTGGCAGCAGACGGTACAGAACAACTGGCAACCATCTCTGCTATCATGCAAAAGCAAATGAATGCTGCTGTGTAGCGCTGGAGTATCGCCTCTGTCCGCGGCATCCAGTACACATATGGTGACTGTAAAAAAAAAAAAAAGCTGAACGGGCTCCATGGTTGCCGTGCTATTGCATCTGCCAGGGCAATCCAGGAAAAAACGGCGTGAAATGATCGTCTGCCGTTGCTTTCCCGGAGGAAGGAATGACTGACAACATTTACCCAGAACCACTCGCGACAATTATTTTTGCCCCATCAGCCACTGGGCTCTCAACCTAGAATTCTAAGGGGCGGGGGAGACTGCGGGAACTATGGGATAGCTACGGAATAGCTACCCACAGTGCAACACTCCAGAAATCGACGCTAGCCTCGGACCATGGCCGCACACCGCCGAATTAATGTGCTTAGTGTGGCCGCGTGCACTTGACTTTATACAATCTGTTTTATAAAACCAGTTTATGTAAAATCGGAATTATCCCATAGTGTAGACGTACCCTAAGAGAAAACAGGTTTATTTGGCAATCCGCAGGCTAACAGGACTTCAGAGTGCCTCAGAGACAGCACTCCCCACAACCATGGCTTGGGGTGCAAACAGAACATCTATTACTAGTCACTAGGATGGGGGCACTGTTTGGTCTTCTTGTAACTCTGCCCCCTCTCCCCTTGCACAGGGGCTCAGTGGCAGGGCTCCAGGAGTGGCTGCTTGGGAGACACAATGGGAAGAATGCCTTTGGGAAAATCAGGCTCCAAGCCAGCTTCACAGGACTGGGCAGGACTCCACCCACGCTGGGCAGATTTTCTGTTTAGTATATACATCACTTGGCTGCTTAGGTATGAACACGAACAGAGGATGGAGGACAGAGCTGTATTCTTCTCATCCATCATGTGACAGACACCTTAGCAGGGAAAGGATTTGAGAGACTGGTTGTAGGGAAAGAGGCAGGACTGAGCCATGAGCAGTGCAGATGCACAGTAGAACTCTAGTTTGGACAGTTCTGTCTCCACCTCTGGGGCCCTTGGTTGCATTTCCTACTGGGCGGCTGCTTGAGAGTGGACACTAAAAAAGACATGTTCCAGGTGACAACTTTTTCCTCAAAGTATAACTAGTGGAGGATGCTTGTTGCAAAGTTAACAGGCAGCCCTGAACAAGATACAAGGCCTTGAGTTCCCCATTGGAGTTATATACTGAATTATTGGTAGTCTCTCTCTCCATCTGAAGGACTCCCACTAGGCTCCCCTGCACACAGCAGAAGCAAACACGCATAGAGCGAGCATAGGTGGCAAGAGAAGAACATTGGAAGAAAAAGTGAAAATAGAGGAAGAAAATGTAAAATGAAGCCCATATTGCCCTGAACGAAAACCAGCAACAAAGGAGATAGAAATTTTGGACTGATCAAGGGAGGAGCCAGGCAGAAAACAGAGGGAAGCAGCCTGTCTACCTCAATACATTAATTCTATATCTATCCCAACCCACAGTTATTGGGGATCCTATAATTCACACTAGCATTGAGCCTGTTGGGACATGTGCCTCTCCCAGCCACGAGCAGAAGAGAATTTTGTAGGACACAAAGAAATTACTTAATATCTTCTCTGCAAGCCCCACAGTTTTTTTTTCCCCTGTACCAGCCCAGATGCAAGAACTGCTACCAGGCATGAAATCACTACAAGCAAAAGGACTGGAGCCAGAGTGCATTACACCAGGGTCACATTTATTTCTGGTGGGCCACTCTCCAGCAAGTCATTCCTTGCTGGGACAAGACTGGTAAAAAACAGCAGTAGGTTCTATACAGGATATTAGCTTAGTTGTCTGGCATGTCTGCTTACTAATCTCATCTGTTAAGGATTTAGTTCCACGTATTTATTTGCTTGCAAATAAAAATGTCTCTTTACTGTTTAATCCTAAATACATTCCATTGTCTTGTCCATTTTCCCCTCCTCCCGGCAAAACACTGGGGAGTTCTGAGACTCCCCTGTGAAATATTTAATATCCTAACAGCAGGGTCCACTTATCCCAAAAGAAATGTATAAGTCTGATGTTCAAAGGTTAAAAACTGGAGGATGTTTGCAAACTGTTAGAGACTCCAACCCTTTCTAAGATGATTGCAAGACCTGAGTGGTTGCTTATGCAAGAAACACATATAATGAAATGGATGTTTAAATGATTTACAAAGTAATAAGACAAGTTGGCTGTCCTAAGTTCCTGCCCATAGTGGATCTTATACTCTTAATCATGATGGTGTCACAGAGTGTGGGGGAGTCCGGCCCTGCACCCCTCTTCCTGGGACCCACAGTGACTCTTAGCCAGCCAGTAAAACAGAAGGTTTATTGGACAACAGGAACACAGGTTACAGCAGGGCTTGCAGGCACAGTCAGGACCCCTCCATTGAGTCCTTCTGGGCTTTCAGGGTGCTTGGATCCTAGCTAGGATACCCTGAATTCCACCCATCCAGCCCCAAGCCCAAACTCAAAACTGCTTCCCTCCTGCCACTCCCTTCCTTTGTTCCCTTCCCGGGCAAAGGTGTTGACCTTTCCCCTCCCTTACCTAGCTCAGGTTATAGGCCCTGACATTGTCCATCCCCTAAAGTCCTCCCCTGCTCTCCCACTCCCCACACAGACAGTCCCTACTGCATCACATCTCTCCCCCCTTCGAGACTGAACTGAGCAGGGTCACTCTGCCCAGTGACCTGGGGAAGTTCAGGGCCTGCTCTCCGGGACAATGCGTCCGCTGTCAGGTTGGCACTTCCCTTCACATGGACCACGTCCATGTCATAGTCCTGCAGGAGCAGGCTCCACCTCAGGAGCTTGGCGTTGGCTCCTTTCATCTGGTGCAGCCAGGTCAGGGGAGAGTGGTCGGTGTACACGGTGAAGTGTCGCCCAAAGAGATATGGCTCTAGCTTCTTAAGGGCCCACACCATGGCCAGGCATTCCTTCTCGATGGCCGCGTAGCTTTGTTCCCGCGGTAGCAGCTTCTTACTCAGGTACACGACGGGGTGTCTCTCCCCCTTTTCATCCTCCTGCATTAACACCGCCCCCAGTCCCGTGTCTGAGGCGTCGGTGAACACCATAAAGGGTTTGTCAAAATCTGGGTTTGCCAGAACTGGGCCACTAATCAGAGCCTCCTTCAGCGCCCGGAAAGCCTCCTGGCACTGCTCAGTCCAGATCACCTTGTCTGGCTTCCCTTTTTTGCACAGTTCAGTGATGGGGCCGGCTATGGCACTAAAGTGGGGCATGAACCTTCGATAGTACCCCGCCATCCCAATAAAGGCCTGGACCTGCTTTTTGGTTTGGGGAGCAGGTCAGTCTCTGATCACCTCCACCTTGGCTGGTTCCGGCTTCAGGCAGCCGCTCCCCACCCAATGGCCCAGGTAAGATACTTCAGCCATCCCCATCTTGCACTTCTCAGCCTTTACTGTTAACCCAGCCTTTCGGAGTAGGTCCAGGACTTGTTTAACCTGGGACATGTGGTCCTCCCAGGTCTGGCTGAAGACGCAGATGTCATCAATATATGCCACGGCAAAACTCTCCATCCCCCTCAGTAGCTGATCCACCAGGCGCTGGAAGGTGGCCGGTGCTCCCTTGAGGCCGAAGGGCAGAGTCAGAAACTCGTAGAGCCCCAGAGGGGTGATAAAGGCCGATTTCAGCCTGGCATCTGCATCCAGCGGCACTTGCCAGTAGCCCTTTGTAAGATCCATAGTGGTGAGGTACCGAGCACCTCCCAGCTTGTCTAGGAGCTCGTCAGGCCTGGGCATGGGGTAGGCATTAGATACGGTGATAGCATTGAGCTTTCGATAGTCCACACAGAATCGGATTGACCCATCCTTCTTGGGGACCAGCACCACTGGTGAGGCCCAAGGGCTGGAAGACGGCTGGATCACCCCCAAAGCCAGCATGTCCCTGACCTCTCTTTCAAGATCCTGGGCAGTTTTACCAGTGTCCCGAAAAGGGGAGCATCTTATAGCGGGATGTGACCCGGTCTCCACCCGGTGGACAATCAAATTAGTGCGTCCAGGCTGGTTGGAAAACAGCTGTCGGTATAGATGCAGCACCCCCCTGATCTCAGCGTGCTGGCCCGGGGTCAGCTGATCAGAGAGGGGAATCGCCTCCAGGGGGGAACCAGTTTTTGTCCCAGGGAATAGATCCACTAAGGGGTCATCTCCCTGCCCCTCCCAATGTCCACACACGGCCAACACCACATTCCCCCTGTCATAGTATGGTTTCATCATGTTCATATGGTACACCCAACGGTGATGTGCCTGGTTTGACAGCTCCACCACATAGTTTACCTCATTCAGTTGCTTGATAACCTTGAAGGGCCCTTCCCAGGCGGCCTGGAGTTTGTTTCTCCTCACGGGGATGAGAACCATCACCTGATCCCCGGTGGCGAAGGCATGGGCCCGTGCCGTGCGGTCATACCAGACCTTCTGCCTCTGGGCTCGGGCCAGATTCTCCCTGGCCAGGCCCATGAGCTCGGCCAGTCTTTCCCGGAAGGTCAGAACATACTCCACCACTGACTCTCCCTCGGGAACGACCTTCCCCTCCCATTCGTCCCTCATCAGGTCTAGGGGCCCCCTTACCCGCCTTCCATACAACAGTTCGAAAGGTGAAAACCCGGTAGATTCCTGGGGTACCTCCCTGTACGCGAACAGCAAGTGAGGTAAGTACTTGTCCCAATCCTGCAGGTGCTGGTTCATAAATGTTTTTAGCATCATCTTCAGCGTCCCGTTGAACCTTTCCACCAGTCCGTTGGACTGGGGATGATACGCTGAGGCCTAGTTGTGCTGGACCCCACATTTCTGCCATAAGGACCGGAGCAGGGCCGACATGAAGTTGGACCCCTGATCCGTTAAGACCTCCTTGGGGAACACCACCCGGCTGAAAATTGTCAGCAGCGCATCTGCCACTGTGTCTGCTTCAATAGAGGACAAGGCCACGGCCTCGGGGTAGCGAGTGGCAAAATCCTCCACCACCAGGATGTATTTCTTCTCTGACCGGGTCGTCTTGCTGAGGGGTCCCACTATGTCCATGGCCACCTTCTGGAAAGGTTCTTCTATGATGGGTAAAGGCCTCAAAGCCGCTTTCCCCTCGTCCCGGGCCTTCCCCACCTTCTGCCAGGGGTCACAGGATTGGCAGTACTGTCGGACCTGGGTAAAGACCCCAGGCCAATAAAAGTTCTGTAGCAGCCTCTGCCTGGTGCGCCAGATTCCCTGGTGCCCTGCGAGAGGGATGTCATGGGCCAGGTACAGCAGCTTGTGGCGAAACTTCTGGGGAACCACCAGCTGCCTCCTGATCCCCTATGACTCTACTTCCCCTGGGGGAGCCCATTCTCGGTACAGGAACCCCTTCTCCCACTCATGCTGGCACTGGTTCTCCTCATGTTTACGCTGTTTCACCTTCTCCTCCAGCTCTCGCCTCTTTAACTCGAGCTCCTCTTGTTTCAGCTCCCTTTCATATTCCAGCCGCATCCGCTCCACGGATGCCGAGCGTCGCCGGGAGGATTCCCTGCTGGGGGGTGAGCTTCGCTGGGAGGCTCCCCTGCTGGCCGGGGGCGTCACGGTGCCCTCGGTATTCACTGGGCTCCTCCTCGCCCTTCCCCTAGGCCTAGGAAGGGGGGGTCTCGCCCTCGTCCGCCAGCTGACCACTCCCAGCGGGGACAGACACTGGTGCCTGCGCTGCATCTGCCCAGCTGCTTCCCTCAGAGACAGGGCTCCATTCATTCATGCGGTCTCCCTGTTCCAGCTGGGCAATCAGCTGGTCCTCGGTGCGTCTCCCCGGGCGCAGCTCCCTCCGCTTGCACAGCTCCAGCAGGTCACACTTGCGCAGCTTGGCATACATCTTCCTGCTGGCCACTCACAGGCCCGGGTGCTCGCCACTCCCCACGGTTTCCAGGGGGACCAATAGTGCACCAGCCCTTCTTGAGGTCACCACCTCTCTGCCAGGGTCGAGCTGTAGACTCCTCCGCCCCTGGGACTGATCGCTGCAATCCCCCGGGGGACCCTGTAACTGCGAAGTCCTTCTCACTGGGCACACACTCCCAGGGGTTAATCACCCCTTCGTTTTACTGCTCCCCAGTCACTTACTACAGGAAGCGCCGTCCACGGGGTGCAGTATCTCCCGCCGCTGCCACCAGTTGTCACGGAGTGTGGGGGAGTCCGGCCCTGCACCCCTCTTCCTGGGACCCACAGTGACTATTAGCCAGCCAGTAAAACAGAAGGTTTATTGGTCAACAGGAACACAGGTTACAGCAGAGCTTGCAGGCACAGTCAGGACCCCTCCATTGAGTCCTTCTGGGCTTTCAGGGTGCTTGGATCCTAGCTAGGATACCCTGAATTCCACCCATCCAGCCCCAAGCCCAAACTCAAAACTGCTTCCCTCCTGCCACTCCCTTCCTTTGTTCCCTTCCTGGGCAAAGGTGTTGACCTTTCCCCTCCCTTACCTAGCTCAGGTTACAGGCCCTGGCATTGTCCATCCCCTAAAGTCCTCCCCTGCTCTCCCACTCCCCACACAGACAGTCCCTACTGCATCATAGATGGTAAGGATGGACTCCTTGCAGAAGCCTAAAGTAGTGGCAAGGGACACACGTTGGAAACATATTTTCATACTTGCAAGTTCTGGACCCAGTGAAAGCGCTTGTATAGCAATTTTCCAATGCATGTGTCTCATTTCCCCCTACTTCAGTCTCCCTTTCAAACAGTATTTACTTTAGGAGGAAGTCTGACTTCTCCATGTCTTCAGGAAGGATAGATAGGACAAATGAGCTGATGGGACTTGATAGGAAATACAGCTTCCTGGAGATGAGGGTGGCTGTTGAGGTCAGCGGAAGGTTTCCTAAAGGTAGCATGGTGGAATATTTAGCAATACATATGCTCATTCGGTGAGTTTTTACTTGAAAGGCTTTAGTCAGTAGCACACGGTTATGCTGAGCACTCAGATAGCTGTATTCGAAAGCACTTTAACTTTAATGATCTAGAAGCAAATTACACCATGGTGTTCTGATTTTTCTAAACCTTGGCTGGTTTAACTCAGGTCATTTTAACTGTAACTGCAGTGGCAGAAGCTGTACAAGAGCAGGGATTTAGCCCTGCAAGCCTGATGCTCCCTGAATCAGGTGGATTAGCAAGGTTCCTCTGATAAACATTCAACCACTCAGCACTGAAATCCTCCACAAACCAAGAATTCTATTTTTCCAGGTAGACCTTTGCTCAAAGTTCCTAAACATAAGTATGCTCAATCGCAGCAGAGTCTAACGTATTTATGATCTGTGTAAGGATCTCCTGGGATTCTAAACGTTAAAACAGGGAAAAGTTTGTTTTGGAACCATTTGACAGTAATCCTTTAAAGTTACTTCTGTAAATCAGTGACAACCACCACACAAGTTAGACGCTGAACAATGCATTTTAGTTCATGGCTCGCTTTGACTTGAGTAACATTTAATTTCAGGGAATGGAATCTGGGTTAAACGGGCAGCAGATCATTGTTCAAGTTAATTTTTCAAGAATGGCCTTCACACAAAGCATCAAATGCTTAGTAGTAAAACAAGGCTTTGCAATGCACACATGCAAGCTCCAGCTCATAATCACCTACGATGAAAAGCTAGTACTTTAAGCAAACGCATCTTCTAAGTACCTTTGGTATTTACTACTACTGGGCAGCTGGACCTGCCTTTTGGTTTGGGCCAGTGGAATTCAGTAATTTAGGATTACTTTTCTCTCTCCAACTTTAGCATATTTAACTTCAGTTGACAGCATGAACCAACCTGCAACAAGCACAGCAAGTAACTGCTAAAGATGGCAAAGCTTGTCCCCCCCAAGAGAAGCAATGCTGAATGTCTGGACTGCCTCCACATATGGTTTATAAATAGGCAATTCAGATTAAAGATGGCTTTCAGTGTTATAAAACCCCAGCTGCAAGACTCATTCAGGTGGTATGGAGCCACTAGAGGGCACCAGGAGTGCAGAAATAGTGAATGCTTCAGTCTTCACTCCCTTTAAGTAGAATTTTGTGATTCCTTTTAGGAACTAATAGGGTCATTTCCTCTGCCCTTGGCTAAAACGGATCAGTAATATTGTTATAACAAATAAAACACCCACTGCTACTCCTCTAGGTGGAGCATTTTAAAAGGGTTACAGATGTGATTTAACTTACGGGATTTTCATGAGTTCTTTTTCAAAGGAGAGCCCTAATTGTATTGCATCAGCTTTATGCAATCTCCCCCAGTCCTTAGCCCACACTTCCTAAGCCTTGATGCAACATCATAGTACAGGTGTTTGCTTCCCATGGTAGCAGAGGCCTATGCCACTCTGTGGAACATTTCAATGCTGCTTTTAGATTAACATTCACAGCAGCTGAGACTCCCTAAAAGTATCCCTTTTAGTTCTGGGCCCACACTCAACCAAAAAGGACTTTATACAAAGCCTACGTTTGCAACTCCCTACGTTATGGTGGAACGATAGCAAACAGGTTCAGGCATCTAATCTAGCTGCATTTATCACCGTAAACCATCAGAAGTGGAGTTCCTATTAACCATAGAATCACAGAAATGTAGAACTGGAAGGGACCTTGAGAGGTCATCTAGTCCAGCCCTCTGCAATGAGGAGGACCAAGTATAACTAGACCATAACTGACAGGTGGTTGTCCAACCTGGTCTTAAAAACCTCCAACAACATGAATTCTACAACCTCCCGTGGAAACCTACTCCAGAGCTTAACTGTCCTTAGAGTTAGAAAAGAGGCCCTTCCCTCTATCAAAGACACAACAGGTCTTGCACTGAAGAATGACATAAATGTCCCCTCAAAGCAGGGAGGGGTTTGTTTGGAAGGAGACTGCTATCAAATGAGCTGGAGAAACTGCCCTCAGTTTAAGCTAGAGTTAGAGTCTTCTCTTCTGTTCGCCACAAGGCTGAGGACCTGGAAAGCAGAAAGTGTGGAGGTGCAAAAAGGAACTTGAAAGGCTTTAAAGGGAAGTTTTCTAAAAGAGACTGGGTCTAATTTAAACTCAACCTTTAGGTTAAGTTTTAAAAAAAAATGAAAAATATTAGGTTGAAACACACTCAAGAAACAGACTGAATATAAGCCTTGCCCAGCAGTGTTTGCGACCTGAACCCAAGAACTAGTGAAGAGAACCAGAAAATGAAACTGCCTAGTTATTTCCAAAGCCTTCCTCTGGCTCACACATACATTTCTTGTCCTTCCCTACAAGATCCTACTCACCTGAGTCCTGGCTTGCATCTCAGATCTTATCACTTTGCCTCATGCCCCCATTTGTTTCCTCTCCAGTTCTCACCTCTTCACCTTATTCTGGGGTGCCCGCAAACATGGAGCAACTACTCACTACCAATGTGAGCAGTCCCCTAACGCTGTCCTCATCACAATCCCTCCTGAAGACCTGCTTTTTTCTGCAAGGTCCACAGAGACTAGCCCATAACTTAACTGCCCGTAGCACTCCAACATTTCATTTCAATCATATACTTTTCTCTGGGTCTCCCCCTGTGTCTTTTCTGGGTCATTTAGACTTGCAAGATCTTGGGGGCAGGAACTGTACTTACTTGTGTGTTACACATCAGAAAACACATTCTCAATATGCAAGTTGCCAGAACTGAAAAATGCAAACGAGTAAAAAAACAGTATAAATGATTTTCTAACTGCATCACATCCTTTCAGATGGTTTTGCCAAAGCAATCTAAAAAAAAAAAAAATACTCAGTGTCTTCAAAATCTTTTATTCGGCCATAGATCTTAATTCATGAGTAGAAGACAAGCCTCCCAATGAACCTCAGTTCTCCTTGGATCCTCTTCTAGGTTAAGCTGAACCACATGGAACACTTACTCTTTCAAAGATCACGCAGCAGGACAGCCTGAGACCTTTCATAGTCTTCACACTAAGTGCTGGGCAATGGCCAACACTTTAGAGAACTCTCCTTCGCGCTTCCGCAGGATCAAGGGTATTGGGGTTTTTATTCTAGTCCCCGTTGGGTTTCCATTGTCTTCGATGAGCACCACATTGTTAGAATCAAATCTAGGTGTCATGCAAGGGCCAGGCATCCTGTGACCTACAATTAAAGCCTTTTTCTTTTCTCCTTTGATAGCCAGGAGAATTTTATCCCCCACTTTACCAACTCCAGTCTTGTTATACACATGGATGCATTTGGGCGGCCGATGGTATGGCGTGTTCCCCAAGGCACTGTTGTCCACCACTCGCACGCGGGTCAGTTTCTGTATCGCACTGCATGCTCCAGTGATGCTGGCAAAAGAGAAGTAAGAATGCTAGACAGAGCTTCTCAAACAATCCTTGGGGACCAAGGGCAAAGCCCAGCACAGAATCAAGCTGTCACATGACCCAGTGATAAGGAGTCAGTGAGAAATACATACCATACTGGTGACACATCTACTGCGTGCAAAGTGTTCTTTGAAAGTCAGGTGCTACTTTGGGCTTCACATACAATTTGCTAAATGTAAACAAATTATTCATGTTAACCGGGAGTCAAAAGGGCCACTCTACTCTGAAATGTGCCTTTAAAACATGACCATGTGGAGCCTCCTGTTTATTGCACCCCTTAGCACCTCCAGATGCAATGTGTTCAGTTTACAAATGAAAGGATTTGGGGTTTTTTTTGTCAGTGCCACAAACAGCACCAGGGATCTGAGAATCAAGCTGGGCTCTTTGTTTCTTGCATGTCCTCATTAGTACTAAAGGTTCTGCAGAATAAATTCTCTCTTCAGTGACACCTGTGAAGTCCCACTGCCTTCTGCGAATGTGCACAGGTGTCACTTAGTAGGAAATTCTCTTCACGATTCAAAAGAAGGAACAGAGTGTGAGCTGGAGTCTCTTAGCTATATTGGGACTAACGAGAATAAAAAGAAGTACAAATGTGTTTGTTAAATCAGCAGATCTGATTCTGAATACACTCGGGGAGGGCAGGGCGGATCTGTACAGAAAGGGGTCATTTTTACATGGTTGCTTTTCAAAGTAGAACATCACTTTAAAATACATTTGTTCTTTTTTTTATTAGTCTTTAAAATATCAGATTCGAAGTGGTTTATTGGCCCCATTCAAAAGAAGACACCTGGCCAAAGTCTAGGAACGTCTCTCACCACTACAAACAAAGGCCCTGTGCCTTCCACTTAACCAGGCCTCTTAGGCCCATACGATCTGACTGCTGGCAGACATCAATCCCTTAGTTTGTTTGTGAATTACACAATGACCACTCAAATTACACAATGACCATTTCAGGATGAAAGGCCAGCCTATCCACTCAGGTTCTTTCTAGTTTTATAGAGCATAAACTATACAGTAACTAAATCACCACATCTAGATCAGTCATTCCTTCTTGAAGATGGAGAGTATGTGCACACAACTTTGGCCCCCACAAGGAGTGGCACAAACTTCCTGGCTCATCAAGTGCAGCACACATTTATGACACAGGCATTTTAAAGAGTGCCAGGAGGCAGGGGGTTTATGCCCCGGTGCTGCACAAACACAGAACAACAAGATGGTCCCCATATAATGGGTACAGCCTCATATTGTTAGCACCATGTGGCTCCAGAGCCTCTCAGTTTCCCAGTTATCTACCATCAACACCTTCTTTGCCACTATCCTTTTAAAAGTCTTGAGGACAAATTCTGATCACATTTACCCCAGTGCAAGTGGTAGTCCATGGTCCTCATTCCAGATATCCATATAAATGTAGTCCATGGTACTAAAGAGCTGAGGTACTAAGCTCCTTTTATGTGGAAACTGTCCTTATTTGCCTCAGATACTGAGCCTAGATACTACAGTGATGGGTGTGACATGAATGACTAATAAATGAGTCAATTTAAAACACCAATCCCCCTGCAAACTAGGCTCTAGTCAACCCTGCAATGAGACCTGTGTTGGTGGCTCCACATACCCACACAGAGCATACTGCAGGATCAAGGTCTTAAAGGCTAGTCAATGCATTGCAGTATGTGAAGTTAATGAATAAGTGCCTAGAGGCAGGGACAGGCACTTTAAATTAAAAGAAAACAATGAAATGGACACTGTCAAGATACAAGAAAAGAATTTTTTAAATTATTTTTGGTCTAAATACCAGACAATTAACACTAGAAAAATTCTAAGCATGTAACTGACTTTTCAGCACATGGAGCATTTTGTTACCTTTTCTGCATTTTACTCAGCTGGCAATAGCAACAAAGCAGCTTTACCTTCTGCTCCCACGCCCTGATCTTGCAATCAGATGGGCACAGGAAAACTCTGAGACCTACTCAGCATACAAGCACAAGATCTGCTCGCAGCTACTATCACGTCTTGATTGCCAGGCACCAGCATACCGCTGTTGTGTTTGAATTGCTTAGGTAATCTTTTGAATGGCTTTTCATGGACTGTAATGACAATTTTTCTCTTCCACTGTTTTTATGACATTAGAATGACGACATTTTGTATTAGAGCTACTTAACAATGTCCCTTTAAATACAAAAAACACTCAGTTAAAAAAATAACAACAGGCTCGCAGTATTTGAAAAGTACCTGAAGTGCCGCTGCTCGACTGCTCTGTTTACTTGGGTTAACAGCAAGCCCAGTCGCCTACTCAAGAAAGCCATTGAGATTCTGGTAACAAGCCCTGCATGAGAAACAAGAGAATTATGGATTCTGGAAACTGGATAGAGCTGATTTCAATTTTTAAAAAGAGGTAAATCATAGGCTGGAACCTAAAAGACACATTTGGGATGTACAGTACATTGCACTGCTGGGCATACATTACTTGAGTGCTGACAGCATCCTCAGCATTGTACAAACCAGACCAATAGTCCTTATTTGAATCCGACAGTCAGTAGAACTCAGACATAATGCATAGGCAGTATGTTCAATATCACTGCAGTGCAGTTTTCTACTTAAGGGGAAACAGATCATTGTAGTGCCTTTTCCCTCTTAATGCAAGCCACGTAACCATTATTTTGGGAATTGTGGGCATGAATGGAGCGAACGTAGTCACTATGTAACAGACTTTATTCAATCATTAACAGCTACTAAAATTCTCTCTAAAAAAGGCCCAAAAAATTCTGATTCCTTTAACGTGGGTTTCAATATAAAATCTGTGGGTTTGTGGATTACAGGAAGCAAGTCACTACAGAACATGAAAGGAATGAAGCGCCAGCTGCCACTGATGATGTTCCAAATCTCAGCAAGCAGCGGGCATTCCTCACCTTGTTTCTAGACCTCAATACTATTTCAGACAATATTTCCCCACCTGCGGTGCCCACAGGAAACTATCTCCTGCAATGTAAGAAGTTATTTCAGGAGCCACACCTTTCAACAGTATTGCTATTCTTAAGTCTTTGCAGCATTCCAACCTCATTATAGCCTTTTGTAAAGACTTGGGCAAGAATTTATCAGATACCAAAAATACTATCAAAACTAGATTCCCTGACTTTCTCTCTGGCCTATATTTTAGGTGCTTCTATTCCTTTGTATCTATGACCATACAGAATAACAGGACTCTTTCAAACAAGGCTCCCTTCTGCCTCTCTTCTTCCTGAAGCAGCCCTTAAAATACAGTAGCCACTTGTCTTTTAGCCAGTTCTGATAACCTTGGGGCCATGTTCTGTATACTGGCACATTTTAAGGACCATCTGAAAAAATCTGCTGCATCACTTCTGCGCCAACACACACACAGTATAGCATGTATTTTTAACTGTGCTGCAAGTGGCCTCCCCATCAAGTGGGCAGGTTTTGAATAAGAGGCTTACCACATTGGAAGTGTGGTATTCTTTGTGGCAAAGAAACAAAACAAAACCAAACCTGGGGGTGGGGAGGGAGGAGGCGATAACAGATCCTGGAATAAATTACCAGTATTTCCACTATTCCTAAGGCAATCATCTTCACTGCCCCAAAAGGTTGTTTTTAAAGCAAGAGAGCTAACATTATCTTGCTGTGAAATACTAGAAAGAATAAGACTCTGTAGATTTTACTTTGATGCAGCCAGGCAAGCTCAGCTATGGCAGGGAGATATAGTAATTTTGCCTAGCTACACGAAGGGTAAGACTACCTATGCCTTGACTCCATTACGATTTTACAGCAAGAGAGCTTCAGTTACCTCACCCTAAACACACACAACTTTCCCTGTAGTGAAGAGAGAGACTTTGTCCTCAGTTTTGCTAACACTCCTATATATGCTTAATTTTACAAATGGAAGCAAAACTAAGCACATACATGAGTGTTTGCAGGTTACTCTCACTATCTCCAGAGCCTGTGTCTAAGGCAAGCCATGGATCTTTCCAACAGAAGGCATCAATGAGAAATATCAGTGCTTGTCTGTCCCTTTCCCGTACCATACTGTCTACTTAAACTCTAAATCTGCTATCTGTCAGCAACCGCTCTCTTTCCATACAAGGATGCCAAGGGGAAAAAAAGTCATTGATGAGACATCAGATGGCTGAGGAGTCAATCAGTGCTCTACAGTTTTTTTCATATATCTATGACAGGTGGTTGCTTGGAGACAGCACAGCTGCTGGCCAGGATGCTGTACCCTTTCCTTCCTCCGCTGCTGTTTCTTGGCCTCTTGAGCAAGGCGATTCTCTTCAAAACGGGCTGAGGCTTGATGTATGATGCTATGCTATAGCAGTCTATTGGCAGCCAGCTCTTCCCTATTCGTGGGGTCAATGCCTCCCTTCTTAAGATATACTTTCAGGGTGTCCTTGTAGCGTTTCCTCTGCAGGTCTTACCATGACTGGCGTTAAGCAGGGTTATTGCCCCAAACCTTTCTTCCATCTATCTTGCTAGGAGCTTGATTCTTATTCGTGACCTTTCGTCTGGAATTGGGATTGAGTATTGCATGGACGGCGAGCTCTTCAACCTGTGGTGTCTTCAATCTAAAACTAAGGTCACTAGGATTGTTGTTATTGACCTTCAGTATGCTGACAAATGTGCGATCCTCGTGCACACTGAGGCGGATTTGCAATCCACCCTAGATCTTTTCTCAGGTGCCTATCATAGCCTGCGACTTTCCCTCAACATTGGGAAGACTAAGGTGCTCCACCAGCCTGCCCCACCATAAATTGCCCCCCTTCTCCCACAAATTGTCATCGGTGGTGAACTCCTGGAAAACACTGAGCCCTCAGATGTTTCTAACCCTGAATCCTCTGTGTGGCATGAGATTACACAGCCACTGACCCAAGACAGCCTCTGCCCTGTTAAAGTGGACAGTGTTCAAGAACTATGTGTGATCAGTATTGCATCTTTATAACAATGATGAGAAACTCTTCCATCCCTTCTTCCCCAACACATTCTGCTAGTCTTAACTTTCCCTTTGAGTTGAAATGCCTCCCACAATTCAGCTCATGCAGTGAAACACACTTTGCACTTAATACAGTATGAACAGTAAATCAGATCTTCAATTTGTATGACTAACATCAGCATTTCCAAACTTCCCAAGGAATTGAAAATGTAGACCACTGGCAGCAATAGCCCAATAGGTAAGCCGTTTTCTGGTCTACTGTACTGGGTGCCAGACACTCCCAAGTGTAGACTCAGCTCCAATATACTCTTGGTAGCCTTTAAGAAGTCATTTATCCTCTCTGCCTTAGTATCTCCAGCTTAACTCCAAGGGGCAGATTAATTTTTTAATGTCTGTATGGCGGAATGTGAATGCTAAGTATTAAAAGCCTGGTTTAATGCTGGTTTAGCAGTCATTATAAAGCACTAGAATCCATCCCACCGGTTGCAGCACAGAACACTTCAACGCTCCAGAGAGCTGTTACCACACACTGGCAAATCTTCAAAGTGGACCAGAGAGGAGGAGAAAGCATTTGGCACATTCTATTACAGAAGCAACCGCAACCATGTGAATAACAAATTAACTTAATTTTCTTCTTAAGTTTGCTTTCCAGGGTCATTTCTGTCCATGTTTCGGTGCATTATGGTGTGTTTGTAAGAGGCTCTTCCCAGCCCCTCTGAAGCCTTATACAATGCAATCATTGTTTCTTTGGGCACTTCCAAGGGCCACTCACCTGTGGGTGCTATTGCCCAATCAGCACATGAGGGTGCTTTATAATATCTGAGAAAGGCAAGAGAATATTACTGTTTAATAGTTAAATATTAACGTTCTTCTGATTGTTGACTCGTTCATGCTAGTACAGAAGAGGCTAGTTTTCATGTAGACTAACATTTGTACCATCTTCATCATGCCCACTGCCCAAAACTAAGACTATAGATAGCCATCAAACCAAAAGCCAATTTCATACAGTATAGAGTTTTATGACAAGAGGTGCTTCTAGTCACAGAAATGATCGCGGCACTGCAACACAACAATATGTCTAGCGCACTTAAACGATGACTACATGTTAAATCTGTCCTTTCTAATTTAGGTCACACGGCTGCAGCTAACTCTAGCAAATGACTTTTATTTAATATTGAGAGGGTCCAAGTCTGTAAACCCAGGACCTTGAAGCACTTTTACCCACCTGACACCCAACCTGACCAGGTATGCTGCAGCCTCAAACGCAATTTTTTGTTCGGAATAAGTTTTAGAAAGAAAAAAAAAAAGTTAATCAAATATTCGCTCACCCAAGTGACCCAAATCCTAGTCTCCTGATTCAGTCTGAATGTGCACTAACACACTGCAGTAAACATTCCATTCTCAAGTGTATTGCAGCATTCTCCCCACTTCAACAGGCCTTCAGCGGACTTACACAAAGCTCAAATACTGCACAGGAATAAGAACCATTCATTGGTCACAAACCACTGAAGGATATTTATGCACTGTACCATTTCCAAGTGCTGTATTAAAACTCTCAGCTTACCTTACCCCCTCTCCACTACGGAATAAAGATGTGTTTTATTAATCTTGTAAATGTAAGTGTTTTCCAACAGAAGCAAATACATTACAGTTCTGGAATATTCCACTCCACCAAACAAAGTGGACAACCCGGAATATTTTATCTAACACACATGGGCTGCCTCATTTAACTAATATGATCTGAGGCTGTCTTACCACTAAAAGAGCAGTGACCATGTGTGCTTACTCCCAAAGGGAGCTGAACAATCCACAAGTTGCTGAGTACCTTCTTCAGGACTCAAACCACGTGGGAAACAAGACTTGAGTCTTCAAATTCTCTTAATTTTATTTGTGAGTCTGCCAATAGGAAAGGTGGCTTTTTTTTCCACTTTAGTGACGTGTTGCAAGACCACCTCCTCTCAACTCTATTTTCTATGATAAAACCTTAATGCTCATTGCAGAGGTACTCTGTCTAGACAGTAACCATTATTACTACATACATTTCTATAGCTCAATTCAAGTGACAGAAGCACTCAGATACAGATTGGAGAGCACTCTGCAAAAGTGTTTACTAATGGCACATTAGGTCACTATAGGATTAAAAGAAACTTTTAAAACAAGAGGACAGAACATCCACTTTTAAGGGACATAATTAACTTGAAATCTAGTCTGTCTGAGTTAACTACCTGCTTCCAAATCCCCTGGGAATGTTTGTAGTTTCACAGTCACATTTTCCTATTTATAACTTTTCTTTTTCCTGTCCCATGTTGCTAGGTGAAAGGGCAAACACTGAAACCAACTAAGCACAAAATTGCTGTTAAATGCACAAAACAGAAAGACAAGGAAAAACATCTTTACTCACTCTCAACTGTAGTAATCTTATGTTAATAATCAGTTTCGCAGGGTCTAGCCTGACCATTCTCTCAAACTGAGACTGAAAAAAAAGTCAAATTCTGGGCACTAGTATGCACAGATTTTAGATGAGTTCTTTGTTCATCATTAAAACGAAGGCAATGAACTCAAGATGCACAATGCAGATGTCTGAACCTGCAGCAGCAGTGTATGGGTTTATTTATAGAATGTCTGCCAAGGTTCTCTACAAGAGCCAACTGTGAGCTACAGGAGCTCAACCGATTCAGAGTTTTCCTCAGAAAGAGAGATGTGATTAAGAGCTTGTGTGTGTTAAAAACACCGGAGATATTCATTACAAAGGCATAATTGGTTTTACATTAATGACAGACTATAGAGGCCAAAACTCTCACAGAGGGACTTTATTCTTCTAGAAATCAAGTTTTATGAATAGGACTGGTTATTAACCAGGGTATTTATTGGTTCAAGGCAATAATAGAAACTCATTATACCTGTGTTTTGAGAAGGAACAATTCTACTTTTGCATAGTTTCCAAGTGAATCACAAAAATTTGGAATTGGTTGTTAGGATCATAATTAACCAGGAAAAAAATAAAGAAATAGTGTTCCAAATTGAGATTCAGGACTTTCTTTTTAGTGCTACAGATGCCTGAAAACTTTTTCCTAATAAAATTCCCACTCAAATCTTTTGGAATATGCAAGTTAATGTTTGGATTAGTTTGCATACTGGATTTTGCTTTCTAGTCCTCACAGAGCATGCACATGCCCGTATATACACCTCAAATCTCAAAATAAACTTCTCTCTTTTAAAGATTAGTGAGGTCTAGTGGACAGGACAATAAACAGGAAGTCAGAAGACTGGGTCTATTCCCAGTTCTACCACTGACCTGTTATCCACTGACCTGTCTTCACAGCAAAAAAAAAAAAAAAAAAAAAAGGAGGGGGTGTGGCGGTGTTTGCCCTGAGATAGCTAACTGAGTCAGCTGTCTTAATATCAAATCTTGGTGCAGACCAGGCTAGTTTTTACCCTAAGGTAACCAGTTGAGGTCAAACCCAGGTAGGGGCACAGGGCTGACCTCTACTGGCTACATCAAGGTAAAAGTTATCTGTGCTTTGTCTCCACTGGGATTTTACTGAGAAATAGGTATCTTGATGTAAAACTATCTTTGTCCAGTATCAGGGGGTAGCCATGTTAGTCTGTATCCACAAAAACAAGGAGAACGGTGGCACCTTAAAGACTAAAAACCACTTCTTCAGATGCATCTGAAGAAGCGGTTTTTTACCCACGAAAGCTTATGCCCAAATAAATCTGTTAGTCTTTAAGGTGCCACCGGTCTCCTTTTTGTCTTTGTCCATTTCACCTTAGACCAGGGGTGGGCAAACTTTTTGGCCTGAGAGCCACACTGGGGTTGCAAAACTGGATGGAGGGCCGGGTAGGGAAGGCTGTGCCTCCCCAAACAGCCTGGCCCCCATCCCCTATCTGCTCCCTCCCATTTCCCACCCCCTGACTGCCCCCCTCAGAACCCCTGACCCATCCAATCCCCCCTGCTCCTTGTCCCCTGACCGCCTCCTGGGACTCCACCCCCTAACCAACCCCCTTGCTCCCAGTCCCCTGGCTGCCTCAATCCCATCCACACCCCAACCCCCTGACAGGCCCCCTGCGACCCCACACCTATCCAACCCCCCCCCAATTCCCCATCCCCTGACCTCCCCCCCACTTCCACCTCATTCAACTGCCCCCTGCTCCCTGTCCCCTGACTACCCCTCAGGGCCCCTCACCCTATACAATGCCCCGTCCCACTTACCATGCTGAGCATAGCATGCAGAGCAGAATGTCTGGCTGCCATAACAGCCGGAGCCAGATACACTGCTGCTCTGCTCGGCAGGAGCGCACAGCTCTGCCACCCAGAGCGCTGCCCATGCGGCAGCGTGACTCTGCAGGGGAGGGGAGGGGAGGGGCTGGGGGTTAGCCTCCTGGGCTGGGCAGGATGGTTCCGTGGGCCGGATGTGGCCTGCAGGCCGGTTTGCCCACCTCTACCTTAGACTCTTTGTGCTTGTCTTCACTAGGCATTTACCACCTTGCATTAACTGCCTACGGGTATGTCTTCACTGCAGTTGGCCCAAGCATTTACATGGGTGCTGCCCAATCCCCTCCTATCAACATGCAGAATCCCGTCTCCCAAAGTTTCGTGGTGCTTTCAACCCAGGCTAGCTGGCACAGCTGGAAGTATGAGTAAGAATCTTGGTTCTATTTTCATTCAGGCTGGTAGCTTACCCACTCTGCAGGGAGGACCAACTCATTTGAGCACTGATAGTCCTCTGATGCCTTCCCACAGTTCCCTCCAAAGGACAAGTTCTCCCACAATCCACTGGGACAGAATCAGACAGGCTCAGCATACTACAGCACAAAGAACCATGTGGCATGGCCCTGGAAGTCCTAGTGATACACCCAGGTGAGTGCAGCAGTAGGGAGGACACAGTAACTTTTGTATGGCTTTGCATTGTGGCTGCTCACACCCAGGTTAAGCTAACCAGGGTGCTAATCAACTTAATTAACTCTGCATATCCCAAAGGTTGTTACAAGGAGGAGGAAGAAAAATTGTTCTCCTTAACCTGTGAGGCTAGGACAAGAAGCAATGGACTTAAATTGCAGCAAGGGTGGTTTAGGTTGGACGAGAAGCTAGATATGAGTCAGCAGTGTTCCCTCATTGCCAAGAAGGCCAACAGCATATTGGGCTGTATTAGTAGGAGCATTGCCAGCAGATTGAAGGAAGTGATTATTCCCCTCTATTTGGCATTGGTGAGGCCACACCTGGAGTATTGCATGCAGTTCTGGTCCCCTCCACTACAGAAGGGATGTGGACAAATTGGAGAGAGTCCAGCAGAGAGCAATGACAATGATTAGGGGACTGGGGCACATGACTTACAAGGAGAGGCTGACGGAACTGGGGTTAATTAGTCTGAAGAAGATAAGAGTGAGGGAAGGATTTGATAGCAGCCTTCAACTCCCTAAAGGGGGGTTCCAAAGAGGATGAAGCTCGACAGTTCTTAGTGGTGGCAGATGAAAGAATAAGGAGCAATGATCTCAGGTTGCAGTGGGGGAGGTGTAGGCTGGATATTAGGAAACACTATTTCACTAGGAGGGTGGTGAAGCACTGGAATGGGTGGTGGAATCTCCATCCTTAGAGGTTTTTAAGGCCCAGCTTGACAAAGCCCTGGCTGGGATGACTTAGTTGGTGTTGGCCTGCTTTGAGCAGGGGATTGCACTAGATGACCTCCTGAGCTCTCTTCCAACTCTAATATTCTATGATTAGGAAAAACTTCCTGTCAGGGTGGTTAAGCACACGAATAAATTGCCTAAGAAGGTTGTGGAACCTCCATCATTGGCAATTTTTAAGAGTAGGTTAAACAAACACCTGTCAGGGATGGTCTAGATCCAGTCCTATGATTCTATGAATTACCTGAGGCCAATGTTTCTCACGCTTTCAGGTTGGTGGCCCCTTGGGGGGGAGGGGACGGAGGTGTTTGTTTACAACCCCTATTATTTATTTACTGTAAGAGTAAAAATGCATTGATCCTTAGAAGACTAAACATAAACAATGTTTGGGGAGGGAGGTATACTGGCATATCTTTCAGGGTCCAGGAGTGGGGGAGCAAGATTTTCTTTGCATTAGACTGCAATAACATTTTCAATAATTTTCCTGATGGTCACACCAGTTGAGAAATGTTGCCATTTGTTGATCCTTAAGAGTCCCTAGCCTCTGTTTGCCAGAAGCTGGGAATGGGGGACCAGGGACAGATCACTTGATGATTCCCTCTTCTGTTCATCCCCTCCGAAACATCTGGCATTGGCCATTGTCAGAAGACAGGATACTGGGCTAGATGGCCCACTGGTCAGACCCAGTATGGCTGTTCTTATGCTCTCAATAACAAATTTTGTAAATTGTAATACACATGGTATATCCAAACCAGACTTTCTGAAAGGGTCTGGCATAGACATATCCATTGTCTGACTCCTCTAGTTATACTGTAAGCTTATTGAGGCAGGGATTGTCTGTTACTATGTCTGTACAGTACTAAAATAATGGCCCCCGGTTTTGGTTGGGGCACTAGTATAATACAAAAGAATAACCAGGATGGCCTCACCAAGTCCTGTGTAAACCTGAATTAAGTGTCCCTTGAGCACCAGAAAGGTTACAAGGAAGGGCCATGCCAGGTGTAACAGAGAGGCTGCAGAGTTTAGTAGTTTACTTTTGTGAACATTCTATTGAGACAGGAAAGAAAAACAGAGACTCTGTGCTTACAGGGGACAGGCTAGCACTGCTTCTATATCCTGGGAATTTTCCCAGAATCTGGGAATTTGTGAGTAAAACAAGTTGAAACATTTTACTCACAAATTCCCAGGTTTTGGGAAATTTCCCAGGATATAGAAGCACTGTAAAAAACTTTATTTGGGAATTTTTCACCAGATTTGGGAAATTTCTAGCACTAGGTTGGGAAAAGTTGGCATGATGATATAGAAGCACTGCAGGCTAGAAGACCATGCAGGGACAGTCAATAGGTGGACTGCAGGCCATATCTGGACCACCAGACACTTTTGAACAGACCCTGAAATCTTTTCATTTACTTATTTTTTTTTAATTTTTCCCCTGGAGTCTGGAAATTTGGACCCTGACAAAAAATAACGGCCTCCCCCGATCTATAGCGACCCTGCACCTACAGCAAACAAGAAAACTGGGCGATGCGCAGAGGAAGATGCAGCAAGGCTCTGGGGCGGCCTAGGCTGGGAAACGAGAAAGGTTTTAGGACATCTGGTGAGGACCATCTGCCCCTCGAAGCCCCCTGCTGTGCACCAAGCCGGCAGCACCCGGGTGTAGCAGCAGGCGGCCATGGCCCGCCCCAAGGCTGCCTACAGCCAGGCACGCCGGGCAGCGTTCCCGACGCTGCAGCGCCCCGCACTCGCTGGGTTCCCCGACCCAGCCCGGCAGGGCGCCCGGAGAGCGGCCCGCGGCCGGGACGGGCGGCTCTGGCTGCCCCGCGTGGCGCAGGGAACGGGCCCCTCCCGGGGCGGATCCACCACCGCCGGGGCGGGCAGCGGGCGCTGGCCCAAGGCCACTCGATGAACCCAGGAGTCCGGGTCTCCCCCCATCCTCCCTCTGCGCATGGCCGGGGGCCAGCGCGCGCCCCGCTCCCCCAGTCACTCACAGGCCGCAAGCTCCCCGCGCGCCCGGCTCGATCCCCAGCACGCATGCGCAAAAGGGAGAGCCTCTGCGGGCAGAGACAGGGAATGATCCGATCGCCCCAGGTGAAGGGGCGCATGCGCATCAGCCTCTGGAGAGGAGCGCCGGATAGCCCCTCCCACTGCCACGGCCACCTCCTCCTGCGCAGGGGGTGGCCACGCCCCCTCGCTCCCTGTCTCCTGCTCCTCGTTCTTCCAGCTGAGCCAGGCAGTGGCTGGAGGCTGAGCTGGTGTGGGGCTGGGGCGCCTCCCGTGTGTGAGTGCGGTGCTGCCCTCCCTGCTTCGGCGGGGCCAGCTGGAGCCCTTGGGGAGTCCAGCGGAAGGAGTGGGGAGCCGGTCCGTGTCTGACACTGGAGTAAGTGAGTAGCCTGGCATACACTGCATTGCAATGGCTCTTTCCTTTCCCTTCCCTCCGCCCCCCGCCTTTCTTCCCTCCGCAGCAGCAGCAACTACAAGGACCTGTCTCCAAGGCAGCCTGGAAATGTGAATGTCTCCCTCTGTGTGCACCTCTCCCACCCGTGGGAACGGCTCTCTCCGTCCCCGCTCCAGTATCGGTCTCCAATAGATTTGTGGGTGTGCGCGTCGCTTAGCCTGCCTGCCTCTGGAACAATGGAAGCGGGATCGCTAGGGAGGTGGCTCCTGCAAATGCCCCATTTGCCTTTTGTGTGATTCCCCCCCCACACCTTTACGGAGCCCAGCAGCGGGCTCAGAGACTGCGATACAGGGTATCCAGGGCTGCCCGCTGACACACACTAGCCTCATCGAAATAAACACAATGACTCATTCACCATTTTTTAGCTGGTTTTTTTTTTTTCTTGTTTTACCTGGCCCAGCCATGTCTCCTTGCAGTTCCCTGACTCTCCCCAAATGTCGGAAGCAAATCGCCAAGGAGGAAACGCTGTATTTTCATGCTATTGAGGCTGGATGTTAGGATTGATTCAGGTTTTACTGTCAGGCGGTGTGTGTGTGTGTGTGTGTGTGTGTGATTCAAGATGGCAAGAGGAGGCTGAGTGCTTCTTTGTTGTTCTCCCCTTTTGGTGGGGTGGGGTAGTGTGATGTGATGTTGGTTCATGGTGCTACAATCTCCTTCTCCCTGATGGAAGGTGTAGTTGAGGGGAGTTAGTTACTTCATGCTACAATCCCACTCCAGAGCAGCTTTTCAGACTGCAACAGTATTCCTGGGAGAGAGGCCTGGAAGATCCAGGGTTCTGGAGGCAAAATCCACCATCATCCTCCTCAGTCAAAGTTGAATCCACCCTGCATCTTCAGGGAGCTAAAGAACTTCCTTGCTTCTGTCCAGTAGCTTGTTGTCTGTCAGTCAGACCGATCCTTTGAATGGTGCCTGGCTGGACTGAAAAGACTCTGAGGCAATGAGAGTGCAGCTAACAAACAGCTGGGATCTCTGTCAGGGACCTGACACCGAGGCACCAGAGATGCTTTCCTCTGGCTGGTTTGGACTCTATGGGGCAACTATTCTTCTCGTCCCAAGCAAGGATGCAAAGAAATTATTTTACGTTAAGCTAGATTACACCTGCTAAACCCTTTATCTGCTGCATACTGATCTCAGCTATTTACTTGCTTACTTCTTCTCCCCACCCTTTTTCTCTTCTCTCCTTTCACTAGTGCTTCACCACCTCCTCATCCTCCTCCTCACTTTCTTCCAGAGTGTGTTTCTCCTGCTGCTCTGCTATAAATAAAAAATTGGCTTAAAAGCAAAGGAGGCAACCAGGAGAGCTGTGGTTTGAATACTGAGCTGCTGCCATTCCTGTTTGTTGTGACTTGAGAATTGTGCATTTTAACCTCCCTCCTTCCATTAATGACTGCAACATTGTCTAATTTTATTCCAAGTCATGGTGTGCTAATGTGGGTCACTATCTCAAAGTGTTGACCTTCACTTCCTCCCCACCCACCCCAGGGATGAATTAGCTGATGTTGAGCCATGTACAGTACCAGATATGTGCACACTATTATGTATTATTAAATGGCGTGGAGTTAAAACCCAGCTTTGTTCAGATTTGTCATTATGGAGGCAATTTATTCTTTTGACATTGTAAACAAAATACTAAAAAACTCGAATTTGTAGTGAGCAATTAAAAAAAAGTATTTAGGGGTCATCTCATGGCCCTTCTGGCCACACACTTTTGGAAAATGGCTTAATATTTTTAAAACAAAATTTTTGATGCTAGAGTATAACATAACCTACATGTGTGTGGCCTTTTTGAACAGTAAGGGGGGAAGTGTGAATGGGGAAGGAGGAGCTGTTAAAGACTGGGAGGGGAATGAATGGAGCATCCAAGAGCCTTGTGGGGCTCTTGGAACTTAGATGTGATTGGCTGTCAGTTTTGGTACTGGTTCTGAAGTTAGTGCCTTCTTAACAACGGTGTGTCTCCGTCCCACTAACAGGCTGAACTGTACAAGAAGTGTTGAGGCTTTGCCTCTTTGACGTTATTGCCATCAACATTTAAAAATGTAAATCACACGGTATCCCCATTTATCTAAGTACTAGTCCTTTCTGTGTGGAGATTCTAACTGTCAAATATGTATTATTAACTAGTTCTCCAGCTCCAGTTAAACAGAAAGTATCAGAGGGTAGCGGTGTTAGTCTGGATCTGTAAAAGCAGCAAAGAATCCTGTGGAATCTGAGGAAGTGGGTATTCACCCACGAAAGCTCATGCTCCAAAACGTCTGTTAGTCTATAAGGTGCCACAGGATTCTTTGCTGCAGTTAAACAGAAAAATAATAAACATAACCTTGTCCTCAAAGAGCTTGTAATTTAAGGCCCTCATTCTAGTCAGATCCAAATGGGGATACCCTTGCACCTGCATGACATGCCATGGGTTACAGTTTCAGGACTATATGTAGTGGGGTTAGAATGCATAAATATTTATGTATGTAATCAGTGGAACCTTGCAATATTTCTGCAGCTACAAAAGTAACATAAGAAACCATATTCCTCATGAAAAGCTGATGCCTATAGCTATACCATAGGATCCCCCCCTCAGTGATAAATTACACAAGTGACGGTCATAGCATCTTATCCTTTGCATATAGCATGATGTATATCCATATCACTTGGAGGGCCCAAACCCAGTTGTGACTAGCAGGAGTCTAACAATATGATGATGTACCTATACCTCTGACAGCTAGTAAAAGGAAAAAGAGGTGAGTTGAACCATTTGTTGGTTGTAATAGTTGACAGTTCCCTGCAGGAGGGCAAGATGTCTGCTTCACTTGAAGGAACAGCTGTTAGGCTTGATCTCATTGGCTGGTGACCTCCTCCTAGTGACAGACAAAAGACCTGTACAGTGCAGTTCCTTGCTATCTCAACACCCTGGACTTGGATGAAAGTGAGTGGGCTGAAGCTCAGCCCAGGTAGGACAGATGATGCTGGTGTGTCAGTAGTGTGGAGGTAACTCTTGCCCCTTCACTGAGGGAGGTTTTCAGTCTATGGGTGTTTTTGGGTCCCTGACTGACCACCATGGCTGCAGAATGAAAGCACCTTTTTTTTCATTTATCTCTGGTAAGGCATCTGTCTGTTGAGTACTCACCACAATTGTAGAATCATAGGACTAAAAGGAACCTCGAGAGGTCATCTAGTCTAGTCCTTTTCACTCATGGCAGGACTAAATATTATCTAGACCATCCATGACAGGTGATTGTCCAACCTGTTCTTAAAAAACTCCAATGATAGAGATTCCACAACCTCCTTCAGCAATTTGTTTCAGTGCTTAACCACCCTGGCAGGTAAGAAGTTTTTCCTAATATTCAACCTAAACCGCACTTGCTGCAACGTACACCCATTTCTTCTTGTCCTATCCTCAGAGGTTAAGGAAAACAATTTTTCTCCCTCCTTGTAACAACCTTTTATGTACTTGAAAATTGTTATCATGTCCCCTGTAACTCTTCTCTTCTCCAGACTAAACAAACCCAATTTTTCAATCTTCCCTCATAGGTCATGATTTTTAATCATTTTTATTGCTCTTCCCTGGACTTTCTGCAATTTGTCCACATCTTTCCTGAAATGTAGCACCCAGTACTGGACACATTACTCCAGTTGAGGCCATATCAGCGCAGAGTAGAGCGGAAGAATTACTTCTCGTGTCTTGCTTACAACACTCCTGCTAATACATCCCAGAATGATATTTGCTTTTTTTTGCAACAGTGTTAGACTATTGACTCATATTTAGCTTGTGATCCACTATGACCCCCAGATCCCTTTCCGCAGCACTTCTTCCTATGCGGTCATTTCCCATTTTGTATGTGTGCAACTGATTGTTCCTTCCTAAATGAAGTACTTAGTATTTGTCCTTATTGAATTTCATCCTATTTACTTCAGACCATTTCTTCAGTTTGTCCAGATCATTTTGAATTTTAATCCTATC
The DNA here is from genome assembly GCF_025201925.1 of Gopherus flavomarginatus. Taxonomy (NCBI): domain Eukaryota; kingdom Metazoa; phylum Chordata; order Testudines; family Testudinidae; genus Gopherus; species Gopherus flavomarginatus. Next base: position 66,735,033 of record NC_066620.1, on the reverse strand, counting down.
CTCCAGAGCACTTGCAACCCCTTCCAGCCTGGCATCATCCTCAGACTTTATATGTGTACTCTCTATGCCATTATCTAAATCATTGATGAAGATATTGAACAGAACCAGATCCAGAACTGATCACGGGGGGACACCCACTTGATATGCCCTTCCAGCTTGACTGTGAACCACTGGTTACTACTCTCTGGGAACGTTTTTCCAACTAGTCATGCACCCACCTATAGTAGATCCATCTGGGCTGTATTTCCCTAGTTTGTTTATCCTTGCCTCTGACTTTCTGTGCTGTACATGGGGCTGGCCTTGAAAGGACCGGCTGGCACAGAATGTAGCTCCTATTAGCCAAAGGTGACATTACACCAGTGGCTTCCTCTTCCGTTCCAAGTGCAATTTGAGATGTTGACATTACTCTCTAAAGCTTGTGTGTGGAATGGTCATGACCACCAGGGAGACCTGCCTCTCTTCCCCCAATGCACCATTGTGAAGACTGACAGCAGCTAGGAGTGAGCTAAGATTGAGGGCATGCAGGCAGAAAAGAGTGTCAGGCAGATATGTAGAGGTTAGGGGGAGGATGACACTTCTAGAGCCTCCAAGAGTTTTGAAGCACTTTGCAAAGGTTAAATATTATTCCTGTCTTGCAAGTGGGGAAACTTAGGCATGGATAGTAAAGGACTTGCCCATAGTTGTACACCAAGACAGAGCCAGGGCTAGGACTCACTCTGCTGTCCTTCAGTCCCCTGCTCCAACCACTAGGCCAGTGATACTCAGACTGTGGCTCGCAAGTGGCTCTTTAATGTGTCTCCTGCGGCTCTTTGCAGCATGATATTAAAATACAGCGTGACTTAATTAGTAAAACTATCCTGTTTGGTTAATATGTTATTAACCAACTGTAGTTGTTAAAATAATAATACGTGCTCAGTCATTTTGCTGTGAGAATAATATAAATATTTCCCGTCATACTATTTAAATATGAATATACAGTATTATAGTAAATGAAACAATAAATTCACACCACCGTGGCTCTTATGGGTAATGCTGATCGTTAATTTGGCTCCTGACCCACTAAGGTCTGAGTAAAAACAACAAGAAGTCCTGTGGCACCTTAAAGACTAACAGATTTATTTGGGCATAAGCTTTCGTGGGTAGAAAAAAATCCACTTCTTCAGATGCATGGAGTGAGAATTACAGATGCAGGCATTACACACTGACACATGAAGAGAAGGGAGTTACCTCACAAGTGGAGAACCAGTGTTGACAGGGCCAATACAATCAAGGTAGATGTAGTCCACTCCCAACAATTGATGAGGAGGTGTCAACTCCAGGAGAGGACAAGCTGCTGAGTGTCACTGCACTAGACCACGTTGTTTCTTCCTACCCAAAAGCTTGTCCACTAAGGGATGAAAATGCCACACAGAGCATCTGGGATAGGACTGTGGGCAGCTCTAGGTCCACTGCTGGTTATAGAGCTCCAACTGAATGGCGCACAAGTCGTGAGGAATGCACTGGGGTCGTGTATGGGGGGGGGGAAGAGGAGCTTAGGGTGCCCATTACACAGACCTGAAGCCCAACGCTATGTGTGTCTGGTTCTGGGAAACACTGATCTAGATGGACAGTACATGCTGTACCAGGAACCCTCCCCCCCACCTCTGCCTGTTCTGGTTCATGGAGCACCTTAATTTGGGGGAGAAGATGGTCATGGGCTGTTTGGGAGGAATGTCCATTTCCAGTAGTAACTCATAGTGAGCAAGTGGTTTGTGTTAGTTCTGGTCCCCTTTAGGACAATATATCCTGACTTCTGCAGATGCCTCACCCCATGACTGGAGAAAACCTTTGAGAATACATTGTAGGGATAAACCCCGCCTTGTGACCTGTGGCTAGACTAGATGGGCTTTAATAGCATTTTATCCTTCTCTGACATTTCAGAATCTGTGCAGAGAGCAAACCACTCAGCTAGTAAGTAACTCCAGGAGGACTCCATGCAAACCAGAAATAGCAAAGCATTAAGGCTATTATCTCTAATGACTGCAATTAGCTCATGTCTTACCTGGAAGATGCCTTTTCCTCTAGAACCTTTTTGCCTGAAGAATATTCTCTTGTCACTGAGGGAGGGAGTCTATTCTACCTTAGCCATCCAGTTAGCGCTGGTGGGAGTTATGTGGAAATGAGGCACTGAAGAGGGTAGGGAAGAGACCCCAGTGGGGCCTGGTGGGTAGATTGTGTTACACAATGTTCTGTGTGTTTTTGTTTTTGTTGTAGTAAGTTACCTTGGAAAGAACTGAGACTATGGGATTTTCTGAGTATTTTGGCTGTTAGCTCTGTAGTCAGGAGATCTCTCCTGGGGCTTTGCATGCTGGTACCTCTTCCCCTTTGACACAATATTGCCAACCTCAAACATCTAAAAATCATGAATAGGGTACAAAAATCATGGAATTTTTAAAAAACGTTTGGTTCTGAGCCTCTTGTGCCCCCAATTTGTTTTGCCAGCGTTTCTCTGCAGCTGTGAGACTAGAAGACTTTTACAAAGAGAGAGAGATGAGATTCCCCCCTTAACACTTGCCTCCAGGAGCTGGGGCTTCAAGAAAAACACCAAATACCATGAGATTTGTCATTAAGCCCTAACATTGGCAGCACTGAGTTTTGTCCAGTGCTAATTATGCTTTCATGGAGCCAGGTTGAAGTGCCTCAGGCTGCAGGTAGCCTCATAGAGTTCTCCCACAGCCCATATTGCTACTTTCACCTTTAATACTGAGATACAGCCTGGGAAGAGTGCACATCCCAGCATGCAGTGCTCTATCTTCATCCACCCAGTCCAGATGGCACATTGCATGCTGGGGCCCATACGGTATGTCTACATTGCAATGAAATTAACACCCGCAGTTGGCCCTTGTCAGCTGACTTGGGCTCATGGGGCTGTAAAATGGCAGTGTGGAAAGTGTGGACATTGAGGCTTGGGGAAAGAGCCTGGTCTCTGGATACCTGCAAGGGGGGAGGAACCCAGAGCCCAGCACAGGGCCTCCTAGAGGTGGGGGCAAGTGGGACAATTTGCCCTGGGCCCTGCAGGGGCCCCCATGAGAGTGTTTCGGGGCCCCTGGAGCGGGGTCCTTCACTCGCTCCGGGGGTCCCAGAGCTTCTTCCACTCTGGGTCGTCGTCAGCAATTCAGCGGCGGGGGGGTCCTTCCGCTCTGGGACCCGCTGTTGAAGAGCTGGGTCTTTGGTGGTAATTCGGCGGCAGGGGCTCCCCACCGCGGGTCTTCAGGGCACTTTGGTGGCAAGTCCCACAGCAGAAGGACCCCCCACCACCAAATTACCGCCGAAGTGGGGAGCCCCCTGCTGCCGAGGACCCCAGGCCCCCTGAATCCTCTGGGCGGCCCTGGCCAAGCCTGAGCCCAAACATCTACACTGCAGTTTTATAGCCTCACAGACTGAGCCCCATGAGCCTTTAGCCTCTGCAGGAGGCACCTCCACATTACAGCTAAGGGCTTGGCTACACTTGCAGGTGTGCAGCACTGGGAGTTACAGCTGTCTTCGTACAGCTGTGTAGGAAAAGCGCTGCAGTGTGGCTACACTGACAGCTACCAGCACGGCAGTATGGCCACATTTGCAGCATTTGCAGCGCTGTTGGGAGTGGTGCATTATGGGCAGCTATCCCAGCGTTCAAGTGGCTGCAATGTGCTTTTCAAAAGAGGGGGGTGGGGTGGAGTGTGACAGGGAACGTGGGGGAGACAGAGAGAGTGGATTTTTGGAGGTGACACTGTGTCAGCTCCCTGCCTTGCAAGCTCTAAGCACTGGAAGATACACAGCACCAACCTTCAATCATTTTAAAAGTTTCGACCCCTTCCCCCACCCGTCTCTTATTCACTAAATGCAGATAGTCTTCAGACTAGCAGCTGCTCCAAAACGGACTCCCTGCCCCACCCCACCGTGTTGCTTCTCTCCTCAAGCAAACACTATCAAGCTGTGAACATTCCAAAGGAATTCCCCTGCCTGCCTCTGCGCAAGCAAACGAGCTGTTTGTTTTTCAGATAAGCAGCTCCGGGAGCCCGGAGTTCACAACAAAACAGCAGAGTGGCTGAACAGGCATTCTGGGATACCTCCGAATACCTCGGAGGCCAATTACTGCGCTTTTGGTGGCCACACTTGCGGAGCAGCGCTGCATGACCAGCGCTGTAATCCTTATACCCGAGGCAGAGCAGGAGTACAGCCAGTGCTGCAGCCAGGGAGATGCAGCGCTGTATGTGCCTTGCAAGTGTGGACGGTGAGTAAATTGCAGCGCTGGTGGTGGGTTTACAGCAGGGCAACTCTCCAGTGTAGCCAAGACAACTGGGATCTGCTCTGTTGGATGTAACTATGTCCAGCCCTGGGGCTTCTGTTTATTTTCCAACCCCTGTTTAGTTACCAGCCTCTGTTTGGGAGCCCCTTCCCCCCACTGAGTTAATTGCAGGCAAGCAATGATTGTGGCTCCAAAAGCCAGTTTGCATATCAAAGGATCTGTGAGCTGTGGAATCTGATGCCTCCCCTCCCACACCATGGCCTACTGGAGTTTGGGGTAAATCTGCTCCCAGGTTTTTCTGGTTAGCAGTCCTGGGAGAGCACAACCCCCTGAACTGCATCTGTGGCCTTTAATAAATGTATTGGCAAAGCCTATCCACTGTAGAGCTGCCTTCCAAAACATGGGAACAAAACAGATGAGAGCAAATCTAAACACACGCCCTTGGTGCTACCCCTTTAACCAGGAAGAGTCGCTCCCTGGGATCCTGCTGCAGCCCTTTCCCCTAACTCATCTGGAAGCTGTGTCATTTAATTGCTCGCCCTTCAAGGCTTTGCATATTCCTGCCTGTGAAGTGCCTCGGGCAACTTAGCATTAGACAAATAATCAATAAACAGGCTGGACAGAGGCCAGAATCTGCCCTACTTTTCCCCCTAGGCCCGTGTAACCTTATTCTTGTTTCAGCCCAAGAGTCTGGATGTTTTATTTTAAAATGTGTGCTAACCATGCCAGCCTGCATCTCTGTCCCCGTGGTTACAAGCCAGCAAACACAGCCCTGGACCCCTGTGCTGCCCTGACAGTAATGAGGACGCCCCCGCCCCCATCTCCCCAGCACCAAGTTGTCCCAAACAATCCTGCTTGGCTCCCCGCTCACAAGCAGACCCTATAACAAACTGGTCTGCAGCCAAGCCCATTTTGTGAAGGGTGGTTTGTTATTTCCTTGTATGCTCAGTACTGCGTGATGCATACAAATCCAGGCTGCGTCTGCCCCAAAGAGCTTTGCCAAGGAAGCAAACTCCAGTGAGGAGCTTCTAAAGGGGACTGGAAACTCTGATCAGGAGTGAGGAACTAAATGATGGGAAATCCTTGGCCGGTTTCCGATCTAAAATTCGGTGAGGCTGCTCACAGGAAGCTGTTAGAGCAGATGGCAGCTGGGATTTCTAGGGATGCCTAGGAGAAGGCAGGAGGCTGGTGCTCCCAATGTGTGCCATGCAGGAGGTCACCATGCCCTCGGCCCAATCCTGTAATCTGCTGGCTGGCATAGCCAGGGCAAGGAGAGAAAAGCGCAAATAGGATCCAATTCTTGATGCATATTTTCTGCCCTGTATTTTCCACATGATCTGCTGACCACAGGAAGGAAACTAAAGGCCTGTGGAAAGTTGGAATTGAAAGGACAGGACTTCTACCCCTGAACTGGCTCTGCAGAGTCCCAGATCATGCATGATGGACTTGGAGGCCGGGGGAGCAGGGGCAGGATGGTTGCAGTTCTTAATGGTGCAACTGCACTTTCTCTGAGATGCCACATGAAACTGAGCAGGTCTGGTCAGTGCAGAGCTGAATCTCCTGCTTTCTGCTGTATCTGAAAGGCTTGTGGATGGGCTGGGCGCCAGGAGGAATGCATTTCACTGCCACGGCTGAATAGGCCCAGCTGTCCCCACCTCAATGGGTGGGGACCATACATTCAGAGCTCTGATCTGAGACAATGGAGATACTGCAGCTCAGGGAATTAATTGGAATGGCTGACAGTGTGGCTTCAAGAAAAGCTTTCCCATTCAGGCTTGTGTACATTTGCAGAAAGGGGACCTGAAACTTCTCAGCAGTGCAGCACTGAATATGAGTAGAAGTGCAAATGCTGTACAGAGGGATTTACCGGGGACAAAGTGCTAAAGTTGCCCCATGGAAGCATTTCCTCCCCCCACCCAAAGAACAGGAGTTACGGAGTCAATTAAGCTTAGGGTTGCCAGGTATTCATTCCGGTCGAAAAGGGATCCTCGCGGCTCTGGTTGGGGCTGTTAAAAGTCTGGTCAGCAGCACGGCAGGGGCCTGAGGCTAAGGCAGGCTCCTGCCTGCCCTGACTCTTCATTGCTCCCAGAAGTGGCCATCAGGTCCTTTAGGCGCATGGGCTGCCAGGGAGGCTCCGCATGCTGCCCCTGCCCTGAGTACCCGCTCCACAGCTCCCATTGGTCATGGTTCCTCCCTGGCTTCCCACGTACCTAGGTGCTGTAGAGACCTAGGAGCCGCTTCCTGGGAGCTGCGGTAAGCACTGCCAGGACCCCACCCAACACCTTGCCTCAGCCCTGAGCTATCTCCTATACCCAGAGTCTTTCATCCCCAGCCCCAACCCAGAGTCCAGACCCCGAACCAGAGTCCTTACTCTCTTGCACCCCAAACCCTTGCCCAGCCTGGAGTCCCCCTCTCAATTTATTCTTGTCCCAGAGTTAGTCTGGGCATCAGCTACTTGTTTCAATGCAAATTAGCAGCAGGGAACCCATGACCCACAGTGTGAAGTGTAGAATTTTGTTCTCCATCCTGTAACGTACCATGTTAATTCTTCTCTGCTCCATAATTCATCTTCACATGCACCCCATCATACAGCCTCACACAAACCTAGCAGGCAGTGCTTGAAGATTTATTCCTGCTCTTCCCCAGATCCGCAGAGATACCCCTGCCTTCCTCCTCCCCTGTCTCCCCCCATCAGCCTCTTACTAATGTATGAATGAGTTTAGAGGAGCCCCACTTGTGAGGTCTGTTCTGGGAAGGTGCTAATGTCACTACTTTAGGGGAAGGGGATGGTCTTCCTCGGGCACTGTGCATGGCCGTGATCCCAAAGGCTTGTTACATCAGCACTAGAGGATAGGAGAACTGCAGCCAGTATTTTATTTCTGAAAGCTCCAGGTACCAGAGCAGCTGCTCTATGATCATTCAGTACAATGATCTCAATCAAGTCTCTTCTTCATACTCCCCTTCCCTATAGTCTCCTCCTAGAGAAGTGACCTGTGTGGACCTCTCTGCTCCTGCCTTGAACCCTTGGATAGTGAGATTCCTGTTCTCTGTCTGTTCAACCTCAATGCTACTGATCTGATCTCTCTCTGAAACAACCACCCTCCCCAGGCTAGTCCTACATGCTCTCGTATTGGATGTGCTCTTTTTGTTGCGTTTCAGCCTCTTCTTTTCGCCCTTGATTCCTCTGATTCTCTGTGATGTATTCGCCGGTTATGAGCCCCTCCTCTTCCCTGAAAGGAGTCTGCAGATGTGAGGAGCTCCTGGGATTGTCTCTTGGAGGTGAAGGAGCTGGGAACCTACAGACTCTTTATCAGCCATAGTTCTGGCTCGTGCTGAACAAAGCAGCCCCGCCATGATTGCAAGAGATCTGTGAATAGCTGCATTCACCCGCCGTCCCAGTTGCAGGTTTGCTGGCTGTGCCAGCAAAGGGTGGAGTGTGACTCACAAGCAATGTGGCACATGGTTGCCTGTCTGAGATGTGATCTCTGAAGATCCTGTGTCCCAACATGCAATATGGCCAGGCTGCTTGGATCAAGAGAGAGCATTGCATGCTGCACTCTGTGGTCTCTGATGACCAACTATGTGTTGAGAAGGAAGGCAGCTCCAATTTGCTCGTCTCCTGCTGCAGCTCTAGGTTGGGTGAAGTTTGAAAATTCCAGTGCCAACAGAGGAGAGGATCATGTGCTGGTCCATCCTGAATTTACTAATTAAATAGAGATCTTCAGCAGTCACTGTCCCTGAATTGCCCTAGCAGCCTCTCAAAGTCAGTGAGCAAAATAGGAATTCTGGGCTCACCACTGGACTCCCTTGCAGAGGGGAAGCTCAGATGGCAACAGGCCAATGCTTATTGCACTGTGAAATAGTCACCAAGGTATCGTATTCACGGGCTGGAGCTAGAACCTGATAGAAACTCCCAAGGAAATGTGGCTTTGGCAATCCTCCTGCTACCATCTCAGGCTATTTCACCAAAGGTGCAGGTATTTTCAGATCCCAAAGGTCTCTGCTGCCTCTGCCTCTGTCCACAGTATCTAGGTATCCCTTTGTCTGAGACTCATTGTCTCCTTCCATGCAAAGCTGGTGGGCTATGGAGGTTCAAAGTTGAGATGAAGTTAATGTAACTAACATCCCTTCTGCCCTCTCCCTCCCCCACCCCCATACACACACATGTGTCACTTATGCTTGTTGAGGAGCTTTTGGACTCCCTAAGACTATGGCCTCGGTTACACACAGACTTGCATTGGTTTAGTTAAACTGGTGCAATCCTCTATGTGGGCATTCTTATTTCAGATTAAGAGTGGTTTATTTAGAGTTTGCTTAGTCCCAAAAAAGCCATTCTAAAACTAAAATGAGAGTGTCCACACAGGGGATTGCACTGCTTTAACTATATTGGTATAAGTTCGCACCTTAGGTGAAACAAGTGACTGGCTCCTGTAGATGAACCCTAAGACCCACTTACTGACATGTAATTAACACACTGTCCATGAGTCAGAGGGGAGTAATCTGGTGAGACTCACATGTCAAGGGGCCAGGACTGAGTTACTTTCCTTTCTATACACCTAATAGCTTTGTGTGTGCTTATAAGACAATGAAGCCTGTGGGAACAAAGGCTGGGGGGAGGGTTTGCTTCCACATGCTGAGCCCTTCTGCATCCAGACTGGTTGGTCCGGCCCAGGAAGTGTCACCCCACCATCCAGAATGCAGCCTGTTTTCTGTAATCTGCTGGGCACCTCCCCGCTGGGCCCAATGTACTGGGGCACATGACTGAGCTCCTAGGCTAGCAGGCGGAGGGAGCATGTCCTGTAATTCCCCTCTCTGTTAGCCATTGAACCTCCTTGTTCTTACAGCATCACACAGCAAGAAAAGAGGGAAGTACTATCCGTCAGGAAGTCCCTCCAGCTCCAGCAGGAGTCCCTCCACACTTCCTGAGGCAGCTGCCTCATTGTCTGCTTCCCTCTCAGCCAAATTCCCTTGCCTGTTGTTACTGTTGAGTCATCAGATGGGAGGTACAAGCATGGTGGCTCCTTCAGTCCAGGCAGCTCTGCTGTCTGTCCATCCAGAATTGTTCTGCAATGTTCACTCCTTTTACACATACACCTTATCCAAACCTCGCAGTGTATGCAGCCCTACCCACCTACATTCCAGCTCTCTAGGTTTCTGTAGTGTGCCCATCTCCATGGCATCTGTGAGAGCAGTCAACACAGGTCCCAGTACTGCACGTACACCTTCCCAACACACACCAAGCTAGTCTTCTAGATTGCTAGTGAGGTCAGATGAAACCAAACTGAACGTTGGTCCCTGCAACCCCCGCTAGACCACAATCCACAATTCAGTATCTTGTCATTTATAGCTCCCCATTGTTTAGGGACCAGTTTCCAGTGTACACAACAGAGTTCCTGTTCAAGCCTGTTTGAATTAATATAGAGAGTGAGATCTGTTGATACGCTGCCGCAAATGCTCTATTAAACTCCAGCTATATTAGGGTGCAGCTTTTCCTTTGTCCACTAATACTTTAATGCTATTCAAAATAAAACATGATCCCATTTGTCTGGCAAGATCTCATAGATAAATCCATGCTGCCTGTTGCTCATGGTGTGCTGTAGTATCAAGGCATGTTTCATTATGTTCTATGGGAAGGGAGGGATTTACAAAGTCCAATTAGGCTCTTGATTCCTGTTTTGAAAGTTAGTAGGAGTTGGGTGCTTATTTATACTTCTGAAACTCCGCCTCTCCCTTCCCTCAGTGGTTAATTATTTCTTTTTTTCCTTTGAATCTTTGTTCCATTATTTGAGTGGGAATAAAATTTTGACTTATGGGAAGTAACTGCAAAGATCGTTCTTGTGTTCTTGTTGGAAGATCAGTATTCCAGGAGGTATCAGATGTAATTGTCAGGGGGAGAGGGAGTGTGTCCAAAGGGAGTGTCAAGTGAAATAGCAATGTGGATCTCTCCAAGCACAGTGATAACAAAATAATCCTACGATCATATCAGGATAAAGTAGGAGTGTCCTTGAAGCAGCTTTGCAACTCAGAAGGTATAAGAATAGAATTCTAGAAACAAAGGGACCTTGAGAGGTCTTTTAGTCCACACAGACACCCGCTTATCCCCATCAGATGCTGAGGCAGGATCAGCTATACCTAAATCCTAGACTGTTCCTGATAGGTGTTTGCTAACCTGTTCTTTAAAACTTCCAAAGATGGGGATTCTGCAACCTCCCTTAGTAACCTAGTCCAGTGCCTAACTACCCTTTTAGTTAGAAAGTTTCTCCTAATATCTAACCTACATCTCCCTTGCTGCAGATTAAGCCCATTACTTCTTGTTCTACCTTCAGTGGGCATGGAGGACAATTGATTCCTGACCTCTTTATAACAGACCTTAACTTATTTGAAGGTTGTTCTTAGGTCCCCCCTCAGATGTCTCTTCTCAAGACTAAACATACCCAGTTTCTTTAGCTTTTCCTCATAGATCATGTTTTCTAAAACTTTTATCATCTTTGCTGCTCTCCCCTGGACACTCTCTCCAATTTGTCCACATCTTTCTTGAAGTGTGGCACCCAGAACTGGGCACAATATTCCAGCTGAAACCTCACCAGTGCTGAGCAGAGCAAAGCAGTTATCTCTCATGTCTTACAAGTGACCTTCCCATTATTACATCCCAGAATATTAGCCTTTTCTGCAACTGCATCACACCGTTGACTCATATATTCAATTTGTGATCCACTATAACCCTCAGATCTCTTTAGCAGCACTATCACCTAACCAGTTTTTCTCCATTTTGTATTTTTTGCATTTGATTTTTTTTCCTTCCTAATTACTTTGCACTTGTCTTTATTGTATTTCATCTTGTTGATTTCAGATCAGTTCTCAAATTTGTTCAGGTCATTTTGAATTCTAATCCTGTCCTCCAAAGTACATGCAACCTCTCCTAGCTTGGAGTGACACACAAATTTTATAAGCATACTCTCCGCTCCATTACCTTACTCTTTAATGAAAATATTGTATAGTACAGACCCAGAATAGACCTGCAGGACCCCGCTAGATACATCCCCCAGTTTGACAGCAAACCACTGATAACTACTCTTTGAGTATGGCCTTTCAACCAGTTGTGGACCCACCTTATTGTACTTTCATCTGGACCAGATTTCCCTAGTTTGCTTATGAGAATGTGTCAAAAACCTTACTAACATCAAGTTCTATCACATGTACTTTTTCTCCTCTCTGTCCACTAAGTCAGTAATGCTGTAAAAGAAATAGATTAGGTTGGTTTGGCACGATTTGTTCTTGGCAAATCCATGTTGGCCAATAGTTATTACCCTATTATCCTTTAGATGCTTACAAATTAGAACATAAGAACGGCTGTACTGGGTCAGACCAAAGGTCCATCTAGCCCAGTATCCTGTCTACCGACAGTGGCCAATGCCAGGTGCCCCAGAGGGAGTGAACAGGTAATGATCAAGTGATCTCTCTCTCCTGCCATCCATCTCCACCCTCTGACAAACAGAGTCTAGGGACACCGTTCCTTACCTATCGTGGCTAATAGCCATTAATGGACTTAACTTCCATGAATTTATCCAGTTCTCTTTTAAACCCTGTTATAGTCCTAACGTTCACAACCTCCTCAGGTAAAGAGTTCCACAAGTTGACTGTGCACTGCGTGAAGAAGAACTTCTTGTATTGGTTTTAAACCTATGCTGCCTATTAATTTCATTTGGTGACCCCTAGTTCTTGTATTATGGGAATAAGTAAATAACTTTTCCTTATCCACTTTCTCCACATCACTCATAATTTTATATACCCCTATCATATCCACCCTTAGTCTCCTCTTTTCCAAGCTGAAAAGTCCTAGCCTCTTTCATCTCTCTTCATATGGGACCCTCTCCAAACCCCTAATTATTTTAGTTGCCCTTCTCTGAACCTTTTCTAGTGCCAATATATCTTTTTTGAGATGAGGCAACCACATCTGTATGCAATATTCAAGATATGGGCGTACCATCAATTTATGTAAGGGCAATAATATATTCTCTGTCTTATTCTCTATCCTCTTTTTAATGATTCCTAACATCCTGTTTGCTTTTTTGACCGCCTCTGCACACTGCGTGGACATCTTCAGAGAACTATCCACGATGACTCCAAGATCTTTTTCCAGATTTGTTGTAGCTAAATTAGCTCCCATCATATTGTATGTATACTTGGGGTTATTTTTTCCAATGTGCATTACTTTACATTTATCCACATTAAATTTCATTTGCCATTTTGTAGCCCAATCACTTAGTTTTGTGAGATCTTTTTGAAGTTCTTCACAGTCTGCTTTGGTCTTAACTATCTTGAGCATTTTAGTATAACCAGACTTTGTCACCTCACTATTTACCCCTTTCTCCAGATCATTTATGAATAAATTGAATAGGATTGGTCCTAGGACTGACCCTTGGGGAACACCACTAGTTACCCCTCTCCATTCTGAAAATTTTCCATTAATTCCTACCCTTTATTCCCTGTCTTTTAACCAGTTCTCAGTCCATGAAAGGACCTTCCCTTTTATCCCATAACAACTTAATTTACTTAAGAGCCTTTGGTGAGGGACCTTGTCAAAGGCTTTCTGGAAATCTAAGTACACTATGTCCACTGGATCCCCTTTGTCCACATGTTTGTTGACCCCCTTCAAAGAACTCTAATAGATTACTAAGACACAATTTCCTTTTAGAGAAACCATGTTGACTTTTTCCCAACAATTTATGTTCTTCTGCGTTTGACAATTTTATTCTTTACTATTGTTTCAACTAATTTGCCCGGTACCGACGTAAGACTTACCGGTCTGTAATTGCTGGGATCACCTCTAGAGCCCTTTTTAAATATTGACGTTACATTAGCTATCTTCCAGTCGTTGAGTACAGAAGCCAATTTCAAGGACAGGTTACAAACCCTAGTTAATAGTTCCACAATTTCACATTTGAGTTCTTTCAGAACTCTTGGGTGAATGCCATCTGGTCCCAGTAACTTGTTAATGTTAAGTTTATCAATTAATTCCAAAACCTCCTCTAGTGACACTTCAATCTGTGACAGTTCCTCAGATTTGTCACCTACAAAAACCGGCTCAGGTTTGGGAATCTCCCTAACATCCTCAGCCGTGAAGACTGAAGCAAAGAATTTGTTTAGTTTCCCTGCAATGACTTTATCGTCTTTAAGCGCTCCTTTTGTATTTCGATCGTCAAGGGGCCCCACTGGTTGTTTAGCAGGCTTCCTGCTTCTGATGTACTTAACAAAATGTTTTGTTATTACCTTTAGAGTTTTTGGCTAGCTGTTCTTCAAACTCCTCTTTGGCTTTTCTTATTACATTTTTACACTTTTTTTGGCAGTGTTTATGCTCCTTTCTATTTACCTCGCTTGAATTTGACTTCCACTTTTTAAAAGAAGTCTTTTTATCTCTCACTGCTTCTTTTACATGGTTGTTAAGCCACGGTGGCTCTTTATTAATTCTTTTACTGGGTTTCTTAATTTGAGCCTCTTTTATGGTGTCTTTAAAAAGCGCCCATGCAGCTTGCAGGGATTTCACTTTAGTCACTGTACCTTTTTTATTTCTGTTTAACTAACCCCTTCATTTTTGCATAGTACCCCCTTTTGAAATTAAATGCCACACTGTTTGGCTGTTGAGTTTTTCTTCCCACCACAAGGATGTTAAATGTTATTATATTATGGTCACTATTTCCAAGCGGTCCTGTTATTATTACCTCTTGGACCAGCTTCTGCGCTCCACTCAGGACTAAATCTAGAGGTGCCTCTCCCCTTGTGGGTTCCCGTACCAGCTGCTCCAAGAAGCAGTCATTTAAAGTGTCGAGAAATTTTGTCTCTGCATTTCGTCCCGAGGTGACATGTTTCCAGTCAATAAGGGGATAATTGAAATCTCCCACTATTATTGAGTTCTTAATTTTGATAGCCTCTCTAATTTCCCTTAGTATTTCATCATCACCATCACTATCCTGTTCAGGTGGTCAATAATAGATCCCTACTGTTATATTCTTATCAGAGCATGAAAGTACTATCCGTAGAGTCTATGGAACGTGTGGATTCACTTAAGATTCTTACTTCATTTTGTTCCACATTTTCTTTCACATATAGTGCCACTCCCCCCTCCCACTGCACAACCTGTTCTGTCCTTCCGATATGTTTTGTACCCCGGAATGATTGTGTCCCATTGATTGTCCTCAGTTCACCAGGTTTCTGTGATGCCTATTATATCAATATCCTCCTTCATCACGAGGCACTCCAGTTCACCCATCTTATTGATTGTTTAAGAATTTGTTCCAGCATCTTTCCAGGTACTAAAGTTAGGCTGACTGGTTTATAATTCCCCGAATCCTCTGTGTTCCCATAATCGCTAATAGTTCAGCGATTGCTTCAGCTCGTTCCCCTCAAGTACCTTAGGGTGACCTTCATTAGGCCCTGCTGACATGAATACATTTAACTTATCCAAATATTCTTTAACCTGTTCTTCCCCTATTCTGGCTTGTGTTGCTTCCCCCGGTTGTTAATGTTAATTGTGACCAGATGCTTAAACACAATTAACTTTTTTAGTGAAGAGTAGACTGAAGCAAAATGTGCATTGAACGCTTCAGCCTTCTTCATGTCATCTGTTGTTAGCTCCCCTTCCCCACTAAGTAGCGGACCTACACTTTCCTTCATCTTTCTCTTGCTCCTAATGTATTTATAGAACCTCTTCTTACTGCCATATATGTACCTTGCTCGGTGTAACGCATTATGTGTTATCTGACATTTAAATAAGGTTTTGTCTAGAGGTCTCAACTAGGTTTGGGCCCCATTTGCTTGCCATTGTACAAACTTTATAGAGAATGACAGTCCCTGGTGTAAAGCTTACAGTTTAAAATGCAAGACGCTACAGGTGGCTGAGACAAAAACGCGAGACGCTGTGGGATGGCAGGTGAATGCAGCTGTTGACAGATCCCTGGCAGTTACGGCAGCGTTGCACAAGCCAGATAGGGGTTCATAAAGAGAGATTAACAAAAATGTAGGATATGTGCAGTTCTGTGGAGCCCATTTTGAAGATCTATAGGAAATAGGGTGACCAGATGTCCCGATTTTACAGAGAGAGTCCTGATTTTGGGGTCTTTTTCTTAATTAGGCACCATATTACCCCACCTCCCACCCCCGTCCTGATTTTTCACACTTGCTGTCTGATCACCCTAATAGGAAAGGCTGCTCCATAGGTATAAAAGGAGGACTGGAAATGCACTGTTATAGATGGAGAAGTAATACAGTTATAGGCAGCTCAGTGTCTTTTCTGTGTTCTATAAAATGCTGTGCATGTTTTATATGCACTGCTGTCTATGCAGTGTTGCAGTTGGGGAAAGGGATAGCAGAACTAACTAGGTTGGTTTTATACCTATCTATAACATCAGTGGTGATGATCTAATAACAAAGAAAAAGAATGTTGGCCTGGATGAATGTAAACATATGCTCAAAAATCCACACTGCTCGTAGTTACACCTCTTTAACCTTTGGTGTAGATAGCGCTAGGTCGACAGAAGGATTCTTCTGCCTCCCGCCACTGGGGGAGGTGGATTAACCCCTCCTGTCGGCATTAACAGTCCCCCAAACAGCCTCTAATTAACTCCCACACAGCCCTAGTGTTTCAGAGCAGCCTGACCTTGTATCTCCCTAGCTGTTATTCATGGATTATTTATAGAGTGCAGATTGCTCCTGATGACTTCTCCCTGCCTACCTGTTCTATAAAAGTTCAATTTTTTTTTCCTGAGGAGCTGTACCAGGTTAAATCCAGAACTAATCTCTTATTAACCCTTTATAGTGGGACAAATAAGGATTTGATTTAGTTTTGGGGTAGATTCACTGCAGTTCTCCATCGCCCACTCCAACACATGTGCACTTACCCTGTACCTGATGTTCGCCTCCCCTAGAGGTACGTACACAAGTGTACAGCCTGCGTACACCTGCATTGTTATCCTCCTCCTTTGCGTGATCACAAATCAGCTGCCCCCATGGGCTTGGAACAAGGCCCTGCAAGTTCCCATGCCAAGAAGCAATTCTTAGTACTATGCTTCACTGGATTGTACAGTGCTGGGCTTCTACATGGAGTGAATCTTATCCACTCTGAATGAACTGCTGGTTGGGTTTGAAGTGAGTTTGGAGGGTTTTGCTTGGTATGTCCCCCTCCCTTACAAATGGCATTTCGGAGCCATCTGCTGTCGGCATTTGTTCTGCAAAATTCCTCCCACCCCTGAGTAATCCTAGCAGGAGAGAAGCCCAGGCCTGAGACCCCTACACTAAGCATTGCTGTTGACAGCGCATTTGTGGAGAGACAAGCAGTTGGCCCCTTCTTACTCAACATCTCTGCACCTCACGTGCCTTTGAGTCACAGCCGCTTGCTTTGCTGACCCAAACAGGTTTTACTCCTAGGGAGCTGATACAGCGATGGGAGAGCAGGCCTGACTCTTTTTTGCCTGGTAAAACAGCAGCAAGACGTGTCAGGAAGGTGGAGGAGATGTTGCTGAGAAATTACAAAGGTAGCACTTCCATGAGGTGTATCAGTTGCTTTCCTGATTCTAAGCACACTTTGCACCTTACTTATTTTAACTGTTAAACATCAGATATAGTCCCAGAAAAGAATGAAATATGAAGCATAGGGCATGTACATACAGCTCCCATTGACTTTAGTGGATTTTGGTTTGGGCTTATAATGTGTCTGAGTTCTACTCACCATGAGTAGTTCTTCCCTGTACGTGAGGGGAGAAATATGCCCATGCAGCCTACATTGCAGAAGTATCCCTATCTTTCATGTATCCTTGGCCAGCTGCCAGTTCTTTGACCTGATTGCACTGTGAAGGTCCCACGTCCTCCCCTCTCACGAAGCCGATCAAATAGTTTATGAAATTGGTGCGTTGTCATTCTGGGTGGATCTGCTTGGGTCTCATAAGTGAATAATGCAGCCAGTGGAACTCTCAGAGCTGAATGGGGAGCCCTCTGCCTGTCTCCTCTTAACTAGCTGTGTGGGGGAGAGAGGAAGAGGGCGCAGGCAGCAGCAGGAGAAAAGAGGAGGTGGTGTTGGGGTGCATACTGATAGTGATTCTTAATTGACCATCTCAAGTAAATTCCTATTAGGCAAAGTCACTTCCTGCAACACTGTAGCTGTCTTGCTACAAGTGAGTGACATCTACCATTCTAGTAGAAACTTTCCTATTAGGAAGGCTGTAGGAATATCTGCGGGGAGCCATGCAGTATATACTGTAGCTCAGCGTGTTCCAGTAAAGGTTCATTTTCCCCAGGCTATCACATGTGTAGGGCAGGACTTTGTTGCTTTTGAGTGAGATCTGCTTCTCAGCCACATGTGCGCCGCAAGGAATATTTACAGTCCCCAAGACAGTCAAGCCAGCTTCCCACAGACGTGTGTGTGTGTGCGCGCGCCAGCCCATTCAAGCTACCGCTTAAAGTCACTTAGGTTATGGCTACACAGCAGCACCAGTGCAGCTGTGCCACTGTAGTGCTTCTAGTGCAGACGCTCTCCCGCCAACACAGCGGTATCCACACTGGTGCTTAGGTCAGTGTAACCTACGTCACTTGGGGGGTGGCTTATTTGCACCCCTGAGTGACATAAGTTATATCGACCTAAGATGTAGTGTAGCCGTAGCATCAGTGGGGAGTACTGTTTACCTCAGGGCTTGAAAACACCACTTGCCAACTTCCCCTAACGAGTGAAAGTTTTTGGGTGGGGAGTCCTAAGCTCTCAATTTCTGAAGAAGCTAAGCTTTTCTCCTTTCAAAAAATTAACCTTTCAATCTTCACGTTTACAAAAAAACGTTCCACAGGTGCCACGTTGCCTGCAGACAGGCCATTCCAGAGTCTCCCTGCTGTAAGAGCTAAACCTATGCAGCAAAAGCAGGAAGTGCACTCTGGTCCACTTCACTGCAGTCATTCAGAATCTTGCAGGCCGCTGTGAAACTGATCAGAACCATGTTGGTTGTAATCCTGCAGCTTGTCAAGCTCTGAGCAGCAGCAGAGGCAGGTGCTATTCATAAGGGAGGAAGATCCAAAAGTGTGGAGGCTGGGAGAGAGTAGGGCCTGGTCTACACATGCAAATTAGATCGACCTAGTTACATTGCTCATGATTGTGAAAAATTACACACCCTATGCAATGTAGTTCGGTCGATCTAACCCCCTCACTGTAGATGGAGCTAGGTCCAGGGAAGAATTCTTCCATCAGTCTTGCTACCATCTCTCAGCAATGGAAAAACCCGCTGTCATGGTATAATTCCCCACTCTGAATCTTAGCGTCCAAAAGATGGGGTACCAGCATGAATTCCTCTAAGCTCAGTTACCAGCTTAGTACTTGTAGCGCTGCCACCAACCAGGAATTCCAGTGCCTGGTACACTCTGGTCCCCCCAAAACCTTGCCCGGGGACCCCCAAGACCCAGTCTCTCTGGATCTTAACACAAGGAAAGTAAACCCTTTCCCTCACCGTTGCCTCTCCCAGGCTTCCCCTCCCTGGGTTATCCTGGAAGATCACTGTGATTCAAACTCCTTGAATCTTAAACAGAGAGGAAAATGCACCTTCCCCCCTCCTTCTCTCTCCCCCTCCCAGACTCTCCCTGAGAGAGACAGTAATCCTAAATACAGAGAGAAATTAACCTCTCTCTCCCCCTTCCCTCCTTTCTCCACACCAATTCCCTGGTGGATCCAGACCCTGTCCCTTGGGGTCTCACACCAGAATAAAAAAAACAATCAGGTTCTTAAACAAGAAAAGCTTTTAATTAAAGAGAGAAAAACAGTAAAAATTATCTTTGTAAATTTAAAATGGAAGAGGTACAGGTTATTTCAGCTATAGACACTGGGAATACCCTCCCAGCCTAAATATACAAGTACAAAGTAAAATCCTTTCAGCAAAATACAAATTTGAACTCCTTCCAGCCAAATACACATTTGCAAATAAAGAAAACAAACATAAGCCTAACTCACCTTATCTACCTAGTACTCACTATTCTGAACTTATAAGAGCCTGTATCGGAGAGATTGGAGAGAAACCTCATTGCACATCTGGTCCCTCTGAGCCCCCAGAGTGAACAACAACCAAAATCTAACAGCATACACAAAAACTTCCCTCCTTCAAGATTTGAAAGTATCCTGCCCCCTGATTGGTCCTCTGGTCAGGTGACAGCCAGCCTCACTGAACTTAACCCTTTACAGGCAAAAGAGACATGAAGTACTTCTGTTCTATTAACCCTTGACTATCTGTTTGACACCCGCTTCCATCAATGCTGTAGTGTAGACACTTTCTGCAGCAAGAGCTACCACACTGTAGCTGTGCTGCCGTAGCCACTGTAGTGTAGACGCACCCTTCGACCATCCAAGAATCCCCACTCACAGCTTCTGGGATAGCCTTGACAGGAGGAAGAGCAGCAGACACAAGCCTCACCCCCACCACTTGCAGAGCTGTCCGGACACTTTAGGGCAGGTTCCTAGTGATTTGTCATGCCCTGGTTTACCACCGTCTGAAATAATAACCCTTCGTCTGTCTTTAGCAGAAGGATGGCTCAGGGGCTAGGGCACTAGTGTAGGTCTTGAAGATCAGGGATCAACTCTCTCATCCGCCGCAGACTTCTTGTGTGACCTTGGGGATGTCACTTCACCGTGTCTCTGTGCCTCAGCTCCTCATCTATATAATGGGGATAATAGCAGTGCCCTATCTCATGGGGGTGGAGTGAGGATAAATGCATTAAAAGACTGGGTAGTGCTTTGAGATCTGCTGATGAAAGCTGCTATTATCATTATTTAGCACCTTCCATCTGAGAATCACAGGGTGTTCTACTAACATGTTAACCTCATAACACCCTGGGGAGGGGGGCTATTTGACAGAGGGGAAACTGAGGAACAGAGGGGGCAGTGACTTGCCCAAGGCCACACAGTGAGTTAGTGGCAGGATTAGAAATAGACCCACTGACTCTCCTGAGTTCATTTGCCACAAACCCATGCTGCTTACCCGCTGAACTCTAAATCCATGTGATCTAAGCCCTAGAGACACCTCCGTCACTTCCACAGGAAGCCTGAGCTGTTGCAGGAACAGAGGCTTTTGTAGCACGTGTGCGCTTGTGAATAAATAGCCAGAGGTTTGTATGATGAATGGGGAATTCCGCAGAGTGATACCCAGAATTGTGTGGGGCTTGTGGATTACTTGACTGTCACCTTGGGTAGCTCTGCAAACATCCATGACTTAGCATTTTAGGATTTCTGAAGATGGGAGGAGGTGAGTGGATGAGCACGGGAATAAGGGGGTGGGGGAATGACTCAGCTGCAGGGGGCAGGTGAGGCGGAGGGGAAGGACCTGTATGTAAACAGTCAGGAGGACTTTCATCCAGAGGAGCTGCAAAGTGAAACCCTGGGGAAGCTTACTGGGAGTGAGGACTAAATGGAGGGCCGGTCTGCGAGGGCTTGAAGTCCTCCAATGAGGTTCTTCCCGCTCCCCAAGGTAAAAGACAACATTGGGCTCAATATGGAGAGCTGGGGATCAATTTCTAAAGGCAGCCTCTCTGCTTAGAGCTTGCTCCTCTTCTCCCAAAATGTGTGTGCTGCTCTGCTCTGCTCGTTATTCACACAGCACGTAGAGAGGTGAAGGTTATTTGGGGGCAGAAAATCCAGCCAGGTCCTTTTGCTGTTTTATATACTGTGTTCTCCCTTCACGTGTCCTCCCCAGTGCCATCCTCTAACCCTTGTCATGAGCAGTCTGGAGTCGTTTGGAACAAGAATGTATATCTTTAACATGGGCTCCCCAGCCAGGGCCCTGTGCTCCAAGCTCAGCCCTGAGCAAACTTCCAACCCACGTACAAGGCCTTCTAATGGGGTCGCTTGCCCCACTGTTGTGGCGCCTGGAGGCAGAGTTTTGAGGCCTAGAAATTGATTTGACCTCCCCCTTAGGAGCACATCCTCTTCCTTGCAAGGATTCTGAGCCAGCAGCCTAACAACATGGGGGGGAAATGAATCTGGGAAGCACAGAGGAGGAACGGAGCCAGGGGATCCATTACAGAATAATAACTGAGTGGAATATTTCTGTCTGTCTGTCAAGCAGGAAGGCATTAGCTTTCGCTTAGAGGGACAGCTAAGTGCAGGGTCCTAAAGATGGGCCCAGCGTGATTGGATGATGGGACTCGTCCAAGAGAGAGTGAGCAGCTAATCAGATGGTCTTCTGGGAAGAGCCGGGGTAGGCACTGCTGAGTTCATCTGGATGGCCTTTGAGGCTGTGATCTAGGCATCCAGTTCAAAAACATTGTGTGCTCTGAAACACGAGGGACTACTTCCAAGCACCCAGCATGGCGCTCAGCTCAGGACCCTGAGGATATATCTACACTACAATAAAACACCTGCAGCTGACCCACATCAGCTGACTAGGGCTTGCAGAGCTCAGGCTGCTGGGCTGTCCATTTGCAGTGTAGACATTCAGGCTCATACCGGAGCCTAGACTCTGGGACCATCCCCCATTAAGAAGATTGCATGGGCCCACTGACATGGGCCAGCCACTGCTGTTTAATTGAAAGGTAGATGTACCCCTAGAAGCCAGAGTCAGTCCCCAAACTAAGCTGACTGGAGTTGTGGGGAGGTTTCTTGTGGGAGCTGCAGAGATCAGTGTTGAGTCTGTTTTTATTTAACTTTTCATGTAATATTTTTTCATCTCCTGAGCACTGTATGCACCGATCTGAATGCTAGCCACCTCCTGAGAGGCAGGAATAAGGCCTTGGCTACACTGGAGAGTTGCAGCGCTGGTGGTGGGTTTAATAGCGCTACAACTTACTCACCGTCCACACTTGCAAGGCACATATGGCACTGCATCTCCCTGGCTGCAGGGCTGGCTGTAATCCTGCTCTGCCTCGGGTATAAGGATTACAGCGCTGGTGATGCAGCGCTGCTCCGCAAGTATGGCCACCAAAAGCGCTGTAATTGGCCTCCGAGGTATTCGCTGGTATCCCAGAATGCCTGTTCAGCCACTCTGCTGTTGTGAACTCTGGGCTCCCGGAGCTGCTTATCTGAAAAACAAAGAGCTCGTTTGCTTGAGCAGAGTCAGGCAGGGGAATTCCTTTGGAATGTTCACAGCTTGATAGTGTTTGCTTGAGGAGTGATGCAACAGGGCGGGGCGGGGATGGGGGAGTCTGTTTTGGAGCAGCTGCTAGTCTGAAGGCTATTTGCATTTAGTGAATAAGAGAGGGGTGGGGGAAGGGGTCGAAACTTTTAAAATGATTGAAGGTTGGTGCTGTGTATCTTCCAGTGCTTAGAACTTGCAAGGCAGGGAGCTGACACAATGTCACCTCCAAAAATCCACGCTCTCTGTCTCCCCCACGCTCCCTGTCACACTCCACCCCACCCCCCTCTTTTGAAAAGCACGTTGCAGCCACTTGAACGCTGGGATAGCTGCCCATAATGCACCACTCCCAGCACCGCTGCAAATGTGGCCACACTGCAGCGCTGGTAGCTGTCAGTGTGCCGCACTGCAGCGCTTTCCCTACACAGCTGTACGAAGACAGCTGTAAACTCCCAGCGCTGTACAGCTGTAAGCGTAGCCATGGCCTAAGTGTTATTCTCTCACTCTTAGGGCTTGGCTACACTGGAGAGTTGCAGCGCTGGTGGTGGGTTTACAGCGCTGCAACTTAGTAACTGTCCACACCTGCAAGGCACATCCAGCACTGCAACTCCCTGGCTGCAGTGCTGGCTGTACACCTGGTCTGCTTGGGGTGTAACGATTGCAGCGCTGGTGATGCAGTGCTGCTCATCAAGTTTGGCCACCAAAAGCGCTGTTATTGGCCTCCAGGGTATTAGGAGGTATCCCAGAATGCCTGCTCACAACAAACCGGAAGAATGGCTGAACTCTGAGCTCCCCCCGAGCTGCTTATCTAAAAAACAAACACAGCTCCTGTTTGCTCGAGCGAGCGGAGTTAGGCAGGGGAATTGCTTTGGAAGGTTCACAGCTGTTTGCTTGAAGAGAGAAGTCACACGGCAAAGGGGGAGGGAGGAGTCCATGTTGAGCAGCTGCTTATGTGGTCTGAAGGCTATTTAGGAGTGCATAATTTGCATTTAGTGAACAAGAGAGGGGTGGGGGAAGGGCTCGAAACTTTTAAATTGATTTCAGGTTGGTGATGTGTATGTTCCAGTCCTTAGAACTTGCAAGGCAGGGAGCTGACAGCTCCAAAAATCCACTCTCTCTCTCTCCCCCACATTCCCCCTCACCCGCCTCTTTTGAAAAGCACTTTGCAGCCACTTGAACGCTGGGATAGCTGCCCACAATGCACCACTCCCAACAGCGCTGCAAATGCTGCATATGTGGCCACACTGCAGCGCTGGTAGCTGTCAGTGTGGCCGCACTGCAGCGCTTTCCCTACACAGCTGTACGAAGACAGCTGTAACTCCCAGCGCTGTACAACTGTAAGTATAGCCATACTCTTAGAGGTAGGGAAACTGATCAACAAAGAGGTTAAGGGCCTGGCTTTCAGAAGTGCTGAGCACCCACTGCTCCAGATGAGATCAGTGGGAGCTGCAGGTGATTAGCACCTCTGAAAAATCAGTCCCCAGGTGACTTGCCCAAGGTGCCACAGTGCTTCAGTGGCAGAAGAATTCAGCAGTTCCTGGTTCCCAGTGCTGTGCCTTGATCTGAAGGCCACTGTGCTTTTCTTTCAAGCTAGCGATCTGGGAGGCAGTAAATGTTTATTAAAGGAGCAACTGATGCTAACTTACAGGAGCTTGGAACACTGCGGATGTGTAATGGGACGGAGAGCTGCATGCCCCAATGCACAGAGCTGCAGCTTGGCTAGGCATGCCGGGAGGTGTGAAGGTGATGCTCCATCTCTTTGTGATTCTGGTGCAGGCACCCGTGGGATACTGCGCTTAGTGTTATCCCAGGCTGGAGAGCCGCTAGCTTCTCTCTGTACAGCCCTAATGAGATCAGGCATAGAATCATTTCAGGGCCCCTAGAGCTAGAAAAATGCCAGGTGTAGAGCATGGGAGGGAGAGAGAAGATGGGTGATAAAAGCTCTTCTCCTTGGGAGGAAAGAACTGAGTGCAAACGGCTTGGCTCAATGCCAGCTGTGCCCAAGGGGCAGCAGGTTTGTTTAGAGGCCCACGACGGTAGAACTAGGAGTAATGGAATAAAACCGAGCGGAAGGAAGTGTAGGCTGGATGCCCATAGTATTCCTAATGCTGACATCTCTGCAGCTGAGTAACAATCTGAGCACAGAAAGGGTGGAAACCCTTTTGTTTGTTTCTTAAAACTGAATGGGGGAATAGACTGCAAGTAGCCATCCTGCCCTGGGCCTATGGGGTGTTTGCTAGACAGACCAAACAGGTGTTTTATCTGGATCTCTGATTCTACCCCTCCCATTCACATACCGTACTTCTTATGATGCACATACCAGGGCTGGATCTGGCTCACTGTAGTTTGTCCCACTCGACTTCAGTGAAGTCATGCTCCAGTGTATTTACTCACACCAGGCCTGCACCTGGCTCAAGGCGTTCACCTGCTGGGCTGGAATGCACTGCCCTGTGCCATCCAGGAGTGGCAGCCAGCCACTCGCTGCTGTGCCCACTGGTCTTTGGAGGGCTGGTGGAGCACAGCCTTGTTTCTGTGCTCTGGGATTCCTCAGGATGCTGGTGATGACGTAAGAAAGGGCAGGCTGCCCGGGATGAAATTCCATCCCGCCTGCTTGTTCACAGGTCTGTGGCAAGATTAAAGTGACAGAAATAGAGCGTAAACAAGCCTCCAGGCTGGACATGGTGTTACCCTCACCCATGGATCCTTGTACTTCTCCATTTCAGACTGTGGCGGACTATATATAACCCAAGAGCTGGTTGGAGGGGGATGGGCTCGCCTTGTGGGCTCTGGCCCTGCTGATATCTGTGCTTGTCTCTCTCACAAGCTGGCCTGTTCGTGGCGTACAGCTCCTTACTCCCTTGGCTTAATGTGGCCAGGGAACAGCAGCAGATTTCTCACACACTGGATAGCTCAAGGAGCAAAAGGGACTGATGACACAGGGAGTGCCTGAGCACTTGCACACCAGGGTGACCAGCAGTAACGGAGCAGGAAACGCTGCAATGGTCCAGGCCGCATAACATGGGGTTTGGATGGACATCACTGAAACGTTTCCTCCAAGCTGAGGGCAAGATGCAGAGGAAAAGCTGAGCAGCAGAAACTCTATTTGAAGAAGACTGGACTGACCTGAGTGCCGGGACGCTGCCTTGCCAGCTCTTTCCCATTCCTTCGCCCTCCCCCCACCAGCAGTAAAAAGCGAAGCACTGTCATAAGATTCTCGGCTTATCTCTTGCTTGCAGGGTATATTCTTCTGCTCTGTCATTGGAAACCCAGATAAAGATGCCAGGAAGCTGCTTTTCTGTTGCATAGTAATAAAGTTCTCGTTGACACTCGGTATCTGCAGGTATCCTCTTCTGGAGAGAATGCAGACAGCTTTTCTGATTGTTGCACCTGTTGGGTGAAATGATTAGACACAGCTCAAAGCGCCATGAGACCCTTTGACCCTCACTCTCAACGCTTCAGGGCAGGGAGATTTATTTAGACTTTGGAATTACTTCCTTTCAGATAATTGCATAGTAATAATTACATAGAAAGCAAAGCACCATGTTTGATGTGGGATGTCATCTCTGGGGATCTGACGTACTGTGTTTGAGAGCTGAAACAGAGAACTCAATGGGGGCTTGTCCATACTAAGGGGAAATGGTTGTGTTATTTAAAATTGTGGTAGCTAATGCTCCTAGTGCAGGGAGACAAGATGGCTAAGGTAACATCTTTTTATTGACCCAGCTTCTGCTAGCGAATGAGACAAGAAGAGAACTCTTCTTCAGGCTCTGTGGCACTCTAAAGCTTGTCTCTTTCATGAACAGATGTTGGTCCAATAAAAGATATTACTCCACACACCTCCTCTCTCCTGTTCCAGGACCAACATGGCTACGACATTGCAAACAATCATAGTGTAACCAGGACAATCATGTAACAACTAATAATAATAATAATTGGATGTGTTAAGCTATTATGTTTTAAAGAAACACTTTTTATCTAGGGCTGTCGATAATCAGTTAACTCACGATTAACTAAAAAAAAAAAAGTAATCCCAATTTAAAATATTAATTGGGATTTAAAAAATGGTGATTAATCGCACTGTTAGACAATAGAATACCAAATGAAATGTATTCAATATTTTCAGATGTTCTTCTACATTTTCAAATATATTGATTTCTATTACAGCACAAAATACAAAGTGTATAGTGCTCACTTTACATTATTTTCAGTACAAATATTTGCACTGTAAAAATGATGAAAGAAATAGTATTTTTCAATTCACCTCATACAAGTACTGTAGTGCAATCTCTATTGTGAAAGTGTAACTTACAAATGTAGGGGTTTTTTTGTTACATAACTGCACTCAAAACCAAACAATGTAAATCTTTAGAGCAAGGGTAGACAACCTATGGCACGCATGCCGAAGGCAGCACATGATTTTCAATGGCACTCACACTGCCTGGGTCCTGGCCACCAGTCCAGGGGACTCTGCATTTTAATTTAATTTTAAGTGAAGCTTCTTAAACATTTTAAAAACCTTATTTACTGTACATATAACAATAGTTTAGTTATATATTATAGATTTATAGAAAAAGACCTTCTAAAAACATTAAAATATATTACTGGCACGCAAAATTAGAGTGAATAAATGAAGACTTGGCACAACACTTCTGAAAGGTTGTCGACCCCTGCTTCGGAGCCTACAAGTCCACTTAGTCCTACTTCTTTTTCAGCCAATCCCTAAGACAAACAAGTTTATTTACATTTATAGGAAATAATGCTGCCTGCTTGTTGTTTACAATATCACCTGAAAGTGAGAACAGACGTTCGCATGGCATTTTGTAGCGGCATTGCAAGGTATTTACGTGCCAGATATGCTAAACATTTGTATGCCCCTTCATGCTTCAGCCACCATTCCAGAGGACATGCTGCCATGCTGATGATGCTCATTTAAAAAAAATAATGCCTTAATTAAATTTGTGACTGAACTCCTTGGGGGAGAATTGTATGTCTCCTGTTCTGTTTTACCCACATTCTTCCATATATTTCATGTTATAGCAGTCTTGGATGATGACCCAGCACATGTTGTTTGTTTTAAGACCACTTTCACAGCAGATTTGACAAAACTCTAAAGAGGGTACCAATGTGAGGTTTCTAAATATAGCTACAGCACTCGACCCAAAGTTTAAGAATCTGAAGTGCCGTCCAAAATCTGAGAGGGATGGGATTTGGAGCATGATTTCAGAAGTCTTATGCGGAAACTACAGAACCCGAACCACCAAAAAAGAATATCAACCTTCTGCTGGTGGCATCTGACTCAGATGATGAAAATAAACGTGCGTTGGTCAGCTCTCCTTTGGATCATTATCAAGCAGAACCCTTCATCAACATGGATGTATGTCCTCTGGAATAGTGGTTGAAGCTTGAAGGGAATATGAATCTTTAGTGCATCTGGCACTTAAATATCTTGTGATGCTGGCTACAACAGTGCCATGCAAATGCCTGTTCTCATTTTCAGGTAACATTGTAAACAAGAAGCGGGCAGCATTAGCACCTGCAAATTGTAACCAAACTTGTTTTGTCTGATTACTCAGTTTTACTTCAGCCAGACTTGTAGGCTCTAAAGTTTTACATTGTTATTTTTGAATGCAGTTTAATTGTACATAATTCTACATTTGTAAGTTCAACTTTCATGATAAAGAGATTGCACTGCATTTCTTGTATTAGGTGAATTAAAAAATACTGGTGGTTTTTTTCACCGTGCAAATATTTGTAATCAAAAATATAAAGTGAGTATTGTACTCTTTCTATTCTGTGTTATAATTAAAATCAATGTTACAATTAATTTTTGTAATCATTTGATAGCCCTACTTTTTTCCAAGGTTTGACAAGCCAGAGAGATCAAGAAGGCTTCAGTGCTTAAAGAGACCTAGATGTGATAGTGGAGTGTAAATTAGACTGACATTTGCAATGTGATCTGAATGAAAAAAAGCCTAGGACATTTTGAGCCCTGAGTGTAAAGCTGTCATGTCCCATATCAGGGAAGTGACGGTCCATCTCTGTATGGCTCTGGGATATTGTATTTATTCTAGGCATCTCCTTACCATAAAGATATTGACATACTGGAAGGAGTTCAGAGAAGGGCAGTGAAAATGATCAGGGGGCTGGAAGGACGTGCTTACCAGAAAAGTTAGAAAAGCTAAATGTGTGCAACTTGCTTGGGGACAGCAAAGGGGGATGGGTTAAATCTACAGATGTTGGAAGGGTGTAAAGGCAAAGGAGGGGAAAGCATTGTTTAAGCATGGGGCATGGGACTAGAACCAGCAGTAATGGGATGAAATTAAGAAAAGGAAAATGTAGGTTGTTGGGAGACATTTCCTGTTCTAAGAGACTGTAGAACCGTTGGCCTGGAGAAGGGATGAAAGCGTCATGGACTGGGATTTTGTTTAAACTAGCCACTACAAGTGATCCCATAGGGACCTGTCCTGCATTGCCAGGAAGACTTGAGTGATCTAGCCAATCCTTGCCTGAGTAGGACTTGTTTTGTTCCCAGCATCCCAGCTGTATACAGTGCTGCTTTGGTTAATGACCTCACAAAAGGTAGGGCCCCAATTCAGGAAAGCACTTGAGCACATGCTCGAGTCCATCTTGAGTCAGGTGAGCATTTAACTTTAAGCATGTGCTTAAGTCCCAGTCACTTGAATGGGCCATGGTTATGGTTAAGCATGTACTTACGAGCATTCCTGGATGGGGATGCTTTCCTTGATTTGGGACCTTGGGGTGGGAGGTGCTGCCCAGATGACAAGGCTTTCCACAGGGAGCAGGTAACTTAGGAGGCTGTGGGACTGTACGATGCCTCTCCCTGTGCTCTCCAGGCTGTGTCCTGCCCTAGCATCATGGCTGGGCCTTTCCATGGGGAGCAAGGGTACTGGGATGTGCCAAGGCAGGACACAGCCCAGAGAACACTGGGAGAGGTACCGAGCTGCCCCAGCTCTTCCTAACAGGGCTGCAGCCCCACGAACCCACCTGTGGATGGGTCTCAGCACGTCCCAGCACTTCCTTTCCTGGCTACAGTCCTGCAAAACTGTCTTTTGCTCGTTGGCAACTGTTGGATAATGGCAACATTTTGCCGCTCACCGAGTGAGCTACTAGGTGGAATCTCCTGTAATAAGCAGTAAATCGCGTACGCTTTATTTCTCGGCAGTAATTAATCTCTCAGCGTGCTACAAGCCAGCGACAGCTTCCCTGGGTGCAGCTTCCGTTAATGCCTGTCTTGGTGAATGTCGTTTTATTAGTGATACCACAGGAGGCATTGTAGTAGGCAGTGATGTCTTAAGCTAGAAAGGCCAGCACTCTCTCACTTTCTCTCACAGTTATTTCCTGTAACGTACGTGGCGCGTCTCCTGATCCAGCGTCACGTTTGGCCGTGGATGAAATCTTAGAGCAAGGATGTGGCATCTGAAACTCCCCTGTGCATGCAGAAGGAGTAGATTTGTCTCCATTCCCAGGAGATTCGCTGCCTGTCACTAGGCCTGGCTGCTATCTTGCGGGGCTGGTGGCTCTTGTTTTGACCAGGTGTACTGATCTTTCTGCCAGTTCCTGAGTGACATTTGACATCTTTTGCCTCCCTGCCCTAAAGGCCAGGATTCATTGCTCCATGCGGCGCTTTAGGGAGGAATCGATAGGATCTGAAGCCCTTGATTTTTTATGGTGCCATGAAACGCCCAGGTTGCCAGGAGATCCCTTTTTCCCACCATGGGTAATGTAAGACCCACCAGGGCTGTGTCAGGAAGCCTGGCAGAGGTGGGTAGGCTTACAAGGAGGGAGTGACTTTCTCACCAGACTGTCAAACTGTTCTGTTTTCTCTAGTGTGGTGAGCAAGCCCAGTGCTGGACACTAGGGCAGAGGGGCAAAGCAGGGTCTGAGCTCCACCCTGAGGCAGAGTGTTTGCATGCAGGCCATCACTGAAGTCACGCTCTTCGCTTTTGGTGTGAAGTGAAGTGTAGTGGGTGCAGGGAAGAGTTGCAGGGAGCTCTGAGGGAAAGGAACCCTTTGAGTGACACATGGTGCTGGCACTGGGCTGACACAGAAATCCAGCGTGACCTGGCTACAAGGGAGAGGCCACTCTGTGCTTACTACCTGCTCTCCCTGAGAACCGGGCACCCGTGGGCCCATAGAGCAGGTAGTTCATATTCCATGCTTAAGGACCAAGCCTGGCAGACCAAGAGGAGGGAGCTCTGAGGTTCCTTTATACGTGATCCCCAGCTCAGGCTTGAGGTATATACTGCTGGGAGCAGAGCCGTCCATGGGCAGCAGCCTCTTGGTGCCCAGCCTGCCTTGTGGTGGGTTGTGATCTTCGAGGGCCAGACCTCTCCCTGCAGGCCAATGGAAAGGGCCTGTGTTTGGAGGCAGGAGTTCTGTCCGCCTGTCTGGTATCCTGGCTCTGACAGGGACCGGTGCTGGGTGCATCAGAGAAAGGCACCAAAGTTTCATGATGCACTGCATTGTTATGCCCCCTTTGGGGCTGAGGAGCAAGTAGCCTCCTAACCATACCTGTTGAGGCCCTGGAGGACGGTTCCTGGTGTTCTCTTCACGTTAGTGTCACTCGTTGGCAGCGGGGCAAAGCTTCTCCTTCCAGTGAGCATAGTTCGAAGTTTGAGTCAAGTCTAACTGCACCTTTGACCTCTTTCTGTCTTTCCATGGACACCCTTTCAGGTCACAGGCCTGGGGCCTGCACATCTCTGAGGGTGAAATCCTGCCACTCACCTCACTTTTCAACTGGGTCTGCAGGCTACAGCACCTCTGTGTACCAACCAGGAGTCCTCAGCAGCACCAGCTGGATGTGGCATCTGCAAGAGACTTCCCTTTGGGAGCTGTAACCTGTCATTCATTGCAGTGACACAGAACAGCCTCTCCAAAACAAAGTGTCATTCATTGATCCATATGACCATAGCACTCAGGGAACAGCGGGTTAACACAACCACCCGCCAGCACCCCTGGGACTTGCCTAAAGCTTAGCGTTCCCTCAAAGCTTAGGCCTGCTGGGGAATGGGGTTCAGGGTGCTTCCCTGAACACGCCGCCTCTGAGTCCCTGGTCTGCCACTGAGCTTCAGGGGGTGTCTCTCTAAAACCAGGCAGGCCCCTTGTTCACTGTTGTCCCCAAGCTGGGGCCCCTTCCCCTTGCCAAACGGCTCTGGCGAGCACACTGATGTGGAGGGAGACCAGTTATTGTCTTCTAAGTGTTGGTGGCTTTCTGAAGCCATTGAACTGCTTTCCTGGGACATGCGACTGACTCCTTCACACCAGCTGGCAGAGTCCCACCATGACACCAGCTGGCAGGAACAGGTCTCTCCCACTTTCCTCACAGCCAGCAAAAGGGGTTGGGCTGCAGTTCTCTGGCTACCCCTGGAGCAGGTACAGCATCAGGGCAAGCTTCC
Organism: Gopherus flavomarginatus; assembly: GCF_025201925.1. Taxonomy (NCBI): domain Eukaryota; kingdom Metazoa; phylum Chordata; order Testudines; family Testudinidae; genus Gopherus; species Gopherus flavomarginatus. The sequence goes on along the minus strand of NC_066620.1, from coordinate 66,703,267 downwards.
TCCTACCGCCCTCTCCCCTGCCCTGGCACCATCCTCCCTCAGGGCATTCACTCCTTGGTATGTCACTGCTGACACTGGCACCCAGGGGGCCCCAGGGTTAGTGCTGATCGGGCTGAGTATGGTCTGGCCTGAGACCCCCTAACTCACTTCAGGTGAAGCCTCTCCAGCCACTGGATCACGTCATGGTGGATAGATCTGTGGCAGCAGCTGGGCTGGCTGTGCCTGAACTGAAGGGGTAGGGATGGAGCCTGCATGCCACACTGACACATCCCTTCACTGTGATCTTTGTTACCCCACAGATCCTTGTCCAGTGGCAGGGTTTAGATTCCACTCCTGGTCCCGGATGTACCTGGGGACCTGTGCCTTGCCTGCATGCTTTTCTTTACGCTCTGCCCCAGGCCGGTCCGTGCTGTCATTGCTGTCAGTCTCTCTTGGATGCCGATCAGTGTGTCTGTCTGTCTGTCTGTCTGACTCGTGGAGGTAGCTGAGGGGCATATTGGATACTCTGGCTCCTGTTAATCTTCCTCAGCCGATGTGGCATGCCTGTCCCGAGCGGCTCTCCTGTTGCCCTGTAATCATCCTGGCCTGCTGGGTGGTCTCTGGCACCAAGGGCCCTTTGCTCATGTCGGCTGTCAGTCAGGAGCTCCTGATCTCGTTTCTTCCTGTGCTTCAGCTGCCAAATCTCTTTTCGTGGAGGGGTTCCTGGGGGAGTCGGACTCTACCCACTGCTGGGGAGTGGCTGTGTTCACCTTTTCCTCTGCACAGTTCTGTGCAGTGGATCCATCTGCTAACTGGTTCCTGTTGTTTGGCTTCACAAGCTAGTATCTGACGCTGGCTAGATAGTTAGTTAGTCCTACAAAGATTCCTGACTCTGCGACCTTGCCTGACCTCACTCCTCTGCTTTCCACTCTTGAGCCACTGCAATCTACCAGACAGTTCCCTGCACGTGTGAGTCCCTGAGCAAGCACCTCCCAGGAGCAGCAGGGATGGGGAAAAGGGGCATGACCATCTCCTGCCTGCAAACACTTTGAACTACAGCGTGCTGTGTGTGGTATTTCTTTTGGTTTCTAATGAAGTGTATAAAAAGATCTGCAATTTGCAAACAGCCTTTTTAACTGCAGAAACTAAAAAGCATCCGTAGGGAATCGGGTACCGGGTCCCTGCCAGCAGACCTGAGAAATAGCTAGAGCTGGAGGCAATGCAGTGTCCTGGACTCTGCTCCAAACCGCTGCCTGCATTAGCTGCTAGAAACCATCTGCCTCCAGCCCGTTCAGGAGACTTTTTATTTCTCCTTCCTTTTTCCTTTACCTCTTCAATTTTCCAGCTGGAGGACTGAACAGTTCGGGAGCATGAGGGGATAACTGTGAACTATAAAGCACCTCACGCCAATTTGTGGAGGTTGTTAAATATTTTCTGGCCACAATCCTGGAAATGAAGCCCCAGCTTCTTGTGTTCGGAATTGCCAAGTGCAGCTTTCCAGGTGAATGAAGAAAGACTGTTATCCCCTGGGGCAGGGATTGCCTTTTTGTTCTGTGTTTGCACAGCACCTAACGGGGTCCTGGCCATGACTGGAGCCCCTAGGTGCTCTAGAAATACAAATCATAATATTAATGGAGTGCCTTGTTAAGAGAGCTACTCCTCGGAACCACAAGACACCGGACTTTTTTGGGGTTTCCCACTGTGGGATCACAGCAATAGCCAAAAGGGCGTGATCAAAGAAATTCTACTGTGTTGGGCAGAAGATGCCAGTATGATTCTGAGAGTGGAAACTCCAGCTGAGATCCCACACCACCGAGTGTGATGTAAAAAGACAAAGAGAAGCCATCTGGGATCTTTCTTCCTGTTGAAGATGTGATGTTAGTAGGGAAACTCAGTACTAGTGAACTCCAGTCTGCTTGAACCCAGCCCAGTGAGGAATTGGGGACCCTCATAATTCACCAGCACTCGGGGGGGGGGGAAGGGGTGAGATTTCAGAAAAACAAACTCTGAAAAATGAAGGCATTCAGTGAATAAGGCCTGATGAAATGACATTTTAAGGCCCATGCATATGGGAGAGGGCTATGTGATCCTAAAAAGCGCCAGAATTAAGACGTTGCCTACACTGGGATTTCATCAACCAGGACCTCAGGATTTGCATTCGTACAGCTTACCTTGATGTGCAATGCAAATCGCACTGCAGCAGCACTAATTGGGTCTGCTGGAGAAGTCAGCAGTGATACAACTATGCCAGCAGCTGAAATCCCAGTATGGATAAGGCCTAAGGTGCAAGAGTCTAGGGTTCTTCTGAAGATGCAAGGAAGAACAAGCAGCCAGTGTGACCTTGATGGACGAGGTCAAAAATCTGATTTAGAGATGAGGGCTGGGGGGGAAGACTCACAAATCTGGACTGGAAATGGATTCCTGGACAGCAAAACGTGCCTAGTAGTGATCTTTGTAAAGCAGGAAAAAAGTTACCCAAACAACTATTATTTATTTATTTTACTGATTGCATTTCCATAGGACCTGGGATCCCCAGTCATGGACCATGACTCCTTTGTACTATGTGCTGTATAAACACAGGGGAAAAGACAAACCCTGCTCCAAAGAGTTTACAATTGAAGTACAATTACTGCCCCTTAAATCTGACTTCTTTGTTCTAGAACCCTACTGGCTTTAGAAGAAAAAATCATTGAGCACTTTAGAGGGTAATGGGAACCTGGGCAATTCACAGTATTTGCAAGGGGGGATGTGATAAAGTGCAGCTAGACAGATGAACTTGGTGGCTTTCTAGTAGAATAACAGATGGCATGGCTGACGGGAAAGTGACAGGTGGATGTATTTGGAATTGAGTAAGGTGTTTGATTCAGTGACTCATGAAACCAAATGCTCCAGATTTAATGCAAATCAGCTCAGCTGTGATGCTGTTGTGTGGACTGAAAAGTGGCTGAAGGATCACAAACACAAGGAAGCAGTTGGATGGCAAGACCTTGCCTTCACTGCTTTAAAAAAAAAATGGTATTTTAACTGAGGGATAACTAATCCACATTAGCTATCCTGCAGTAAAATCCTAGTAGAGACAAGGCACCTATAGTTTTTACTGTAAGGTGAACTAGATGAGGTCAACCATGGCCCAGAGAATAGTGCTGATCTTGCCTAGCTACAACGTGGTAAAAGCTACAAGTGCCTTTGTGTCCACTAAGATTTGACAGCGAGAGAATATTACATTAGTTATCTCACTATAAAGAACCCCATCCTTTTGGCCATGAAGATCTAGCCAAAGTGGAAGATACCGCGTGAAGACTGAAGGGAGCAGTGTTATTTCTGTCATCGTGAATATCTTCATTGATGATCTAGAGGGAGGAGTAAACAACACATGAATGACGTTCATAAGGGATATTAAACTGGGAGGAGCTGAGAATGCCAGCGAGGACAGGAAATCCAAAGGACTTAGAGAAAACTGAAAAATAGGCAGGAAATAACTGAGATTGACCATGGAGAGGAAATGGCCCTAATACATCATGGAACTATCCAGAACAGTAATGGCTGAAAGACTTCAAGCTGACAGCAGATTGATAGGCATTTACAATGAGAGATGGCAGAGAAAAAGACCTCTGCATGCAGAGGCTTTAAGCCATGGTATGGCTTGGATTCACCCACACCTGGAATCCTGCATTGCATTCTAGGAACCTTTAGTAGAAAGCTATTGGGAGATTGGCAGGAGTTCTGCAAAGAGGAATTAGAATGACTAGTGTTTTGGAGGACCTGAAAAGAGCTAAAAATATGTAGCTCAACTAGGCAACAATTTATAAAAGAGAGAAGAGGGAATGAAATGTTGTACTAATTATATGAAGCTCACAATTTTCACAAGCGACTGGTGATTTTGGGTGTCCAACCTGATTTCACAATGAGTTGAACACCTGCCTCTAGCAACCTGGCCCCTTTAGAGCGCTCAAGCTGAGCACCCAAAATCACAAGTTGCTTGTGAAAATCTTGGCTGAACTGTGCAGACACAAAGGAGAGAGAGGAATTAGTCTGGCACAAGGAGATTTAACTTGGAGGAACTGGGATGAAATTAAGAAAGGGAAATTGTTATTTTAGGCTGAATCTCCAAAAAATAAAAATAAAATAAAAATAAAAATCATCTGCCTGACTGTGAAATTGCTCAGGCTGGGAAATAATCTCCCAAAGGCAGGGAAGAGAAGCCCATTGCCTGGCACCCTTCAGACTGCTCTGGCCAGAGCTCTAGACCTTGTACTGTAGGGCACAGTCCTGTACTGGGCACCAGTGATGGGTTAGATTTCTAAAAGCTCTTCTCCGTGTCTGTGGATATGTCTACAGGCTGCAATCAGAGGTGTGACTGCAGCATGTGCAAACATTCCTGAGCTAGCTTGGACCTAGCTGTATCTTTATTTAAAAAAAAAAAAATAGCAGCGAAGCCTCAGCACAACTAGGCTGTACAGGCCCGCCCAGGACTTGTAGCTGTGCTGGGAGTGAGGCATCTGGGGCCTGATCCAGAGCCCACTAAGTCCATGGAGAGGTTTCAATGGAAGTAATGCTTAGCTCTTAGATGGTGCTTTACTAGGTTCTGCCTAGTCCTACCCCATTTCCAGCCACCATAGGGTTGTTCCCTCTGTATACTGTCCAGTGCTTTGTCCAATCTAGTTTTCAATATCCCAAGTGATGGGGGTTCTGCTGCTCCCCTTAGCAGATGACTTCTCAGCCTAGCAGACTGCATTTCTCCCTACTCTCTCCAGCTTGTCGATACTTCTCTAGCACTGAATTGCCCAGCAGTGAATGCTGGGTTTGGGGGTCTGGTCACAGCTAAGTCATACTGCATGGGCAGCTCCAGCCATCCTGTGATGCCTCCTTGCGTGCAGCCAAAATGATACTTGCTTTTTCTTCTTGCTGCTGTCTTGGCATTAGCGGCTCCTGGCTAATTAGCAAGCTCAGCCATTTGCAAGCCTCCGAACCAGCTGCTCACAGAGCCATACTGTTCTCCCCAAGGATCAGTCTTAATGGGCAGTATCTTTCTGCTCTGTGTGACTTGCAGATTATATGTTCTGTACAAAGTTCCATTGAGCGAGTTCCCCAGGCTCACTGCTAACAGAGTGAAAAGGCTCCCAAAATGCACCGATCATCATCAGCTACATTGCCGCAGCTGTGCAGCAGCTCAGTGCTCTCTAGGTACATCTGCACTATAATTAGACACCCGCAGCTGACTTGGCTCCTGGGGCTCAGACTGCAGGGTTGTTTTAATTGGGGTGTAGATATGTGGGTTCAAATTGCAGTCTGAGCTCTGGGACTCTCCCAGCATCCTAGACCCCAGGCTTCAGCCCACACCCCAGTGTCTACACTGCAGTTGAACAGCCCCCTAGCCTGAGCTCTGCGGGCCTGAGTCAGCTGTCACGGGCCAGCCACGGGTTGTTAATTGCAGTGTCAGCGTGGCCTGAGGATTAGTGTAGCTTATGTGCCATGAGGAGTTGTGTACTCTAGTGGCTACCACCAGAAAGATGAGCTGAGTTGTCATTGCTTGCTGAGCGCCTAGTCTCGGACTGGGAACAGCATGATGAAGCTCCTGGCGGATGTTGCAGAACAGTGCAGGAGTAGCTAGGATGGGAGGCTGCTGCTGAGCATGTGCACAAGACCTCCGGGCTTAACTGTTCCGTGCCGACAGCAACAGCAGTGTTATTGAGAGAGAGCCTGGGCTGTGGGGCCCACTGGGAAGCCCACAGAGAGGCAAAGGGGACCTTGGTGCCATGGGCCTTGCCCCGTCAGCAGCAGCATCCTCTCACACACAGAATAAGCCTCTTTTTGCTGCTGTCACCTGGGGCCAGGCCCTGTGATCCCAGTGTTAGTTTCCCTCAGTCACTGGCTCCCTAGCGAGGTCAGACCCAGGCCTGTGGGGGAGGACAAGGTTGGGGTTTCATTTCATTTTTGCCTTCAGTGCCTTGGCTGAGGCTGTGGCCTCTCCAAACCCACAGTTGGTTTCAGTGTCAAGATGTGCTGTGGTCAGGACGTGTGCTGCTCAGCTCAGTAGATGAGCCTGTCTGACCATGGGGTGCTGGGTGTGGGGAGAGAGAGTTCCCCGCCTGCTCCTGCAGCCCCCCGGCTGGCTGACCACGCCGTGGTTTCTGGACTTGCTAGTCCAGCACTTGGGCACCTCAGCAAGGCCCGCCTCGCTGAGGTGTTAGGATGGAGGCTATCATGGCTGCTGTTCCAAAGTGCTAAGCCCCACACTTTCCAGAGCGGGCTTCTGTCTGTCTTGCTCGCAGAATCCCAGCAGGAGCAAGGGCCAGGATTCTAAGGTCGGCTGAGGAGCAAAGCAGATCTGCAAGGCACTCAAGTCTAGAGGAATGGGGCTGCTATTATTATTGTGCGCCTTGGTTGCTCTCCGCCACAGTGGAGTTCAGTCCTAGGGTAGACTGTGTACTCCCTCAACAAGTAGCTTATTGTCAGCTGCCCTGCCAGAGCCCGTCTAGTGTCAGCCTCTGCTGCCCGGAATGCCAATGACTTGACTGAATGGGAGTCAGCCTCTTTTGCCACTGTGTCTCAGTCCGCAAGGTGCTGGGCTGAGGAATTTCACCCAATCCTCTCCAACCTCTCCTACTCTCTCCCCACCCCCATTCACCTTGCCTCTATAGAGCTGCTCAGTGCTCAGATGGAGTCTGTAGAGCATAGCCAGTGATGCTATAAACCAATTGATGCTCTGGGTGGAGGAGACCTGTGCTGGTTAATTTCTGCAGCCTAGGGCTGGTGTTAGAGTTGGGTATGTTCTGGAGCACTGCAGCTTAGTGGCCTGGCCTGAGATCTGTGAATGGATCTGGCTCTAGGATTCACTCTCTTCTTGATGCCTGCAGAGGTGTGAAAGTGTTAAAGGCCCCAGTGAGGATGCGTTCCCAATACAGAGAGACTTCTAACGGAGGGTGCTGGTCTGGGGGAACTCAAGCCATGAACTACTGTGGAATATGAGACAATTACATGCCCTCTCTGCAATGCTACCCCAAGGCCTTGGCCCTTTTGTGCCCGGCCTGGGGGCAGTGTTATTCATTATGAAAGGATGAATGGATTATATGTATTTGACAATCCACTTGGCATGTAAGGGGCTATTACAGCTGTAAACAAGTCTATATGAGAGAGTCATATAGTGAGTGCAGAAGGAGCAGGGTGGTCCTGGGGCCAGAGCACAGGATGGAGACTTGGGAGAACTTGCTTTGATTTCTGGCTCAGTCACAAATTCCTCAGTTTTCTGTTCTGTGAAATGGGAGGAATGATCCTGCCCTACGCACCCTACTGGAAAGCTAAATTCATTGTCTAGGCAGCGCTTTGGTGTCTGGGGCCGGAAGGGCTGGAGGAGGAGTCATTCTAAGGTGCTGGCACCTGCAACCCTCCCTCGGCCCTTCAGCTGGCTCCTGAGTGTTCTGTGACTACAGAAATGTAACCAGTTGTAATGATCCCGTGTGGATGGAGTTGGACTCCCAATAAAACAATGAGGGTATGCTAACATGCACATTACCTTCTCCTCTCACCTTTCCTCTCCTTTCCTGGCTGAGTCTGAAGCCCATAGTACCACCCCTACCCTCTACCCCCCAGCTCCATGCTTGCCTACAAGCACTAACGACCCAAGAGGTGTTCCCTGGAAGTGGCTGAACTGTGGCTAAGGGCTTGGCTACACTGGAGAGTTGCAGCACTGGTGGTGGGTTTACAGCGCTGCAACTTAGTAACTGTCCACACCTGCAAGGCACATCCAGCGCCGCAACTCCCTGGCTGCAGTGCTGGCTGTACACCTGGTCTGCTTGGGGTGTAACGATTGCAGCGCTGGTAATGCAGCGCTGCTCATCAAGTTTGGCCACCAAAAGTGCTGTTATTGGCCTCCAGGGTATTAGGAGGTATCCCAGAATGCCTGCTCACAACAAACCGGAAGAATGGCTGAACTCTGAGCTCCCCCGAGCTGCTTATCTAAAAAACAAACACAGCTCCTGTTTGCTCAAGCAAGCGAGCGGAGTTAGGCAGGGGAATTGCTTTGGAAGGTTCACAGCTGTTTGCTTGAAGAGAGAAGTCACACGGCAGAGGGGGCGGGGGGAGTCCGTGTTGAGCAGCTGCTTATGAGGTCTGAAGGCTATTTAGGAGTGCATAATTTGCATTTAGTGAATAAGAGAGGGGTGGGGGAAGGGCTTGAAACTTTTAAATTGATTTCAGGTTGGTGATGTGTATGTTCCAGTCCTTAGAACTTGCAAGGCAGGGAGCTGACAGATCCAAAAATCCTCTCTCTCTCCCCTCCCCCCCCCCACATTCCCCCTCACCCCCCTTTTTTGAAAAGCACGTTGCAGCCACTTGAACGCTGGGATAGCTGCCCACAATGCACCACTCCCAACAGCTCTGCAAATGCTGCAAATGTGGCCACACTGCAGTGCTGGTAGCTGTCAGTGTGGCCACACTGCAGCGTTTCCCTACACAGCTGTACGAAGACAGCTGTAACTCCTAGTGCTGTACAACTTTAAGTGTAGCCATACCCTGAGAGAACCCCTGGCCAGGCAGCTGTTGCAGGTTATAAAATGTAGATAGGGTAGTTAGTCTCTCCCCGCCCTTGGAGTTTCCAGTGAGGTTTCTACAGGGAATTTCTAGAGGCTGGATCGTCATCCCCCACTGGGTGGGAGGGTGAAATATACTCTGGGTAACGGCCACAAACTGCAGATTGTGACACAGATGAATGAATTGTGCCATTAATGCCTGTGCAGCACTGAGCAGTCTCATCCTTACTGTTGCCACGTCACTGCCCTGTCCTGGCCCTTTTCCCTCCACCTGCTGGGCCCTGCCCCTCCAGACATGCACAGGCCTCAGTGGGCTTGATGACAGGCTGCAGCATGTGATGCTGGATGCTTTCCCCTGTGCTGTGTTGGTATGGCCATATGTACTTCCTAACCTGGGGTGGGAGGAAGGGCTGAGAGAGGAGTTCCCTTGTCCTATGGTTCTGTGTTCCAGGCCAGAGCTGCACCTTGGGGAAGAAACAGACATCAGGGGTGGGGAGTTTGGGTGCAGGGATGGGCCTTTCTTGTTGCAACATGGGATGTTTTATTGTTCATAGTAGGAGACATGCCCCCAAGCCCCAGGGCTTCACCCCCAACACGCCTCCCATGTTTACACACACACACACACACTCTGACTGACACTGTCCTCATCATGCTGATGAGTAGGCAGGGCACCCAGAAGCTGCTGTGAAGTGTCACAGGCCACATTGTTGTTCCTGGTGTCCCTGGAGCTGCCATGTATGATGATCTGTCAGCTGCACAGTCCCAGGCCCGTAGCATGTGCTCTGCAATAGCCAACCACAGTAGGGAGGCGAGAGGTAGCAGCAGTGTTAGGGGAGTTGCCCAAAACTGGTAGAACTGGTCTGTTTGGGGCAGGGTCTGTATCCCGGTTAGTGAGGAGCTCATCCTGTCTGTGGAATGTCTTCTGTCACGGCAGCTGATTGCTAGGAATGTCATGCAAGGTTTGACCCTAATTCCCATCCAAGAAGCCTGGACTCCCTCCCTTTCTCTTTGCCTTATTTCCTCATTCCTTTATTTTACACGCTGAATCATCAAACTCTGGGCAAGCCTGGGAGAGGTGAAGAGACCTTTTCTCTGGCGGGATGGGCATTTAAAACTCCCAAGCATCTGCTCCAGAGACACATGAGGCACAATCCCAGCCACGTAGTCCAGCTCAGACCCAGGCAATACGAGTGGGACACATGGAGCACAAAGGTGTTTTTCTGAGCAAGTCCGGTGATGGGTGTGTTTGTGAGAGAGCAGTGTTATACCCAGTGTACCTTGGGAGAAGCGGAACAATCTACAGTCACGGAGCTGGGTAGAGAAGTAGGATCTAACTTGCTCATCAGCCTCCTGACCTGAGACTCCCAAGTCTCTTAGATGGAGGAGAACCCCTCAGGGAGGCTGATCTGTAGCTGCCGGCATATGGTTGGTGCTGGTGGATCTAATTGTGGTTCTCAGGTCCTGCTGACTGGACACTTATGGGTTTGGGCACTTTCTGAGAAATGACACTGGTTACTGAGGCACCCCCACCAGAGCTGTGAGGAAGACAGATGTGTCTTTGCCCGCACACCCTACTAGGGCAGAGGTGTGTTTTCCCGTGGTCTCGTCTCCAGCAGGAACAGCATGAGATGTCTGGTGCCCGGAGGGAGCATAGCCAACTGGTGCAATTCCTGTTGGTTCAGCTGTCTGGGAGAGCCATGCCCACGGCTAATGCTCTGGCTAGCCAGCTGTTGAGGCTGGATCCAGGAGCAGACGTGGACAGCGAGTGTGTGTTAAGCTGTCTGCTCGGGCAGGTTGCGTGAAAGTGTCGATCCAGCTAAGACCTGCCTTTCACCTTCCAAGCAAAAGGCTGATGTGGGTGGTGCTGGGACAGAAATGGCAAGTGGCATTTCTCCAGCCGATCCCCAGACCTGTACCCAGAGTCTGTTACAGGGGGCACAGGGAATCCTCCCCTCATGAGCGCTGCCCAGAATGGTCACAGTGCTTCCCCTCCTAGTCCCACAGGCATTCACAGTTTGAGGGACCTTGCTTCCACCCAGCCATAAAGGCTTGGTCCATTCTTGGGATTCTTCTCTCACCTCAGTTCATTGGCCGGGAGTAAATGTCACTGCCCATTCCTGTGCCAGGGCTGGGCCCTCCTGCTGCATCAGCACTGACTATGCTGCACCTGGCACGCCAGTGCCACGGCTGGGCTGGGGCAGAGGACAGCTTTTAATTGAACAGTTGTCCTGTCTATCTTCCATCCTTGCCCAATGGCTTAGGCTTGAGGGCAACTCCTCTTCTGTCCTCCTTGACCACACACCACACTTTTCAGGAGTTGCTTCAGAGAGAGGAGGGGGAGGAAATCCCCCACCTCAGCCAGGCTGGGAGAAAGCTGACAGTGGGCATGGTAGCGTCCGCTGGCGTCCATGAAGGAGACGGGAATTGTCACTAGAGGCAGGTGTACCAGTGCAACGAAATAGCAGTGAATAATTCTACACTGCAGCCCAGGGATGGATGAGAAGGGACCAGAGATAAACCTGTCCCATCTCTCCGAGAACCCAGCCACAGCTTCCGCCCTTGAACTAACTATTTAACACCCAGGCCATACGTGCCCAATGTGTCCCACTGCTGACAAGGCACCGGGCTTCTTGGGCTCTCCTCTCCTCCGCTCCTCCGGAAACACAGAGCAGACTCAGCATTACTTAGTCACTGAGCTCCCTGACATTACCTGATTTCCCAGTTGTTAATGCCCAGTGAGTCACGAGGCGACAACCTGGCCCCTCCTGGTTCCCAGACCTCGTTTCAAGCCGCAAGACCAGGTGGTGACCAGCTGAGCTAATCAGGTAGTGGTGAAAGGTTCTGAAGCTGCAAAGCACTAGGTAGGTACTCAGTGTTGCCACTGTGTTGGGGTCCTTCATTTCTGGTCTGTGTACCACCTGAGATGTCCCCATTAGGAAGCAGAGCAAGGGAGATTTTTTTTTTTTTTGGAGGGAGGGGCAGGGGAGATAGCTTAATGGTTTGAGCATTGGCCTGCTTGAGAGGGCCATTTAGGGATCTGGGGCAAAATCAGTACTTGGTCCTGCTAGTGAAGGCAGGGGGCTGGACTCGATAACCTTTCAAGGTCCCTTCCAGTTCTATGAGATAGGTATATCCCTCCCCCATAAAAAAAATTCAAATAATATATGGAGATAGCTCAGCAGTTTGAGCATTGGCCTGCTCAACCCAGGGTTGTGAGTTCAGTCCTTGAGGGGACCACTTAGGGATCTGCGGCAAAAATCAGTACTTGGTCCTGCTAGTGAAGGCAGGGGGCTGGAGTCGATGACCTTTCGGGGTCCCTTCCAGTTCTATGAGATAGGTATATCTCCATTATTTAAATTCCAGAGAGCTTGGGGGGGTGAAAAGGAGGGGAGAAGTCCTTTTTGAAGTCATTGCAGACTCTCCAGACCACTTAGGCAGCTGGAAGCCCTCTGGTGTCAGAACCAGTGCTTCCCTTCTGCACGCTTGTCTGTCTTTGTAGCTGACCTGAACCACAATATGGCATACCTGACATGGCAGTTTTACTTCTTTCCTTGACCAGTACCTCTCCACACTGGTATCTAGAGATTATGCAAGAAAAATTGAGCGCATCCAAGCAAAGCCTGTCTGAACTTGCAGTGCTGGTGCCAAAGAACACTTACATTTATCCATGTGAGAGCTGGAGGCTTTTGCTTCCAGCCATGCACCAGAACTTGGGCTGTGTCTTTAAGAAATAAATGCTTTCAAAATGTGCTGCCAATTAATACTAATGCTCTGCACTAATTCAATCAGCTTCTATATGAGAGGAGTCAAAGCAAGCAAGAGCTGTGCCTGGTAGGTTGTTGGGTTTATTTTTTAAAGGCACTGGGGTGACCCTGGGAACCACAGACCAGTGAGCCTAGCTGGTTGGAATAATTTTAAAATGGTATTATAAAACTCTTAGCTATGGACTAACCAGTGTAGCTTCCACAAAGGAAAATCATGTCTCATTAATCAATTGGGATTCTTTGAACATGTCAGTAAAATAGTAGTAATGGAGATCTGGTCATCCTAATTTACTGAAACAGTCAAAAAGCCTTAATAAAGTCTCTCACAAAAAGGCTATTAAGGAAACTAGTGATGGGAGGAGATGTACTGTCATGGATCAGAAGCTGAATAAGTGACCAGTAACAAAAAATTGGAATAAATGGTCAAATTTTCAACATGACAAAAGGTTGAAAGCAGGGTGCCACAAGGTTCCGTACTATGATGATGATGTTAAATATATTTATTAATGCTCTGGGCAGGAGGGTGCGCAAAGAAGTAGCCAAATCTGCACATGACTTGGAATTTTTTAGGTTAGTCAGGACCAGACAAGACTAAGGAACGCCAGAGTGACATGACATATAGCTAAGTGAAGGGGCAAAATAATGGTAGATGAAACTCAATATTGAAAATTGCAAGGGAATGCACATTGAAAGGAATAACTTGTATATTGCTCAGCCATCGCAGGTTCTAAATTAACTGTAATACTCGGGGAAGGAGTGGGATGGTTCATTAACAACTTCTGCTCATGATCCTCAGATGCATGAGGAATAGGATAGAGAAAAGTACTGAAAATATTATCTCATTATGTAAATCAATGGCACAGCCTCATTTGGTAGGTCAGTAAAGTCCTTGCAGGCAGAGGAGGTATTCAGAGGTGGGCAAGAAGATTGAGCGGAGGCTGGGAAAAACTTTGCATGAAGGGAGATCAAAATAACTGGGACTGTTTAGCTCAGAGAGGAGGCACATATATGTGGACATAATGGTGTATACAACAAAGAATGGTCTAGGGAAGTGAGAGTGGATGCTCTTAGGCTATGTCTACACTAGCGCTTTTGTCGGTCGGAGTGTGAAAAAAACACACACACACACACACACACCCCCAATTGACATAAGTTAAACAAACAGAAGCACCAGTGTGGACAGCCCTATATCAGCAGCAGATGCTCTCCCACCTACATAGCTACCGCTGCTCATTGGAGTGGTTTAATTATGCCGATGAGAGAGCTCTCTCCCGTAAGCATAGAGCTGGCATCAGTAAAGCGGTGCTGCTGTGAGGTCTCTAGTGTAGACATAGGCTCATTTACTCTTTCTTATAACACAAGTGAAAGGAAAATTGAAAGGGAATAGATTTTAATATGGATAAAAGAATATGGTCTGATTCGGCATAATTAATCTGTGGAACTCACTGTCATCAGAAGTCATTGAGGCCAAGAGTGTAGCAGGATTCAAAAAAAGTGTTGGCCTTTCTGTTGTTAATGAGAGCATCCAGAGTTACACTGAAGAGGACAGAAACCCTCCTGTTTCAGGGCATGTGCCAGCATTCACCTGACAAGGCTAGGAAGATGCTTCCCTGTAGATGTTTTTTTCCACAATTGCCCATTACAGGGATCATTACACTTTCCTCTGAAGAGTCTGGTCTGGTCACAGAGAGGATACAGGGCTAGATGGACCTCTGGGCTGATCCAGAATGGCAATCACTGTGTTCCAGATCCACAAAGGTATTTTGACTCCTAACTTCCATTGAATCCAATGAGAGAGACATGGTGGGGGAGATAATATCTTTTGTTGGACCAACATCTGTTGGGGGAGGAGACAAACTTAACAGAGCTCTTCTTCACTGCAAATGACAAATGAATTCAATGGAAGTTAGGAGCCTAAATACCTTTTGTGGGTCTGTTCCAGTGTTCCCAACTCATCTCACACAGGGGCCATTGAACAGCCATCCTGCCGTTGTCTTATCATTTGCAACCTGGGGCAAGGAGGAAACTGGAGTCTCGGAGGTTAAGGCTCCCACTCTTGCTGCAAGATCCCCAGAGCCAGCTTCTGACCTCTTCTCCACCTTCTGAGCTTGTGTTTGGCTCCTGGGTTCAGGCAGCTTTGCCTGGAGTCCCCTCCCCACCTCAGTATGTTTCTCCTTGGAAATCCTGTGAATGGTTTCTTGGGGATTCAGATGGTCTGCACGCTCCAGTTCCTGAGAGCGGCATGCTGCAACTGAGTGAGTCTACTGACCTGTGGCTTTGCCAGTGCTGCTCTAGCATGAGCACCCAGGTGCCTTTGTGATTGCCCCTGTCTGTCGTTGGGAGCTGCAGGCAGAACCAAACTGAGTGAAGGGCTTTCTGGGCCACGTGGAACTGACCCTTGGGAGGCAAGGATGCACAGGTGGCGCGTCCAGGGCTCCCCTGGCCCAGGTATTCACATGCACCTGGCTGTCAGGTGCCCCAAGCTCCTCTTCCTTCTTGCTATCATGGTCCTTTCTTGTCTGAGCTGTATCTAATTGGCTGTAATGACAGCCGTTCAGCTCTGTTACTGTGGCTGTGGCTGAGCTAAGCGAGGCTAATTATTGTGCAGCTGCAGATATTGCATGGAGAGGTGGGGAGTGAGTCTCAGAGGAAACTATAGTCTGAGCTGTGAGGAAGCTTAGCCCTGTCTCTGCAGGATACATGGCTGATCCTTGAGCAGTCTGGTTTACCTACTTAGATCCTCAGAGCGAGGCTCTTTCAAGCTAGCCAGCTCTGGAGCCTGACCTGGGTTTGCTTTTTAAGGGTTTAGCCTTTACAGCTCCTCAGGGTCCCTCCCTCTACCGCTCCCTGCCCCCTTCTGACCAGGCGCTGCTCCCATCCTCACCTCTGCCCATGCATGGATCTGATAGACACAGCTGGAGAATCTGACACACAGAGCCTGGGCGGCCATTGGACAAAGCAAGCTTCCCCCATGCCCTGCCCTGGAGGGACCTACCTCTAGAGAGGAGATGGATCTCCGTTGCCCATGCAGTCCTTAGACCAGGGGCGGGCAAACTTTTTGGCCCGAGGGCCACATAGCGTTTCGGAAGTTATATGGAGGGCCAGATAGGGGAGCCTTTGCCTCCCCTGACAGCCAGGCATGGCCCAGCCCTGCCCCTTATCCAACCCCTCCCCACCTTCCCGCTTCTCGCCCCCTGACAGCCATCCCCGGACTCCTTCCCCATCCAACCCCTCCTGTTCCCTGAAAGTCCCCTGGGACTCCTGCCCCTGCCTGTCCCCCACCCTCCCACATCCAAATCCCCCTCCTTTCTGACCGACCCACCAGGACTCCTACCCCCATTCAACCTGTTCCCCACCCTCTGACCGCCCCAACCCCTATCCACGCCCCCACCCCCTGGCCACCACCCTGAACTCCCCCGCGCTCTATCCAACCCCCCTGCTCCCTACCCTCTTACTGCTCTGCCTGGAGCATCGGTGGCTGGCGGCGCTACAGCCATGCCGCCCGGCTGGAACCAGCCACGCCACTGCGCAGCGCAGAACACTGGGTCAGCCCCGGCTCTGCAGCTGCGCTGCCCCAGGAGCTCACAGCCTGGCCACCCAGAGCATTGCGCCGGCAGCAGAGCGAGCCAGCTGAGGCTGCAGGGAAGGGGGAACAGTGGGGACGGGCTGGGGGCTAGCCCCCTGGGCCAGGCGCTATAGGGCCAGGCAGGAGGGTCCCACAGGCCATAGTTTGCCCACCTCTGTGTTAGACTGAAGCTGCCTACAAGAGGGCTAATCGATGCTAATTGAGCTAGTTCCTGCTGACAGTGGTGGTGTTTTGTGTGAGGGTGATGGGGCTATTTCCTTCTCTCTTTTGACTCAGGTCTATAAATAACTAATCTCTGCCCGTTCCGGATCCCCTGGAGTGGCTGACGCTCACTTTTGCGCTGCTCCCTCCAGCACTTTTTCCGGTCCTTTATCCAGTCTAGTTGTGAACATCCCAACTGATGGAGTTTTAGCCCTTCCCTTGGGACAGTGCGCAGCCTCCTAGATCTCAGCCAAGGTTTCTGATGCTCCTCTTCTGTCATTTCACTCTGTCGCTTCTCCTTGACTCTTCCTCCAGTCTCTTTCCCCCCCCCCCATGTTCATAGCTCTGATTTCTAGCAGATTGTTACCATTTTCTCCTTTAATTGTCAGTTTCATATTTCCCTCCAGCCTCTTACCATTTTTAGATGATCCATAAGGGTCCTCTTTAGAGCCCATTGAAGTTGGTGGAAAGATTCCCATTGACTCCAATAGCTGTTGGATCTGGCCCTCTAGGCGTTCCAGGTTTGTTGATGCCCCATTGTGAAGGTCTTGCTCAAAGCTGGCTGCAGTATTTGAAGTGGGGTTTCTCCAGTGCTGTATCAAACAGAGCCTCCGCTCTCTGATCTACGCGCAGCCCAAAATCGCAGGGGTCCTTATTTAATTTTGCTGCTCAACTCCATTGCAGGCTCCCGTGTCATTTGCTCTGAGCTGCCCAGGTCTCTCCCTCCCACAGAGTATCTGTTTCTGATTCATTTTGCCAGGATGAATAAAGCTGGCAGCCTCTCATGTTATTCGTCCCTGATCACTTTGTCACAGCTTGCCCTTGCTGTCCTGCTTTCCCCTCTCCTCTCTAATGATGTCAGCACCCTCTCTCTCTTATTCTCACCTGTGAATTTAATTTAAGGTGATGTTGGGCTTCTTTTTCAGATCATTAATGATACTCTTAAATAAAATCCCAGCCTCCTCCCAATTGCCAGTGGACACCACTAGCCAATCAATACGCTGCTGTTTGTCATGGCCTTTTGTTTACAGTTCTTCCACCAGCTCCAATCCATGTGACTAGGTCTCAGCTGAGCCACTGGAGAATTATTTTTTCAAGAAAGAGCTCCTGGGACACAGCAGCAAATCTCCCTTCCCATGGACCAGTGTCCAGACAGCCTTGTGCTGGGTGATGATGTCCAAGCTCCCAAGCTAAACAGGGTGGGGCTGGCTTGGGACTTGGATGAGAGATTTTCACGAAAAACCCAAGTGTTCCAGGAAGTAGTGTTGACCATTCAGCAAGGGGTACTCTTTTTCCTCTTGGTCAGTAATGAGCCAATGTCCCAGTGTGGTGCTTGGTCCTTTATAAACCACCCTAATGCTGTTTCTCGTCACTGCTTCTGAAACTGTGATCCACTGTGATCCCAGCTCCTCTTTTCCCCCTTTTAAAAGATGGGCACTACATTAGCCCTTCTCCAGTCTTCCGGGACCTCTCCTCTCATCCATGGGTTTGCAGATATTATTGTCAATGGCTCTGAGTTTCTTCAGCTAATTCTTTCAGCACCCTGGGGTGAATAGCATCAGGCCCTGCTGATTTGAATTTATTCAAATTGGTTAGAAGATCCCTGACATGTTCTTTATTTATTCTGAGCTGCATCCCTTCCCCTTTATTGTCTGTGGTAACTTCACTAGTCGTCTGGTCACATGTTATTTTTTGAGAGAATTCTGAAGCAAAGTAGGTCTCGTCTTCCCCAGTCCTTTGGTACCTCCCTGGCTCTCCAGGACTTCCCACAGGTGATCGCTGGCCAGTTAGTAACTTCATTAGCCAGCTCCCTTTGAGACTGTAACGCAAGAGGCCGCTGTGCGGAGGAGGTTGGATGGAGGTTGTGGGAGATGGCAATGGCTGAGCTGGCCTTGGGATCTCCTCACCTGCCACTACCTCCTGTTAAGCGGGCTGCAGACTAGTTGGTCGGGTGTGTTTCTAACTGTGTCTTTTCCCCCCTCCTCCAGGTAAGACGATGAGGCAGTAGAGATGCTTCCCTTCCTGTTTGCCACCCTGGGCTCAGCAGGAGCCACCTGCAAGGTCCCCGACTGTAACAGCACCAAGGATTACTGCTACAGTGCCCGCATCCGCAGCACTGTGCTGCAGGGCTTGCCCTTTGGGGGAGTGCCCACCGTTCTAGCCCTGGACTTCATGTGCTTTCTGGTAAGTCTCCCGCACCACTGTGCTGTTGCTGTTTGCCGGCGGGGGAGGGGAGGTGTATGGCTGTGAGGATGAAGGATGGACACAACTAGTCAGAACTCCTGGGTTCTATCCCCAGATGTGGAAGGAGGAGTGTAATCCACTGATTAGAGCTGGGGCGCGTGGGAGTCAGGACTCCCAGCCCTGGTTGCCCGCTCAGGAGAGAGAGTGGTTAGAGCTAGGACTCCTGAATTCTCCTCTCACCTTTTGTCATCTTGGGCAGGTCACATGACTGCTCTGTGCCTCGGTTTCCCCTCGGTGAGGCAGGGATTATGACCTCCCAGAGGTGGTGCGGTTCTGAAGCTCAGAATTAGCACTTGCCAAGCGCTTTGACAAAGCACTAGAAAGCACAATATTGTTCTCTCCTTACCCACCCATGTGCTGCTCTAACGCAGCCCCCTCCCCTGGCAGCGGTAGCTGGCCGGCTGGGGAACCCCGGCTCTCAGTCATCAAAACACAATGAGTTTTTTTTTTTTTAATAGTTTTAAGAAAAAAATGCCACGGTTGTGTCCCTGCTGAAATGACGCGGCGCAGTGCGGGCAGGGCGAGCTTGCCTGGCAGCCCTGCCAGAAGAAACAGTGCCAGGGCGTTCAGTATCCATGGTCTATTCAGTCCTTTGGTTTCTCTAGCTGGGCTGCTGACGAAAGGGCCGGTTAGGGCCAGCTGAGACTATCGTGATGAGCAGACTCGGATTCAGGCCTCCCAAGCCCGGCTTCGTGCCACATCCCTCCAGCCCTAGCTCATGTCACGCTAAGGAGTGGCCTGAACTTGAGAGGCAGGAAGACAGGGATGGGGAGAGTGTCGGGGCTGGGAACATGGAGGTTTAGGGTGGCCACTAGGGCGATTTATGCGACTAGGGCCAACCTAATGCCAAGGCAATGGGCTTTCCTGCCTTGCCAGCCCCGAGCCCCCTCTGATTCTTCTGCTGCTTACTGCGTAGTCCGAGAACAGATGGCTCAATCTCCGCTAGTGATATCGGGGCTTGGGAGGCAGCAGGGGGTCATCTGTTTGTGCTCTGGAGAACAGGCCAGGTCGCCACCTGTTATTATTATTGGTTTGTATTACCATAGTGCCTAGGAGCCCTAGTCATGTGCTAGGTGTTGGACAAACGCAGCCTTGATCTGTGTGCGTTGCTGGCAGAATGGATGACCCAGCATGCTTCCGCTCTACCTGTGCATCAGCCAGCAGCCGCTCCTATGGGGCCCTGAAGCTAACAATGCCCTCGCTCCCCCCCAGTTCACAGAGCTTCTTCATATGGGGTCTCTGTGTTGGATCCACATCTCTGGCGTGGCCTGTGTCAGCTGTAAGCTGTGGGCACACGCTGCTCATGGTTGGCTTGTCTCCTCTCAGCCCCTGTCCTGCTCGGATGCATTTCCGGGCTGGGACAGGATCAGCTGCGGGCGAATGCTGCCATGCCCTGCTGTGGAGTGCTTTCAGAGGAAGGAGCTGTAATATGCAAGCAGTGTAGTTCCCAGCCACTCTTGGAGCAGGATAGCAGCTGGGGAAGGTACTGGAGCTCTGGGCTCTGGTGGGAGAATGCTACAGACTCACTCCAGGGAACAGATGTGGGCAATCCTGCATCCCTCCCGTTTTCTGGGTCTGGGTGCCCAAACAAGGGCCATGTTGGTGCCTTGCCAGGAACTGCAGGGCTGCACCCAGCACAGCCAGAACAGAGCAGATTGCAGCCCCCTTGGAGTCCAGGAGTTCTGCAGTGCACCCCTCTCCTCTGCGCTGTATCTTTTCCCCACCCTACCAAGAGCGGGCCTCAGGGAAGCTTTTGCTCTCCTATCGTATGCTGCCATCCATTCAGCTGCAGTAGCTGAGACACCCAAGCAGAGCCTGACACTCGCTCTGTAGTGCTGCCACCTCTGACAGCAGGTCAAGCTGTGATAGCGCGAACGTGGTCACTGGGAGGATCTCGTGCTTGTGATGTTGGATCCCACTTCCCTGTCAGCTCCTCTCTTTCCAGGTCTTGCTGCGGCACCTGAGTGACAAGAGTCCAATTCCTTATGCCATACAAGCAAGCCAAGCACAGATCCAGCTGCTTCCTCTGTCCCCTGCCATTGTTCCCTCCATGCCAGGCAGATGGGCGGTGGGGAAGAGGGGGATCAGGGAGGGCTGCTTCCACAGCCAGAGGGGCTTTGTCTCATAGCTTCCCCTTTGCACTTTTGCAGGCACTGTTGTTTGTCTTTTCGATCTTGCGTAAAGTAGCCTGGGACTATGGACGTCTGGCCTTGGTGACTGATGCTGACAGGTAAGGTCAGGATGGGGGTGGGCTTGAAGAAAACGGGGTACAAGGTTAAACCCTCTGCTCTGTGCCTAGATGGCAGCGGGGGTGGGGAAGGAGTAGTGCTCAGGTTGGTCTAACCCAGTGAATCCCAGGAACAAGAGTCCCTGCAGCCCAACATGCCAGTCCTTTGTCATTCCGACTTCATCCCTGTGCAGGAGCAAACTCTGGTGGCTCTGAAGGTAGGATTGTAATGTATGGTTTATGATTCCTACAGCAACAGTGTGCACAATACTTTGCAGGCTCTACAACACAGGACAGCTCCCTGCCTTGTGGGAACAGCAATAGCCCAGCAAGGGATGGGCAAGGAAGAGGGTGTGGTGGGGAAGAGGCTATGGGAGGGCAAGGTCTGATGCAATAACAACTTTGTTATCTGGAGGAGATTGTACCTTTTCTTTTCTGTACTGATTTCTTTTTAAGTAGATTGGGAGTCACGGGCTGGGATTTCAGATACTGTAGCTCTTAACTGTACAGGTCATGGCACTAAATCTGAGGAAGCAAAGGTAGCCAAGCGTGAATGGCTCAGAGGCAGGGCTCTGAGCTGGAAGTGTGAGCAAAGGGAGTCCAGAGAAGAGATCCCAGGGAAGTTATTGATGGCTGTGTAAGTGGCTGAAGGGAAAGCTTTCCCCCTAACTGCTAGTGGAATCTTAGTCTTAAAATATAATTGAACATGGCTAGGCTAAGACACTGCCACGTGAACTGAAAACTGGCTGAAGGACTGAGCCAAGGGTTCCGATGATGAAGTGCAGTGTATCAGCTGGAGGAGGTGTCTAAAGATCCGCGCTGGTTAGGACCTTCTTTACTGAAATGGCAGAAGAGTATGTGAATGTTAATGAGTCTGTTGCAGGACTCCAGCTTGACAGTGATGCAACAAGAGGCAGAGTAGGTTCAGGGGCTGCGCTGTTCTCCTTATTCCATGATGTTCCTTGTTTCAAATCCCAACTGCTAGATGATCTTGTGTTGAGATGCTGCTCAGCTCTGGCAGAGAGGGCCTTTAGAATGGGTTCCATGCTCTCTGGGTCATTGCACCCATGTACATTAATTCCAGTGCCAAGCTCAGGCCTCTAGACCAGCGTTTCTCAAGCAGTGGCTCACAACCCCAGGGGGGCATCAAAGGCAGTCGGGGTCATGACAAGAAATTGGAAGAGTTATTACGCTGTAAAGCACAGGAAATCTCACATGCCCTTACACTTCAGGGTCCAGTGTTCTCCGCCAACCACACCCACAAATGAACTATCCAGGCTTTGCGCTGTTTGCATTGATACATCTCCTCCTCTTCCTTTTTATACAGGGGGGATTGTGACATTTTTTGACAAGGAATAAGGGGTCACCAGCCTGAAAAGGGTGAGAGACACTGGCCTGGGTCATGCTGCCCATCTCGTACACCCAGCACCAACTGCCTGCCCTTGTAACTGGCCCGGTCTGCTCTTCCCAGGTTCCCCATTTGTTCTTCAGCTTTAGGGGGGACATTTTTTCTCTGTTGACTTGCTCAGTCCCTTTGAGAACTGTGCAAACTTCAAATCTCCCTGCCTGGTCCTCTCCTCCCACCCACTCACCAACACATCTTTCCTCCAAACTTAGCTCCCTCAGACGTGGGTGCCCTCCGGACCACTCAGAGCCTCCTTCTGTGTGGGATGGGCCCCGCCTCACACGACAGGTGAGGTCCTATTCAATCCTGGTGCAACCTGTGCCTGCTGGGTGTAGTGCTCTGTCCTCCTGTAATGACACTTAGACCACTTAGAAATTAATGAGTCTGCTGCAGCCTCAGCTAAGAGACATGTGCCTTTCAGCTCATGCATTAAGCTTCGGAGGTCCCAAGTTCGATCCCATCTGCCGAGAACCAGGGTCTGTTGGCATTACACTGGCACAGCTTGGCTAGCAGGTGAATCCTCACCCTGTGCTCAGACAGCCTGCTGCACTTGCTAGCACCTATCCGTGAATAACCGCATTATGTCTGGCATTATGTCAGGGTGCTGCCAACTGGAAGAAGAGCTGCAGCTAACACGGAACAAAAAATGCCCAGCTGGCAAACTAGGGCACTAGGAGGACCGGAGGAGAGTCGCTGAGACAGCAGCAGGTATTGGCAGCAGAGCATCCCCATCTGTTTGCACATAGCCTCAGTAGCACAGCCATTGGTCGGGGCTCATGTGAACTGGCAGGGAAGGGCTACATGGGAGAATTTGCAGGAAGCCATGATCCCGGCAGGGGAGTTGAGGGGGTCACTAGTTTGAGAACTGTGCCAGTTTCCAGCTATTTCATGCTGGCCTTCTAGCAGACAACCAGGTTCTCCTATCCATCCCGGGGCAGGCAGCAGGGAAAAGGCGACTGGGATGCTGCTTCCCTGGGGAACACTTTGGATTTTCCCATGAAATGTGATGCCCAAATGCTGCTAGCTTTGGGTTGGGACAAAAAACCCAGCCCCCATGGGATCCTAAAGGTGACAGCTGGCCAGAGCCCAAAGACACTCTGTGTCTGTGCACTGATGTACGACCCATGTACGGAGACACAGCCCCTGCCCCAGGGGGCCTGCCGTCTCAATTAGACAGACAAACCTTTTGCCCCTCGGGTAACCCGCAGCACGGACACACTCCATGCAGAACAGATAGGAGCTGGAACAACAACATTATCTGTGTGAGGGTTTTTCTGGCCACCTCCTGTTCCTGACTGAGGCAGGGAGAAGATGAGAATGCCTCTTCCAGTCCTGTGCAGATAATTGTGGGGAGCTGGTGCAGAGGCCAGGGCCATTCTTTCAGGTCCTATGTTTGCTACTGATGTGGATGGGAAGAGATTACATCCCTCAGGTTAAAGAAGAAATCTGGGGCTGAGAGGAGGCAGCCAGAGTCCTGTCGCATCACAAGGGAACGCAAATTGCTCTGCCCCATCAGTAAATGGTCCCATAGGGCCGATTCGTCTAGCGGCAGGAGTGGGGATGGGAGATCTCTGCAACTGGATCCTTGGGAGCCGTAGGGTGAAATGTTTCCAGTTAACATAGAGTTGTTAAAGATGAAGGTGCAACAAAGCCCAACATAATCTTCAGCTGTGAGCCTTGAGATGGGACACAGAAAATGCATTTAGCAGAGGACCACTAGGCATCACTTTAAAATGATAAAACTCAACTTTATTCAAAAGCAAACTGCATCGCTAAGCAAACAGGGATGCAATTACTACGTAATCAATGAGCGATCAGTCCACTGACAGCAGCCTGATGATCCCGGAACCGAACGAGGCCCTTTGGATGTTTATTGGAGCTCCTTCCAAATTAACAAATCGACTCCTTTTATTTTATAATCTATTATCATACTACTTAACATTACACTGCCCCTTACCATAATTACATTTCCTCCTCCTCCTCATTGGCTCTTTACATTACACATTATGTAAACGAACATCTGACCCAATGTCCTTCCCATGCTATCAACAGACAGAATTATAATAAACATTCACAATTCTCAAAAACACCCATTAGAAACCCTGCTCAAAACATAACGGCACCGTAACCCTGGCTCACGTCCTTGCTAAATGCAGTTTTCCCATCTTACTGTCTGCGGCTTCTCGCTAACTCGCAACCTCCATTCCCCTGTCTCCTCTACACTTAGGCCCTAAATGTAACTCCCACTAATTTCTTAATCTAAGCCATCCTATAGGCTGCACCGTGCACACTGTGTGTGGGTGGCCCTGATTTGTCTCCACTTCTGCTGGTGGAAGCTCGGTCAGCTGCATCAGTGTGTGGCGGGAAAGGCTGCATTGAGGACCAGGGCCAGAGGGCAGCACCCTCGATCTGAGGCTCTCCCAGATAGGTGGTTCCCTGGCGCCAGCGCTCCTGGTCTTCTCTCATGTCACTGCTGACTCTTTGGCCCCTGCCAGGGAGGAGGGAGTTCTGTGATGTGACACTTTCATGCAGCCCATTCAGGATGCACCAGACAATGGAACATGGGTCAAATCCTGCATCCCTGGGAGTCAGTGGGGTTTTACCATCATCTTCAGTGATCTCTGCCTCTAGGAAAGGCAGAGCTGCTTGCCCTAAACTGTCCCCTCTCCTAACATAAAACACAGGGCCTCCTTCCCTCTCTGTCAGTCTGGGCTGGACGGACAGCACTGTAGGGAGAGGCCTCCATGCACAAGAACTGCTCAAGGGAAGGAACAAAAGAGAGACGGGAAGGGAAGCTGAACCAGCGGGTTCCTCTGACTTAGCCTTGCAGGGATCTTGGCCTAGCCTGGAACGGCAGCACCAGATCAGAGGCCCCAGTCAGTGCAGTTCTCTCAGCTCACCAGGCTCGATTCTTCAGCAGCTGGCCCAGTCTGGGCTGGAGCTGGGCTGACATTCCCAGGGAGAGAAGTTCCTGAAGATCAGCTGGTGTTTTCTCTTTCTTTTTTAGCTGCCATAGGAGGGTCCCACCTGGTTGTGGTGGCCCCCTCTGCTGGAATGGCAGGACAGATTACTCAGCACATTTGTAAAGAGCTGTGCATCATGGGATACACGTGAGTTCCCTGGGCCTTACACTTGTTACACTCCTTACACTAGGGAGTGGAGAACTCATTTCACCAGATTTAGGAGCCACTTGTATATTGTTGGTTCTAGATTTGGGACAGAACCTGGAGTTTTGGGGGTTCCCTGAGTTCTGGGCTGCTGTGTATTTCCTTATTTAATTCCCTGAGGCCAGGCAAGCTAATCTGTCCTTGAAGACAGTGTTTGCACTGGCTCAGGAGGGAAAAACAATGTTTGCTTCATTCCGTTTGGGGAAGCAGTAGTTTAAGTGATGGGGCAAATGTTCTGCAAAACCCGAGATTTAGATGCAAACCCAAGTAGAATCTGAGAGGTTCCCAGAGCCCAGCGCATCCTAGGGTCTCCCACTCCAAACTAAAGACCCTTCTCTAGACTGCCTCTACTGCAGTGCAGATCTCATTGGTGTGTGTTACAGACGGAGCCAGCACCAGAGGTATCAGGGTTCTCCTCCCACTCTGAATTCTGGGGTACAGATGTGGGGACCCGCATGAAAGACTCCCCAAAGTTTATATTCTACCAGCTTAGGTTAAAACTTCCCCCAGGCATAAATTCCTTTCCTTGTCCTTGGATGGTATTGCTGCCACCACCAAGTGATTTACACAAAAATTCAGGGAAGGATCACTTGGAATCCCTATTCCCCCAAAATATCCCCCCAAGCCCTTTCATCCCCTTTCCTGGGGAGGCTTGAGAATAATATGCCAACTAATTGGTTAGCAGTGTGAGCACAGATCAGACCCTTTGTCGTCAGGACACTGAAATCAACCAGGTTCTTAAAAGAAGAACTTTATAATAAAGAAAAAAGTAAAAGAATCACACCTGCAAAATCAGGATGGAAGGTAACTTTACAGAGTAATAAAAAGATTTAAAACACAGAGGACTCCCCTCCGGGCTCAGCTTCACCGTTACAAAAACAGGAATAAAACTACCTCTGTATCACAGAAATTCACAAGCTAAAACAAAAGATAACCTAACGCATTTCCTTACCCTACTTACAAGTTCTGTAGTTTTAGATTGATTATTCCAGGTATATTTTCAGGAAATGTTGTACCTGCTTGGCTTCTTCCTCCATCCGGAGAGGGAACAAACAAAGAGAACAACAAACAAATCCTCCGCCCCCACTCAGATTTGAAAATATCTTCTTTCCTCCTTGGTCCTTCTGGTCAGGTGCCAACTAGATTATTTGAACTGCTTACCCCTTTACAGGTAAGGTGATTCAGTACAGCTGTCAAGGAGGGATTTTATGCTACTGCATACATAAAGGTTGTTACCTTTCTCTCTGTATTTATGAAAAGAGATGTGCATGAGATTTCCAGACAAACATGAAGGGCCTTGCGCTGAGGTGCCTGCAGCGTGCTGGGAAACTGAGTGCTGCAAGGAAGTTTTTCCGTTATTTTCTCTCTCTGATCTGATTTGTTGACAGGTTTCTCCCCAGGATGGTGAGGAGCAACCCGGCACTGTGTCTGCTAGGGCTGAGGAGGCTCCCTGTGGGTGCTGCAAAGTTCCCATTGTTGTAACCCTCCCTTTTTGTTTCTCTGCCCCCAGGCGGCGGCGCTGGCAGATGGAGCGAGAGGAGCGGGAATAGTATGTTGTTGTTTTTTCAGGGTATTTTTTCTTCCCTCTCTCTCCTGTTTTTTTCCTTTGGAAATGGCTAGGGGTTCAGGGCAGGGATTAGTGTCTCCTGATCAATGCAGATTCTTCAGCCATACGTCAAAGCTGGGAAGGGACGGGGCTCGTTCTGGTCCCTCTCAAACAACAACAATGCCACTGTGATCCTGGGAGGGTACCACAGCACTTACCCTGCTTCACCACAAATTCATATGTGTTCTGGGACAGGGACAAAATCGTGCCCGTTTCCAAAGGCTGGCTGGGTCCCCACACTGCTTACCCCTAGATCTTTTCCTCCACCCTTCCCCTGTGTGTCTATGGCTAGTGAGGCAACAGGGATACTTGGGAACCCTGGATACAGACTACCTGTCATTATTGCTGTTTTATTGGGGTGAGTAGGGAAAGGGGTTTCTCTCACCCCCTGTTCAGAGCTAGGCTTTGATGATATAAGCTTTAAGGAAGCCAGAATTCAGCTACCACACCCGAAGAATAAGCAGCTGTGAATAATGCACTGGTGCACTGTCCCATCTTCTCAATCCCTCCCTCCAGCTCAGCCAATAATGCAGACATGAGCTTCCTATTACAGAACCATTGCCAGCACCATCTGGTACCTTGGCTTGGCACTGCGCATTGTAGACCCCAGCAGCAAGTATGTGGGCTGGTCAGCCAGACTCTGAGTAGCCCCTTGTACAGCCACACGTTCTTCTTGTTTCCCCACTGGGGATGTCCCTTTGCATTTTGACTTTTTCTTAAAAATGTTCCATCTCCAACAGAACAGCAGTCTAGAACATAAGAACAGCCACGCTGGGTCAGACCCAAGGTCCAGCTAGCCCAGTATCCTGTCTTCCAGCAGTGACTGGTAGCAGATGCTTCAGAGGGAATGAACAGAACAGGCGATCATCAAGTGATCCAGCCCCAGTCGTTCGGCAGTCAGAGGCTTAGGTCTGATAGCTGAGTCTTTGGCTTGAGAAAGCGTCTGGCCCTCGTTCTGTGTGTCTGGCTAACTTGGGGTGATGCAGGAAGCACCAGTGCCCAGTCACTCATCCCCCTGCATGTGGGCCCTGACTGGCTGATGGGACTCAGGCCAATGCTGCGCTGCCAGCGTGAGGACTACAGGAGGAGAGGCCTGCTTCCTGTAGCCATGTGCGCCTATGCAGGGAGAGAGCATCTCATGCTGGTCCCAAATCCTGCAGCTTTTCTTGTGTTTGAATCTTGGTGAGGCTGTGTGATGAACTGTTCCCAGACTAACTTATCTGCCTTTTTGCTAACAATGTGCGTGCTGGGCCCCATGTAGAGAGAGGCCCCATCTCTCCTAGCCATGGTGCTGGCTGGGGGGAGGCGCAGATCTAACTGTGGGTGCTGCCCAGGGAGATGCAAGCAGGTACTGGTTGCTCTTTGAGTCC
This sequence comes from Gopherus flavomarginatus, assembly GCF_025201925.1. Lineage (NCBI taxonomy): Eukaryota > Metazoa > Chordata > Testudines > Testudinidae > Gopherus > Gopherus flavomarginatus. Next base: position 66,675,190 of record NC_066620.1, on the reverse strand, counting down.
ACTCAGTGTGAGCGAGGCAGCAGAGATGGGACAGACCTTTCACACCACCCACTACCGGGGCCTAGAGCAAACACGTCCAAAGAGACTCCGCGGCTTCTCCCAGTTCTTCCTCCCTCTTTCTCAGCCAGTAGCAGGCACAGGCCTCGTGGGTGGTCTCTGGAGGGGGTCTCCCCAACCTGCTGTTTGAACCTTGATGTGAGGCTCACCTCCAAGTCATGGAGCTGAGGGACGAAACCCTGTCCAGACCCCTCCTCTTCCATGGCTGACAGCAGCTTCCCTCCCCCAGTTATAAGCTGGGCTGGGACATCGCACCCACGGAGAGGCAGTGCCAGCCACAGTGAGCCTGGTAGGTTCCCGCTGGCACATTGCTCCTTGCTAGCAAATATCTGGCAGCTTCATGTGGTGTGTTTTTGTCTCAGTCTGTCCCTGCACACTCCTGTCTGTCTGCTTCTGCCCTGGGCCTCTCGGTCATCTGGCTCCCGGGGAGTCCCCGCACAATCAGTGAGTCAGCTGAAGCAAAGGAGAAGGCCGGCTGCATACCATAACGAGACCAGCCCGCATCTCTCAGGTAGGAGTGGGGAGCTCACAGCCCTGCATGGCTCCCCACCCACGCGGCTGCTGCATCACATCGACATCACACCGCTGCAAACCTCCTCATCTGCCTGGCAACACGTTGCCCACTGGCTCCCCCTGGTGGGTGCTGTATGTGTTCATTTCCCTGTGCACAGGATTTTCACTCCTCCAGTGAGTCATAGCTGCGCAGAAAGTGAATTCTGGACGATGCAGATGCGGGGAAGGCCTGCCTGGTCCCATCTCGACTGGCTCTTGGAGACCAGGCAGGATCAGGCCCTACAGCAAATTTTGCTAGAGCTTTGCCCAGCCTGGCATTAAAGGTCCTAGTTGCCGGGGCTGCCAGCGCCCCGTGGGAGCCCAGTGTATCTCATTTCAGGAAGTGTCTCCCAAGTGTCATTCGGAATAATCCTTTTTGTTAATATTGCAGCATTACTCCTAGTTATGCCTCTGCATCCCCCTAAACAGACCCTCCTCTCCTCCTCCTCCCCCCACTCAGTTCCCACTCTCTCATTGCCGAGCCAAGCTCGTCAGATTTAACCCTCCTTACTCTTTTCTCTAAATTGGTCCCTCGCTGCCTTTCTCTGCACACCCTCGGTTTGTCGTCTTTCTGGTACTGAGGAGCTCAGAACAGAACACAGTCACCGAGCTACGGAGCCAGAGAGAGGAGCTAGCCCCTCCCTGCTCCAGGCCATAAGGCATGTGGAACTGAGGGGCCCAGAGCTGAGCGCGGGATCCCAGTGTAAGTCTCCCAGGGCAATGGAGAGAATGACTCTCCCTTGTGGAGGGGTTTGTCTGCATATGCAGCCTAAGACCTGCAAGCATCTGTCTCATCAGCTCTTCGCTCTCATTTCTTCCCACACCCCTTGAAGCTTTTTTAATCACCCTTCGCTCATGGCATTAATTCCTATGTAGGTGGCAGCTGGGATGGAGGGAGAGCCAAGTTCTTCCAGAGCTGCTCTGCTCTTCTCCAGTCTCCTCTCAGGACACTTGGCAGGCAACACGTATCATCATAGGCCTTACCAGGGAATCGCTAATGAGGACCATTTGCCTCTTTCTCACTTGCTGGGCCCCTGACCTCCCTTGGGCTCTTCTCCATCTGATCCTCTGCCTGGTAGTGCCTGTTACGAGGGTCCAGTTTGAATGGCTCTATGTTTCCCTCTGTTCCTATTGCTGCCAGGTTTTCCCACTTCCTTCAATTCATCCCTCCTTTCCCCTTCCAGGGTTTTAGCCTGCTGGGACTCTCCCACTGTTTCTCTTCTCGGTGACTTCAGCTGCTCCTTTGGCCCACAGCTCCAATCTTGTCCAGAACAGCAACCAGCTTGTGGCTTATTTGTGAACAGCCATCTTGGTCTTTGCTCATAAAGAGAGGCCTTCTGCATGTCCCACATCAGCCAGCCTTGAACGCTTCAGCAGCAAGCTGCCCCAGAATCTGCCATACCCAACTGCTATGTGGTTCAGGGCCAGTGCTGCAGAGCTGAGGCCCAGCTGCCACAGGGTATGCTGTATCCCAGCCATTGTGTACTCCTTGAAGCAGGTCTCTGCCTACTGGAGGCTTTCAGGGCTTAGCCATCTCCAGACCTCCCCTCTTCACTGATAGAACTCTCTGAGTGTCCTGCTGTTTATAAGTCCCACCTCAGGTAATCACATGCTCTACCTTTGCTTCCTCAGCAGCCTAACTCCCACTTTCTCAAGCTCCAAGTGCATGTTCAGGTCCCCCACTTTGTTCTTTGGCCTCATTTCCTTCTCAGCTGTGATGCTACTACTGCAAAGCATTCCAGGATCCTGACTTCCATCATCACCACCTCCTCTGGACAGAAATTACCTCTTCCTCTTCTATTACTCCCTGAACAATTTGCTTAATCCAGATAATTGGTGTGGAAAAGGGGTGAACAGAAAGGTGGCAACATTTACCGAGTATACAAAATAACTCAAGATAGTTTAGTCCAAAGCTGACTGCAAAGTGCCAAAGCAATCTCACTAAACTAGGGGGGTGGGAAATAGCAAATGAAATTCAATGTTGCTAAGTGCAGAGTGGTGCACGTTGGAAAACATAATCCCAACTATACATATAAAATGATGAGGTCTAAATTAGCTGCTACCACTCAAGAAAGAGACCTTGGAGTCCTTGTGAATAGTTCTCTGAAAACATCTATTCAGTGTGCAGCTGAGTCAAAAAAAAAGTTAACAAAGTTAGGAGCCATTAGGAAAGGGATAGATAATAAGACAGAAAATATCATAATGCCACTGTATAAATCCATGATACGCCCACATCTTGAATACTGTGTGCAGTTCTGGTCGCTCCATCTCAAAAAAGATACATTAGAATTCAAAACGGTACTGAGAAGGGCAACAGAAATAATTAGGGGCATAGAACAGCTTCCACATGAGGAGAGATTAAAAAGACTTGCACGCTTCAGCTTAGAAAAGAGACAACTATGGGAGGATATGATAAAGGTCTATAAAATCATGTCTGGTGTGGGGAAAGTGACTAAAGAAGTGTTATTTACCTCTTCACATAACATAAGAACAAGGAATCAGCCAATGAAATTAATAGACAGCAAGTTTTCTTCACACAGTCAATCTGTGGAACTCCTTGCCAGGGGATGTTGTGAAGGCCAAACCTATAACTGGTTCAGAAAAGAATTAGATAAGTTCATGGAGTGTAGGTCCATCAATGGCTATTAGCCAAAGATGCTTAGGGACACAAAGATGATTAGGGACACTAAACCTTCAGCTGCCAGAAGTATCTGGCAAGGGCCATTGTCAGAGAGAGGATACTGGACTAGATGAACCATTGCTCTGACCTAGTATTGCCACTCTTATGTTCTTATTAACCCAGCCCCCTACACACACTGTCTTCCCTCTGTTTTCCTAGCCCTTTGAGAAGGGGTTTCCAGCCAGACTCTGCAGTACGGACCCGGCTGAGGCTATGCAGCAAACCCTGCTGGGCCTGGCTTTGAGGAGCAGGGAAGGAACCTCAGCCAGACCTCTCCTTTCACCTGCCTCTGTGTTTCCCAGCTCTAGGGTTTCCAGTTTGAATGGGGGGCAAGCTGCTACTCCCACTGTGCACAAGCCCCCCTGCTCTTGAACCAGCTTGCAGAGGATGAGAGGGAGTCATGATGGAGGTGTGCAGGCAGGATCAGAGAAAACGGGAAGAGACACTCAGCGTGAGGAGTTGGGGAAATCATGGAAGAATTTATGGAGTGATGCATGCAGTCTTCCATTCCCAGCTTCTCGTAGAGGTTTAGGGTACCCCCAAGAGTGGCCAGTTAGGGACCTCAGTGCCTTTCTCTGAACCTTTTCCAGTTCCGCTATGAGCTTTTTGAGATGGGGTGACCAGAACTGAACACAGTATTCAAGGTGTGGGCATACCATGGCACTATGGTATTTTCTGTCTTATCATCTGTCCCTTTCCCAATAGTTCCTAACATACTGTTAGCCTTCTTGACGGCTGCTGTGCATTGAGCAGTGGTTTTCAGAGAACTATCTACGTTTACTCCAAGATCTCTTTCTTGGGGAGTAACAGGTAACTTAGAACCCATCACTGTATATGTATAGTTGAGATTTTTTTCTCCTAATGAGTGTTACTTTGCACTTAGCAACATTGAATTTCATCTGCCATTTGGAATGATCTTGGAAATGAAATATTTTATAATATTTTGCATTAATATATTTGCTACACTGTGTGTGTTTAACATACATACTACTACTTTTTTTTTTAATTCACTCTCACACCAAACCACTTATTCATCCAGAAGGACATAGGAATTGAACCATCACAGTGGTCCATCTTTTCCAGGATCCTATCTCTGACATTGTTCACTAATGCCAAGTGCTTCAGAAGAAGGTTCGAGAACCCCTCTAGGGGATAATTCTAGAACAGTGGTTCCCAAACGGGGGTTCACGAAATGTTACAGGGGGTTCTCAGGAAAAAATTCCCTAATGGCAGACAGAGCTGTCCCTAGGGACCCCAGGCAGCACAGGACCAGCAGCTTGGAAGCCCCTGGACTTCCAAGAACTAAGCAGATCAAAGCAAGCATCTCTATCACACTGAGGAGATTTAAACTTCAAGCCTCCTTATAAGAAATGGAAAGGGAGGTGGATATTTTTTGCTGTTTTTAAAATGAAATATGCAGCTAGTGTTGTTTTTAAAATTATTATGAAGGACAAGTTTAAGCTTTGTTGTAATGTGTGTTGTTTACCTGAACTGCTCAAGACCTGAATGCTTGTGTAAGAAGAGTTGGCTTTTTAGATACCTTCATGCTGTTTCACATCTGATACTTCTTGATGAAACATAGGAGCCTTGTCTTATAACAGGCTTATTCAAAGTAATACAAGCTACGAAAGTGAGATCTTGGAAGAGTGTTGCCATTTTCATAATGTAATAAAAAATAGTGTAATGATTAATAATTAATAGTGTGTAATAAGCATGTCATAAAAACAAATTTTATATTTCCAAGATCACTGCTTTTATAACTTATACTCAGGTAAAAGAGAAAATCCCTGGAAATACTCATTTTTAGGAGGGGGTTTGCGAGACTTGACATTATGGTGAAAGGAGTTCACAGGTTGTTAAAGTTTGGGAACCACTGTTTTAGAATAACCTCCCTGTATAGGAAGCCCTGGCAATTGACGATCAGCTGAAGTGTTTCTAGCCCTTAAACATTTCTATCCTAGCTAGTAACTGTGAGTTTATATTTATTCCTATAAATGTCTGTTTCTTACTGTCTTTTAACCTTGCTTAGCTCTTGTCCTCAATAATATCCTGTGACAGAGAGTTCCAGAGGGTACTGTTCACATTGTGTGGGGTATTTCTTCCTTTCATAAGTTTTAAAGTTTGCTTCTTAATTTCCTGGGGCACCTCCTTGCTGTTGGGTTTTAAAGGGGAAAACTGGAGCTCCCAACCGACCTACGTGCTACTGACCTACCATTGGTTATTGTGTGTCCCTTTATTGGGTCACCTCTTATTCATCACCTCTCTAAACTAAACAGTCCTGACCTCTCCTCCTGTGGCAGTCTTTTCAGGCCCCTCTTCACTGGTGGGTATGGCTGTAATCTATTGTGTCCTCACTCTCTCCTGTGCATGTGCACAGACTCGTCATGTTCTCCGAGACTGTGTCTGAGCTGCTGCAGGGTGTCTCCAGCCAGGCCTTGGAGCGAGGGGTTAGCAGGGAGAGTGGAAGGACAGGGAAGCTGCTCACACCTACTTCCCTCTGTCTGTCCCTGCGAAGGCCGGCAGAGCTGGGTGTCCGTGAGGCTGGCCCTGTGCACTGCAGCACACCCCCTGTACTCCAGTCTGAACAGTGCTGTCTGAGGAGGGGCTTTCCACTAACTGCTGTCCTTTCTGCTCTCTGAGGCTCTTCTCACTCCATCTCACCTGGGGCAAACTGACCTGAATTAACCTCTGACCTCCTGGGTGCTGCTGCCTGGCTGAGCTTCTCTCTCCTCCTTCGTTAACCCTTTGATTGTCCCCCCTCTGTAATTTCAGCGTGGCATCCGCTCTGCACTCCGACAGCCATGACCGCTATGAGCGCCTCACCTCCGTCTCCAGCTCCGTGGACTTCGACCAGAGGGACAACGTGAGTAGCAGCAAAAACTAATCCACTGCCTGCCAGCTGAGCAGCTCATAGGCCATCACATGTTAGCCAAGTCTCCCAGCCACTGGAGAAATGGAGCAGTGTCATCATCCCTGTTTTGCAGAAGGGAAACTGAGGCACAGAGAAGGGAAGCCATTTGCCCAAAACCACATGTAAATGAGTGAGGGAATAGAACCCAGGAGTCCTGGCTTCTAGTCCCATTCTCTAACCACTAGACAATACTCCCCTCCTAGAGCTGGGAAGGGAACCCAGGAGTCCAGGCTCCCAGCCTCAACCCTCCAACCAGTGATTAGATGTCTAGCTAGCAAACTGTAGACCCATGGAGAGGTGACTGGTCACATGGTGCTGGCTCCTCTTCACATCCAGCTGCTAAACCCCATTACAAGCTATATATCTACTGAATGTTTCCCTACTGCCCCTTTTCCTGTCAGAAGCAGCTCTGGTGAAATGGGATGGGTCTGGGTAGGCCGACAAATAGGAGGGTGGTTCCTGGGAGACATGCTCTCTGTCCAGGTGTGCACCATATCATGAGAAGCCCTGGTCTGGTTCCTGCTGCCTCTCTAGTCCATCATGTGTTTCTTCTCTCCTGTTTGATGGCTGAGGTGGCCCCTGGGGATGTGACCCTGCACTGGGACAGCTGACTTCCTGGCAGAGCTCCTGTGCTAACATTGGGGTCTACACTGTCCCCACTGCCCACTGTAATGTAGCAAAATGGCTCCTTTGACCTCATGATTCAACTGGGAGGATGACCAGCCAGTTGGTGCTGGTGTTGAGCCTGGCCCGTGTCATATGCAAGCGAGCGACTGATGTGTCGGGAGAACTTGTGACGGGGTCCTACATACCTGGGCATTTGTGGTCTGTGTGCCCTTTTAGCTTCCCTTTCGTGGCAGGGGTAACCACTGGCCCTGGGGAAAACAAGGAAGAGGAGCCTTATATTGTCTGGGGAGAAGAGAGCAGTAAGGCTGGTCTCCTTGGGGTCTACCAAGGGGGAGTAGGACTGAGAGAACCCTCAGTAACCTGGGGCTCCCATTGTCTCTCCACACAGGGCTTCTGCTCCTGGCTGACAGCCATCTTCAGGATAAAGTAAGTGGCCCTTGAATCCAAGTGTTGGTTCTAGAGCTTAGCCACTGCCAGGGCCCAGAGACCAGTGCGGGCAGTGGAGACCTGGCACTGTGTGGTTGTTCATTGCTTGTCATAGCATCTGGAAGCCCCACCTGGGCTCAAAGCCCCCTTGCACTAGGTGCTGTACAAGCATGCAGTAAGAGACAGCCCCCACCCCACAGAGCTTACAGGCCAGCTAGAAAAGGCAGACAAAGAAAGGACTGTTCTGTTTTACAGCTGAGGAATTGGTACACAAAGAGACTAAGAGTACGTCTATGCAGGCATGGTCCCCGTTGCGGCTAGATGGATGCATGAGATCTGCTTGAGCTAGTGCCTAAAAACAGGAGTGTGGCTGCAACAGCACGGGCAGTGGCTTGGACCAGCCACCCAAGTGCTAGCTCACCTGGCCCCTGGGAATGTACACATGCCGCTAGCCCGCTGCGGCCACACGCTCGCTGGAGCCGAGCTAGCGCACATCTGGGAACTGCGCCTCCCAACGGCTGTCTTAAAGTCTGTGGGGTTGGTGCCATTACCCCCTCTGGCAGATAGGGATCTCGCAGGGGTTTAGGTGATAGTGGATTGCGTGGGCACAGCTGCCTGGCAGGCTGCCACGAGTGAGCCTCGCATCCCCATCCTGCAGGTGCTGGGAGCAGTTGCAGCAGGTGGACGTTGGCTAGTGGATTCGTGTGCAAGGCCAGACTGCAAAGTGCTGAGGTCCCTAACTGGCCGCTCCCTGGGCTAGGACTGAGGGCTCCGCAGCTCCTCTAAGCGATAGTGTCATTAGAACTCCTTAAGCTCTGGTGTGAGGGGCTAGTGCTCTGGGTGCTTAAGGCGTCGAGTGTGACCCATACGGGTGCCTCTGGCGCTGGGCACCGAAGGGCTATTGGGATTTGGCCCCGTGCCCTTATTAGGTAATGCCTCACCGCCTTTGTGTCCTTGCCAGGGACGATGAGATCCGGGATAAGTGCGGGGCCGACGCAGTCCATTATCTCTCCTTCCAGCGGCACATCATAGGGCTGCTGGTGGCTGTGGGCGTGCTCTCCGTGGGCATCGTGCTGCCCGTGAACTTCTCAGGGGACCTGCTAGGTGAGTGGGGGGAGGGTGGGCTCTTGCTGGCCCTGTTCCCTTCCCACCTTTGGAAGAGAATTAGCCAGCCCTGCTCACAGCAGCCGAGCAAGAGTCCTGGCGGCAGGGGCTGGTCAGCCCATGGTCTCTTGAGGTGAGGGAGCATCGCTTCCTGCCTTGGCCTTACAGTAGCAGCTGGAAGTGCCTGCTGGCAGGGAGGTTGTTGTGGGGGGAGGGAGTGGCTTTACTCTTGGTGGGGAGGTGAGTTTTGCTGAGCCCTCACCCCCTTGCAACTCAGCCAGGAAAACTGGAGCCCAGAAACTTAACCTTTGACCCTTTAGCATTTCACGGGGCTTGCAGGGTGACTCTATTTTCAGAGGCATTGCAGGGATGATTTCCAGAGCAGCCCTGCCCTGCCCCATGTCTCCCCAGCCCAGGCACCCCAAACCACTAGCCTCTGGACTGAATTAAAGGTGTCTGTCTGTCTCTCTCTCCGCAGAGAACAACCCCTACAGCTTTGGGAGAACGACGATCGCTAACCTGAATTCTGGGTACGTCGAGGAGGGAGCGGAGCGGGGCCCTTGGAGTGTGTCAGGTGGAGCCACAGAGGGGAGCTGCCCCAGGAAGGCTCGGGAGGCTGTCCCAGCTCATTCACTCTGCAGAGCTAGCTCCCAGCCACTGTCTCCAGAACAAAAACCCCGGAGCAGGCTCTGGGATGCCACCACTGAGCCCTGCGCTGGGTAACAGCCTTTCAGCATGCATGTACCATGCCAGCCAGTTGGACTGTCCCCAGGTGCAGTGCCCTTGGCTGGCAACCTGGCCCTGGAGGGAGCAGGGTAACTCACGTTGGCTGACTGGCCAGGCACAAGATGAGGGTGGGTTCACTGCACCGACCAGGTGGCCTTAGCTGAGTGGTGTCTCTCTGGTAACAGAAATAACCTGCTGTGGTTGCACACGTCCTTTGCCTTCCTGTACTTGTTGCTGACGGTGTACAGCATGCGTCGGCACACCTCCAAGATGCGCTACAAAGAGGATGACTTGGTAAGGCTGGCGTGGCCTCCGACCAGGGTTCTCTGCTCTTCCAGCCTCTCTCTCTCTGCCACCCCAGCCATGCCTCCCCATTCATGCTGGGAGTGACTCCCCATGCAGGGTTCTTGCCCGCACCTCACCCGTGATACAACTGTAACAGTCCGAGGGTCTCCAGGGCCCCCACTGGGTGAGTTGAGCTGCAGCGGCGAGTATGCAATCTCCTGTCCCTTCCCACTAGGCACTGCCTCTGCTTGGTATGTTCTAGGTTCCCCCACTGAAAGCCACCTCGCTGCCTACGGTTAATGTCCCCACCCCATCTCTGCTCGGGCAGCTGTTGTTAGAACCGTCTCACCAGGACAGAACCTGGGCTGGAGCCAAGTTTGGCTATGTGTCGGGTTGCACCCATGCCAGCCAGTGGGGGATGGGAGACCACCTGGTAAATGTGGGATCCTGGGCACTGCCAGGAAAAAGTGAGCCAGTCGCCTGACATTAACCCTGACGTGGCTTCACCCCTTGGTCACAGCCTGGTGTCCTGTGCTGCCCTAGTTTGGGTTCCCATACTGCCCTCCCCTCCCCTGGCCCCTTTGTCTCTTCCAGGTGAAGCGAACTCTGTTCATTAACGGGATCTCAAAATATGCTGAGTCAGAGAAGATCAAGAAGCATTTTGAGTGAGTCTGTACATGCATGCTGGGTCCCAGCTTGAGCTACTATTTTTACTCTGCAGAAAATTTCAACTTTTTGGCAAACAATTTAAAAACTATAAAAATTTAATAATTTTTTTTAAGCATTGTTTCATGGGAGTTGTAGTTCAAGTGCCTCATGCCTACAATCTATTACATGGGCTTGACTACATCTCCCATGATGCATCGTGAGTGATGTAGTCCAACGGGGAGCCTGGTTCGTAGACGAGAATGTGGGCATAAGGCACCAAAACTACAACTCCCGTGAGGCGCTATAAGGGCATTTCTGAATTGAGTGGTTTTGGGTTTCAGATGTTTTGGGTTTTTGTCAAAAAATCAATACGGAAAGCAGCCCTAGTCCCAGCTCTTAGGGGAGAGGGAATGCTGAACCCTTCAGTGCCAACTCTTCCCCTGCAGAGATCCCTCTGGGCAGAACCAAGCCAAGGGATGTCAGGGGAGACGATGGAGTGGGGGGTGGTGGCCGAGGTACACCCAGACCCTCTCCGACAGTAGAGGACTCCCACCACCACCATCTGATTTTAGAAGCCCCACAATGAGACCCTGGTTCTTCTAGGGGCAAAGGACTGAAGAGGAGCCCAAGAGCACGGCTTTACAAGCAGGCACTCTCCTTCCCACCTCATTCCCCCATAAGAGCAGAGTGCGTGGGCGATTTCCCTCCACCCACTCAGCACAGCTCCCACCCACCCCCAGCAATCCCACCAGCTGCTGGAGGATTTGTTTGAAGTGCTGCTTTCCACCTCATCGCTAATGAGCGTGGGGTTGTTTCCTGTCCACAGGGAGGCGTATTCCAACTGCACTGTGCTGGAAGCGCGGCCCTGCTACAACGTGGCCAGGCTGATGTTCCTTGATACAGAGAGGTAAAATCAGGGGTGGGTATGGATGGGGGGCCCTCCAACAGGCCTAGATCAGGAGTGTTGCAGATAGCACACGGGATGCATCTGGGGTGAGACTCTGCAACAGGAGGGTTACAGAGAACAGGTCACCAAAAAAATGCATGGGGTGGTCTCGGGCTAGTCCTTACCTAGGCCCTGTCTGCACCACTGAACAGCTAAGGAATTGGGGACTGTTTGACTCAAGTGATAGACTCTGCTTGAGGAGTCCAGGGCTGGGATAGCTGGGGGGCTGCAGGTCAGGGCAAAGGGGGTATGGGCAGAGCTGTGTGTGAGAAGCCCAGGACTTTGAGGAAACATTAAGCATTGTTATTGGGGGCATGGAAGAGTGGAGTAGGGCAGAGCTGAATTACCTGGGCTGCTCTGGGGTTATCAATCTGCTTGTCTGGCCCGCACCACAACCAAAGTGTCTGAACCGCATTGATCATAACGGATTTGACTCTCAGCCGCTCTGTGAGGCCAGGAAGGATCAGAACTGAGGCCCAGGGGCAGTGACTTGCTGTAGTCACACAGTGAGCCTGGGATTGTCCCACACCCCAGCGTGGTGCCTTAAGTGTCCGTGACGTCATTAGTGATGTAACCCCACGTTTGGACTGTGCAGCTGTGCTTCCACCCGGCGAGGGAGGGGAATTAGTTACACACTCCTAGGGGCCCTGATTATTCACCCTGGTGTAATGAAATCCCAGCAGCCTCTGCTTCAGCCGAGTGGGAACCTTCTTAAAAAATATATATATACGAGATTCACATACGCAGAGAGAACCCCTGCCCCCCACGCTCATGTCTGATCCGTCCCCCAGACTCCCTGGGCTCTCTGCCAGCACCCTCCCTGCATTCTCACACACTCTCTCCCTGCTTGTTGCCCCGTGGTAGACACTGCAGGGGGAAGGGCCTGTCTGAGCCTCTGCTTCCCCTCCCGCCTCCTCCTCTTGCAGGAAAAAAGCAGAACGTGGGAAAATCTATTTCACCAACCTGAAGACCAAGGAGAACGCCTCGTCAATGATCAACCCCAAGCCCTGTGGCCACCTGTGCTGCTGTGTCATCAAGGGCTGTGAGGAGGTGTGGGGGCAGGGGTGGAAGGGCACTAGGCAATAGCATGAGTGGCTTGGGGGTGCTGGGAGACTGCCCCCATGCTGCTCCCAGCCATATAGAGGAGGGCTCAGCCACCAAATCCTGGCTTACCAGCATGTTGCTGTCCTCTTGTCTGCCCTTAGCATCTCTGGAGCCCTCCAAGGAGAGGAAGCTCATTTTCCTCCGTTGTTGTTACTGTCCCTGCTGCTCCTTGCTAAACAGCCCCCTAATCCCAGCTCCCACCCGTTTGCCTCATTAACTCTGATTCTTGCAATCCTAATACCAAGTGGAGTTGATGCACCAAGCGGTTGGTCCGGATTAGCCCGGTTGTGCCCTCCACCGCTGGCCATAGCACACGGGGAGGAGCGGTGTCACCATGCCCTCTGGGGGCGCGACCGGCCTGGGGCCCGAGAGGGCAGCAGCCTGGTGGGGTTGCATGGCTCTCGACTCTGATCCGCGTCCGTGTGTCCAGGTGGAGGCCATCGAGTATTACACCAAGCTGGAGGAGAAGCTCAAGGATGACTACAAGCGGGAGAAGGAGAAGGTGAACGAGAAGCCTCTGGGGATGGCCTTTGTCACCTTCCACAACGAGACCATTACGGCCATGTGAGCACAAGGGGCCCACCATGGGACTAGGGAGGGGATGGGAGGGAGAGTCACTGTCATTTGCAAGCAGGCATGTGAGGGGCTAGAAACAATGCCAAGGATCCCCTCCTGATAGCCTGGGGCTCAGCCTCCCTGTTCTCACTCTCTCTCTCCCTCTTCCTGTTGCTTCCAGAATCCTCAAAGACTTCAACGTGTGCAAGTGCCAGGGGTGCGTGTGCCATGGGGAGCCCCGGGCCTCTTCCTGCAGCGAGTCCCTGCATATCTCCAACTGGACCGTGACCTATGCCCCCGACCCACAGAACATTTACTGGTGAGCAGGCCGCGCAGCAGGGCTAGGGAGGCACGGACAGCCTGGTAAAAGGAAGGTACCGTCAGGGCTGTGGGCCTAGTCCAGGAGTGCCCTTGGCAGCTGGGGGGCTCAGAAGAGGGAGCATCCCCAGTGACAGGCCCAGACAACTGGCTGGAGGGATTAGCTTCCTCTGAAACATCTAGGTGTAGGGTCACAGCTTGGCTGGACCATGGGTCTGACTCAGAATGGGGAGCAGTGGGATCTGAGTGGCTCTAAAGGGGGTTCAAGCCTTTGAAGAGTTAATGTCCTGGGCTCTGCCCAGCACAGACCAATGTCTCTGGCTCCCCTCTGCCTCCCCCATGATCCCCTCCTGACTGGCTTCCGCACCTTGTCTCCCCCCCAGGGAACACCTCTCCATCCGGGGTTTCATCTGGTGGATCCGCTGCCTGGTTATCAACGTCATCCTCTTCCTCCTCCTCTTCTTCCTAACCACTCCCGCCATCATCATCACCACCATGGATAAGTTCAACGTCACCAAGCCCGTGGAGTATCTGAATGTAAGGCCTGCCAGGGGGACAGGTGCAAGAATGAGGAGCCCTCCGCTTCCTCCTGTCTCATCCTGTGGCACAGAATGGAACAGCCCTGGGGAGGTGGGGCTGGGTCACGAATGTGCACTGGTCCCTCCACCTCACCTATCTAGACGAGCTAGGCCTGGCCCCATCAGGCTGAGCAAGGTCCCTACAGGTCTCAAGTGCTCCTATGTGGGGAGGGGAGAGCCTTGTCTACATCACTGCAGTGTGGGCACTGCTCTGTTACATGAGGGCAGAAAGCTGCCAGACTCCCTGTCCCACCTCCTGAGCTGCGGCACTACAGAGCCTGTTGGAGCAGAACGGAGAACATGTTGTTGGAGCCAGAGTGTTGGAGGTGGCTGCATTTGCAGGAGAGACGTGAGTGGCCAAGGATTCTGCCTGGGACCCTACAAGAGGCCTTGAGAATCCCTCTCTTGTCAGAACCTGGGCAAACAGGCAATCCCCACTCTCCCCAGGGACTGCCAGGCTCTTCAGCCAGCAGCCAGCGCTCAGTTTTGCATGCATGGCAAGTGGGAGGAAATCCTGGCTGTCCCTACCATAATGGAGAGCAAGAAAACACTCAGCTGATGTGCCAAGGGACCAAAGAGTTATGAGAGCGAAGGAAAACTATAGGGCATACAGTGACTGCATTAGGCTGCCTCTACACTTAGGAAAATCCCCAGCCCGACAATCGGAGTAGCTGCACCCTGGCAGATCCCTACATGGAGACAAATGAGTCCCAGAGCAGGGCCTGGGCTGGTGCCTCATTTCCCCGCCCTGTACAACTCCCAGACTTTCGCTTCTCACCAGGGGATAAGGCAGAGGTGCTGCAGTTTCCCATCCAGGATTCCCAGGTTGAGGAAAGTGCTCCTATTGATACAGTCCCCAAAGGGGCAGAGTCATGCTCAGTTCTGCTGGCCGCTCTTGTCCTCTGCCATTGGTGATGCAGCAGGTTAGCCTGCTGCCCTCCCCCATGCGCCCAGCCTCCAGATTTGCATTGACTGCAGCGAACAATGTGTCCTTTGCCTTCCCAGAACCCCATCATCACCCAGTTCTTCCCCACCCTGCTGTTGTGGTGCTTCTCTGCTCTGCTGCCAACCATCGTGTATTACTCCGCCTTCTTCGAAGCTCACTGGACCAGGTAAGGACAGTCAGCACCCGCTCTCAGCCTGAGCACTACTGCCAGCTGTGTGCTCTCAACACCTTGCACAAGAGCAGTCATCTTTGGCCTGCTTGTCCCATTCCTTCCACCTAAGATCCACCTGTAATTTCATTTCCTGGCATAAACTGTAGGGGTGCTGTGCTTTGCAGCTGTTAATCAGATGCTGGACCCCACCTCAGAGGTGGCTGCACTTCAGTGAGTGGATGAACTGATTGCAATATGCACAGTCTGTTAAGCTCTGTGGGCTCCAGATGGTTGGCAGGCATTGTGTGTTTATGCATATGATTGTTACCATTATGTATTCATGAGCCAAAATATTTGCTGTGTCAGACCCTGCTGCCCTGATCGCATGTTGTTAGGTCACATGGCTCAGCCTGTTTGAGCTGAGATTGCTGCAGTCCTGCGATCAGCATCTCTAGTGGTCTGAGCGTAGGGCTGGCAGCCTGGAAATCCAGAGTTCTAATTGCAGCCGGGTGTGACTTTGGGCAAGTCATATCCCTTCCCTGGGCCTCACTTTCCTCAACTGTCAAATCGGAGAATGATCCCAGCCCCCGCTGGAGATCTGTGATGGTGAGTTAGACCCAAGTCTACACTCGAAGTATGTGCCAGTAGTGCAGCGTTGGCTGGGGGTGATGGTTCTATAGTGACAAAAGTGTGAAATAAGGTGAACCGGTATAAGCTATACAGACAAAAGCACGTTTTAGCCAGTATAAGATGTGTCTACCCTAGGGGAGAGCTTTACCATTACAACTACACCAGCAAATCTTTTCTGGTGTAGACTAGGCCTCAGTGACTGTCTGTAAAGCACCAGGCATGATGCTGTCTGCATTCACTCCTGTGCTGATTCAGGAGGAGCCCCTGGAGGGTTGGAGGTGCTGGGGCTGAAGGGGATATACTAGGTGAGGGGAAGGATGATTCAGTGGTTAGAGTGCCTGCCGGCGGTTTAGGGGACCATGGTCAATTCCCTGCTCTGTTACAGATTTCCTGTGTGACCTTAGGCAAGTCTGTCCCCCTCTGGAGCATGGGGATAACAGCACTGCCGAGAGTAAAGACATTACAGCTTATGAGCCCTCAGATATGCCAGCAATCCTCCACTTATCTATCTGTTGTACTCATTTGCCCTTCACATGTCCTGGGACCATCTTTTTCTTCTGTGTTTGTATAATGCCCAGCACAGCGAGGGGCTGGTCCTTGATGGGCTCCTAGGTGCTACTGCAATACACATAATTAACAATAATAATAGTAAAGTACAATGGACAAATCAGTACCAAAGGGGCCTAGAGGGTGCATTGTAAGTACTTAAGATTGATCGCTAGACTGGTGTGATCGCCCACCGGGGGGCTCCCAGTCCACTTGCTAATGGCCTCCCCTGTGCCCACAGGTCTGGAGAGAACAGGACTACCATGCACAAGTGCTACACCTTCCTCATCTTCATGGTCTTGCTGCTGCCTTCGCTGGGCCTGAGCAGGTGGGTGAGGAGGAAACGAAGGCAGGTCTGGAGACCCAGCACCACATGAAGCACTGGGCTGAGGATGGCCTTGGCCAAGTGCATTGTCCTGTATCACTGGGGAGACAGCCCTCACACCCATCTGGCTCTTCTCTATTTCCTTCCCTCTGCACGTAGGGAATTGTTGCCCTGGAGCTTGGGATGGTGGCAGTTGCCTGAGGAGCGATGGGGTTGGCCCTTTTAATTCTGTGGAAGCTGGGTAATCTCTCTCCGGTTGAACAGGGCTTAGATCCTGTTCAGTTGGCCCCTTACAACAAACCTATTAAATAAGTACATTTGTACAAAACCAGCCAATTCCCCATTTTAGCCAGGTGGGGGCAGGATGCAGCCAGCCTCCCCACATGTTGCAATGAGGCGTCACCCTTTCAGCCTTTCTCCTGAACCCACTTCCCAAATCCTCATGCCAGTGTTCCATGGCAGCACTCACAAAGCCACCCCTAATGGTGTCCCACCAGCTGTCTGCTGCTAGGACAGGTCCTCCGCACTGGAGGCCTCAGAGCCCAGGCTGCACTGACATGAAGAGGGAATGAGGGAGAGTGTGAAGTGGCCCAGGAGTATCTGAAAATATCTGATGCTGTATCTGAGTCTCCACTGATACCAGCTGAGTAGCTGTGTGACCCCAGGGGGCTCCCACTTGAAAAGGAGCCCATCAGTTAAAATAATCATGCTTCTGACTGAGAATCCTTTACTGGCTCTGCAAATAAGCGCATACAAGGTCATAGGCTGCAAAATTTGGGCCTAAACCTAATAGAATTAAGAGAGAACAAGGATTTTTTTCTCTGCTTGTTTATTGTGTGTGTTTGAGGGCATGCTGGTTCAGGTCCTCAAAGGGATTAGGGCACCGAACTCCCACTGATGTTAGGATCTGGGCCTTTGGAGCTAGTCAGTTTCACTGTTTCCCTTGCATAGGCGGGGTTCACCTGTTGGTTGTTTGTGTGGCTCTTTCATCCAGCAGAGAGAGAAATGTTTTAAAAAACAAGAAAATTGTGATGCAGGGAGTGGGGCCTGAAACTACTTTAAATCCATTTTTAAAAAAAATTAATTAGACTTCAGGGTCATAGGACACAAGGCACTGATGTGTCAGGGGGCAGGAAGATCAGCGCTGCAGCCAGGGACAGCAAAATATTCCCACAGCTCTTGTTAGGGCACATTTTATATGTTTTCTTTCTTCTCTCTCTCTCTCTCTCTCTCTCTCTCTCTCTCTCTCTCTGTGTTTGCGCTAAAAAGAGCTGTAGAAATTGTCTGCCATTCCCTACCATTCTGCTCTTCCAGTCTTGATATGAATCCTCAGACTGACAATATCACTGTGTCCTTATTTCATCTTTCATTTTTATATACATAATATAATGTCAAATGTTTTAGTCATTTTTTATATTGGTTCAAATGAGTGGAAACTACTTCCTATTTTAGTGCAGTTTTCCTTTAAAGCAAACATTTAAGGCCCCGGCATAATTCCCCCAGGGTCAGCAGAGAATTGCAGCAGATGTTTCTGCTAACTCCCCTGCAGAACTGAGTGAGGAAGTACAGGTACAGTGATGCACATGGGATGGATGGCAGAGACAGACAGCCCAGCACAGTCTGAGCCCTCTTTCCCAGTAGTTGCACCATATACTAAAGATTTCCTTCTCTATACATACTGTCCTGAAGACTGGAAAGGGGAGGACGGAAGCACTCTCTCACAGATACACGTGTCTGAGTGCAGCAGTGTTCCAAGATTACTGTGTATTCACAGCAGCTGTTGTTCCAGCTCCTGAGATGGGTCATGACCATGTGTGCATACAGCTTGTGCTCCTTGATCTCCAAACGTTTATATATTCACACTAGACTCTTTGTTTTTAATTGTTCTCCCTAGTCTGGATGTGTTTTTCCGCTGGCTGTTTGACAAAAAATTCCTGGCTGAGGCCGCAGTGCGATTTGAGTAAGTGGTATCTGAAACCAGGGGGTGGGGAAAGCCTGTTTTTGTAATTGTGACTCCTGCTGGGACTGGAGTTTGGGGGGAACTCGCCTCACAGCCTGTGCTCCTGCCCTGTTCCATCCAGTACCTCCTGCTGGGAGCACCTGGGACTGGCATAGCTGGAGAGTTCCCCAGACATCCAGTGCTCCTGCCCCGTTCCATCCAGTGCCTCCTGCTGAAAGAGGGGGCCTAAGCACCTGGGAGGTCTTCCGAAGCCAAAGCTGCTTCTAGAGATGTTGAACTGGTTCTTCCTAGCCAGATTTATTTCTGGTGGGAAACGTGGTGAGACTGGCCTGTTAGTGGTAAAACACACCAGCTTCCTAGAAATTAGAATGTTAGAAGGAAGAGGTGGAACAGTGACCGTGGCGGTGCCAGCCCTGGCCAGCTTCCTCTCTGCCCTTATGCCCTTCCATGTCTGTGGCCAGGTTAAGAAGCATTACCTCCCTGTCTTGCTCTCCTCCCCCCTCCAGGTGTGTCTTCTTGCCTGATAACGGGGCCTTTTTTGTGAACTACGTCATCGCCTCTGCCTTCATCGGGAACGCCATGGACCTACTGCGCATCCCCGGCCTGCTCATGTACATGATCCGCCTCTGCCTGGCCCGCTCAGCCGCTGAGCGGAGGAACGTCAAGCGGGTACGTGGTGGAGCCGACCCCATCTCCCCTAGCAGATCCTGGGCATGTTCGCTGCCAAGCTCGGAGACCTGCCCCGAGCACCCGATGCACGACAGGCCCCTGGTGAACAAACTGGGTGTGTTCTTGTAGTTGTAGATTTGTGCAAGCTGCACATTCAGACACATGCTCACGCATAGGTATACGTTGACTAGTGATTAAGGAAACAGCCTGCTAGCAGGTATCGCATCAGGAAGATCAGAGCTGTAGCCGGAGAGCCTGGGGAGAGCGGGGGATTCCCACAGCTCTCCTTAAGGCAAGTCCATGCGGTGCTGCCATGTGTGCGCTCACAGACAGGCCCATCCGCAGAGAGCCTGAACAGACTTGCACGCGGACAGAGCAGTACACACGCTCCCGTGCATACACACATGCTTTCCAATACCAGGGCAGTGGGCAGCTCTGTGCACCATACTGATGCGCTCTCTGCTTCCCCCATAGCACCAAGCGTATGAATTCCAGTTTGGAGCCGCCTATGCCTGGATGATGTGCGTCTTCACCGTGGTCATGACCTACAGCATCACGTGCCCCATCATCGTCCCATTTGGTACGTGCCCCAGAGCCCCTCTGCCTCGCTGCGCATGGAAGGCCTTGCAGCCAAAGGCAGGAGGGAGGTGGTGTCTTTCATTGCCTCCAGTGGGGGAGCCCCATCTGCAGGGTGGGATTGGAGGCATTATCCTAGTGAGGGTAAAAAGTTGGGAAACTGAGTCACGAGTCCACCCGACTTAGACTTAATCAATTTTCACCTTTGTTTGTACAATTTCAGACAATTATTGTCACTTATAGCATCAATATACATTTATGCCAGACAATTAATAACAGACAAGACAGAATTGGTAAATGGGCCCAAGTTACCACATTGTGGGGCACTGGGAAATCCTGCCACCTTCCATGGTAGTCATTGCCTTTGCTCATCCCTCGGAGGGGTCCTTCAGTTCCCTCCTTTAGTTTCTGCCACGGTGTTTCTCCAGGGTGGACCCATGTTCTCGTAGGTCGGTCTTACATTTCTACGTTACAGATCACTTCAATCTTTATTCAGTCGGCTTTTAACACATTAGCCCTTTGGGTTTGGGATAACCCGTACGTTACTTCTGCATAGGCCTTAATTACCCAGCTTCAGCATTTTTCCTGTTTGGTTTTGCCATTTCTGGGTCATGTCATTTTATGTCATCCTGCCCTGGGTCTTCCCATGAAGACATTTTTTTGTTGTCACAGGTTTCTCTCTTTTTACCTCAAAACTTCCAGCACAGTACGTACCTGTGTTCTGTCAGCAGTAACATCGTTTTAAGCAGATCAGCAATTCTATGTAAAAGAAGAACTGGCAAAACCACACTTATGCCACCAAGGTCTTGGCCTAAGTGTTACCTCGTCTGTGCTCATTCACTGTCCAGAGTTACAAATCCTTAACCTAGAACTAGCCACGGTTTTAATGTGACCAGTTAGCCATCCTGCATACTTGCATTTCATTGTTATAAGTCAGTAGATGTTATCCCTTAATCTGTTTGGGGAGGGGAGTTTGGAAAGCAGGGCTACGATTCTTTTATGACACAATTTCTTATCTTCTTTAACCGGGGTTTACATTCCAAGCCCGTTTTGTTTGTGAACCATTAAAAAGAACATCATTAGAAATGTCCCTCTGAATACATTTTGAGGGATGTCTTAGATTTAGGGCCTTGATATTTAGTTGTTGATGGTATCCCCACAGTCCTAGTGTGCCATGGTTTCAGTCACCTGGGTCCGGTATTTGAGTGTATGTGTGAATGAGACCCTTCAGAGAGCCAGTCTGTACATAGACACACAATGGATCTCGCACCTCCTTGGTGCCCAGCATTCCCAGTGAAGAGACGAGTTACCAGCTGGAAGCTCCACCCACATGCCTGCTGCTGTTTCTCACCTGGCCATGTATTGCACAGACCAGGTAAGCGAGATGATCCCCCTGCTCCCTACCAGGAGGCTCTCTGCTCCCCCTATTTCAGGGGATGGCTGCCCCTGGTAACTGCAGTGAGAACATCTGCCAGGCTGGGCAGTGAGCTGTAGATTTCCCAGCTGGAAGAGAAAGGGCCTCTGTCGTCTTTGCATAACAGCTGTTTCTGCTCTGTCTCTTGCCCAAAGACCCCTTTTGTCCCAAAAGAACGCTTTCCCAACTGGCAGTATGTCCCCCCTGCTGCCCTGGCAGCAGTCCCTGCGGGGTGACAAGTGCATGTGTGTAGGGGAGCAGCGAATAGACCTATTTCCCAGTCCAGCTGATGCTGGAGTCCCTGAACCACTCTGTTTGCTGGCAGATCATAGTCTCCGGAGGAGGGTGGAGAGCGGTGATCTAGCTACATATTGCTCCACGCTTGGCTGGCTGAGAAGCTTCTCTGTCCAATATTATCATGGGCCTTGTCTTCTGGTCCCTGAAACCTTCTTGGTGAGGCCATGTTTGCAGAGCTCATGCCTAGAAGGGTGTGCCAGGCCAGAGGTTCTCAGCCAAGCAAGTGCGTCCCTCTTGACAGTGGTCAGTGGTCAATGCTAATGGTCTGCCTGATACTAGTGTTCCAGGAGGCTGAATATTAAGAGAGCTTTAAACTAGGAATTTGGGGGAGATGGTTGAGAGATGTCCAGGTGATCTCCATGCCGGAATTTAACCTTGAGAGTGAAGAAAACAAAGTAAGAGGGGATACAGCTGTGGACAGAAGAATTGACATAAGGAGGAAGGGTAGTGTAGATACCAGACTAACAGGTGATGCTGGTGGTAGAATGTCTCTGCCTAACAGGGTAAAGAATGTCAGTGAAGCCAAACGGTAAAAATTAAGATGTCTGTACACTAATGCGAGGAGCCTAGGTAACCAAATGGAAGAACTAGAGCTACTGGTGCAGGAAGTGAAACCGGATATTATAGGGATAACAGAAACATGGTGGAATAGTAATCATGACTGGAGTACAGGTATTGAAGGCTATGTACTGTTTAGGAAAGACACAAATAAAGGCAAAGGTGGTGGAGTAGCATTGCATATCAATGATGAGGTTAACTGTAAAGAAATAAGAAGTGATGGAATGGACAAGACAGAGTCTGTCTGGGCAAAAATCACATTGGGAAAGAAAGCTACTAGAGCCTCCTCTGAGATAGTGCTTGGGGTGTGCTACAGACCGCTGGGATCTGATTTGGATATGGATAGAGACCTCTTTAATGTTTTTAATGAAGTAAACATTAATGGGAATTGTGTGATCAAGGGAGACTTTAACTTCCCAGATATAGACTAGAGGACAAGTGCTAGCAAGAATAATAGGGCTCAGATTTTTCTGGATGTGATAGCAGATGGATTTCTTCTCCAAGTAGTTGAAGAACCAACAAGAGGGGATGCCATTTTAGATTTGGTTTTGGTGAGTAGTGAGGACCTCATAGAAGAAATGGTTGTAGGGGACAACCTTGGTTCGAGTGATCACGAGCTAATTCAGTTCAAACTAGATGGAAGGATAAACAAAAATAGATCTGGGACTAGGGTTTTTGACTTTTCAAGGGCTAACTTTAAAGAATTAAGGAAATTAGTTAGGGAAGTAGATTGGACTGAAGAACTTGTGGATCTAAATGCGGAGGAGGCCTGGAATTACTTTAAGTCGCAGCTGCAGAAACTATCAGAAGCCTGCATCCCAAGAAAGGGGAAAAAAACCATAGGCAGGAGTTGAAGACCAAGCTGGATGAGCAAGCATCTCAGAAAGGTGATTAAGAAAAAGCAGAAAGCCTACAAGGAGTGGAAGAAGGGTGGGATTAGCAAGGAAAGCTACCTTAGTGATGTCAGAACATGTAGGGATAAAGTGAGAAAGGCTAAAAGCCATGTAGAGTTGGACCTTGCAAAGGGAATTAAAACCAGTAGTAAAAGGTTCTATAGCCATATAAATAAGAAGAAAACAAAGAAAGAAGAAGTGGGACCGCTAAACACTGAGGATGGAATGGGGGTTACAGATAACCTAGGCATGGCCCAATAGCTAAATAAATACTTTGCCTCAGTCTTTAATAAGGCTAATGAGGAGCTTAGGGATAATGGAAGGATGACAAACAGGAATGAGGATATGGAGGTGGATATTACCACATCTGAGGTAGAAGCCAAACTTGAACAGCTTAATGGGACAAAATCGGAGGGCCCAGATAATCTTCATCCAAGAATATTAAAGGAACTGGCAGAAGAAATTGCAAGCCCATTAGCAAGAATTTTTAATGAATCGGTAAACTCAGGGGTTGTACCGTACGACTGGAGAATTGCTAACATAGTTCCTATCTTTAAGAAAGGGAAAAAAAGTGATCCGAGTAACTATAGGCCTGTTAGTTTGACGGTCTTGGAAAAGTTTTTGAAGGAGAAATAGTTGAGGACATTGAGGTCAATGGTAATTGGGACAAATTACAACATGGTTTTACTAAAGGTAGATCGTGCCAAACCAACCTGATCTCCTTCTTTGAGAAGGTGACAGATTATTTAGACAAAGGAAATGCAGTAGATCTAATTTACCTCGATTTCAGTAAGGCATTTGACACGGTTCCACATGGGGAATTATTAGTTAAATTGGAAAAGATGAGGATCAATATGAAAATTGAAAGGTGGATAAGGAACTGGTTAAAGGGGAGACTCCAACGGGTCATACTGAAAGGTGAACTGTCAGGCTGGAAGGAGGTTACTAGTGGAGTTCCTCAAGGATCGGTTTTGGGACCAATCTTATTTAACCTTTTTATTACTGACCTTGGTACAAAAAGCGGGAGTGTGCTAATAAAGTTTGTGGATGAAGCAAAGCTAGGGGGTATTGCTAACACAGAGAAGGACCGGGATATCATACAGGAAGATCTGGATGACCTTGTAAACTGGAGTAATAGTAATAGGATGAAATTTAATAGTGAAAAGTGCAAGGTCATGCATTTAGGGATTAATAATAAGAATTTTAGATATACATTGGGGACACATCAGTTGGAAGAAACAGAGGAGGAGAAGGACCTTGGAGTATTGGTTGATCACAGGATGACTATGAGCCGCCAATGTGATATGGCCGTTAAAAAAGCTAATACAGTTTTAGGATGCATCAGGCAAGGTATTTCCAGCAAAGATAAGGAGGTGTTAGTGCCATTATATAAGGCACTGGTGAGACCTCATCTGGAATACTGTGCACAGTTCTGGTCTCCCATGTTTAAGAAGGATGAATTCAAACTGGAACAGGTTCAGAGATGGGCTACTAGGATGATCCGAGGAATGGAAAACCTGCCTTATGAAAGGAGACACAAAGAGCTTGGCTTGTTTAGCCTAGCCAAAAGAAGGCTGAGGGGGGATAGGCTTGCTCTTCATAAATATATCAGAGGGATTAATATTAGGGAGGGAGAGGAATTATTTAAGCTTAGTACCAATGTAGACACAAGAACAAATGGGTATAAACTGGACACTAGGAAGTTTAGACTTGAAATTAGACGAAGGTTTCTAACCATTAGAGGAGTGAAGTTCTGGAACAGCCTTCCAAGGGGAGTAGTGGGGGCAAAAGACATATCTGGCTTTAAGACTAAGCTTGATAAGTTTATGGAAGGGATGGTATGATGGGATAGCTTAATTTTGGCAATTGATCTTTGATTATCAGCAAATAAGTATGGCCAGTGGTCTGTGTGGGATGTTGGATGGGATGGGATCTGAGTTACTGCAGAGAATTCTTTCCTGAGTGCTGGCTGGTGAGTCTTGCCCACATGCTCAGGGTTTAGCTGATCACCATATTTGGGGTCAGGAAGGAATTTTCCTCTGGGGCATATTGGCAGAGGCCCTGGAGGTTTTTCGCCTTCCTCTGCAGCGTGGGGCATGGGTCACTTGCTGGTGGATTCTCTGCAGCTTGAGGTCTTCAAACCACAATTTGAAGATTTCAGTAACTCGGACATAGGTTAGGGGTTTGTTATAGAAGTGGATGGGTAGGGTTCTGTGGCCTGCTTTGTGCAGGAGGTCAGACTAGATGATCATATTGGTCCCTTCTGACCCTAAAGTCTATGAGTCTGAGTCTATTTGGTGTGGCACTCGATGCTTTGCCATACTTAGGTGGCACTGGCTTCTGCTGGCACTAAGGGGCACAAATAATGACATGTACAGCAAGTACATGTGTCACTGTGGGTGCTCAGCTGCCTGGCACAGCAGCTCAGCCTGGCAGAGAGGGGACTGGAAGTGTGAAATAGGATGGAAATAGATCATGCTGGGAAGTCCTCCCTTAGCCCCATTGAATGAATCCTTTCCTTTATGGAAAGTGTGGCTCTGTGTGGAGTGAAACTCCCCCCATCACTCTGACCCCTCTTTTCAGCGATGGGATGGACACTGGAGAAGAGCCTTCCCAGTAGGCATAGTAGGAAGAATTATGAGGCTTCATGTGAGTATTGGCTAACTCACTCCAGCGTCCCAGCACCTTGAGTTCAGAGTCGTCTCCCTAAAGTCCAGCCCTGAGCAGCCTTGCGGAGAGAGCATGCTGGCACCTGCGAGCCATTCCCTGATCTCCCACTTTCCTCTGCTGCTGACCCTGGAGCCCAGCGGCCTCCTCCCTGCTCTCGCTCAGTCTCTCTCTCTCTCTCTCTCTCTCTCTCTCTCTCTCTCTCTCTCTCTCAGGGCTGATGTACATGCTACTCAAGCACCTGGTTGACAGGTACAACCTGTACTACGCTTACCTGCCAGCCAAGCTGGACAAGAAGATCCATTCGGGGGCCGTGAACCAGGTGGTGGCAGCCCCCATTCTCTGCCTTTTCTGGCTCCTCTTCTTCTCCACCATGCGCACAGGTAAGCCTGGGGCGAGGGGAGGGAGATAACGGGGCGAGTGGCCGGTGCCAAATTATAGCACTCCTCAGCCAGGCTGAGTATGTGTTTGGGCTCCCTGTCCCCCCTGGGTATCGGGCAAAGGGCCAGAGGCCTCTGAGGGTGGTGAAGCCAGCGGAGCTGCATGCTGGGTGTGTGACTGCCGTGACTGTGACCCTTTGCCTTGCCCAGGGTTCCTGGCCCCCACCTCCATGTTCACCTTTGTGGTTCTCGTGATCACCATTGTGATCTGCCTGTGTCACGTCTGCTTCGGACACTTCAAATACCTCAGTGCTCACAACTACAAGGTGAGGCCCCAGGAGGCACTGGGGGTGGGGAATGTCCGGTTGGAGGGAACCGTGGCTGAGGTGATGAGGGGTTACCTCAGGCTGGGCTGGTAGGGAAGCTCCTCACAGGGCCTTTCCCCTTCATTATGGGCTGCCTTGTCTAGTACCTCCTGCCTCCCCACTCATATGTAGGTGGGTGTCGTTGGGACAGGGCTCTTCCCCCATCTCAGGGCCACCGCCACTGGTCTCGTGGGCAGCAGGAAAGCTTAGTGGGAGGCACACTCCCTTGCCAGGCCCCATCTTTGGCCCATGAGCCTGTTCCCTCTCCAACCTCCTGGAAAAGGAGCCTCATGGAGCTGTCCCTGAGCTGGGCGCTGAGCCTCCCGCAGCCCAGCCATCACCTATGCGCCCAGGTTCCCTGATCAGATAAGGCTCCCAGGGAAGGCTTGACGGGGTCAATGGACCAGCTGCCCTGCCGTCTCCATGCCATGTCTCCATTTCACTCTGTTGACCTCTAGATTGACCACACGGAGGTGGACGCCGTGGATGGGAGAGTGAACGGGCAACCTGCCGCCATGCCTCCAGCTCCCAAATCCGCTGTAAGTCACCAGCTCTCCCGCTGCCCTGCGTCTCGGTTTGGGACAGGGCAAGGGGGCTGCACACGTCTCTTCCTGTCTGAAGGCCTCATTCTGGGCCTGGCCCAGCCAGCATCCTTGGGATGGAGGCGGGGCTCGGAAGAGAATGCCCTTCCGCATGTCCCTCGCCCAGCTGAGATGAGGAATGGCACTGTCCGTCTTCTCCCTCCCCCTTCGCACCCCTGATGCTGTTTGTTCCCTTTGTCCCAGCTGAGAGAGAGGCAAAATGAAACCAGACTGGTCAGTTCCCCTTTTTATTTCACTTTCTGGCTCTCGCCCATCAGTGCATGCTGCAAACGCTGCAGGGCTGGAACGCCACATCCCAGCGCCAGCTGTTTTCATTGCAATCCAATGGAATGAAAACACTTTGGGGTAACCCCTGCCCCTCCTGCCCAGCTGTCTGGAGTCCCTGAGGGTGCCCCTTTAAATCTCTCCGGAGCAAACCGGCTCTGATATAATCAAGTTATTTCCAAGGCCAGATACTCTGCTGCAGCTAAGATCTGCCAGGGGTTGGGGGGAGGAGCCTCAAGGAGCTGGTTACATCTGCCTGACTCTGCCCTCATCTCCACCGTAAGTTAGAGCCACCTGGGGGCTGCTCTGACCTGTGACAGCTGGCAGTGATCTCCAAGAGGGCATTTGCCACCTGGGGATAGTTGGACTGCAACACATCCCAGCCATGCCCTTCATTCCTTCATCTCCTATACCAGGGCTCTCTGCACCTCCTACAGGAGCTGGCTACACCAGTCCTGTACCTACTGGGGACTTCCCCATGCCAGGGTGCTCTGAATGGCACAAAGGGGACAAGGAAGTGGGGCTGTGAATCCTTTGATTGTCGAGATTTGTCCTGAGAGCAAACAGTGTGTGACTAGTAAAGGAAGGGCTGGATTCCCCTCCAGCAGAGTGACCACTGACTCCTGATTCACCCCAGTGTACGGGGGAGGCCTGATGAGGCCTCATCGGAATGGCTGTGTGCATGTGTAGAGGCCACTGCGGCTACTGTGGCCTTGTCACCCTTTCCCAAGCCCACGCAGTCTTGCTGCCACGCACTCTCCAGTTACCAAGGGCCCTGTTTGTTAAAGTTCTGCGGTGACATGGCTGATCTGCAGATTGGGGAAGCGGGGGAGGGCAGAATTCTGACTGCTCCCATTGGCCCTGCAGCCAGACAGGTGTCCGTACAGATAAACAAGACCCTATGCTGAACTTCAGCTACCTGATGGGGTGGTTTTGTCCCTCCAGGTTAGATCCCCTGCCGCTCTCCATCCCCACAGCAGGGAAGTTTTTTTCCAAAGGGCCTCAATATGTGAGTGCCCAGCTTGAGCTATCTTAGAGGGGTAGATTGCCAGGAAGTGCTGGGCACCTGTCTTCTTGGGGTGGGGGAATTAATCAGACCGCTTTAATATCAGGCTATCCAGTATTGTAGGAGCCCTGACTGCCACTACTCCCACCCCTGGCTCCCTGGAGGGTTCAGATGTTTCCTGAGGTCTGGGGGTTACCTGTAATGGGACGTCAAGAGCTGCACACTAGGCCCTGCTGCTAGCATTTCCCATCCAAGTGGCGTCCCTGAAATCATCCAGTTCCTCTCTCTGCCCCCATGCCATGGTGAAACCTGTGCATTCCATGCAGTAGGAGTTCCTTTCAGCCCCACCATGCCCTGCACTCAGCCTCCTGTCTGCATGGCGCTTACCCACCGTACTGTGCTGCTGTGGCTTTCCAGCAGCCTGCACAGCGCTAACAGGTCTCTTGTCTCCCCTCCGCAGCAAAAGTACATCGCCCAAGTGCTGCAGGATTCCTCTCCAGAGGGTGATGCTGCCGAGTCTGAGGAGCAGGGGTCCCAGGACGAAGAGCTCATCAACCCGGATGGCATGAATGACACGGATTTCCAGTCGTGTGAGGACAGCCTGATAGAGAACGAGATCCACCAGTAGCGACCCCAGAGGGCAGGAGGGGCAGGGCAGTCCCGGGAGCTGGGGCGGCCGCTCCGAACAGAGAGAGAACCGAATGGAGCCGGGAGCGTGACAAGGAGGATGCCAGCCCCTGCCCCCTCCCACCTGCCCGGGCCACTGCCCTAACGCACATTCCAAGGGTGGGAAGGGGCCGTGCATCAAATTCTCCATTCCCTGCTTCCGCCCCTGCCCCGCTCCCTCTCACTCCCGTCTGGGTGGGTGAGAAGGGACCTGCTCTTACTAGTTACCTTCTCTAACACCTACTGAGACAACGAGACCCTGGGAAGGGGGAAGGAAGAGGAGGAGGAAGATGACTTCGACCCTTGCTGCTCCCATTCTTGGGGGAAGAGGACCCAGGGACAGCAGAAGCCTGGATGCTTTGAGGCAGCAAATGTTGGGGGGAATCTCCGGTCTCCAGTGGCCTCCTGTGTGCCCCCCACATCTGGAATCTTGAACACTAATAATTTATTAGATTTAAAAGAAGAAAAGCTTTAATCAAGGTATTGCAACCCCAGCTAGTAGCGGGCAGCTGGGAGCCCGGCACCCAGCACTGGTCCTAGCTGCAGGAGGAGCAGTGCCCTTGCACTGCGCTGCCCTTTGCCCCATGGCTGTGTCGCGCACGCATGTGCATCGGTGTGTGAGTGCCCTTCCCCAGCCCCTGGCTCTGTGGGACGTGAGGGCCATGGTCTGGTTTGGGGGAAGTGTAACAACCTGGGCCTGCTCCTGCTCTTCCCCCCACGCAGCCCAATGCTGGTGGCAGCACCTAGCTGAGTTCGGGGAGCGGGTGTCGCCCAGTGAAAACCGCGCTGGCTCAGCAATGGCTGGAGAGCACATCCGGGTGGCGAGGATAGTGGGAGGACCCCTCGCAGGGCGAGGGGAGTGTAGGGGCTAGCACGGGCGCATATCCTATCCAGCCCACACGGCCTTTTCACGTCTGTGGTAGCTGGAGCCCAGCCAGGCCATGGTGGGAGCTCACCATGGGGCTTGTGGCATTGTTTTAAGTGGCGTTATTTTGTACATTTTACCCCCCCCCCTTAAAAATAAAAAACTGACACCCAGCTGCCGCCGCCCCCCCCCCATGCTGTCCTGTGTCTGCGCAGCGGGGCCAACAAGGGGGAGGACTGGGGTCAGCTTTCCCTGACTGCTATGGAGTGGCGCTGGGCACTGAGTCAGCTACCAACAGGCGCTGGAGCTGACCCTGATTCCCTGGCCCAGGTACAGAGCCCTGGCTGGCCCCTCCTGTGTGTTTGGTTCCTGCCAGCGTAGGGCTGCGGCTCCCCGTCCCCATTGCTCAGGCAGTGTGAGAAGCAGCCTCTGCCACCCCGCTTCTCCCAGCTTCTGAGAGAGTTGGGTCCCTCTTGTGAACTTGGTCCCATGGGTGAGTGTAACATGCTGCTGTGGGACTCTCATGGGACATCACTGCCTGCTGAGCGTATTTCTAACGCTTCCCCCCCTACCCTTAGCATCACACCCACGCTAGGCTGGATTTGCACAGGGGGCTGCATGCCAGGCAGAGTGAGCAGCAGGAGCACAAAATAAACCTCCCTGATGGTGAGCTGTATTTATTTTCCCTTGCCTCCCTCACCCTGCTGCTCTGTTCATTGGCCACTGCTGGCCACAGCCCTGACTGCACACCCTACGTGGACACTGCTCCAATTAACTGCAGCGAGAGCAGCGCTGGGAACCCAGTGAGTGTATCGGAACCAGTCGGAGCTGGCTCCGGGGAGGGCAGTAATAATCTGCCTTGGTCCTTTGCTAGCAACTTCCAGCTGGGAGCTCAAAGCCCTTTATAGACCCTAAAGAGTCAAGCCTCAACCTTCCCCATCTCTGCTCCCAGGAGGGCAGTCAAAATCGTCATCCCCATGGTACAGAGGGGGAAACTGAGGCACAGCAGGGAAGAGACTTGCCCAAGGTCACACAGCAAGTCCAAGGCAGTTTGGAACCGAGACCGGATGTCCTTCCTTTATCCTGCCCCTCTAATAGGAATGCCAGAGTCAGAGGCAATAGCAGGACTTGCTCCTTCATGTGGGAAGACAAAGTGATGAAGGGCTCAGATGCTGGCTCATTCTTAGCAGCTAGCTGATGGCTGGATCATGTTCTTCTGTAGTAGTGGCTGTGACAGGGTGGGCCCGGTGGGTTCCTCGGGCAGACTTCCCCTCCGCTCCCCTCCAGAGCTCCCTGTTGAAATGCACATTGTTTAATTTTGATTGATTTCCCCCAGGACGGGCTAGAAATGAAGCACAGGGCTCTAAGTGCTTGTGTCCAGACTAAGGAGCAGTGGAGATGCTGGCCCCTTGGCTGCCTATTCCCATCTTCACCACCCCCTTCACCCCAGTGTGGCAGGCAGGCTGTGGTTGCTCTGTATGTGCGGCTGTTGGGCGCGGTCCCGGGGCACGGCCGGGGGGGGGGAGCTGTGTTCTAACTGGCACCGTGTCTGTGTTGAGCTGTGTATAATACCCTGTATATATTTGTGTAAAAAAGAAAAAATGGAACTTATCAGATTGCCAGCCTCTCTGTGTTGAATGGGTTCGAGCTGGCGGATGCAGAGCCACAGGCACCAATGGGTGGTGGCGGGTTCTGCCCAGAGCCTAACCGCAGAGCCTCAGGTACCACGTGTGGGGAGAGCAGTGCCCAGATCCTTGGGCACTGTGTGTGAGGTAGGCCATGCCTGGAACCTAACCCCAGAGCCTCAGGTACTGTGGGGAGGGGACTTCTGCCTGGAGTTGGAACCCGGTGCTTCAGGCAGGGGGACGGCAGGTGGGCTCTGCCTGGAGCTGGCACCCAAAGCCATGGGTACCATGCGGGGGGCGGGGCAGGGTAGGAGGCTCTGCCTAGAGCTGGGAGCCGGACCTCGGGCACCATTGGGGGTGGGGGGCTCTGCCCAGCCTTGAACACAACCCTTTCCCCCTGGTTAGTGTGCTGACAGGCCTGGAGCCACATGTGTTCCAGGCCCCCTAACCATCTTTCTCTCTGCGTCCAGGACAGACTGACTCCCCTGCCCAGAACCCAGCCTGGGCTCCTGGTTGCCACACACTGAGTCCCGCCCCGCCTCACCCGAGGTGCTGCCTGCTGCTTCACTCAAGCCCACTCTGCCCGTTAGCTCCCATAGGGCTTTTTGCCTGAGACCACACAGGTGTGGGGTGGCATTTGCCCCTACCCCCCACCCCACTGGTGGCAGAGGCTGGAAGCAGCCCTTGTAAGCTTCAACAGCCCCAAGATGGGGCCTGTAGTGAGAGCCCTTTGGTGGCAGCATGTGACGGGGGGTCCTCTCTCTCTGCCTGAGTTAGGAGGGCGTGCTAGTGGGGTAACAGTCCAATAACCAGTGCTGCGGGGGCACCTCCCAGCCTCAGCTCCTAGGCCTCCCCTGCTAGCTGTGGCCTGGCTCCAATATCTCGGCCTTTCCTGTAGGGAGACAGAAGAGAACTGAGGTCTCTGGGGAATGTGGTGTGCATGGCTGGTGTCTGTGTTACCCACTCTTTGTGTGTGCTCTCAACAACCCAGTGTCTCCTCTCTGGCTATAGAGGGAGGGTGGCTATTGTTGCTTTTCTGTGCTCTCTCAGCCCCCCTGCCCAGTGCCTGTGCTGCCCCTTAGGCTTGTCAGCACCTGGC
The DNA here is from genome assembly GCF_025201925.1 of Gopherus flavomarginatus. Classification (NCBI taxonomy): domain Eukaryota; kingdom Metazoa; phylum Chordata; order Testudines; family Testudinidae; genus Gopherus; species Gopherus flavomarginatus. Next base: position 66,643,169 of record NC_066620.1, on the reverse strand, counting down.
CCAGCTTATGCACGCACATGCCAGGTGTATGGCAAGGGGGAGTGGGTTTTCTTCCAACCCACCACACACACACAGTCCCACCTGGTAGGCAGGGCCCAGCTGAAGCTTTCTTACCTCTAAGAATATTTGAATCATCCCCTCTTCTTCAGTTTCACCTTCTCGCTGCATCCTGACACATCCCCTCCCTGTGCTGCCCAAAGGACCCCCAGGCCCACTACTGCATGCCCCCAATAGCAACGCTTGGCACTTCCAAACCACATAACCAGTTCAAAGCACTGCCAGTGCTCAGGGGAGAAGCCTCTCATGGCTAAAGCAGTTGGGAGCCTGACATACTGCAGCAAAGCACTAGAGTGTTCAGTGGAGAAATCAGATGGTGTAGGGAGCCCAGTGTGTCTGGGTGAGCTGCAGTTCCCTCTCTGTGCCTGGGACAGACTATTGCTCTTTTATAGCGGCGGATCCCAGCCTCTGCTCTGCAGAGAGCTGTCAGGTCACTTGGGGCTAGTGCCTCCTTGTCTTCAGCTGGTTCTACCGATCTCCAGTCTCTTCATTGCAAACAAAACCCTGTCAAAGCAGATGGAAAGAACAAGGAGCCAGTCTGGCTGCCTCTTCGGGGTCTGCTGCTATGCAGGAAAGAGGTGCCACTCCCAGGGACCAGAGTCACCAGGAGGAGAGCACTGTGCAGGGGAGAAGAGAGTGATGCAGCTGGACAGCATGGCGTGGAGCAGAGGAATCTGGCATGTCAGCCATTTCAGGTGAGTAGGAGAGAAGGGAGCCAAGTCCTAGGCAGGCATGTGCCAGGGAGAGGGATGGCTAGCACAGGTCGGGGGGGGGGGGGGGCAGGGAATGAAGAGCAAAGAGAAGCAGGGTAAGGTTTGTTTTCAGAACCCCAACTGCATGATAAACTATTAAAGAGCAGCAGCCCCTTCTGATGGCACATATCCCAAGGAGCTTAGTGACTCCAGGGATACAATGCAGAGGTTGGAGGGAAGCTGCATCCTGGGTGATGGTGACTAGCAGGGCATGAGTGCAAATGTGGTAGAGGGGCCCACAAAACATTCTTCCATCAATATATGGCCCACGCTATGAATATGCTTGGGCTGCCCTGGGCTCCTGGGGCAGGGGCCAAGGCTCCTCAGCAGGCCCCGGGGAGGGCTGGGTTCAACAGTGCCGGCTCGTGGCAGCAGAGGGTGCTCACGGAGCAATCGTTGGGTGGTTTGCTCTAGCTAGGTCTATGGCAGGGGCCGGGTCCCCTTTTGCTGGGGGCTGCCTGGCTGCTTTGCTCTAGCTTGGCAGCCTGGGCAGGACTCAGACACTCCTGGCAAACGTCCCTCCTGGGCACGAGCGGATCCAGGCCCTGCTCTGGGTGTGGCGCCAGGCATAGCTGAGGCCTGACTCACGCAGAGGGCTGTGGCTCCAGAGAAAAACGCAGTGGACTGTCACTAGAATAAGAGGAGGAGAGGGCTGGGCTCTTAAAGGCACAGGGGCCTTTCTGTCCCTGCTTGAGCCATGAGGCACCGTCTGCTAGGGCAGGCCTGCTCATCAGCTGCATCTCTCCCCTGAGGTGCTGGGCCTGCTCCTGCTCCCCTAGAATCAGTGCCCAGACTGTTATTGACTTTAGCAGGAGCCGGAGCAGGTCCTCTGGGAAGGAGGGTATGGGGCCCAGGGGGATACCCAAGGCAGGGAGCTCAAAGCAAGATCCCTAGTAGCTGTAGATTAACAGCGGAAACACCAGCCCCAGAAAGGAGTTGACAGGGCAGTTCCAGAGGGGCAGGGAGTCTGGGGGCGATTTCTCCAGCTTCCCCTGTAAGTCACTGACTATGCCCCCTACCCACTGCTTGTTTCCACTTGAAATGGTCCCATTGGAGCTCTTGTGGCTCCCACCTCCTGGGTCTGAGATAAGGCAGGGTCTAGAGCTAACGGACAGTTCAGACTTCAGCAAATACTGAAACTTGGGAAGCGCTTTTCTGTACTGAGACCAGAATGAATGAGTCCATCGCCCAGCTCCTGAGGTGCTTTTGAGCCCCACATCACGCCTGGGGCCTTGATGGACTCACAGAGCAGCTCCGCCCACCCAGAGGCTGCACAACACATGCAATGAATGCACAGTTCTCGTCAGCTCGTCAGGGTCAGAGGTCCCAGCACCCCTGCCTCTCTCCTCCAAGGGCTCAATAACCCATCTCGTGCCCACCTGTGCTGTGCCTGCTGTCTCTACAGCTGAGCTACCCCATGTCTGTCCCCTGGCTGGTAAATAGGGCTGATGGATATGCTGCTAGCTCTTTCCCTCAGCCAGGGTGGATCTTCTCTCTGACCTGGCAGCACTGCCTCCAGCAGAACTGGGAGTGGTTCTGCAGCTCCATTGGGCTTGGCCTGTTCTTTCCTAGCTTCATCTGTTTGACCCAGTCCACGGGGCAAAGGACCCTGTTCTCTGGTTCCCGGCTTCTTGTGCATCCCACAAGAGGCTGCTGGGTATTTTGGAGCTATCCCTGGACCCGTGGGTAACACCTAGAACAGGAGGGGTCCCAGCAGGGTGTTCTATTAATGCAGCCAGCTGGCTGGGGATTCTTAGGGGCAGGGACTGCCGGGCTCTGACCCCAATCCTGCTCCCCTGGAGCTAATGGCAAAATCTCCCACTGACCTCAGTGGAAGTAGGCTGAGGCAGGAAGGGGTGAAAGCAAAGATCCTCAGCCAAATCCAACCTGCTCTAAGTATGCAGCGTCGCTGGGGTTGGGACCCCTTTACAGCGGGGCTGTATCTTCCCATTCTCTCTCTCTCTCTCTCTCAGCCCCTGGGGCATTTTCCTTCCTGCAGCTAGTTCTAGTTAGTACCTGGCCATCATTGCCTGCTTTAACCTGTCAGCAACATGATACGCCCTGGTCATACCACCAAGGCAAACCTGTCCCATCCCCCCAACCCACCCCCCAGGATCCTGCCTTTCCTGTGCCTAGGGAAAATAAACAAACACTGAGCCAGAGTTGCTTTTGCCAGGACTCACCCAGCCACATTTGCTACACGGTCACCCAGTGCAGCATGCGCAACGCCCCCTTGTGTGCTTGCCCAGCGCTGCGCAGGCACCGCCAGGTGCAGGAACCCCTCCCACCCGCCCATGCATTTGCCCTGCACATACAGTGCCATGCACAGTGTCCTGCATGCTCACTCAGCACTCTTGCCTGTGTGTGTAACACACAAACACACACACCAGTGCATGTGTGCCTGCTCAGGACACAATACTGTGTGCAGTCCCTTGCACTCACCTATATACCCATACAGTCCTATAAAGCTATACATGCAGCATACACCTGTATAGCCAAACTCACTGTACAGACCCCCACAGCCGTGCAATGAGACACGCACATCCAGGCCCATGTGTACAGCACATCCCTCCCTCCCTCCCACGGGCTGTGACAATGGGTATTACCGGAGGGTTGGGGGGGAACAACAGTGCTTTGTCCATCCCTTCAGAGGTGTCTTGAGGGAGAACGCTATCAGGTATTTCATTTCAGTGCATTAACTCCTAGTCTGCGCTGCAGGGGATCTGGTCTCATTGAGGGGCATGAAGCGCTGTGGGTGGGCTGCTGTATGATGTGATGAACTAGAAATGTTCTTAATGTTTTCTCTGAATACTGTGTTGGTGCCTCTGCCCCCATGGCAGTTCTTAAGTATCTGGCAGAGCAAAGGGCCAGTGCACCTAAATGCCTGGCACTCTGTCTCCTAGCAACTGATGGCCTGGGCCCCTTCTCTGCAAAGGTGCCAACTGAAGGTGTTGGAGACAAAGAAGTCAGGTGACCTCCTGGCCTGGGAAAGGAACTGAGCAGAGAAGGAGGGGCTGGAGGGGGGTGTCAGTCTGGAGCTGGCTGGGGACGAGGACTGAAGTGCAGACGTGGGGGTTTGGCTCACTGCTCCCCAGAATGGACCCGGCCGAGGGGTCCGGTTCGCTGTATCTACAAGCTCTGTTTTAGACCCTGTTCCTGTCATCAAATAAACCTCTGTTTTACTGGCTGGCTGAGAGTCACATCTGACTGCCAAGTGGGGGTGCAGGACCCTGTGGCTTCCCCAGGACCCCACTGGGGCAGGCTCACTGTGGGAAGCGCACGAAGGGGCAGAGGATGCTAAATGCTCCAAGGGGAGACCCAGGAGGTGAAGCCGTGTGAGCTTCTTGCCTTGAACAAGTCTGCTCCCAGGGAGAGGAGGCTCCCCAAAGTCCTGACTGGCTTGGTGGGGAGCAGTTCCAGAACATCGCCCGGTGACTCCGTGACACTCCTAGTCTGCGCTGCAGGGGATCTGGTCTCACTGAGGTGCATTAAGTGCTGTGGGTGGGCTGCTGTCTGAGGTAGGGATCCCCTGTCCCTGGAGACATGGGCAATGCCCTTCCCAGTGCCCCAGGGAGGGGATGCTGTCCAGATCACTGCTCTTCATGCAGCGCGTCCAGGGCAGTTCTCAGAAAAGTGGCTGGAGTTTCCCTGTGAACAGCTGGGAAGGATCTGTTTGGCTTAAGGCTGCTCGTGAGGAGCAGGACCTCTTGGTGTTGGGGAAGCAAGGCCCAGTCCCAAGACATCCCAGGCTGTGTGAGAGGAGTGTCCTGCCATTGGAGAATGAGCAAAACACACAGCCTGGCTGCAAAAGGCATAAGTCATCGTGGTGAGAGAGCCCTCCTCATTGGGAAGGAAGAAGGCAGCAAGTTCCAGTGGCCTGCATATGGGAATAGGAGCCAGGCTTATATTCCTGATTCTGCTATGGATGTTTGTCACCTTTGGCCTCAGTTTCCCCATCTGGAACATGGGAGGATGATCCTGAGTGCTCTAATGTGGTGAGGTTGTGAGGTTAATTACTGTCTGCAAAGTGCTGTGTGCTTGGCATGCAGGCTAGGAAGGCTGGGTAGTGTTTTGTGTGCCCTCTGCTGGATGGAATTAGAACTACTCAAGTGTGTGTCATAGACTCTATACTATTAATGGAGGTTCTCCTTCACTCCGTGGTTAGATCCTCCGCTTTTGGACCCGGGCAGGCCTGAGCCTCCGCCTCAGCCCATGGTGAGAGCCAGGCTCTAAGCCTTCTGCCGACCCCAGGGTCGGCCCATCTGGACCCATCTCTGTGCAGGCGCCTTGCTTTTGGAGTGAGGATCCCTTTGGCTGGTGTCTCGGAGAGCTGAGGCTATTAGTGCAGCCTCCTCACCCCCTTGTAACATGCCCTGACGCAGCTGAAGGGCGGTGCAGGATCTGCAGCCTGGCACACGGGGCTGGGTGAACCTCAGGGAGGAAACCCTAAAGTGGGGCGGTGAAGTGGAGGCCTGAGCTTCTCCAGGGAAGCAGCTCCAGGGCAGGGAGTCAGACAGCAGCTGCTGTGCCTTTAATTTCTCTGCTCATACTGCCCCCCCGCTCCATACATACACACACAATCTGAGCTGCATGCTCGGTACATCCTGCCACCAGGCCAAACCCCACCTTTCCTCTGTGCAGAGCCAACAGCGGAGCTAGCGAGCCGGGGCGAGGGAGGCTCCTAGCACCAGCGCGGAGCCAGGGAAGAGAAGAGAGGGAAGGGCCCCTCTGGGAGCAGCCCACACAGTAAGTCTCTCTGCTCTTCTCAGCCCCTCCGGCCACGCTGGGATCCGATTAACAGCTCAGCTACTAGAGGCTGCTAATTTTAGGGCCTGCCTGGGAGGGAGAGGCTGGTGGCAGGGACCCTCCCTGGCTGGGCACTCTTTCTTCCTGGCTGTTGCAGCTGCTTCTGTGTCTCAAGGAAATGATCAGGTGAGTTAGGGCCGTGGCACAGGGCTCTCCCCCGCCACTCCCCAGATCTCTGAAATTCTTGCAGGGGCTCGCTGGGCTCTGGCTAGAAGTCTGTGCTCCAGGCCTGGGGATCCCCTCCCTTAGCAAGAGTGAGAAGAAGGGGACACCCCCCCCCTTTGCACCTGGGAGGGCAGCAGTGGCGTTTTCTCTTTGCCCCCCACCCTGCGAGTGTCTCGGGCATGTGCAAGGGGAAGCCGCTCTGGGCTGAAGCCAGCTGCTGTGCTGCACCCGGTGCCTGTGAGCCGCACAGGGACGGCAGAGGATGTGGGTGTTCAACCTGAGACCTGCCTGGGCCCTGGGCTGGGGGTGGGTTGCTAACTGGATTGTTGTTCCTGCTCTGGAGTTGGGCCCCCTAGCGCTGCTCAGCGATGCCCTGGGCGTGCCCGCCCTGTGCATATGCGGGGCTGCCAGCCTAGGGGAAATCCCAGGGGGCTTTTTCTTCCACCCCTCACCCACGCTTCCTAACTGGCAGTACTGCAGTTCCCCAGTGCGCCCGGTCTGGAGAGGAGCCTCTCTGTAGGGGCGGGACAGATGGGTCTAGGGAGGATCCTGCCATTCTGAACAGAGAAGTTGCTGAGAAGTAAAGTCCCTGGCTCTGGCAGCAGATGTGCTGCAGCAGTTGGGGCCCTGTTAGTGCCTCGATAGAGGAGGCTGCAGCCCGCTGTCCCTGTGGGGCTTGGGGTCTACAGTTGATCAGGGCTGGGGGCTATGTGAGAGCCGGGGGCGGCTGTGCGTGAGAGTGGCAGTTTGTTTCTTGGCTCCCTTCTCGTCTGTTTACAGGAAATAGCTTTCCTGCTCCAAGGCTCTGTACTGGGCCCAGCACTCTTTGGAACGATCTCCCCTTGCTCGAGCACCTCTGAAGTTAGCACCTTTCCATTTGCTCAGCTGAGGTGTAAGACTGGCCCTGGTGGCTTTGTGGTTACTATAGATCCCAGGGCATGTTTCCATGGAATTGATGTGAACTCCCTTGGCCTGGCCAGATCCCAGCCTGGTAACTGCACTGTGCCTTCCCCTAGTCCTGCTGTTTCATGTGAGTCCCTGCCTTGAGCTCCTGTGTGTAGTGTTGCTGTCTGGTGTGTTCTACCCCAGAAGTGGCTGCACTTCGGTGCAGGGTGACTGTGTACTATTCGTAATTTGAGATTGGGGTGTGGCATTCCTTGGGCTGGTGGGAGAGAAAGTGCTATGTGAGTCTTGGTAACTCTTTATGTTCTGCTGGGTGTGGTGGCCCGGTGGGTCCAGGCCTGGTTTGAACTAGACACAGTTCCTGGGCTCTTCTGTGTGGTCTGAGCAGCCATCCCTGGATGCTGGGCTCCTTATGGAGTGAGGAGGGCTCAGCCACGCACAGCAGTAAGTCCAGCCCTGGGGCTGTTTGTCCTGTTTCCTTTAACTTTCTAGTCCTGGTGTGGGGGTGGGGGAGGGGTTACCCCCTTCTTCGGTGGTGCAGGCCTGTGCTGTGATGTCATTACTGCAGAGACGCGGTGCCCTCCCAGCTCAGGCAGGGATGGTAAGCAGGTGGCTTGTTGTGCTGCAACAGGCTCTTGATGCAAATCTCATGGGTTGGCATGGAGCCAGGCCTGTCCTAGATGCTTTGTACAAGCTCTGCTGCATCGAGTGCTACCCACCTCCAGCCAGCCATGGGAGGCTGCTGCAGGAAACGAGGCCTGCAGCCACTCCGCACCTGGTGGGCAGCGCCCTGCAAGCCCAACGGCTTCAGTCCTGGGTGACCTGACCAGCTCCACAGGGAGCCTCCCTGAATTGCCTGGGGACCAGCAGTGGTGGGAACAACTGGACCCTCAACTGTGTGTTTGGGGGCGCCCCTGTGATCACAGGCCAGAAGCAAAGGGACCTGGACTTCCCTCCAGAACGGTCACCTGGGTTCTGTACGGAGCTGAACTCCTGTGCTCTTGAATAAGGGTCTGCCTGCTGGGTCACCCTGCTGTTGGGTGTCAGCGTCACACTAGGGATCACAGTGCATTGTTCTGCAAAACTTTGAGTTCTGTTCCCACCTGGGGGGAGGATCAGCAAATCTGAAAGAGTTGTCCCCGGAGTGGTGGCTGGGATGGTGAGAACCTGGCTGGTAGGAAGTTTTGGTGATCCAAGGTCTAGCTGGGGGCCAGTCTCCCCTGATGCAGGGAGATTGGAGAAGCCAAGTCCTGGCACAAAAGTGGAGGGGGAATTGGTGAGACAAACCCTATTGTACAGCTGGGGAAACGGAGGCACAGAACGGAACAATGGCCTGCCTGTGGGTGCACAGCGAGTCAGTGGCAGAACTGGGATTTGAACCCAAGAGTCCCGTGCGCCTTCCCTGATCAATAATGGTTGCAGCCATCAGCTAATAGGGCTCAGTGTGGGCATGACGTCACTGGGGGCTGAGTGAAGACAGAACTGGTGTACAGGGGCAGATTAGGGTTTTGGGAGGGGCAAGTGGGGGCCCCTCCCCACCCCTTCCGCCTGCTGTTCCCCCATGCTCCTGCCATGGAAATGGAGTTGTGGCATGGGGGCTTGCCCACCTCTGCCCGCCCAGTGCTACAGCAAGCCCTCGTGTCCTGACCCGCTCCCCGGCAGGAGCACTAGGGGCACCCATTTTTCCAAAGCCTCTGAGCACAGGCCCCGTTGACCCAGTAGCTAATCCTCCACTGCTGGTGCAGGGTTTGTTTGGCTGCTGGAGAGAGGCCTTTGGGGAGTGCAAGGGACAGTTGGATTGGGTCAGAAGGAACAGGGAAGGTGTCCTCCAAACCAAACAAACAGGGCAGCTGTCTCACCCCTCGAAAACCTCGCTGTGCTGCCAGCATACGCTGGAACAGCTGAGAGGGGGAGCAAGCTGTCCTAGCCACGGGTTGCTCTGGAGCTCCCGGCTGGGCTGTTCGGCACTGTGCAGGCCTTGGGGAAGGGAGTGAAGCCAGGGGAGGACTTTGAAAGAGAGCTCGGGGACTCCCAGGGCCGGAGTCAGCCCTAGCGTCACTGACTTGTTACACTGAGGAGAAGGCACTGCATGGAGAGATGGGGAAACCTATTGGGTCCCATCCCATCCAGCTCCGGGAGGTCAGTGCAGCACAGAAATCCTGTCTAGTGCCTGCCTGGCTCCGTTCTATGCGCCCTGGCCATGGGGCTCCCTCCACTTTCCCAGGGTGGCAGTTCCCGAGCTGCATCCATCTGTGTTGGGAAGACTTTCCTGAGATTCAACTTTAATTCCCACTCCCTTAATCACACCCCATCCCTCCTAGCTATGCCCTCTTCCCCCTCTCCCCCTTGGGGTTTACAGCCCCAGGGATTGCACACTCCACTTCCAGACACCTCTTAGCCAAGCTAGGCACACCTAGCTCTTCTGACCCTCTCCTCAGCCCCCTCCCTTCCGGGGGCCCTTCGCTGAGCTCCGTCCAGCTGGCTGCCCTCTTTGTGAGAGGATGGAGCACACTATCACCGATACCAGAGCCTTCCCCACGCAGCCCAGGAGAAGCCCATGGAGGGAGCTGTGATTTAACTGTTGTCGCAGCGCAGGATTGCCCCCCAGTAGAGCAGTCCATGGCTGTCCAGAATTAGTGGCATCCCTGTTCCATTCCAGTTCTTGGGCCGTGCCCATCACCATGGTATTGGAGCACCCTGCCCAGAAGGGGGTTTCCCACCAGGAAGTCTCCAAAGCATCTGGATGGACGCCAGGCCCCATGCTGCAGCTGTGCTGGGGAGCAAGCTTTGTGGCTGAACCAGTATTTCAGGGCCCTGTTGGTAGCAGTGTGTTTCTCTGGAGCTGTTTTCCAGGAGTCTGTGGAGCCAGAATTGCCCCCTGGCATCAAAAATATGGAGGCTGCTGGAGGGGGCCTGCCAGGCACAGAGATGGCCTTGGCACTCCCTGGACGACAGTTGGCTTGTGCCTCTCTGAAGCACCATCCACAAATGTGCACCCTGTATGCCCACCCAGGGGACCCATTGGCTCCATCAGCACCAGCCTGAATGGAGACCTCTGTCTGCTCCTGCTTAGCTCGCATCCAGACCAGTTCCCCCATGTGTCTGAAATGCTCTTCACTCCCTCTGCACTCAGGAGGCCTCCAGCATCAGCTGCTGGTTCCCCTCCTTTGTGAGCACAGCAGCCATCAGGGCCTTCCAAAATACATTGAATAACAAGGCTAATAATAACCTATGCACTATGGATGGCTGTTCCTGCTGGGCAAAGCTCAGCTTATCCACAGGTGGCTTGCCCAGAACAGGGGGCTGCTGCAGAGCGGGGAGGAGCTATAAATCTTTGAAGAGGAAGCAGGGGTGCAGGAACCCTACAAAAGAGGCCGCTATTTTTTAGCCCCCTGGGGATGAAGAAAAGCTTGTAAACATTCCCAGTGTGTCACTAGCGCATAGAAGTTTGCCTGAGTCTGCAGACAGCCTGAAACCATCGCTCCGTGAGGGCAGCTGCCCCCATCCTGGGGGGGAGGGGGCTGTTCACTCAGCTGATGATGGAAATGTCAGCATTAACCACTCTACTGCTGATCACCGCATGCAGGGTGGAGAGGGAGGGTTGGTCTATAAAGATCTATGCAGCGTGACTGGGAACGGCAGCTTAAGAGATGACCGCCAGTTATTTTTTCCCATCTGGTTCCTGGAGCCAATCAGCCAGAGGGGAGGATCAGAGAGCACCACCCATGGGGAGCTAAACCCCAGGAGCAGAGAGGGGCATTTCACACAATGCTTAGCCTGGGCACCATTGTTTTGCAGGGCAACAGTCAGTCCCAGGGGGGATCTGAGTCACTTGGGCCAGCCGTTGCTGGTGTGAGGATGTGCAGTAGGGAGGGGACATGTAGCGCGCTCAGTGCAGTGGGCGAAGGGCTGGTGCTGCCGTTGGGGAATGCTCTTTCCCTGGAGTGACAGTGACATGGGTAGAGCATGTTCATACCCATGTCAGCCCTGCACAGGCCTGTCGAGGAGGTAGGAAAGGGCCCAGCAGAGCAGGAGTAGGCTCGAGGCAGGGGAAACCGCAAGCCAGGAAACAAAGGCAGCACAGATGACTATGCCTAGTGTTATTCCTCACCCTGCCTTGCCAGTCAGAGACAGGAGGAGCTAGCCCAGGGGCTTCCTGGATGGGAAGATACTTGACTGGTACAGCAAGATGGTGTCGCTATGAGATTCTGGGACACACAGAGATACTAGTGCTGTCACCCTGGGGTGGGGAGTTGGCACTGAGAACTGGGTGGAGATGAAAAAGAGGATTTACGCTGTGGTAGGGAGGGACACAGGGATGTGGAGAGAAGCAGAATTGGTACTGCCTGGGGAAAGGGGTACTGGACATGCGGAGAGGAGTTGACACTGCCAGAGGAGTGGGCACCAGGGGCATGAAGGGTGATTGGGGCTGCAAAGGGAGGGTGTATTCTCTCCCTCCCCACCTCAATGAGCATTGGAGCAGGTACAGCTGGTGCCACCATAGGGCACCTTGTGTTTAGTGCCCAGTTTCTTGGCCATCCCAAGGAAGCCAGCAGAACTATAGCATGGGATCTGAGCAGGGGATTGGACTAGATGACCTCCTGAAGTCCCTTCCAACCCTGATATTCTATGATCTGCCAAGAGCCATCCCAGCAAATACCATCCACTCCCTCCTTGTACCAGCAGGCACCCTCAGGATCAGGGGAGACCTCCTTGTGGCCTGGCTCCACCCACGCTGTCCTGTGCTGAGGGTTGTGGTGTGTCTCAGCGATGGGCTGCTAGGTGTCCGGTCCCCTACCATTCTGGGGAACTCTGGCATGGGTGCTCCCTGGAATGGAGAGGATCATGGCTGGCAGTAGGGAGGCTGTGAAGAAGGCGTTACAGGCCCCAGGGCAGGATTTCTGGCAGCAGAACATGGAGCCTAGCTTGGCTGTTGCAGTGAGATGTCCTGGGGGTAACTTGGGGTGATTTTCTGAGCTGGGGGAGAGCGAGCAGAAGAGGGGGAAAGGGCCCTTTGCTGCTGTGTGCAAAGAGACTTCTTGTGTGTTTCCAGCACTAGCCTTGCTGAGTGTCGCTCCCTGTAAGATGAGGAGGAGTCAGCATTTCTGAGGGGACAGTGCAGGGATTCCAACAGGCCCTCAGGCTGAGGTTTTACCTGCTGCCTCCCTGGGCACTAGTGCCAGTCCTCAGAGCGAGGCCTCGGTTGTGCCAGCCAGTGCCCACCGCCTCGTGCTCAGTAGTGCCCCCATGTCTGGGCACTGGAGCAGCAGTGAGGTGGGTCAGAGCTGACTTTGCTGGGTGGGGTGGCACAGTGCACTGGACCCTGGCGCTCTGGGGAGCCCAGGCCCATAAACCCGCAGGCCCCAGGTGCTGATTAAATCGTTCAGAGGCAGGGACTTTGCAGGCCTTTACCCTGTTTGTGGTGGGCTCCCCACCTCCGCCCATCAGTTGTTCACCCAAGAGGACGATGGGTCCCAGTCACAGTAAGGGAGACTGGGGTTTGGCCCAGATGATCCAAGCTTGATTGGCTGTGGGGCCCACCCCCATATTCTGGGATGGGAAGCTGGTGACTGGTGGGGAGAGGGCCAGCTGTGTCCCCAGCACTAGTGGGAGTTGGTTAGTTGCATACATCCCGAGCAGGACAGAGCTGTGGTCCTGCTGGTCTGGCATCCAGTCTCCAGCAGGGACTGACGGCTGGGCGCTTTGAAGTCCCCCTGCACATGTATTCACCTTTCCCTCCTGAACACCATTGTGAATGGAAATGTGGCCTGTCAGGCTGGATGCCATGGCCCAGTTCTACACAGAAGCGACAGTGTCTGTGCTATGGAATGGGGTGTGGGAATGGCCCCTGACTGTGGGAGGCCACCCCGAGGATCCTTTCTGCATGGCCAACTGGCCCCTGCCTGGTCACTTGGTTTCTGAGTAGCACCTCTTAGTGGGAGAGGCTCTCCTGGAGCAGACAGTACTTTCCCAGCAGAGGGGTCACATGCCCTCCCAGATTTCTCGGTCACATGGTGTGGCCAGGCCCTCTCCATGCAAGCCTGTGAGCTGCACAAGGCAGGGAGAGGCAGAGACAGGAGGAATATCTGGGAGCTGCAGGGAGGGGCCACTGCTTTCCAGGAAGGGGGGGCATTGCTTTTCAGGGGGAAGGGGCTGCTTGGGGGGCATGACTCAAGCTGTTTTGGGGTTGTGGCCCCCTTCCCCCACTATCAGCAGGCACTGGTCTTCTCTGTTTCCCAGAATCATGCATCCTGTCAGCTTTGGGCTGGGTTTGAGTCACTCTCTCCTGCTGGAGGAGGGCTGCCCCTTCTCCTCCCTCGTCAACCTTTCCAGACTACTGTAACCCCTCCAGGAGTCTGAAGTCCGAGTCCTGCCACCCAGGGATGAAGCATATAATTTAGCTTCAGGGGGCTCCCTGTGGTGTGGGACCCTGGGCAATTGCCCAGCTTGCCACTCGCTAACACCTGCCTTGCACTTGCTACCCCCTTAAACCTGTCCTGCACGCTCCCTGGGGGTTGGTTGAGAGAGAACTACTGCTCTAGCCCACTGAGCATTGCTGGCTCTGGCCTGCAGCCTTGCAGAGATCTCACCACTTGCTAATGGGCCCTCTGAATGTGCTGACTCAGTGCACGCTCTGCCAAGGACATCTCCAGAAGGAAGGGACTGATGCAGGCGAAATCTGCAGTGCTGCAGGGCCCATCCCTGGGAGTGGGGAGCCAGAGGAGCACCCACTTCCAACCGCCTCCCTTTCCCGCTGAGGAGTTCCCACTTTCCCACTGTGGCCAATTTCCACACACACATCCGTGGTTTGTCTCAGAACAATATCGCCAACACCTTCTCCCCCACCAACCAGCAGTGATAGCTAGAAGTGGGTCTAGGATAGTGGTTTTCAAACTTTTTTTCTGACAACCCAGTTGAAGACTGTTGATGCCCGTGACCCAGCAGAGCTGGGGATGAGGGATTTGGGGTGCAGGAGGGGGCTCTGGATTTGGGGGGCTCAGGGCTGGGATGCAGGAGGGGGTCAGGGCTCTGGGCTGAGGGTGCAAGCTCTGGAGTGGGGCTGGGGATAAGGGGGTTGGAATGCAGGAAGGGGCTCCAGGTTTCAGGGGGACTCAGGGCTGAGGCAGGGGATTGGGGCATGGGCTTACCTCCAGTGGCTCCCGGTCAGCAGTGCAGCTGGTGTGCAGAGGCAGGCTTCCTACCTGTCCTGACACCATGAACTATGCTGCACCCCAAGTCCGGCTCCTAGGCAGAGGTGCCTGGGCACCACCACCCCCATCTCCCCGGCCAATGGGAGTGTGGAGCTGGTGCTCGGGGCAAGGGCAGCGCGCAGAGCCCCATGACCCCCCTGCCTACGAGCTAGACCTGCTTCTGGCCACTTCCGGGTAGGAACTTCTAGTTTTACTAGTAGTTTTTACTGACCAGGTGCCAGGGTCCCTGGGTGCTGAGCGAGGCAACCCAGTGCCTCGCATTCCACGACCTGGTACAGGGTTGCAACCCAAACTTTGAAAACCAGTGGTCTAGTAGAGTCCCAGCATCTCCAATCCCAGCCACCCCCAAGAGGCACTATGGGGAGTGGGGCAGAAGTGCTGGGTCTGGCAGGTCTCCAATCTATTCCAATCGCAGCCTGATTACACAGGAGGCGCTGTAAGCAGCAAGAACAGAGCACTGGAGTGAAAAGTTCATTGCTCTGAAGTCCTGGTGGGCAGTGATGAACAGTGGATAAGTTGCCTTTGGTGGGGGGGATGGGGGCTGAGGCGGCCAGGATTCCTGTGTGCTTGGCCCCTTTCCAGGCAAGTCCCAAATCGCTGTTTGTAGCTCTGTGCAGAGTTTCAGCAGCGGAGACGCCCCCCTCCCCAGTCTGCTCCCAGCTGGAGTCCAGGGAGCTCTGTTTGTTCGGCTGAACACCATTGTGGATAGAAATGTGGCCTGTCAGGCTGGACACCGTGGCCCAGTTCTACACAGAAGCGACAGTGTCTGTGCTATGGAATGGGGTGTGGGAATGGCCCCTGACTGTGGGAGGCCACCCCAGGGGTCCTTCCTGCACTGCCAACTGGCCTGCCGTGCACGGTTGTTTGGTTTCTGGGCTCCCTCACAACAGTCTTTCAAAAGGAAGATGGTTACTGGGTGGGACGAACTTCTAGCCTGTTAATGTGATGACTGAAAGTAATAGTCAGAGTCCAGCGTACAGCAGTCAGGTACTGTGCAAGCTTCTCCAAAAGGCTCCACCATTGCCTCTCTACCTGGGCTCCCTTCACACAGCTCTGCCAGTGCCCCATATCCCTGACCTGCAGCCCCTGCTATCCCAGCCCTGGGCTCCCCACACACAGCTCTGTCAGGGCCCCTCGCCTCTGACTTGTCTCTTCTCTGCCTAGCCCAGATTCCTCTTGCAAACTCTGTTCCCATGGGGGAGTCCTGTCCTCAGCCATCCCTGAATCTTCTCTTCTCCCCACCCCCAGCCTCTTACACACTGCTGTGCCACATCTCATCTCCTGGTGCCTTTTTCATCACAGGGGGAGGTGCTGACGCTAGCGCTGCCTGTGCCTGGACAACTGCACCATGATGCCCTTTGGGGGAATTGCCTCCCGGCTGCAGAGAGACCGGCTGCGAGCGGAGGGGGTGGGTGAGCACAACAATGCTGTCAAGTATCTGAACCAGGACTACAGCACCCTGAAGCAGGCGTGCCTGGAGAGTGGCACTCTCTTCGAGGACCCCCAGTTCCCAGCAGTCCCCTCCGTCCTCGGCTTCAAGGAGCTGGGGCCAAACTCTGGCAAGACCCAGGGGGTGCGCTGGAAGCGCCCATCGGTAAGTGCCTGGCTCTCTCCTCTGTGGGGCCTGCAAAGTCCATCTGGGTCCACTTGGCCAGGAGGCCCTGCACTGTGAGAGCTGCTCTGCCATGGTGACCCAGGCTGTGGCCCTGTCCCTTACACACTGGATCCCTTTGCCTGCCCTGAACTCTGGTCTCCAATCTGCCAAGCACTCCAAACCCCTCTGCCTGCCCCTGGCCCCATCTCCTTCAGACACCCTCCTTCTCCACGGGTACCGGAGCCAGGGGTGCCAAGGGAGTTCAGTCTGTTGTACTCTCAGACCTGGTTGCCTTCTGTAGTGAGTTCCTTTTCCCTTGGTTAGATCTGGGCATTGAAATGTGGGGGTTGGTCTCTGTCTCACCCCTGCCCTTTCTGGATGGAATTGGACCTGCACAGGGGTGTGAGCATGTTGCCTTCAGTGACTGGGTCCCCTCAGTGTGTGTAAGCCCTCATACCATTGCCACTAATGAGGTTTGGGGCCTGTGGCTCTGCAGCAGAAAGTCTCAAAATGTTTCCCCACTGATCCCTTTGGAGTGGTTACAGTCAAGGCCCTTGCCCACTGCTGGTGGCAGTTGACACCCCTCTCCCCTGAGGGTGCTGTCAGACACTGCCATGTGGTCATCCCTGCCTCCTGAACCAGAGTCCAGCTGATACCTGCTGAGTAGAGATCAGAGTGCAGATCCTGCTGAAAGCTTGCACCAGTATTTGAGTCTCTCTGCTCCTCTGCAGGAAATCGTGGGGGACCCTCAGTTTATTGTTGAAGGCGCCACAAGGACAGACATCTGCCAGGGGGCTTTGGGTAAGTACTGTCCATCCAGGGCTGCCTGGGGGGGGGGCAAGTGGAGCAATTTGCCCCAGGCTCCGCAGGGGCCCCATGAGCCCTGGCCCAGCGGCTGTCCGAGTCTTTGGCGGTGGGGGGCCCTTCAGTGCTGCCGAAGACACGGAGCAACTGAAGGGCCCCCCTGCCGCCGAAATGCCACCGAAGACCTGGACCATCGCCTGGTGAGTACAAGCGCCACAGCTCCCCGACTTTGCCCCAGGCCCCCTGAATTCTCTGGGCAGCCCTGTGTCCATCCAGTCCCTGCACAGCAGCACCTGGGGTTCGATACAGGGCTGGGAGGAGGTGTTGGGTGAGGAGTGTTTGAACGGATTGAAATTGGGGGGCCCTCTCAAGTGCAAAGAGGAGATCCTGGTGGCAGGGGCTAGGGTTTTGTAAGGATCAGTTTCCCAGCATTCTCTCCAGGAGTTGGGGGATTGACCCCAGTGCCCCAGCTGAACCAACTCTGCTATTACTTCTGTTCTTCCACCATAATCCCGCCAAGCTCTGCAGCTCTGGTTCCATCCTGGGATCTCCTTCACATCTTGCCAGGATCTAAGCAGGACTTCCCTCCTGCTTAGCGCTATGGAAAGGGAAGGGGTTCGCAACCCCTTCAGCACTACCGTGTGTGACTAACTGTTGGTTACAGTAGTCCCTGGATGTCCCTGGATGTTCCAGTCAGGAATCCAGTCCCCATTGTGCCAGGCACTGTGCATACATGTCCATAATAAGCCAGTTCCTGCTCCAGAGAGCTTTCAATCTTGGCATGTGATGAGAGACAACATTAAATGAACGTGGCACAGGGCAAAGTAACAGTGCTGTGCCTGAGGTGGCCGCTCGCTTGCGTAATATTTTGTGGGCAGCGTGTTGGAGGTGAATTGGAAGGACTGTGCAGTGGCTCTACTGATTTTTCACAGGGAGCACCTTCCAGGCATGAGGGGGGCAAGGGAGAAAGCACAAAGGTGATCAGTGATCAGCAAAGGCTGACAGGGTTAGATGTCTGGATAATATATTACAATTGTTAGGTAGGTGGGGCTGAGCTGTGATAAAAACCAGTAGCTTGTGTTTGATGCCTTGATAGGTGGCGAGTTATATGGGCCCGTGGTGCCCGTGCTCCACCAATATTTAGGAACGTGGGCCCAACCTCACCAATGTTTGAGCTTACCATGCTTTGGGGGGCCCCGCACTTCAGGGGGACACAGGGTCCAGGGTGGCCTGGGGGGTTAGCGGGAGGCCTGGCACCAGGAGCAATGAGTGACCCGACCTCAGCCTGCCCTGCTCCACCAGCTCCCGGCATCATTCATGGGAGGGGATGGAGCTGGGGCCAGGCCATTCGCTGCTGCCAGCGCCAGGCCCCCCACTAACCTGCCAGGCCGCCCTGGACTCCGCATCCCCCTCAAAGCGCGGGGCCTGGGGCGGTTGCCTCAGTCCGTCTTATGGATGGGCTGGCTCTGCTTGGACCCATTCTAGGCACCGCCAAAAATTATACAACCTGGGGCCCATGGGAGAAGTGGGCAAGGCAGTGGAGGGACCCAGAGACAAAGGTGACACAGAGAGCTTAGCTGACAAGGTAACCTTAGCAGCAGCATTTTGAATAGGCTCAGGGGGAGCAAGATGATATGGAATCATAGACATGTAGGGCTGGAAGGGACCCTGAGAGTTCTAGTCCAGCCCCCTGTGCTGAGGCAGGATCAAGGAAACCTAGACTGTCCCTGACCGGTGTTAATCTAACCTGTTCTTAAAAACCTCCAATGATTCCACAGCCTCCCTAGGTAATCTAGTCCAGTGCTGAGCTAGCCTTACAATTCGAAAGCTTTCCTGATGGCTAACCCAGATCTCCCTGGCTGCAGATTAAGCCAATTACTTCTTGTTCTACCCTGAGAAAACATGGAGAATAGTTAGTCACTGTCCTCTGTACAACAGCCCTTCACATATTTGAAGACTGTTATCGGGTCCCACTCAATCTTCTTTTCTCAAGGTTAAACCCCTCACCCCCCTATTTTTTTAACCTTTGCTCATGTATCATATTTGCTAGACCACTCATCATGTTTGTTGCTCTCCTCTGGCCTCTCTCCAATTTCTCAACCTCTTTCCTAAAGTGTGGCACCCAGTACTGGATGCAGTACTCCAGCTTGAAACTCACAGGTACCCGAGCAGAGCTGGACAGTTACCTCCTGTGTCTGCCGTACAACGCTCCTGTAAATACACCCCAGACCTACAACACCCCTGTGAACTTGGACACTTCCAAGCATTCGTCAAGGAGAACTGATGATGAGAGATGATGATGATTTTGGTAGCATAGCCAGATTTTTAAGATGCTGCATAGGAAGAAGTGGCAGGATTTAGATATGGTTTGAACATGTGGATCTCAAGAGCAGGGTCTCCTAAAATACTGTGTGCTGATGTGTGTTAAACAGTTGCTATGTTCCACCCCAGAGATGGCTGCATTTCAATGTCTGGGGAAGTGATTACTGTGTCTAGTTTGTAGAACCCCTTGGGGGCTCTGGGAATGTCGGAACTGCCATGGGCACAGCAGCATGAACCTGCATGGGGAGCCACAAAGCCAGGCTGGGCACAGTCTCTGGGAAGAGAGGCAGGATCCCTAACTCCCTTACAGCAGCCAAAACTGGGCCCCAAATTGAAGTTAGTACATGAGAGTCTGTCCAGGAGAGAGCCAGGACCAGAGTAGAGGTGGGAGGCTGCAGGCCAGGATCAAGAGGCCTAAGCAGAGCTGGGTGGATGGGCCAAGACTGGAATGGTCCGATGGGGAGAGCTGTGGGTCAGGAATGAGGGGCATTGGTGGAGCTGAGGGTGGGGCCCCAAACTGGAAGAGCAGGGGGAGTTGGTGGCCAGGATTGGGGGGCACTGGCACAGCGGGGTTGAGGCTGGGCCACTCTCTGGTGTCCCCATGACATCACTGTACCTCCAGGACAGGCGTGAATGAAGCGGGTGTTCTGGGCCTGGCCATGCCCAGGCAGGAAGTTCCTAGGGAGCTGAGTCACAAGGGGAGGGCAGCCTGTGGCTTGAGGGTTGCTGTGGTGATGGTGTGTGAGTTGGTGCCGTGACTATATTTAGTATCCCCAAGGAGATATCAAAACCAGGCCCTGCCCCCAAGTGTAGTCCAGGGCGCGCACACACACACCCCAAATCCAGTCCAGGGGCCCCTGAGTCAAGGCCTGGTTCTTCTGCTGGGAGCTTCCCTGTTCTGCCTCCTGGGCACTTTCTCTGCATCCCCACCCCTTCCAGCCTGTGCTCACTCTCTGCTGCTCCCCAACCCCTGCCAGCCTGTGCCCACTCTCTGCTGCTCCCTGACCCCTGCCAGCCTGTGCCATTTCCCTGCTGGATTTGCCAGTTACCAGAAAAATAATTTAACCTGCCAGGTTTTCGGTTTTTGTTTTTATTTACATGGATCTAAAGTTTTGCATTATTCTTCCAACCCACTGGGCTATCTACTGTTAAAAGTGTCTGTGTCCAGCTAAAGATGCTACAGTGTTCCCACTTCTGCAGTTCAAGCAATAACAGATGAAAACAGTTGAAAATACAGCAGCTGTCTGCCCACCACCACACACATACACTGCGCGCGTGTGTGTGAGAGAGAGGGTTTGAGTCACGGGAGAGTGAGGAGACATGCGAGGCTCGTTAAATAATGGAAGATCAGGGCGATGGTGTGAGTGGTCCTACTACACCCCGGGGAGAAAAAGCTTGTATCAGAAACTGCACATTCAATGACAACTGGCTAAATGAGACTGACTGACTGGCAAAATGTGCTGATAAAACAAATGCCTTTGTTATCAGTGACGTTATCAATCTTATCTAGATGTGTTCTCTCTCTAGATACTATAAGGGGCTGTTGAGGGTCCGGGGGTTGCAGAATTGCCTTGTGGTTGGGGGTTGGGCTTGCCTTGTGGGGGAGGGGATCCCAGTGTTTTGGCATTTCAGAGGTGGTAATCCTAACTGTCTCCCTTAGCGCCCAGGCGTCTCCGCCTTCAGCCACTTGTCACTCACTGCATGGTTCCTGCCCGCAGCAGGGCAGCCTGGCTTGTTCCCTTCTGACTGACAGGAGCACCTGGGGGTGAGGCACAATCTGGCTGGCCTCCCAGCAGTTCCTGCCCTCCCCCATTATTGCCGGATGCTCTGGGGAGGAGTGTGAACCCCTGGGCACAGTGCCCAAAGCCTGGGGTCTGGGTGGGTCTGTGTTTCCATCCCTCTCAGTCAGTGCCACCTCACCGGGCCCTGGGTCCTTCCTGCAGAGCACGTGGGAGGATGGAGGGTGCTGGGGGGGGCACATCCTTCTGCTTCCGCAGGGCTAACTAGGGGTGTTGTGGGGGTGCAGCATCCTGGGTCTCCCTGCCCAGCATCCCTGGGAGGAAGTTGCTGGGACTCCCCCAACCCACCCCTGTTAACTCCTTCAGTGCCTGGGTTCTGTGGGTCCCAGGGATGCTACTGGCTCTTGTATCATAATGGGCAGCAGGCTGAAGGATCCCATGTGGCGCTGCACTGAGAGGGAGGGGGGTGCGGTAGAGTAGGGAGGGACACAATCTCTGATCCCAGTGACTCAGCAGGGAAGCTGTAGGGAGGGAGAGGCTGGGTGCAGGTCTGGCGCCTGATCCCAGCTCCCTGCTCTCCAGGTGACTGCTGGCTGTTGGCTGCCATTGGCTCCCTCACCCTCAACGAGGATCTCCTGCACCGCGTGGTGCCCCATGGACAGAGCTTCCAGGAGGACTATGCTGGAATCTTCCACTTCCAGGTAAGGCCCAGGGCAGGGCAACTCCCCACTCCATCGCAGGTGCTGCAGAGCCCCTCGAGATAGGTCCAGCTCGCTGAGGGCCCAGGCCTCGGAGTGGAATCCAGGCCTCCCCCATGGCCCTGGCCTAAGACCGTCTACACTGAGTAACTCCTGGGCTCTGTCATGGCCCCTCTCTGCCCCAAGCTCTGCAGCTGTCCCTGTCCAGGGGAGCCTGGTCTTGCCCCACTCACCCCAGGCTCTCCTCCCTTCCCAGATCTGGCAGTTCGGCGAGTGGGTGGACGTGGTGATTGATGACCGGTTACCAACCAAAGACGGGGAGCTGGTGTTTGTGCACTCGGCAGAGTGCTCCGAGTTCTGGAGTGCCCTGCTGGAGAAGGCCTATGCCAAGTGAGTGTCACCCTGCTGGGCCTGGGGCCAGTGGGATCAGAGAGGGCGAGGGGCTGAGCAGGGAGCACATCTCTGGGGATCCCATCCTAGAGGTGTCTCCTCCAGTGGGCTTGCTCCTCTGATTTGGGGAGCAGCTGGTGAGTCCCAGTGCTGTCTGCCCTGGCGTCCCACTCATCCGCTGGCTCTGTCTGGTGTACAGGCTGAACGGCTCCTATGAGGCCTTGTCAGGGGGCAGCACCACGGAGGGCTTTGAGGACTTCACTGGAGGCGTGTCGGAAATGTACGACCTCAAGCGGCCACCCCGCAACCTATCCAGGATCATCAGCAAGGCGCTTGATAGAGGATCCCTGCTTGGCTGCTCCATTGATGTAAGGGGTGCCCCTCTTCCCTAAGGGGCTGTGGGGAGGTTGGGGCCCCTTCTCCTCCTTCCACCTCAGGCTCTGAGGCCAGATTGCTCCCTGCATCTCCCTCCATGCCCAATTGCCAAGGGAGAAGGTGTAAAATCCTCCTTAGCTGTGTCACAAGCCCTTTGATAGAGAGGGTAACCCCCAGCTGGTGTCACCCCAGCAGGTTTGGCTGTAGCTTGAGGGGTGTGCCACCCCAATCTCCCCCACATGAGGACAGCATGACCCCCTGCTGAGCTCCAGCAGTGGGGGCTGGGGAGCAGCGCTGGTTCACAGTCCCTGTAGGCATCTCTATGGGGCCAGCCTTGCTGGCGGGGAAGACCTGTGGGTGCAGAGAGATCATGCCGCTCTGTCCCACTGGAGGGTTTTGGAACAAGCATGTACCCCCTTGTGGTGAAATTTTGAATCAGCACCCATTGATCTGCCCTTTCCAAGGGAGCATGTTGGGGGGCATAAAACCAAAATCTCCCAAACAGCTGCAGGGGCAGGTCAATCCAACCCTCTGAGGAGAGGAGCCAGGGGGTGGGGGCTTCAGCATTAGCCGCCAGCCTGAAGGGTCCCAGGGGATGTACTGTGCAGTAGAAGGATTCTTTCCTTCTCCCACAACCTCTGGGGGTGTGTGTGTGTGTGTGTGTGTGTGTGTGTGTGTGTGTGTAATATAAAATATGGAGATATACCTATCTCATAGAACTGGAAGGGACCCCAAAAGGTCATCAAGTCCGCCTCTGGCCTTCACTAGCAGGACCAAGTACTGATTTTGCTCCAGATACCTAAGTGGCCCTCTCAAGGATTGAATTCACAATCCTGCGTTTAGCAAGCCAATGCTCAAATCACTGCGCTATCCCTCTTGTACAGGCAGCCCCAAAGTGGGCAGTATCCATTCATCTCCCCCTGCCCCCTCAACCCCTCCCAATGTGTTTTATTGCAGCTATCACTCCAGCAGAGCCCTCGTTGCAGCTGCTGCAGTGGGGGGGAGCAATTTCTGTCCAGTCCAGTGCCCCATTTAGGGAGAGTGACTGCAACTTGCTCTTTTCATATGGAGACTATAGCTCCCACCATGCAGTGCGCTCCACCTTGAGGTGAATGGCTGGGCTGCTGGAACAAGGCATGCTGGGACTTGTAGTCTCCATGGACAGCATTGCCGGACAAGTGAGGGTGCTCAGGGCTTTGGTTTGGACTTTTATACAGCGCTGAGTTCAGGTGTTTGCCGGGCAAGCACTTGGGGCACAAGCAGGGGCTAGGTGGCTGGCTGTCGGAGGGAGCTGAATAGATTGGCCCACATCACCAGCCCTGATCCTTTGGTTGATAGTGCCCGGTCCCTCCCCGGGGCTGGAGCAGCTTGGGATGGGGGCTTTCTGTGGGCAGGCAGCACACGTCAGTGTCTCCTTAGCTAGAGGAAGAGGTGCTGGCTCTGGGCCAGGGGAAATGTACCAATTCCTTGTCCTCTCCCCTCAGATCACAAGTGCCTTTGATATGGAAGCAGTGACCTTCAAGAAGCTGGTGAAGGGGCATGCCTACTCTGTCACAGGCTTCACTGAGGTGAGTGGCTGCCTGGGATCAAGAGAAATTACATGGCTCAGCCTGTGACATCAGTTTAACCTTTATCTGTAAATTTTGCCAGGTGGAGTACCGGGGTCGCCAGGAACAGCTCATCCGCATCAGGAACCCCTGGGGTCAGGTGGAGTGGACTGGAGCCTGGTGTGACGGGTGGGTGAAAAACGGGTGCCATGCCAGCATTGTGTGGTCCTGCTGGGAGGGAAGTCTTGTTGTGTGCGGTCTGGGTGCTGTTTGCATGGCACTGCTAAAAGAGAGCTCGCAGCGCGTGATGCCCAGGCGGCAGATAAAGGTGCAGCTCCAGGGTGGGCTCTGAAGTGTCTGGCACTGGGGCGTGTCAGGGAGAGTGGCACAGTTCAGTATTAGTGTCCCCTGTCTCACTGCCTCTCTCCTGCCATCCCAGGTCCTCTGAGTGGAACAACGTGGACCCCACCCAGAGGGAGGAGCTGCAGCTGAAAATGGAGGATGGTGAGTTCTGGTGAGTATCAGCAGAGACAGATGGTGCCATTCTCCAGCACCCGAGAGACAGGGCAGCCTGCACCTGTTCCAGATGTAGGGCGGGGCCATAAGATTCTGATCCTCGGGGATCACATTCTTTGTCCTAATTGACTGAATTCCTACCAAATCAGGAGCCTAGGAAAGTGTCTCCATCTCCCCAGTTAATAACTCTGCTCTTCTGCGGCCCTTCCGTCCAGCCAGACGCTACGGAGCTGGCCAGCCCTCCAGGCATGCAAGCAGGACCTGTCGTGGCACATCTGCATGCCACATCCTGTCACCTCTGTCCCAGTTGCAGGCTGTTGCCATGGTGGTCCTGCTGTGCCTCTCACCTTCCCCAGCGCGCCATTGAGAGCGCCTGCTTCTTGGCCCAGAGTTAGGGCCAGGGAGTCCGGTGGGGTTTGTTGCCCCAAAGATGGAAATAGAGCTGGGGGGTTGGCTGAGGGCTTCACTCCACGCAGCTCTGCTAAGGGAACCTATCTTCAGGGTGGAACACAGCCAGGCTGATGATATGAAGGCCCCAGCTGGGCTGCGTGGGGCTTGGGTCAGCAGGAGGGACACTTATTCCAGGCTGCTGCCAGTGAACTCAGATGAGTCCCCTCTGCACTCAGACTTGTTGGGGTGGCGATAGCAAATAAGACTGGGACAGGAATGTGAGGGAATAGCCTTTGCTGGCCCCAAGTATTGTTGGCTCAGACAGCAGTGGGGGCAGGGCCGTCCTTAGGCATAGGCAGAATAGGCAGGGGCGTAGGGCCTCACACTGCCTGGGGGCACCACTCTGCAGGCAGCCCAGACAGTGTAGAAGCAGGGCTGCTGGGTCCTAGAGAGAGCCGAATGCAGCACAGTCTGAGGAATGGGATTGGCTGCCGGGGTCTCTGGGAAGGGGAGGGGGTAGGGTTGGGAAAGGAGCTCACCTATGAGTGTGACTCTTTCCCCCCGGCTGAGGTCAGGTGAGGCAGGCTCTGTGGCTCTGGAACCAGTATCCTTTGTTGTCTCCCATAACATCCATTCTTCTCCCCCCTGCCCCACAGAGCACCCCCTCCTTTCTCCCTCCTCCCCAGGAGCACCCCTCTCTCTCTCCTCCCTCCCCTCCATCAGGGCTAGGTTGGGTGAAGTGCTGCAGGGGGAGGGGAGGCTGGCTGGCTGCTTGCTGAGGAATGAAAGTGAAAGTAACTCACTTCCTCGGCAGGCAGCCAGAATTGGAATGTCACACAGGGCTTGGCTGGGGTTAGCCAGATGTGTGAAAAATCAGGATAGGGGATTGGGGTAGGGTGAGCAGATATCCCTATTTTATAGGGACAGTCCCAATTTTGGGGTCTTTTTCTTATATAGGCTCCTTTTACCCCCCCACCCCCACCCATCCCTGTCCTGATTTTACA
This sequence comes from Gopherus flavomarginatus, assembly GCF_025201925.1. Taxonomy (NCBI): domain Eukaryota; kingdom Metazoa; phylum Chordata; order Testudines; family Testudinidae; genus Gopherus; species Gopherus flavomarginatus. Next base: position 66,617,896 of record NC_066620.1, on the reverse strand, counting down.
CACTTTCTGTCTGGTCACTCTAGGTGGGGGTAATTGGTGCCTATATAAGACAAAGCCCCAAATATCGGGACTGGCCCTATAAAATCAGGACATCTGGATCTGGCCACCCTAGCTGGGGAGCGCCTCTCCCCCAGGCGGGCAGCTGCCAGCGATCCATCTCATCCGGGGGGAGCTGCACAGGGCAGGATCTGCTGTGGCTCCATGGGTGCCCCGTCCCTGAGATCAGATGCTGTGCTAACTTCACCGTGGTCCATAAGGCTGGTGGTGGTGCCCATTGGCGTGTGATTGGACCTGAGGGTTTGCTGCTGCTGTTGCCACTCTGCACCCCAAGAGGTGGATTTTGGGGTCCTGCAGTTTTCCACCTATCTCCTCCTCTACTGCAGCTGTAGGACCAGCGGGCTGGGGGGTGAGCCAAGCATGAAAGCAGTACTGTGTTGCCATTTAGATTGTCATTTAACAACTTTGTTTGCCAAAAATTCTTGCTAACAATCCTGAATCCAATTTCAATATTTAAAAAAAAAAAATCAATATCTGAGCCAAAAACAGAAAATTAAGTTGTTGACAATTATTAGTGACAGGTTTGGTTTGAGGCAGAGAGTGGGCCAGTTTTCATCAGAGAAACAAAAAATGTTGACTGACTTTCCTATAGCCTGTTACTCCTGATAAGAGCCCTCCAACAACTGTAATATGCTCATCTCCTTACTAGTGTATAAAGCAGGGGTCGGCAACCTACGGCACACGTGTCAAAGGTGGCAGGTGAGCTGATTTTTGATGGTATGCAGCAGCAGGCTGAGCGGCTCAGCCCATCACTGCTCTGGGGTTCTGGCTGCAGCCCTATTGCCAGCTGGGATACCAGCCATCGGCCTCACTCAGCACCTGCTGCTGGCCTGGGGACCCCCAAGGAACCCCAGGCTTGCAGTGGGCTGAGCATGCCAGCTGAACCACTCAATCTGCTGTCAGCCTGGGGTTCCATTCACTCAGCTGGCAGCTGAGTGGGCTGGTGGCGGGCTGAGCAGGGCCGATGGGGGGTTGGGTGGCTCAGTCTGCTGCCAGTCTGGGGTGCCAGCAGCACTCAGCCTACTGCTACTCCAGGGTTCTGGCTGCCGGCCCCTTGCCAGTCAGGAGCTCAGCCGCCAGCCCCACTCTGCCTCCTGCCCGCCTGGGTGAGCAGAATCCCAGGCTGGTAGCGGGCTGAGGGGGGGTTGGCGGCTGGGATCCTGGCTGGCAGGAGTTGGTAGTCAGAACCCCAGACCAGCAGCAGGCTGAGCGGGGCCTGGGATCCTTGTCTAGGGTTCCAGCCACCAGCCCACTGCCGGTTTGGGGTTTCATTTACTCAGCTGGCAGTGGCCTGAGCAGGACCAGTGGTCAAGACCTCAGATAATAACAATAGTTTATTTATATAATATAGACATAGAGAGAAACCTTCTACAAACATTAAAATGTATTACTGGCAGGAGAAACCTTAAATTACAGTGAACTTGGCACACCACTTCTGAAAGGTTGCCGACCCGACCCCTGGTATAGAGTGACCATATGTTGTACTAAGATTCTCCTGCTTTTTTTTTTTCCCTGTGAGTCAGTATAACTTTTGCCAGCCCAGAAGTTGGGCAGCCAATGTTTTACGTTTTCACAGTGTTTTCTCCAACTTTCATAAAGTAAATACACAGTTAATATGAGTTTAAAAGGCCAGGAACACTTCTTTGTGAAGAATCTTTACAGCAGATCATGCCCATAGACGATCCAGAAAAGAAATTTGAGGTTGAATTTTTTAATGTTGTGATGGATAAAGCAGTATCTGCTGTTGATGAAAGGTTTAATACCTTGCAAGTACACCATGAACAGTTTGGATTTTTGTATGACATAACTAAATTCAACGAAATAGGAAAACAAGAGCAACTAATGACAAAGTGCAAGAACCTAGAGAGCCTCCTGAAGCACGGTGATAGTTTTGATTTAAATGGACTTGAACTGTACGAAGAATTGAGTACACTGTCATCAATGTTGCCACATGCAAAATCGGTGATGGACATTGTACAGTTTATTCATACCCGCAAACTTGTTGACATATATTCTAATGTGTACATTGCCACTCGTATTCTACTGACAATTCCTTTAACAGTAGCATCAGGAGAATGGAGTTTCTCAAAACTAAAGCTCATTAAAAACTATCTCCGCTCTACAATGAGTCAGGAACGCTTAACTGGTCTTGCTATTCTTGCAGTCAAACAAGACACGACTTTGTCTTTGTCATACGATGACATTATTACTGATTTTGCAGCCAAAAAAGCCAGAAAGATTGCTTTTAATTAAAAACAAATCTTTGTTTCAATACCTCTTCATATAAATTTCCAATAAAATTTTGATAAATTAAAAAAAAATTTGCATCATTCTGTCATCAGAATTTTTTCTATAGTGCTGCTTCTTTAGTGCTAGTCCATCAGCATTACAGTGTGCTTAATTAAGTTAAACTGGTTTTAATAACGTGAATGTGGCAAGTTTTCCAATACTGTAAGCTTATGTTTGCGTCGCTAAGAGCAGATCAGGCACAGGGGCACCAGTTTAATAATCTCGCCTAGGGCACCATAAATCCTAAGGCCGGCCCTGAGTGGGGGGTGGGTTGGATGGGACCCCCTGAGTGTGACCCTTGTACCTCTCCCTTGTCTGAGAACTCCTGAGCAGTGGGACACAGGAAGGGGTTTGAGCCAGGAAGGTGAGGTCCCCCTGGATGGGAGACCAAGAGCCCCTCTGCCTCCCCTACACCACCCCCCAGCCTCCCCAGCACCGTTGAAGAAACCCCCTGGCGGAGAGATCCAATCTGTGTGGAGTCTCAGTCTTTTCTCTGCCTCCCCTCCCCCATATTCAGGATGGCTTTCAAGGACTTTATGAGGGAGTTCTCCAGGTTAGAGATCTGTAATCTGACCCCTGATGCCCTGGACAAGGACAGCGTGAGCAAGTGGCACACGACTCTGTTTGAAGGTTCCTGGCGCAGAGGCAGCACAGCAGGGGGCTGCAGGAACCACGCAGGTACCACCCATCACCAGCCTGTTCCTTAAGGGTATGTCTACACTGCAGTGTACGCCTAGGGTTCGAATTCAGACTCAGGCCTAACCCCCTTTCCTTCCCCACACACATCGCACAAACCCAGGGTCCCAGGACCCCAGAGGAGTGGGGGATCCAAGCCTGAGTCAATCTGGGACCGAGGGTTCAGGTCCTGTTGCTCTGCAGTGTAGACGCAGCCCCACCAGACTCATGATCTGGGAATCCGCCAAAAGTATTCCATGGGCCTACTTCCTTTGTCCTCTGGACAGCCAGGTTTGGTGAGCAGTCAGGTTTTCCCACACTGCACCACGAACAAAGGGCTAAAGCAGCCACGTCTTTGGGAGGGCACTAGGAAGTCCGGGATATGGATAGCTGGACTTGAACCTGCCTAATGTATTGTAGACCCTGGAGACCCAGGTTGGGACCTAGGGTTCAACAGCTCCTAACCTGGGGTTACAAATGAGTGTAGACACTTAAGCCCTAGGTTCACGAACTCAAGTTCTACTAACCCTGGGCTTACATTGCAGTGTAGACATACCCAAAGACTCCAGTTTTCATGTGTGAGAGATCAGGGAGCACAGTGATGCTCTATGAGCGGGTCTGCCGTGGGGTGGGGGTTGTGGGGCCTGTCCCTGTTCCGGAAGAGGGGAGCCCCTGGGCGAGGAACAAACTGTAGCCCAGCACATCTGAGCCCTGCAACGAAGAGGGAGTGTCTGGTGATCAGAGACACCAGGCGGGATGCAGGAGCCTACTCCTTGCATAGCATTCGCTATGGGGAAGTGGGTGCGATGGGGGAGGAGGCTCTGGGGCCTGCTCACCTGATCCATTATTCCACTTCCTCTTTCCTGCAGCCACGTTCTGGATTAACCCCCAGTTCAAGATCAAGCTCCTGGAGGAGGATGACGACCCCGAGGACGATGAGGTGGCCTGCAGCTTCCTGGTGGCCTTGATGCAGAAGCACCGGCGGAAGGAGCGGAAGATGGGGGGAGACATGCACACCATCGGCTTTGCCGTCTACGAGGTAGCCCCTGGGTGTTGCTCAGCACCCCTTAGGGGTGGGGAGTCCCCCATCCTAACCCATACGGGGGTGGCACTGCTGAGCTCCAGAGGGATCCCACAAGCCCTGTTAGTGGGGTGACTTTCCCCACTCGTCCCCCATACAGCACTGAGCTCAAGAGGCAGTGGGCAGGGCCTCCGCTCCCCACACACAGGTCCTGATCTCTTTCTTCTCCCTTCCACAGGTCCCAGAGGAGGTACGTCCTGAGCTGCCAATCCCCACTGCTGGAGTGTGTGAGAAGAGGAGTGGTAGGGCTGGCAGGAAGGGGTTAATTCAGAGCCTGGACTCCTGAGGTCCATCAGCCCTGGGGATTTCCTGCCTCAGCCTTTCATCAGTTTCATCAGCCTGCTAGGGCGACCCCTGGCCAAGCCTTCCCTGAGCTGGCAGTAGAAAGCATGCAAAGTGTGCTTGGCAAGGGAATGCCAGGAGGAGCTGGCTGATGCTTGGCCTGGCTAGTGTCATGGGCTCAGCGTGCTCAGGTTGGGGGGCAGGAAGATCCCCACCCCCTGGAGCAAGGGTGGCCAACCTGTGGCTCCAGAGCCACATGCGGCTCTTCAGAAGTTAATATGCGGCTCCTTGTATAGGCACCAACTCCAGGGCTGGAGCTACAGGCACCAACTTTCCAGTGTGCCAGGGGCTGCTTACTGTTCAACCTCTGGCTCTGCCACAGGCCCTGCCCCCACTCCACCCCCTCCTGTCTCCTCCCCGAGCCTGCCATGCCTTCGCTCCTCCCCTGCCCCCCATAGCCTCCTGCATGCCACAAAACAGCTGATCGGGAGGGAGGGGAAGGCGCTGATCCGTGGGGCTGCTGGTGGGTGGGAGATGCTGGGAGCAGGTGGAGGGAGCTGCTGGGGGGCTGCTGATGTTACTGTGGCTCTTTGGCAACAAATTCTGGCTCCTTCTCAGGCTCTGGTTGGCCACCCCTGCCCTGGAGTAATCGCTCACTGCAGTGTGTGCATGGGGCAGGGGCTATCTTCTTGCCTTCAGAAGCTGCAGCATTGGTCAGTGTTGAGAGACCAGACACTGGATTAGCTGGGCTAGTCTAACAACTTCCTGGAGATGGTCTGTCCGGGGTGGGTAGGTTTGATGGGTGCCCTCCACCCCAGAGCCCTGAATCTGCAGCAGTGTTGGTATTCTAACGTGTCCAGGGCCCTGGGCAGCTCCTTCCCTGCCCGTGGCTGGGCTGTTACCCATGAGTGTGTCTGGTCTCCAGGCCAAGGGCTGCCAGAACGTGCACCTGAAGAAGGAGTTCTTCCTGCGGAACCAGTCCCGGGCACGCTCAGAGACCTTCATCAACCTCCGAGAGGTGAGCAACAAGATCCGGCTGCCCCCGGGCGAGTACCTCATCGTGCCCTCCACCTTCGAGCCACACAAGGAGGCTGACTTTGTCCTGCGCGTCTTCACTGAGAAGCAGTCGGACACAGAGTGAGTCTACATGTGAGATAAGCGGCTGGGTCTCAGTTCAGGCTCTGAGGACATGATAGCCCAGCTCAGGCCTGGTATGGCTCTGGTGTTCCCTGAGCAGATCTGGCTGAGTGGGAGGCGTCTCCAGAACATACTGACGTAGGGGAGGGCAGTCCCCTCCCCAGGTTTGAGCATTGGGATCGAAGCCCCACAAAGCTGCAGGGAAGAGGCCTGACCCTTTCCTGCCCATCACTCCATGTCTGTGTTGCCATGTGTCTCCGTGCTTCGTATCCCCGGGGTGTCTGGTTCCCCCCAGATCAGGGGTAGGACAGGGTCCCCAGGTCATGTTCCTGGGGCCTTTCTCCCCAGGGGTCTCAGAGCTTGGGTTTCTCTCCCCAAACTTCCTGACCTGTCTGATCTAGCTGCACTAGGGAGTACGCCATGCTCACTGCCCCCACAGCCCACCACGCCTATCAGGACCCCCTCCTCTCCCAGCTGGCTTGCTGCCCCCTCACTCACTGGGTCTCCCTCTTGTTTCCCCAGGGAGCTAGATGAGGAGATCACTGCGGATCTGCCGGATGAGGTAAGAGGCCACCAAACCCAAGCCAGCGGGGGTGCAGTGCAGCACAGTGGGGTATGGGGGAAAAGAGCTCCAGCTGGGGGCTGGCTGCATTCATGTGCCCAATGCTGGTTTGAAATGGCCCCTCTGCCAGAGGACAGACTGGGCTGAGGGGCGGAGGGCAGATGACAGTAGAGAACTGGTGGGGAGCTGAAGGGCAGCTGGAGGAGGGGTGCAGAGAGCTCCCCTTGCTGGCTTTTTTCAGTAGGAGCCTAGGTGTGATGGCAGCTCAGCTTTAGTGGGAGTGGAGAGTCCAGAGCTTGTTTGATTCCTGCCCCTGGTTTGTGTCACCCCAGGAAGAGCTCTCGGAGGACGACGTGGACAGCTCTTTCAGGAATATGTTCCAGCAGCTTGCAGGAGAGGTGGGTGCTGCCACTCTGGGCTCTGTTAATGCCCCCTCCCCCTCCCTGGGGGCCCTTTGTGCTAGCAGCAGGCTGGGAGCATTCTGTGAATCAGAAATGGGGGAGGGGCCGTTGTCTGTATCCCTGTCAGGATCAGGCCCTGTTGTGCTGGGCACTGAGCACGCACAGCTGAGACGCTCCCTGCCCTGAACAGCCCCCAGGCTCCGCGGCAGGGGCGTGGACATCAGTCTCAGAGCTGTAAGGGGGACGACCCTCACTGCGGCAAGGCTGGGATGCTCTGTACCCAGCTGGGGGCCCCGTGACCCAATGGCTCAGCCCCTTCACCCCACTGGGTGTCAGGCACGACCAGGCTCTGTAAGTATTGGGCCTGAGCGTTTATGCCCCACTTCATTAGAGGGCAAGACCCTGCCCCCTCCCCCATGGGGACCCTGCAGGCTGTGGGTGGGGAAGTCCTGCTTTACCAGTGCTCCTAAGTCTTTTCCTGTTCCTGTTTCGTACCTCCTGCTGCCTCAGTGGAGCTGGGGTCGGGGGTTCTGGCCGCAAGTGAGGTGCTGCTAACCGGCAGGTCTCCTTCACCGACAGCAGAGAGCAGACATGGGTCATCATGCAACACTTGCAGGGAGGGCGAAAATCCCTGCTTGGGGGGTGATTTGACGGGGTCAGAAAGAGGTCCAGGTGCTGCCTGAACCACGCCTGGCACCAAGGAGACCCACCACCCTGGTGTCTTGTGAGTGAGTCTGGGGGAGGTGCCCAGCTGAGTGGAGCGGATGAGGCGTCGCTAATCCTTTGCCCTCTCGCCAGGACATGGAAATCAGTGTCTTCGAGCTCAGGACTATTCTGAACAGAGTCGTCACCAGACGTAAGTGCTGCCCCCGGTCTCTCCCCCATCCTTGCCACTCTTGCTCGCTCGCTCCCCTACTCTGTGACTCATTCTCCCAATAACAGCGTCTCCTTCCCCCATCCCCAGACAAAGACCTGAAGACGGACGGGTTCAGCATGGAGTCCTGCCGCAACATGATCAACCTAATGGACGTATCCTGCTGTGTGCTGGGGAGAGGGGGAGCCTCTCCCGTGGGGACCCACCCTTCTGGCAGAGACCCCTTTTCCCGAGCTGGGATGGGGGTTGGGTTTGGTTTGAGTCTCTGACTCCCAACCCAGGTAGTTTCAATAGAGGCCCAGCCCAGCATGGCTCCCCAGATGTCTACTCTGTATCCTCGCCCAGGATCATTTCTTGCCGGGAGGTTAGATTCTGGCTGTAGCAGCACCGTGGGCCCTTGCTCCAGTGCCTCTGACCTGGCCCGCTGGCCATGGTGCAGGCTGGAGCAGCTGGCTTTCTGGAACAAGCTTTCACTTCCTCTCCATGCCCGCTGCCCAGGGAGCTGTGCCTGCTCCAGCCCAGAGCCTGGCCACACCTTTAGTTTCTCTTCTGCCTCCCCCTTTGTGAGAGGAAGTGCCCCGCCGCTCAGTTCCCTCTATTAGTACACTCTCATGCACCAGGCCTGGGACCCTTTGCTGCCCAGCAGTGACCTGCTCCATCTCTGGGCAGGGAGACCCCTGGCCCCAAGTGGGACTGAGTGAGGGTATACCAGCTTCTCACCCAATCTCCTTCAGTGGAGCAGCATCCCCGTCCCCCATTGTTCTGTCTGACTGCTGGGGATGGAGTGGGGAATCAGCCACTGGTCTGTGCTCCCAGCTCACACTGAGAGCCAGTAGGGCAGTGCCAGGGAGTCACAATCACTGGGGAGCAAGAATTAACCACCACCACAACCCGCCTTCCACTGCACCCAGAGATGGATGGGAGCACGTACCAGTCCAGCTCTTAGAGCCACTCTGCTCCCCGAGCCCTTCACAAATTGTGTGTACACAGTGCCATAGAAATGCAGCCACCTCTGGGGTGGGGCACAATAGCTGTTTAACTGCTGCTCAGCACAGCAGTGTGAGGGGATCCTGTGCCCATTTCATGCAACAGGGGAGGGAGAGAGGCCAAATGGAACTGAGCAAATTAGAATTTGGCCTGGCTAAAAGCCCTGTTCTTGCTACAAGTACCCTGGGAGCTTGAGTGAACACAAGTGGCCAGGACTTTTCCCTTCCCAACCTCTTCCTGCCCCTCCCTGCACTCAGAGTTACACACCCTTGGCTGGTCACTTTCTCCTTGACTCTACTTCGCAGAAAGACGGCAGTGCCCGCCTTGGCCTTGTGGAATTCCAGATCCTGTGGAACAAGATCCGGAGCTGGCTGGTAAGGAGGTGGCTTGTGGAGCGCTGGAGCAAGAGACACTCCTCCGTGCTGGGGTATGGGGTGCGGGGAAGGAAGCGCCAGCCTGGTCTTCACTCCCCCATTGTGTCATTGCAGACAATCTTCCGCAACCATGACCTGGACTCGTCAGGCACCATGAGCTCCTATGAGATGCGCATGGCTCTGGAATCAGCTGGTAAATCAGGAGGGCATGGGGGAAGGTCCCTGGGCTGGGATAGGGGAATATGTTGAGCTTGGACCCTGCATGAAAGTCCCTGGCAGCTGGATCAAGCCTGATACCCTCCTGGTGCCATCAGCTCAGAGTCCACCAGCCATGGCATTAGGGTCACATCTGAAATCTGTCCTGGCTTCCCTGCATCCAGTGCCCGGGATCTGCTGACTGCTCTGCACTGTCCGTACTGTCCATAATCCTGTGGTCACAGCAGTGCTAGTCTGAGTGCTTCGAGACTAGATGAGTCTGGGCTCCAGGCAGGGCGGGCCTGACCTCTGGCCACTCCATTGTGGGGCTGGCTTCTTGGCAGAGGAAAATCCAGGGGACCGAGCAAGCTGCGTGTCCCAGCTATGGATTGAGGGAGTGAGCTGTAAGCAGAGGGCTAGTGTCCCTCAGCCCATCAGCCCCTTATTGCAGGACGGGCTGAATTCTGTTTCCACCTCCCAGCTGTCACTGAAACCCAAGGAGTATGGCCACCTCTTTCTGTAGCCCATCCCATGCTCCCCTGGGGACTAACGGCTTCCCCCATCTCTGTCCTCCAGGCTTCAAGCTGAATAACAAGCTGCACCAGGTGGTGGTGGCACGCTATGCAGATGCAGACCTGGGCGTGGACTTTGATAACTTCGTCTGCTGCCTGGTCAAGCTGGAGGCCATGTTCAGTAAGTGCCATCTGTAGGGCGCAGCAGCACCCAGCAACTTCCAGGCAGAAGGTCCAGAGGAAATCTCGCCTGCAACCAAAACTGGCAGGAGATCAGGGAAGCCAAGTGGCATTGCCTGGGTTGGGCGTGGGTTAACACCCCTGTTCCTACTGGAGCCTGGAAGAAAACCTTGATTTTAAACTTCACCTGAAATAAAAGTATCAGGGGGTAGCCATGTTAGTCTGTATCCACAAAAACAACAAGGAGTCTGGTGGCACCTTAAGACTAACAGATTTATTTGGGCATAAGCTTTTGTGGGTAAATAACCTCACTTCTTGCATCTGAAGAAGTGGGTTTTTACCCACGAAAGCTTATGCCCAAATAAATCTATTAGTCTTTAAGGCACCACCGGACTCCTTGTTGTTTATCTGAAAGATAGCATTTCCCCTAGTGGGGCTGATGGAGTCAGAGGGGAGTGCCCTGTACTGAGTCACTGACATCACCCACAGCAGCAGAGCCCCACTGAGGATGCTACTGGGCGTTAGGATTGACTTGTCACAGATCCGCAGGATTGGTGCTACACCACCGACTTTGGAACAGTCTCTAGGAGGAGCCCCTTCAGTGTGCCAGGCCCCCCAGGGATCTCACTCTTCCTCCCCGGGGAAGCCACGGGGCCTCACTGCCTCCTTAGACTGGACCTCTGGGTTTTCAGCCCTCCTGCTTCACCCAGTGATCTCTGTTCAGCAAGTCCAGCAGAGAGACACTCCTGCCACAGACTTGGACACACAGACCACATGGTCAAAACAGTCGGGTTTATTAGTCCACTGGACACAGCAGAGGAAGTCCTGGGGGTAGCCTAGAGAGCTGAAGGTTAAAGCGTAGTCCATTCTGGTTAGCCCAGCCAAGCTGGAGTGGACCCCTTTGTTCAAGCTCTGTCCAGGTTAGAGCTCTGACTCCTTCCAGCAGCCAGCTCTTATCCTCCCACCTCTCCAATTCTTTGTTGTGGGGGGCGACACACTTCCTCCCTCCCTCTGGGTGATTGGCTGTTAGGTGTCAATGTCCTGGTGAGTAGATATGCCATTGTCTTCTCAGGTGCTCCGTTGACCTGGGAACTAATGCCCTTCACTTAAGTGCTACAGCTGTGCCTATGCAGCATTTTAAGTGTAGACCTGCCCTTAGCCTGCTCTGAGAGTGCTTTTCCACCCACTGGGTTACAATGCAGCATAAAGGGGAAACTGAGGCATAAACAGGGCTCATAAAAATATTCCCACTTTGTCACAAAGTGCACCCTGGATTTCCAGGGGGATCTCCTATCCAATTCCTGATTCAGTCTGACCCTGCTCTGCTTGCAGAGCTGGGCTGGTATCAAGTGTGGGCTGGCTGTCCATATTGAGGTGCAGCTGTGACATACTGGAATTGCCCATAATCAGTGGCTCCCACCCCACATGGTGTGGCTGTCCAGCTGCTAACCCAGGGCTGGGCATTCAGGGGAGGATTCATGGCTGAGAGGGAAAAGGAAAAGCTTGTGCGAGCTGCCCCCTGAGCAGCTCTCACTCCTTCTGCCCCCTGCAGGATTCTTCCGCAGCATGGACGCCGAAGGCACTGGCACAGCAGTGATGAACCTGACCGAGGTGAGAGCAAGCCCTGAGCAGCCAGAGGGCAAAGGGAGCTCTCCAGTGGAGCTGCGGAAGCTGCGTGGATCCTGGGGTGTAAGGGGGATCTCAATTAGAGAAGGGGGAGCCCTCCGGACTCCTGGGGTAGGGGAGGGAAAGAAAGTCCTAACCCAAAAGATGGTGAGGAGGGGGATGGCAGACCCTTCCCCTCCACATCCTCCCTCAGCCAGCTCTCTGCAGCTGCGCTGGCTGCTGGGCAGCATTCCTAGCTCAGTGAAATCCCCAATAGGAACAGATCCTGCCTGGGGCCTGGTTTCCTCACCACCCCCATCCCCTGCATCTGGGGATGTGCCCAGCCCTGGTGCCCATCTGATCCCCTGAAACAGAACAGCCAAGGCTTTAACTCCAACTGAGTTGTGGACCAAACTAGTGGGCTGGGGGAGGATCATTACTATAGCCCCTGCCACTCCAACCCTAGCCCCAGTTCATTCACTGTCCCCCTATTGGTGGCTCAGTCCAGGTGGAAGCCCAGGCTTTGGATCCCCCTCTGTGGGTGGGGCAGCAGTTTGTGGCTCCCTTTCCCCACCAGCCCATCCACTCTTTCCTCTCCCCACAGTGGTTGCTGCTGACAATGTGTGGCTAGGAGCAGAGATGGACCCGTGCCGGCTGAAACACCCCGATGGGCTGGGACGCCCCACAGTGCCTGTCCCTCGGATTTACAGACATGAAATGTCCATCATCACCCCCGCTCCTTGCCTCTTTGTCCCTATCCCTCCCCATCCCACACTGAGCCCATGGCCTTGACCCCATCTCCCAGCAGGACACACTCCAGCATCGTGTTGCCCCTTTTCGACCCAAGCAGCTAGTCAATTTGGGGCCCTGTGGGTGTTCCAGCTGGAAGGAAAAATTGGCACTAGGCCGATCTCTCTTTGATGCAGTTTTGTTTATTTGCAAAGAATGTACAAAGTCCTGTATCTGTGAAGGCAGAGGGAATCGAACAGCAGGAACCAGTTTCTTTGGTTCACAGCACCAAGATTTGTCTTTTCACCTGCACCCCAGACCCAAAAACCTCTCCCCAGGTTTCTTCCAAGGTCAGCCACCGTGCTTTTCCTTCCACCCGTCTCTCTCATTCAGTCTGCCACACAAGTTTGTGTTATTCCCCCATACACACACACGCACACCTGCTGACCATACCCAGTCGTACCTTCTGCCCACCAGGTGCTAGTTTCTGGGCAGACTATTAGGTTTTGTTTCAGGTGTGACCCCTTAGCTGTCTCTTACGATGGACTTAAATGAGGGACTTATTCACACATCAGTTAAAAGCTTTAACTTAACACACAACAAAGGTTTCACCCAGCTTGTAACAGTCCCAATGGCCAAGCCTCTCTAGCTCATTCCCAATTGTGGACATGGCTTGTACCCCGCAATAGGAGGAGGTTGGGGAGGGCACATGGGGGTATGCTGCATGTCAAGTCATTGCACATGGTCTTCAGACCAGCAACTCTAGCTGCATGTAGCAGGGTGCCAGTAAGGGATGGAACTTGACTGCAGGATGCAGAGGACCTGGCCCCCCAGGGGGGTGGGGAGGTGGGTGGGACCTGTGTCACTTCCTGGGGGACTGCTCTGGCCCATGCTGGCCATTGGTGCCAGTTTGATTTTGTGAGTGAATCCTGCCAGGACTCAGCACTGGGAATCACGACCCTGCATCTTTGCTAGGGGCTGGGCAGTGAGCTCAGGGGCTGAGATGCAGCCAGGGAGGGGTTTGCCTCTGGTTAAAACCAAGCAGAGGCATTTGAGAGGAGGGGAAAGATCTAGTGGTTCAGAACCAGGCAGTGGGACTTCTGGGTCCTGTTCCTGGCTCTGGGAGTGGAGTTTGATTTAGGGTTGGAGGAAGGAGCAGGGAGTCAGGACTTCTGGCTGCTGAGCTGTTCTAAGCACTTACACACTTATCACCATACTGCCTGAACACCTCCTAAAAATGGCCATGACCAAAGTATAAAACCTCCTCGTGGGTCAGGAGTCTTGGGCCCTAGCCCCACCTGTCACTGACTCGTGTGGCCTTGAGTGTCTCTCTTCGGCAGCTCTGAGCCTTAGCCCATGTCTGCACTAGAGAGCTTACAGCAGCACCGCTGTAAGATCTCTTGTGTAGCCACTCCATGCTGACAGGAGAGTGCTCTCCCGTCAGCATCATAAAACCACCCCCCGCGAGCTGCGGTAGCTGTGGCAGCAGGAGAAGCTCTTTTGCCAAGATAGCGCAGTGCACACCGGCACTTCTGCTGGTGTAACTTATATTGTGCGGGGATGTAGGTTGTTTTTTCTTCACACCCCTGAGTGACGTAAGTTACATCAACAAAAGTGGTTGTGTAGATGAGCCCGCAGCCTCTTCACCCCAGGGTTCCTGAGTGCAAGAAGTTTGTGATGAATGTTAACTCTTCTTCCACCTGCTGTTTTGCAAGGGGCAGCATACCCTCTGTCTGCCCTAGAGAGAAGCTTAGGGTTTTCTCCCCCCTGTACCACCCCCCTGGTGTCTCAACAGGAAGAGCGTGTGATTCCCTCCCCCAGGGGTGAGTTCCTTTCTTGCTCCCTCACTTCATGGCCCTTGTGCTGCTGCTGCAGTGGGGTGGTCCTAGCCTGGGCTCGGTCCAAAGCCCCTGCCCTGAGGCAGGGGTGTGGGCAGCAGCACTCGCACTTGGCCGTCCAACCCATCCCTTGCCTATGCATTTCTGGAGGATATGGCTGTGGAAATAACCACTTCTGCTCGGCTGGCAGAGCTGCCTCCCCAGCCCCTGCTCACCATGTAGCCTGGATAATAAATAGAGATCTGTACAAACACCACCTGTGCAGTGAGTGATTGGTGACATAAAACTCTCGCAGGGGCATGGATCTAAAGCCAGCCCCTGTGCACAGCCTGGGCTGCTGGGCCAGGTAGGGGAGTAGCCCCCATCTGCACTAGAGCAGAGCAAAGGGTCTGTCCCTCTCCAACAGTGTCTGGGGATAGAGCCTGGGAATTAGCCCTTGGGCAGTAGGGTAGTGGCAATGCTCCCTCCCTGCCCCGCGTGCCACAGCATAGTGGGTGCTGTCAGAAAGCACCCCCCCATCTCTGCTAAACTGCGATGGAGGCTGAACGAGGGTTTGGGGCAGAGGATGGGGCAAGTGGTAAAGTGTTCTGAGTGAGGCGGCCAGTCTATGCCAGGGCCCAGCTCCCGCAGGGATGAGACACGCAGCTTTGTCAAGGAAAGGCTGAATGGAGCCCAAGTTGGAAGGGGATTCTGCTTTCCAGGGTGCGTGGGATTACAGCTACCTTTTGGGCACATGCCGAGGGGCAGTGCTGTCTGTGGGAGGAACAGGAAGGAGCTGGGGCCTAATAGGCCATTATCCTTCCCTTCCCCTACCCACAAATGTGGGGTGCAGCCTTGTTCCCCCTGGGAAGCTCTGTGGACCAACAGGCAAGGCTGGGCTGGAAGGAATCCCCAAGCCCTGGCCACAGCTGCTGAGGGGAAACCCAGCATCTGCCCTAGAGGACTCTATTGGTGGGGACTAGGGCCACAGCTGGCATTTCTGGGGGGTGCTTGGCTGGCAATCTGCAAGGGGCAGCAGTCCTTGTGTTTTTGCCCCCAAGCAGCGTGCTAAATTGCCACCATGGACCACGGGGGCAGTCCGTGCACCGTTAGGGTGGCACACACATTTCCACGGTGGTGGCAATTTGGCAGCAGCTTCTATGTTCAGCTGTCCACAGCAGCGCAGCTTCTGTCTTCCGGCTGAAGACAGAAGCTGCTGCTGAATTGCTACCGTGGCGGAAATGCATGTGCTGCTCTAATGGCGCACGGACTGTCCCCTGCCGTCCGAGGCGGCAATTCGGCGCGCTGCTTGAGGCAGCAAAAACAGTAGAGCCGGCCCTGAAGTGACTCTACTGGGTTTCAGCTTTTTGCCCTGCTGTCCTGTGTGTGCTACTGGGGGTGCTGTCCCAGCTCTGGGTGGGGGAGAGATGGGATGAGGCTGCAGCCCTGCTGTTGCATTAGAAGGGTAATTAGCTAGGTCCTTGCCCTGAAACACTGCTTGCCCTATGCCCTGGGTATAATTTCCTGAGGCATTTCTGCCTGGCAATCACTAGAGGGAAGTACAGCTCTTCACAGCCCGCCTGGCAGAGTCCTCAAGTGCCAACGGGGCCGTGCTCCAGCAGAGTGGTGCTGCTGGCTCCAGGCCTGGAAGGAGCCCGTGTTGAAGTCAGCAGAGGGGCTCTGGGTTTGGGAGGCCAGGAAGCATTTGGCTAGTCAGGCTGGCTGGGCAGCACGACCTCACCCTGTGCTGGGAGCCCAGCCCAGCCGCCATTCGGTGCAGTCATTTCTCATCTACAGGAATCACTGGAGGGGAAACGCAGGGCTGAAGAGCAGCTCTTGAGCGAGTGCCCTGAGGAGCCTGCCAACTCGCTGCAGCATTTCTTTGGGGGGTTGGGAACCAAACCAAACTTCCTACCCTGATAAGCCCACTAGGCTAACAGCCCATGAATTGAAAGTCAGGCTCCATGTATGTTTCCATTTAGATGTCTGGGTCAACGTCCCAGCCCATCCTGGACACTTGGGTGCAGAGCACTAATGTAGCTCACCTCCAGGGAGCAAGAATCCTGTGCAGCTGAAGTGACAGTCAGTGTTTGGGTAACACATGTTGGATTAGCCGCCCCAGAGAGACCTCAGGCAGGAATAGCAGAGAGGGCTGCAGGTCAGGGATGAGGGGTGTTGGCAGACCTGGGGTGGGGAGCCCCAGGTGGGAATAGCAGGGGGCTGCAGAGCTGGCTAAGGGAACATAAAGCAGGATTCACCATTTCCCCTGAAGCAGCTGGCGCCCTGGACTAGGAAGAGGCTGGGCTTCAGGCCATTTCTGCATGCTGTGTATGTGTCAGTGTGGCGGTCACTGTTTATTCCTGAGAGACAAGGTGGGTGAGGTCATATCTTTTAGTGGAACAACGTCTGTTGGTGGAAGAGACAAGTGAGTCTCTCTCAGCACCAGAAGTTGTTCCACTAAAAGCTATGACCTCACCCACCTTGTCTCGCTCCTATCCTGGGCCCAATACAGCTACAACAACTGTTTATTCCTGGCATTCATCAGCATAGAAGAAGTCAGTGCTTGCCACATGCAAGTCTGAGCCCGGGGGGAGACATCCCTGGGGGGCTAATGTGGGCCAAGGTTGGCTCTAGCCCCCCACTAAATAAACATTGCACAACTTCTCTGGCTTCAAACAGCCTGGCCACCTGAAAAAGCCCTCATATAGCCCAGGGCTACCAGGCACATCACAGGGTGCCCATGTGTTTTGTGACGAGGGGCTGTTCCTTCGGCTTCTCTTGGCATTTCCATCCATTTTGCTTATGGGGGGGTGGGGGCAGAGGAGAACGCTCAGACAGGATGGGATTAAACATGCAGGGGAGGGTATGGTGTGGAGACTGGCCTGCAGCTCTGGGCCTCTGGCCCCGAAAAGGAGACCACACAAGGCACAGCACTTGACCCTGGGTAGGGATTGTGGGAGGCCAGAGAATGCTGCTGCTTCCTTTGAGATGGTGCAGGTCACAGCTGGATGCAAAGAGCTTCCAGACAATTGGCACAAAGGAAGGAGGTGGGGAGGAGGTCCTTAGTCTGTATTGCTCAAAACAGAGTCCGTGCTTGGCTTCTGCTGGTGGAATGGCTGCTAGTGCCCAAAGAGAGAGTCCTGGGCCAGCCCTCCTTGGAACAACCCTCACTGGGTGTGGGTGAGGTTAGTGCTTGGGAAAGGAGGAGCTAAGAGCACTTGCAGGGGCTGCTTTCCCTTGGGGTCCCCATCCCCAATATTCAAGTTTTGCCATACTAGTGCACACAGTTTGGTGAGGTTTGTTTACTGAACGAGCCACAGGCTCTTGTGCGCTGTGCTGGGAAGCACAGCCTGAGAAACAAATGCCCCTTCCACAGCTTTCTCCATCCCCTGCTCCTCTGCCTCTGCCCCCCTCCCCCCTAGATTTCCTCACAGCTTGGAGCTTAGCACCTCTGGGAAGGTTCCCTTTGCCTGCAGTGCAGCTACCTGACTGGCTGAGCATCCTCTGCATGTGTGTAAGGGGCAGAACTGGCCTGGAACCCTCCAGCCCCCCTGTGCAACTCATTGAGCCCTGTACAGAGACAGCGTGGTGGGTGTGTGGAGACAAAGGGACCTCTCAGCTGGGCCCCCTTGGTAGGGGCTGGGGTTTGAGCAACAGTGATTGGCTAACAAGCAGGAGAAAATCAGAAGCAGAAGTGGCTTTTGTTGCTCTCCCAGCTGTGAGGACTCATCACTGACACAAAGGGCCCAATTGTGGGGCACCCTCTGCCATTGGGCTGACAGGTGCCCCAGGCTTTGCCTCATTGACCAGGCCTTCTGGGCAGCAACTGGTGGATCATTTCCCATGCTGCAGCTAGCCAGTCTCCTGGAAGGGCAGCTGATGTCACACTACCCCAGAGGCTCATGTTCCAAAGGGGGCAACAGGGAGGCCCAGCTCAGCCCTGCACTCCCCTCCCACCCTATAGCAATTCCAGTGCAGAGGGGTCAGGGTGTAAGCCACCCCTTGATGGATTCAATCCACAGGGCTCCCTCAGCTATTGCTAACACAGAGTCACTGCTGCCAGCTAGAAGTGGCATTCACACTTCTGGCTCCTCCTGCACCTTGGGGACTGCCACGTGCAGGTGTAGGGCAGACAACTTGTGCCCAGCCTGCTCTGAGATCAGCCAGCAGGAGGCACTGTGGGGCAGCTGGGCAGTCAGAGCTGCTCAGCAGGCAAGGTGAGCGAGGTGTGGCAGGAGATGATTGGAGCCACTGTGCGGGCAGAGTGCAACGGGTGTCTGGAGCTGCTCAACAGGCAGGGAGCACTGCAGGAGTAGTGGACAGTGAGAGCTGCGTAGCTGGCAGGGGATGCCATGAGGTGGCCTGGGGCGGTCAGTGGGCAGAGGGCATTAGAGGGCAGTCAGTGTGGCACTGCAGGAAGGTGAGTGGAGGTCAGAGCCACTCAGTGGGCAGAGAGCAGGAACTGTGAACAATGGGAGCTGCAAGTGCAGTGCTTGCAGGGGCTGCGCTTGCAGGCAGCACACAGCCCCCTGCCCCTCCCTAGGGCTGTGGCAGCTGCTTCTGGGAGTAGTGCGGAGCCAGGGTAGGTAGGGAGCCTGCCTTAGCCCCGCTGTGCTTCCGACTGGGAGCCGCCTGAGGTAAGTGCCTCCCAGCCAGAGCCTGCATCCCACACCCCCTTTTGCACCCCAGCCAGGAGCCCCCTCCTGCCCCCAAACTCCCTCCCAGAGCCTGCACCCCACGCCCCCTCCCACACCCCAGCTGGGAGCCCCCTCCTGCATGCAAACTCTCTCCCAGAGCCCACACCCTTCACCTTCTCCCACACCCCAACCCCCTGCCCCAGCCCTGAGCCCCATCCCCACCCTCAAACTCCCTCCCAGAGCCTGCAGCCCACATCCCCTTCTGCATCCCAACCCCCTGCCCTAGGCTCAGTCCAGAGCCCCCTCCCACACTCTGAACCCCTCAGCCCCATCCCCCAGCTCGGTGAACGTCAGGGAGGGTGGGGGAGAGCGAGCGACAGAAGGAGGGAGGATGGAGTGAGTGGGGCAGGACCTCAGAGAAGGGGTGAGGCCTCAGGGAAGGGGTGGGGTGGGGTGGGGTGGGGCAAAGGTGTTTGGATTTGTGTGATGAGACAGTTGACAGCCCTAATTACTAATTACTGACATTACTAATTCTTAGTTCTGCCATGAGTGCAGGGGACTGGACTAGAAGACCTCATGACATCCCTTCCAGAACTATGATGCTATGATTTGGAAATGGCAGAAGAAGAGAGCTTACCTTCTGTGGCCTGAGGGGGCGGGGAGGGTGCTCTCAGAGGCCAGGATTCCCCTAGGTTGCAGGGGGTATGCCCATGGGCTGGGATTCCCCTGTCTACCCTTTATGCACCAACAGACTGCAATGGGATCAGATGGTGAAGGGGGACTCCTCCCTAAGGTCATTCCTCTGGAGAAGGGGCTGTTTCTTAGCCATTCCCTCCTACAGTCCCCACTTCCCAGCCCCTTTGCCCCTGTGTCCCCTGTGGGGGCTATCGGTGCCTCTCCTTGAGTGACTCCCTCCCTGGACCCAGATTGGCCCAGAGCCTAGCTCAGCTTTGGGCCCATCACTGGCAGCCGAGGCCTTCCCAGGCCTGTGAGCATTAAGCCTGCACAGTCGCTGTGCCACTTCCTCTGGCAGGGCCCTGGGCCAGGAGCTGCCTGAGGGTCTTTTTTCTTGGAGCCAGCAGCTTGCACTGCTGGCTGGGGTCAGGCCATGCTTTGGAATCTGCCCTGCCCTTAGGGACTGGCTGCCCCATCAGGTCCTTAGCATTTGTTTTCAGTGCCAGCTGCTCCTGTCTATCCTGCCCCTCCTTCCCCCCCCCTCGCCAGCCCATCGGGTGCCTCTGAGTGAGGGGAAGGCATGGGGAATTCGCAATCCATGCCCAACTGGCCCTACCAGCTGCTGCTGCCCATAGCAGGCAGGCTCTCTGGCCCGCTCTCCCCATCAGATGTGGGTTTCACTCTCCTCCCAGGCCCACGGCTGCAGGAATTCCAGACCCACTGGTACAAAGGGGCCTTTGTTGGATGGGTGAGGACAGCACCCTGGATGCTGGCTGCTGCTTCTCAGAGCTCAGCCGCTGCTTCTGGCAATCATCTCACGACAGTCAGGCTGGGGAGAACTGCTTGGGGGACAACAGACTGGAGCCTGGGAGCCTCTGTATACCCAGAGCAGGCACAGCCTAGGCAGCAGCAGGACAAGCTTCATTGCCACCCTGCAAATGTGCCTTAGCCCTGCCCTGGAGGGGAAGATGGGGGTTCAATGTCTATGCTCCAGCTGGTCCTTGGTCTCTTTGCAGAGGCTGCCCATAAATGACAATAATGGTGGGGTTTGTCATGGGGATTCCTGGTCACCAAATATCCATCATGTGCTACCAGCTTGGGGGGGCCTTGGGCCTGGTGCGCTATATAGGAAAGGCTCGCTGTCCCAACCCCCTGAGCCTTCTGGTCCCCTCTCCACTTCCCTCCCGTTCCCAGAGCCTCACCAGCCTATGTCAGGGGATGGGTTCATCACATTGGGATAGAACCGTCACTGGGACGGCAGCTAAATGAAAATACAAGAGCATCCCTGCCCCCACTCCCCCCAGTCCCTCGGGAAACACGAGCAGCTCCCGGGGGCCTGCCACATCCCTCGCACCACTGGGAGCGGCACTGCTTGTGTTCTGCAGGCTAGGGGGCAGCAATGGGCCTAGGCCCCCTGTGCAGAGGGGCTGGCTGCTGGGAGAGTTTGAGTACAGCATTTTGGGGGGGATGTCTGGAGGGAGGGATGTGGTCCAGATGGCAGGAGAAGAGGAGTCTGGCTGCAGCACTAGGGACGGATGGGAGGCAGGGTTTCTGGGAGGCAGCAGAGAAGGCTGCAGGTTGTAGGGATGGAGAGAAGAGCTCTGCTTTGGTGACTGCGTCTGTCGCACTGGATGGCGGGCAGTTGTTAGACCCGGCCCACACCAAACAACTGCCATCTCGGTACCAGCAAATCGGGGGGAACGTGTGGGGCCTGGCTCCCTCCAAGCCTCCTGACACACTCCATTATCCAAACTATAGTGAGAAAACCCCCTCCCGGAGAATGACTATCCCACATTCTTCCTTCAGGGGTCTGTGGACTCAGTTGTCACTGCCCTGCCTCCTCCCCCTCCCCACCCCAGCACAACACTGCTAAGGTCTGCCAGCAGCTGCTGCCTAGGAGAATTCCCCCATCAGCTCTCAAGAAAGGCTTGGATCCCAAAGAGAAGCCTCCCTCTGCTCCCAGGAGCCAGGACACAGAACCCCTGAGACTATCTGGGGAACCTTGCCAAGCTTCCCTGCTAGGGGACTGGCAGCATGGAGCTGAGCAAGCCCTGTGCCAGTCTCCAGTGGAGGTTGGGCTTGCTGATGGGGATTCATCCCGCTGGATGTCTCCCTCTTCCACATCAAGAAGAACTCTGCTCAGGCCAGTCAACTGCCCACAGGAACTGAGCACTGGAGCAGGCCCTTGCTCACCCCATGCCACAAATCCCCCAATTCCCCACTTGCCATGCTCCCAGCATCTCGCCTGCCCATGTGCAGGGAGCAGAGCTGTATAGAATCTTGCTACATGATTTCTGACAGGCAAGGGCTGGAGCCACTGAAGAGCCAGCAGGTTCTCACTCCCCTGTATGCACGCAGGGCTGGCTTTAGGCCGATTCCCCCGATGGCCAGGAATCGAGCCCCGCACCTAAGAGGGCCCCGCACCTTAGGTGCCTTTTTAATTTTTTTAAATTTTTTTTCTCACCCAGCACCCACGGTGGGGGGTCCGGGTCTTCGGTGCCATTTCGGCAGGGGGCGGGGGCGGTATCCTCTCCAGGTCTTTGGAGGCATTTCGGTGGCAGGGGGTCCTTTGGTGCCGCAGAAGACCAGGAGTGGACCCTCCACTGCCAAAGTGCCGCCGAAGTGCTGCTGAAGCCCCAGACCGCTGCCAGGTATTCAAATTGGGCCCCACAGTTCATAAAGCCGGCCCTGTATGCATGCTACCTTGGCCTTCCTTCCCCACCTCAAGCCAGCTTCCCCCAGCCCTGTATGGTCAGTGACACCACCTGCCATCTGCTTTGTGTCTACTCTCCTGAAGTGCCTCCTATCGGGGCCTGATGCAGATCATTCACCTTGTTGCTTTGTTGTTCCCTCCGCTAATGGCATCTCCCTTCTGCTTCCTGCGTCTATCACCACTGTTTCTGCAAAGGCAATGGTTTCGGGGCAAAGGTCAATGTTTTGGACTAGCCAGCCTCCTCCTCACCTTTCTTGCCTGATCCCTGAGCCCAGCTCCTGCTTTGTCTGTACAGACTGTACTCACTCTACTTGCATGAGTCTAGCCTGCTATGTTCACTCCCAGCTGGAGAGGTTCCTTTGGGGGTTAGTGGCAGTCTGGTCTGGAGTCAATGAGAGCAGCTCACGCTATGATCTGTTCCCTTCCAATGTGCTGAATTCTGCAGCACTGGCCCTTTAAGTGTGCCTTCTTAGAGGCCACAGGCCAGGAACCTTCTCCCTGGGGAGCATTTCTCACTGACAGCAAGATGCTGACAGGCTCTGTCCCTTGGGCCTGCTGTTTCTGCACATGGCTTGTGGGCTATGACCTCACCCTTACCCGGCAGGAAGAGGGATTGGGCCGTGCGCAGTCCAGTTCTCTTGAAATTTGGGATTCTTTCCTGTGGTTGGGGTTACATCTGTCCTGCCCCAGCCACCCTCAAGCCCAAAGGAAGCTGCTCCCAGTAGCGGGGATAGGAATGGGCACATTGCTCCGGGGACAGCCATCTGCTTTGATGGACAAAGGGACATTCTCTCCAGACCTCTCGATGTGTCATTGCACAAGTATTCCCATCAGATCGGCCACAACATGTGCTGTTATATGGAGTGAGTTGCTCAGACTTCCATCTCTCGCTGGAGCACTGCAGATTCACACCAGGGCCCTCCCTGCCCTGTCCTAGCACCAGGGCTGGCTCCAGGCACCAGCGCAGCAAGCAGGTGCTTGGGGTGGCCAACGGAAAGGGGCAGCACCTCTGGCTCTTTGGTGGCAATTCAGCGGTGGGTCCCTCAGTCCCTCCAGGAGAGAAGGACTCACTGCCGTATTGCCACTGAAGAGCGGAAGCAGTGGGTTAGAGCTGCCACCGAAGTGTTGCCAATCGTGGCATTTTTTTTTCCGCTGCTTGGGGCGCCAAAAATGCTGAAGCCGGCCCTGCCTAGCATCTTCCATCTGAGGCCCTCAAGGTACTTTGAAAACATGAGTGAATTCTGCCTCCCACTCTCCTGGAGGCAGGGACGTGTTGTTTTCCCTATGGTACAGATGGGGAAACTGAGACACAGAGAGGTCAGTGACTTGCTCAAGGTCACACAGTGAGTCAGTGACAGAGCTGGGAACAGAACCCAGGACAAGGCTAACCTATGTCCCCTCTGCTCTAAACAGTAGATACCACTTCTCTACCAGAACAGGAACCCTGGAGTCCTGATTCCTACTCCTCTGCTCCATCCTCTAGCTCATGTTCCCTTCATCAGCACATTTGTATGCACTTGGGTGAATTTACCACTCTGAATATGAAAGGTATGAACACCAGCCATGCTAAACCCTGAGAAACAACAAGAGCCCCAGGTCCTAAATACACCCCAAAGTGCATGTGTAGGGAGATGGGGGACACCTGACACCTACATTCCTGCTACTCATAATCCTCCACACATGACACCCAGACTGGCTGCAGTGGGGACAACTGTGTTGGGACCCATGGAGGATCCTGAGCTCAAGAGGGGAATTAACTGCAGGGGCAGCTGGTGAAACTCCAGCCTTTTTTCATGCCAAAGCCCCTGGTCCTAAAGAAAGAGGGGGAAGAAATACAGACAGAGGCTGGTGCAGAAAGAGCATTGTCTCTCTCTGGCAAGGATCCCAGCCTTTCGAGCAGCCTATGGCCCCCTGCACTCCTCACCCCAGCATAGGTAGGGCCAATGTAACCCTGGGCAGGAATAGATCTATGGAGTGGCAGTGAGCACAGCACATCCCAGTAGGAGGCACTCACAACACCTAAGGCAGTGCCAAACCCTCCCTGAGCAGGGACAACCTGGGGCAGCCTGTGCTTTTTGGTCTGTGCACAGGGAAGGGGTCATTCTTTAGGCTGCACGGCCCTATTCTCCAGAGGCGAGGAAGGGGAGATGTCATCAAGCACTGCAACTGTTTGGACATGGGGAAGAGATGAGGGAGCAATATAGATGTACGGAGTCAAATGACAGGCCCACTAGGGCGGGGGTGTAGTCTAAGGGTTAGAGCAGGAGGCTGGGAGTCAAGGCTCCATTCCCAGCATGGCTGAAGAAAAGTAGGAGACTAGGAGGCAAGGGAGTTGTGGTCTGTTCCCAGCTCTGTCAGTGGCTCACTGTGTGACCTTGAGCAATGCCCTTCCTCGCTGTTTGCCCCCTTGTAAAATGAGCCCTCGTCCAGACTAACCCGCGGCATCGGCGGGTTAAAATCGATTGCTCGGGGATCGATATATCGCGTCTAGTCTGGACGCGGTGTATCGATCCCCGAGCGCGCTTACATCGATTCCGGAACTCCATCAATCCGAACGGAGTTCCGGAATCGACGCGGAGAGCCGCGGACATCGATGGCGCCCCGTCCAGACTGGTGAGTATCTCGATTTTAGAAATTCGACTTCAGCTACGTTATTCCCGTAGCTGAAGTTGCGTATCTAAAATCGATTTTAATTCCTAGTCTGGACGTGGCCTGAGGGTAATGAGCCTGACCTCCCTGATAGGGGAAGGGCGCTCAGAGGGTGGTTTGGCAAATGTTTAACTGCTCCAGATCCTTGGAGCAAAGCAGCTATAATCAGGCAAAGCATTATTAGCATTATTAGTAGTCCCAGCAGCTTGGCAAACAAACCCTGCCCCACTTCATCTGATCTCTGGTATTTGGCAAGCCCCTTTCACAGGGGTCTCTGAGCAACCTGGGCCTTCCACTGAAGCAAGGTACAAGCAAGTTATTTCTGCTAATCCCTGCCCTTGTTATCTTTTGGGCTTGACACTCATAGCCTGACAATAAATAGATTTCTACAAATTGTATTCGCAAAAGACCCTTTGTTCCACAGAGCCTCTCCCTGCTCTGTGTGTCTCTCTATAGGTTGGGTAACCTGCATACACAATACAACTAGGAATGTACTGAAATATTTTTGTTCTTGGCTGGAGTCTCTCATTCTCCCATCATGACGTGGAAACCCTCAGCACAGCCATGCAGGGTGTTAGTTCCTGCTCAGGCAGGGCTTGCAGCGTGCTTTGGCACAGGGAGCTGCAGGCTTTCTGGCTGCTTCCATCCATGCAACACCTTGCTTTTGCACCTTCTGTAAGCCAGTCCATACTGGTCTGACGCTAATCGATGAAGCTGCAAAAGTCCTCTGCGATAGGGGAATATTCTTACTCACATTGTGCTGATGGGGAAACTGAGGCACAGGGGGGCGGTGACTTGTCCAAGGTCAGCACTGCAAGTCAGTAATAGAACCCACGAGTCCTGATTCCAAGTCAAGTGCTGTAACCACTGCCTCTCCCATACAAGGTGAAAATCTCCCAGCTGAGGGAGTATAAACCCTAAATGGCTTCCTTTGCTGCATCTTCTGGGCTGAAGGTTGCTCCCACTACACTCATGCAACCCGGCTGACACCAGTGGGGAGGAGAGGTGGCGGTGGGCAAATACTGGCATTAGGGGTGTACAACATGGCATGCTTGGGTGGCAGCTGTGTGCCTTTGTACGTCAGCGCGTGCACTCTGTGTGTGTGAGAGAGAGAGCAAGTGAGTTAATTCCGGGCCTAGGACACAGGAAGCCTGGCAGGCCCAGGAACGTCTAGTAGGCAAGTTCCAGGAGGGTTACGTCACTACTGACCCTTGCAGCTCTCATGCCTGTGACAGAGCTGTTGACTGACTGTTTCTGCTTTAGGAGCAGAATGTCTCTGTGCTGGGGCTGGGCCAGCCCCCTCATCCCAATGTTCATCTCTAGCTCCCCGTGAGAAAGCTGCAAGGCTGGGAAAGGTCATGGCAGCTGATCTCACTGCAGTGGCTTTCCGCTGGGATCGTCTGGGCAAGGGATGGGCTGCCTCAGGACGGGGCTGGAAAGATAGGCGAGGCGTGCTTTCATCTCGGCACCCCTGGGCCCCTGCAGCATTTTGAAATGAGCTGACAAGCTCCAATCTTTACACTGCCCATTCCCACCGCTTCGTGACTCCCCAGTCCAATGCCTAGTCCAGTGCATTCCCAGGCTCTGTGTACATTAGCCCCACCCTGGGCACCTGGGCAGGCACTGTGTGACTCAAGACAGAGACAGCTGGAGCCAGGGCATTCTTTCAGTGGGGGCAAGTGTGAGGAGTGGGGGTTGTCTGGGAGGAGGAGGCAATCTCGGCACTCTCGGCTAAATGGGGCTGTCCCTCATGAGGAAATGGGTAGCTGGCAGGGCTCATCTGCAGGGATGAAGGCAAATGAGATCCTAGGCACAATGGGCAGAGGGACAGAGAAATGAGTGCTGGGAGTAAATAAGGCCCTACTGAGACTCCACCTGGAATGCTGTGGGAGGGCTTGGCCTACCCCACCAGGGAGGATTACTGTGGAGAAGGGGCTGATGCTGGCCCTGAAGGGTTTGGAGGAAAGGTTGAGGGGCGGCAGTTTGGGATTCTGCCTGGAGAGGAGCTGATTCTGCAGGGAGATTTGAGGTTTGCACAGTTCTCAAAGGGATCGAGCGAGTCACTCGAGAGAAACAATCCCCCAGGGGAGGGGAAGTGACCTGAACCTCGGCAGTCACCTCCTCAAAGTGGAATGAGCAGACTGGGCCAGTTAGCACGGTAGGCAATTGGAACGGGGTGTATGAAAGAGTATAAGGCAGCTTGATCTGCATCTTGGACAGGAAGAACCGAGTGGGGCAATGGAAGGTGGGATTCTGGTAAATGTGAAGAGTGGGAATGAACAGATGCTAGTTAGGGGCTAGAACTGGGGGATCTCAGTGCCAGAGAGAATGCCACTGAGACACAAGGCTCTTTTCACCAGGCTCTGTAGCCCCTGCCTTATTGTTCTCATCAGCAAATCTGTATGTATACGTAGGTATGAAAGCTCAATGCTGTGGGGCTAGGACTTCTCAGAGCTCCTCCCTCAGTTCCTATATGGGTGTTTAGCTAGAACCTGACCATTAAATTCATAGATTCCAAGCAGGGGTGCTGGAGCAATTCTTATAGTGGGAGTGCTGAGAGCCACTGAACCAAACTGTAAACCCTGGATATGCTGGAAGCCAGGGGGTGCAGCAGCACACCTAGTTCCAGCACCTATGATTCCAAGGCCAGAAGAGACCATTGTGATCATCTGGCCTGAATTCCTGTATAGCACATAGAACTACTCCCAAAATAATTCCCAGAGCTGATCTTTAAAAGAAACATCCAATCTTGATTTTAAAATTGCCAGTGATGGAGAATCCACCATGACCTTTGGTACATTGTTCCAGCAGCTAATTACTCTCAGTGTCAAAAATTTACATCTTTTTTCCAGTCTGAATTTGTCTAGCTTCAGCATCCAGCCATTGGATCATGGTATACCTTTCTTCTCTGCTAGATTGAAGAGCCCATTATTAACTATTTATTCCACATGTAGATGCTTACAGATTGCGATTGAGTCACTCTTTAACCTTATTTTTGCTAAACTAGATAGATTAAGCACGTGGAGTCTATCACTATAAGGCCTGTTTTATAATCCTTTCATCATTCTCATGACTCTTCTCTGAACCCTCTCCAATTTATCAACATCCTTCTTGAACTGTAGGCATGAGAACTGGATGCAGTATTCCAGCAGCAGTTGCACAAGTGCCAAATACAGAAGTAAAATAACCTCTCTACACCTAGTCAAGATTCCTGTTTCTGCATCCCAGGATCGCATTAGCTCTTTGGCCACAGCGTCACATTGGGCGCTCTTGTTTAGCTTATTATCCACCATGATCCTCCAGTCTTTTTCAGAGTCACTGGCTGGAGCATAGAATCCTCCATCCTGTAAGAATGTCCTACATTCTTTGTTCCCAGATGTATACATTTACATTTAACCATATTAAAATGCATATTGTTTGCTTGCGCTCAGTTTATCAAGTGATCTTGATTAGTCTGTATCAGTGACCTGTCCTCTGCACTAATTACCTCTGCCCTAATTTTTGCGTCAGCTGTAAACTTTATCAATGATTTTATGTTTTCTTCCAGGTTATCGATAAAGATGTTAAAAAGCATAGAGCCAAGAACTGATCCCTGCAGGACTCGACTGGAAACAGACTGCTTGATGATGATTCCCTGTTTACAGTTACATTTGATGACCTGCTAATTTTTAATCCGTTTAATATGTGCCATGCTAATTTTATATCATGATAGTTTTTTAATCAACATGCCACGCCGCACCAAGTCAAACACTTTACGTCTATTATGTGAGCACTATTGCTTTTATCAACCAAATTTTTAATCTCAGCAAAAAAAGATATCAACTTGGTTTGACCGGCTCTATTTTCCATAAACCCATGTTGATTTGCTTTAATTACATTACCCTCCTTAAGGTTGTTATTAATAGAGTCCCAGATCAGCCACTCCATTATCTTGCTTGGGGTCAAGGTAAGGCTGACAAGTCTATAATTACTCAGGTCATCCTGTGTACTCTTTTCAAAAATTGGCACAACATTAGCTTTCTTCCAGTCTTCCCCAGTGCTCCAAGACTTATTGAAGATCAACATTAACAGTTCAGCAAGCTCCTCAGTCAGTTCTTTGAAAATCTTGGATGCAAGTTATCCAGCTGATTTAAAAATGTAGAACTTTAATAGCTTCTGTTTAACACCCTCCAGAGATACAAGTGGAATGGAAAGTGTTATCATCACCATATGATGAGACTGCATCACCTGTTTTTCCCCAATCATACAACAGAAATATTTATTGAATACCTGTGCCTTTTCTGCATTATTTTTGATAATTTTATCATTTCCATCTACCAATGGATCAGTAGCATTGCCAGGGTTCTTTTTGTTCCTAATAATTGTTTTAAAACTTCTTCTTGTTGCCCTTAAGTCTGCTGGCCATAGATTTTTCCTTGTATCCCTTGGCTTCCCTTATCAATTTTATACAATTTCTAACTTCTGATGTATATGCATTATATTGTGGCTTTTGGGGCATCTAGTAAGATATTCTTAAATGATTCTCAATGATTATTCATGTTTTGGAGACAGCAAGAAAGAAAAATCCTCATGTTTCCACATTGCAATTTGCATAAGTGTAATAGCGTTCCTACCTGATACTAGAATGTAAGTGGCATCAATATCCAAAAGTAGCACTCTACACTATGATCTACATGGCACCAATACCCATCGCTAGCATGCAAGTGGATGGAAATTGCTCAGGACCCCAGATCCTGTGGCACATTTTGCATGAATGGGCAGGTCTGCAGGGGGAACTAAATTTGGAACACAGGTTCTCATCCTCAGCTTGGTCCTTCACTCCCCTGGTTGATGGCCGCATGGAGACTTAGCACCTTGAAATGCTTAAAAAGGACCTGATCTGGCCAGTGCTGTTGGGCTGTAGCTCTCTTGGGCCAGAGTGAAAGGTTGGATTTTTTGAGGGGTAGGCGTATGACAAAGGGAGAATGGGAGAGCACCAAGCAAGGCCTCTTTTCCTCCAAAGTATAAATATCTCCCCTATTGGACAGCCAGTGGGAACCAAAATAAAGTAAAGTAGCACTGGCTAATGTTCCCAGAGTCTCCATGCAGGACATCCTTAGGTTACAGCAGAGCTTGCAAACAGCTGCCAGGTGGCCTTAGTAACTATAGTTACTGCACCCTCGGAGGGCGAGCCTCATAGCCTCTGGAGCCCCCAATGACACTAGATTATAGTGCCTCTTATGGGCTGTGGTCAACTTGCTCCTAACCCCCCTAAAGATTACTTCTACTGCTGAGTCCTCCATTCCTCCTGAGAGCTATGGACCAGCCCTGAATGCGTGGCTATGTCCCCCCACTCCCCATACCCACTTTCTCCTAGGCTGAAGCACAAGTGCCTCTGTTATTTGGATGTATTACTCTCCCTAGGGGAAGCAGCAGACAATGAGGAGCAGGGTGTGGGTGACAGGGCAGCAGTTGCTGTGGGGGGTTGGCTGTATTTTTAACTCAGCCGCCTGTTTGGGGTTTCAATAGGGCCTTGTACTGAAACAGAACCCTGCACTGCTGCTGCTGCCAAACTGTGTTATTGTGCAGGACAGATGTTGTTAATGCAATCCCCTTCTTCTGCCCCCAGTGCTAACCACCCTGCATGTGCTGGGAGCCAGCACGACCATCCCGACAGATGGGATCATGGGGTTGAGCACTATCACTTACACCGAGCATGTGCCTTCCCCCCTCCCCACCCCGAAGCAAGAGTTTAAAGGGGCAGCTGGTGAGGAGGAGAATTTTTGTTGTTTCTCATTGCTGGGGACATTATTTCTGTTTGTGCTGGAGACAGGTCAGGTTGTCAGAGGAAGCTGGGGCAGTGAAGGCTTCTCTTTGGGGAAAGATCCAGGGACGTTCCCTGAGCAATCCCGGAGAAGGAAGAATCCCAACAACTGTAAGAGCCATTTGGGTTATATGGGTCCTCTCTTAGGGCTGATTTCCATTTGGAATCTCAGTGCTGGGGCCCCAGAGCTCAGGGGTGCATCCCAAGATAGGGTTGCTCCATGGGGGCACCTTTCTCTTTCAGCAGCATTTGGCATGGGACACTCAGAAGCTGGGGGCTAGGGCTGCTTGTTTGGAAGGCAGGGTCACATTTCTCTGCTACAATAACCTCGCCCTGGTCTAATCACGAAGAGGCGCTGTTTGAAGCTGGGCATTTTCATTGCTCTGAGAAGGGGGATGCGTGCAAGCAGACAGTGCACGCCAGAGCAGGGGAGGACAAAGATGGGGACCGGAGACAGCCAAGATCAAGACTGCTGGCAGTGAGCTATTATAGAAGCCATTGCTCTGTATAAAATTCAGCCCTTGGACTGAATCCTTCCTTGGGTTACTCCACAGGCTGCGACAGGGCTACTCAAGATAGCAAAGTGTTTGCTGGAGCAGGCCCCAGATCTGTCCATGGGACACACATCATGCCTTCTTGTCTGCATAAAAGGGGGACTATTTTACCATGAGTATTTTTCTTGTCTTCCTAGATTTTTCCCAGGTACAGGCCATCTTCAGCGTGAGAGCTGCCCAAGGGGAAAACTGTTGCTGAGCTTGAGGTAAGAAGGCTGAGTGTAATATACATAGTCCAAGGAAAAGCTACTGTTAGCTGAGCTCCTCTTGGTGGTGGTGTAGGGTAGGATCCTTCAGCTTCTCTTGGGCAGGCACTACCATGTATCTCAATCCATAAATATAGAGGGTGCTTTACTAAGCTGGCATGTTCCCTGCTATTCATAACGAATAGCAAGACTTGCCCTAGGCTGCACACCTCCAATATGCAGCTTTCAGTCCCAGGTGACCACTTTTAAAGACAGCCTCAGGAAGGCTGGTCCAGGGGCTGGGATACTGGCCAAGGACTAAGGAGACATAAGTTCAGTTCCCACGGACTTCCTGTGTGTTCTTCAACCTTAGTCTCTCTATCCCGCATTTATAATGTGGGGATGATAGCTCTGCCTCACAGGGTGTTGTGAGGATCAATACACTAAAGACTGTGAAGTGCTCAAATCCTATGGTGATGGAGGCCACAGAAATATATCAGATGGCTGGACAAAGATCCAGTCCTACTAGGTAGCTTTTCCTAGTTCCCCTGGGACAGATTTCCCTGTGCATTGTATTAGAAAATCTATTGTCACATCTGCCATTATGCTGCATGCTGTGGCCATGGGGAATTTCAGGGAGGCAGCCAGAATAGAACCTACTACTAGACCTAACGATTTCCCATGAGCTGCTGGCAATATGGGGCCTATGACTCACAGCAGAACAGTTCTGAGTTCACCCCCTAGATCTGGCGCTCAGGAGTTTGCTACCCTATTATATAACACAGGCACCTGACCCGAGTATCCCCTGTGATCCTTGCTGAGACCTGCCCTCAGCCCCTGCAGAGGTGAGGCTGAGCCCCGCTAGGGTGCTGCTGCTGCCAAGGAGCCAGGCCAGGATGCAGGAGGGCAGCGGGCAGTTCCCGGGGGGCGCGGGGTGAAGGCGCCTGGCTGGGGCAAGGGGCCAGCAGAGGTGGTGGTCCTGGCCCTGCAGAGCGAAGGGAGCCAGACGGCTGGCCCAGCAGCGCCCCCCCTCACCCACTCACCCCACAGTGTTCCCCGTTGCCATGGCGCCCGGAGAAGTTTCCTTGCCGAGGGCCGCTCCGCCGCCCATCCCGGTGGAATTCAATTGCATCATCGCCTCCGGCGCTCGGTTGCCTGGACAACGCCGGGCACATTCGGAGATGAAGTTCCCTCCCCGGCCCCAGTCCGCGCGCTACGCCAGGGGGCAGCAGAGAGCCGCGGGGCAGGGCGGCGCGCGGGCCGCCGCTGGGATCCCGGGCCCTGCCGCGCGGCGGGCTGCAGTGCCAGGCAGCGCCCCGGGCCCCCGCTACAGCCCCGGGGAGCGGGGCTGGAAGTGAGCTCGGGAGCCGCATGACCTCATGCTCAGGAATTGCCTGCCGGACGGGCTGGGCCCGCGCGGGGGAGAGGGAGCCGGGCCGAGGGAGGGAGCCGGACGCCGCGGGCAGGGCTGGAGAGGCGTGAGCCCCGCGGGGCTGGATCCCCGCTGCAGGCGGCCAGGATGCACCGCCCGCCCGAGCTGCTGACCCCACTGTGCGTCTGCCCCGCAGAGCCCGGCCCGGCGCCCTGAGCGCAGCATGCCCGCCCCGCTGCTTCTGCTGCCGCTGCTGCGCACCCTCCTCGTCCGCCTGCTGCTCCTGGCTCGCAAGCGCCTCCTGCCGCTGCTCCGGCGCCTGGGGGCCCGCCTGGGCTCTCGGGAGTCCCGCGAGGCAGTGCTCACCTGCCTGCTCTGCATCCTCAACCTGCGCAAGAAGGCGGACGACTGAGACTTGGAGCCTCCCCCGGAGCAGGGGGGACAGCGCCGTGCACCTAGGCAGGGAGGGGGAGCGCAGCCTGCCAGCAGAGGAGAGCATCCTGCGCCTGCTCTGTCCAGCCCAGGGGAGGACAGGGAGCCCACCGAAGGGGGAGGAGAGACCGCAGCAGCCACCCTTGGAGTGGGGGAAGGTCTCTCAACACCCCGCGGGAGACTGGCCTGCCCTCTGGGAGCAGACTCATCACTCCTCATCTCAGCTCTGCAGAGCCACCCCGTTTCCAGCCTTTTCCTGGGAGGATCATTTTTATCATCTTGGTCTGAAGATGGGATCCATCCTCCCCCTCACCTCCCTTCTTCTCTCCCGCTCTTCAGCTCCTGTTTTCTGACAGTCCCTCTGGAAGGGGATCCCTTCTCTTGGCTCCCCCAAGGGGCCTGGGATGGTTATTTTGTGACTTTCGCCCTTCGGAAGGGTTGGAAGCCCCACAGTTTGGGCCATTTCAAAGGAGGCTGGACAGAGGCCTGGAGAGTGATTTGGCCCTGGGCCCTGGGGGACGGACTAGACGGCACCAACCGGGGCTTCTCCATCTCTGTTTCTGGAGGCGGAGTTCAGCTGAAATCCTGTGTCGTTTCCTTGCCTCGAGGTTTGCAGGCTGCTGGCTGGATCCTTTTCTGCCTTTCCTCTCCTTTGGCAGCAGCGGGTGGGGACTTTGGGGTTGTGATATCCCCCACAATCTCCTGGGGACTCCATAAGACCGATGTTTGGGGGAGGATGTCCGGCAGCACTGCGAGGAAAATCCAGCCCTTCACCATCAGCACCAAGCTCTCCCTTCCCAAGTGCACGGTGGACTTCCCTGGGGACTCCTGCCCTGATGACACCATGGCTGGCCTGGATAACTGTACCCTGCGCCAGAACCTCAATGAGTGTGTCCCCCTGTACTTGGCTCAGGCCCAGTGCAGCCCTGTGCCCCCTGGAGGTGGGTTCCAGAGCACCAGCCCAACTGAGGAGGGCATCACCGATGAGGACCAGCTCAACCGCAACTCGCTAGCCCGCTCCATTAAGAAGATCACGCTATCTAACTGGCATGGGGAGCCTGGCCCAGGCAAGGAAGGGGTGTCTAGGAGCCCAGTCCGGACCAGCTGTGAGAGGAATCACAACAACAACAACAGCAGCAGAACAGGGAAGGCTCAGTTCAAGGTAAGGACTCTCTGTACCCTGGCCCCCGGACCCTGCATAGGCACGATCCTTTGCTGTGCTCTGTTGCTCTGCATTCTGCCTCTCTCTTACATCAGGGCTAGATCTGCCCCCACGCCCTCCCAATCCTCAGCTATGGGAGTCTGCATGTCTGCTGCTCTCTTTCCTTCCCAGTGAGAGGAGATAGCACAGGCAATGTGTGGAGGGAGACAAACATGGGCTTTTCTTGGGGAAGGACGTCCCTTCTTGTAAAGGGCCTCTGGGAGCTTGGTTGCTTCTGTTTGTCCTATTATTGAAGACCAGTAGGAGCTCCAACCACATGATTCTGTAGAGGCAACATTACCCCCACAGGGAAAAAACCCGCAGTGAGGGGGAGTTTGGAGACAAGAAGATGAGCATGCCATTGGGGATACATCTGAATTCAAGCACTCCTGAGGGCTCCTCTCTCTGAATCACCGTGGTAATCCCCACACCTCTCCCTTGGGGACCTCACAGCAATTTTTTTTTTGGGGGGGTGGGGCGAGGGGGTAGTATCATTATCCTCCTTTTACAGATGGGGAAGCTGAGGCTCAGAGTGGAAAGTCTCTTCCATGGACCACACATTATGTCAGAATCAGGAACAGAACCCAGGGTCCTGAAAGTCAGTCACCTGTGCTCTAACCACTCGAACACACACCTCATCTAATCGCTTGATGCTTGAGCTCAGAATACCCCCTTGGTGGCCTAAGGCTGGTGCTGGGAGAAAGCAACTGAGATCTCAAGTAGAAACTCTGCGTGATTTAACCCCAAAACAGCTGCTTTCATAGTGGGGCAAGACTGGGAAGAGAGCTTTGTACATGATCACAAACTTCTGAGCTTCAGTGCCAGTAAAGGCCAGACAGCCTCACGCAAGCCTCTGGTGTGCTCAGCACACAGGCAGATCTTTTCTTTTTCTTTTTTGCTAATGCCAAGCTTTTATTCAATGCTAGTTACAGACTTTGGAGGGGGCAGGTCACCCAGTGATCGGCAGGTTGGTGGAGGGGCTCTGTCCGGGCTGTGCGGCAGGGTTTAAAGGGCTAGAGTCGCGGGCAGCTCGGGGCTCAGCTGCTGACGCCCAGGGTGAGCCAATCAAAAAAATACTCTCCCAGCCCTGCCTCTGGCACCCCCACATGCCTCAGGTTGGTCATGTGCTTGCACAGCTTCTTGAGGAGCTTCACCTCCTCGTCCAGGTAGTGGGTCTCCAGGAAATCGCACGTGTGGGTCCGCGTGGCTCGTATCCACCTTGTGCAGGTCCAGCAGTGCCTGGTTGATGGTTTTCTTCAGCTTTAGGGCAAAGTCCCTGGT
The DNA here is from genome assembly GCF_025201925.1 of Gopherus flavomarginatus. NCBI lineage: Eukaryota > Metazoa > Chordata > Testudines > Testudinidae > Gopherus > Gopherus flavomarginatus. Next base: position 66,582,637 of record NC_066620.1, on the reverse strand, counting down.
GGCTGCCCCGTTCTCCTACTCATTTCTGGATGGCCTGCCGGGGGATGCACCCCCCGCCCCCCGGCGGTTCTGGAAACCCAGCAACCGCTCAGCCTATTCTCACTTCTCGCTAGGCAGCTTGACTGAGCAGTCCCCAGCTTGGGCAATGAAAGGGGGATTCTCATAGATTCTTTGCCTCCTCTTTTTTGGGTGGGGAGGGGAGGTGCAATAATTCCTTTTCCCCTCTGTTATTTGGGACTTGGGAGATTGAGTGAGTGGGTCAGTCCCCACAGAAGGGGGCTGGAAGGGTGGGGAGGCCTGCGAAATAGGGCTTTGTAAGAGAGGGAAGGACAGAGGGCTGACAAGGAGTCAGGACATGTTAGGAGTGGAAGCTGGGTTAGAAGAGAAGGAACTGTAGTATCCAGACAGGGTGAGAGTGGGGCTGGAAGAGAGAGAATAACATGTTAGTACACACTCATTCTTGGCCTGCAGCCTCCACTGCTATCCCAGCCCTGGGCTCTGTCAGTGCCCGTTACTCCTGGCCTGCAGTCCCCTCTCCCTGCTGTTCCAGTCCTTGGCTCCCCACGCACAGCTCTGCTGATGCACCTCACTCCTGGCCTGCAGCCCCACTGTTATTTCCATCCTGGACTTCCGACACACAGCTCTTTCAATGCCCTTGATCCTGAATTGTAGCCCCCTGGCCCCTCCCTTCCTCTCCCCACTGTTCCAGCCCTCATGAGTGCAAACTGATGTGCCAAATTAACATTGAAGCAGAGAAGCATCTTCTGGAGAGTAAACTGAGGCCACTAAGCTCATTTCACTTGGGTGAAATCAGGTTCTCAGTGGTGACCCACTAACACATTACCTCACTGCACTATCTCATTAGACCCCAAGGAAGAGTCCTCTAAGATGACCCTGAATCCTCAGCCAAGAACATGTGTGTGCGTACACACGCATGTCTCTCTGGCATTGAGCCCTATAGGGTCTATGCTGGTTCCTCCTCCAGGTGGCTCTGGTTTACATGGTGGTGGCTGGCAGTGAAAGTCCCAGCCAGTCAGGGACACCAGCCTCTCATTTGCAGCCTCCAATCCCCAAAGCAAGGCGAGGCCTAACTTAGTTCTTCATTTCACGTGCGCTCCAGAGCTGTCTGCTGGAGGGGCTGGGGCTGGGCAAGCGCGCAGCAGTTCGGCAGGAAGGATGAGGTCATCGCATGCTGACAGCCCTGTTTTCCTGAAGCTGGTGGATTGTGAGGCGCAGTGTGTATAACGTGCCTGTGTCACCTGCAGGCTTATCTCCCATTGCTGAGCGCTGGGTGGGGAAGGGCCGAGCAGGCCACAATGGGCGTGGGGACAGGACTGCCCATGAGTGGTTCCCAGGATACTGTGCCTGGCACAGCAGCAGCCGCTCAGTGTCTCTAACCATCTGCCGTTCCACAAACAGGATAGACGCTAATGTACATATGCGTCCGTCACCTCTGTGGCGGGTCAGACCTGTGGGCACTGGCTGGGCAGGGAGGGCCCTGCTCCCTGTGAGATCTGCTCATCCCACAGTTGCCAGGATGGTTCTGTCTGGGAGTGTTCAGCTCAGTTAGACTTTTCTGCTGTTTCTGATCATCCATTGCTCGCCTCATGTCCCCTTTCCTGCTTAAGGTGGGCTGCTTTCTCCTGTAAAGATGAGGCAGATAGTGCTGTTGCAGGGCTGCTTGAGCCTACCAGAGGCAGTACAGGGTGTGTGTGTAGCATAGGTGCCAGGGAAATGGTAGCGAGAGGACTCCCAGGGTGTGTCAGCTACAGAGATTCCTGAGACATTTGCTGCTGCCTGACACTTACAGCATATAGCTAGAGCCCTGCAAATCTGTGCATAGCTGTGTGATATCTGCAGATATCTGAATCTGCACACACAGATTTCCGTGGACCATGTTTGCAGATCGGATGCAGATTCTGTATCCGCACAGGACTCTATATGTAGCCATCCCGACAGGGCCAAGCCAGCACGACTGCAGCAGTGGCACTAAAGGCTGGGGAAGGGATGGATTCAGAGCCTGAGCGGGAACGTCTACACAGCTGTTTTTAGCTCTGTGAGCCTGAGTCTCTAGACCTTGGCTCTGAGACTCACTCTCACGGGGTTTGTTTTGAAGCATAGACATACCCATGGGGTTCAGACCTGCAAGCCTCACTCCCATGAGGAGCCCCATTGACACCTATTCCTGTGAGGGAAGGTGGTGAGCAAGACTTGACCTAGAATGGCTTTGTCTATTGGTTAGAGGAAGTATGACCAGGAGTCCTGAGTTCTATTCCCAGCTCTGCCACAAATGTGTTGTGTACCCTTGGGCAAGTCTTTCCTCATCCCTGTTTATAAAATGGGGCTAACAGTATTGACCCACCTCCGAGGGGGCTGTGTGAGGTGGAGCTAATGTTTGCAGAGTGCTTTGAGCCTCTCGGATGGCAGGAGCTCAGGACATGAGCAGTGTTATTCCCAAAGAGACAATATCAAAGATAGAGGGTGACTAGCACATACCCCAAGGGCTCTCTCTGCACAGTAAGCGAGCCCCTGTTACTGGCTTCTCTTCCAGCTGTTGTCCCCTGTACTATAAGAGCAGAAGTGACTCCAGATGTTAAAGATAACCCATGTTTCTGCCAGCACAGATGGGAGAATTGCAAGCAGCCAGTATCCTAGAAATCCTGGGTATAATTCCCAGCCTGCTCTGAAACACAGTCCACACACTGTGCAGAGTCCAACCAATCCCACACCCTTCTCTTTCTGGCTCTATTAACAGTTAACAAGGTAACAACATAAAACTCAGATCAGACTGTCTCCCCAAGCCTAACTGCTCCTAGGGTTTCTTCTCTGGACCAGCTCAGCCCACACCCTAGATCTTCTGTCCCCAAACAGGTGGAGTGCTGAGCCACCTGCCTCAAAGAGACAGCCAAACCCACTTAACCCTTTCATAGCAGGATCAACAGCCACTAGCAGGAGGGTGGTAGGGGTTTAGGCAAACACAGGTAGCATGTCACTATGGGGGGGTACACCTGAAAGCCCCTATCCAAGGAGCCTAGGCTTTGGCTGCTCAGTGAAGAGGTCTCTAGACTTCTCTTGGTGAGTGGGTGAGACTCAGCCCTTACACACTGCTTCTTCTCCACCTCTAGGTCTTTCTCAGAAAGGAAGTGGATGTGGAGGAAGGAAAGCAGGAGACGAGGAGCCCCCATACTGGTGATTTCTGCTCTCTGGTGGACAAAGGTCCTCCCTTCCATATGGTATGTCCCTGGTTCTCTTGATTTATAAGGGCCTGTGTGGGTCTTATACTGGGGTGGGATATTCTGGGTTGATTTGGTGCTGTGTGAATGTGGTCTGCAGAGGACATTTCTTGAGCACAAGGGTAGCTGGGAAAAGTGAGATCCCTCCTCCCAGGCCTGCCGTTGTGATGAAGTGCTGGTGGAGCAGGGGCTAACAAAGACTCAGTAGGGCAACATGCTTGCCAGCTCTGAGGTTTGAGGCTGAGTAATGTACTTGGGCCAATCCCTATAAGTGAGCGAGCTTGTCATGTCTGTAAAGCAGGCCCAGCGGGCTCAGCTGTGAACTGCCTCTGTCCAGGGCAGGGCAGCGGGGGTTCATCAGATCCTGCTCTGAAAAGCTCATGACTGGTGCAGACACATCCTGGGCTTTCAGCCATTTGAATGGCCTAGTGTGGGGAGGGCTGCAGCAGCAAAGAGAATGGGCTGATCGTTTAAACAGGAAGGTGAGGGGGGCTGGAGAGTCCAGGGATGGGTACCTGAAGGGAAGCAGCACCCCACCCCTCTCTCCTCAGGCTTCCATTCCTCACTGGCCTCCCTGTACCCTGCTGCTGGTCTCCTGGGGAAGCAGTGACAGTGTTAGTAAGTCTGTGCTGCCTGTAGCCCTGTTGCTGAGCGTCCCTGGCACAAGTGTTGCTGCTGCTTATTTAAGCAAGGCTCCATGAAGGTACCATGGGCAGGTCACATGACTGCATCAGACTCTCTCTTTCCGGGTTTTTTTTTTTAAACTATTTCTCTAGCCCTCGGGGTTGTGCAGAAAAGCTGGGAAAATGTGGTCCATGTGTAACAAGCGCAGTGAGATCTGCCAAGAGCCTGAAACGAGTGCTCGGGGCGGGGGGGTACACTTCCCCATTTGTGTCCGGTAACTCCGCTGCTCCAGGTCATCCCCACTGTCTGACACCATCCCCAGCAGAGCACTCTGTGTGTTGGGGAGACCCTCATTGCTAGAGTGGTGTTGCAGATTCCCCCTCCCGCAAGTCCTCTGCTTCAATGGCTGAGGGCAGAATCTTCCCTTCCCAGGGATGGATCCCAGCCCACCTGAAGACAGGAAGCAGTGATCCAGGGAGGGTGGGGCTTCCCACCAGCCCAGCCTAGGACTCTGGTACAGGTGACCCAAGTGGGGTTGGGGCCAGGTGCAGAGCCATGCATGCCCATGGCATGGTGACCCCTGTCGGGGGCGTGTTTAGGGCTCTGGATTACCTCTGTCTAGCCCTGATCTAAGGGCAGGTTTGCTAAGAGGGCTAGATGAGGGTCGCAGGTTTGTTGAAGGAGGCAGTGGACAGAATGCCTGCTGGCTTGGTTTGGGGTTGTATGGGGGAGGGGTTTGTCCACCCAGTTTGGATCAAGCCTCATTTTCCAGCTGTTTTATTCTTTCCCCTGGGTCCTGTTGCTGGAGCTCTGAGTTTGAGTCTCCTGTGGCCAGTGCAGCTGTCATACTACCCCTGCCTTCTCTCGCCAAAGTAGTGGGGGGATGGCCAGGATGTCTGGTCCCCCATTCAAACAGAATTCAAGTCCCCAGAAGCTGTTGGAGGCTTCCCAAGAGCAGAATGGGGCACCCCACAATGAGGCACAGGGAGGGACAGGAGAGCCCCTTGGCACTGGCCCTAGAGCAATAAGGTCCTGGGCCCAAGGGACCCAGGACATGGAAGTCTGGCCAGAGTCCTTCAGCCAGTGTGTCCCACAGGCTGCATGGCTGCTGCTGTTTTCTAGGGAGAGGCTGCGCCTGTAACCTGGCTGTGTCCTAGTTTGGCCTTGACCCCGTGGCAGGGGGTGTATGTCCTTTACATGAACCAGTCTCCAGATTTTTCTTGCCTTCTGCAGCAGGGCTGCTTAGGAGGCCTGGCTCAGCAAGCAGTCCTGCTGGGGATGGGGGGAATCATCCTGCAAGAATACAGCTCTGTTGATAAGCTGCCCAACTCACCACCACCCACAGCGCAGCCTTTTTCCACCTCTCCCCACTCTGTGCCAAGTGCTGCGCCTAGATCTGCCCCTTCCCAACCTGATCCACCAGGGCCTACGTTCCCTCCTCAGGGTGTGCACACAACCCTCACTATTAAAACCATAGCACATCACACTCTACTGATTGGCCACTGCCTGATCCCTGTCCTTGTGCCTCTTGTGCCAGACTGTAAGATCTGTGGGGCATGCCCGTAGCTGGTACAATGCCAGGCTTCTCAGTCTGCTCCATCTCCAAAGAGGGGCTGGCACTGAGCTTCCTCCATGCAGCAGGACATGAGATCCTCACAACCCCGGCCCTCCGCAGGGGTTTGTGCAGCTGGACCTCGGGTTGAGCTTGGAGGAAGGCCAGTTCCGTCTCTGGCTGACCTTAGCCGTCGCCCCTGTCGGAGCTGGATCCCGGACAGAACATTCCATCAGCGCAGACAACGAGAGCGAAACCCCAGAGGAAATGCAGAGCTTCCCCTCCTTGATGAGTTACTTCAAATAAGAGTCTCCAGATGCCCCTGGAGGAGCTGTGGGCTGAGCTCCTGGGGACCGAAGAAGCGCCATGTGGGGAGGGAGGGAGACAGGTGGGAGAATCGCCCTTTTGTTTCAGTTGCTCTCTTGCTTTGGAGTTCTGCTCATCACTAAAGGGCACTGGATGTTCAGGCGAGGAAAACCCTGTCCCCAGGGCCCTCAGGGTCTGGTGAGAGCAGGCATGGGTGTGGGATCAGGGCACTGCAGCCCCTTCCCCAGGAGGACAGAGCTCCAGAACCATTTCTGTATTGGGTGAATTTTATTCCTTTTAGCAGGAGGCAGCTACAAGTGAGAGAACCAGGCAATACTCAGAGAGATGGTACTAAGCAAACTTCCTCCTGATGCAGGTCTGCTAATGCCTTTCATTTCTGGTCCTCCTCTCCACCCCCGACTATTCCTGTCCTGGGCTCCCTTCACACAGCTCTGCCAACGTCCCTCAATCCTGACCTGCAGCCCCCCTGCTATTTCCACTCCTTGAGCAGAAAACACAAAATCTGTCACTTTGCAAAGTAACTTAAATATGTGGAGAGAGATTCTTTGAGGCAGGGGTGATCCTCATTCCTGCCATGCCCATGCTAGAGGGCAGTGGGCTCCCAGGCTGCTCCACTCCATTTTCTGGCTGAGTGCAGTTGACACAATGCTGGTTGCTCCCTGTGCTCGGTGGGAGGAGTAGAGGGAAACTTCCAAGATAACTCTGTGCTTTGATGTTGTGCTTGAGGGCTAGGGGTTGGGGCCAGGCTTGAGAAGGAGGAGGAGGCAGCTGGGGAGTGGGGGGAGGAATGGGGATGCAGAGAGAGTGCAACAAATGTCTGAGCTCCTCACAGAAATATTCAGTTTCACTAAAATCAGCTACTTACCAGAGGACTGAAGAGCAGCACATGTTGTCCCTGGCTCTACATAGGAAGAAGGGTGATGCTGGGAATTACAGCCTGTCTGATTGCCATCGCATGTGATAAACTAATTGAAAATATGATTAAAAGTAGGAATTATAAACCACATATCTAATCATGGGGACTAACCAGCGTGGCTTCTGCTGAGGAGAATACGATCTATCAGAACTTTTTGAACATGTCAATAAAACAGTGGATAAAGGCGAAGTGGCTAACATAAGTTATATGGACTTCCAAAAAGCCTTTGATTAAGTCCTGCACAGGAGGCTATTAAGAAAACTATGTAACCACGAGGCGAGAGGCAAAATACCATCAGAGATCACAGACTGGCGGAGACAGAAAACAGAGAGTCAGAATAACTGGTTGAAGGTTAGCAGTGAGGTGAGCCAAGGCTCCAGACTGAGACCAGTGCTGTTTGACAGATGTGTTCATCTGGAAAAGGGAGTGAGTCGGGAAGTGGGAACATCTGCAGCTAGCACAAAATTATTTAAGTTAGTCAAGTCCAGTGAAGAGTGTGAGGAACTTCAGAGGGATCTAACCAAGCTAGGTAAATGGGCACCACGATGGTGGGTGAGAGTGAGTGGTGACAAATACAAAGTAATGCACGTTGGAGGGAATAGTTTGAACTACTCATACACCTTACAGGGCATAGGTGCTGGAAGTAGGGGTGTGGGGGGTCCTGCCTTGAAACGATTTCCATCATATCCAGGGTTTACAGCTTGGTTTGATGGCTGTCAGCACCCCCATTATACAAATTGTTCTAGAACCCCTGTTACAGGGTTTTAAATTAACTGTGTCAGCTCAGGGAAAAGACCTGAGCATCACTGAGGACAGCTCAATAAAGACCTCTGCTCAGTAGGGAGCTGCTGTCCAAAAAGGGAACCAATGTTCAGATGCATGAGGAATGGGATGGAGGAATGTCACTGTACAAATCTGTATTATGCCTGTTCTGCTCATCCGTCTCACAAAGAAACTAGACGAAATAGAGATGGGCCATAAGATTGATTAGAGACCTGGAAACACTTCAGAGTGAAGAGAGATTGAAAAGATTGGCATTGTTTATTTTAGAGAGGAGAGAAATAAGATGGGACGTGATCAAAGGATACAAGCTAATGAAGTGTAGAGAAAGTAGGTCACTCTGTTCATAACACTAGAATAGGGAGCATCCAGTGAATTTGAAAGGTGGTATGTTTGAAACGAACCAAAGTAAACCCCTCTTCATGCAGTGCACAATTGGGCTGTGGAACTCATTCCCACTAGATACCATTGAAGTCCAAAGCCAAGAACTTAGCAGGATTCAACAAAGATTGGAGATTTATCTGGAGAATGAGAATGTCCAGAGATACAACAATAGGGATTTTTAAGAGAGAGAATGTTTTGGAAGGATTGTGAGCTCTTCTGCTTCTACACGTAAGCCAACTTCTAACTGATGGGTCTTAGGGGAAAACTTTTCACAGGAGCAGGTTCTCTTACAACTCCCTACTGTAGGGTTTCTTTCACTTTCCTTTGAAGCATGGGCTACTGGCAACTGTCAGAGACCCTATCTGGATGTAGCTCAGGGCTGATCCAGTAAAGCAATTCCTGTGTAACATAAGGGAGAGGAAATGTACTGAGCTAAGAGGAAGCAAATGGAGATGGTTGCATTTTACATTGTCTGTCTATTTAGATTGCAAACTTTTTGCAGCATGGATTGTGCCTAGGACTAGCCGAGTGCAGAGACCCATGTGTGTTTGTGATGCCACGACAAATTCTGTGAACAACAAGTGACTTCTGTCTCAGAAAAACACAGGACTAGAAACTCAGCTGGTGTAAATCATTGAAGTCAGTGAGCCAGATCCTCAGCTGGAGTGTCTTGGCAAAGAGCTATTGAAGCCAGTGGATAGTATTTAATGTTTGTGGGAACAAACCAGGCTGCCATCCCCTTTCATGTGTGTGTTTGGGTTGGCTCAGGTTTCCACCCCAGGTAAGTGCACTAAGTCTTTCCATTCTTTGACTCCCTTAGGTTTCAGGATGCCATGCACCAGCCCCCTGGAAGGAAAGTGTCAAGAACAAGGAGCCAAGTGGAGTGGCTGGGCTGAAAACTGGCATCCGAAGCAGTGCAGGGCAGGCAAATGTCCCTGACCAGAGCCTTCTCGTAGTCCAGTTCAACCGAGAGATAATGCAGGTAGAGTCCGGGGATCCCTGGAGGAAGGTCTGGGAGCAGGGAGCTCAGTGAATGTCTGGTTAATGGAGCAGTTGCCCAGGATGCTGCCCCACCACGGTGTGCTTCTACTTTGGGGGTGGTGGGTTTGGCCCCTGGGGGGAGCAGTGATGGTAGGAGAAAGCATCTTCCTTCCAGCTCCAGTGGAGGAATGAAGCGGGGATGTGTTCATGGCCGGAAGCCTTTCATCTGAGCAGCAGGAGTGTGAGGGGGAGTGAACGCTCAGCCCAAGCGAAGCCATTGTTGTGGCATAACGTCATATTTGGCTGCCTTTCTCCAGGCCGTCTGCCCCAGGGAGCGTGGGTCAGCCTGCATAGGGGCCCAGTTCTCTTCCCCCACCCCGCAGCAGCAGAGGCAGCACAGGAAAAGGGGTCACAAAGAAGGGGTGTTTCTGTCTGCTCTGCAGGGGGATGGTGGGACAGCCGGGGGAGAGGGAATGAAAGGAGAACAGACTCCTCACACAGCGGGTAGAGAGATTGCCTGTGAGGCCTGCCTGCCTGGCTACGTCCTCTCCACTCAGCCTGCAAAGGGCCTTGGCTGCCAGGCGAGGGGGACGCGGCCCAGCCAGACTGCAGGGCTCTCCAGAGGCAGGCAGAAATTCTGGGCTTTAGCATTTCAGTCTCCTTCTCCCAGGGGCTGTGCCCAGAGCCCCATTTCAGGGGACCCGCGAGTGCAGGTTAGACCAGTGGCTCTCAAACTTTTGTACTGGTGACCCCTTTCACACAGCACACCTCTGAGTGCGACCCCCCTTATAAATTAAAAACACTTTATATATGTTTAACACCATTATAAATGCTGGAGGCAAAGCAGAGTTTGGGGTGGAGGCTGACAGCTTGCGACTCCCCCATGTGAGAGAACCCCCAGTGTGAGAACCCCTGAGTTAGACTGTTCTTGTTCTGACAAATCAGGAACTCCTGTGCCAGGTCAGCCCAATGGACCCATCTCCCCTATATCCCCACCTGCACCACCTGAGACCAACAGGACATCTAGCCCAGTATTCCCTGCTGCCTGCTACCCCAGCTCAGACCAATGGGCCGTCTTCCAGTCATGCCAGGTCATCAGACCAATGGCCCCAAGTATCCCGGTTCTAGGAGATAGGTATATCTCCAATTATGTTAAGGGGGAAGGGATAGCTCAGTGGTTTGAGCATTGGCCTGCTTAAACCCAGGGTTGTGAGTTCAATCCTTGAGGGGTGCCATTTAGGGATCTGGGGTAAAAAACTGTCGGGAGATTAGTCGTGCTCTGAGCAGGGGGTTGGACTAGATGACCTTCTGAGGTCCCTTCGAACCCTGATATTCTATGATTCTAACTCCTGGAAGAAGTGGCTAAGTGCCATCCCCAGGCCTGTTTCAGTGGCATTCCCAGATCAGCGCTCCTCCTTGTGTTCCAGGCCGAGAGCTGGGTGCGAGGGAAGCTGTGGGATCTGAAGGATGGCTGCAATATCCAGGACTGGGAACGAGTGGCACAGACCCTGCAAAGAGACATGAGGGATTTTGAGAACACACTGATCAAACTGAACCAGGTATGGTGGGGGCTCCAGGACAGACCCACTCCCATTCCAGCCTCCTCCATAGCAATCCCCTGGCATCCAGCCTGAATCCTGCTTGAACTGACCCAATTGGGTCCGTGCTGTCCTCTCCTGCACCTAGGCAGTGCCTGGCTATCCCTGTATCTTTGGGCTCCTCCATGCCCAGTCAGTACCCCAGCAGGCCAGTGGATTCAAGGCTTAGGTTCTCTGAGCTGCTTCCCTTCCCTTCCTCTCCCCAGATGGGTGAGCAGCTCATGGGCCGGCCCAGCCCCAGTGTGGAGATTGTCAGGAGGCAGCTGCTGGCCCTGAAGGAGCAGTGGCAGCTTCTGAAGCAGACAGCCGGGAATCAAAGCAAAGCGCTGGGCGGGCTGCGGAACCTGCAGGAGTTCAACAGGAGAGCGGAGCAGCTGGAGGCTTGGATCAGGCAGAAGGTATGGGGAGTGGGAGAGCAGGCTGAATGGGACCTCATCAGCCATCTCCTGACTGCCTGGTGATGCATTAGGAATGTGCCCCGCCCCCCTGCAATGTCTAGGGGGCCCTGCCCCTGCAGTGGGGTCTCTGAGCCTTGCCACTGACTCTGCCAAAGGTTTGGCCCTTGAGCAGAGACCTGCCACTTGGAAAGGGTAGGGCAGCAGCCCAGGGCCCAGGATGGGACTGTAGGGTGCGGGGAGGTGGGGCCAGGGCCTTAACAGGGAAACTCTGCCCACATATCTACACCAGCGACACCATCACAGGACCTAACCAGATCAGCCACAACATAACCGGTTCATTCACCTGCACATCCACCAATGTAATATACGCCATCATATGCCAGCAATGCCCCTCTGCTATGTACATCGGCCAAACTGGACAGTCGCTACAGAAAAGGATAAACAGACACAAATCAGATATTAGGAATGGCAATATACAAAAACCTGTAGGAGAACACTTCAACCTCCCTGGCCACACTATAGCAGACCTTAAGGTGGCCATCCTGCAGCAAAAAAACTTCAGGACCACACTTCAAAGAGAAACTGCTGAGCTTCAGTTCATTTGCAAATTTGACACCATCAGCTCAGGATTAAACAAAGACTGTGAATGGCTTGCCAATTACAGAACCAGTTTCTCCTCCCTTGGTTTTCACACCTCAACTGCTAGAACAGGGCCTCATCCTCCCTGACTGAACTACATCATTATCTCTAGCTTGCCTGCATATATATACCTGCCCCTGGAAATTTCCACTACATGCATCTGATGAAGTGGGTATTCACCCATGAAAGCTCATGCTCCAAAACATCTGTTAGTCTATAAGGTGCCACAGGACTCTTTGCTGCTTTTTTGGTTAAAAATGGTATCGTCATACTCTCAGCCTGTAGGCAAATTGCATTTGCCATGGCAACCAGGAGCTAGCTGCCTGTGTAACATAGAGCATGGCTGAGATCACCCCTGGACAGGGTGGTGGTGCTCCAGGGCATTTATCCCTGTTACAGAAGGGGAAACTGAGGCCAGGAGGGGAAGGGACTTGCCCAAGTTCACACAGTGAGCTGGGAGTGGGACCCAGGAGTGCTGACTCCCAGTTGCCCTGCCCTCATCCTAGACCTCCTGCTTCAGGTTCAGTCTGAGGCCGTTTCTCTCTAGATCTCTTGGCTTCCTCTTCCCTCTCTATGTTCTAACCCCCATCTATCCCAGGAAGAGAAGCCTGTGCTGACTGCTCTTCTGCAAGAGAGCATGGACAAGATCCAACTCACCCGCCGCATCCTTGACTTAAAACAGGTGAGAGTCCCTCCCCTTGCCTGGCTTAGGCTTGGCCCCTGTCACTCCACTCCCAGGGGATGTCAGCTAAAGCTCGGCCCCCAGGGGACACCTCAGACTTCCCAGCCAGTGCTCCATCTCAGCTCCTCACTGGCTTAATGTTCTAGCCAGAGCAATGACTGATTGACCTGGGGTGAGCCTGGAACATCTGGGTAACACCCAGCTATCCTTTGGGGAGGCCTCTGCATGTTCACACTGTTGAGCCTAGCGCCCCCTGGTGCCACAAGCATCAGAATGCTCTTTGAAGCCATGTCCATCAGACACAGAGTCCATTGTGCTGGGGCACCCAGACTCAGCTGGACAGTGGTTCCTGCCCAAGTCTCTCAGCAGCCAGTGCTGGAGCATCTGGAATGGAGCACATAGACTTTAAGGCCTAAAGGGACCATCATTATCACCTACCTTGACCTCCTGCACCCTGCAGGCCACAGAACCTCTCCCACCCACTCCTATAACAGACTCAAAACCTCTGGCTGAGTTACTGAAGCCCGCAAATCACAGTTTAAAGACTTCAAGTTACAGAGAACCCACCATTTACACTAGTTTAAACCTGCAAGTGACCTGTGCCCCATGCTGCAGAGGAAGGCAAAATATCCCCCGGGGTCTCTGCCAATCTGACCTGGAGGAAAATTCCTTCCCGACCCCAAAATGTTGATCAGTTAGACCCTGAGCATGTGGGTAAGACCCCCAGCCAAACACCTAGGAAAGAATTCTCTGTAGTAACTCAGAGCCTTCCCCAGTTAGTGTCCCATCACCTGCAATTGGAGATATTTGCTGCTAGCAGTCACAGATCAGCTATATGCCATTTGTGACCCAGTAGGGAGTGAGGCGGATTGACCTGGGAATGTCGTCTAGTTTTACTGAGACTGTCTGTATTGGGGATGGGAGAGCAGGGGATGACTATTTGAGGGAGGATACCTGAGCCTGTAACCTGAGTCAGGAGGGGGGTGACAAAAGTGGAGAGGGAGAGGGGAGTGAGTCAGCTTCGGGGGGGGGGGTTCTTTCGGTTTTGGGCTGGCTGGGAAGATGCAGGGAATCCCAAGTCTGGGGTCTAAGCTCCTTGCCCCCCAGAGGGACCTGGCTGAAGGGTCCTGGTTGTACCTACAAGCTCTGCTTGGGACTATGTTCCTGTCATCTAATAAACCTTCCGTTCTACTGGCTGGCTGAGAGTCACGGTGAATCTCAGGAACTGAGGGTGCAGGGCCCTGACTCCCGCACACTCCGGGACACCATTGTAGGCAGTCCCATCACACCATCCCCTCCATAAACTTATCAAGCTCAGCCTTGAAGCCAGTTAGTTTTTTAACCCCCACTGCTCCCCTCGGAAGGCAGTTCCAGAACTTCACCCCTCTGGTGGGTAGAAACATTTGCCTAATTTCAAGCCTAAGCTTGTTGATGGCCAGTTTAAATCCATTTGTTCTTGTGTCCACATTGACGCTTAACTGGAGCTGGAGCCAGGAGCTGATCTCTCCTGTGGGGACTGGCTAGTTGTGCTGGGCCAGGGGAGTTGGTGGGATTTCCCTCTTTCTCTGTCTGAGCCCAGGAGGAGCAGCAGTTCCAGGGCCTGCATGAGGAGATGAACAGCCTGGCCCAGAAGCTGGAGAAGCACGGCAAGAGTGAGAGCAGGAGCATCTCTGCCCGGCGCAAGCACCTCAATAAAATGTGAGTGGGGAGGAGTCACAGCCGCCTGGGGGCTGCAGGGCTGGGCACAGGGAGGTCTTGACCTGTGAGTCACGTGACTGTGGGAATGACGGGGGAGGCTGCACCAGACAGCACAATCTGCAATAGCCTCCTCCTGCTTTCTCTACCCAGGTGGCTGCGGCTCCAGGGGACCCTGAAGGAACATCATGAGACCCTGCAGCTGGCCCTGGAGGTAGCTGCCTTCCTCCAGCAAGCGGACACGCTCCTCAGAGCCATCCACGCCAAGGTACCGCTGAGGGCTCAGAGCAGAATCAGCTCCTGCCCCATCAATGGTTTGAGGGGCCCTGGGTGCCAGGATGGGAAGTTCTCACACTAGGCTATCGGGCAGTTTGAAGAAAAGCCCACTCCTCTCTCAGCCCTTGCACCTGGGCTAGCACAGGGCTGGGGAGGGTGTGAAAGGAGTATTCTCCCCACCAGGAAGCCGGGGAGAAAGCCCCTTGCTTTGCTCTACAGCTGCCCTCAGCCAGCCCCTGAGCATCTTGATGAGTTTTTTCTGCTCCTTCATGGCCACCAGCTCTGCAGCTGCAGGCAGGATATTAAGGGAGTTAAGGAGGGAGAGGGGGACCCCCAACCCAGCATAGAGGAAAAGAGCTTGGCTCTCCTGGCCAGTAAGAGTGTGAGCCACCCCACTACCTGTGCCCTATCCCTATCAGGCACTGGGAACTGAGCGGAGGTGAGGACTCTCCCCAGCCCCAGGGTGTGAGCGGAGCCCAAAGTGAGAAGGAGGCCATGGGGGGGCCTGATGAGGGAATATCACACTCAGGCTCTTCTTCCGTGGGGGCTGTCTGTACTCCCAGGAAATGATGGACATTCCCTAGCACCTCTGGGAAGGTGACATTCTGGGGACTCCCTGCTCTAGGGCTGAGTCACCAGCTCCCCTGCCTGCTATGGAGTGGCCTCCCCCCCTCAGCCAGACCCCTGAGTAACATCATTGCTGGTGCTTAGAGGGGTGATGGCCCCTGTCACTGGGGAGCAGGATTGGAGAAGGGGACTCCTGTGTGACATGGAGTGGAGGCTAGGATCACTCAGAGGGATCCAAATGGCACAGAGACACTGCAGAGAGCAGGGCCCTGTCCCTACCTTCCCCTAAGGGGTACAATGGCTGCTTCTTCTTTTTGCAGTGGAGGAACCTCTGTGGCGTGGGGAAGCAGGGAGACCTCGAGTCCAGCCGGGACCGAGATGTCAGGGATATTGCCAGCCAGGTCATGGTAAGTGTTGGCATTGCGCTGTCCCATACTCACCTGAAATGTCTCACCTGAGAGGCAAGGCATACTGCGCGTGCCCTGATGGGATATCTCCCCCCAGCACCTGGCTTGGACATGGGCGTTACAGCCCCTAGCAGGGTGTGGCATGGGCAGAATGGCCTGGAGTCAAACCTCATCTGGCTGAACTGCCAGCATCAAGGGGTTTGGCATATGTCATGCCCTGAATCCTCTGTAATGGGGGTGGCTGCATCCAGAGCTGCCTTCAGCTGCCCAGACTGGCATCTCAGAGGGCCTGGATCTTGGGCAGGATTTGGGGTGTGGAGAGGTGGGATCAGTGGGAGGGCTTGTTGGAAGGGAGCTGGGACCCTGTATCCTGCTGTTCACCTGCCCCTGAGGGCTAACCCAGCATTCCCGAGGTAGCCTCTGTGCTCAGCTCTGGTCTCTGGAGGGGCACCCTCAGCCAGCCCCATTAGCTCACTTCATGCCCCCTCTCGCTCCTCCAGATGTTGGATGTGACCGTGTCCCAGCTCATCAGCCTCCATCCCAGCCTGGCAGCACGAGTCCTGCACAAACACCGAGATGTCAAGGAGAGCTGGGCCCAGCTTCAGCAGGTGCTGAGGTACAGCAGAGCCTCGTAGCCACACATCCACCAGCATCACCCCTAAACACAGAGCAAGCCCAGGGCTGAATTTAGCAACGC
Source organism: Gopherus flavomarginatus (assembly GCF_025201925.1). NCBI lineage: Eukaryota > Metazoa > Chordata > Testudines > Testudinidae > Gopherus > Gopherus flavomarginatus. Next base: position 66,566,881 of record NC_066620.1, on the reverse strand, counting down.
ATGTGCGTTCACAGGGGTCACTTGTTGCCCATTCCTGCCTCAAGACCTGGTGAGCAGAAGGGCATGTGACTTGAGGTATGAGGGAGCCAGGACTCCTGGGTTCTGTTCCCAGCTCTGCACTGGACTCATTGAGTGGTCCTGGAGGGCAGGTCCCCGCCCTGCTCTGTGCCTCAGTGTCCTCTTCTGTACACTGGGGAGAATGCTCCAGACCCCTTTGTTACAGGGGTGCAGGCTGCTTTGGTGGGAGGAGGCTCCGAGGGTAGATAGAGTGACCTATGAGATGCACCAGAGTAACCTCTGCCCTTTGAGCTATTATTTGATTAACTTAGAGAGCGGGCTGCTTGAGTGTCTCAGCCAATCACAGGAGAGTGTAGCCAGAAACAGGCAGGGTGGCTTTGGGTTTACACACTTGTTGGTTCCTGAGTGGCTGAAGTTGCTCTTCCCCGAGCTACAGAATCTGAATCCATGGCCATGGCTGATCCCCACAAACTTGGTGGTGTGGGAAAGGCGTTGGCTTGGCCCATTCTACGGATACGTTCAAATCTGAGCTGCCCGCCATTGGGCAAGGGGTTGCTGGAGTTTCAGCTGTGGGAAACAAGAGCTGGACTTTCCAAAGAGCTCAGCTCCCATTACACAGGTAAGGTCAGGCCATTGGGAGCTGCTGGGTGTACAGTGCTTCTGAAAATCTGGCCCCACATCTCCATCATCTGCTGGATTCCCCCCTATTGGGGGTCCCCACACCTGGCTGGAGCGGAGTCCTTGCGGCAGAACCCACATCAGCTATTGGCTGCAGTGAGCCAGACTCTGCTCCTGAGTCAACCCCAGAGGACTCATGGGGCCAGGACAGCTTAGGACTCTCTTCCCCATTCGCTCTCCTCTTGCCTCTCACTCCCCTCCCCTCCCATTGTCCCGTGTGTGCTCCCCATCTCCCAGGAACGAGACGTCACCATTGCTGGCCCTGGTGAGCAGTTTGCCGATGGGAGAGACCGATGCTCTGAGCCCCGAGCAGACAGAAGCCGGCAGCGGGGGAGTTGCAGGGAGGGAAGCCGGAGACAAGCGGAGGAGAGTCCCATTAAGTGTGGTGAGTATGGTAGCTGGGGCCCCTCCTTTTCGCCAGCCCTCCCCTTCCCTGCAACAAGAGCAGCCAAACCAGAGCCACTTCCCTTAAACACTCAGCACATAGGAAAAGAGCCTGAGCCCGTGAACCCTAAGTGACAGCTGCGTGACCCCCTTGCCAAACCTTAGGACCCCCTCTATGAACACTAAGTGACAAGCATGTGACCACGTAAACCTGAAACCTGTGTGCAGTGCCCCAGGTGACCTGCGTGTGGCTCTGAACACTGGCCTGTGGGATGGTCTGGGAGTGCTCTATGGGCCCCACCTCTGCACACATCTGCCCCTTCATGCACCCCCCACACTGGCTCAGATCCCCTCTCCCAATACACCTTTGCCCAGGCCAGCTTAGCACATGTTTCTGTGTGTCCCTCTGGGCTCTGACCTGTGCCAGTCTGTGATGTCGCCCTGGCACCTGGAATTCTAGAGAGGCGGCACAGCTGCACCCGTCCCACTCACAGCCCCAGGGACCTGTCACCAGGCTTTGCTTGGGACCCCGTGCTGCTCCCAGGAGTGCCCTGTGTTTGGTGGCAGAGGAGTAGGGGGTAGGTCTGGTATAGCGGGAGGCTGAGTTGGCTCTGTTGATCCCCATTCCTCTGCCTGGTGTTAGTCGAGGGAGAAATCGGATCCTGGGAGGCTCCTGTTGTGTCCTAGGTGCAGAAGGACTTTGCAGGGAGTGTGACGGAGCGTGTGAGAGGCGAGGAGGGAAGCCTGAGCTTGCCAGGAGAGCAGGCCACCCCTGGCTGCCACAGCAACAGTAAGAGGTACTGACTTGGCAGGCCGCTCCCAAGAATGGGGTCCAGGGGCGGGGTATAAGCCAGGTATTCCTTAGGAGGCGAGAGTGGGGTGGGGACCTAGAGCATTTGCTGGGCTAGGCCTGTTCCTTAGCTGTAAGAATCCATCCCCAGTTCCAGAACCTAGTCCCCAGAAGGGGCATAGCGGGCAGGGAAGGACATGGGCACCTGGGGTTTCCCTGGCACAGGCAGCTGCCCCCATGCTCTGAACCTGTGGAGCCCCTAAGGTGTGGATACCAGCCCCTGCCCTGCAGTTGTAGCTGAGGACTCTGTGTGGTATGAGGCTGCCCTGGTCCTTTGGCGTAGCCTGTGGAGGTCCCTGTGGTAGGAGAAAAACTGTCCATGACTCTGCCTCTCTCCTGCAGGAGGAGGAAACCCCCAGGACAGTCAGACACTGTGCGGGGCCCACCCCAGCAGGAGGCCCAGCTGCAGGACTTCTGTCAGGCTGCTAATGCGGTAACGTCTCCAATGAGCCAAGGCGCGTCCCAGCCCCTGTCCCCGGGTCCCAGCGCCGGGTGTTCCCCTGTGTGTCTCCCCCTCTGCTTGCAGCCCCCCCACCCCTCAGCTGGCAGTAATGTGCTGTCTCTCCCCGTGGTGCGCGGCAGGCCGTGTCCCGGCTGAGGGAGAATGTGAGTCTCAGCATCCGGCTGAGCCAGATGGAGGACGCAGAGAGCCTGGAGGCCGCACAGACCCAGCAGGCTGCACTGCAGCAGGAGATCCTGAGCAACAGCTCCAGCATCAAGGCCCTGCGCCTGGTGAGCACCAACTGTGGGGCACATGCTGTGTGGGACTGGGAGTCCCCCATACAGCTCGCTGCTGGAAAGGCAGAGGGGGCACCATGCTGATGGCATCCCCAGCGGCAGGTGTTTTGTGTGACTGGGGGATAACACTGGGTTCTCACGCCAGGCACTTGGGGTGCCAGGAGGAGTTTCCTCTCCACTGCTTTCTGGGGAGGGATGGGAGTGAGCAGTGAGATCCATGCCCCCGTTGTGGCCAGGGTCAGGGGGGCGGGGAAGGGCAGATCCCCATCCTTAGCATGTGCCTCATTCTCAGGCCCCTCTAAGGGATCGCGGAGCAGGACGCCCAGGTGGGTGTCACCTAACAGTGTGTGTCTGTGTCCCACAGGAAGGGCAGAAGCTGCTGTGTGGCAGCTATGGAGGGAGACCTCAGGTGGAAGGCATCCTCCAGGAGCTGGAAGGGCTGTGGGCGGAGCTGCAGAGGATGCACCGGGAGAACGATGCGGTGCTGAAGAAGATTGATAAGGTGCGTGGTGCCATCTGTCTCTGCCAGGCACGAGCCTGTAGCAGACATTGAGGGAAGTGAGCAGGGCAGGAAGGGGGTGCACCCGGGACACAGGGACAGATCTAATGCAGGCACTGGTGGACAAGGGTCGCTGTGGGTCCCCACAAGGGTCACTGTGGCCATTCTCTGGGCTGTGCTGGTACACGGGCCATCTCGAGCCTCAGCTGCAGCCCCCTGCAAGGGAGTCTCCCTGGGGAGTGTCAGCAGGGTGGGGGGTGATGGCCCTGGCCGGCCTCCCCCAGAGATCAGCCAGCCCACACTACCTAGGACAGGTCCCCTGTGGCGCCAGCTCAGGAAGTCTCTGCTCCTCCAGCTGGATTTGGCACTGCAGTGGCCTCAGTGCTGCACAGCCAGGACTGCCCCTGCTCTGTCTGAGATGCCTGTAGGTGGGCAACCAGGTGCTGTTTGTGCTGCAGGATGGAGAGCACTGCGAAGCTCCATGGAAACGTGCTGCCCTGGATGGGATAGACAGTGCTAGGTCACACCAAACTGGCCTTCCCTGCAATGTGATGCCACGGCGCCCACAGGAGCTTTCGTTCCTGCCCACCTTGAGGCTGGGGCACAGGGGGATCTGGCCTGGGAGGTCCTGTCTGTCCCACTCTCCAATCTCTTCCTGCAGGTTCTGCAGTTGGTGGGAGAGCTGGATGGGGCTGAGCACTGGTTGCAGGGGGTGGTGAGCTCACTGTCGGAGCCAGCCACCATGAGGAGCCCAGAGGAGCTCCGCAGGGATCTCCAGGAGATCAGCTGCTTGGAGAACCAGGTCCTGTTGTGGGGCATCAAGCTCCAAGCCCTGCGGGAGGAGATGGGGAGAGAGCCCTCTGCGGAGCATGTGATGGCTGGGAAGATTCAGAGCAAGGTGGAGAAGGTGGAAGAGAAGTGAGTCCTAGGGAGACAGGACTGGGAACCGGACTAGGGGGAGTGTCAGGCTATAGGAGTGGGAGGTAGTGTCAGGGGATGTGAGGAAGAGATGGTGTTGGAGGGGTGTGAGGGGATTCTCTGCTCTGGGGAGGAAGTGGCATCAGAGAAGTGAGAGGGGATCTCCTGAGGGCAGCCTTGGGGAATTGGAGGAGACACTGGTGTTAGAGAGGGGGAGAGCTCCAATGGGACAACTTAGGGGGATGGGAGGAGGTGGCTGTGTCAGAGGGGTGGGAGCCCCCAGGGGGAAGCGTTGGGGAATGGCAATACTGGAGGATTGGGAGGGGATTTCCCTGCAGTGGTTAGCATCAGGAGTAGGAGCCCCCTGTGGCGCTGCCTCTCCGTGTGCCCCTGTCCCACTGCTGCGTTTGCTGTGCCAGGTTGGGGTGCGTGCGAGCAGCTCTGCAGCGGCGGGCAGAGGACCTGCGCGATTCCCTGGTGCTGTCTGAGTTTCTGCAGAACGTGCAGCAGGAGGAGGTGCTGAGCCAGAGAAACAGCACACTGGTGAGGAGTGAGTGGGGATGGGCCTGGACTCGGGTCCCCATTGGGAATCTCATCCCTGATTGTCAGTCTGGGTAGGGGGGTCAGGTCAGGGGTGGGGATAACTGGAACCCCTCGCTTTCCAGCATCACCCCCAGCAGCTGCCAGTGTCTGCTCTGAGGTGGGAGAGGCGCAATGGCCACTGACCTCGATCCTGGCTGGGGAATGGCTGAGGCCAGCAACCCTGAGCGCATGGTGAGGAGGCTCCACCGGACCCCTCGCCAGCCAGGTGATGCCGGAGTCACCCCATGTGTCCCGGTCTCTCTCTAAAGCCCCAGTGTCCCTGTGTGTTTGCTTTAGCCAGGGACCGGCAGGCCGGGCTCCCAGGAGCCTGTGCACCTCCCCTTGGCCCAGGCTGGGCAGCAGCTGAGCTGTGAGGACATGAGCAGCCCCCTGGGTGAGTTGCAGGAGGCTGTGGAGATGCTGAACGATGTGGTGAAGGAGCGGGAGCGAGTCATGGAGGCAGCAGCTGAGACTGAGAGTCTGGAGCATCTGGTAAGGGACCTGGCATGGGGAGCCTTTGACAGAGGAGGAGGGGGTAACACCCCACTAGTAGCCATGCAGAGCACAGCTGGCTTAGTCAGAGGTGAGGGCAGGACAGTAGAGTCTGACTGACTGGAGGGCTCCTTTGCATAGTGCCAGCCTGAGAGAGTAGGGTCTAGTGGTTAGAGCAGGTGGTTGGGAGCCATGACTCCTGGGTCCTATACCTGTCCCTAGGAGGGGAGTATGTTCTAGTGATTAGAGTAGGGGATTGGGGCCAAGGCTGAGGCAGCTGATGCTAGTGCTGAACAGTTATCCCTATTCCTCCTTTGCGCCCTGCAGCTGACTAGCCCCATGAAACTCCCAGGACCATCTCTGAAGGGAGCTCAGCTCACACTGAGGTTCACCTCGCTTTTCTCTCTCTCAGCTGGCCAGAGTCTCCCCACGTATGGAGGCCATTCGATGCAGGGCAGAGGCTCTGGCCCGTGATATCACCCGAGTGGAGAGGGGCTTTGCCACAGTGAAGAGTGAGCTGGACCTGCAGGGGCTGCAGGGGCTGCTGAGCCAGCAGCAGGAGATGGAGGTGAGTCCCACAGACTGCACCGCTCTGACTTGCCATGGTAAGTGGAGTCACCAGCGGCCTCTACTAGCTTCCTGGGAGCCTTGCAGTGCCCTGCCTTTGCCAGGCATGTTGGAGGTAGGAGTTACCAAGGGTGTCAGGAGTAGAGACAAGGTCACCTCAGGGAGACTCTAGCCCTCAGGCCCAAGAGCCATAAGCCCTGGCCCTTTGCGGAGGGCTCGCTGGAATTTTCCAGCTGACTCTAGGCCTCTGCTATCAACTCCCCCTGTGGCCAGGCAGGCACAGGGGAAGGGATTGCGTCAGCCCCTGTGTGCCAGGGTCTGGCTGCCAACAACTCACACATCTTTCCACTCTGCATCACCATAGAGGGAACCAGCTCCATGCAGAGCAGAGCAGAACTATCTGCTGGGAAACCGGGATCTCCCTTCTCCCTGCTGCTCCCCCACCCTCTGCTCCTCACAGAGCAGAGCTCCCCTATGACCCCATCCCTGCTCCCTCACCCCCTGCTCCCCTGCTCCCCCATTCCCTGCTCCCCCACCCCCTGCACCCCACAGAGCACAGCTCCTCCTGTGTCCCCACAGCCTGCTCCCCACCCCCTGCTCTCCTGCTCCCCCATCCCCTGCTCCCCCACCCCCTGCACCCCACAGAGCACAGATCCCCTGTGCCCCTACAGCCTCCTCCCCATCCCCTGCTCTCCTGCTCCCCCATCCCCTGTTCCCCCACCCCCTGCACCCCACAGAGCACAGATCCCCTGTGCCCCTACAGCCTCCTCCCCATCCCCTGCTCCGTCATGCCCTGCACCCCTCAGAGCACAGCTCCCCACAGAGCATATGTCCTCCTGCACTTCCATCCCCTGTCACACAGGAGAGACGATAAAGCAGAGACTGCTCCCATGGCCAGGGGCTCAGTGCTCTGAGCTATATGCAGGAGGACCAGGTGTGGGTCTTAACTCTCTACACAGCAATGCTGAAGGGATTCAGCCTGGTGGCCTAGTGACTAATGTCCGCCCCTGCCATGCAGGGGTCCTGGGTTTGGGTCCCATCTCCAGGTGCCAGCACCTGAGGGAGTTAGCCCAGCGCTTTGCCCTGCCATGTTGATCCCCACCCCTGATCTTTTTCCTCAAGTGGTAGGGGAAGGAAACACCTTGGCAAGCCAAGCAGGCAGGCTTGGTCCCCTCCTGTCTTCAGGCAGAGGGGCAGAAACACACTCCCCCATGGGGAATGGAGCCGCGAGCCCCCTGCTGAGAGGGTCTCTTTCAAGTGTTCAGAGTCCTTTTGTCTTGTGTCCCCTAGTTCAACATGTCCGAGGCGCTGGAGGGGGACGTGGAGGAGCTGGAGAAGGCAGTCATCCACCTGGAAAAGCTCTGCCCCGCTCGAATGCATGACATGGGCCCGGAGATCCAGGGGACGCTGCAGGCCTGGGAGGAGCTGCGGAAGCTGGTGCTGGAGAACAAGGGCCATGTGCAGCGGGCCGGTCGGCTGCAGCAGTTCTTCGGGGATTACTTAGCCATGATGTAAGTGGCTGCAGCCTGCAGGGCACCCTCCCTTCCAACTGCCTTTGCGATCCAGCCAGCCTTGCCTGGAAAGCTGGGAGCCAGGGAGGACAGCCTGAGGGCTGGTGCTCACCTTGGGGTTCACAAGTGTCCGGCAGGCATTGCTCTGTGGGGAGCAGGCTGGGGAGGTGCAAGGGGAGCTGAAATAGCTCCATGGGGAAAGTCAGGTGTCCACAGAAACCCAGGATGTTTGCCGCTCTCCTATCGCTCCCCAGGCTTCCCCACTGTCTCCTGGCCCTTGCCTTCCCCTTCCTCCCATATTTTCCCTCAGCCTGCAGCCCTCATGTTCTCCCTCCCTTTGCCTCCTCACACCTCCCTGGGTTCACCACAGAGCCTGATGGTGCCCATCGTCCCCGAAGGCAGCCTGGCTGTAGTCCTGGTGAGAACTATGGGTGACTGTCTGTACTTGGGAAGCCGGAGTGCCACTAGCACAGCTGTAGGGAAATGGCAGTGGGCAGCCTGTGGTTTCAGTCGCACTGCGAGGAATGGGAGGCGGTGGCAGAAAGTCACAGGAAAGCTGCAGGAGTCCATGGGAAGCTTTAACAACACACTAAGTGCCACAACAGTCGCAGTAGCATCCTGCTAGGTGGTAGCTCTGTTCATCCCTCAGCCTGGGGGGCAACTCCCTGTGGAGACTGAGTTAGAGCACGGCTGTTTTCTCTGCCTTCCTTGCTCGCCATTCACTGAAGGGATGTTCTCTGGATAGTGGGACTTAGTGGAGAATCAAACTCTGGCGTGAAGATCCGGCTCAGCCTGTGGCCTGGAGGGAGTTCCCCACCTGTGCCCTCCTAGGAAGGGGTGGGGAGAGGGGTGAGGAGAGCGGTCGGCAGCTGTATTCCCAACAGTCTTCCCAGTGGCTCCTTATGGCCCTGCCCCCTTGTTTCTGCAGCTCCTGGACAGAGGACACAAGGGCTCAGATCTTTTCAGAGAGCGTGAGTGCTCATGGGCTTCCGGAGACTCAGTGGGAAGAGCTGGACAGGAAAATTGAGGCCAAGTTCAAGGAGTTTGAGGAGCTGGCGGCCGCAGGGCAGACGCTGGTGTCCGAGGAGCACTACCTGAGTGAGACGGTAAGCAGGAGGTGGACTGGGGGATGCTTCACAAGCTCCCCATTGAAAACCCTTGGGGCTGAGCCTCTGGCTTGGTACAGGGCAGATGCGACCTGCTGGGTCATCAGAGAGAAGAGTCGTGGGCACAGTGCCCAGCCAAACCATTAGCTTATGGGAGCCCAGTGAGAGAGACTTACCAACAAGCCATTCAATGCTCAGGAGGAGCCAGCCTCAACCGCCCACCTCTCCAGGGGCAATCAGACCATCCTGCTGGCTGGGGTGGTTACCCACGTGATGGATACTGAACACAGACCTGCTGGGGCTCAGCTTTCTTCCCAGACCTGGCCCCAAAGGGCCCATTATGAAGTTGCTCCTGAAGAAAGCACCAGTCCCCGACAAAGGGTTCTCAGCATCCCACGCTCCCCATTGGCTTCTCTGTCCCCAGTCCCAGGCTGAAGTTGTGTTTGGGGAGCAGAGGAGGGGAGCTTAAGTTCTCACGGGAGCACTCGGCATCTTTGCTCTCCCCTTAGATAAAGGAACGCCTGGAGGAGCTGCAGAGCATGCTGGGATGGGTGCTGGTGCGCTGGCGAGCACAGAAACACCACTGGGATGCTGAGAACAAGAGTGATGGCAAAAAGGGCCAAGACGATCCCCTGGACTCTGCACTGAGTGTGTCCCCCAGCTGCCAAGTGAGTCTGTAGCTGCTGTGGGACAGTGTGTGAGCAGGAATGGGTCAGGCCAGTGTTTGCTCAGCCCAGCTGAGGGGCATCTCTCAGCACAATGAAAGATATCTACACAAGGTCAGCATGGGGCAGGAGCAGATACACAGGCATTGTGTCCACCAGGGCAAAAATCAGGGAGACTCACATAAACCATGGTGGCTGTTTCCGTCTGGAGAGTCTCGGGGAAGCGGTACACCACAGGCCTGATAGGGGAAGGATGGGCTAGTGGTTAAGGCAGAGGACCAGCAGTCAGGGCTCTTGGGTTCTAGCCCTGGCATTGCTAGTCACTCTACAGGCTTGAGTGATTCCCCGCCCTGCTCTGTGCCTCAGTTACCCCACCTGCAATGCAGGGATAATGCTCCTGATCCACCTCCCTAAGTGAGGGGGAGGGGCTGTGAAGCTGAATTAATAAATGCCTGTAAAGCACTTGGAGATCCGTGCATCCAGACTGCCTTTGGCATCCAGTGCTGTCATGTAAGAGTGTGAGAGTCCCAGGGTTCCTGCATGGGGAGGCCACCAAATCCCACTGTGCACCCATAGTGCAAAGAGGTGCAGGAGGGGGCACAGCAGAGAGGGTATGGGGGGAGGAGGAACCAGATGTAGGGCAGGGGGGTATGGTGGCCCAGTGGAGGGAAAGGAGGTATGCAGGCCATCCCCACAACCCCACCTCTTCATCATCTTCTGTTGCTTCCCAGGACCCATGCGCCCAAGCAGCTGTGCCCGAAGCAGATGGCATCCTGGGCCCTAACACTTCTAAAGGGCCTCAGCCCACATTGTGCTCCCTCACCCCACCGCAGGGGCCCAGGACACAGCTCCAGAGTCAAGAGAGAGAAGTGGCCTCTCCTTCTGCCCCATCTATCCCAGATCCACTCCAAGGGCTGGAGCAGAGCTGGGAAGATCCTGGTGACTCCACCCCACTGGAGGTGGAAACCCCCAAGGAGACTCTAGTTCTGGATTCCTCAGAGACCCCAGTGCTGCTGGTGCCGCAGCCTGGGCCCAGCAGCCTGGGCGGGACAGTCAACTTGATCTTGAGTATTGGCAAGAAGGGGGAGAAGAAGCTGCAGCTGGCGCAGCCTGGAGGGATGCTGGGGGAAGAGTCCCTGCACAGGGTAGGTGATGCCACACTGGTGGGACACGGCTTTGCAGGGCTGCTAGCTTGTGCTGTGCACAGCGGGCTTGGTGCGAGGGGAGACAGGAGAGACCACGTTTCTCGATAGAGCTGCCTGGGTGAGCCTTGCCCTAGGGCAGAGCTTGTCCAACTGCAGGTGAATTCAGGGCTGTGGCTTTGTAGGGCTTGGAAACTGCCAGGTGCACTTGGAAGGGCATGGCAGAGTGGGGGTGTTTCCGGGTGAACCCAGACCCCAGGGGCTGACGTTGAGCAGCAGAGAGCTCAGGAGATTCTCAGATGACTCAAGAGCAAAGCAGGTGGACCCTCTGGACTAGGGAGCCCCAGCCCTGGCACCCCTGCCACTCAGGATGGCAGATACAGAACAAGCTCCCTTGGATTTCAAGCAGGGGGCTGGCCTTTAGCACCGTGGCACCTCTCCTCCCCTCCTCCTCCTCGCTGTAACAGGCCACCCGCGCTCCTCCCTCAATTTTCTTTTTGTGTCTCTCTTTCCCCACACTCAGCTCCCTGGCACTAAACCCTCAGGCTGTAAAACCTTTTGGAAGCGTTGCCAGGGGCTTTTAGGAAACACTTTGGGTAGTTTAAAGCGAAAGAAAAAGCCATCTCGCCGGCCCATGGAAGAGGTAACGTCCCAGGGGCTGCATGCCGGGCACAGTGGCTGCATGGCATGAGCTTGCCCTATACTAACGCACCGTCCCATCCCTGCGAGTCCCTCTGTGTCCTCTCTCTGACACCGCTCCTGGTCCGCCCTGGCTCCCGGCCGAGAGGCCAGGCTATGGCTCATCCCCCTGTTAGAAGGGCTGCAGCAGTGGAGGGGGTGGACAGGGAGGGCACCATGCTATCCTGATAACCCAGCCACGAGAAATGGCCTCCCGAGGGCTGCCTGGTGTCACAGTACTCCGCAGAATGAGATCAGTGCACCAGCTGGCCCCGGGGGCTAGGGAATGGGCTACTGGGCCTCTCACCTCTTGGACACCAGTTGCTGTCTGGCCCCTCTTGGTAAGTGGTTTCCATCTGCTGGCTGTTGGGAGGGAAATGAGCCAGAAGGTCTCAGTCCAGTCGCCAGGGGGCAGCTCTCCAAACCCACAGTCCAGCTGATGGTTTCTGTCGCCAGCCTGAGCAGACAGGCCAAGACCTGAATGTGCCAGGGAGTCCTGGAGCAGACTGGTGGAGGGAGGGTGTGTTGCATGAGCCAGGCCTGTCCTGGGGATACCTGGAGGGCTTCAGGGCTGTGAGGCAGGCACTGTTACTGGTGCTGCTTTCACACAGAATTGTGTTTGTTTAATGCTCCCTATCTTGTGTATTTCTGTCCTGGGGGAGTTGCCAGGAGCTCTTGAAATCAGCAATAATCCAGCTCAGAGAAGCTGACCAGGTCCCTGTGTGCAGCATCTTTGGACAGTCACAGGCATGGGGCAGGTGCTCAGGTCTGAGGTAGGCTTAGGGCTTGGTGCTACGTGAGCTAGGCTGGAGCTTGGAAGCAGAGCTGTGACCTGACCAGGGCCCCTACAGGAATAGTTCATTCACCTGGACAGGAAAGAGGAATAGAGAGCCAGCTAGAAGACTTGGGGATAGTAGGCAGCACCCAGCCTTGAATTCAGGGAAGTGCTGATCCATTCCCCCCGCCACAGGAGGATGGAGGTCTTTGCCAGCATCCTCTCCCAGCCTCAGGCTGCACAGACCTGCTAAAGGATCTGCCCGTTTCAGTGGGAAAGGCCAGGAAGCTCTGTGAGCATGGAAGAGGGGGAGGTGTCTTAGAGCAGGGCTGCCCAACTTACGGCCCGTGGGCTGTACACAGCCAACCCGAACATTTCATAAGGCCCATGGCCAGTTTGAACACAATATATTAATGGCCAGTTTATTAGCATTTTGTCATCATGTTTATATCATTTTAGTTTACACAGGTGTGTATATAGACAATACTGTACTTAGAAACACATACAAAACAAGCTCAACTTAAAATATAAATCAATACAGGTGAATTTACATTTTATTAAAATACGTAGAATGTTTTTAACCCACACCAGGTTGTGGATAGGTTTCTGTGGCCCTCTTGTACAATAAGGGTGAGAAGCACTGGCTTAGAGAAAGAAACAGGCACCTTTGCTAAGTGGTGGGGAACGCAGGGACAGAGAAAGTCCCAAGTGTTCAGAGTCCTCCCACTTGGCACAAACAGGAGGGAGTGAAATCCTAGAATCGGGGCACCAGCAGTGACTGAGTCTCTTTTGCTAGATGGGCTCCAGCCAGCAAAGGGTACAGGGAGGGGATCTGTGCTGTTTGTACGATGCAGCCAGCCTCTGCTATACTGGGGCAGCCAGAGCGCATGTGGGGTTCTGCACCACAGCCTGCAACTGCTAGCCTCTGTAATATGAAGGGGCAGCCTACTATACTACATCTCCCAGGATACCAAGCCACTGAGCTCCCTGGAAGCATTGCATGCTGGGATCTGCAGTCCCTCCAAGAACATGACAGGTGATGGGGGCACAATTAGGAGCAGCCCAGCTGGTGAGTTGGCCAGTGCAGCTAGCATGACCAGACAGCAAGTGTGAAAAATCGGGACTGGGGGTGGGGGGTAATAGGAGCCTATATTAAACAAATCCCCCAATATCGGGACTGCCCCTATAAAATTGAGACATCTGGTCACCCTAAGTGCAGCTCCTATTAAGGCAGCATTGGGTTAGCCCTGCACTAGAACAGGATTGTGGGAGCTGGTCCCCCACAATGAAGCCAAGTGACTGTGACATCCTGGAATGCGTCTTGGGCTGCCTGACCCTGCTGGCCACTGTGTGATGAGAATGAGGCTTACTGTGATGTGTGACTGACAGCTGGGCAGGAGGTGCCATGTGCTAGTGCATGCCATTAAGGACCCAGCACATGAGTGAGTCCAGGGCTGTGCCCACCCAGGCAGGTGTGGGCACTAGTGACTTGGAGCGGTTGAACGGTGGGTCTCACGTCTCCCCCACCCTTGTGTTTCCCAGGTGAGCACCTATCTACATGTGAAAGAGAAAGAGAGGGATCGAGATGCCACCTGCAGGAGCTCGACCATGCCACAGCCAGCCAAGCGTGCGCCCACCGTAGCCCATGCTTCCCTGGTCCCAAGCCCCAGGCCTGAGGCTGCCTTCCACACCCTGCCCAAGATCAGCTCCAGCTCCCTCCTCAGCAGCCTGAACAGAAAGGGTCATGCAAAGGCAGAGGATGCTAAGCTGTTCATGCCACAGGGCATCATGGGAGCAGGTCCCAGCAGGCTGCGGCCTTTGCTGGAGGAGAAGCACAATCCCAGCAACACTTGGCCTCCCAAGTGCAGCAATGGGAAGAAGTTCGGAGGGAGGCCTCCGAGCCCCAGGCTCGGGCAGCTGTTGGACCTTGTGAAGAACCCGCTGGGGAGGGCCATTGAGGCAGAATGTGGCATTGTCAGGGCGGCGTCTGGTGGCCCCAAAGCTGAATTCCTGAGCCAAGCCTGGGGGGCCAGCAGTTCCCAGCTGGCGGCGGCGAAGAGTGCTTGCCGGCACCTTTCCCTGGGGTCTGTGTTGAGCTTGGAGTTGCCGAAGGACCTGGGTCTCCTTGGTAACGTCCAGGACACCATTAAAGTAGCGCAGAAGGAGGTGCCAGGAAGGGAGGAGGTGAGGCAGGATGGTGGGGTGATTCTGTGGGACACCAGTGGTGCAGAAAGGGAGGCGAATGGGGCCAGCCCGCAGAAGGAAACGCTGAAGCAGCCACTGGCCACATGCCAAAGGCCCAGAGGGCCAAGGGATGCTTTCAGGAAGGCTCCTCAAAGTGAGGGAGGCACCTGGTTCGAAGAGGTGAGCTTCAACCCAAGCTACCGCAGGCCAAAGGCGCACGGCGTTGGTGCCGCTCCCTGTGGGGAGAAGCGATGGACTCCCAGGAGCCAGGGCAGTGGCAGTGATGATTTCCTGGACTTCAGACTGAACCGGCTCTCCCGCATCAGCGTGCTGCACGAGCAGATTGGGCGCGAGTGGGACAAGCTGGCGGCCACGCTGGGCACGTCCAGCAGCGCAAAGGCTGAGAAGACAGCAGGCTTCAGACCCAGGCTCGGAGAAGCAACTAAGGCGGAGCTCAGGCCTTCTCCCACTAAGCACACGAGTGGTGCCGGACGGGCCCCCAGGACAGCCAAACCAGAGCATCCCACAGTGAATGGCAAGCTAAGGGAAGATCCCCCAGAGCATTGTCTAGAGCCTGCGCCCTTCCAGGAGGCTGTGGAGGAAAGCCTCATGGCATGCTCTGGACAGTGTACAAACCTACCAACCCTGCTATCTGTGTCTGAGTGCCAGCTCAGTGCCCAGCCGCGTGGCATGGCGTCAGCAGGGTTAGAAGGCCAGGGCCTGGCTCCAGACAGAAAGGCGGCCATATCAGGGCTGTCCAAAGGGGCAAAGCTCTCAGGCTCAGCTGAGGTTTGCCACCCCGACCACGAGTTGTTTGAAGAAGAGGAGGAGGAGCTGCAGGCCATCTGGAGGAACATGGAGGGGCGCAACAGGCAGAGCCCCTGTGCAAACACTGATGTCCCCCCCACATCAGGGAACAAGGCAGACAAGGCACAGAGCCCAGAGGTTTCCAGTGGAAGACTGATCCTAACATCAGCGAATAACATGCTGGTGGCCAAGTTCACCCTTCCCACCTCCACCCAACTCCTTCAGAGCCCAGACGGGGAAAGAGGCACCAGTGATGGGCACGGTAGTGAGGGCAGCCCACGCAGGTTCTGGGCGTCCTTCCCCTGTCAAGACGATCCCTGTGGGGCAAAGGAGGCTGCATCCATTGGATCAGTGGAGAGCACCTGCCCACAGAACCGACAGACGCATCAGGAAGAGGACAGAGATGTTGGCAAGGTTAGTGAGCTTTGTGTCCTGTTCCTTAGGGGTTGGGGGAGACCTCCCAGAAGCTGTACTGTCTTTTTCACACACTCTCAGGCACTGCAGTGTTGGGGCCAGATACCTAGAGATTCCCTGCTTTATCCCAGGCCTCCGAGCCACAGTTGCCCTGGCTAACCTGCTCCTGCACTGGCCACAAAGGATCACTCGTGAGCAGCACGTGGGGCTTAGCTGGATGTTCAAACACCATCTCCAGCCTGTGCCAAGGCTCAAAGCCAGACCTCCCCCACAGCCATCAGCAGGGTCAAACTCAAGCGTTTCAGTACCAAAATCACCTCTCCTGCCACTGGAGCTGAAGCAGTAATTCTGTTATCTGGAAGTCAGTAGCAGGCTGAGTTAGGTGCAGAGACTGGCCACTAGAGGGAGATGTGATCCCATGCTCTAACCCAGTGGGTCTCAACCTTTTGTACTAGTGACCCCTCTCGCACAGCAAGCCTCTGAGTGTGACCCCCCCCTTATAAATTAAAACACTTTTTAATATATTTAACACCATTATAAATGCAGGAGGCAAAGCAGGGTTTGGAGTGGAGGCTGACAGCTCGTGACCCCCCATGTAATAACCTCATGACCCCGAGGGGTCTCAACCCCCAGTTTGAGAACCCCTGCTCTAAGCCAGTGGCTCTCAACCTTTCCAGACTACTGGACCCCTTTCAGGAGGCTGATTTGTCTTGTGTACCCCCAAGTTTCACCTCACTTAAAAACTACTTGCTTACAGAATCAGACATCAAAACAGAAAAGTGTCCTAGCACACTAGTACTGAAAAATAGCTTACTTTCTCATTGTTATCATATTGTTATAAAATAAATCGACTGGAGTTTAAATACTGCACTTACATTTCAGTGTATAATATACAGAGCAGTATAAACAAGTCATTTCCTGTATGAAATTTTAGTTTGTACTGACTTCGCTTGTGCTTTTTCTGTAGTCTGCTATAAAACTAGGCAAATATCTAGATGAATTGCTGTTCCCCCAGGAACAGGGGCAGCTCCAGGCACCACACACCAAGCGCGTGCTTGGGGCGGCATGCTACAGAGAGCGCTCTGCCGGTCGCCGCGAGGGTGGCAGGCAGGTTGCCTTTGGTGGCATGCCTGCGGAGGGTCCGCTGGTCCTGCGGCTTCAGCTTACCTCCCTCAGGTGTGCTGCCGAATCCGCGGGACCGGGGACCTCCCGCAGGCAAGCCGCCAAAGGCAGCCTGCCTGCCGTTCTTGGGGCGGCAAAGTACCTAGAGCCGCCCCTGCCCAGGAAGATCTCTATGTGCCTCCAGGGGTACACATAGTCCTGGCTGAGAACCATTGCTCTAAATGGCAGATCACAGATGGCATGTGCAAATGCACGTCTGCTCTGCACATGTGCTTACTGCAGGCGTGTGCACAGTGTGAGGCTGTGGCAAGGTAGGTACTTGCCTTTGAGCCTGTGTACAAGGGTGCAGTCTTGCCCTGTAATGACTTGATGCACCAGTAGGATGACAGGTCTATGAGTGCCAGCCATGGGAGTTCTCCTGTAGCTTGAGTGAAAGGACTGTGTTTTGGAACTGAAGGGCTGGGTTCTAGTCCTGGTGATTTCTGCAGCAAGGTGGATTTATAACCCTATCTGGACAGAAATGTATGCACAGGGCTTACTGCAAATCCAGGCCAATGTGAGGAAGATGGTCTCTGTGCTGTGGTTCCCTGCTTTGCAATTCACTGCTGTCTTCTGTTTCCAGAGGCCATCGATGGGGCTGGGAAGAACCCTGTAGTTAACGGGTCAGGGATACAGGATCCCAAGAAGGTCCCATTGCACAGCACCGCACTGTCACCCCTGAATCTGTGCAGCATTGAGCCTGCCCACTAGGTCCGGAAGGGCAGCATATGTCCCCATCAGGACACATATGGCCCCGTTATAATCCCTCTGACAGAGACTTTGACCCCAAATGACCCATTTTACATTGCAGGCTTCAGGTTATGCTCCTGGCTGGGTGTGGGACCCCCTGGATTGCTGGCTGCTGGGAACTGCATGCCCAACAGCCCAGTGGTGCTGGGGCTGCTTTGCTCATTGCCTGTCTCCTTGCAGACGCCTCCCAGTAAAGTGGAGTTTCAGATGATGGAAGGGACGCTTGAAAGGAAACACGTGTTGCAGACAGGAGGCAGAAAGGTACAGTAGGAGCTGCCCAGCCTTCTCTGTGGGCCCTGGGCTACACGACTTCATTTTGCTTCTTTATCAGTCTCTAATCACACACCCACTATGTTAGAGACACTGCCAGAAATGGGGCCCGTTAGGCTCCCAAGTATGTACCTAGCCACGCAAGTCAGTGGCCCAGTTCTCGAAGGTGCTGTCACCCAGCAACGTCATAGAATATCAGGGCTGGAAGGGACCTCAGGAGGTCATCTAGTCCAACCCCTGCTCAAAGCAGGACCAATTCCCAACTAAATCATCCCAGCCAGGGCTTTGTCAGGCCAGGCCTTAAAAACCTCTATGGATGGAGATTCCACCACCTCCCTAGGTAACCCATTCCAGTGCTTCAGCACCCTCCTAGTGAAAAAGTTTTTCATAATATCCAACCGTCCATTGTCTTCACTGCAAGGTGTGGGATGCACGGCACTCCTGGCAAAGCAGCCTGGCTGTGCACGCGGGGACCTAACAGGAGGTCCCCATTGTTGAAAATCTTGGCTCCTGTTTTGAAGATAAAATGTATAAAACCCCCAAAGGGGAAATTCTGCCCATCTAAACAGCTCCTTGAGCATTTCTCCAGCTGCTTCCAAGCTGTGGAGCTGGTGATTTGATCTCCCAAGCTGCCCAGAGCACTTCTCACCAGTGGTACTTACCTTCTTTCTAAGCAGGGGAAGCCGGTGCTTAATCAGGACTGCAGTTGTGTAACACTTCAGTGCATGGCTTTGATTATAGGATCTAAGCAGTTGCTGAGCTGTTATTAAACATTCCCTAAACGCTGGAAATTGACCCTGGTCAGCATCCACAGCATGGAGCTAACAGCTTGATATTCCTCAGGATACTAGTCATTTATAGCAGCTTCTAAGATTGTACAACCCCACTCAGGCTCTCCTGCCAAGCGATGGTATTACATTGGAGTCAATCTGCAACATGCCTGGTGACATGCCACAAACAGGGAGGAATTAGTGCTTGGACATTGAGGGCCAGATCTTTAGCTCTGGTAAATGGGTGCAGCTTCACTGAAGTCAATGGGCCGGATCCTCAGCTGGTGTGAATCAACGCAGTTCCATTGAAGTCAGCAAAACTCTACATTGATTTATGCTAGCTGTGAATCTGGCCCTAGGTCTGCTGCGTTAACAGCACCCAAACGTGTGTTTGCAGGATCTCTGGGAGGGAGCTGCACCAAAGCAAGCTCGGCCAGGACTGTTTTCTGCAGCGTAGTGGCTGTGCAGGGACTGGCAGGCACTGAGTCTCCTCCCTGCTGTCTGCGGGCTTAGCCCTGCGAACACTGGGTCAGCAGGGACCCGAGGGCTTTTTGAGGATGATAAATGATTTTAACTCCCCAAAACATGAGCCCTGGACTTACTGAAACTCTGTGTCAAAGGAAATCAGCCCTAGACACACACTTGGTGTTTACGCTGTCTCTATCCCCTTGTCTGCACTTGAGAGCAACCCTGATTCAGCCATTGGGAGGGGGGAAGCAATCAGCGTAGCTGTGCCTGCGCTAACCGCTAACTGCAGACAAGGACAAGCTGTGATTTGTCCTGCTTGTGTGTTGGTGTCTTTACCAAATTAAGTAACCCAGGTTTGCATCCAGGACCGGCGCTAGGGGTTTGAGCACCCTAGGCGCATGGCAATTTCGCCGCCCCGTGTGCTGGTCCCGCGGCTCCGATGGAGCTGCCGCAGTGGTGCCTGCAGAGGGTCCGGTGCTCCGCGGCTCCGGTGGAGCTGCCGCAGTCATGCCTGCGGGAGGTCCACCAGAGCCGCGCGAGCAGCCCACCGTTTGCAGGCACCACTGCGGCAGCTCCACCGGAGCCGCCTGCCGCCCCCTCCGGCAAAACGGCGCCCACTAATTATTCTGGCGCCCTAGATGATTGCCTAGGCTGCCTAGATGGTAGCTGCCTAGATGGTAGTGCCTAGATGTTTGCATCTCTTAGCCAGCCTGGGGCCCCATCCTGCTGTTCTCACTGTCTTCAGTGTTAGTTATATGCCCTCAGAGCTCCTGGGGCATCAGCTGGCATGCGTGTTTCAGTGCTGCAGCTGGAGGAGAAGGGTGCTGGCAGGGAAGAGGAATCCCAGGAGCTGGCACATTTGTACCTCTACAGATTCCTGACCTATTTGGCAGTGCCACAGAGATCCCTTGAGCCACCACTACTTTTTAATGGCCCTGTCACTAGAAAGCACCGAGATGCACCACGTTCCTGCTAACTCATCAGAGCAGGAGCAGCATAGCAGCCTGGCACTCTCCCTGGACAAGAGAAGAGCTTCAATGCTGACCAGGCCAGGCCTCACTCGCTTCACCTTTGGCCTTTGCTTCTGATCTCTTAGGCAACCTGTCGCACCTGGAACCTGTTCCATGCGGTGCTGATGAGGCAGACACTGTGCTTCTACCAGGACAGGAAGGACACTCTCAAGGTGCGGTGTGCAGCTGGGCCCCTCCCAGGGAGATGCAGGGTGGGGATGTGAGACTGACAGTGAGGACAGAGTAGTGTCCACTGGTGAGAGCAGGAAGAATGGAGGCCAGGACTCCTGGGTTCTGTTCTTGGCTCTAGGTGGGGGAAGGAAAATGCCAGTGGGAGTGTCAGTGGTTGAAGAAGCGGGGGACTCAGAACTCCTGAATTTGCCACTTATTTACTGCGTAACCTTGGGCAAGTCCCTTCTTTATGCCTCAGTTTCCTCCTCGGATTGCAGACTAGCACTGGAACAGCTGTCAGAGGTTGTACAGCTTCATTAATGAATGCATGCAAGCGCTTTGAGGAGCAAATCATCATCAGTGGCAGGAGGCTGCAGATAGCAGGGCTGAGCCAGCTGGGGGAATGAACCCCTCACCTCCCAGACAGCACATATGGCTGAGGTCGGTGGGGCTGGCGAGGCGAGCAGGGGAGCAAGGATCTCTAGAAAGATGGCTGGAGCTGAGAGGAGAATCGTGGTCTCTTGCTCTCCAGCCTGTCTCCCTGTGCCTGGGCTTTTGGCTGGGGGAAGCCCGGTTGTGTTTGAAGGGGCAGGACAAGACTCTCACCCATGCAGGTGTCCCCGCTACCCCAGGAACCTGCATGATCCTCTGCTGCTGCCAGCCTCCTGCAGGCCATTAGGTGGTTGGGGATTGGTGCTTGGGGTGTTCCTCCTAAGTGCTGGGTTTCTGTGAGCCAGGGAGGTGGCCTTAGTTTCGCAGTCTCTGGGTGATTCTGGCACTGCATCCAGGGGGAGGGGATACAAGCACAAAACATTCCCTTAGCTGATGATGTCAGAGACCCACTGAACGGCACACACAGGGATTCACTCACCTTTCACACCTGTATGGTGCTGCCAGCTGCCCCCGTCTTCCCTATCTTCAGCTCTCTGCTCCTCACAGTCACCCACTTACAGAGCACTTCCACTCCCCTTGATACCCACAGTCTCTAGACCGTAGCACAACGTTGCTGCTCACCAGACTTGCCTTTCGTGAACACCCCCTACATATGGCCTGCTAGGTGGGAACTGCTTTGTCCTGGCTGTTACCCCTTGTAGCAGATCCTAGGTGTGGTGGGGACCACGGAGCAGGATGGACACTAGTTAGTTGTGAGTCACAGGCACAAGGGAACCCTGCTAGGCATGGGGAAAAGACCCTCAGCCTCAGAGGCCTCACTGTTTTCTTTGCTGTCCCTTGTGCTGCAGAGCTCTGTGGTGGCCCTGCCCCTGAACCTCTCGGGAGCACAGTGCACCCAGGAAAC
Source organism: Gopherus flavomarginatus (assembly GCF_025201925.1). Lineage (NCBI taxonomy): Eukaryota > Metazoa > Chordata > Testudines > Testudinidae > Gopherus > Gopherus flavomarginatus. The sequence goes on along the minus strand of NC_066620.1, from coordinate 66,545,976 downwards.
CGAGTATACCAAAAAGACCAACTGCTTCAGGCTACAGTGAGTAACCCCAACCAATCAATTCCACAGAGCTTCAGGAAGGGTGGGCAGTCCCCTAAGTACAGTGCCTCCTGCTGGCCTCCTCATAGTGCTGTGACGAATGCCCTTCATTGACCACACGCATAGCCAGATAATGGGAAGCAGTCAGCTCCGATGAAACGCCAGCCCCTGAGTGCTGGGGACCAAGCCCTAATCACTGAAGCATGGTTCCTTTGCCCTGGAGCCTGTAGCCCAGAGGGAGTTAATAAGAAGTTCTAGTGTAATTCCACCCTCAATCCCTTTGGCTCCTAGGCTGCTGGGGTTGGAGAGGGGCAGGGTAGGAATTTGCACCTCATGTCATCATTTTGGTGACTTGCTATTTTCCTCCCAGGCTGCGGGATGGCTCTGAGTACCTCTTGAAAGCTCCATCACAGTTGCTCATGAACCAGTGGGTCTCCAAACTGCAGCAGAATTCAGGTGAGGAACACTCCAGCCACTGGCAGAGCAGGAGGCAATGCAGGGATGGATCAGTGAGGGGCATGGGCAGAGCTGTGTGGGGGGAGCACAAGGCTGGGATAGCGGAGGGTGGGGGGCTGCAGGTCAGGGGTGAGGGGCACAAGCAGAGCTGTGTGAGGGGAGCCCAGGGCTAGGATAGCAGGGGGGCTGCAGGTCAGGGTGAGGGGCACGGGCAGAGCTGTGTGTGGGGAGCCCAGGGCTGGGATAGCGGCAGGGGAAGTATGGGGGCTGCAGGTCAGGGGTGAGGGGCAGTGACAACACCGTGTGAGGGGAGCCCAGGGCTGGGACAGCAGCAGGACTGAGGGGCACTGGATGAACTGTGCAGGAAGCTTCATTCTGTGCTTTCATTGCTTTGCTCTCACCACAAGCGGATAGTCCTTCCTGAACTTTCTGGTGCAGGAGGAGTCAGAGGTCTACATATCTCCCCTTCTCCTAAGTTTCGGGGCTAGGCTTGATTTGTGACCTTATGTGCTCCAGTGTAAATCAGGAGTGACTCCACTGATGCCAGCTGAGTCCCCCTGCCATAAAACTAATGAGTTCCCATGAGGTTGAGGCGCTCCTATGGGCATGACCATTAAACAAGGTCTGTGCCCGGGCAGACGACTCAGGCACTGTGACGAAATCCCAGCCAGGTGTGAGAGAGAATCATTGAGACCCCAGGGCAAGAGGAGCCAACCCCTGCCATGGCAGACAGGCACTGCAAACAGGCAGTGCTCTTACCCATCCCAGGTGCCAGGCCATCTGAGGCTGCCCAAGGCAGCCTCCGTAACCCATTCCCCTAGATGGGAACCTCTGCTGTTGACCTGACACTGAGCACAGAAGGGCAAATCCTGAGCCATGCCGAGCACCCATGACTCTCAGCACCTCTCTGGCATTGGTCCCAGGTGGTTCAGCCGAGCGTGGCATGAGACAGGCCCTACCATCTGTGAATTTTAGGACTCGCGTTGCTGACTCTGTTCTACATTATCAGTAGATATTTGCTTTGCCCACAGGTTTCCCTGAAGTGGATTATTTCCAGGCACTCACGCAGCCTGCTGAAGGGACCAGCTCTGCTATGGGGTGAGTGCTGGGAAACTTCATCTAATCAGTGAGCAGGTGATGGCTAATGCTTGGCATTCAGAGCCACTCATGCCAGGGCCCTGTAGTGTAGCTGAAGGGGGCTGTACCGACCCAATGAATTAACTGCGCTGCCCAGGCCAAATCTCCTTCCATTACCTGCCCATGTCTCTAACCTCTCCATGTCCCTTTGGATATTGCCACATCTTCACTGGGGTTTGCAGCTCCTCCCAGTTGAGTATCCCTCCCAACCCCATTAGCATGCTGTGTTACCCAGCTTCCTGGGCCATAAAGAAGCTTCAGGTGAGCTAGACTGTGGCCTGCATTAGATGCCTCCCCCACTGAGAGCCCCCAGGTAGGGGTCCTGCCCAAGCTGGTTTGAATTGTCTGTGGGTCGGATTGCCTGAGGTGAGCAGGCCTTCTCTGCAGGTGAGACAGGCTCTCTAAATCTGTCTCTCTGCCACTCCCTTTCGTACCCAGACCCAGCAAGATCTCTGGGCCTGGAAGCTCCAGCTCTTCCCACCTGCTGGGACATCATCAGCCTGTTACAGCCAAGAACCAAGAGATCACACTGCTGCCCAGGTCAAGTGCCAGGCTGCAGCTGCCTTATGGGACTCGGGAGGACACACTGGATTCAGCAGCCTCACAAGCAGGTGGGCAAGTGTGGTGACTTCCCAGCACCCCAGCCTGTTGGGGCCTCTTCTCAGGTGCTCAGCTCAGTCTCGCTTGCTCCCTGTGGCAGGGCAGTGCCCCTCTCACTACTCTGCTCATGCCTGGGTAGGTGGCTCCATAATAACCCCCACTCGAGCTACAGGTTCCAGTGTCATGTCCTGAGTCCTTCCACCAGCAGGGCCTTCCTGCACGGTCTAAGAGCTGATACGAAACACATACGAGAGACACCAGCCATTGCATGGTGGGAGGGAGCCAAGCTGAGTGGGAGACACTAATGTCCTCAGAATCCTCTCTCCAGCTGGAGAGGAACCATGAACTCGCCCACGCTGGAGTTTGGGCAGGACTCCTGGGTTAACCTCCCAACACCTCACCCCCATCCCAGCTCCTGTGCAGAGTGCCCTGGCCAAACCACCTCCTCTGGAAGATGACCCCACTTGGAGTACTGCTGCTCCTAGCACTGCGCTGGGATGCTGAGGTCAGAGGACAGAGTGCCCCGTGTTGAGCTACATACAACACCTCCCTGCAGCACAACCCCCCTTCAGAGCATTGGGCTCAATACTGACCCTCTTGAGACACCTCCACCACCCCCTGCTGAGTCACTGCTACTCAAGAGGAGAGAGCGCCCCCTACTGAGTCACCTCCCTCCCTCCTTGCAGCATCCTGGTTTTAACTGGGGTCTCTCCACCAAATGCCTGGCCTCACCCTGTCCGTTGAGGCTGGGGATTTTGTGAGGAAGATATTTGTCCCACCAGAGGCTGGACTGAAACCCACCAACTCCCCTTGCGCAATCCAGACATGGAACAAGGCTGCGTCACTGCCGACCAGTGGATTGGTACCAATTCCCAGAGGCGAAAGGTCCCATCTTCTGCTCCCGTCACCATCCTGGGTTTGGTGGGCTAATCCTCCCCTGCAGACAGTACAAGTGACTCAAGGCTCTTTGGGACTGGCAGGGTGGCATCCTGTTGTGACCTTGCATCTTACCATGTTGCACCAGTGTAACAACAGCACCATTGTAATGCGCTGAGTTTGTGCTAGAGCAACCTGTGCTTAGAAGCCCTTGTCTGTCTGACGTATATAAGCTCCTTTCCTTGTTTCCCCTTTCTGCATTAGGAGATAATCACAAAGCCGTCAGCCACACGACAGGGCACAGGCAGTGCCAGTGGTTGCCTTCTGTGTCTCCAAGATCTCAGGATAACAGTTACCAGGAGGAGGAGGATGCGCTGATGACACACAAGAGGAGGTCTCACTCGTTCACCTCAGGTATGCAGCACGGGGAGACTGGGTTAGTGGCAGGAGCAGGGGACCGGGAGCCCATGGGTCAAGGCTCTGTTCCTGGCTCCGGCCCTTTGTCCAGGGAGGACTCTGCACCTCAGTCTCCCCCTCTGTAACCCTCACCCCCCTTCCAGCAGGGCTGTGCTTGTAAAGAGCTTGGAGATCCTGGCATGAATGGTGGTATAGAATCCTGATTGACCGGCCTTAGTAGGCTTCTGGGTCCTGATTGGCTGGCTGCAGCAGGCTGCTACATATAAATGGTTCGCTAGTCAGAGGTGATGGGAAGGGGGCTGAGATCCAGGCCTTTTTGTGTTCCCATCATAGAGCCAGTCCGCAAGGGCTTCATCCCAAAGGTTGGGGTTGTGAGTCATGCTTGGTTGACCCCAATTGGGGGTGAGGATGGGGATGGAGAGTGTATGGCCTATATGCAGGTTTTAGAAGAGCCATTCAAGCTGTAAAGAGTCTGAGCTTCCCAGGTAGGCTTCCGCCTGGGCTTGTGGGACTAAGCACAGCTTCACAGGCTTTCAGCTGAACCTCACACTTGCCCACCCAGCCCTAAGGTGTCTTTCCCCAGGAAGTTCACACTTTCCTTTTCAAGGTCTGAATTTAATTGCCAAAGGCCACCATGTGATGGCGCCAACACCCTTCTCTTCACAGTGACATGTCTAGAATAGAGAGGAGTCTCTGCTCTGGGCACTGGGGAGGTTGCCCCCAAAATAAAGTGGATAGGAAGTCCCTGTATTTATATCCCATTCCCCAGTGCCCCTTATCCAGACAGTCCCCTATATGTGGGACCAGACTGGAGCTGGTGCCCTGCTAGTCAAAGCTCTCATTCCTCCTGTGAGGGAATGGGCGAGCCAGATCATCCCTCTGATCAGGGGCCAGACAGGAGCTGGGGCTTGGCAGGGAAAGGCCCCATATCCCAGGCCCCCTGATAGTTCAGTGGTGGTGGTGTTTCCATGGGAAGCTGCAGCCTGCTCAATGCTTCATCTCTTTCAGCCACTTATCAGAAGATCACGCCGGTGTCGGTGCCCAAGGAGTCCCTGGAGGCTGGGAGCAGCTACTCCATCACACTGTACATCGGGGAGCAGGCGGTGGCGATGCCCAGGGCTCGCTGTCACTCCTTCGTGGCCAGGCCGGAGAGCCCACGGGAAGGCACCCCCTCTCGCCACAAGAACAAATCCGTCTTTAAGAAGTTCTTTGGGAAGAAAGAATGAGCCCACTGGACTGGGGGGATGCAGGTTGCAAGGGGGCTTGAGACTGTCATTGCTTCCTCCATGCAGGTCTGTTAGCTCCCACTTGTGTGCCATCCTAGCAGGACGTCTCCAGCCAGCACCTGTCCACAGGGCTCCCTCCCTCCCCAGGGCTGATGGGAGTACTGGGAGGGAGAGAGACTGCTGCGCTGAGCCGTACCAGCCCAGGGCTGCCCCTCACCCACCCACCCCTAATGGGAGCAGCCGCCAGGGACCAGGCTGCTCTGGCAGACACAGCACAGGAAGGGAGTGCATTGCTGTATCTATCAGAGCCCACTCGCTGAGCTTGCAGACTTTGTGTAGCAGTGGAGCTCATGGAGCCCTGTGTTTGGGGGTGTCGGGCAGCTGATTCCCCAGATGCCCTGGGGCACAGGCTGTCCAGGGCAGGGAAAAGGGATTATTATTGTTATTAAAACCAACAAACCAAATTATCTTGCTGTTTCTTCCTCCTCTTGCTAGCAGGGCCAGCGTTAGGAGGAGGTTCCCTTGGGCTGCGATTCTCCTGAGTCTCATGCCAGGGGGCCTCTCTCAGATCCCCCAGGTGTGCTCTAGGAACCAGTGCTTGCTAGGGGGAGCTGTGCTGGGTTCAAAGGAAAAGGGGGCTAATCTGCACTGGGCTGGGTTGGCAAGGGGCTCCTTGGAATGCTGAAATTGCAGGGGGAGCTGGTCCTTCTCTCCGGGAAGCCGGTCCTTCTCTCCGAGAAGCCTTGGCCTGAAGTGTTCCTTGTGCATGGTAGATCATAGCCCAGCCCCGAGCTGCCCAGCTGACCTCAACTAGAGCAGAGTCTACAGGGAAACTCACCCCCCTCCCTGGGGACACAGCCTAGAGGTGATTCCATACCACTGAGTGCTAAGCTGGTGAGCTTTCCTCTGCCTGCAACTGCCACCCCCTCCCCAAGGAGACCTGCCCAGGGAAGGAGCTGTGGGTCAGGCCAGACCCCGACATCCCTCCCAGGGGAGCTCAGTCCAGAAGTAGTACCTGTTCTTCATCCACTGCTAAGGGGGGGATTTTCACAAGGTCATGCCCCAGTTCACATGGCTGGTGTAGGGCGTGGGTTTGTTACTCTGTCCACTCAGACCCCAGATGCTTTGCAGCAACTGCACAGGCCTGCATTTGACTCTGGTTGCTCCTAACCAGCCGCAAGGGCACAAAGGGAGCCAGTGAGCTTCTTAGGCTGTGTAACAGTGCAGGTGGGACTCACCCCTCAGCACCCCCTGCTGGTCATCTCAGGGGGTTAGCTCTCCAGCCTCTGGAGCACCCTCTGCAGGCCAGTATGCCACTGCTGCTTAGCACCTATGTGCCTCCCTGGACTCTGGTGCCCTGATATCTGGGGTGCTGCCCCCTCACCTCAGTCATAGGCTACTGCCAGTCACCAACCTAGCCCCCATGCCCTAGGGCAGACTACAGTGTCAGCCACTCATAGGCAAGATTGGATCTGGACCTGCTGCCTCTCTCTGCAACCCAGTGCTTCTATAGAGCTTTGGACAAGGCCCTGCAGTCCAGGGAGTTGCCACCCTGGAGCTCCCCCACCCCTCTGGTCTTTCCCCAGTCCTGTCTCACTCCCGGGACGGGACCGGACCCGACCCGACCCGACCCGACCCGACCCTGACCCTGACCCTGCCCTCCCTCTCTGAAGGTACAGAGATTGACTGCTCCCTGGGCCACTGCCCTCTTATAAGGGCCAGCTGTGACTTGATTGGGGTGTGGCCCAGCTGTGGCTACTTCCCCAATCAGCCCAAGTTTTAAACCCTTCCTGGCAGGAGTGGGTGGTTACCCACTCCTGCCCACCCACTTCCCAGAAACCCAATAGATACAGGCTGTCATTCCCCGTGATGCCTTCGAGAAGCAGTGGGCACTGTCCAGGGTTCTCTGCTCAATGTCCCTGTCAGGCTCCCTTCTTATGACCCTTTGACCTCACTCCTGTTCCTGTTCTTTTATTAGTTGTCCCCTGGAATCAGTGGGGTTCTGAGGTCCTGTAGATCCTCCCCTTAGGCTGGGGGGGGATCCGTTAGCAATGGGCGGGCTTCCACCCACCCACTTCCTGGAACCCAATAGGTACAGGCTGCCATTCAGAGTGGGAGGGTATCAGGCACTGGATGGAGTAGAGGGCTGTGTGCTCAGCCCCAGGAGAAAGGTGAGCCATATCACACCCTCTCTTCCCTGCTGGATTTGAGGTGCTAGGATTGGATTTAAAAGGCAGGGATACTCTAGGATGACAAGGAAGGCTGTGGGTACCAAGCAAGTGTGTTGGGTTCAGGATAAGGAGCTGCTCCTCTCAGCTTGAGAGCTGCCATCCTTCTCTTTGTCCATGTCTCTGCAACATCCTGGCCATTAGCTAATTGCTTTCTCACTGCAGGGTTGGGCTCTACTGGTGCATAGTACTACAGCAAAACCTGGCAGGAGAGGGCAGGGGGCGCTGTCAAACTAGAGCATCTGGGTTTTTTCCCAGTTCTGAAAGGAACAGCTGACTTGCAACTTCTAATGTGTGAGCAGGCATGGCACCTGGGGTGCGGGCTGACCTCAGGGCCAAGCAAATAAGATAAGGGTGGGGTCCCTTGGCACCAGAATGCAGGTAGTCAGTTCCATTCCAATCTTTGCTCAGTCCCTCCTGATATCTGTGGAGTGAAATGGGCAGGCCTTGGTCTAGTTCCCAGGGCCATAGCACAAAATCGCAGGCAGAACTGGCACTGATTGTCTACCTTGTTGGGAGCTGTGGCCGTGAGGTCAGGGGCTGGCAGGGCCATGGAGGCTGAGCTCCCCTCTCTCTCAGGGGAAGGTCTGTGGCACTCTGGCTGGCACATGTGGGGATGCTGATCCTGCTCCTGGTCAGGCTGTACTGTCTGTGCACACAGAGGGAGTCAGTCTTCAGGGCTTTCAGCCTTCTGCCTATGCAGTGACGTTCCCAATATCTTCCTTCTTCCCAGTCCAGGAAAGATTTTTCCTCTTAGCTTCCCTGCCCCCCTCCTATTGGCTCCACCTCCTGTGTTCTAGGCCAACTCAATCACCTGCTTTCACTCTCGTCAAAGTAAACACAGCATTCATGCTGCCTTGATGGGATCAGGCGAGAGAGGCAGCCTCTTGCCCTGTGGCAGGGAGCCTTGTACTGTCTGGACTGGGGAGGGGGCAAGCCCTGGCAGGGACTGGAAGAAAGTAGTTGAGATGATGAGCTCAAGGGCTTCGCAACAGCCTACTCCAAGAGCAGCTGGTCAGCAATGGCCCAATGTCATTCCATGGCTGCTCAGGGCTTGTGGGGTGGGGGGGCGGTGGGTCTCAGTCCAGTTGTTGGTGGGACAAGCATCCTCATTGCCAAATCACCAGCAAAACAAACAGGGTCAGGCCTTGTACTGGGATGAGAGCCAGCAGGAAAAGCCAGCAAGCTGCAGAGAGAGGTGTGGGTGATAGCAGGAGTGCTGTCCACTCACAGCCAGTACTAACTCCAAGGTCCCAGCCTGTGAATGGGGTGCAGTGCTGCAGGCAGCACTATAGGTGTCTCAGAAGAGGGCGCTTTCCCCTTGCACTGAAGCCCATGTTCCTGCCTGGTACTGTGTCGCTTGAGGGGTCCTTTTGAAGAACCCTAAACTCAAGGCCCTGCCCATTTGCAGCCCATGAAACTCCCCAGCCCCCTTCCTCATGGATTCTGGTGCTTAGCCCCGGACTCCCAGGCAGGTCACGTTCTGCTGACAAACCTTCTCTGCAGTTTCTGTGTGTGAAGCTACTTCCTCCTACAAACTGCTGCTGCAGGCAGCGTCCACCGGCTGAGCCAGTGGGGGCTGTGCTGAGCCAGTCCCAGCTGGTGGCATAGCTCTTAAATCCGCACCTGCTGTGCAATCTGTGGAAGGGGTTGGCTCAGCTTTGGGGTTAAGAAGTGCTTCATTCCTGTGGGTGGTAGGCACTCACCGGGACTACTTGGCCAAGAGTGGCAGAGAAGAGGAGATGGCAGTGTAAACCCCCGAGACAGCTGGACCCCAGATGCACAACGCCATGGGGTGAGGAATGAGGGTGACAGGGGAGACCTGACCCTGCAGGGCTGGAGCACGGGGGCATGAGGGGCCCTGGCAGAGCTGTGTGTGGGGAGCCCAGCGCTGGGATAGCTGCAGATCAGGGGTGAGGGGCAGTGGCCTGTGGAGGTAGGGCCGGCATGCCGCGGGGGGCGCTCTGCCGCTTGCTGGGAGGGCGGCAGGCGGCTCCGGCGGAGCTGCCGCAGTCACGCCTCCGGGAGGTCCTCCGCAGCCGCGGGACCAGCGGACCTTCAGCAGCCACGTCTGCGGGAGATTCACCGCAGCCGCGGGACCGGCGAGCGGCAGAGCGCCCCCCGCAGCGTGCCGCCGTCCTGGGGGCAGCGAAATGGCTAGAGCCGGCCCTGTGCGGAGGGTGCCCCAGAACCCCTCGCACTCAGCCTGTTGGAGCAGACGAGCACTAGGACCCGCGGGGAGCGCTCCGCCGCGCTCCCCAGCCCGGGAAGCTGCGAGCCAGGCCCGCTAGCCGCCCCCGAGAGTTGCCAGCGAGAGGCGGCGGGAGAAGGAGCCAGCCCCCCTGCAGCCACGGGAGACGTGTAAGCACCCGCCGCCACCGTGCCCCGGGGCTGGCGCGGCCCGGCTCCCCGCCGGGCGGAGCCAGGCACCGGGGAAGTTGGGGGGCGCTACAGGTTGCAGACCCGGAGCGGAGTTCCCCGCCCGCCCGCGCGGCTGGGGTGGGGGCTGCTTCCCGCTCCCTGCTGGGACATGTCGCGGGCTCTGCACACGTGTCGGAAGTGTGACCGTGAGCGCGGGCACTGTGCTCCCGGCCCCACGTGTGGCGGGCTGGCTCCCTCCCTCCCGGGGCTAGGGCTGGTGCTGTTCCTGTTCCGGGCTTGGCGGCTCCCCTGGGTTCTCTGCCCGGCCTCCTGCCCCGTCTGTCACCGCCGCCCCCTCCGCTCTGCCGCCCCCGATTCCTGTGTAGCCCTCTCCGGTTCATTCACAGTCACCGCCCTGCCCCCCACGCCTGGCTTAGCTACACACCGGGTATAGCCTATTATAACTCTGGGCTTAGAAACATACAGTTAGAGCTGGGCAGCCCCCTCGCCAGGACATAGTTCCACCGTGCCAGGGGTCTGGTGTCAGACAGAGGAACAATACTGCGATAAGCCCCTTTATTCGGCGTAGCTGCATCCATACTAGGGCATTGCACTGGTTTAGCTATGCCTCTGGAGCAGTGCAAAATCTGTTTGCGGGCCAGCCTTCAGACTGCATCATCCCTGCTGCCCCGCCACCTTATGCGGCTCTGCCCTTGCCTGCATCTCGAGTCTCATTCCTTTTGTCCTTGCCCCTTCTCCTCTCTCTCCCACCTTTGTGCATGATCCCAGCTGTGCATGGACTGACCTCCCCGTGCCAGCCTCCCCTTCAGACCCTAACTAATGGTTCACTTGTCCTTTGATGTCCCACGCGTGCTCAGATTCAGCTTATACATCAGCACTCTTGTAACTGCTCTTGCGGGGTGCCCCTGCACCACTGGGCTTTCTCTGAGCAGGGTTGGGCATGGGCAGCAAATCCTGAGCCTGTTAGCTAGGCTCAACTCTGAATGGCTGAGTCTGGCCCTCTGCAGGGTGCCAGTGTGTGTGTCAGGAACAGGAAGAAGGAGCAGGTACTGCCTCTGCACGCCATGCTCTGGGCTCTCAAGGTCAGGACTTTCGTTTGCAATCCTGTTAAAGGGCCACACAGCTTGCTGGCAGCTCATACAGCAGCTGTCCCTGCAGTGTGGTGTCCGGTTCCATTACAGTCCTCTCTGCCTCCTGTCCTACTGCCCAGAGCTGCCTCCAGGCCAGGAGGGAGCAGCATGTCCGCAGTCTGTGATGGGTTGTATTCAGGGATGGGGCGGTGCCAGGAGTTAGGGTTCTTCTGGGGAAAGAGAGGCAACAAAGCAAGGTGTCAGGTAGTCTGAGAAGCTGGAGCAGGGAGCTAACTAGGAGGGAGAAAGAGTGAGCTGGGCACTTGTCCAGCAGTGAAGAGTTTGCCTTCAAGAGTACAATCTGTTTTGTCAGTGTGGTGAGAGCATGGGCTGGGAACCAGGACTCCTGGGTTCTGTCTCAGACTTGCTGTGTGACCTGGGGTAAGTCACTGCCTATGTCTGTTTTCCCCTTTGCAAAATGAGATTCCTGGGGCCCTCCAGCAGGGTGGATTGTGAGGCTGAATTAATTGTTTGCAAAGCTTGCTGAGACCCTCATCCAGAAGGTACTGTAGGAAGCAATGGATGATTATTGCCACATCCCCTTTGTAGTGTGGACTCCATTGTGCTGCACAGATATTCAGGAGAGCTGATCCCTGCCATAACAAGTAGGCGTAACAAACAGGAGGGAGGAAAGATAGTGATCAAAGCAAGCAGGTCTGTAGCCTAGCACTGCATACAGGTGGATGGCTGCAAACCTTGCCCATGTGACTGACAGGAACAAAATGCAGGGCCAGAATTTACTGTTGTGCTAATATTAATGCCAGGGCACCAGCCCTCTGCATTGCGAAGCAATTATCTTCCAGGGCAGCTGTCAGCATGGGTTGTTGGAGGGACCCTGCACTGCTTCCCAGCCGTGTTGGATCATGAGGATGGGGCTCTCGGTGTGGAGTAAACCAGGGTTCTAGGGGCATCATTTGGTAGCACACAGCAAGTAACCCCCTTCTGCTGGCTCAGTTCCAATGCAAGCCTGTCCAACCCGTGCCAATGAGAACAGTCCTTGTCCTTCTACACAGTCTAGTCCAAACCCTGCCAAGGGCCCTCTCCGGGACCAGAACAGCGAGCTGGCTTCCCCAGTGAGGACGCCAACTCCTGTTCTGGGCACAGGAGTATGCCTTGAGCTCTGTCTGAAGTTGCCCCTCCAAGGAACCAGATGGGCCTGACGCTCAACACTCAGCCACATGCGTCCTTGTGTGACGCTTTAAACTCTTCCTGGTTTCCCAGAGGGGGCAGTCTGTTGCTCAATGGGTTGCTGTGTCAGCTGCTCAAGTGATGCTGCCCTGGGGACAGCCTCTGAGTTACAATCAGCTGAGAACAGGAGTGAGTCAGCTCCATGCAGTGAGTTCCCAGGATGGCGGCTAGAGCCCCAGTCCTTTTCCTGGTACTGTCTATCTCAGATGGCACCACAGGCTGGTTCTGTGAGTGCAGTGGAGAGAGGCAATGGGCAGAGAGTCACTTTTCAGACTAGAACTATGTTAGGAGGCTCACCTGAGGTGGCACAGCCTGGGAATAGAACCCAGGAGTCCTGCCTAACTCCCAGTCATGTGCTCTAACCACTACAGCTTAAGACAACACTTCCTTCCAGACCTGGCAATAGAACCCAAGTGTTCTGACTCCCAGTCCTGGGCTTTCATTACAGGCCCAGATTTCGGGAGCAACCGTAAAGAACGCACCCTGCCACCTCCCCGGTGCAATGCAGGCCCCATACAGCTGGACCTCAAAACTTACACCAGTGCCCTGCATCTTGAAACTGCCTCCTGCCAAGGGAGATAGAGCCTGATCTGCTACTTCTAAACCTCACCAGCTACACCCACAACCCCCAAATTCCCCACTTGCTCCAGTCCCAGTACTGCCCTCTTTCCCCGATACTCCGCTGCGTGAGTGAGTGGAACAGCAAAGCAAAGTGGACATGACCTCTGGAGCACTTCACTTGCTGGGTGTAGTTTTGTGCTGCAGAGATCTCGTCCAGTTCACTTTGCTGCTCCACTCGTGCATGGTATGAAGCAGAGGCCAAAAGGGGCAGCTTCCTTCCCTGATGCTGCTCACCATCTCCCTCCATCCCCTGAGCCCATGGGTGATTAGCAGTGTGCTCACTCACCCGCCTGTTTAACTTTCTTGTCCTCTTACCTACATACATCAAGCCTCAGAGGAATTTAAGTCTATAAACCACCTAATCCATTTCCCGTGTGCCTCGTGCTACCCTGATCCCTGTCAGGGAACAGTGCAGGACAACTCCTGCTCTCTACATGGCATGGGGTTGCAAGATTTCTCTCCCTAGCTTTCTCAAAGGGGAATTCCATTGCCTGTTGTTGTGACTAAAGGTGAGCTGTATATGGGAGCCCCGGATCACTTGATTTCCCACATCCCAAGGGAGGCTTTGGCTGAGCCATCTGGGTGTATTGCTGGTTTAATAGGGAGAGTGCTCCCTCCTACTGTCTGAGTGGATCAGAGTTGGAATTGACTTAAAAAAGCGGGGAAAGACCTGATGTTGGAGCAAATCCGTGGCCACCTGGGATTTCACGGTTGTCTCTGATCTGTGCCCATTGTGGCCTCTCAGAACTTCACAGCAGCAATAGGGATAGCATTCAGATCCTCATGCTCCACCACCAACACAGGCCCAGCCACAGGAGGTGGGGGAGAGTTGCCATAGCAGTACAGGGCTTATGGCACCCAGCTCAGTTGTTCGGATTCCAACCAGCAGAGGACAGTGGTTTGCTGGCTTGCTCATTACTCTGTTTTAATCTTTTTACAGTGCATCTGCCTCTCTGTGCTTTGCCTTAGTTCTCAGGCAGACCACACCAAGTAGTTAGTCACACCTGTATAATTGCCCATCCTCTCTGGCTTTGCCATAGGGACAAGGGGCAGGGCTGCATGGCTGAAATAGGGAATTGAAACCAATATCTGGAGCTCCAAAAGCCCAAGAACTAAGGAAGTAACTCCATTAGCTGCCACTAAGTAGCAGGCTCTTATAATCCCTCAATCCGGCCTCTGGTGGGTAGCAACATGATCACACACACCAAACCAGCATCTTATATGGATGCCTGAAATCGGAACACCAGCTAACATCCCACAGCAGGGGCCAGGCTGTCCCCTGTTCAATACTGATGGGCCAGCTCAAAAGGCAGCTGAACGTCACCGCGGGAGCATCATAGGCCCTAATCCACAGGATGATAGATCAAAGCTGTGGTGCACAAGGCCTGGCTGAGACACTCAGGAGACCAACAGACCTTTTCTTCCTCTAGTTTTGGTGCCAGTGTAAGTGTTCAGATATTAAGCCATAAAAGCCTCCTGTTTGCTCAGCAATGGCTGGGATGAGTCAGATTAGTGCTGCCATCCAGGATCCTCACGGAAGGGAGCTTGATTTCCCTGGCCAGTTCACTTTTAACACTTTGTTATCCAGCAGGTGCTTTAGCCCAGAAGTGGCTGCTCCCAAGAGAGCCCAGCGGGGCTCAGAGAGGCCATGTGGCACTTTATGAGAAGTATCTACCCACTCACCAGGATGTGCCTGGTCCTGCTGCTGTCAGCTGGCTTGTTTGCTGCCATGGTGAATTTGGTGGCAGTGAAACATGCAAGATTTCCTGGTCTGGAACTGCAGACCTCTGTGGACAGGGATACACACACATACACCCGCTCCTCTGGACAATGTGCCCTGGCTCTACTCTGGAGGACCCCCTTCACCATGGGGGTCCCAGGCAGGGGATGGGCCAAGTGAAAGGGATGGTGCAGCCCAGTGGTTCTAGCTGGGGCATTTCTCTCTGACCGGGCGGAGCTGTCACCATTTGCTAGGTGGTTGAAGTGAGAGAGACTGCTGTGAGACTGGGCCTTCCTGAGTCATGAGCACATCTCATGATATGCAAAGTTTCATGAGGTGAAATTAACAGGCATCAGGTTTAAAACAAACAAAAAGAAGTATTTCTTCACACAATGCACAGCGCATGGGACTTGTTGCCAAGGGATGTTGTGAAGGCCAAAACTCTAACTGAGTTCAAAAGAATTGGATAAGCTCCTAGAGGCTAGGTCCATCAATGGCTATTAGCCAGGATGGTCAGGGATGCAACCCCATTCTGTGGGTGTCCCTAGCCTCTAAATGCTGGGACTAGACAACAGGGATGGATCACTTGAAATTGCCCTGTTGTGTTCATTCCCTCTGAAGCATCTGGGAGCGGCCACTGTCACAGACAGGAAGGATACTGGACTGGATGGACCATTGGTCTGACCCGGAATGGACATTCTTATGTTCTTAAAGTCAGCAAGCCAGGGGCTGGCAACCAGGGAGCAAATGAGTGAAACGCTGCTAGGGAGAGAGAATCCTGTCCCTCCCTGCAGGCCTCTTGCTGGCCCCTCTGCAGAGTCCAGAAAGCCACATGTAATAAGAGCCGGGCTGCTCTGCAGCAGCCTTTAGCACAGAAATGTTCTTTATCTGAGGGTCTGAGATAAGGCTGTTCCCAACCCAGGATGGAAGGAGCTGCTAGCAGGGCCGTAAGACTCTGTGTCTCCTCGCTGCTGCAGACTTTGCTGTACTGTGCCCAGCATACAACATGCCAGGACTTTACTCTCTCTCCCAGCAAGCCCTATGGGATCACCCCACCAGGGCCATTTTCCCTGCACTGATGGGGTTGGGAGTCATCTTCCTTTGTCCCATGTTCGAGGCCATGCACTCTCCTGGGGTGTGTAGGGGAAGGATTGTTCCTCTGACAGACCCTTCTGTCCAGGACTTGGCAGGCTTTCATAACCACCTGCAGAGCCAAGCTGCAGAGTCTTCAGATCAGCTTCGTGGCCAGGTCTAACTTTGTGAGTAGACCCATTAAAGACAATGTGCTTAAAGTTAGACATGGCCTTAAGCCCCTCCCTTTGGTCTGTTGTATTGATATTAAGGGCGAATAGCCTTTGCACTGTTTGAACGTTAACTCACAAATAAAAAACATGTTCCTTAAACAAGCACAAGAAAAAAGCTTTCAGATTGATCTGCTTCTTCTGTCTTGGGGGCTGGGAAAAATAAAATAAAACAAAATAAGCCAAAGTGTGTTGAGGAGACAAGCTCTTTGGGTCTTTTTAAGTCTCTCTTTAAAAAACCCCAAGGGGAAATGGATGGTATAGTTTATCTTTCATTATTTTGTCTACCAATTATGTCTCATATTTGCCGCACTAATTTTAGTCTGTTGATTTCAGGGGTCATGTCTTGTTGTTGTTTGTTTAATTGAATTTTAACAGTCCTTAAATCATATCAGTTGGCTTTTTTCTGTTTAGACTAATTTAGTTCGTGTCTCTGGTTTTCTTGCATTCGTTCATAACACTTTAGTATTAAAAAAACTTGACTTATTTTCTGTAGTTAATTCCCAACCAAGCAAACAGAGTTATACATCATTGTAACAGTTTATAAAGTTTTACATACTTTTTACATTTAAGCTTACAAATAAAGTAGATTTTTAAGCCCAATAATTATAACAGTTCCTATCTCTTCCCACTCAGCTGTTGCAGGCAAGTCCCTTTTCCAGTGCTTGACTGGACTGTAGCATGGCAGAGATTGTTGGTGGGTTGGCGATAGCAACAAAAAGATACAGAGAGGATGTTTGCCTGCCATGTGTTACTAGTGCTCCCAACCTAAGAGCTGGCTAGGTTGCCAGTTACTGTTTAATCAGCTTTCAGCATTAGTATGGGAGACTTTTTCTCGTTTGTATCTGTCTAGGAGGAGATAGGACACATTCTTTTCTTGTTCTTGGGGACTTTGCTACTTTGATTCATGCCTTTGCCAGCTCAGGATTGGATTGTTGCATCACACTGCATCTTAAATCCCGGCAGAAGCTTGTGCTGTCCACTCAGTGGTGTATCTTGCTGGGAGCACCAGCCGACAGTGCTCCAGGATGCCTGCTGTGGATGTCTAGATGGAGTTTAAGACCAGGAAAGCCCCAGATGGCCCAGGACCTGCCTATTTAAGAGACTGCCTCTTCCCCATGCTGCAGTTGAGGTAGTGGCACTGCTCGGTATGAAACAGAAGGGGCAGAGGGCAGGGTATTCTCTGTACGGGCCTCTTGGCTGTGGAGTTCTCTTCCCCACCAAGTCCAAAATAGTCCAGGTCTGCTGACCTCAAGCTACACTGCAAAGGTCTTCTTTGGAGGAGGGGGAAATTGCTCAGGGTGCTATATGGGGAGGGCTGGGTGCTTTCCCTCATTTCTCCTTTGCTGTAAGAGTTGATCAATCACTTTTGGATGTTGCAGATTAATTCCTCCCTGTTTGTGATATGTTGTCATGGCACTGTACACATTGGCCTCTGTGCAGTGTTCTTGCTTGGGAGCATGCTAACATGGCTGAGATGATGGTAAAAATGTCAGGAGCCGCTAAGGCTGGGGAGCTCTCCAGCCATTTGGGAAATGTTTAATAACAGCTCAGCAGCTGCTTAGATCTAAAGAGAAAACATTTTCTGAAGCATCACGCATAAGATCTGCCTTTCCAAAACATGGATTAAGCATCAGCTTCCTCTGTTTAGACAAGATAAATACTGGAGAAAGATACTCAGGAGATCAGTTAACCTTTTAGAGCTCTTGTTTCAGGCTGTGTGCAGACTCAGGCAGGCGACTAGGGCTACATTGAAAGATTTTGTGCATAACCGTGACAGCTAGACACTTTATCTCTTTAAAATGAAAAGTAAGAGGCTGGAGCTTGAGTCTGTGGGGAGGGATAGCTCCATAGCTGCAGCATCTACAGGTAGTGTGGGTACAGCTTTCTCTGTTGTTAGGGGAGGTAGAGTTCTGTGTATTAGCAGTGAAGGGGAGAAGGTGTGGGAACACTGCTCACTACTACAGGCCTTTTTAAATCCGCTCTGTGTGTGTGATGCAGGAGAGGACCAGATATCCCTGGCAGGGAAGCAGGTTTGCCAGACCCAGCATCTGCAGGGCTGATAGCTGGGATGTCGGAGTCAGTAGCTTCAAATCCCTGCCCATCCCCAAACACAGGTGGCTCAGTGACATGATTGGATGGGAAGGCCAGAACTCAGGCATGCTGTCAGTGTTACATCCTGGCATTCCTGGTGGCAAAGCTTGTTCTGGGTTGAGCTAAGATCATGCTAACCCTGAACCCAGACATTGGTTTGTTCTAGTGCTGCCAAGGAGGGGGTGGGGGTGTCTTCCAGCCCCTTTCTCATCCTCTGGCTGTCAGGGCTGGCATTCAGCTGCTGGGACAGGCAGGTGATGAAAACACAGTGGTATAGTGTGTCTTGCCAGGGTCAGTCCGGGTTCCTCTGGCACCCTGCTACCCCAGGGCCATGTGCCGGCTTGGCAGGCCCTGGGCTGCAAGGTGCAGGGAGTAGTTACATAGGCGTGGTGCTGGATTTTGAGGGAGCAGCGCTCAGTGGGAATGGCTCATTCTGATTTTTAAAGGGCCGTAAATATGCCCAGAAGCCAAGGTGATGGGCACATTCTTAGAAATCTGTAAGAAGTCCCCATTTCTGGGGAGCTCATAGGCAGGGAGACAGTACTGCCATGCCAGCTACAGTGGCACCACCTGCACATAAGTGCATGAGGGCAGAGTGTGCACTGCTGCAGGTGCCATAAAATAGGGTTGTATGTGCCGTCCTGTGGGTCAATGGGAGCGGGCATGGAGTCTTGGGCTGGGGAGAGCTGCCATGGCAGGCAGGAATGGAGGTGAGGGGAGCTGACATGTGGTCTCGGAGTGAGGGAGGCCTCTGTGACAGCTCCCTCCTCCTGCAGAGGACTTGATCCTTCCCAGCCGTCCATCTCTCCCTCATTGTATTTGATGAGCCTGGCTGGCCTCCAGCAGCCACTCTCAGCAGAGAGCTCTGCTCCTTCTCAGCGCTCTGGCTCCAGCAGCTAAGGAGCTGGTGTTCACATGCACAGTGCACCTATTGAGTTGGTATGTCAAGTCCCTGCTCTGCCAGTGCCCTGTGGTGGGGGGCAGTGACATTACCACTAGAGTTCGATGGAATTCACTTGGGGCCTGACGAGCAAGGTGAGAAGGGCTTCCCTGTGGCTGAGGGGGCAGGGTCTGGGTGAGGGTAATGGATGGGAGGTGGGCAGCTTGGCTGTGGGTGTCGCTGTGCCACCAGCAGTTCATTCCCTCTGCACCTACCCCAGAGCAGCGGGAAGCTGGGAAACCCCATCGAGTTTCTCCTGGGGGCCATGTGAACATGGGTCACTCCTGGAACCACTCTACTAATGCAAGCCCATGTTATACATAAGGAGTTTGCTGGGGTCTCAGCTCCGTCCCCCCCAGGTGATGTATACGGGATCTCCTTCCCCTCTGCACCCTGCTGGGAGTGTGTAATGCCTGAGCAGTCAGCCACGTGGGCACTGGGTACACTCTGCTCTCGGCACCACAGCAGCGGGGCTGTCCCTCCGCAACCAGCCTCCCCCGCCTGGGGAAGTGGAGCCATTAGGCGGTTAATTATTGCAGTAGGAGGGAGTGAAGGTATGGCTTGCACTGGCAGGGGGCAGAGGCTGGGAAGAAGGGAATGTTAGAGGTGGAGGAGTGGCAAAGGGAGTGAAGAGTCCTGGGGGGGACTAAAGAAGCGGGTGTTGGGGTAGGGGGGTGGCAGGGAAGAGAGTGGCTGGGGAGGGAGGTACAGGAGGCTGCTGTCATGGAGGAGGGAGGCAGTGCAGGGGAACTGGGGAGGGAGGTACAAGAGAGGCTGCTGGCATGGGGAAGGAAGGTGGGGAGGGAAGTACAGGAGAGGCTGCTGGTGTGGAGGAGGGAAGTGGGAAAAGATCACTTCCAAAGCTGGCCTGTCCAGGTGAGGGCACTATAGACAGCACTCTTGGCAGAGGGGCAGTTGCTCCCCCACTGACCTGTGAACTGGGTGGAGTGGAAAGCCCCTTACAGGCTTTAGGGGGGCGGAGCCCCTGGCCATCAGCCCATGCCCTGCCTCCTGAGAGAGTGAGTGGCTGTCCCCTCACATCCATACAGGGGTGTCCTTCGGTCCAAATGAGTGTGGGAGGAGGAGTCTGGCCAGGAGCAATGACCATGTGACCCCAACAGTGTCAGCATTTAGGGGCCGTGCCCCTCAAAGCCTTTAACTCCCCCTCCTCCCCAGCTGTGCCAGACTGCTCTGGCGATTATAGTGACCACGGGCTCCCTGGAGCTGCCGTTTGGATTTAGCCTCCTGTCATGCCAGTCCCGCAGACCCAGGCTCTTCCCCCAATCCACGGGGCACTAGACACCCCTGAGCCTGGCCCTGCTGTAGGGCTGTGGGGAGGCAGCTGGGCTGAGCGGCCTAAGGGGGCCCCTTGCAGGGCCGCTCCCTGACTCACAGACAATGTGGGTTTGTGTGTGCCCGCTGAGCCGGAAAGGCAGAGCCCAAACCCCGCTGCCCCTCCCAGGACAGCAGGGATGGCTAGAGTCCCACAAGGCCTCACCCAGAGGGGAGCACTGGGCCAGAGGGGAGGGACCAGGACCTCGGGCCAGTGCGGGATGCACAGGGTTGGTATCCGTTAGTCTGTTTGAGCAGCCCGTCACTGGGCTTACTGCCTGGGGAGGCCTTCTGGGCACAATAGGCAGCGTGAACCATTGCGTCTCCATCTGCATCATCGGGGGCTTAGAGGCACAAGCAGGCTGCCTTGTCTATGCTCCTGTGGGGCACAGAAAGTGCTCTTATTCCCCAGAGGCTGTCTGGGGCACAGTGAGCAGCCCTGTCTGCATGCGGGGAGGGAGGGAGTCACAACAGTTGCTCTGCTTTTAGGAAGGGAATCATACATGCAGGTGCTTTCTGTCATTCCCCAGCAGAGGGCAGTCATCACATGCATTGGCTTTGCCACTGAGCCCTGTGAAAATAGTTATTAGTTCTGATCCCTGCTGCTGGAGCCAGGGCTGGGTATAGGCCCCCACAATACAGCATGGACCTTACCCTGCTTGGCTCTTAGCTAGGAGCTGTACAATAAAGCCAATGATAAAGGTATGAAAGGGAAACATGCAGGCTGACTCTGGAGGACCTTCTTGGCACTGAGCTGTGAATTGCCTCTTCAGAGAAGAAGGCCCTAGGCTGGACAGAGCTCTAGGGGGATGTGCTATAGGGCCTAATCCTGCCCTCCTTGGGAGAGATTAAGTGGAATCTACTGAGGCATCTCCCATCTCTGATTTCTCTGCTGATTTGAAGCCTCACTTTTACTCACAGCCTGCTCTAGGCAGCTGCTTCTAGCAAAAGCTTATTGGAGAGACAAGCAGGGGTGGAACTGTGCTGGCTTATGGCAGCTGAGCAGACCAGAATACTCGCCTGCGCTCAGCATTCAGCTAAAATAAATCTGTAGCCCTAGAGACTGTGAAGGAGAAAATTAAAATCACGACACAAATATCCGCAATGCCTGAGTCTGCAAAGAGCCTGATACTCATAGACTTTAAGGTCAGAAGGGACCATTATGATCGTCTAGTCTGACCCCCTGCACAATGCAGGCCACAGAATCTCACCCATCCACTTCTATAACAAACCGCTAATCTATGTCTGAGTTATTGAAGTCCTCAAATTGTGGTTTGAAGACCTCAAGCTGCAGAGAATCATCCAGCAGGTGACCTGTGCCCCATGCTGCAGAGGAAGGTGAAAAACCTCCAGGGCCTCTGCCAATCTGCCCTGGAGGAAAATTCCTTTCCGACCCCAAATATGACGATCAGTTAAACCCTGAGCATGTGGGCCAGACTCACCAGCCAGCACCCAGGAAAGAATTCTCTGTAGTAACTCAGATCTCATCCCATCTAACATCCCATCACAGACCACTGGGCATACTTACCTGCTGATAATCAAAGATTAATTGCTAAAATTAATTGCCAAAATTAGGCTGTCCCATCATACCATCCCCTCCATAAACTTATCAAGCTTAGTCTTGAAGCCAAATATGTCTTTTGCCTCCACTACTCCCATTGGAAGGCTGTTCCAGAACTTCACTCCTCTAATGGTTAGAAACCTTTGTCTAATTTCAATCTAAACTTCCTAGTGTCCAGTTTATATCCATTTGTTCCTGTGTCCACATTGGTACTAACCTTAAATAATTCCTCTCCCTCCCTAATATTAATCCTTCTGATATATTTAAAAAGAGCAATCATATCCCCCCTCAACCTTCTTTTGGTTAGGCTAAACAAGCCAAGCTCTTTGAGTCTCCTTTCATAAGACAGGTTTTCCATTCCTCGGATCATCCTAGTAGCCTGTCTCTGAACCTGTTCCAGTTTGAATTCATCCTTCTTAAACATGGGAAACCAGAACTGCACACAGTATTCCAGATGAGGTCTCACCAGTGCCTTATATAACGGTACTAACACATCTGTATCTTTGCTGGAAATACCTTGCCTGATGCATCCTAAAACCGCATTAGCTTTTTTAACAGCCATATCACATTGGCTGCTCATAGTCATCCTGTGATCAACCAATACTCTGAGGTCCTTCTCCTCCTCTGTTACTTCCAACTGATGTGTCCCCAATTTATAACTAAAATTCTTATTAATCCCTAAATGCATGACCTTGCACTTTTCACTATTAAATTTCATCCTATTACTATTACTCCAGTTTACAAGGTCATCCAGATCTTCCTGTATGATATCCTGGTCCTTCTCTGTGTTAGCAATACCTCCCAGGTTTGTGTCATCCACAAACTTTATTAGCACATTCCCACTTTTTGTGCTAAGGCCAGTAATAAAAAGGTTAAATCAGATTGGTCCCAAAACTGATCCTTGAGGAACTCCACTAGTAACCTCCTTCCAGCCTGACAGTTCACCTTTCAGTACGACCCGTTGTAGTCTCCCCTTTAACCAGTTCCTTATCCACCTTTCAGTTTTCATATTGATCCCCATCTTTTCCAATTTAACTAATAATTCCCCATGTGGAACCGTGTGAAATGCCTTACTGAAATCGAGGTAAATTAGATCCACTGCGTTTCCTTTGTCTAAAAAATCTATTACCTTCTCAAAGAAAGAGATCGGGTTGGTTTGGCATGATCTACCTTTTGTGAAACCATGTTGTATTTTGTCCCAATTACCATTGACCTCAATATCCTTAACTACTTTCTCCTTCAAAATTTTTTCCAAGACCTTACATACTACAGATGTCGAACCAACAGGCCTGTAGTTACTCGGATCAATTTTTTTCCCTTTCTTAAAAATAGGAACTATGTTAGCAATTCTCCAGCCGTACGGTACAACCCCTGAGTTTACCAATTCATTAAAAATTCTTGCTAATGGGCTTGAAATTTCATGTGCCATTTCCTTTAATATTCATGGATGAAGATTATCTGGGCCCTCTGATTTTGTCCCATTAAGCTGTTTGAGTTTGGCTTCTACCTCGGATGTGGTAATATCGGATGTGGTAATATCATATCCTCATTCCCATTTGTTTATCCTTCCATCTAGTTTGAACTGAATTAGCTCATATTACCACATCCTTCCATCATCCCTAAGCCTTATTAAAGACATAGCCTTCAATACCTGTACTCCAGTCATGACTGCTATTCCACCATGTTTCTGTTATCCCTATAATATCCGATTTCACTTCCTGCACCAGTAGCTCTAGTTCTTCCATTTTGTTACCTAGGCTCCTCGCATTAGTGTACAGACGTCTTAATTTTTGCTGTTTGGCTTCACTGACATTCTTTATTTGGTTAGGCACAGACATTCTACCACCAGTATCACCTATTAGACTGGTATCTACACTACCCTTCCTCTTTATGTCCATTCTTCTGCCCATGGCTGTATCCTTTCTTACTTTGTTTTCCTCCCTCTCAATGTTAAATTTCGGCTTGGTGATTACCTGGACATCTCCCAACCATCTCCCCCAAATTCTAGTTTAAAGCTCTCTTAATCAATTGGGCGTGGCTTCATCCTAGAAGTCTATTTCCCTCCTTACTCAGGTGAAGTCCATCCTAAGAGAACAGTCCTCTGTCCATGAATGTTTCCCAGTGGCCATACATCCCAAAGCCCTCCTTATAGCACCACTACCACTGCCTGAGCCATCTGTTGATCACCATAATCTTGTCACACCTTTGTTGCCCTTCTCTAGGAACAGGCAGAATCCCACTGAAGATCACCTGAGCCTCGATTTCCTTAAGCGTCTTCCCCAGCCTGGCATAGTCTCCTTTGATACGTTCCAGCGAGAATCTAGCCGTATCATTCGTTCCCACATGAAGGACAATCAATGGATTCTTTCCCACTCCCGTTAGGATCCTTTTCAGTGTCAGGTCCACATCCCGTATCTTAGCACCTGGCAGACAGCACACCCTTCTGTTCTCCGGATCAGCTCTAGTTACAGGCCTGTCTATTCTTCTCAGTAAGGAACCCCCAATCATGTAGACCTGCCTTTCCTGGTGACAGTGTGATTCTCTGGTCTATCCCCTGCTCCCACTGGCTGCAAGTCCTCTCGATTCCTATTCCTGATACTGGTGCTCTAGGACAAGTGAACTGCCCCCATTCTTCTCAGTAAAGTGTTAATTATGACGCAAGGTGAGGAGAGTGTAAATGTCAGGCTTGTTAACTATTTCACTTCAGGTTGAATCATGCTAGAAAGGAGAGGGAAGATCACACTGAAGAGCTGCACAGTCCACTGTGAGTGGTGATGCTAGTGGGTGGAACTGAAGCTGTGGGCAAAGCTTGGGAGAGGACTGTGACATACTCTTCCCTGGAAACAAACCAGCCCGCATAAATAAACCAGGTTAGTTTCCCAGCTCCCCTGCCACCTCTCCCTCACTTTGTGTTCAAATACAAAAGGGCCAAGCTCTGCTTTGAGCTGTCAAGGAGATATTCAGCCAGCCAGCCAGCTCCCCCTGGCTCTTTCACACGGAACCTCTAACCTTTCAGGTAATAGATGGGATGGTGGATCTGCCATGCCCATGGATCTCTGACTCAGCCTGGTAAAGTGAGGAGGTAAACATAAAATAATGCATCATCCCTGCTCTGTTCCCCCTCCCCAGAACCTAAGGACACACCAGGTGGCTGCTGTTGTTTCTTGGGTTGGTGTTTTTTAGTAGAGACACTTCTCGTATTGTTCATTTTTGTCTACAAATGAATCATCAACAGATGTTAAAGTCTCATTTTTAACCCAATTCCTAGGCTCCTGCTTGTGGGTTTATTTCCCATGGTCAGCAACTAGCTGGCAATTGAAATAGTTCCAGCGCCACTTATGTATTTCTTGGAACAGCTGATTACAATACACATACCCCCGTCCCCTTTTTGATAAGAACAGCAGTGAAAAGGCAGTCATTTTCTGCCTCTGTAGGGACATGCAGAGTGTGGTTCTGCTCCAGATCCACCCTTTCGTCATGGCTATGCCCTGAGCCCCGCTCCTGGCCACCCCTTTCTGTTTTTAACAAACTCTCTGTTGGTTTCTCAGCAGCCCCTAATTCTCCGCGCTTTCACGGCTGGTGATTTAAGTGGCTGCATCCAGTTCTGAGGTGGGAAATGCCTGTTACACCACCCAACCCATTTCCCCCAGAGCTGGGGCAAGACTAACGTTCCAGTTTCAGGATCAAGGCAGGAGCTGCTGCTGCAGACTAGTGCTTGATCTGCTGTGGGGATTCAAAGCTGTGCAGGGCTTCAAGGGGGCAGCTACCCTACACTGAATGTGGTAAATGAGCGTTCTTGCCCATCCAGCAGCTATATCCCTGTTACTGTCTTCACCACGGCAGCATGGCGTGCTCTGCAGTGCACAACTGGTGGTGTTAAGACCAAGTGTGCTTGGGAGACTAGATTCTGGGTCTCCTGCTGGCAGTGAGGGATTAGCTCAGCAAGCTGACCCCAGATGTGTTAGAGAGGCTGCAGCCAGTGAGGGTTTCCCCCATGCCCAAGGATGCAGACCATGGCAGAGTGTCTTGCTTGGCTGGTTTTATGGTGTTGTTTTCGTGTTAATGGGACACTAATGACGCAATTCCTGTGCTTCTGCCTTTGTTCTCACAGAGCCCTTTGCGGCAGAGTGACCCCTTGGCATCCTGCGGATAGCTGCCAGGGCCTGGGAGCTTAGAACAGGAAATCCACTTGGAGAAGCCCTGAATGGATTTAGTGCCAACAGGTGCCAGGTTGAGCTCTGCAGATGGATGGCCTCTATGCACAGAGCAGGGGACTTGCTGTAGTGTTTCTCATCCCTGCTCTGCAGGGACCCTCTCTAGACAGGAGCTCCATCTTAGTGGTTCCTTGGCCTCTGCGGAAACTGCCAGCAAATGGTCCAATAAGTGCCAACAGTGATGGTGGGTTATGTGCCATGGACACATGTCCACTGGGAACTGGGCTGAGAACCCACCAACTCACTTCACATGTGGGCCCTCGAACATCTGTCAGAAGGGGACAACTCAATCACTGCTGACTGCAGCTATAACTGGAATCAGCAGTAGCTTAAAGCAGGGGTAGGCAACCTATTGGACGCCTGCTGAAGGTGGCATGCAAGCTGATTTCAGTGGCACTCACACTGCCTGGGTCCTGGCCACCACTCCGGGGGGCTCTGCATTTTAATTAAATTTTAAATGAAGCTTCTTAAACATTTAAAAAAACGTATTTACTATACATACAACATTAGTCTAGTTATATATTAGAGATTTATAGAAGAAGACCTTCTAAAAATCTTAAAATGTATTACTGGCACGCGAAACCATGTATTAGAGTGAATAAATGAAGACTCGGCACAGCACTTCTGAAAGGTTGCTGACCTCTGTCTTAGAGGATAATGACTCCTTGCCCCCAGCCTCTTATGCTCTCCAGTACCTTCTAAACTGAGCTCTGTTTTGGAACAAAATGATGGGAGGGGTGACCCCAGGACTTCTTGGTGCCAACTGGCAAAGGGCGTGGGAATGCATAAGAGTTACAGGCTTGTGATTCCCCATTTGTAGGTGTCTATAGATCCCTGTCTCTGCTACTCTTGTCTATAGAGGGGAGGGGTGCTAAGCAGCCCCAGACTATGTTACAACAGCAATACTAGGTTTTGCCTGTGCATTGGGGAGCAAGCAGGTCTTCACTAGCAAGCAAAGTTTAGTAGCTAAAGAGGTTTGGAAGTCTAGATGCTTGGTTCTTTTCCAGGCTCAGTAAGGGAATATTGTCATGTTCTTAGAGCGGGAGACTGATACTTTAGAGCTCCTGGATTTTGTTTCCAGTTCCGCCACTGGCTCATTTGTGTGACATTGGGCAAGACGTTTCATCTCTCTGCGCCTCAGTTTCTCCATCTGTCGCCCCAGGATAGTGCTCATACTCTACATGTTATCGAGGGGTTGTGAGGGTTAGTTAATGAATGATTGTAAGATGCTTCAGATCTCCAGACCAAAGTTTCTATATGGGTGCAAAGTGTAAAGGATTCTAAACACACTGAGCTCATACAAATATTGACCAGCTCCCAGGGACCCTAGAAATCAAATGTTGGCCAAGGAGAGAAAAGTAAGTCTTGAGATTATCTGGTGTATTGCCCAACGTCTAGGGCAAATCCAATTTTCTGCTGCGCCCCTCAAAGACAGGTGTTTGTTTTTTCCCTTTGGATTTTGTTACTTAAGTAGAAGACACTGAATGGCTGAAAACAAATGAAGCTTTCATTAAACATTTTGCAGGAAATGGGATGTGTAAAAGGAGATCATGTAGCACATTTATTTATGGAGTTAAAAAAAATAGCTGAAGGGGAAGGATACAGATGGCCCATTTGTGAGGAGTTTTCTGTCCAACGCTCCGCACTTTGGAAGGTTTTGGAAGCTCCAGTGTGCTGGATCATGGCTCTGGTGCAAGCAGGATTGGCATGTAGCTGTGCCACCCTAGAAGCAATGCAGGGGGAGGTTTTAGAGAGGAACAGCATCCTCTTTGCTTCCCCTGTGCTCTAGATTTGTTGCTGGCCTGTAGCAGAAGCAAATTGTGATGGCACTATGAGGATTCAGCTGTGTTAATGAGAACATTACAGGGGCTAGAGCCAACGCACTGCCCTGCCCTGCCCCACCCCAACCATCAGGTCAGGAAGGAGTAGTGGGTACACCACCCCGTTATGCCTGTGTGTCTTCCCTAGGGAGGCTATGCAGGGATATAAGAGGGGCTCTTACTTCCCCTTAGGCTCCAAGGCAGCGATTGTAATCCAGGGCACAGTTTAGCTCAGTGTGCGGTAGCTATGATTTGTAAAGTTCTCAGTGCTGATTCCTGCACAAAGCTCTGGTTTTCTCCAGGTTTCTGTGGGTGTTTGTTCCTACCAAATAGCTTAGACGCTGTGCTGTGAAGGCGCGTGAATCATTTCTGTTTTTGTTTTTTTTTTTTTTTGGTCAGTGACTGAGATATTATTGGAAAGGTATTTGGCAAGACCGTAGCTGCTCAAGCCAGGGCTCCTAGCTGCATGTGGATTAGGTGGAGTCACAAGATACAGGGTGATTCATCTGTCTTGTAATGAAAACCCTGCCACATGGACTGCAAGTCACCAGTTACACTTCAGATCCAGGGCTACTTAACAGAATTAGCGTCACCTTCTTCAAACGCACTCCTGTGTCGTGCGGTGATGTGAGTTACCCGACAAAGGCAGCGATGTTCGTAAATATCACTAAGCGGATCCTGCCCTGAAATGACTTTCAGTTCACCTTACTGAGTGAAGCCTGCTTCAGTTCTGCCTTTGGCAGTTGCCAGAAGTTGTCGTTTCCTGAGTGGAGTTTAAAGAAGTAGCCCAGCCGTTTGGGTTTTCATTCTTGGGTAAGTTTTCATTACAACACTGACTTGCCTACCTGCCTTGCAGTGCTGTTGTAGCCGTGTTGATCCCAGGATATCAGAGGAACGAGGTGGGTGAGGTAATATCTTTTATTAGACCAACTTCTGTTGGTAAGAGAGACAAGCTTTCCAGCCACACACAGCTCTTCTTCAGGTGTAAGCACAAAAGCTTGTGTCTGTCTCCAACGGAAGTTGGTCCAGTAGAAGATATTACGTCACCCAAGGCCCTGCTCCTGCAGTTAGATCCACAGGGGCCAAGGATTTGCCTGAACAGATCCAGTTGCAGGATCAGGGCCTCTGTGTGCATACAGCACTTTGAAGATGAAAACTGCTATGTCCTTCTGTCATTTCCTACACGGTGCTGGGCTTGTATCTCCTAGTGGTCACTGGTGGCTGCTGTGCGATTTGACACTAATGTATTTTAAGCCTAAAGACTCTACTGAAGGGAAATTAATTCCTGTGCTTGGAAGCTCTGGCGTCTCTTGCAAAGGTCTATGAATGAATTAGATTATGTTTGTCGAGCACTTTGAAGCTTGAAAGCACTAAATACAGTGTTGATTGTGAACCCGTTGGGGAACACGGTAGGTTATAAACATCCAGTCCTGAAGTAGAAATTTCCTATAACATCCTCCCAGATGGAGGTGGTGTCTCCCTTCCCCTTGCATTCTGACTGTTCACATCCCTGAGAGCACTCGCTTCCTGAAATTACAGGGGCACGAATAACAACTTTGTGGATGACTTGCTCAGAGTGTCTGTGGAATCTACAGCAAATTGTTACCTTGGATTTTTGCTTCAGTTTACAGTTCTGAGCCCTGAGTGCAGAGGTCTCAAGAGGACATGCGGTGCCTGATCTACAGAAGGGCTGAGCACTCATAGAGTTCAGTGGGACCTACTGGTGCTTCTCAGACCCATTGCGCTTGAAACAGAAGGCAAATTAAGTTAGAGATCATTAACTCAGGTTCGCTGAAGCGCAGGGACAAGTCTGTGTCTGATCTTTTTTGTTTCTGGTGGTTTCTGAGTCCTTTTTTTAGGTTCTGTCTGTCTTTACTCCCACAGAAAGATTTTTCCCTGACAGAGTTTCCATCATTCAGGACATGTCAATCAACAGGGGAGAACGCTCTGAGAAGTAGGCTATAGAACAGGCTCCATACACTCCTGGCAAGATGGGTCTGAATTCTGCAGCATGACCCCTTGATTCTGCAACGTTCTGATGTAGCAGATGGGAGATGCGTTAAGAGCTTCATTTACGTGAGAAAAGAAGGCTTTTAGTAACTTGGATCTGAAATGAATAATATCCTCAGATCAGCAGTCCCTGTGTTGTTTATTTTATGCTGTCCCTACCTAATTTCAATGTGCCACACAGTTTTATACTGAAATACATAACTGCATCAATGAAGTAGTCAAGGGGCAGCTGTGGAGGTGGTTTGATACTGTGGGATAAGGACGTTACCTGAATGCCTCTGCTAAAATTATAGCAGTAAATTAGATAACAATGTTGATTTCTAATTTCGCCATGACTAGGTCTCAGAGTCAGTGCCTCATTGAGGTGAATAGGTGGTTCACCTCTCTCTGAGCTATTGATTCAGGCTGTTTGCAGATTCAGGCATCACTGCTTTGGTTACATTTGGATCATATTTTCAAGGCTTTTTTGCAACTGTAAGGGCTACAAACATATTTTCTTTTCTTTAAATGAAAGTGCAGTGCTGGAGCATGATTCGTCAGCCAGGGCTGGATTCTGGAACATATTCCATAGCTGCAGAAGTCTGACTGCAGAGAGTAATCTTGCCCTAGGAGATGGAGACGCTGGCATCTACTGGAGGTTTTTCCATCTCTAATTTCTGTCACCATCTGAAGCTGACGAAAAGTTGAATTTTTTGGGGGGGAAGGATGTTTCTTAATAACATAAGACAGCTGCAATAGAGGGGATTTTCGATAAGTAGCAGCAGTTGCAACTTCCGTTTCCTGCCATTGCTGTTGGTCTTCTGACCTCATTGTCCAGTTGATTTACACATAGGAAGGGGTGCTGTATACTGAGAGCATCTGATTACTTTTGTGTGTCAGTTTCTAGGACATGAGCAGACATTGCTTTTATTACAATGGTGTGTTTGGAGCCAATATACTCTAATCAGTTCAATCACTGTATATCAGCTGGAAATAAGACTGATTTGTGTTTGCTCTGACCAATGCTTGGATTGGACTTGGGTTTGTGGTGAGACAAAGTAACTGATTTCTCTGATGTGCCCCATATAAGATTTGATTTAAAAAAAAAATTCTAGATCTCATGATTGCAAAGGTGACCTCAATGGCAGGCCATCTAAGTCTGTAGACAGGTAACTTGAAACAATAGCTCTCTAGGAGTAATGACTAACCTATATATATGGGGTAAGGGGGTTAACCCTAGTGATGGTTGAATACAAGTATCTCTCTATTGTGCACCCTGTAGGGTCAACCCCTACAATGGCAGAGAAGGAGGTGGACAAATTGGAGAGTCCAGAGGAGAGCAAAAAAAAAAAAAATTGGTCAGAGGTTTGGAAAACCTGACTTATGTGGAAAGTTAAAAAACTTGGGCATGTTTAGTCTTGATAAAAGAAGATTGAGGGAGGGACCTGACCTGGTAACACTCATCATATAAGTTATGTGCTGTTATAAAGAGGACAGTGACCAGTTATTCTCCATGACCTACCTGAAGGTAGGACAAGAAGTACTTGACTTAATCTGCAGCAAGGGAGATTTAGGCTAGATAATAGGAAAACCTTTCTGTCTATAATGGTAGTTAAACTCTGGATTAGGTTGCCAAGTGAATCTGTGGAATCCCTGTCACTGGAGATTTTTTAAGAACAAGTTAGACAAACACCTGTCAGGGAGAGTCTAGGTATACTTGGTCCTGCCTTAACATGGGGCTGGACTGAATGATCTCTTGAGGTCCCTTTTCTACATGTCTATGATTCTATAATGCATTTAGAGTAGGTGCTAAGTAGTATTTCTAATGGGGATAGCTAACTCAGTTTAAGAATATACCTTTTTTTTCTAGTCCAGACATACTCTAAGGGGCAAGCCTCAGCAAAAAGGCCTTGCCTAGACTAGCTTTATGATGTGATATTCGCTTGCTGAAGCGTGACCTACACACATTTGGGCGAGGGCTGTGTTTTTGTTTTGCTAATATAGTTACACTGGTGCAACCCCTCCTTGTGGATGTAGTTATGTTGGTGTAAAGGTGCCTTTTACCAGTGTAGCTTATTTCCATAAGAAAGGGGAACAACTATACTGGTCTAAAGCACATTTATACGCAGATGGCTGTGTCACACTAGGAGGTTGCACTCCACCACTTGTACCAGTATAGTTAAAGTGATACAATTAGGGTATGTCTATACGTCCAGTGCGGCAGTGGCGCAGCTGTACCGATACGGTGTCACTTATGTCTCTCAGCGGGGTGGAATAACATAAATTTTGCCGACATAGGCTGTAATGTAGACATAGCCCTGGTGTGTAACCAAGGCCTAACTAGCCCAAGGCACACTTCCTTTAACACGTTAAAACTGCTTGAATTAAAGCCGAGGCCTAATTTACACTAGGAACTTACATCGGTATCACTGTGTCTGTAAGGGGTGTGAAAAACCTGGGTGTAGACAGCACTAGACTGATGGAAGAATTCTTCTGTCGATCTAGCTACTTCCTCTCAGGAAGGGGGGGAGGATTAACTATGCTGATGGGAGAACCTCTCCTGTCGGCAGAGGTAGTGTCTGCACTGAAGGCTGCAGTGGCGCAGCTGCTCCTCTAGCATTTTAAATGTAGACATAGCCTTAGTTTCTCTGCCCTCCAGCGTGTGCTAATCTCACACCTTAGCTCCTTGTCTAGACAAAGTCTGAGACAGAGTGAGCATACGTGTTCCAGTGCTTTGGGAAATGTATTGCAACATGCACCCAGCCTGGGGACAGCCAACGTGGGACGTCAGCCAGAAGCTGAACTGATCTGATGAGGTAGGCAGAGACTCGCACCGGGGAGGTTGTGCGTAGAGGG
The DNA here is from genome assembly GCF_025201925.1 of Gopherus flavomarginatus. NCBI lineage: Eukaryota > Metazoa > Chordata > Testudines > Testudinidae > Gopherus > Gopherus flavomarginatus. Next base: position 66,513,852 of record NC_066620.1, on the reverse strand, counting down.
TTGGGCTCCATCAGTCCATGCCACTTGGTTTTGAAGAACAGTTTTCTGAAGCAGAGGAAGGATGGTTTATTGGTTCAAGCACTGGCTTGGGAGCCAGGAATCCTCTGCCCTGACTCACCGTGTGACTTTACACAAGTCATTGTCCCCATGTGCTATAGTTTTCCCCATCTGCAAGCTGAGGAGCAGGATGCTAAACCACACAGCAGGCCTGCAAAGCTAAATTCATTGATGTCTGTAAAGTGCTTTGGGATCCTCACATGGAAGGGGCCAAAAATGGGCAGAGCAGTCATTATCGAGTGATGCTAGAGCAGCCGTTTGGAGTAGCAGCGACTCTGAGAAACAGTTCTGCTCCTAGTCCTGTGCATTCCTCTCCCTGACTGATGCATGCTGGGGACAAGGATGAGAAAATAAGCTCTTTGCCCCTTTGGAGGCTTCTTGCTCCTCTGCATGAGGGCTGTAGTGGAGATGGCAGTGCTCTGACCCTCAGGATTCTAAGCTCAGCTGGAGAATAAGACCAGGAGTAGCAGGTGAGGGGGCAAAGAGCTTGTTTCTGTGCCGAGGCCCCTGTGCAGCGCACAATGAATGAAGAGGAGGAAGCCAGCTTGATTCCCAGCAGAACTTCTAGGAGTTATTGGTGGCTCACCAGTCTCTGGAATGATAAATACACCCTGGCATCTCCTGGCTCCTGCTGCCTGTTTAATAGGCACCCAGGACAGAGTGGGGTTTATTGAAGAGGAGAAGGGCCCTCTGCCAAGGGCTGTGGTGCCTGGCAGACAACTCAAGAGCCTTGTTAAGATTCATCCCCAGCCTTGGAAATATCCATGACCCACTTTGGGCCCTGGGCCGGCTTCTGAGTGGAGGAGACTGCACCTGGTGCCTTGCAAAGGGGAAGAGCAAGGAACCCTTTAATGGGTGGGCAGCAGAGAACAAGGGAGGGGGTGGTGCCCGCCAGGGAGGAAGGACTGCTGGTTGGGAGGAGAGGGGATTGAACAGCTAGGGAGGGTGCCAGCCATGAAGCGGAGAGGAGATGGGTTGGAGGGGGATAGAGGAAGGTGCCAGCCATGAAGCGGAGGAGATGGGTTGGAGGGGGATAGAGGAAGGTGCCAGCCTGGAGCAGAGGTGGGGTGCCAAGGAAGGAGAGGGCAGAGGGAGGGTATCTGGGGAAGAAGAGGAAGGTGCCAGGGGCAGTGAGGGTACCGGCCTGGAGCCGAGGGAACGGGAGGGCGCTGGGCTGAGCCTGGGGGAGGAGAGGAAGCAGGGGCGGCTCCAGGCCCCAGCCCAGGCCAAGCGCGTGCTTGGGGCTGCATGCCGCGGGGGGCGCTCTGCCGGGGCGGCAGGCAGGGTGCCTGCGGAGGGTCCGCTGGTCCCGCGGCTTCGGTGGACCTCCCGATGGAGCCGAGGCACCAGGGCACGTCTGCGGGAGATCCGCGGGACCGGCGAGCTGCAGAGCGCCCCCCGCAGCATGCCGCCGTGCTCGGGGCGGTGAAATGTCTAGAGCCGCCCCTGGGAGAAGGCGGGCAGTGGGCGGGGCCGGACCAGCCCGGTGTCTACATGTAGGTCTCTCCATCACTTTGGCGCTCAGCAGCAGCCAGCAGCGCGGGAGCGGACGGAGGGCGAGTCGGAGCGTGGCCACTCGGAGCCGTCCAGGAGCAGGTTGGTGATGCTGGGGCAGCAGCCCCCTTCCTGCGCCGCTGCCACCGCACCGGGGCAGGCGGGAGTTCAGCCGGCGAGGGGCAGACTGCGCGCTCCGGGGAAGCCGAGTCCCCGGCTCATCCCCTGGTAGGAGAGGAAGGGCACCGGATCCCGGTGGGGCGAAGGGATCTGACCCGCCTGCCTGGCTCGTGGATGAGCGGGGGTGGGGGAAGGCGAACTGCTCCTTGCCCAGCGCAGGGATCCCTGGCACTGGCGATGGGACAGCGGGTGTTGCGGGTCCCGCCCCCCCCCTTCTCACAACCGGCTCCCCCGTCTCTCATGCCAGCCACGTGTAAATCTTCTTCCTGGGGTAACAGAAGCAGATACTTTCCTGGGCGTGTGTCCTAGTTCACCATCGGTGTCATCGCTTGGACGCATGAATGTCCCAGGCACAATAATCTGGCGATACCCGATGAACTGGGCACGAGTAGGGTGGTGCCAGTTGTCAATTCCTTGGAACAGGGCAGGTCGGTAGAACGTGTTTGGGAAGTGTTTTTCCTGAAGCTGAGCACCATGGTCATTAATCCCTGCGGGGCTGCTCCCTCTCAGAGGTGGGGCTGAATGTCCCTGTAATGGTTACTCCTGGGGTGATGGGTGAGGGATGGTGCTGGTGTCCCACCTGCACCCTGCAGCTTGGCCCAGATGCGGGACTTTACCATGTACACCCTTGGCATTGGGCAGGGTGGATGTCTTCAGTACCCACGATGGGGGCGACTGTTTGGGGCTGCTCAGGTTACAGCTCTTATGTCTGTAGTACCAGCCAGTGTGTGTGGCACTTTGCAGACATGCAGGATTAAGACAAGGTCTCAGCCCTGAGGAATATACAGTCTGCCTTGGGCAGATCCAGCCCAATAAGGAAGCAGGCAGTGCTGGAGGGGAGAGCGGTACTGGAAAGGGAGGCAGAAGAAGGAAGCTCTGAAGGAGGGTTGGTGTATGGGACTAGGGAAGCTGCTGCATTCTGATGGCTGCAGAGAGCTACAGCGCTCTCTCTGTAACCCCTTTGTCTCATATTGAGTCCAGTGGGTTTGGAAGGTTCTTGTGTAAGAGGAGCTGGAGGATGGGCTAGGGTAGCTCCCTGTATCTGGCTGTGCTGCCTCATCTCTTGCACTCCCCCTGGTTAGTGGCTGTAGGGGGGATGGCCAAGGCAGGAATTGCTCTGAATGGAGTGATGACACCATGGAAATTTTTAGTGAGCATCTCTTTTCCTGAGAGTGACAACTGCATTAACAGTGAATCTGATAGGAGCAGTACCAGAGACAGCCACGCTGGACCCTGCGTCCACCGTTCCTTAATAGACTTTATAGAAGCCAGATAGGGGCATCCCAACCTTACTGGGCACTAGTGCCAGTTCAGCTGACTAAGATCTCAGTTGTACCAGCCATTGCCCACTGTCTGCCTTTGAATGGGGCACCTTCAAGCTGTGAGTTGGTAGGGGGTGGTGACCAGGTTCTAGGGCCTGGTGCTGAGACTCATCACTGAGATCCTGGGTAAATGAGTCTCAACCCCCAATCCCACGCCTGATGGGTTCCCTTGGGTTAGAGGCATGCAAGTCATTCAAATGTCACAGCTGGGATGTGCTTCCCTTTTCATCCCGAGCAGCAAGCTGCTTCCCTAGGCCAGTCCCTTGAGCTGCCTGCTCCAGCCAGCTTCCTCATTGTCCAGGGTCTATGCCAAAACATGAAGTCTCCAGTCTCTCTTGTGCTGCTCCCCCTGTCTCTGTGGCAGCAGCTAGCTCCTGCCCTAAATAACATGAGTTTCTCAGGGCTTATCTTCACTCAGTTAACTTGAGTCCTGTCCACACAACCACAACCCTGACTGGAGTGGGGCCTGTCGGGGTATAGGCTAAAGCTTGAGTGAGCAAAACTCATCAGTTGCTAACGTGACTGTTCTGTAATGTGAGCACAGGCTAGCTCCACCCAGGTGCTGCTAGTCCTCCAGTGCCTTCCCACAATTCACTGGGAAAGAATTCAAAGAGCGGCTCAGCTTACTGCAGCACAAGGAGCCATGGGAAACAGCCCCAGCAATCATAGGGCTAGTCTACACTACAAAGTTAGGGTGACCTAGCTATGTCACTCCAGGGGTGTGAAAAATTTGCTCCCCTATGAGACGTGTTCAAGTTGACCTAAGCCCTGGTGTAGACACTCCTAGGTCGATGGAAGAATTCTTCTGTACATCTACCTGTTGCCTCTAAAATGGGTGGATTTACTGCAGTGATGGAAGAACCTTTCCCGTCACTGTAGTAGTGTCTACATCACAGTGGTCTGACTGCAGTTGTGCTGTTGTAGGGTTTCTAATGTAGGTGAGTGAGTGCAGAGCCAATGAAGACACAGCAGCTGGCATGTTATGTCATAGTATGGCTGCCATCACTCAAGCTAGGCCAACTCGAGAGGAGTAACTTGAGCCTAGATCACTCGAGTTAGCTCTGCAGGGAAGACAAACCTTCAGAAATCGGAAATGGGTGAGAAGGAATCTGCTTCAACCCACTCAGCAGGGCTGGGATCCCAGGCACAGGAAGTGAGGAGCTTGGGTCTTGCAAGGTGTCCCTGGGCCTCCTCCCCTTCCAAAACTATTTAATGAGAGGAGGAATCCTGCCACGAGGAAGTAATGCTAGTACCTCATTATCTCCTGGGTGAGGACGTTAATGAATTTGCTAGCTTTTGAGGATCAGCATTATTGTTCAGTCACTTGAGGACTCGGCCTGGCCTGGCCTGGCCTTACTATGACTTCCTGGAAGCCAGAGCACATGGAGCCGGGCCTCCTACATGCAGTCCAGAGTCTTCCACTTTCTGCAGTTAGCCCCACATCCTAGGTTGCCCAAGCAGGAGGGAGCTACTGGCTGTGACACAAAGGGGAGCTTTCAGGGCTATGGAGCCTGGACTGCCAAGGAGTTGGGAGCTGAGGCTTTCAGGTTCCCATCAGCTTCCCAAACAGCAAGGAGCCAGATGGGCTGGGGGCAGCAAACCAGAACCCTGCCTGCGTTCTGTGGCACCTTCAGTGAAATGGAACCATCTCCCCAGAAAGCTTAGATTTTGACAAATCGGCATTCTGTGATGGAAAGCCAGTCCCACGGATAATTTCTGACCAGCTCTAGTTGGGAGTGAAGTTCACAAGGTGGGGAAACCGGGATGTGCAGAGGGAAGAGAGGAGAACACACAGGCAGGGAAGAGGGAGAGAAACAAAGGAAGGGGGGGGGGGGAAGAGATAAATGAGTCAGAAATAGTCATGGCTCTAAAAGGGAACGTGTTCTCCCACTGAGTGTTGCTGGGCAAACAATTGATCATCACACAGCTTGCTTAGTACATAAGGGCATGAGCTCCCTTGATCTTTGTTCAAACCATCCCTAGGAGAGCATCGTCTTAACCTCACACCTCAGCCCAGAATTAAAATGGAGTTCACCCATCTCCGCAGTAAGTTAACACCTTTGCCACAGATCTCGCAGGCCGGCGCAGAACCTGAACTGTGCCACCTTGCCTGGCTTCTCCAGTTGCTTGCACTGTTCCAGCTGGAAGTGAGATCTGAGTGTGCGCCAATGGCTCACCCTGTTTAAGTACTACAGGGAGAGCCCAGCTATTTCCGTCCACCCTGGAAGCCAGATAACGCAGTGCTGCTGCGGGAAGGTCTAGTCCCTACCGCTGGGTGGAACAGGAACTTTCTGTTCCACAAGCCTGCCTTCCAAAACAGCTCACCCTGAGATCCGCCCCCAAGAGCAGATGGAGATTCTCCCAGATGCCTCTGGATTTGCTGCAGCATGTCTCTATCATCCCACCAGCCTGTGGTAGAGATTCCCTAGGGAAACAGACACTCCATCCTCTGAGATACCTATAACTATTCTCCAGGGGAATTTTCCATGTCTAGACCATAGAGACGCATCCTGGCCCTCTCTTCCTGGTCTCTGCTGAGCTGGGAGCACAGGAGAACTGCCAGTTCTGGTTTCCAACCAGCTGCGTCTGATTCTGGCGCCAGGATGAAGGCAACGCCTTTTTCTTCCTAGAATGTCTTGCATCAGAATCCAGATGGGGGTTTGATGCCATTTCTGGTGAAGCCAGCTGCTGTGGTACTCCCATGGTATTGCTCTGTGCATTACATGGGGATTTTATTTTTGGAGAGCCTAGTGCTATGTTCCAAAACGTCTGTTAGTCTATAAGGTTCCACAGGATTCTTTGCTGCTTTTACAGATCCAGACTAACACGGCTACCCCTCTGATATAGTGCTATAGGATCTCCCATCCCTTTTTTGGTGCCTGCAATAAGCCTGCAGTTCTCTCTCTGACAGTCACAACCCCATCAGCTCTCAGATGCTAAGGAGTGCTCGCTGTAGGTGGAGGACTCACGGGCGTGACTCTGTATGTGGCAGGCTTTCTCAAAGTATGGAACTCAATAACCTAGTATACGTTAGGGCGTGCCATGCTGCCGAGGGGCCTGACCATTTGTGTTTATTAAAGATCTCAAGGCACTTCTGTCAAGAAGGAGGAGCATTATTAACCCTGCTGTTTTGCCCAGGCTGAAATTCAGGCAATTCAGCTTGGTCTCTCGAAAGTCTCCCATCCAGTTCTGGTTGTAAGTGGGACTCTCCTTCATTGCCTGTTGTGCTGTGTGTTCTTAAACACCGCCCGATCCCCCGGTCCCCAGTGGTGGCAGGAAAGGAGGTAGTTGCTTGGTGCACCGCTGGTAAAGCTGGTTGGGAATGGATGCCACTGTTATTCCAGCTGGGTAGAGGGAGCGGTGTGTCTCTGAAGCCTGCTCAGGGTGGTGGCTAGTTGGGCTGGTGTCTCTTCCTGGGCAGAGGGAGGGGAGGCTGCAGGGCACAGATTGTTCCCCCCGCTCTTTCACTAGGTGCTACCTCTGGGCTTGCTCATCCTCAACTCATGCAGACTTTCCATTGAGAGCCCTGCTCTCTGGCCAGCCTTCCCTCTCCTCTCTGTGGGGCTGCTGGGTCTGAAGGGCAGAGAGAGACTTCTCCTTTTAGAATTGCGAGCCCAGAGAGGGGCTCTGTCTGGGGAGTGAGGGGATGGCCAGCCCCAATGCTAGGGCCTCACTATCAATTCCATCTGATGCAGATGTAGCTGAAGCTGCGTCCTGGTGCAGCATGTAGCTTCTGCCAGTAGCTGCTGACACCAACCAAGCTTTGCAACTTGCTGTGTTGGGTACATCCTCCAGGAACTGACTTCCAAATAACTGAAGTACTCTAAGACAGTGAGAGAGCAACCTGGTCTGGGGGGCAGAGCACAGGAAGTTGGTCTAGGAGCTGCTGATCCTTTAGCCTGGCTCTGGCACCTTCTCCGTTTGTGGCTCTAGTACAGTCTTTGTTCCTCCTCTTCTGCTGTAAAGTACTATCCACGCCACTCGACTGAGGCATCTCCTCCCCCCAGCCCTGTCTAGACAGATGCTGGCCAATAGCCGTGTGAGCCCGTTTCCTTTCTAGGCTGGAGTCAAGGCCCCTGTGGGATCTTTGTAGGAAGTGTAGCCCACCCTAACATGGCTTCAGTGCATGCTGGAGGGGGATCATTTCTGGCACTCTTCCAGGGCCAGCCAGCTGAAACGCATGATGATCTCATTGGTGTGGCCACCCCCTGCTCCTCTGTTACTCCCAGCGCCCCCTGTCACACCAGGAGGGCTACCATGATGCAGTAGATAGCAGGATTCCGCACCGGCTTTTGGAGCAATAATGATCTTTGGACAAAGGCCGGACCTGACGGGGGGACCGAGCTGAGCCATTTCTGATTCTTCCAGAGCTGGGGGAGGCTGGGCCCCATCCCCTCCTGTCAGTTACTCTCCACTGTAAACCCTGTGTCTGGGGCTGAAAGGAGCTTTCAACAGAGATAAACTCCAGCCCCATTAAATCACTTTGCTGTCTAAACAAAGACAATAACCCCCGCTGGCTCGCACAGCACTGTGCCAGAAAGCTATTAATTAGGCAGGTTTCCGCCAATGAGCCCTTTATCAGTCATCCCAGCCCATAAACATTCCAACACATATAGACTGTAAAGACTCTGGGACAGGCTTTACTGAGACTCTGAGCCATCTCCGGGTGGGTCAGCCTGTACCCAGGGAGGGACTGGTCGGCTCAGACCTCCTCCTCAGAAGAGAGGGGCTCATGCCCTTGCAGCTGTCTGTCTGGCTAGCAGTGCCTCCCTCCTGTGAGAGATGTGGGAGAAGACAGAGTCTCCACCTTAAAGAGCTTATAAACAAATAGTACCATGTTGTTCAGATATCCTCACTGAGCTGTGGGTGGCCCTCCTGAGACCAGGGCTAGGGCCTAACTTTCAGAAGAGCTGAGTACCCACAGCTCCAGTTAAAGCACATGAGAGCTGGGCCCTGCATTTCCCAGGCCCATGGTCCAGCCCCAAAGCCTCTCCTCCCTCTGCCCCTCTCCCTGCCCCGCTTTCCATTATGGGGACAACACAGGCACGTTCCTTTCCCTCCCAGAGCACCAGCTGCATGGGGCTCTGTCCCTGTCTGGTACAGAGGGAGCGGCCAGTTGGTCTCGGGGGGCTGGGACCCAAAATAGTTGCTGCATTTGTGTCACGCCCATGCTAAGAACTGGCCATGACTGGCAGAAAGGGCAGAAAATCCCAGCCTCATTGCCATCTGACACCCCACTGGGAACAGCTGGTTGAGCTGAGCGGGGAGCCTAGCTCCTAGGAAAAGCCCCACAGCCCTGCCCCCCCCATAAGCTTTGCAACTTGGGAAAATGGTAATGGTCAGCCCATGGAACATTTTGTGCTGTTTTGGCTGCATTTCCCTCTCCACCACTAAATTGGAACCAGCTGCAAGTCTCACGTGGGCTCACGTGGGCTCCCCCAGCCCAGCGGCCTCCTAAATATAGCTAAGCAGGAGCAGCTGGGTAGTAGAAATAGCTCAGTGGGAGCTACACCTGCACCAAAGAGGGGGAGCAGAGCTGCATAAGTGCAGCAGCCCCCAGCTCTGCAAGTGGCCCCTTGACTTCAGGGTCAGGGCAACCCTCACTCCGTATTTCCCCAGGGAGCTGGGCTCTAACCTGCTGTGGGCAGCTAAGGCTTGGGGGTGAATTACCCAGGCCAGAGTCAGGGAGCAGAAAGGGTGAGCGCCAGGGAGAGGCTGCTGGCTGTCCTAGGCTTCTGAATGTTTTTCTTACAAGCCGTAGAATGGCAGCTACTAGCCCGAGACCAGCTCAGGGCAGCTTAACCCGGGGGAGGGGGATGCAATTCCCAGCCTGCAGCCAGCTCCTCACAGCTGTTCCTGGCTGTTCCAACACCACTGGGCTGCTCCTAGCACTGTAGTTCCACCTGGAGATGATGCTCAGGGAGAAGGGGGCCCAGCAGACATGGCCACTCTAAGCGAGAGAGAAGAAATCCATGAATGCAGCCACCTCTGGTGCGGTGTGTCTCACTGATGGGCAAGTGATTCCTGTCTCTATGAAAGGAGCCATAGAAATGTGACTTATTCACAGGGAGGGGGGAGATTCCTTGTCAGAGAGTTTGGCTCTGAGAGCTCCCGGGCACTTCTCCTGAGGGGAATATAAACACCTTTAACGCGGGGGCCCCCCCTTTCTGAAATCCTCAGAGCAATCGCAATCCACCTCTCCCTGAGCTGCTGCATCGGCCACACGAACACAGGAGATGGGCACCTGAGGAAAGCTAGCACCAGGCTGCTTAGAAATTGTCATGTTGGAACCAGCCACCCCTGCCCTTTGAAGGCAAAGAAGGCCCAGGCTGCTCTGAGCACCAGCAGAAGCGGGTGCCTAACCCACTGAATAGTAGTTGTGCAAACAGGCCCAGTGCCCAAGAAGCAGGAGGTTATAACTTATAATCTCCCCAGGCACTTTCTCGGTTGCTCTGCCAATCCACACTAGCTTCCCATCTGCCCCTAGTTGCTTTCCCTGATTTGACTCCGTCCTGAGCCTAGACCCTAGTGCCAAGAGTGAAGCAACAAGGTTGGAATCCACCCCCTCATTCCCACTCCCAGCACCCCCAGGGACCTCTCGCCTCCTATGCACACTGCCCCTGGAAGAGGAATTTACTCTCTACCCCCCTCTTCTCCCCCGCGTAGCTGCCCAGGCTGGTGAACTGGGGGATAGTGAGCAACTGCAGGACTCTGCAGGGGCAAGGGTGTGTGAAAATGGGGGGTTCAGTGCTAGTTTCAAACACACGGGCAGCAAGGAGTTAGGCCCTGGGGCAGGGATCAGTGGGGAGAGCAAGGGTGTGGGAGGGCAGGGAGGAGAGCAAAGAATGTGTGTGTTTGTGAATGCGCGCAGGGATCCTTGGGGCACGGGGAAAGAGGGAGAAGATCTGTGAAGGGGTGAAGATCAGGGTGCATTAGGGAAGCAGGAAGCAGTGTGGGATTCCCCTCTGCCACCACTGTGCTGGATGAAGGCTTTCCCAGCACTGCTGCTGAACAAGCTTTTCCAGCTACCCCATTCAGCACTTACAGTAGAACCTCCGAGTTACCAACACCTGGGGTGGAGTTTATTTGTAACTCTGAACAAAATGTTATGGTTGTTCTTTCAAACGTTTACAACTGAACACTAACTTCATACAGCTTTGAAGCTTTACTATGTAGAAGAAAAATGCTACTTTTAACCCTCTTAATTTAAATGAAACAATCAGTTTGCTTGCCTTGTCGAGTCTTTTATTTTTTTTAAACTTTCCCTTTATTTATTTAGTAGTTTATGTTGGACATAGTACTGTGCCGTACAGTATTTGTGTGTCTGGTTTTTTGTGGTCGCTGCTGCTGCCTGATCGTGTACTTCCAGATGCAAATGAGATGCATGGCTGACCGGTCAGTTCGTAACTCTGGTGTTTGTAACTCTGAGGTTCCCCTGCACAGTAGCATCTTTCCCTTTCTCGCTGATGTCTGGTATCAGAAGGCAGCCCTGTCTGCAGCATCCCCGGGTGGCAAGCCATGGTATGATGTGTGTGGCCTGCCCTTAGCGTCCCCCTCTCAGGTAACCCAAGAACTCTAGTGCAGGTTCTCTTGCTACAATAATGCCCTTCCTTGGGGCGAGTTTATTATCAGAAGTCCCAAACCATAGTTCATTTATCACCCCAGTGCAAGCTGTCCTGAAAATCATACATCCTCTCGGCCATGGATGTAACGCATACCACATCCTAGCATCGCCCACCACACCCAGATTCTGTCATGCCTCCTGTCTCTCTGCCAGGACAGCCAGCCCAGCCCTTCCTCTTGGGGTGCAACACCTGTTCTTCCCAGGAGGAACCTCCCCAGCCTCTCTGCTGGCAACATCCTTGCCAGGGAAGCATCCCTCACTCTCCTTGGCCCTCTCTTAGTTCCTCTGGCATGAGCTTTCGGGCCCTGAAGGTGACAGTGGGTAGGTCCCTCCATTGCTCCTCCAGACCTGACTCACCAGCTATTTCTCTCAGGGTCACTTCCGGATCTTTGATAGCACCCAGTGCTGCCCTACCCTTTTAACTGGAGTGAGCTGATGAGGTTCAGGTGCACTGGCCCTGCTCTGCCCCAGTTCTGAATGCTGGACAGTCACTGGATATTTAATAGACCAATATTAACTTCATGGCAGAGCCGTCTTCTGTAAACCCTCAGTGACCTGGCTTGCATCTCCTAGGACACTTCAGTGGCATCTGCTTCTCTGAGCAGGGCCAACCCCCTTCCCTCCCTTCCTCAGTATCTTACAATCAGCTGCTCTTGGCTTCCTTGTTAATGCTGTGGTAACCACTTTTAATTTCTCCAAAGCCTGTTCTGACCTACAGGGTCCTAGTTCTGGTGATCTTAGGATTTGGATAGGAATGGGTCATTGTGACACAGGATTCACTGTTCTTTACAAACAGCTCCTGTCTCAGACCTGACAAACTCACTCCACCTCATACACCATTTTCTGGGTGTTCATCCATGAAGGGTAGCATGTGATGTCTCTCTATTGAATGCTTGTAACTTGTAACCATTGTGTGTACGGGTAATGTTTAAGGAATAATGTAACTATATTGAAAGCTGTGCCTTATGGGTAAAAATGAGTCCACAGGGAATCATGTATCTTGATGATGGCCCATTCAAGTGGAAGGGAGCATTCCCCCCACTCTCTGGCTAGCTGATTATGTCACATATTTCTCAATTTTCTACGATTGCAGCAACTGAGAACAGTCAGTGGAAAACCATCCAAGACAAACTATAAACATTAAATCCACTTGGAGGTAAAAAGGAAGAATACAACAGATGGGGTCACCCTGTCTGTGAATGAAAACAAAATTCTGGTTCATTCTGTCACAGCGTGGAGAAAGATACTCTGCAGTCCTTCACTGAGAACATGTCTTGTTGAGCGAGCGTGTTTCATAAAAGATTGGATCCTGGTTCCTCTGAAGTCAGCCTGCTCTGCAACAGACTGAACTTAGGCAAAAACCTGCTGTACTAACTAGCAAGGCTGGTGGCATCAGGGAGCTAATACTTGGCTACCATGGGCAAGACTCCCTTGCTCTGGAGTCAGTGGTTCCCAAGTTCTGGGTAGCCCAAGAACTATCACAGCAGGTTCTAGGTCCAGTCAGCAAATCAGTTCAAATGTGTATAGATCTTCCCTTCTGCAGGCTAGTAGTTTGCATACCCCAGCCCTTAGACTCCCTGAGTGAGTCTGGAGCAGAGCAGAGACAACCTGTGTGTGGCTAACTCTGTGGAGGTAGTTAGCCAGAGTTCTGCTCTGGCCCCGGGGCCCAGGTCCCACCCTCCAAGCTGCCTGTATCCCTACTGCGTTACACTCAAGTGGCCAGACCCTTGACTTCTGGACACCCAGAATGCACACAGATTTACTGCCTGTGTAGAAACAGTGCCCCCGACCCCCTTCACTAGCTTCACCTCCATTCAACACTCTCCTTCACACACACACTATTTCTCTGATTGCTCCAGTGCAGCCACTGTTGGGGTGGAGCATGGCAGCCTTTTAACAGCACACGGGGACATGGCACAATTTTTTTAAGCCAGGAAGCGATGCGGGAATTCAGTATCTGAAACGGCAAGGGAGAGTGAGGGGGGCTGAATGGACTTGCTTGAGTTGGGATGAGGCCAGGACACAGGACCTAACACCCTGCATCGCCAGAAATAATTGGGAATCTCTAGCAGACATAAGTAATTGGGGGTCCCTGTGTGACGTCTCAGTGGGGAGACAGGCCCTGATCCATGTGCTTGGCATCCACACTGAGAGTAGCTTATCTCCACTCCTCTAACATAGCAGGTTGTCAGGGGAAAGTTCTTCATCTTTTCTCAGAAAGAGGCCCTGGGTCAGTTCTTGTATCTGCCCTTCCCCTTGTGGGACTGCTCAGATACCAGCTGCACGGCCTTTAGGGCACCTCCCTGAGCCGCTGCTCCATGGAGTTTCTGCCCAGTGCAGCCTGAAGGGTCTGAAGCGACCTGACTGACGGAGACCCACCTGACCTCTTGACAACAGAGAGAGATTTACCAGCTGGGGCAGGGGGGATCCTCACCTCAAACCAGCCAGTTGTTCCCAGCTGCAGGATCTAAGGTCTGTAGCTGGGTTTAGACAACAGGTCAGTTTCCATTCTATCACATGCTGCTGTAGCAGAGAGGTTGGGAGATTGCTGCAGCTGAAGGGAGCCGGGAGCATGGGGGCTGAGTCCTCCCTCTGTTGTGAGAACACAGCACTGTTTGTGCTGTTATTTAAGTGGCTGGAATTGTGTTTGTGGGAGTCTCTCTAATGGTCTATTTTATATGCTAGTCTCTTAGGAGCTGTTCCAAAGTGTATGTAATTCTGGGGGAGCTGGGTGCATGCTCAGTGCCCAGGACACAGAGAGCATGAAGGAGTTATCGAGAGCACCTGGCTGGCAGGATAGGGGCACTTAGTAAGAGGTCGTAGGCAGGGATCCTAGAAGTCCAATCTGCAGAGAAAATTTAGCCCATACTCAATGGGCCAGCTCTCTCTTTTTCATGGGAAAACTCTTTAGTCTGGTGTAAACACAGAGTCTGATTGTGCTGTCAGTTACAGCAGGGTACATCTGACGTCACTCCAGGCAGCAATACTGGATTTACTGCACAGCTCAGATCAGACTCTGAGCCCGAGGGCCACTTCTAGCGGAACTGTGTGGAATGCTTGGGAAGCAGGTGGGAGCGAATGCTCTGGTAAAGCTGTGTGACTGGCACTGATCTGGCACTGGAGGCAGGGGTTGAAAGGAGTTCGTCTTATGCACTGAGCAGGGAGTGTGTGGTGGGAGAAGTAACTAACAGGTGGTTTTAAGATAAAGCAGCTCTTCAGTTTACTCTGTGCCCACCCATTAGTTGCTGCAACCAGCCGAGCCCCTCAGCATGTGTGTTACACTCTTTCTCTACACTCACCTGGTGCCAGATCAGTGTCAGTAGCACGAGTTTACTCCAGGCACGCACTCACAGTTGTTTGTGATCATTTACACCCCATGGGTAACTAACCACTGGTACTGCAGCCCTGGACTCTCCCTGGAAGATCTGTTTCTCCTTTCACGCCAGTGCAAATCAGGAGGGATTCCAGTGAGATCCAGGCTGGGTGAGTCAAACTTGGTCAGAGATGCCTGGGGAGCTGGCTACATTTGGCTCCTCTAGTAGTGTGGAGTGCACTGATCGGATATGTTAGCTCAGGTCCTGCACAGTGTCAGGAGCTGCGCTCATTAGCTTTGGAAGTGGCTGGTGGAATGGGCTGTAGCATGTAACTCAAGGCATATCCCAGCCCTGAAACACTCCCATCCCACTCCCCTCCACACTTCTGGGCAGCTGAGATAAGAAGGAGCCGGATGCTAGAAAAGATGTAAAACACCTTGTTTATATATAGAGTGTGTGTGTATATAAAATATACGGAGAGATAGTTCCCCCGGGAGTTCCCACTGGCTGCAGAGTTCCCACCTGAGGCTCTGCAGATGGGGTGACTGAGAGGGGCTGCGCTCGGGTCACCCTTTCACTTCCAGAGTGCTGGGATTATGACTCCCCTTCAGGGCTGGCTGATTTCATGCTCTCTGCCAAAGAGATGGGGGAGTGAGAATGGAGCGGGACAGGGTCATTGCTGTGGACAATGCTAGGAGCTGCTGCAGGGTCCCTGACCTGAAGGAAGGGGGTGCGTGTCTGGAATGAGAGTCTTAAGGCTGTCAGCAGCTTTGCTGGGGCGAGAGAGCAGGCATTACTGCCCCCATTAAAGACACCCAAGCGGGGGGGGAGGGGAGCCTGGTGTCAAACTGCCTCTGCTCTCTCTTATTGGCCCCAGCATACAGAGCCTCTGTAACAGTGGAGTAGAGACTCTAGGCACTGGCCCTTCAGAGGCTGCCCTGATCCTGCTGCCTCTTCCCAGCAAAGGTCGGAGCCTCAGGCTTGGAAGCCTGTGGGAAGTGGCTGTGGAGTTCCCAGTGTTCTGGGTTCAGGTGAGCAGTGGAAGAGGATGTCTGAAAACGGGACTCAGGAAGGAGGGGAGATGATGACTGGAAACTGTGGCTGTTTCCTCATCAGCTCTTTGATGGTGGCTGTTGAAACAAAGGGTTTGTCGTAATTCTGGAAACAGTATGAGACGCACCATCCCTTGGGTGCATACTTATGCAGGCACGCCCCTGTGCACACTCACAAATACAGCTCTCTGTGCACACAGCCTCTGCCTGCGGTGTAGAAATACAAGAGACTAACTTTAAAAACCTGCATTTACAAGGGATCTGACCCTCACCAGGCCAGACAGCTCCAAATTAGTGTGCCCACAACCTCATTAGTCATAGAGTTGAAGGCCAAATTGACCTCCTGTATATCTCAGACCAACAGCACCACCCAGCAACCGAAATTAGACCAAAGTATTACAGCCCACAGGAGACTAGACTGTCGTGCCACAGGCAGAGGATAGGAGGGACCGAGGTGCACCAGTGCCTGAGTTCCCGTGCAATGGAAGGGAAAATAAGTGCGATATACCCAGATAATCCTACAAGTGACCTGCATGCTGCAGAGGAAGGCAAAAAAAAAACCAACCCAAGGGTTTCCCCCAATCTGACCTGGGATGGGGGGGGATTCCTTCCTAATCCCACATATAGCAATTGGTTAGATCGTGAGCATGTGGGGCAAGTACCCAAGAGAGAACGCTTGGTGCCGTCTCAGAGCTCTGACCCTCGCACTCTGTGGAAAGAAGTGGAGGCACTTAGCAAAATGAGAGCATGGGATTAGGCAGCTCTGGCATCTTCCCTTAGGAAGCCCCCTCATCCTTCCCAGAGTGACATGGGCTCAGAGGCAGCATTGAAACAGGAGTGAGTGGCCCTCTCGGGGCAGAGAGAGGGATCCTGGGAGAGGAGTGTGTGGGGACCCACCGGCTCAGGGCAGCAGAACTAAACCAGGAGTGTGATGTGAGTGGGACAAATGGGCTTTCCGAGGCTGCTGCAAGCGAGCCCACTGCAGCTGCACTGCCCTCAGGGAGAGCCGTTCCCACGCCGGCACACTCCCCAGCTCCTGGGCCATGCTGCCCTGCTCCATCGTTCCTCTGGGATCCTGAAGGTGGCAGCCTATGGTACTGTTCACACACTATCCCCTTCGCGATATCCTCCATTCCCTCACTTCCCTTGGCACCGTGTGACCTGATCTGACACTGACTCATCTGCTCCAACGCAGCCCCCATGACCAGGAGGGGCTTGGTACTCACCCCCATGGGAGGCGAAACACAGTCCTGCTGCCTTCAGACATGCCTTCCCGTTCAGTGGGAGCGGGGCTGCCAGAGCCACCATTGGCTGTCAGCCCCAGGTGTGTGCATGGGCTCGGCCTCTCCATCAGCCCCTCTCTGGTGCAGGTGTGGTCGGGGAGCAGGAGCGTGTCTCTCAGTCAGGGAGTTTATCAGGCAGCATATTGGGATCCAGGTTCTGATCAGCCCCACTGGCACTCTCCTGACAGGAGGGGTCCAGTTGCCCTGGGCCCCTTGTGCAGTGGGGGTGTGGACTTCCCTGCTGTGCAGAGGCAGAATGGATCTGGCCGGGGAGAAGGATGTGCAGCAGGAACACTTGCAGCTCTCTGCACACTGATCTAAGGGCAACTTGATGTGACGCTTCACAGTGTCAGCTGGCTGGGGAGAGGGTTGCACACCTGGCCAGGTGCGTGATGGGGATTTTTTAAAACTTTCTCTGCGCCATCAAGTACTGGGACCAGCCAGTGCAGCAGGGGACATGAGGGGGCATCAGATTAGATGGGCCCATTGATCTCATCCAGCTCAGCAAGGACAGAGGATGCTGGGCATATGGGCCCACTGGTCTCTTCTGGTGCAGCAGCTTCGTAGTGGTCTTCTCAGATTCCTTCCCGCACTCGCGTGTCCCCTGAGCTGAGCTCACCTTGAGTAGGGTTTCTCCCACCAGACACAGTGGCTTTCCCGTTTGCTCTCCATTATTTTGGGGCTCCCTTAGACTGATGCTGGGGCCTTGAGGAGCAGTCCCAGCTGTGCCTGGGCGCTGGCTCTCTGGGAGGCGGCCCCTGGGGAGTAGCCATGGCAGGGGGACGTGGGTGAGATGTACTGGGTAAGTACACCGCGCCCCATAACTGACACAAGGGATTGCACTTCCGCCCTGTCCAGAGGGGGAGACGTGCGATCTGCAGAGGGGAGTGAGCTAGACGGGGGCTGTGGGAGGAGGGGATTGGCCTATGCTCAGACCCTCCAGCTGGCCCTGGATTCCCCCAGGTCATGGATCCATCCTCATGGCTGAAGAGCCATTGATGTAAGGAGATGAAGCAGGGGTGGGTCTCTGCAGGAAGCAGACGTGGCTGGAGCAGGTGCCTAAAAGTTGCTTTGTCACTTGGTACCAAAGAGAGGTTGGGAGGGGCCTCAGGCCTTGAGGGGCAGGGGACTCGCTCCAGAGTAGGTGGCAGAGAAAAGGGGGTGGGGGATACGCACCAGCTTAGAGCATGCCAGAGCCAGGCACTCCCCTTGTCTGGAGATGGAGTATTTGCCCCTCCCAGAGTCGCTTCTGGGCTGGCGACTCCACGTAGCCTGGAATGGAGGAACCAGGCCTCCTGGGTGTGTAACCGAAGGGGAACAGATATGCCTGGCTTATGCAGAGGGGACTGGGGAGCTGGGAAAATGCCAGCTCAGCTCATCCAGAGAAGAAAGAGCCAGTGTCAGGGCAGGGCTTCCCTGCAGGAGGAAGGGGCTTCAGGCCTCCAACCCCACTGCCCTGTGTCCCAGCCTGTCCTGAGCAAGTCACCTTCCAGTTTCGACAAGCTTGGAGTGGCAGCTCTGCATAGGGGAGGCAGATCTGTGTGGGTACCGTTCCCTTTCAGTGTTGCTGATCCCAGCCCTTTGGGAGCTCACCCAGGATGCCCCTGGCACTAAAACCAGCACTGCGCCCCTTGCTCCCGGGATTCCAGCTCCCCTCTAAGCTCTCTCTGCTTGGTTTGGATTTGCAGGAGGCCAGCAGCATAGTGAAGGAGTGAGAGTTGCTGGGAGCTACCAAACATTGCTGACCGCCACCAAGCATCATGACAACGAGCAGCGGTCCCTCAGACAGGTATGGCCAGGCCTCAGTGTGCATGCACACACGTCCCCTGGAAACATCGCCTCCTGAACTAGTCACCAACCAGCCCTTCCTGACAGAACCACAGCCGCAGTGGTGTTCACAGGACCCTCTCCCGGCAGCCTGGCAGGCTCAACAAGTGAGCCCATGGCTGCCATGATCTTGGCAAATCCAGTGTCCCTGGAACGTGGAGGTGGGATGGTGGGGAGATATTGTTGTCCCCAAACCCAGAAACCCTGCTGCCCTGCCTTGTGCCCCGGCCCTGCAGCTGAGGGCTGGGGGAGCAGCAGCCAGTGCTGGGCTATGTGTAGCGCTATGGTGGAACCCAGTCTGTAGAGTGTGAGGTGACTAAAGCAGCAGGATTGGGTCTGTGGCTCTCTCCTCCCTCGGAGGCTCTCGTTGTCAGTTTTCTCATAACTCATGGGCTGCAAACATTCTGCACTGCAAGGAGGAAGACGAATACTAAGAGACTTGGCCCCCTCCCATATCTGCCAGCTGCCAGGACACATCTGGCTGCCACGGGCCTGTGAGCAGCCAACACCCTCACTCCCTCCTTCTTTCATAACAGCCTGGAAATCCCTTTTGGGTCCCAGGGCAGCTGAACCATTGAACTCTTGCTTAATGTCAGTGGGAGGAGGGGACTGTCTCAGCACTCACAGGGCTCCACACAACCCCTCCTGGGCCAAGCAGACCCCCTTTTCCCCACTGCCCTCTCCTACAGTAGAGATCCGTTCTGCCTTCACATCAATGCCGTGTGAAGTGTCAGATGTAGCTCCCCCCGGGTTACACCTCATTGTGGGCACCCAGTCTCATCTCTGGGAAGGCACACACAGTGGGTAAGGAAGTGGGAGTCCCCGGTGTTTGCAGCGAACAACCCACTTGGCCTTATTTCTCCAAACTCCAACACATCCAACTTCCCATTAGGGGATTCTGGGTCCAACAGCCAGGTGCTGTACTAAGCAGTACTATGATTAGAGCCGCCACTAGGGGGCAGTCAGGACTCTGCATGCCCATTCGGCTGCATTAAGGCCTAGGTCAACAAAGCAGCTATTGGTTTTGAGTGTCCCATGTTGGGTGTGTAGGGCCTGATTCTCAAAAGGGCTATGCGCTCCCCACTCCAGGTGAAGCCAGTGGGAGCTGCAGGTGTTCAGTAAAAACAGACACAACGGCGCAGCATCCCACTGAATGGAGAACCCTCTGACAAAGACTTGGGTGTCCTGGTGGCTAATCAGCTGACCATGAGCGCTCAGTGCTACACTGGAGGCTAAAGCGATCCAGGGATGTATAAACAGGGGAATCTCGAGTAGGAGAGGAGAGGTTAGTTTACTGTTGTATTTGGCACTGGTGTGACTGCTGCTGGCACACTGTGTCCTGTTCTGGTGCCCACAGACCAGTCAAGAAGGAGGTTGATAAATTGGGGAGAGGTTCAGAGAAGAGCCAGGAGAATGATTTAAAAATTAGAAATCAGGCCTTATAGTGATAGACTCAAGGTTCTCAGTCTATTTTAACTTAACAAAGAGAAGGTTAAGGGGTGACTTGATTCCAGTCTATAAGTATCTATATGTGGAACAAATAGTTAATAATGGGCTCTTCGATCTACCAGAGAAAGGTACAACACGATCCAGTGGCTGGAAGTCAAAGCGAGGCAAATTTCAGACTGGAAATAAGACAGAGTTTTACTAGGGAGGGTAATTAACCACTGGATTGATTTACCAGGGTCGTGGTGGATACTCCAGCACTGGCTGCAGGTCAGGGTGAGAGGCACTGGCAGAGCTGCATGTGGGGAGTCCAGGGCTGAGATAGTAGGGGGGCTGCAGATCAGAGGTGAGAGGCACTGGCAGAGCTGCATGTGGGAAGCCCAGGGCTGGGATAGCAGGGGGGCTGCAGGTCAGAGTGAGGGGCACTGGCAGAGCTGTGTGTGGGGAGCCCAGGGCTGGGATAGCAGGGGGGCTTCAGGTCAGAAGTAATGGGCATTGGCAGAACTGTGGGAGTGGCAGGTAGCCCAGGCCCTTGCCTTCTCCGAGAAAATCTCTCCTCTGCCCTCCCTTTATGAACACTGAACCTAAGCTAATTCATCATTTGTTACCTCCTTCCTCTCTCCCCTGCTCTGGGCCAGGGATGGTCAGGAGATGGGGGCAATATACACGTATCCTCCTACTGCCTGTCCTATCTCAACAGCAGCCTGCTCAGAGACCCCTCTGATTCTGCCCATCTCTCGCACAGGTATAAAGCCGTCTGGCTGATCTTCTTCATACTTGGCCTGGGGACGCTGCTGCCATGGAATTTTTTCCTGACAGCCACCACGGTAAGGAGCTCTGTGCCCCATGTGTCTGGGAGGGATTAAGTGTGTGTGGCACGTGCGGCCCATGCTTGTGTTGGTGTGGGAACTGGTGTGTGCCAGGAGGGACATGCATGAGGCATGGATGTGTGCAGTCTGGGTGTGTCAGAGGCGGGTGCATTCATTTCATTCTCTCCGTTTCAGTATTTCACCAACCGCCTCGGGGATCCCCAGAACATTTCCTCCCTGGAGCGCCTCCCTGGATTGAACAGCACAGATGAGGGCCAGCAGCCTCCCCCCACCTACCTGCAGGCTAGGTTCAACAACTTCATGACACTCTGCGCCATGCTACCCCTGCTCATCTTCACCTGCCTCAACTCCTTCCTCCACCAGAGGTGAGTCTGGGCCCCTGCCCTGGCCCAGTCCCTCATCTCCATCCTGTCATAAACAGATAGCTAAGGGTTAATGTCTCTTTCACCTGGAAAGGGGTAACAAACAACACCTGACCAGAGGACCAATCAGGAAACAAGATTTTTTCAAATCTGGGTGGAGGGAAGTTTTGGGTGTGAGTCCTTTGTTCTTGGTTTGTTCTCTTTCTGGGCTCTGAGAGTGACCACAGGAATCTCCAGGCTTTCTAATCTTCTGTTTCCAGGTTGTAAGTACAAGGATAGTCAGACAATAGGTTTATATTGTTTTTTTGTATTTACATGTGTGTAGTTGCTGGAATGTTTTAAATTGTATTCTTTTTGGATAAGGCTGTTTATTCATTTTTTCTTTTAAGCAATTGACCCTGTATATTGTCACCTTGATACAGAGACCAATTTTATGTCTTCTTCTTTTTTTTTATATAAAGCTTTCTTTTTAAGACCTGTTGGAGTTTTTTTTTTAGTGGGGGCTCAAGGGGATTGAGTCTGCAGGTCACCAGGGAATTGGTGGGAGGAAGAAGACAGGGGGAAAGGGAAAATCTCTTTGTGTTAGATTTACTAAGCCTGACTTTGCATACCCTCTGGGTGAGGGGAGAGAGAGATTTGATCTCTCGGTACTTGTGTTTCAGGGACTTGAAGCAGAGAGTATCCTAGGGTCCCCAGGGCGGGGAAATCTGGGAGGAGGTAAAGAGGGGGAAGGGAAATGGTTTATTCCCCTTTGTTGTGAGACTCAAGGAATCTGGGTCTTGGGGTCCCCTGGGAAGATTTTGGGGGGACCAGAGGGTATCAGGCCCTAAAATTTCTGATTGGTGGCAGCGATATCAGATCCAAGCTGGTAATTAAGTTTGGAGGTTTCATGCTAGCTTCTCATGTTCTGAACTCTAAGGTTCAGATCTGAGTAGGAGAGTTATGACACATCCCCTCTGGCCATGCGAGGAACTCTGCCTCCTGTCTGCTGGGTCCCCTTCACCCCCAGAGCCCAGCTGGACCAATCCCCACTCGACACAGCCTGGCCTTTGTGACCCAATTCTCCTTTGAGGCAGGCCTGCTGAGGTGGGTGCTTTCTGCAGCCCCCCATGGTCCTGCTGGTGGGGTCTCTTCTCACTGAGGGCCTCTCTCTTGCCACCCTGCAGGATCCCCCAGAAAGTCCGTATCCTGGGCAGTCTGGTTGCCATCCTTCTGGTCTTCATGATGACGGCTGCCTTGGTAAAGGTCCCCTTGGATCCACTCCCCTTCTTCGTCATCACCATGGTCAAGATCATCCTCATCAATTGTGAGTGGGCCCTTGGACAATCCTGAATGCTACTGGGATCGGGGAAACTGGCCCCAGAGGGGTGGAAAGAGGCACGGGCCCCGTTCCACCTCTCCCTTCACTGTTACCCCAGGCAATGCCAACCCACTCTGCTGCTAGAGGGTCTTGTGTCTAGGTCTGATCTCCTGGCGCTGAAGTGTATGGCTTCTCCTCCCCCAGCAGGAGGCGCCGTAGGAAGCAGGGCAGGGGCATTGGCTGTGCGGGGAGCTCCCAGCCATCCTGGACCCAGTCTCCCCCAGCATGAGATGCCGTAGGGAGCTGGGCAGGGGCACTGGCATGATGTAGTGTGGCTTCCTAGTTTGTCTTGCAGGGGGGTGGGAGAAGGGCAGTGTTCCATGTCACCCCTATTGGCCGATCCTCATTATTACCTCTCTTTGTCCTTGCAGCTTTTGGTGCCATCCTCCAGGGAAGCCTTTTTGGATTGGCTGGGCTGCTGCCTGTCAGCTACACAGCCCCCATCATGAGCGGGCAGGGCATGGCAGGGACCTTCGCAGCTCTGGCCATGATCTGCGCTCTCTCCAGTGAGTAACTCCCATGCGGACCCATCTACAGCCCTCCAGTTTCCCACCTTCCAGTGGGATCTGCTGCAAAGCAGCCTGTGCCCAGGAGCCGCAGGAGGGCCTGCTTAGTACAGAGGGGGTGCAGGTTGCCCTTCCCCCGATCCACCACAGTTCAGAGCCAGCTGCCAGGGCACCTCTAGGGAAGGACACATTGGGGTCACTCGGGGGGGCACTAAAATCCAATTTTTGGGGAGGTGGTCACTGCAGGGAGTCTCCACAGGCTTCTGCAAACATCCTGTCCTAGGAGAGGGGTGTCCTCCTGTCAGAGCTGGGGGTGGGGGGAGTCCTCCCCTATTGTTGCCTTCCCCAGCAACCCCCTCTGGCCTTCCCTCACCTCTGGCCTCTCTCCTTAAGGTCAGGCTTGACAAAGCCCTGGCTGGGATGATTTAGTTGGGAATTGGTCCTGCTTTGAGCAGGGGGTTAGACTAGATGACCTCCTGAGGTCCCTTCCAGCCCTGATATTCTATGATTCCTCTCCGTGCTCCTAGGCGGCTCATTGCTGGCAGACAGCGCCTTCGGCTACTTCATCACAGCCTGCGTGGTGATCCTGCTGGCCATCGGCTCCTACATCCTGCTGCCCCGTCTGGTAAGGGCTCGCCCTTCTCCGGGAGGTCGGGGGTGGGGACCACCCAGCCAGAAGAGAGGAGTGGCGGTGTGGGGGGTTGCTGTGCTCCACAGGAGCCATAGTGCAAGGGGAAGCCAGCCTCATTCCTGTGCATGCAGGCTTCCCCAGTGACACTCCAGTCCTGGCCGTGGACAGCCCTCATCCCTAGGGGCAGAGAGATCCACACCCCCACTCACACATGAGCTCTCTGTGTGGTCTCTCTGCAGGACTTCTTCCGTTACCATTCGATGAAGGACAAGACTGAGTATCGGGTTCATGAGAGGCATGCTGAGCTGGAGACCAAGATCGACCTGATCAAGAAAGGTGAGGCATGCCAGGGGGAGGGGAATATTGACAGGTGGGCTGGAGGGGGAGCTGGGGACTGGAGCTGGACCTGAGGAGGCTACTGGCTCTGGGGAAGCCTGCAGCTCCTCTGCATGTGGCCTGGCCCAGAATCCCAGGGGAGGGGGAAACGGCAGGCATGAGCAGTGCTGGCTCAGGTGTGGAGCTACTGGCCGCACCTGGGGTCACCCACCACCTTGGAACCTCCCCTCACCCTTCCTGTCTCTCCGTACAGATGAGCCCAATGGGGTGGAACAGAGTTACCCGAACAACACAGCCCCCCAAGTTCCCAGCGAGAAGCCCTCCGTCTTCAGCATCTTTAAGAAGGTACATAAGTCGGTGACACCCACTGCCCCTCATGCCTGGGTTATGGGTCCCTGGGCCACGTCTGTACCCCAGAGTGGGACACCCCAGAGCTGGTCTGTCCCTGCATATTTGGGTAACGGGTTCTGGCTCTGTTTTAACCCCCCAGATCTGGGTCATGGCTCTGTCCGTCTGCTTCATCTTCACTGTCACCATTGGGGTCTACCCAGCTGTCACTGCCGAGGTGAAGACCACGATTGCTGGGAGCAGCGAGTGGAGTGAGTGACAGCAGACTACCTATCATTCGTCGCTGGGCAGACTAGGGGCGGGGGTAGAAGGGAGCAGACCCCTGGGGCAGAGCTGGAAGAAAGTGGGACTCGAGTGGAGAAGGAGCTACAGGGGAGAGGCCCCAGTGACATCTGTTGGCAACCTGAGAGCTGGACAGGCCTGCTGTGCCCTCTGACAGACTGGGCGCCAGGTTTCCCTCCCAGGTTTGGGCAGGATCCATGGGCAACGGTGTGGGCTGGCCTAGGCCCCGTCCTGGCTGCTGAGCCGCAGGAAGAGTCGTGTTGGAGGAAGAGGGAGGGTGAGAGCCTGTGCCCCTGGGAGGTGCCGTGTTGTTGGGTAAGGCCTGATCCCCCTGTCCCCTCTGCACTGTGGGGGGCACCTCACGCAGCAGACAGGAGGGGGTGGGGTGTCCTGTCACCTGTCACTGACCCTTCCTCTCTCTCTAGAGAGGTACTTCATCCCTGTCTCCTGTTTCCTGATGTTTAATATCTTTGACTGGCTGGGACGGAGCCTCACGGCCATCTGCTTATGGGTAAGTGTGGGGCAGAGCGGAGGGGGCAAGGGCCTGGCAGCTGGCCCTGACCCATCAGCCAATCAGAGTTCACTTCACGGGGCTGCCCTGTGTCCTGACAGCCCAGCTGCCCATGCAGGACACAGGGAAGCGGGCGCTGACAAGCTAGCACAAGGGGCTCTGCATTGAATTCTCCTGGCTCTGGGAGCTGAGTGAGGACTCTTGGGTTAGAGCAGGGTGCTAGGAGTCCAGACCCCTGGTTTCCATCCCTGGCTCTTACCACTCATGGCATGCCCTTACGTGAGTCATTTCCCTGTGCCTTGCCTCAATTTCTCCACCTGTACAATAGGGATCCTGCTCTGACTCCTACCTCCCAGTGGGCTCAGGCTCCAGTACAATTGTGTGTACATGCTAGGGAAGGACAAGGGGTGACGATCATGGAGACATAGGGAGCCCATCCCCCTGGAATCCTGTCCTGCCTCTTTTGGCTGGGGAAGCTAAATGCACTGTGAATTCGGGGTGTGTTCCCAGCTGAGTCTGACACGCTTTTCCCAACTCCCTGGGAAATGGATGTAACGGGCACCCCAGAGAGAGCTAGCAAGCAAGCAAGGGCATGGCGCCTGGGGGGACACCAGCAGCTGGGGGCAGCAAAGTACTGCAGGGAGAGAAGTGGAGAGCCCAGGGAAAAGCGAGATGCAGGATGCCAAGGGCATAGAACAGGGTAGGCAACCTATGGCACAGGTGCCGAAGGTGGCACGCGAGCTGATTTTCAGTGGCACTCACACTGCCCGGGTCCTGGCCACTGGTCCGGGGGGCTCTGAGTTTTAATTGAATTTTAAATGAAGCTTCTTAAACATTTTAAAAACCGTATTTACTTTACATACAACAGTAGTTTAGTTATATATTATAGACTTATAGAAAGAGACCTTCTAAAAATGTTAAAATGTATTACTGGCACGTGAAACCTTAAATCAGAGTGAATAAGTGAAGACTCGGCACACCACTTCTGAAAGGTTGCCAATCCCTGGCATAGAAGGTGGTACTGGCAGAAAGCCATCAGCTGCCTTGTGGGGAGTGCAGAGGGCAGCAGCTACTTGGGAGGGAGGGAGGAGCCCAGGGAGCAGAAGCAGATGGGCTGCCCTGGGAGTGTGTGTGACAGGGCAGGAGAGGTGGGGATGGCAGCTGGCAAATATCTCCTGTGGCGGACATGGGACACTAGCTGGGGCTCTGAGTTACTACAGAGAATTCTTTCCCAGGTGTCTGGCTGGTGGGTCCTACCCACATGCTCAGGGTAAAACTGATCATCATATTTGGGGTCAGGAAGGAATTTTCTTCTTCCTCAGCAGCTTGGGGCATGGATCATTTGTGGGTTTGATCTAGAGTCAGTGGTGGGTTCTCTGGAACTTGAAATTTTTAAATGAGGATTGGAGGACGTCAGTAACTCAGCCAGTGGTTAGAGGCCTGTCACAAGAGTGGGTGGGTGAGGTTCTGTGGCCGGCGACATGCAGGAGGTCAAATTGGATGATCATGGTGCTCCTTTCTGGCTTCAAGTCTGAGTGGGAGATAGGGCCAAGGAAAGAGCAGCTCACTGCTGGGGAGAGGAGGAGGTGGGAGAGGATGGAGCTGAGGGGTCTCCAGCCGGGAAGGAGGGCGTGAGCCCAAGTGAAGTCAGAGAGATGGGAAGGAGCGCAGGTGCTGGGGAGGTCCGAGAGGGGATCTGGTGAATGGGAGCGGGGGCGGGATCCTGTGCAGTTCCAGTTAGACGTTCCCATGGTGCTGTTTTCCCAGCAGTGTGGCTTGGAGGAAACCATCTCCTCAATTGCAGCCTCCTTGTAAACAAGTGCAGGCTGCAGTCACACAGACAGCTGGCTGGGGCAGAGGAGGAGCAGTGGGGAGGGCTGCACTGCTCGTAGGCAGTCTAGGGCTGGGCTCACGAAGGGCACCAAATGGGCTACAGTCTCCTCCATGGCAGCAGTGCCCAAGGCTGCCCCTTCCCTGGCTCCTCTTTGTCTTTTTCTCTTGCCTCCTCGGGCCTGCCGCATATGGTGCCATTAAAGCTCTGGAGTTCTATGGTGTTTGCTTTGAGGACTCGCCCTGTCCCAGTAGTAGGGCTCAGAGGCCCTTCATTTGGGCCACAGAGACTGTCGGCTGGTCTGAGCCCTGTACCCACTCTGCCCTGGAATTGCCACCTGCCATGCTCCAGGCACAGCCAGCAGCAGGGAACTGAGAATGCAGGAGCAGGGCTAAACACCCGCCCTGTAGCTAGCGTGTGTCCGGGGAGTGTTCTGGAAGCCGATCTGCATGAATGTGTGCCATAGGCCCTGTACGGCTAACGGGGCTGCTGGGGGACTGTTTCTCTCCCACATTCCAGGGGGCCTAGAGTGTGTGCTTGAGTGCAAGCCGCCCTGTGGGTCAGGTTGTGGGTCCAGAGTTTGCTCTGCATTGACTATCCCTTGTGCCTGCTGCTGTGGGTTGGGAGGGGGGCTGGGGTGTCTCTGGCTCTTCCTGCCTCCTCCACGCCCCACACAATGCTTCCCCCCTTACTGCTCAGGCTGTTTGTTTGAATAAACTCTTGACAGCATGAGACAATGGAGAGCCTGTCCGGTCTGAGCCAGCCGGCCTGGCCAAGCTAGAATCCCCTGCTGTCAGGAGCTGCCTCTCCGAACCTCCCTCCCCGCAGTGGGGTCACATCATCTGACTGCCCTCGCCCTTGGCCCCGAGCTGCCTTGCCAGGCCACATCCCCGCTGGCAGGAGATGGTTCCAAAACAGCTTTATGGAAATCGGATGTGGCTGCATGTGGTTTGGCCTGGCTGATCCGCTGGGTGCCCTCCTTTCCCGGGGTGGGGCCGCTCAGTCAACAGGACGCTGGTTTTGGCTGTGCCCACGAACAGGCCGACTGGCCCGCCCCAATCCCGCAGCATACTTTGTGCCCACGACTGCCCCACCACCATGCCAGCCCAGCCCAACGTGCCCCGCAGGGTCCCAAGTTGAGGGGACAACGAAGGCTTGTGTCAGACGCAGGCAGTGAAACCTGGCTCAGAGACCTTAGGGTGACTCTGGAGAGGTCTGGGTGGAACCGAGAGAAGCAGCTGGGATGATCATAATGGTCCCTTCTGGCCTTAAAGTCTATGAGTCAGAGCATCATCATGTCCATGGGGCACGTAGTCACACCCAGCTGGAGAAAGACAAAGAGGGGGGTCCCACTGTGCGCTGAACCTACCAAAGGGAAGGGACTGAGCAGGGCAGGTTCCAGCCAGAACCGAAGTGTTCCCTTGGGAGGGCTCACACCTGCAGACTCAGCAGGTAGAAAAAGGGAGACTGACCAGAAACTGGCCAAGCCAGTGCCTCCGGCACTAGCTGTGGCAGGGGTCAGAGAACATGGGGCAGGGAGCTCAGGGAAAGCCGACTGGGAGTATGGGCATTTCCCATGGATGGCTGTCCCCTCAGGAGAGGGCGTTGGGCTGCATGTGTGCTGGGCTTTCACAGCTGCCATCAGCCTGTTGTTTTCCATCTGTTAGTTATTGACTCTGCAGAACCCTGGCTCAGCATTCTGGCTCCTGCCGCCGCCCAGTGCTCCAGCAGCACGAGTCAGCAGGCTGGAAAAGTACCAGTCCAGTCCTAGGGAATGGGCCTGAAGGGGTGGCAAGAGCCAGGGACTGCGTCCCAGTGACCTGCCTGCTGACCCCACTATTCTCCCTGGGACCTAAGCCAGCAGCTCCAGCGCAGGAGCTCCATGACTCCAGTCCTTCCCAGCCACATTCGCATCGGTCAGGGGTGCAGGTAGTGCAAAGGGCATTGCAAGGCAGGGAGAGGGAGCCTGTGTCACTCAGGAGCACCCCCTTTGAGTGGGTAGGCCCTGCACCGAGCTGTCTGGGTTAGAAGGTGGGGGGCCTAGAGTTGAGTAGGACAATGGCAAGCTCCCTCAACAGCCTCGTTCTTACCCTTTACCAGTGTGGATCTCCCTCCGCCTTTACTTTTGCTGTCAGATAAACCTTAGTGCCCCCGTGGATACCGTGGGGAGATGCCCCACGCCTGCCTGCTTCCCCGGTGCCCCATGGGAAGATGCCCCATGCTTGCCTGCTTCCCCGGCACCCCGCGGGGAGATGCCTGCCCACTTCCCCAGTGCTCTGTGGCACACCACCCACTCATAGGTCTGTGTTTTTCTCTCTCTCCCAGCCCGGGAAAGACAGCTGGCTCCTGCCCTTCATGGTGGCTGCTCGCATAGTCTTCATCCCCCTCTTCATGCTGTGCAACGTGCAGCCCCGCAGCCACATGCCCGTTTTCTTCCACCATGATGCCTGGTACATCATCTTCATCATCCTCTTCTCCATCTCCAATGGCTACCTGGCCAGCCTCTGCATGTGCTTCGGGCCTAAGTGAGTGTGACTAGGGGCGGGGGGAAGGGACCCAAGCGACCTCTTACCACACACCAGCCCATGCTGCTGCACTGGGCACTGGCTGATGGCAATTCTACCACTGGGCACAGTCCCTTATCCAGGCCCTGCCTGAAGGGACTGGGGGTTCCCCTGTCTAATGGGTGCTTTTCCAATTGCCTTGGTGTGGTGGGTTAGGGTCACTCTCCCCATGTTACAGAGGGAGAAATGGCAGGGGGATTCGCTCCAGGCCTTGCAGGTGTCCTGGCTCCCAGTCCTGTGCTTCAGCCACAAGTCTTCTCCTTCCTCCACAGCCCAGAGCTGAGCTCAGACTTGTGCCTCCTAAAAGAGGAGTAAAAGCGATGGGCCAGGGCTGATCCCGGGGCATGGGGGAGAAGCTGCCCCCAGAGCTAAGCAGCCAAAGGCAACTGGTCCTGCAGAGCGCTCGGCCAGGGACATGGCCTCGGCCCCAGCACAGGGAGCTGCGGGGGTCGGCCGGGCGGCCTGCAGTCTCTCAAGGCAGGGGGGATGCTGGCGCCGGGAGCTGCAGGGTGGCACTTTGCCTGACACTTAGCAGCCGCACTCGTTTTACGAGCCCATAACTCAGAGCTGGGCGCTCATCCCAGCAGGGTGTGGGGATGGGATTACTGCTGCAGAGAAGCCCTGATGGGAAGCAGTCAGCATCCTCCCTGCCCTTCGCTGTGGCTACCCTTCGGCCCCCTTTCCTTCCAGAAGCAGGTGCCCTTCCTGCCCCCTTTCCCTCTCCCCATCACCAGTGTGTGAGATTATCAAGTGGCAGCCATGCCAGCACTTCTCCCTGCTCCTGGCCTGGCCAGCCTGGTTCCTAACCCCAGCCCCTGCTCCACATACAGCATGAGCTCGACCCCAGGCTCAGCTTCAATCCCATGTGACTGTGTGTGACACCCTGGCCCAGCCCCCGCATTCCTCACACAGCCTGAAACAAACATGTTCCTGGTTTGGGCACCACCCTCAGCGCAGACTTCTGCTCTTCCTCCCATGT
Source organism: Gopherus flavomarginatus (assembly GCF_025201925.1). NCBI lineage: Eukaryota > Metazoa > Chordata > Testudines > Testudinidae > Gopherus > Gopherus flavomarginatus. The sequence goes on along the minus strand of NC_066620.1, from coordinate 66,483,713 downwards.
TCCAGCAGAGGGAGCACGAGAGCACCACCGACTGATTGTGCCGGGCCTATGTCCACTCTGCCAGTGCTTTTCCAAGGCCTGGGCAGTTCAATGAACTCACTTCCCGAGCACATTCCTAGTGGAGCAAAAGGAGCCCAGGCCCTCCTGCCTGCCACCATTGGTGGCCTTTTGCAGGCTGCTCCCCCTTGCATGCCATCCTGTCCCCTCCTTTCCTACAGTGTCAGTACCCCAACCCTGGGAGGGTCTTGCAAACTGGACTAACTGTTCTCTGTCAGGCACTTAAGGCTTCTCTCTGGTGGTAGAACAGTTGGTCTCTAAAGGGGCCTGGCTCCCCTGGCCACAGGGCAGGGAGAAGAGCCTGTGTGTGCCCCAGGGTTCCCCCCCAGCCCCTCACTCGGACCCACAAGCAGGGGTTAAAGCACAGATCTGGGAGTCAGGAGACCTGGGTTCTCAGCCCATCTCTGTTACAATGGGTGAGGTGTCCAGCAGAAATATCTTAACTACTCTGTGCCTTGGTCTCCTGATCTGTGTGGGGACCCCAGAGCTGGAACAACGGGGTGGGGGGCGGAGATGGGGGGCGGGCAGCCCACCTGCTCTAGTTCCCACACTGTTCTGCTGAAGTGCACATTGAGAAGCCCTTTAGGTTCCTCCCAGCCCTTCTGCTGGGGGTGGCACAGGATCATTCCCCAAGGACAACTCCAAGTTCATTCCAGGTCCTCGTTCCCTTTCCCTTTGGCGCTGAGAATGGAGGGGGAGATGTGGGGAGTCGCAGGGCACTGATTCCTGCAGGAGGGCTTAGGACAGGAGCCACCAAGGGTGGGGGCTGGTGCATAGTTCCGATGGGCTGATGCTTCTCTCTTCCCCCAGGAAGGTGCTCACCCACGAAGCTGAGACGGCTGGAGCCATCATGGCCTTTTTCCTCTCGCTGGGCCTGGCGCTGGGAGCCGTGTTCTCCTTCCTCTTCCGGGTGGTGATCTAGCGGAGCGGCAGCATGGACACTGAGGCCGTGCTTGGCTCAGCTTCTCGTCCCCTGGCCAGCGCATAGAGGCTACAGTGCTGGGGGGACGTCTCCTGTGCACTGCTATGAACTCTCACTGCCTTAGCAGACCTTATGCCCTGTGACCTGGGGAGTGACCTCCACCTGCCCTGAGGATGGCTTGGGGCTCCTAGGGCTGGGCCACTTTGCCCCACCCTGGCTTGTGTGATGGCTCCAGTACCTGTGTGCCATCATGTGCCCCCCGTACTGTATGTGACCGCTGGATCCCACACACACAGATCTCCCCCTGCCTAGTGTTGTGTGACTTCCTCCCCATGCACAGATGCCAGGATCCTGCCTCGAATTCATATCACACCCACCAAGTCTGGGGTCCTTGGCTCAAAAGAGAAGAGAGTGCCTGGGGTCGCTGCTCCCTTGGGGGCTGCTTGTGACTTTCTCTCCCCATCCTGGCCTCCTCTTGAGGTGGCCCTGGAGAGCTCACCCGTGTCCAGTTTCTCTCCCCCTGCCCCCAGCAAGGGAAATGAACTAACCCCCATGCCTGGCTGAGGGAAGAGGAGCCCTGCAAACTGTACCCCTGCCCACTCCGCCATATATACATGTGTGCTGCCCATCGCTATAGCTGCTGAGCATCTCAGACACTTGTAGCTTTATTCCTCCCCGTCCCTCCCGAGAGCTAGGGAAGTGTCATGACCCCAGACTCCAGATGAGGAAGTGGGGCAGGGCTGGAGATAGAGCCCAGGTGTCTGGTGTACCAGTCAGATGCCCCAATTACTGCACGTCCTTCCTCTTCTGCCTTAGCCTTTCCTCTGCTCCTGACCTCCCTCCAGGTGCCGTTCACCCCAGCTGCTTGCACTGCCTCAGACTTTGATCTGCCCCCCTGCGGCAGTCCCAGACTTCCCCAGGAGGAGGTGCTGCAGGAGTGGAGCAGGCACGCTGGCAGTGGGGGGTGCCCAGAGAGTGAGAAGGCCAATGTAGAACCGCACTGCCAGGAGCCACCCCATGCTCCGCGAGGCCTTGCCTGGCTGAGTGCCCTTTGGCGTGGGCATGGGCTCGGCCCGTTCATCTCTGTAAATGTATCTGTACAGTTGCCATTTTCTATACAAAGAGTGAACATGCCTCCTCGTGTGTCTGCCACTGACTCCCACGCCGCCACGGGGGAAGGGGAGCGCAAGCACCCTACAGCCCTCAGTCATAGGCATCAGCCCCTGCAGAGCTGGGCCCCTAGGGCTGAACGGGGGTGGGGGCTGGTGTGAAGACATTTTGGTGTCTGTCCTCAGCCCCTATTCAGTTCACTCCCACTCCCATTTCAGGGGGGCCTCCATGGGCAGTGAGGGGGCAGGGGGTCCCAACCATATCCCCGGCATGTGAACACAGGGCCAGTACTTTGAGTGCTGAGACCAGGCTGTGGGGGGTGGGGGTCTAGGGCAGTACTGGCAGGCTGGGGAGATGGAGGTCTGGGCTGGTACTGGCAGAGGAGTGCTGGGCTCTGATGCCCTGAGAGGTGGCAGGTGCATTGGCTGAGCTGTTGCGCCACCTAGTGACCACAATAGTGAGCTGCAGTGTCCTGTCCTTTCTGAGCATCCCTGCACCTTTGCCTCTCCTGGAAGCAGTTTCCCCAGAAACATTCTCCCAGCTCCCGCTCCTAGGGGCAGCGATGGTTCCTCTGAACACTTGCCCCTGACACAAACATACACCTGCCAGCTTCACACCAGCATAGCCCTCTGATGCCCCCCCCATCTACACCGCCTGTAACCCATGTCCAGGATTGCAACTCTCCCTGGCACCAAACCTAGTTGTGCAGAACCCCCAGGGTTTGCTCTTTGATTCTCCCCTGAGGTACGTGTAGCGGCCAATGAAGGTGTGATTGCAGCTCGCGGAGGCATACTCACGTGAGCTAGCACAACCAAACCTAGCAGTGAAGACACAGCCACACAGGTGCAGCTGCGGCTGCAGCTACCTGCTCTTCTTAGCCATGCTAAATTCAAACTGGCTGGGGCACATGCCACGCTGCAGTCACACCTATTGCAGTGCAGACATAGCTTTGAGAATTTGTGTTACCTCAAGTTAATTGAGTGCTATTGTGCCAGCCTAGGGTGAACCACAATTGTTTGTGTCCTGGACAAAACATGCCTGGAATGTCTAGCTTAGTACACACAATTGTGTTTGGTACTGTGCATTCATTAGCAATGACCTCCAGTGACAGCAGGATCACAACCACTGATGTAGCCACAGGCCACGTCTGCACTCAGAAGTAATGTCGACCCAGCTATCTTCCTCAGGGGTGTGAAAAATCAAGTGTAGACAAGCCTGTACCCTGTACTGCAGGTGTCTGAGTCTGTCCCCAAAACACACATCACAACCATGGAGGAGGTGAATGGCCCATGGGATGGTTGTGCCACTGATCTTTCCTCCCGTTAGATGAGTAACCCCTGGTGACACCGCCTCTGTCCCAGCTTCCTTCTAGCAAAGGCCCAAAAGTTACATCTCATCAGCCCTGAAGACCACCCCCACTCACACCCCACCATACCTCAGCCCTGTGCTGGAGGGACCGCAGGTTTTCCAGCATACTCACTCCTTGGCCTTACTGTTTGGGGGGACGGGGACTGAGGAGAGGCTCATTACAATAGGGGTTTGTGAAGGCTGCTTTTGTCTGCCTAGTGTTGTACACACCCTGAACACATGATTCACAGGGGTCACCAACCAGCTGGACAATAGGAGTGACATACACTCAACACTGACCTGAACTGCTATTCTTCCCACACAGCTCTGTCTGCCCCTCACCCTGACCTGCAGCCCCCCTGCTATCTTGGCGCTGGGCTCCCCTCACACAGCTCTGCCAGTGCCCCTGCAGCTCCCCCACTATCCCAGCCCAGGGCTCCCCTCACACAGCTCTGCCCATGCCCCTCACCCTGCTGCCCCTCTGCTATCCCAGCCCTGGGCTCCCTTCACATAGCTCTGCCCGTGCCCCTCACCCCTGACCTGCTGCCCCCTGCTATCCCGATGCTGGGCTCCACACAGCTCCGTCCATGCTCCTCAAACCTGACCTGTAGTCCATCTCCCTCTCTCCACACACTATTCCAGTGCTGGGGTCCCCGGAGGTCTGCATATCCCATATCTCTGGCTCAGCACAGAGCTCATGCCCATGACCTCTGGAAAATCAGGCAGAATCGTGAGCTCATCGGCCAGGTTTATAACAGCAGTCACATTATCCAGTCATTCTACCCATGGCCCTGAGCCCTAGAAGAGTTGCTGTCTCCCTAAGGCCAGAAAACAAGGGCCTTGTGTGTGAGAGGCGCCGGGGGGAGGGACACACACCAGACATCCAACCCCAGGGCCCAGACATTCCCCTGTGTTTCCCTTCCGGCCCTGGCATCTCATTGCTACCCCTCCCCACCCACCTGTCCCAGGATTACTGACACTGTAACCATGCATTCAGTCTGGAGATGGAACAGCTGAGCTGGCAGAGGAACCTTCCATGGGACAGGATGTGTCCGGGGTGGAGATGGCATGGCAGGTTGTGCTGGGATCTCAGCAGGGGTTCAGATCAGTTCCACTCTGTGAGGAGGAGGCCAGAGGACACGTGCTCCTGTCCTACATCCCTGGGGGTGTTCATCCCAGACTAACGAGGTCACTTCCAGCCTAGGGCTCTCCCGGACATGCTCATGAGGAGGGCAACTGGGGAGACCCCCAACGGTGGGGAACTCTGATCTCCTCATAGGCATTTGCTGTCTGATTCCAAAGGCTTTTGCCCAAATGAAGCTGACTAGCGCTCCAGTACCCCGTTGCCTGTTTGGGAAGCAGGGTCCAGACAGGGGCGGCTCCAGGCCCCAGCACACCAAGTGCATGCTTGGGGCGACAAGCCATGGGGGGTGCTCTACTGGCGCCACAAAGGCGGCAGGCAGGCTGCCCTCGGCGGCTTGCCGGCGGAGGGTCCGCTGGTCCCGCGGCTTTGGCGGACCTCCCACAGGCACGTGCTTGGGTTGGCAAAATTCCTAGAGCCGCCCCTGGGTCCAGAGCAGCACCTGCCCAGCTGCAGACTGGAAACATGCAGGAAAAGCAGGGGAAGGCCATTGGGAGAGACCGGAAGTGTGGTGCACGAGGTCTCCTCAGCTAACCCCTGTTCTCAGCTCTCCTTTGGGCTTCTAGAAAAGCCATCATCACCTCAATGGTGACATTTGCCTCAATCCAGGGGTGAGGCTGTCCGGTTCATCACATGTCTGCAGGATGCCCTCAGCCCTAATGGGAAGCACGTCCTTCCTTCCCTCCCTAGAAGTCCTGGACCCCACTTTCCCTGAGCTGCCTCTGATGGGATCGCGTTGGAATTGCTCCCAAGGATCACAGGCCCAATACTTCTGGCAAGAGAGATTCTCCTTGTGGCTGGACCTTATGGAGCAGAAGGCTCTAAGTCCTGTCCCCACTGCCCAGCAGGGGGTTTGAGGGGTGCCACAGAGCAACCCCTGCCCAGGCATGGGGCCCATGGGTTTGTTACAGTGGAGGCTGCATTGTGACTGAAATGGCTCCCCCATGATGTGGCCCAGCCAGTGTGGATGGAACCCAAACTGGGTCATAGCATCAATCCCTGCCTGGACTGATCATGGTTACCACCCCACCTGCAGTGGCCAAGCCCCACCAGGGAGGAATGTGCTCCAGTCACAGTGGAAATGCCTTTACTCAATTCACACTGTGAAGAGAGGCTGAGAGGCCCAGACATCCCCAGGGCAACTATGTGAGTACCAGGTTCACAGTCCCTCCCTGTTACTTTTTCAAATATATGATTGTGGAACTCGGCGGCCGCTGTGCCCGACGACGTCCCGGTGCTCGGCTCCCCCCGCGCACAGCACCCGCACCAGGATGTACTTGAACGTGCCGTCCCGGATCGATCTCCACCGTGGGCACCGACTCTAGCTGCCCGGCCATGGCCAGTCCCTCCCTGTTGCAGGGCCATCGGTTGTGTTTCCACTGGCCCATGTATGCTGGGTCCCTGCTGGTAACACAGCATTGCAAATACCTGTCATACTGGAGACTGGGCACTCGGTGGTGCCATGGGGAGGGGTCCGGAGCTGCAGGCAATTCCATTCAATGAGACTTTGGGCTTGTCTACATCAGAAAGTTGCAGCGCTGGTGAGGGAGTTACAGCGCTGCAACTTAGGAGGTGTACACATCTGCAGGGCACCACCAGCGCTGCAACTCCCTGTTTGCAGCGCTGGCCGTACTCCCGTTTTGTCTCGGGTGTAGAGGATCCAGCGCTGGTGATCCAGCGCTGGTAATCAAGTATAGTCACTTACCAGCGCTTTTCTTGACCTCCGTGGAATAAGCAGGTATCCCAGCATACCTGAGGAAGCCTCTGGTAATCAAGTGGTCTCCTTCCCCGGCTTGCTCTCGCGTTCCCCGAACCCCGAGCAAGCAGGTCTCCTTCCCTGAGGTTTGCTGGGTGGTTCCGGGAAGGCGAGAGCAAACCGGGGAAGGAGACCAGCTTCGCCGCGGTTTGCTCTCGCGTTCCGCGAACCACCCTGCAAACCGCAGGGAAGGAGACCTGCTTGTTCGGGGGTTCGGCGAACGCGAGAGCAAACCGGGGAAGGAGACCAGCTTCGCCGCGGTTTGCTCTCGCGTTCCCTGAACAAGCAGGTCTCCTTCCCTGCGGTTTGCAGGGTGGTTCGCGGAACGCGAGAGCAAACCGCGGCGAAGCTGGTCTCCTTCCCCGGTTTGCTCTCGCGTTCGCCGAACCCCCGAACAAGCAGGTCTCCTTCCCTGCGGTTTGCAGGGTGGTTCGCGGAACGCGAGAGCAAACCGCGGCGAAGCTGGTCTCCTTCCCCGGTTTGCTCTCGCGTTCGCCGAACCCCCGAGCAAGCAGGTCTCCTTCCCTGCGGTTTGCAGGGTGGTTCGCGGAACGCGAGAGCAAACCGCGGCGAAGCTGGTCTCCTTCCCCGGTTTGCTCTCGCCTTCCCCAAAACCCCTTGAAGCCGCCCAACAGCGCTGCAGTGTGGCCACATCTAACACCACTTGCAGCGCTGGTTGCTGTAAGTGTGGCCACTCTGCAGCGCTGGCCCTATACAGCTGTACTAATACAGCTGTAACAACCAGCGCTGCAAAATTTTAGATGTAGACATGGCCTTAATTGACATGACAAACTATTCAGGTGTTGCCAAAGGGTAGGTAGATCCTGTGTCTGAGGGAGATCCCTGCACTGCCAGCCTCGGGACTGAGGGGGAAGTTATGGCCTAGAGACAACCCCTCCCACTCCATCTTGAGGCCCAAACTGGTTCACCATGGAGGACAGCAGTTACTGGCTCAGGTAGCTGACAGACGTCACCCTCCTTTCTCTTGTTTGTTTTGGAAACAGGAGCTTAACATTAATGAGTGTTTGCAAACAAACCAAAAGCCAGAGCAAGGGAGGGAAAGAGACAGGCAAGTGTGGAAACAAGCTGAGGTCTGGACAAATGGAGTGATGTCTAGTGGTTAGAGCTGGGGTGATTGGGAGTCAGGACTCCTGGGTTCTATTCCAATAGTTTGTCCTTATCTAGCATGTTCTGTTGAAAGTGCTTTTTTTTTTTCACCGATAAACCAAGGTCATTAAATCAGGGCAGCTCCCTAGCAGGGACATGCTTAAACCAATTTAAACTCACTCCAGGGTGTTGCACCAAGATGGAGATAATTAAATCAGTGCAAAAACTGTGCAGCTCAGGCCTTTCAGTGCTTCACAAACAGGGGCATTTTACAGAGGGGGACTCTGAGGTCCAGGGATGGGGAGGTCCCCCCAGGTCACACAGTGCCTAGGTGACAGAGCCAGGAGTCCTGTCCCTTGGCTTTAACCACTAGACCAGACTGTCCTCCCTTCTGAGATGCGGGCCTGCCTGGCTCCCTGCAGCAGGGAGCTGATCTCATCATGAGTTTGTAAAGCGCCAGTACGTCTAGGAGGTGGGGTAAAACTGGGGGGCATTTCCCCCACCCCATCTTGAGCCCCCCCCCCCCCCCGGGTGCAGCATCCCAGCACCTGGGGCCCATCCCCTTCCCTGAGCTGGCAGGAGGTTGGGGGGCTCGATAGGTGCCAAGATGGCAGCCACAGCTCCCTCCCCGGGGACATCTGGCTGCAGGGCAGCCTGGGGGTAACTGCGAAGGGGAGTGGGCAGCAAGGGGGGGACCCTCCCAGCTAAGCTCCCCTGCACCAGGGCTCCCCCTTGTGGTGCTGCAGTGCATGCACGGGGCTGCTGCGCCCATTGCGCGTGCCCGGGGGGATGGGGGGGCGCGGGGGCGGGCGCTAGCATGGAAGCTGCTGGAAGAAAGTTGCAGCACAGCCCGGCCAAGACACCGGTGTCCCTCCGCCGCCTCTCACAGCAGCTCAGGAAATAGTCCCGCCCTCTCCTCCCCCGGGTGCCACAGCCCGCGGTGACGGTGCAGATCGCAGCCTGCGGCCGGACGGGCGCCCGGCGAAGCGCCGCGGGGGGAGCGGCGAGCGCGGCCGCCTGGGTTCTGCGCCTGGCAGCGGGGTTCCCCACCCCCGCCCCCGGGGCTCGCCCGCAGAAAGGGGCGCAGGCAGCGGCAGCTCGCGGGGAGCAGCGTTCCCGGGCCCTGCTCAGCTGGCCGCGGCCTCCCTCCCTCCCGTGCGAGGGCGCAGCAGCCCCAGGAGGGAGCGCGGGTAAGCGGCCCTGAGCCGGGTCAGGGCTCTGTGGTCCCCCAAGCTCTAGGCAGCCCCCGCCGGCGGCCCCGGATCCAGGGCGTGGCCTTCACCGCCTGCCTCTGCACATTTCCTCCTGAATTAAGAGAGAAACGCGTGTGGGCCCCACACTGATGCGATTGGGACTCCCAGGGAGCATCTGCCCCCTACAGGCAATACCCCGCCCAGAATTCAGCAGGGAGGAGGGACTGTCCCTCCCCCAGGGGCAGCAGAGATGGATGGCGCTGTGCTGCAAAGCAGCTTGCCACCTGAATGGGACAGGCATGACAAAAGGACGCGGGGGTCCAGCCCCGAGCACCAAGCCCCAACTCTGTATTTGAGGCCAAGCATATTGCACAGCTCCATCCTGGTGGCTGTATTTACCCCTGGCCGACACAACAGGGTTCTGTGCTTCGGTTACTTCTCAGCAGCTCTTAAACACTTTATAATGCTAATGAAGGGCCTAACTCTCCATCCTCCTCATTGACACGGCGGTGGTCTAGAAGTGAGTGTAAAATGCTCCCATTCTAACCTGGTGGTGGTTTTATACCTGCTTTTCCCTTGGCCCACATGATTTTGAATTTAACTGGTAGTCTTGTTTTAGGAGGACCAGAACTGGAACATCATGGCAGCTGAGAGTTAGGAGTGAGGGATATCAGCAGAGTTGGGAGTGGGGAGCCCCAGGCTGGGACAGCAGGGAGGCTGTTGGTCAAGGGTGAGGGGCCCTGGCATAGCTGTGTATGGGGTGGGGAGCCCAGGGCTGGGATAGCAGCGAGGGCTGCAAGTCAGGGGTGAGGGGCATTGACAGAGTTTGGGAGTGGGGGGCAGGGCTGGAATAGCAGAGGCTATTCTACAAACTGTTGAATTAAGCAGAGCATCAGAAAATCATTGTTCACCAAGGAGAAAAAGTTATTCCTGTTAAGTCCAAACACTGGTTCCAGAACCAAAAGTATATTTAAAATAAAATCAACACACAAAGCTAACTGCAGATGCTTGTGGGATTTCGGAGGCTTTGATAAAATGTGGGTGCTCCTGTTTTACAAACTAACCCTCAACTGTTGGGCTTTCTGTAATCCGCTCCTATTGAGTGAAGCTGGGGGCTTGCCTTTGGTAGCAAACTTATCCCAGTTTGCTAACAAAGTTTGCTAACAAACTGCTAACTCAGTTTTTATACCAATTTAACTGGGGGTACGTCTACACTTTAAAGTGGGAGTGTAATTTCTAGCTCAGGGCTGTATGTGCGCTAGCTTTGATGAAGCATGCTAAAAACAGAACTGCTGTCTGGGCAGTGGGATGCGTTAGCACCCTGAGTTAAGTACCAAGAATACTGGACAGGATTGTACTGGGGGCAGCTACCTCGTCCTACCATCTGTGCCACTGGGTCTGTGCTTCTATTGTTAGACCATTAGAGTGGTCGAAGCTGCCACACAAACGTCTATCTGAGCTGACCCCTCCAGAAGAAAATCCAGTGTAGTTAAATTGCTATAACCCTCTAGATACCCTTATGAAGATACTATTTATTCCAATATCAATGTTTTAGTGGTATAAAGTTCTTTCTGCTGATTTAGTTACATTGGTGCAAAAATAGAGAGTAGACCAGCCCACAGTTCAACTAAAAATGATTTAGTCACTACAATACAAACCCCTAATGTAGTTTTGTCTGACATGGTAAATTATCAGATTATAGTGAACCAGGGCTCATCTATCCTTGAAATGCTACAGCGGGGTTCTCCCATCGGTATGGGAAATCCATGTCCCCAAGAGGTGGTAGCTAGGGCGACAGAAGAATTCTAGCATTGTCTACACTGGGGGTTAGGTTGGCTTAACTAAGTCGCTCAGGGAGATGGATTTTTCACCATCCTAAGCAATGTACCTGGATCAATCTAATGTTTTAGTGTAGGACAGACCCCAGTTTGAGCATGGATTATAGTGGTTTAAATACATCTACATGAGGGGTTTGCCCTGGTGTAGCTACTTACATTGGTGCAAAAAGCCCATGTGTAGACCATCCCTAAGGCAGTGTCTATAAACTGGGCTGCTGAGAGCAAGAGGCATTGCGCAGGGTTTCTTTCCCTCATTTGAAATCTGCTCCCACCTTGCCTCAGCCCCTGCTGGATAATTGAACTGCTTCTCGCCAAGGGAGAAAGAAGATAATACCCACCTGATTTCCACACACAACTGTGAGCTTGCAAACCTACCGTAAGGCCCTTCAGTGAAGCAGCCAAGGGCATTTGCACCCCAAGAAGGCTTGTTATGCTGCTTCTACTGTAATAACTGTGTCCACACCAGCAGAGTTGCACTGATTTAACTCTGTTGGTTTCTAAATCAATACAATTACCACAATGCAAAAACATCGCAGAGACCTAAATACTACCCCTCAACACAAGCAGGTAGAGTGCCGGCTTCCACCCCAAAATATGATGGGGCAATTTGATCTGTGGCATAACTCTGTGCCTTTCTGTGCCCCATGGAACTCATCAAGTAGTGAACCTCCTCCTGAGAGCTGCAAAGGGCACAGGAGGGAGAGAACATGGGATGTTCTTCTAGTGGGGTCCATCCAAACTCTTTGGGGACAATTGCTCCAGGATTTCACAGGTGCCAGGTGGGAGTGCATGGAGGAAGCTCAGTAGGCGCCTCCAAAGCTTCATAGATTTTTAAGGCCAGAAAGGACCACCTCTTCTGACCTCCTTGGTAACATAGACCATAGAACCTCACCCACTGATTCCTGCAGCAAGCCCTTCACTTCTGGTTGAGCTAGAATGTATCTTCTAGACAGACAGACAGACAGTCTACCTGTAAAGACCACAAATGATGGAGAATCCTCCACATTCATAGGTACTTTTTTTCCTCCCAATGGTTTATTACCCTCACTTCAAAATTTGCAACTTATTTCTAGTCTGAATTTGACTTCATTGAGCTTCAGCTCCAACCAGTGGATCTTGTTATGACTTTTCCTGTGAGATTAAAGAGGCAGCTACTATCAGAAGTCTCTTTCCCTGTAGGTACTTGAATGTAGATTGTGATCAAGTTCTCTCACTATCAGGCATGCTTTCAAGACCTTGAATCATTCTTGTTGCTTTCTACTGAATGCTTTCCAATTTGTGAACATCCTTCTCCATTTACAATTACTCTTTGCAATCCATTAGTTAATAATTTTTAATCCATTTAATATGGGTCATGTTGATTTTTGTATAGTGCTACATTTTTTTAATCAAAATGTCATGTGGGACTGAGGTCTTGTCTACATTACTACTTTACAGTGCTGAAACTGTCTCGCTCAGGAGTGTGAAAAAACACCTCCCCAAGCGATGCAAGTTGCAGTGCTGTACAGTGGCAGTTCACTGCTGTACAGTGCACCAGTGCTGGGAGACCCTCCCCTCATGAGGGTGGTTTTTTTACAGCGCTGGTGCCATGACTACACAGCCATGTTAAAGCGCTGCCATGGCAGCACTTTAATGTTGGTAACGAAGACGTACCCTATGTTAAATATGCCTTGTAGAAACCTGTTATCTCAACACAGTTACCTTTGTCAACCAAACCTGCCATCTTATCAAATTATACCAAGTTTCTTTGACAAGATCTATTTTTCATAAAACCATGTTGTCTGGCATTGCTTACATTATCATCTTTTAGGTCTTAGGTCTGACTGCATCCCATATCAGCCTTTCCATGTTTTGCCTAAGATTGATGTCAGGTTAACCAGCCTATAGCTTCCCTGCTCATTCAGTTCATCCTTCTTAAATGTTGGCAATCAACTTTTTTCAAGTCTTCTTGAAAGTTACAAGTAAGGGAGGTTGGGACCAGGGTGGAAGCAGAAGAGGGGATACAGGGGTATGAGAAGAAGAGATGGTGGAAGGGAAACACAAGGGATGGTACTTGGAATGGAGTTGCTGAGCTGTTAAAGAGTTCCTAGGATTTTGAGTTACAAGGGAATTGGCTACTAGTGGGGACCCCAAGAACTGAGGGGAGGGGGGGTACCAGGAAATATCCTTGAGAGACTTGAGGCAGCAGTGGGATAGGGCACAGGAATTCCTGGATAGTGGGTGAGTGGGGAATTGGGGTGTCAGGAGCTGGACTAGCAGGGGAATTTACAAGTAGTGGGGTGTCAGGGTACCAGAGGATACCTCAGTAGTGGGGTGTCAGGGTACCTGGGGATGTAAGGAGCTTCCTAGGTATTGGGGTGAGAGGAAGAACTGGGGCATATGTGCATGGTAGGGAAAAGGCTACAGGGAGACAAAACACTATCTCCGGCCCGGCCCTTTTAAGGCGGAGGGAGACGGGGGCCGGGCCGGTATCAGCCCCTATATAGGCCGGGCGGAGGCGGCCCTGTTTTCTCTCTCTCCCGGCCGCGCCGCAGTCCGAGCACCAGGGACCGAGCTCGCTCCCGCCCGATCTCCCGCTGCCCGTCACGGTAAGGGCGGCCGGGCGCCTGGCCCAGCGCGGGCTCGGCCCTGGCAGGGGTGGGGGCGCCCCGCACGGGGGCCGCCGGGGTGGGGGGCGCACGTGGCTCCGCTGGGCGCTGCCATGTTGAGCGGGGCCCCTCGGGGCGGGAGCCTGTAAGGCTGGAGGCTCGGCCGGGCCGGGCCTTGGATCCGGGGCCGGGGCCCGGCTCCGCCGGCCCAGGTGGCTCAGCAGGTGCCGGCGGGAAGCCGCAGTCCTGGCCCCTCGGGCGGGCGGTGCCCCCGCGTCTCCCCTGGCGCCCCAGGGGGAGCAGGCTCGCGGCAAGGAGCCGTGTGCGGGGGACGGGGCGCCAGGCAGGTGCTCTGAGCCCGGCCTTGTTTTTCAGATGCCCGAAGGAGTGCAGCATGGGGAGGAGGAAGTGGAGACCTTCGCCTTCCAGGCAGAGATCGCCCAGCTCATGTCCCTGATCATCAACACCTTCTACTCCAACAAGGAGATCTTCCTGCGGGAGATCATCTCCAACGCCTCTGATGTGAGCATGGGGGCCCGCCCGCCCCAGCGGGAGTGGGGGCTCTGCAGTGCTGCTGCTGGGTACAGCGGGCACTGCCTGCTCCTGTTACTAGGGCAACCATTGATTTTCCCCTATTTGCTGAGGCCCTTAAAGAGGCATGGCTAGTGATGAAAGGGCTCTGTAAGGTGCTTTGGCCCTTCCCTAAAGGACCCATCCTTAAGGGGGGTTCTGGCTCCCTGCCCTTGTCCTAAGATTGCCAGCGAGGGGGCTGGTTAATACCAGATATGCTTGTGGTCACCTGCCCTAAGAAAGGGTTGGAGAGCCCCAAATAATCCCCCTCTTCTCCCCTGCCACCCCCATGTTTTCTCTGGAGTAGTAGATCAGTGTGCCCGTAGGTCCTGGCATGAGCAGAAGATGCAACCCTGCTGGCAGTGGCCCCTATCCCTTAGTTTTGTTTCTGCTGCCCTTGGAGGAGCTGGCATGGAGTTGTCATTTAGTGTTGTCTGTTTGTTTCTAGGTATTCCCCTTCCTGTGCATGTGGTGGGTGAGTGAGCCTGGCTCTCTGCCTTGCATGCTGCTCTGATGGAGTAGCCATGGTGCCTCTCTCAATCAGGGCCTCTTGTTTTTCCCTCTGGAGGGGTTTGAGTGAAGCCAGAGCTTTTGTGGCAGATCTGTGCCATGGTGATATCTCGAGAGTCCATGGGCCTCCCTGTCCCAAGGCAGGGAGCATACAGGATCCATGGAGCAGGTGAATGGTGGGTGGACCTTGCTAACTGTCTCTATCCTCCCCCAGGCCCTGGACAAGATCCGTTATGAGAGCCTGACAGATCCCTCAAAGCTGGATAGTGGCAAGGAGCTAAAAATCGACATCATCCCAAACCCCCGGGACCGCACCCTTACCTTGGTGGACACAGGTATCGGTATGACAAAGGCGGATCTCATCAACAACCTGGGCACCATTGCCAAATCTGGTACCAAAGCCTTCATGGAAGCCCTGCAGGTGAGTGGCTTTCAGCCTCTGCACTAGAGTGCTTGGACCCCTTGTGGGCCTGGGCATCTAGTCTTCCACAGGGCCTTGCAACATCAACACTCAGTAGCTGGCTAAGAGATTACCCCTTTCTGGGCCTGTGTTCTCCCAGGGAGCAGCCTGCAGTGCTTTTGGGTTGTCCATGTGTTCCTGCACAGAGAGGAGGTGACGGAGCCCTGCCCTGGCCCTGTCTGTATTTGTGGCATTATCTCTGTGTGTTGGCCCTTGGCCCGGCTCCCTGCTACTGGGACACACCTGGCTGCATCACAGACCTCACCTGTCTCTGGTCTCTTGCTCTTCTCATCCATTCTCCTCCCTCTTGTAGGCTGGTGCTGATATCTCCATGATTGGGCAGTTTGGTGTGGGCTTCTACTCTGCCTACCTGGTGGCTGAGAAGGTTGTGGTAATTTCCAAGCACAATGATGATGAGCAGTATGCCTGGGAGTCGTCAGCAGGCGGCTCCTTCACTGTCAAATCCGATCATGGTATGGACTGGCAATGGGGTCTGCAGGGAATCAGCCACCCCCCCGCCCCTCTGTCTGCAAAGGGGTCCCAGAGAGAGGGGTCCGTATGGAGTTAGTCATCCCCTCCCACCCTGTCGACCACAAATCCCAGAGAGGGGTCTGTAGGATACCAGCCATGTCCCCCCCACCCTGTCTGCCATGGGGTCCCCAGAGTGGTTTGAGGTGGCTGGTGACAAGATAGTATGGAGAGATGAGGTGTAGTTGTCTGTAGCTGCCACTTGGTGGGGAAACTAGTAGGAGAGGGTCCAGGCTCATGGGATCATGTGCGGAGCTTAAGTGACTTGTCAGCTTGGGTTAGGTCCCAGGTCTAAGCTGGAGGAGCTGGGAGAGAAAACGCCCCTCAGTGCTAACCAAAGCTGTGGTCTAACCCTGGTGCAGGGCCAGTGGTAGCTGTGGATCTGCCCTTCCTGCTCATGGGTGGGTTTTCTGACCTTGGTTCTCGATAGAAATACTGTTATGATCCTCCCTTTAGTTTAGCTGTGGGCTGCACCTGGCATTGACACACGATCTGCAGAGTGAGCTCTGGCCAGTGCCTGTGGCCAGTAATGCCACTGCCTCTCTCCTGATGTCACAGGTGAGCCCATTGGACGTGGCACCAAGGTGATCCTGTACTTGAAGGAGGATCAGACAGAGTACCTTGAGGAGAGGCGGGTCAAGGAGGTGGTGAAGAAGCACTCCCAGTTCATTGGCTACCCCATCACCCTTTATGTACGTATGAGAGATGGTGGGATCCATGGAAAGACCAGATGGAGCATGGGGGAAGGCCCAAGCTGAGAGTGGGAGAGGATGGTACATTCCACCTTGAGCCTTCCCATCTGCACATGAGTGTGCATGTAAGAGACAGTCATGGCCTTTACCAGGGTCTGGAGGCAAGGGCTGTGCACTCATTCTGCTGCTGCAGGAGTTGGCCAGCAGAATGGTACAAGGGTGGGAACTTGTACCAACAAGGGTGGGAACTAGTTCACTGTTGCTAGGGGGTGGGGATCACCAAAAGGGTGTACTGCATAGTCAAACTCGCATCCCTAAAATCTGTACAGGGACCTCAGGCCATTGCCTAAACTACCAGGTGAGGGACTGGGGCTGGAACTTCACCTACATGGGCCTCTATTGCATGAGCTATGGGAGGTCTCACCAGCTGGTGGTAGCCATAGATCCTTTACCCTCTGTCAGCTCAGCCATTGGAAGGCACCATGTGCGAAATTTGAACCAGTGCTTTACCTGCAGTGCATCACTGCAATATTTAGCCTTTGCATGGCACCCACCAGACTGAAACTCCTGTCTCCCTTGGGGCAACGGTGTCTGTCGCTGCCCTGATCTCCTGTGCATAGGAGGCCCTGAGTAAGGTAGGTGCCTTGGCCGTGACCCTCTTTCACTTCCTTCTTACAGCTGGAGAAGGAGCGGGAAAAGGAAATCAGTGATGATGAGGCAGAGGAAGAGAAGGGGGAGAAGGAGGATGAGGACTCAGCCCCCAAGGATGAGGAGAAGCCCAAGATTGAGGATGTGGGCTCAGATGAGGAGGAAGAGGAGGGTGGTAAGGGAAAGAAGAAGACCAAGAAGATCAAGGAGAAGTACATCGACCAGGAGGAGCTGAACAAGACCAAGCCCATCTGGACACGCAATCCTGATGACATCACCCAGGAGGAATATGGAGAGTTCTACAAGAGCCTCACCAATGACTGGGAGGACCACCTGGCTGTCAAGGTGAGTGCAGGGGCTGGGCTGGTAGAGGCCAAGGTTCCCCTTACCTCACAAAGCAGGATGGATTAGTGCACAGTCCATGTTTCTCCCCCATAGGGGTGGGCTCTAGTATTGAAGGGGGGGGGCCCAAAATGCTCCTTTAGACCCAGTGAGATGCCCATGGACCACAGCCAGTTCTACTGAGGGAAGCAGATCACCCAGCTGAGCCCGTTTGACATATCACTGCTGGCCCTGGGCATGGAGCCTCCCACCTGGGTGTGGTGCAGGTTTGCTGGCCCTTTGATCAGGGTGACCCTCGCTCCCAATCCCGTTTCATCCAGGTGTGCAGGGTTCTCCTGAGGCCCTGGCTGCCACTCTGGCATGCACGAATAGGGATAGGAGCTGCTGCTTTGGGGACCTTAGATCCTGCCCAGCAGTCACTGGAGGAGGAGATGTTGGCACAGTGGGGAAGAAGGGGGGAGCACTAAGAGGCTTGCTGTCCCACCTGCCTGTCTAATGCATTGTGCAGTTTGCTCCAAGGTAGCCATTCAGTCCCCCTACCCAAGGCCCTTTGGGTGCTCCTGCAGCCCGGGTCAAAAGGAAGGGCTCTCCCCAGGGGAGGGGTAGAGGAACGAAGCCATAGGAGTTTTGTTCATCTCACCCCTGTCTCTCCCAACCTGCAGCACTTCTCCGTGGAGGGGCAGCTGGAGTTCCGAGCTCTGCTTTTCATCCCACGTCGGGCCCCCTTTGACCTCTTTGAGAACAAGAAGAAGAAGAACAACATCAAGCTGTATGTGAGGCGTGTCTTCATTATGGACAGCTGTGATGAGCTCATCCCAGAGTACCTGAGTAAGAACCCCCAGTGTAGCACCCTACCCTTGTGCAGCACTCTCTCTCTAAACAGCTCCCCCGGCTTCTGGTATCTTCCCTCACCACTGCACCACCCCTGTACATCATACAGCCTCGCGGCACTGCTGGAAGGGATCTAGAGGATCAGGTCTCCTGACGCAGTCTGGAGCTTGGGCTTCCTGCTTGGCACTTCTGCTCTCGTGCATGCGGGATGGGTGTATGGAGTTAGCCTGGCTGTTCTGATCACCCTCCTTGGGCCTTGGCTTCTTTCCTCCCCTCAGATTTCATCCGGGGCGTGGTGGACTCTGAGGACCTGCCTTTGAACATCTCCCGGGAGATGCTGCAGCAGAGCAAGATCCTCAAGGTGATCCGCAAGAACATCGTCAAGAAGTGCCTGGAGCTCTTCTCGGAGCTGACCGAGGACAAGGAGAGCTACAAGAAATTCTATGAGGCCTTCTCCAAGAACCTCAAGGTGAGAGCCAGCCAGCCTGCCCACTACCTGGGGGCAAAGGGAATGCTGCTCTACCTCAACATGCTCCACAGGCAGGCATTTGAGAAGCCAGAACTAGTCTCTGATCTGTTCCAAGATGGTGACTTCTCTGGGCCAGGCTTATGGCTCAAACCTGGTCTTCCTGGCAGGGCTCTGGAGCAGAGAGGCCAAACAATCTGTTGTCTTAAGTGTACCCTGGAGTGCTTGAATGGGAATGCCTCCCTCACTGCATCTACCCCCAACCTCCACCCTTGGGTGTGGGTGGGGTGTTTGCAAGGAGGGGCTAGATTTCCCAGCTCTTGAGGGCAGGAGTGTGTTTAGTGAGCCACTTCCTGGAGCCTGCATATAAGTCATCTCCTCTGCCCCCAGCTCGGGATCCATGAGGACTCAACCAACCGGAAGCGCCTGTCGGAGCTGCTTCGCTACCACACGTCACAGTCTGGTGACGAGGTGGCCTCACTCTCTGAGTACGTGTCCCGCATGAAGGAGACTCAGAAAAGCATCTACTACATCACAGGTGAGGACTGCTGGCTGGGGGGCCATACCTCTCTCCTACCACCCCATCACCTAGACGTGTTGCCTGCCTCCCCTACTCCGTGCACCCCCACCTCCTGGAGAAGAAACTGTCCCTCAGAATGGGGATCTCAGCCTGCTGGGTTTGATGTAGCTAATGCAATACCAAGAGGGTTAGATTCCTGTGGGGACATCTCCTGTTATCCCAGAATGGGATTCTTCTGCTTAGGTACTGCCTGGCTCCTCTGGTCGCTGGTGTGACAGGGTTCCCCCTGGCATGTGGGCTAGTATGAGCCTCCTCCTCAGAGAGGCTCTTGTTAATCAGGTGGTTCGGGATCCTTGTCTGGGAGGTGGATGTACAAGTTTTGTGGCTTTATTCCTCTAAGGGAATGGCCAGACCCTGACCCTAGCACTGTGGGCTGAAACATGGCCCCTACGAGGGTGATGTTGAAGTCTAGCCAGTCCCTGCCAGGGGACTGCTGGAAACCCCAGAGTGTAGCCAGCTCCGAGCCCTGGTGACCTCTTGTTTCCCCCAGCACAGGTGAGAGCAAGGAGCAAGTGGCTAACTCCGCCTTTGTGGAGCGTGTGCGGAAGCGTGGCTTTGAGGTTGTGTACATGACAGAGCCCATTGATGAGTACTGCGTGCAGCAGCTCAAGGAGTTTGACGGCAAGAGCCTGGTGTCGGTCACCAAGGAGGGGCTGGAGTTGCCTGAGGATGAGGATGAGAAGAAGAAGATGGAGGAAAGCAAGGCGAAGTTTGAAAACCTCTGCAAGCTCATGAAGGAAATCCTGGATAAGAAGGTTGAGAAGGTAAGAGGGGGTGGGGTGCGGATCCCAGCCAGGGGCCAAGTCCTGGCTCAGTGGCGAAGGAGATCAGGGCCCCTCTGAATGCAGACAAGGATTGGACCCTGGCTCAGTGCATGGCCTCTGGTCTCTCTTGTCTCCAGCGGAGGATCAGCTGAAGGAGACTACAGGTCCTAGTATGTACTGCAGCATCTTGCTCTAAGCAGCTGGGCTGCAGGTGAGGAGCACTGACCCAAATACCTTTGATTGTAAGGTTAGTGCTGTGGGAATGTGCACTGAGTACCAAGGGGTTGGCTGAGCTGCTGGTGCTATCCTGGGCAGTGTTCCTGAAGCTGGCTAGGAGATCCCTTCGGGGCTGTCTGTCCTTGGGATGTGGTGGTGATGTGGCCACGCCAGAGGGGAGATTCTGTGGAGGAAAACTGTCCTTGCAGCCAGGTCTACACTGCCTGTGGCTTCTCGGCCATTTGTGGGTGTCTCTGGCTGAGCCTGGTGTAAGGGCTGGGGTCCCTGCATCTGCTGTGACTAGACCGTGCTGTTTTTGCCTGGCCTGTTTAACCCTCCGGCACCTCCACAGGTGACCATCTCAAATCGGCTGGTCTCCTCGCCGTGTTGCATCGTCACCAGCACCTATGGCTGGACCGCCAACATGGAGCGTATCATGAAGGCACAAGCGCTGCGGGACAACTCCACCATGGGCTACATGATGGCCAAGAAACACCTCGAGATCAACCCTGACCACCCCATCGTGGAGACCCTGCGCCAGAAGGCCGAGGCTGATAAGAACGACAAGGCTGTTAAGGACCTGGTGGTGCTGCTCTTTGAGACAGCCCTGCTCTCCTCTGGCTTCTCCCTGGAAGATCCCCAGACCCACTCCAACCGCATCTACAGGATGATCAAGCTCGGGTTGGGTAAGTGCCCCAGATGACAGGGAGCCACAAAGAGTTGGCATTTGATGGTAGACACTGGGGAAGGAGCTTTTTCCAGCCCTTCAGTGTCAGGGATCCAGAGATCCTGGTCAGGGTGGCTTACCCTGAAATCTAGAAGTCTCTATTGGGTGTCTGAGCCGAAATTTAGAAGTCAGGGGCATGTTAGCCAGTTGAGCTGGTCTTTGGCTTCAGCACAGAGCTGGCCTCCTTGGGAAGGAGTGGTAGTAACTCTTATCCCACTCCAAGGACACTCATGCTGGCCACTAGGAGGAGCTCTGACCCCTCAACCCTGGCTTCTCCTTTCCTCTGTTCTTGGAAGGAGTGGTCCCAAGACAAGCTTTCCTGCCCTGGCTTGCAACAGTGGAGGGAGGAGCTGTCTCCTGGCATGAAGCATATCATGCCATGACTGGAGGGTGTAAAATGAGCTTTATCCTGTGCAAGCTAGAATGGTGCGCAACTGAATCAGCATGGTAGGATCTGCGCATTAGCCAGCGTGTAGACTAGTGGCAGGTGTTGGCAGCACGTGGGGGGAGAGTTGGTTTGAAAATGGGCTCTTTTTCCTAGTGGAAAACTGACTCTTCAGTGAGAAATTGAAAACCCAAAATGTTCCATGGTAACATCTGATTCAGCAATGCTGCCACCAGGGCCTTGTGGGGTTTCTGTGTCATGCCTCCATTTGTCTCTGTGGGCCTCAGATCTCCCACAATGCACCACTCTCCCATTAGCTCCTGTGGTGCATCGTGGGCAATGTAATCCCTTGGTCAGTTTGGCCCATGAAGGAGAATGGGAGCAGGAGGCACTGCAGCAGCATTTCTGAACTGAAAGGTGGTTTTCAGGCCATGGCTTATTGACAGGCAGTGTGCATTTTCCAGGGAAAGTAGATGCTCTTTGGCATGCACAAAAGAGTATATTGATGGAAAGCTGGTTTTCTGCTGTGACTAAATTGGCTGGAAATGCATTGCCCAGCCCTCCAGGAGAGGGCCCTGGCCTAGCTGCACTCTGGGCTTCTGTTCTTTTGCTGAGAATTAGGGGCCTTTTTCTCCACTCAGGCCATGTTCCTCTTGGGGCTGCCGCATCCTCACTGGAGGTCCCCTTGCTCCGCAGTGTCTGTGATATCCTAGGGGTGGCCCTCAAAGTAACCAGCCTGCACATCTCCCTTCCTCCCCAGGTATCGATGAGGATGAGGTGATTGCAGAGGAGCCCAGTGTTGCTGTCCCTGATGAGATCCCCCCACTAGAGGGGGAGGAAGATGCATCCCGCATGGAGGAGGTGGATTAAAGGGGGCCATTTCCCCTCCCATCTTAGCTCCCTGTATCATCTCCGCTTGGAAGGGGCAGGGCCTGGCCCCTGCAACTGCTATGGACTCCTCGGCTCCCTTAGCGTTGTTTCCCCACTTGTTTCCCACTGTCAGTAGTGAGTGGGGTTGCAGGGTCCCAGCCCTGTCTGGTCCATCTGTCTTTCTTCTTGTGTTGAACCAGCTACTTGGGGGGTGGGTTGTGCTGATGGGTTCTGATTTTCCCCCATGGGGGGGTCTTGTGCTGCTCCTGGGCACCAAGCACTCACCCTGCCCCAGCTGGGGTGAGCACTGAGCTTGAGCGTCCCTGCCCCCTCCCCCCCCAAGCACAGCAGGGAGCCTAATCCCCACCCCCCTGGCTGCTGCCTGCATCCTAGGGTAGGATGTTGTATTTTGTCAGCGGTTTGGTTTTTTGTTCTACTGAAATTAAAGTATCAAATAGAGAATGTGGTTTACATAGCCGCTGCCTTGTCTGTGCCAGCTCTACACAGCAGGGGCAGACTGGGCCCCCAGTGTTTCCCAATGGGGTGGTGCCCAGGTGAGGTCTGGGTTATGTTGGGAGTCCCTCCAGCACCCAAAGGGAGTGATGGCAGGTGTGGGGGAGAGGGGGGCCACTGCAGCACCAGTTGTGGAGAGCAGTGCTCTGGGGCAGCTGAGTGCTGCATTCAAAATACTGCTGTGCTTGGCCCTACTCCAAGAGAACTGCTCAGACACGTTGCAGCTCCAAGAATTCATAGCCCCTGCCCTGGGGGTCAGTTTAAGGAAAGTCCCTGCAGCAGGAGCTGAGGCTGGGGCTTGTGAAGCTGTTGCCCCTTCTTGGTACATGTGTATCTGGCTGCTAGAATAGCACCTGCTCAACTTCAGGTTGTGTGCCAAGTGCAGGGAAGTGGGCTTGTCCTCCAAAGGGAAGGCAGGGTTTAGGGCTGAAGCTCCTTTGTCTCTGCTGCTCCTGGCCACTGCCAGAGCCCTGCTTTGTTGCTTACCCTCCAGCTTCCCACCTTACTTTGACAGTAGCTTCCTGAGGAGCTGGGTTAGCTCACCTCTGCCTTTTTCAGCAATGGGTAGGGGGCAGCTGCACATGTGCAAATGTTATGGAAGGCAAAGGTAGAGTCAAGAGTCCTGCCTCTGGTGAGACTTGCCCAGTTCTTGTCTCAAAACAGAGCGACCTGTGCCCTCAGTCTGCTCTCTACAGGAGCTTTCTTCCTGTTCTGCTCAGGACCCTCTGAGGCAATGGCTGAGTATCTACTGCTTGAGCTGGCAGCTGCTTTCCCTGTCTGGGTATTCTAAAAACTACACAGTGGAACAGCTTCTGTGTTTTCTTGGGCTACCTTCATGGCTCTTCTGATCTTGGTCCTGGAACACACATGCAAAGCACCAGCTCTGACTTGACTTGCTATCTTCAGCAGGAGCCCTAATGGAGCCAGTGTGGGAAGTTCACCGTTCCCCTATGGCCACCTGGAGCGCTGCTCCTGGACAGGGACTATCCCTGTGCTTCTCTCCAAGGGGGTGGAAGA
The DNA here is from genome assembly GCF_025201925.1 of Gopherus flavomarginatus. Taxonomy (NCBI): domain Eukaryota; kingdom Metazoa; phylum Chordata; order Testudines; family Testudinidae; genus Gopherus; species Gopherus flavomarginatus. The sequence goes on along the minus strand of NC_066620.1, from coordinate 66,460,535 downwards.
TGTGTAGGATGCTGTGGCACAGTTAGATTGACACCTTCCTGCCAAGGCCCAGTGGTGCAGCTGGTACACTCCAGCGAGATGTAGCTCCTGCAGGTTGTCTAGTGAGGGTTAATTCTCTCCCTGTAAACTCTGCCCTTGCTTGCTGTACATCTGGGCTGCTGTAGAATCACAGCTGCCAGCAGTCTCAGGCTGCCCCTTCCTTCCTGGGTGATAGGCTGAGCCAGGACCCAGCTCAGATGGCTGGGCCTTCAGGAGCAGTGCCAGCTTGTGGGAGGGTACTGGCAGCTGCTGGACCTTGCTTGGCTCAGGCCTCCCCTGTTGTACTACCTCACAGTCATCAGGGCTGCTGGTGGACAGAGGGCAGCTGTGATGGGCTAACTGATCTAATGGTTGCCTGGTGTGCAAAGAGGGGGAGAGTCTTAGGAAGAGTCCACCCTTTCCCTACTGCTAAAGCTCCTGCCCTTCCTATTGAGGGTGTTGGTGATTACCTACCCTCTGATTTCTGGGGTTAGTTGCACTCTACATCCTATCATGCAGCTGACCCAGCTCCCCAACTAGGCCCCACATGCTGTACCTTCAGAACCTGCCTCTGCTCAGCAGGTGCTTCCCACCATTTTGCTTTGGAGCTGTGGGTATAGCAGGGCTATCAGCACCTGTCTCCTGCTTCCAGTGCCTGCCCTTGGCTTGCCAGGATGGATGTGGGGGACCAGTGACCAGGTCCCAGGTGGGAGAAGTGTCATGTCTGGAACTTATATGGAGGCTGGGTGCATACTTAGAGAGGGGTTGGCTACAACTGCCTGCAGGTTTGTACTTAGAGAGGGGTTGGCTACAACTGCCTGCAGGTTTGTGAGAGCTTAGCAGGAGCTTTTCAAGTTTCTGTCCTAGAAAGAGGGTATCTGTGCCCAGTGCACTCCTACCTACCCCAGCTGCCCTGTCCATGAGGCTGGGAGAGGGGGCACCTGAGCCAAGTGCTTTGTTGGTTACTGGGCAGGAGCTACAGCCTCTGTGATACTTGCACAAAATGGAGCAATCTCCATCTTCAACACAAAGGAGCAGAGCCTACAGCTCCCAGCATGCAATGGGCTGTGGCCCAAAGTATGACCCTGGGGCTTGGCTGCCTTGCATGCTGGGAGTTGTAGTCCCTCTCTATTACATTAAAGGACAGCAGCTGTGGGGCTTGTGCTGAACAGCACCTATGTGGAGGAACAAGTCAATATTCTTCAAACAAAAAATATTTTTGCATGCAAAAAAAAGACCCACTCCAAAAACATATCACCTCCCCCTTTCAACAAAACTGGGATTCTTTCCCCCACTCCCCTTTTCTTCCCTCCAGGGGCAAAGTGGAGGGGGTGAGCCAAGGTGGGCAAACTGGGGCAAAACTACCCCTGGCCCTAATCCCTCCCCTGTTCTGGGCAACCCAGCCTGCCCTCCACCATTCTGTCACTGCCCTGCAGTTTCCCAACACCTAGGAAGGGGCACTGAGCTGGGGACAGGTTGGTAGTCTCCCCCTCCAAGAGGTGTCATTTCTACAGTGGCTGCTCTCGCCCTGGCAGTGCATGGTGCTGCAGACAGGCTATTTACTACCACCAACTGCAGGGGACATGCTCCAGTTTGCACAACTGCACCATGGCAGAGGTAGCTGAGGAAAAAAGTGGAAGTTGTATCTTAACCAATAGGGGTATTCTCACACTGGATTCCTGTCTCTGACAACGGGCAGTGCCAGATGCTTCAGTGGAAAAAGGTTCAAAAAAACCCAGAAAATGTGCCCATAGGGGAAGTTTCTCCCTACACATCACCAGGCAGTGGTTAGCATATACTCTGAAGCAGGGGGTTTATAACCTTTCTATTTCTAACCACCAGTCTGAATGGGGTAGTTCTCATTAACCATACAAATGTCTCCTCCTCTTCTGAATTCTGCTGTGCTTTGCCACTGTAGAATATTGTGGCAGTGAGTTCCACAGATTAATAGTCACTGAGTGTCTCCTTTTATCCATTTTGAATTTGACACCTTCCATTGTCATAGAGTAGCCCCTGGCTCTGGTGTTATGACAAGGGTTGAAGAGCAATGCCCAACCTACCTTCTATAGGCCACTCATGTCCCTGCTTATCATCTCTCCAATAAAACAGCCTTGTATTTTTCAGTCTCTCCCCGTTGCTGAGTATTCTTGTCACCCAGCTCTGACCCCCTCTTGCTGCTCAAGCCTTTCTGAGAGCAGGTGGCCACAAGTGAACAGAGTCATCTGAGCACATTATGGAACAGGGTTAGCCTAGCAGGCAGGCTAGTTCCTGACTCTTCTTCGACGAGCTTCCCATCCTGCTGGCTCCTGACTGACTGCTCTCCACAGCAGGAGGCCGGACCATGCTCCCTACACCTTCTCCTCCTCTAGGGTGGAGGGTCTGAAGCTGGGGTTTGGCACAGAAAAGAGCTCCATGAAGGCTTTACTCCCTTACGGCCTGTTACAGCAATGGAGACTCTGGGTGGCAGGCGCTCAGCAGGGCATAGAGTGGCCCCTACCCAGCAGTGGAAGGCAGAGCTAGAAGAGGCCATGGCTGAACCTACAGGCGGGCTGACCAGAGCCCACTGCCCAAGAACAAGACATTTATGCAGCCGGGCACAGGTAGCTAACAGCTGTCCTTGCAGCCACACAGACAGGGACAGAGAGCAGCCAGCGTGTGCAGAGGGCTCAGACTGGAACACAGTGCAAGCCCCAAACCTGGCCCTGGCCTAGACTAGAACTCAGGGGAGCTGAGTTCAATACCTGGGTCCACCCCACCAATCCTGGGTGACCTCAGGCAACGCCCTGGGCCTGTTCCCCCATCTGTAGGCTGGGGCTAATAATGCTACCCTGCCTCCCCAGGGGGAGGTGGTGAGAAAGTCAGCGTGCACCCTTCAGCCACAATGGCCCTAGCCAGAGAGCTCCCGGGAGCAGTGCCTTCCCCTCTCCCCCAAGTGCATTCAGACCCCAACATTCCACCCCGGGGCACTGTTTGCAGCAGCTTTTTAATTTAATAAAAAGAGACCAAGTTGCATTTTAAAAGTACCCAAACCATTCCCCTAGCAGATGGGGGGCCTGGTCTGTTTGGAAACAAAGCAGTTACTGGGTCAAACCCAGGTTCCCGACGTGGAGCCAGGGCAAGTGGCTCCCTGCAGCCAGGATTTAAAGCAGCCACGTGCAGGGAAAAGGAACCTGGGCTGGGCTTTGTCCTGTCTCTGGGACCGCTGCGTACCACAAAGCCCTAGCTAGGCTGCTGAGTGGGCTGGCGCTGGCACCTCCTGCTGGCAGGAAAAAGGAGGAACAAGGAGGGATATCCCAGGAAGGGGATCTTTGTGCTTTTCTAAAGGGTAGGAGCCAATTACAAATCCCCGAAGCCAGAGAGCAGAAAACGCCCTTAGGGGATGCTGGGAGTTCTAGTTCAAACCTGTGACAAGAAAGGAAAAGCAGCACAAAATGCAAATGGAATGGAGTAGAAGTGCCAGGCCAGGAGACAGAAATGGAGAAGGCTCCCAGCTGCGACAGCGTAGTGCACTGACCTGCCAAGCCAGCAAGGACAAGGCTACTGTTCAAGAGGTACCTGCCACAAATCCAGACTGCTATGCAGCAGCTCTTTTACCAGCCTTGGAATGGGATGTGGCTAGGGAGGCCCCATGCTCCTGCTCCGTTCCCTACAGCGCCTCCTGTTGGGAAAGGCAGGCACTGATGTAGCTGAGAGCTCCCCCTCGTCCAGCCAGCGCTCCTGCCCTGCTCCCTACACCACCTGCTGCTGGGGCAGGCTGAGACTGAAGCTCCCCTCTCAATCATACATATTTGGAAAGAGAAATGATAGTATTTTCTTGCCGTTCCCTTACTATCGTCTCTGTAGTGAGGAAAGAAAGGGAGAGTGAAGCTGGAGACAAGAAAGTGCCAGGGAATAAAGCTCCCTTGTTCATAAATAATCTGCAAGAGAAGCCCCGAGTATCAGATGGAGCAAGGGCAGGAGTTAACCCCGCTGCACTCCTGGGAACTAGACCTGCCCTCTGCTCCGTTCCTGGGGTGATCTCAGCACTGAAATACTCGGATCTATTAAGGCAACAGGAGAAAGGTGCAGTGGAGGCCCAGAAAGCATCTCGCTTCCTCCAAGCCCACTCCAGCTCCTTGCCCAGGAAAAGCAGTTGGCAAAGGGAGTCATTGTTTCTCCCCACCTCCTCAGTAGGTTCACAAAGAGAAGACAAATAAAGCAAGTGCCCTGCAGTGGGAGAGGGGAGGAGGGCATGGTCTGTCCCATGGTCCCTAAACCTTCTGCACTGGGACCTCGCTGGCGGGCAGTTTCTTGCTACGCTTCTTCATGCGGCTGCGGGCATAGACACGCAGGAAGAGAGCCATAAAGACCACGGCCACGCCCAGCCCGCCCACCACGGTGATGGCATGCCCATAGATGAGGCAGGACAGCAGGATGGCAAAAGCCTGGCGCAGCGTCATGATGATGGTGAAGACAGCTGCCCCAAACTGATTGATGGTGTAGAAGATGAAGAGCTGGCCAAAGGCGGAGCAGATGGACAGCAGCACGGCGTGGGCCGCAAACTCGGAGTGGCGGACCATGAAGCGGACCGACTCCAGCAGGGCGCCCTGCTCCAGCAGCGAGCCCATCGTGAAGAGGCAGGAGAAGATATTCACCCCAAACATCATCTGCACCGGAGACATCTTGTAGGTGAAGAGGGCGTCTTGCCAGTTGGAGGTGAAGCTGTCGAAGACGATGTAGCCAGCCAGGAGGACCACGCCTGAGAAGGTAGTGACGGTGGAGAGGTGCTTGGTGGGGGCGCTGGAGAGCAGGAACATGCTGACCCCCACTGAGATAAGCACCGCTGTCAGGTACTCCCAGTACTCGTAGCTCTTGCGTGACACCAGCTTGCCCATCAGCATGACCGGAATCACCTTGGAGGCCTTGGCCAGCACCTGGGTAGGAAAGCTGATGTACTTGAGTGCCTCATATTGGCACCAGCTGCTGAGGATGTTGGAGAGTGAGGCAAAGGAATACTTGTACATGGGGGCACCGTGGCGCGGCTGCTTGGTGAGGGCACAGTACAGGCCGGCTACGGTGAAGGCCAGGATCCGGTTCATGAAGACCAGGAACTGGGAATCTTTGAACTTCTCACCAGGATCTGTCTCAGTGGCCCCATATGTCCGGGTCATCACCCGCTCCTGGAGGACGCCCCACGTCAGGTAGGAAGCCTGCAAGGCATAAAGAGCAGAGAACGAGTGAGGAGTAGGGATGGCAGCCAGCAGCCACCATATGCAGGGAGGAACAGTCCTGTCTGAGCATCTCTCTATTTGCACCCAGCAAAGAGATGATGCCTGCCACCACCACATCTAGCTGGGGAGCAGTGAACCGGCCTGCTCAGCCACTTCATCCTCACTCCCACTGTCCCCACCAGAGAGCCAGGGGAGAAGTCAGCCTACCTCCTGCCCAGCTGTGTGCAGAGGGATCAATGGGCAGCAGATCATTATGCACAGATCTGGAGAACACTCTCCGCCCAAGGGCAGCTCCCCCTACAGTTAAGGCTGGAAATACTCAATGAAAAACCTGTTCTGGCTCTTGAGTGCACAGCCACAAACTCAAACAATACAGGAAGTGGCAAAGCAAGTGTCCCAGCAGTCGCATTAGCTCTGCCCTAGTACACTTCATGGGATACACTTCACAAGATAAACAGTTCTGTACTAAGCTGCCCGTTTAACCAGAAAAACAGGAATAGACAACATGGCAAAGATGTGCCCAAGATCCTGATGCCAGTGAAACCTTCACACTGCAGTTCCTGCTCTTTAACTCTGCAGCCTTGATGGTGCATTAACACAGGGCTTTTGCATTTAGTGTCCTAGATCGTTTCTTAAATCAAAACCAATTCTAATTGCAAACCCAGCCAGAGGAAACTGCCCTCCATGAGGACTATCATCTGTCCATCGAGGTACTTACATGGCCCTGCTGCCACGGTATCGGAGCTCCTCACAGACATAATGGAGTTATTCTGCTACCTCCTACTGTACCGCTGGGAAACTGACATACAGAGAGAGAAAGTGACTTGCCCTAAATCACACAGCGAGTCTGTGACAGAACCAGCAACTGAACGCTGATCTCCTGAGTCCCCATCCAGTCCCTCCACCACGAGGCAGTTCCTCCTCTCATTGTTCAGGCGGCATTTCGGGCATTTTTCCTGTAGCTGTGACTCAAAGAAGCAGGATCACCATTTCCTATTCACCTCAACTGAACTCAAAACACTGGTGAGATTTTTTTCAGTTTCCCAATAAAATCTACCTACAGGCAGAGCCTGAGTTTAGGACATTCCAGCCCCCGAGATGAGAACACGGGTTAAACTGTCTAGTGCTCTGATGCATGAAACACAGGGGAGGGGGCAGAACGAAATTCAAAAACCAGTTCTAAATGGCAGTAGCTCACCCATTCAGGTGTGCGGAGAGCACAGAGCAGACAGACAATAGCTTCCAGCCCACCAGACGCTGACTGAATGGCTCTCCAGGACACTCAAAGGGCCACACTGGCAAGCAGCCTGGAGCACACAAAAAAGGAGTCCATCACAGAGACTATGTGTCCCAGCATGCAATGCTGCCAAGCAAAACTCCATGAGAACACTGGATGCTGGGACTCAGTCTCCTGAGACCACCAACTGGCAACCTGCGCCAGGTCATTGCTCCATCTCCTCCCCAAGGCAGGATGGCCATGAACATGTCAGGGCTCTACCTGAAGGCCAGCAGCACAGAAGAGCAGCTTGAGGATCTGCTGGGCTGTCGAGGACTCCATGGTCTCATTCCGGGCTGCCAGGGAGACGTCATCTGGGTGTGTGGATTTGGCCTCGCTGCCAAAGACGCACGACTTGATGACAGGGAAGCAAATACCGCGGCCTGGAGGGTTGAGAGAACCAGGGAGGTCACGTTAACTCAAGAGGAAGGCTTTCTTCCCTCCCAAACCCCTCTGCCAGTGCTAACCCACCCCTCAACCTGTCTGGGCTGTGGCAAGGTACAGCCTGGGGCCTTCTGTGGGCTGTATCTATAAAGCACCTTCAATTGGCCCACTCACACCCCCAACCCCCCCTTTGCCAAGAGGGCCTTTGCCAGCTGAGAACAGAGAGCAGGCAGGCACCCAGAGCTGAGAGCTCACCCATTTGCAGATCTGAGGGGCTCTGTGCACTACCCACAGTGCTCTATACCAGTTGCTCTAACAGATTCCAGAATATCTAACAGGAAACAGCCACAGCTGCCACTGTTGAGATAAAGCTGTGGAGATGAGCTAGATGAATCTGGCCGTCTCCGGGTAGCCCCTAGCTGGCACTGAAGCTGCGAGAGAGCTCTGCAAGGGGCTGGAACAGCAGAGAGGTAGAGGAGCTGGGGGTTGGAACTGAGGTGCATTGGCAGGGGACTGAGGTGAGTCCAGGGGGACGGAGGTTGGAACTGAGGTGCATTGGTCCCTTCTTACCAGTCTCCAGGTAATTCTTTCTCTTAAAGTACTGGATGAGCAGAAACCCTGGCACCATGATGCTCGCATAGCCCGCAGCATTAAGGAAGAAACGGAAGAGCCAGAAGTCCCCCCATGAGTCCTGTAGGGCGGCCGATACCACTTCGCTGGCAGCCATGGTGGGGAGAGCAGCCAGCACGACAGCCAGGCACAACCTGCCAAGAGAAGGGAATCCAGGCGGTGAGCTGCAGGGGGTCCACTGGCCCAGCCAGCAACACCAGGATTCCTTCCACCTTCCCAGTCACCAAATCAGAGGCAAGCTGGAGGGGTAAAGTCCCCTCTCCCTGCTTTGGGAGTTACCCAGGTGCACCTTCAACACACGACACTGTGATCAAAGTTCAGGCAAACGGAACATTGGTGTAAGTCACCAGGGAACGGGAAAACTTCTCAGCGGTTTGAAGTGTATCTCAGGTAAATTCCATTCAGCCTCCCTAAACTAGTTTCAGCTGGGTACAGGAGTTTTCCTCCCTTCTCATCGGGTGCTGGTGTGAGACTATCAAACAGTTGTTGCATCCACTCCTAGAGGTGGCTACGTTTCGGGAGTGGGTGATGCAACTCCGGTTTGCAGGGTGCTTGGAGGTCAAGGGCACAAGAGAAAGGAATGTTGTTTGCTCGGGTTTTAGGAGCCAGGGCACTTGCAGCTCTGAACGTTCAGGCTCTCGGACTGTCTTGGATAGTGCTAGTGACATGGCTTTACACACACACCAGCTCCAAATGCATTTCCTCTTTGGGGCTCTCACTGGCAGGTGTTTCACCTTCAGCCTCATTTTTATTTGGAGGGGGGGAGGGGGGGAAGAGCCACGAAATGGAAATAGCAGCTCCCGCCCTGCAGCTCCTGTTTCAGCACCTTCCTGTAAAACAAACAAACAGCTGTGGCTCAGAGGAGGGCCCAGCTGGGAGCTCTCCCTTGCACATCCTGCTGCAGCAAGAGGAGGTGGGGAAGGTGATGACCGAACAAACAGAGCTTAGAACATGCAAGGCCATTCACTAGAGCTGAGACTCTCCAATCTCCAAGGCTCATCCTCAACACCAGAGAGAGCATCTGGGCTCAGGAACTTTCCCATAGGCATATGGGGTGGGGATTTTAATACCACCCTCCTTGGGAGTATCCAGCATTCACACCACACCAGCTTAGCCAGCAATCTGCCACCATTAACACAGTAGGGGTCCACAGGGACCAACTGGGGTTCTCCCCCACATGGGATAGGCCCAGTATCGCCCTCACCTCCCACTCATATCCTGGGACAGCGTTACATTACAAGAACAGGAACAAGGCCTGCACACAAGGTAAAGATCTGGGTCAGCGGATACTGGGGTCACTGCATCCCCAAAATGACGACTTCCTATATACACACCTGCCCACAGCAATTAGACTGGGTCAGAGCCGCCTACTAAGTTAGATCAGGGCACGGAGCGGGGTCAGGACCCCGGGCTTCTATTCCTGTCAATTACTGATTTAATCTGTGGCCTTGGGCAAATCCCTTCCCTGGCTCACACCTCAGTTTCCCTGGTTGTAAAACAGGGATGATGAAAGTAACCTCCCATGGGGGCTGCAAGGCTGAATTAATGTCTCAAGTTCTGCGGGGTCCTCTCATGGAACATAAGAACAGCCGTACCGGGTCAGACCAAAGCTCCATCTAGCCCAGTACCTGTCTACCGACAGTGGCCAACGCCAGGTGCCCCAGAGGGAGTGAAGCTAACAGGCAATGATCAAGTGATCTCTCTCCTGCCATCCATCTCCATCCTCTGATGAACAGAGGCTAGGGACACCATTCTTTACCCTTCCTGGCTAATAGCCATTTATGGACTTAGCCACCATGAATTTATCCAGTTCCCTTTTAAACATTGTTATAGTCCCAGACTTCACCACCTCCTCAGGTAAGGAGTTCCACAAGTTGACTATGTGCTGTGTGAAGAACAACTTCCTTTTATTTGTTTTAAACCTGCTACTTATTAATTTCATTTGGTGACCCCTAGTTCTTGTATTATGGGAATAAGTAAATAACTTTTCCTTATCCACTTTCTCCACATCACTCATGATTTTGTATACCTCTATCATATCCCCCCTTAGTCTCCTCTTTTCCAAGCTGAAGAGGCCTAGCCTCTTTAATCTTTCCTCATATGGGACCCTCTCCAAACCCCTAATCATTTTTGTTGCCCTATTCTGAACCTTTTCTAGTCCTAGAATATCTTTTTTGAGGCGAGGAGACCACATCTGTACACAGTATTCGAGATGTGGGTGTACCATGGATTTATATAAGGGCAATAAGATATTCTCAGTCTTCTTCTCTATCCTCTTTTTAATGATTCCTAACATCCTGTTTGCTTTTTTGACTGCCTCTGCGCACTGCGTGGACATCTTCAGAGAACTATCCACGATGACGCCAAGATCTTTTTCCTGACTCGTTGTAGCTAAATTAGCCCCCATCATATTGTATATAGTTGGGGTTATTTTTTCCAATGTGCATTACTTTACATTTATCCACATTAAATATCATTTGCCATTTTGTTGCCCAATCACTTAGTTTTGCAAGATCTTTTTGAAGTTCTTCACAATCTGCTTTGGTCTTAACTATCTGGAGTAGTTTAGTATCATCTGCAAACTTTGCCACCTCACTGTTTATCCCTTTCTCCAGATCATTTATGAATAAATTGAATAGAATTGGTCCTAGGACTGACCCTTGGGGAACACCACTAGTTACCCCTCTCCATTCTGAGAATTTACCATTAATTCCTACCCTTTGTTCCCTGTCTTTTAACCAGTTCTCAATCCATGAAAGGACCTTCCCTTTTATCCCATGACAGCTTAATTTACGTAAGAGCCTTTGGTGAGGAACCTTGGAAGCTAAGTACACTATGTCCACTGGATCCCCCTTGTCCACATGTTTGTTGACCCCTTCAAAGAACTCTAACAGATTAGTAAGACACAATTTCCCTTTACAGAAACCATGTTGACTATTGCTTAATAGTTTATGTTTTTCTATGTGTCTGACAATTTTATTTTTAACTATTGTTTTGACTAATTTGCCCAGTACTGACGTTAGACTTATGGCCAGAGAAGGGTAAAGTGTTCATTATAACAAAGGTGCATTGATGGGTCCTCTAGGGAGCTTCCATTGAGGAACCTGCAGTATCAGGGCTATGAGGATCATGGATATAAATTTAATCCATAGCAGCCTACAGTCTATATCAGTAACAGGGCCTTAAAGACAGGAAAGAAAGCTGCCTTTGACATCCCACCACCTACAACCCCTCCCTTCCCTCTCGAGGAAAGGCCTGGGGGGCATTTCTCTTCCCCAAACAGCCTTGGGAAAGGGACACCCAAACTCTAAGGACCTTGTCAAGGGAGACAACACAATTTGCGCAGAAAATTCCCTCCCTCGTGTGACTAACAATACAGAAACTCTCAGCCCAGAGAGAAGTTCAAACTGCTGCTCCTCTCTGGGGCTGCCTGGTTCACATGCATTAGCACATGCTGCAACAGCTGGGTGCTGACATAGCAGGGAAACACTTTGATAACCCCGGTGTCCCTAAGGAAGAGGGGCCCAAGAACATTTCTGTGCAAGCTGGGTTCTTGCTAGCAACACTGAGGGCATCACTGACCTAGCACTATTCCACAGAAATCCGACCTCTGCTCCCCTCATTAGCATCTCCTGCAGCAAGGGACACACACACACAGGGTTCTTGTACATTAACCCCTGAGCCCAACGGTAGGCAGCTGGGGTGAAACAACATACACACCCCCACCTGATTTGTCTGAACTGTCCTCATTCAGAATTAAATCCTCATTGATCACAATGGTTGTGGGGCTAGCAGGAGAAGTGCCCCTTGCTTCACTGAGGTCAGATTTAAACTGCAGGAGTGGGGTCAGGGCTAGCAGACAGGGTATATCTCTCTCACCTGATACTTGGACCAGCACCTGTGCTGAGGATAGCAGGAGGGGTCAGCTGGGGAAAGCGCTAAGGACAACCTCTACCACTAATAATCCCTAGGGCTGGGCAGATTTCAGAGAGGGTGAGTGATAAACGGTTTGGTTGTTGGGTGGTGTCTGCTGGTACGTCCCTGGCCCAATCCAAGCCTCCGTGGGAGGAGTAATAGCTCTGGTATCCCAAGCCCACAGCAAAGGGGAGGGTGCAGCCGGACAATGGCTCGCTCTATCCCTGCAGCTAGCAGACCCCGCCAGACAGTTCCACGCACCAGGTCCCTCCCCTCTCCAACAGGGTGGCTAGTGTTACAGGTAGCACCACAGAGTGAGAGCTCGGCAGCACTCACCAGGCATGAAAGGAGCTTTCATAGGCTCAGGCCCACAGAGCGGCCAAGAAATTGGGAAGACAAACTCAGCTACTGTTCCCCTTCCCAGAGAAGGGGCAGCTTTCTGACGCACAATCCCAGAGCCAGGGCGGGACAGGGCCCCTGACCCTCCCCTTCCCCTGGAGTTTCTAACTTAGCCTTTCAGGCACCTCAGCACTTGGGCCCTGGACTAGGAGTCAGGAAAGACCCCTCAGTGCAGAGTAAAACCCACCTAACCTAGCTCAACTCTAAGACCACTGGGAAGGGGAGAGAGGAACCCTTAGAACAAACAAATCCCCCAGCCCCATGGTTTCCTCACACAGCTCTGCTGCTCCTCGGTCACAACCTGCAGTCCCCACCCTGCTGTTCCAGCCCTGGGTTCCCCCCACCCCTAGCTCAGCCAGTGCCCCATAATCCTGACCCACAGCCTCCTGCTATCCCCATGCTGGGCTCTCCACATGCAGCTCCACCCGTGCCCCTTACTCCTGACCACCCCATGCCTAACTCAGCTGCTGGTGCCTATTTAAAGAGGACATGCATCTGAGGAAGTGGGTATTCACCCACGAAAGCTCATGCTCCAAAACGTCTGTTAGTCTATAAGGTGCCACAGGATTCTTTGCTGCTTTTATTTAAAGAGGCCAAACCAAATGTCAGTACCATTGCAGTGACTTTTCTTCAATTCTTTGGGGAGTGGGAGATCATATGACTGGCTATGTTCATCTGCACCCAGTGGGAGTTCCTATCCCACCCAACGGATGAGCCATAGCCCCAGGATTCCTACAGCAGACTGACCTTGATAGTGCCTGATCTGACAGCAGCATGGAGCCTGGAGTGAGGGGGACGCATGGGCTGCAACAGGTCTCTCCCTCAGCAGCCTTCAGGGCCACGGTGAACTTGGCAGACCTTATCTAGCTCCCTGTGCAGAGTATTACCAGCAGGACACTCCTGCAGTAGTGGAACAAAGGGTGTGAACATCACTCAGTCAACAAGGGAAGGGTCTGGCTCCAGGAGGCCTTGGATTTCTCTGGCCTGTGAGGGGGCACTCTGATCTGGGGGGAACATTTCTTGCTTCAAAGGTTTTTTTTAGGGGGGGAGGCTCCCCCACCCCCAAACTAACAGGTTACCAGCGTTCTGTCTTTTTGATTTATTTATTAGGGCCAGATTTTCCAAAAGAGCTCAGTGCCTTATAGAAAATCAGGCCATGAGCATCACAGTGGGAATGGAGTGCTACAGAAAATATGCTCCTGACTCTGATGCCTCAATGGGAGCTGAGCACTTGACCATCTGGCCACAAATGAGCATGCTGAGCTCTTTTGAAAAGAGCTGCCCCTCTGCAGTGATCAGACCTGGGAGACCCTGGAAAACAGCCTAGGAGGAGGGAAAAGCTTGGAGACTAAGGTCTGACTGATGGCTGAGCCCAGGGAAATCTAGCTCCAGCCAGTCCTGATCTAGGTGTCACATACCACCAGAGGAGCCATTCTCAGGAGCATCCCTTGAATTACTCCTTCCTCCAGCACAGGGGTTCTCAACTTTTTCCTTTCTGAGGCCCCCCAACATGCTCTACAAACTTCACAGCTCACCTCTGCCACAAGAACTGGTTTTCTGCATACAAAAGCCAAGACTAGCATTAATGGATAGCAAGCAGGGTGACTGCCCAGGGCCCCACACCACAGGGGGCATTGCGAAGCTAAGCCCTCGTCCAGACTACCCCGCTGTATCGACGGGTTAAAATCGATTGCTCGGGGATCGATATATCGCGTCTAGTCTGGACGCGATATATCAATCCCCGAGCGCGCTTATATCGATTCCGGAACTCCATCAACTCGAACGGAGTTCCGGAATCGACACGGAGAGCCGCGGACATCGATCCCGTGCCGTCTGGACGGGTGAGTAATTCGATCTTAGATATTCGACTTCAGCTACGTTATTCACGTAGCTGAAGTTGCGTATCTAAGATCGATTTCCCCCCCCCAGTCTGGACGAGCCCTAAGTTGCTCAGGCTTCGGTTTTAGCCTCGGGCAGTGGGGCTTGGGGCCCCAGGCTGCAGTCCTGCACAGGGAGGCTTTGGCTTTCTGCCGAGGGTCCTAGCGAGTCTAATACTGGCCATGCTTGGCGGACTCCCTGAAACCTGCTTGCGGCCTCCCAAGGGGGCCCAGACCCCTGGTTAAGAATCACTGATTCAGCATACTGATGCCATTGGCCAATTTGCCCTGTGAGACCCAGACCCTGCAGACACCAAGCACCGTTAGAAAGCACAGTACCTACACTGCACACCCCAGAGTGACCACAGGCAACTTCCAGTGAGAAACCTCTTCACTGGCTCAATGCCACCTGCCTCGGGGGGCTCTGCCCCAAAGCCAAGGCCCTCCTTAGGGACTGTTTCTAATAAAGGTCTCATCCTCGGCACACGCGGCCACAACGACCCTGCCGGCCAGAGGCAGATGCCCTGCGCCGTTCCCACCACGGCCACAAACGGAGATGTCATCACCAGCAAGTCCGTACTGCCCACTTCCCCAATTCAGGGTTGGGCCAGGACGTGGCTCAGGGAAGGGGCCCGCATGGGCTAATCTATTCACCGGTTACTCCAGGCAAGTGCCAGCCCTGCCTCGGGCAGCTTCCCAACCACCTATTTGTGCCAGGGGCAGGAAGCAGCGCTCGGGTCCCGCTCCCTCCCCCACCGGGACGTGCTGGGAGGGGGCCAGCCGGGACCCCAGCGGGGCAGACTCAGGCTGATCGCCCCGCTCCGGGAGGGGCTTGGGTCTGCCCAGCACCCTGCAGCCCTACAGCCCGGTCCCGGCTCCATCCCGCCTCCCACAGCAGCCGATCGGGGGCACTCACCGGGGAGCCTGCCCCCGACCCCGGGCTAGAGCCCGGCTGAGCCCAGCTGCAGGCGGCGGCGGCTGCCCCCCAGCCCCTCCCAGCCCCGCTCTGCAAGGGGGGCTCCTGCCGGCGCCGGCCGCTCCCCAGCAGGGCCCCGGGCGCGGAGCCAGCGCTGCGGCCGGCGGGATCCAAGCTCCCCCCAGAGCCCCACCTGCGGCCCGTCCTGCCGGCCGGGCCAGTGCCCGCGGCTCCGCGGCCGCCCCGCGCGCCCATGAGCTCCCCGCAGCAGCTCAGTCCAGTTCGGCGTGCGGCGCCGGCAGAGACGGGAACCGCGCCGCTCGGCCGAGAGCGCAGCCGCGCCGCTCCCCACAGCGCCGCCCGGCGGCCGGGAGGGGCCCCGAGGGCAGGGGAAAGGGCGGGGCAGCGCGGGGCTGGGGGGGTGGAGGGGCATATGGGGGGCAGAGTGGAGCAGCACAGGACTGGGGGAGTTGAGGGGCATGTGGGGGGCAGAGTGGAGCAGCAGGGGACTGGGGGAGTTGAGGGGCATGTGGGGGGCAGAGTGGAGCAGCAGGGGACTGGGGCGTTGGGCAGAGTGGAGCAGCACAGGGCTGTGGGGGGGGGGGGTAGAGCAGGGCAGCAGGGGGCTGTGGGGGGGATTTGAGGGCATGATCGGGGGGAGCAAAGTGAGGTATCAGGGTGCTGAGTAGAAGCAGATTTAATTTTATTGGGGCCCTGGACACAAGATTTGGGGCCCCCACATCCAGGACCCCCCATTGGCCAGGGCCCCTGGGCATAGGCCACATGGTCTCATGCGTTAATCTGTCACTGCATAACACAACTTACACAGTTGCCGGTGTCTCCCTCGGTGGAGGCTTCAGGAGCAGGAACAGCCCCCTGCTGCCTCCCAGCTCCAGGAGTGGCTGCTTCAGGCCCCTTGCACGAGCTGCTTAGGGCTTGCCAGTGCCAGCAAGCTCATGAGTCAGAAGCAGTCACAGTCAGGCCAAAAGATTGCCTGTCACCCCCATTCACTAGCTGTAGCACCCTTGCAGCCAGAGCGATCCCCTCAGGGGCAGAGATTGCCTCCAGGCAGTACTGAGGTATGATGGGAACATGGGGGTAAAGCTCAGTACAGTGCCTCCTGTACCAGCCTGCACTGGGATTCAGTGCTCACTGTAAAAAGAACAGGCTCGGGCTGTCCAGAACATGGGGTTGTGCCCATGACACCTAACAGCCAGCAATGGAGCTAGCCTCCTATGAGCTTATCAAATTCTTTTTAAAATCCCATTATAGCATTAGCTTTTACATGCCCTCAACCCGTTCCACAGGCTGACTGTGCGCTGTGAGGAGTACATCCTTTTGTTCGTTTTAAACATGGTGTCTATTCATTTCATTGGGTAAATAACACTTCCTTATTCATTTTCTCCACACCGTTCATGATTTTATAGACCTTTATCATATCCCCCTTAGGTGTCTTTTCTAAGCTGAACAGTCCTAGTCTTTTTAATCTCTCCTCCTATCAAAGCTGTTCCATACCCTTAATTATTCTGGTTGTCCTTCTCTGTACCTTTTCCATTTCTAATATATCCTATTTGAGATGAGGCAACCAGAACCCAGTATTCAAGGTGTGGCATACCACGGATTTATAGTGGCATTATGATATTTTCTAATGTATCCCTTTCCAAATGGTTCCTAACATTGTTACCTTTTGTGATAGCCGCTGTCCACTGAGCAGATGTTTTCAGAGAACTATCCCCAGTGACTCTACGATCTCTTTCTTGAGTGGTAGCAGCTAATTTAAACCCCATCATTTTGTGTGTATAGTTGGGATTATGTTTTCCAATGTGCATTTAGCAACACTGAATTTCACCTGCAACTTCGTTGCCCAGTCACCCAGTTTTGTGAGACACCAAACCACACTTCCCCCCCTTGAGAATAGAGCTCAGACGTGGGGCCTGGCAGTCAACTGCTCTCACCACTTCAGTCCTCTGAGCCACACAAGCTCCAGCAGAAAGCCCTTTGAAATGATCCAAGTGCAACTTAGCCAACAAAAGCCCAGTTTGTTTGTTTGTCTTTGGGACAAGAACTGAGTGGGCAGCGCTCAAGCCTGGCATCCAGAATTCTCCAGGCACCGCCCCCCCCACACTGGTGGTCAGCCTCCACCAACAGGCTCTGGGCACATGTATTTCCAGAACCACAGCTCCAGCACTGGCAACCGGATGGTGCATCTTCAGCCCAGCTCCTTTGGGGGCACTTTCCTTGGGGGCTGAGCAGTAGCAGCCATTGTGGGCTCGCTGCTTCCTCTGCACAGAGCCATGAGGGAAGGGGAGAGTGGTATCAACACAGAGATCATTTGCTAGAGGATTGATTATTTTATTCTTTAAATAACATTTGAATGCCCCCTCCCTAACCACCAGCAACAGCTCAGGCCATCAGTGCTTCCTTAGCACGACACCAGAGGTTCCCCGTCCCAGGCACTAGAGCATTCAACAAGCCACACCTTGCCAGGGGCTCAGCACTGAGACCGAGCAACGTAGGGGAGGTACCGCAATACCACCAACAGCCACAAGGGGGCAGCACAGAACAGATATTCGGGATTTTCTTTTCCTGAGATGATTTTAAAAGGCTCCCCCTTTGAAAAATAGTTTCCCTCTAGCTCTTCTCTGACATGCCCCCCTACACTGTTCTAGTCCTGGGCAGACCCCCACCAATCACATCAAAATGAAGATGGAGCTAGTCTGAATAGCCCGAGCCGTTGCCACTAGATTTTAGCGAGGCCAGTAAACAACTCATTTGTGACCACGGGAGGGTGTGAGTAAGTGCTAAAATGCAGGGGGGGAAGGGTAGGGGAGAGAAACAGCCAATGATTTGAGCTCCCAGAGAGGAGGCAGAGGCTGCACCAAGGCTCAAAATGTGCTTGCTAAGAGGTTTTGCAGCTTTTCCTGGCAAAACTCCATCGCAGCTGCCCTTACAAGAACTGGGGAGAAAGGAGCAGGCTCTCCAGAGCACCCCAGGTGACTGCCCCCAGGACTTGCCCCCACTCAATAACAGCAGCGAGCTGAGACTGTCACCAGCTTAGATAGGGTCACAGGCACCATGGCTCCCCCACTGGCTCAAATGCTATACTCACTATCTACACACCTGCCACAGAGAGGCAGCCATGCTGGGGGTGGAGTGAGGAGAAACACGGCAGCCCCAAGAGGGGAAGTGACTAATCATCGGGAAAGAACCCTGGACCCCTCTCTAGCCTCTTCCACTGGAGAATCTCCAGGTCTTTTACTGTTGTCAATGGATTAAGCTACCCTCACACAAGCCTGTGTGCACTACCCTGCAGGGTGGGTCAGTGTTGTTATACCCTTTCAGAGGGGGAAACTGAGGCACAAGGAAGGGACAGGCACTTTGTCCAGGGTGATGCAGCCACTCAGCAGCAGAGCTGGGGATAAAAACACCAGGTCTCCCAGCCCCTCCTTCCTCTGTGAGTCCAGCTATGACTGCAGTTGGGAGTGTGGGTTGGCTGGCTGGAACTGCCCAAGCAGGGAGCAGCATTAGCTAAGCTGAGCTCACATAGGGAGACAGACAGGGAATCTGATTACCTTGCGAAGAGGCAGATGGGCCCCTGCCCCAGAAGGAGACCTGTACCTCCCCACCCAGCTCCGCCCACAGGAGGGCGACTCCCTCCTGCTCATCTTCATGTCCCATCTGGCCCAGCTCCCTCCTGGCTGGGGAGGGGCTGGCTGGGTTACAGGGCAATTCTGCTCATGCGGGTGCTGAAGCCTTCAAGCAGCAAGAAGTCAGAGCATGCAGCCCCTGATGGTCACTGAGGGAATCATGAGGTCCAAATCTTGGCGGTAGAGAAGAAGGGTTTATGAGAGTCTGTGTCTCCCAGGGAAGGGCAGTGGGAGCCCCTGCAACTGCTCCAGCAGTGTCTGGAGATATGGGCGGAAAAAGCACACCCCACTGCACAATCTGGGACCAGGAAACACCCCCTCCCAGCTGCTCCTCCATGCAGTCTGAGACCGGAGCCCCATGCTGGCTACTCCCATTGCAGGCAGGGGAAAGAGCAGCAACAGCAGCCACCATCCCAAAGACACCATCTGAAGGTCTCATGCAGCGCATGCAACTTCCTCCAACTTCCAACTGCTCAGGGAAGGGTATTCAGGTGGAGAGTCGGGGGCCATGGAGGCTGCTACAAAGGGAAAGATTTCTTGAGCCGGCTCTGCTCCTGCCAGCTGTAGTGCCATGGCTGGATAAGTGGGGTCCCATCAGGTGTGGGGAGCCAAGGCCACCGGGGCAGCCCCAGAAGTCAGAGTCTGGTTGCTCAGTCGGAGCACACCACCAGCTTTCCCGAGATCTTCAGGTCATCAAAAGGCAGGAGGGCAAGGAGCTGTCAAGGCAAAGGACATGGAGAGATCAGGGTTAGTGCCGGAGAGGTCAGAGGAGAGCACGGCCCCTGGGAACTAACTGCATTTCAAGCCCCCGGCCAACACAGCCCAGCCAGCCCAGGCACCCCAAGGGAAGTGCACAGCTAATGAGGGCTTAGCGCTGAAGAGAGTACACAGCCCATCACCATGCCGCTCTGAGCGACGTGGGGACAGACAGGGCAACTGCAAGCTGCTGCTCCTGCCCTGAGCCCTACAGCACCTCCTGCTGCACTGGAGCACCCACCATCTCCAACACTCCTGTCCCAGGGTCACGGCCTCCTCCCTGGACACCCCACCACGTGTTTCCCCACAGGAGAGCGCATGGACAGACTCACGTCGTCATTGCCGTCGGCCAGGTCCTGGGCGGTCTCATCTTCCATGTTCCTCAGCAGGGTGTCAGCCCCCGAATGGTACAGTATGGCCGCCATGGCGGCATCCTTCCTGCCCACGGCCAGGTGTAGCGGGGTGCAGCCGTTGTACATCAGGGCATCCACATGGGCCCCCTTGCTGAGCAGGTACTGAACTGCCTCGCGGTCACGGCTCTCCACTGCCAGGTGCAGGGGCGTCTTCCCACTTGTGCCATCCTGCAATCAGCAGTGCCCAGGGCATTAGAATGGGCCCGGCTTTCTCCCGCCCCTGCAGCCGCCAGCATAGGGCACAGGGTGAGGGGATGGGACCCCGATGGGGCACACAGACTGCATCATAATGGGCACCTGCCACCAGGCAGATCTGGAGACTTCTCTCTGCTCAGGAGAACAGTGGCATGGAGCTGGGAACTCCACTTGGGAGTCTGGTGCCCACCAGGGCCCATGCCCCATCAAACCTGCTGCCACCTGGGGAACCAGCTTCCAGAAACTGGGAGGCTAGAGGGACTCCTCAGGATACTGATCTGGGGAAGGTGCACAGAGCAATACAGCTGGCAGTGCCAAGGCCCGCTGCCCTCACCCACCAGCCTGTGTACTACCTGGACGTTAATGTCAGCTCCACTCCGCAGCAGCAGTTTCATCAGCTGCAGGTTCCCCTTCAAGGTGCTGATGTGCAGACAGGCTAAGCCTGGGGAGGAGAGAGACCCAGAGGCAACTATTATTGTACCGTATTCCTGTAGCGCTGAGGAGCCCCAGTTGCAGACCAGGGCCCCATTATCTAGTGCCTAGCACAAACACCAAACAAAAAGATGGTTTCTGCACCCATCACACGCCTACCTTGCAGCTACGGAGCTGGGCACTGCCTCTGGCACCCCTGCCTTGCTCCTTACCTTGCCAGTTCTGGAGCTGCAGGTCCTGCAGGCTCCTTCGAGACTCTGTGCTTTCCCCAGGTTCCTGCAGCAGCTGCTTGGCACACTGTAGGTTCTGCTGCTCACAGGCCACGTGCAGAGGGGTATTGCCGTTGCGGTCCTGCAGGGCCAGGTTCACCCCATTGTGGATCAGTGCCGTCACCACAGTGGGCTGCTCAAGGTACACGGCCAGGTGAAGTGGTGTCTGTGGGTAGCAAGACAGTGAGGGGTCAGGGGCGGCATCGGGAGGACACAGGGACCCCACCGGTTGGGGCAGTTGGCAGGGAATGACAGCAAGGCCATCATACAGTGGACCAATCCCAGCAGGGCCCATGGGAACAGCAGAAGCTACCAACCCCACAGCCTCCCCTGGGTGAGGGAAGTGGGAACACTGCAGACTTCACTCCGGGGGAGTGGGGGGGGAAATCCAGGCAGCTCCACCCACAGGGGTGCTCATGTTGGTTTGGAGCCTCTGATAACTATGGGGCTGAATACAGTGCCAGCCTGAGTGTCTGCATTTTCAGGGTCCTATCTGGGTACCCCACACACCAGCCAAAGGCAGCTGTCTGCATGACTTGCTTCAATCAAAGCACCCCAATACCTACAGTGCTGACCTTGGGGGTGAGAGCATCACAGAACCCAGGGGGGCCTAGGCACTAGCCTTGAGGGTGTGAGGAACAAGGCCAGGGTCTGGGGAAACAGGGGTGTGGGGAATGGCTAATCTGGACAGGTTCACCTGCCAGGCCATTCCTGAGGGCTGGCGGGGGATGACCCGGATTGGAGCATGTGCATGCGTGTGCGCGCGCACACACACACACCCCTCAGCACATACCTGGAACAAGTCGTTCTGGATCTCGAGCACCTCTGTGGGCAGGTGGGTAATGCAGAAGAATGCCAGTGCTGGGAAGCTATGGATGATTGCCAGGTGCAGCAGCCTGCAGTGGAGGAGATGGGTCAGTGCTGTGGTTCCTACATGGCACCAGCCTGTCACTCCCACACTGTTACCCTACAGAGAGAAACACTTCCATGCCCCCCACCCTGGAGCTGGGAGAGGAACCCCTCAATGCCCATGCCACATCAGCCTGGCACAGACATACTCACCCAGCCAGGGAAGCAGATCCCCAGGGTGTCCAATTCCTGGTGTTGGGCAGAAGGGAATGGAGCAGCTCCCTGCCAACATGGGCCACTCAGAGAAACAGGTTCAGTGATGGCGGGTTCACCGGCCTATACCCACTCTCCAAGCAAGCTCTCCCCAGCACAGGCAGGGTGGGCAGAGCAGCTCATTTGCAGGGGTGTTACCAGGTGACCCCCTCGCTCTTCGCTGCCCCCCAAGCATTCTCCACCTGAGCTCAGGACAGTCGCCCTCACTGCAGCCAGCCTGGGTGTCCCATGCACACACACTAGATGGGCAAGCTGATTGGGGTCCATGGGGTCCACGGAGAGGCAGCCTGGGACAGATCGTGGGCAGAAGGGACCCCATTCATCCTAGGAGTCCAAAGAGCCTCACAGACAATAGAGGTCCCTCCCACCCCTTGCCAGCTCAGCAGCCAGAGAGGTAGCTAAGGAGGCCAGAGTGAATCCCAAGTCCTATTAGCAGAGTGAGGGGATCCTTATGCCACTGCAGAGCCCATGAGAGCTTAGCCCTCCAGCTCCTGCTGTCTGAAACCCAGACCCAGTAACCCATATGGACTCCCAGAAGCAGGAAGGGTAGATAGAGTCCTTCCTGCTGGGACACAAACCCAAGGGCCTAGGGAGCCTGGAATACATCCCCCAGACCCAGGGAGATGCTGCAGCAACAGAACCACAACCTAGTGCTGGCCAGCAGCTGGTAGGGGAATTCCACTCCCTTCCCCTCCCTGCAGCCACAGCACTTCTGCTTTCCTGGCTCAAGGGCAGGCAGCAGGGGCGTGGGACACAGCGAGGGGAGGGATCCAGGAGATTAGCTAAAGACCACCTGCCATTCTCTGGAGTCCCAGTGCTAGGACAGCAGCCAGAGCTGGATTCTTCAAATACCCTCATCCACTGAGCCAGTGATTTGCCATGGCTCTGACTGGTCTGGGAATGAACTGGGCCAGGGTCTGCAGGAGGAGAGAGAAAAAACCAGAACTGGATTCCCAGACCCCGCACCCCAAATGGGAGCACCAGTGCTGGGTTAGGGGGCACAGCTGATTAGATGGAACTAGATCTACCAGGACTCAGCACCTACTACCGTCTGCTAAAGCCGGCAGCCCCACCTAGGCCCAACTCTCAGCCCCCACAGAAATCTGCGCAGAAGACCCGAGCCCAGGGCCCCAAACACCAAGAGACACGTGTGAGATCCCACGAGCCGCACTCGTGCGAGTTTCACACCGGTCCTCGTCGCACTCGGAGTAGTCAGAACAAGAGTGATACGCTTGAAGGGAATTTCCAGCCCAGCACAAAACGCCTGTCATTACTTTAGCGCCAAAAGCCACCCTCAAGCAGAGCCATGAACCCCCTCCCAAGCCAAACCTGGCCCCCATCCCCCTGGCATCTGAGCACCTCCAAGGCATTTAAAGATAGAAACAGTAACTCCACTCTGGCTTCAAGGCCCCGCTCCCAGGCTGCGGGATGGAGAGCTGGGTTAGCGTGTATGGCGCGGGAGGGGGTGAGAATGAGGGGGTGGTTGCATGCGTGCTACAGGCTAAGTCAGAGGCAAGTTTTGCATTTTGTTCTGATCACAGTGAGGTCTCTGATCTCCTGTGGGAGGCAGTTCCAGACTGAGGCCAGCTCCTGCCAGAGCTCTGGCTCCCACATGGTGCAGGAAGGCCCAGTGGTGCGGGGAAAGCTGATTACCAGGGGAGTTAGGCCCAACCTCAGGGAAGGCTCTGCACACCACCGCAGGGTCCTTGAACCAGACTCGGCATTCACTGCAGAGCAGAGCACCAGGCTGATGCAGTGGTGGGGATGGTGGCTTTGTTAGGGGCCTGTTAGCACCCTGCTCTCAGGGCAGGTGGCTTCACAGTGTGTTACAGTAACGGGGCCAGGAAACGGCAAAGCAGTGTGGGGGGTCTCACTGGAAAGGACACAATCTTCTGGCTGGTTGCAGATGGGAGCAAGGGGGGAGCCACTGGGGCAGTAACAGCACTGAGGAATCCCAACGTTATAGAGGAGGTGCCAGCAGTGTTCCGTCACACCTGGGCTCAGCTTTCACCAGCTGCGCCCTGTCCAGGTGCCACCATGGGCCAGGCATGGAGAAGTTGCTGTTAACTAGTAAGATAAGGGGTGCTGCTCATTTACTGGGGGCACCTCAACCCGTCTGGTCTCGGCAGCTCCCCCCAGGGGACTACCGCATGGTAAAGGCTGGAGTGCTGGGGCACTCCCAGGGGAGGGCGTGGAAGGACAGGTGTCCTGGATGACACACTGGGCCTGGTGGCTGATGTGACTGGTAGGGATAGAGGAAGGGACTAGTTTGGTCTGGAGGAGTTCTACAGGGGGCAACTTTGGTGCCTTCTTCTGGGCAATGCTGGAAGCTTATCCCGACCTCATTGCTGAGCTGGGACAGAAGCTCAGGTCTGTCAGCAGCCAGGAACCAGGGGACACCAAGCTGTTCCCCTTGAGGCAGAATGAGTAGCAGGAAGAGCCAAGCCAAGTGTCTGTGCTTTACTGCATTGCCCCGGGGGAAACCCCAGGTCACATGGGCATTGGGAATTCCCCCACTGCTGTGGAGGGAGTGTCCACCCACAGTCTGAGCAACAAATAGGGGTGGGGGAGGGGACCAGGGCCCCCTGCACAGCTAGAGCTCCCAGCGTAGGGGGAAGAGCAACTGACAGCTGTGCATGTGGGGCATTCAGCAAGGAAAATACCTACTGGAACCAGCTTCTGGTGACGGGGGGAGGAGGGGGGCAAAAGCAAGGTTTCCACTAGACGGCACTGGGGGAGGAGGGGCTGTGGAGGTTGCTGGTCACGACAGAAGGGCATTGGCAGAGGTGTGTGTAGCTCAGCAGGCATGACTGTGAAAGCATCTGGGCCCCATTTACCTAGCAATTGCACCATTACCAACACCAGGGAAAAGGCACTGGGAGACTACCAGGCAACCTCAGTGTAGACAAAGTCCTCGGTGGCTCCTGCAGCTGGGCTGGCCTCCCTCCCCATTTACCAGGGACAGCCCCTGATTCTATAAGCCAGCTCCCACTGAGTCCCTCCCAGTCCCCCTGCCTTCAGCAGGGCTATAGGCGCAGCCCTGCTCCTCAGCTCCTATGCACTAGATAAGAAGTCCCAGCAGACGGGACATGGGACTTTCCAGGGCAATTCTGACTGAACTTTAAACTTCTGCTGCTTTCACTTTCCGGAGCCAAACAACTCCCAGGGGACTGAGGCCAGGCCTGACGTGAAAGTACATGGAGCCCTCTGCAATTCCTACCAAACCAGTCCACACCCACAGGAATCCCCCACCCCCCTAAAACACATGCACCACATCATACCCAGAACTGGTAGCTGGGGAAAGGTGGGCCAGTCACATGCTTAAGGCTGAAAACCCAAGTCTGTTGATCCGCCCCCAGCTCTCAGTAGAACAGTTTGGATTTAACACGACTGCGCGGCGTGACCATGGCCGAGTGAGGGGACTCACCTCCCCTGCCTGTAAAACAGAGGGAATGACTGCCCCACCTTTAAAGCCCTGTAGAGTTCTTTGAGGTCTGCCATGTAAAGGCACTAGGGACATGCAATGGGTTGCTAGTCTTGCTGAATCAGTGCCTGGGACTTTCACCGGGAAGTTGGTGCCATCCAGGACATGCCTAGTTGGGAGTATTTTCCCTGCTCCTGCACTCTGTCTCCCAGAGTCTCATTTCTGCATTTTTTCCCCCCTTTATGCCTGTTTCAGAAAGTCAAGGACTGCCACATGATAGAGATCCCAACTGTCTCAAGTCCTCCGCGTGCAGAATCAGAGCTGAGGGATGAGCCAGCGGCATGAGACATTAGTGCCTCGGCCCTGTTACAGAATGAGGCATTATGATGATGCAAGTGAGGGGTCAGGATTATCTTGTGCCAAAGTGGAAACCTCCTGGCCCTGCTAAGCATGAGGCATGGAGGCCTCAGCTTTGTTTACGCTTTCCTAGGCCTCAATATTGCTAATGACGTCGTCTTAGCTGTGGGGTGAGGCAGCTGGCTAGGCCAGTGGTATTCTTGGAGCTGTATGGTCAACACCTAAACTCACACTTGAGGAAGAACTCTATGTAGCTGGAAAGCTTTTCTCTCTCCCCAACAGAAGTTGGTCCAATAAAAGATATTTCCTCACCCACCTTGTCTCTAATACCCTGGGACCGACATGACTACCACAATTATTAACATAAAGACGACTTTGTTGCCAAGCAGTTGAGGTTGCCAACCCCGCCCCTGCCCCCCCTCCCCCACACCACACTTAACACAAACCCCAAAAGCAAGGAAATGGGCAGGCAAGTCACCAAGCAAAATATACCCTCTACTCCTTCACCTGCAGGCATGCGCCTTCTCATTGCCACAGCTGCCATACACCACCGACCACACACCGCACCCTTAACTCTGCCCCTTTCACCAGCTTATTTCCCCCCTAGCACTAGCAGTTGTGGATGACTGATGTAGTAGGCTGTTGCATGGGAAAGGGGTGCGCGCAGGAGGACAGTTAAGGGGGCTGATGGAACTGCAAAGGGCGATGGTAGTGTGGCCCTGTGGATAGGTCATTCAGACCTGCCACCAGTATGCTAAGTGATCTCGGGCAAGGGGACCCTTCCCCTTCCTCAGCCTCCATTTCTTCTCACACCATTTGTTTCCCTGCTCTACTGAAATTGCCAGCTCTGTGTTTGTCCCAGGGCCCTGTTGTGTTAGGCACAATCTCAGTTGGGGTCTCTAGGTTCTATTGCAGCAGAAATAATAATATTGTAATGAACTAGTCAGACAGGCAAAGAGAACGCAGATGCAAACATACATTCATCACCACCCTCTGCTGCAGGGAATCCAGAGCACTCAGCTGGGGGTCATTGCATCTGTACTGCTCCTTCATGGGGATCTGAACCCATGAACAGCTAATGGAGGTTATTTTTAGCTGAACTGGGAGAGAACCAGTTGGAGCAGGAGGGTCAGAGTTCTATTCCCGAGAATCTCCCAGGGGGGCTCAGCATGCAGCACAGCCACTGCTGTAACATCCTGGATCAATTACAACACAACCTGACACCACACACAGCTTTAGATGGTTCTACACCCTGTTCCAAGCAGCTCATGGACCTGAAAGAGGGAAAAAGCAGAGGAGAGGATGACTTGAGAACTATGGCTTCTACGCTTGGGGGGCAGCAATCCCAATCACATGGCAAGAAAAACTTTAGCATCCCCACAGATTCACTGCGGTTAGAGTAAGGGACCAGGATCCTGGGCTCTATTCCCACTTCTGCCATTGACTTGCTATCAGACCTTGGGGAAACACTTGGGGTTTGTGCCTCAGTCTCTCCCCTCCAAGAAATAGGGCTGGTAATACAGATCCCGATCTGGGAGGGGCTGGGAATCTTAATTTAGTCCCATTCGTAAGGGGCTTTGAGATCCCTAGTCAGGTGGCACTGCCCTAGAGGCATGGGAAATCATGCAAATATCAGTGTTTGCAGTAAACACTTAATTGTTCATGGGAGGAAAGGAGGAAATAGAGCCAGCAGCAGGAAGACTTGGAAAACAGAGCACACATTCCTGAGGAGAGCAGCAGGGGAATTCCAGTTATCCTGTTCTCCCTTTTAACCTGCCCTGCTAGCCCCTTTCTCAGCGAACTGAAACTGAACAGCAGGAACCTTTACCACACAACTCCGCCAGTGCATCTCACACCTGCCCTACAGCATCTCTGCTATTGCAGTCCTGGGTTCCCCACCAACAGCTCCGATGGCTCACCTCACTTCTGACCCACAGCCTCTGCCATCCCCACCATTCCAACCCTGAGCTCCCCACACACATTTCTGCCAATGTCCTTCAATCACTATCCTCCAGTTTCAACAGCAGGCGGTGGTTTGGGGTGAGAGAGAAGACAAGCATGAATAAAGGCAAACGGAAAGTTCCCTGTTAGAGGCAGGGACCAGGCATGAAAAATCCACTCACCCAGGAAAGTGGGAATCTCTCCTGGGCGAGTGCTTCAATCTCTGCACAGTTTGAGCTACCATTAAAAATACCCACATGTCCAGCTTTTACAGCTGTGACATGTGACCAATGCAATTACATCTGAAGAGAGACAGTGCCAATGCTGCTGCCGGTGTTGGAGGAAGGGGCATTGCCACCCTGGCTGGCACTTGGGGGCCAAACCATCAGAGCAGAAGGCTCTTTGTGCATGAGTGGGTCCTGTAGGAAAGGCCACACACTCCCGAGTACATTCCAGGAAGGCCACACACTCCTGAGTACATTCCAGGAAGGAGGAGGAGGAGAGAGTCAGCTAGGGAAATGGAAGCAGGAGGCCTCTTTATGGCCTTCTTATGGGGAATAGGATCCCTCTCTTCTACCATCCCAAACCCCACACAGGGACAGACTTTAAGGCCATTACAATCAATGGGAGGGGGGAGCACCCTAGAATAATAAGAGGAGAAAAGGAGTGAAAAATGGATGTACAAACACCACAGGTTCAGACTGGGCTAACCTTCCTCATACTGAATGGTACCCTACTCTGTGGGCAGCCCCACTGAAAACAACAGGATGACGCAAGCGTGAGATCCTACCCAACATAAGGGTGGCAGAATCTGGCCCAGGGAAGTCCCATTAGTTCCTATCCAGGATTGTTCCCTGTTGCAGATTTACTAACCTTTTGTTTGGTTTTAAGCCTAGAGCTGGGAGTGTCCCTTCTAAACAAGGGCAGCTGGCTGCACGTGTAAGGGATTCATCTCTTGAATCCCCTACACGTGCAGCCCAGAGCCCATGAAGCAGTAGTGGAACATGCAGTCTAATGAGTCCCTAGGTGAACGAGTTAGCTGGACATGTGGTCAGCCTCATATAAAAACCACTGGCACGTCTGGCTCCAGACTGCTCGAAACAAGAGAAAGTTATGTTCCCAATGCCAAACCCCACCTGAAGGAGATATTCAGTGTTCTGTCTGACCAGCCGAAGAGTCAGCTGTTAGAATCATAGACAGTAGAGGTGGAAAGCCCTGTTTGACCATCCAGTCCTGCAGGGGCCAGGGAAGGATTGGTCTCTAATATTCTTTTATTACAGTTTGATTTTGAGCTACTGGGGCTTCTAAACCATCCCTTGGGAGCTGATCTCAGCCTAATATGTCTCAGTGTCTGGAAGCTTTTCTGATATTCAGCTTAAATCTCCATTTGCTTAATTACAATCCATCCCCTCCTGGGCAGCAATGTCCTGCGGAGAACAGCAAATTCACACATCTTCCCCCAGTCATCCCATAGCCAGGGATTTTAATTCTTTCCCCATAACTCAGTCCACCTGACCCTTCTTTACTTGCCCTTCTTTGAACTTCAACTAGCTTGCCCAGGGTTTTCTCGGTGCCAGTGATTCTTTTCCCTCTTTTGCACATACTGTGGTGTGAAACTGAATGGCATAATCAGCGCTATGAATGCCCTCCTGGAGGGGATGAGTGAGCCATAGCATAGGAGCAATGACTTTGAATGTGCACAATCTCGGCCATGCTGCTGCAAGAACACTGCTTCAGAACAACACAGTAGGTCACGTGCTGGCAGCTGGTCTCTTGCCTTCAGTCACTATGGGGAGCCGCTGACCTTGCCTGCATCTCTGAGACACTCAGCAGGGGGCATAGGGCACAGGGCACACGGTGATTACTGAATAGCTGCAAGCAGCCCAGAGCCAGACATCCCAGGCAAAGCAAGAAAAATGCCCATCAGCCTTAGCCACCACCACCCAAAGAGAAGACTAGAACTGCATCTCCCCTGGGACTGGGACCGGGACCTGGATTAACTCATGTACCCACTCTGATCCTTGTTCTGTTATCAACCCTCAGTCACCAGCACGTGATTTCCCGATACTAACTGCACTTCAGGGGAGGAAGTGAGGCTTCCCCTCCTCCTCTGAGACAGACAGACAGACAGACCTCGGCGCGACCAAAATAGCTCTGGTCCCGTTTCCATATGAAGGAAATGCCGAGACTGTTTCCCAGGCAGCGGGCTGATCTGGGGACCCCCGAGCTTTGCCCAAGTGAGGGGGCTGCAGACACCACACCCCTACTTTGAAGACAGCAGCTGCCACCTGCTCTTGCATATGGAGGTGAACCCTGTGAGCACTAGGGCTCCCATCATGCAATAGGGCTTGGTTACTCAGGGCAAGGTGGAGCATTGCAGGCTGGGATATGTAGTCTATTCATCCAAATGTAATTGGAGATTTCCAATAAACTCACCTGTGTTGCAGGTATAGGCCTTGGCCTGGTGGAACTCTAGGGGCCATGTTTTGGCTGCCATGGAGTATTAGGCCAAGAGGGTGAGAATGGGAAGAGGAAATACCTTTGACTTGGAACACATGGGGGAAACTGAGGCATGCCTTCCATGCCAGTGGATCCACTTCATCTCTACAGGCACGGGGGAAGCAGTCAGCATCACTTTATTAGTGGTGGTGGTGCGTAGGTTGCCCAGAGCAGGAATGTGAATGAAAATCCTATCCCATCCCCCTTAAAAACAACAACGGGCAGCCTGTTCCACTCCCTTTCTGCAGCTCCCTGGTGAGGGCAAGAGGCAGAGAGTTTCTCCAAGTCACTCCCTAAGAAGAGGGCAAGTTCATTAGGAGCCCAGGACACAAATAAAGCATTACTTTCTGGCCTGCCCAGAGCCAGCCAGACCTTTCCCAGGCTGGAAAACCCCTCTCCAACTTCCACAGAGAGTCAGTCCCCTGGGATCCAATTTAGCAGAGACAAACTGTCAGTTCAAGAGGAGAAGGCGGACATTACGAGGCAGAGGATAATGCTGGCATGCCTGGGAGCAGCCCACCACTGGAGCACGTCTCCTGCCATGTCAAACAACCCCCAGCTAGAGCTCAGCCAACATCTCTCTGTCTTGGCTTGTGGCCCCCTGCTATTCCAGAGATTGAGTCTAATCTCACCCATCCAGTTCTGCTTACACATCTCAATCCTGACCCACAATCTTCCTTGGTATTCCTCATTCCTGACTGCAGTATGTCTTGCTAGTCCAGTCCCTGAATACTCCCACCCCACAACTTTGCTGATCCCTCATTCCTGACCTGCAGCATTCCTACTATTCCAGCTCAGCCAATATAACTCAATTATTACCTGCAGACCCCCTGCTATTCTAGCCCTGGCATCTCCAAACCAGAAACTACCAATTATGCAGTAGATTTTGTAACTCAATCAAATGTCCACCAAGGATTAGACAGAGGCCTAGCTCATTTCACTTGTGATCAGACCCATTTCTCCTGCCTCATCATAGAATCATAGATTATTAGGATTGGAAGGGACCTCAGGAGATCATCTAGTCCAACCCCCTGCTCAAAGCAGGACCAATCCCCAAATCCCTAAATGGCCCCCTCAAGGATTGAGCTCACAACCCTGGGTTTAGCAGGCCAATGCTGAAACCACTGAGCTATATCCCTCCCAGAGCCCCTTCTTGTTTTCAGAGCAGAGCTAGTTCAGTTCTGGTTCCCAATCTACATCAATTACACCCACTCCTTTGAAGCACGTTTCCATGAGAGGCTCCTGATGGGATTTCAAATGGCCAGTAACAAGTTCATCTCTGTCTCCACTGATGAACTTTCATCACAACTGTGAGACTGATGACAGAGCTCCCGATGACCCTTAGGAAAGTGCATCGCAGGAAAGACACTGGACCCCCAACAGCACATTCTACCCCTACCAGACCATGGATGGTTTACCCACTCAGGATCAGGGACTGAATCAACACAGACAGCTGAAGAAACAGGAACTAATAGCACTAAACCCTGGACTTTTGTGTTCATAATTAGAATGGTTACAAGGAAGTGCTATTGCTCAATTAATCTTCTGAGAAAATCAGCTGGAGGTTCCAATGCTAGCCCAGGCCTTGCCTCACGAGATGAATTCAAGCAAGGCATGTGATGGGAAAACTGAAATTCTCCTCTTGCTGCTCCTGGGCAATCTACAATCAGAAACAGAAGAGGCCTATTGGGTCATCTTCTCTGCCTCCCTAGAACAACAAAAAATAACCCTGGGCCCTGTCTGGCCCCTTTCATTCATCCATTAAGCCTTGTAAGTATTAGTAGCCTCGTTTTACACACAGAAAAACTGAGAACACAAGGGAGGTGCTGAGCACTTGTACCCACTGAGTTCAACTGGACTTGTGAGTGCTCAGCATGCGGCCCAGGTGCGTCGGGAATAGCATGCAGGAGTCCAGCCTCACTGCTCTAAGCACTACACCAGGGTTCGGCAACCTTTCAGAAGTGGTGTGCCGAGTCTTCATTTATTCACTCTAATTCAAAGTTTCGTGTGCCAGTAATACATTTTAACATTTTTAGAAGGTCTTTCTATAAGTCTATAATATATAACTAAACTATTGTTGTATGTAAAGTAAATAAGGTTTTAAAAATGTTTAAGAAGCTTCATTTAAAATTAAATTAAAATGCAGAGTCCCCCGGGACTGGTGGCCAGGACCCAGGTAGTGAGTGTGCCACTGAAAATCAGCTTGTGTGCGGCCTTTGGCACCTGTGCCATAGGTTGCCTACCCCTGCACCACACACTCCCTCTCAGAGTTAGGGTCTAGGGATATAACCCAGGAGTTCAGACTCAGTTCCACTTCTCTAAGCACTAACTCACAAAGGCCTCCCCATAAGTAGCAGACATCCCCCCTGCCCCCACACACACATTCTCTTTGAAGATTTCCTGTTTTAAATTGCAGGAGAGGGGGAGAGAGAGAGAGAGCGCACATGCACTAGCACAGCTGCAGCCATTTGCAGAGCTCTGGAAAGCTGCCTCCTGTCGGGAGGGAGTGAAAAGTGCCACCACTGGTTAACTGCTTCTCCAGTTAGTGGAAGGTTTATGATAGGGTCTGATGTCAATATGACAAGCAACAGGTTCAGGCACCTTACAAGATGGAACCAGATAAATCAGCAGAAGCCTCTCCAACGGACTCCATCTCCTAGACACAGTGGGGAATGGAAAACAATGATCCCCTGGCACACACCAAAGTCACAGCATGTAGGGCTTGTCTAGATGAGGAAATCTTCCATCAACCTAGCACTGTCTACACCCGGGAATCAGATTAGGTCAAAACAACTACAGTGCTGCATGGAAGTTTTCACAGCCCTGCACGACACCTCAATCTGATTTGTAAATGTAAACTAGGCCTTAGAGAGGCTAATAGCACCTAAAGCTGTAACAGGGGACTAGAAGGGATACAGGGTTAGGCAATTGCCTCTTTAGGTGCACAAAAATTCCTTACAAACTGAATCAGCTTCAGCCACAGAACCTGCAAAGGCATTTTAGGACCAGGAACATGAGCCACATGTTATGCTGTAGCCAGCTTAACCATATAGCCCCCAACATGGTTCAATCCAGCTGCATAGAGGGAACTAAAGTGTTTCATAATCAGGTTTTCTCCAACATAGCGGATTTGGTCACGAGGCTACAACCTAAAGCAGCCTGTGCAGGTGAGTCACTTCCCTTGGTGCCAGAGCTTCCGGCTTTTGAGTTTTCACAGGTGAAAATATTTTTGTACATGGAACCTGCCTCCCATTTTCCTGGCAGCCACAAAACAAGAAGAAAACTCAGTGTCTCACTGGTACATGTATTTCTGCATCATTCCAACCACACATCCCATCCAGACCCCTAACTCTATCTGCATGTCCCACAGCTCAGATCTGAGAAGTAAATGGATTTGTGCAATTTATTTTTCTCTCTGCTTGTTCCATTTGATCTAGCCCAGCCTTAGATTAATTGTTAAATACCCAGCTGAGAGCCTCTATGTGACTCTGAAAAAGAAGGAAAGGCTGTCTCTGGGAGATGGGACATGGAGTCTTCTACTGTCAGTCCCCCAGTTACAATCTGACTCCAAAGTTTTAGGAGCACTGGCTATCTCCAACGACATACAGCTTCTTATCTTCGTGGTGTCAGACTCAACCAGTCCCAGGCGGGGAGGGAAGGCTGGGGAGGGAATGGGACATAGAACCGCTCACCTCTGAGGCAACTAGTGTCAATGAGACTGCAGAACAGCAGTGGCTGGAATTCATTTGCATGTAATGGCTGTTTGGTGGCCCTGTGTGAGATGAGCTGCTCAGTTCCCAAGGGACAAGTGTCCAGATCACAGCCCCCCCACCACAAGCAGGACTAACTGGCTCCCTTGCTCTCAGAGGCCAAGGACAGATGGGGCCACAGAAACTAGTTTCCCCTCCCGGGCCTGAGGGCGAGCAGCACTATCCATAAGGTCACTCACGTGTCGCCATCCTCCGAGATGTAGGTGAGCGCCTCCAGCTGCTGCTGGCTGAGCCCCTCCAGGGCTTCTGCTTCCTCCTCGGGGAGTTGCCCCAGCGCGGCCAGGGGCTCGGTCAGGGAGGCCGAGCCATAAGTAGAGTCGATCCTCTCCTCCGCTTCCAGGGTGTCTGCCCCCTCTTTGCCCAGGGGGCCGGAGTCCTTCTCCCGCAGCGTGTCCCCGAGGCCCGGGGGGTGCTCCCCTTCCCCCGGCGGGCCAGGCAGGGAGCGGATGGAGGGGATCGAGTAGATGCCCGAGTCATATTGCCCTTCTTCCACCTCCGAGCTCTCCTTCCTCTCCGAGCCCCGCGTCCCGGACATGGTGCGGGGGCAGCGGGCGCGCAGTGGGGTCGCTCACCCCCCCAAGCACTCGGCGGAGGGGGCAAGAGTCCGCGTCAAAGAGAGGGCGGAGAGGGGGGCTGGATCTCGGACAGGAGCGGGGGAAAGCCGGGCTGGGGGTGCAAAGGGGGAGCCGGGGCCGGGCTAGGGGTGCAAAGGGGGGAATCCGCAGCGGGCTTGAAGGGGAGGAGGGACCAGGAAGGGGGCGCTTAGAGGCCCGGCCGGGGCAGGGTCCTTGGCCGGAAGGCGAGCGGGGGCCGCGGCGGTCTCACGCCCGGCGGGCGAGCCGGAGCCGAATGGAGACGCTGCCCGGGCCGAGCGCAAACCTAGCTCGGTCTGAGCCCAGAGCCCGCCTCCCCTAACCCGGAAGGCGCTTCCCTCTTGAGCCATTGTCAGCCTGCGCCACGCCTCGCTGGCACCGCCCGCTGCCGGGCGGGATTCCCCCGCCACCGGCACGCCCCTGCCAGCCCCCCCCAGGCGCTGGGCACCCCCTCCCCGCCCAGAGCCAGCGGGATCTCCCTGCGCTGCCCCCGCCCCCACCCCCACTGCGAGGGGCCAAGCTGCTGTATCTGTCGCCCCCCAGCTTGCAGGGCTGTTTCCATGCGAAGATTAACATGGGAGGGGGCATCCTTTGTGACTCTGGGCAGTGTCCGGCCTGGGACATGGCTGGCTCCGCAGGCGGCACAGCTTAGCACGCAGCCCCTTAAGGGGAAGGGCAAAACAAACAAGACTGAGAAAGTCTCGAAGGTGCCACCAGGACTCCTCGTTGGGGTTTTTTCAGAAAGCTTCGGCTTGCGTTCTCCCCCGCAGCTGCTTAAATTTGTGTGTGTGCGGCTGGGGCTGAGAGAAAATCCGTGTGAGTGCAAAAGATGCTCCGTGGGCCCGAGATGTTTTTACCCAGCCAGTTCCCAGCTGTGGGTTGCGTTTGTTGAGCTGTTCTGGGCCTGCCTCCTCCCCCTGGTGATGATTTCAGGCTCCTTAAATAACAGACACTTCGCGGTAGAGTAAACAGGGAGCTGGCTAGGATGTGTGGGTGACAAGGCTGGCGTAGGATAGTGTGTGCAGGAAATTATACTGAATAAGCCGTTTACCAATGACACTGGTGGGAGCAAACCAGATTTGCTTTACAGACATGCACATTTTAACCAATTTAATCCTACAGGATCTAGGCCACCTATGTAATGGGGTGTGTTAGCCAACATTACACATAGGTGGTGCCTATAATCTCTGTCTAGCTATATAGAACTATCCTAGTCTACAGATACAGAGGCTAAAGCACAGAGAGATAACGTGGTTAACCCAAAGTCGCACATTAGTGACAATGCTGGAAATAGAACTGGGAGTCCTGGCTTCCAGATTTCTGCCTGTCTAGACCAGAGCTATAACCACTGTGTAACACTGTCTCTCAATGCCGCATATCAGCTTAGGTACAGAGATCTCGAAGGTCCAAACTAGGCCATCCCCCTTACCACAGCCATTACAGGATTGTTCCCTACCATGGATTTGCCCAGACTTTGTCCAGTTACATCTTCAGGGCTGCAAGCAATGGGGCTTCCGCCCTTTTCTTGGAAGAGAGTTGGAGGTTCAGCCTGTTTTGCTTTTCTCAGTTGCATCCATAACTTCTAGATCTTCTGTCTTGGAGACCACAATGCATTTCTTTCTCTCCTGAGTGTTTACACCTCTCTGATGCCCAGAGGCAGTTAATTCCAAGAGGAAGATATATGTCCTACCACAGACGGGGGGGGCGGGGGGGGGGAGCTGATGACGCAGGAAATCCAACAGGGAGATCTCTATGCCAGTCTAATTTACCTGGGAAGCACTTGGGCCCAGACCCTGAAAGGTATTTAGGCTGTTAACTTTAATCAATCAATGGAAGCCAATGCAAATCAGTGGAAATTAGGAGCTGTCAGGAGCCTAAATACCTTTCAGGATCTAGTCCCTAGATACCATGGTGAGAGGTGCTATGGAAAGCCTAGATCAGATTGCTCACAAAGCTCTAGCAACTTCTCACTACAATGCTGCAGCTGTTGCTTTGGGCTGATAGCAGCCTGTGTCACAGTAGCAAACACCAGCCATTCAGGCATTTACTCCCAGACCCCACTGTGTACAGGTCTGTTGCATCTTACGTGTATTTAACATGTGTGAATTCAGCTTTACACGTGTCATAACATTTCTTCCCAGATCTGGACCTTAGCGTCCAAAATATGGGTGTTAGCATGAAAACCTCCAAGCTTAGGTACCAACTTGGACCTGGTATCGCTGCCACCAGCTAAGAATTATACAGTGCCTAGCTCACTGTGGTCTCCCCAAAACCTTCCCTGGGGGACCCCAAGACTCAGATTCCTTGAGTCTCACAACAAAGCGGAATAAACCATTTCCCTTCCCCTTCCTCCCCTCCAGGTGTTCCCTCCCTGGGTTCCTGGAGAGATATACAGAAGCAAGCTCCGTTAATCTAAACAAAGGGATTCTACCCTCCCTGTTTCCAGTCCTGGAAACACAAGTACCAAGAGAGCTAATCTCTCTTCCCTCTCCCCCAGAGGGTATGCAAAGTCAGGCTTAGTAAATCTAACACAAAGAGATTTCCCCCCTGACTTCTTCCTCCCACCAATTCCCTGGTGAGCTGCAGACTCAATTCCCTGGAGTCCCCGCTAAAGAAAAACTCCAACAGGTCTTAAAAAGAAAGCTTTATATAAAAAGAATGAAAAAAGGACATAAAATGGTCTCTGTAATAAGATGACAATATACAGGGTCAATTGCTTAAAAGAAAAATGAATAAATAGCCTTATCCAAAAAGAATACAATTTAACACATTCCAGCAACTACACACATGTAAATACAAAAGAAAACAATATAAACCTATTGTCTTACTATCCTTGTACTTACAACTTGGAAACAGAAGATTAGAAAGGCTGGAGACAGAAAAATCACTCTCAGAGCCGAGAGGGTCAGACCCAAGACAAAGAACAAAGAACTCACACCCAAAACTTCCCTCCACCCAGATTTGAAAAAGTCTTGTTTCCTGATTGGTCCTCTGGTCAGGTGTTTGGTTCCCTGTGTTAACCCTTTATAGGTAAAAGAACGTTAACCCTTAGCTATCTGTTTATAACAACACGGTTGGCAAAAAAAAAAAGAGAGAAAAATAGCAATTTAAATACTGTTCCTGTAGTGCGGGCGATTCTCCCCGCCATTACACTCAATGTAATTTTGACTATACATGGTTTTTGCTTTACGCGCTGACCGCAGAACGTAACCCCAGCGTAAGATGAGACAGACCTGTATAAACTAATGTAGAAACAGTGCCCATAGAGGCGGTGGAGGGAGAAGGGGTGGGCAGAGGGCAAGTGCAGGAAGTCACTGGAGCTGTCAATAATTTAAGGTTACAAGTTTTCTTCCAGTTCATGTGATCAATTCCACTCTCTGGATCACTGTCTATGACCTTTAGATCAGGGGGTTCTTGCAACAAATGTTTTGGTGGCCTCAGAGTGCAACCACCAACTCTTGCTAGTGGCCGCTCTGACAATTTTTCCTAAAAGACTATTAACTTTAGGAAAAACAAATAAATATGTGCATGTATATATCCAAATCATTGCAATTTATTTATGTAGGTTTTTTTTTTTGCAGACTCAATGAAAAATAATGTACAGTTGTCTATTCATTACTGTGCCTAAACAGAATAGAAACAATAATAAGGTGCTTTGCATGTTCTACCTTTTTTTTTTTTTTTTTTTTTTTTTTTTGATTTACTAGCTAGTGAGTCTGCTGTGAAAAGTGGTATTTGTATATTTGTTAATATCACTTTTCACAGCAGTTACTTAGCCCTGGCAAGCTGGGGAACAAATTAAGCCCTGAATGGCGAGATGGGGGCCTGTCGCCCACCACCCCAGGGCTTAAGCCTGAATCCCGAGCCCCACTGTCCCCGGGAAGGTGGGAAACTCACGCTGTCCGCCTGCTCCTACAGTGTTTGTGGCTGCAGAAGGTGACAGAGACCAGCCTCTGATGGCAGCCTTGGGGGAAGGTTACTCCCCACCCCGCCACCCCTCATCACCCAGGAGGCTGTGGCCGCAAAAAAGCCCCTGGTGACCACATTTGGCCATGGTGGCCACATTTGAGAAATGCCACTTTAGATTGTTCTGTCCCTTTACACCCTGGTTCTGCTTGGATGTATCTGCAGCTGACATTCCTCTCCCTTTGGGTGCAAGGGTAGATAATCTTGACATCCCAGCTCTGGGACACAGCCTTGCTGAGCTCTTGACTAGAGCCTGGATCTTCAGCCCTCAAGGAGTAGCAGCCTGTGCAGGCTTCTCTTACCATGATGTCCAGCACACCCTGCAGCATAGCACTGGCTGAGCCAGCTGGTTCCAGGAATGGTCAGATGGCAGAGGAAGAACAGGAAACTCTGGGGTCCTAAGAGCATGTTGTGTCCTCCCATGGTGAGTGTTCTCCCATACTGATGCAGTAACTGGGAATTCCTACCTTCCTCTGCTGCAGCCAGCAGCACACGTCCATGCCTTTCAGGGGATCCTCATCACTGGTGTCCGGCACATGTTTGCCTTCCAGAGGATGACTTCCAATCACTGAGCACAAGGGGAGCTTCCCAATAGGCTCTTGGGGAATCCGACCCATGAGTCAATAAGAGGCCAGTATATGCACAAGGGTGACCTCTTTTTCCATCCTCCCCCTGAATTTATACTCTAATAAACGTTCTCCATTGGGTCTGCTCACCTTCCCAAGTGCCCTTGCTTTGTGCATTTCACCTGTACCCTGGTCTAACCCCATTGTGGTGGATGTCACCACATTGCTGGAACCTACTGTCCTGGTTTAGAGACTGATCCGTCCCCTTCACCCTGCCCAGAGGTGCAGCAATGAGCACTGAGTTCTGGCTAAGGCCCCAGACGTGTGCATGTGATATTCGTCATGGGAAGAAAACTCATAGCTTTCAGGCCATGTCTTACAAAGCACCTCAGCCAGCCCAGTCCTGGACTGATTAATTCGTGACTTTAGCACTGGAGAGAGAGGCTGGATAGACAGCCCCTGAAGACTGATGGCTTCTGGAAGGACCTCTTCTAGTGTGTGTGGAGAGTTAGATCTCTATGATCTATCTGCTCCTTGGTTTTTATGCCAGTTAGAGACAAAAGTTCATAGTGGGTTTTGCCACATAGTCACTTTCTCATCAGAAACTGAGATCCATGAATTCACTGCACACATGGACCAAACAGCCACTGAAGGATAACACTCCTCCACTGCTAACCAGTGACCTCAGAGCCTTTCCATGACCAATCCATTGAGCCAGTCAGCATTTGCCTTTGATTGTCAGTGTGGTTGATCTGCTGCTGCAGTTCTGTTTCTAGTTGACTGTTGTGCAAAATATAACTCCCTTGTCCCACCCCCATTCTGCAGAACAAGGTGAGACTGATGGACAGTCAAACCTACACAGTCTAGTCAATATCAGCCACACAAGTGTGACTGGCTGTCTCAGGGGCCTTTCATTCTGCAGGAGGTCATTGGTTTGTGTCAGCCCAGGCTGACAGTGACATGAGGTGTGGAGTGAGGCTGGGGGGGATGTCTCAGTCCAGCTTCAGGTAAGGTATCCACATCATAGGAGTCCACCACCACAGCTAGTTGCTGCCCCTCTTGGGGGACTCAAAGCAAGGCCAAGAATTGAACAGGCCATAGAGACAGAAATATCCTCCCATTCTCTGGGTCATGGGTGAACTCAGCATATCACACCCCACACTGCACCTGCTGATCCTGCACCTTCTGCCGGTGCTACCTTCACTACATACAACGGAACAGCTCTATGATTGGACGACAACCCCAGGCAGCACCTGGCTCAGTAAGAAGAGCCAATTAACCCTGTGACTGGGTTGAGGAGCTAGGATAGGTATAAAGAGACAAAGTTTGTAGTAAGAGGGCTGCAGGGAGGAACTCTGCAGTCACTCCTTAGGGATGGGGGACTTGGCAACAGACAAGGGAGAGTAAGCCCTGAGATCCTACCTTGGGATACAGACTCTAGCAAAAACCTGAGAGAGTGAGGAGACAGCTCTAGGGAGCAGAGGAAGCTCCACTGGTAACCCAAGGGTGGGCTAGAAGATAGGATGGAAAGGTAGGAATTTGCCCAGGGAAGAGTGTGGACACTGGGCATAGGGTCCATGGCCTGGAACCTGGAGTAGAGGATGGGCCCAGGTTTCCTTACCTGCCACTGGGGAAGTGACACAGACTGGGCAGTGGAGCAAAGGCCGCCTAAAACAGTTTATCCAGTAGGATTTTAATACAGTCTCCAGAGGGGAAAACTATAGTGATGTAGCCAGAGGGTGAAGCCACAAAGAGGGATTAACTGGACTCCAGCGATAGGGAGACCCTTGGTGAGAAGCCACAGGAATAGGTAGGCATCAGGCTGGTCCCGAGCTAATTCCTGGCTGAGTCACAAGGAGGCTCCATAGCATTGAGTCATGAACCCCGTGACAAGCCCCAGAACCTCACATCAAGTTATTAGTATTTACCACAGTGACCCTGGTTGGGCTCAGGGACCCATTGGGCTGAGTGCCATACAAACACAGGCTGCCAAAGAGCTTACACTCTAGGATTGAGTCAGTACCCTTTATCTCTTCAAGCTGATGCTCTCCTAACTCAGCTACTTCTCTGCTTGTAGTGCTGGGGCTGCCAGACCTCTCTGGCTTAGAGGGCTGGGAAAGGAAGATCAGTGCTTGTTTGGAATCGGTTCCCTCTACAGCCATAAGGGGATCTCCCATCTTGGCTGGTATGATGCTGGGATTTCCCGTGAACAGGGATAGGCCCCAAGACCAGACAGTGAAGGATCTGAGTGTGGAATGCTGCTCTGGTGGCTCTGCACCATCCTGCTCACCCTGTTAGGCAACAGGGATCATGGCCCCAGGGAAGGGCTCGCCAGGAGGGAGGAGATCCTGCTGGGAGTTGTGGGGGTGGGAGCCAAAAGCAGACCACAATGTGCATGACCCAGTCTCCCAGAGGGTCTCAGCAGCAATTTGTGTTGCAGCCGCAGCAGGATTCTTCCAGCCAAGAGACTGAACAGTGAACCCCCTTGCTGGTGCCTTCTGTTCTGGCTGTTGGGATTTGCTGGGATTGAAAGGCTTAGAAAGGGTGCGATGTTTTGGAAACTCAGACCAGGAAGGGGTTCAAGCTGTCACCCCCTGCTCTGTAACTCTGGGGGCCTTTCTGCTGTGCAGCTATGCAGAGGCAGCAGGTTTGGATAATTTTTGGTGGTAGCCAGAATGGGTCTAAGTCATCCCCCTACCCCTTCCCCCTCACTTAAGGCTCTGGGAGGGAATTTGGGTGCAGGAGGGCGTTCGGGCTCTGGGAGGGAGTTAGGGTACTAGGTGTGGCTTTGGGCTGGGGCAGGAGGTTGGGGTACAGGAAGGGGTGAGGGCTCTGGGAGGGAGTTTGGGTATGGGAGGGGTGAGGGGTTGGGCTCTGGGAGGGAGTTTGGGTGCGGGAGGGTTTGAGCTCTGGGATGAGGCAGGGGGTTGGGGTGCAGGAGGGTGTCAGGGGGTCGGCGCTTACCTCAGGTGGCACCAGCTCCCAAAAGCGACCCGCACCCCCCTTTGGCAGTGGCTTGGCGTTCAGGGCGGGGGCAGCTCATGGAGACACCATCCCAGGGCTGCAGGGACATGCCAGCCACTTCCCAGAGCAGTGCAGAGGTGGTGGGCAGGAAGCTGCCTTAGGCTGTGTCTACACTGCACTTTCAGCACTAAAACTTTAGTCACCGAGGGGTGTGGAAAAACACCCTCCTGAGCGACAAAAGTTTTAGTGCTGAAAAGTGCCAGTATAGACAGCGGTATAAAC
The DNA here is from genome assembly GCF_025201925.1 of Gopherus flavomarginatus. NCBI lineage: Eukaryota > Metazoa > Chordata > Testudines > Testudinidae > Gopherus > Gopherus flavomarginatus. Next base: position 66,418,714 of record NC_066620.1, on the reverse strand, counting down.
AACTGTGCTCCTAGTGATAAAGCTACCACTCCTTGTTCAGGGTGGTTATGTTTTAAAAGCCAGGGGAGAGCTCTCACCCGATGATAAAGGGTGACTGCACTGCCTACGTCACAGCGCAGCCGCACTATAATGTGGGCAGTCCTATTGTGCTGCCAGTGGTGGAGGTGGCGGTTGGGGCCCCCTAGGCCCTTTTAAATTGCCCTGGGGCAGCAAAAGGGGCTGGGAGGCACACAGGGACAGCAGGCAGGGGAGAGACCTGGCCCTGAAAATTGGTGGAGCTGGGCCTTGAATATTCATGGAGCCCGGGCACCATGGGCTGATACAGCTTGCCACCCCTGCAGCTATGGTTCAGATCCCTGACACCAGTAGCCAGCCCACAAGCAACAAAGTCTTCTGCTGGCTTTCACCAGCTTAGCTACTCTTTGCAGGGTGACACCAACATCCCTTCCAGTCCTGGGTCTTCCCACATCCTTTCCGAGTTCTTTATTACCAGACACTTGGACTGTTTCCCTCTAGTTCATCATCCTGGCAGGAACAAAACCAGCTCCCTTAGTTATCAGCTTGCTTTGGTGCCCACACTCCACATATCTGCACACCCCCACCTGGGAGAAAAATAAACCAAAAGTTTAATAGAAAAACCACAGATTCAAAGGTGAAATAGTGAGTGAGACCATACAAGTTACACAGAAAATAAATATAAAGACACAACCTCAGGCTTTACACTTCTATGTTATATACAATCCCTTTTCTAATGAAAGTTACCTATTACCTTAAAACTATTCCCCAGAGTATCCACTAGCTATAGGAGGGATCCAGTGTTCACAGACTGCCTCCTTCCTCAAGACTGTCCCCCAAATTCTGGATTATCTTTAGTTCAAACCCTTTCCATTTCAAAAGGATCTGCAGATTTTTTTTTCCCTTTCAGTCACTATAGATATGAAATGTGGGGAAAACTCCCTCCCTTTCTTATTGTTTGAAGACTGGGTTTTCCCCACTCCTCCCAGTTTCAAGCTGTTCCCATTTGCTTTGATGGTTCCTCATTCATTGTGCTTTCCTGGACTGGCCAGTGGCTTGATGTTTGAAGCCAGTCTCATCTGACTGGGGAGGTAGCCCCTCCTTATTTGATTGCTTCACGGCCCTCTTGTGAGGGGATGCTGAAGTCACATGACAGATACGATTACAGTTTTACTCACACCCACACACACCCCCACACCCATTACCAGTATACATATCTCCTGACTACTAAATTCAGTGCATTACAAGCTTCCATAGAAGATATTACTTGAGACATTCATACAGCAAAATAACTTAGTATGCAGACAGTTGGTTTAACTCCTTATTTTGGAACGTTTAAGCCATCTGTTCTTTCCTTGTGGTGTCTGGTCCCCCATTGTCACAGAGGGAGTGTAGTTTGTTACAGCGGGGGGCTGGGAAGGCTTTGCCACTGACATGACCTTGGGCAAAATCCTTCCCTTTTCTTTGCCTCAGTTTCCCTTGCTGTAACAGTGAGCTAATGCTCACTTCCCTGTTCACTCCCCAAGGGACCGTGAGGGACATGTAATTAATGGGTGTGAAATGTTCTGAGAGCCTAGAATGGAGGTTTCTAAAAAGAATGAAGGGGGGCAGGGAGAAGTGACAAAGTCACTCAGTGAGTCAAATAGAACCCAGGAATTCTGGCTCCTAATCCCCTGTTCTAACTATTACAGTCCAGCACCAGGAGCACTGTCAAGATCAACAATCATATATTTAGAGGATGTCCTTTGCATGTGTTTCTATTATCTCTTTAGTGTATGCAGATGGAAAGAGCTTTAACCATTAACTTTGCTCACTCCCTCCAGCGGTTTAATTGCTTTTTGCCCTTCGCTAAGCTATCTAGGGGGGTCAGTTTCACTTTCTCCTCCTAGCCAGTGGGATTTTCAAGTCCCCAGGCTATAGTGTGTTTGGGTTTCCAGCATTTCAGCAGAAAGCTTCAATCCAGATCAAGCAATATTTAAAAAAAATAATAATCAGGGAAATATTTCTATTCTTATTTGTTTTTGTAGATTTTTAAACAAACAGTTCTTGGCCATAAAATACTTCCAGCTTCCTTTACAAATGACACTGCTAGTGTTTCCCTTACAATCAACCAGGTAAAATTCTCCTTTGTTGCCCCTAGGGGTCAGCATCTATCCATGTTGCTACTATCTAGCCCAGAGGTGGGCAAACTACGGCAGTGGGTGGCGAGTTCTTGGGGCAGCACAGCTGCAGAGCTGGGGCCTGACCCAGTGCTTTGTGCTGCGCAGACTTCAGCAGCGTAGCTAGCGGGGTTCAGTGGAAGCAGCCGCTTCCCCTCAGGGCGGCAAGCGCTGCCAGCCGCACGGCTGGAGGAGCCATGGGGTGGCGGCAGCAGCCTGGCGTGGAAGCGGCGCCTGCCGGCTGGAGCTGCCAGCAGTTCCTGTTGGCCCAGGAGAGCACCGCCAGTGCGGCCAAAGCAGAGGGAGCGGCACAGCCCGTGCATGCTGGAGGAGCGGACGCCGCGGCTCTGCGCTGCTCATGGCAGCCACACCAGGCAGACCTGCGGCCGGTCACGCCCAGCAGGAGCCTTGGCACCGCCCGCAGCTCACTGGAATAAAACTCCCCCGAGGAGGGGAGAGTGCTTTCCCCCTCCCGCTGTGGCCTGTCAGTGCGACCCGCCCACAGCCAGGCTCCACCCGCAGCCTTCGGCAGGGCAGTGGCCCCCGGGCTGAGCGGGCGAGCTGGGCTGCAGCTTGCTAGGACCATGCCTGGCGGGGCTCGCTGCCTTCTTCCCCCACCACCCAAGGGATAGGGCCAGCCCTGAGCCTGGGCTGGTGCTGCACGTGGCGAGCCCCTCCCAGGCTCTCCTGGTCCCGGGTGCAGCTCCAGTCCCCTCTGCACAGAGAGCCCCAGGGACCCCAGCCCACTCCCATCCCCAGTAACCCCTCCCCAAACTCCATACCCCGTGTACCCCTCCCATGTACCCTATGCCCCTGCCTTTCCCTCCCCTTCACCTCCCCTCGTACCTCCGTCCTCTGACAGCCTCCCTGTGCAGCCATGGGGGGGAGGTGTGGCCGCGGAGGCGCAGTGTGGCCGGAGGAGCCAGCCAAGGGCGGGAGAGGTCACGGCGTGCCTGGAGGAGCTAATGGGGGGCACCTTTTTATGTTTGCTTGCTCCCCCTGCTGTTAGATCCTGGCTACGCCACTATGCGCAGTGGCATGGCTGGCTCCATCCAGGAGGCTGGGCTGTAGCGCCGCCAGCCACCAGTGCTCCAGGCAGTACGGTAAGGAGGCAGGGAGGGTTGGCTAGAGGGCAGGGAAGTTTGGGGTGGGTGTTTGGATAGGGGTCGGGGCGGTCAGAGGACAGGGAACATAGGGACAGGGATCCTAGGGGAGCATTCAGGAAGGAGAGGGGGGGTTGGATGGGGAGGTGGGGGCGAGTCAGGGGCAGGGGTTCCGGGGGTGGTCAGGGAGAAGGGATGGTTGGATGGGACAGAGGTCCCAGGGAGCAGTCAGGAATGAGAGGAGAGGTTGGATGGGGCAGTGGGGGGGCAGTCAGGGCTGGGGGTTCCGGGGGTGGTCAGGGAGAAGGGAGGGGTGGATGGGGCAGAGGTCCTGAGGAGCAGTCAGGGAGGAGAAGAGAGGTTGGATGGGGCGGGGGGGGGGCAGTCAGGCTAGGGGTTCAAAGGGTGATCAGGGGACAGGGAGGTGGTTGGGGCAGGAGTCCCAGGGGGACCGTCGATGGCAAGAAGCAAGGGGGGGAGAGTTGGATAGGGGGTGTTGGCTGGGCCACGTCTGGCTGTCTGGGGAGGCACAGCCTCCCCTAACCAGCCCTCCATACAATTTTGGAAACCTGATGTGGCCCTCAGGCCAAAAAGTTTGCCCACCCCTGATCTAGCCTGTAATGCAGATACACAGCACTGCTGGTTGCTGGGGAGTGGAAACTTCATCTATGAGTCTGTTATGCCAGAAATGTGCTAGAAACTCAGATTATCTCCCAACTCAGGGAGGAGATTTCACAACCCAACTGACTGTTCAGCACTAGCACTAGGAGTAGATCCAGTTCCTATCAAAGGGGCCCCAGAAAACCAAAGGCTACCTAACCCTTCTCTCCTCCTGCTCCCTAGTTTGGATCACAAATCTTTGCCCCTGCCCTGCAGATTCAAACTCTGTGCCCACAGAGGTGCCATCCAGCCCAGAGCCTGCATTCATGGATCCTGCCTCAATCCACCCTAGTCAGCATTCCATGAACTCTGTTTTTATAATTATACATTGGTTCTGTGGTAAAACATTCAGTAGCAAGAGGGACTAGCTGGCTCCAGGGACTGGAAAATGGATTATGGAGCCTTTCAGCACTGAGAATGACCATCTGTTGTGTGAGATGACTTTGCTGGATCTCAGCCCAGTTCCCAGAGGACAGGCATCCACGTCACAGCAGCCACTATCACCACTGGTACTAAGGCCTGGTCTATACTACGCTGTTAAACTGATTTTAACAGCGTTAAATCGATTTAATGCTGCACTCGTCCACACTACACTGCTCTTTATATCGATTTAAAGGGCTCTTTAAATCGATTTCTGTACTCCTACAAAACGAGAGGAGTAACGCTAAAATCGATATTACTATATCGGATTAGGGTTAGTGTGGACGCAAATCGACGTTATTGGCCTCATTATTTTACAGTAGCTACCCACAGTGCACTGCTCCAGAAATCGACGCTAGCCTCGGACCATGGACACACACCATCGAATTAATGTGCCTAGTGTGGATGCGCACAATCGACTTTATAATATCTGTTTTATAAAATCGGTTTAAGCTAATTCGAATTTATCCTGTAGTGTAGACGTAGCCTAAGTGGCCCACTGTCTCTCAGTGGGTGAGCTATGGATTGGAGAAGCCAGAGGGACTGAGGTCTGCTCTCATGGCAGCTGCAGAGGGTGAGGTGTAGTGGTCATGGTAATGGGCAAGGGAGTTTACACTCAGACTGTAGTTGATCTGGAGAGAAGTAGAGGCCTTCAATCAACAGATCATCTTGCACTTTTACCCCACGCTAGATTGACCTAAGAGCAGACTGTGAGGAAGAGGAAAAGGAGTTACTGATGGCACCTCCTGTGAGATATGTGCAGCACTCCCCTGGTTCAGGGATGGCAGCTGCTGCCTCCTGGCTAGTCTGATCCAAACTAAAGCCAGAGGAGAAGGATGGCCCTCCCACTCTGTAGAGGAATACAAGCACATTGGGCTATTGCAATGGCTGAGGTCCCAGGAGAAATGCACCGCTCCCTAGAGGTAAATCAAGGGGTGCAAATTGCTTGGAGTGAGCAAAATCACAGGGCTGGCTCAAACCCAGTCTCAGGAGGGTGCTGAGCATAAGACTTGCTCTGCCTTAGTCCACCTCCGTAGTTGCCTGTTCTATTATCTCAGCCTCAGGATGGAATCCTCCACCATGCTCAGGGCCAGCACACAGCACTGTGTCCCCCTCAAGCACAGAACGGTTATGCTTTCTGGAGAATGGGGCCTCTCTCCTCTCCTGTCTCCATCTGCACAGCTGGAGGCACAAGCCAACCCTGATGGAGAGATTCTACCTGAGGAGTTGGTGGAAAAGGCCCCTAAAATTCAGTCAGACAGAGGAAGGGACCTCTCACTAGGGATGGATCGAGTGCTTCTGATACCATTAGAATTGCCCCAAACTCCAGCTCCAGCTGAGACCTTAGGGTAGCTGCCTCTGTTCTGCCAGGCTCTGGCTGGGATCTGAGGCCCAAGGTACCATAGGAGAGGCTGTTCTGTGGGTTTTTTAGCTGGACTAGAAACACAATGTCCCAGATCAGACCATATATCTGGTTTCTGGTGAGAATCCCACACCACGGAGGTTGAGATAAGCCCCTGGAGTAAGGTAGGAATATAGGTACATAAGGACAGATTTCCTAAAAACACTCAACTCCCACACTATGGGCCAGATTTCCAAAGCAGCTCAGCACGTTGAGTGCTGACTGAGCTCTTGTGAAAAGTTGGCTGAGAGTCCTGACAGAATCCTGGCGATAACTCTAATGATCTGCTACTTAGTACAGGAAATACCTATTCGCTTACACTACTCAGAATCCTTCCCAGGAGACTGGGGATGTCTGCATTTGAGGAGAGGAAAATGAAGATGGTGCGTTGTTATTAGCAAAGCTCACAGTCCTGACAAAAGAGGCAATCCCAAATGTTCCCAATAAATCCCAGAGGGTGAAGGAGCTTATTCAAACCACATTAGTCCCTCATCATTGTTCTTTTTAGAGGGTCACTGTCTGGGCAGAGTCATCTCCAAATACAAGGTTTGTAAGATATAGGCTCTTGTTAAATCCTTAATCCATTAATAAAAAAAAAAATCCAGTGGAAATGGTGGGCTTGGCTTTCCCCTCACATCAGTGTGACCTCATTGACTTCAACAGGTTTACCCCCAATTTGCACCAGTATAAGTGAAAGGAGAATTGGGCTCAGTGCTTTAAAAGAACAAAACAAAAACAAAAACACAACAAACCTTGCTCTGCTATAACTGCCTCCCAAACTTTGCAGTGTGGGATAGTGCACGAGAGCCTGAAACTAACTAGAAACCAAAGGGAAACTGACCATTCACTGTCCACACGGAGACAAATGCAGAGGGTGGACAAACGTCATGAAAGGGGAAAGGAAATGGAATATTTAAACCTTTTTTCAACCATAGGCCCTAATCCTGTAAGAGGATCCAGAGAAGCAAAGCCCTGTACCTGTGGGGATCCCTAATGGTGTTCCCCAGGGGCCCACCCATGCAGATCCTAATCACGGGATCAGGGTCTTAATGACCTCCAGTGGCATTCACGTTATAGGAGAACTGATTTTTTTTAAACCTGGCCATGTCCTTTTAACTAGAAGAGTTTCTTCTTGCCTGTGGAACAGAGGTAAGTGCAAGGTCCAGCAGGGGGAGCTCCAAACTGGCAGAGCTCAGAGGGAGACTTGGCAGGGATCAGTGACCCACAATCACTACTGGAGAGTAGAGGACAGAATAAGGCTTGTCATGGCCCAGCCACAGACGCATACATTCTGGCAGGAAAGAACTCTTTGCCCTGCACTCACCACCAGATTTTGGGATTGGGAGTCATCTCCCTAGAGGTGCCAGTTAGAAGGAGGAGATTGGTCCATATTTGGCCTGGATTCTTGGCTTCTTGGTACTCCCTCCTTACACACATAGGAGGATGGAACACTCAGAGCCTGGCCAGCCCAGCTCCTTTCAGGTCCACCCCCGGGGTGAGTTTGGTGCTTGCAAAAGCGAGGGACTGATACCAGCGTGAACACACAGTGCTGGCAGGAGATGTACAAGATCCCTACATGCAGCTCTGACGATGCCCCTCACTCCAGACCCCCTGCTATTCCAGCCCTTTGTTTCTCCTGATCTTAGGGGCTGGCATTTGTAGTGACTTCTTACCAGCCCTAATATAAGGATAGGTATTAATTCAGTTCAGTGACAAGCTAGTCTGGAAGTAGAGGAAGAATGGACTCTGTTTTCCTCCGACACTAGACAGATGTCCAGTGAGCTGTATGGGGTTGACTGTGGTAAGCCTGTGAGCTGCTACTGGACTCTCCTCTCAGTTCCACCAGTGTAAATTGGGAGTAACCCGGATGGAATCCATGGAGGATTCACACTGGTGTAAGTGAGACGGGAATAAGTCCCTAGCTGTTTCCATAAGTCCAGACAGACTCAGGCTGAGCTGAGCACTTGCACAATTAATAACAGTGCCAGGCCTTCTCCCCTGCAAAATTTGCCTCCTTACTGCCCACTAAACCTCACGGACACTGGCTCTGATGTGAGCATAACTGGATCCACACCCAGCTTCCACCCCCTGGCATGGATTCATCTTCTGTCCTTGGATTAATGTCCAAGCAGCTCAACACTGGGGGTTAGAAAAGGGTTAATCAACATAGGGAAAGTGGGAAGAGCTGGATCTGGGCTGCAGGGTCTAGCAGGTGGGAGTAAGCAAATGGTTCTGCTGTTAAATATTTCGCTGATGAGCTAGAGAGTGAAGCTGTACAAAGGGCAGGTGGCTCTACCCAGGGAAGAGGGGACTGGGTCTGGTGCGCCATGAATAAGTGATAAGCTGGGCTGCGTTGCTCAGGTAACCAGCTGCTTCTGGTGCTGATCACATGTAGCACGTCTTCTGCACTCAGTGTCTTTTCCCAGTGGGTGCGCAGTGGCAGTAGTAATGCGAGCAGATGGAAGGAGGCCAGGCACTGTGGTGAGCTCTATCCCCTTCCCCACAACTGGCTTGTCTCTTCTACCTGCCTGCGTTTTCCTTTGGGAGAACTAGATCAGTGGCAGACGACTCACCATGGCTCCTGCTGGCCTAGCCACAGGAGGTGACTCCAGCTCAGTATGGCTCCTACCACATTAGCAACGAGAGGCAAGTCCCAGTGAAGACTTCTTCCAATCAGCCTCCCTTAGGGGAAACAATTTACATTCGATTCTGGCTCAGCTTGTCCTACTGGCTCAGGCAGGAAGAGATGACTCCCAGTCTGAGAGTGGCTCAGTGCCTATTTGGAGGCTAAGCTCCCTGTGGTGCATGGTCTTTTCTGCTTCCTTGATTAATTCCCATCCGGGGATGCTGGGCCCAACGGCACTGCCAGGGGATGAGGAGGAAGTATTTGGCTCTGATACTGGGCAGGTGTGGGAGGTGCTGTAACCACATTACTTATGAGAGAAGTTTCTTATTAACAGTCAAAAGGCAATGTGAGGCAGCCAGTGCCTGTGACTCACACCTGTGAAGCTGGGAGCTGTGTGAAGGGACCAGACGGTCATGTGAGGCATGGACTGCTGCAGAGAGGGAACTGACTTAACTCTAACCTTAGCCCGAGACAGCAGTGGAGCCGGGGAAATGAATACAATGATGATAACTTGAGTGCTCATAGAGAGCGAGCAGACAGTCCCCATGGCACCATATTGGAAAGAGAAGGATCAGAGTATAGGAATCAAAGTGTTTCCAACGGTCAGAATTTCCTATATGCTACATGTGCCCTACAGCACGAGCCAAGGAACTGGCTGTGTGACAAAAGCCACGAGTGCCCGGATGTGTTGGGTACAGCAACTGCAGTGCAAATGGCTTCTGAGCAGCAAATACAGCCAATGGGCAGTGACAAGTGGTGAGGGGGGGATCTTTTAAACTAGGTACTGTAGAACAATGCAGTGCCATTGCACTGAAACTAAAGTATATTGTCTATAAGAAACTATAGATTCAGGACACAAAATACCAACACAAGAGCAGGGAACTTTGATCCCCTGATTTAAAATACAGCTTCACACAATATTTACCACTTGGGTACAAACTAAAAACCTGCCTAGCCATAAAGTGACCTAAAAAGCTCTTTGCTATAAATACTGCAGATGTGGGCACAGAGGCCCTGATTCTTCCCTGAGCTGGCACCTTATGGAGTCTTTTACTCCACTGAAAAGCCAGTGTAAATCACTACTGTTCTGATCTGAGAGTATTTTACATCCGCTCTCTGTGGTGTAAGTGATTCCATGAGGTGCCAACCTTGGGGAACCAGGCACAGGGTGTCTGGAAGGAGATGACCACACAGATACATCAATAAGAGACCACCTTCATCCCAGCTGCAAAATCTTCTTAAAAGCTGCCCCACCTGATCACTTGATGCTAGAGAAAGTTGCACCCATTTCACTACACCTGCTACCCATCTGGTACTCCAGAAAAGCACCCTGCCTCCATCTCTAAATCAGAAAGGCAATTACCAGGTGTTAATGGATATTAAGGCAAAGATGCCACTGCTTTTTATCTCCTAGATGTGATGCCCTTAATAGAGGCAGTATCATCTAGTGGTTTGGGCAGGGATTGGCCATTAGGACTCCTGGGTTCTCTCTTTGGCTCTGCTACTGACTCAGAGAGCAGACTTGGGCAAGTTGCTACCTGTCTCAGTCTCTCACGTGTAATTATCCATGGGAAGTGTCACAACACCACAGCCACTAACATGGGACTATGTGAAAGTCCAGGACTCCTAACCAATAACAAAGTGCAGACTGTATGGGATTCCTGAATGCTGGGGCCACTGTGATGCAAGGAATTACCAGATGAGCCAACATGTGTGACAGCTTCAGAGGATTCCATTTACATTTCCAAATGGAAGAACATTTAAAAACAATGAATCTAAGGAGCCTGGGAAAAGTCCTTCCAGCCCTACCAAATGTCATGTATCTTGTGTGATGCGCCTGCATTTGGCAGGTCTGTCACCCGTTCCTGCATCACTGGGAAAATGTCACACATTTTTATCAGCAAGAGACACCCTCCCATCCCTCTACCCCTGTGCTCAGGAAACAGCTGTTAGTCTAGGGGAAGGTGTACTGAGCTGTAGGAAGCCATGCATTCTAGTCTCAGCTCTTCCACTGTCTAGTGTTAATTTTCTGTGCACTTCCCAACACTGATTATTAACCACCACCTCAGAGCCTTACCTTAAGGGAGATACGTGTTGTAACATTGCACCCAATATTCTTCACAGTGATATTATATGATATGATTATGGCATAGTTATGATTCATTTTATGCAAGATGGTTCCTGTAAGGTGTCATTTAAAAGGCTATGATTTGCTGAATATGATTATCCTATTTGTATGCATGTATCATTTTTGTATCTGAAGTTATAAATACTGACTGAGTATCTGTCCTTCAAATGTAGTTACACCTGGGTAACGTCCACTAGACAAGATGTTTTCAGTCTAGATCAGGGGTTCTCACAACAAAAATTTTGGTGGCTTCAGAGTGTGGCCACTAACTCTTGCTGGTGGCTGCACTGACACTTTTTCCTACAATTATTTATTTTTCCTAATGTTAATAAAGTAATATACATATATATACACCCAAATCATTGTAATTTATATATGTTAGGTTTAGAGTTTTTTTGCAGACTCAATAATAAAAATAATGCAGTTATCTCTGTTCTTTACTGGACCTAACAGAATAGGAGAGGGGAGAGGAGGCACAGCTGAGGCTGGCCTGGGGCTCCTCCAGATAGGTTGGGGGGCTCGGGGCTTCGACCACCCTGGAGCTTCTCTAACCAGTGGGGAGGGGCCCTCTGGGTTTCCACCAGTCGAGGCTCCTCTGGTCAGGGGTGGAGGGGGCGCTCGCGGCTTCTCTGGGTGGGGGGCTTGTAGTTCCAGCCGCAGAGGGGGCAGGAGGTCTCCACCTGCTGCCCATGCACCCACTGCTCACCGTGTGTGTCACTCAGTCCCCCACCTGCCACTTGCCTCCTCACTTCCCTGCCACAGACACCCCCCCAGCCCAACGTGAGAACCCTCACTTGTTGGTGGCTTACTGCTCACCTCTTCAATCCCTTGCTCACAGCCAGACCCCCCACTCGCCTTCTTACTCCCCCACCAGGCTCCCCACCCACCCATCTCTCCCCTCACTGCTCACCTCCTGGCTCACCCGCCACTCGCCTCCTCAGCTTGCTCCTTAAGCGTTGTATGTCCCACCTGTCATGTCATGCATCTGACGAAGTGGGTATTCACCCATGAAAGCTTATGCTCCAATACGTCTGTTAGTCTGTAAGATGACACAGGACTCTTTGTTGCTTTTTACAGGTCCAGACTAACACAGCTACTCCTCTGATACTAAGTCCCACCTGTGTCTCCAGAGAGGTGGCACATGCAGGAGCAACAGGGAGGAAGGGGAGAGGCTGATGCCCCTCAGCCCAGGAAACTGCTGTGGCTGCAGGGAAACCGCCTGGTGGCCGCATGCAGCCACGGTGGCCACATTTGAGAAACAGTAGTCTAGATAGTGGATGGGGAACAGGGCCGGTGCTTCCATTAGACGACCCTAGGCGGTCACTTAGGGCACCAGGATTCGGGGAGGGGCATTTTGTGCGCTTCCCACAGGGCTCACGGGAGCTTCCGGTTCCGCTCCCGTCACACCACCGAAGAAGGACCTTCTGCCAACGTGCCGTGGAAAACAGCGGCAGACAATTGAGCAGCTCAATGACTGCCACTGCTGCCTGTAGCATTTTGGCGGAGGGTCCTTCTTCGGCAGCGTGATGGGAGTGGAACCAGAAGCTCCCGCTCACCCCGCCACCTCCCGAATTCTGCCTAGGGCGCCAGAAACTCTGGTGCCGCTCCTGGTGGGGAAGGGCCTATTCAGGGCAATGGACCACTAGAAAGAACAATAAGCCTCTCCTAAGACCTATCTCCCACCTAGTGGGCCTTCCTGAGAAGGCTACAGAGATCCTATGTGTGATGGCTGCTATGACTCTACAAGCATATGTGACCAGGCCACATGATGCTGGACTCCATCTTGGGAAGTCATTATTTTTCCACATACTCATCTGGGGACCAAGGTTTGGAACAAAGGGTTCCCGCCATATGCAAAAGCTATATAAGGCAGAGAGTGACATTATCTGTTGATCTTCACTCTCCACACAAGAAGACTCCTGGAAACATCTGCGAAACAAAGACTGAACTGGGGGAAGTGCTGGACTGAGGCTAAAGGGATTTCTAGCCTGTGCATGAAACACCTGGGGATTCCAAACTGTAAAGAAAGTGCAGCTTTCCCCTTAAGAATCTGCAGCCCGCTTGTATCATCTCTTAATTTGGATATGAATTAGCAGATTCTCACCATATCTAGTATATTAAGCTTAGTTTGTGGTTTTTGTTCATTTGCTAGGTAATCTGCTTTGATCTGTTCGCTATCCCTTATAATCACTTAAAAATCTATCTTTTGTAGTTAATAAAATTTGTTTTTGTTTTAATCTAAACCAGTGAGTTTTGACTGGATTGGGGAAAAAACTCTGATTGGTTACCACAAATGTGCATTGTTCTCTTCACATTGAGGGAGAGGCAGACCAGGTATTAAACCCATATACTGGCCAGATTGGACCAGGGCAGGGTGGTACTGCTCTGGGGTCCCAAGCTGGGAAGCTGGTGGTTAGAGAGCCTGTGTGTAACTGCAGCTGAGTGTGTCCCTACCTGTGTGGATGCTGGTGAAAGTGCAGGTTGGAGGGCTTTGCAGCTTGCCACAGCAGTACAGTGTGAGAGGGAACCCAAGCTGGTGGGTCGGGGGCTCAGTGGCACCCCAGTTCCAGGTGGCACCCTAGGGGGAACCTGTCACATGTATCATTGGCTCATTTTACATATAAAATATCTGAAGGTTTGTGCAAGATCACTTCAGGCTGATCAGGGAGTAAAGACGCAAGTCTCGTCTCTCTTGCTACACTGTTTTTCAGAAGGAATAGGCAACATTATGAGTTTGGCTATGTTGTCTCTAACCCTACAAAACACTCTGCTCCATGCCAGGAACAGAACCTACAAATCCTGATACAAAACATTCTGCTGCTATCTCACCATCAGTTATGTAATCCATTGGCAAAGCATGTGCTGTGTCCCCGTATAAGGGCTGGCCTATGCAGAAGATAATAGGGTACTGCTATTGCTGGTTAGTCTTATAGCTTAAGAAGTCTGTGCTGTAGATGTTTTGGTTCAAAGCCTGTTGCTAACCCTTATGGGAAATCCTCTCTTAAATTAGTGCAAGGATCCTGGAATAGTTTGAATTCTTCTCTGCTCGGGCAGCAAAGAGTCCTGTGGCACTTTATAGACTAACAGACGTATTGAAGCATGAGCTTTCGTGGGTGAATACCCACTTCATCGGATGCATGTCATGCATCCGACAAAGTGGGTATTCACCCACGAAAGCTCATGCTCCAAAAAGTTTGCTAGTCTATAATGTGCCACAGGACTCTTTGCTGCTTTAGAGATCCAGACTAACACGACTACCCCTCTGATACTCTCTGCTCAGGGTCCCCCTATTATACCTCTGAGCTGACCCACTGCCCTGTGCTTTTGCTTTGTCCTTTTTGACTGACCCTTCCCTCTTTGTGGGAGACCAATAGTGTTCTTGTAGGAGGGCTGTTGTGGAGGTCTCCCTGCTCCAAATGAAGCCAAAGGCCTTCACCAGCACTAGACCTACACAATTTTAAAAGTGGAAATGCATGGAAATTTGCAAATATGCAAATAAGCTAATTGAAATTTGCATACACAATCACACATGGAACTGCAGAAAACTTGGCAGCTATGCCCTTCGTGGCTGTCTGCACTTCTCTGCCCTGGGCTGCGTGCAGGTGATTTCTCCTCAGGGGGAGAGGATCCGTCTCTTTGGTGTGTTCTGAAGGCTGTGAGATCCCAAGTCTGCCTGTGGGGGAGGAGGGAATCAGCTGGGCAGCAGGCAATGAGATTCACAACAGGCTCACTGGCTTGCTGCTGTTCCCATGGAAACGAGAGGAAACCCAGCCTCAGCCCCCTTTGCAGATGAGCTTCCCCACCCTTACCCCACCAGCTGCCACACCAGTTTCTATGAGAGCCAGCAGGTCCCTCTGAGGCATTTCCCTGACTGAGGCTCACAAGCTCTGTGAACTGCTGTTTCTCCAGCAGCCCCCAGGGATAGGAAGAGCTGGTGCAAAGAAGAACCAACCCAAAGTCACCCTACTCTCAAGGCCAAGCCTCAGAGCTCAGAGGAAGTCTGTCTAATTTCCAAAGAGATCTGCACTTTCTGCTTTTGCCCCTGTCTGGATGGATCTAAGAGGTGCTGGAAATCTGCTCTCTTAAGGCCTTTAGCAGAGCTGGGCCCAAGCTATAAAATCCAGACCTAGACTGGAGTTCAAAGAAACAGGTGTACAGGGGTTCTTAATCTCAGGGCTGTTCAAATCCAGAGGGTTTAATTCGGTCCCATCTCTAGAGGTTTTGAAAAGTTTTTGGGTGCTAGTCTGAAAGGACATTCTTCACTATGTCCAGTAGAGCTGCAGTATGCAGATGAACATCAGTCAAATCTAGGATGACTAGCTGTTCAGACCTGCTGGAGAACATTAATGGCTGCTAGGGGCACTGTCCAGGCCAACCTTGCTTAGCTTGTGAGATTTAAGGACTACAGCACAAGATGGAGTTTGTCTACCAGCATTAGACTTCCTGGAAAGAGAATCCTCTTTGTCAGGACCGGCGCTAGGGGTTTGAGCACCCTAGGCGGATGGCAATTTCGCCGCCCCACGCGCTGGTCCCACAGCTCCGCTGGAGCTGCAGCAGTGGTGCCTGCGGAGGGTCCAGTGCTCCACGGCTCCGGTGGAGCTGCCGCAGTGGTGCCTGTGGAGGGTCCGGTGCTCCGTGGCTCTGGTGAAGCTGCCGCAATGATGCCTGCGGGAGGTCCACCGGAGCTGCGCGAGCAGCCAACCGTCCACAGGCACGACTGCGGCAGCTCCACCGGAGCCGCGGACCCGCGGACCCTCCGCAGGCACCACTGCGGCAGCTCCACCGGAGCCGCCTGCCGCCCCCTCTGGCAAAACAGCGCCCACCATTTATTCTAGTGCCCTAGGTGATTGCCTAGGCTGCCTAAATGGTAGCGCCGGCCCTGCTCTTTGTTAGGGTTAAGGAGAGACAGGGAGAACCAGTGACAGTAAGAGAATGACACAAAGAGAGAGAGACAGACATGGAGAGCGATATGCAGAGAGAGAATGAATGTGCATGGTGAACTGGGTGAGTTGGGCAGAAAGAACCCAGCGAGGGATTTATGGATCCTGCTCCTCTGTAATATGTTGGCTTAGTATACATGTAGGGCCCGTCATTTTTGGGATTTATTTTATTTTTCCCAGGAATTTGTTGGTGTTTATTATTATAACCACAAAAACAAGTGAAAAATTTGTGGGAAAATGTATTATTTTTCTGGATAAATATAGGGGTTTATTTTGGTGGATAGAAGGATGGGGGAAAATGTATCCAGTAGATTAATGTTACCTGAAATTGGGCCAGCTAGTAAGCTTAGGGAGGAATAATGACCCACCAGAGTTTGGCAGAAAGCAGCCCTTTTATTATACTGATAGCTATGCTCAAAAGAAAGAGTGGGAGGTCACACTCACACTTGCATACTCACACTCCCAGGACAGGCACAGCATTGGATATGTCAGGATTCTTCAAGGTAAGTGTCCCCCAGCAGAGCAATGGGCAGTGTGATGAAGGTAAGTCTTCCTAATTCACAAGGGAATGCACCACACAGCAAACCACTGGTCAGGCAAAGAACCTTCACAGGAGGTACAAGCTTGTGAGTGCACTGCTGAGCACATGGCCCCTTCCCCTTTTAAGGACCTGCTCCTCATGGCCAGTGACTAGAGATGACTTGGCTGCCTCTGGTTGGTCACACTCCACTTCAGCCAGTGTCCATGCATTGGATGTGTGAGCTCGGCCTAATTAGAATCCCAGACACTTTGTCTACCTGGGAGCTCTTCCTATCTTCCAGCTGTTCAAGCAGCCCATTCATTCCACAAGCATTCCAGGAGGGATGGGGAGGGGAAAGCCACTTCACAGGTGTTCAGAGAGGGAGAGGAGACAAAAGGGAGTGGTGGGGGGGAAGTGTAATAGACCTTTTGAGCATACAGGTTACACATAGCATACAGATCACTGGCGCTCCTAAAACAATTAATGTTTCGATTAATGGAATTCAGTGTGGTTTGCTTCAGAACTTTAAAACAGAACTCAAAACACAATTCCACACCTCTGAGTTTAAGAAAACAATGTATCTCTAATCCCCCAATAAAACTTTTCATCTGAATAAACAGTTTACTGTTTAGAACTATTAGCCTATAAATATTTACATTTAATAATTGTGCCACACCATTTGCAATGCAAACTTCATCCTTTTCTGTTTTTGTTTTTATAAAAAACTTTTGAATACTTCCTTGTGAAAGTACTTCCTTCTGAAACCTATTCTGATACAGATTTTTGTTTTCTTCCCATTTTAGTGTGTCAGGTCTTTAAGCCATTCTCTGCTAACAGCTTTAAATGTGTATGTGGTGGGCTTGAGATTCATCAGTATATTCAGATGTGCAGGCACTTCAGAGCTTGCATGTGTGCCTGTTTGTTTATTGTGTGCATCTTCTAGACTAATACATAGCCTTACTTCAACAGGCAGCTTTGCATATCCACCTAGCCAAATATATTACTGTAATACATATATCCCATGCAATGTATTGTATTTTCCTAATAAAAGTTTTTTTATATATATTTGAATGATAAAAAAGTAAGGTGAAAATCAGAAAAAAACAAATACTTTTTGTAAAACCTGGGATTTTTTTTTATAAAAATCAGTTTGACCTTTATGTACATGATACCATGGGTTCAGCGAGTTATCAATACCTACATAGATGGATCATGTCTCCCCGAGTGGCTCAAACCCATACCTGCTACTTACACTCGATAAGAGTTTCTCCCTTAATTCAAGTATCTGGGACTTGTGCTTTGGGGACTGAAGGCCCTGGGTTTGCTCCCTGCCATGGAGTCTATTTTCATGTGTCTCTGATTCATTAAACCCCTAATGGTGCCCCCTCAAAGTGGCTGCCTGTCTCAGACATTCTCACACCTATTGAAAGTCACAACCATTCAGTACTGAAAAAAAGCTCTAGCTTGCCAGGCCTGGAGCCTGAAAATCTCTAGCCACAGAACAGGTAGAGCAGCAGGTTAAATTTCCTTCACAGCCTCACCCACCAATGTATCTCAGCCCTGCCTAGGGGGACCAACCTCCAAGGAGAAAGGGAGCTTTGCCACCCTAGCCTCTTAGGAGGCTGCTAGTAATGGGGTTTGTGATCTGAACACCTGCCTGCTAGGAACTGGGCTGAGACCCACCATGCTCATTTCACTGCCTGGCGATCACACGGGAAAGACTGACTGGTCTCACCCAACCTGACATGGACTGGAAGTGGGGCACAGATTTTCCCTTCCGCCATCCAGAGTCCTCCCCCCACCCTGAGATGCACCTGCTCTCCCTGCAGAGCCTTCCCCAGCCCTGCTTCTCCCTTGGGCGTGGGGGTGCCTGTGTGGTGTGTCCTAGCCCTCCCCGACAGCAGCGGGCGTGGCCTGCAGCAACCCGCACAACGGTGAGTGGGTGGATGGGTGGGGGGCTCCAAGGGTCCCTCAGAGCCCAGACGGGAGCCGAGCACGTGCCAGGCCCTGGGCACGGCCAGGGGCGGCGGCTCCTGCGCGGAGTCCCCCTGCGCTCGCCCGAGCAGCAGCCGCGCGGCGGGACCGGGTTGCGGCGAGCTCGGCGGCTCTGGCGCACGGCGCGGGGCGGGGCGGGGCGGCGCGCGGGAAGGGGGGGTCCCTCCCGCGGCACAAAGGGAGCCAGGCGGCGCGGCGGCCGCAGCCCCAAGGTCACACGGCTCCCGGCAGAGGGAGAGAGAGGAGCGAGGGCGGCCGCGCTCCCCGCCCCTGCCCCCTCCTCCCACCCCCCTGCTCCCCGCTTCTCCGCCTGCCCCCCGCCCCTCGTCTCCCCCGCCCCCTTCTCCCTCCCCCGCTCCGCCTCGGGGGCTGCGGCAGCCCGGCCCCGGAGCAGCCCTGCGGCCCGAGCGCGCTGTCCATGGTGGGCTGCGAGCTGCCGGCTGCCCGCCCGGCGCCGCGGGGCTTTGGGGCCATGCCGGGCACGGCGGCGGCAGCGGCAGCGGCTCCCCGGCGGCCCCTCGTGCCGCGCCGCTCGGCGAGCGCCTGGCTGCTGGCGGGATAATGCGTCTGCCGGGCGCCAGCGCTGGGCACCTGGGAGGCACCGCGCCGGGGGGCCGCCCGCCGCCCCGCCACCATGTCCCCCCCAGCCTCGGCGGCCGCGGCCGGCGACACAGGCAGCAGCACGTCGGTGCCTCCGGAGGAGGCGGAGGGGGGCCGAGAGGAGGTGAGGACGGAGCGGGCGGCGGCTTGGGGCTCCCCGGCTGCATGCGAGCGGCTTTGCATGGCACGGGCACGGGCACGGGCATGGCAGCGCGCTTGAGGCTCCGCTCCGCCCCGCCCCGCGGGGTTACACCCCGGCTCTGCCCGGGCCGGG
The DNA here is from genome assembly GCF_025201925.1 of Gopherus flavomarginatus. Lineage (NCBI taxonomy): Eukaryota > Metazoa > Chordata > Testudines > Testudinidae > Gopherus > Gopherus flavomarginatus. The sequence continues at coordinate 66,399,872 of NC_066620.1, read as the reverse complement.
GCTTTGCATCCAGGTACGGCAGCTTCCGCTCGCGCCGGGGCCGAGGGGGCAGAGAGGGGCCCCCCGCAGCGCAGCCCCTTTCCCGAGCCTGGCTCGCTGGGGCAGGGGGGGCAGAGAGGGGCACCCCGCAGCACAGCCCCTTTCCCGAGCCTGGCTCGCTGGGGCAGGGGGGACAGAGAGGGGCACCCCGCAGCGCAGCCCCTTTCCCGAGCCTGATTCCTGGCTCACACGGGCCGGGGCTGCGGGTTGGGGAGAGAGGGGCACCCCGCAGCGCAGCCCCTTTCCCGAGCCTGGCTCACTCAGGTCGGGGCCGGGAGATTCCTAAGGGCCCGCTGGCAGGGGGAGGTGAAGCCCTTATGGGCAGTGGGGGACGGGGACCATCTGGGAGCGGCGGGGTGCAGACCCCCGGGTGGGGGGCAGCTGAGAGCCAGGAAGGAGCAGATGAAATTGAACAAAGGGAAACATAGTCTGGCTGGAAGATGCTGGGGAATCCTCCCTCCCACAAAGGGCTGGAGCCCCAGGGCCTGGCACAAGGCAGTAGAAAATAGACCTGTAGGGATCCGTCCTGCTCTGGCTCCCGGGGGATGGACAGGAAGGGACCTAACAGGGCTTCCCTGGCTCTCTTTTGTATGGTTCAGTGGGTAGGAGATAGTTAAGACTGGCCAGGGGCATGGAGCAAATTTTCCATCGGCGTAAGCATGTGTGAGTAGACTGTAGGTAATGGAATCCTGCTTCTTCCACTAGCTGCAAATTCAGGCTGATGGGGTCTCTGTAAGAGACTGTGCCAGAGTCTGGTGGGTAATAGTGCAGACTTGCCACAGCTAGGGGAAACCCTGGCCTGGCAGCTGGTCCCCCCTTAACCCAGTTACCTCATACCTGACAGGGTAGGTTTAGCCAGCCTGTGGGTATGAGAAGATCTATCTAGATAATTACCGTCCATAGGTATGATCTAGCTCTTTCCCTACTTACAATCTATACATCCCTCTCTCCATTCTCTCTCTTGTTTCATTCTGTGCTTATCACCATGGTAGCTGAGCCTGTACTGCTCTGAACTGGAACAACCATACAAACACAGGGACTGAAAAGCTCTGAGAGGAGGCAGGAGATCTGGATGTAGGGGGAACATGCATGGGATAGCATGGAAAGGTTGACTTGTTTTGGGAGGCAGAAGGAACAGATGAAAACACCAGCTTGTTGTTCCCGCCAAGGGGAAAGCACTGGGCACTGACCTGAAAGGTGTTGGCTTATTGCGTTAGAAGGAAATTGTGGTGCCTGGTAAGAATATGGGAAACCCTCTTGGCAGCGTGCCAGGGACCAGCATGTAAGTGCATGTTTCCCCCGAAGGCAGTTGGACTGGCACTGGGGAAGGGGGGTTGTTGATGCGCAGAAGCTAGAGGGATTCCCCAGCTGCTGCTCCATCCAGCGGCGCATCAGGGATTTGGGATGCAAGGGAGATGCAGCTGCTCTTTGTGTGCTTTTCTTGTGGGGGAGGGATTGAATGCTGGGGAGACATAAAGTGCAGACTAGAGTAGGCCAGGAGCCATGTGCCCCCTGGCTCCAGGAATGCTGCTGCGCTGTGGTCATCTTGATGGGCCTTCTTGCAGAGTCCAAGCATGAGACATGGAACAGCAAGGAGCTAGCTATGTGTGCTACAGGCAGCCAGAGGCATGGGGGATGCTGGGGAATCCTTTTGTTTACCAGAGAGAAGCATGTTCACTTATCAGGGTCCCCAGGAAATGAAGCAATATTGACCAGGATGACTCACCAGTGATCGGTGAGGCGATGCCATACTGTGAGCACCTGTCTGGGGATTAAAGACTCTGGTCTTCTAGCTGTGGGGTTGGTCCTTGCCTGAGCTATCTTCTCTTGGAATACACGCAGCCAGAAATGCAGTTAGTCAATACCACGGGAGAGAGTGACTCCAGCTGTTCTTAACAGCCACAAGCTGAGTAGGGGTGCTGCTGGGAGGGTGGGGTGACAGTTGTTGGCTGCTGCATAATACCAGTATTCTCTGCCCTCCATTTACTTGGGAGGCACACGCATGCGCACACACTTTCCTAAAAATGTGTTTACTTGTGAATGTGTTCGTGGGAGATTTGAGCACCATCTGGAGCAGGAAAAAACCGAGAAGCTATGCAAGTGCCGCACACACAGCTCTGCTGCGGCCCCTCACTCCTGACTTGTACTTCTCCTGCTATTCCAGCCCGAGGTTCCCCACACACAGCTGTCCCACTGACCCACACTCCCCTGACTGCCTTGCTCCATTCCATGACCATTAATCTCCTGAGTCCAGGGCTTCTCTTGAGCAGATGCTGAGAATTTGAGCCAAACGGTGGGGTGATTTGGTATTGTAGGGCAATGCTAACCTTGGGTTGGGACTAGGTTCCTCACTTCTTCTGACCTGAACAGACAGGTCCCCAGTGGGAAGGCTGACTGTGTTGCTGCCTCAAAGGGAACTGAGTCCCTAGCTGATGGCAGCAGGGTGTCCTTTTTTTAAAAAACAAAACCAAAAACACAACAGTGTTATTTTCATGTAATTATAGGGACTGGTGAATGGTGCTAGAGTGAGAGCCCTGGAGAATGACAGCCTATATGCATAGAGCAAGTATAACATGAACCATGCCAGAGTCAGCATCCCTCACACATGCCAACCCCTCCCTTGGGGACTGTGAGAACATAGTTTAGTCTTCCATCTTTCTGATGAGGCTGCCAACAAGGATGTCAGTGTAATATAATCCAGTTTGGGCTGATAGGAGTGTTTGAGTCTGGGACCAAGAGTGCAAAAAGCATGAGCTACTCCACTGCTTGAACTAATGGCATATTTGCCTTAGCTAGCAGCTATAGTAGGCTCTTCTCTCCTTATGAGGAACCTCCTTTAGAGAAGGACAAAGCCCCTTACTCTCTTAGCATGGGTTACACAGCCATGTTGGCGTTTTTCATAATGTAGACAGCTGCCCTCTGGGAGCCAGGTAGAGATACCATGGGCTTATTTCACATAGGTACCAGACAGCCATCACACTGTGGTGCCTTTTGATCCCTACCTGTCAGGCCAGACCTAGAAAAGCAACATATTCCCTCAAATGCCCAGTCTTCACAAAGGCTAGGTGGAAGCATTGCTGCCTCCGTGCAGAGCCTGTCTGAGGCCTCAGTTCCTGTTGGGGAGGGAACATTCAATTGGCAGGACATGCTGCTGCATTCACTGTTCACGAAGACCGAGTCACTGAGGAACATGCCCAGCTCCCAGCTGTAGGTGATCCTTGGGCAGAGCCTGTAGGGGACATTGGAGAGAAGAGCAGGATACTGGACAACATGGAGATGAAAGTGAGGGGAACTACAGTTGCTCTGCCCTCCTTGATGGTGCCTTGCATTGTCACATTCTATACCAGGGCACTGATTTCCCCGAAACCTGGTACAGTTTTGGCCACTGCTCTGTGTAACCCTAGGGCTGCCTGAGAGCTGGAGGGAATCCAAAACATTCCTGTCTGCCACATGCACATTGGGCTGAACCAGTGCCACTCCCCTCCGCCATGCAGTTCTGCCAGGGATGACTTTGGCCTCTCTCCCTATCACACTAACACCCAAGCTCTCAGACTGTGGCCTGGTTCTGCAGAATCCAGTGCCGTCCTATCCACGCTGATGAGGTGCAAGTCAGACTGGATTCTCTCAGACATCCATTTGGGACAATTCCAGTCTGTCCCCAACCCCAGCAAACACTGAAGCCTGGGAATAAGCTAAGGGCACCTGCCCCCATTCTTAAGTGACTTCTGCGGGTGGAACAAACCCTTCCCACATCCCAGTGTAATCTGGAGGCCACGATATGACTGCAGCAGGTTCCCTGCAGGTCTCCCTCTGTCCCAGATGCACAGCTCTCCCCTTCCCTCTGCAGTTGGCAGCACTGCCAGCCTTGGGGGAGCCAGATGTTTCTTCTGGGAAGCATTACAGCGAGAGTGTGGGGATTTGAGGCACAGCTGCGGAGTTTGCTCAGCTGGGGGCTGACACCCTCACTGAGTCAGACAAGGGACAGCCAACCCAGAGGCCAGCCCACTGAAGCCAGTGGGGTTTCTCAGGTGTGACCATGGGCAGAGTCTGGTCCCTCCAAGTCTTGTTCTGGGGACTGGCTGCTGCAGGGGAGGCACAAGGCATATTCTCTTATCTGATGCAAGTAAATCTGCAAGGTAGAGCCATGGAAACTGCTGCTAATGACGGCCAGCAGATTAACCTGCAACTCACTGCCACTTTGCTCCATGCAGGAGCCACCTGAACCCACAATGGTGCCTTGGGGTTCATGACTTCAGCATTTTGGAGCTCTGTCTCTGGGACACAACCCCCTCAAATTCCTGGCCAGTCCATACTTGGATGACACTGGAAAGCTGAGTGGTATAAGATCATGGAGAATGGTTGAGGGGCAGGTGCGTGTCCAGAAATCAAGGATGTTCTTTGCTGGTGAGATGGAGGGTAGGTGAGAAATCCTTATCCCAGCTCCCTTGCAGTTGATCTGTTTCTCCTAACCTAGCCATCACATCGGGGTGTGTGTGTGTGTGTGGGGGGCAGCAGCAGGGAAGAACTGTTGGTGCAAAGTTGGGTGTGGCGTGGGTCCATTTCAGGGAAAGTGCAGGATTCCAGGTGGCAGGGAACAGTTTGGGTCACTTGTTAAGTAGAGGGGTCATAGAAATGGGAAGGGTTGGACTGTTTGGAAAGAGTTCTGACCAAAGCAACAAGTCATCTACAGAGCTCAAATGGGCTCTCAATTTGCTCTGTATTCAAAGTTGGAGCAGCAGTGAGGGTAGGAATGGAAAAGGGCTGGTTAGGCCATCCAGCTAGTCTCCTGGGAGCTGGGTTGTCCCATACAGCCCATTCTGCAGGTCTCCATATGCTCCCATGCGCTGGAGAAAGGGATTCCCCAGATCTCAAGGTCAGGGAGCCTTTCAAATAATTTAGTCCAAATGATGACTAACAATGTCATTTTGTTCTGCCAACTCCTGCTCTTTATGTTTCTTTCAGTCTCTTCACTGCCAGGTATAAGTTCTGCTCCTGGCAGCCCCTGGAGCAGCCAGTGCAGGCAGAGGTGAGGAAGATAGGGTCCATTCTGCCTCAGGCATCAGTAGCAGCATTGAATGCTTGCGTTGGATTTCAGCATCTTTAATCTCGGTGATGATGTCAGAGACCGAACTGGGTGAAGTAGCTATTGTTGTGTCTGGGTATGGGAGGTGAAAATAGTAATGTCACCCTTTGCCCTTCCCATCTGAGCACCTCAAAGCACTTCACACACGCCTGTGAACCCAGCCTCCACAGCCTGCTGGGCTCAGGATCATTATTCCCCTATAGAGTGGGAAACTGAGGCACAGAGAGATGAAGGGACTTGATCAAGGTCATTCAGTGAGCCAGTGTCAGAGCCAGGGATGGATGCAAGCTTGGCTCCTGTCTGTTAGTAGTAGAAGAATCTATACTTGCAGGTGTAAGAACAGATTTGCTAACCACACCGGGATGTTAAGAAGCACAGCCAGTGCAGTGGAGGATGCTCACAGTGAACTCAGGTAGGGGAAAACCCAGTTTACAATGAAGTAGGGCAAACTTCTCGCCTCATTTCATTGGGCTGCAGTGGGGAGATCACGGCAGCACTCGTAGTGCAGTCTCCACTGCTGAGAGAGAAGCTGTTCTGGCAGTAAAGGGATTTCCCCTGTGCCGGCTTCTTTAGTATTCTGGATTTTTCCATATCGCCAGTTCACTTCCTTAAAGCCAGGGGCCCAGAGCAAAGGCCCCACTTCCTTGGTAGCCCCTGCGGGCAGCTCTAGCAGAATTTCCATCTGGGGCGATAGCTTTGGAGGTAGGGGTGTGTGTGTGTATATAATATATAGCAGGGTTACTGTGACCATGTAGAACACTGCAGTATTTAAGTGCTGCATAGTCTCAGGAGGAGGCTGATACATGGACTAGAGCTGTACTGAACCCAGCTCCTGGGATAAAGGCTTTGCCTGTAGCGCTTCTGATGCCCTGGATAGGTAACTGCAAACGGCTTCACCTTGGACTTACCACAGGGCTACCTGGAAGCTTCAGCAGGTAGTGTCTGCCTTCTGAGCAGGGCAGGCCCCTGAGAGCACGTCACACCCTGCACTGGCCACAAGGTGAAATTCAAGGTGCTGCTTACTATCCCCAAAGCCCCACATGGCCTGGGGCCCATCTCCCTCCAGAATTGGCACCACAACCCCAATCTGCCGGTACAGCACATTGAATTATTTGGTTGGTTCCTTTTCTCTGTTTGTGAGCTACCTGCAAACAAGGCCTGATTTCTGCAAATGTGCTTATCATTTCCCATTGGTCAGTGAACCCCACACATACCTTGAGATTAGCATGGACCTTAGGGATCTGCCAGAGGCCGAAGGCTATCCTGCTCCAGGGCCCTCTGTCCTCTGATGCTCTTCAGCATTACAGGAGCTCTCCTGCTGTATCATAAAGCAGACTCAGGACTTCTGGGTCAGCCTGTGCCCCATAATCTGTGAAGGGGAAGCTGGGGAATACCTCTTGGATGCCCCCCTTCTGCACTGTGAAACCTCCCAGGCTGTGAGGCTCCAATGGAACTGCTCTGCTGGGGAGCTGGAAGAGGGAAGCAGAGGGCCGTGAAGCTCCTGTGATGCTGCAGAGCTGCCAGGGCACAGAGGACAAAGGGAACTCCTGCAGGGCAGGCTGAGCTAGGGAGCATAGCATAGGGGGAATCTGGGATATCTTATAATGCTGGGCTGAGCTGAGCTGGGACAAAGGGCATGGGGGTAGGGGTAGAAGAGAAAGCCAGGGAGCTGTTGTGGCTGCACTTCAGTGCTGAGGAGCTGAGAGGATTCAGCTCGGCTCTGAACAGGCCCTCCCACTAGGTGCTCCCTTCCTTTTCTCCCGTTCTCCTTCCTCTCCCTTTTTGCTTCATTCTTTAACTCCCTGCCTCCTAAGCCCTGCAGATGTGACACTGATGCGATTCTGTGTCATGATTCAGAGAAGGGCTGGGACTTGCTTCTGTCAGATCTGAAGTCCCCAGCTCCATCACACACAGAGCCAGCCCCCAGTTTTTTGTGCTGAGATTGTTGCCTGGAGACTAATTCTGCCTAAGAGACCCATCCCCAGGCTCTGGAACCCAGCCAGCTCCTCCATGCGCACCCTGGGAGTTTAGCATTCCTCATTTTCCAGGAGCAAGAGAAAGACACGTTCCCAATGGAAATGTGAAGGGTTTTACCCAGCCACCATTCCCCTCACTGCGTGCGCCCCGGCTATATTTCTCTGTGATGTTCTACACACAGTGCTCTGTGTTCCACTCATTGAAGGCACACTCCTAGGGTGGGAATCTCACTGCAGCAGAGTGAAGAAATCTCAGCATTCTGAGCCAAATCCAGGTCCCACGCCATTCAGTGGCAAAACTCCCATTGGCAGCAGCAGGACCAGAACTTGGTTTGTAGGGTCACATTTTGGCAAGTTTCAGGAGGAAGGATCAGCATTTTGGAGACCAGGTCAGGACTCATGTTCTAGCCCCAGCTTGGGGGAAAGGAGCTGTGGTTAAAGCACTGGATTTCTCAAGTCTATTGCCAGCACTGCTAATGATTCATTGTGTGACCCTGGTTCAGTTCCCGCCCTACTGTGTGCCTCAGTTTCCCCTCTCTACTGGGTAACACTGGTACTGACCCAGCTCCTGAGAGGGCGAGGAGGGTTATGAGACTGAATTCATTAGTGTCTGTGAAGCACTTTGGGATCCTTGGATGGAAGGGGCCAGAAGGTTGTTATTGAAACAGTAGGGCAGAGGCTGTGCCCATTGAGTTTGCATGCACACTGCTGATAGTACATTCATTCACTGTGCACCAGGACAGGGGAAACACCCCAGGGTAAGAAGCACAGGCATGGGTTCCAGTCGGTGAGGCTACACCCCACACACTCCACACATCAACAGTGAGCTTAGCTAGGTGCACGTGGGCAGATCATAGTTTAAGAGCAATGACCATCATGGGCCAACATTTCAGGTGTTGTAAATGGTGGGAGACGGGCATTACCTATGCACCATCCCCTGTACACCTCCTCAAGGCAACGCATGGTGCTGCATCCCTCCACCTCAGTTTCTCCAATAGAATTTCCAGCCAGCTCTGGTGACTTACATAGCTCAGCCCTCTGGCCAGGTCACCGCAAAGTCCATCTACCTTCTGGGGTAGCAAAATCCAAAGTTACAGTCCAAAACAAACACCAGATAAAGGAGTCTTTGTACCAGCTGGGCCTAGTTCTGAGCTCCTACGGTGTTATTTGTTCATCCCCCAACCCACTTCACTTCTGGTGAGGCCCCCCCTGCCATGACCTGGCTTAACAACTATCAGTGAATGCCAGGTAGATCCAAATAGTCCCATGTCAGGAGCTCCCTTCCCTCCTGCAAGCTGCAGTCTCATTCAGTGCATCACTCCAACTACTTTTCCTTCCCCAAGTGAGAGCTGTAGGTCTGTTTTCCTATCCAGGCAGCCCCTAACTGAGCCAGCACTCTTCTTTTTAGCCCCTTCCTTCAGGCCTGACATCCAGGACAGGAACAGCAGGTGGGGCTGAATGATCTTCCAGTAGCCCGTTAACCCTTTTCAGGTTCCAGTGGAGCTTGTAGGCCCCCTGACAGGAGTTAAAAAAGAATTTAAATGCAAACAGCTGATTCTAGATAAACCCAGAGACCCAGACAAATAACAGCAGCATCAGTGGGTGAGTACACTGATACTACTGCCCAATATTGTCTCATTATTTCCTTGTACTCCCCTACCTATCTGTCTGTATCCATCGTCTGTCTCTTGTCTGATAGATAGATCGTCATTTTGTTCTGTGTTTGTGCAGTGCCTAGCACAGTGGGGTCCTGGTCCATGACTTGGGCTCCTGGGTCCTCTGGCAATACAAAGAAATAATAATACTAATGGAGGTGGTTTATTTAGATTCAGCAGCTTGCCTCGTGTTAATACAGAAGAACCGGGAAGTGAAACTAGGGAAGAGAAGCATACATAGTGAACAGAGAGCGTCAGTGCAGCCAAATCAATGAGATGTTAAAGTTTCTGTCCATTTCAGTAGCCTCAGGTGCTGTCAGTAATGCAGGGAAGGTATTGAAACAAAGAGGGGATTATTTTTTTGACTGTGTTGCTGTAAATAATGTTTTAGATTCCTGTCACATTCTTCATCCCAAAGCACATTGTGGATTTGGCACATGAAGGGATTGCTCCCCTTTCTGCTGAAATGCAGCCACCTCTGGGGTGGGATGCCACAGCCATACTCAATCAACACTCTATTTCATAGGAGGGGAAGTGAATAATAATAATATTGTACATTTACAGGGCCACATAACATTCAGTCCTAAAAGTACAGGGGCTAGGGCACCTCTGGAGATGTTGAGAGGGAGATGAGGAAGAGAAAGGGGATTTTTTTGGCCAACGGCACTGGGGCAAACCATGATTCTTAAAAAAAGTGTGCTGGGATCTTTACCATCCCTGGAGATCATTCGGGGTCATGTTTTTTAGGAGCTCATCCAAATACAGAGCTATTTACATACACTGTCAACTGCAGGGAGCCCAACTTCCCTATCATGGAAAAACAATAACATAGAATTGCTGCACAAGTTCAGCCCAGTGGTCCACCTAGCCCAGTATTCTGTCTGTGACAGTGGCTATCATGGGCCATTTCCTAGGAAGATGCAAGAAACTCTGCAGTGTACTGTTATGAAATGACCTGTCCCCAGGTGAAGTCTCCTCCTATCCCTATCAGTTAGAAGCTGATGCATGACCTAAAGCAGAAGGGTTTCTGTCCCTTCTATTTTTGTCTCCTTAATGTAAACCTGGATCTTTTCGTTATTCACATAAATGTCTCATTCTGCTGAGCTCTTGACTTGAATGTTATGTCTTGCAGCAATGAGTTCTAGAGGTTTAATAGTGCTTTGGGTATAAAACCTGAGGCTATGTATACACTACAGAGCCTATGCCAGCATAGCCCCCTGGCATAGACACGACATATGCTGTCAGAAGTTTTTCTGTTGGTGTAGGAATACAATCTCCCTGAACAACATTGTCTAAGCTAACCAAAGCACTTTCTGTCAGCATAGCTACATCTACACTGGGGATTTTGTCAGCATAGCGACATCACTAGGGGGTGTGGGTTTTTCACACCCTTGACCGATATTGCTGTGTTGGTGTAAGTTTTAAATGTTCACTCCTACGTGGCCTAAAACACAGAGAAGTGGAAGAGAACTAAAGTCATTCACACGTTGTAATAATGGACAATGCATCAAAGCTTTAGCCAAGCTTGCATAAGCTAAAGGAGAATAGCACATCTAAGATCCCAACACCCCTTAATGACTGCTTTGCTAGCAGCTCACAGCTGGGGTCCCACATTCTCGCTCCACTTGTGACGTCTTCCTGGACACTGCTGTGTTATTTGATGCACATAGATTTACACCCCAACTTGCTGCGCAATAACTTGCCATAGAAACAACTCATAAGTAGGGTGAGGCTGGACCAGTGCTTGAATGGGACATCTTCCAGGAAGTGGTGTAGTTCTTCACTGGGAAATGCACTTCGTGAGTTGTTACCAAACTCCTAGTAGCATGGCATTATGGGGTGCTGTAGTACAGGTGCTGTGTTTTAGATGAGGTGTAAAACTGGTATCCTGCCCACTCCTGTTCATTAAAGATCCCCGAGCAATTTTCTCAAGAAGGGTTTTCACCCCAGGGTCAGAACCAAATTCCTCAGTGCTTGACGGAGGGTGGGGGAGTTGCATGCTAAGGGCCACTCTTACAATGATGGGGGGAAACTTGCACATTAGAGGTTGCTCTTGCAATTCCAGGGGTGCTGGGGAACTTGCATACGTGAGGTCACTGTCACAGTGCTGGGGGAACTTGCATGCGTGAGGTCACTGTCACAGTACGAGGGGTGGGAAACTTGCACTTTAGAGCACTGTTCCGCTTTCAGCGCTATTTGTGTCAGGCATTGTTGGAGGAACAGCCCTAGGGGGATTTACAACCCTTGTAGCTCTCCCACAGAAGGGTCTTTCCTGCGGCTGGCAGGTTAACAGCTGGATTGCCATACATGTGGACAGCTGCCCCATGACTGGAATTGCTGCTCAGGAGAGCACGTAGCTGATTTACACTCATGGCAGGCAGCGAGGATTAGGGGATGCAGCCACTTAGCCTGAGGCTGGCGCCTGCAGCCACAGTGAATCATGGCAGAGGCTTGCAGGCAAGCTGGGCAATTACCATTCTGAATCAGAGGTGGTATTACCCTTCCCTGGGTGTCCTGGAGGACATGGCATTGGCTTCAAGTGACAGGGGGCGGGGGAGGGATCCTGATTGCTCTGCTCTTCGATGCTAGTTCATGAATGGAGCAGTGAGCCCACTGACACTCTGGAGGGGAGGGTCATATGTCCATATCTTCCAGGCAGGGACAGCATGCTCTGTTCACATTTCCTGGGAGAGGAGGGCACGTGGCAACCCTGGAATGGCAGGAAGTGGGCACTGACTCCCACTGCAGTAGCCAGAGGCTGCACAATATGGGAATTGGGCATCAGTCACATGGAGCATCATCCCGGGATGAAGCACAGACCTCTGGCCCCTCTCGCCTGCGAGCTGAGAGGATTATCCCTGAGGAGTAACCTCTGAATGGGATCTGTTGCCTCTCTGAGGATGGCAATCTGGGATTCATTCTTTAGCCAGTTAATTACAGGAGCTAATCAACGCTCTGTTCAGTGGGCTGGCTTTCCTCTTTCTGCTGCAGGCTATTAACTTCTCCCCTTGTTCTCTCTCCCCCTCTTCCCTGGTTCCCCTGGGCACCTGAAGCAGCAGCGGCCGGTGAAGCAGTCCCTCAGTAAGTCCCTCTGCAGAGAATCCCACTGGAAATGTCTGCTCCTCTCCCTTCTCATGTACGGCTGCATGGGAGCTATGACCTGGTGCCATGTGACCAAGGTCACCCGGTTGACCTTTGACAGTGCCTACAAGGGCAAGTCCATGATGTATCATGATAGCCCCTGCTCCAATGGCTATGTTTACATCCCCCTGGCCTTCCTGGTGATGCTCTACGTGGTCTACCTGGTGGAGTGCTGGCACTGCTACACCCGCAATGAGCTGCAGTACAAGGTGGACGTGGAGAGCGTGCATGAGCGGGTGCAGAGAATGCAGCAGGCCACCCCGTGTATCTGGTGGAAAGCCATCAGCTACCACTATGTCCGAAGGACCCGGCAGGTCACCCGCTACCGCAATGGGGACGCCTACACCACGACCCAGGTGTATCACGAGAGAGTCAACACTCATGTGGCGGAGGCCGAGTTTGACTACTCCAACTGTGGGGTGAAGGACATCTCCAAGGACCTGATGGACCTGGAGAGCTACCCAGCCACTCGGCTCCGCTTCACCAAATGCTTCAGCTTTGCCAACGTGGAGTCCGAGAACTCCTACCTGACCCAGCGCGCCCGTTTCTTCACCGAGAATGAGGGGCTGGACGACTACATGGAGGCCAGGGAGGGGATGCACCTCAAGAATGTGGATTTCAAGGAATACATGGTGGCCTTTTCAGACCCAGATAACCTTCCCTGGTACGTGTCCCACTACGTCTTCTGGGTGGCTGCCCTGGTGACCCTGTCCTGGCCCCTGCGGGTGCTGAATGAGTACCGCACCTCCTACGTCCATTACCACGTGGAGAAGCTCTTTGGGTTTGACTTTGTGGCTGTAACACCAGCTGAGGAGCGCTCCTTCTGCAGGAGGATGCCCCGTGTCAACACGGTGGACAGCACTGAGCTGGAGTGGCACATCCGGTCCAACCAGCAGCTAGTGCCCAGCTACTCAGAGGCTGTCCTGATGGACTTGGTGGGGCTCTCCAGCTGCACCAGCTACTCCGCTTGCAGGTACGGGGGCTACCGGCAGAACTGCGAGCGGTGCCACAGGACTATAAGCAGCTCGTCCATCTTCTCCCGCAGCGCCCTGAGCATCTGCAATGGCAGCCCCAGGATCCCCTTCAGCAGCAGCCGCTTCTCGCTGGGCCGCCTCTACGGCTCCCGGCGCAGCTGCCTCTGGCAGAGTCGGAGTGGGAGCCTGAACGAGCAGAGCTGCCCAACTGAGCAAACCCGGCTCTCCAGCCAGGTCACAGTGGAGGAGGAGGACCCTCCTGCTTACCAGGATGCTCTCTACTTCCCTGTCCTTATTGTGCACCGTAACGAGGGCTGCCTCAACCACGACCACCGTCACCTCCATCGGAACGGGTCCTGCATGGAGACCTCACTGTGAGTGAATGGCGGCGAGGATCTCCCTCTTGATCACTGTGTCTCCAGACACAGGGACTTGGGAAGGGAGGGGATAGCCAGGAAAATGAGGCACCAGTGCCCTGCTCAGCATGTGGGATAGAGAGGTCACTGCCTCTTGGTCTCCAAGGATAGGCTCAACAGCTGCTGCATTTGCGCCATGGCCCCTTTGATGTCACAGAGGAGAGGGTGGCAGCAGGATGGGCCAGCAGCAGCGCCACCTGTGGCATGGCACAAAATGACAGACCGACGGCCACATGCAGAAAATGGTAGAAAAGAAAGGACTGAAGGAGGGAGCTGCATGCTGTAGTTCCACGCTCTGCCTTGAAAGGCCCATGCTGGCTGGAATAGTGCTAAATGACAACTACCGCCCACCACCCTGCTGCACCCGTGACCTCTGCCCCTCTCCCCCAGCGCTGCAGACTTACTCTCCCGCAGAGGGGTCCTGCACGGGGCCAAGAGGAGCAAGGCTTGGCAGCACATTCTCTTTGAAGCAGCGATTAACTCCTCATGCGCCAAAGATCCTGGGGCACCCGGGCCCATAGAGCTGAAGGGCAGTTTAGAGGAAGTGCTCAAGACCACAAGGCCAACTCTTTCGCCCTTTTGTTGAGACTGCGCTCTGACTGTTACACTGTCCTCATCTGCTGGGAGGGGCATTGCCACCAGATGGCTCTTTAGAAAGCCTCAGCACTCCAGGGCCAAGAATCAGCATCCCCTAGGTAAAGCTTAAAGCATTCCAATGACTTTTTTCCATTTGGAGTTGCAAAGAGCAGGAAGCAACAGGGAATCTACTGAGGAAAGGCCAGACCTGGCGTTAGAGCACAGTTACAGCATGAAGCCAGTAGGTCTGGCAGGAGAAGGCCCAGCCTGCAAAGCAAACCATGGAGACCTGCGTGTGCTGGGAGTTTTCGGGAAGCCAAAGACACCCGATGGGGAAGGGGTGAGTTGGGCAGCTGGGGACCCCCAGGGCTTGAAGTAAGCGAGGTCTAGTCATAATTAATTCAGCCAAGCAAGGAATCTGGCATCCAGGGAGGTTCTGTTAGGTTCAACTGCAGTTTACCTATGAATAATAGAAGAGCAAGTTGGTGGGTCTTGGGAAGAGTAAATATTACATGAAGTCAGGCTGGCTCCAGACTCCAGTCACTAATACGAAGGGAAGCTGGGTTTGGCATAGAGCTCTGAGGGCAAGGAGAGGCTGGAGATGGAAGAAGGGTGGTGATGTAGAAAGGCCCAGAGTTTCTGCTGTCCATGCTGGTGAAGAGAAGGGCTGCTAACAATCTGAAACAATGCAACCCCTTTGGCCCATGTGGTTACAAAGAGGGCTCCTCTCAGCATGATCCTCAGCTCCTGGGCCCCACGCTCCACTCTGAAGGGTTTCCACTGGCTCCTCAGGGGACTACCATATACAGTCTGCCCAACAACCTCTTTAGGGTGCCTCTCTCATAGCACAGACCAATGGGCATAATCCTCTGGCTGGCTGAAAAGTGAACAGAAACAATCCTATTGAAAATACTCTGCAAAGGCCGTGCTCCCAGGTTCCGTACAGAGTCTGTGAGCATGTTTACTGGAGGTAAAAGAACCCACCAAGCCCTGAGGGCAGGAGCCAGTTCCCTGGGAGGAGCTAAACACCAGCAGTGGTGGCATGAATGCAGCTCCCTGCCTTGCTCTGGGCAGAAACAGGACCTTCAACTCAGGTGTCTGCAGCAGGTAAAACCACATTTCACCTTTCAGGTCCCAGTCCTGCAATGGGATCCATCTGAATGGCCCCCTGCATCAACATAGAGCCCCATTGGTCAGTGAAGGTCCACCTATGCAATCCAATAGCAGTATCAGGGCCTAAATGGGCCATTTTCTTTAAACTTCTCCCTGAAACTAGTGCATGTGGGTGAGAACTCCTGCTGGATTGGGCTTGTGGATGTGGGCATTCAGGAGCTAATCCTACGTACTCAGGCTCCTGCAAATGATCCTTATAGACATGAGCAGTCACTTGAAGTCAGTGGTTCTACTCACCACGGGTCAGGGTGGCAGGATCATGTCCTCAGAGAGCAGCAGCGACCACACAAGGCATTTCTTTTACGCTAAAATACAGAGGGTGGTTAGAAATGAGGGGATCATTTTGAAATGTGCTCAAGAAAACCCCTGATGGCCCATTACCTGGCTGCAGTGAGTTGCCTTTGTCCCACGGTCATGTCACACTGGGGTCTGAACGTAACCATTTTTGTAACCCTGGAATGGACTCACCAGGGTTGCCCGCCTTTCACCACTTCATATGCACATACCTAGAGGAATCAGCGTCTCAGCACGCTCCCTGTCCTGCAAACCCTTACTCATGTGAGGAGTCCTTACTGGAAACAATGAGGCTACTTGCATGAGGAAGGATTTGCAGGATTGGGCCCATAAATACTTGGTGGGAGGAGGGAAAAAGGAAGTTATCAAGGCTGAACTGTATTTTTTGTAGAGATCTTTCAAAGTCTGTGCTAGGGTGTGCGAAAGGGGTACTGAGATAATGCCTCTTAGGCCCACAAGCTCTGGACTGGCTCTGTTTGTGTTGCCTTCTCCATTAGCACATCACCGCACCTCTTGAACTCATTATAGACTCACCAGTTTTCCTAAGGCCCCTTTTCCATTCAGCCAGCTGGTCTGTGCCTGTTGAATGGCCAAGTTCTGGCCTTGGCCAGTGATCACCCCAGTCCCCGCTGTCTGTCAGCATTTCCATCACCCGCCCTGGCAGAGAACTGCATGGAGCAATTCCCACCACTAGCCAGCAGCAAGCTTTGAACCCAGGCAGCAGCATAGTTCTCCACTGCTTGAGCTAAAGGACCAACTCCAGTAGCTGGCAGCAGCAGCAGGCAGGAGATGTCTATCCCCCTGCAGATCTGCTGCAGAAAGGGGACAAGTAACACACTGAATCAAGTGTTACATTGCATTGGGTTCAGCCAGACCTCCCCTGGTCCATTTCTGCATGTAATGTGCTGTACTGTTTCACTGACTAGATCTCAGTGCCTGACCACTTCCTGCATCCCCCACCCCTGTTCTCAGTAATGCTGTTGTGTTGGTCACTTTCCAGAATCTGACCTGCCTTTAGGGAATTTCTCTAATAAGAATTAATACTTCACTAACTTCTCCCCTCATTGCCAAGATAAAGATCTTTCCTCATGTTACTAACAGGCCCTGAGACTGTTGGATCTGAAAGAATTTTAAACATCTCATTAACTTTCCCCCATCCCTGATGAAGTTTATTCTCTGTTCTGCTATTATGCAATGAAATTAGGCTGGTCAGTTTCACACTGAGTTTTCTAGTCAGTTTCACTTGTTCTCAGGTACTAAAACAAAAACTGTTTGAACTGAAACTTTTTTAAAGCCTCATAGTTCCATTCAGAGTTTGTCTTGTCAAACTCCCCTCCTCCCACTACAGAACCTCCCGGTGGGCCAGCCTATACTCCATGCTGCTCCCAAGGCCCGCCGGGGATATCAGCTGGCAGTTCCTTCATGGAGCCGGGAGCACGGGCGTGTATTTGGTGCGGTTCACCCCTGTCCCGGACACCTGCCCCTTCTGCGGCCTGAGGGAGACCCTGGTGCACATTTACTTGGAATGTGCCAGGTTGCAGCCCCTATACCGGCTCCTCACCAATATACTGTTGTGTTTCTGGCTGCACTTTTCCCCTCACCTCCTTCTCTATGCACTCCCTATCCGTGGCCCCACAAAGTCATGGGACCTCCTGGTCAACCTCCTCCATGCCCTGGCTAAAATTGCCTTCTACACAACCAGGGAGAGGAGATTGGCCGATGGGGACTCCTATGACTGTGGGGCTTGTTTCCGATCCTCTGTCCATTCACGTATCCGGGCAGAGTTCCTCTGGATGGCGTCCACTGGATTCCTTGACGCCTTCGAGGAGCAGTGGGCACTGTCCGGGGTTCTCTGCTCGGTGTCCCCGTGAGGCTCCCTTCTTATGACCCTCTGACCGCACTCCTGTCCCTGTTCTTTTATTAGTTATCCCCCAAAATAAGTTGGGTTTTGAGGTCCTGTAGATCCTCCCCTTAGGCTGAGGGGAGGATCCTTAAGCAGTGGGCGGGCTTCCGCCCACCCACTTCCCGGAACCCAATAGGTCCCACTACAAAACCTACATTTTGGGCTTAAATGGCAGTGGCCCTTTAAGAACTGGTAGGTTTAAATAACCAGGCCCTAGGTTATCCCCCTGCTCTTCTGTTTCCATTGTTGTCTGCACACTCTGCAATGCTTCTGCCAAACCCACACCTGGCGGAAGTGGCTACAGCTCCACTGGCTCCTCTTACACCAATTGAATTTGGCTGCTAGTGCCTCATTCTCCTCCTACTCAGGGCCCAGTGCAGCTCCAGTTAATGTCAATGGAATAGCTCCTAGTGACGTGAGTGGGAGATGATGGAATGTGCCCTTGAGCCTTGGTAATGAGGAGTATCCCCACTGAAGTCAATGGAGTTAAAATGGGCTGTGACTGGGGTATGTGAGAGGAGACTCAGGCCCTCTTGGCCTTCCCCAGCTGTTCCATTTTAAAGCTGCTCATGGCTTAGATTAGGCTACACTTGCCATCCTTCTGTGCCCAGGTGCCTTAGATCCATGGATTTATTATAGGGATTGGCAAGTCTTTTGGTTCCCCTGGGGAGGGGGGAGCCCACAGAACAGGGGCAGGTTAGAAGGGTTTGCTTGCCCACATCCTTTATTCACCAGCAGCAAAACTCTACTGCCTAACACACTGCCCATTAGCTTTGTCCTGTCCTGTTCACACCAAGATTCCTTTCCCCTGGGTTCAGGTTCATCTTGGTCCTTAGATAGCTCCATTTTCACCCATACCACCCTCAAAGTCTCATTGTGGAGACTGTCCTACCAGCCAGCAAGGCTAGGCTTCCTCTGGACGCTGCTGCTGACTTGGTCAGAAGGGCTCCGCAGAGTGATGGGAACCACCCACTCCCCCAGCCCCTGGGACTGAACAAACTCCCCCACTCCCAACCGAAGTTCATGTTTCAAACACAGCTTCTCCATGTGGCACCATTAGGCTCAATGATGCTGCTGGGAGAAGTTTTGCCTGGAATTCTTCACCACCAAAGCCTGGGCCAGGGTTGTCCAAGATTGCTTGAAGCCCCTCCAAGCTCTCCGCCTGCCTACCCCTCTGTGGATTGAGGTGTTGCTTCTACAATGTCCTGAACCCCTGCCAGTCCCAGGGAGAGAAAAAGTGGGTTCAGTAATCCAACCCAGGCCTCCCACGGAGCAGCACTTGTACTGGAACCACTAAAGCCACCGCTGATTTGGGGGCACCTTTAAGAGCAACTTGACATCGCATAGACCAGCCCCCATTTCTCCTTCAGCAACAGGAGCAAAGCTGCCCCCTGGAGTCTAATCTCCCTCCATTAACTCCTCACCCAATTCTGATCCCCACTTTGAGAGGAAGGCAATTAACAGCCCTAGCTACCCTTTTCCTGAGCCACCCTTTACCTAACGGTGTTAGCAGTGCCCAGTGGGGCCTGGTGCTAGGATACATGGGGAAAGCTTGTGCCATAGAAGGGAGGTTAAGCACGAGGCATCTCAATCTGATGAGGAAAGGGCAGACTCGGCCTGTGTGTGCGTGTTGGTGCGTGACCGCACACAACAAAGCCTCTGCCCAGCTCGGGTCTGCTGCCTCCTCCCTGCTCTCCTGACGCTAGCCCATTAATAAATCCAGCTGTCCACTTGAGTTAAGATTCTCCTCCCCTGTCAGATAAGAGATTCTCACCATGTAGTGGAGGAGTCCCCTGGGCTGAGGGGAGGGAATGCTGAGATCAGAGGCACCAGTGGCCAATTAATCCCTTTGAAATCCAGCAGCTTCTCCAACACACTGCCTTTTTTCTAAGCTCTGTCGTAAGGCGGATGGCAGCATGCAGAGCCAGCGCTCTGGGGTATCTGCCCATCATCCCTGCATCCTTCCTGTGTTCCTTTGTGCTTGCTGAGATTCTGCTGAGCGGATGATGACAGGAGCAATGCAGCTGCCAGCCTATGCACTGGTACACACTAGAAAGTACCTTGACGGGAACAGTCACCCAGCCTGGGTCCCTAGGGGGCTGGATATGAGCAGCCCCATCTGTATGGGACTGTGTCTCACCTGACTTTCCTGGACCCCAACGAGAAGGCTATTGGGGGGAGGGGCTCCATCCTCCTTTCCGGTTCCCTCCTCCCCCAGTCCTGAGCTACAGTGGAGTCAGGCAGGTGCCTTGCCTGAGAGGATGAGCAGGGGCTAGGACAATCCCTTCCAGCCCAAGCATTTCCCTCCCTGGGGCAGGACAAGCCACGGTTATGAAGGGAGACCTGGCTGCCAACTGTAACAGCATAGTGGATGTGCTGCATCTGGGCATGGGGCACAGCCAAGGGGGCTGGGGGGAGCAGGGATGAAGGCAGGAGATGGCCTGGGCTGAGGATGAGAAACCTAGAGAGGCTGGGCTTGAACCAGGGACTCACAGATGTTGTCTCCCCCCCACCCCCCTTTGACAGACCATTTAGTCCAACCATTCACCTGGGGCCTCAGCTCAGAGTCCAGTGCACCCCCCTTGCCCCAATATTCCTATCCCAGGGACTGGGGGGAGAGAATAGCAGCATCCAGAACTGGTGCACATGTTTATGAAGGAGTGAGGGGGCTAGTACATGGGTGTATCCTGTTAAATGGGAGGAGCGAGGAACCTACCATGTGTCCAGTCAGGCCCACATGAACAGGGAGATGTTTTAATTCTCCAAGGACACAAGTTATTTACACTGTTGGCACAAAGCACCAATCCTCCAGTCTGTGTGACCGTAACACCACTCGCATTTCACCCCCTCTGGGTTGGAATGGGACCCAGGGACCCCCATGTGGCTATAGACTTAGCAGCATTGTCTGAACTGGCCAGGTATCCATTCTCCCTGCAGTCTAGTGTCTGAGCTCAGCTATGTCTGTGCTGGGGATGGTGATTCCTTTGGCAGCTCATTCGATTGCCCATCTGCTCATCTCATGATAGCATGTTGCCTGGTATCTAACTTGAATTGTTCCTGCTGTATCTTAATCCTGTTACTTCTTCTCCATTGACTAATGAGAGTAATTGGCCCTGCTTCTCTCTGGAACAGCCCTCTCTGTAGGAGCAGACATGTACCCTCCCTCTTCTGCCGTCTCTTCGTCAGAGCCCACGTGCTCACTTTCTTCCAGGATCTTATTGCACAGACCATGTGCTTGCTGGACTGTGCAACCTTTTCTGTCCAAAGATTCCTTCCTTGTGTCCTGCTGTTCAGCCCTGAAGAAAGCCAGCCCGGGAGAGGGGAAAGGAGCAAAGCAAGGAGGGGGCCACTATTCCTGCAAGCTGAGGCTCATCTCAGGGCTGATTTCCCCTCTCCCGACAGCTCAGCAGATCTCTGCAGAGTGATTTTGCTCTCCGTGTTGTAGGTGCTCGGCACTGTTTTCCCTATACCTGTGGAGAGCAAAGCCCCTACAGCCCAGATCTGACCATATCCCTTAGTGAAGGTAGAAGCATGCTGGAGCTAGGCTGCAAAGTGAGGAGGAGGGGAAGGGTAAACTTTTTTCATCCCTGTCCCACCCATTGTGATCTCCCATATACTGGGGTTTGTTCTCAGCACAATGCTTGCCAGAGCAGGCTTTTACCCACGGAGCACGCTGCTTGCAACGGGACAGCAGGCAGGCCCCCTTCTCCCAGCACGTGGAGCAGCTAATACAGCCTTCAAAGAGAGTAAGGTTAATAATACTCTTGAGCTACTTTGCATTTCCTGTTGCTGCCAACATACTTGTCATACAAGCACCTGTTAAGGTTTCAAGTATCAGAGGGTAGCCGTGTTAGTCTGGATCTGTAAAAGCAGCAAAGAATCCTGTGGCACCTTATAGACTAACAGACGTTTTGGAGCATGAGGAAGTGGGTATTCACCCACGAAAGCTCATGCTCCAAAACGTCTGTTAGTCTATAAGGTGCCACAGGATTCTTTGCTGCTGTTAAGGTTTGGCTTTGCTAATTATAAAGGGGGGTGGGGTGTGGTTCAGCCAACCCTAATCTGAATAGACACATTGCCGTCATTTTAGCCATTATCATTTTTGCTTTTGAACCTTCCCTAGCAGCGCTGGGTTCCCAACCATTTTGCTAGTGCAGTGCAAGGAAGCGAAACTGACCAGCCTCGTGTCATTGCCTGCAATGCAACATGTCAAACAAACAGTACTGATGAGGACAACAGGTGAATTTTCATAATGTTCTTTCAGATTTAACATTGGCAGGCACTGTTGATAAGGCAGGGAGAGGAAACCCCTCTATATAGCCAACCCCAAGCATTCCAATATGAATCAGGCCCCCCAGATGCATAACCTGGCTTAAAAAGGATAGCGTTTTTAAAAATAAATAACTTTGGGGTTCTTTTTATCTGCTTTTAGGTCTTTGAGCCTTTACAAGTCACATTTTGAAGCTTTTCTCCCCAACCACAAGGACTTAGAACTTTCTTTTTTCTTTAAATGAAAGCAGAGACCCTCACCGTATAATGTGATCCCCAAGAGCTGGAGCTTGACTAAGAACACTAACAATCACAGGAGTTGACAACGCTGCTTTTCAGATCTGATTCTTGACAATCCAGGGCAGTGCTGACAGCCAGCAAATTTTCACTATGGAAAATGTAGAAGCTACTGTTTGCTTGACTTTTTTTAAAAAAATCTCTTTTAAAAATACTCACAATCCAGAGAAATAGCCCTTTGCTGCCCTTTGTTTCCCAAATAATTAGTTAACTTTTCTCATCTTTTCCCTGTGTTCCGATTAGGCTGAAGTAGCAATTGAGGGCACAGGTGATTTTCTCTACTCACTGCTTGGGAAGCAGGCAGGGGGAAGGGCATTGCATATGCTCAGTGGTGACACTCCTTAAGAAGAGCGAGATGGCTGACACTGCGCGTGTGAGTGGCCTTCATATGCAGGCCCCCATTCTGCAACTGGCTCTACTGGAGTGGTCCTCTGTACCTACGCAGAGTCCACTAAGGGCCTGCCTGTGGGGATTCAACTGTAGGATTGGGCCTTAATCTTTAAGAAGACAAAAAGGGTGATAAGCCAAGTCGCACCTGGTTTCAGGGGCAATAACAGTATAATATTGCCCCTATGGTTTAAGTATTACTCCAGTGGTGAAAGCACATCTTTAGCCTTTTGTTCCAGCCATTCTGATTACAACCCTGGTAATTTCTGTTTAATTATCACACAAGTGATGCTTTACAGCTGTCAAGTTTAAAACCAGGTAGTAGAGCTGATACTGTCCTGCAGCATACAGTGAGAAGTGCAGTATGTGTGGTGGAGATCTGAACTATTACTGCACCAGCCAGAATGCATATTACCCAACCATGGGCTGCCATAGAGCTCCACACACAGAATGAATGCTTTTTTAAAAATTAAATTAGTCTGTGTTGAAGAAAATAAAATATATGGCTATTTGGCTCCACGCTATCCAATAAATGGCCTGCGATTTAAACATCAGGCCAGTGGTATATTCCAACTGAAATGCGCATTTTGGCACAGAGTTCGCATAGCCTGGCTGTGTGATATGTTGGGTCATATACAATTTGGAACATAGGGTTGGTTTTTTTTCCTCCCCCTTGTGGGCACTGTTAGCTTGCATGGATATAATGGACATTTTGGAAAGAAGGGAAAGGGGTCTAGCCAAGGTGCAGGTAGAAATTAATGGGCTGTGTTGAAGCCAGTGGAGCTACACAAGAGTGAGTATGAACCATCTTTTGAATCCATCCTTGAATCCAGACTAATCAATCCCTTGCAATAGTTATTTTATGCCTGGAATTAACATTGGGATTTTGATGAATAAATCACCTCCAGAATCTCCCTGATCTTCTGCAATGGGCTTGTGAGATCCAGGTACCCCTGTGGCCAGCCTGTTGTCAGGAGGTTCTGCCTCCTCCCTCCGTCACAGAACCTAGAGTTACACTTTGAAGGGGAATGTTATGCCCAAGGATTTGATCTCGTCAGCTGCATCGAAACAAACAAATTGATCACTGCCACATGGCATTTTCCACAGCCTTCCTGCCTACAAGTTCCAAGGTCTAAACTAAACTTGGAAGAAGCCTCATGTACTTCCCCTTCTTGTTCTCGCCATGCCTGGTCTGTCTTGGGGAAGTCCAAGGAGATCATCTTCCTGCAATCCACAGCCAGTCTCTACCAGCAGGTACATCACCCACCTATGCAACACTTCAGAAGCTGCTGAGGCTTCAGGAGTCCATACCAATGTGCAGTATGTGCTTCTGGCACCGGTGACAAACACAGCGGCCCTTGGAAACCAACTGGTTGTTGGCGGTGGTGTTTTGTTTTTTTAAGACATTTAATGGGGAAAATGAGACTTTATGGGAATACATGTGTCCTTCTGGAAACATCACCAGTTCTTGGAACTTGGGGATTTTGTAGATCATCCACTGTGATTAGACTTTAGTGGACTTTGCAGAGCAAACACACACACGACTCGCTCACTCTCCATCATCTTCTGCAATCTTAGCTATTCACTTAGTGAAAGAAACACAACATAGCTACAATGTGTCAAGATGATTTAGTATTTGTATCAGTCACACGATTCTAGTGTCCATTAGCTGCACTGTCAGCTGACATCTAATGAGTTCTGACTTTGGATGGCAGCCCTTGAAGCAATCAGGGTGAAAAGGATTCAAAATACAGGGCTGAGAATACAAACAAGTCTCCAGAAGCAGGAGCAGATGCAGGAGATCGGGTGATAACAGACGGATTCTTCTTGTTCAAGTTAAGGAGAGAGCTTTTTCATCAGATTTTTCTTCTGGGGAACAATTGGCCCTGAGTGATAAGACTGGATGTGGGGAGGTGGAGGTGGGAGAATGACATCATAGATTCTGGGCAAGTCAAGGCTACAGTTCTACATAGGCGCAGCTGCACCAATGTAGCTGAGCTGCTATAGCGCGTCCGGTTTAGACGTACTATGCTGATGGGAGAGCGCTCTCCCATCGGCATAATTACTGCACCTCAGTGAGAAGCTTAAGCTATGTCAGTGGGAGAGTGTCTCCCACCCACAGCTCCAGTGTGGACAGTGCAAAACTTGTGTCACTGAGGGGGGCTTTTTCACACCCCTGAGCAATGTAAGTTAGACCGACTTAACTGGTAGTGTAGACCTGCCCTCTGAGAGAGACATGATGAGATAACAGCTTTTATTGGATCAACTTCTGTTGGGGAAAGAGACAAACTTTCAAGAAGAGCTCTGTGGAGCTCAAAGCTTGTCTCTTTCCCCAACAGAAGTGGGTGCAATAAAAGATATTACCTCACCCGCCTTGTCTCTCTGATACCCTGGGACCAACACAGTTACAACAGCACTGAAAACTAATGGATTCTACAATTCTGTGAAGCTTCATTCAATACGCTGTAGAGCTGGTTGAAAACAAAAAATCCCAATAAAATGTGTTACAGGAATTTCTCAAAAGTTATTCCTGTTTTGTTTTGTTTTTTTTCAAAAGAGAGCTGGAGAAAAAAACCTGAACAATTTTTGGTGAACGGTTTTTTTCCTTTTTCCTTTTATGCTTAAAAATTGAATTTTTGATTAAAAATGTATTCAAATCCCTCACAAATTGAAAAATTTCAACCAGTTCTACTAAATAGTCAGGCCTCAAGGAAAAGAGAACAAAACAGAAGGGGAAGATAGACCAGGATAAAGTTGCTATATTGATAGCATTCTAGATGGGTCGGGTGATCCAGAATAGATGCAGGTGTCTGAAATTCTCCTCTGCAGTCATCCAGGATCTGAAACAGTTAAAGACGTGTTCCATCAAAACAAACTGGCCTGGTGCATACGCACAGCTAGTAGGGTGGAGTCCTGCACAGAAATTTGTGAAGTTGTGGTTTTAGCTCAGACTAACCCATTATTTCCTAAAGCAGTTCAGCAAATGACAAAATGGTGCCTGTTTCTTGGGAAAGGAAGCTGACCTCTGGCCTTGTTTGTGTGGAGGTGGCTGTGGAGTTTCACATTTGTTGCACTGAGTGTATGAGCAATGAAGGGCAGGGATAGAAAGGTGGTGCCAATAAGTATGTGGTAAGAAGTGTTTTAGAGCATCCTAGTCCCCATGTCTGACTAAAATTGGAGAGCCATTGAATCCTTCCCCCAATCTGATACCAGGCTTAACTCCATCCAGTCTCACTTTCCCTGTTCAGCTCCCCAACCATAATCCCACTGATCTGACCAAAGCCTGAGTCACCATCTCACCTGCTTCCTTGATCCCCTGGATTAAGATGGAGTGCTGGGGTTTGGAATAGCCTCAATTTGCACCAATGTTACGGCAGCCACCAGCCATGCTGTCAACTTCCATTGGCTACATTCCCCGCCCCCCCCCAAGGGCTGCACAAACCTTGAATTAATCTGTCGTCTCTGGGGGCACCCACAAACCCACTTCTGTGCTCTGTAACGTGACTTGGACCCATGAGGGAACACCTTTATTCTCTCAATCACTGCAGCACAGCCATCATTCCTTAAGTCATGCTGGTTGCTACACTCACAAAAAAACATTCCCCATGGCTTCCTTCACCCCCCTTGATTGCATATAGGCAGGTATGTCAGAGCTTTCTAGAGATTCAAGAATATACGGTCCCAAAAGATCATGATACCGGAGCGTAAAAAGACTGGCCATTTGGTTTTCCTGACCTCCAGGACTCAGCAGCTGAGAGGTACCTGCTTTCCTTGAGCAGAGGGGCCAGCTAAATGAGGCAGAGGCGCTCCAAGCACGGCGCTATAGGCACGAGGGACTAAAAGGCACGATCACCATAACAAATACTGTACCCAGAGATGCATTTCTACAGGGCCCTTTATAAACACAGGACCCAGTCCTGCTGCTGCCGAGGTTGAAGGAAGCTTTGCCATTGCCTTCAGAATGCACAGTATGCAACTCGCAGTGGAAGCCCTCTGCCCTGAGGCACTTCCAGGCTGGACAGGGTCAGATAAAAACTGACTGGGCGGGGCCAGAACACAGTGAGAACTGGGAGCTTTTTAAGTGGGAGTGGTGAGCATGCTATAGTCCCATTGCTTGGCATCTGTGGGCCTTGGGGAAGTGGTGGCTTTTTGGGGGGTAGGGATTGACTGAAAAGAGGGAAGGAGCCTGAGGCCCTGGGTTAGGGAGGCTGTTACAGGACAGAAGATGGCATGGGAGAAGACAGGAGTGGAAGAAGGAATCAAAGGGGGTGGTAGGGTAGAGTGAAAGGCATGCAATGGACATTCTGAAAGGAGAAGACTCCTTGGCTAAGGAGACAGCTTTGTGAGTAATGCCTGGTGTAACTGCAAGGCCTGAGACGCCCTAACTTACCACAGCAATACCATTGGTCTCAGCCCACTCTCCAAGGAACAGATGAGCATTAACCACAAGGGATAATGTAGCCAGAGGCCCAGATGTATAATTGTCACTAACAACTAAATTGCCTTGCATCTCTAGAGAGGCTAATCGATCCAGGTCAGGGGGATGGTGCTGGTAGGGATCTGGCAGCACTTGCTTTCTGAGGCCTGGCTAGTGGGAATAAAGCTCATCATTCTCTAGCTATGCTCTCAGCCTAATGTAACCGTTTGCAGGCAATGTCTCTACCCTACCTCACACCTCCTCTGCTCCCTACAACCCGCCCCACATAGGACACAAGTGAAATGAGTTTAGATGGTTTTGTTCTTACTCCACTGTGGACAAAAGTGCTGTTCTGCAGTGAGCCAAAAGTCAAAATATTGCAGATCAAGAGTGAGCTACACGAGCAGAGCTGTGTGGGCCCCCAGACTGAATGAGAGAGACAGAGTGTGTGTGTCTGTTTTGCAGGTGCAGACTGAGGACAATTAGCAGAGCTGTGTGGAGAGCCCAGGAATGGAGTAGCAAGGGGAGCTACCTGGCTGAGGGGGATTAGCAGGGTTAGGTGGGAGGAATCTTGCCAACTTTATGCCTGGTTCCGACCAGCACTCCGTGTCCCTCATTTTATGAGCATCACATTCATTCACTAATTAGTTTTAAATAAAAAACCCTAACAGGGTTTCAGGCTATTCTGAGACTGGGCATGCAAGGCTCTGCCCAGTCCCTCAGACCTTTTAAGCTGCCATGGAAATGACTAGCTGTGCTCTGCTGTCTCAGGGTGACACACAAACCCAGCAGGACTCGTCTTCCTCCCCTGCCCCTAAATTGCCATTCTCCAGCACCTCTGAGTGGCTGGCTGGCTGAGCGCACAAAAGGCAGACTAAGCAGCAGCAGAAATGCTTCCCCATCCTGGCAACGAATAGAGGAAGCTCAGTGTGGGCAGTGCCAACCTAATGCAAGCCAACGAAGGGGCTGAATGAAGTAAGGAGCTAGGTGCATACCCGCCCTCCCACACTTCCCAGCTAATGCTGGAAATTAACTAGCCCATTTCATGAGACATTGCTGATCTGACACCAAGAAATGACACCACTGTTGCTCATAGCAGAAGCTGTGTGATTTGGGCAGCCAGCCACAGTGATACGTCCCTTCCACCGTATGCATTCAAATCAGAAGAGCAGAAGCCCAGCTTGCCATCTGCTGCTCTAAGGAACCAGCTTTTCGCTCCGTCCAGCTCAAGCAGAGGCGCTAACTTGCACATACAAAGCAAAAGTTCTAGTGTCGTTCCCAAGAGTTCAAAACTCCAGGAGCCACTTTTTATCCACCCCTCCCTCCGTGTGCACACAAAGAAATGCTGTGTCATTTGATTGGCTCTCCCTGCTTTTGCCCCTTCATGCTGCTGGATAGGACATATACAGTGTTTGGGGATCCTCAACATACAGCCAAGTGGAGCACAAACTGCTCTCAGACTTCGGAGCTGAAGGTCATTCCTCCCTAGCTTTGCAATGAGGTCGCAGCCTTGACCTGCACCTTCAATGCCCCATGGGACTGTTTGCCTCCCATAGCACTAGTTGAACTATTGCTAATGAATTATTCCATTCATTTGCCCTTATTTCTGTTGCTGATTGTTCCTGGCCAGACTTGGATTTTTACTAAATAGTTTATTTGAAATTTTTCAAAGATGTGTGTACTAACACGTGATTCACTTCTGTGGATCCATGTTTGGCCGAGGGGGAGGGAGAGAAGAGATGGGCAGGTCACCCAAGTCACATGGTTTAATTTCTGTGCCAGAGGAGAGAAGTCCAAGAGATTTCAAGATGGCTGCCTGAACAGACATTCCCGTGAGTCTTGGCACAGGTATGCATTTGTAAAATAGCTGCAATACTTCAGCTGCTTGCAGACTTTCCTCTGTTTAGAGGAAGAAGGTTGTGAACGCCCTGAAAGGCAATTTAATACAATTTTTATTGTAACAAATATTCACAACCTCTTTTTTTACCATGTTTGCCCAGTTTTAACCACCTCTCAGGGCAGATGCTGCCAAACAAACCTACTATTCTTTGTGCATTCTGGAGTGTGGTTTATAGTACATTTTGGGAACACAACCACTTGAGCTTGTTTTCAATGCATCACCCTGCTCTCCAGGAAGTGGGCCGCACTTGTAATTTACACAGAGTTGTTCTTGGGACAAATCTAACACTTTTGTAACTGGTCCATCCATGCTGTTGGGAATTGCACCTGCCTCATGTGGCTGAATCTGGTCCTTCGGCTTTTGCAAGGTTACTAAACAAAATCTCATCTACTTCAGCTGTGTCACTTCTTTAAGAAAATATTTTGTAAACTTAAAAATACCCACCTCAACATAAAGTGCTTAGTGGTAGGTAAGGAGTAGCTGATGTTCTGGAGATGTCTTGAAAGAATTTTATAGCTGCTGTGGTGGGCTTCTCTTATGCTGGAGATAGCCCTGAAGTATACCAGAATGTTCATGTGTAGCTTGGAAGAGAGTAAATACTGTATGTTGATTTGCAAGGGCTTTAGGGTAGTGCTGTTGACACACCTTTAAGGTGGCCATTGCTGCCAGTGATAACCTCACACCGTATCCTTTCTGATCTATAAGGCCAGACCTTCAAGCAGCTAAAGGCCCCATTGGCCTGGGGTCCGCAGGCAGCAGAGCCATGGGCGTTTGTATCCGTTGTGTGGAGCGAGGCACCGGCGGGGATCTGTCTAACAAACTCTTTAGTGAGCATTGGGAACAGTTTTGACTTTTAACTATGTCAATATGATCTAGCTCTGTCTCTCTCTATGTACAAACAGTATATCACAATGTTGCCTTTTCTGTTGGAAATATCAAAGTACAAAGATTGTAAACCAAATCGGTGTAATAAAAGTTCCAGATGATTCACTGACTCCGGCCCCAGCTGTGGGTTTGTGCGTGTCAGAGACTCTAATGTTATTGACTGGTAATGAACATAGGACTAGTAGGATGAGGCCTGACCCCCCTGCACACAGAGGTAAAAGGATGTTATCCTGTGAGGCCTGTCATGGCTCAGTGTTCTCACAGGAAGGATCAAAGGACCTGAGGAGTCAGTCAAGTGGCCCCTTTCCTATCACCCTCCTCAGGTGGCCCATAGACTGGCCTCAACAAGTATTTTCCCCTCCAGGAGACAGAGCCCTGCCCGCCTCTTATTCTCATGCCCCCACTCCTTCGCTTCCCTCCCTCTGAATGCAGGGGAAGCAGCTCTGTTTTCAGCAAGACAGCTTGGCTTTCTGGGAGCAACGTGCACAGTGCACACAGAGCCGCATGGGTTCTGGCTGGGATGTTGCAGCTCCTCCTACCCCCAGGCTAAAGAAAGGTTTGTGAAAACCAGCCATGCTCCCTAAGATGAGTGTCCTATTCAAAGTGAGCCTCACCAGTCCCCACAGCAATGCCAGTGAGGAGCAAAGGCAGAAGAGCACAAAACCCTTCCTAAGAGGGGGAGATGTATTATTTATGGAACACAGCTCTTTACCTTCATCACACATCTGTCTAGAATGCTAGACAGTGTTTATAAAAATATATTCAAAGCCTCAGCTGGGTCAATAACCAGAGAAAAGCTGCTAACATGCAACAAACAACATTCTCCCCTCCCCAACCTCAACACACCCTGTTTAAACCACCATTCAGGGAAAGCCTGAAATAGCAGCACGGCCTGAAGATCAGATCTGGAACAGGCCACTTCACTTGGAAGATTCTGTGCTGTTTCATAGTGGGGACAAAAGGCTGTTGCTTGGACTCACTCCCCCCAGTGGTCTTGGCTTGAGTTTGTTACTGGAATGCTTCCCAAAACCTGGATGGCACCACAGGAATCATAACTATGTCTCAAGCACTTTGGGGGTTTGAACTCAGAGGCAAGTTGCCTCCATGAAGCCACTGAAGTCACATCAGATCCAATCACTGCCCCTACATTAACCCACATGCCAGGATAATGTCATAATGCAAAGCGTGTGTTTTGCAGTTACACATTAGAGAAGTTACCACCAACCTGCTTAGGAGGTTGTTAACCAATAATTTGTTCTACTAGTAAAGTTTACACAATCCTCTGGAAAACTATGCTGAAAAATATCCTACACCACGAGTTTGGAACAAAGACAAGACAGAAATACAGGTGAGCTAGAGTTCTCATTAACTATCACTCACAAATACTCCATATGCAATAAATTCACATTACCTAAAGATTTTATTTTCCTCTACAGCTGGAAACAAAATATTGCCAAAGCTGCCATCTAACTGTCCAAAACAATATTTGCCTAAGGCAGCCTAGTTACACTGTTTGTAGAATGCCCCATCAAATATAATCTTTAGGTTCCAGGTCAAAGCTGATTTCCAGCCATGGCAAGTGCCTCTAACTCTCCCCAGCTCCATTTTCACTGGGGATCAGCAAAAATAACCACCTCAGTGAGCACTAAATTGATGCAATCAAAATGTTTGGACTGAGAGAGAAACAGCCCTAAATTTGTGACTGTCTAATGCAAAACTCATGTTTGGCACGTAAAGATCACTGAGCTCATTTACTACTTACAAGGATACCATAACAAGTTATAAGCAACAGGGTTCATTTACTCACAAATTTGAGGATTAGCACTTGTTCCACACACCCAGAATCTAACTATGGATGAGGATCATAAAAAAATAACCACATGGGACAAGTTCATCCCACCTGTAAACTCATTTAAGTCAGTGGAGGTACACCAGGCATGAATTTGGCCCAATATGTACAATCTTCCTCTAGAACATGGCATCTGATATGTAATACATTAACTATTCCATGACTTTTAACTCGTCCCTCCTGCTTCTTAACTATTGTCTACACGGGGTTCTCAACTCTGTTCATAGCACAACCCACATTTTTAATACCCACGCACAGTCTCTGTATCTCCCTTCCCAGTCACAGCCACATAACATCCAAACTGCAACTACCATTGCTCACCTGGAGAGGAAACATTTAGATCAGTATTGAATGTGGCTTGAATTTCTTTTAATGCCATTTAGCAGCTGGAAACAAAGAAGGCCCCAGTACCATGGCACAGCTCACCACAGACCACCAGCAAGCATGCTGCAGACCACTAGTGGTCCACAGGCCATTGTAGTATGCCCTTCATAGACTGCCAATTGATTTCACTGGTAAGAATAGAAGCCAATACAATAGAATATGTATAATTCCCTGTTTTAGTTATTTTATTGCAAGAAAAAATAACTGAAAAGGTTATAGAAAGAAAAACATATTCTGAGACTAACTCCAGGACATGCCTTTTCAGGCCAGTCTGTGAGAGGTAGGTACTACGATGAAATCACCTCTGAGTGTAATCAGCCCCATTAGCCACACCTGGGGGTAATCAGCCCCTCATGAAATGAGTTGGGAGTCTCAGCACAGTTCCCTATGGACAGGTGTCAACAGCACACAGTCCAGCAGCACTGCTGCGATGGAGGAGTGAATTCACATGGAAACTGAGCTCTCTTGTTGCCCCAGAGGTGATGCTCCCTGCTGTCTTGGTAGAGTGCCAGGTCTGGGAAGCCTGTCTTTGGTGTACCTGCTCTAGGACTAAACAGAGACCTTTTTAGTTTCCCACACTGTCAGCATGGAGCTTATAAAGCCCCCTAACACATACCCTGCTGTGGAAGGAGAATCTAACCCTTCCATTTCATTTTAGAATGGGGTGTGCTTCATTAACAGATTCCATACATAACACAAAGCCTCTGTCCCCTGGGGAGAGTGACAAAGGGCTGGTTCCCTTGTTTAAACCTGTGTGTGTGTGTCTGCTTGGGGCTGCTGCTTTGTACCACAAGCTGGTTAGTGTGGGAAGGGTGGTCTATTTACCAGAGGAACTCCTCCCTAAGGAAGAAGAACTATGATAATTAGATATCCTGGTAACTGGCCCCATATCAAGACTTCCATTCTGGGTCTGGTGGCAGTCCCTGTGAGTGAGCTCGGGTGAGAGGCCAGCTCGTCAAAGCTTTTGCAGAGCGAGCTCATGTACCATAGATAGGGTCTTCCATATTATTATTTGCTCTTCCCTGGCAACTGTGCCCCCACTTTATGATGACAACCTC
Organism: Gopherus flavomarginatus; assembly: GCF_025201925.1. Taxonomy (NCBI): domain Eukaryota; kingdom Metazoa; phylum Chordata; order Testudines; family Testudinidae; genus Gopherus; species Gopherus flavomarginatus. The sequence continues at coordinate 66,367,196 of NC_066620.1, read as the reverse complement.
GTAAGTTTTGTGTGCTGCTCCCAAAGGCTGGGTGCCAGTGTTATTTACCATCCTTTGCTCCCAGTTGCCAATGACAGCATGAAACAACCTTGTGACAGAACCACATGGGAGACCCAACTTTGGCACTAGCCCTGAGTCTCCATTCATGGCATTCTGTCCCACAGTAACAACGAGCTATGTGATTTCTGGGCAAAGGCTACTCCAAGAGCTGACTATCAGAGGCATTCATGCTACCAGCCCCGCCAGGTGTCCTAGACAACGAGTAGAGCAGATAAGTTGAGAAAAATCTACTGAATGGAGGGAGCATGTGTAGTTTCCCGAATGGCAGGGTGGGCTTTGGCCAGCCTGAAGCCGATGGGAACCTAGCTCAGGCTGGGGAGTTGGAGAAAAGGCAAACCCTTGACCACACCATGTGAAGTAGCCAGTGAGAAATCCCCTTTGGGGTCCAACTGCCAGGTAGGGCCTGGTCCCTGACACCAGGCTGTCTGTTCCATTTTCTTACCCCTCCCCCAATCAGGAATTAATGTCATATGGCCACAGCTGCCCAATGAGGAGAGACATTTCATTTCAAAGGCTACAGCGGGAAATAGGGGCGTGGGTTAGGCTAATCCAGATCTGGGGATTTCTCTTCCAGGGAGTTTGGCTGGTACAAGGTTTTCAGACGGGCAATTTCCTGGTTAGCCTTCAGGGCTTGGTTAATGAGGTACTCGCTCTCTTGTCCCACCTCTGCCAGCCGCAGGTCAAATTCAGTCACGGTCTTGTTATCTGAGATTCCTTCCAGCAGCTGCTTCCCACCATCCTGGAATCAGAGAGGAGATGGGCGTGAAGTACAGACCAGAGCAGGCTTGCTGCTCCATGTCCCCCAATCCCCAGAGTGCCTTTCACCGGCACTCACCTACTGCCTGCGAGTGGAGTAGAGGAGAAAGGAGCATGTGTATTTCCATCTCACATGTCCTAAGTAGGAGTATGTGACAAAAAGCAAAACATGGGATATCTTATTCCTCAGCAGGAATCTCCTGACTCAAACGTTACTGGCAGCAAAGCAGAAAAGGAGTGTAACCTTATGCAGTGCTCACACTAATGGCTCCCTCTGGGTATCATGTCAGCAATTCTCAGACTCATGGCTGATTAAGACTGAGATGATAACCTGACAGAGCCATGCCGGTATATCTGGTCACCCATTCATCAGCTCACTGCTAGTTAATGTCAAAGCCAGCACAATTAAGGGTACCATTCCTACTCCAGCAAATGTCAAGAGAGGTCCATTCTGATAGCCTCCTTTTCAGAAATGGGAACATTTCTGTCCTGGGGACATCTGTGGTGAGGCAGAGACTCCCACACAACTGAAGTTCAATCCATTGAGGAAATTCAAGCTGTGACAGAAAAATTGGCAGAGATCTCAGGAGTTCTGGAGCTTTGAGAGGCAGCTCACCTTGGTACCATTACCTCCCTCACCTGTCAACACGCTCCAGGGATTGGACCAACAGATGTTTTCTGGAGGTGTTGAATCCTAGGTATTGACAGTCAATATCTATCAGATACCAAATAAACATGCTGCTCCTACCCTCTGTGACCACTCCTCCCGCCCCCAGCCCCCCACTGCCTTTGACCTTCCTGAGAGAGGGCAGGAAGTGGGAAAGGAAGGGAAGGAGTCTACCTTTGAAATCAAACGGGAATGCAGGCACATGACCAAGGCCTGAGTTTGGTGTGCCTCTAGTGGTTCAACCAGGGGCCTGGGAGTCACAGCTCCTCACCTGGAGTCCCATGTTGGGAAGGAAGTGTATCTAATGGTTACAGCAGGGGGCTGGGAGTTAAGACTCCTAGGTTCTATTTCCAGCTCTACCACTGAACACTGGCACCTCCGGCAAATCACTTTCTCTCCCTGTGCCTCTGTTTCCTCATCTGTAAAATGGAGACAATAATACTGACCAACTTCTCAGAGTGTTTTGGGGTTTCACTAATGAACATCTGCAAAGTGCTTTGAGATCCTTGGATGGAAGGTGCTAAGCATTAGGGTTATTATTCCAAAGATAAACTTCAACCCTTTAGAACACCCTTTTTTCCTTGTATTATTCCATTCTAGCTCTTTGCTATTTAGAGGCTACTAAAATTAGAACTAATAAAATGCTTGCTGTCTTCAAAGCTCTTTAAAAACATTGGCTAATAAATTCTGTCAGCTACCCCATGAGGTGGGCAGGCAGGTACAGTAGGTTTTACTATTTCCATTTTACCAATGGGAAAACTGAGGCACAGAACTTAAAGGTCATTTTCAAACATGGCTGCCTAGATTTAGGATTCTTTATCCACATGTAGCCAACTAAATAGAAGTGACCTGACTTTCTGAGAAGCTGAGCACCAGCAGTGACTTCGATGGGATTTGTGAATGCCCACTAGTTTTGAAAATCAGGCCACTTGGATTTAGGAGCTGAATATTAGGCATGCGGATGTGAAAACTTTGGCCGAAGCCATCTGGTGACTCAGTAGCAGAGCTGAGACTTATGTAAATTCAGCAAGTGAGCCAGTTTTCTAACAATGCTGATCTGAATATCAATACAAGCAGGAGATTATGAGGGTGATGCCTTTGTACCATGACGAAGCCGTGATGGTCTCAGAAATATTTCCTGAATTTCCTGGGCCTCTCTTTAACTTGGGAACAAACCTGTCAATTTCCTAAAGACCAACTTCACAAAATACAGGTTGAGCTTGTCAGTCTCATTATATATAGAGTGCAGGGAGTGTGAAACAATGGAGGATTCCTTCTTTTAGTGATATTTGCTCTAACCTCAGCTTCTCTGCTGCCAACAATTTATAATACTCAAATCAAGATCACCTTGGCAGTGTGTGACATGGAGATAAAGTTGGCTCTTTGGTGAGGGGCAGCAGTTCAGAGACCAAACAAGCTCTGCATCTGCTTTATGTAAAATCATCCAGATCAGTGGTTCTCAAACTAGGGCCGCCGCTTGTTCAGGGAAAGCCCCTGGTGGGCGGGACCAGTTTGTTTACCTGCCACATCTGCAGGTTCAGCAGATTGCAGCTCCCACTAGCTGTGGTTCCCCGCTTTAGGCCAATGGGGGCTGCAGGAAGGACAGTCAGCATGTCCCTTGGCCCATGCCACTTCCTGCAGCCCTCAGTGGCCTGGAGCAGCCAGTGGGAGCCGTGATCGGCCAGACCTGCAGACGTGGCAGGTAAACAAACCGGCCTGGCTCACGAGGGACTTTCCCTGAACAAGTGATTGCCCTAGTTTGAGAACCACTGATCCAGACAGATGCTTAAATTGGACTGCACTAGCTGCTGTAATGGCAGCAGACTGAAGAAATTTCTCTTTTAGACAGGGAAGCTGCTTACCAGCCCTATGTGGTTGCATGCAAGGTTGATGCTTGTCAGAGCTGTGTTCTGAGCAAGGACCTGGGAGAACAGGGTAGCTGTTGGCTCTGACAACTCGTTGCCTCCCAGATGGATAGATGTCAAGGTGGCATTATTCAGCAGGGCATGGCCTATTGCCTGGCCGCCCTCATCCTCAATGCAGTTGATGCGCAGGTTCAGAGAGGTCAGCGTAGAATTCTTCCCTAGGGCATGAGCAATAGCCTGGGCTCCTGGGGCCCGGATCCGGTTATTACACAGGTTGAGAATTTCTAGCTTGCTACGGTTGATCAGCTTGCCAATGGCTCGTGCTCCCCGGTCCCTGATCAGATTATGGGACAAGTCCAACTCCACCAAGCATGGGTGATCTAACAAATTCCGTATCAGCACCCGAGTCTTTTCATCATCCACTTTGCTCCGGCACAGCTTGAAGACCTGTGGGAGAAAAATATGTTTATGCTTGTTGGCACAGCAACTACCATCATTTTGGAAGTGATTTTCAAAAATCCTAAATGAGTTAGGTGCACAAGTTCAATTAAAAGTCAAAGGGAACTGGGCACCTAGCCTCCATAGAGAGCAATGCCAATCCACCTTAACTTCAAATTTAACAGTCTTTGTTTGACCTCTAACTGAAATATAACAACATATCATCCTCAGGTGCACAAGAAATGGCATGTTTGCCCCCACTAGGGAACCTTGCAGTCGCAAAAGGGCCCCACAATGGCATCTCTGTGGCCACAGAAGAGCTCATTTCACCTAATGGTGGAAGGCAGTTGCAGAACCTGTCAATCCATCCAGAGAGGGAGGGATCAGATTATTCTGCCTGTTCTCTGAATTGTGATGTGTCAATTAGTTAAACTCCGGAATTAGTTAAACTCTAGAATAAGGTTCGCAGGGAGGTTGTGGAATCCCTGTCACTGGAGGTTTTTCAGAACAGGCTGGACAAACACCTGTCAGGGATGGCTTTAGTTTACCCGGTCCTGCCTCAGCACAGAAGACTGGACTTGACCTCTTGAGATTCCTCCCAGCCCTACATGTCTATGATTTTGTGGGGCAGAATCTCTGTAGTGGAATAACCACTGAGCTGAGGGTTATGCTATTGTCCAGAGAGAAACATCCTCTGTGCTGGGAGTTCTAACACCGCCCCACAATGTTTTGGGGTGTCTGTGCTGCTGGGTGACATCCTGTCACATTTTCTTTGTTAAGTAACATATTGCATGTATCTGCTCATAAAAGTTAAGAGACTGGCCTAACAGAGAACTGGCTCCCTTTGCTTATCCCCATCAAGGATTATGCAGGGAGGTGCACCAGGACTGCTCCTTCTGTCCTGATCTACAGAGAACACATTTTATATGGGGGAAGGGGGTTACTCAAGTTAATAAGATGTAGGCTTTACTGAACCTCACACATGTGATAACAAACAGCACCTAGCAGGATATTAAATTACACGCCATGTAGTTAGTCTCATTTCAAACATGAAGTTAGACAGGCACGGCAAAGGGGAAAGGCCCTGTCCTTAGCTAGCAGACAGCCTGGCTTGAGGGGGAAAGGACGTTTCACATCTTGACTTTCCACTCACTTGGCCAAATTCAAGCCTGGTGCAAGCAGCCCTATCAATTTCAACAGATACAGACCTGCTTATACCAGCTCTCAATGTTGCCCATTGTGTGGCATCAAATGCATTTCAAATACTCTACCGGTTTGCAGTGAATTGCATCCTATGAATATATTTAGGCACCTAATTAGAAAGTTTGTCTAAGACAGTCAAGTTATTTGAGTCAAACATTTGAAAGCCACCCACTGGACTGGGAAGACTAATGGTGAGCAGCAGGTAAAACTGGACTCTTGGCTCTTTGCAAGGGTATTCTGCCCTGTTTTAGCTTATCCTTTAAAATATCAATGTTAAAAAATCAGTTTAGGCAAGTTACTTTCAAGGTGTGGCACTTCTTGAAAGCATTGGCCAGAGAGCAACAGTCCTGATAGGTGAAGTCAAAGAGGCTCCACTCGAAGTTCATGCCACAGTCTTTCACACCATACGTCAGATGCAGCTCTTCTAGGTGAGAGAGGGCAGCAGTGAGCACTCCCAGGTCATAGTGATGCATGCACAATTCATCCACCCCAACATCACTCCCAGAATCGGACATGTCATCCTCTTCCTTGTTCTGATCCAGCTTCACTGGTGGGAGGAACTGATCGATTTCCAGCTTCCTCACATACTCCTTGCAGAGCGGGATGACCTCCAGGACTTGATTGGGGTCGGTTGTGTTAGGGATGAAGTACTTCAGGATGCTCTCCAGGTGGCGTTCAAAGAACATCCGTTTCCAGCTGCCCCCATAGCGGGAGACATCACACACTGCCCAGCGCTCAGTACAGCACCTCTTCCAGTAGCCTTCGTCGCTGATCAGGTTGGCAGTCACTGTGAGAGGCAGGCCTGTGGAAATCCTGTCCAGCACCTTCCTTTGGTGTTCTGGCAGGAGACGGTCCACAACAGGATTCTCTGTAGGGAATAAAGAAGAGGAGAGGTTACTCCCCAAAAGCATTCTGAATCTGAGGGCGGGGTATGTTCACTAATCCAATCCCCCTAGAAATATCATGGTGAGTAATATTCTAACCCAGACCTATTGACAGAAGTTTTTTTTTACCATTTGGCAATCATTGATTTTATATGCTGTTTGGGAATAGCATCTGTTAACTTATGCTCCCTTCTGCTGCTTCCATAGTACCATGCTACAAAAATATTGTCAGTCCTACATAAACTGTGGCTAGCAATTTTGTGTTTTTATTTCTAGGTGGTGGACTTCTTGTTGTCTAAGTAGATATTTAATGGAAAATTTTGCTCTAGGACACCAAGGTAAATCCAGAATAACATCACTAATGTGAATGGAGTTGCTCTGGATTTACACCAGTATATGTCACAGCAGAATTTGTCTCGTTGTTTGGAGAACTTTCCCAGAGGATTATAACCTTTTAAAGGAGAACATTTTGGGTCTGGGCCCTTTAAATGTTCTTTATAAAATTTCTCTTGCCTTTGCACCTTTGTATACTCTGCTAAAAGTGTTACCTACTTTTTGCCCACCAAGCCCTCCCTATCTCCTCCTTCAAACCTACCTTATTCAGAAAAACGTTCCCTTCTCCTCCAGTAATCTCTCTTCACCCCTCTGCTCTGAATCTCTGTCCTATCTCTCAGCTCGTCTCGCAGACACTGGAAGCTCTTTGGGGCAGGGAATTTCTGCAGAGTGCTATATTCGCTTAGAGGACTATACACCTGATTTGTATTCATCATCATACCATGATGGAATCATAGAGACGAGAAACAGAGAGACCTGTCTGCACATGGAAAATCTTATTCTGAGAAGCAAAGCTGCGTTCCTACTTTCTCTCTCTTCTTGGCAGTCTCTCTACTAAAGATATCTACAGAAGAAGAGCACTGTGGCTTTGCTTGACGACTTCTTCCAGTACTCCCTCCATTTCCTCCCACACACTAACACACTCACACTGCAGTGACCCTTGCTTAGACAAACCCTTTCTGAGGCCTTCAATGCCACTGTTCTGAGTCAGGCAGAGAGCAGCACTGAGGATCGAAGGAAGTTACTCCTTTTCCTCCTCAGTCTCACTGGGCTCCCAGACCCAGGCAGCTTGGGACCCAAACTCTGAACCCTGACCTGGCAGCCTTGCTATTTCTTAGCAGTTCATCTGGTCCAGATGCACACAGTCCACCTGAGGATGTCACCATTCTCAGGTGTATGAGTTGTCACATCACAGCTGACAGCTGTGGAAATGTTAGTAAGTAAGTAGTAAGTTTATATCCCACTCCCACACCTTCATACATTACTTGTATTCTTCAACTTGGCTAGGGACTAGTTCTACCTCTGTCTGTACAGCACCCAGCACACTGGGACCCATCCTGACTGGGCCCCTGGATGGTACTGTAATGTGCCAGATGACAAAGAGCAGAGAAATCTGACTTCCGGGGTCAGGGTAAAAGCTGATATAGCGAGTCCAAGCAGGGCATGGAGGGAAATTGAGGCGCACCCCAACAGATAGGATGGGCTGAGTTCAGAGCACCTTCTCACTCTGTGTAGTACTCCCAGTGGGCCAAATTCATCCCCCATGTAACTCAGTGGAAACCACTGCAATGGAGTTATATAGACACATCTAGCTATTGAGCAGCAGGAGAGATTTTTTCCTCTGTCCACTCTCTTTCCCTTTCTTTGACACTCAGCAGGATGGACGACCCAGTGTGAGCCTGCTCCACAACCCAAGGTAGAACAATGCAGTGCGCAGGACTGCTGTGGGGAAGGGACCATGGCTTACTTTCAAAGTTGCTGATGATGCACTGGAGGCAGAGCTCACTGAGGTGTGGAACAATGGCCAGTGACCACTCAGGATCCTCAGCAATGATCCGTCGCATGCGTCGGGGATTGGCTGCAGGGTTCGCCACTGATGTTTTCAATGGAGGAGAGGCCATGTTCATGTCTCCAGAAACTGGCTCCTGCATCTTAATGTGCTAGTCTGACCCTACCCCCTGAGATGAAAGAGAAGGAAAGTCTGCATCAGGACAGTATCACCAGCACATTTCCAGCCAAGGCCCCTGGGAAAAAAAGACAGTTTAAGAAAGGGCAAACGACTGGAGTCTTTCACTGGTGCTAATAAAAACACCACCACCACCAAAATGTTGGCACTCCCATGACATCACTCTGCACACCATCACTCTGCTCACTTTGGATACTCTTTTCTGCTACCCTTTGTCTGTCTTGTCGATTTTAGATTGCAAGCTCTTCAGGGCAGGGACTTTCTACTGCTCTTATGTTTATCCAGCCCCTAGCACAATGGGGGCATTGTGTAATAAACATCATAAATAACACAATGGTATTGCTATGAAGAGCTATTAATGCTTTTTAGAGGTTGAAGCTCATTGCAACTGTATTAACTTTTCTCTGCAATTTTTTCACTGCCCTTCCCCGTTGCCTTCTATCCGAGGATTTCTATGCTCTTTACGAACATCTGTTAATTGGAGCTTCAGGAACCCTGTGAGAGGAGTCAGTGTGACAGGGCAGATAGGCTCCACATAAGCAACAAGGAGGTAAAGGAGAGCCTGTGGGCCTAGCTGACTTCACCTTGCTACACCTGCAGCCAATGTCAGTCTTTCTGGGCCTGTTGTCCCATCCATCAAATGGAACTGGAATCGAACAGACTGCCAGTCCCCTCCTCTACCCACTATGTCTCTAAAGACCAACACTCTCTTGTTTCCTTTTGAAGGGTCAAATTTGCCAGTTTCCTTTCCCCTATGCCACCATAGCTCTCAGCCATGTGCATGACAGCAGCTTGTAAAGAGTAATGCAGAGACTCTGGGTGAAGGACATGACAAACAACAGACTAGGAAACAAGGTAGCCTCATTTCTCTAAGATGGATACTTCTGTCTCCCTTTCCCAATTCAGCATTGCCAATGGCAGTAATTTATACTAATGGACAGTTTAGATTTGTGGGGGTCTAAGATGAGTGGCATACCTTGTATTCAGGAGCTGAGAGGTAGGTCTAGATCTTTATTTACACTGCAGAGCCCAGTTTGACATGGAACTTAAGGCTACTCTAGAAACGAGCGCTAGACAATGACAAGATGTTCATCCAAAACGAGCCTCCAATAATATCCTACAAAGAAGCCTGCAGCCACGTAGAATCGTACACCACAATGTCCCTCCCTGCACATCTCTGCTGAGCAGCGCTTTGATCCCATGCATCATTTTCCCTTTAAGGGAGAGAGGCAGACGCTGCTACCCAGATCAAGCTCATTATTTCTTTTCCCTCTGTGAGACTGCTCCATTTTCCTTTACAGCACTGATATGTGCTGGCTCAGCCAGTACTACTCCCTGTTTCTTTGAAACCTTTGTAGTAGGTTTTGACAGTGCCCCAATCCCCCAAACTGTCTGTGGACATTATTATAAAACAGCCTGCTAAGAAGGAAGAGAGGAGCTCTATCAAATGCTAAGAAGAACTAGAGAAGTAAAGAGAAATGATTCATGTTGTGTTGCACAGACTGTCAGCAAAGGCTTCTTCATATGTATTCACAGCACACAGCAGGTACTGCAGGACAGTGACCCGCTAATATGCTGGCGGGGAATTGGAGATGAGGGATAAGGTTATGGCAGATAGTTATTGGGCTTTAGAATCATAGACTTTGAGATCAGAAGGGAGAATCTAGTCTGACCTCCTGCACGTTGCACTCCTGAAATAGAGCCCTAACCTCTGGCTGGGTTACTGAAGTCCTCAAATCACAGTTTAAAGACTTTAAGTTACAGAGAACCTACCATTTACACTAGTTTAAACCTGCAAGTGACCCTTGCCCCACGCTGCAGAGGAAGGCAAAAACCCCCAGGGTCTCTGCCAATCTGACCTGGGTGAAAATTTCTTCCCCACCCCCAAAATGGCAATCAGACGCTGAGCATGTGGGCAAGACCCATCAGGCAGATACCTGGGAAAGAATTCTCTAGTAACTCAGAGCCCTCCCCAGCTAGTGTCCCATCTCCGGTCGTTGGGGATTTTTGCTACTGATAGTCACCGATGGGCCACATGCCATTGTAGGCAGTCTCATCATACCATCCCCTCCATAAACTTATCAAGCTGAGTCTTGAAGCCAGTTAGGTTTTTTGCCACAGTTGCTCCCCTCAGAAGGTGATTCTAGAACTTCATCCCTCTGATGGGTAGAAACCTTTGTCTAATTTCAAGCCTAAACTTGTTGATGGCCAGTTTATAGCTTTGGTGGTTACAGAGGAGGAAAGAAGATAGAGGGCAGTCTAAGATGGTGGGGAGGTCAGCTTTCCTGGTATGGAGGAGGAAATTAGCATGGGGATGACTATGGAAACGGCAGTGAAAAGGCTGAAAGGAGGTGGGACGTACACCCACGAGGAAGGGAAACCACCCCATAAGGGGGTGAGGGGAAATTGAGGGAGGCAGCCAGAACATTCAGAAATGAAGAGTAAGCAGTGGTGAAACAGAACTATTTCTTCAGCGAGCTCTGAATACACAGAGGAAGTTTCCAAGGGTGTTCAGAGACAGCTAACAAGAACTGTGGGGAAACAGAGAAGGGGCCAGATTCTCAGCTGGCATAAATCAGCGTAGCTTCTTGTCTGTAATGGATTTACGCCACCTGAAAATCTGGGGTTAGGGACTGAAGAACTCCAGTGGCACTGATAGCACGTTAAAGAGGACACGCTATTGGGACAAGTGACCTTTCTCTACCTAGTGCTTTCTTAAAGGTGTCAGGTGCTTCTGCACTTCCCAAGCCAGTTGCAGTTCCCTGTGGCTACTGACAGCTTTTCTTACATTTCTGGAGCAGTCCCAGAAAGGCTGGCACTTAGAAACTACAGCACAGCATAGATGGCGTAGGGTTACTTCATGGTCATGTCCCAGAAAATGGTCTGAGTGTCAGTTTACTGATGGCACAGTGACTACGTGGAATGATTTTAGAGACCAAGAACATGAAGCCACATGGCATATTCCATTTCCAGGGCAACGAAATGAGGGAAAGGTGTAATTCCTAAGTCCCTCATTAGGTAATATGCATCCTGCACTAATCAATAAATAGATGCTTGTAATCTGTGAAGTTTGTAACCTAGAGTTTAACAGACATTTAAAAAACAAACTATACCATCCCCAAGATACCAGCAACAATCTCTCATGTGACCACATGACCAAATTGTTTTCACCCTTGTCCTCCCAATGGTACAGCACCTCCTTTAGCTTATGCTTGAAAACTCTTGCAAAATCCTTGGGACAGGAACACTGTCTTTGTTTGGTTTTGTAAAGCACGAGCTAAGTAACTAAGTAATAATCTGCCAAGAGTGACCAAATTGCAGTCTGTAGGCCAAATCAGGGGCGGCGGAATGGCAGGCAGTTAGCGTCCACACAATGGAAATATTGTGGGGCCTGATCTATGTTTCCAGCCCTGCGAGTCATTCCTTGTACACTGTGTGCATGCGTGCAGGACAGAGGCGCTGAAGCAGCTGCTGCGGTGCTGAGGACTAGGTAGGTACTACATCCCGTCCTCTCTCTCACACCCCAAGTATTCCCTGCTGCCCATGATGCAGAGTATCCTCCTTGACTCCCCTTCCTGTTACTCACACCCTGACCTCCCTCTGTTGCCTCTGACTCTTCCACTCTCCATGCAGAAGCACCTCCACCCTCACCCCTCATGCAAAGTAGCTTCTGCTGCCTCTGGGCCAAATGCAGTACATAGGGTGACCAGATGTCCCGATTTTATAGGAACAGTCCCAATTTTTGAATCTTTTTCTTATATAGGCACCTATTACCCCCCACCCCCGGTCCCGATTTTTCACATTTGCTGTCTGGTCACCCTAGCAGTAGATAAGTGCCCTCAGATTTAACAGAGCTGTGGTCTGTGGAAACTATGCCCCAAGATGCTATGTTCCGCTTTGATCTGAGTGGTGATGTAAATTAAATAGATCTTGGGTCTGTCTGCATTGGGAAAAGAGATTAAGGTTAGCTCGGGGTTAGCTAACACATGTTATCTAAACCTAACCTGAGACTCTTTTCCTAATCTACACAAATCCCACAAGTGATGCTGCACAATACTGACCATACAGCCACTAGACTGGACCCCTATGGTTCTATCATTGTTTCCATGCAAAATATGTTTCTCTCTTGCGTTCTGTTTCCAGTTCTCCATTGTTCCTACTTAGCATTCAGTGTGAACTTGAATATAGCAGGAGCAAGGTTGTTATGGGGTGATAACTATTCCACAAAGGTGCCTGAATCAACTCAAAGGCTCCAAGGTGTTGCAGAGTGCCAAGTCTGACGCTGAGTCATTGATCACACTGAATCAATTCACACAACCTTTGGCATGGTAATCATATACCCCAGCTCCTGTTCAATGACATGGTTTTCTGGATGCTTCCAGTCCAGACATAAATCAGTTCATGAAATGGCTTCTTTCACGGATTTGGGCTCATGTACCCCTATATCTTGGCTTTAGGAATCTGAGACAGAAAACTATAGCTGATGTGGCAAACAAATTCCAGCAGCTGAGTTTGTGTCACATATATTTAAACATTGGATGGATGGATGGACACAGACAGATACTGAAAAGCAAATTACAACTTCTTCACTGCAGAGGATGTGAGGAATATTCCCACACTGGAGCCATTCTTTTTAGATGACAAAGCGGAGGATCTGCCCCAGATTGAGGTGTCAATAGAGGAGGTTTTGAAACAAATGTATAAATTAAAGAATAATATGTCTCCCGGACCAGATGCTATTCACCCAAGAGTTCTGAAGGAGCTCAAATATGAAATTGTAGAACTCTGAACTTGGTATATAACCTATTGCATAAACCAGCCTCTGCAGCAGATGACTGGTGGATAACTAATGTAACGCTGATTTTTAAAGAAGGCTCCAGAGGTGATCCTGGCAATTACAGACTGGTAAGCATAACTTCAGTACCAGGCGAACTGGTTGAAACTATAGCAAAGAATAGACCGATCAGACATAGATGAACACCTACATTGAGGAAGAGTCAACATGGCTTTCGTAAAGGGAAATCATGCCTCACCAATCTATTAGAATTCTTTGAGGGTGTCATTAAACATGTGGACAAGGATGATCCAGTTGATATAGTGTGCTTGGACTTGCAGAAAGCCTTTGACAAGGTCCCTCACCAAAGGCTCTTAAGCAAAGTAAGCTATCATGGGATAAGAGGGAAGGTCCCCTCATGGCTCAGTATCTGGTTAAAAGATAGGAAACAAAGAGTAGGAATAAATGGTCAGTTTTCACAGTGGAGAGAGGAGGTAAATAGCAGAGTCCCCCAAAGATCTGCACTGGTGCCAGTGCTGTTCAACATATTCAAAAATGATCTGGAAAAAGGGGTAAACAGTGATGTGGCAAAGTCTGCAGATGACACAAAATGAAGATAGTTAACTTCAAAGCTGACTGTGAAGGAGTTACAAAGGGATCTCTCAAAACTTGGTGACTGGGCAACAAAATGGCAGATGAAATTCAATGTTGATAAAGTGCAAAATAATGCACATTGGAAAATATAATCCCAACTATATGCATAAAATGAATGGGTCTAAAATTAGCTGTTACCACTTAAGAAAAAGATCTTGGTGTCATCGTGGTTAGTTCTCTGAAAACATCTGCTCAATGTGCAATGGCAGTCAAAAAGCTAACAGAACATTAGGAATCATTAGGAAAGGGATAGATAATAAGACAGAAAATACCATGACACTGTATTAATATCCATGGTATGCCCAGAGCTTGAATTCTGCATGCAGTTCTGGTCACCTCGTGTTAAAAAAGACATATTAGAATTGGAAGAAGTTCAGAGGAGGGCAACAAATATGATTAGGGATATGGAACAGCTTCCATAGGAGGAGAAATCAAAAAGACAGTGACTGTCCATCTTAGAAAAGAGATCACTGAGGGGGGATATGATAGAGGTCTATAAAATCATCAGTGGTGTGGAGAAAGTAAATAATGAAGTGTTATTTACCCCTTCAGATAACACAAGAACTAGGGGTCACCCAATGAAATTAATAGGCAGCACTTCTTCACACAACGCACAGTTAGTCTGTGGAACTCATTGTCAGGAGACATTGTGAAAGCCAAAAATATCACTGCGTTCAAAAACTAATTAGATAAGTTCCTGGAGGGTAAGTCCCATCACAACATTATCAATAAGCCAAGAATAGTCAACAAAAGTAATGCATGCTCCTTTCCACCTACTCTACACTTAAATCATCTACAATACAAAGGTTTTATTAAATGATATGCAGTGAAATTGGACATGTTGTAAATTCCCAATCTATTTTACTTATGCACAGATTAAGGCAATTTGCCTTTCTGCATAAAACTACTACAAAAAACCCTATTTCCTCTGGTGGTAAAGAATTCCACCCAATGATTCCAGGTTAGATTGGTATCATTCTAGCTTCTTCATGTTATGAAGTAAGAAATAAGGAGGTCTGCTCAAGGAGAAAGGGTTCTGGCTTTTGTGGCTAATCCAATGCCACTGAAGTCAATGTAAAGAATCCCATTGACTTCACAGGGCCCCCTGACAGCAATAAGTCAGTCCAAGAAATGGATTAAACATAAAGCTCCTGTCAGCACTAGAGCTCGTAAATGTATCTGAAACTATTTCAAGCACAGTTACAGCCCAACAGAGTTTGCACCCATATCTAGGTCCTGTCTACCCAGAATTTTAGGGAGTTTGCTCACCATTGCTCTAGCATTGTGTAAACACTGGCTAAGCTCAGGGCTGGCTCTAGGCACCAGAGCTCCAAGCATGTGCTTGGGGCAGCGCTTTCCAGGAGCCGGCCCTGAGCGGAGATGAGCTGTGGCGGTAGGGGGTGTGGGGAGGGCCGCAGGAAGTAACCCTGGGGGTGGGGGGGCCGAGGAACCGCTCTCGCCTCAGATCACCTCAGCTCCACTGCCGCCTGCTCCCCCGAGCGGGCCCCCGCTCCGCTTCTCCCTCCTCCCTCCCAGTGCGCGTGGGGGAGGAGGCGGGGCTGGGAATTTGGGAAAGGGGTTGGAATGAGGTGGGGAAGGGGCAGAGTTGGGGCACAGGAAATTTTTTTTGCTTGGGGCAGCAAAAAACTTGGGGCCGGCCCTGGATAAGCTGCAGGTGTTTTTACTTTCACAGTATCTAGATCTGCTCTATGCAGGACTGGATGATAATAGTAAATACACCTGCTCTGTCTAGCATTCTCACCACTGCTGCCACCAGTGTAGTCCACCAGTGGTGAATTAGGGGAGCCATTTTTGCCAATATATGTTATATTTGTGTTAAGCAACTATGTAGTTGACTTCTATGGGGTAATGTGTATAGCATGGCTCTCCATTTTTTATACACTCACATGCACGTCCATTCATACTGGACAAGGAAAGTGTGCTAGCTACTGTCATGTTAGAAAACAGCTGTCAAGTTCGGATCTGGCAGAACTAGCTTTGCCATTCATTTGCTAACATGGTTATTTATGTGAACAGTATCACCAACTATGCCAGAGACAAAATTATCTTCCATATCTCCTTTTACTTAAGGTGCCCTGAGTCATCACCAACATATCAGACACTCCTCAGTGATTGGAGTCGTTGTGTTTATGAAGTAAAACCTCAAGAAAGATAGCTGCTCAGGAATTAACCACCACCCGTGACAACACTTGCCAATCAGCAGTGGCTGGCAGGGTCTTGTCAACTCTTGAAGGGGCACTTTATGTGGCAGTAATTGTGAGAAAGGTGACAACCAAGATGGGAATACACAGATAGATGGAGTTAACAGAGAAGTAAGGAGAACATCCAGCCACTTCCAAAAACGTCAGTGCTTGCTCATCCAAATCAAGTCTAGCTCTGGCAATGTCCTGAACTAGCAATGACTTGATCCTCTCTCCTCTCCATCAAGCTGTTCTCTAGACTCCCAATAAAAATTAATTGGTTACTTAATTTTAATAATTAAAACAATACTTTGCCCTCCATTAGCTCCTTCCATCCGAGGATCTCAATGTACTTTACAATCAATCAATTTAATCCCCCACTGAGGTAGGCCAAATAATTTCCTGATTTTACAGTTGGGGATAATGGGGTACAGAGACTTGCCTGGGTCATACAGGAAGCCCATGACAATACTATGAATTGAACTTATTTCTAAATTCCCAGGCCTTTGCTTTCACAACCAGAACATGATCCCTTCCCCTCACTAATGACTTTCTGGCATTCCTTTCTATATTGTAAATGTCAGGGTCCTTAAAGGTGAACTGAAGGGCTTTCTATCTGCCAAGATCTGACTTCAAGCCCTCACAGTTCTGTTTCTCCTATAAGTGCAGATAGCATTACTAGCAGCAGAAGCTGAAAAATGCTATTTTAGGAGTTAGTGATGTGATCAGCTCCAGCAGAGGAAAAAAGAAACTGAGGACCTCAATGCAGATTTTGAGAAGTAAGCAAAGGCAGAAATGATTTTCAAATTAAGTGTTTTAAAAAGTATTCTCCCTAAGTTCTTACACTGAGCCATGTCCATGGTATCGGGTCCCAATTTACAACAGAACCTCACTAATTTGTACTAATGACAGGCCCATGTGTGATTACCAAATGTTGCAAATTAAAGAGTAGGCAACTAAATGTAATTTTAAGAAATCGTACTTAAAGCATCACATAATATGCTTTATCATGCCTAGGGTGACCAGACAGCAAATGTAAAAAATTGGGATGGGGCTAACAGGAGCCTATATAAGAAAAAGACCCCAAATTGGGACTGTCCCTATAAAATTAGGACATGTGGTCACCCTAATCATGTCTTTTGACAAGCATAATTTAGTACTGATTAATAAGGGTAATATGCCAGAGCATGCTAGTATACTGACTGTGGTATATTTTGTAAAAGAAATGATGTCTTAGTAATAGACCTCACTACAGCATGACCTCGTCTGTTAAACACCCACTGAAAGTTGGGGGGTTTTAAATGACAACTATTGAGTTTGTGAATTAACAGACCCCGGGAGGTTATTATTGTACAAGCTTTTGGCAGTGTGCTCCAGACAAAAGCAGGCAGCCCCTCTCCAAGGAGTTGACAACACAAAGCCCCCATCTTTCCCTAAGAGAGAGGAAACTCCCTAAATTTCCTCTGTGAGGCATTGTTCAGCGGGCTGAGGGGGAGAGCCGGGGGAGGCAGCCGCAACCAGCCCTGGCTCCCTCCAGAGCCACATGGACTTTTAGGAATTGACTGCAGGGTGGAGCCTTCTGCCCACAGGCTCTGGACCCGCGCGCCGGCTCTGGGGCCCACTCCCTGCCCAACGCTGGCTCGTGGGCGGGGACGTTCCGGCCGGGGCGGGACCCCGAGTACCGCTAATACACGTGCCGCTCTTCCTCTGCCCCCAGCCAGGCCCCCCGCCGGCCCCAGCCGCTCACCGCCTCCCGCCGCCTCGGCCCGCTGCGCTCCGCGCCGCCCGGCCTGGCAGGCAGGACCCGGCCGCGGTTGCTAGGGAAGCGGCCCGTTGCCAAGGGCGGGGCCGGGGAGGGATTCCGAGGCCGGAAGCGAGGCGGTCCCAGTCGCGGAGTTCGGGGGCTCGAGTGCTCTGACCCTGCTGTGGGGTGCCCCCTTCATGCCGTGACAGGGGGCGGAGGGACCCCCCCGGAGCCATGCACGGGTCTGTTGAGCGACCCCACAGGAGGAGGGGTCACCCCGCGCGCCCCAACATTTGCAGCAATCCGCAGCCCCGGCGGCACAAGCCCTGGCTACACACAGAAGCTGCACGGCTTACACTGTCCCGGGAGCAATACAGCCCCCAGTGTGGTCTGGTGTAAAGGTGCTCACACTGGTAATAGGGTTGTCAGATGTAAAAAAAACCCTGAGATATCTGGGCTGATCCTGACCCCATGCACAGGCCAGCTGGCAGCGCCTGCGGAGCTCCCTGACAGATTTTCTGGGACAACTACATCAAAAAAGGGGGGATCCTGGGAAAACCTGGACAGGTGGTAACCCTAACCAGTATAGCTGTGCCCATTCAGGAAGGGGAATAAACTACACTAGTACAAGGTAACTTTATATTAATATAACAGTGTTCACACTAGGGGCATACTGGTACAACAATAGCAGTAAAAGAAATTGCATCCCAAACCAACAGAGTTATACCTGTATAAAAGCTGTGTGTAGAGCAGGCTCTACAGGACAAACATGTCAGTATAACTATGTCGATCAGATGTGTGGAAAATCTGCACCCAGAGTGACACAGTTATACTGACTTAACTCCCAGTGTAAACAGTGCTATGTTGGTGGGAAGGCTTCTCCTGTCAACCTAGTTACTGCTAGGGACGTGGAGTACCTACAATGATGGGAGAAGCTCTCCCACAGGCGTGTTTCCTCACTAAGCACTACAGCAGCAGAACTGCACTGGTGCAGTTGCAGTGCTGTAAGTGCAGACATGCCCCAAGTCTTTAGAGACCCCTTCCACTCCCATGCACAGATGACACTCAGAGCACTACTGCTGGGCTCCAGAGGGAACTGCATCCAGCTGTGAGCTGATGTGGGTGATGGTTAGGTGCTGGAGGTCTGATTATCCAGTGGCCTGGCCCTCACATATTCATTACACTTGGCAAAGTGGGTGTAACACATTGCTGTTCGGATTTGGTAATGCTTGATATGCACTTTGCACTGGTGTAAATGACTATACAAGTTGCAGGGCAATGGAGAATCAGGCCTCAAGAGCTTGAGGGAGAGGGAAATGAAGTGGGAGTGGGATCTGGGAGAATCCCTCCCCCATCACCTCCTCTCCGGTCCCAGTGAAGCCCAGGCAGTTTACTCTGAAAACTGTCTCTGGAAAGGATCTGGATCCTGGGTTGTTGATCTAAGCTCTTATATGCAACAACGAGCCTTCACCCCAACAAGGCACTGGCCTTCAGCAGCCCCCTCAGGGTGTTGGCCTAGAACCCACCTGAGACAACCAAAAAGCCAGCTATGGTAACTGCTGCAGTTTTCCAGACATCCCAGAAAGACCTTTCCCTGGAGAGCTTAACAAACACTACCCTCAGAAGGATGAATTCTTTGCTGTGCTGAGGGATTTTGTTTTGGCTTCACTGTTTGTTTTTTAACCTTTTTGGTTATTGCAGCTACTTTTCATTTGTTAAAGGTACACTGTCAACTTGAATTTTCTGGAATTGGCTAATTCCAAACAGTCATATCTTCTGATAGAGTCCCCTTTAAATGGTGTGTCTTGAAAAAATACCCCTAAGAAACAAACTAAGTTTTTTATTATGAATTATTATTATTTATTTGCTCTGTTGCTGATGTTTAGGAAGATCTTTTAGGGAGGTCAAAGGACACTGACAAACAGGCCTAGATCCACTTCCCCAGCCCATTCTCCCTGTGGACATACCTAGCTGGTAGAGTAGAGGACTATAGGTTTAATTCCCCTAGTAGTCCTTAGGTCAGTGGTTCAACTCTGTCTCAAAGGAATTGGCCTGTTGGCTATTTGGTTTCAATACAGCTGCTGTTACTATGTAGTTAACACCCTATTTCAGGAACCGTGGAAAGGCATGAACCCTTAACAAAACGGTGAAACTGACTACACACAAGGTGCTGACAAATACACAGTGTGAACAAACAGAGATAAATTAATGTATTTCTCTGATCACTTTCAATTCTAATCATTTTAGCATTTCCTGGTACAAACAGTAGGAAAAAGATTTGCAGATGGATTGACAATATCTTTTTAAATGCTGATGATGTGCTCAGTGCTGAGCAATACACAAGCATATGGACAGTCCCTGCCTGGAGGACAGAGCAGATGACCACAATGGTCCCTTCTGGCCTTGGATGCTGTGAAACTATGAATAATATTAAGTATTGCCAACTCTTGTGATTTTATTGCGAGTCTAGGGATAGCTGGTATTTTTTTAAAAGACTGAGCTCCTTTAATTCAACAACAACAACAACAACAACAACAAAAACCAAAGATGTTCCTGTCCCTCATGGTTGTGGAGAAAAGCCTAAAAAGGTGACCTTAAGGGACCTAAAGGCTCAGGAACCATGAGGCAAAGAAAAAGACCCCCTAAATGTATTCTCTTTAAAGCTCATGATTTTAAGCTAATCTCACTGTTTTGAGGCCTGACTCATGAGTTTAGAATAATAATTTATGCAATGTTTATATATGGCCAGATTCTGCCACTCTTTCTCAGCACACATATTTCCACGGAAACCAATGGAGCTACCTGGGAGACAAGTTACTGCTCAACTTCAGTAGGAGTTTCAAAATCTGTCCTCTAGTGACGTCTATCCTCAGAGCACTCTGTAGTGGTCCCGATCCTACAACCTTTGTGTGTGAGCACTTCCACTGGGCCATTAACAGCTCAGATACTACAGAGAGGAGGGCAAGTAAGGGTTTATAGATTAGAAGGCCAGAAAGGATCACTGTAATAAACTAGTCTGATCTCCATAAGACATAATACAGGCCATAAGACTTCCCTGAATTAATTCCTGTTTTAACTAGTGCCTATCTTTTAGAAAAACATCAGGATTGGGTCCACCAACCAATTAATCTTCACATCACTGAGAATAAATCTTATCATCAGGTGACACTGATGATTCTTTGGTTAAACAACAATTTGCAACTGGACTTTTTTTTGTTTAATTGCCTCCTGACACAGTGATGGATTTAAAAAGTGAAGTGCATCTGCAGATGCCACAAGACATTGCCCACCAAAGCGGAGCAACTGGAAGATACAGAAGGTCACATTTTGGGCTTAATTTCTTTGACAGCCTTCCCTTTAAGCAAAAAAGCAGCGTAAGTAGCAGTCAGAAATAAGATTGTAGAAAAAGGAGGCAATGCATAATAACACAATATACCTTCCTCATTTTGGGCATTGGAAGGACTGATTTCTGTAGAAGGAATACAAGAATGAAACTGACATGGGTTCTCCAGCTGGGGGTTGTAGCCATCCTCCCTTTCTGTATAACTAGATGGGAGTGGGCTTCCCATATTTGTTCTGTTGGAACATGGGGTTGTGGGGTGGGAAAAGTTGAGAAGCACTGAACTACATATAGATCTGCTAGGGCAACAAGCCATGTGTCTGTCAACTGGCATCTGAAAGATATGAACTAGATATGGATGAACTGTATTGATTCTTTGAAAATTCTAAACATTGCAGAAGACTAAATATCTGATGGGTATAAACCCCAAGAATGACAGGGGCCCAACACCTATAACTAGGAATATTGGGATGAAATTAGGAATAGAGAGGGTTAGACTAAACATTAGGAAAATGTTCCTTACATCTGAGCTCTGTTAAATGCTAGAATAGTCTCTCAAGAGAAGAATTGGAAGCCCTGTCACTCAGGACATTTCAAACTAGATTGGACAAAGTCCTAGGGAATAGACTACAGGCAGCTCTCCATATAGAATGAGATTATGCAGCTGGATAAATTGGCACTTGATTGCCCTTCTTTCTGAGTGGGCTGCATAATTGTGCAAGAGTATCAGAATTTTCATTTTTTTTAAAAAGGTCTCTATTGCTTATGGCTCCTAAAATAACTTTCAAAATATGAAACTAAGATAAAGGATGTAGTGATATCTGACTGAGTTTGCAGAGAGGGGTGAACTGGCTCATTCATCTCAATTAGGTGTTGACCTTGAAACCTAATGAATGAATGAAATATCATTGTTAGCTATTTAATTGCTGATTACCCAGCTAATGTATGCTTCCATTAGTGCTGGATACAGTGGCAGATACTATGGCACAGCACTGTGGGGCGGTCAGTTGTTGGGTGGAAAATTAGGAATCAACACTATTAACCCAGACTCCTCGGCCCTTGCCAAAAACGGGGGGTGGGGTAGGAAAAGGAGATTCATTCTCTGTTCAGTACCAAGAGCCTCATCCTCTTCCTGAGTCCTGCGTCCCACTCCTTCCTGGGTTAAAAAACCCCAGTTGTTCTCCATTCAGCTGTCAAATCTCAAACTCACCCCAGCCAGCTTCTATGGTACAGTTATGCATTATCAGTCCAAATATTGCTGGGACACACTGGGGTCTGGGGCAGCATAAATTCAGTTGAACTTAACTTCAAAATAAATGAGATTGTCTTGATTCTACTGTATCTTGGGGGTAGTGCTCCAAAATTCCAGGGTCCCTGCCCTGCTGTAATACAGGTTGAGTATCCCGCATAGACACTATGGACCATGACTGTAGAGAATGATCCTAGCCTGGCTCCTTGGGGCTGAACAAAATGGGACCTAACAGGTCTTCTCCATCTCAAATTTCTCTACATATCTCTCAGGACTTTTTAGGGGTCAAAGTATTTTTTTTGCTACAAGGAAGGATTTCTGATGAGGACAGGAGAGGTAACAGCTTTAGACAGGGGATAGAAAAGCCTTGTAATGAGGCTAACAAATTTATTTGAGCATAAAGCTTATGCTCAAATAAGTTTATTAGTCTCCAAGGTGCTACAAGTACTGCTTGTTCTTTTTGTGGATACAGACTAACATGGCTGCTACTCTGAAACTTGTAACGAAGGATGCAGCATCGTGAAGTCCCGAGAAGGGGTGAAGGACTATATCTGGCTGGATGAAGCTTGAACTTCTGATTGCTCATGACTTATAATGAGGCATAGCAACATTAGTAGCCCCAGCTGCTTCAGAGAGCCACAAGCCTCTTCCTGGCCCTGCTTGATCTTTTGAAATGCCCTGCATGAGAAATATCCAGATAACTCAGAGGTGCACAGCATCAACCAGCTTCTGCACTTCCACCTTCTATGGAGACCTGCACACCAAACAGCAGGGGCTGCAGGCCAGCTAAAGGTGCTCTGCTCATTCCCTGGCCCTTTGAATTCTCTTTTACTGACCAAGTGGGGCTTCCCAGCTCTTCATATGTTTCCCATCTTTGCTATTGTCCCCACTAGCCCCTCGTTGGCCTGATGTACCCTGGATGGGGCTCTTTGTCCAGGTGTGGGAGTATGGCTGATACTGTCTGTCCAGCAGAGCTGTGGCTGAGGAAGTGGTGCTGGGGCCAGTGTGGCACTGTACAGCTCTGGGAACAGGAGGTACTATCTTTGATCAGGGGTGGCTCCAGGCATCAGCACACCAAGTGTGTGCTTGGGGCAGCAAGCCACTGGGGGCGCTCTGCCGGTTGCCGCAAGGGCAGCAGGCAAACTGCCTTCGGTGGCTTGCCTGTGGAGGGTCCGCTGGTCCTGTGGCTTCGGCGGACCTCCTGTAGGCCCACCGAAGCCGCGGGACCAGTGGACCCTCTACAGGCAAGCCACGGAAGGCAGCCTGCCTGCTGTGCTTGGGGCTGCAAAATGCCTACAGCCGCCCCTGTCTTTGATCCATTGGGTTAGTGGTGCCTTAAACACAACCCATGGGCCAAACTCTGCCTGCAGCACCCTCCTGCACTCTCCATCCACTCTCTCCGCTTAGTTCAGGGAAAGCACAAAGCTCCTCAGCTGCATGCTTCTATAGCTGAGTTCCTGCTCGCCTACCAAGGGAGATGCAGGTACAGGGCTGGAGTCCTGACAAGATGCCAAAGCAGCCTTTGATGTCTCAGAGTTTTGGTTGCTGAGTCTGGAGATCCCACCATTAACGTAGCGGACTCCTCATCCTTTGTGGCACAGAACACAGGAGTAGCTGAAATCCATTTAGCACAGGCAGGAAACTCCCGGACGGGCTTTCCCTGTGACTCACTAGTGGCAGGCATCAATCACTAACAAATTAGGGCCAAGGAATGCTCAGGCAGAGGAGGTGGCTCAGCTGCCTCTGTGCGTTTCCTATAGAACCTGCTTTGCTCAGCAACAGCAACATCCCACTCCAACACAGTTACCCTTGAATTGATTTTGGTGACCCCCTGTGGGGTTTGCACTGACATAATGATCCAGCAGGACACATTTGACCTTGGAAACACACTAATACATTGGCTGGGTTTTTTGCCCACAAAAGCAGGAGACTGATCATAGTGGCCAGAGCCACAGAGAGTGTGGAGTCTGTGCAAAACATTCTCCAATCCTGCTCTGCTACTGCTCTTCAGTCCCCGCTTGGTGTTCTAGGCCCAGAGCACACTGAACGTGTCATTTCTGTGATGACTATAAATCACTCGTTGGATGAGGATGTGGTTCTAGTCCAGGGGTAGGCAACCTATGGCACGGGTGCTGAAAGCGGCACGCAAGCTGATTTTCAGTGACACTCACACTGCCCAGGTCCTGGCCACCGGTCCGGGGCGGGGCTCTGCATTTTAATTTAGTTTTAAATGAAGCTTCTTAAACATTTTAAAAACCTTATTTACTTTACATACAACAATAGTTTAGTTATATATTATAGACTTATAGAAAGAGACCTTCTAAAAACGTTAAAATGTATTATTGGCATGCGAAACCTTAAATTAGAGTGAATAAATGAACACTCGGCACAGCACTTCTGAAAGATTGCTGACCCCTGGTCTAGTCTAATCTACAAAATCTTACCCCCTGCTCACCACCGTAATATCTGAGCGCCTTCCAGCAGTGCATTAAGTGACGTGACCAACATCCATCATGGGTGACTCGTTCTCTCTCTCCTCTCTCCCCGGGGTAGAATTGGGTGTGCTGTGGAGGGGTCTGTTCTGGGCGGTGGGTTCTCTGCGTGTACACATTGCTCTGTGTTTGCGCTGGAGAAGGCAGGTTGAAGCAGTGCCCCTTGCTCTTGGAACAGAAGGTACAGAGGTTTGTGATGGCCCTGAGCTTCTGGGGGAGTTTGTTCCACTGTCTAGGACCAACCCCCAGGAGAGCTCTGTCTCCTGCACAGATGAGCTTTCCCCTTGTGGTAGAAAGTTCCCTGGGTCCTGAGGAGTGGAGCTGTCAGCCATGACAACGAATCAGCAATTTCTTCAGCTGGTGACTCAGGTCAAGCTTTGAACTCATGCTTGCAGAAGGGCAGGGTTAGTGCTTTGATTCACCACAACTCCTAGCTTCTAGCACACGAGATTTCATTTTGAAAGTGTGAGTTAAAAGCTACCTGTCTTCCACACCTCTGGGGCAGTGGAATCCCCTCTATTAAAAGGGCTGTTAAAGAAACTGCTGCATCCTGGAAGGGGGCAATAATTCCCTGCACAAAGCTGATGCTGAAAGGAACTTCAGAGAGCAACATGTCTCTGAGTTCGTCTTCTCCCAACACTTTCCACTCCCCCTGCCTCCCAACAGGATCCCTGTGTCTGCTGACAGCTATTAATAGACTTGGAGAAAGTGAGTTCTGTCTCCTGCAGTTTGCTGGGATGAATGGTAATTACCCTTAATTAGATTGGATTTGGTTCCACCGCCATCCCTGCTAATGGAGAGAGATGCTGACACTGAAATCAGCCCATCTGCTGCCTGTGATTACTCTGTGGGAGCAATGCTCAGCAGCACTGGCAGGGGCTTATCTCACTGGGACATCTTACAGCATTTGCCCACGGCTGCTCAGTGCACTGAGGGAGGAATTACTTGTCAGCTGGAA
Source organism: Gopherus flavomarginatus (assembly GCF_025201925.1). NCBI lineage: Eukaryota > Metazoa > Chordata > Testudines > Testudinidae > Gopherus > Gopherus flavomarginatus. The sequence continues at coordinate 66,341,891 of NC_066620.1, read as the reverse complement.
GGCTGCAAATGTTGTCACCCTGACCTTTAAAATGTGGCCCAGGAGCAGTCGGGGGTGAAAGCAAATAAGACCACAAGGAGTTGAGGACTCCAAGGCTTTTCCCCTTTAAGAGCTCTAGAAAACGGGAAAGACAAAAAATAGGAATTGCCAACCAGCTTTGCCCAGTGGTTCCTGGAGCCTGATGTCCCAACCATACCACATCAGAGCAAAGGCACATCTAGTTCAGTATCCCTGCCTCACTGCTGGGAAAGGGAAGGCCACAGGAAGGTGCAGCTCTGAGTTTTAACCCTAGATGGATAATGAGACTATCTAGAGTTAGGATAAAATATAATATGGCTCTAAACCATCCTGCTTCAGGGTATGCAGTAACAGATGGAAGTAGGAAGAAACTGGACAGGTAACTGTAATTGCCCACAAGGATTCGTGCACCTTCCAGGAGGCTCAGCCCAGTAACAAAGTTGGCAAAGATAGCTTCAAGCCACCTTTGCACCTCCCAGATTCTGGTCCCAGCTGGGGCCTCCTCATATCCTGGTCTGCTCTTAATTTATGCCAGATTTGAACAGCCTTCTGCGGGTCAGTCTGCCAGCCCAGAACAGCCAGAGTGTTCCAGCCACTGACATGCCCCCGTGGGACCCTAGCCGTGACCTTGGCACACCTCTACTACAGATGCTATAAAAAGCAGGGGAGATATAGGACCTTTATGTCCTATGCTACCTGCACTGGGGAAATTCTCATCTAGGTGTTTGCTGCCCATTTCCACCTGGTTGTAAAGCCCAAAATGGGGCTCTGGATGTCTAATTCTTCAAGGCTGCACTCCGCTCTGCCCCTGCTTCAATGTCTTTCTTCCCCAGCCACTGCCCTGCACTCCAGCAGTTCCACGTCCCTTCACACCACGCTGGTGAACCTGTCTCCCACCACAAGCATGGCCTCCCTTCCCCTCCTTCCAACCCCTCTTTGAGACTCTCTCCCCAACCCTCCTCCCACACCACTGTGCCAAATACGTGGGAATAATGACTGACAACCATGCTGATTTTTCAGTCACCCAACAAAGCAGCTGTAACCTGATATGTGAGCTAGAAACATGAGTGACCCAGTGAGCTTATTTGGGGTGAGCATTGGCCTTCCCTGACCAGCCCCCTGGCTCAGTGTCCTGTTCACTCATTTCAGTTGGAAACTCCTTGGGGCAGGGACCCGGGCAACGTTTTCAGCCGCATTTTAGTGACGAGGGAGGCTGCGTCCCACTGAAAATCAGTGACCAGCGTCTACCAGACTGTCAGGCTCCAAGCACCTCAATGGCACTGTAGAGTTATTATTAACAAGCCCCATTGTTTAGAGAAAAACTGCTGACGCACCCGGTCCCTTCAGTATTTCACTTCCTCTGGTTGGGAGGGTATCCCAGATCCGCAGGTCTGGTGCTCTCACACAGCTCTGGAACAGTCCCTGGGAGGACCCTTGCAGTGTGTCACACTCTTTCATCAGGGGAAGCTCTTTTGTTTCACTGCCTCCTAGGACCCAACCTCAGAGCCGTCAGCATCCCTGCTTCATGCCATGAGCTCCCTGCAGCGAATCCACCTGGCCTGGACACCGAAGGGAGACTTACACACCCAAAGGGAGCAATGCACACCCAGTTTCCTTAATCCGGAGCGACTTGCAGCCAGCATTGTAAAGGCAGGAGGGTTTATTAGTTGTCTGGAACACAGCGTAGAAAGTCGTTTGTTAACATTGAGAATGAAAAATTATAGCAAAGTCCATCTGGGTCGGTCCAGAGTCCAGGACCCAGGTCCAGAAGCTTCCCTGCTTCCAGCAGCCTCACACTTACCAACCCTACCTGGCCCCTCCAGAGTCCTTTGTTCTTGTTCCAGGGGAAACCTTGTCACCGGGTCATCCTCATTAGCCCTCTTTGTTCTCCAGCTGGTCAAGACCACTGGCTTCCTACAGAGGGTGGGTCATACATGGTCATTAGTTGCAAGGTGCAAAATGTCCAGGCACTTGTCTTCTGGGACTCTCCCTGGGCGTGGGCCCATGCCCCAGACAGCCAGGTGTCAGTCACACCTGAATCTCTGCAAAGAGTAAACAACCTCCTCTCCCACCACGAGTTAACCATGCAGCACATAGAGGAAACTGAGGCACACAATATTCATGCAAAACATTATGAAAAATTCCCACTTTGTCACAGAGGGGTCCCCCCCAAAGTTGTATTTCCAGGGTCTTTAACATGAACACAAGCTCTTTGCCCCTTCACAGTCTCCCCTGCTGCTTCCCAAGCTGAGGCCAGCATTCTCTGTCTGTCGCTCTGGAATCATGTCCACCGAAATCAGCCGCATGTCACACAAAGAGGGTCCTGAGCCCAGCTGGAGAGGCTCCAAATGGGCAAAGTACCTTCTTTCATGCCAAGGGCCCTGGTAATAAAGAACAAGGAGACAGCAATGGAGAGAACCCTGTCTCATTCATGAGCCAAACTGTCTCTCATTCATATGGATTAGACAGTCTCCCAGCCTGGTTCAGTTCAGTGGTTCTCAAGCTTTTCCATATCGGGACCCCCTTTCCAACCTCAAATACCTTCCCGTCTACTTTGGATCTAGCCAGGACCCTCATCCCACGTAGCAAGATGGGAAGGGCAGGTCCCATGCCCCTAACGGCTGGTTTTATGGCACTGTCTCCTTCATTACAAGGTCCCCAGGTGGAGAACTCATGGGTTAGACTGTGTAAAAATAAAGTGACAGTTAAAGGTAATTTGTCAGATTTTTGTTATTTTCATAAGGATTTTTTTATATATATAAAAGATAAAAGCAGCCAGGCTGGGAGGATCCGTGCCCAGGGATCTCTCTGGTCCTGCTCTCACTGACCTGCTCTCTGATCACTCTCAGAGATCTGACATCAGGGCTCTCCCTCTCCATTTCTCTTCCTGCTCCTGGGGATCTACTCTCAGTCTTTGCTCTCTCTCAATTTCTCTCCCTGCTCGCAGGGCTCTCCCTCTTTCTCTGCCCTTCCTTCTGGGTTCTCAAGGATCTCATTACTGCCAGCCGGGGCAGAAAGGTCAGACCCCTCTCCTCCCTGTCACCAGCCTGTCTGAGTGGGAGACCATGTTCCCTTCTACCAAGACACCAATTACAAATGAAATGAACTAGACTCCAACTGAACCCCCGGGAAAGAGGATGAAGAAACAGCTTTGGGCTGGTTTGGTTGTTAATTTAGGGATGTGGAGACTTCCCCAGTCTCTTGACCTGGGGGCAATGGAAATCAAACAGTGGGGGCTGGCAGAAGCTAAGACAAATGGCTGCCAGGTAGGAAAGGGCCTAGACAGAAGCAGACCCTCGGGCTATATTATAATTAATGATTGTGTAGCACATACACTATGACTGCAGCCCCCCTCGTCTTCTCTCATCTCATCTCACCCTACTCCATCTCCCCTCCTCACCCCCCGGCCTTTCCTAACTAGTTACAAACCTTGCTCAGATACAGTCTTGTACAGCCTTTTGCTGGCTTCTGCACCGTGTGGGGTTATGCCTCATGCTTAACGAGCTTCTCGCAGGTGGGAGACCCCTAATCCCACTTCTTTAAATTGGAAATGGGAAGAATAAAACATTCCAAAAACTAACCAATGAGCCTGAGAGTCAGAGCTTCTGAGCTCCACCCACTTCCAGCAGGGATGTTTGTCAGGCCTCAGATCCCTAGGAGGAGGATGGTTTTGGGGTCAGGCCACTGGACTGGGCCTTAGGAGTCCTGCACTGAATCCTCAATGTTGCCACTGCCCTTCAAGTGGGCAAGTCGTGTGACTATTCTGTGCCCTAATTTCCCATTTATGAAATAGGGGTAATAATATTTCCTGTATCTGTCTTGTCTCCATTGTGAGCTGTTCAGGATAGGGACCGTCTCCTACTACATGTACAATGTACAGCACCTTGCATCGTGGGGCCCTGATCCCAATTGGGGCCTGTAGGTGCTACTAAGATAACAATAAAAAATAATCATAAAGACAAAAATTAAATAAATAGATTGCACTGTAGAGGCATTTTTCCTGCTATACAGCTTCTATTTTCTCTGTCTTTATTTCATCTCATTATTTCTAGAGGGCCCCTTGGACCCACTAAACAACCCCTTCCATCACTGTGGCAGGCTCTTATGTCCCCATCCACTTAACCCACAAATTAACAATCCTGCTTTGTACTTACATAGCAACAGCACCTTGCTTTTCAAGAGAGAATGGTACAACTAGCTGCATTTTACAGATGAGAAAGCTGAGGCACGGTGAAATGAAGTAACTTACCCAAAGTCACACTAAGAAATAGTCCTGATTCCCTGTCTGCAGCCAGCTGTAGTCACTAGACCATGTTTCTTCCTGATGTTGGGAAAACATTGTACGAGTCTTGACTTCCAGGCTCTACTAGACCATGCTGCTCCCTGCTTGTCCAGCACAGGAGAGGGTGAGCAGTCTGTTTCCAGATGGCTGGCAGGAACCTGTGCTCCTCCAAGTGAGAACAGTGGGTGCTGCACTTTGAAATCTTCCCATGGGTCCGCCATATCCTCGACAAGCCCTGGCACCTTCCATTGTCTTATGGTGCTGGCTCCTGGCTGCCTCCTCACTGCTCTTCCAGCTCTGTAAGGTGGGATGGTGAAAACATGCCCCTAGGAGAGAGAATGGGAGAGTGGAACAGTAACTGTCAGCGTGGGGAAACTGCCCAGAGAAAACTGCCCGCTTCTCCTCTGGTCCCATTGTCCTCTATCCCCAGGTCCCTCAGCCCCCATGCTGCTACCTGGCCTTGTGCTCCTCTGCTGGTTAGAATAGCAAGCGCAGGCTGCAGCTGAGCAAGCTTCCCATGCACGGAGACCTTGCTTAGGTGTCTCAGCTCTATGCTGGGTCGCCTTTCTGTGCAGAGAGGGGAGTATGATTTCTGGGTCCCCATCCTGGCCTGGGTCTCCCTACTGAGGCTGCCAAACAAGGAAACAGTTACTATGCACTGTGATGGGGCTTTTGGGAGTGCCATGCACACCTCTCCACTGGATTCTGCCACGGGCTACTGAGGGGCTCAGGAATGACCTGGGCTGGATCTGGAGTGGGGACCTAGCTGCATAAGCCTGTCCCCATGCCTTTAACTGCTCTGGATCCTCACCTTTTTTAAACTGGGCTTTCCTCTATGGAGTATTTCGGGTTCACTTAGACAGTCAGACCTCTGGACAACTGATGGCTTGGACAGATGTACAGCCCAACGTGAGAATCTGGTTCTTGTAGAGGAGAGAGTTTCCTCCTGATAGATGCCTCCCAGGGTCGGAATGGCTGCTTCCTGAGCTATCCAGGAAAGCATCATCTGGCTGGAGTTGGATCTGGCTGCTGAGTATTTTGGGCATGTCTGTTTCAGCCAGCAGTCTCTGTGGGGAGTATTTAACCAGCTCACACTCCCACTATCCAGGGGACTAGCTGCCTCCCGGTCCTAGCACAATATGTTGATTTTCCATCTCTCACACTCTTCAGTTTTGTTGCAATAACCCCGTTAGCATGAGGCATTATACGAGGGGTGAAAAAGTTAATCCACCAAGTGTGTGAGAGACAGTGATCTTCTTGCTGCCAGTGCAAATCTGGAGTAAAACCCCCAATGTCAATGCAGTCTAGCTGGATTTACCCCAGTTCAGAAGTTGTGGAAGAGGAGTATGACCTAGAGGTTAGAGCAGGGTTCTGGGAGCCAGGACTCATGACTTAATTGTCACTAATGCTGTTCATACCCCATATCCAACTTGAAAGGTTCCTCCTTTCTGATTTGTGGGCAGGTTGTCCATAGTCTGAGGCCATCTCTAGCTCTCCCAGCATCACACAGAGAATTCCTGCCTGGCTTTCCATGGGGAAGTCTCCCTTTCTGGGGATCTCTCATCATGTGCATTGTGAACAGTGACTTAGCAGCATCTCTGGTTTCATTCTTCCCCCATCACATAGATTTCCATCACTCCCTGTCACGCTGTGGTGCAGGCTGCACAGGGAGGCCCATGTGGTTACATCAGGGACAACCCAGCTGTGACACAGACAAAGTTAGCTAGGGGTGAAGTGAGCTCTGCATCACTGACCCCCCTCAGTGCCTCCCAGCACCTGGGGTCCATCTGCAGTCTGCGAGCCCCGGTTTGTTCTGTCTGTGGCTGGTCCTATCCAGTTCCCAGACTCCTCTCATCCTTTCTACCATCCCTTCTATCAAGCTGTGCACCATGGAGACCAGGGGCCAAGAGTTTCTTCTGGAACATGACTCCCACCCCCATGTCCAATATAACACAATCCACCAGGGGCCCAGTGACTGTATCCTCCCAGCACCCCTGTGAGAGTCTAAGGAACAGAGGAGCCAGGTCCTTGCCCAAGGCCAGTCTGGAGGAGAGTTGGGATTAGAAAGCAAAAGGCTTCACAGCAAGTCCATGGCAGGGCTAAGAACTTGAACCTAGGAGCCCTAAATCCAGTGCTTTGGCTGGAAGGCCTGAGGCCTTCCTCTCATTCTGCTGCACCTCAGATGTTAGTTCTTTAAACTGCCCGGTGCAGTGGCAGCCATTTCATCCTGTGGGCTGTGTTAGGTGCATTGCAGTGTCTCCTCAGGCGAACTCCCAACACACCTCAGAGATACACCCCCCCATATCTCCTCAGGGGAACCCCCACCACACATCTCAGATACCCTGCCCCTCTCCCCCATCTTCTCAGGGAAACCCCAACACTCATCTGAGATACCCTGCCCATCTCCCCATGTCTCTTCAGGGGAACCCCCAACACACAGCGGTGGCTCCAGGCACCAGCGTGCCAAGCTTGTGCTTGGGGCGGCAAGCCGCGGGGGGCGCCCTGCCGGTCCCTTAGAGGGTGGCAGTCGGGAAGCCTTCAGCGGCATGCCTGCGGAAGATCCGCTGGTCCCATGGATTCAGCGGCAATTTGGCAGCAGGTACACTGAATCCATGGGACCGGGTACCTCCCGCAGACAAGCTGCCAAAGGCATCCTGCCTGCCCTGCTTGGGGCAGCAAAAAAGCTAGAGCTGCCCCTGCCAACACACATCTCAGATACCCTGCCCCTCTCCCCATGTCTCCTCAGGGGAACCCCCAAAACACATCTCCCCATGGCCCTATGCATCCCACTCTTCATGCGCAGCCCTTCCATCTCGAGCGCTACAGAAGCAACATCACTAACCTTAAGGTCTCAAACGTCGCAAGTCAGGCTTCCAAAATCATGGGATGGGCTCAGAAATCATGGGATTTAAAAAAATAGTAAACATTGGTGTCTTTTTTCTTAGTGGCCTGGTTTCTGAGCCTTTGGGACCCCCTCAAGTCTATTTCCAAGTTCTTCTCTGCAACTATCAGGGCTAGATGCTTGCTGTTTTCCTGAAAGCTGAGATCCTGGCCTCCAGGAGTTGGGCCATGTTGCAGAAGGATTGTCTCCTTCAGCTATTCCCCTCTCCTTCTGCCAGTGCAGAGTTGGGGTCTCTATTATTTTCTCAGGATCTCTGCTGGGCATCTGAAGGCATCTCCTTTTCTTTCAGGGTCTGAGCTAGCACATCATGGCAGCTACATCCCTCCCTCTTGTGGGGGGGGGGTGTTGGGTGAACCTTGTTCTGCAATGTGATTAAGGGAATCCCCAGCTGGATTCCTCAGGGCATCTGCACCCCTGGGATACATGGGAGGCGATGCCAGGGGACTGTGCGACATACTGGCATCACACTCTTCTTCCCTGTGGGGAGGGGTGAGGAAGAACCATCTCTGTATTAGAAATGCCCAGACTGGTGGATTCATTCTATGGCACCCTCCTTCCCTGAGGGGCACCTCACCTGGCCACCTGGGAATTCCTGCTGTCAGAAGCAGAGGCTGAGCCCTTCCTGAGAGGGGGAGGAAGGCTCTCTCCCCTGTTGCAGAGATGCACAGGCCTCTTCATGCTCCAGCTGGGGCTGTCCCTCCCTCACCTTTTACATCTCTGAGACCTGCTTTGCTATGATCCCTCTGGCTGGGGTCAAAGGGACCTGGACCAACAGAACAGGAAGGGAGAGAAGGCATGTGAGAGAACAGAGAGAGGAGAGGAAGGTTTCCTCCCACTTATTGTAGTCCCTCTCTGTCCCCCTCCCCAGAGGGAGCGAGGCTGGCACCCTTTGGAAGTGTCCTGACATGGCTGATGAGACAGTGGTAGAGGTGTGGGATCTGGGGCAGAGGACATGGTGCCCCTCATTAGCAGGCCCTTGGCACCATCAGTGTCCCTGTGCAGCATGTGCACTTGGTGGGGAAAGCTTAGCCAGCAGGAAAGTCCAGCCCAGGGTGATCAGATGAGGCAGGGAGGTGGCTCTGTCCAGCCCAGCAAGGAAAACGGCAGTGAGGTCAGCGTGGTGAGAGCTGGACACTGATGGGATATGACAGCCCAGAAGCTGGTGCTACAAGGCCTGCTGAATTGACACTGTCCTTTTGTGCCCTGTTCCCTGCACACCTCGGCCCCCCTGACAGCAGAAGAGACCAACGCTGACAGGCCCAGGGAGCCTGCCAGCAATGGATCACTGTCCTGTCGGAAAGACTTCCCATGACAGATCCGCCTCCCACTGCTTCTTTAACCAGCTTCCTGCTCCCTGGTCCTCTGCTGGCCCAACCTGCACTGCACCCAGGTGCTGGGACAGGCAAGAGCTCCCAGCCTCCCTCAGCCTCCTTCCAGGAGGCATCAGGGATGGAAAAGCCTAAGCCGAGAACAGAAGCACACATGCAAGCTGCCCACTGTAACAGGCACCAGATGGACTAGCCCAGCCACTTCAGCATGCCAGAGCTTGTCTGGGCATTTCTAATGTGCCTGTTAACATGCCAGGAACCAAGCCAGCTCCTGGAAGCACCAGGATTCCCCCCCAATACACCAGCCCTCGGATCCAGGCACCCAGCATGTGCACAGCAGGATCCCTCTCCTAGGATTCAGCAGGGGCTGAACCCAACTCCAGGGAAGAACTGGCAGTAGATGAGATGCTTTCCAGCCTTCTCAAGGGTGGTTCCAGCAATATCCTGCAGCCCTGACTGTGTCCGAATAATGGTCATTGGGCCAAGCAGGGCAAGCCCAGACCAGTCAGTGCTGTGTCCTCCTGGACTCTGCCTGGAACACTGGGCAACTCCCCAGTCCTGCCCATTTCAGCTGGGAGCATGAATTGTCCCAAGGAGGCAGCTGGCACCAGTGGCCCTGGAGTAGGGTGGGTCTGAGTTCCACACACAGTCCTAGACACTAGAGATGGGGAAGCCCAGTTTACCTAGTTGGGGCCTATCTCCTGGGGCGCAGGGCAGGCCTACTCCTTGTCCAGTCCAATTTGAAATAACCCCAGTGCTGGGGCTCCATCCCCTCCCTGAGAAGATGATTCCCCAGCCTCCTGGGTCGCACTGCTAGGGAAGGGCACCTGATTCCCAGGGAAGGGAGGCTAGGGGAGCCCATCGCGTCCCTCACACTGGAGAAGAAAAGCTACCCTCATATTTAACACTTCTTAGTGATATTTCCAGCTGAGCTACTTCATTCACCCTGTTCCCATCCTGTTCTTATCCGGCCCCCACTCCCACGTGTGCCTCCGGCTGGATTCAGGCACAGAAGATTGCGGTGATGTGTATGGGCGGCCTGCTATGGCGGGGGTGGGGGAGTGCGGGCGCTTCTGAAAACAGGCCTCAGGGCTGGGTTCAGAGCTGTTCTCCCAGCAGAGCCAATGTCAAAGCAACGAGGAGCCACTCAGCGAAAAGAACAGGCAGCTCATTTCAACAGACAACAGGAATGGCTTTTCTAGCGACGTGCACTCAGCCTGTGGAACTCACTGCTGTCAAGGCAAAGAGCACGGCAGAATTCGAAGGATTAGGCATTGCTGTGAATGAGAATAGCATCTCTGTCTACCTAGTGCACCCAGCCCTGTAGTAGCTGCAGTTATACCTAAATAAAATCACTGGGGCTCTCAGCTTCTGGGCACACACTTACGACCAGCTGGGGGCTTATGGAAGTAATCCCCCTATAACAGAGAAGACACAAATAAGTGTCTTCTGGGGTGGATATGCCTTTCTCTGAACTATTAGGTATCAGCTACTGCCAGAGACAGGATACTGGGCTAGGATGGACATATGTTTGATCTGATGCAGCAGGAAATGGATTATATTATTAATTATTATTATTATTCCTAGAGAGGAACCTAGACCAAATTCAGGGTCCCATTGAGCCAGGTGCTGTACAAACCCATAGCAAGAAACAGTCATTGTAAAGCGCAGCCTGTATGGAATATAGGTGTGATCTAGTGCAGTAGGCACGCGGAAAACCAAACTAGAAGGACTTGATCTGTTTCATCATTGCAGGGGCACTGGATGAAATAACTCCTGTGCCTGCTCAGTCCAGGAACAGCCAGAAGGGGGTTATCTGGCCAGAGGGACCTCTGGGCTTTCCAGGAAACGGGGACCAGATGGAGCGCTGGACCATTCCAGGCTGGCCATTCCTAAGTTTCTAACAAGGCAGAGGGAAAACAAAAAGTGGAAACAAAGTGGCCAGGAAGTGGGAAATGTCAGTGATGTCTCCTTCAGTGCCGCAGCCAAGGCACAGGCAAGCAGGCAGCCTCTTAATTATTGATACTGCTTAGATATAAATGCCGAGACAGAGAGGAGAGAGCTGCTTCCAGACGAGGGAGGGAAACCGAGAACTCCAGTGCTTTAAAGGTCAAACGGTTTTGCATCTCTTTCCCCTCGTCTTCATAATACTCATTGATATTTGAGTTGATGGATTATCTTCCATGTGCAGCCTCTGTCTGCACCTGCCAAAGTCCCAAAAGGGATCGTGGGGGAGGGGATGGTGCAGAAGGGAGGGAGGGAGCAGTCACTGAAATGTGGGACAAATGAGCAAACCAGGAAACAACAAAATTAGTGGAGCAGCAAATTCCAAGCCGAGTGGAAATAATTCCTCTCCATCTGAAAATAAGGTCCATGTCATCTCTGATTTTCACCCCTCTTCCTGGCCGGTGTCTGGGGCCCAGAGTTGAAAGTCTTTGCTGAAAAGCAGGAGAGATGAGCAAAATCAAGAGAGCACTGAAGGTTGGGGGCTAGTAAGGTGACCTGGCAATCTTTGCGAGAGTACTAAAATAGTAACTCAACACTCATACGGAGAAACCAATCCCTTGTGGCTAAGCCTGGCCTGGTGTCTTATGTTTCTATGACACCTTGTATCCTGAGGGATCCCAACAAGTCTACACAAGAATTATGTCACAGAGCATGGAAATGCAGCTGTCTCTGGGGTGGAACATGGAAGTCATCTGACAGAACACTGGCAACAGATTTGGAAGAGGGACGCCCATCTCCAACTAGAACTGCAGGGAAGATTTTTAAGGAAGCAGAATGTAGTTATACTCAAGTTGGAATTTGGGCAGGACACGCCAAGGTCCAAGGCGGCCAGGGGGCTCAGCATCTCAGGGCGGGGCTCTGAGACCTCAAGCAAACCATGAAGCAAACAAAAGTTCAAAGGCCTGGGTCCCTGCCTCATGCATGGGCTGTGACAAGGGAGAAAACACCAGTGATAAGAGGGGGAGAAGCTTGGCCCATGGAGTGGTTAGCAGAGCAGAGCCTGGATGCCCACACCCTCACCCCGTCCATCACTGTGCTGAGGGCTCACAGAATTCAGCCATCCCACCTCCTCGCTGGAGAACCTGCTCCACACGAACCTAGGGTCAGATTGAGAGGCAGCACTGGAAGACGAGTGGCAGGTAGCACTCCATTCTGTGCACCAGCTAGTCTCCAGTGGATTTGCCTCGCAGGCAGGGGAGTAGGACCTGCCCAACAGGTGGTTTGCTCAGCCCTCTCTGCCCAGGGTCCTGTCAATTCCAGCTGTTCGGTCTGATGGGGTCTTGGCTGCACAGTCTGTACGCCGATTGAACCGGTACATATACACCAGTGGAAGCTGCTTAATTTAACTCAGTAGTCCCCAACCTTTTTCGTCTGGCAGGCACCGAACGATGAGCCTGTCATAACATTTCTTCCCAGATCTGGACCTTAGCGTCCAAAATATGGGTATTAGCATGAAAACCTCCAAGCTTAGTTACCAGCTTGGACCTGGTAATTGCTGCCACCAGCCAGGAATTATACGGTGCCTAACTCACTGTGGTCTCCCCAAAACCTTCCCTGGGGGACCCCAAGACTCAGATTCCTTGAGTCTTACAACAAAGGGAAATAACCCCCTCCCCTTGTTTCCTTGTTATTTCCTCCCAGGCTCCCCTCCCTGGACGACTCTAGGAGATTCCCTGCTTCCAGTCCTGGAAACACAAGTACTGAGAGAGCTAATCTCTCTCCCCCCTCACCCAGAGGGTATGCAAAGTCAGGCTTAGTAAATCTAACACAAAGAGATTTTCCCCCTGACTTCTTCCTCCCACCAATTCCCTGGTGAGCTGCAGACTCAATTCCCTGGAGTCCCCTCTAAAGAAAAACTCCAACAGGTCTTAAAAAGAAAGCTTTATATAAAAAGAATGAAAAAGGACATTAAAAATAGTCTCTGTATAAAGGTGACAATATACAGGGTCAATTGCTTAAAGGAAAAAAATGAATAAACAGCCTTATCCAAAAAGAATACAATTTAAAACATTCCAGCAACTACACACATGTAAATACAAAAGAAAACAATATAAACCTATTATCTTACTATTCTTGTACTTACAACTTGGAAACAGAAGATTAGAAAGCCAGGAGATAGAAAGATCACTCTCAGAGACGAAAAAAGGAACAGACCAAGAACAAAGGACTCACACCCAAAACTTCCCTCCACCCAGATTTGAAAAAGTCTTGTTTCCTGATTGGTCCTCTGGTCAGGTGTTTCAGGTTACTGTTGTTACCCCTTTACAGGTAAAAGAACATTAACCCTTAGCTATCTGTTTATGACAGAGCCAACGAGTTTCTTGGTCAGCGGACGAACATCTGCTAAAATGCCTCCAAGAAGCAGCAACATCAATAGACGTCGCTGCTGAAATGCCGCCAAGAAGCGGCGTCATCCAGAGGCGTCACCGCCGAAATGCTGCTGAAAAACAGCGGCATTTCAGTGGCGATGCCTCTGGATGACTCCGCTTCTCGGCAGCATTTCAGCAGATGCTCATTCTCCGGACAGTACGTGGGCACACATAGATGCTCTGGTGGGTGCCATGGTGCCCACGGGCACCGCGTTGGAGACCACTGATTTAACTGGTCAGCCACCATGGGTGGACATAGGCACTTAAGTTCAATTTAGCCTAAATGGGTAAACACTCCACTATACCTAAATTGACAGGAGGTACTTTTAAACTGAGGTAAGTCCCCAACTCAACATTGTTAAATTGATACACCATGTGAAAACCATCCTGGCATCATTACAATGCTGGAGGTATAAGAAAGGGAGCCACGACTCCCCCCATGTACATGTGTGAGACTGTCAGTCATGTGAGCCCATGTGTATGTGTCCAAGCATAGGAGAGAGTACTTGTGTGTGCATGAGCAGGTGACTCCATGTGCATGTACAGGTGTGAATCAATGTGAGAGTGTGCGAGGAGTGTGTCTGAAAATGCATGGGCATGTGAAGGACTGAAGGAGAGAGTATATGTGTGCGAGTCCGTGCAAATGTTCAGCTGTCTGAGTGTGAAAGTCCTAGTGTGCAGGTGCATAAGTGTGAAGCCCCGTGGTGGGTTAAATAGCACAGCCATGGCTGAGTTAAAGCCCAGTACACAGACAGATTGCTCCATGAGTGGCCATACGTGGAGCTACCTGTCCAAGCATGTGGGCGTTCACAGGCTTGTGTGTAGCTAGTCTCTCTCTAGCCAGTTCTCTTCCTCTCAGCACTGTGATATGTGAGTGCCTGCATGATATGCATAGGCATGTGAGTCGATGAGTAAGAACAGGCGTGCGAGACCATCTGCATAAGTGTATGCAAATCCCCATGTGTAGGGGAATCCTGCTCTGTGTGCTGGTCTCCCTCAGCCCTTCTTGAGTAGCAGCGCTTGCCCAGAATTCATGACCAAGCTCCTCCATGTTAGTTTGAGCTGCTCCACCGGGCTCTCCCTCCCACCCTGCTCAGCAGCTGCTGAGTATGCCATGCCAGCCAGCCCTGAACAGCTTGCTGCAAAGCCAGCTGGGGCCCAGTACTGGGGAGGAGGGGTCCCCAGCTGCCACACTTGGCTGAGAGGCCAGAAAATGCACATTGGAGACCACACAGCAAAGGTGCCATCAGCCTTCTGGAGATGGGGGTGGGGGGCATGGAGGCTTTCAGAGAAGGAGGGCTGGGGTGGGGCTGAGCTGCAGTGACAGCCACCCTGTCCCAACACCTGCAGCGGGAATCCAGGGCATACACACTCCCCTTTTGATCCCTGCATGAAGCTCCAGAAGGAGGAGAAAGCAGCCCTGCCAGATTCCCCAGTGCACGAGAGGGGAAATGCCTCCCTGTGAAGAGACCTCTTTGGCCATGCAGGGAAGCTCTGGCCCCCTGGTTAAGTATCAGACCCTGGTCATACACCACAATGTGCTTTTCCAGATGGGGAGGCAGCATCTCTACTGGGAAGGGCGCCCACAGCTGCAGACCCCACCCTTCGTCCACTCACCCACTCTGACACCTGGAGCCTCTGTCTGAGATCACACTCATGGCTGGGGGGTTCTCTCTCTGGAGTTCCTTAAGAACCTCTCTCCTAGCTGCTAGCAGAACCTGCCCAGCTGTTGGCAGGTCTCCCTTCCCCAAGCTTGCCAGCTTGGCTGGGCTATTGCAATCTGTCTCAGTGGCCCTTGTGGTGTCCTGGCAGCACAGCAGGGTTATGGGACTCCCCAGATTTGCCTTAGGGATGGCAGATCTAGACACTTAATCTTGCTGCCTTCATTCCAGTCAGGGTCTGGGCTCAGATGCAGAGTGAGCATGACTCACTGGCCAGTTCAGCTGCCAGGACTCTATCCTGGTTCCTGCTTGTGATGAGGCTCTTTGTTCTGATTTCTCGGAGTTCCTCTGTACTCTCAGACTCCCACCTCTGCCCCCGATTGGGGCCCAGACCTGCCTTTGGAGGAAGTCTTGGGCACCGCTTTATGGATTAGCCCACAGGAATGGACATTTGGTGGGGAGGTTTCCTGAAGACTCAGTCTAATTCTTGGCCTTGGGAGGGGTTGCTGGAAACCGACACCACGGGTATGTCTGGGGATCACACCTCGCAGATTCCTAAGATTCAGCCCAGAGTCCATGCTGAGAACCTCATCTGCATGGCAGTGGGGTTTCCAGATGCTGCTGATCAGATGCAGCCTTGAAGACATGCCAGGAGGACTTTATCTCACAGAGTTTCTGGAGGGTTCCCACTATTTAAACATCCCATAAGATAACCTAAGGATTTTCCCTCAGGAGTGGAGGGGCACAGTGGGACGCTGCCTCTGACTCGCCCTGGAGACAAATGCTGCCTCCTCTGTGAGAGTCCTCCCTGCACCTCCCGCTGTGAAATCATTCCTACTTTTCCTCTGTTGCCCTGGGAGCTGTCTCCTCTTTCCCTCTGATCATACACTAAGTACATCAGCTGGGCAAACGAAGTCTCTCCTAACCCCTGCTCTTCCTGCACAGTCCTTCCTCATCTGGCCACCTGTCTGTCCTATCAGTATCTTGGCTAGAGGGGGACGGCAGGGGCGGGGCAGAAGGCATCTCATCCATACACTTTGCTGCTCGGCGCTGACAGGAAGGAGGAATCTATAACTGCCTGTCTGATGGACTGGGACAGGGTTATGTTATCTGGTCCTCCTCCCAGCTGCTTGTTTGCAAAGGAAACTGTGGGCTGGGAGCAGGACATTTCACCCCAGGCAGCCCCCTTGGGATAGAGGAGGCTCATCCGAACTCTCCAGCCCCTCTGAGCCATGTGCCTGTCTCCAGCCCGGTACTAGGGTAGCCCAGCTGCTTCACACATGGACCAGCTGCGCCCTGAAGATGTGAGGGGTTGTCACAATGAGGAATCCCAGAGTTGGACTAACTTGGCCATCGCGGTTCAGCCTGGCATTGCACCTGCGCCCTGGGTCACCAGCAGAACTCCCTCTGGCCGGAGAAGGGGTGGGGACAGGACTGGGGAATGGGATGAAGGTTACGTCCCAGGGCAACACTAGCACCTGGTTTCCTGCTGGCCAGGCACTCAGCAGGTGCCTCCTCTGGCTCTGGCATCATTAGCCAGTCCCAGAGGGGCAGCTTGGTGAGGTTGTGGCTGGGGAGGAGGTGCCAATGGCTCTGTGCCCACAATCTGGACAGTGTGTGCGTGGGGGGTCCATGAGGATTCTCTATAAGGGCACAGGGAAGGGATGGGGAGGCCCAGGAATTAGAATGTGTGAGGTATGAGGAATTTGGACACTCCCCAGTGCCTCACAGGCCTCCTTCAACCCCCCACCTCCAAGATTTGTGAAACAGAGACACTCTGTGTCCATGGCTCCCATACAGCGTGGTTGCTAAGCAGCGTGGTTCACATGACTGGCCTTTGTTAGTGTGATAGGGACTGGTTGGTGCCGGGAGCAGGGGGATCTCATGGGAACGTGCTCTCAGCTGTGGGATTAAGCAGGAACACGTGCCCCTCCCCCTCAGGTCTCTCTGTCTCTGCTCAGCTACACAACATGTGCAGTTGAGTCAGGGGAGAAGGCTCCAGCCCCGCTGCAGTGTGTGGGGTGTAGACAGGTCCTTAGATGTGTTATCTAGTTAGACTCAAGCCTAGGGCATGGCCTGGTCACATCTCTCTCTAGGTGCTTGTATGAAGCCTGTCTGAGGTATCTGGTCAAAGCCCTGCCTACATCACACACTGGAACTGTCTAACCCGGTCCCCTGACTCAGCTGCATTTGCTGTGCAGGCAGGTAAAGAGAAACAGGGGCAGGGCCAATTCACCTGTGAGATGCTGTGATGTCATACCACATGGCAATGTGCTACTGTGCACGCTAGGTAGTGAGTGGACACTAGGGGTCAGCCCCAAGCTCGGTGTGTAACCCTGTGCAGAGACCTGTCCTTCCTTGCACCTCGCTGGCACTTGCCTGGCTCGTCACACCCATAAAGTCTTACTGAACTGAGAGGAGCAGGTGTGTGCAGAGTGAATGGGAGCAACTGGTCAGCAAGAGACACTGGTGGGGTTCAGTGCCTCTATTTCTGCTATTGTACATACCCTGGTTGTTTCTGGGATTACCTAATTCCCCACTTACTAGAAGTTACCTGACCCCAGACCATCACCTTCCTGGTACCTCTTGTAGGGATATTAAAGAAGGTTTATATTAGACATGGTTTATATGAAAAATAATTTTTGTTAAAAATGATCTATTGTTAGAAATGATTTACTGTTAATTAATACTTTATAACTAAAGGTTTATATTAGAAATAAATGTGATTCCCAAGATTTAGCCTCTAACCTGCAAGCCACTAGCTGTGTCTGTGTGAAGCCTGCTCAAAGAAATACTTCCGTATGTCACGGAGTCACCGGGCGATGCTCTGGAACTGCTCCCCACCAAGCCAGGCAGGACTTTGGGGAGCCTCCTCTCCCTGGGAGCAGACTTGTTCAGGGCAAGAAGCTCACACGGCTTCACCTCCTGGGTCTCTCCTTGGAGCATTCAGCATCCTCTGCCCCTCCGTGCGCTTCCCACAGCGAGCCCGCCTCAGTGGGGTCCTGGGGAAGCCACCGGGTCCTGCACCCCCACTTCGCAGTCATACATGACTCTTAGCCAGCCAGTAAAACAGAGGTTTATTCGATGACAGGAACAGGGTCTAAAACAGAGCTTGTAGGTACAGAGAACCGGACCCCTCGGCCGGGTCCATTCTGGGGGTCAGTGAGCCAGACCCCCATGTCTGCCCTCAGCCAGCTCCAGACTAACAACCCCTTCCAGCCCTTCCTCTCTGCTCAGCTCCTTTCCCGGGCCAGGAGGTCACCTGATCCCTTTGTCTCCAACACCTTCAGTTGGCACCTTTGCAGAGGAGGGGCCCAGGCCATCACTTGCTAGGAGACAGAGCGCCAGGCATTTAGGTTCACTGGCCCTTGCTCTGCCAGATACTTAAGAACTGCCATGGGGACACTGAGGCACCAACACAGTAGTCAGAGAAAACATTAAGAACATTCCCAGTTCGTCACACCGTATAAAGCTTGTTAAACGTTAATTGACTCTGAGTGCCCATTCTCTAAGTGACACTCTGTAGTCGCTACTTTACTTTGTAAGGGCCGCTGTGAACCAAAACAGTAGCTGTAGTACATAGATAGAGACCCCCACCTTCTGTAAGTTTTCATCTCACTTTATTTTTGAATAATAAAAGACAGGGAGTCTCACATAAATTGGTAACACCCCGAAAGGTAAAGAGACAGTGAAATAGATGGGATTAAGATAGAGAATGTATGTGAATGCAGCAAAGAATCCTATGGCACCTTATAAACTAACAGACGTTTTGGAGCATGAGCTTTCGTGGGTGAATACCCACTTCGTCAGATGCATGTATGTGAATGAGTGCCTAGTTTAAATAATGAATGAATGGTTAGGGAGTTACCAGCCTGAAGAATTCAGTGTCAGCCGAAGAAGGTGTCAAGTGGGATCAACCAGATGACCCCTGGAGGGCAAACTGGAATCCACCCCACCACCTCAAAGGAAGGAAAAACAAACGTCTGACAACATGGAGCCAGCCACCTGCTGACTGATTTAACAACAGCAGAATGAAGCAACTCTCATGGGCTGACATAGGGATAAATTCCTATAAAACTGGACTCTAAAGAATAAGTCTTTGAGTCTCTGGTTCTGCTATCACCCTCCAGGAGCATCAGGTGTGCACCTGACCCGGACTCGGCTCCACTCCTGCGTACAGGATACCTGGCCAGTATTCTGTCACAAGCAACGTTTAGGCTGGCAACTATAACATCTATACAGAACTTGTATGAATGATTGTGCAAATGAGTATATATATATATACATATATGTGTATAAAAAATAAGTAGTAATAGAAGTAAGTAGTAATAGAAATAAGTAGCCAAACAACATTGTTTACTGTTATATTTTGTTTTATTATGGTATTTACAATAAATGTGACAAATGTCTTGTCCCCTTTAATAAGATCCTGCTGGTTTTTATTGGTCTAATATAATTGGTATAACACTCCCACTCTCCAAAACCAGCACTGGCACTTGACTCATGGCCAAGCCAGCACTGCAAGTCCAAGTCACATGATGAAGTGTCCCTCCCTATCACCCATCTGAGCCAGGCAAGAGCTTATCTGTAGGAGCCCAATCCCTGAGCTCTCAGAGGCATGCAGAGTGGTCTTATGGCTAAAACATGGGACTGGGACTCAGGAGACCTGGATTCTAGTCCCTACTCTGCCACCAGCTTGCTAGATGACCTGGGGCAAGTTGGTTCACTGCCATGCCTCAGTTTACCCATCTGTGAAATAGGGATTCATGATACTGGCCTTCTTTGCAAAGCACTTTGAGATCTACTGATGAGAAGGACTATGTTAGGTCTTAGTATTAACATTGAGTACAGATCACAGGGTTAGTGGCTGCTGCTACTAGGGAATTTGCTGTAGCCCCAAGACTCAGTGCTGGCTGACAGCTCAGGTCCCATCCTGTCCCCGGCTCCTTGTGTATGTAGAGTCTCCCCTTCCCTCATCATCACTTCCCTGGGCAGGATGCAGTAAGCTGGGAACAAAGCAGAGACTCAAGCCTGCCATCTCCTGCCAGGTCTCAGTGTCTATGGCAGCGGAGAAGAACCAGGGGAGAAGTGGTGTGTGCCAGATGATAAGCCCATCACACAGCAGTGCTCCACAGGATTTTCCCTCAGGAGTGGAGGGGCACAGTGGGACGCTGCCTCTGACTCAGCCCATCACACAGCAGTGAGGTGAGAGGCACCTAGGAGCTGGACTGTGAGCTCCCTCATAGTAACTCTCAGCCCAGGGACCCAGGGAGTAGAGGAATGAAAGGCCTTTGTGATGGAGGAAAGGAAAGACAGGACCTGGTGACTGGAGCTGCAGGCCCTTCCGTTGGTTTAGCATCAGCACAATGCAGACTAGGGAGCACTCTGCAGTGCCCTGACAAAATCTGGGGAACCTAGGCCATGCTCAGCCCTGCTCTCCCCGGACCGTGCACACAGCGCAGTCTTGGAAATGCTGCAGCACCTGCAGGGTGTGAACGACCCATATAGAGCTGAGGGGCCAGCCCTGACCATCACACTTGCTTCCTTTAAGCGCCTGCCAGCCAGCAGAGTTGCACAGGGGAACGATCGGGAGAGCTCTGGGGATGGCTCAGGGCTTTCAGCATCAAGTCTCCTTGCCCCTGCTGTAGTACTTGAACTGGGGGCTGCACAAGGTATTCGGGGAGGGGGGAGTGAAAGAGAGAGGAAGTGCACTGCTGACCCACAACTGGCGTGTCCATCATTTACTGGCGAATCAGACTTACCTCATGGACAAGACTTCAAGGAGCACACTCCTGTCTGCCCTGCATGGAGGTTAAAGAGCCAGTGGGCTTGTGACAGGGTTGGCTCTGCAGCATCCCCTTGTGGCTCATCATGGGACTACTTACCCTACCTCAGTTTCCCTCTGGATCATCAATGGCTGGCAGTCACCTCCAACAGGGCTCAGAGCTGTGGGGACTTAGCCCTCAGCTAAGTCATGCCAAAATTCCACCTCCTCTTCAGGGTTCCAAAACCAATATAAAACACTCTATGCGGGGTTTGTCTTTGCTGGTTAACACTCCTCTGCATCAGGCCTCTCTTCCCTCAGGGAGGCTATGGCAGTCAGTGGTCTCTCATCAGTTCCTGGCCCCCCACTAGGCTTTTCTGCCAGAGGAAAAGCTAGAGATCTGCTGCTTCTGCTGGACACGGCACACTAGGTGGAGAGGGTTCTGTTTTGCTACGGAGAATTCTTTCCTAGGTGTCTGCCTAGTGGGTCTTGCCCTCATACTGAGGGTCTACTGATCACCATATTTGGGGTCAGGAAGGAATTTTCCCCAGGGTCAGATTGGCAGAGACCCTGGGGGTTTTCGCTTTCTTCTCTAGCATGGGGCACGGGTCACTTGCAGGTTTAAAATAGTATAAATGGTGAATCCTCTGTGACCTGAAGTCTTTAAACCATGATTTGAGGACTTCAGTAACTCAGCCAGAGGTTAGGGGTCTATTTCAGGAGTGCAATGTGCAGGGGGTCAGACTAGATGATCATGATGGTCCTTTGTGACCTTAAAGTCTATGAGTCTGGCTGTATTTTAAAGAAGCCATATTGAAGGCGCAGGAACAAACCATCCTGATGTGCAAAAAGAATAGCAAATATGGCAGGTGACCAGTCTGGCTTAACAGAGAAATCTTCGGTGAGCTTAAACACAAAAAGGAAGCTTACAAGAAGTGGAAACTTGGACAGATGACTGGCCAGGAGTATAAAAATATTGCTAGAGCATGCAGGGGTGTAATCAGGAAGGCCAAGGCACAAATGGAGTTGCAGCTAGCAAGCAATATGAAGGTTAACAAGAAGGGTTTCTATAGGTATGTTAGCAACAAGAAGAAGGTCAGGGAAACTGTGGGATCCTTACTGAATGGGGGAAGGCAACCTAGTGACAGATGATGTGTAATAAACCAAAGTACTCAATGCTTTTTTTGCCTCCGTCTTCACAGACAAGGTCAGCTCCCAGACTGCTGCACTGGGCAGCACAGTATAGGGAGGAGGTGAGCAGCTCTCAGTGGTGAAAGAACAAGTTAAGGACTATTTAGAAAAGCTGGACATGTACAAATCCATGGGTCCAGATGCAATGCATCCAAGAGTGCTGAGGGAGTTGGCTGATATGATTGCAGAGCCATTGGCCATTATCTTTGAAAATTCGTGGTGATCAAGGGAGGTCCCGGACAATTGGAAAAAGGTAAATGTAGTGCCCATCTTTAAAAAAGGGAAGAAGGAGAATCTGGGGAACTGCAGATCGATCAGCCTCACCTCAGGCCCCAGAAAAATCATGGAGCAGGTCCTCAAGGAATCCATTTTGAAGCACTTGAAGGAGAGGAAGGTGATGAGGAACAGTCAGCATAGATTCATGAAGGTCAAGTCATGCTTGACCAACTTGATTGCCTTCTATGATGAGATAATTGGATCTGTGAATATGGGGAGAGAAGTATGGATTGATTGGATGAATGGACTATAGGGTAGACAGAAAGCTGGCTAGATCATTGGACTCAACGGGTAGTGATCAATGGCTTGATGTCTAGTTGGCAGCTAGTATCAAGTGGAGTGCCCCAGGGGCTGGTCCTGGGGCTGGTTTTTTTCAATATCTTCATTAAAGATCTGAATGATGAGATGGATTGCACCCTCAGCAAGTTTGCAGTGACACTAAGCTGGGGGGAGAGGTAGATATGCTGGGGGGTACGGATAGGGTCCAGAGTGAGCTAGACAAATTGGAGGATAGGGCCAAAAGAAATCTGATGAGGTTCAACAAGGACAAGTGCAGAGTCCTACACTTAGGATGGAAGAATCCCACGCACTGCTAGAGGCTGGGGACCGACTGGCTAAGTGGCAGTTTTGCAGAAAAAGACCTGGGGATCACAGTGAATGAGAAGCTGGATATGAGTCAACAGCATGCCCTTGTTGCCAAGAAGGCTAACGGCATATTGGGCTGCATTAGTAGGAGCATTGCCAGCAGATTGAAGGAAGTGATTATTCCCCTCTGTTTGGCACTGGTGAGGCCACATCTGAAGTATTGTGTCCAGTTTTGGGCCCCCTACTACAGAAAGGATGTGGACAAATTGGAGAGAGTCCAGCGGAGGGCAACAAAAATGATTAGGAGGCTGGGCACATGACTTATGAGGAGAGGCTGAGGGAACTGGGCTTATTTAATCTGCAGAAGAGAAGAGTGAGGGAGGGATTTGATAGCAGCCTTCAATTACCTGAAGAGGGAGTTCCAAAGTGAATGGAGCTTGGCTGTTCTCAGTGCCGGCAGATGACAGAACAAGGAGCAATGGTCTCAAGTTGCAGTTGAGGAGGTCTAGGTTGGATATTAGGAAACACTATTTCACTAGGAGTGTGGTGAAGCACTGGAATGGGTTACCTAGGGAGGTGGTGGAATCTCCTTCCTTAGAAGTTTTTAAGGCCTGGCTTGACAAAGCCCTGGCTGGGATGATTTAGTTGGTGATTGGTCCTGCTTTGAGCAAGGGGTTGGACTAGATGACTTCCTAAAGTCTCCTCCAACCCTAATATTCTATGATTCTGTGAGATTTGCTCTTCCTCCTAACCAGCACCTAGCTGAGCTGGGCTCTCCTCTTATCACCGTACTCCAAGCCTGACATGCACTACTGGGGGAGCAGGGCAAGGCTGACTGAGCCCAGAGGCTCCTTTTAACCCCTTCTTGGCCAATGTGGGGTTTGTACCCCTCATCGGAGGACCTTGTGGGAAGAAGAGAGGTTTTCCCCAGGATCTCTCCCCCCTCCAGGCTGTGCGGTGCAGCTTTGCACTCTGTCTAGAGGCAGCTCAGCTGTGACAGTGCAAACAGTGATTGTGTGATGCTTTGGAATCCTGTGTAGTACAGGTGCTTTGTGAAGGTAAAATCTATGGTTGCTGATGTTGGAGCTAGCAGGGGGCAGCACATCTCAGAGGGTCTATGTTGGAGAGACTCACGGCTAGCTGTGCCTTCTAGTGAGGACAGCAGAATGTTTGGGGCAGCTGATAGCTTAGCATCTGTTAATTCTAGGACTGAGATTGCTTGGATCCCAGTGAGATGGAGGAGCCTCCAGCCAGGCACAAGTTGCTGAGAACAGTCCTGCTCATTTCTCTTGTGACTAAAGCCCTGCCAAGCCCAAAGAGAGCAGAGTGCATAGAACAGAGTAAGTGTCTGGCCTTGCCCCACCCAGTGACTCAGTTGCCACCAACTGTAAGTACGTCCCTGACAAACAGAGCAGTGTGTAAACACAGAGCGGGGACAGGAGAGGGAAGCTGAGTCCCCCCAGAGCAGCTTGGCTCACCATGCATGCAGAGGAAGCAACCAGAGCAAGGTCTCCCGAGGCAGGTCAGTAGGGGCAGAGTTTTGTCACAGGAAAGCAGCTGGATGAGGAATGAATGTTTTGGAGTTAATTTGGGGGTGGTGAAAGGTTCCAGTCTAACAGCCCTCGACTCGGAGCATCTGTTTAGCTACAGAACAGGTACAGGCAAGGCCAGCTTTCCTCCGCATCTGCCTCAGCCCTGCCCCAAAGGGGCTTCTTCTAGGGGAGAGAGGGTTACTCAGTCTCCATGTCCCAATCAGTTTGTGGCCACTCTGCTTAGACTACTGAGGGGCCTTTTATGGGGGTGAGGGCTGTGATGCAGACAATTGGACAGTGGGGAACTGCACTGAGGCCCACCAAACTCATTGCATATGGGGCCACCAAATATCTGTCTGACGCGGACAACTATTGGTCACCGTTGATCTGAGACAGCCCCTCTCCAATTACTCTCAGTTGGTTTCACACTAGCTGCCTCCCCTCCCCCTCAAAGTAGCAGGTCAGACTGTGACCCCTCCAGTCCAGTATTCACCTCTGGTAGCGGCCATTGCTGGATGCTTCAGCAAGACAAGTAGCCTCTCCCAGGATCAGGGCCGCTGAGAGCAGGTTCTGGCCCAGGTGAAAAAAATTTTTCGGGCCTCCCAGCAAGGGCAGACCAGCTAAACAGGGCCGACGAAGCTGGGGAATCCAGGCCTTGGGCCCCTTTCTGGACCGCCGGGACCCAGTAATTTGTCCTGGCTTCCCCTCTGTCTCGTTGGCCCTGCCCAGGACATTGAACTGTGTGATACTATCCCACGGGGAGCAGTTTTTTCCTGACCCCAGTGAGATTCTGCCATCCTGATACCCAGTGTTAGGGGAGCAAGTGTGGGGAGGGGGATCTTCCCAGCAGTGACAGGGGCACAAGGAAACTCTTTGGGGCTAGTATGGCCTGTCCTGCTTCTGGGGTCACTGGTGCTACAGTCACACACTTTCACACCTTCCTGGGGCCTCTCACCAGTGGGGTCAGCCAGGCGGGCAGCTCTGCACCCCTCACAGATACGCAGTTTGTCTGGTCTCTTTCCCTGCCCAGAGTGGAGTGCACAGGCAGGGAGCAGACAGAGCATGGCCCAGGGGAACGCAGCCTTTGTCACTTTCCCTGACAGGCCCAGCCTCCTCATTGCGAACTGCCAGCACTTGCCTCCCTGGCTCACGGAGGTGATTACACAGTGTTGCTTGGACACATCGGGCCAAGAACAACCTGGGTTTGTTTGGAGGAGCCTGAATCTTAATATTGATACAAGGAGAGAGTCAAAGACCTAATAAGCTCATGTAACTGGGCTGGAAGAGACTTGTGGCACAGGAAGGATAGGGGAGGGAACTTCTAGGGGACACAAAAGCTTGGGGTTTGAATCTTAGCATAGGATAAGTGGAATGGACTTTGGTGTCTCTCTCTTTCTAGTCTGTGTTAGTGCCCAACACAGAACCACCTCCCAGTTTGGCGTGACTGATATTCAGAACTAGAGTATCTGGGGGTGAGGGGCACTGGCAGAGCTCTGTGTGGGGAGCACAGGACTAGGATAGTGGGGGGCTGCAGGTCAGGGTGAGGGGCACTGGCAGAGCTGTATGTGGGGAGCCCAGGGTTGAGGTAACATGGGGGGCTGCAGGTCAGAAGTGAGGAGCATGGGCAGAGCTGCATGAGTAAGATTGACTCTCCCTGACTCTGGTTCTTGCAGTCAGTTTCTCACTTTCCTAAGCTCTAAATACACTCCCATTGTAAAAATACTAGAACGAGGGAATGTATTTAAACATAGACCTCCACCCCCAAACCCCAGCTAGACACTCCCTAGAGACGCTGGTTGTTTAATCAGAGTGAGGGGTGCAATGATTGCCAAATTATGTGACACACATAGGGGAGCTGCCCTGTGGATCCATTGTTGGCAAAATACACCATCCCACGAGGGTCTTCTATTCAAGTCCCCCAAGCGTGTGTGTGGGATAGAACAGGAGGGGTCACTGAGCGGGAAATGGAGAATAAATCCGATGCCACTGGGGGCATTGTGATCCCAGGGTGTCTCCAAATATCCCAGTACTAACTCCTTGGGCAGCTCATTGCAGAAAGCAGCCCAGCCTGAGGCACACCAGAGTCCATTCCAGCAGGTGCAGTAGTCCAGTTCCGGTTTCTCTCTCCTCATTGCCTGGGGTCTGCACTCAGGGTCCAGTCCAGAGGAGTGGGGAGATGGAAATCCAGAGCAGGACTCTTCCCTTCCTCATTCTGCACTGGATGCTGACCAAGCCTCTAGTAACACCATCTGATCTTCATGCATCTGCGTGCCCTGGGGCACCCCAGCTGGGCTCCCTTTGATGCTGCAGCAATGGCCAGGGCTGGGATCTCCAGTTGCTGCCCTGGGATCCCTGCTGGTCTCTCTCTCCTTTCAGGTCCGGGGGTTCTGGAGGAGCTGCTGACCTATGATGACCTTTTCCTGGAGTATTTCAATGCCTTCCTGGCTCTGCCTGTGAGTTCAGCTTCTCCCTTCACCTGCTCTCATAGCCTGGGCTCTGCCTCCACTCACCTCAAGGGACGGATTCTCCCTTCACTTATCCCTGTGTGACTGCAGCCATTACCATGGGTTTTTTTGCTGATTTACACCAGTGCCCATGAGAGACGAGCCCGGCCACTAGTCTGAGAAGTGCACGGGCAGATTTACTGCGAAGGAACCCTTCTCAGTAACTCCTAGCAAGTGGGTGTTTGTAGGGGGTAGGGGCCTGATGGGGGAGAGGTAAGAGGCACTAGCATGGCACCTTCAGGTGATGGCCAGTGGTTGGGAGACTGGGCTGTGGACAGGAGTGAGCCCTGACCTGGGAGCCTCCTCAGTCCTTGGCAGGAGATCTTCCTCAGCACCCAGTTAGTGCTCATCTTCATGGGGAGGGTCTGATGTGGACATGTGACCAGTAGAAACTGGGCTACACTTCTAATGTCACACAGAGCCTATTACAGTCGCTACTGACCTGGGCCCTGAGGCTCATCTCTGTGGCAGCCCCTTTCCTTAGACCAGGGGTGGGCAAACTGTGGCCCATGGGCCGAATCCGGCCTGCAAGCCATTTTAAGATGGCCGGTGAGCTCCCGCTGGGGAGTGGGGTCTGGGGCCGCTCCATGCGGCTCCTGGAAGCAGCCCCATGGCCCCGCTCTGGCACTCTAGCCAGGGTGCAGGGTCGGAGGTTGCACCACACAGCTCCCGGAAGCCGCGGCATGATGTCCATCCGGCTCCTACATGCTCCAATGGCCCCGTTCCAATGACCCCCCTCCGGTGCTCCAATGGGAGCTGCGGGGGCGGTGCCTGCGGATGGGGCAGCATGCAGAGCCACCTGGCCACGTCTCCATGAAGGAGTTGGAGAAGGGACATGCCGCTGCTTCTGGGAGCTGCTTGAGATAAGTGCCGCTCAGAGTCTGCACCCTGAGCCTCCCCCCACATCCCAATCCCCTGCTCCAGCCTGATCCCCCTCCTGCTCTCCAAACCCCTCAATCCCAGCCCAGAGCATCCTCCTGCACCCCAAACCCGCCCCACAACCAGAGCCCTTACCCCCCACACACACACTCCACTCCCCCACCCCA
Organism: Gopherus flavomarginatus; assembly: GCF_025201925.1. NCBI lineage: Eukaryota > Metazoa > Chordata > Testudines > Testudinidae > Gopherus > Gopherus flavomarginatus. Next base: position 66,314,426 of record NC_066620.1, on the reverse strand, counting down.
GCACAGAGCCCCCTCACACACCCTGAACTCCTCATTTCTGGCCTAACCCTGGAGCCCACACTCCCAACCAGAGCCCTCACCCCCACTTCAATTTTGTGAGCACTCATGGCCTGCCTTACAATTTCTATTCCCAGATGTGGCCCTCAGGCCAAAAAGTTTGCCCACCCCTGCCTTAGACACTGCGAGAGCAAAGGGACTGCCAGCTGATGGAACCAGTCCCCAAGGAGTTCCCCCAGTGTAGGGTGGTATAGGGCCGTGAAATGGCCCATCACAACACCACCCCAAGCAGGGATTTACGGGGGGCATGGCTGTGGGAGGCAGGGTGTATGGCTGGAGCACCTGCATTCCAGCTATTCTGGACTGCTGCAGTGCCATAAGGGGCCATGGCAGGCATTGTACATTAAAGCAGCTCCTGAGGCAGCTCTTACTTATACCAGGAACTGGGTTAGTCCCTGGCTGCCTTCAGAATCTGAGGGCTTGGCTACACTCGAAACTTCAAAGCGCTGCTGTGGGAGCGCTGCCGCGGCAGTGCTTTGAAGTGCGAGTGTGGTCGCAGCGCCAGTGCTGGGAGAGAGCTCTTCCAGCACTGCACGTACTCCACCTCCTCATGGGGATTAGCTTGCAGCGTTGGCAGCCGCGCTCCCAGCGCTGGGGCACTGTTTACACTGGCGCTTTACAGCGCTGTAACTTGCTGCGCTCAGGGGAGTGTTTTTTTCACACCCGTGAGTGAGAAAGTTGCAGCGCTGTAAAGCGCCAGTGTAGCCAAGGCCTGAGGAATGGGATACAAAAGTGGCATAGCTTAGAATCAGGGTCAGGAAGCAGGTCAGGAGTAAGGGGCACAGGCAGAGCTGTGTGTGGGGAGCCCAGGGCTGGGACAGTGGGTGGAGGCTGCAGGTCCAGGGTGAGGGGCACTGGCAGAGCTGTATGAGGGGAGCCCAGGGCTGGGATAGCAGGGGGGCTGCAGGTCAGGGGTGAGGGGCACAGGCAGAGCTGTATGAGGGGAGCCCAGGGCTGGGATAGCAGGGGGGCTGCAGGTCAGGGGTGAGGGGCCCTGGCAGAGCTTTATGTGGGGAGACCAGCGCTGGGATAGCATGGGGGCTGCAGGTCTGGTGTGACGTGTGAGGGTATGGGCAGAGCTGTGTGTCGGAAACCCAGGCTGAGATAGGAGGGGGTGCAAATCAGAAGTGAGTGGGGGAGGGGGTCTCTGCTTCTCCTCAGCACTGAGCCTGCTGCCCCGGCACTCAGTTTGATTCATTCAGTGTAACAGAATGAAAAGCAAACAGCTGATCCCTGGAGCGGGAGCCCTCTGTGACCAGTCTATCTCCAGGCTGATGGGAGGCTTTGCCTTTGGTCTAGGCCTTTCCTTTGAGACTGCGCTACGACCGGCTCAGGGGGCAGCTGCAGGAGCTGGATGGCTTCCTCCCAGAGTCTCCCAGCCAGCCGGGGATGAAGCCAAGCTCTCCTCACTATGGAGCCACTGACGCAGAGAGAGAAAGGATCCTGGGCTGGCTGAGGAGGGAGCGCTTACCCCCTTTTCAGAGGTGAGTGCCATGTGGGTGCCCACTGCTGCCCTCTGCAGGTTAGGATCAGAATCACTCCACTGTATGTCATGGGACTCATAGTGCTGCGTGGTAACAGAGACTTTCCTTTAGCTATGGATGGGGGCTGATCCTTTGGGAGCAGGGGGAGCTGAGTTCCATCCCTGCTGCTGCTCAGAAGCCCTATGTGACTGGGTGTGTGGTAGTCCCCTTGGAACACTTGCCAGCATGGCAAGGGTGGTTGGTGTGAACTCTGGGAAATTGTCTAGCCGTCTGGGGCCGGGGTGGCAGTGTAGCCTGTGGGGCAGGGAGAAGTAACAGGGCTACACATACTGTGAGAGAGCAGTGAATGAAATGGGAACCACAGCACTCCTTGGTGAGGGCCATAGCGAGTGCAACAGTCCCTGCTTGGACAGGCTGGGGCAGGAAGGTACGAACTTGAGAGGGAATCTGCTATGAAAATTTTAATTAACCCACTTTTGACTGAGCTGGTGAAGGGCATATGGTGATGTCCTGATGAGAGTCTCACCCCTGATCTGCAGCCCCCCTTTCCTGCTATCCCAGCCCTGAGCTCCTCACACACAGCTCTGCCAGTGCCGCTCACCCCTGACCTGCAGTCCCCCTGCTATCCCAGCCCCGGGCTCCCTACACACAGCTCTGCCCCTGCCCCTCACCCCTGACCTGCAGCCCCCCTGCTATCCCAGCCCAGGGCTCCCTTCACTCAGCTATGCCCGTGCCCCTCACCCCTTACCTGCAGCCCCCCTGCTATCCCAGCCCTGGGCTCCCTGCCCCAGCAGAATCTCTGTATTTGTTTTGTTTACGTACAATGATGCATTCGATGATTGTGGGTCCTGTGTATGGCATGGGGCCATTGCTCAGCCCCTGTTTATTGTCCATCATTGATGGTAGTGTCATTGACTGACTGTTTGGTGCTAGGACGGCCCTTTACCTGGAGTACAAGCTGGCAAAGCTGCTGATTCGTCCTCTGGATGAAGGCTACCCAGTGAGCCGGCATGAGATTCGTGGGTACAGCCGGCAGTCTGAGAGCACTGCTGTCTCCAGCATTCCCAGTCACCCATCAACAGCTGGGCTGCCCACCAGAGTCCCCAGCCTCGGGCTGTGGAGGCCTCCTAGTCAGACCCGCAGCACTCCAGCCCACCTAGGTGAGTCCCCCACAGCCAATCCAGGAGCGTCTTCTTGTCCCCAAGAAGAGGGGCTCCCTACAGTGACCCTCCTCCCTGTGCTAGGAAGGGAATAAGGAAAGGCCCGTAAGGGAACATCTACCCTGCCATAAAAGACCCATGGGCCGGCTGCTGGGTCAGCTTGCTCAGGCTTATGGGCTATAAAATTGGCATCGATGTTTAGGCTCAGTCTGGATCCTGGGCTCTGAGACCCCATGAGTGGGGAGGGTCCCAGAGCCGAGCTCCAGCCCAAGCCTGAATATCCACACTGCTATTTTTAGCCCCAAGAGCCCAAGTCAGTTGAACTGGGGTCTAAGCCTCGGTGCTGCAGGTGTTGTATTGCAGCATAGACGTATCCTAAAAGCCATCCAGCGTGGTGCCTGCCCGCACCAACCTGGAATGGCTCCAACTGCCTGCTGCTCTCCCCAGGCTGGCCAAGACCCAGGGCAAGGCGGAGATGCAAACAGAACTAAGGGACCGTGATTAAAAACTACACTCTTACCCAAAGACCCTTTTTCAAACATTGCTCAGGTATAGTTTAAAGACCAGCCTAGAGCAGGCCCACCCCACTGAACAGCGAGCAGGGCCTTCTATGTGACACAGAAGGGCAAGCTTGCCCTGTCTCCACCAACTCTATGCCCCGCACAATCACCCTCCTTGGCCACAGCTGATCTTGCAGAACTCGTCTGCCTTTCTCTCTTCCTCCCATCTTGCTCCCTCTGGTCATCTAGCACCGGCCTTCTCCCTGTTCCTCAGCGCAGCCTGGCCGTTCTCGGTGTGAGAGCCTCCTCCTCTGCAGCGCTGGCTGCCCCAGGGGCTCTTCATCTCCTCAGCTTCCCTGTTCTGTTGTCGCTCCCCTGGGCTGCTGTCCCTCTGGGAAGGGCTCCTGGGAAGCCGGTGGTCTCACTACGTCAGGCAGGGTCTTGGAGAGCATCAGTGGCACCCCACTGTTGAAAGAGACAAGGAGACTGGGCCCTCCCAGCAGTCTATCTAGATCCCACCCCCATCGCTTCTGAAAGGTTAGGAATCCTGGCTGCTCACTGACTGAGCACCCCATTGTGCTTGCCCATAGCCCCCTAGACTCCTCCCTGAACCAGCATGGAGACTTCCACCACCACCAGCCACTTGTCTTTGGACATTTCTCCTTTGACTCTCTGCCCTCCTGCAGGCTGCTTCTCCAGCATCCCTGACCAGCTGCCCTGGGGGAGCTGTGTGGAGTTCCCAGCTGCCGTGAGTCTGGGGAAATCTCCTTTTGCAGAGGGGCTGAGCAGGCTTCCGCTCCAAAGCCTCCTGCCCAACTCCACCAAAGCGGGTGGCCAATGGTGAGATTGCTGCAGCTTGGAAAGGTGTGGATGGAGGCTCTGCCAGACACACCCAGATGTATCCTCTTGCTTTTGGCTGAAAACCCGATTTGTCTTGTAATCCAGTCTGGAGTGCCCCACACCAAGTGCTCCACCCAGTCACAGGTGGAAAGGCGCCTGCTCATTACTCTTGGATACATTCACACATTGCCTGTCAGAGGATAAGTCTGTATTCAACCTGCTATCATCTCTTCCCTCCCCAGGCTCTGAGTTTCTCAGTACTTGGATGGGAGGCACACAAGGGAAGTATAGGTGCTGCAGCAAATGTGGGATTCAGTAGGGCAGCTCTTCTCGGTGGGCCAGCACTGACCCTAGTGTGCTGCTAGGAGGGGCAGGGCTGCAGGAGGTAACCGCTTTCAGATGAGATGTAAAACTGAAGCCCTGCCCACTCATAGTGATTAAAGATCCCAGGCAATTTTTGCGGGTGTCAGGGTATTAGCTCTGGTGTCCGGACCACGTTGCAATAGGGACAACTAAGTTCTATCTCCCTAAGTGCTTCTTGCAGTTTAATTTGGGGACAATCTTCTGTATTGCTTCTTCTGGTCCTAAGCTGTTGTGTTATGCGGCTCTTAATTGGCTGCTCCATCCCAGAAGTGGTTGCATTTCTGTGGCAGGTAAAGCTGGCAGCCCGTGCAGCTTTTTAGAGCAAATTGCAGGAGAACCCAGCTGTTCCCTAGGACACAGAGTGGATTCCACAGCTCTTGGTTTCCTGTCAAATCCCAAACTCATACAGCCCACAGGCTGCTGCCTAGGGCCTCTACAGGCATTGGACAGGAGCTAGCCACAGAGGCATTTTGGCCCAGCCACCACAGGGCTGCTGTGGAGTCTAGACACGTGGACTGATTTATGACGTCACTTGTGTCATGCTTACAGAAGGCTCCGTGGATGGCTGGACTAATGCTGGTGGGTCCGAGAGATCCCTTGATGGCCTGACCAGAGCCGCCTCTAGCTCTTCACCCACGGCAGGGCAACACTTGGGCAGGTAAGGCTAGGAAGGGATAATGCAGCTCTCGGTGCTGGGGAGGAGGAACAGGCAATGTGCAGTAACCAGGCTGAAGTAGCAGCTCTGTCAAATGCACAGTCAGATCAGGCTAGGGGCTTGGGAATGGGCAGAAGTGAGAGTACGTGGTGGTCTGACTAAGCACTTACTGCTCCTTTTGATGAGCATGACAATATCTTGCACTTGTCTAGCACCTTTTAGCCCAGAACCGCAAAGTGCGTTGCAGAGTTCAGCCTCCCTTTGCAGATGGGAAAACCAAGGGAAGTTGTAATTCCCCTGAAGTGGCACAGAGTCTCTTAGGGCAGAGCCTGGCCTGGCACCCTTGTTCCCAGTGCTGTGCTTTAACATTTCACAGGCTGCCTTCTTAGCTGTCTTCTCATGCCTGGGTGCTCTCTGCTGGTTAATGCCCCAGTGGGGGAGGGGTGCTGTGTCATCAGCACTCAGCCGGGCAGAGAGGCAGCATGAGGGGCACGTGGAGGCTGGCTGTGGCCTGGCACTGTGCTGTGGGGGAGGCAGGCTCTGCTTGCTGAGTGATTTATGTCTGATGGAGGGGGCGGGAGGTTTGAGATGGGCTCCGTGCAGCATCCTGTGTGATCTTGTGAAGCCCTCAGAGAGGGGGCCTGGTGTGTGTGGGGTGGCTTGGGGGTGGTGGGGGGTGGGATTCTCTCCCCATCTCTCCCTCAGCATGTGGCTGGGCATGGATTCCAGACGCGCAGCAGGAAAGGAAGGGCTCTAGGCCAGGGCTGCAGCTGCTGCGGGTCTGATCCCAGGGCCCAGTTTGGAGCACGGGGCCCAGTCTCTGGCCTGCCATAGCATTAGTGGGGGCTGTCACTTGGGAGCTGTGACCGAACAGGGAGTATTAACCTGGTAATGTTGCATGGGAGTTTTACTAGTTTACTGTCTGCATTGATACTAGCTGGTGGTGGAATACAAAGGTGTGACTTCACTTGAGGGATGATACTGGAGCAGATAACCTGAGCCCACGAGCGGGTAGGGGCCAGGTGATACCTTCTGCCCAGGAAACTGGGCAAAGGCTGGAGGAGGAGCCGGGGTGTGTGGCTGAGTCAGACTGCTGGAGAGGGTTTCAGTTGAGAGCTGGCTGGGGAAACAAAGGGAGGCCCAGAACTGGGGTCTGGGCTCCCTATCCCCAAAGATGGACCTGACGGAGGGGTCCTGTTTTCTGTATCTACAAAGCTCTGTTTTGGACTGTGTTCCCATCATCTAATAAACCTTCTGTTTTACTGGCTGGCTGAGAGTCACGGTGAATCGCAGGAAGTGGGGGGTTCAGGGCCCTGACTCCCCCACACTCCGCGACAGCAGCCCTCTGTCACATTCTGCATGGGGGGTCTGAGTCTGAGTGTTACGTTGTTTTGCTCTCAGGGCTCCTCCTGCTCTGCATAGTGGGGGGAGGAGGGGAATAACCCCACACCGAGCCCAGGGACCCCGATGGCTTTCTTTTCATGCACCTCCCTGGGCCAGGTTTGAGACTGAGCTTGAGCTGCCTTTTTCTTAGCTCTGTTTCCACATGCCATGGAGTTGTGCGTGTCCCTGGGGGAAGCACTGTGATGTGTCTGCTGGGGGAGTTGTGCATGGTGAGGTGTGCAGCTGCCCGGGGGTGCCCTGGGGATGCATATGGTGTATGCTGGGGATGTGCGGGGTATGTTACTGCACTGGCATGTTGTGTGCTGTGGTGGGAACCTCCCTATCGCTCTATCGCTGACCCCTTGTACCTTTTGTGTCCTCTCTACTTTAGAAGGACCCATTCTTCCCAGAGTGCTGACCCACCAGATCACCCAAAGGGTGTTTCCCTCTCTGGCAGGGGTTGGGGGCTCAGCGGGTGCAATGAATAAGTGGCAGCAGGAGGTAGGGTGGATGTGGGGTTGGGTGCTGGTGGAGGGGCAGGATGGGATGTGCAGGGTAATTCCATTGTAGCCCTGCACACAGGTGACCCTGTGAGTTGCCCAGGCTCTGCGCTCCAACACACCCTGTGCCCAGTGCCAGAGCAGCCCCTCTCCCTTCTCTCATGGCAGGCACCAAGGGGAGCTGGCCTCAGGCACTAGGAAGGTGCTGCAGTTTGACCGGGACGAATTAAACACCTCTGACAGAGGGGAGGAATACTGGCTGCTCCCTGGCTTTGGCCGTTCCGCTCTGCAGCAGCTGAAGGAGAACGTGCTGGGGACAGTGAGTCTCGTTGGACCCTGCTGTAGGATGGGGCTGAGGTGCACGTTGATGGAGATATTAGACAGCTGCCACACTGTCTCCCCTTCCCCTGTGCCAAGTGCCCTTCCCCTGCAGGCCCACTAGTGATTCCAGGCCCCATTCACTTCCATCTCCCCAAACCTCACTCCTAACTGCTCCCTGTATCTCCCTTCCTCCCTCCCAACTTCCTGTCCCTGCCACCTCCCCTCCTGTCCCTATCCATCCTTTTCCAGTCAGGAACAACCAGCTGCCTCTCCAGTTCTGCTCTGCTCTGGAAACCTGTTTTTTGCAGCTCCACTAGTATGTAGAACTGGGGGATTTATGAGGCTCTAGGAATAACCCTTGGCTGCAGCCTCTGCTAGGGCTGGCCACTTTTCCTCAGTTGGTCTGTCCTTGGTCCTGCAGCGCTGGTGTCCATGCTCTGTACTCGTAGGAGCCCAGGGTAACATAGCCAGCCAGGGACAACTGAGTGGTGATCCCAGCGCTGAGACCTCCCAGCCCCCTCTAGGCAGGAGATCATGGGGAGAATTGGGCTGGGCCTCACCACAGCAGCCAGTGGGGTACCCTGGTTTATCGCAGTGGTGAGGGAATACCTGGAAGATGAGCCATCAAATTCCTGGCTTGTCCACCAGGAGAGGGGAGCCTAAGCAGGGTTGCAGCCATGACCCTGAAGAGCTGTCTTCATTCCTCTGGGTGCCAGTCCATGGGAGATGGGAGGGCCTCACAGCTGCAGCAGCACCTGGGCCAAGCACTGATGGTCAGGAAAGGGGCCCTGGGTGCCCCTCATTATAAGTCCAACTGTAGAGCAATTCCCAGAGGTTCAGACTCTGTTAAAGCGGGAGGTGGGGCCCGTTCCTGCTCTGTTTTGGGGCTGAACTCCAGCCTCCCCTGACACATGCAGAATCCATCCTCCCGCTGTGCCCCCCATCTCCTTGTGTTGCAGAGGGCTGGCATGGATTGCTTCAAGGAGTTTCTCCATGGTACCCTGGGGATCCACCTCCTTCACTTCTGGATGGACTGTGAGGATGTCATGGAGTGCACCAAGCGCTTAGAGGCCAGTACTGCCCAGCAGGAAGCTCAGATCCTCTGTGTCAGTCTCTGCCGGTAAGGATGGGTGTCCCAATGAACCCCCTCGTTCACACACTGGCAGAGGGAGCAAGAGGGAGTGGCTTTGCTCATGTGCCCATCCCCTTGTTTGCACACTGGGGGCATGACTCGGCTGTCAAGCCCATACCAGGTGGTGGCCTCACACCCTTGCTGCCCACAGGTCTGGATCTGCTCCCCCTCCTGTGGAAGCAGGTGGTACTGTGTTTCTAGCAGCCAGACGGTGTCACTCAGATGGTGGTGTAGAGAGACTGGAGAATCCCAGCTCCAAATCCCGGTGACGAGCCCCCAGATCTACCACCTGTGTCCATGTAACGAGCAGGCGAGGGCCCTAGGGAACGCCAGTCAGACAGACTCATACCAGGGACTGCAAAGACAGCATCATCCTTGGGCCTAGCAGGGGTCAGGCCCATGCAGAATAACCTGACCCACTTTCAGGACCTCTTGGGATCTTTAGGGTTCTTGGAGGCCTGAGATGTGAGAGAAGAGCAGCCTGTATGGGTCTGTTCTGCCTGGCAGATGTCTCTGGAAGCTTGCAGCTTTGTAGTCACTCAGCATGCACCCAGTAAGACAGGGCGATAGGAGAAGCATAGAGGACCAGACATTGTCCAGTTTGTGACCTTCTCTGGGCAGACATGCTTGGGGACAGACGGCTTGTCCAGTTCTCAGCTGTGGCCATCAGTGTGCTTAGGAAGTACCCTGCAGGTCTGGCTACTCTAGTGTTGAGACCATAGCTGTCTGAAGCCCATGGCCTGAGCTGCTTCAGCCTTTACTGGGGTGAAGCCATTGTTCTTTTCATTGCAGGAACATTCAAGATAAGTACAAGCTGAGTCTGTCTCTGGCCTCTCAGGTGAGTGAAGCTGCTGGGGTGCAGGTGCCCATCCTCTTACCCTGCCTTACAGCCTTAGCAGACACATACGTTTGCTCTTGGCAAGGCTGTGACTCTCACACCTCAGCTGCTAGCAGAGGTGAGACAGCAGAGCCCTAGGGAGCGCTCCTTGTGTGAACTGCCTCCCCAACCAGGAAACACCTGGGCTCATTACATTGCCAGCTGTTTCTGCAGCTGCTCTGCTCTGCCTTCCAGTGACACTGGGGTCCTGCTGCTGCCCGTTTCCAAGGGCAACTGCCTTGCCATCTGTGGGGGTTGACTCTGACCTTAATGCAGCCCGTGATCTAGTGCTGAGCCTGACATCCCAGCTCTGCATGCTGCATCGCTTGCCTCTTGAGAGCATCCAGGAACTGGTGGCCAATGGTCACTGTTAGTGCGTGATCATGACTGATCGCCCAGGCTGGAGCGGGCAATAGTGTATGAGGGCAGCGAGCCAGGCAGGGCTCGGGAGGGACAGAAGGAATGAAGGAGGAACAGTGCTGGCTGGAGCCAGACACAGGGAGCTCCCCTGCCACCTCACAAGCCACTGCCCCGACAGCCTGAGGTGCACCCTGTGCTGAGGTTGCCAGTATGGCCGTCTGTACCAAATTGGGCCATGGTTTGGTGGTGTGGGTGGGACACTGTATGTCCAAGTGAATGCTCCATGCCCCTGAGTCCCTCCCCATCACAGCCCCTCCCCAGATATGCAATAGGCTTCTGTCAGCTACAAGGCAGGCTCAGCAGAGTATTTTGTGCTCATTGGGTTCATTTATCTTCTGATGCTGAGAGAGAGAGAGAATGTGAAACTAACAGCCCCTAAGGTTCTGGCCTCTAGGGTCTATGCTTCCTCTTGGCTGGTAGATATTGTTAGCCACAAGTCCCGCAAAGGATTAATGGTAGATGGGGGCTGGGTGACTTTCCCTTCTGATCGTTCTCCTCTGGCCCAGCTTGGTGTAAGCCATGCGTGCTTGGTGTGGTACCTTGACCCTCTCTAGCAGCGGCAAGGCCAGCTATAGATTGATGGGCCTACTACAGCCTTGGCTGTGTCTTTTACTGCAGGCAGTAGAAGCTCATGCATTAAGCTCAAGAGGTCTCAGATTTGATCCCACTGCCAACGACCCTGTCATAACTTAGTCCCAGATTTGGACCTTAGCGTCCAAAATATGGGGGTTAGCATGAAAACCTACAAGCTTAGTTACCAGCTTGGACCTGGTACGGCTGCCACCACCCAAAAAATTAGAGTGTTTTGGGGCACTCTGGTCCCCCTGAAAAACCTTCCCTGGGGACCCCAAGACCCAAACCCTTGAGTCTCACAACAAAGGGAAAGAAATCTTTTCCCTTCCCCGCTCCAGGTGCTCCTGGAGAGATACACAGACACAAGCTCTGTGAATCTAAACAGAGGGACTCCCCCCTCCCCGTTCCCAGTCCGGGAGAACAGAATTACCGAGAGTTAATCTCTCTTTCCCCCCTCACCCAGAGGGTATGCAAAGTCAGGCAAATAAATCTAACACACATAGATCTCCCTCTGACTTTTTCCTCCCACCAATTCCCTGGTGAGCTGCAGACCCAACCCCCTGGAATTTCCCACTAAAGAAAAACTCCAACAGGTCTTAAAAAGAAAGCTTCATATAAAAAGAAAGAAAAATACATAAAAATGGTCTCTCTGTATTAAGGTGACAAATACAGGGTCAATTGCTTAAAAGAATATTGAATAAACAGCCTTATTCAAAAAGAATACAAATTAAAGCACTCCAGCAACTATATTTATGTAAATACAAAAGAAAAACAATAGAAACCTTACTGCCTTACTAAATTTTGTACTTACAACTTGGAAACAGAAGATTAGAAAGCAGGAAATAGAAAATCCTTCCCAAAGCTGAGAGGGACAGGCAGACAGACAAAGACTCAGACACAACTTTCCCTCCACCCAGAGTTGAAAAAATCCGGTTTCCTGATTGGTCCTCTGGTCAGGTGCTTCAGGTGAAAGAGACATTAACCCTTAGCTATCTGTTTATGACAGACCCACCCAGGGGCATCAGCATCACATTGGGATCCCCATGGAGCCGAGCTCTGGATCTCTTCCTTGGTGTCACAAAGGCACTAGGCTGAGGACCTTGCTATTAAAGCACATTTCTGGAGCCAAGCCTAGGCAGAGGGTAGAGGAAACCAAGATTAAGCCATGCTCAGAGACGCGGTGGGATATTCTGATCCCAGAGCACTGTGTGGCTGGGTGAGGCTGGTGGAGGTGGCTGGCCCAGGCAATGAGGAGAGGTGGTGAGGTTGACGTGTGCTCTTCTCCCCTCTCTGCTGGCAGGAGCCGATGTGCGAGGCTCAGGGCGGCGTCGAGGCAACTTTCAGTGCCTTCAGCAGGAGCCAGTATGATGCTCTGAGACGTCTGCGCACCTACTGGGTTCCCAGGTTTCTCCTCCACCACCAGAGAACCAGACACCTCAGGTTCGTACAATGGGAACCATCCAGGAGATGATGGGGTCAGTGGAGGAAAGCTCCTCCTTTTGTAGCTCTCAGAAGACAGGGCCTGCTGCTGTATTGGACAAGCCACAAGAGAACTAGGCAGCTTGCTGGAGCTCTTCCCAGACTCTACAGCCCCTGCTGACCTCACCAACTGCAGAGGCCTAGAGAAGGGAGGATCCAGTGGTTACAGCAGGGGCTGAGAATCAGGACTCCTGGGTTCTATTCCTGGACCTAGTAGGGGAGTGAGATCCAGTGATTAGAGGACTGGGGCATAGTTTCCCACTGGGGAGCTGGGTTCTCTTCCCACTGACTTCCTGCCTGACCGTGAGTCAGTCCTGCCCTCTCCCTTTGGCTCAGTTTCGCCCCTCTTAAAATGTAGAGACTGATATGCTTGGAAAACAGGGTGTTGTTACATATTTATTTTGACTCTATGGTAGGACTGTCCCCACCTCAGGCTCCCAGACCAAGCCTAGGCCGCCAATGAACACTGACTTCCTGCCTTCGCTCAAGGTGTTTGCGTCGCTTCCTGTTGTGGGTGACGGCTGCATGAGCCACACGAACAGAAGCGCAGACTGGTTCAGCGTACGTAACGCCTCGAGGGAGCATGGTTCGGATAGTGTGTGTGTCTCCCTGCGGGTATCTTCCCAACATGACACAATCCAACATTGAGGCAGGTTAACAGCACGTGGACACAACACCCTGCCATCCAAAATAAGTGTGGTGCTGTAATTGCCTTGTGGGAGGTGGGGTAGACAGTCACCAAGCTGGTGGCAGGGACACCCCCAAAATGGTATAGGAGGCAGAGGTGGCACCAGCAGAATCACAGGCCCCTTGAACACTAGGCTATTTGGAGGAAGGCAGGGGGCGGGGATTTAGCTCTAACACGAGGGTCACAGCACAAAACTGTCTGAGTGATGGAGGAGGGGATGGCATGTGTAAGTCCCCTCTTCCCCAGCTCACCACAACCTGAGTCTCTGAGACAGAGGACATGTCTACACTAGAGCTGGAAGTGTAATTTCCAGCCTGATTAGACATACCTGCACTAGCTCTGGTCAAACTCTTTTTAAAAATAGCCGTGTAGCCGCAGTGACATGAATGAAAGGAGGAGCAGCCCCCCCTGAGAATGAGACTAGGGTCTTAGATGGGATTGTACTCAGGGCGGCTAGGCCTTCTTGTTAAGTGCGCCATTGCAACTACGTTTCTGTTAGAAGACGGAGCTGGCATGGGTATGTCTCCTTGAGCTGGAAATGATCAATACCAGTGTAGACAGCCCCTGACAGGAGTTGCAGGGTTTGTAAAAGGAGTGAATGAATAGAGCCTGGGTGAGAAGAGCCATAAAAGACGACAGATCAATTCTGCTCCAGCCCAAGTTCTTCCCTGAGCACTTGAGATGTCCTCCTGCACTGTTGGTAGCCAGCTGCCTGCCATGCAGGATTGCTACTGGTAATACAGCCAGAGGTTATTTTGTGTGGGTCCTCTTCTCTCATTGGGGATCTGTCTCTGGCCAGGGCCTGATGCAGCTCTTGGTCACCTTTGGAGAGCCAGCAGTGAGGGTAAGAATGAATATAGCACTGAAAACCTCTTCTTGCTGCCCATCCGATGCAGCTTCCGCACTCTGGTACAAGCTGGCGAGGCAGGATTGTGTCAGCTCGGCAGCCAGACCTCTCATGGAATCTCTCTGACACACCGCTGACCTCCCACCTCCTCCAAGCACTAATGTGTGATCCTGGGGCTGGGGGGAGCTTTCTTCACTACCTGACCAGGTGAGTCTCACTCTCCTGTCCTTATCCTTTTCAGCCACCTGACTGAGCTGGGGAATCCCTGGGAATGTAAACTTTGCTGCTGCATTGCCTCCAGCTGTGACAAATACTTGATGCATCAGAGGCAAATGTTGAGTTATGGTAGTTTTCTCCTGGGGCCACCATATAGCCTTGTACAAGCCAACTGGGCTCTATCCCTGCTGGCCGCTCCAGAGGAGAGGTGACTAATTCACTGTTCACACTTCTCCAGGCTGATGCGCATTCCTTCCCTGCTTACCCTCCAGGTTTGAGGATACTCAGAAGGTCCATAACCTCCAGCTGTGGCAAGCGCTGGAGGAGCACCAGGCCACTTGGGAGTGGCAGGCAGACCAGCTCAAGCCCCACCGCTCAGCCTGGCAGATCTTCCACAAGTACTTGGTGCATGGTGCGCCATGTGATGTTGGTGAGCTCCCAGATAACTGGCTCTTCTGCACCATATGCAGTCAGTGGCCAAATCCACTTGGCACTGGGTTTAGCTGTAGCTGGGTGTGCGTGGGGATCCCGGGCTGAATCTCAGAGACCTGCACCAGGTGGATCGTAGGGACTAATGAGCAAAATTATTGATGCTGGAGAATATAAGTGAGTGGGAGTGTGGCACCAGAAGATATTCAGGGGTCTAGAGGGACAGTCTGAATCTGAAACTGAAGCCACCCAAAATGGATTTGAAGTTGGAAAAGCAAGTTGCCCCCACTCATTCAGCTACTAAATGACCTGTTTTCCATGGTCCCGGTGACAGAAGGTCTAGAATGGGAGCAATAGCCTAGTGAATTCCCAAAGCCAGAGAAGCAGCCCATCCTCTGGGAGGGGAGTCGCCATCGCAGTTGTAGGGCACATGGGAGGCACTGGCCGGTGTATAGGGTGGAGGGAGAGTATCTAGTTTCCTGCTCAAGTAGACTTGCTGCACTGCTTTCTTCCGCAAATGGCAGCTGGGGACCAACACACTGCCTTGGGGGGAGATTTCCTTGGACTCCTCTGGAGAACCAGTGCAAAGGGGTGCGCTGGAGGAGGGTTCGTGTCGAGTGGCTGTATGTTACTTCCCTGCCCTAGTGAACTTGCCTTTGAAGACGGAGTCCTAGGGCAACGCTCCGCTCTGCTTTTCTTCTCCCTGCAGGACTCAGCTCTGATATGCCACATTACATCCAGCATCTCCAGGAGATGCTCAGCTCCAGCAACCAACCTCTGGAGCCTTTGGCCTTGGAGCCAGTGGCTCAGCACGTGCTCGCTGTTCTCTGTGAGGCCTGGCTCCGCTACCTCCGCTATGAGATAGCCACCTTCCTGGAGTGAGTTCCAAGGGCCTTGGGTCCTCGTCTTTGGTTTCCAGACCCAGGTGTAAAGCACTGGCAGGCAAGGGGGAGAGAAGTGGTTTATGGGGGAATTCAGTTCTTGTTTTGTCCATGGACACATCTCAGAGAGCTCCCTAACTGCACCCAGTGAAGCAGTTACTCCTCCTCTCAAAGCAGTCTGGCTCTTTGCAGCCTCAAACAAAATGCTGGCAGTCCTGGATTCAGGCCTTCTACAGCAGGTGCTCCTGCACCATCTTCTGAAGCACCTTCTGCTGGGAGCTCAGACTGGAGTAATCTAGTAAACCTCCTTGGCCCAAAGTCAGTGCTCACCCACTACCTTCTTGCACATGGCCTGCTGAAAGTACCTATGAGCTCTCCCGTTCCTCTCCCTACAGCCCCTTCTGCTGTGGGAGGCCAGGACTGGAGTAGCTGGGGACTGCTCCATAGTCAGTGCTCCACTCCTGACAGCACCTCCATTTGAGAGCGGAGCAACTAAATGAAGGATTGGCCTGGGTATTTCATTCACTTCCAGCTTTGGGCTGCAGCTTGAGAGAATTCTTTTCAATCAGCCAGCGCGTGTCACAAAAATCTTTTAAACTCTGCTTCTAAGTGAGACAGCTGTCCACCTGGCTCATTTGCTCTGTGCCACCCTTTCTTGCAGGTACTGCATCCCAGTCTCTTACGTGGAAGTGCAGGATGTCAGGAGCAAAAACAGTAGACTAAAGCAGAGAAGAGACAGGTACTTCTTTATCTGAACTCAGCAAAGGGGGCACAGTTGCTTAGGATTCGGGCTGGCAAACCCAGCTTTGTGAGTGCTGCAAAAGGAACTCAGGTGTCCAGTTGGACATTTGGATGCCCAGAGGTGTTACCAAGCTGATTAATCATTATCACAGCTAAAATTGCAGCCTTTTTAGTCAAGTCCCTGCTGCCCACTGTCCCCACTATGTTAAGGTAGCCTCTACGGCATGCGTCTAGTTAAGAACGTGTGCTCTAGGGATGATATTTGCACTATAGAGCCCTGATGCCCAGAGGGGAATGCAGGCTGCTATACTGATAATGATCTTATATTTAGATCTTACCCCTCATTTGCAAAAAGACCCAAATCACTTCACAGAACTCTCATGCTGAGAATCGCTGTGCCCTCCACTGGCATACGGCTGCGTCGGGGTGGATTAAGGCAGCTATTTCCCCACCACACAAACACTGCAGAGGACATGAAGAACACAGCATTCCACTGCAGAGGGAAGTTAGGAGGCAGGATACAATTCCCTGCCCTGGAATAGGGCTAGGACAACCCCTGTGTCTCATGGGATCTACAATGACCATAAGTGGTCAAGCCCTGAAAGACATCTCCAACAGCACAGCAACCACCAGTGTCATGTGAGGACATAGGGACAGCACAGGCTTGGTGTAGGTACCCCCTCAAAACTACCATCACTGCTTCTTGGTTTCCCTGGCTGTGGAGTAGGGGGAGGGTCTCCCATCTAAGTACAAAGCAGGCCTGATGCTGCTCAGCCTATGAGATCCAACAAGATGTGCTATGGCTGTATTGAGAACCTGTTTGCATCCTTGCAGGGCCAGGAAGAGGAAGGAAAATACCAGCTTTCATGCCCAGGAAGGCAGAAAGCAGCAGAGGAGGCACCGAAAGAAAGCTGCAGCCGAGCCCCAGCGCTTAGGCCACGCTGGCCTGGCAAGTGGGAAAGGGTCAGTGACACCCCAGCGTGCCCTGGACCTGCTCAACAACAAGGTGGTTTTCAAATCCTATAGAAAGGCAGCTCAGGAAATGCAAGATGCAGGGCTCCAGAGGGTGCTGGGGCTGTTGGAGAAGCTGGAGCGGTGCCAGGCAGCCCCAGAGGGCAGGAAGCGGCTGAGCTGTGTGCTGAAGTTCCTGGACCTCTGGGACCAGCAAGGGGCTGGGCCACTGAGCCCTCGCCTCCCCAGGGAGCTGAGGAAGAGACTGAGGGCAGAGGTGGGCCAGGGAGGAGTAAGCCACTCAAGCATAGAAGAAATCCAAGCTGCCTTGTATGCGCACGTTGCTCCGGCCTTCGAGAGCTTCTGGGCTGAGGTGAGTGAGGGGCTGGGCAGGCATGGAATACAGCCCTCCCAGATCCAAGACGAGGGCTGGCCCAAGCTTCAGCCACTCCTACATTTGCTGGCTGCCAAGGTGGCCCTCAAGCATCTAAGGAACAGGAAAGCCGCGGTGAGGTCAGCAGCTACAGCCCAGCCCAGCCAGGAAGACAAAGCCTCCTTCTGCCAATTCCTCAGGGCTGCTGCCAAAGGCTGGCCCACCCTGGAGATGCTGCACTTCCTCAAACATCTGCAGGTCCATGGCCCCCCTGTGCTGGAGCATGGCCTGCACTTCCAGCTGGAGGTGCAGAAGTTCAAGAACGCCCATCACGCCATGCCAGACAGGGCTGTCCTGAGGAAGAAGGTGCAGGTGATCCGCAACTGCTTCCTTGTCTCCCAGCTGGAGCCCCGGCTGCAGGTAGGCCTCATGCTCTGACAGAGGAGTAGCAACGGGGCAAAGAGATGGTCAGGCAGACCGAGGGCAAGAGAGGAGGAGATGGATCTAAAGCATTAGCAGTGAGTTGATATATAACACAGGAGTTCTGCAAAACAGAGTGGTGGGTGTGTAAACTCTATGGGCTCCCATTTAAGTCAGTGACAGCAGGACTGGGCCTCAACGGCCATGTTTAATGCTCTAATGGGGAACACGCTAGTTCCCAATTTCCTCCCCCACCTGAAAAATTCCAAGATGATGAAATACAGTGATCAACCTCAATATAATTCCCAGGCCAGCTTCAGCCCAGGCTAGCTCCCACCCTCCTCCCCAGCCTGTTCTCAGCTAACCTAGTCTGGGAAATGCCCTGCACAGCAGCACCTGCACTCTGGTAACACTGGGGCTGAGAGAGCCCAGCACCAGCCGGTCCAGAATGAGAGGCCAAACTGGTGTAGAAGCAGCTGGGATATCTAGCAGATCTTTTTGCAGCTGGTAACAAGGAGACTTGCTCCCCTGCCCCAGACCCCTGAGCATGTTTATGGCTTGCTCTCTAGGTGGTGGTGGATGCTGAGAAGTTGGGGAGAGCTATCCGGGCAGCTGAGCAGGCTCTCCAGCAGGATGCCCCAGCACCACCTCCTGGCCTGTTTGATGAGCTGAGGGACTCCGTCTTCAACACCCTACTGCCGTACTGGGCTGGGTTCCGAAAGGCCTGGCTGAAGTGGTCGCCTGAGAGTGCCCAGAGAGCCCCAGGTACGTTCATCACCCTGAGCCCGTCTGACTGTAGAGCCCACCCTTTCTCTGGAGAATCTGAGGATCAGATAGCAAGGATTTTGCAGTTGCTCCAGGAAGGTTCCCTGCTGTGGGAGCTGGGCAGCACACTTCAAGCAAGAGAGGCTGAAGGGGCATGTGGAGACAGTTGTGTGCTTACGTTTGCAAGTGCAATACCCATGCTAAAGAAACAGCATGTGCAGGCCTGGCTCTCACAAAGGCCTATGGCCAATTGAAAAAATGACCTGTGGCTCACATGAAGCCTTCCTCATTACTCTTGGGGAAAATAATGCCAGAGCCCAGTAGCTTACCCTGGTAGGAGTGATGCCACTTGAATGGTCCTTTTGCTTTATTGCATCTCACTGCTCCTAGCTAGACTTTCCTGCTCTTTGTGTGACTCATCTCTGAGCTCCCTCCAGCCTGTCACCACTTTGAGCTGCCCAGAGCTGAGGCAGGATGCAAAGGACCTTTGATCTCTCACTGGGTGGGGCAGGTCACTTCCTAGTGAATGGCCAGACCTTTCTCTCCTCCTGGTTTTCATTCTCTGGGCAGGGAGGGGTGTTTTTCACCTAGTTTATCTCAAGCCCATGGTGCAGCTCTGTCCTGAGGAAAGGGCACCCCCAGGGCTCATCCTTGTGTGTCTCTTACCCCCTCTGTGGACCGATAACACACTGATGAGGGCTTGTCTACATCACAAAGTTGCAGCGCTGGTGAGGGGGTTACAGCACTGCAACTTAGGAGGTGTACATATCTGCAGGGCATCACCAGCGCTGCAACTCCCTGTTTGCAGCGCTGGCCGTACTCCCGTTTTGTCTCGGGTGTAGAGGATCCAGCGCTGGTAATCAAGTGTAGACACTTACCAGCGCTTTTCTTGACCTCCGTGGAATAAGCAGGTATCCCAGCATACCTGAGGAAGCCTTTGGTAATCAAGCTGGTCTCCTTCCCCGTTTGCTCTCGCGTTCCCCGAACCCCGAGCAAGCAGGTCTCCTTCCCTGCGGTTTGCAGGGTGGTTCGGGGAACGCGAGAGCAAACCGCGGCGAAGCTGGTCTCCTTCCCCGGTTTGCTCTCGCGTTCCCCGAACCCCCCTGCAAACCGCAGGGAAGGAGACCTGCTTGCTCGGGGGTTCGGGGAACGCGAGAGCAAACCGCGGCGAAGCTGGTCTCCTTCCCCGGTTTGCTCTCGCGTTCCCCGAACCCCCGAGCAAGCAGGTCTCCTTCCCTGCGGTTTGCAGGGGGGTTCGGGGAACGCGAGAGCAAACCGCGGCAAAGCTGGTCTCCTTCCCCGGTTTGCTCTCGCGTTCCCCGAACCCCCCTGCAAACCGCAGGGAAGGAGACCTGCTTGCTCGGGGGTTCGGGGAACGCGAGAGCAAACCGCGGGCAAGCTGGTCTCCTTCCCCGGTTTGCTCTCGCGTTCCCCGAACCCCCCTTGAAGCCGCCCAACAGCGCTGCAGTGTGGCCACATCTAACACCACTTGCAGTGCTGGTTGCTGTAAGTGTGGCCACTCTGCAGCGCTGGCCCTATACAGCTGTACTAATACAGCTGTAACAACCAGCGCTGCAAAATTGTAGATGTAGACATACCCTCAGGCTAGTAGAGCCTTTCACCCCTAGCAATTGCAGAAGGGTGATCCTGCCCTCAGGTATGAATTCCCCATGGGACTGCCTTGTAGAATGGAGTATTTATTGCCCCTGACAGGCTTTTATCACCAGTTCCTGTCTCGTGCAGGTTAAGTGCCTGCTCTACCCACACCAGTAAACATCTGTAGGGACGATGCTGTGCTGAGAGATTTCTCCTCCATGCTGGCCAGGTGCTCCAGGCGCAAAGCTGCCCTTTCAAAATACTGCGCCACAGAAGTCCCTTGGCAGCATTTAAGCTGTTTCCTTGAGCTGGGGCAGAGAGAACTGTCCCTCCAAGGGCTCAGTGTCAGATTCTTTACTCTTCCCTGAGCCCTTTTCATCCAAAAAGCTTTACAGACAACAATCAGTGCTACTTAAGTGAGGCCAATACAGTCACGCTGCCCCAGTCACTACACAAGGGGAAGTGAAGTATCACGTGTCCAAAGGAAACCGCAGGGGACTAAAGAGCGGCAGAATATAATTACCAGAGTTGATTTGACCACAACACCGGGGGAGCCTCCTGCCTGTGAGGAAAAGTACAAGGGGACAAGAATCCAAGACCTTGGCTTTACATCTGGCACCATGCTGGGGCATTAGCTCAGTACAGGCCCCCCCCCCCATTGAATCATCCTGAACTTCCCTTTGGGGGTAGGGAGTAGTCTCATCCGAATATTGACCACACCTGATCTTTAGCTTGGGCTGCAGAACACCGGGTGGCCAAGGGGGAAGAAGAGGGAATGGAGTCCTCGGATGGGTGTGGAGGGGAAAAAAAAAAAAAAAATCAGACCCTTTCTCGTGACCTTCTCTCCCACTGCAGTGCTGAGAGCCCAGCAGCTCCTACAGCAGAGACGGGCCCTGTTTGAGCGGTCCCAGGGCCCACCACAAACATTCCAGCTGCCTCCTCTGCAGCAGCATGTAAACGTGAAGGGCAGCAAGCAGCAGGACGGCTTCACTTACACCTTCTCCGTCAGCAGGGGCATTGCCCTGAAGGTCAGTGGGCAGGTCTGCACACCCACTCCTAAAGGGAGCAGGGGCGGCCAGCAAAGGGTCGCAGCTGGCTGTAACCTCAGACCTGAGGTGTTTAACCTACAAAATGCTCCTGCCAGCAACTTGGCGATTTTGGTAAGACGCAAAGGGGCTCAGCCTGGTGTTTCTGTTGGTAGCACCCAAGCTGCTCCTCCCACCCATACACCAGTCCAGGAACGAGGTGGCGTTTGCAGAAGCTACTCATGTAGCAACACCCACAATAAGTGGTACACCTTGGATGGCTGGAGCCACTTTTCCCAATATACTAACATCTCTCCCCGTGTCCAATACAGCCACTTCTGAGTTGGACCCCAGCAGCTGTTGAACAGCAGACAGTAACAACACACTAAAGCCTAGGGCAGGAAGTGACCTACACAAACCCAATGTCCCCCCCTCTCCTCCTTTCCGCTCCTGTAAGCACACACAGAGTTAGATGTTATAACTCCCTCTCTTTACTCAGGCCTCCAGCAGAGAAGATATGAGCACCTGCACTTCTGTGTTTGGAAATGGCAAGACATCAGCACGAGTTCAGCTTCCTTCCCTTCCTGAGGTACCGGTGCTGCTCTGACCAGGACAGAAAGCGCTCTAGCCTACAGCACCCAATGCAGAGCCGCAATGCTGGCAACATGAGTGGCAGCTAGAGGTGGCTGGTATGCTGCAAAATCAAGCTCTGGGCTGTTTTTAAACACAGGGAAGGCAAACAGCCAACAGCTAGGAGAGAGATCTGGGACCAGTGGCCCTGTGCTGTAGGGTGACATGGTAAAGCAAGGCTCAGGCACCCTGCTGGAAGTTCAAGGTCCCTTGGCACCAAGTGAAAACCTGGGAGCCTTGGCCATAGTCCCTCTCATTAAGGGGAGTTTCAATTACCCAGGCTGGGCACAAACTCTTGCTGAACTCAGAAGAACTGAGGCAGCTGCCCGCGTTCTCAGTGCTGCTGCAGTAGCTGATTCAGTGCACCGGGGAGCACCAGATCTGCTCTCTCCCTCCAAGAAAAGGCCAACACCTCCCCCCACCAGCATTTTCACCTCCTGCCCAAAGGACCAGGTTAACATTAATCACATGGCAGTGAGCAGCCCTCCTCAGAAGAGTCCTCGTAGAGTGGCTGGGAGCTGAGATCACAGTGGGGTGTCTGTGTGATGTTAAGGGTTATGTCTCACACCGAGTTTCCAAGTCTGAGAGCTGCAGCCACGGGAGCAGTTCCAGGCTAGAGCTCTGAGACATGGACAGGTGGGCTCCTTATCTCACATAACAGGTCAGTCCAGTATTCTCATTCAGACCCTCCCCTCTCTGCCTCCAGATCAGAGGCAGCTGGGCAGAACAAGGTGCTTTGCTTAATCCCAACCGAGCAACTCACCCACACTCTTACAGCACACGTGAAGCTAAAGAGAAGGAAAGGCAGCCCTCTGCCCAGAGCAGGGTCTTGCGCCAGGTGCAGCAAGGAAGGGCTGGAGGGTTCTTTAACCAGAGGTGGAGTTCAAAGGATGTGGTGTCACAGCTCACTCTACAGCGATGCATTTGGCTCTTGTGTTATGGCACTAGCCTGTGTCCTTATTAAGAATGACTCTGAGTTGATCATCAGGTGCGGGATTGAGTTCCAGGCCCATAGGAGCAGCTCTACAATTCAAGGCTCTTGGGCCAAAGTGGGGTAGTGGCAAGTGCCAGAGGATGGTGTGACAGTGCTGGCAGCTGTGCAGTGCTGGCTGTGGGGCTGAGGAATTCCACAGCTGCCTGCATAGTGGTCAGCTCAGATATTGACAGGGGACATTCACTCATATGTTGCCTGCTGCGACCTCACACTCTGGAGTGACCTCCTCCTGGCTAGCCTTAACCACTGAACTCTTGCCCCTATGTGTGCATTCAAAGTGCTGCTAACATCAGGTTCCAGCTCATCACCCACCTCTAGCTCCCCTTCTCCAGAAGCTACTTACCTTTCTGTCTCTTCACAACTTAGACCCAGCTGCTCTATTAATTCCTTGTGCTGCTGAGACGCTGCCTTTGCTCTGCCAGCATTCCCTGACTACACTACCCAGTCAATTTGGCCTCGATTCACAAAGGGACTTAGGCACCTAAGTCTGGGTCAAGGCCCCACCTCCCATTTTTAGGTGATTCACAAAACTGGCAAACCCTCTAGGTGCCTAAACTCTCTCAGCACCTACAGTTCTGTAAAAGCTCCTGTGGTGACAGTGTTTGAGGCTCTGGGCATGTGCACTGCTGCCTCACTCTAGGAATCTGGATGCCTGGCCCCTGCCTATGCCCTATGGGGTAGGGGGGTGAAGTAGGAGTTTGGCCACTTAAGTCATGTATGGGGCCTGGGCTGTAGGCATGCTCAGAGACTGCCTATCAGTTGGGCCCCTCAGGCATACATAAGTCAGCCAGGGGATTGGCCCTCCCTCATCGCTCTTTTAGCCCAGTGGTTAGGGTGCTTACCTGGGATGCAGGAAAGCACCCATTTCAAGTCCCCTCTCCACCTGAGGAAGGAGAAAGGATTTGAACTGGACTCTTGTCACCTCTTGGGAGTGTGCTCTAACCACTGGGCTATGGGATAGTCCCATGTGGGGCTCCCTGAATCTCTCCTGTTGAAGCTGTTCCACTGTGGATAAATAGTCATTTGGGCCAGGGAGACAGAGAGCAAACGCATGTCCAGTGATTAGGGCACTCACATAAGATGAGGCAGATGCCAGTTCAAATCCTCAGGGAGGATTTTACCTGGGGGTCTTCCAGGTGAGAATCCAAACCACTAGGCTAAAAACTTATGAAAGAGGCTCTCCTCCCCACCCAGCCTCTTGCAACAGTGGCAGAGGTGCCTAACTCCAAAGAGGGTTCCTGGCTAAGAATGCTGGCAGAGATACACCTCCCTGCCTGGACTCAGGTGCCTGTCTCTGTGAGAGGAGCAGGGCTTAGCACATCCCCTGCTGGTCAGCATCTCCCACGGGCTAGCTTAGGCAGCTCCCTGTCTACCATGCTGGCTTTTGGGATGTGCAGTCTAAAGTGCCTGTCTCACCTCATGCACTATGTAAGGAGGGAAGGTGCTGAACTCAGGCTTTGTGACTTGCAGCCATGTTCCTGTGATTTTCTAAGCCCTAACAGTTAGGCACTGTGACACTCAGCATTGCAACACCAAAGTACCTTTGTGCATCCAGGCTTTCCCCCATCCCACCCTTTACGTGTGGGAAAATTCCCCCTAAAATCCATGCTGCTGCTACCTCATCCTTCAAGCTCAACGCTGCTGTGATGCCTCGCAAGCCCTAGCTGCTGATAACCACCAAGCCAGAGGTGAGCTACTTCTACTGCTTACAGTGATTTCACTGTTTACCTTGTCAGTCCTTCCCTCCCCCCATCTTCTGCATCTTGGCATAAACCAAGTTTTGCAAGGCCTTTGGGGCAGGGAGTGTCTTCGCTTTAGATCAACATAGCCCGGGGCAGGGGCTCTAGGCATTGCTGTAATACAGATAATAAAGAGGTTTAAATTACCCAGGACATGTGAGTTTGTGGAGTGGTATATGCTATGAGTGCTCATAAAAATCAACCAATCCTTTTAAAGCCCAGTGCAGCCTGGGCCTTGCTATCTCCTGCTACAGGGAGTTCCACAGGTTGTTTCTATGTTGGTACAGCCACGACATCAGCACCAGTGCAACAGTGTTTTCTGCCCAAGATGTTCTGAGAAACATATTCCTAACTCTCTCTACACATCCCCCCATGGCTGAGTTTGCTCTTGTTATGCGAGTAAGAGCCAGAGCTGAATGTAACAAACCAAAGGAGCAGGACCCCAGCCCTGAGAAGGGAAGCGTTAGGAGAGTGGTGGAGTGGGAAAGAAGAGGTTTAATTGGATGCACACAAAGCAAACAGGCTGAATAGCCAGAACACAATCCTAACACTGATATCTCTGGGGCTGCAGGATAAGCTCCCCTGGGAAAGGGCTGCAAACCCCATCACCTGGAACTGGATCCAGCCCTAGACACTGCAGAAGCCACCCTGCACTGGCTGGGCAGACACAGTGAGCTAGAGGACTTTCCCAGTCTAGCTTCTGTTCTGCTTGGCTCCCCTCTCTGTAAGATGGGGACGATGCTATTACGCTACTGGCCCTGGTGGAGTGCGTCCTTGACCCGCACTTTGAAGGTGAACAGCACTGCTAGGAGAAGAGTTAAAGCAGCTCCTGAGGGTATGGTTTGCAGGGATAGAACTCCCATGAGGCCTTGTTGCACTGGACCAGAAAGAAAACTGCAGCTAATCAGAAAAAAGTGTCAGCAGCTCAGCCAATCTCAGTTCTTTATTAGCTTCAGGATACCACTGCACAGTTCCCCTTCTCCCCTACAGAGCTTCCTTGTGAGTGTGGCTCACATGGCGGTAAATCTCTCCCAGCCATGGCACAGGATCACCCCTCTAGCAGCCACAACCTCCCTGCAAGCCGGAGAAATACTGGCTCCTTCTGTGACAATCTCCATGAATCCAGGCTAGACGGCGAGAAGCAGAGTCAGCTGCTTCCTCCAGTCAGTCCTATGGGGCAGGATGGTCGGCCGACTCTGGCCCCTATTCCTATGTTGACCCCCGGTGGCAGGAAGCCAGATATCCCTGATCCACAGTGCTTGGCAGCAGCATTCAGTAATGGGAGCTGCTAAGCCACCCAAGACACAGAGCTGGTCAGAGGATGAAATGTGATGCAGCAAAGGGACAGCTCTGTGGCAACATCCTTGAGACGGAGGCTGGCAGCTCTGCTGGCTCCAGCTGACCCCACAAAACAAGGAATCATCCTTACTTCACAATCTACTCCGGGCAAACTCCAGTGCAGCAGTCAGGGCCCCCTGAAGGTCCTTGGTGTTCCCAGTACCCTTGGCGACAATGCCAGAGCCCCCTGCGTTGCCTCCCATGTGAGTACAGACAGCCAGGGCCCAGTCCGCTGCGGAAAACGTGGGCAGGGCAGTCTGGGGAGAGACATGAGGGGAGAGGTTAGCCTGACTGCGGGCCAGGAGGCACCCTGGCCTGGATGGGGAAAGAAGGGTCCAAGAGGTCACGTGGGGCCCTCTCTCAGCACGCAGGCAGCCTGGGGTCCTTGTTCCCTGAGCTGGTAGAGACTGGTGGTCTGCCCTGCCCATGGCAGAGGTGGACCTCTTTCTTGACTCCTCCCTCTCCAGGCCAGAAGCACCAGGGCCACACCAGGCTCCGCCAGAGCCCCTGTGTCTCATCATTGACTCCTCCAGATGACTAAGCAGCAGCACTGACAGGCTGCCAGCGGCAATCCCATATAGTCCTTGCTGGACGGTGTGTGTTGCAGCCCAGGGCCGGTCTCGCAAACAGGGCAGAGGCAGTTACTGGCCACACTCTGAGCTATGAGCTCCCCCCACAACAGAACACAGATGGGCCATTAACCCTTTGCAGGCAGAGATTCCCAGCTGCAGCACGAACCTGCATACCTTGGACACCTGACAGGCACAGAGCACCTCGCCGGACGCCTGCGGGCTGAGCAGCAACACTGAAGCCCCAGGAGACTTGTCACAAAGCTGGTTCACCACCTTCATGAGGATCTAGGAGAGGCATGGAGGGGCAGTGTCAGGAAGGGAGGGGAAGACTCCTGAGCAGATGACTAAGCCGATGAAATACTAGAGGAGGAGGTTACTGCACGGCCAGTGTGCTACTCGGCAGAGCAGCTCAGCTTACTCTGCTCTCTGGCAGTTCTGCTACCTCACCCCTAAACTGCTCCAACCACTGCGCCAGTCCCCTGCGCCTCAATTCACCTGCCCCAGCCCCGAGCCAGCAGTGTCAGCTCCATCAGGCTCCAGAGCCCAACCCTACTGACTTCCCCTGTGCTAGGGGACAAGGCAACTGCACGGAGAGCTCACTCACAAACACTCACTGAGAGTGAGTCGGACGAGATGGTATCGATGATGACTGGCTGCTTGGAATGCTTCTCCAGCAGGCCTTGCGCCTTCTCTGCAGCCTGGAGGAAGAGAAACATGGCACAGTGGGAGACCACCCATGATGTGGGAGGATGGAGGGGACATCCAGCCCTGTCACAGGGAAGGGAATGCTGTCATGGGGTGGGGAGCCGTCAAATGCCATGGCAGGGGCCAGACTAAGCCCTGCAGACTGGAATCCCCTATTTACCCACCGAACAGGATATGGAAGCCACTCCCTGCCCACACACCTCAGCTGTGCCCTGCCCCCTCACCCCAAGGGAGAGGGAAGTTCAGTCTGACCTCCCAGATATGTTTTGCAGAAACCAAGTGGTTAGCATTAGAGTTCCGAAAAGACTCCAGTTCCCAGAACTAGTTGCAGAGAAGATTCAATGACTAGCCACCATTCCTGGAGCGTCCAATACAATCAGATTAACGAACAAGACACAGACTGCTGCTGGATGCCACATGAGCTAGAACAATAAGCAAGGGGCTGGGTGGGAGGAAGTCCCAGAGTCCAGTCCCTGCTCTGCCACTGATGCTCTGTTGCCTGGGGAAGTCATTTTGAAGTTCTGTGTCTCAGTGTCACCACCTGTAACACTGGGGATAATGTCTGCCTGCCTCTCAGTGGGTCAGGGGTTGTGAGAAAGCACTTACATGTTGTTTCCCCATCTTTGCAGTGCAGGGAGGTTGCCCCTGGTGAAAGGTTAGTTTCAGCACTTAAACCAAAATGGACAACTTGCAGTGTAGGTTAGGCGAATCAGCAACCAAAAGAGCAACATGGAACTTCTCCTACACAGCTGAAAATGGCCTGCCTCCCTTTCCCCCGCATTCCCAGGGACCTGATTTCTTGGAGAGGTCACTCTGATGAACAGAACAGCTGTGGTTCTCGTGTAGGGAAAGATCAAGCTGAGAGAATCTGCCCACTCAGTGGAGAACAATCTGGTGGCCTTCAGCAGGCTGCAAAGCTGCCAGAGATCTTGCTGCTGCGTCCTTACCTGTCTGATTTCTAGTTTTCGAATTGCTGTGTTTGCTGCTCTCTGCAGGGCTTTGAGAATGGCCTGCAGTTCCCTTCTCTGCCACTGAGGCATCACAGTGCTGCCCACCTCCTGGAAAACAAGCAGCTGCTTAAAAACACACACACCCACACACCCTAAGGGTGTGTCAAGGGGGAAAGTGGTTTAATGATCTGGGCATCATCTCTAAAGCTAGATCAGCTTTCCCCCTGCTGCCACCTCCTCCCCCATTCCATGTGACCACAGGATTTCAGGCCATACACGCACTCGGAAGTGGACTGAGACCTCTCCAACTCCTTTCATGTCAGCCACCAAACAGGTCATCAAGTGGCAGCAGCTTTCTGCTACTGCTGACCTGGGTGAGAGTGGAACCTAGTGGTGGAGAGAGACATGATTTTGTATTTCAAACTCCTAGTGGGAGGCTTCTGCATAAGGAACACAGCACTCACTTCAGTCAGGTGGCCCACCTCCTTGGAGAGGCTCTGCACCTCAGGAAGGGAAGAGCTTCCCTGTTTCACCCGTGCAGAGAGCGAGTCCACTTCTTTAGCCAAGGACTGGCCTACTTCCCGGGCCTAGTAGAGCAAGAGAAACAGCCCTTCAGGAGAGAGACACTCAGCAGGGACGGGAAAGAGCAGGGTCAGGAATGGGTGAAATCACAGGTGTTAAACCTTCAAACTTCCAAGAGGACGACAGCTAGAAAGTGGGTTCTGTAATGGTTTGTGCTCTGTCACCAAGTGGCTCTTTTTTGAGGTTTTATTAGTGACAAATGGGTGAGTCTGAAATATTGAGAGTCTGGAAGACAATCCTTGCCATAGCTTTATAGCTGTTGATAAACAGGCCAGTTGTAGGAGACTGAGCCACCCAGAGGACAGGCCCTTCAACAAACACTTCACAGCGTGTTTAAACGTGTGACAGCGACACCAGGGGCTCTGGCTGGAGAAGCTCTGAGCCCCCTCATCTGGGCTGTTTTTCACTAACAGATGCACTGTTGGGGTTGGAGACCTGTTAACTCTTCTAGCGCATCCACCTGGGAGCCAGTATAGGATTGCGTGGTGCATTTTCTACCTGTATTACCTAGTCTAGTGTTAACATCCCAAATGGTGGGGCTCACAGATCTCTACTAGCAGGACTTTTTTTTCCCCCGATGACATCCTTTACTCTCCCAGCCTGGACTATCCTCTCCCTGCAGTGCCTCCATCTAACACCCAGGAGGAAGGAAACAGAATCCTACAGGGATCTGTGCCCATCCAGAGCTGAGGAGGAAGCCACGGAATTTGTCCCTGGAGAGTAGTGGGTGTAAGACAGGGGTGGGCAAACTATGGCCGATGTGCCAGATCTGGGCCATCAGGGCTTTGGATCTGGCCCGCAGGATTGCCAGCTCCCTGCCTGCCCTGGCCCCGTGCCACTCCTGGAAGCGGCCGGGACCACATCCCTATAGCCCCTGGGGGAGCAGGGAGCAGACACCTGCCCTCACCTGCAGACACCGTCCCTAGCAGCTCCCATTGGCCAGGAACAGGGAACCGCGGCCAATGGGAGCTTCGGAGGAGGTACCCACAGGTGAGGGCAGCATGCAGAGCCCTCTGCCTCCCCTCCCCCATGGATGTGGTGCCGGCCACTTCCAGGAGCAGTGCAGGGCCAGGGCAGGCAGGGAGCCTGCCTTAGCCCCACTACGTGCTGCTGTCACCCCAGAGCCGCTCAAGGTAAGCGGTGCCAGATTGGAGCCTGCACCTGAACCTCTCCTGCACCCCGGCTCCCTGCCCTGAGACCCCTGCCGCATCTCTCCTGCACCCCAACCCCCTGCTCTGAGCCCCCTCCAGCACTCTGAACCCCCGCTGCACCCCAACCCCCTGCCCTTAGCTCCTTCCTGCACACCGCATCCCCTCCCACACCTCGCACTCCCTCCTGCACCCCCACCCCAGCCCTACATTCATGGCTCTGCATGTAATTTTCTCACCCAGATGTGTCACTTGGGCCAAAAAGTTTGCCCACCCCTGGTGTAAGGGGAGAGCTGGCTCAGAGCAGGGACAGTGTTCTGCCCAGCCTGGCTACATTCCCTTGGCTTTGTGCCACTCTTTGGCACCCGTGGGCTGATTAACATGCATATCCCCGATTGCAAGCCGCTCACCTCAGCACCAAACACAACAGCACCCTGTGTGTGAATGTGAACCACTGACGTGCGGCTTTGGGTCAGCGCTCCTAGCAAGCAGGGCAAGCGTGCCTTGCAGCCTTCACTCCTCCACAGCGGGAGGAGACTTGTCAGGAATGCACAGGGGAAAAATCAAACATCAACAAATCTGCTGGGGTGGGTAAAGGATTGCAGTTCCATCAAGGAGAAACGTAATTTCCTGATGGCTGCACTCTCCTTGTACTGCTGCATGAGAGAAGATGGCAAGGGATGCCGAGTCTCTAACTTCCAGGTGCTCAAGCACATCGGGGCTTCCCATGCACAGAGTAACTAGGTCAATTGCTCTGCACACAGACTTGCCAGCCAGGATCACTGCTAAGCAGGAGTCAAAGATCAAAGCCAAGAAGTAAAAATTGCTAGAATGAGACCAGAGCCCCATAAGCACAAGAGGTCAGCAGCTAAAAGCTGCTGTGATGTGAACTAAAACTAGGGCAGAGAGGATCAAACCATTAGACGCCCTGGGTTTAAATCCCAACTGTGAAGAGAGGTTAAAGGGTTCCTGCTATTCAGTGCTGAATTATCATCTCAGAAGTGGTATTGCAGATCAGGAGTGAGGGGCATGGGCAGAGCCATGTGTGGGGAGCCCAGGATGGAAAGAAAGGGGGCTATAGATCACTGGTGAAGTGCAGTGGCAGAGCTGTCTGCACATTGGGGGTGGGAGGGAGAAGACGGGGAGCTAAGAGGTTGCCGCAGGCCAGGTCTGAGGGGCATCAGCAAAGCTGGGGAGGAGCACACAGCAGTCCCCAGTTTCAGTGCCATCAAACCATGGAAATCTCAGCCTCCCTTGTCTCACCAGCTTGGC
The DNA here is from genome assembly GCF_025201925.1 of Gopherus flavomarginatus. Classification (NCBI taxonomy): domain Eukaryota; kingdom Metazoa; phylum Chordata; order Testudines; family Testudinidae; genus Gopherus; species Gopherus flavomarginatus. The sequence continues at coordinate 66,283,820 of NC_066620.1, read as the reverse complement.
TTGCTCCCTGGTCACCACGATGATGCGACTGATCCCTTTAACCAGCTGACGCTCGGAGGTGATGGTCAGATCCTGCACAGCTCCTGTCTGCAGTAAGTGCCTGTGAGGTGGATAGAGAAGAAATATCAGCATGTGCCCATTGTCTAGATTCAGTCTCAGCTTTCCAACAGGGCGCCAGGTTTTGCTTTCAGATCCCTCTGTCTTGATCAACATACCCTCCTCTTATAGTCTAGGTACAGACTGTTTAGAGACCCTCAGTCAAGCCCTGCCTCTGGATCTGGATGCGAAGACAAGCCAGGAATACGTGCCCTGCCCCCTTAATATGTGCCCTGCCCCCACAAAGCTCTCTCTGGCCCTACAGAAGAGCACTTACGTCCCACAGCACAGCTCCACAGAAGTCTGCATCGCAGCCTGAGAGTTGGGCATCAGTGCACTTTCTATGGGGACCCCCACGGATACCACCCTCACCGGATCTGGATACACCTGAGAGGAGAAAGGTCAGCTGCAACAAACAAGAGGATTCATGCGGCGTCACAGAACCAGTCAGTGCCTCAGGTCACAGCTGCTGCACCCCTCCCCAATGAGAGACCCCAGCAGATCCAGCGGCAGACAGCAGCGCTGCTCCTCCCACAGACTGATACATAGAGGGTCTGCTGTTCAGAAAGAATAATTGAGAGAGCGGATTAGTGAGACCACACTGCAGCTCCATGCCCACCTCCCTGTAGCAGGCAGCCTCCACATCACCAGACCTGCGGCTGCCTGGGCACCCCCAGGAACATACCTTCATTCACCCATTTCTAGCGCACTTTCCTTTTCATGCTCTAGATGGAGATTCCCCAGTTAGGGGAGTCCATCAGTGTATGTCTCTTATGACCCTCATAACCCTTGTTGGGAGCTGCCCTCTGCTGAGGCCTGTGGGCTTATTACATGCCCTCCTACTGTACCTCATCCATGGTCCGGAGTCCCTGAATGCCACTTGCCAGAGCCAGGGGGACTTCCGCCATATAGACAATTTCATTCTGGTCAACCACTTCCTGGATCACACCTTCTACTTCCTGCAGCTGCTGCGTGGTCACTGGGGCCTGAGAAAGGAGATTATCCAACATCAAGAAACATCCCTTGAGGGGCACAGTATCAGGTGTCACAAAGGAGGAAGTGGTGTGTTAGAGCAGAAAGGCTCAGTGCCAGGACTCCTGGGTTCCATTCCCAGCTCCATGTCAGATCTTGAATAAAATGCTTCCTCTCTGTGCCTGGTTTTCCCAGTGTGTAAATGGGGTTGTGATCATCATGACCCTACCCTCCCTGCTGCCCCACTCCGTGAAACAGGCCAGAATCAATCCAACGTTAGTAAAGTCCTTCAAGTGAGACACTACCCACATGCTAAGGATGAACTCACTGAGTTTCCTCATCTGCCCTCAACAGCCTGTGTAACCCATTTGTACACCTTCCCCTTGCCCCAGGAAGGATGCCCTCAGAGCACTAAGGTATTGACACCATGTGCCCTCTAAAGCATGCTCCAGCACATACTATAATCAAGTCAGCAAGCCCAAGTCTGTGAGATCCCACCACTATCACCCCAGGACCCCCTTGCCAATCCTCTGTACCTCCAAACCCACCTACCCTTTTCCCCCCCAGAGGTCACATGGGGCCCCAGTCAGAGCAGGGCTCATGTTACTTCAAGGGATTCATTTGAGCATGTTGTCTCCTCTAGCCAGATAAAGCCTGGCTTGACTCATATGGGACAATCCCATCACAAGAGAAGGTGAAGCACAGCTAAAGCCCAGCCCCTGCTCCACCTGGGAGACACTCAGCAATGGCTGAAACAGACGAGGGACTCGAGTGTTTAGTTCTCCTGGCCGCAGGCAGGAGAAAGGAATCAAGAGGGCAATTTATATGGACAAGGGATGTTCCCCTGACCCTCTGGGACCCTTCCAGAGTGGGGTGCTTGGGGATCCCCATCACCTGGGTAATGAAGTCGAATCGCAGCTGCTCAGCAGTCACGTGGGACCCTCGCTGTTCTGTCTGGTCTCCTAGTTCATGGCGGAGCGCAAAGCTCAGCAGATGGGTGGCGGTGTGGTTCACCATGCAGGCCAGCCGCTGAGCCTGAAACCCCAGACATGCAGCAGGTCAAGCAGGAGGATCTCACAATTCTACTAGTGAGAGGGGAGGAACGCGTGTGGGTATATCCTAAGTGTCACAGAGTCCATGTGGGGACCCTGCATCATACAGGGGCGGGGGGAGGACGGGGGAAGAGAAGCCTTAGTGTGTGCACAAATGGGGTATTCCAAACACACGAGGTGGATGTGACAGTCCAAGAACCCTCCTCAAGATCTGACTCCACTTGACTCCTCCCATCTGTCTGATCAGCACTGCAAAGACACTAGTGCTAGGCTAGATTCTGCTGGACAGGGTCCCATCCCCCTTTAGAGGATGGCAGACAGGATCCATAGGGAGCACCCCTCCACACACCATTACATGAGGAGAAATGTTCTAATCCAAAACCACAGGAGGATGGGAGACAGACAAAAGCACCATTAAGCGGCAGCTCTTTGCTCTCAGTTGCTAAGTGCCACACACCACTTCCCAGCAGCAAGGCCAAGAAAGGGTTAAGAGCAGTGAGTCCTTACCTCATCCACAAAGAGTAGCACTTGATCCCCAGCCTGCAGGGTCTCGGGGGCTGTGACCTCATGGATCACGTAGCCACCGGAGAGCTGAACTGACTCCACCGGGAAGAGTACGTCCTCCAAGCAGAGAGAGAGAGAGAGAGAGAGAGAGAGAGGAGTGGTTAGCACAGACGCTCAACTCCCTGGCAGTACAGGGATTTTAGGGGAGTTCAATGGCTCGTGAAAGGTGGCTGACTTCACTGGAGACTGGAATCCCCCATCTATCCCCAGAACAGGTACAGGATGGGAATAGGCAGGGCAAGTGTCCTGCAAACACCATCCCATCCTTTCCACCAGCGTACTTCAGCCCTGCCCAGGAGTTCCATCTCTATGGCCTTGTGGTTCCACGTGTCGCTGCTGAGGCTGCCAGCAAGCAGGGAGACAATGCCAGCTGTGAGCCTGATGTTCTGAGACATGGCCACTTGTCCCTTAGGAACTGGACTGAAGCCACTAACTCACTAACACACGGACAGCTTTCAGATTACTGGGCTGGATAAAGCGTAGGACAGACAGTAATTAATGTTACTCAATAGCACCCCCTTTGGCTTACGAAGGAGTAGCACTGATGAGTTCTGTAGAGCAGAGATCCCCAAAATGTGGGGCATGTCCTGGAACGTTCAGAGTGGGGGAGGGTGGTTTGGTGGGTCCCAGGTCGGCCCCCACTCCACTCCCAGTTCTACTCCGGCCCTGCTCCCAGCAGTGGCCCAGGCTCCTGGCTGCAGCTCCAATCCTGGCCCTGGCCCCCTTACCGCTGTCTGCCCGTGGCTCCCAGGAGCTGGACAGGGCTAAGGGGGGGCGGTGACCCTAAAAAGTTTGGGGACCACTGCTGTAGAGGAATCCCAGCTGGTTTTCCCAGGCAGCACCAATGACATGGAGGTGATTCTCAAGGCTGAGGGGGCAGGAAAAGGAGCTAGGTCACTAAATGGCTGAATCTAAGGTGCTGTATCCAGCCCAACTCCACAGGACTACAGTAGATTCTGCTTTTGCATTAGAATTCCCCAAAGAGGCTTCAGTTTCCTTCCCTCTGAGCCTCTTTATAAGGTTGAAGCAACATGCTTTGGAGGTGGTGGTGCTGGACAATTCTCCCTAGTGTCTTTGGGAGGGAGAGAAGGGGAAGGAGAGAGTGCGAGTGTCAGGCTGGGCACCACTTACAGGTCTCTAGGGCTGGCCATGCAGAAATTGCTCAGTCCAAGGACCTTTTGATGACTGATGAACTTCTCCATGTTCCTGGCCCAGCTGAGGAAGAAGGCAGCCTGTTGGAGGGTAAGGGGTGTGAAGGAGGAAGGGTCTCCTGCCACCCCCAGCACTTTGTGCTACAAACCGGGGCTAAAGAGAGAGGAATGGAATGAAAAGGGCTAGAGAAACAGCCAGATGAGCCTGTCAGCTCCCTGAAATGATCTCTGCTCTGAGTCACTGGGCTTCTCCCAGACTGCAAGACATAGTGCCCCGCTCAGCAAGCAGCTGGGAGAAGAGGAAGAGCCTGAAGATGACAAGTTTGAGGACTCCAGCCAGCAACCTAGTACAGCAGAGAGGGATCACAGCTTCAGGAAGGTCATGCCTGGCCTGGCAGTAATTCCAGTCTCAGACAGCAGATGGACTCACTTCTTGTCCCAGGCGCACCAGGTAGCCCCGATCATGTGCCTGCCCTCCCTGTTCTGCATAGAAGCTGGTCCTGTCCAGGAGGACTCCGCAGCGCTGGCCTGCTCCAACCTCCTTCTGAAGAGACTGATCTTTGTATAGCATCAAGACGGTGGCCTTGCACGGGCTAAACGCTGCAAAGGGTAAGAACAAGTCAGTAATGTGCATCAGCCTCCCACTTCTCTGTCTTCCCTTGGAAGCACACCCAAGGGAGCCCTTCCACCCCACACAGAGTGCAGAGTCTGTGCCAGGGGAGGAAGCCTCAGTTAATCTCAGAACCCTGGCAGCATTCAGGGTATTATAAAATCAGGCACTTCACTCTCTGGGAAGAGAGCTGGAGCCAAGACACTGACAAAAAGGAAGGAAAGGGTCATGATTATTTTGTAACAAAACCTAGCACTTCACAGCTTTCACTCTGCTGCCTCCTGAGACCACATGGGATTTCACAGCCACAGAGAGGACAGAGCTCAGCACCTCCTGCTCCAAAAGCCCAGGAGTAAAAGAGGCTCCCCCAAATCTGTTAACAGGCAATGGGTCCCCAGGGGGCCAGCCCCAACCATGATTTAAGTGCCATCTGGGTCACCATTCTGCTCTAATTAATGTAGCTGCTTCACTACTGAATACAAACTCCAGGCACAAAATACAAGAAATTCACCACAAGCCCTCCTGCAGTTGCAAGACATGTACATTTTTCCTGTGCATTATGCAGATGGTGTTATTACACCTAGCAGGCCATTAACATCATACATAATGTGGGAATGTTGGCAATTAATTAGGCAATTGATCTTTGATTATCAGCAGGTAAGTATGCCCAGTGGTCTGTGATGGGATGTTAGATGGGATGGGATCTGAGTTACTACAGAGAATTCTTTCCTGGGTGCTGGCTGGCGAGTCTTGCCCACATGCTCAGGGTTTAGCTGATCGCCATATTTGGGGTCGGGAAGGAATTTTCCTCCAGGGCAGATTGGCAGAGGCTCTGGAGCTTTTTTGCCTTCCTCTGCAGCGTGGGGCATGGGTCACTTGCTGGAGGATTCTCTGCAGCTTGAGGTCTTCAAACCACAATTTGAGGACTTCAATAACTCAGACATAGGTTAGGGACTTGTTATAGAAGTGGATGGGTGAGATTCTGTGGCCTGCATTGTGCAGGGGGTCAGACCAGATGATCATAATGGTCCTTTCTGACCTTAAAGTCTATGAATTCCCTCACCTGTCCATCTGAAATCTCAACTGCATTGACAACTCCTCCCCATCCCTCAGTCTAGTGTCATGCGTTGGGTGGTAATCTTATATAAGTGGTACAGGCCTGTTTGGCTATGGGATCACACTGTGTACTCCATCCCCAAATTACGAGTCTAGCTGCTCCCTGGATGCTGAGCGTCTATAGCCTATAAGAGGACGCAGTTAGAAGTGACTGTGCAAAACAATAATTGCATGTAGCCAACCGGGAGCAGAGGGACAAGGTTAAACCTGACTGGATAAACTGCACCTTGCACCAGCTGAGATAGAGCACTCAGTCACCAATGATCGGTTAGCAAAGAGGATGAACTACTTAGTCTCCAACGACAGACCCTGGGTTACGTGGCGTCCCTGCCAGGCAGCAGCAACAAATTCCATCATCACTAACCCACACTCATGAGAGACACTGGCAGTGTCAATCCACTGACTGCAAGCACTAACGCTAGGCTTTAAAATCATTTCCAAGAGGTGTGCACACTTGATTCATCTTCAACCTTCTTGAAGTACCAGAAAAAAAAAACTATGCTCAGAAAAATTACATTGTTTCAGGTAATGAGAGTGAGAGAGAGAGAGAAGTGAGCAACACAAGGGAGATGTTTGCAGAAGCATAAAGAGCTGCCGCAGTGGGGCAAGCTGACTTGCAGGGATGAAGAGCGAGGCCCCAATGTTCCTCAGCAGCTGAGAAGGGGACAAAGGGTCAGGGGTGATTATAAAGGAAGGGAAAGTTTCTGGAGGGGAGTCTTGAACTTCTTCACAGTATAGGCCCCATATTAACACGGGGAATGTCTCAGGTGCAACCTCTCCCACTCATGGCTGTATGGAATACCTACTCTGTGTGGCACTTAGGGCAATCACTGTCACAAAAAAGCAACAGGAAGAGAGCATTGGGAGGTTTCTAGCTTCTTTATCAGTGAGGTAGCAGCAGGAAATAAGGAGCCAGCACCATGTGATTGGCTAGCACTCTAGGGGCCACCAGTAAGCTGAGAACATCTAGATCCACATTAGGAGAAAGCTCCAGTCTGCCGGCAGAAGTGGCTGAGAGATAGACAGGCAGCTCTTCACATCAGGGAACCAGAGACATTAAGATTCATCTCACTATGGAGGTAACTCAAGCGATCTACTTGAGAGTGACTTCTCTCGAGTTGGCCTAGCTTGAGTGAGAGCAGCTACATTGCAAAACAACAACGGAGCTGCTGTGCGCTCACCGGTGCTGCAATCATTGAGTGCGTGAGGAGTGCAGCAACACTTAGTGTCTGGCATCAAGACCCGGTCTACACTTCAAAATTAGATCGACCTAGGAGTTGCTCAGGGTCAGGAAAATCGTTGCGCCATAGTTAGACTGACCTAACCCTGGGTGTAGATGCAGCTAGGTTGGTGGAAGAAGTCAACAGAAGAATTAACGGCCATCTCTCAAAGAGGTGGATTAACTACATCAATGGAAAAAACGTTCCTGTCGAGGCAGGAAGCGTCTATACTATGGTGCTACAGCTGTAGTTCTGCACCTCTAGAGCTGTAGTGTAGACATACCCTAAGACTGCTGATTCCTGGTGCTATGGTAAGCTGATCTGCTCCGTGAATTCTTTCCCAGTGTGGGAGAACTTGTTGGTCTTTTCTGGGCACCCAGGGGAATTGTGAGAAGGCACTGGAGGACCAGTGGCACCTGAGTGGAGCTAGCTTGCATCCACACATGTGGTGGTTGTGTTAGTGGCTGATGATTTGCGCTCGTTGGAGCTTTAGTCTATACCCCCTCACGGGCAGCCAACTCAAGGGAAAAGCACCACAACTACAGTTAGGGGGCATGTGTAGGGATAGGACTCAAGTGAGGGACATCTGAGGGACTCGAGTTAATTCTGACAACGTCCTCTGACAAACCACCTGAACTGGCAAAGGACACGTATTAACAGCAGATATGGGCTCAGCAAATGGGCCAGGTCGGGATGGGGTGCACTCGCACTCCTAACACCACCAGGGTCAGTCTCATGATGATGTGTCTCATTAACCAAGCCCCAATGGGACAGGGCTACAGCTCAGATTCCTGCCCAGGGATTCTCAGCAGGAGCCTGAGAACTAATGTCCAGCTGATGACCAGCTTCACATTCCTTCAATAGGGCCAAGGCTTCCAAAACTGCATTAAACTATATGTAAAGCAGCAGGGGCATCTAGTGGCCAGCTGCTGTAATGGCAGGTACCGAGGTGTATATTCCTCCTATTCTGCCACAAATGTAAAAAACTAGAGATTTAAGGAAAGAACCTACCCACCTGAACCCTTAACAGCATGGACCTCCCCAGCTAAGATATTTTTACCATGCCTAGCACCTACCATCCCAGTCCCCAACTCCTCCAGACAGGCTGACTGCCAGCAACCCGAATCCCCATCTCCAACAACCCCACACCTAATACAATTCATCTACATCGCCGGATAACAGCAATTAACTCTCAAGCTCAGCAACCATCACAGAACCATATTGTGAGCATGTGTTCAGTGGACACGCATATGATCTGCTTCGTGCTCTTGGCCACAGGCTGAGGAGGGAGATAATACGCAAGTTCACATTCCATACAGGGCACTCTCCAGCATGCCTGAGATCATAACTCCCCTTGTAGGCATGGAGGTTAGCTGGTTAGATCCATCCCTAAGTGGTTCCCAGGCGATGAAATGGACACTGCCCTCCCTTCACCCCATGCAGGCTCTTTGGGCCATGCCTCGGCTCGTACCATATCTCCCGTCCTGCCCGAGTGTGTAGGCGTATTTTGGCGAGTCGTCAGTAGCAGGCACACCGTCCCTCTGCAGCTGAGCCAGTGAATGCACATCCAATCGCACGCCGGAGCCTTCCAGTTGTTCTGCCTGCTGGGTCCGAGCTTTCCGCTATACAAGTGTGATGACAAAGCTTGATTTGGGGGCACCCTAGGAGTGCCTGCTTGTCATAAACAGAGTGTTAAGGGTTAATGTCTCTTATACCTGTAAAGGGTTACAAGCAGGAAACTGGACACCTGACCAGAAGACCAATTAGAAGACAAGATACTTTTAAATTCGGGTGGAGGGAAGTTTGGGTGTGAGTTCTTTGTTCTTCTCTCGGAGGGTCTGAGAGAGACCAGACATTACTACAAGCTCTCTAAGTCTCTTTTCAAGTAGTGAGTAAAAAACAGGCGGTATAGGGTTTTTTTTAAATTGTTTTACTCTATTTGCAATTGTGGATGTGGCTGGTTAACTTTTATATGTGTAGTTGCTGGGAATATTTTGATTTGTATTGGTACTGGGGGGGGGAAGTCTCTTTCTGGTATCTGTAGGCTATAGGACCCTATATATTGACATCTTGAAGTTAAGAGATAATTCTTTACTTTTTCCTTTCTTTTATTAAAAGATTTCTTTTCAGAGAACCTGATTGATTGTTTTTTCTCTGTTTCCCTTGTTTTATCCTAGGGGATTGGGATAACTTACCAGGACGGGTGGGGAGACGGGAAGGGGAGAGATAAAATCTCTCTGTTTTCCTTGAATCTGTTTGCCTCTTTGTGGAAGGGAAGGGAGGTTCTTCTCTGTATGGTGATTTAAGAGGTTAGATCAGTATCTCAGGATAGCCCAGGGAGGGAAGTTCTGAGAGGGGGAAGGTGGGGGAAATGGTTTATTTCTCCTTGTTTTAAGAACCCAAGGGGTCTGGCTTCTTGGGGTCCCCAGGGAAGGTTGGGGAGGTCAGAGTGCCCCAAAACACTATATTTTTGGGTGGGGGCAGCCTATCAGATCTAAGCTGGTAATTAAGCTTAGGGAAATTCATGCTAGTATCTCATTTTCTGAACTCTAAGGTTCAGATCTGAGAAAGAATGCTATGACACTGCTCCACACGGTTAGTGGCTGTGGCCTTTGACTTTGTGGCAGTAGATCATCCCTGTAACACACAGAGTCAAATCTGTGCTGCCCCAGGAAGTAATTAATCCCAGGCTGCTACTACAGCTGGGGCCCCCACCAGGCACTCAGCACTGCTGCACTGCCCTGCACCATCCTCCAGGGGAGTCACAAGCACCAGCTAATGTATGCTTTCCCTGCACAGCGCAGTCCTGTATACACACTCCTGAGGCTGAAGGCCTTGATTTATCCACAGTATGGGGCGTAGGGGTGGCGATGGCGATACAAACTGCACCCCAATCCCTACATGCTGCCCCATCAGTGGGCCACTTTCCTGCCCTGGATGAACTCCACTTCTGTTAACTCTTCACCACTCATTCAATGCTTGCCCTCTCTGCTGAGCTCAGCGTCGCTGTGATGATGGCTTTTGTAATGTGTCTACTAGAAACTGGCCTGAAAAAGTCACCAGCCAAATAGCTGTCAGAGGGCTTACAATTTTCAGTCACTACTGACCCAAGCTGGAGTCACAAGAATGGCCATACTGTCCCACACCAATGGTCCATCTAGCCCAGTATCTTGTCTTCCGACAGAGGCCATTGCCACATGCTTCAAAAGGAATGAATAGAACAGGACAATCAAATGATCCATCTCACATTGTCCAGCCCCAGAATCTGGCAGTCGGAGGCCTAAGGACACCCAGAGCATGGGGTTGTGTGCCTGACCACCTTGGCTAAGAGTCATTGATGGACTTATCCTGCGTGGACTCATCCAATTCCGTTTTGAATCCAGTTACAGTTTTTTAATCCAAAACACCCCTGGCAACAAGTTCAATAAGTTGACTGTGGTTTGTGTGAAGAAGCACTTCCTTTTGCTTGTTTTAAAACTGCTGCCTATTTATTTAATTGGATTACCTCTGCTTCTTGTGTTACGTGAAGGGATAAATAACACTTCCTTATTCACTTTCTCCACACCAGTCACGATTTTATAGACCTCTATAATGTCTGTCCTTAGTCATTGTTTTTCTAAGATGAATTGTCCCAGTCTTTTTAATCTCTCCTCATATGGAAGCTGTTCCATCCCCTTAATCATTTTTGTCTGTCCATCTCTCTACCTTTTCTATTTCTAATGTATCCTTTTTGAGATGGGGCGACCAGAACTGCACACGGTATTCAAGATGTGGGCTTACCATGGATTTATATAGAGGCAATGTGATATTCTCTGTCTTATTACCTATCCCTTTCCCAATGATTCCTAACATCCTGTTCGCTTTTTTGACTGCTGCTGCACATTGAGTAGATGTTTTTGGAGAACTATCCACAATGACTCCAAGATCTCTTTCTTGAGTGCTAACAGCTAATTTAGACCCCCATCATTTTATATGTATAGTTGGGATTATGTTTTCCAGTGTGTATTACTTAGCACTTATCAAAATTACATTTCATCACCATTTTGTTGCCCTGTCACCCAGTTAGAGATCCCTTTGTAACTCTTTGCAGTCTGCTTTGGACTTAACTATGTTGAGTAATTTCATATCACCTGCAAGCTTTGCCACCTCACCGTTTACCCCCTTTCTCCAGATCATTTATGAGTATCTTTAACAGCACTGGTCCCAGTGAAGATCCCTGGGGGACACTGCTGCAAACCCCTGAGCTAGAGGAGAAAGGCATTCCATGATTTTGATGGACTATAGAAGTGATGGAGAGCACCTGCAGTGGATTTAAAGTACACATGGGAACCCTGACCAGAAAGAATAGGGCATTAGCCACAGGGATGGAGGCTTGCATGGGAGGCAGGGTCTTGTATCCTACCTTAGCATCTTCCTGGGCTAGCTGGTCCAAAGCTGCCCAGTCCAATTGGATCCCCTTTTCTTCAATCATCAAGCCAATCAAATCTAGGGGGAACCCCAAGTTTCCATAGAGAGACCAGGCCACCTCCACTGCAGAGAGACAAGAATGAGAACACAAATTCTAGGTGGCCATGGAGAGAACACACAGCAGGGTCATGAAGGGAATCTCTTGCTTTTTCTGGGGGTAGAGGGTGTGTGTGGGGGGGTGTCTTCACATCCCTAATGAGATACTCAGGATCCCCCCCAGTCTGTGCAGCCAACAAGGACTGGCTGCCCATTTCATCCCATCAGCAGTACTCTAAAATCACAGGGATTCCAACCCTCAGCTCCCTTGGAACTGTGAGAACAGATGTTTTCATATAGGTTTGAAAGCATTTGCTCCCATAAGGACAACATGGTGCATCTTGCCGCTGCCTCATTAGGTACATTCAAGAGCTCAGCGGAGCACGTGCCCATAGGAAGGCCTCAGCACAGTGGCAGGGTGTTCCAAATACAGGTAAAGTGAGCCGTATCAGCACATAGTCCTGCAAGCTCCTGAGTCATACAAGAAAGGGTGTCAGCTGGAACTCCCCCATTGCCTTATGTTACCAAGTACTGAATCACACAGATTAGTGAGTAGGCGGGGAGAAGTTGGTTCAAATCTGCTCATGCAGGAAAGAGTTAAGCCACACTCTCCCTATCACATCCAAACATGCTCCTCCAGGTGGGTACTGCGTTAGCTGTTCTACCTTTGTATTTGTTTGGAGCTGGTCATTGTAGCACCTACAAACCAAAGGGGCCCCTTTAGCAGTGACAAGCGCCTGTTTGCTCTGGTGAGCAAAGCACTGAGGCAGTCTTCTCAGAAGCGTTTGGGAGATGGGGAATGCCACTGATGGAGCACAAGCACCTGCTTCGCAGTACCAGCTCAGAGCATGGGGCTGGTACTGTATTGCCCCATGGCAAGGCAGCAGGTAGGCAAGCATCCATCGTAGCTCTGATTTGGAAGTTGGGAGGAATCCTGATTCTTTGTCTGGGGCAGAAGGGAAGGAGAGGTCATTCAGTGTGCACCGGTAGCCTAATACTGCCTAGCGTTCAGCACAAAGACGGGAACAGCAGGCCACCAGCTGTGGGGAGGGTGACTGCTTCCAAAGCTCTCTCCTCCTTAGCCCCAAAGGCCCAACACAGTCCAGCCCTCGCCTGACACACCCTGGCAACAAGGGCCCAAGCCACCCGTAACCATTGGCAGATGCCAGCTGCTGCTCCTCCCCCCCACACTGCACTCCCCTTCCCAGCAGAATCAGGGAGGGACTCACCTGGGAAGAGCTTGGAGGGACCCATCTGCTGCAGAGTCCTGTCAATGATACGTCGCCCCCGCAGGAGGGAAGAGAGAAATGCAGCCTCATTGTCATTGATAATATTCATAATCTGCAGGAAGAGGAGGAGCAGATTCAGCCTCCTTCCCTGTGGGTGAGCTCCACCACTGCTTTGCTCAGCCCAGCCACCAGAACCCAGCCCTCCACATGTCTGGGAATGGTAAGAGTGGGTGCCAAAGGAGGCTGCTGCATTTGCTATCCCTGTCCATCTCCTATACCTCAGCTCTGGGCTCATGGCTCGCAACCAGAGCCAGCTCCAGCATTTTTTGCCGCCCCAAGGGGCGAGGCGGGTGGAAGCTGCGATTGTCAGCACTTTGGCGGCAGCCCTACCGCACCACTTCATTCTTCGGTGGCAATTCGGCGGCGAGCCCTTCGCTCTGAGGGGGACTGAGGGACCTGCCGCCGAAGACCCAGACGTGCCACCCCAAGCACCTGCTTCTTTTGCTAATGCCTGGAGCTGGCCCTGCTTGCAACAAGGACATAGTTACCTGGGGTAGCTGCCTGTTGAGAGAGACTAGAGATCAGGCTAACAAGGCACTCCAGGCAGGTCATCCACATTTGCAAGCCAATGAAAATTCTGCATGAGGTGCCCAGGCCTAGAACAGCAGTGCACGTTGCTGGTCAGGACTGAGGGGCATCAGCAGAGCTGGGCAGGGAGAAAGTTTGTAAAACAGCTGCCCTTATGATTTCCAAGCATCTAGTTCCCTCTTTAGCTACATAAATATTGATGTTACCACTGGAGGGGCAAAGGGTTCCTATGCTGGGAGGGCAACCAGGCTCATGGGCACATGGCCCAACTAAGGCATGGGCTTTACTTTAGTTCTGCAGTCATAGGGGCTGCTGGGCTTCCTTGGGCACCAACCAGCCAATCCTGGCACAGGAGAGATCCCTTCAAGATCAACAGTCAGCACCCACAGGAGAGTCCACAACATGCCCCTGGCTAGTTCCCAACTCTGCATGCAGTATCTGTGTCCATGCTCTATATATCTGCGCCTCATTCCCTCCCTCTGAGAACACGGCCATGCTGGGAGTAGGGCAAACTCATCCGCTCACATCCCAAAGAGATGAATCCCCCACCCCCACTCCATTTTGATAGCATGCTAGGGGCTGCAGTGCAGCACTTCCAAGAGGTCAGGGATAATTAAAGAGGCTGGTAATGATTCCCATGACAGGTTACTAAAGCTTCTCTCCAGCAGATTCCATGCTGCTCACCTGATCTGTATTCTTCCTCAGCTCCGGATAGGTATCTCCCTGCAGAGCAAATTTCACCGAGCATCAGGAAACAGCTGTATGCAGTGTCAGTACAACCACCACGGGCCAGTCTGAGCCCCATCCAATACAGCCTTTGCACTGGCCCTCTCCCAGATGGCCCCATCTCAGGGATGGGTCTGGGCTAGTCAGATGCCTCTGCACATCTACTGTACCTTCATCTGAGGCTCTCAAAGCACCCTGCAAGTATTAAAGAAGAGTCTCACCTCCCTATAAGATAAGTGCTAGCCCCCATTTTATAGTTGGGGAAACTGAGGCACAGAGTGAGGCAGTGATTTGCTCACGTGCAGACATTGTCAACAGCAGAGCCAGGAATAGAACCACTTGTTCCACCTCCAAATCCCCTGGTCTAACCACTTTACACCTTGCATCCCAGACAGAACAAATCTTAATTAATTGATACTTTCTGGACTTCCTTGTGACTCTGGGTGGCAGGTTTCTGACTGATACGACGGCAGTGTTTCTTTGGTGGAAGAGGAGGAAGACAGCACCAATGCACAGCCTCAAATACATTTTTCTAGAGTGGGATCACACTTTGATTAATAGCTACCGTTTCACAGCCACCCCTCCAGCCCTTTGATGTTGCATGGATTCCACCTCTCCTCCCATTCGCTGTTGCATGACATTTCTGTGGCAACTCCAGCAAATGCTTATGTGCAAATGTAACATTAGGAAAATATTCAATGTATTTTTAGTTTCTTTTCGTAGAATTTAGCAGGAAGAAACAAAAGAGAGGAGAGCAAGCACCATATGACCAGCCAGCTTTCTAGAGACCAGTTTGGGAACCACCACACTAGAGAAGTGTCTATGCTGGCAGCCCATCTCTCTTCTTTCACACTCACGCATCACGCTGGTGCTGAACGTATTGTTTATCACAATGGGCCCTGAACCTACAGAAATAAGGCTGAGTGTCATTGGGATAAACATCTCACAGAGTCAGAGATCACCGCTGGATATAGTCTTCTGGCGCAAGCACTGGCAAGAGAAACTACTCCAGCTGGGAAATATCTGGCTGTATGAGACCCTGGCTGATAAGCAAATCTCCCTCCCCACAAGAAGAGCCCTTTATACTTACCAGAATCTCCACCACGGCAGGAACCAAGCTGGCCAGGAACCCAGGCGGAGCGTGGAGAACTTCAGAGCAAAACCGGACAGCCCTGCGCAGGATGCGGCGCAGCACCAGCCTGCAGACGGGCAGGATTCCTAAGACAGCCATATGAGTGGTCCCAACTAGCTCCCCTTCCTTGCCCAGCCCCCTCCATGACCCACTCACAAGCCAGCTCCCTCCTCCCTACCCATTCCCTTGCCCAAATCAGCTCACTCTTTTTGCCCAGATCCCTGCACACAAAGCCAACTCCCCATCCTGCCCAGGTCTCCCCACACGCACAAAACAACTCTGCCTTCTCCACCCATATTCCCACACACAAACCCAAACGCCAGCTCCCCTTGCCCTGCCCACGCCAGCTTCCCCCACCTCACACTTATTCTATCTGATCCCTAAAGGGCCAACTCTGCATAACCACACCAGTTTCTCCACACCCCTCCTGTCCTGTATCCCCTCTAGTCTCTCTCACCTCCACCTCACTCCACTCAACTTGCCCACTCTCCCTCCATCCACTCTACTGCTGCTCGTACTCTCCTCCCCTCATCATCATGCATCCTTACTCGGCCCCGGACATGCCGGGATACACGCCGTCGGCAATGCACACAGACAGGGTGCGCACGTGATCAGTCACCACACGGTAGGCCATGTTCACGGACCCGACATCGGCCTCCCCCACTAGGCCCTGGTACCCAGGCCCCCCGCAGCCCTGTGGAGGGGTGGGGATAGAAAAGGAGATGTTTTAGTGGAGGCACCCAGCTCTGAATGGCACAGCTGCTCCAAAAGGCATTTGGCCATAAACTCTGTGTAATGTTTCTCTGGGTGGGTGTTCTCAGGGCTGACCCCTGGGAGGTTCCTGTCTCCTAATGCCAGGTATGTGTCCAATTCTCTTCCCACACTCATGGCAGTCTGCCCTGCATGCCAAGTGCACCCCATTAACACCTATCTGGCATGTGAGAGACCAGGGCTCATGTATGTCAGAGGCATCGTGAAACCCAAGCTCTGGCCACTTGGGGCAAATAAAATCCGAGGCCATTTGTAACATGGGTTATCAACTCTGATGTCCTGGTTAAATTCCAACCTGGGAATTCTCTCCTGTCTCCCTAAACTCCCACTGTTCTTCAAAACTGGACACACGTCCTGTCCTAAGCTGCTGTGCAACATTGCTGTGTATTGTTTTACAGCTGCTACATCCCACCCCAGAGGGGGCTGCATTTCAATGCTCAGCAAGTAACCTCTACACACACACAGAGTGGGAAGTGCTTTAGGCTCAGCTGTGACCCCCTAGCAGCTGATCGTCACCTTATGGATGGCATCCAGGATGGGGGTGAAGAGGTCTGTGTCGTAGTTGGAACGTTTGCTCTGCAGAACCGTCACCAGCCTTTCTAGGCCCATCCCCGTGTCCACGTGGTGCTGGGGCAATGGACGCAGACTCCCATCAGTCTCTCTGGCAACACACCAGCCCCCATCCAAAACACAAGCCAGAGAAGCAAAAGTTAGTCTGAGGCCAAGTGCTGATCCATCTTGGTGGAATTGGGAGGGGATACAGACTGGGGATGGAAGCAGCAGGGCAGCGTACGTGGCAACACACCAGCCCCCATCCAAAACACAAGCCAGAGAAGCAAAAGTTAGTCTGAGGCCAAGTGCTGATCCATCTTGGTGGAATTGGGAGGGGACACAGACTGGGGATGGAAGCAGCAGGGCAGCGTACAGGAAAGGGCACAGAGGTGACTTAACAGGTGCAGCTACACAGCGAAAGGGGGCAACCCCCAGGACATGACAAACAGGAGCAGAAGCAGGACAGGAGAGGTCTGTGAGACAAGGCAGAGATGGAAAAAGCAGCAGGGGAAGAGGGGACAGCGGTCAGGCCAGATGAGAGCAGTGGGGAGCTAGAGAAAGGCTCCTCCTTGCCCTGTGTGCTGCCATCTGCTAGCAAGGAACAGGGACTCCTCGAACATAAATGTCTTTAGTGAGGTAAAAGTCTCATACTATGGAAATGAGCCTCTGGGGCAGCCCCCAGCAGCCCAGTACCTGCTGTATTGCATGAAGACCAGGTTCCAGATCTCCACCACATCAGGGCTGTCCTGGTTCACCAGTCCTGCCGCGTGCCTGCCGCCACCCACATGGTCGTAGTGGATCTCGGTGCAGGGGCCGCAAGGGCCCGTCTCACCCATCTCCCAGAAGTTTTCCCTCAGTGGGAAAGGAAGCACGTGACTGGGAGGCACCCTAAAAAGGAAAGCAGCAGAGTTGACAGGGCTAGGGTAGCAGATTGTTCCCTTCAGAGTGCATGAGCTACAGGCTACCAGGGGTCAGGGAGAGAGAGGAGTCTGGGGGAATTCTCTCTCTGACTGTATTGTCATCTCACCTTCCAAACTCTATAGGGTTAACTTGCTTCTACTCATAGGGAGCTGAATTAGCCTCCCCCTTCTTTTCTCCTAAATTAATGACATTCTATTCCAACAATGGCCACTGAGCAGAAACAAACTGAGTCACAGCACAGGGCACCCTGCTCACTGCTGAACTTGGCCAACAGACTCACTTTGGCACAAGCTGATGTGGGAGATGCTTCTTCCACTGGGTCAATCGATCAGTTTCCTTCACTGGAGCAAACTCTAAGGGTCAAGATCTGAAAGGTGCTGAATAGGGCTAGAGAGAGAGGCATGGGGCCAAAGGACATGTGCTGCTGCCTTGCTGTACAAGCAACCCACACACACCAGCACTTTTCACCAACAAGCTTCTTCCCTGCCCTGGAGTAGGGTGGATTGATTTAAATCCTCAATTTTTATCAGCAGGTAGAAAACCTTGATTTAAACTTAAATCATCAATTCTAATTTTGTTTTGCATTTGTACTTTTTAAGTTATTTTCCTAAAGAAAGGCTGATTCTCATTGTTGGTAACCTTTAAAACATTTTGATCGCAACTTAATATAGCCTTTACGCTATATCTGGTGCTTCTTTTGGCTAATCTGGAGGATCCATTATACTTATGCACATATATTTAACCAATTATATATCTTAATGTATGCATATTCAGATTCTTAATTTAAAAATGGCTTTATTATTGTAGAAAATGATGCCTATTGCATTTTTTTTATATACAATATGAAAATTATTTTTTTACTTGTGATTTGTGTCAAGCTCAACTTGGATGGAAGTTCAAATTCAATTATTAATGCACAAAAATAGCATTTTAATTTTTTTGACTGAAAACAAATGTGTGGGATACTTTTTTGTTATGTATCAAAAAGTTTATCAAAATGTTTTTCATTTAAAAACTAACTGATTTACTAAACAAACTGAGTATTATTTGTAGTTAGTGAATTTAACTGATTGTTTCAGGTCACTATGTCGTTCAGGATTTTAGAACTAGATCTCATCCTCTCATACCTAATTTATAGTATATTGGAAGAGGAAAACAAGCTTTCCTGCTTTTTCAACTCTCATCTGAAAGTTAAGAAATCAATGTAATAGTCATTGAACTGAGCTACTTGAATAAACCGAAATGAAGAAAATATTATCTCTGTACCTGCAGAAGAGGCTACTGCTGTCAGAAGTTATGGGCTTCAGCCAATGTGGCGGGAGGGGCGGGGGTTGGGGTTGCAGCCATGGGGAGCGGGGGAGGCTTCTGACTCTCAGGAGCACCAGGGCTCAGGCCTTTAGATCTAGGGGAGCACTCGGGTTCAGGGCTTCAGCCCCACGACTCCATTCCTAGTTTTAGTCCCGTGAGGTGCGCTGGGGCTTGTGGCTTTAGCTACAGGGGAAGAGCTGGGGATGATACTGGTGCTTCCCTCATAGCTAAAGCCCCGAGCTCTGGCACCCGCTGAAGTGGGGAAGGGAGCCCTGGCACTCCCCACAGGGCTGAAGCCCTGAGCCCCACCCCTTGTCCAGTCCTGACCCTCCCCTTATCTTGCAGCGTCAACCTGGGGGGACCCAAAGCAGCCCACGGACATGGCAGTAAAGTATTTGCTTTTGTGTGTGTGTGTCTCCATTGCAGCCTGATTACTTCTGGTTCCAGAAGGTGCCCTGTTGACCAGTAAGTCCGTAACTCTGGTGTTCATATCTTTGAGGTTCTACTGTACCATCGACTGTGGTAGTGGAATTGTGTGGACATCTTTACTAAGGACAGGACTGAGACCACCTGTCTCATTTCACACCGGCCAGACTCTAATCACTTTGACTAACCCACAGCTGCATTTGAAGTGGCAATCTAGGGGTAAGACATCTCAGGGCTGTCGGGCCACTACTGAATTCATAACAATCCAACTAAACAGGACTCAAATAAGACAGTCAAAGAAACAATGGATCCTTTTCGCTTCCACACCTGTATCCAACAGCTAAAGAGCAGGTGAGTCAACTTGCATCTCCCATCTCTGCCCATGACACCCATCACAATTCTCTCTCACACTTACCCTAGGCTGAGCCATATGTCCCTGGTTTCCTCATCTGGGCTCAAACCCAGTGAGGCATCTCCTCCAAAATAGGTAATGTAGAGATGCTCTTTTGGGATCTCATAGATCTGTGTTAGGAGCTCCCATGCCATGCCACATGCTTCCTCCTGAATGGATTGAGGAAAAACAAAGCAAAGCACAGCTATTTAGGAGTACCCAGGTGAGAAACTCCAACTTAAGCATCAGGGATAGAAGGAAAGGGAATCATACACTCAAGAAGCTAGTCTTGGCTGCACTCTCCCTTTGCCATTCCATAGCGTATTACAGAGTGTTAAGGGGCTAGGCTACCAAGGCAGGCTTTCAGGTATCTAAGTAAGGCAAGTTATTCCCTTCCTACTGGTGACCTGAGTATCCCAGGATGGCCTGTCCAATAGGCAGAGCACTGTGAGTTGTACCCTCTTGCAATGAGGACAGTCTTGATGAGTAAGTCAACAAGGGGGACATTAGCACCATCATGGTGACATTTGAAGTGCGGATGTCTGTTCCCCAGGAATTAGGCTGCAACCTCTAACCCAATTTGGGTCCCAGACTCCATAGCCCGTTCCACGAACCATGCATTTCTTGGCCCAAATCATCTGAAGCTGGCACCATTTTCTTTGGCTAATTTCTAGAGCAGAGATTCTCAAACTTCACTGCACCATGATTCCCTTCTGACAATAAAAATTACTCCACACCCTAGGAGGGGGGACTGAAGACCGAGCCCTGCTGCCCTGGGCGGGGGTGAAAAAGCTGAAGCCCAAGAGCTTCTGCCCTGGGCAGTGGGGCTTGGGCTTTAGACTTGCTGAGGCCCTTGGCCAACAACAGCCTTGGCAACCCCATTCAAATGGGGTCATGGCCCACTGGGTTCCCGACCCACAGTTCGAGAAACCCTGTCCTAGAGGTAAGCATCCAATTCAGGTTCCCGTCAGAGATGCATTGTTTAAACCCGGGAGATCAGCAAACCTTTTCCTAATATGGATCATATTTTAAACCAGAGATTATTTCATGGAATCCTTCCCTCCCATTTGGTGTCACCCATCCTCATCCCCTGCCACTCCATTTGCCATCACATACCATTTTTATGACAACTACACAATTGCCACTTTCATGGAAGGAATTAGCTAAATATTTAACGTGTTGATAGCTTCTTTTAGTGTGATTTGGCAGCTGGAAAATCAGCCACTCTCCACAGAATGACAGCATGTGCTCTGCTGACTATGGTTAGGAACCTTTGGTTTAAATCATGGAACCTGCAGCAAAAAAATCTCAAGCTCATCAGAGCAGCTGAAAGAACATGTCTGGTACAATTATTATTATTTTTTTTTACTGTGCCACAGGGTGCACTTGACACTTTACAGCAAGACCTGATCCCTGCCCTAACGAGCTCATGCTCTAGTGTCTCACTTTGAAGTAATCCCCAAAGGACCAGTTCCCCAGCATCTCAAAGAAGGTGTGGTGGTAAACATCTCGGCCCACATCATCCAAATCATTGTGCTTCCCACCAGCGCGAACGCATTTCTGGCTGTTCACCACACGCTGGTACTGTGCCAGTTCACTTCGGGGATGTGCTGTGCCCAGCAAAATGGGCTTGAACTAAAAGGGAACACAAACAAAATCATGCCATGTTCATACAGTTTCACAGAGATGCATCTGTTTCCATGAAATATGTCAGAAAGGCTTGAGAGACACTCTTTGGCTGTGTGGTTAGTGCACTGGCATAGAAGGTAGGAGACTCAGGTTCAAGTCACTGATTCAGAGAGCAGAGTTTTTCATCCCAAATCAAGGCAGAGCGGGACTTGAACCTGAGAGTCTCCCACAGGCCCCCTCCTCCTCCCAAACACATTCCATGTTTGTGGAAAACATTCCAAAGGTTTCATTTTCAGTCCAAGGTGGAAAACTTCAAAAGGCATTGTAAAGCAGAATTTTCAACTCTAATGGGAGACTAAGCACTGCATATTGCATTGGTTCCCATGGCAGACGAACTTAAGGATGGGCTAGTGATCCAAGCACTGATCTGGGATCCAAGAGACCTGGATTCAATTCCCAGCTCAGACACAGACTGTGTGAGAGACCTTGAACAAATCACTTAAACTGTCAGGCAGGGACAGCCCTCTCCTGCCTCACAGGGGTGTTCCCTGCAATGACAGTGAGGCACCTAGATGCTATGCTGCTATTTTTTATTACAGAGAGATGCAATGGGCTGAACTACATGCACAATGGATCCATAGGTGCTACCCAGAGAAGCGGCTGTAGCCCTTTGCCCCGATGCAGTATGCCACTCTCACAGCTAAGGATGGATCTGAAGAAGTGGGTTTTTTACCCCTGAAAGCTTATGCCCAAATAAATCTGTTAGCCTTTAAGATGCCAGTGGACTCCTCCTTGTTTTTGTGGGTACAGACCAACACGGGCTACCCCTCTGATAGCTAAGGACGGGTAAGTACACCAGCTCTTGAAAGATTTACCAAACACTGGCTGGCTACAGCACTCATCAGCCAGGTGCTGGGGGGGGGGGACGGACACCAGGGACTACAGCTCTGGGGCTGCTAAGAGCTCCCCTGGCAGCGAAGATGCGGTTGCGAGATGACCGCGGCTCTGGCCAGCGACAGGCAGCCGCGGGGCTCGGGTACGGCGCAGCAGCTACAGCCGGGAACCCGGGGGGGGGGGGGGGCCGCGTCAGCCCCTGGAGCCGCCTGTCTGTAGGCTCGGGACTCGCCCCACCTGGTTCATGCCCGCGTTGACGAAGAGGAGCCCAGGGTCCCCGCGGGGCCGCACCGGGGCCGAGGGCACCAGCCGGTGTCCGTGCTGCTCCTGGAAAAAGCGGAGAAAGGCCTGGCGGACCTGCCCGGCCGGGGGGCAGGCAGCGGCGGAGCGAGCCCGGCAGGAGCCGCAGCGCCAACCCGGAGGGAGCCGGAGTAGCCCCCGCATATGGCCTACTGCCGCCGCCGCCATCTTAACTGTGGGCGGAACTCCTGAAAGCCAGGCCCGGCTTCGCTTAGTCAGAGGGAAACCATTCAACGAGAGAGGCGCCAATAAGAGAGACCTCCCTGCCGCAGGGACTGATGGGATCGGGGAGCTGCAGGGGGTGTGCAGAGTTCATCTTGCCAGCAGGCTGTGCGCCTTTTACGGGCCCTCCTGAAGCGGTTGCTGAGGACATGGCGCTGAGGCAGCCGGCTGCTCCGCGGGGAGCGAGCTCGGCTTGGGCCACCCTCTGCAGGGCTCGGTGCTCCCGTCCTCTGCACCAGCTGGTGGCCAAGTCGCAGTGTGGAGCACATGCGGCTTTTCTGGGGAGGTTGTGGCAGGAGTGGGGAGTGTTACTTACATAAACCCTAGTTACTGGCCCATTTCCTTTTTGTCAACTGTGTAATCAACAAACCCACACACCCTTGCTCTGCTCCTGGACCTGCCCCGCCCCTTTTATGAGGCCCCGGCCCACTCACTCCAACCCGCTCCCTCAGTCAGTCATTCTCCTTCACCGAGCTGGGACAGGATTGGCATGTGCGGGCTCTGGGCTGGGGCTGAGGGGTTTGGAGGGGACTCTTGGCTGAGCCTAGGGCAGGGGGTTGGGGTGCAGGAGGGGTGTGGGGTGCAAGGTGTGAGGGAGTTTGGGGGCTGGAGGGGGCTCGGCTGGGGCAGGGTGTTCAGGTGCAGGATGGGTGCAGGGTGTGGGAGGGGGCTCAGTACTGGGGCAGGGGGTTGGGGTGCAGAAGGGGGGTGGGGTGCAAGGTGTGAGAGGGAGTTTGGGGGCTGGAGGGGCCTCGGCTGGGGCAGGGTGTTCAGGTGCAGGATGGGTGCAGGGTGTGGGAGGGGGCTCAGTACTGGGGCAGGGGGTTGGGGTGCAGGCTCCGGCCAGGAGGTGCTTACTTGGGGTTGCTTCCAAACCGGCAGTGTAGTGGGGCTAAGACAGGCTCGCTGCCTCCCCTGTCCTTTCACTGTTCCTGGAAGCAGCCTGTGGCTCCTGGGGGTGGTGATGGTAAAGGGGGAACAGAAGACGCTACCCACACGGCAAGCTCTGCCCCCGCAGCTCCCATTGGCCACAGTTTCTGACCAATGGGAGCTGTGGAGTTCACGCTCAGGGCACAGGCAGCACACAGAGACCCCCTGTCTCCCACCAGGGGCTACAGGTATGTGCTGGCTGCTTCCGGGAGTGGGGCCAGGGCAGGCAGGGAGCCTGCCTTAGCCCCATTACGCTGCCGGACTTTTAGTGTCCTAAAATCTCCCGGCTTGGTGTCAGTAGCCTCTGGGAGATAGGGCCTGATTCTGGGATGAAACTGGGAGGGTTGGCAACCCTAGTTCCTCTCCCTGATGAAACAGGACCCTTGAGCATTGTCCACTTGCCTCCTCTCTTGACTGACCTGTCAGCTGGTGGATCTTATTTCTCCTCTAGCCTGTTGTTCAGTTCCACCGATTTGGGGCCCTGTGCATCATGTATTTATTAACTTCAGCATGCTGGGGCCAAGGTTTCTTTTGTTTTGGACAACGCTTTCCACATCTCCAATGTTCAATAATAATCAGTATTGCTAATCCTGAGTATACAAGCCATGAATCAGGCCCACAAAACCCATGATATTTAACAAAAAATGTCGGGGTCTTTTTCTTTGCCTTTTGGTTCTTGGAGACTTCAGGATACCTTCAAGCCTCGTTTTCAAGTTTTTTTTCCTACTAGGACATAAACTTATTTTTTTAAATGAAAGGTGAGATTCTCAATTAATTCCTTGCTTCCAGGAGCTGGCATTTTCAGAAAGACACCAAAATTTTGTGACAGTTGTGATAAAATCATGAGAGTTGGCAACACCAAATAAAGGAAGATTACAACCTGGAAAAAATCATGTTTCTGTGTCAAAGTTGTATACCTACTATGTTACAGGTAATACCTTTTGAGTCTAAAAATTGAAAAGATCAGAGAACATGTTTGACGTCTGTATCGTTCTTCAGGCTGTTTGTGTACTGACAACCCTCTGTGCAAGGAGTGATAAGGCTTTCACACGCGAAGCTCTCACCTGAGTTTGCAGTACTGCCGGTACAGTCTGTGGGCCTGTTCTGCTGGGCTTGTGTCAGCATGGTGGATACACATGATAGAGCAGTGGTGGCCATGGGGGAGAGAGCCATGCAGCTTTCTTTCTTAAACACACAATGGGGGTTGGAGATCTGCTGGTTTCTTCCATCTCAGTTCATTGGCATCATGGCCAAGAAGGTGAGCACTGTAGGATTGGGATCCAAATCCTGCACCCTGGGAAGCACGACATGTCAGGAGCCAGACCTGGGTAGTTATGCTTTGAACATCACTGACCCCTGCCTGCAACCTATGGGAGCAGTAACTGGCCCTAACTTAAGCCGACGCAGCAGCCTGCAACAACAGTCCCGCGGCTGGGGGAGCGGAGCACAGAACAATAGATGGACAGGTTGGGCTCGCCGCTGAGTTCTGAGCACGCGCAGAATAGAGTCTGTCCCTTAGAGTTACGGCCTTGGCATTGATTGGCTGGGCTACTGCGCCCGCGCAGGCGCTGTGGGTTTGGTGCCATCTTTGTTGTGGGTGACGGAGGCAAGCGAGCCTCCTGCCGCCCGGAGTTGGATGGTGCCATCGTCCCCTCTAGCGATTGCTCCTGCCTGTTGCCAAGGCCGGACGGTGCAGGCGGGATGGCGGAGCGCGGCGGCCCCTCGCCCACGGGGGGCTCCGGCCGGACCTGGTGCCTCAGGCGAGTGGGGATGAGCGGCCAGTGGCTCCTGCTGGAGAGCGGCAGCGAGGTGAGGCGGGGGGTGGGACCTGTAGGGCAGGGGCTGGGGGCGGGGAGGTGATGTGCGGGGGGCTGGTGGGGAGGAGATGAGCAGGGGGAGGTGGCTGGTGGTGGGGGGAAGGGGTTAGGGCGGGGGAGGAGCAGGGGAAGGGGTCTGGGCTGGTGGCAGGGATGTGATGAGTGGGGGAGGGGCGGGGAGGTGAGGTAGGGGGTGGAGAGGTGATGAGCCGAGGGAAGGGTTGGGGGGCTGGTGGCGGGGGAGGAACGGGGATGTGATGAGCAGGAGGAAGAGGCTGGTGGTGGGAAAGGGGTGGTGAGGGATGAGCAGGGGGAAGGGGTCTTTGGGCTGGTGGTGGGGGAGAAGGAGGGGGCAGTGAGGTGATGTTGGGCTGAGGGCTCCCTAGTGTTTCCCATGTGCCCCAAAGCCACTGTTGAAATGGGGCCCTGAGCCCTGCAGACCAGTGATTCTCAAATTTCCAGACTACTGTACTCTTTGCAGGAGTCTGATTTGTCTTGCGTACCCCAAGTTTCATCTCACTTAAAAACTACTTGTTTACCGAATCAGACATAAAAATACAAAAGTGTCACAGCACACTAGTACTGAAAAAATTGCTTAATTTCTCATTTTTTAATGTATAATTATGAAATAGACTGGAATTTAAGTATTGTACTTACATTTCAGTGTATAGTATATAGAGCAGTATAAACAAGTCATTGTGTAAAATTTTATGTTGTCCTGATTTTGCTAATGCTTTTTGTATAGCATGTTGTAAAACTAGACAAATATCTAGATGAGCTGATGTACCCCTAGGGCTATGTGTATCCTAGGTTGAGAACCACTGCTGTAGATGAGGCAGCAGCCCTCTAGTATGGGATGAGGGTTGGTTGGTTTCCATTCCAGCCCTTGTCTCTTCTGGTGGTGGTGATGGTGGTGTTGGGGGGGTGGGGGTGGGATTGGGGCAGGTCTAGTGGGCAGGGCTGAGTGCAAGCTGCTCCCACTCTCTGCAGGAAGCCAGCCCTGCTTTACAGGTGGAAGGTTTCTTTGCTGCCTATGGCAGTGTATGGAAATCTTGGCAGAGTGGTGGCAGCTTCCTCAGAGTTGCTTGTATAATAGTCCTCTGAATGAGTGAAAGTCTTTTCCAGAGGTGTTACAGGTCCTGCCAGGTGTTAGTGTCCTAGCAGAGAGTTTATGATCTTTTGTTGCCTCTTGGACATAGAAAAGGCCTAAAATATTTGTGGCTGGTGATGGAGGGGAAGCAGAATTTTTTTTCTTCAGAGGTTCAGGAAACTGGAGTGGGGGCTTTCTCAGTCTTTAATTGAAGGAACAGAGTGCTGAAATTCTGACAGATTCCTTTCACCCTGCTGTTTATCAGATATATATTAAACAGAATGGAATTAAAAAAAAACAAAATAAGGCTTTAAGCAGTGAGTTAATTTCCCCTCTCAATGCTAGAAAATCAGGATTAACAAGACATGAATTTCTAGTTTAAGAAACAAGTGAGAATCCTCTTTAAAAATTAGTCTTTTTGATCTGTACCTTACAGAAGCTAAAAAGGATACAGTAACTCCTCACTTAACGCTGTAGTTATCTTCCTGAAAAATGCGACTTTAAGCGAAATGATGTTAAGTAAATCCAATTTCTCCATAAGTATTAATGTAAATGAAAGGGTTAGGTTCCAGGGAAATTTTTTTCAGCAGACAAAAAACTATATTATGTGTGTGTGTGTATATATATACACACACACACACACACACACAATATAAGTTTTAAACAATTTAATATTGGTACACAGTGATGATGATTGTGAAGCTTGGTTGAGGTGAAGGAGTCAGAGGGTGGGATATTTCCCTTAGTGCTAAATGATTAACTAGCTATTGGCTGAGCCCTCAAAGGTTAACTCTCTCTGTACACAAGGCAGCAGGAATGGAGGGAGGTATGCACATTTCCCTTAAGTACACTGCCATGTTAATTAGATCAGCTTGCTGAGAGGGCAACTGCTGCCAGCTCCCTCTGTCTTGAGCCCTGGTGTGTCCCCCCTGCTCTATGGAAGATGGGGCAAGCAGGGTGCAGGAGGGAGGGGGACACCCTGACATTAGCCCCCCTCTTCCTTCCCTCCCCCCCCACACAGCAAGCAGGAGTCTCTGGGAGCAGCTCCAAGGCAGAGGGCAGGAGCAGCACGTGGCAGTGAGGGGCGGGACAAAGCTGAATTGCAGGGAGCTGCTGCACAGGGAACTTATAGGGGCAGGGAGCTGATAGGAGGCTGCTGGTCCACCCTGGTTCCAAGCTCCCACCAGCTAGCTACAAGGGCTGCTCTTCTTGCAGGCAGTAGACAAAGCAGGCGGCTGCCAAACGACTTTATAAGGGCTCATTACGCAACTTTAAACGAGCATGTTCCCTAATTGATCAGCAAGGTACCAACAAAACAACATTAACCGGGATGACTTTAAGTGAGGAGTTACTGTACAATCATCAGAAATGACTAATACAAAGTAAATGCCGGTTGAGTAATTTATGTGTGGAGTAGTACTCAAGGCCTTGAAAATGACATGACCAATACTGATGTATGCAAGTGTAAGTTTTCACTTCCTTGACGATCATGTGACTTTGCACAATTCTGGATTGTTTGGTAAACATGTGAAATGCTGTTCTTTCATAGATTTCAAGACCAGAAGGGACCATTGTAATCTAGTCTGATCTCCTGTATAACACAGGCCATAGAACTTCCCCAAAATAATTCTCCCCCTCCCCTTTGAGAACCTCTGTGGTAGACTGAAGAGTCTATTATTAAATATTTGTTTTCCATGTAGGTACTTACAGACTGTAATCAAGTCACCTATTTATCATCTCTTTGTTAAGCTAAATAGATTGAGCTCCTTGAGTCTATCATTATAAGGAATCCTTTAATCATTCTCATGTTTGTTCTAAATCCTTTCCAATTTATCAACATCCTTCTTGAACTGTGGACACCAGAACTGGACACGTATTCCAGCAGCAGTCATACTAGTGCCAAATATAGAAGTAATATAATCTGTGCTCCTTCCTGGGATTCCCGTTTTTGCATTAAAGGATCACTTTAGCCCTTTTGGTGACAGCATTGTCCCGAGAGCACATGTTCAGCTGATTAGCCACCCTGACCCACAAATCTTTTTGAGAATCACTACTTCATAGGGTGAGGTCCCCCATGCTGTTAGTATGACCTACATTGTTTGTTCCTAGATGTATACCTTTATGTTTAGCTGTATTAAAACACATATTGTTTGCTTGTGTGCAGTTTACCAATCAGTCCAGATTGCTCTGAATCAGTGGCCCGTCCACTCTCCCATTTTTAGTGTCATCTGCAAACTTTATCAATGATTTTTTGTTTCTTGCAGGTCATTGATAAAAATGTTAAATAGCATAGGGCCAAGAACCAATCCCTGTGGGACCCCACTAGAAACACCTGTTCAATGGTGATTCTCCATTTACAATTACATTTTGAGACCTATCTGCCAACTTTTAATCCCTTTAATGTGTGCCATATTTATTTTACATTGTTCTAGTTTTTTAATCAGAATGTCATTTGTTACCAAGCCTAAGTACAGTACATAAATGATGTTACCTTTATATGAATTATTGGGCCACAATGGTATTTTTCATTGCTCAGTATGAACTTTCAGGTTGCATTGATGCCTGTCTTTCAGTTGTGCCATACTCTTCAGGTAAATAATGACTCCCGAGAGTCTCAGGGATTGGAGGAAATAACTAAACTGTTCAAATGCTCTGGTAAATTGACTTAGAGATTGAACAATAAAAAACTTCAGCCTCTCCCAAGTTAGAGGAACCACAACTCCTGCTCTCCCTAGTCACCAAGAAAATTCTCCTCTAAGTGAGCCTTCAGTGTCTGAACTTCCAGCTCAGTTAGAGATTCTAGGTGTCTCAAGTAAGACTGGAGAGTCATACTGCTATACATCAATGTCTCTGTAGGTTACTGAGCAACCTGAAGGACTTTATGCAGCTCTAGTTTCTAAGGTTGCTCACTACGGTTCTGAACAAAGAAAATGTGATCATTTTTTTTTGAAGCCTTCATCAGAGACTTTTTACTAAGTGTTCTAGCCAGAAGGTGAAAGAAGGTTGGTTGCTGGAGTACTCTTCTAAAGGAGATTTATCAGTTAAATGGACACAAATGTTCCCCTCTCCTAAAACGCCATTGTGCTTCAGGCTTTTTCAAGGCTTCCCCCTAGCTTTTGACTCTTATGTCACATTCAGTAAAAGTTATAAGTAGTAAGCATGCATGTGGTTAGCGTTAAACTTACTACTTTGAACACCAGTAGAAACTACTGTACAAAGCAAATTCATCCCATGAGTTTATTTTACTGTATTTAAAAGCAAAGCAGATAGATCACTCTTTCTGTATTTGTTGCTAATGGTGGCTATTAAACTGTTTTTATCTTTAGGTAACTATAGGCCGAGGATTTGGTCTCACCTACCAGCTGATCTCAAAAACCTGCCCACTGATGATCTCTCGTTACCACTGTGTTTTCAAGCAGAATGCACAAGGCCAGTGGACAGTTACAGACAACAAGGTACTGAGATTGAAGGTGTTTTAATTGCACTGAGAGATATTGAAGATGACTTCCCATTTGGGAGCTGTGTCTGAGTAGCTGTGGGGTCATAGTTAGGAAGTACAGGTAACCTTGAGTCATGCTGTAATATAGTCTAACTTGGGTAAAAGACCTATGGGAACATGTGCTTCTAGTTGTGCACCCTGAATCTGGAATTTCATCCTAGCTGAGACCCAGGATGCTGAGTCAGGCTTATTCACATTTGACTACAAGGGATACTTCCTGCTTTTAGCTTCTTCTCTTTAATAGAGCACTCTGATGCTTCCAGATAGTGAAGTGCTATGGGGAGTATTGGTCCTGAGAGCCTGTCTGTGAACTTTTGTCTTGTGTGCAAAGAATAACTATGAAGGCTGACATACATTGGCCAAACCAGACAGTCTCTACGCAAAAGAATAAATGGACGCAAATCTGACATCAGGAATCATAACATTCAAAAACCAGTGGGAGAACACTTCAGTCTCTCTATCCACTCAGTGGCAGACTTGAAGATGGCAATTTTACAACAAAAAATCTTCAAAAACAGGCTCCAAAGAGAGACTGCTGAACTTGAATTAATATGCAAATTTGATACAATTAACTTGGATTTGAGCGGAGACTGGGAATGGTTGGGCTATTACACTAATTGACTTTATTTCCTCATGTTAAGTATCCTTACACCTTTTATGGGTCATCTCGATTATCACTTCAAAAGTTTTTTTTTCTCCTGACGATAGCTCATCTTAGTTGATTGGCCTCTTACAGTTGGTATGGCTACTTCCACCTTTTCATGTTCTCTGTATGTATAAATATCTTCTTCCTGTATGTTCCAGTCTATGCATCTGATGAAGTGGGCTGTAGCCCATGAAAGCTTATGCTCAAATAAATTTGTTAGTCTCTAAGGCGCCACAACTACTCCTGTTCTTTTTGCGGATACAGACTAACACGGCTGCTACTCTGAAACCATTCTTAAAAAGGATAGTGCTCTTGCAATGTTAATTAAATGACGAACTAGTGCCAGTTATTGTAGAGGCACAACTATAATTTAGTTTTAATAAACTAAAGTTGAAGATGATTTTCTGATCATGAAACTGGCTTTTAATTCCATTAGTTGACATGAAACACAACTTTATCATTTGGCTAGAGTAAAGAATTGAGATCCAAATACTAAAATGCCTACTATTTTGTATGCTGACAATAGCAAGATGCTTGTCCCCTTTGATTCAAGTCCCTTTCCCCATGCTTTCCTTCAGGCTGGAAAATTATTAAAGTCAGGAAGCTGAGTGAAAACCAGTTAGATGTAACATTCGGAATGTTCTATAGTACAACGTGACTTATAAAGGATTCAATTGTAAGGCCAAGAACAGGTGGAGGGACTAGAAGACATACAATGAGTGTTCTTAAAATCTCAACCTTGTTTGTTTTGATGCATCCAATACAAAGTGCATAACCAAGACTCTAAATGCTTTGGTTCTTTTCTGGTTTTACTTTTTCATGTTAAAAATACAATCTCCCCTCTACAAATACTGGCTCCAAGAATCCCTCCCTCCCTGAGAGCCAGGAAAAGAGATGGGCTCTACAGCGTGCCCTAATAGTCAACAGATTCCAGTTATTTTGGAGGTGAAATGCAGTGAGAGAAGTGAATTTTAAATGGAAAGATCCTTCATGCCCTATCAGCAGCCCTCTGTCTCCTGCACACAGCCCCAGGTAGCTGCAGTGTTGTACTTGGACTAGAAGATCAGTTACTACAATTATTGCAGAGTGACATGTGCATTTACATGCACCTACTGGAGACAGTAAGGGAGAGAAGATGGTTTAAGATTAAATGAAAACTTCCCCGCCCCCCTCCCCAAAATATAATCGTATGTTCATATGCACCTTCTCACCATTTTAGTTGTAATTCTCCTTCCTCGCATGTAAATTTCACACTTTTCTTGGACCGAAAAATAGACTAGAAATAGGCTAGATCCCTATAAAAGTAAACTAAAAATAAAAGGTATTAATTTTTTTTTTCCTGTACTTGAGACCTCCTGTTTTTACATTCGCCGTTTAAAATTCTTCTGGATGAACAATGTGTTGTCTGTGATGGCAGCTCCATCTCTGTTCTTTTTGTCCACAAAGGCAAGGAAATACACAGTGAAGAATCAAAGCTCCAGTTCCTGTTCTGGGGCTACGGCAACTGAGAGCTTCTAGGTGATCTGGATGTTGAGGTTGTATATCTAACTGCATCATGATGCATCACTTTGTTCTCTCTCAATAGTTTCTCAGTCATAGGGCATTCTTTAAGTATGCTCGTTCAATTTCTGAGAGTGTTGAAATGCACCCTTTAGCTGGTTTGTAGTAGATTAGAATGGAAAAGGCCTTGCTGAGTCCTGCAGTCAGTTGCCTTGAAATATTTGTACAATACTACACTACTGATCTCCAAAGTTTCCTACAAGTTGGGGCTGGAAGAGACTTTCTAAATCTGTGGTGTCCAATGTTTCTGGGAAGTACCAGTCATCCACAGGAATACCATTGGCTATACCAGCCTCTCTTTCGTTGGGGCAATAGAGGTTCCTTGTTAAGCTAGGGATAGAGGTGTCTATCATACTAGTCACATAAGTCTGAAGTTCTAGTCCTGAAGTATATAGCAATAGTTGGAAACCATTGTGCTAAGTCATCAAGTGTAATCCCTTGCTGCACCTGATGCATGTTATCACCTCTACTATTCCCTCAAGCTTATCATCATATTTCTTTGGGATACTTCCATTGCTGATGACCCTACAGTCTGTACTGAGCATAGTTCAATTGCGAGAGCAATATAGCAATGCACAGACAATCCAGTAAGTTTTTGGAGAGAGTTGGGAACAACTTCCTGGTACAAATGCTGGAGGAACAAACTAGGGGCAGTGCTCCTCTTGACCTGCTGCTTACAAACAGGGAAGAATTGGTAGGAGAAGTAGAAGTGGGTGGCAACCTAGACAGCAGTGTCCATGAGATGGTTGAGCTCAGGATCCTGACAAAAGGAAGAAAGGAGAGTAGCAAAATATGGATTCTGGACTTCAGAAAAGCAGACTTTGACTCCCTTAGGGAACTATTGGACAGGATCCTCTGGGAGGCTAATATGAGGGGGCAAGGAGTCCAGGAGAGCTGGCAGTGTTTTAAAGAAGTCTTATTGAGGGGGCAGGAACAAACCATCCCGATGTGCCGAAAGAATAGCAAATACGGCAGGCGACCAGCTTGGCTTAACAGTGAAATCTTCAGTGAGCTTAAACACAGAAAGGAAACTTACAAGAAGTGAAAATGTGGACAGATGTTTAGGGAGGAGTATAAAAGTATTGCTTGAGCATGCAGGGGTGTAATCAGGAAGGCCTATGCACAATTGGAGTTGCAGCTAGCAAGGGATGTGAAGGGTAACAAGAAGGGATTCTACAGGGATGTTAGCAACAAGAAGGTGGTCAGGGAAAGTTGGGGATCCTTACTGAATGCGGAAGGTAACATAGTGACAGATGATGTGTGTAACAAACCAAAGTACTCAATGCTTTTTTTGCCTCTGTCTTCACAGACAAGGTCAGCTCCCAGACTGCTGCACTGGGCAGCACAGTATAGGAAGGAGGTGAAAGTGATGAAAGAACAAGTTAAGGACTATTTAGAAAAGCTGGACATGCACAAGTCCATGGGTCCAGATGCTATGCATCCAAGGGTGCTGAGGGAGTTGGCTGATATGATTGCAGAGCCATTGGCCATTATCTTTGAAAATTCGTAGTGAGTGGCGGAGGTCCCGGGCAATTGGAAAAGGGCAAATATAGTGCCCATCTTTAAAAAAGGGAAGAAGTAGAACCCGGGTAAC
Source organism: Gopherus flavomarginatus (assembly GCF_025201925.1). Lineage (NCBI taxonomy): Eukaryota > Metazoa > Chordata > Testudines > Testudinidae > Gopherus > Gopherus flavomarginatus. The sequence goes on along the minus strand of NC_066620.1, from coordinate 66,250,311 downwards.
TACAGAGTGGTTAGCTTCACTTCAGTCCCCGGCAAAATCATGGAGCAGGTCCTCAAGGAGTCCATTTTGAAGCACTTGGAGGGAGGAAGGTGATCAGGAACAGTCAGCATGGATTCACCAAGGGCAAGTCATGCCTGACCAACTTGATTGCCTTCTATGATGAGATAACTGGCTCTGTGGATATGGGGAAAGCGGTGGATGTGAGATATCTTGTAGTAAAGCAAGTTAAAGACGTATGGATTGGATGAATGGACTATAAGGTGGCTAGAAAGCTGGCTAGATTGTCTGGCTCAATGGCTCAATATCTAGTTGGCAGCTGGTATCAGACGGAGTTACCCAGGGATTAGTCCTGGGGCTGGTTTTGTTCAACATCTTTATTAATGATCTGGATGATAGGATGAATTGCACCATCAGCAAGTTCGCAGATGACACTAAACTGAGGGGGAGAAAGAGATATGTTGGAAGGTAGGGATAGGGTCCAGCGTGAGCTAGGCAAATTGGAGGATTGGGCCAAAAGAAATCTGATGAGGTTCAACAAGGACAAGTGCAGAGTCCTGCACCGCTACAGGCTTGGGATCGACTGGTTAAGCAGCAGTTCTGCAGAAAAGGATGAGGGGATTACAGTGGACGAGAAGCTGGATATGAGTCAGCAGTATGCCCTTGTTGCCAAGAAGGCCAACGGCATCTTGGTTTGTATTAGTAGGACCATTGCCATCAGATCCAGGGAAGTGATTATTCCCCTCTATTCAGCACTGGTGAGGCCACACCTGGAGTATTGTGTACAGTTTTGGCCCCCTCCCCCACTACAGAAGGGATGTGGTCAGATTGGAGAGAGTCCAGTGGAGGACAACAAAAATGATTGGAGGTCTGGGCACATGACTTACAAGGGGAGGCTGAGGGAACGGGGTTTATTTAGTCTGCAGAAGAGAAGAGTGAGGGGGTATTTGATAACAGCCTTCAACTACCTAAAGGGGGGTTCCAAAGAGGGTGGAGCTCGGCTGTTCTCTGTGGTGGGATATGACAGAACAAGGAACAATGGTCTCAACTTGCGGTTGGGGAGGTCTAGGTTGGATATTAAGAAAAACTTTTTCACTAGGAGGGTGGTGAAGCACTGGAATGGGTTACCCAGGGTGGTGGTGGAATCTCCATCCTTAGAGGTTTTTAAAGCCTGGTCTGAGAAAGCCCTGGCTGGGATGATTTAGTTGGTGTTGGTCCTTCTTTGAGCAGAGGATTGTACTGGATGACCTCCTGAGCTATCTTCCTAATATTCTATGGTTATTGTTAGGAAGCTTTTCCTCTCTTGGTGTCTAATCTAACATAGCCCTCTTTTCAGTATAAAACCATTGCTACATGTTATACATCTTCTGGTATATCTTCTTCTTCCTTTTGTGTTTCTCTATGTTTGTACAGAGCTGGTTTACATTTTCCTCTCTGCTTTCTTTTTGTATAAATTTAGTCCCTTTATCCTCCTTTCTTTGTAGCCTGTTTTTGAACTTTTGGTAACATGCCTAAATAAGTATTCTTGACAAATCATACCAGTGTCTCATTGATCTCTCTGTTGCAGAGTCTTTCCTAAGGGCTAGCTCAAACATTTCCCATTAAGCTTCAGAATATTGTTTCTTCTTTAAACCACCATAGGCCATCAAACAGTTCCTTCTTTTTCTTCCATGTGGTTGCCTAAATCAATTTTATTCTTAAGAGTCGTAGAAGGAAATCCTTACTGGTGGTATAACTAAATCAATCTCTCTCTCTGTCTCTCTCTCACACACACGAACGACAGTGACTCAGTTGTTTGGGTCGTGCAAAAGCTAGTTAGACAATTTGTTGTATTGTCTTTGCACTATTCTTTCTGAAAAGGTAGGCTGTGTTTGCAGCAACCAAAAATGCCTTGTGGAGGAGTTCCCTTAAATGTACATTGATAAGTTTTGCTGATTTTTGTTTGTTTTCAGAGTCTAAATGGTGTTTGGTTGAATAAGGAACGTCTTGATCCATTAAAGGCCTATCCAATAGGTGAGAGAGACCATATTCAACTAGGAGTGCCTTTGGATAACAAAGAGACTGCTGAATATGAATATGAAGTGATTAAGGAAGAATGGGAGAAAGTTAGTCCATTTTTAGCCCCAAGGAATGACCAACTGATGGGGAAACCTAAGGGTGCAAGAACTAAACGTAAACTTAGTTTGGAGGAATCAGAGGCATCTGGAGCAGAAGGCCCTTCGAACTCCAGATCTAAAAGGGACAGAGTGTCCTGCGATAGTGAACCTTTGGGTAGATCATGTGGGAGGGCAGAACTGGCCAAACAGCCAACAGAAAACATGGATGTCAAGCTGCCTTCTCCTGGACCAAGCGTGGAGGAGGATAAAGCTACAGTGTATAGTAATCCTATGAATTCTGAGAAAGCTACATCTCTTAGCCATAAGGACCAGAAAGCCTCTAATCTGGCACAGTCTTGGAATGGTTTGGAAATGCTGAGGCAAACCCTGGGAAATATAATGAAGCTGAAAGTCAAGGTGGAGGAGAAGCAGACAGCTGTTTTGAGAGTGAAGAAGAGCAGAAAGTCTGGCCAAAAAGAGCTCAGAGTGATGGAGCAGGAGCTGCGGGAATTGCAGGACCAGTTGTGCACTGAACAGGAGCATCAGCAGCAGAGGGTGGAACAGCTGGAGAGGACATTCTATGAGGAGCAGCAGCAGCTTCTGGAGGTATGCACATTTGTATAGACATTATCATCCATTCCAGAAGTATGCCACTTCCAAACATACAGACCTAGAGAATGGGTAGAAACAAGAGGGGCTAGACTAGGTAAGAGATTAGTAATCGGGTTTAACCTCAAAGGCAGGTTCAGCACAAATTGATAGTAAAAGCATGGTTGCCACCTGAAAGCTGAATGATCTGTGTGAAATGAATATTGTTTCTGTGTTCTCTCTTGTGGTTGTAGAGAGGACGAGGACTGAATGGGTCGTTGAGATTGAACTCCTCTTCTACCTCTGGACATAGGTTACCAGGTCCAGAATGAGTTGCATTGAAAGTCCTTTCCCATTCAAACAGGAGAGTCAGTGGGCACTGCTACTTCCAATGATCCAGATTGTCTAATGAATAAAATGCAGGAAGGGCCATTTCCTTACTTGTAAATAGGGTTTCCTTCACAAAACGCTCGCTCTGGAAGTCTTACAGGCCTGTACACATTCATACGGATATGTAACTAGCCGTCAGATTTTAAAAAAAGAAAAAAAAGGGGGGAATAGCTCAGTGGTGGGGGAGGGATAGCTCAGTGGTTTGAGCATTGGCCTGCTAAACCCAGGGTTGTGAGTTCAATCCTTGAGGGGGCCACTTAGGAATCTGGGGCAAAAAAAATTGGTCCTGCTAGTGAAGGCAGGGGGCTGGACTTGATTACCTTTCAAGGTCCCTTCCAGGTCTAGGAGATAGGTATATCTCCAGTTACTATTATTTATTATAAGTTCTGTTCTCTGTCTCTCTGTTATTATGTTTAACAAGTATGTTTGAAAGCAAGAGAGAATCCAGCTGAACGTGGATTGGTCATTCTTCCTAGTAATTGGGAACAGCCAGAAAAACCTATTAGTCCGGATAATTGAACACTTAATTGTAGAAATCTTGCATACAGGAAGAGAGAGATTCTCTGTCTCTGCCCATACTGGAGGAGGGATCCAAAGCAGCAGTGGGAGTTGTCTACAGTAGTGTGGTAGTTTAATCTCTTTAGATGTGTTCCCAAAAGGAGTTAAAACATTTCTGTTTCTGCACTCACAGCCTATTACTTCCCTTTCTCTGCCTTGTGAACATTCTAGTCCCATTAAAGCTAAAATAACTTGGAGATGTCTCGGATATGTGATATTCAAGGATATTGTCCACCAAGAGTTATAATGTGTAAGTTTAGATGGCTCTGATCATTCAAGAGCCCGGGGAGAACTGAAGGTGAGATATTTCTTAGGTTTGATTTACACTGGTGACACTTCCTTCATTTATCTGTTTCTAGCATGAGAGAAAGTAGGTTTCTCTTTCTCCCTGTTCCTCTAGCCTAGTCAGCAGACCGCAGGCCAGAGCCAGACTGCCAGACACTTGTGAATGGACCCCGAAATCTTTTTATTTACCTATCTTTTTTTAATTATTTTTATCTCTGGAGTCTGGACCTTGATCATATCTTGACAAAAATAATTGACTAGCTGTTCCTGACCTCTTTATATTGCTTAGTTTGATTCCATAATAGTTTTTCTTCCCCCAGCAAAACTCTCTTTTTGTGTCTTATTTTTTCAGGGAGTGAAGAAGCAGCAAGGGGAAGAGAATTTGAAGGAGCAGCTGGCCCAGGTTCTGCAGGAGGTAACTTACTACAGAGCTAGGCGTGATCCAGCTGTGTAATGTGGGGAATGCCTAAACTTTGCCTGCTATTCTGGCAACTGGCTGGGGAGCCCGAGGACTGTCCCTCAAGAACAGATTGCAACTGCTTTTCATCTCTGTGATACAGGTGACAAGTTCCACATTCCATGATAATTGGCAAACAGAAATACTGTGGAAAAAGAGCAAAAATACACTAAAATCCAAATACAACCTAAAAGCTTTAGGTAGCTGTAATAGATTCATAGACTCTAGGACTGGAAGGGACCTCGAGAGGTCATCGAGTCCAGTCTCCTGCCCTCATGGCAGGACCAAATACTGTCTAGACCATCCCTAATAGATATTTATCTAACCTACTCTTAAATATCTCCGGAGATAGAGATTCCACAACCTCCCTAGGCAATTTATTCCAGTGTTTAACTACCCTGACAGTTAGGAACTTTTTCCTAATGTCCAACCTAAATCTCCCTTGCTGCAGTTTAAGCCCATTGCTTCTTGTTCTATCGTTAGAGGCTAAGGTGAACGAGTTTTCTCCCTCCTCCTGATGACACCCTTTTAGATACCTGAAAACTGCTATCATGTCCCCTCTCAGTCTTCTCTTTTCCAAACTAAATAAACCCAATTCTTTCAGCCTTCCTTCGTAGGTCATGTTCTCAAGACCTTTAATCATTCTTGTTGCTCTTCTCTGGACCCTCTCCAATTTCTCCACATCTTTCTTGAAATGCGGTGCCCAGAACTGGACACAATACTCCAGTTGAGGCCTAACCAGCGCAGAGTAGAGCAGAAGAATGACTTCTCATGTCTTGTTTACAACACACCTGTTAATGCATCCCAGAATCACGTTTGCTTTTTTTGCAGCAGTATCACACTGTTGACTCATATTTAGCTTGTGGTCCACTATGACCCCTAGATCTCTTTCTGCCATACTCCTTCCTAGACAGTCTCTTCCCATTCTGTATGAATGAAACTGATTGTTCCTTCCTAAGTGGAGCACTTTGCATTTGTCTTTATTGAACTTCATCCTGTTTACCTCAGACCATTTCTCCAATTTGTCCAGATCATTTTGAATTTTGACCCTGTCCTCCAAAGCAGTTGCAATCCCTCCCAGTTTGGTATCATCTGCAAACTTAATAAGCGTACTTTCTATGCCAACATCTAAGTCGTTGATGAAGATATTGAACAGAGCCAGTCCCAAAACAGACCCCTGCGGAACCCCACTTGTTATACCTTTCCAGCAGGATTGGGAGCCATTAATAACTACTCTCTGAGTACGGTTATCCAGCCAGTTATGCACCCACCTTATAGTAGCCCCATCTAAATTGTGTTTGCCTTGTTTATTGATAAGGATATCATGTGAGACTGTATCAAATGCCTTACTAAAGTTTAGGTATACCACATCCACCGCTTCTCCCTTATCCACAAGACTCGATATCCTATCAAAGAAAGCTATTAGATTGGTTTGACATGATTTGTTCTTTACAAATCCATGCTGGCTATTCCCTGTCACCTTACCACCTTCCAAGTGTTTGCAGATGATTTCTTTAATTACTTGCTCCATTATCTTCCCTGGCACAGAAGTTAAAGTAACTGGTCTGTAGTTTCCTTGGTTGTTTTTATTTCCCTTTTTATAGATGGGCACTAATGATAGAAGGGAGCTTAAAGGAGAGGGGCGCATGCCTGCAGGGCTGTGGAGTTCAAAACAATAAGCAGAGCAGTCATTGTGGGACATCACCAGAGGCCAATCACAGCGATAAAAGCAATCAAGGCATTCACATTGGCACTAAGCCCTAAAGCAGACCTGGACAACTTGTAAAGCAGCGAGGGCGATATTACTCCAAAGAAAACAGCTGAGGGCCGAACACCCCCAGACCCCACCAACCCGCCCCCCCCAGCGCCGCCTAGCCCCCCCCGAAACACAACACTCCCCCCAGCACTGCCCAGCCCCCCTGAAATACTCCCCACCCCTCCAGTACCGCCCGCCCCGTGGAAACAAACCCTCCTTCCCCAGCGCCACCCTGCCAAAACTGCGGTATTGAACCTTGGTAATATGTTACAGCGAGCCCCTAAGGTAGTATAATTAAGGTAAAAGAAAAATATCTTTTTGCTAGAAGTAGAATAAGATCTTCCCCCCACTTTGTAATCAGTTGCCCTGTTGAATGAATGAGGTGTGAATGAGGATGGTGTGGAAGGCAGCATCTCTAGACAGCTGCAACCCTTGGAGAGGGGACGGGAGCCAGACCAGATCAGTAGAACAGGTCAGCCACCGACTCGCCTCCTCAGCCCTCCACCTCCCCCCGTCCCCCCGGCTCGCCTACTCACCCCCCCACCACTGCCTGCCCACTCGCCTCCTCGGCCTCCCCACCCCCCAGCTCGCCTACTCAGCCCCCGCCACTTCCTGCCCGCGCGCTTGCCTCCTCAGCCCCCGCACCTCCCTGGCTTGCCTCGTCACCCCCCGCCACTGCCTGTCTGCCCCTTCAGCCCCCTCCCTCAACCGCCGCTTGCCTACTCACCCCATGCGGGCCGCACAGTGAGCCCACGTGGGCCTCATGCAGCCCCTGGGCCGCATGCTGTGCAGGCCTGCGCTAAAGCCTCAGTGCAAAAAGCCTTATGGCTCTCCTAGAGGAGGTTTTATTACAGCGCTGCAACTGAGGAGTTTTGGCACAAAAAGTGGTTTGCAGTGGTAGACCTCTGCTGTTTCAGTGCCAAAAGCTGCCTTTTGGCAAAAAAAAACCTTGCCAGTGTAGACCAGGCCACATTGTCTACACTACAACCTTGCTCCTGCCGATGTAAGTGCCCTAACTACACTGAGGGCTTGGCTACACTTGAGAGTTACAGTGCTGGTGGTGGCTTTACTGCACTGTAACTTACTCCCCGTCCACACTGGCAGGGCACATACAGCGCTGTATCTCCCTGGCTACAGTGCTGGCTGTACTCCACCTCGGCCTGGGGAATAACGACTATAGCGCTGCGGGGTGCCTGTGTAAACAGTGATTAATCTTACTACGCTGTAACTGACCTCCGGAACCTTCCCATAGTGCTTTTTAAGTAAAGATAACACTCTTTGTTTTGTTGTGATGCCTCTCTTTGTTTTGTTGTGAACTCAGGGCTCCAGGAGCTGCTTATCTAAAAAACAAACGCAGCTACTGTTTGCTCGAGCAGAGGCAGGGAAGGGGGGATCCCCTAGTGTTTGCTTGAGGAGAGAAGCAGCCCGGAGTGGGGGTCTGCTGGTCTGAAGGCTATTTGCGTTTAGTGAATGAGAGAGGGGTGGGGGAAGGGGTCGAAACTTTTAAAATGATTGAAGGTTGGTGCTGTGTATCTTCAAGTCCTTAGAACTTTTTTTTGGTATCACAAATTTGAATTTTATTTTGGCAGAACAAAAAAAAGTATATTTCTACATTAAACTGAGCAATGATTTGTCCCTTTTCATATAATCAAATACACAGCAAATAAGAGCTTGCAAGGCAGGGAGCTGACACAGTGTCAGCTCCAAAAATCCACTCTCTCCGTCTCCCCCACTGTCCCTGTCACACTCCACCCCACCCCGCTCTTTTGAAAAGCACTTTGCAGCCACTTGAATGCTGGGATAGCTGCCCATAATGCACCGCTCCCAACACCGCTGCAAATGCTGCAAATGTGGCCATACTGCAGCGCTGGTAGCTGTCAGTGTGGCCACACTGCAGCGCTTTCCCTATACAGCTGTACGAAGGCAGCTTTAACTCCTAGCGCTGTACAGCTGCAAGTGTAGCCAAACCCTGAGGCTTGTCTACGCTACAAAGTTTTGTTGGTAAATGCTGTGGTTTAATTAAAGTGGTGTAACTTATGCCGACAAAACTTTGCAGTGTAGACAAGGCATGACAAAATAACTCCATCTCGATGAGAGGCATAGGGGTTATGTTGGTGTATTTAGGGTGACACAGTGTCATTGTAGACCCTGGGTTCCTTCTATCTGCTGTTGGCTGTTGTTCTTGTCAATTTCACAGCTCCAATTGTCAAGAAAGCTGCTCCCGGCTCCCCATCTGGGCTGCTGCTGGGTTTCTGCTCCCAGATGGGCTGCCATCTGGGCTCCCCACTGGGAGACCTGCTGTTCCTCTTTCCCCCTTCCCACCCTCCCATGTGTCCTGGTTCCCCGCTGGGAGCATGGCAGCTGGACTGGGTGTGGATCTCCCTGCTGGAGGCAAGAAGTCCTGGGTGGCTGCCCCCCGGCTGGGAGTGGAGAGATGAGACATCCCGGGGAACAGCTGGGCTCCTGGTGAGGAGCTATGCGGAGCTCAGGATCCTGGCTCTTAGTCCCTCCTCCCCTCACTGCCCCTCTTCAGTTGCTGGAATAGCTCCTGGGGAGGATGCGCACCACTGACAGAAGGAGAGTAGTGTGGACATCAGCCACCGCAATAATTACTGTGATGGCTGTAAGCTGACCTAACATAGGTCGATTTAAGATTGTAGTGTAGACATGCCCTGAGAGTGTCACAGCTAAATACAAGATAGAACAAAGTGTTTAGCATAAATAGTTAGCACATATTTGATGGAACCGTTCAAGGTGAGGTGGCCCATTAACACCCCTTTAGTCATAGGACAAAAAGTGAGATTAATGGGTTACAGATTGTTGTAATAAAGTCCAGTGTCTTTAAGACCATGATTTTTAGTATCAAGCAAAGTTAGGAATTTAAGCTCCCAGGCTTGTCTTTTGAAGGTGTTGTGGAGGTTTCCGTGGAGGATGAGGACTTATAGGTCAGATATAGAGTGATTGCTTTGTGATATGATGTGTTTTGTCTTTTATCATTTTTCTGTGTGAGTTCTTTCAAGAGCATAGTGATTGTCTGATTTCATCCAACTAGTTGTTGTTGGGGCAGTTAGTGCACTGGATGAGGTACACCACATGTTGTGATAGGCATCTGCAGGACTCATGGATCTTGAAAGGTGTATTGTCGGGGTGAGGTGGGGGTGTTGATCGTTGTAGTAGTGGAGATATGTCTGTAGGTTTTCCATCTGTTGTTCTGGCAGGATCTGGTGCTGCTTTGAGTTGGTGCATCCTGGTCTCTGGGGAGCTTGCTTCTGATGAGCAGCTTGGAGAGACTGGGGAGTTGTTTGAAGGCCAGAAGAAGGGGTTCAGAAAAGAATTCTTTCAGGATGGGGTCCCCATCAAGTGTGGGTTGTAGTTGTTTGATACCCTGTATGGGGTTCATTGTGGGGCGGAGGTGATAACTAGAGTGCAGTTGGAGGGGGTTTTATTTCTGTATTAAAGCAGATTTTCTCCGGGTATTTGGGTGGCCAGTTCATGGTCTTAAGAAAGACATTGGATTTATGGTTTATTACAACAATCTGTAACCCACTAACCCCACTTTTTGTTCTCTGACTAAAAGGCTGTTATCAGGCCACTTCACCTTGAATGGGCCCTTAGAATATGTGCTAACTACTTATGCTAAACTATCTGTTCATCTTGTATTTAGCTGTGACACTCCCAGCACGGATACAGCTGTGTTGCTTTAGTGCTTTAATGAAGACACAGCTGTGTTGCTTTAGTGCTTTAATGAAGACATTCTACGCTAGGTCCCCAAAATGTGGGGTGTGCCCCCAATCCAGGGGGCATGGCTGGGGCCAGGGAGGGAGCGCCACCCAGCTCCACTCTGGGCCCCGGCCCCAGCTGCCAGGCCCACACTGGGGCCGGGGCTTCAGCTGCTGGCCCTTCGCCCAGGGTCCTGGCTGCTGGCCCCGGCTAAGGCTGTGTTCCCGTCCCCACCCCCTGCTGTGGCACCAGGCTCCACCACCTTACCTTTGTCTGTCTGTCTGTCTCCCTCCTCTCCCCCTAGCCTTGGCCCTGCTCCTGGCCCTGGGAGGGGTGGGGGAAGTGCAGGGTAAAAAGTTGGGGGACCACTGTTCTACGCCAACAGGAGAGCTCCTGGCGTAGTTAATCCATCTTCTGAGAGTCAGTAGCCATGTTGAGGTGAGAACTACTTCTGCGCTGTCTAGATGTGGGGTTAAGTCGGTATTGCTACGTTGCTCAGGGGAGTGGTTTTTTCACAGTCTTCAGTGACATAGTTATACTGATATAGGTCTGTAGAGTAGACCAGACCTCAGTATCTTTTCAAGACTCTGAAAAAGAGCTCTATGTAGCTCAAAAGTTTGTTTTTCTCACCAACAGAAATTGGTCTAATAAAAGATATTAACTCATCTACGTTCTAATTAGTCATTTGTTAAGAAAGACTAGCAGGCATGTACTCCTAGAAATGAAATAATAAATACATTGATTTTGCAAAAAATGTTGAACTTATGTAAGGGTTTCAGATTTCTCAAATACTTCCCTCATTCATCCTGAGTGAGCTCTACATTCAGAATCTCATGTAGCCCAGACTTAGTATTCAGCTTTTTAGCAAGAGGCTGAAGATGAAAGCTTCCTTGCTCCTGAATGACTTGTCCTTTGTAACTAGCATATGTGTTAGAAAGTCACTTCTGTGAGTTTCAGCTTGAAACTAAAACTCTTCCTTTCAGTCAGCTTTTGGGAATTTATGAAACATGCCATGTCTGTGGTGAAATTACCCAGATACAGTGGTGATGGTGCCAGTACAATACTTAAAGCTATTATCTCGATATTTAGATGTCAGACTTCAAAGAACATAAATCAATTTCCATCCTGCTTAATTCTGATTTAACTAGTACAAAAAATTTGGACAGTGGGGCTGGAGTCCATGCAGCTGGACATACTCAGTAGGACTATCCCAGGTTAAGTAGAAAGAGTCCTCTTGAGTTTCAGGTTTATTTATATTTTTTTCTAGCCTGACCAGAATAAAGGAACTTTGCTCATCTGTTTTTATGTTTAAATACCAAAGTAAATTAATGTGAATGGGACAGCTCTTGTGTCTCCATTGCTCCTTGTCCTGGGGTCTAAGCAGGCAGCACCATATGCTCCTTCCTGAAAGGAGCCCAGATTTTTTGTTGGACTCAGAGCCTAGTCTACGCTAGAAGTGCTACTTCGGCGCAGCTGCAGTGTGTCTGATGAAGATGCTCTTTGTCGATGGGAGAGCTCTCCTATCAGCATAATAACTTCACCTCTGTGACAGGCGGTAGCTATATTGGTGGGAGAAGCTCTCTGGCCAGCATAGCGCAGGCCACACCAGCTCTCAGGGTGTGGATTATTCACATCCCTAAGTGACATAAGTTATACAGAAGTAAGTGTTAGTGTAGACAAGGCCTGAGGTATGGATAAGAAGCTAACTAGGGCTGTCCTGGTTACCCTCAACCCAAGGAGACACTCCCACTGGGAGCTGGAAAACCCTGAAACCTCTTGGGATTTAACCCCCAAATTCCTATGCCACTACCTGGTGTAGTGGGGCACAACTGGGGTATGATTTATATCTCCCCAGAGATGTACTTCTGATAACCATGGTTTGTATTTTCTGACCTACACTGAATCCAGTGATTAACCCATGTATTGATGTATTACATAAGGGTATTATCCTTTTTAACTGTGAGTCTGTTTGCTTAGTGCTTGAGTTTTTTCCTGTTGTGCGTTACTGTGTGGCATACATTTTACTTGCTTATAGAAGACTGATCCTTCTGGTTCCTCATCTAAAGAAGTAATTGGAGTCCTTCAACCTCTAGGAGTGGGCTCATGTTGCATTGATTCGGTAAAAAAAATGGCACAAATCAACAAGTGAGCAGGATGGTAGGGATCTTGTATGTTTCATTGGGGCAAATTACGAGAATCTCTCTGGATTTATATTTTCACAGCATCGTGCCCTGATGGATGAGCTGAGCCGTAGCAAGAAGGATTTTGAAGAGATCATTCAAGCTAAGAATAAGGAGTTGGAAGAGACTAAGGTACTGAACAGAAATTGATTTTTCTGTTCTGTTCATTAGAGCAGCACAATTTGCTGCCATGGAGGAAACAAGTTGTTCAGTACTTTCCTCAATGCTTCCTATTGCCTGGAGTAGTGGAAATCTTGTATATTGAATGAGGTAACTGGCTTGCTTTCCAGATGGCAGGGACAAGATGTCTTGCTTGGATAGTCCCCTATATAGAGTTGCACTGTGAATAGGCATTAGTGGAGGATGCTCAAACTCAGAGAGAGAGAGAGTGCAGAGCAAAGGAACATGGCACAATGTGCAGGAGCAGTGACCCAATTTTCCCTCCCTCAGAAAAAGCCCTGTCAGACTGAGTGAGCTTGAAAGCGAGTGTTTCACTTTCTGTTAAAGTTCATACAATTAAAACTGCAGCGAGATCTATCTGGTACTGAAAACATCAAAGGAATTGACTGAAACAAGGCATGTCTCCTGCACTAGGGCCTGATGGAAAGCAATGGAGAGAGCTCCCTATTGTGCCTACTCTAGGAGGACATGGCATCTCCCATCTTTAGCTGCATTTCCTTTGACTTTTGGTTCCTTCACAACCTTAGGATTGTTTTAAATGTAGCTTCGGTTGTGACTTACTCCATTTTACTTAGGAAGTAGACCAGATGCCTAGTATACCTTGGTGACTAGCAACCTGTTACATTTCACTCCACATCACTATATGAGAGCAAGGAAGCATCTTAAATTCCCAAGCGTTACTTATTTTGTTGCACTCCTCCATTTGAACCATTCTGGCTGAAAAGATACTTTCTATTTCTGCTGCTACAATAGTTCTTCAGACCTTAGATCTTTTATGCTGAGTTCATCCTGCGGTGAATTTTTGCTTCTAGGAAATATCCTTTAAGTAGTTAGGAAAGATCTGGAAGGTATTCTGGAAAGGTTGACTCAGCATGTACCTTCTTCACCAAAGTAGGGACATCAGTAATTGTTGAAACTATGTATTGTAACAACTATCTCTGCACTGGCTGGGATTGTTCTCTGTACTGCTGTGGTTGCTGATTTTAAACCTCTTTCTTCTCCTTTCCATATAGAAAGAATGCAGACCTGAGACAACAAAACCCTGGGATTGTGTACTGTATCTGTCTCTTTCCTCCATCCCTTATTTAGTAAACCATTTGCTCGTCAGCAGTGACCATGTGTGTCTTCCTTACAGGAGGAGAAGGAGAAGGCAAGAGCGCAAAAGGAGGAGGTTTTGAGTCAGATGAATGATGTACTGGAGAATGAGCTGCAGTGCACAATCTGCTCTGAACACTTTATTGAGGTACAGTGACTGACATGGCTTTGTTTGGAAGGGAAAGGATTTAAGAAGCTTTTATTTTCAAAAGTCAAAACAAAGTTTTTTTGTTTGTTTTTTTTTTTGTTTTGTTTTTTTTTTTAAGTTTCTTCTCTTTAGATCTAGGAAATTATTCACACTGACCAAGATTTTTGTGTTTTGCTCGCCTTGCTGAATATCATCACTGTCTATTGTCAGTTATACGTACACAATTACATTGAATTAACTGGGGTTGCATAGCTATAAATAAGAGTAGAATTTGACTCCCCCCCCAGTAATCCTAGAAGGGACACTCAACTCAGATTAGGCCTGAAATGTTGGCTATTGAAGTATGAATAGAAATGATTATTTTAATTTAAACTGGTCATTTAGAAATACCTTTGTAGCAGTGGAAACCTGAACACAATGGCTTTGTTCTAGTATCTGAGAACCAGAAAATTAAACTCCATCTAGTTTCACTGTGGAGAGGTCCCTCAGGAAATATGCTTTAAATTGGAAGCATGGTGTAGTGTTTAAGGCTTGGGACTGGAATTTTGAAGTTCTTGGTTCTTTTCCTGAGTGTGCCACAGATTTGCTGTAATCCTGGGCGAGTTACTTCATTTACCAGTTTTTCAGTCTGAAAAATAGAGATAATCTGTACGTACCTTGGCTTGTGAGGACTGGATGTTTCATAAGTACTGTGTGATCCTTGGATAGTAGGTACTAAAGAAGGGCACTATAATATTTTCTCCAAGAGGAAATGCCCATGTGATGTTTTGCTAGTTCCACAGGACTTTTTTTATCCCAGTCTCAGTGCTCTGATGGTATTCTTCCTCCTGACCTCTGCAGGCTGTCACTCTGAACTGTGCACACAGCTTCTGCTCCTACTGCATCAATGAATGGATGAAACGTAAAGTGGAGTGTCCCATCTGCAGGCGAGAGATACAATCCAAGACGCGCTCCCTGGTACTGGACAACTGCATTGACAGGATGGTAGAAAACTTGAACTTGGAGATGAAGGAGCACCGCCTGGCTCTCATCCGAGAGCGCAAAGGTGAGAGGTGGGTGGATGAGGTGTGACAAATGCAGTCTCTGTCTCTGTGTCCTCAACAGAACTTTCTTTGGCACCAGTATGCAACAGGAATGCTCTAGAAATGCACAGAGTCCTAGGAATGAACCTTTAGTCCTGTATGAGGTTAAGGCTGTGTCAGTAATTCCAATAGAATTTTCAGAGGTTAGGATGGGAAACGGCTTAGAATACGTTACATAGCCAGATTGTTGCACTGTAAAATATTTTGGGTAACTTTCTAGAGACTATATCATATGAACCCTACAAACCAGGGAAGTTGGAAGACTTCACTATTAGAGGCTAAGCAGTATTAGTTTATTTGGAGATATTTTTAATAAACTATCATTGCTCACAGGGCCGACTTCAGGCACCAGCTCAGCAAGCGGTGCTTGGGGTGACCAAGGGGAAGGGGCGGCACACCAGACTTTCTGGCGGCAATTCGGCGGTGGGTCTCTCTTGGAGGGAAGGACCTGCCTCTGAAGTGCCGCTAAAGAAGAAAGTGGGGTGGTGGAGCTACTGCTGAATTGCTGCCGATTGCGATCGTGACTTTTTTTTTTTTTTTCCTGCTGCTTGGGGCGGCAAAAACCCTGGAGTTGGCCCTGATTGCTCAGAGCAGGTCTTGAAAAATCTACCAAGTGACTTCTAGACAGTGGATTAAACCTACTGGCTATAGAGCAATATGAAAGCTGAGTGGTGGGAGGGCTGGTTGGCAAGTTCCATGGGCAACATACCAGCGAGAAGCTTGGCACCCGAACACAGTTGCTGGATTTTGTTTTCTAATCTGATTTTTTAGAGGGGTAATTCATAGTTGGCATTGGATAGGAGACTGCTGAAGATAACTGGAGTGCTGCATGTAGTGTTATTCATTCAGCAGGTCTCACTCTTCCCACTGAGTCAATATTGAATTTAGTGCCTCAGCATGATTGACGCACAAAACCATGGTCCGATTCACTTGTCATTAAAACAAGAGTAGTAAGGGTGTGAAGCTTGATATCCTGACAGAATTCCAATGTGGGTAACACCATTCTACATCCCTGTTCCAAATCTGTTTCTAGAGCAGCCGTCACTACTATCTAGGTGCTGAAATATAGAATTTATTCTCCACTGCTCTTCCTCAAAACGGTTGTTTCTGTGTGCTGTTAAATCACTACTTGGTTCCCCTTTAGAGGAGGGTGCATGATCCCTTTTATGTATAATGTGTACAGCTCTTTGGGATCCATCCTAACAAAAGATGCTTTTGAAATATTTCAGATCCTCCTTGGTGAAACAGAATGACATCACTAAACATTGTCAATGCTAACCTGAAAAAACTCACCTTTAGCCAGATCAGTCTGATTCCCTAAGAAAATGCTGCACTGCTCAGAGGCTTTCCAGCACTGCTTCATGGATTGCTTTCATCTCTGCAGAACTGACTCTGCTCAGGTGTAATATATGCAGATCTGTAGAGTACACCAAAGCAGCATTGAAGTGTCTTGTCATGGAGTTAATGTGACCGGATGAAATGGTGTCTTTATGGGAATCCACTTCATTCTCACATACAGGAAATCAGTGGTTCTCAAACATTTTATCCTCTCAGGATTTTATCCACCTTCATGTGAGCCCGATACACTGTTTAACTATTAATAGAATACTAAGGCAAAGAAAGCTTTATAATAACCTTTATTTTGACACATTTCAGTGAGATGGATGAGCTTGTTTCTATGCAGTGGTGGAAAGATTGGCTGAAACTGGAATGAGCTCCAGTTATACGTGGATTCTAGAAGGGAACTGGCTGGAAAACAGGCTCAGCAGGGAATGGTTAGTTATAATCCAATAGCACCTAAGAACTCCAGTCAAAAATTAGGGCCTCTGCAAATAGTAACAGCAGACAATCACTGCCCCAGCAGGCTCTTAGTTTCCAGAGGCTTGAATGGAGCCCTTGTTGTCTTCCAAAGTGTTTTGCTCCTTGATGCCCCTCTTTGACTTTGTTCATTTTTCACCCTTCCTACTGATAAGGCTTTGAGGTAACCAGCTGCTGCAATCTCCTCTGGTGACTACACATTGATTGGTACCAACAAGGGAGCATTTGGTTGGGTGCCGACAGGGAGAGCATTAACAAGAGGTGAAGAGAATGTCTCCTTGCCCTCAGTGCTATTCCTGCAGCCCAGTTGGAACTGGAATAAGCATACAAGAAATCAAAGAAAATCCCATTCATGTTGTTTTTTCAAGATTATAAACACAAAAGACAAGCCCCACGCAGATGGTCTCCAGACCTACAGCTTGAAAAACTTGCTGTAAAGCGTACAGTGTGGCAGTAAGAGGAGGTATTAAAGTTTCAAAGAGAATTCTGGCAATTAGCACAGACTGTAATCTAGCCACCAGCTAACTACAGTATCTGTGTATGTTTTGAATGCAGAGAAACAGGATGTCTTAGTGAACCCAGCCACGGACAGTGAGAGCAGTATCATTTCTTCGATCTATTCCATCTTGTCGATGAGCAGTTATGACAGTGATGAATTTGAGGAGGACTCTGACTACGATAATATCTATGATATCTATGGTATCTGAACACCCACATCGCAGATTGGATTGCCTGTGAGCCATGCAGAATCAATCTAAGTGTGCTTGGATCTACTGCCGTCAGAGGTGAATGGATTGTATGTTTGGAAAAATAGGTGTTGAACAGCCTGGAATTCGAGCTGCAGATGAAGAGTGCTTGTCAGAGCATTGTTTTTGTTTTTAAAAGAATGTATAATTTCTTGCCCTCTAAAGCATCCAGACTGGAATTGTGGGGGTAACTCATGCTTGTCATGCTAAATACATTTATATACAAACTTTGATTTCCACGATCACTTGTGACCCGATCAGTAGAATAATGTCCTGGTTTCCCTGCCTGCTCTGCTGCTTGTCTGCTGGGTTGAATTACACCTATTCAAATGTTTGTCTGTTTCCTTTATTTCAGCTAGTGGAGAGAATGGATAGATATTTGAGCAGGCCTGCCATTCCACCCAGCAGATAGCAGAGGTACACCTAACACACCAGTACAGTGCCAGTTTAAGATGGGTTTTCCTTGTGCGATTTTACATGACAGCTTGATTCATGCTTGTCTTTGTGTCATTAATACTTGGCTGACTGTACCTGTACCACCCTTTGATCCCAGTGTGCTCAGTTCATTGTAGATTGGGGTGCTGGGTCTCTGGCTGTTCTACTGATGTCACTTATTTTTTGTTAGGTAGAGATGGAGAAGATTGAATTACCCAAGTGTCAGTCCAAATCAGTGCTGTACTCGTTGCTCACAAAGCATCTTAATTGTTCTCTTTCCAGGCCTTTTCCTGCTTAAAGAAGGTGGGAAATGAGCACATCTAGGAACAGTAATTTAAAAACCCTAGTCAGTCCCTGCCAAAAGCAGAGATAATGTTTATCTCTTCAGAAGTGCTACTGCTATTTGAGTTAATGGAATGTCCTGTTTGCCTGGTGGGGAGGTAGCAGGTAGCATCTGTGGCAAAACACAAGGCAAGAAGGGGGAAAGTACTGTGTCTACATATTTTTACTGTTTACAAAATGTTGCTGTTCAGCTGGGACATAACACTAGCCTTGCTGCAAAGAAAATCTTCACTGAGGAGCTGGTGAAAAAATCTTGCCTCGTTTTTGCAAGCGCCTGACTGTGAAGCTCTGTTTCCTTTGGCCTATATACTTGAGTTAGTTTTGTTAGCTGAAAGGTACCATTTGATTGTGTGGGAGAGAAAAACACAATCATCTGTAGTAGTATTTCTCTATCCATGTGTATGTATATACCCATTTCTCTGTTTCTCCTGCTTCTAAGGAGAGAGATGTGAACCACTTCCGCTGTTCTGCCTGCCACACCCAGAGACACAAACTTCATTCTGCTAATTACTTTTGACTTTAATGATAAAAATGGGTCCTGATCTCATTTTTATAGATCTGGTTGCTTAACGTTAAAAACATTTTCTCCTCTGATAGTCATAGGAGCCTCAGCATTTTACTATTTTTATGAAGTTATTCCAAAAGACTTGTGCATTCAGGGATTTGTATGACAAATCACACAGACCATTCTGCCCTGCATTTGTTGGGGCAGATAAGCCAACAATTTAATATAGGTGGAACACACAGCACCCTGACCCTGGGGATGTAGTATTTCTTATTTTAAACTATCCCATGCTAAAGAAAGGACTCATTGCAGGAGTGTGTGAAGAGTGATGCCATTCCACGAGGCAAATGTGTCCTGACATGATTTGTGTGATCAGGACTATAACAGGGACAAAATGTCTGGTCTAGAAACCATGTCCAGGTACCTGTCACCCTCCTTAAACTTCAATGTAAAGTTTCTCTCCTGCTGTGGAGGAGCCAACACTACCTTGAGGTTTCCTGCTCTCCTGTGCTCTTGACATTCAATTCCTACATGTATGTTATCTTTAGAAGTGCTAGTCAGTTGGGGTGGGGGGAGTCAATAGAGGATTGAGAATGGTTGACACTAACCCAGGTCTCTCTGTGGAAGAGATCTGTTTCCATCTAGCATGGGATAAGCTCTCTGGAGCTCAAGGATTACAGATTTCTTCTATCAGATGTATTTTGCCATGTTGCTGTATTATTTTTTCTGCCTGTTTTATTTTTACTAAATATATTTATTTTGCTTCTTTGCTATTTCTGTCATTGTCTAATTATACCTGTTCCAAAACTTAAGTCAAAGAAATTAATTTCTCAGTGCCTGCAGGTGGTTTCTTTTCTTCTCCTTGCATTGTGGTTTTAACTGGCTTTAGGGGACTAGGATGAATGAAATCTGCTCATCTTTCAATACCGTCAGTAGCAGGTGCATTGTGTGTAGATGAAATGATGTGATAGACCAGGTGCAGGGAGGGATTGCTCACCTGCATGTACATTTTATCAACAAAATAGCCCTTCCCAACTGTAAATCCCCCCCCACCTTTAAAATTAAATGTGCTCTTTGCAAGGAGCAGAACAGCAGAAACACGAGAACACACTATCCAAGGAACAGCCATGTGAAAAGTGAGTTCTGCTAAGTGGGATTACCTTAACAGGCACCACATTGTGACGGCAATATTTCAAATGGAGCAATAGTGGGCAGTTTCACGTATTTTGAGTTCTAAGGCACAAATAGAGTTCTTAGTCCAATAAGATAAGATTTACCTCACGATGGTGACAGAATACATCTGGTCTGGTAAGTGAATATCTACTGGAAAACAAGAGTAAGGATAAAACCTGGCATCTTACATTTAATCCTTTCCCAGATTTAAGGTCCTTGGTAAGGCTTACATCAGGAACAACGTCAATGACTAAGAACATAAGAACAGCCGTAGAAATGCCAAGGACTGAAAAGGACAAGTTGTTAGATCAAGATTTGCCTCTCTCCTTGTCTTTTCTAGGTCTAGCTGCTCCATGAAGCAGTTATTAATGGCATCTTAGACAAACAAAATTGTCAGTGAGGCTCTACTCCTTACAGTGCCTGTCTTCAGAGTAGATATTTTTTCAGGAAGGTAAATATTCCGTATGGTTCTTGTTTGAGCTCTTTGTACATAGCACAGCTATCATTTTATTCTTTAGAGTTAACCATTCTTCTGCCTCAGCTTGCTGAGAAGGGAAATATATTCAGTGTGGCCCCTGGAATCAGTTGCTTGAGCTTTAGTCTACTAGGTGATCCTTAGGTAAGTAATCTGACTTACTTGCCCCTTGCGAATCAATATTAATGATTAGAACTGATTGAAATTTTTTTATCAGTGATTTTTTTCCAACCCAAAAAATTCTTTTTTGGAAAACCAGTTTTCTGTGGGGAAAATTTCAGTTTTGCTAAAGAAAATCAATCTGCCATTGGGAAAATCAAAACAATTTCTACCTGGCTGGAAGGATCTTGTCTATTGCACTTTTTGCCAGTGAAATTAACAAAAGCTTTCAAGAAGGGCTGCTGAGGATGAGTGCCCTGACTTGCTGCTTCATGCACACAGGCACCTTCCCCTCATAGCTCTGGGGTGAAGAGGGCAGAGAGAGAGACCAGCTGCTCAGCTTCCTTATCAACTCCAGGGCTGGGCTCTCTCTGCCTTTCCAGCCCAGAGCTCTGGGTGAGACTTGAGTGGATGGGCTCTCTGCCTCTCCAGCTGCTGGGCTGGGGCGCTCATCAATTTCAGAAGCCTTCTGGCAGCTAAGAAGCCAAAAAAAATCTGTTTTGGTTCTCTGGAAACAGGATTTTTCTGGAAAAACCTAAACCATGAAATGTTGAATTTTTTGTGATACATCCTGTTTATTTTTCCCCAAAAACTTTTCCATTTTCTGGCCATTTCCTTTAGTGGTATTTATTTGATAGGTCAGATTAAAGTCTTGTCCATGCTGGACATTCAGAAGCATTGGCTGATTGAGTTTAGAAGTATATCAGACCAACCTGGTTTAGGGTGAACATAGACTTGTGGTTAAAGCAGAGGACTGGGAGTTGGAAGATTTGGGTTCTATTTCTGACTGTGCCACTGCTGTGCTGTTGGACCTTGTACAAGTCTCTCTCCCATCTCACTGCCTGTTTTCCCCACTTGTACAAAGGGGATAATATATGCATGTCAACCTCCCAGGATGTGAGATTTAATTATTTGTAAAGCACACTGAGATCCACGTAGCTTCCCGCTGTGGATAAATGCCCAGCAAGTGACGCATGTCCCACACTGCAGAGGAAGGCAAAACCCCCCCAGGGCCTCTGCCAATCTGCCCTGGAGGAAAATTCCTTCCCGACCCCATATATGGTGATCAGCTAAACCCTGAGCATATGGGCAAGACTCACCAGCTAGACACCCACAAAATAATTCTCTGTAGTAACTCAGAACCCAACCCATCTAACATCCCATCACAGGCCATTGGGCATATTTACCACTCATAGTCAAAGATCAACTAATTGCCAGAATTAGGCGCTCTCATCATACCATCCCCTCCATAAACTTATCAAGCTTAGTCTTGAAGCCAAATATGTTTTGCCCCCACTGGTCCCCTTGGAAGGCTGTTCTAGAACTTCACTCCTCTGATGGTTAGAGACCTTCATTTAATTTCAAGTCAAAACTTCCTGATGGCCAATTTATATCCATTTGTTCTTGTGTCCTCATTGGTACAGAGCTTATATAATTCCTCTCCCTCCCTGGTATTTATTCCTCTGATACATTTATAGAGAGCAATCATATCACCCCTCAGCCTTCTTTTGGTTAGGCTAAACAGGCCAAGCTCTGAGTCTCCTTTCATAAGACAGGTTTTCCATTCCTTGGATCATCCTACTAGTTCTTCTCTGTACCTGTTCCAGTTTGAATTCATCCTTCTTAAACATGGGAGACCAGAACTGCACACAGTATTCCAGATGAGGGCTCACCAGTGCCTTGTATAAAGGTACTAACACCTCCTTATCTCTACTGGAAATACCTTGCCTGATGCATCCCAAGACCGCATTAGCTTTTTCCACAGCCATATCGCATTGGCGGCTCATAGTCATCCTGTGATCGATCAATGTGATGCGTCCCCAGTTTATAACAAAAATTCTTGTTATCCCGAAATGCCGGACCTTGCACTTTTCACTATTAAATTTCATCCTATTACTATTACTCCAGTTTACAAGGTCATCCAGATCTTCCTGTAGGATATCCTGGTCCCCCTCTGTATTGGCAATACCTCCCAGCTTTGTGTTGTCTGCAAACTTTATTAGCACATTCCCACTTTTTGTGCCGAGGCCAGTAATAAAAAGATTAAATAAGATTGGTCCCAAAACTGATCCCTGAGGAACTCCACTAGTAACCTCCTTCCAGCCTGACAGTTCACCTTTCAGTATGACCCGTTGTAATCTCCTCATCTTTTCCAAACCTGTTGCAAAGGACTGCCCTACCATTGTATATGATCATGACACATCAAAGTCCATCATCTTATCCCTGCAGCATTTGTCTTTGTGTTCTGGGCCTCAAGTACCTACATCTCTTTAAGGATGATCTTCCGTCCTTACATGCTATAAGGTATGGGGGTTAGGAGGATTTCAGACAATCGGTGAAAATACACTAAGCTTTTGTGGGGAAGCTAACAAAAGCTGCATGACCGTAAGGCTTTTCAGTACCACTTCTGTTCACCTCAGACAACTTTTAAAACGGAGTGATAGTTACTGTGATCAGTTGATGAATGCAGCTGAAGTGAGCAAGCACTGATATTTCTGTGCAATTTTTGAAAGACACCAGCCATTGCACCTATCTCAGCTCAGACTAATTCACATCAGGTCATGTGCCTAGTAGCAGTATATTTAGCATTAGTAGAGGCATGAATCTGTTTAAGGATCCTGTTTTTTTTTTTTTAAGGGCTAGAACTTTAAATTAAAGGGCTTGATATGAAAACAATTCTTTTCTTCCTCCCCTTTTAAGTATCAAGGTTTGTGCAAGTTGATAGAGTGGAGATGATCTAATCTAAGCCACATGAAGGGCATAAATTATGTTTTTGTGTATTCAGACTGTCATAAGCTAGGCACTGGTGGGACACATAGCCACTAGGGTTCTAATCTGCACTACTTTCTATGACAAATAGAGGAAGATGGGGCAGGGTGTGGTTTTTAAGCATTGCATGTGTCTCTCCTTTTGGGAATTCAGTTCTAGGCATTAGAGGAGCACCTTCTAGGGCCAGTATAAACACTAGGACACTGGGTGCTGACTGAAAGAAGTGTACAGTCTAAGGGCTTGTCTACACTGGCAATGGCTTGTGGAGTCATGGCACAGTGCTGGGAGGGAGCTTTCCCAGCACTCTTAAAAAAAACTCACCTCCACGAGGGGGCGTGGCTCCCAGGGCTGGTGCACTGTCTATGGCCAGTGGGGGGTCTCTGAGGAGGTCTGTGTGTTGGAATGCTGGGCAGTGGGGGGTCTGAATGGAGTGCTGTGTAGTTGTGGTGAGCTGTGGGGAAGGGCATTGGGCAGTAGTGGTGTGGCTGTGTAGTGGGGTGCTGGGCAGGGGTGGTGGTGTGCAGGCCACTGTGGTGGAGGGTCTGTGTCAGGGGCTGGCGGCATAGCAGTGCTGGGGGATGCTGGGCATAGAGAGTCAGGGGCTGTGTGGCATGGCATGTGCCCACCCCTGAGGGGAAGGGGCACACTGGCAGCACAGGACAGGGCGGGACAGGCAAGTGTGCATCTGGCAACTGCTAATTTGTATACAGTGCCCTTACACTGGGTTGGCCCCACTCTGCTGTGCCCCATTGCCCCGGGCTGGCTTCCTGCTCTGGGGACTGACCTCTCCATGCCATGCTCCTTTGCCCCTGTGGGGGCCCACAAATATGTTTGGGGCTGGGTCCACAAAAGGTTAATTCTGCCCTTGCTTGGGGAGTGTTTTTTCACCCCAGAGAGAAAATTGCAGTGCTGTAAGGAGCCAGTGTAGACAAGCCCTAAACAGAGAAGAAAGACAAAGTGGGAGAAATATCAGGGTTTAGCTGTGTTAGTCTGTATCCACAAAAACAGGGAGTCTGGTGCCATCTTAACGACTAACACATTTATTTGGGGATAAGCTTTTGTGGGTAAACAACCCACTTCAGGTGAGGTGCTACCCGACTGCTTGTTGTTAAAGTGGGAGAAACCAGCTAAAAGAGGAGAAACGATTTGCTTAATGAGAAACACCCTTCCACCCAGCAGCAGCAGCACCACCAGCGCTGGGCCTAACTCCACCGCTCCACCAGTCAGCCCGCGGCAGTAGCCCATGGGCCTTAGGGTTTCTACTTCTGTGCAGGGCGAGTGCCAGTGCTTAGCGCCCACGGCGGCCCGGGAAGCCGGGTACCGCAGAGCGTGGCTCTCCCCATCGTGCTCTAGCCCCACCCAGGGGCGGGGCTTGGGCCAGGGATGCTCCGCCCCTCAGCGACGGACCCACCCTAATGGTCCCGCCCCCTTCTCCTCCCCCGCCCCCGTCAACCCGCTCCCGGATGGCCCCCTGCGCCAGCTACTCTGGGCGCAGGCGCAGGCGGTCCATACGTCACTAGCACGCGCCAGGACAGAGGAAGGACCCTGAGCGCGACGGGGAGCTGGAGAAACGAAAGTGAGCGGAGTCGGCCTGGTTCTTTCGCCGCCGCCGCCTGTGGGCCATGGTGCTGGCCTGAGACCCCACCCCAGTGAGTGCCGCCCGCGACCCTCGCCCCGACCATCGGCCCTGCCGCTCCCCGCCACCCTGCTCCCGCCGCCCGGGGGCATTCGTGCCCCCCCCGGGGAGCTGCAGGGGGTTGGTGTTTGCCCCGGTCCCCATGGCCGAGCTTTGCGCGGCGCCGGTGCTGTGCCTCTGCCCGTGTGCCCCGCCTCCCCTCCCCACGTCGCGGGCGCGCCTAGGCCCGTGCCCACGGCCGGTGTGACGCTCTCGGGGGTCTGCGGTGGAAAGCGGCTGGAGAAACAAACACTACAGCGAATGGGACCCGCTCTGCGCTGCCCTCTGGGGGCAGGCTTAGGGGGGTGATACACCCGCACTGAGGGCAGACCGCGGGTCCCAAGTGAACTGGGCCCCTGTGGGCTAATGAATTTGATGCTGCGGTCTTTTGTGAAGGGCTTTGTACAAACATCCTAATTCAGAGTAGGAGACAATTGCTGTGGCTTGTGGGTCTAATTTTGCCATTGGTTACAATCCTGCAGCACCTGCTGACTTTGTGGGATGTTGCAAATGTGTATCTGATGGCAGGATTGTGCTCAGTTCGTTTCTGCTGATGCTATTTTAAGAGTAGTTTCAAGACCCCCTGGCTGCACCTGGGTGGATTTTTAGTCAGGACAGTTCTATGGTGCTGCCAGTCCGTTAGCTTTCAGTTCTTTTTTTCCTTGAGTTTTAATCCTGTAAACTATAAACACTGATATTGTTTATTCTTCATGTTAAATATTTTTCCTGCAGCACTTCACCTACCCCAAAAGAACCTAGCTCTTGCACTAAGTGATGTATGTATTTTTATCCCGATGCCCCTTTCCATTCGCTAGCATTTTTCTCAGCAAACTCCTCAGGCTTGTTTGAGTTCAGTGGAAGATAGTCGACCCTCACTTGTTACTGCTCCCCTGGTTTACGCAGTGGTTGTTTATCGGTCAACAAACTCTTCAGTAACATAAGAACGGCCACACTAGGTCAGACGAAAGGTCTGTCTAGCCCCGTATCCTGTCTTCCAACAGTGGCCAGTGCCAGGTGCCCCAGAGGCAATGAACAGAACAGGTAATCATCAAGTGATCCATTCCCTGTTGTTCATTCCCAGATTCTGGTAAACAGAGGGTAGGGACACCATCCCTGCCCATCCTGGCTAATAGCCATTGGTGGACCTATCCTCCATGAATTTATCTAGTTGTTTTTTGAACCCTGTTATAGTGTTGGCCTTCACAACATCCTCTGGTAAGGAGTTTAAAAGGTTAACTGTGCGTTCTGTGAAGAAATACATCCTTTTGTTTGTTTTAAACCTGTTGCCTATTAATTTCATTTGGTGACTCCTAGTTCTTGTGTTATGAGAAGGAGTAAATAACACTTATTTACTTTCTGCACACCAGCCATGATTTTATAGACCTTAATCATATTCCCCCCTTAGTCGTCTCTTTTCCAAGATGAAAAGTCCCAGTCTTATTAATCTCTCTGCATACAGAAGCCATTCCATACCCCTAATAATTTTTGTTGCCCTTTTCTGAACCTTTTCCAATTCCAATATATCTTTTTTTGAGATGGGGCAACCACATCTGCTTGCAGTACTCAAGATGTGGGCATACCATGGATTTATATAGAGGCAATATATTTTCTGCCTTATTATCTATCCCTTTCTTAGTGATGCCCAACATTTTGTTCATCCTTTTTGACTGCTGCTGCACATTGAGTGGATGTTTTCAGAGAACTATCCACAATGACTCTAAGATCTTTCTTGAGTGGTAACAGCTAATTTAGACCCCATCATTTTATATGTATAGTTGAGATTGTTTTCCAGTGTGCATTACTTTACATTTATCAACACTGAATTTCATCTGCAATTTTGTTGCACAGTCACCTAGTTTTGAGAGATCCTTTTGTAGCTCTTTGCAGTCTGTTTGGGACTTAACTATGTTGAGTAGTTTTGTATTATCTGCAAATTTTGTCACCTCACTGTGTAACCCTTTTTCCAGATCATTTCTGAATATGTTGCATAGGACTGTTTCCAGTACAGACTCCTGGGGGACACTACTATTTACCTCACTCCATTCTGAAAACTGATCATTTATTCCTACCCCTTGTTTCCTATCTTTTAACCAGTTACCGATCCATGAGAGGTCGGTCCTTCTTATCCCATGACAGCTTACTTTACTTAAGAGACTTTGGTGAGGGATCTTGTCAAAGGCTTTCTGAAAATCTAGGTACGCTATATCCACTGAATCTCCCTTGTCCACATGCTTGTTGACCTCCTCAGAGAATTCTGTTAGATTGGTGAGGCATGATTTCCCTTTACAAAAACCATGTTGACTCTTCCCCAACAAATTATGTTCATCTATGTGTCTGACAATTTTGTTCTTTACTATAGTTTCAACCAGTTTGCCTGGTATTGAAGTCAGGTTTACCGGCCTGTAATTGCCAGATCACCTCTGGAACCCTTTTAAAAAATTGGTGTCACATTAGCTATTCTCCAGTTATTTAGTACAAAAGCTGATTTAAATGATGGTTTGCAGACTACAGTTAGTAGTTTTACAATTTCACATTTGAGTTCCTTCAGAACTCTTGGGTGAATACCATCTAGTCCTGGTAACTTATTACTGTTTAGTTTATCAATTTGTTCCGAAACTTCCTCTAATGACACCTCAATCTAGGACAGTTCCTCAGATTTGTCACCTGAAAAGAATGGCTCAGGTTTGGGAATCTCCCTCACATCCTCAGCTGTGAAGACTGAAGCAAAGAATTAATTTAGTTTCTCCACAATGCCCTTATCATCTTTGAGTGCTCCTTTAGCATCTCGATCATCCAGTGGCCCCACTGGTTGTTTAGCAGGCTTCCTGCTTCAGGTGCACTTACAATTTTCTTTTGCTATTACTTTTTGAGTCTTTGGCTAGCTGTTCTTCAAGTTTTTTGGCCTTGCTAGTTATATTTTTATACTTCATTTGGCAGATTTTTACGTGCTCCTTTCTATTTTCCTCACTAGGATTTAACTTCCACTTTTTAAAAGGATGTCTTCTTGTGTCTCATTGCTTCTTTTACTTTGTTTAGCCACAGTGGCACTTTTTTGGTTCTCTTACTATTTTTTTTTAATTTGGAGTGTACATTTACATTGAACCTCTATTATGGTGTCTTTAAAAAGTTTCCATGCAGCTTGCAGGGATTTCACTTTTTGCACTGTACCTTTTAATTTCTCTTTAAGTAACTTCCTCATTTTTGTGTAGCCCTTCTTTCTGAAATGAAATGCTACAGTGTTGGGCTGCTGTAGTGTTTTCCCCACCACAGGGACGTTAAATTTAATTATATTATGGCCACTGTTGCTAGGCGGTCCAGCTATATTCACCTCTTGAATCAGGACCTGTGCTTCACTAAGGACTAAATCAAGAAGTGCCTCTCCTCTTGTGGGTTCCAGGACTAGCTGCTCCAAGAAGTAGTCATTTAAGGTGTCAAGAAACTTTATCTGCATCTTGTCCTGAGATGACATGTACCCAGTCAATTTGGGGATAGTTGAAATCTCCCATTATTATTGATTTTTTTTTTTAAATTTTAATAGCCTCTTTAATCTCTCTGAGCATTTCATAGTCACTATCACCATACTGGTCAGATGATTGATAATATATCGCTACTGCTATATTCTTAGAGCATGGAATTACTCCTAGAGCAATAGAGATTCCATGGTACAGTTTGATTCATTTAAGATTTTTACTGCATTTGATTCTGCGCTTTCTTTCACATATAGTGCCACTCCCCCACCAGCATGACTTGTTCTGTCCTCCTGATATATTTTGTACCCTGGTATTACCGTGTCCAGTTGATTTTCCTCATTCCACTAAGTTTCTATGATGCCTATTATAGCAATATTCTCATTTAATACAAGGCACTCTAGTTAACCCATCTTATTATTTAGACCTTTAGCATTGATAAATAAGCACTTTAAAAACTTGTCACTTTTTAGGTGTCTGCCATTACATGATGTAATTGAATTGGACTTTTTTTCATTTGATGGTTTCTCATCAGATCCTACCTGTATTTTATCCTCTTCCATCCTCTCCTCTTTCCTAGGACATAGAGAATCTCCATTAATAGAGCCTCCCCTAAGGGATCTCTGTCCAAACCACATGCTTCTCCGCACCTGTCGACTTTCCCCCAGCGCTTAGTTTAAAAACTGCTCTGACCTTTTTAGTTTAAGTGCCAGCAATCTAGTTCCATTTTGGTTTAGGTGGAGCCTGTCCTTCCTGTATAGGCTCCCCCTTTCTCAAAAGTTTCCCCAGCTCCTAATTAAACCCATCCTCCCTCCACCTTCATCTTATCCGTGCATTGAGACCTTGTAGTTCTGCGAGTCTAATGGCCCTATGCGTGAAACTGGAAGCATTTCAGAAAATGCTAACATGGAGGTCCTGGATGTCAGTCTCTTACCTAGCAGCCTAAATTTGGCCTCCAGGATCTCTCTCCTATCCTTCCTATGTCACTGTTACCTACATGTACCAAAACCACCAGCTCCTCCCTAGCACTGCGCTTAAGTCTATCTAGATGTCTTTGCACTAGACAGACAAGTAACCATGCGGTTCTCCCAGTCATTGCAAGCCTAGCTATCTATGTTTCTAATGATGAAATCCCCCACTACTATTACCTGTCTCTAATAACTGGAGTTCCCTCCTCTGGAGAGGTATCCTCGGTGTGATAGGATACCATGACATCATCTGAAAGGAGAGTCCCAACTAATGTAGTGTAATGGGAACAACATTTCTGTATGCATCCTTATTTAAAGCTTTGCTATAAAAAGAGTAGGAAAACTAACTTTTTTTTTTTTTAAATCAGTGTTTGCGGGATCAGGTTTCAGAATGTTCTGCCTCCTTCAGAAGAAGTTGGCTCTTTTCTGTAACTTTTCAGAGGAAACGGAAAACACCCACTGAACTGATCTTGTGTTCCCTCAATTATTTACTGCTAGTGCAGAATCAATCTGTAATATGCACTGTTAAAAAGGCCTTTCGGAGCCAAATCAAATGTTCGAGTTCCCAAGTGTGAGGAGACCTCTCATCGGTTACTCTCTCTTCTCCTGGTTGGCAGGTTTCACATATAGTTGTTGACCAATTTAATCCACAGTAGGGAAAGCTGCTGGGTGTCCTGGTTCCGTGCTTTTGGACGGCTTCCAGGGAAAAGCAACCACGTTTATCTATGACAGGTTTTGGAGGCAAAGCATACTGCCTAAATAGTATGAAAAAACATGTACTCTGCTAGGCCGCAGCAACAACAGAGACCTTGCCCCAGCATCAAGGTGTAGGAGGAAGTGAACTTGCTGGGTGCTTACTGTTTGATCTTCTCTTGCAGTAAAAATGAAGAGACGAGCAGAGCCCGAATTTAACAGCAACCAGAAGCAGAAAAAGAGGGCAGAAGATCTGGGACTGAACCTTAGTTCCACTTCCGATGATGAGCCTCCATGTAGTAATCATGCAACTCAAGGTAAGATCAGAAATAGTACGGGCATCAGAGTTGTAAGGAAATGACCTTGTAGGAAAGGCTGCTTTTCTCTTCAGGGATTTAATTAATCAGCTGGATTGGATGCAGGTATTCTGGATCCCAATTCAGTGCCTTAACCCCAGACCCTCCTTCCTCTCTAGAAGGAAGGACTACATAGTTTCTGTCCCCGAACTGAGGGGTGAGGGGGAGATGACGACAAATTTTTTCCCCTCCATAATCTTATCTGGACACTTTTTACCACCATCTGAAATAACAATCATCAGAGGGGTAGCCATGTTAGCCTGGATCTAGAAAAGCAGCAAAGAGTCCTGTGGCACCTTATAGACTAACAGACATTTTGGAGCATGAGCTTTCGTGGGCGAATACCCACTTCATCGGTGCATGCATGCACAAAAGCTCATGCTTCAAAACGTCTGTTAGTCTATAAGGTGCCACAGGATTCTTTGCTGAAATAACAATGAATCGTATAACCTTTGTTTTGCTTTGTCCCTTGTATCTATTCTTTTTTTTTTTCTTTTGTACATTAGAAATATTGAGACTGTCATGGATGGGCTTACCTGGAGGACCTTCTGAATTTCTCAAAAGATACATATTGTGAGCTCGTGCACCTAAATTGAAGGGGCAGTGTGCTGAATTCAAATGCATCCATTCTCTGTAGTGTTAATTAGTCACTGAAGTTGAATAACATTAACAGAGTTTTTCAAAGCGGTTACATTTCCCTTCTTCTCTCCACTGCTGTGACTTTCATTCTCTTGGCTCTTCTGATGAACAAGTGAAATGAGGTCTTCAGTCACTACCTGGATTTCTAACATTAAAAAACAGGTCTGAAATATCTAAACACTGTGCCACCTCACCACCCCCATATCTATCTGTCCTTTAGGAAGAAGCAGAAAAGGTATAGGTGTCACATTCAGGCTCTTGGGAAGTTGCCAGTGTAGCCTTCATTTTGACACACCTCAGGCATTTCTGTGTGCCCACAGTAGGCTCTGCCACATTGGTTGCAGATGACTGAGATTGAATTTAGTGTGGACTCTTACATTGAAAAATTTATTTTGTATTTGACCACTGGATTAACTCCTTCTCCCAAATCAATGTATTTGCTTTAAAACCCAACCTTTATCTTGGTCAAATGCTTTCTTAAAAATAAAGTTGCTATTAAAGCTGGTTTAATGATTTCACCATTTAGCTATAACTCCGATGAAATTTAGTAACTTATTAATTGGTGCGATTGTGTTCTGTAAAATTCATCACACGTCTGTTTTTCCTTTGAACTCACTTTAGATATACTAAAGTATCAGGGAGCATACACTGTGAGATGTTACTCTCTGTTTTTCAATACCAGAAATATTGCTGCCCTATTCCACTGACGTATTGAAGAATGTCCTATCTCTTACTCCTTATCTGTTTCCTTTCTCCTACATACACAAGAGTAACTGCTTCATTAGTCCAGATGAAAAAGTCTTAGATGACAGTGTCTTGGATTCTCAATAATAAATGCTTTATAGATTAACTGACAAGGTCCTTGTAGAGGCAGTTATGCCTGTCACTTGCTTTGGCAAAGTAATTCTTTGCCTAAAACACTGTGATTTTTAGGAGGGTGATTGTATTACTTCAGTTAATTATACTCTCATTACAATATTGCCTGTGAAGGCTTTTATGAACCTTTCTCAGGTATGTTTTTTCTGCTTTAAATTTATTTTGCCTTTTTCCCATGCACCTGTAAAATCCTGATTTCTTATGTTCTTCACATTTTGACCAGTTTTTATTATTATTAAATGGAATAGCTTTGCCCACTCTTGAGTTCTACCTGGATAGCATTAGCCATGGAACCACAGTGGTGCCCAGCAGTTCTGCTTAACACTGAATGGCTGATTGCAAAAGTGTTAACTGAGTGACTTTCATTGCCTGAGGCGGGAGATGTGGCTAATGTCTTCTCTACATTGAAAACTTTGGGCCTCAGGCAGTATTCCAGCTCAGTATGGGAGAAGAAGGCAGCTTTGTGCCCTGCAGTTCAGAAACCTTCTTAGCTGCCAATGGCTGTAGGCGTGGTACTACTAGACTGCCAGCCTAGCTTATAAATGCCACTTGTGGGGTCTCTAACTGGGATGTAGCAGTGGTGACACTTGCCACGCAGAATCTGGTCTCTAGTCTTGCGAAATGTCCCAGCCAATGAAAAGAGTTATTGAGCGGTCACTAAAAATATTCTACAAAACCCTGACAACCTGATGTCTCTGAAAGAGCTGTTCCTCCTCACTGGGAAGGGAGTTTTGGTGCCAAGGACCCTTGGGGCCAGGGTGGTTTAAGCCACAATTTAAATCAGTTTTAATCAGTTTTTCCATTTGTACTTCAGTTCTTTTCTAAAGAAGGGTGCATTTTTATGTGTTGATATAGCCATTAAAACATGTTGATTTACAACTACATAGAGCCTTTATGCTAGATTTGGTATATACACCTCTACCCTGATATAACGCTTCCTCGGGAGCCAAAAAATCTTACTACATTATAGGAGAAACCCTGTTATATCAAACTTGCTTTGATCCACCAGAGTGTGCAGCTGCCCCCCTCCCCCCCGAGTGCTGCTTTACCGCATTATATCCGAATTCATGTTCTGTTGGGTCGCATTATATCGCAGTAGAGGTGTATTTTTGCTACGTAGGAGGGCACAATATAACTATACATTTATTTTAAGTAATTATATAGCTTAATATTTTTCGATTCTTATTAACTGTATATTTTTAGTATGTTCAGAAAATTGAGTAATATTGCTTATTTACAACTTAGTTTTGCTCATGGTTTGTGCCAAGCTGCAAAATATATATGTGAATGACAAAGTAGATCATGCTGGTGGAGGAGTAGCACTAAATGTGAAAGAAAGCATAGTCAAATATAGTAAATATCTTAAATGACTCAAACTGTACCATAGAATCTCTATGGATGAAAATTCCAGACTTGAATAATAGCAGTAGGAATATACTACTGACAACCTGACCAGAATGGTGACAGTGATTGTGAAATGCTCAGGGAGATCAGAGAGGCTACAAAAACAGAAAACCCACTGATAAGTGGGAGATTTCAGCTATTCCCCCATATTGACTGGGTACATCACCTCAAGATGAGATGCAGAGATAAAGTATCTAGGCACTGTTAATATCTGCTTCTTGGAGCAGCTGTTCCTGGAACCCACAAAGGGAGCAGCAAGCTCCTGAAAGGAGCAGGAGATCTGGTACAAGAGGTGAGTATAACTGCTTAGTGACCATAATGTAATTAAATTTAAACATCCTTGTAGGGGGGAGATACTAAAGAAACCCACCACAGTAGCATTTAATTTCAAAAAGGGAAACTACACAAAACTTAGGAGTCTAGTTAAATAGAAATTAAAAGGAACAATCAGAAGCGTGGAATGCTTGCAAGCTGCATGGAAATGATTTTAAAACTCTAAAATTTAGTTTGAGCCTCTATTAATACCCCAAATAAAAACAAACAGTAAGGATCAAAAAAATGCCACCATGGCTAAACAGAGTAAAAGAGGCAGTTAGAAAGTAAGACATACTTTAAAAATTGGAAATCAGTTCTGCTGAGGAAAATAGAAAGGAGCATAAATACTAGCAAAACAAGTGTAAAAGTATTTTGAGACAGGCCAAAAAAGAATTTGAAGACCAACTAGCAAAAGACACTCCAACAGCAATTTTTTTTTCATCAGATGCAGGATACCTGCCAAATAACCAGTGAGTCAATGGGTGATTGAGATGCGGAGAAACTAAATGCCTCAGTCTTCACTGTGGAGGATGTGAGGGAGATTCCCACACCTGAGCCATTCTTTTTAGATAACAAATCAGAGGATCTGCCCCAGATTGAGGTGTCGATAGAGGAGGTTTTGGAACAAATGTATAAATTAAAGAATAATAGGTCTCTAGGACCAGATGCTATTTACCCAAGAGTTCTGAAGAAGCTCATATGAAATTGCGGAATTCCGAATTGTGATGTGTAACCTATTGCATAAATCTGCCTCTGTAGCAGATGACTGGAGGATAATTAATGTAACACTGATTTTTTTTTTCTTTTTTTTTTAAAAAGGCACCAGAGGTGATCCTGGCAATTACAGGCTGCTAAGCATAACTCCACTACCAGGAAAACTGGTTGGAACTATAGTCAAGAACAGAATGATCAGAGAGATAGATGAACACAATATATTGGAGGAGAGTCAACACAGCTTTTGAAAAAGATTGGGGAGGCATGATTTCCTATTAGAATTCTTTGAGGGTGTCAACAAGCTTGTAGACGAGGGTTATCCATTAGCTATAATGTACTTGGACTTCCAGAAAGCCTTTTGACAAGGTCCCACACCTAAAGGTCTTAAGCAAAGTAAGCAGTCATGGGATAATGGCCAGTGCTCATAGTGGAGTGAGGTAAATAGTAGGGTCCCGCAAGGATGTGGAAATCCTGTGGAAAAGGGGGTAAATAGTGAAATGGCAAATTTGCAGATGATACAAAATTACTCACGATAGTTAAGTCCAAAGCTAACTGTGAAGAGTTACAAAGGGATCTCTCAAAACTAGGTGACTGGAAAGCAAAATAGCAGATGAAATTCAGTGTTGAGTAATGGAAAGTAATGCACATTGGAAAACATAGACTCCGTCATTTTGTATGTGTATTTGAGATTAATGTAGCTGTTACCACTCTAGAGAGAGATCTTGTTGTCGTCATGGATAATTGTCTGAAAATATCCACTCAGTGTGTAGCGGCTGTCAAAAAAGCTAACTGTGTTAGAAACTATTAGGAAAAGGAGGGATAAAAAATATCATAACACCCCTATATAAATCCATGGAATGCCCACAGCTTGACTACTACATGGGGTGACCAGAGCCACATCTCAGAATAGCTATATTAGAATTGGAAAAGGTACAGAGAAGGGCAGCAAATGATTAGGGGTATGGAACAGTATCCATATGAGGAGAGATTAAAAAGACTGGGTCTCTTCAGCTTGGAAAAGAGATGGGACTAATGGAGTGTGTGATAGAGGTCTATAAATCATGAATGGTGTGGAGAAAGTGAATAAGGAAGTGTTATTTACCCCTTCATCTAACACAAGAACAGGGGTCACCCAATGAAATTACTAGGCAGCAGGTTTAAAACAACATAAGGAAATATGTCTTCACACAATGCACAATCAACCTGTGGAACTCGTTGCCAGGGAATGTGAAGACCAAAAGAATAAGTGGATTAAAAAAAGAATTAGATAAATTCTTGGAGGCTAGGTCCATCAATGGCTATTAGCCAAGATGGTCAGGGATGTAACTCCATGCTCTGGGTGTCCCTAAACACCTGACTGCCAAAAGCTGGGACAGGACAATAAGGGATGAATCACTGTGTAAGGGCCTTCATCTGTCTGTCTGTCTTCCCTCTGAAGCATCTGGCGCTGTTCACTGTCAGAAGACAAGGTACTGGGCTGGATGGACCATTGGTCTGACCCAGTATGGCTGTTCTTATGCATTAGGATGGTAACTGGTATTTACTTAGGCACAAAAAACCACATATAACATTTATTTTTATTAAACACAAACGTTTTGGCTACATAAACTTCTCTTATCAAAACATGTTTCACATTTATAACTAAATCATTTATTAAACAGAGAGATTAACTGTAGTCATTGAATTAAAAAAAAAAGTGGGTGCTGCTGGCAGAGCAGCAAAAATAAATAAAGGCGAGTGCTGCTAGTGGAACGAAATATCGGGACAAATTGCTTCCCGACCTAAGATCAGTCAGGACACGGGACAAACACCTAAATATTGGGACGGTCCCGATTTTATCGGGACGTCTGGTCACCCTAGCCTGGGGAAATTTTTCCAAATATACGTAAGTGAAAGTGACTAACGCTTAAGTGCCTACTCACCTAAGTCTCTCTTGAAAATGAGACGGTCTCCTAAGTTACTTGGACTGACCTATTGTGCCATATTTATGAAGCTTGAACTCAAAAGTTAGATGTTTTTTCCCCTGATTCTTTCTTTATTTAGAAAAGCAGCCTTTAACTCAAAGTTTTTGATAGAAGCTCATGGATGCAGCATACTTTTTTATTCAAATATTTTAAGATATAATAAGTTTAGGCCTTAACATATTTTGTATTAAATTCAGATATAAAAAACATAATAAATCCAAAGTGTGTTTCTCAAAAAATTGATTCTTATCCCCCTATTTGGACCCAATATAATGCTGGCTAAAGAGCTTTCTTCTGTGTTACTTACAAAATAATTAAATGAAAATCTACAGGGGGTTACAACAAGCCCCTTGGATCTGGCTTGAGACAGCTTATAACAAGGATGTCAGAGATTTTAGGCTTCTTACTGTTTCTATGCCACCTCTTCTTTTTCTGCCTTAATGTTGTAGCACAGAGACAGTAAGATTGCAAGCTCTTCTGTTTCCCCTATGCTAACTTGGTGCAATGGAGGGATTTAAAGACATGGCATCAGTCTAACAGTGCTTGATGCTGGAGATAAATTTTTTTGCTGCACTGGTTAAGATAAACCCAAAGTAACTGAAGGACTGATGGAAACCCTGGGGTTAGCTGAGAGAGTGAGCCAGTGGGGTGGCCAAAGAGAGAAGAGTGAAGAATGGACAATGGAGCCCCTCTCTTCTGATAGCTTAGAGCAAGAATTGAGAAAGTCGTGAGCAGGATGATCAGGAATCTTTCCTGGGCAAGTGCCTTCAATCTCTTTATTCAGCTTTCCTTTTAAGAGAGGTTGTGTTAGTCCTTATGGTTGTTCAGGAAACCTTTGAAACGTGACCTAAGTGTACCTGGTGCAGCCATGGCTGCTTCTGTGCCGGTGGGGTGTTATGGGAGGGGAGTAGGGAGGTGGGAAGGACTTGACGACTGCTATTAGGAGCACAGGGAATGTGGTCATTGCTGCTGGTTTGGTGGAACCCAGCCACTGCTTCTAAGAGTAGATGACTGTGGGCAGGGCCTCTACCGCCCCCTGGAGCAGGGGATACTAATGGCTGTCAGCATTTGGAGCAGGAGGCCCAAGCAGAGGGTTGCATTTTGGGGTTCCCACAGAGCCCTCTGCTTGGTGGGGTGATCTCAGTTGGATGATGCCCCACAGAACCCGGTGGGAGGAAGGTAGTTGGGAGGCTGCTGCCACTGGTGTTCAGGCCAGCTGGGCCCTTCTTGCTCCTTAGCTCACTGCTCCCTGGTTTGGGGTGAGATGGGATCTGGTTCAGGAGGAGGGAAAAATCAGTCTCTGACACCTTATCAAAGGATCTTATATGTGGGATGTCTAGGGAATGACACCCCCCTCCCCACACACAAATAAACTGACACTGGGAAGATGCAGCCCAGCATTTAAGTTTTATTTTGTGGGGATGAGCCAGTATTTTGTGGAGGTGGCAAGGGCAGCAATGAATGGATGTCTACACCAGGGGTTTGCATGTCTGTGGAGGTTTGCACTGGTGTAGCTCCATCAGTCTCATTACACCAGTATAGAGTCCTTAATGCTGACTGGGCCAGAGAGACCTTGAGCAGGTATTTGAGAAGGAGCTGGAGCCCTTTACACAGACCTACTTCCAGCAAGTGGGTAGTGTTTGGTTTCCAGTGTAACAGAGGTTTCATGTAAAAAGCTCTATTTTGTTCTTGTGGTGTGTTTTGTTTTTTTTTTTAAATTGATAAATCCTGGCATCTGCCTTCCTGGAATCCAGTGTGCTGGGCTGGTGTTTCACTCTAGGTCTCCAGCATGCCTCGCTGAGCCACTTGGTGAATGTCGAGTAGCTACTCTTACGAGGGAAAAGGCAGAGGCTGTGCATCTGCCCCAGGAGGGAGCATTGTGCACCAACTCTCCCCTATAATCTCATTCAGTAACAGTCCCACTGCCCTGGCAACACTACCTCCAAGAGGTTAGGCAGCTGCCCACTGTTTGTTGTTGTGGAAGATTCTGCTATATGGTGTCTTCCCAGTATCGCTGAAATTTGGACCACATTCTTACATCATTTCAGTGTACTGCTCAATTATAGAGGGGTAGGGAGAAGATGTGCTGTATACAAGGCTACAATACATCTGAACTTACATATGCAAGGTAAAGAATTAGGTTCTACCTATATGCAGCAAGAATAACTATAATTAAATATCATGGTTCAGGACATAAGTGGAATGACCCCCACCTTCCCTATTGGTATTATCTGGTACGATATATCCACATTTGTAAAACATTTTATACTAATCAGTAAAGAGTGTGAATTGGTGTTTTGCACAAATGTAAATATCAGCTTCTTCTCAAGGAAGAAGTCAAGTGGCAGCCCTGAGGTGAGGGAGGTTGGCTTTCACCTTCTGTATGGTGAAATGAGGTAGGAAGACAGCTGGTATTTTGTCTTGAGAGTTGTATCTGAAGTCTGCATCTCCCCACAGCCAGTCTGAGCTATTGAAGCAGACTCTCCACTATCTCCTAGCCTGCCCGGATGTGAATTTGGAATCCCAGTATACAGCTTTCCCTCTGATTAGTGAAACAAACGCTTGTTAATTTCTCCCCTCTGTTTCATTTTCAGAATCTTCCAGTAGCGGCAGTGGGTCTGACAGTGAGAGCGATGAGAGGCGACCAGTCTTCGGCTCTGGCAGCAATGAGTTCAAAGCAGACTCTCTTGTGGAGGGCACCTCCTCCCGTTACTCCATGTATAACAGCGTCTCCCAAAAGCTCATGGTAGGTCAAAGTCACTTTTCAGCATGCTGCTAAAAGCAGATGAGCAGCTGAGAGCAGAATTGAGTCTGTTCTGTTGAGAGAGATGCCCCTGGCATTCACCATGGTACCTTTCAAGCCCAGGACTTATGCAGAGAGCTGTTCTGTCTGCACCAATCACAGCCAGCGATGACTGTGACCCTGGGCAGATCAGATGCTAATTACAAGGCTAGAACCATGGTGAATTTCATCTTTCTTAGTAGCAAGGGAGACCTCAGTCCAACTAACTACATGTTCCATTCAAATCCAAGTCAGCCTTGCTGTACACACATTCTGTGCAGAAACTTATTCCTGGTAGCCCCAGGCAGCATAATTTCAAAGAGGTTTGTGGCTCAGCAAATCTTTGAAATAGATTTAAATGTAAATGCAGCTGTGAGCTTGAGGCGCTGGAATCCTGCATCATTTGTAAAACTCGAAGATCTGTTTTATATCAGCGTTTCCAAATTGGGGATCTTTCCACTGAGGCAACTGGAGAAGCTTTTAATAAAGTGTCATGCAGGCTTTACTTTGCCAAAACTTCAGAGCGGGCCTGCCAGATATTACTAAAAATAATCTTTCCTTCATGTAGCACCAGATC
Organism: Gopherus flavomarginatus; assembly: GCF_025201925.1. Classification (NCBI taxonomy): domain Eukaryota; kingdom Metazoa; phylum Chordata; order Testudines; family Testudinidae; genus Gopherus; species Gopherus flavomarginatus. Next base: position 66,210,927 of record NC_066620.1, on the reverse strand, counting down.
CCCTGAGGGCTTATGAGATGTCAGTCTGAGAGTGGGTAGCAACTTCTAGAGCTAACAAATATCAGAAAAAGGGACATTAAAGCAGTGATTCCCCTTTGTGACATAGGAGTAGCACAGTTACTACTGGCACAGGCAACTGAGGAGCTGATGCCTAGTGACCTCATCTGGTAGAGCACAATGGGTTCAGTGAAAGTTCTGACTACAGTCGTGTGTGCGCACAGAGTAAGTTTGGCCACCAAATAAGGGATTTTGCAAATTAAGTCCACTTGGGGAACCAACAGTGGCAAATCCAATGTCTGGCTTTCTGAGTGTACTTTACTAACTAGCCCTGTATGTGTTGGAGAAAAGACAGCTAACTCGATCTTCTAGGGTGTGGTATTTCTTAATGAAGTGCTCATGCCATACAATATTAACCACTTATCTTGAGGCTGCACTACACTTCTCGAGCCTTGTCCCCCAGATGCCTGCCTAACTTGTATTTCCAATAGTTGCCTACATGATGCGTGTTTCTTTCAACCTTTGCTGCTCTGTTGCATTGTGACAGGGTGGTCTGAGGGCCTGGAAGTTGGAACAAAGCCCAAAAGACCAAGTGGGAAGACTTTTTTGCTCGGCTACTGATCTTCCAGGAAAGAGAGATGGTCAGAGGAAGAGCTAGCTGGAGCCGCTGAGGCAGCAACTGGAGGTAGGGCCTGACCCCAGGCCTGGACCAGAGCCTGGATGGAAGTGTCCCAAGTGGAGGATAGGTGGTCTTTGAAGTCCCCAGTTGCAGACATTAAATCATCGAAAGCACTGCAAGGGGACTCACCCGAAGAGATGGGGATGTTAAGATGGTTAGGTGTCTAGCAGATGGAGACTGAACAGTGACTAACAGCAGACTTCAGAAAACACCAAGAAGAGCAACACAAATAGGAGGATCAGCAGTGGGCTGAGATGACCCGCCTGGCCCCAGAATGGGGGAATCCAGAAGTAAGACCATTAATACCAGAAATAGAAGATGGTATGGAGGCATGTCTCTTGACATTCAAAAGGGTAACTCGGACCTGCAGATGGCCACAAGATCCTTTAGCTTACCCCATATCCCACTGGAAAGGCTCAACAAGCCTGGTGGACTGGAGAGCCAAGAAGCCTAGGACTCCAGAAGGGTTATGGAAACCCTGTTGAGATAGTGTAATAATTCAGAGATCTAGCAATAGAGGTCCTAGTCCTTCTGATATAGAAATTCTGAAGACCCTTGAGAAGCTAGTAACCATCTGAAGGAATTATTTCAAAAATGGTTTAAATCAGAAACATTGCACCAAAGCTCAAATGACTGAGATACTTGTCATGGAACAGTTTCTATCCAACCTGCTAGGTGATCTTCAGATCTGGGTGCAGGAGCATAGACCAGGGACCCTGGGGAACTCTGTCTCCTAATGTCAGGATTTTGTCTCTGCAAGGCAGAAGCAGGAACAATGTTGAATCTGGTTAAGAACAAATCTCATCATTACTTGTGAGGTGAACGTTGTGGGATGGGAGACCCAAAAAGAAAATTGCTACTGCTATGACAAACTGTGGCACCTGAGGAGGATTTTTCCAGGGCTAAGACCTGCTCCTGGGGAAAATTTGTTAACTTTTTTCCCTGTTGGGTGAGGGAGACCTTCACTTCGAAACTAGTAGTGCTAAAAGGAAGGCTAGTAAAAATGTTGGTGAATTCAAGAAGTCACCAGACCTTGGTTCAAGAACATGTGTTGAAACATACACAGCCAATAAACTCAATAACAGTTAGGTGTGTCCATGGAGACACTAAAGCATGTTCCCTGGCAGCAGTTAAGCTCCATGTAGATGGATGAGATACAGTATTCCTATGAGAATGGGCATGGCTGAAAAACTCCCTTTCCCAGTAGTATCGGGGAAAGATTCATAGATTCTGGGACTAGAAGGAACCTCAAGAGTCCAGTCTCCTGCCCTCATGGCAGGACCAAATACTGTCTAGACCATCCTAGATAGACATTTATTTAACCTACTCTTAAATATCTCTAGAGATGGAGATTCCACAACCTCCCTAGGCAATTTATTCCAGTGTTTAACCACCCTGAGAGTTAGGAATTTTTTCCTAATGTCCAACCTAAATCTCCCTTGCTGCAGTTTAAGCCCATTGCTTCTTGTTCTATCCTTAGAGGCTAAGGTGAACAAGTTTTTCTCCCTCCTCCTTATGACCCCCTTTTAGATACCTGAAAACTGCTATCATGTGCCCTCCCAGTCTTCTCTTTTCCAAACTAAACAAACTCAATTCTTTCAGCCTTCCTTCATAGGTCATGTTCTCAAGACCTTTAATCATTCTTGTTGCTCTTCTCTGGACCCTCTCCAGTTTCTCCACATCTTTCTTGAAATGCGGTGCCCAGAACTGGACACAATACTCCAGTTGAGGCCTGACCAGCACAGAGTAGAGCGGAAGAATGACTTCTCGTGTCTTGCTCACAACATGCCTGTTAATGTATCCCAGAATCATGTTTGCTTTTTTTGCAAAAGCATCACACTGTTAATTCATATTTAGCTTGTGGTCCACTGTAACCTTCCTCATTTCACTAACTTTATTAAAGGAGACTGATATTATGACTGTTACCACTTGAAGTCAGGCTCAGTTGGCAAAAGGTTTTAAGGAAGAAGAGGACAAGGATCTTTTTTCAGATATTTTTGAAAGAGAGGGGAAAGACTCACCCTGCCACAGGAGAAAGGAAGAGGGCTAAGGGCTGCAAGTATCCATAATGACAGTATGGAAAAAATATGGATATTGTTAAATATCAGGAAGGGGATAATGCCCTCAAACCTTTGTATAATGGGCTAGCTGAGAAGAATGTTGGTCAAACTAAAATCCCTTAGCGTATAGTGCAGAATGGTATATTGTATGGATAGGTGAGCATCCGAAGACTGAAAAGTGGGTAAAACAGCTGGTAGTTGCCAAGGTTTTAGGCAGGGACTTGTGAAGTTCCTTAAGCTGGTATAGGGGAAGGGACAAGATATTCGCCTCAATTTTACAAAGATTTTTCTGGCCCCATGTTCTGAAGAAGTAGCTGAATGGTGTCAGTTCTGCCCTGAATGTCAGATGGTGGCACCAGAAACAATTAAGAGACATCTGTTGATTGAGTTCTGCTGTACAAATATAATTTGAAAGGATTGTAATGGATATTGTGGACCAATTAGAATGGAGTATCCAGGGGAACAGATACATTTTAGTTATTTGACTATATAAACTGATATTCCGAGGCATTCCATTTACACAGTGCTACTGCCAAGAGAATTGCACAGCACCTGGTGACCATGTTTATAGGGTGGTGTGACAGTTTCTTAGGGTGCCCAGGACTGAGAGTCTTGCTGGTGCTAAATTGGGTGTCCTGATCTGCCAGTCTTAGCCACCCAAACAGACTCCTCAGAGTCTTGCAAGCCCTCACTTCCCCTTGCAGGTTAACAATAGGTGCATTCCAATCCCTGAGCCCCTCTGAAAGCATCCCCATGTAGTATCCAGTCCTTGGACGCTCACAGAAATTGCCAAGTAAGTTGTTCCTAAAAGTGATGGTGTGCACACACTGCTTGACTAGTAAAACTCACAGTCAGGTCCTTTATAACATCTCGGCACCGAACCACATTTATTGTGAATCAATCATAAGTTTGTGATCAAAGGTTAAGTTTCAAAAGATAGTGAGTGAAGACAAGTGGAAACAGAAAGGATTACACACATAACACAAAACATAAAATGCAATCCTACATCTATACTTACTAATAGCTTTCCTATTTCATGAAATTTCCTTTTAAATAAAGTAGATTCCTATTTAATGAAGATTTTTCTCCCAAGGATTCAGTCTGTCACAGTGCTGCTGGGTTTTCAGTCAAAGCCAGGATCCAAGTTTTCATGAATACACTGTCCTGTTCAAGTGATTTCCTCAATAAATGGACACCCCAAATGGCTTTCTTTTCCCCAGGTAGAGTCCCGTAAGCATTTGAAATGCCCTCATTGTTTGGTCTCTGGTGTGCTGACCCTATATCAACTTCGCATCCTCATGTTAACTTGACATGCAAATGTAGCTCCCACTGTGTTTGGTTTATAATGTTTAATTCACACCAGAGGACAGGGATAGGTGAATAGATATGCTTTGCCTGGTAGAAAATCTGTTGGTCAACTCTGCCTTGTTACATAGTTTAAAACATCTTTTCAGTAGGTGCACATACCTCTTTAAATACCATCTGGACATACGTATCCCAGCGATATTAATGACCAGTGTAACACCAGCTTTTGTTTGACATTGGTTAAGGTACAACTCTTTCCTAGTATTTATCCTTAAGAATTACTAGGTATAGTGAGCTCCACGTCTGTTAGGAATTGCTGACACTAAAGCTAGGTCTACACTAGAGATCTTACAGAAGCACAGCTGTACTGCAGCAGCTGCGTCACTGTACGGTCACCCGTGTAGCCACTCAATGCTAACGGAAGAGAGCTCTCCTGTTGGCATAATTAAACCACCCCCAGCAAACGGTGGTAGTTGTGTTGGCAGGAGAGCATCTCCCGCTGACATAGGGCTGTCCACACTGGTGCTTCTGTTCGTGTCACTCAAGGGTGTTTTTTTTTTGTTGTTTTTTTTTTTTGCACCTCTGAGTAACAAGTTTTACTGACAAAAGTGCTAGTGTAGACATAGCCTCAATAGTGAATCCTTCGTCAGCTGCCAATGAGTGGTTCTTAGGGTCACAGGTGGGAATCCCAAGAGAGATCCAGATGGATCAGGGAGCTAATTTCCAGGCATCCCTGATAAGAATTATACCAACTCTTGAGCATTAAACCCATCCAGGTGACCCCTTACTATTCTCAGATGGATAGCCTAGTGGAAAGGATTATTCAGTCTCTTAAAAATATGTTGAAAAGATATACAGTCAGAATTTAGACAATGGGATACAGTGTTTCTTTATCTCTTATTTTCATATTGAGAAGTCCCACAGGCTCAGTTCGATTTGTTGTATGGCCACCAGTCCTCGTGGTCCATTAGACCTGATCGAAGAAAGTTGGGAGAGACAAACGGTTGATTCCTCCAGTGTTACTTCTAATGTTATAAATATGCAGAACATATTTGCTGAACACTTCCACTAGCTAAAGAACATTTAGAGAATGCCCATGCTAGACACACTAGGCTTGGGAATAATAGCATAGGGTGGGGAGTAAAGTTCTGTTGTTACTGAAAGTAAGCTGCTAGCTAAATGGCAAGGCCTGTTTATAAAGACAAAACCGGTGGATTATGACATCAAACTCACAGAAAAGAGAGAGACACATTTGTTAAGTGTGTTATCCTTTGGGTTTAAAGGAAAACTAAGAATTTAACATCAGTTATCCTCCCTGAATTACATAATGTAATTATGACAGATTAAAAAAGACAGGAGCCTTTCCCATGAAGCAATGGATTAATTGTTGAGTATGCAGATTAGAAGTGGTGTATCAATAAATTCCAGCACATAGTTTCTGCTGTACCAGGAAAAAATGATGTGATTCAGTATGTAATCGGCAGGGAAGGGCATGCTCCTTTCCCCAGAAGATCATGTCAAATTCCAGAACATCTTGAAACTTAAAATGGCGGAGGAAACAAAGCAAATGTTAGCTCTGTGAATAATTGAGCCATCAAGCAGCCCTGGGTGCTCTCCATTAGTGATAATTTAAAAAACCAACCAACCAACCAACCTGGGGAATGCCACTTCTGTATAGATTTTCGGAAAACTGAATGCCATTTCAAAATTTGATAATTCCCCTATGCCCTGGATAGAGGATTTGTTGGGTTTATTAGTCAGTGCTCAATACAGTACCTTGGATTATAGCCTCAGGTTATTGACAAGTTCCCCTGAAGGAGGAGTCCAAGTGTAAAACTGCCTTTACCTTGTCTCAGGGACTGTATCAGTTTAAGATAATGTGCTTAGAGTAGACAGACAGCAGAGTGAGAGCCTTTCTCTGTGCATCCAGTTCTGCTTAGTTCTTTATCTCTAGGGCTCGTAAGTGCTATGTTAATACAAATAGTAAATATCTGACCCTCATCACCATAGTATCTGAGCGCCACAATCATTAAAGGGTTTTATCCTCCCCACACCCCTCAGGTAGGGAAGTGCTGTTTCCATTTGACATGTGGGAAACTGAGGCCATGTGACTTACCAAAGGTGTCATAGGAAGTCTGTGGCTGAGCCAGGAATCAAATCCAACTCTCCTGCATCCTAGTCCAGAGCTGTAACCACTAACTGTCCTTTATGCTACCCTGAGTCTCTCTCACGCACCTAGCACAGATACAAGCATTTGGGAAGATTCATTTTTTACACTGTTGGGAATAAAGATTTGATGGTATCCGCCAAAGTTTTTGCCAAAGAGAGAGCAACGATTTTGTGCTAGAAGGAAACCAGAAACCCTTCAGTACTAAATCTTTGTTCAAAATTCAATGGCTGTAGAAGTCAATATGTAACTGATTCAGTAGTTGTCAGATTTGACCAGTGTGGTTCTTAGGAATTCATTGCCAGATAGAATAGACAGTAGAATGGCTGCCCATGGAGATACATGCTCCCCATCTGATGTGTTTAACTTCCCCTCTCAGAAAGGCTGGTAGTTAACAATGGAAATGACTCTTGCTGGTTTTCAGATGGAGGGAGAAATGGACAATTTAGTGATTAAAACTGACTCCTCCTAAGCCCATGTTTAAGTGTGTGTGTGCGCGTGCCCCCTCTACTGAATAGAACGAAACCTGACCATGTAGGTTCTTTTCATGGTCTAGTGGCTACAAAGAGAAAAGACTTAAGAAGTGCAAGTTGATGACAATTCTTCTCTTAGGCTAAGTCATAAAAGCTGTGCTTAAGGGGGAGAGAGTCCTGCATTGCTCCAGGTTCTTAGAGGTGGCAGTTGTGGGCTCTGTTTCATCCCATTGTGAAACTTTCTGCACCAGCATTTTGCAGAGCTTGTTCTGTCCACGCTCTGTCGTGACAAATGGCTGCTGGCCTCCCCACTGCTTTTTCATTGAAGCAGGTTGTTCGTGCAAAGCGGAACCTTTTCTAATGTCTTTACAAATTTAATTCTCTAGATCACGTCCCCACTTCATCATGGGAACGAGCCAGAAGGAGAATACTGAAAGCCTCAATTGAGATTCATTGAGCACACTTCATACTTTTTAATCACAGCAGTGCAACTTGGTATCATTTATCCTGCTGCCCGCAGCTCACAGGAGTGCGTACATTTGTGTCCAGATGCTTCCAATGTGCTCTACTTGCTTTGTCTTCCAGGCCAAGATGGGCTTCCGGGAAGGAGAAGGTCTGGGGAAATACAACCAGGGAAGGAAGGATATCGTTGAGGCCTCCAATCAGAAGGGAAGAAGAGGCTTGGGACTGACCCTGAAAGGGTTTGATGGGGATCTGAACATTGACTGGCGGGATGAGCCAGAGGTAACTACTCCCCGTGTCATGTCCCTTTTCTGCTCTGCTTTGTTATAGGCTGGGTTCTTGCACCTTTTGGTCAGATAGTTCAGCAGTTCTCAACAAGGGGTCCAGGGCCCCTGGCGGGATGCAAGCAGATTTCAGGGGGTCCATCAAGCAGCGCTGGCTTTAGCTTCACTGGGGCCCAGGGCTAAAAGTTGAAGCCCTGCTGTGAGGGGCAGAAGCC